>NC_138090.1:42820303-45220303 GCF_964212035.1 Myotis nattereri
TTGACTACATTTCTTGTGAATGACTTTCAAATATTTCTGAAAGACTAGTGATGTGTCAAATTAACGAGTCACTAATATTCTTAAAATGGACAGCTTCTTGTAAATATGGTTCATAGTTGTTTTTTTAAAGGTTCTTATTTATACAGGACAAAATTGTTCCAGTTGAGCTAGAGTTTGCAGAAAAAAAGGGATGTTCAACAGAATAGAGTCTCCCATGGGGTTAACAGTCAGTTAAACCAGAGGGGGAAAATGGAAGGATCAGGGGAAAAGTCTAGTTTTCTTAATACCCTCACATAGGCCCTGGATCTAGGGTTCTGGAACCCTGGCCCTGTCCTCACCTCAGGGAGTCCTGGGGTGGGCTAGGAGAGGTTTGTGAACTCCCTCAGAAGGGTGAGTACAAAGAGATTGAAGAAAAAGGAACAAAGCAATTGCTTCTTTAAAAATACATCCTCATTAACAACAGCATAAATTAGAAGATTTAATACGGTTATCTGTCCATACTACTCAAGTGAATCTGCAGATTCAATAAAATATATTTTAATCCCAAAGGTATTTTTAAATAAATAAAAATATCATTCTTAATTCATATGGTATCTCAAGGAACCCTGAGGAGACAAAACAATCTTCAAAAATCGCCAAGTTCCCTGATTTCAAAACACACTACAAAGCTAAAGTAAGAGTAGAGTGGTACTGACATAAAGATAGACATACAGACCAATGGGACAGAATAGTGAGCCCAGAAATAAACACTCTTTATATTATCAAATAATCCTCAACGAAGGTGCCAAAACCACACAATGGGGAAAAGACAGACTTCCACAAAAGGCATTGGGAAAATTGGATATTCTCAAGTAAATGAACCTCATATGACTTATAAAAATTAATTCAAAATGTATTAAAGATCTAAATGTAATACCAAAAACCATAACACTCACAGAATAGTCAGGGGAAAAACTTCCTGACATTGTATTTGACAATAGTTTTTTGGATATGATAACAAAACTCATAGAACAAAGGAAAATAGAAAATGGTTCTACCGCCAAGCCAGTGTAGATCAGTGGTTGAGCATCGACCTATGAATCAGGAGATTGAGGTTTGTTTCCCAGTCAGGGCACAGGGCAGGTTGTGGGCTCCATCCCTAGTAGGAAACTTGCAGGAGGCAGCTGATCAGCGATTTTCTCTCATCATTCATGTTTCTATCTCTCTCTCTCTCTTCCTTGCTATCTAAAATCAATAAAAATATATTTAAAAAGAATGTGGGGCTACATTAAGCTTAAAATCTATTGGCCATCAAATACAATCAACTGAGTGAAAAATAAACCTTCAGAATGAGAAAAATTATTTGAAAATTATATATATATATATATATATATATATATATATATATATATATGGTCTGTTAAGAGGTACATCTAGGGTATGTAAATTCAACAATAAAAAAGACCAATTTGCCAGATTTAAAAATGGTCAAAACACTATAACAGACATTTTTCTAAAGAAGACATACAAATGGTCAAAAGCTTATTATAAGATGCCCAACATCATTATTCATTAGAGAAATCAAATCCAAAAAAAAAAAAAAAGAAATATCCCTTCATATACGTTAGGATGGTCTTGCAACTTTGCTAAATTCATTTATTAGATTTAGCTTTTTGGTTGAATCTTGTGGGTTCTCTATGTACCATATCATGTCATCTGTAAATAATGACAGCTTTACTGCTTCCCTTTCAATTTGGATGCCTGTTATTTCTTCTTCTTGTGTGATCACTGTACCTAGAACTTCCAGTACTGTGCTGAGTAAGAGTTGTGTATATCAATGAGTTCTCTCTCTCTTTTTTTTTCTTTATTGGTCAATACCTCTTCCACCCCCTGAGCTGTCTGCCTGCTCTCTATCTATGAGTCACAGCTTTTTTTTTTACTATAGTTGATTTCTAGTTTCATGCCATTCTGATCCATGAAGATGCTTGATATGATTTCTATACTCTTGAATTTGTGAAGACTTAGTTTGTGCCCTAACATGTAGTCTATCTATAAGAATGCTCCATGTGCACTTCTGCAAAATGTAAATTCTGCTGCTTTGGGATGAAATGTTCAGTAAATATTGATTTAATCTATCTGATCTAGTGTGTCAGTTAAGGTCTCAGTTTTCCTTTTGATTTTTTTTTTTTTTGTTTGGAAGATCTATCCATTGACAGTGGAGTGTTTAAGTCCCCAACTCTCCCTGTATTGCTATCCATCTCTCCTTTAAAGTCCACTACAATTTTAAAACTTATTTAGGTGTTCCTATATTGGAAGGTCATATGTTTATAAGGGTGATAGCCTGTTGTTGGATCAATCCTTTTAGTATTATGTAGTGAGCTTCTTTGTTTTTTCTATGGTCTATGTCTTGAAGTCTACTTTGTCAGATATAAGTATTGCTACACCAGCTATTTTTGTTTCCATTTGCATGGAATATTTTCCCATCCCTTAATTTTTAGCCTCTGTATAACTTTTGTTATGAGATGGGTATCTTGTATACAGCATATAAATATGGGCCATATTTTCTTATCCATTCAGCTCCCTTATGTCTTTTTGTTGGAGCCTTTAATCCATTTACTTTTAAGGTTATTATTGATAGGTACTTACTTATTGCAACATTTTTATGCCTACTAATATGTTCCTTTCTCTCTCTATATATTTCTTCTTCTTAAAACAGTCCCTTTAGCATATCTTGCAATGCTGGTTTGGGGGTAATGAACTCCTTTAGTCTTTTTTGTCTGGTAATAGGTGTCCTGTAGGATAAAGTGATGCAGTCTCATTGATCTCCTGAGCTGGGTGCTCTAGGAATTTCTCTAGTGTGGATTGTTTGGCTGTTCCTGTTGTAATTGGGTCATTCATGGGTGGGATTGACCCTTAGGCTGGTTGGCTATGAGGCTCAACCTTGACCAATGTGCGCAAACTGCTGTGCAGGTGCCGTCTCAAGGTGCCTTGATGGACTCAGTGACACGATCATTAACCCTTCAGGGTGGGTGTTTAAAGGGGTCAGACATTATCACCATGTATGAGATACTGTGCAAGGGATGGCCATTCAAGGTGGAGTTGTTCCCAGCAGGTTCTGGAGCCTGCCAGAATCCACCTTTGATGTGCCATTTGTTGGTCCAGTTGGATTGAACTTTGGTGTGGTCTGAAGCTCACCACTGGTTGTGTTGGTTCTGGGTCATTCTGGGTGGGTTTCAGATGGAAGAGGCTTTCAGACATTGTGTGTAACTGGCTTTGGGCTACCTGTGCATAGTTACTTCTCTGATAGCTGTTTATGTCTGTGTCTACTAGTGGACCCCCTGCTTGGGGATTACACAGTGAGGCACTCAATGATGGGAAATTAGTCTCTGCTTCAAAGCTAAACTCCTCAGTCTCCATCAGAGACACCAACTCTTGTTCCCTGTAAGGGGGCTTGCTGCAGCTTCAGGTTGGGGAGGGCCTGCAGTCTCCTTTACAGGAGCAGGTTAACCTGCCTGGGCTCAGCTCAGTGGGATAGATCAGAAGAGTCTTTGGTTGAAGATGTTGTTGGCCTAGCCCACAAGAGGGGGCTAAGTACTTCCTCTCAGCCCCTGGGGGTGTAACATATTGAATTTCTCTCTCAGCCACTCTCCCATCCCCCATAGGACTGCACCCAGTGGGGCTATCTCTGACTTCACAGGGCTGAACCAAACAGTCTCCTGTTGGGGGTACTGTCTGCAGGTTGCAGGATTGAGGGGGTTGTGGGGGAGCACTCTACTTCTCCTTCTTGGGGCTGCCTGGCAAACTTACAGGGAGTTCAGATCAGCCTCCCCACAATGCATCACAAAGCCAAGCACTGGCCACCTGTTTCCGGATAGAAGCCACCCTGGGCAATATAGCCCCCAAATCCCAACTTTGTGTGGCACTGACCCCTTTATGCCACAAGACCAAGATGGAAGGGGTGGAAAATCAGCCCTGCATGAAACTCCAATCTCACCTTACAGCAGGTCCCAGCAAGGTGGAGGCCAACATTCCAAGCTCCACTAGGGCTCTGAAGTCTGCAGTGTGTGCCAAAAATTCCAGACCTGCAGTGATCCCCCAGGCCATCAACCCAGCAGTCCAGGGAGCTCCAAAGGTGGGGGAAGGGTTTCCAAATGTGTGCTCCAGGTGGAAGAGACCTTTCCTCTTTCCCCAACAAACAGTTTAGTCATTGGCTGGGGCTCTGCACAATGTCTTCCATGAATATAGAGGGTTCCTCAAAGTCACTGCTGGGTGGAGCCTGCAGACCCTTCCACTGAACTCAAGCATGGCCGTGCAGTAGTCAGAGCCCAGAGCAAACTTCACAGACTGGGGCTGCTAACAATAGGATCACCCCTTCACTGGGAAGGTGCAGTCTATGTCTCCCAGGCAGACAGGGTCCCCCTGGCTCCCTGTGTCTGATGCTCTTCTTTCTATCTCAGCTGCTCTGGGTTTGGGATCCCTGCATGGGGTTGAAACCCCACACCAACAGGGGAGGGAGCTTTGCAGCTGTGATATCTCTCTGGCCTCAGCCACTGCACCTGCTCAATGGGGGCTATCCCTTTCCCAAAACGACTCCTCTTACCATTCTCAACGTGGCTTTTTCATTGCTCCTTAGATATGATATTTGCAATCAGCTACACCTCACTTGGTTTTTCAAGTTGATTGCACAGTATTTATCTCTAAATCTGGTCCCTAACTGGGATAAAGGGCATGCAGCCTCCAGCTGCTTCCCATCTTGCCTCTCTAGAATTCCCTTTTTTAAGGGCTGAACGATAAATATTCCATTGCCTGTATATACCACATTTTGCCTCTCCATTCACTACCCATAGACACTAGGGTTGCCTTCACATTTCAGCTATTGTGAATAAATTTGCTATGAACATGTGTATATAAATATCATCTATTTGAGACCCTGTTGTCATTTTTTGAGTATGTACCCAGAAGTGGAATGGCTGGGTTATATTGTAAATCTATGTTTATTTTTGAGGAATCTCCACACTGTTTCCCAAAGTAGCTATAGCATTTTTACATTCCTACCAACAGGGCACAATCTTTCCGACCTCTCCACATTTTTGTCAACAGTTGTTATTTTCTGGTTTTTGATAATAGCCATCCTAGTGGGTGTGAGATGGAATCTCACTGTATTGTTTAAGTTCTTTTTTATTTTCTAAAAATACATTTTATTGAGTTTTTACAGAGAGGAAGGGAGAGGAATAGAGAGTTAGAAACACCGATGAGAGAGAAACATCGATCAGCTGCCTCCTGCACACTTCCCACTGGGTATGTGCCCTCAACCAAGGTTCATGCACTTGACTGGAATCAAACCTGGGACCCTTGAGTCCGCAGGCCGACGCTCTATGCACTGAGCCAAACCGGTTAGGGCATTAAGTTCTTTTTTATATTTAAGCATAATTAACTTACAATATTCTATGGTTCAGGTGTACAACATAATGACTTGATATTTACATACATTACGAAGTGATCAGCATGATAGTTCTTGTGAACCCTCTGTCACAATACAAAGTTATTGCAATATTCCTGACTACATGCTCTGTGCTGTTTGGTATATCCCAGTGACGTGTTTACTTTATAACTGGAAATTTGCACCGTTTAATCCCCTTCACCTATTTTTACCATTCTCCCACCCACATCTCTCTAGAAACCACCAGTTCATTTTCTGCATCTTTGAGCCTGTTTCTGTTTTGTTTTCATTATTCATTTGTCCTTCTTTTTACATTTTCATTTTTTAAATATTTATATTGATTTTTATAGAAAAAGGAAGGGAGAGGGTGAAAGAGAAACATCAGTGTGAGAGGTTCTGCTATTGTTATCAGCCCCAGTCTGAGAAGTTTGCTCTGGGCTCTGACTACTGCACGGCCATGTTTGAGTTCAGTGGAAGGGTCTGCAGGTTGCACCCAGCAGTGACTTTGAGGAACCCTCTATATTCATGAAAGACATTGTGCAGAGCCCCAGTCAATGACAAATCATTCAGCTGCCTCCTGCACACCCCTATGGGGTTTGAGCTCACAAACCTTGCATGTACCCTGACTGGGAATCAAACCAGCAACCATTTGGTACATGGGACAATGTTCAACCTACTGAGCCACACCGACCAGACTTGTCTTGCATTTTAGCTTTCACATCCAGTAATATCATATACTTACCTCACTTAATATAACACCCTCCAGAGCCATCCATTTCGGCACAAATAGCAAGATGTCATTCTTTTATATGGTTGAGTGATATTCTATTTTATTTTTATATGTGTTTGTCTTTACATTATACACATCTACTATATTCATTCATTTATTGATGGACACTTAGGTTGCTGTCATATTTCTTTTTTATCTGTATTTTCATTTTCTTTGGATAAATAATCAGAAGTGGAATTGCTGGGTTGTATGGTAGTTCTACTTTTAATTTTTGAAAAATCTCATTGCTGTTTAGATTAGCATTTCCCGAAGAGACATTATTTCTTACTACATTTGAACCTGACACACAGCCCTGGGCCCTGTCTCCCATGCTGGACTCACCTGCCCTGGACATGTTCAACTGACCCTTCCTTTCCTTGGGAATCTTTGCAGCCTGTGTCTCACTAAACTCCAGCATCACCACCTGTCAGTGGTCCGAGCCCTCATCTCCCCAGGGGCTGCCCTTCTAAGTACACTTATGAGGAGGTGCCTTATCTTTCATATAAACTACATCTTTTACAAATATATAATGAGCGTTTCTGATAAATCACACTTTTCCCTTTATAATTAATAAAGTCACCTATTAAAATAAGATTATATGTTTTTTCAAACGATAAAATAATCATGTCTACTTAAAAATGCAATGCCCAGGTTTTAAAGAGTAATGAGCTTGTCCTTATAGTAAATGAAACAATTGTGTCTTCTTATTAATTGTAAAGACATTGCCCTTTGAAAAGTGTGATATGCTTTTAAACATGCAGTGACCTTTGCCTTTCAGAATACCCAGATCATGGCCTGTGGACAGTCAATGATCTTGCCTTTAATAAAAGTGTCCTTTCCGGGGGAAGTTTAAAAATCTTGTAGTGATGGCAACAAGCGGATTAAGGTCACACATGACAACTTGGATATATCTCAGAGACAAGATGTAAATTAAAAGAAGCAGCATTGATCCATGTGCCTGACCTACATAGTGTGTGCAGGTAAGTACAGAGGACAACAGAATAGTCCCACTGAGTCCAGTGCCTTGTGAAGTGACAACCCCAGTACAAGCCCGTTTTCTCTCTGACCCCCAGCGTGAGGACAGTGCAAATCCCTTAGGGTCATTCCAGGGATGGAGTGAATTGAAAGCCAGGAGGACTGGCGTTCCAAAGGACCCCAGTGTCCCTTCTCCAGGGAACTTCACCCTAGATTTTGTGTCTTTAGTACCATGTGCAAAAATTGATCATTTATCATCATCATTGGAGTTTGTGATTTTCAGGTCCCTCATCATGTCAGACATGCAGAGATTTTAAGTTTGGGGTCTTCTTGGTTACATAGCAATAGATATCAGGAAGGAGGCTCATCCCATGATTCCTACATGTTGACAGGGCGGGAATTATTCACATTTTACAGACAATGAAACTAAAGGGAATGTATTCACTTCCCAGTATGATATTATTCACCAGTGAGTAATTAATTACTTATTTGAGCAATGAGCACAATTTCTGCACAGTCTTACAGTGGTTGAGGTGATACAAAAGTCACTGGCTTCAATAGCTGATATTGTAGTGATTAGGGAGAAGCAATCAACAAAGAACAAACAGCATTTCTAAAGGGGTGTGAAGGAGAGAGGGTGTGGGTAGATTGGGATTTATTTTCTTATATAAAGCTAGAGGCCAAATGCATAAAATGCATGCATTCAAGGGGGTGGTGCCTCAGCTCGTATTGGCAGATGGCGCAGGCCAGGCCAACGGACCCCGCTGGTGCACGATCAGGGCAGGAGAGGGACATGGGAGGTTGGCCAGCCCGGAGGGACTCTGGGATGGTTCCAGGGCATGTCTGGCCCATCTCCCTCAGCCCCAATCAGCCAGACCCCAGCAGCTAGCTAACCTACCAGTCAGAACATCTGGCCCCTGGTGGTCAATGCATGTCATAGCGAGTGATTGAGTGGCCTTAGGATATCATTAGCATATTACGCTTTGATTGGTTGAACAGACGATCAGAGGACTGAACAGTTAGCAAATTATCCTTGTAGTATATAGGATGGTCAAGGAAATGCTCAAAGACTATATGACATTTGAGCAAGACCTAGAAAAAGGATAAAGGGGTCATGTAGGTCTTTGGAGAAAGATTATTTTAGAGAGAGAAAATGGCCAAGGCAACGACTCTGAGCCAGGAGGATGCTTGCTATGTTTGAAGGTCAGGAAGCCACTGTGGCCAGAATAGATGAGATGAGGCAAATGGCATGAGAAGTGTAGACAGGGACCAGACGTTTTAGGGCTCTACTATCAAAGGGTGATCTGCAAGGAGATAAAGAGCCTGGAACAGAAAGTAGACCAACCACATCGCTCAGTGTCCTGTATATTTCACCTGATATGTTCTTAATTGCAAGACTTTCTGAACCATCCCACTGAGTTGTTTGATATTTAGGTGGAAACTCCCTGTCTTGTACAGACCAGCCTTTTGAGCAGCACTAATGTGGAACCTTGTGGGCCGTGATTGAGGTGTGAGTGACAGGAGGGCTTTGGGAAGAAAAGGGATGACTTGACATGGGTTTTTAAATAACTCAACTCTAAGAATTCACATGTCCTACTCTGGGGAAATGACTATAAGGTGGGTTAAGGGGGCAGCATTAAAACCACTTAGAAGACTGTTACAATAACCTCTAGTAGGAGTGATGCTGGCTTGGACCTGAGTGTTCGTGTTCCATCTGTACTGTGTACACTGACTGCACATGTGCTGACGGACTAGAGATTACTGTGAGAGCAAAGGTGGCAGCAACAATAATGCCAATATTTCTGAACCGAGCACCTGGAAGGATGGCATTGATCTTGACGGAGAAGTGGAAGGTTCTAGGAGGATCAGGTTGGGAGGTGGGGATAATAAAGATCATGGTTGTGCACATGTTACACTAAAGGTACCCCAATGCTGTGTAGGAGAGATGCCCTATATTGGCTTAACTCATTCTTTCCTAAATTCTTTGGAAAACATACAGAAAACAGAGAAACTGAAGGCAATAATTTCCTGAATCTCTGACAACAGTTTCAGTGTGTGAGTCTGGAAGAGGGAAATGGTTTTGTGACATGTAAGTTGTTCCTCTCTCAGCACTCAGGCCATGGGGATGGTGGGTGCTAGAGGCCGCAGGGGGCTATGGCCTGAGATTAACGCAGTCCATGTCCAAGTGTTTTCATCTGTGAAATAACAGATATTCCCTGGAAAATCTCCAGTCCTGTCCTTGGAGACCATTATCGAAGTTGCAAATTCAGTCAGCACCCATATATATAAGAAAACTAGAGGACCGGTGCACAAAAATTTGTGCACTCAGGGGGGGAGGGGGATATCTCAGCCCGGCCTGTGCCCTCTCGCGGTCTGGGACCCCTCGGGAGATAAGGACCTGCTGTCTTAGGCCTGGTCCCGGGTGGCAGAGGGCAGGCCCAATCCCTAGGTGCAGCCCCTGTTCGGGCTCAGAGCAGGGCCGATTGGGGAGTTGGGGTGCCGCCCCCTGTCATACACAGAGCAGGGGGATTGGGAGGTTGTGATTCCCCCCACAGTCACGCTCAGGGTAGGGCCGATTGGGGAGTTGGGGCACCATCCCCTGTCACACTCAGGGCAGGGTCGATGGAGAGGTTGCGGTGTCACCCCCTTTCATGCACAGAGCAGGGCCCATCAGGGGGTTGGGGCATTTCCCCCTGTCACTCACAGAGCAGGGCCCATCAGGGGGGTTGGGGCTCTGTACCCTGTCACGCACAGAGCAGGGCCAATCAGGGGGTTGGGACCTTTCCCCCTGTCACTCACAGAACAGGGCCCATCAGGGGGTTGGGGCACAGCCCCCTGTAACGCACAGAGCAGGGCCCATCATGGGGTTGTGGTGCAGACAGTCTCACACAAAGGGCAGGGCCGATGGGGAGGTTGTGGCTCTACTCAGTCACACACAGAGCAGGGCCAGTGGGGTGGGGGTGGGGGGGCACCGCACCCTGTCACACACAGAGCCACAGGGCGATCAGGGGGTTTGGGCGCTGCCCACTGTCACGCTGATCCCAGTGCTGGGAGGCATATTTCCCTTTTACTATATAGGGTAGAGGCCTGGTGCATGGGTGGGTGCCTGCTGATTTGCCCTGAAGTGTGTCCTGGATCAGGGTGGGGGTCCCCACTGGGGTGCCTGGCCAGCCTGGGTAAGAGGATGATGGCTGTTTGCAGCTGGTCACACACCCTCCAGGGTTGGGGTCCCCACTGGGGTGCCTGGCCAGTCTGGGTGAGGGGCTGAAGGCTGTTTTCAGGCTGGGGGTGACTGAAGCTCCCAACCGCTCCTTTTTTTCTTTTTCTTTTTTTATTCTGGGCCAGCTTTAGCTTTGAGGCTTGGCTCCAGCTCTTAGGCCTCCGCTGCTGAAAGTAGGTTTCTGGCCTTTGCTTACAATGTTGCGATCCTGCTGGCTGAAGCCCGGCAGGTTTCTGGGGTTTTGTTTAGCTTCTATGTTTGTTACATAGTTGCTTGCTGCTCAGAGGCCTGCAGCGGCAGGCGGGGAACGTTGGAGTCCTCCGTCAATGAAGCAAGCAAGCCTCATGTTAGTTTCAAGCTGCCTGGCTGCCGGCAGCCATCTTGGCTGACAGTTAATTTGCATATCACCCTGATTAGCCAATGGGAAGTGTAGCGGTCGTATGCCAATTACCATGTTTCTCTTTTATTAGATAGGATAAGTAAAATTTAACTTAAATAAGTAATACTTTTCTTAAAAGGATGGCTGATCATTTACGGACTGGTTCATAAACCAAAGATTATAGTTTTTCAATTCTATGTTCCTGATATCAAAAACAAAACAACCACATTGAACATGTCATTGCCTATCATATGTCATTTGGATAAAGAACCAAGAAGTTTGGGATTCTCAGACAAACCATAATCAGTATTTAAGACCCAGAGGGGGCATATTATGTTGATTTGATCACTTAAAACCTTAAAGAGATTTTAACTTTTCCTGCAGGTGAAACATGAAATTGTTATCCTGTGTCTGATATTCACACTATGAACAAACCCTGTTCCAGGATCCCTCTCCTTGGATGTTCTTTCCTCTATGTATATGTGACAACACTGGATGGTGCTGTGATAAGCTCTGTGTCTCAATGTTCTGTTCAAAGTGATCACAGAAAGTTCCCGGCTTCTCTGTCTGGGCCATGCTGAGGACATTGTCCCAAACAATGACAGCTCACCTAAATGGAACCAAAGTCTCCTCTAAACAACGTGCTTTGATGCTGCTTACTGTTTTTCCCCCCTTTAGGCATTATCGAATCCAAGTCCTTCCCTCTTTGAAGATAAGGACTCAGGTGCTTTCTGTCCCATCATCATCATAAACACACACACACACACACACACACACACACACACTCACGGTCGTCTTATCCTGTCTCCCCAGTACTTTCCTGAAGACCAGTATTTAGTGTAGAGTTTATTGTATCTGTTTAATGCTACTCACATTTAAGCCAACTTTCTGTGATTTTTTTGAATTCAAATCTCTGAAGTACATCATAGATGGAGAACCTTGCTCCTGCGAGCTGCAGGGGTGGGAGGCAGGTGGTCCTGCTCATTAGAGTAGATAAAGACAAAACCCCTTCACATGTCTTCTAAGCTCCTTTAAGTTACTTTGTTGTGGTGCCGCCCTCTGGTGGTCACATTGCAACTTGCACCTCCCAAATAGGGCCAACCCACTTTTTCTTTAAAAAATTTTTTTAAAAATTGATTTAAGAGAGTAAGGGAGAGGTAGAGAGAGTCAGGAGCATCAATGATGAGAGAGAATCATTGGCTTCCTCCTGCATGCCTCACACTGGTGATGGAGTCTGCACCCTGAGCACGTGCCCTGAGTTGGAATAGAACCATGAACTCCTGGTTCATAGGTGGAGCCTCATCCACTGAGCCACAATGGCCAGGCTAAAACCATTTTTTCCAGCCAGGGGTCTCTGCTAGGGACGTAAGCAAGTATAGTGAGTGTCATTAAGAATTTCAACAATGGAGGGGGGTCGTAAGGACATATTAGTAATACCTTAATCAATAAAGAAAAAAGAGAATTTCAAAATGTCAAAAGCAATGTATTAAACCTACTACAAGCCCTTATAAGTGACTTCACAGATTGGAATCCAATGAAGTTGGCCCTCCCTAGCAGGGCAAAAGGATGTGTTCATCTTCTAAGTTAATTTCATCCCAAATTTAAGTCATAAAATACCTAGAGACCTACAGTCATCCTCAATGTGAGAACTAGAGACTCTCGCACTAAAGATGAACAAAACGATAAAATTTCTAAGTGCCTTAGTAAGACAACTGTGCTCTGAAGGGTGGAAGTGGATTCCTGCTACTGTTGATGCTCTATGACAATAAAATCATTGATGACAGTGACAACAGTGTCAGGGTCAGTTCTAATGATCAGCAGTTTAAGCAAAGTATGAGCTGTAAGGACATCCACCACTCTGACCATTCAAGGGTCTTGACACATCTATGAGGCTTTCATGGCTCCAATAGTCTGGGCCATGATGGACGGTACCCTCCAGAGTAAAGGAGAAGTTTCTGTGCTTGTACCTTCATCTTCGATGTTAGAAGACTGGAAGGTGCTTTGTTAAGCCTCTTGTAATACCTCATAGAGAATGGCATGCACATTCCTACGGTTTGTTTGTATTCTAAGGCAATAGAACAACAGCCATTGACGAGCTTCTAGGCCTCAGGAGAGACAGAGAGTCTGAACATGGGCTGTAAGGGGACCCAGTAGCCAGAACTGCTCATCATGATCTGGGTTCTGTCAGACCCACCAACAGAAGGTCAGGTGGGGAGAGAAGCATCCATCACAGATGGAAGTGACACATCGTGTATAAGATAAAAACAGGTGGCCAAGACCATGGGCACCTACCACTCCAGCCCTGTGACCTGTCACAGAAAACTCACCTGTGGAATCACAGGAAGTTCACTTTGACTGGTCAAGAAAGAAGAAAAAGGTCCCACTCAATCCAGTTTACACTGGCCTTAAATTCCCCCTCCCCCAACACACAGTCAGCTACTCCCTTGCCTGTCCCTAGGCTCCTAGTCAGACTTACTCACTGACACACAAATGCCCTGGGATATGGCTAAATCGTTGACGTAGCTGAGGCACGTCTAGTGGTATGAGAATTAAATTTGTCCTTTCATGGCTCTCCCAGGTCATGTGGAAACTACTGCCTCTGGGCAATGCTTTGAGATCCAGCTGCATATGTGGCTATTGGGTCAAAACTGGAGACTGGATACCTCAGGCCCAACATTTTGTCTTCAATTCCAAGCCTACCCTGCATTCCCCACCTTACCCCAGTTCAATGCAACTCCTTTTCTTGGCTGATTACCCTGCACTACAATTCCCTTCATGATACAAATCCCGAACTCCCAGGAATCATCTTCTATGTTCATAGTGTCCCTATTCTACAATTTCCCATTTCTTTTCAGACTCCTAGTCACCAACTGGATGCTCATCTTCTTCTCCCCCTTGTCCCTATCACATGTCCTCTACCAGCCTGGTGCTCCCTCTTGTCCCAATGTCAGGGCATTATACGGAGTCTTCAACTACCTTGTCATTTCCCTTACCCTGTGTCTCACCCTTCATGCCCATCCAAGTCTAGGGGAATGGGACTCCCCCACCTTTCGCTGCTCCAGCTCCAGTGGTTTCTCTCTCCATAGCTAAGTCGGCCTCTCACTCATAATTCGAAACTCTATTCTGAGTCCCCCAAAAGCCCTGTTGCATTTAACCCTAGGTACCTTTGAATCCACATAATGCGTATCATCCAAACCTTCATAGGCTTTATAATTTCTCATCCTGACTCTGAGAAAACACCATCCCTCCATGTGCCCTCTAATACCTACCTTTTCTTATCCACAATCCTTCTCTGGCCAGGTCTCCAAAGATTTCAGTTAAATATAACAGAGGCCACAAGGAGCAGAAAAGGAAAAGAACCAGAAGAGACATTTATTTCCGATTTCCCAACTTCTGGTTATGGACTCTCTAAGAACAGGCACATAGAGTTTGTAAAAACAACAAAGAATGAGGACAGTAATATCTGGCCAGAGCTCCAGGTCACAGAGGGCCCAAAATAAGGTCGTTGACTACAAGCCTGCGTGTGACTGACATGACAAAGATCCTGCATATTTACTGGAGTTCTTGAGTTTCATGACATAATATTTTTAAAAATCTCTGTGACCTTTCCCTTGAAAGTGCAGTTAAAATGCATGTGGAATGAGAATACTGTTATTGGTTAGGCTGCTGTGCAGGTGCACTCAGATTCTGGGACAAAGGCCACTCCAAGGCAACCTGGGGCCACGGAATGATCTGGGCAGTCAGGTCATCTGTTTTGGAGGGTAAGTCAGAAGTGAGGGAGGCAAGTTAGAAACATTTCTTTGGAGGATTATAGCCAGATAAGGAAATATTGGAAAATTTGAAAATATGGTAAGATGAGCAAGATGACAGGATCAGCTAATAACAGGTAGGTGATGTCAAAAGAAAACATGCAATGGGCAAATTGAAAGAGGCAAGAAACACTTTATTGAAGACCGACCATGCAATAGGACAGTGAGACTGAGCTCAACACCTTCAAAATAAAAGGCTGGGGAGATTTTAAGAATTGCTAGTTGGCTTCACACAAAGGAAAAGTCAAACTTCTCATGAAATCCTGACAGGAGGTCCTTTCACCTCTTGGTTGTAAATGTCCTCACCCAAGTTAGACTGCTACCCTCCCTCAGAGAAAGGGATACAGGGACTCTAAGAGGATTAAATTTCAGAAGGGTGGGCACAGGCTCTTGAGACAAATATTCTATGGGACATAACACTGGCAAGAAGTTTTTAAGAAGACTTATGCATATTTCAAAAGGACAAAGAAAATATCTGCAATTGCAAATTGTGATTACATTTCTGAAGAAAATGCTCTCAAACATGGAGGTCAGAGGCCTGCAGTCAGGAACTCATCTAAACATAAGTGACTCTGAGGCAACATAAAGGCAGCCCGGTCATAACAAAACGGCTTTCTGCACAGTGGAGGCAAACAACATTAAATATCTTCCAGACAAGTTACAGTTTGCATCTTCATCAGTTCCTGCAATTTATAAGCAGGTGACAAACAGCTGAGAGTCCCTGAACAGAGCCAGGATCTGATCTCCCAGAAGGCTGTGCTACTGAAGTTTCCATGGAGACATTACATTTCCCTCTATAGTCACCTTCCCTTTGATCAAATGAAATCTCCAAGAAAGAAGAGTATTTGTGATCCTACAACATGGCGGGTGTCACTTGATTTGGCTGATTGGTAACGTAAGTGCAGAGGAACTGACATTCACACATAGTTTGCTCTGTTGCACATGTTTCTTTGAAACCTAAGATGGGAGTTCTAACAGCCTCTTATGGCTAGGAAACCTCATCTTCACACTTCACCTGCAGTTTCACTAGGTTTGGGAGATGCCCTCTTCCCCAAGAGATTCCAAAATACCCATCAGGAGAAACTTAGCTCCATAAAGAGTGAAGTCATTTCTAATTCTCAGGATATCAGTGTGAACTAGGACATTTTAGCCAAAGCTTTGGTTGTATTACCAGCATTTCCAATTCTATCCTATTAACAAGGAAGACAGTGTCCTTCTGAACTTATGGAAATAGATCCACTGCCAGAAAAATAAAAAAAAGAATATTTAAGAGGGCTTTAGAAATATTTTGGGGGAAGTAAACCAGGAAGAAAAAGATCAGCGTTAATACCCACATGGGAGTCCTCGTGTACATTCTTGCCGTCCAAAACAGTGTCCAGGTACCCTCCACAGGACCCATTGGAGAAGAGACAGAGCTTGGACTCCTGGAAGCTTAGAACATGCTCCCACTGGTCATCACATGACCACTGCCCTTGCTGGGAGGGACTCGGTGTCACCTTCACTGTGGAGATGGTGCAAATGGGACCAATGAGAGGTGGGATCGGGTGTGGAATGTTAGCTTCAGTCAACAATAACCTCACTGCTAGCTCTCATTTTTGAGCATTTATTGACTCAGTTCAAGTCTTCTAAGGACTTTCCACCTTCACAACAAATTTATTTCAAGGGTGAAAAAAATTTATTCAGGGTTTAATAACATAGAGGAGGAAAGCAGGGTCACTAATATTTTACATCCAGCTCAACCGCTTCACTTTCAGCAGAACTGATGGGGTTGGACACTTCCCACTGGTAGTTCCCAGCATCCTCCCTCCTGACAGGGTCTATGGTGAGCGTTCTGTTGCTCCGGACAGGTTAAGGCTCTTACAGACTCATGTTATTGAAGATCCGCTGGGTGAGGATCACAGTTGAGTAGCACATCAGGACCACAGCATTCTCATGCTCTGTGACTGTGTGTTGCTCTCTAGGAGGGTGGGCACTCTTGTGGGCTCTGGGAAAAGACCAAGGACTGATTGGGAGTGGTCTTGAGACTTGGGGTCCTGCTACATTCTGAGACATCTCAGTCACTCACAGTCCCCAGTGAGCTCTGTAAAGGTCAGCGAGGATGGTCCTGACCTCTGCAGAAGGACAATTGTCTTTGTTCAGGTGACAATGTGTAAGGAGAGGCTGCACTTCTTCTCTGACCCCACATAACCCCAGGGTGACCCCTGACCTGTTCCCCAGACATCTCTTTAATGTCAGCGTAGGAAACACCTTCCCCGCTAATGTTTCCTATGACCTCATCATCAGGTAGTATTTTACTCTCATGAGCTTTTATTATTTCTTTCTGTCATTAACTTCAAAAAAGATGAGGTCCCACTCTTTATGTAAAATTCCATGTATGTTGTGGAAGGCAAGCTACCACCTCTGTCCATCTCTGGGGCCAAGGGAACTTTATAGAAAGTGAAAAGGCATTTACCTCTTTTTAAATAATTCATTAGGCAATAAAGATGGCCCAACCCTATCTTCATGACCTTGGAATTGGAGAAGATCCAGCTAAATGACTTTTCTGTCTAAAAGGACTTTATTTCCCGGCCTGCAAATTGAATATCATAGTAAAATAAGTCTCTAGAGGGAAGGGGTTATAGTTTTAACAAAAGACAGGAGCTCTCTGAATAGAAGAAAACTATTCAATATGATAAAGGATACACATCAAAGCCCACAGCTAACCCAACATTCCATGGAGAAACTTGGAAAATGTTACTAACATCATGAACAAGATAAGGAAGCTGTTTTCCTTTTCTAAAAAAATATATATTTTATTGATTTTTTACAGAGAGGAGGGGAGAAGTATAGAGAGTCGGAAACATCCATGAGAAATATCAATCAGCTGACTCCTTCACACACCCTACTGGGGATGTTCCCCCAGCCCAGGTACATGCCCTTGACTGGAATCGAACCTTGGACCCTTCAGTCCGCAGGCTGGCACTCTATCCACTGAGCCAAACTGGTTAGGGCGAGGATGCTGTTTTTCCTACTTATTCATTATAGTAGTGGAAGAACTGGCTGGAACAACCAGGCAAGATAATAAAATAAGAGGTATCCAAATTGGAAAGGAAGAAGAAAAATTATCTTTTAAAAAAGACAATATAATCATATATAGAAAACCCTAAAAATTTCACCACATACACACACACACGCACACACACACACACACACACACTTTTTTAAAGACCTGATAGAAAAGGCAAAGTTGTTGGAGAGAAAATCAACACTCAGCATCATTTCCATTATTTTCAACAAAAATGAACAATGCCAAAATGAAATTAAGGGAACAGTTCCATTTAAAATAGCATCAGAGAGACTAGAATTCTTAGAATAAAGTTAATGAATAAGATGAAGATATATACACTGAAAACTACCAAATGTCTCTGAAAGAAAGTAAAGAAGAAACAAAATAACTGGAAAACATCCATTTTCATGGGTTGGAAGACCCCCAAATATCTTCCTATTTGATACGATCCTTATCTAATTCTCTATGACTTTTTTCAGAAATAGGAAAATCCATTTTAAAATTCACAGTGAATTTCAATGGGCCCAGAGATTTTTTCAATAATCTTGGAAAAAAAGAACAAAATTGGATGTCTTACACTTACTAATTTTAAATTTTACTACAAAGCTGAAGTAACCAAAATATGGTGACACTAGCAAAAGACTTCTATTTGTCAAAAGGTACAATCAAATGGTTTTGACAAAGGAGCCAAGGCTGTTCAATGGAGAAAGGACAATCTTTTCAACAAATGCTGTTGAACAGCAGCATCCACATGCAAACAACTGGAGTGAACCATTGCTTATACCATAAACAACAATTAAGTCAAAATGGGATTGAATCCTAAATGTGAAACCCAAAACTATAAAACTCATTAACGAAATTATAGAGGTGCCCTAACCGGTTTGGCACAGTGGATAGAGCATCAGCCTGCCTACTGAATGTTCCAGGGCATGTACCTTGGTTGAGGGCATATCCCCAGTAGGGGGTGTGCAGGAGGCAGCTGATCGGTGTTTCTCTCTTATGATGTTTCTAACTCTCTATCCCTCTCCCTTCCTCTCTGCAAAAAATCAATAAAATATATTTAGAAAATTATATAGGGAAGCATCATGACATTGAATTTGAAATGATTTCTTGAATATGACACTAAGAACACAGGAAAAAAAGAAAAATAGGTAAATTGGATATTATCAAAATGAAAAACTTCTGTTCATCAAAGGACACAATCAACAGAGTGAAAGTGACCTATGAAATGGTAGAAAATACTTTGCATGTCATATATAAGATGAGGGGTTAATATCCAGAATATATAAAGAACTCCTCCAACTCAACAACAAAATCAAATAACCTGATTAAAAAATGGTCAAATCACTTGAACACATATTTCTTCACAGATGACATACAAATGGCCAGCATGCTTATCCTATATAATAAAAAGCTAATATGCTAATTCTACCAGAGGGCTGAATGACCTTCCAGAATTACCAGTGGGCAAGGGTTGAGGCCACAAGGCAGCCATTCGAGGCAGCCAGGTCTGTGAGGGCGGAGGCAGCCGGGGCTGTTAGGACCAAGCACCTTGCACGGATTTTGTGCATCTGGCCTCTAGTGAATAGATATCCAACATCACTGATCCTTAGAGAAATCTAATCAAAACAACAATGATATATCATCATATACCCATTAGGATGGTCACTATTGGAAACATAGAAAACAACCTGTGTTTGCACAAAATGGAAAAATTGGAGCTGGGCCCACTGTGGGTGAAAACGCAAAATGGTACAGCTGCTATAGAAAACAATTTGGAGGGAGATAAGAAATAGACTTACCATGTAACCTGTGGTCCAGCAACCTCACTTCTGCTTTTATATACAATGGAATGGAAAGCAGGACTTTGAAGAGATATTTACGCATCCATTTTCATTGCAGAATTATTCACAATATCCAAGAGGTGGAAGCCACTCTATTTTTCATAGAGTAACATAAAAAATGTAGCACATACATATACAATGGTACCTTATTCAGCCTTATAAGAATGGTAATTCTGGATAGTATGTTCCATGAAACAAGCCAGTCACAAGAAGACAGGAACAGTGTGTTCCACTTAAATGTATCTCTAGTATTCAAATTTACAGAAACAAAGAATATTGGTCACTGAGAGCAAGAGAGGCAGCAAAGATAATGCCAAGATTTCCTGGTAGGATGGATTTGACCATGACTGAGAAGAGGAGGATATGGGGAGGATATGGTTGGGAGGGGGGAGAATAAAGATCTTTGTTTTGCACATGTTACAATAGAGTTGCCCCAATTATGTCTAGGAAAGATTCCCAAGATCGGCTTAAGTCATTCTCACCTAAACCCTTTGGAAAAAAAAATTCAGAAGCTGGAGACAGAAATTCATGTAATCTCTGACAACAGAATCAATGTGTGAGTTTTGGGGAAGGCAATCGGTTTTGTGCGCTGTGGGTTGTGACTCTCCCGCACTCAGGGCCATGGAGCTGGTGGGTCTGGGACTGTGGCTATGGAGGCTGCAGAGGGACTGTTACTCAAGACCAATGCAGCATGTCCATTTCCCAGTGTTTTCATCCTGGAAGTAACAGCAACACTTTAGCAAATCAAATCTCCAGTCCTGCCCTTAGAGATCATTTGGGAAACTGCAACTTTAGTCTGCTTCCCAATACATAAAAATTAAGTTTAATAAGTAAAATTTTTCTTAAAAAAGAAGGCAGGCCACTTATGGTCTGGTTACTGAACTGAAATTGTAATTTTTGTCTTTTTCATGTTATATTATTTTATATTATTTCTGTCAGGATTTATTTTAATTTTATCCTCCTGATATAAAAAAATAACAAAACAAGTACAAAGAATATGCCAGTGCCCATTATATATCATTTGGACAAAGAGCCAAGTCATTTGGGCTTCGAGGACAAATCTTAATCAGTTTGTAAGAACCAGAGAAGGTAAATTGTTTTGAGGTGACCCTCTATAACCCAAGGAGATTTTAACTCCCTCTGCAGGTGGAACATGAAATAGTTATTCCATGTCTGATATTCACACTGTAAGCAAAGCCAGGTCCCTGCTCTCTCCTGTTGGATGTTCTTTCTTGTATTTGTGACAACACTGAACGTTGCCATGATAAGCCCTGTGTCTCTGTGTTCTGTTAAAAGTTATCACCAGAAGGTTCTAGTCTCTTTGGGCCATACTGAGGATATGCAGCGAAAACAATGAGAGCTCCCCTTAATTGAATCAAAGTCTTATTTAAATGACATTCTTTGAGCTTATTTACTAATTTTTTTACTTTGTGGCATTATCTACTGCAAGGTCTTTCTTCGTGGAAGATGAAAACTCAGCTTCTTTCTTTCTCATCACCAATTCTCTCTCTCCTCTCCCTCCCTCTCTCTCTCTCTCTCTCTCTCTCTCTCTCTCTCTCTCTCTCTCTCTCTCTCTCTCCCTTCTCTCTCTCCAGTATTTTCCTAAAGACCAATATATAGTGGAGGCTTTTTGTGTCTGTTTAATGACATTCACATTTGAGCCAACTACCTGAGATTTCTTTAAATTTGAATCTCCAGAGAACATCATAGACAGAGAACCTTCCTTCTGTGACCTACAGAGATGGGCATGCGATGGTCCTGCTCATAAGACACTTGTAATGCCATAAATAGAGCAGAAAATGCCAAATACTTCTCTATATCCCTTCACAGCTTCTCCAGAGTTCCTTGCTGCTGTACTGCTCTCTGGTGGTCACATTACAGAATTTTCCCAACCAATGGTCAGGTATAGGGGCAGGACTATGAAAAGTCACATGAAAGTTCATGGCTCTTTGTTCAAATTAAGAATTTCAGGATGACAAAAGTAAACTATTACACCTAACACAGGCTCTTCTATGTGGCTGCACAAATTATGAGCCCATGAAGCGGCCCCCCCTACCAGGGCAAATGGATGTGTTCATTCTCCAAGTTAATTCAATCCCAAACTCAAGTCACAAAAATGGCGAGAACTAGAGGCTTTCCTGCTATAGATGAACAAAACTGCAAGTTTCTAAATGCCTTAGTAAGACATGTGTGCTCCAAATGGTGGAAGTGATACCTGCTAACGTTGATGCTCTAAGACAATGACATCAGTGATGACAGTGACACTAGAGACAGGATCAACTCTTGTGATCAGCAGTTTAAGCAAAGCATGAGCTATAGGCCCATCCACATCTGTGACCATTCAGGGATCTGCCACATCTATGGCTCCACTAGTCTGGGCCATGCTGGATGTACCCTCCAGAGAAAAGGACAAGTTGCTAATTTATGTTAGAAGAATGAAAGGTGCTTTGTGAAACCTCTGGTGAGACCTAATAAAATAATTACTCCTAGGCAGACTCATTGTGAACAAGGCCATATCTTCTACAGCAATAAAACAACAGCTCCCAACAGGCTTCTAGGCCTGAGGAGAGATGGAGAGTCTTAATGTGGTCTGTAATGTGACCAGGAAGGCAGAACTTCTCATCATAACGTGGGTTCTACCACACCCACCAGCATAAGTTCAGGTGAGGAGAGAAGCATCCATCACAGTTGGAAGTGACACATCCTGGATTAGAAAAGGACAGGTTGGTACCTACCACTCCATCCCTGTGACCTAGCACAGAGCTCTTACTTGTGGAATCACAGAAAGTTACTCTCACTAGTCAACAAAGAAGGAAAATGCTCCACACATTCCAAGTTCATGCCAGCCCTCAATATCTCCACCCCCAACACACACACATACCATCAGCCTTTTCCTTGCCTGTCCCCAGGCTCCTAGTCAGACTAACTCACTGACACACAAATCCCCTGGGACATGGCTAACGTGTTTCATCAGCTGAGGCACATCTTGGTGTATAGGGGTGAGATTGGTCTTTCATGGCTCTCCAAGCCCATGGGGAGACTGCTTTGAGAACCAAATACACACAACTCTCCTGGGTTGGAGCTGGAGGATGGACACCTCTGGCCCTCAATTTGGAACTCACCCTCAAGCCTGCCCTGCATTCCCCATTTTCCCCAGGCTCCTTGCCAAGCCCTGTTCTCGTCTGACTATCCTGGACTTCAACTGATTTCCTGGCTCAAAGACCACATTCTCTAGGCTCATCTTCTGCATTCATGGTGTCCCCATCCCTCCTCACTTTTCAGATTCCTAACTCTCTACAATATGCTCATCTGCTTTTCCTTCTTGTTTTTTATTTTATTTGTACTCTGTAACACTTGCCAGCCAGTATATTTTGTGCTCCTTCTTGTCCCAAATGTCAGGACACTAATATGAATCTTCAAGAATCTTATTCTTTCCCCCAACCTGTGTCTCACCCCGTTCGCCTATCCACGCTTGGGAGAATGACACTCCCACTTCACTACACCTGCTCCAGTGGCTTCTCCCTCAACAGGTAGAAGGTAGCCCCTCACTCATATCCCTCAGCCCCATCCAGAGCCCTCCCCAAAAGAGCCCACCTGCAGGGCACCTTTTGTTCCCCTTGACCTCATACAATACCTAACATCTCCAAGTCCCCAGGCTTTACAATTTATCATCATGGCTCTGAACAGATCCTATCACTCAACAGCTCCCCTCTAAGCCCACTTCTGCTTACCCACAATCGACCTCTGGCCAGCTCTCAAAGGAATATAACTAAATAACACAGAGGCCACAAGGTACAGGAAAGACATCTTTCCATTTCCCAGGTTCTGGATGTGGATTCTCTAAGAACCGGCACCTGGAGATTGTAAAAACAATGAAGAAAACAAAGTATGAGGACACCTGTCTGGCCTGAGCTACAGGTCACGGGGGACACAAAACAGCATCTTTTAGTGACAGCCTGTTGGTGGCTGACATGTCAGGGACCAGCATGTTTACTAGAGTTTCTTAGGTTCCAGACAGAATATTTGTTAAAATCTCTGTGAACTTGTTTCTGGAAGGTGCAGTGGAAATAACTGTGAACACTGTTGAGGACTTGGTCCCTGTGGATGCGTGCCCTTTCAGGCCTGCATGTCTTCTCAGATTCTGGTGCAAAGGCCATCCTGAGGCATCCTGCAGCCTCAAAAGCATCTAAAAACTCATGTCAGATGCTGCTGTGGATGCCAAGACAGAAGGAAGGCAGGAAAAATGGAGACCTTTATGTGGGGGATTTTAGCCTGATGAGGAAAGAAATTGGAAGATTTGAAAATAAGGTAAGGATTGACAATGTGAGCTAAATGACAGGATCAGCTAGTTACAGGTAGATGATGACAAAGTATAACAGGTGTTGAACAAATGTAAAAAGGCAAAGAAGACATTCTTCAGAACCATGCAATAGGGCAGTGAGATGAAACTCAACACCCCTGAAAGAAAAGGCTGGGGAGATTTTAAGAAAGAAGAAGGAATTATAGACATCTGCTTTTGCTAATGGAAGGAAGAAGGAATTATAGGCATCTGTGTTTGCTAATGGGCTTTACAGAAAGGAAATATAAACCATCTCTTCATGTCCTTGCAGGAGGTCTTTTCACATCTTGGTTGTAAATGTCCCCACCCAAGTTAGGCTCCTACTCTCCCTCAGAGACCTGGACACAGGGATACCAGGAGGATTAAATTTCAAACAGATGGGGTCAAGTCCTTGAGACAGTTATTCTCTGGGTCATAACACTGACAAGAAGCTTTTGAGGAGACGTATGTATATTTCAAAAGTGCAGAGAAAGAATGTGCAATTGCTACTTACATTTATAAAAGAAATGGTCTAAAAATGGAAGACAAAGGGATGTTTTCAGGAAGAAATTGTGTAAAGGAGAGTGACTCTGAGGGAACATTAAGGCCTCTAGTTCAGAACAAAACTGCTTTCTGCACAGTGGAGGGAAACACAACTAAATCTCTTTTAGCCAAGACCCAGTTGACATCCTTATCATTTCCAGCAATGTATAAAGAGGTGCAATTTCCCAGCAATGTATAAACAGATGCAAAGTAGAGGAGAGTTCCTGAACACAGCCTGGATTTGATCTTTCAGAATGTTGTGCTTCTAGAGTTCTCCATGGAGACATTACATTGCTCTCTACAGTCACCTTCCTTTTGACCACAGGTCACGTCCAAGGAAGAAGAGTATTCTCCATCTTACACCATGACTGGTGTCACTGGATTTGGCCTGATTAGTGACCTAAGTGCAGAGGAACTGACATTTACCACATAGTTTGCCTTGATGCAGGTTTTTCTATGAAACCGAAGATGGGAGTTCTAACAGCTTCTTGAGGTTACGAAGTCTCACCCTCTAGCTTTGGGTAATGCACTCATCTCCAAGAGATTCCAAAAAACCCCACAGGTCAAATTTAGCTCCATGAAAGGTGAGGTCATTTCTATTTCTGTGGGCATCAGTCTGAACTAGGACATTTGAGCCAAAGCCTTGGTTGTGTTATTAAGGTTTCCAATTATGCCCTATTAACAAGGAAGACAGAGTCCTATTTACTATATGCAAATAAGTCTGTATCTATGTAAATAAAAATACTCAAAAAGACTTAAGAACTTTTTTGACATAAGTTAAACAGGGAGGAAAAAAAAAGATCAGTGTTGTTACCCACATGGTGTCCTCCTGTCCATTCCCATTGCCAAACACAGTGGCTGCGCATCCACTACATGTCCCCCTGGAGGAGGGACAGAGTTTGGATTTATGCAAACTCATCACATGCACCCAGGGTAATCACACAGCCACTCCCATTCTCTTGAAAGGCTCAGTTTCACCTCCACTGTAGAGATGGTACAACTTAGACCACACAGAGGTGGGATCTGGTATAGACTATCACCTTAAGTCAACAATAATGACAACATCAGCGCTCTTTTTTGAGCATTTATTGACTCAATGCAAATCGTCTAAGGACTATCCACCCTCACAACAAATCTATTTAAAGGGCACAAAAGATTATTCAGAGTTTAGTAACATATAGGAGAGGAGGAGGGTCACTAATATTTTACATCCAGCTCAACTGGCTCACTTTCAGCAGAACTGATGGGGTTGGACACTTCACACTGGTAATTCCCAGCATCCTCCCTCCTGACGGGGTCTATGGTGATGATTCTGTCGTTCCAGGATAGCTTCATCCGCTCTGTCAGCCACAGGGTCATGCCATTGAAGAACCACTGGATGGAGACTGCATTTGTGCCGCAGATCAGGACAACAGAATCCTTATGCTCCATGACTGTGGTGTTGCTGGCTAGGAGGGTGGGCACTCTCACTCGCTCTGTGGAGAAATAGAGGGCATGGCTAATTGAGAGTGGGCTTTGCACCTTGGCCATGCTAGCTCCTAAAACATCTGAGCCACTCAGAGTCCACTGTGAGCTCTGTAAGGTCACCAGAGGATGGTTCTGATCTCTGCAGAAGGACAATTGTCTTTATTCAGGGGACGATATGTAGGGAAAAGGTTTCACCTCTTCTCTGAACCCAGATCACCCCTGATTTGTTCCCATAGACATCTTTGTAGTATCAACACAGGGAACCCTTTTCCAGCCCTCTTGTCCTATAACCTCAATGTAAGGTGGAGTTTTCCCCTCATGAGCTTTTACTGACCCTTTCCTAGAAGTTCTTTTAACTTAAGAATTCCATGTATGTTGGGAAAGACAATCTAACCACTACTGGGGCCAAGTGGACTTTACAGAAAGTGAACGGGCATTTAATTATGGTTAAATAACTCATTAGGCAATAAAGATGGCCAACCCAGTCTTCATGACCTTGCACCTGGATAAGTTCCATCTATAGGATTCCTCAGTCTGAACAGGACTTCATTTCCAGGAGTGCTGATTGCATATAATGATAAAATAAATCACTAAAGAGAAGTGGTTATGATTTTAACAAAAGACAGAAACTGTAGTAATAGGAGGAAATTACTTTATATGGTAAAGACCACACAGGAAAGTCCACAGCTAACACATTAATCCACGGAGAACCTCTGGAGACAGTACTAAGATCATGGATAAGAAAAGGATGCTGGTTTTCCCCTAATTCAACTAGTCAGGAAAATCAGGCAAGAAGATGAGATAAGAGCTATCCAATTTAGAGAGGAATAAGAAAATATCTTTTTAGAAAAGACAACATAATCTTATTGTAGAACACCCTGAAGATTTCACCACATACATACCTAAAACAACTATTATAACTAACAAAAAGATGAAGTTGCCAGAGCCAAAATCAACACTCAGCATCATTTCCATTCTTTAAACCAAAATGAACAATCCTCAAATAAAATAAAGAGATCCTCGTGGTGGAAATGGAAGCCCAGAGAAGGAGAACCAAGATGGCGGTATAGGTTAACGCCGGAGTTTGCTGCTTTGAACAACTACTTCAAAAGTGAAACTAAAAGACGGAACGGACATCACCCAGAACCACTGGAATGCTGGCTGAGTGGAAGTCCTACAACTAGGAGGAAAGAGAAACGCATACGGACACTCAGAGGAGGCGCAGTGCTGAAGTCAAATTCTGAGGTGCGGAGTGCGCGGAGCGGGCTGGCGGCGGAGGGTGCGGTTGGCGTTTTCAATCGGGAGGGAGTCGCAGACTCTGAGCTCCAGATACAGGCGAGACTTTAGGGACCCAGACTCAAACGGGAGAAGCGAGACTGTCTGGTTTTGGTCAGAGTGAGTGCAGCTTTCTCTCCGAGGTTTGCAGCCATTGCTGGGACTCAGAGAGGCAGAGCCCCTGGGGACAGGACTGAGAGCCGCCATAACTGCTCTCTCCTGCCCACCCTGTTGATCCTGTTCGACCCGCCCCGCCCAAGCCCTGCACAGAGGCATTTGCCGGATAGCCTCAGGCAAACGCCAGATTAGCACCTCCCTAGAGGACAGAAGTTCTCTCACTGCTGACACAGCTGATTCTCATAGCCACTTGGCCTGGAGGTCAAACCCTCCCTGGAATTAGCTACAACAATCAAGATTTAACTATACGACTGCGAACAAAGACCACTAGGGGGTGCACCAAGGAAGCATAACAAAATGCGGAGACAAAGAAACAGGACAAAATTGTCAATGGAAGATCTAGAGTTCAGAACCACACTTTTAAGGTCTCTCAAGAACTGTTTAGAAGCCGCCGATAAACTTAATGAGATCTACAAGAAAACTAATGAGACCCTCGATGTTATATTGGGGAACCAACTAGAAATTAAGCATACACTGACTGAAATAAAGAATATTATACAGACTCCAGACAGCAGAACAGAGGAGCGCAAGAATCAAGTCAATGATTTGAAATGCGAGGAAGCAAAAAACACCCAAACGGAAAAGCAAAATGAAAAAAGAATCCAAAAATGTGAGGATAGTGTAAGGAGCCTCTGGGACAGCTTCAGGCGTACCAACATCAGAATTATAGGGGTGCCAGAAGATGAGAGAGAGCAAGATATTGAAAACCTATTTGAAGAAATAATGACAGAAAACTTCCCTCACCTGGTGAAAGAAATGGACTTACAGGTCCAAGAAGCGCGGAGAACCCCAAACAAAAGGAGTCCAAAGAGGACCACACCAAGACACATCATAATTAAAATGCCAAGAGCAAAAGATAAAGAGAGAATCTTAAAAACAGCAAGAGAAAGAAACTCAGTTACCTACAAGGGAATACCCATACGACTGTCAGCTGATTTCTCAACAGAAACTTTGCAGGCCAGAAGGGAGTGGCAAGAAATAGTCAAAGTGATGAGTACCAAGAACCTACAACCAAGATTACTTTATCCAGCAAAGCTATCATTCAGAATTGAAGGTCAGATAAAGAGCTTCACAGATAAGGAAAAGCTAAAGGAGTTCATCACCACCAAACCAGGATTATATGAAATGCTGAAAGGTATCCTTTAAGAAGAGGAAGAGGAAGAAAAAGGTAAAGATACAAATTATGAACAACAAATATGCATCTATCAACAAGTGAATCTAAGAATCAAGTGAATAAATAATCCGATGAACAGAATGAACTGGTGATTATAATAGAATCAGGGACATAGAAAGGGAATGGACTGACTATTCTTGGGGGGGAAAGGGGTGTGGGAGATGCGGGAAGAGACTGGACAAAAATCGTGCACCTATGGATGAGGACAGTGGGTGGGGAGTGAGGGTGGAGGGTGGGGCGGGAACTGGGAGGAGGGGAGTTATGGGGGGAAAAAAGAGGAACAAATGTAATAATCTGAACAATAAAGATTTAATTAAAATAAAATAAAATAAAATAAAGAAAACAGTTCCATTTACAATAGCATCAAAAAGACTAGATACTTAGGGTTAAACATAATAAGGTGAAAGATGAATACACTGAAAAGTACCAACCATTTCTGAAAGTAAAGAAGAAACAAATAACTGGAAAGACATCCATGTTCATTGATTCCAACACCACCAACTATCTACATATTTGAAACAGTCCCTATCAAAATCATAATTACATTTTTTCAGAAATAAAAAAATCCATCCCGGAATTTCTGTGGAATTTCAATGCATCCCAAATATTTGCAACAATCTTAAAAAAGATGAATTGAAATTGGAGGTCTCACAGTTACACAACAATTCAGTCAAATGGATTGAATACTAAAGGTAAGAGCTAAAATTATAAAACTCGTAGAGGAAAACATAGGGGTAAGCAGTATGGCATTGGATTTGGCAGTGATTTCTTGAATATGAAATTAGATACTCAGGCAAGAAAAGATTAGATAATTTAGATTTTTGTCAAAATGGAAAAGTTCAGTTCATCCAAGGACACAATCAACAGAGTGAGTGGTGATCTGTGAAATGATAGAAAATACTTTCGAAATCATTAATTGGATGAGGGGTTAATATCCAGAATATATAAAGATCTCCTAAAACTCAACAACAGCAACACCAAATAAGCTGATTTAAAAATGGGCAAACCTCATGAATACACATTTCTCCAGAGAAGATATACAAATTGTCAATAACCCCAGGAAAATGATGCTCAACATCACTATCATTAGAAAAATATAACTCAAAACTCTCAAAGTTGATGCTTGTGATATTGAGTGTGGGTAATTCCACTGAGCAGGAAACAGGAGAACACTGCCCTGTGCAACACTTGAGTCCTCCAACCCTTCTTCAGAGTTGGCACCTCTCACCTCTCAGCCAACTTAAAGGAATAAGGAAGTTCTATGTATCACAAGACTAATACCTGGGGCTCTGAGAGCTCAGAGAACTTAAATCCTCTATGTCTGGGAGAAAGCACAGCCTTTCACAGGAGCCAAGACTGTTCAATGGAGAAAGGACAGTCTTTTCAACAAATGAAGGGAACCATTCAATAGATTAGCAGGATTTGGTTGTGGAAAAACAGAGAACTGAGAGTTAGAGACATCCCCTCAGCCCCTAATCCTCCCACACCTCTCCTAGTTCTTCACTGACCAGCTGAATGCAATTTTTTCTAGCTTCACAGACCTTCATTGCCCAGCCGAGGTGTGTTTCTAAGAGGCACCATTTCCCAGGACATCTTAGACTCTAAGACTTAGAGACACAGATTGGAGCAGAAAAAAATAGGGGACCAGGATAAAACCTGTGGTCAGTTGACTACTCAGACCCCAGGTGCAAGAGCTGGGTCAGGTTTTCCCAAGTGAGTGTGACTGACATGAGCCAGTGAGCCACTAAATGATAGAGCAGAGTCCAAGGAATGACCTAGAAAAGAGTAAAGGGACAGTCAGGATCTGATTGTGGCAGCAGAACCATATGCTTTGCCCTTGGTCATTAAAGTCATTCTCCCTCTGCTGAGGGCAGGTGCGGCTTGTGCAAATGCAGAAGGGGTGATGGATGGCAAGAGGGGAGCATGGATTGCTGACATTCTGACCCTTGTGGACCATTTGTGTTTGGTGGTTATGAGATAGAAATTTGGAAAGATCTTAAAATTCCCCCATATGCAAAACTTACTATTAATACCCCAGGGCCTAATAGCAATAGGAAGAAAGACTATTTCTCGAGAGAACAGCAAAGGGTCTGAGACATGGGTCTCAACCCCTGGAGTGACAGGGAGCCTTTCCCATGTGGCCAGAATTCCAAGGACTCTGCATCCAGGTTTCAACCTCTGAGGAGGTTTTAGCTCATTCCTTCCTTCAGTAGCCATTTATTTCTTCCTAATTCATCAAAACAACCGACTGTTACATCTTGATCACTTAGCTGGTTACATGTGTAAAATGGGGAGCGAGCAGGCAAAGTCCTTTCCTTTATATGCAGTGGGAGTGACACCAACACATCAGGAAACAAATCAGTGGTTTCACCTTAAGTGCTGGGAGGAGTGGATCAGCCACCTGAGGGGAAGGTCTGGGTGTTTCCAGCACTGACTGATTGTTACTGCAGGTAATTTGGTTCTAGAGTACAAATAAATTAATTCTCCATTTGATATTATTTTCTAGACCACAGTCTCTCTCTCTGAACTGGGGATGCCTAAGGGAATATCTAAACCAATGTTTGCTTTAGGGATCCCTCTGGGATGGAGGAGAGGTAATGGCTGCAGACAGACCTTGAGTCACTCTCATGGTCTGTGTGGCTCTGCTTTAGTGACTATATCTCACTGTGCCTTGGTTTCCTCTCAATGCAATACGATGAATATTTGACTACCAGGGTATCAGTGTGTTAACAATAAAATATTCACAGTATCTGACTAAACATTGGCACAGGGGAGCTGCTCAAATGAGGGACATCTGTTATCGATCAACTCCAAGAAAGAAACGCCTGGGCTAATCCCTGGTGGATAAGGAGCTGCCAGGAGCATCTTTTCTCCTTTTTGTTCCCTGTGATTCATTCTGACCTTTCTCTGGACTCTCCTAAATGTTTCAGTGTAGTTCACAAATGGCTTGTCGACCTTGTCCATCTGTGCTAGCCACACACAGTCTCAGGTGAAGCACCGCCCCTATCCAGATGTGGCTCATGGGCCTGAGCTCTGGCTTCTGAGCAGGTCAAAAGCCTTGTGACTCAGACACCTGGGAAACCTTTGCGCCCACTCAGCCCTTCCCAGGAGGTTAACACCAACCTGACACAGGATCCCTTTGGTCCCTGGAGTCAGAAAACATAGGGCAGGGGTCTGGGCGGGGCTGCCAAAGCTGAGCTTCTTTATGAGGATTGCAGGGGGCTCCTCAGGATGAGCTCTGGACAAGTCCTGCAGGGTCTTTCTCAGGGTCATGGTCATGGAGAGGGGCCGAGGGAACCGGACTGAGACTGGTCTCTCTCTGCTGAGCGACTCCCATCAGGCTGGCCCTTCTCTCTGTGGAGAATGTCTGCAGGGCTGGAATCCGGGAAGGGAACTCTGATCTTAGAAAGTTTGTCTCCACTGTGTGTGTCCTGCACCAAATGCCCAAACCCAACCTAGGAGATGGTGCAGATGGGGATGGAGGAGAGTCCAGGGCTGTCAGTCCTGTGTGTTCACCCACCTGATACCCTGACGTCAGAGAGCAATCACTCACCGTATACATTGAGCTGTCCAAATCCTATTTCTTTTTTATAGTCTTGAAGGTAGACTACTATGGTGTAGATTCCTGTGTCCTCCATGGTGACCCTCTTTATCAGCAAGGATCCATCAAAGTTTATTTGCTCTCGACCGGTGTGTGCAGGCCCTGCTCTATGTCCTGGGAACAATCCAAGACGTGCAATTTTATCTTTGAACATTGCCCCTTCCCCCCTGTACCACATGAAGCCTCTAGCATTGGGAGGCATATTGCAGATATGTAGAGTCACATCCTGTCCTTCGGCAGCATCGGTTGACACAATACTGAGTTGGGCAGTGGTGGGAAGGCTCCAGAAATTTAAGAGTGAAACTAGAAGGGAAGAGAGAAATTGATCAATATTTGGATGTATATGTTGGGATGGAAAGATGAGGGCATGGATTTCAACAGGTCTCTTCATCTCAGCCTTGGTGTGTGTGTGTGAGTGTGAGATTGTATGTGGTCAAGGTCAACAGCATGACCACCAATACTTCAGCACCAGTGAACCAGTTCCTTTTTCTGTTTTTCAGTCTCTTTTCCAGGTGTCTGTTCAGCTCACCCGCTCACTGCCCTCAGTCCCCTGCTAACAATTAGGGGTGTCCATGGGAGGCCCCTTCATGGAACACTTCCCTATAGACTCTCTGTTAATCATTTCTGACCTGTCAATGCTCTGTTGTTCTTTTTATAACACCTGTGGGTACCTGCCATCACATGCAGATATTTTCTTATCTCTTTCCACCCACAGAACATGAGCTCCATGTGGACAGGGGCTTGTCAGATCTTGCAATCCCAGTGCCTGCAACAGGCTGCAAATAGCTGTGGGTGAATGAATGTTCCCAGAGTAATGCTCCTCTTGGGGCGTATTTCTCCTTAGCTGGTGGTAAGGATGATGTTTAGCACCCCTGATTAAGTTTTTCTCTGGTTCCACCAGACATAAATTGTTATTATTATGGTCAGTTTCCAAAATTCAATACTTAGTGATGAATACCTTAGGAATTAACAGCAACTGAAGTTTCCTTGCCCCACTCTACTTCCATATCATGAGATTTCCCAGTTACCTGTTACCCATCTCCATTACCCATCCTACTCTGTCCCCTATCTTCTCCCCTCAGGTCCACACAGAAGCCCTCCCTGCACTCTCAGAGTGCTGTTCTCCCCAGGAGACCCCAGCAAATCCCCGTGTTTCCTCCTTCAGTCCACCCCCAGGGATTGTTCCTTCCTTACCAGCCAAAAGGAGCCAATTCCAGGGAACAGGTCCTCTGCAGTTAGGGGCGGAGAGTGAGTCCATGGTGTCTGCTGCCTGCACTGTTCCCCTCTCTGCGAGAAGAGCTTGGATTCCAGGAAAGCTCAAAGGCACTGCTGTGCAAACTGGTGGGATCTGCTGTCCCTCTTCACTGTGCACCGGGCCTCCTCCTGGTGCAAGATCACTTACCTGCTCACGTGGACGAGGGAGGAGTTTGTGCCAAGGACCCACCTCCTCCTCCCCTCATTTTTGCTACCCTTTACCCCTCCTTCCAGCTTACCATCCCTCCAAATGTTGGTTGCCTTGGAGCAGCTGAGGTATCTGAACACACACAAATACTCACGTGCTCTGTTTGCAAAAACACCAGCCTGGGGTATCCAGGTCATACGCATTCCCCATGGCTCCCAGTCAGGTGCACAGTAGCTTCCCCCACAGCCCTCTCTCTTTCACATTTGACTTTTCCCTTCAGAGCAGGATTTCTGGGGCCACTTCAGGAACTCTTGTCACAGGGCTGTCACCACTGCTGTGTATTGGATCACCTGTGAAACTTTGTACACATTTCAATGCTCAGGTGACACTATGGATGCTGCTTCAGCAGCTTTCCAGCTAAAGTGGATGCCCAACCAGATTGAGATCTGGTGATGTGGTGATGGGACAACCCTCCCTCTCTCCTGTGCACAGGGAGGGTCTCCACATCCTGTTAAATGCAGATTCTGACTCTGCAGGTGTTCAGTGGATCAGACACTCTGCATCTGATGAGCGCTCAGGGATGGTGGGTCTTACTGGCCTGTGGAGCCCACTTGCAACAGCAAGGCTGATGGGGCCACGTGTCCCCTGAGAGGATGACCCTCTCACCCCAACATTGGCCTCTGCTGTGTCTTGGTCTTGGGTCTGTCAGCACCACACAGAGAGGCCCACAGGCCCCAAACTGGAGATTATTTTTGTTTGTGACAGAGAAACCCAGCTGGGCCACGGGTCGACCCCGTGTTCTCAAATGTTCTGGGAAGGTTGGATTTCCTCCCAGCAGGAATGCCGCAGAGGTGACTGGGGTTGAGAAGGGGTCAAGCTGCGTGAGGACTACACGGGGGACCCTCCCTCTATCTCAGGTTGTCACCAGCCTGGCCTTTGCTTCCAGGGATAGAGACCCAGGACCAGGAGTCTCAGAAGACCCTGCAGTTCCTGTGAGTGAAGTGGAAGGTGCCCTGCATGTCCTGGGAAGAGAGGACTGTGGTGGGAGCTCGGGTGGCTGTGGGCTCCCTGGTCGTCAGGGGTAGTTTCTGGGAGACCCTCCCTCTCTGTTGGCTGAGCCTGTCCTGGTACTCCCTGACCTTGCGGCGCTGTCTGTCCTCTGCCTGGGGGAGTTTCCTTTCATTATCCCGCCTTGTTCATGGATGGTGCCAGGCATGGGACAGGTAGCAGCAAATAGATCCCTGAGAAAGCAGGTGCTCTTGGGCCTGTTAAAGTAAGAAACTTCTCAACCTGTGAAGATTTTCATGAGTTTATTTGAACCAAGCTAACATCATATGCCTGGAACAAGATATCTAATTCTGAGCTTGGCAGTTGTGCAACTTATTTTATACATTATAATAAATAAAAAGAAGATGGAGAGATTGTATGAAATCCTATAGGAAGTGTAGAAATCTCAGGAACTGGTAAATAGCAAAATGGAGAAAGCCTTTTTTTTTTTTTTTTTTTTTTTTTTACTTTGGTGGGTCCAGGGTAATTAACATTTATAGCACATAGAGAGGTTGTGCAAGGAACCAGGTAACCTAAGAAGTATGTTGTCTCATATGCTGGTCCCAGAGTCTGTGCTTTCAAATCATCTTGCAAAAGAACAACTACTCTGAAGTATCGAAGGTATGTTATCCAATATGCATAAGAACAGGGAACAGAGTTCACTTAACGTAAAGTCTGACCTTTGCAAAGGAAGCTGTAGGCCTGGGAGATGACTAGCTGCCATAACCTGCCCAGGTAGGAATTTGTGATCAGACCATCCTGTGCAGTTATTTTTGGTCACTGAGCTTGTCAGTCCTGCCATGTGACCTGCTGGGCTTGTCAGTCTTACTTACAGACCATTTTTGTTGTTGTTGTTTTATTCACAGTACCTTGAAGTAGCAGGTGGGATACAGCAGTCATGAGGATGGAGTCCAAAAGCATCTGTGGGAGCAGGACATGGAAATCAGGCCCTTCTCCAGCTCCTTAGACAAAGCCAGGTTCATGTGTGAATTCCCTGTGTTGTCTGTGTGTCTAACTGTCGGCCCCTGCAGAGCAGAAGGAGACCTGCAGCCAATGTCAGGTCCTGCACCAGGGATGCTGACCAGAGAATGAGAACTGACCCTGACACCCGGGCAGAGGTGGGCTCTGGCCTTCAAGCTTAAAGGCCAGTCAGTCGGGGTCCAGTCACTGTGGGTCCCAGGCCTTCAGACTCCATCCCAGAGCAGGGCGAGCCCAGTAAAAGGACAGGATCTGGGGCTGATTCCATCTCAGAGGGGCTGAGGGTCCAGAGTACCATGAGTCCAGTGTCATGAGAACTGTCCCTCTGGTGGATGTGCTGTTTCAGGAGGAACTCTCTGTCCAAAAGGTTTCAATTACAGAACCTGGTGATGTCCCCTCTGAGGCTTTTAGATGAGTGTGCCAAACTGGAGGGCTGATCCCCCAAATGCCCTGTGTGTCTCCATTATCACATTGGGGTGTTGCATCCAAGTCACCTGTATCTCTGTCCATCCTCTGCTGTAGTCCTCCCCCACGGCCCAGGATCTGAAGCAGCTCCACTTGGAGTGTCAACCACTGGAGCTGTGTGTCCTTCTGTTAAGGGGAGGTGAGGCCCCTGTGGGACCCACACTCCTCTGAGATGGAAGCAGTCCCAGGTCCTGCGTTCTCCTGTCCCATCTTGGTGCGGAAGTTCTCCTTGCTCCCCAGGACATCATGGGTGGGTGAGATGTTCAGAGACTACAGGCAGGTGTCCCACAGACCAGGGAATGTGAGTTTGGGAGTCATCCCCAGATTCCTTTGAGGTCAGTGTGAGCTCTCTTTCCCATGGTTGTACCTCTACCTGGTCTCAAATATCCAGAGTGTCTGCCAGATCAGGGCTCTGTGAGAAGCCAAAGAAAAGAGGCTAATTTCCAGGCCCCAGGAATATGAGATATCACTCACAAGGTGGAAATTGGGAGGTCTGTGATTTTCTGGGAATGAACGAAGGTCTGACTCTTCACTCTTAGTTGGTCCTATCTCCCGCCCCCCTGATTGGGTGAGGGGGAAAAACCCATCCCTGGGTCATCCCCGGACACTTGTGGCCTCCTCCCATGCTGACACCATTGTCTTCGTGCCTATAAGGAACAGAGTTTGACCACTAGTGTCACACAGGGTGACAGGCTTCTATTGGGTGGTTTCCCTCATCCATTTAATGAGTGTTTACTGAGCATCTGTGATGTGTCAGGCCTGGAATGGGCCCTGAGACCTGAGATAACAGGACATAGGTGGGACCTGTGCTCAAGGAGTTTACCTTGTAACAAAGATAGGCTCTTAGAAAAATCACAGCACTAAGGAGTTAATTATAATCTAGAGAAGTACAACAAAGAAAGAGTTGTATGTACTTCAGTATCAGTTTGTCTGAGAATCACAGAAGGCACTTCTGAGAAAGTGACCTCTTGGCTGAGACCTGAAGCATGAGTGGCCATTCACCCTTTGGACAGAGGGTGGTAGGGAAGAGCCGCCTGCACAGGACTGGACTTGGTGGGCAGATACCTGACTGGATAGTGGAGCTTTCAAAGTCCATTGTGGGCAGTGTGAAGAGTGCGAAGGAATGTGGACTGAGTAATGCTGGTGAGGTTGGACCCTTCTGGGCTGTGGGTCCTGCTAAGGTGGGGCCAGCAGATTCCTGAGGAGGCTGCAGGCTGTAGAGTTGCTCACCCCACTTTGATGGACAAGGTGAAAAATGTGCAAGAAAAATGTCATGTTACAGTTTTGAATTTTATATTCAACTTATACTTTAAGCAATATTTCATGTGTGTATATTTAAATTTCACATATTTATTGACATTTAATTGGCATATAATAAATTTACCATATTGAAAGTGTACAAATTATTAAGCTTTGCCAGATGAATGCACCAGAGAAGTTGTTACAATGAAGAAAATGAACATGTTCTTCACTCTTAAAGCCTCCTCGGGCCCTCATATAATCTCCTCACTCTGTCCCTCTCCCACTCCCTCCAACTCTTATCTGCTTTCGTTCATTATAGATGAGTTTGCATGTTCTGCAGTTTTCATAATATGAATCATATAATGTATAATTTTGGGTGAATGTGGGCTTCTTGAATCAATGCCATTATCTTGAAATAGTTCTTTCCTTTTTAATCCCTCAGGTCTATTCCATTGTAGGATGCACCAAACTTGTTTAGCCATTCACCCATTCATGGGCATTTGTGTTGATTCCCATTTTTGACTATTACAAGCATACCAGGCATTAACATTTGTGCAGCAAGGTCTTTAACACAGAAATAGGTGCATGTAAAACCAATGCATGGCCAGAGCAATGGAAGTCAGGGATTTGACATAGGAAGTCTGGTTTCAAGGTCCCACTGCCACACCCCACCCAGAGGTGAAAAAACACCTGCTTCTTCACATAAAGCTCTGTTGGGAGAGCCCAGCCACCAGGAGCAGGAATCACAGCCCCTTCTCCCTCCCAGAGTCCAATCTACACACAAGTGCATGTCAGAGGCAGAAATTAATTCACACCTGGATTCCCAGTCATTAGAAGTGGGAAGGGTGATATTTAACCTTTCAGCACCTCTGGTATAGGAGGAAATATAGAAAGGGGTGGAGCATAGATGTCAAGTGCCAATAGACAATACATGGCATGGTTGAGTCCACTTGCAGGCTCTGTGACTCTGGGCAAGTGATCTCACCTCAAAAAGCCTGTTTCCTCATATGATTTTATAGAATGATATTTCTTGGTTCTTAGAATAGAGCAGTTAAAATTTTTGAAATTTTCTGAGTGATATGTGCAATAAGAGTGTCTTTTGTCCCGATGAGGCAACTCTTGACAGGCCTCTAGATATTTGCAAGGTGAGGGCAGGTAGCCATAAAGGCCAAATCTTGAATAGAAGCCTGGAATTTTCAGCTGCCAATGTAAGAAACATTTAAACCTGTAGAGAATTTTTAAGAGTTTATTTGAGTCAAACTGACGACAATTTCCAGGAAGCAAAATCTCAATGAAAAGTGTCAGTTTTGCACAGTATGTTATACATTACAATCAAAGCAGGAAGCATAAGGGCTTAAATAACACCCATTGGTAATAGATTAGGGAGGTGGCAGAAAGCAAAACAGGGAAATCTCTGAGATTGGATAAAAAGTAAAACAAATAGACACATACTTCTTTTGCATTGGTTGATAGAGGATAGTTAGCAGCTAACAATTAACATGATGATAATAGCAATGAGGGGGTCTGTGGCTTCTCCTCTGGTGCGGTGAGGGTCTGGAAAAAAGAAAAAAAATCCTTGATATTCCAAATGTAAGTTATCTCAAATGTAAAAAGACAATAAACATGTTAAGTTAAATTAAAGATTCAGCTTTCTTATGAAAAAATACTTAAGACATAATTACCACCATGACTCATTTTAGTTAGAAAGTTCTCATTTCAGGCCATCCTATGTGGTTACTTGAAGTCTCTGATTTTACATATCATACTATGCAGGCCTTCTCTGAGCTTTTCAGCTTTAGTACGTGGCCCCATTTTCATCCACACTTCCCCCTTTGGGTCATAAATCAAACGGAATGATTCACTGATGATCAACCTTTTGGTTGGAAAATGTGGTTTCATGGTGCTAGAAAGGCTCATCACTCGGAAGTCTTAGTTTATCTAGTTGAACTATAGACCATTGGGGATAGGGCATGACTGTAACCTTGGATGGAAGTCAAGGTCAAATTTTTTCAAAAGTGAAAGCAAGTCAATGGGAGCCAGTCAGGTTCCACTGGTTTTCATTAAGAAAAACACTTTGTCCCTGCACAATGTTGTTAAGTGATTAGAGTATCAGCCAGCAGTTCCTGGCCAAGGTCATGTGTCTGGGTTGTAGGTTTAATCCCTGGTCCCAATCAGGATGCCTGCAGGAGACAGCCCATTGTGTCCCTCTCATATCCATGCTCCTCTCGCTCTCCTTTTTCGCTCTCCATCCCTCCCTCCTCTCTCCCTTCTACTCTTTCTAAAAATCAGTGGAAACAATATCCTTGGGTTAGGATTTAAACAAACAAAAAAACACAATAAAAAATAAAGAAAAACATTTTGGGTCATTCCTAACCTATAAGCTATCGTGATTCATTTTTTGCTGTCTGTCACATTTCTCTGTGTTTTTCATCTCGTATAACACTTGATTATAGTTTGAGTGCACACTATACACCTCTTCCGTTTTCACAATCAGATCTTGAGATGTGTTCTCATTTACAATGGTCCACTTATTTCCCATTGGAAAAACTCAAGGGTCATTCATTATTAATCTGACTCCTGCTGGTTGTGCAATTTGGAACTGTAATCATATTTGGGGACAAGGCTGTGAGAACCCAATGGTGTATATTATAATTACCATCTAAAAATTTCATACACCCTGAAGACAGTAAGATTATCATAAGTAAATTTCCTGTGCCTCAGCTGCAGTTATAGAGGACCATGTTTTTATAGCTACTTCAGCTTCATTTAAATTAATATGGTCAGTAGTCTTTGTTGGGTTAGGGTATAAGCATATCCCTATAATTAGGTTCTGGCATTTCTACATAAAATTTCTCAATATTCTTTTTCCACTCACCTCTACAGCTTCCCTTGTTTTCAGTTTGCCTCTTTTTGCTCATTCAGAAATAATTAACTTGTTAGGTCAAACTACTTACATTTAACTTCTCTTAAAAACACCTAGCCCGGCTGGCGTTGTTCAGTGGTTGAGCACCAACCTATGAACCAAGAGGTCACATTTCCATTCCCAGTCAGGGCACTTGCCTGGATGGTGGGCTCGACCCCCAGTGTGGGCTGTGCAGGGGGTAGCAAATCAATGATTCTCTCTCATCATTGACATTTCTATCTCTCTCCCTTTCCCTTCCTCTCTGAAATCAATACAAATATATTTTTTATATTTTATTGATTTTTTACAGACAGGAAGGAAGAAGGATAGACAGTTGGAAACATCAATGAGAGAGAAAGATTTATCAGCTGCCTCCTACACAGCCTGCACTGGGTATGTGCCCGCATCCAAGGTACATGCCCTTGACAGGAATCGAACCAGGGATCCTTCAGAACGCAGGCTGATGCTCTATTCACTAAGTCAAACCGGTTAGGGCAATACAAATATTTTTAAAGAACACTCCCAGATGCCTTTCCTCGTTTTGCAATAGCATTCCCTCTACATTTCAAAATGTTATCAGAAATAAAAGCCAGGCCCTGAGCGAATTTGCCTAAGACCAGCTGGTAGTGTGCAGGTACTTGACTTCATGCAGGAAAGATTGCAGAATATGAGTCTAGGTGATTTGGAGACTACGTTTATTAAAGCTAAGGGCAGTGACACAAGGAAGGGCCTGGGATACAAGAAGCAGTAGGAGAGAGACAAGGTGTTGCTGCTTCGGCTCTCTAGAAACTTTATGGGACAGAAGTGAGCTTATGCAAGGCTGCTATCAGCTCACTGGTGAGTCAGCAGCAAGGAGACTTGGGGACAAGTTCAGGGGGTTAGCCCAAGATGAGCTACTGCTGCCTATTATTCCCCTGGTTGCAAATCTCCTGGGCATAACTTATGGTTTAGGTGAAAGAAAATGCACTGGAAAAGGAGATTTGAGTGGGTGTGCCCCAAGAGGGGCACATGCTGGCTTCTTTGTCTTGAGGGGTTCTATCTAGTTTTCAAAGGTGGGGACTTAGGGGATGTCTCAGGGAAGATATCAATAGAATATTTTTCAGCATTTCCAATTTTGCCCTTTCAGATTGTGGTCTCTACTGATTGGTCAACAGCAGCACAGAAAGTCTCAGTCACACAACCAATGGTATGCCAGGGAAATAAACGCCACCCTGAAGGCTAGTAACAGGTTTGCCTGCATCTGGCTATAAATTGCTAGGCCAGTTTATTCAGCTACCTGTCTCAGTTTTCCCATTCCACATACCAAGGAATATTCCTAGCTTCTTACTACAATTTGACTACATTTCTTGTGAATGACTTTCAAATATTTCTGACAGACTAGTGATGTGTCAAATGAACCAGTCACTAATATTCTTAAAATGGAAGACTTCTAGTAAATAAGGTTCTTAGTTGTTTTTTTTAAAGATTCTTACTAATAGGGGACAAAATTGTTCCAGTTGAGCTAGAGTTTGCAGAAAAAATGGGATGTTCAGCAGAATAGAGTCACCCATGGGTTTTATAGCCAGTTAAACCAGAGGGGAAAAATGGAAGGATCAGGGAAAGACTCCAGCTTATTTAATACCCTCACATAGGCCCTGCATCTAAAGTTCTGGAACCCTTGTCCTGTCCTCACCTCAGGGAGTCCTGGGCTAGGAGAGGTTTGTGAACTCCTTCAGAAGAATGAGTACAAAAAGATTGAAGAAAAAAGGAACAAAGCAATTGCTTCTTCAAAAATCCATCCTAGTTCACACCAACACCATAAATTAGAAGATTTAATATTGTTAACTGTCCGTACTACTCAAAGCAATCTACAGATTCGATAAAATATATTGTAATCCCCAAAACATTTTTAAGTAATTAAAAATATCATTCTTAATTCATATGATATCTCAAGGAGCCCTGAGGAAACAAAATAATCTTCAAAAATTACCAAGTTTCCTGACTTAAAAACACATTTCAAAGCTAAAGTAAGAGTAGAGTGGTACTGACATAAAGATAGACATACAGACCAATGGAACAGAATAGAGAGCCTGAAAGAAACACCCTTTATATTATGAAATAATCCTCAACGAAGGTGCCAAGACCACACAATGGGGAAAAGACAGACTTGCACAAAAGGTATTGGGAAGATTGGATATTCTCAAGTAAAGGAATCTTATATGACATATAAAAATTAATTCAAAATGTATTAAATTTCGCCCTAACCAGTTTGGCTCAGTGGATAGAGTGTCGGCCTGCGGACTGAAGGGTACCAGGTTTGATTCCGCTCAAGGGCATGTACCTTGGTTGCAGACACATCTCCAGTAGGGGATGTACAGGAGGCAGCTGATTAATGTTTCTCTCTCATCAATGTTTCTAACTATCCCTCTCCTTTCCTCTCTGTAAAAAATCAATAAAATATATATATTTTAAAAAAATGTATTAAAGATCTAAATGTAATACCAAAAACCATAACACTCACAGAATAGTCAGGGGAAAAACTTCCTGACATTGTATTTGACAACAGTTTCTTGGATATGATACCAAAACTCAGGGAACAAAGGAAAATAGAAAATGTGCTACAGCCCGGCCAGCGTGGCTCAGTGGTTGAGCATCGACCTATGAATCAGTAGATTGAGGTTCAATTCCCAGTCAGGACACATGCTATTTTGTGGGCTCCATCCCCAGTAGGGAACTTGCAGGAGGCAGCTGATCAATGATTCTCTCTCATCATTGACGTTTCTATTTCTCTTTCCCTCTTCCTTGCTATCTAAAATCAATAAAAATATATTTAAAAAGAATATGGGGCTACATTAAACTTAAAAACTATTGGCCACCAAAAAAACAATCAACTAAGTGAGAAATAAACCTTCAGAATGAGAGAAAAAGTATTTGAAAATATATATATATATATATATATATATATATATATATATATATAATCTGTTAAAGGTACATATAGGATATATAAAGAAACCCTACAATTCAATAAAAATAAAAAGACCAATTTGCCTGAATAAAAATGTTCAAAACACTATAATAGACATTTTTCTAAAGAAGACATACAAATGGTCAAAAAGCTTATTAAAAGAGGCCAATATCATTATTCATTAGAGAAGTCAAATCCAAACAATAATGAAATATTCCTTCATACCCATTAAGATGGTCTTGCAACTTTGCCAAATTCATTTTTTTTTATTGCTTAAAGTATTACAAAGGGTATTACATATGTGTCCATTTTATCCCCCCTCCCTAGACAGTCCCCTAGCCTCCCCTATCCCCCAGTGTCTTATGTCCATTGGTTATGCTTATATGCATGCATACAAGTCCTTTAGTTGATCTCTTACCCCCCTACCTCCTGCCCCCCAACCCTCCCCGGACTTCCCGCTGCAGTTTGACAATCTGTTTGGGGCAGCCCTGCCTCTGTATCTATTATAGTTCAAAAGTTTATAGTGGTCTCTATTATCCATGAATGAGTGAGATCATGTGGTATTTTTCCTTCATTGACTGGCTTATTTCACTTAGCATAATGCTCTCCAGTTCCATCCATGACGTTGCAAATGGTAAGAGTTCCTTCCTTTTTAGAGCAGCATAGTATTCCATCGTGTAGATGTACCACAGTTTTCTAATCCATTCATCTACTGATGGGCACTTAGGCTGTTTCCAGATCTTAGCTATGGTGAATTGTGCTGCTATGAACATAGGGGTGCATATACCCTTTCTGATTGGTGTTTCTGGTTTCTTGGGATATATTCCTAGAAGGGGGATCACAGGGTCAAATGGCAGTTCCATTTGAAATTTTTTGAGGAAACTCCATACTGTCTTCCATAGTGGCTGCACCAGTCTGCATTCCCACCAGCAGTGCACAAGTGTTCCTTTTTCTCCACATCCTCTCCAGCACTTGTCGTTTGCTGATTTGTTGATGATAGCCAGTCTGACAGGTGTGAGATGGTACCTCATTGTTGTTTTGATTTGCATCTCTCAGATGATTAGTGACTTTAAGCATGTTTTCATATGTCTGTTGGCTTTCTGAATGTCCTCTTTTGAAAGGTGTCTATTTAGGTCCTTTGCCCATTTTGTGATTGGATTGTTTATCTTCCTTTTGTTAAGTTGTATGAGTTCCCTATAAATTTTGGAGATTAGGCCCTTATCAGATATGACATTGGCAAATATGTTTTCCCACGCAGTGGGTTTTCTCATTGTTTTGTTGATGGTTTCTTTTGCTGTGCAGAAGCTTTTTATTTTGATGTAGTCCCATTTGTTCATTTTCTCTTTAGTTTCAAGTGCCCTAGGAGCTGTATCAGTGAAGAAATTGCTTCGGCATATGTCTGAGATTTTGTTGCCTTTGGATTCTTCTAGAATTTTTATGGTTTGCTGTCGTACATTTAAGTCCTTTATCCATTTTGAGTTTATTTTTGTGTATGGTGTAAGTTGGTGGTCTAGTTTCATTTTCTTGCATGTATCTTTCCAATTTTCCCAACACCATTTATTGAAGAGACTATCTTGGGTCCATTGTATGTTCTTGCCTCCTTTGTCAAATATTAATTGAGCATATTGGTTCGGGCCGATTTCTGGGCTCTCTATTCTATTCCATTGATCTATATGCCTGTTCTTGTGCCAGTACCAGGCAGTTTTGAGAACAGTGGCTTTGTAATATATCTTGATATCTGGTATTGAGATCGCACCTACTTTGTTCTTTTTCAGGATTGCTGCAGCTATTCGGGGTCTTTTTTTATTCCAGATGAATTTTTGGAGAGTTCGTTCTAGATCTCTGAAGTATGCCGTTGGTATTTTAATGGGAAGTGCGTTGAATTTATAGATTGCTTTGGGTAGTATGGACATTTTAATGATGTTGATTCTACCAATCCATGAACATGATATGTTCTTCTATCTGTTTATGTCTTCCTCTATACCTTTTTTCAACGTCCTGTAGTTTTCTGAGTAGAGGTCTTTTACCTCTTTAGTTAAGTTTATTCCTAGGTAGCTTAATTTTTTTGGTGCGATGGTAAACGGGATTGTTTTGATAATCTCTCTTTCTTAAAGTTCACTATTGGTGTATACAAATGCCTCAGATTTCTTGGGGTTAATTTTGTATCCTGCTACATTGCAAAATTCATGTATTAAGTCTAGTAGCTTTTTGATGGAGTCTCTAGGGTTTTGTATGTCGTCTGCAAATAAGGACAGTTTACTTCCTCTTTTCCAATTTGAATGCCTTTTTTTCTTCTTCTTGCCGAATTGCAATGGCAATGGCTAACACTTCCAGTACTATGTTGAACAGTAGTGGTGAGAGGGGGCATCCCTGTCTTGTTCCTGTTCATAGGGGAAATGGTGTTAGTTTTTGTCCATTGAGTATGATGTTGGCTGTGGGCCTGTCATATATGGCTTTTATTATGTTGAGGTATGATCCTTCTACTCCAACCTTGCTGAGAGTTTTTATCAAAAATGGGTGTTGAATTTTGTCAAATGCTTTTTCTGCATCAATTGATATGACTGTGTGGTTTTCTTCTTTCAATTTGTTTATGTGATGTATCACGTTTATTGATTTGTGGATATTGTACCATCCTTGCATCCCTGGGATAAATCCTACTTGGTCATGGTGTATGATTTTTCTGATGTACTGCTGGATCCGATTTGTTAAGATTTTGTTGAGGATTTTGGCATCTATGTTCATGAGTGATATTGGCCTGTAATTCTCTTTCATTGTGTTGTCTTTACCTGGTTTTGGTATTAGGGTGATGCTGGCTTCATAGAATGAGCTTGGAAGTGTTCCTTCCTCTTGAATTTTTTGTAATAGTCTGAGGAGGATAGGTTTTAGTTCTTCCTTGAATGTTTGGTAAAACTCCCCTGTGAAGCAGTCTGGTCCTGGGCTTTTGTTTGCTGTAAGTTTTTTGATGACTGCTTCAATTTCTTCCATAGTTATTGGCCTGTTGAGATTTTTAGATTCTTCCTGATTGAGTTTTGGAATGTTGTATTTTTCTAGGAATTTGTCCATTTCTTCCAGGTTGTCTAGTTTGTTGGAGTAGAGCTGTCCATAGTATTTTTTAACAATCATTTGTATTTCTGTGGGGTCTGTTGTTATTTTGCCTCTATCGTTTCTGATTTTGTTTATTTGGGTCCTCTGTCTTTGCTTCTTGGTGAGTCTGGCTAGAGGTTTGTCAATCTTGTTTATCCTTTCAAAGAACCAGCTCTTGGTTTCATTGATTTTCTGTATTGTTTTTTTGGTCTCTATGTCATTTATTTCTGCTCTAATCTTTATTATCTCCTTCCTTCTGCTCACTCTGGGGTTTTCTTGTTGCTCTCTTTCTAATTCTTTGAGCTGTAGAGTTAGATGATTTACTACCATTTTTTCTTGTTTTTTGAGATAGGCCTGTAGAGCTATGAACTTCCCTCTCAAGACTGCTTTTGCTGTGTCCCATAGGTTTTGGATTGTTTGGTTTTCATTGTCATTAGTTTCCAGGATGTTTTTAATTTCTTCTTTGATCTTGTTGGTAACCCAATCAATATTTAATAGCATGCTATTCAGCTACCAGGTGTTTGAGTATTTTGGGTTGTTTTTATTGTACTTTATTTCTAATATTATGCCATCATGGTCTGCGAAGATGCTTTTATGATTTCAATCTTCTTGAATTTGGGGATACTTTGCTTGTGACCCAATATATGGTCTATTTTTGAATATGTGTCATGAGCCCTTGAGTAGAATGTATATTCCGTGGCACTGGGGTGAAGTATTCTGAAGATGTCTATTAAGTCCATCTGATTTAGTGAGTCATTTAGGATTGCTGTATCTTTGCTGATTGTTTGTCTAGAGGACTTATCCAGTGCTGTCAGTGGTGTATTAAAGTCCCCTACTATGATTGTATTGTTGTTGATCTCTCCTTTGATATCTTCCAGGAGTTTTTTTTATGAATTTGGGTGCTCCCGCAGTGGGTGCATATATGTTTACCAGGGTTATATCTTCTTGTTGTATTGATCCCTTTAGTATTATGAAGTGGCCTTCCTTATCTCTTGTTATGGCCTTCACTTTGAGGTCTATTTTGTCCGATATAAGTATTGCTACCCCAGCTTTCTTTTCCTTTCCATTTGCCTGAAAGATATTTTTCCATCCTTTCACTTTCAGTCTGTGTGAGTCCCTTCTAATGAGGTGGGTTTCTTGTAGACAGCAGATGTATGGGTCATGTTTTTTTATCCATTCAGCCACTCGATGTCTTTTGGTTGGAGCATTTAGTCCGTTTACGTTTAAAGTTATTATTGAAAGGTACTTGTTTGTAGCCATTTCTTTTTTTGTGTGGCTGTTTTCTTTCTGAGCTTTTTATTATTTTTATACCAGTCCCTTTAGCATCCCTTGCATTGCTGGCTTGGTGGTGATAAACTCCCTTAGCCTTTGTTTGTCTGTGAAGCTTCTTATTTCCCCTTCAAGTTTGAATGATAGCCTTGCTGGATAGAGTATTCTTGGATTCAGTCCTTTGCTTTGCATCACTTTGTAAATTTCCGTCCATTCTTTTCTGGCCTGATGTGTTTCTGTTGAGAAATCATTTGACAATCTTATCGGAGATCCCTTGTATGTAACTTTCTGTGTGTCTCTTGCAGCCTGTAAGATTCTCTCTTTGTCCTGAACATTTGCCATGGTAATTATGATGTGTCTTGGTGCGGGTCTTTTCGGGTTCACCTTGTTTGGGACTCTCTGGGCTTGTGTGACTTTTTTCTTCCCCACCTCAGGGAAGTTTTCTGATATTATTTCTTCTAATAGGTTTTCTAATCCTTGTTCATCCTTCTGTTGTTCTGGTACCCCTATTATTCGTATGTTGTTTCGTTTCATGTTGTCCCAAAGCTCCCTTAGGCTCTCCTCCTGTCTTTTAATTTTTTTCTCCAATTGCAGTACATTTTGGGTGTGTTTTGCTGCCTTGTCTTCTAATTCACTAATTCGTTCCCCTGCTTCTCCTAGTCTACTGTTGATACTTTCAATGGAGTTTTTCATTGCAGCTATATCACTCTTCATTTCTTCTTGGGTCTTACTTAAGTTGTTGATTTTTTCATCTGTTTCTTCTAGCTTCTTCCATATGTTATCGATATTTTCATCTGTTTCTTCTTGCTTCTTGCAGAGGTTGTCGATTTTTCTTCCATCCGGTTTATGCACACTAGGACCCTTATTCTGAATTCTTTTTCTGTCATGTTGCATGCCTCTGTATTACTTAGCTGCTTTTCTGGAGAGCCCTCCTTCTCTTTCCTTTGGGGATTTCTTTGTCTACCCATGTTTGATCTCACTGACATATCTAGACGTTGAGTCGTTCAGTGGATGCTCCCTTGTGGCAGTGACTCCTTGGTCTGTGGTTGCTCTTCGGGCGGTTGCATTAGCAGCTGCTCTTCAGTTGGCAGCAGCTCCTCTGGTGGGTGCTGTTCACAGCTGTGGTGGATCTTCTGGCTGGTGGGGCGAGGTTTCACGTACAGCTGCTGTTCCTCAGCAGAGGGTGTGGTGCTCAGGAGGTTGCTGTAGCTTGGATCTGCTGCGTTGATTTAAAGGCACAAAATACAACACAACAAGGCAGTATACACAAGTATATTCACTATATTAATAACCCCAAATAAAGGTGACCACCCGAATTAAGAGAATTAGGGGATAAGGAGGAAGGGAAATAGATAAAAGAGAAAAAATAATAGAAAAGTAGGGACCAAGAAAGGAGTACAAAAATGAAATTGGGAAAACGGAGGGGGGGAAATAAAAGTGAGAAAAGAAAAGAAAAGAAAAAAAAGAAAGAGAAAAAAGAAAGAAGAAAAAAAAAGAGCGAAAGAGAGAATGAACTGGAAGAGGGGAAGAGACTTTTTATATGAGGAGAATACTCCTATAGAACAGCCATTAATCCCAACAAATTCCAGCAACAGCTCCCTGGAGATGAATGAAACTAGAAACAACCAATAATATAATGATGAAAATAGAATGGAGAACACTAATCTCAAAATAAAATAAAGAGAAAATAAAATGGCATTTTAAAAAATGGTAAAATGGCAGCAATAATAATACTGGTTAAAAATAAGAAGGTAGTAATTAAAAGGGTAAAATCAGGTGATGGAAAAAGAAGAAAAAAAAGAAAATGAAAGAAGAAGAAGAAGAAAAAAAATTGGTTTCTTAGTTAAAAGGTGAAAAAATAAAAAAAAATAATAATAAAAAATTGCAGTAGTGAAAGTCCTTCGGTTCTTCTATTCTTCAGTGTGGCTCGCCTTAGACCTGCCAGGTATTCAGGAGAGTGTTGAGTTTCCCTGTGATACACTGTTCCTCTGTGTTGTAAACCACAGTCCTTATTTTAAAGCAGGCCGCATTTGTTTCCCAGACTGCCTTATTTTGTGTTTATCAAAGAGTCAGTTTGTGGGTCAGCCTCTGGGTGGCAGTGTTCTGGGGTTGGCCTCTGAGGCTATAGGGCCTCTCTGTCCAGTGGAAGTTCACTGCCCAGAGCTGGCTGCGTAATAGTTAGTTACCAGCGCTGTGTTGTTGCTGGGATTGAAAATCCCTCTATAGGCCAGACCCTGTTAACTCCCAGGGACTGATCAGGTTATTTTAATCCATGATCTCCTACAGGGTGGAATCTGGGTGTGGCTGTGCTCCTTGCCTGGGGGCTGGAGGGAGGAGTCTCACTCTCCAGAGAGAATGGCTGCCCCAGTCCTGGGCTCAGGGGTGTCTCAGCACTCAATTCGCTGCCACCTCTCCTGGCCCCCCTTCTCTCTTCAGTCTCTCCCCAGATTCCACTCCTCCGCACACTCTCCCTCTCTTCAGCACAGGTGAGTGTCTGTATCCGAAATGTTCCAGGAACAGGATTCAGTGAAAACAAACAAACAAACGCCGGCCGCGGAAAGGGGGAAGTCTTGGTTTCTGTAAGCTTCTTCTCTTACCGGGACTGCATGGTCTGGTCAGCTCTTCAGGCTGCCCCCTTTAGGCTCAGTCCTCTGTGATCACAGAACCCAGCTCTCAATTCCCTCTGCGGCGCCAGGAATCCTGGGGTTCTCCTTTCCCCAGTCAGGGGCTGTGCCTGTCCCAAGGGACACGGCTGTCTGCCATGCGGTCTCCCTCCGACTCTCTGGGCTCAGAGGTCTGGCAAACTTTCCTGCCCAAAACCCTGTTTTTTTTTTTTACCTTTCCAGGGGAGTTCTGCTCTTCCGGGCTGCAAACCGTCTCACCAGCTGAGCCATTTCGCCAATTCGGTGTGGGTGCTATTAGTTTCAGCTGCTCTCTCCATTTGCTCCGGGACATGACATGGGACACATCTGCCTATATCGCCGCCATCTTCCTTCCCAAATTCATTTATTAGATTTAGCTTTTTGGTTCAATCTTGTGGGTTCTCTGTGTACCATATCATGTCATCTGTAAATAATGACAACTTTACTGCTTCCCTTTCAATTTGGGTGTCTGTTATTTCTTCTTGTGGTCTGATCACTGTAGCTAGAACTTCCAGTGCTGTGCTGAATAAGAGTGGTGAAAGAAGATATCCTTGTCTTTTTGCTGATCTTAAGGGAAACCCTTTTAGTTTTTGCCCACTGAGTATAATGTGATTGTAGGTTTTTCAAATATGGCTTTTATTATATTGATGTATGTTCTCCCTATTCCCACTTTGTTGAGAATTTTTATCATAAATTGGTTCTGGATTTTATTGAATGGCTTTCTGGCATCTATAGATATGATCATGGATTTTTATCTTTTATTTTGTTTATGTTATGTAACACATTTATTGAATTACAAAGTTTCTATAGACCTTGCATCTCTGGAATAAATCTCACTTTATCATGGTTTTTTATTTTAAAACTAGAGGCCTGGTGCACAAAAATTTGTGCACTCAGGGGAGGGGGTCCCTCAGCCCGGCCTGTGCCCTCTTGCAGTCTGGGACCGCTCGGGGGATAATCACCTGCTGGCTTAGACCTGCTCCACAGGGGATTGGGCCTAAGCTGGCAGTCAGACATCCCTCTGGCAGCCCTGCAGCGCTCGGGGGATGCCCACTTTCCCAGGCCTAAGCTGCAGTCGGACATCCTTAGCACTGCTCAGGAGGCGGGAGAGGCTCCCACCACCACCGCTGTACTGGCAGCCATCAGCCTGGCTTGTGACTGAGCAGAGCTCCCCCATATGGGAGTGCACTGACCACCAGAGGGCAGCTCCTGCATTGAGGTCTGCCTCCTGGTGGTCAGTGTGTGTCATAGTGACCAGTCATTCCCAGTCTTTCTGCTGTTAGGGTCAGTTTGCATATTACCCTTTTACTATATAGGATGCACAGGTGGGGGCCGACTGATCAGGGTGGGGGTCCCCCTTGGGTGCCTGGCCAGCCTGGGTGAGGGGCTGATGGCTGTTTTCAGCTGGTCACACCCCCTTCAGGGTGGGGGTCCCCACTGGAATGCCTGGCCAGCCTGGGAGAGGGGCTGATGGTTATTTTCAGGCTGGCCACACCCACCTCAGGGTGGGGGTCCCCACTGAGGTGCCTGGCCAGTCTGGGTGAGGGGCTGAGGGCCGTTTTCAGGCTGTCTGGCAACTGAAGCTCCCAGGCTCCCTTTTTTTTCTTTTTAATTTTGTGATTTATTTACCTTCTATAATAGAAACTTTGTTGTCCTCACTGGTGCTCCCAGCTCTGAGGAGGAAGCTGGCTGAAAGCAGGTATCTGGGGTTTGTTTGCCTTCTATAATTGAAACTTTGTTGCTTTTGGAGCTTAGAGCAGACTGTGGCAGGCTGGGAATCCTGGCTTCTTACATCACTGGAGCAAGCAAGCCTCCCGCTCGCTTCAGCTGCATGGCTGCCGGCCGCCATCTTTATTGACAGTTAATTTGCATATCTCACTGATTTATGTCACTTAATATAATACCCACCAGGGCCATCCATTTCAGCACAAATGGCAAGATGGCATTCTTTTAGATGCTTGAGTAATATTCCATTTTATTTGTTATATGTTTTTGTCTTACATTATACACATCTATATTCATTCATTTATTGATGGACACTTAGGTCTCTGTCATATTTCTTCTTTATTTGTGTCTGAATTTTCTTTGGATAATTAGAAGTGGAATTGCTGGATTGTATTATAGTTCTATTTTTAATTTTGAAAAATCTCGTTGTTTCGATTAACATTTCCCTAGGAGACATTAGTTCTTACTACAGTTTGAACTTGGCACACAGCCCTGGGCCTTGGCCCCCATGCTGGACTCACCTACCCTGGGCGTCTTGATCTGAACCTCCATTTCCTTGGGAATCTTTGCAGCCTGTGTCTCACTAAACTCCAGCATCACCACCTATCAGTGGTCTGAGCACCCAACTCCCCAGTAGCTGCCCTTCTAAGTAAACATATGAGGAGGTACCTTATCTTTCATATAAACTACATCTTATACAAATATATAATGACTGATTTCTGATAAATGACACTTTGCCTTTTATAGTTAATAAAGTCACCTATTAAAATAAGATTATACCTTTTTTTCAAATGATAAAATGATTATGTCTACTTAAAAATGCAATATCCAGTTTTTTAAGAGTAATGTACTTGTCCTTATAGTAAATGATACAATTATGTCTTCTTATTAATTGTATAGACATTGCCCTTTTGAAAAGTGTGATATGCTTTTAAACATGCAGTGACCTTTGCCTTTCAAAATACCCTGATCATGACCTGTGGACTCTCAGTGATCCTGCCTTTAATAAAAGTGTCCTTTCCTGGGGAAGTGTAAAAATCTTTTAGTGATGGCAAAGAGAGGAGTAAGGCCACACATGCCTATTTAGATGTATCTCAGAGAAAGGATGTTCAGTAAAAGAAGCAGCACTGATCCATGTGTCTGATCTATGTAGTGTGTCTAGGTAAGTACAGAGGATGACAGAATCGTCCCACTGAGTCTTATTCCTTCTGAAGTGGCAACCCCAGTATGAGCCTCTGACCTCCAGCATGAGGACAGTGCATATCCCTTAGGGTCATTCCAGAGATGGAGTGAAGAGAGGCATGAAAAGCCAGGAGGGCTGACCCTCCAAAGGACCCCAGTGTCCCTTCTCCATGGAACTTCACCCTAGATTTTGTGTCTTTAGTACTTTGTGCAAAAATTGATCATTTATCATCATCATTGGAGTTTGTCATTTTCAGGTCCCTCATCATGTCAGACATGCAGCGATTTTAAGTTTGGGGTCTTCTTGGTTACATAGCAATAGATGTCAGGAAGGAGGCCATCCCATGATTCCTACATGTTGACAGGGCTGAAATGATTCACATTTTACAGACAGTGAAACTGAAGGGACTGTATTCACTTCCCAGTATGATATTATTCACCAGTGAATAATTAATTACTTGTGTGAGCAATGAGCACAATTTCTGCACAGGTTTATAGTGGTTGGAGGAGATACAAAAGTCACTGACTTCAGTAGCTGATATTGTAGTGATGAGGGAGAAGCAATCAACAAATGAACAAGCAGCATTTCTAAAGGGGTGTGAAGGAGAGAGGGAGTGGGTGGATTGTGATTTATTTTCTTATATAAAACTAGAGTCCAGGTGCATAAGATCATGCACTCAGGGTGGAGGGGTCCCTCAGCTCGGATTGCCAAGTGGCGCAGGCCAGGCCAACGGACCACACTGGTGCATGATCAGGGCAGGGGAAGGACACGGGAGATTGGCCAGCCCTGGAGGGACTGATGGAGGGCTCAAGCTAACCTACTAGTCAAAGCATCTGCCCACTGGTGGTCAGTGAATGTAATAGCGAGTGATTGAGTAGCCTTAGGATATCATTAGCATATTACGCTTTGATTGGTTGAACAGACGACCAGAGGACCAGACACTTAGCATATTTTCCTTTTATTATATATGATGGTCAAGGAAATGGTCAAAGACTATGTGACATTTGAGCAAGACCTAGAAGAGGGATAAAGGAGTCATGTAATCTTTGGAGAAAGATTATTTTAGAGAGAGAAAAAGGCCAAGGCAAAGACTCTGAGCCAGGAAGATACTTGCTATGTTTGAAGGTCAGGAAGCCACTGTGGCCAGAATAGATGAAATGAGAAGAATAGCATGAGAAGTGTAGACAGTGACGAGACATTTTAGGGCTCTACTATCAAAGGGTGATCTGCAAGGAGGTAAAGAGCCTGGAACAGAAAGTAGACCAACCACATCGCTCAGTGTCCTGTATATTTCACCTGATATGTTCTTAATTGCAATACTTTCTCAACCATCCCACTGAGTTGTTTGATCTTCAGGTGGAAACTCCCTGTCTTGTACAGACCAGCCTTTTGAGCAGCACTAATGTGGGACCTTGTGGGCTGTGATTGAGGTGTGAGTGACAGGAGGCCTTTGGGAAGAAAAGGGATGACTTGACTTGGTTTTTTAAATAATTCAAATCTAAGAATTCACAGGTCCTACTCTGGGGAAATGACTATAAGGGGGGTTAAGGAGGCAGCATTAAAACCAGTTAGAAGACTGTTACATAACCTCTAGTAGGAGTGATGGTGGCTTGGACCTGAGTGTTCGTGTTCCATCTGTAATGTGTACACTGACTCCATGTGTACTGATGGACTAGAGATTACTGTGAGAGCAAGGGAGTCATCAAGAATAATGCCAATATTTCTGAACCGAGCACCTGGAAGGATGGCCTTGATCTTGACTGAGAAGTGGAAGGTTCAAGGAGGATCAGGTTGGGAGGTGGGGAGAATAAAGATCTTGGTTGTGTACATGTTACACTAAAGGTACCCCAATGCTGTGTAGGCGAGATGCCCCAGATTGGCTTAACTCATTCTTTCCTAAATGCCTTGGAAAACACACAGAAAACAGAAATACTGAAGGCAGCAATTTCCTGAATCTCTGGCAACAGATTCAGTGTGTGAGTCTGGAAGAGGGAAGTGGTTTTGTGAGATGTAACTTGTTCCTCTCTCAGCACTCAGGCCATGGGGCTGGTGGGTCCTAGATGCTACAGGGGGCTATGGCCTGAGATCAACGCAGTACATTTCCCACTGTTTCTCCTGGGAAATAACAGGTATTCCCTGGAAAATTTCCAATCCTGCCCTTGGATACCATTCTTAAAGCTACAACTCCAGTCATCTCCCATATATATAAGTAAATAAATAAAATTTAACTTAAATGAGTAATACTTTTCTTAAAAGGAAGGCAGATCAAATGGACTGGTTCATAAACCAAAGATTAAATTTTTTGAATTCTATGTTCCTGATATCAAAGACAAAACAACCATATTGAACATGTCATTGCCCATCATATGTCATTAGGACAAAGAATCAAGAAGTTTGGGTTTCTCAGACAAACTTAATCAGTATGTAAGAACCAGAGGGGGCATATTGTGTTGATTTGATCACTTAAAACCTTAAAGAGATTTTAACTTTTCCTGCAGGTGAAACATGAAATTGTTATCCTGTGTCTGATATTCACACTATGAACAAACCTCATTCCAGGCCCCCTCTCCTTGGATGTTCTTTCCTGTATGTATATGTGACAACACAGGGTGGTGCTGTGATAAGCTCTGTGTCTCAATGTTCTGTTCAAAGTGGTCACGGAAAGGTCCCGGCTTCTCTGTCTGTGCCATACTGAGGACATTGTCCCAAACAACGAAAGCTCCCCTAGATAGAACCAAAGTCTTCTCTAAACAACGTGCTTTGATGCTACTTACAGTTTTTTCCCCCTTTAGGCATTATCTAATCTAAGTTCTTCCCTCTTTGAAGATAAGGACTCAGGTCCTTTCTGTCCCATCATCATCATGAACACACACACACACACACACACACACACACACACACACACACACACACACCGTCTTCTTTTCCTGTCTCCCCAGTACTTTCCTGAATACCAGTATTTAGTGTAGAATTTATTGTATCTGTTTAATGCTACTCACATTTAAGCCAAATTTCTGTGATTTCTTTAAATTCAAATCTCAGAAATACATCATAGATGGAGAACCTTCCTTCTGTGAGCTACAGGTGTGGGAGAGGGGTGGTTCTGCTCATTAGAGTAGAGAAAGACAAAACCCCTTCACATTCCTTCTCAGCTTCTTTAGGTTACTGTGTTGTGGTGCCACCCTCTGGTGGTCCCATTACAACTTGCACCTCCCAAATAGGGACAAACCACTTTTTCTTAAAAAAAAAAAAGTGTTTTAATTGATTTAAGAGAGGAAGAGAGAGGTAGAGAGAGACAGAAACTTCAATGATGACAGAGAATCATTGGCTTCCTCCTGCATGCCTCACACTGGGGATTGAGCCTGCAACTTGAGCATGTGCTCTGAGTGGGAATGGAACAATGAACTCCTGTTCATAGGTAGAGTCTCATCCACTGAGCTACACCAGCCAGGCTCTAACCATTTTTTCCAGCCCGGGGTCTCTGCTAGGGATGTAAGCAAGTAAAGTGAGTGTCATTAATTATTTCAACAATGGGGGGGGGGGTGTCAGGACATATATGTAATACCTTAATCAATAAAGAAAAAAAAGAATTTCAAAATGTAAAAAGTAATGTATTAAACCTACTGCAGCCCTTATAAGTTACTTCATAGATTGGAATCCAATGAAGTTGGCCCTCCCTAGAAGGGCAAATGGATGTGTTTATCCTCTAAGTTAATTTCATCCCAAATTTAAGTCGTAAAATACCTAGAGACCTACAGTCATCCTCAATGTGAAAACTAGATACTCTCCCACTAAAGATGAACAAAACGATAACATGTCTAAGTGCCTTAGTAAGACACGTGTGCTTTAAAGGGTGGAAGTGGATGCCTGCTGAAGTTTATGCTCTATGACAATAACATCAGTGATGACAGTGACAACAGTCTCAGAGTCAGTTCTAATGATCAGCAGTTTAAGCAAAGTATGAGCTGTAAGAACATCCACGACTCTGACCATTCAGGTGTCTGACACATATATGAGGCCTTCATGGCTTCAATAATCTGGGTCATGTTGGACGGTACCCTCCAGAGTAAAGGAGAATTTTCTGTGCTTGTACTTTCATCTAATCGATGTTAGAAGAATGAAAGGTGCTTTGTTAAGCCTCTTGTAATACCTGATAGAGAATGACATGCACATTGCTACGGTTTGGTTCTATTCTAACGCAATAGAACAAGAGCCATTGACCAGCATCTAGGCCTCAGGAGAGACAGAGAGTCGAACATGGGCTGTAAGGTGACCCAGAAGCCAGCACTGCTCATCATGATCAGGGTTCTATCACACCCACCAACAGAAGGTCAGGTGGGGAGAGAAGCATCCATAACAGATGGAAGTGACACATCCTGCATTAGATGAGAACAGGTGGCCAAGACCATGAGCACCTACCACTCCATTTCTGTGACCTGTCACAGAACTTTCACCTGTGGAATCACAAGACGTTCACTTTGACTAGTCAAGAAAGAAGGAAAAGGCTCCACTCACTCCAGTTTATCCTGGCCCTCAATTCCTCCTCCCCCAACACACATTATCGGCTATTCCCTTGCCTGTCCCTAGGCTCCTAGTCAGACTTACTCACTGACATACAAATGCCCTGGGACACGGCTAACTTGTTGACATAGCTGAGGCATGTCTAGTGGTATGGGAATTAAATTTTTCCTCTCATGGCTCTCCCCGGTCATGTGGAAACTGTTGTCTCTGGGCAATGTTTGGAGATCCAGCTGCACATGTCTCTACTGGGTCAAAACTGGAGACTGGACACCTCAGGCCCCCAATTTTGTCTTCAACTCCACACCTCCCCTGCATTCCGCACCTTATCCCAGTTCCATGCAACCCCTTTTCTAGGCTGACTACCCTGCACTACAACTCCCTTCCTGATACAAATTCCGAACTCCCAGGAATCCTCTTCTATATTCTTAAGTGTCCCTATTTTACAATTCCTTATTTGTCTTCTGAATCCTAGTCATCAATTGGATGCTCATCTCCTTCTCCTGCTTGCCCCTATCACATGTCCTCTAACAGCCTGGTACACTCTCTTGTCCCAATGACAGGGCACTATACAGAGTCTTCAACTACCTTGTCATTTCCCTTACCCTCTGTCTCACCTGTCATGTCCATCCAAGTCTAGGGGAATGGGACTCCCCCGACATTTCGCTGCACCAGCTCCAGTGGTTTCTCACTCCATAGCTAAGTCGGCCTCGCACTCATAATTCTAAATTCCATTCTGAGTCCCCAAAAAGCCCTATTCCATGGCACCCTATGTGGGTCACTTTGAACCCACATAATGGGTAACATCCAAACATTCCCAGGCTTTATAATTTCTCTTCCTGACTCTGAGAAGACACCATCCCTCCTTGTCCCCCCTCATACCCACATTTTCTTATCCACAATCCTTCTCTGGCCAGGTCTCCAAGCATTTCAGCTAAATACCACAGAGGACACCTGGAGCAGAAAAGGAAATAGAACCAGAAGAGACATTTATTTCTGATTTCCCAGGTTCTGGTTATGGACTCTCTAAGAACAGGCACATAGAGTTTGGAATAACAACAAAGAATGAGGACAGTGAAGTCTGGGCTGAGCCCCGGGTCACAGAGTGCACAAAATAAGGTCGCTGACTGCAGGCCTGGGCATGACTGACATGACAAAGAGCCTGCATATTTACTGGAATTCTTGAGTTTTATGACATAATACTTTTTAAAATCTCTGTGACCTTTCCCTTGAAAGTGCAGTTAAAATGCATGTGGAATGAGAATACTCTTAATGGTTAGGCTGCAGTGCAGGTGCACTCAGATTCTGGGACAAAGGCCACTCCAAGGCAACCTGGGGCCATGGAATGATCTGGGCAGTCAGCTCATCAGTTTTGGAGGGTAAGTCAAAAGTGAGGGAAGCAAGATAGAAACATTTATTTGGAGGATTATAGCCAGATAAGGAAATGTCGGAAAATTTGAAAATAAGGTAAGATGAGCAAGATCACAGGATCAGCTAATTGCAGGTAGGTGATGTCAAAAAACAACAACAACAACAACAAAAAAAAACATGCATTGGGCAAATTGAAAGAGGCAAGAAACACTTTATTGAAGACCGACCATGCAAGAGGACAGTGAGACTGTGCTCAACACCTTCAAAATAAAAGGCTGGGGAGATTTTAAGAATGGTAGCAGGAATCATAGGCATCCTTGTTTGCTAGTTGGCTTTACACAAAAGAAAAGTAAAACTTCTCATAAAATCTTGACAGGAGGTCCTTTCACCTCTTGGCTATAAATGTATTCACCCAAGTTAGGCTGCTACCCTCCCTCAGTGACGGGGCACAGGGACACCACGAGGATTAAATTTCAAAAGGGTGGGCCCAGGCTCTTAAGACAAATATTCAATGGACATAACACTGGCAGGAAGTTTTTAAGGAGACTTGTGTATATTTCAAAAGGGCAGAGAAAAAACCTGCAATTGCAAATTGTGATTACACTTCTGAAGAAAATGCTCCAGAACAATGGAGGTCAGAGTACTCCAGTTAGGAAAAACCCATCTAAGCATAAGTGACTCTGAGGCAACATGAAGGCACACCCGGGCATAACAAAACGGCTTTCTGCACAGTGGAGGGAAACACCATTAAATATATTTCAGACAAGATCCAGTTTGCATCTTCATCAGTTCCTGCAATTTATAAGCAGGTGACAAACAGCTGAGAGTCCCTGAACAGAGATCTGATCGCCCAGAAGCCTGTGCATTGGAGTTTTCCATGTAGACATTACATTTCCCTCTATAGTCACCTTCCCTTTGATCAAATGAAATCTCCAAGGAAGAAGCGTATTTTTGATCCTACATCATGGCTGGTGTCACTATATTTGGTTGATTAGTGACCTAAGTGCAGAGGAATGACATTAACACATAGTTTTCTCTGTTGCACATGTTTGTATGAAACCTAAGATGGGAGTTCTAACAGCCCCTTGAGACTAGGAAGCCTCACATTCACACTTCACCTTCTCTCGCTTTGGGAGATGCCCTCTTCCCAATAGATTCCAAAATACCCCTCAGTAGAAACTTAGCTCCATAAAGCGTGAAGTCATTTCTAATTCTCAGGATATCAGTGTGAACTAGGACATTAGAGCCAAAGCCTTGGTTGTGTTACCAGCATTTCCAATTATATCCTATTAACAAGGAAGACAGTATCCTACTGAACTTATGGAATTTGATCCACTGACACAAAAAGAAAAAGTATTTAAGAGGGCTTTAGAAATATTTTGAGAGAGGTAAAACAGGAAGAAAAAGATCAGTGTTGATACCCAAATGGGAGACTTCCTGTACATTCTTGCTGTCCAAAATAGTGTCCAGGTACCCTCCACAGGACCCATTGGAGAAGGTACAGAGCTTGGACTCCTGGAAGCTTATCACATGCTCGCACTGGTCATCACATGACCACTGCCCTTGCTGGGAGGGACTCAGTGTCAGCTTCACTGTAGAGATGGTGCAAATAGGACCACCCAGAGGTGTGATCGGGTGTGGAATGTTAGCTTCAGTCAACAATAACCTCAATGCTAGCTCTCATTTTTGAGCATTTATTGACTCAGTTCAAGTCTTCTAAGGACTTTCTACCTTCACAAAAAATTTATTTCAGGGGTGAAAAAAATTTATTCAGGGTTCGATAACATAGAGGAGGAAAGTAGGGTCACTAATATTTTACATCCAGCTCAACCGCTTCACTTTCAGCAGAACTGATGGGGTTGGACAATTCACAATGGTAGTTCCCAGCATCCTCCCTCCTGACAGGGTCTATGGTTAGGGTTCTGTTGCTCCAGGACAGCTTCATGCTCTTACAGACTCATGTTGTTGAAGAACCACTGGGTGAGGATCACAGTTGAGTAGCAGGTCAGGACCACATCATTCTCATTCTCGCTGACTGTGGTGTTGCTCTCTAGGAGGGTGGGCACTCTTGTGGGCTCTGCGAAAAGACCAAGGACTGATTGAGTGTGGGCTTGGGACTTGGGGTCCTGTTACATTCTGAGACTTCTCAGCCACTCACAGTCCCCAGTGAGCTCTGTAAAGGTCACCAGAGGATGGTCCTGACCTCTGCAGAAGGACAATTGTCTTTATTCAGGTGACAATGTGTAAGGAGAGGGATGCACTTCTCTAACCACACATAACCCCAGGGTGACCCCTGACTTGTTCCCCAGACATCTCTGTAATATCAGGATAGGGAATACCTTCCCCGGTGATGGTTCCTATGACCTCATCATCAGGTAGTATTTTCCAATCATGAGCTTTTATTATTTCTTTCTGTCATTAACTTCAAAAAAGATGAGATCCCACTCTCATGTAAAATTCCATGTATGTTTTGGAAGGCAGGCTACCACCTCTGTCCATCTCTGAGGCCAAGGGAACTTTATAGAAAGTGAAAAGGCATTTACCTCTTTTTAAATAATTCATTAGGCAATAAAGATGGCCCAACCCTATCTTCATGACCTTGGAATTGGAGAAGTTCCAGTTAAATGACTTTTCATTCTAAAAGAACTTTATTTCCTGGCCTGCAGTTTGAATATCATAGTAAAATAAATCTCTAGAAAGAAATAGTTATAGTTTTAACAAAAGACAGGAGCTGTAGGAATAGAAGGAAACGTTTCAATATGATAAATGGTACACATGAAAGCCCACAGCTAACCCAACATTCCATGGAGAAACTTGGAAAATGTTACTAACATCATGAATAAGACAAGGATGCTGTTTTTCTTTTGTTTTTTAAATATATTTTATTGATTTTATACAGAGAGGAAGGGAGAGGGATAGAGAGTTAGGAACATCAATAAGAGAGAAACATTGATCAGCTGCCTCCTGCACACCCCCTACTGGGGTTGTTCCCGCAGCCCAGGTACATGCCCTGGAATGGAATTGAACCTGGGACCCTTCAGACTCCGGCGAACGCTCTATCCACTGAGCTAAAACGGTTAGGGCGAGGATGCTGTTTTTCCTACTTATTCACTATAGTAGTGGAAGAACTGGTGGGAAAAATCAGTCAAGATGATAAAATAAGAGGTATCCAAATTGGAAAGGAAGAAGAAAAAATATCTTTTAAAAAAGACAACATACGCATATATAGAAAGCCCTAAAAATTTCACTACTCATACTCAAGCAAACCAAAGAAAATTTTTAAGACCTAATAAAAAAGGCAAAGTTGTTGGAGACAAAATTAACACTCAGCATCATTTCCATTTTTTTTCAACAAAAATGAACAATGCCAAAATAAAATTAAAAGAACAGTTCCTTTTAAAATAGCATCAGAGACACTAGAATATTTAGAATTAAGTTAATTAATAAGATGAAGATATATACACTGAAAACTACCAAATGTCTCTGAAAGAAAGTAAAGAAGAAATAAAATACCTTGAAACACATCCATGTTCATGGGTTGGAAGACCCTCAAAATCTTCCTATTTGATATGATCCTTATATAATTCTCTATGACTTTTTTCAGAAATAGGAAAATCCACTTTAAAATTCATAAAGAATTTCAATGGACTCACAAATTATTTCAATAATCTTAGAAAAAAAGAACGAAATTGGACATCTTACACTTACTAATTTCAAATTTTACTACAAAGCTGAAGTAACCAAAATATGGTGACACTAGCATAAAGACTTCTAATTGTCAAAAGACACAATCAAATGGTTTTGACAAAGGAGCCAAGACTGTTCAATGGAGAAAGGACAGTCTTTTCAACAAATGGTGTTGAACAGCAGCAACCACATGCAAACAATTGGAGTGGACCATCGCTTATACCATAAACAACAGTTAAGTAAAAATGGGATTGAATCCTAAATGTGAAACCTAAAACTATAAAGCTCATTAAAGAAGTTATAGAGGGAAGCTTCTTGGCATTTAATTTGAAATGATTTCTTGAATATGACTCTAAGAATACAGGTAAAAAATAAATAGGTAAACTGGATATTATCAAAATGAAAAAGTTCTGTTCATCAAAGACACAATCAACAGAGTGAAAGGTGACCTATGAAATGGTATAAAATACTTTGCAATTCAATATAAGATGAGGGGTTAATATCTAGAATATTCAAAGAACTCCTACAACTCAACAACAAAATCAAATAACCTGATAAAAAATGGTCAAAATACTTGAACACATATTTTTCAAAGATGACATACAAATGGCCAGCATGGTTATCCTATATAAAAAAGAGCTAATATGCTAATTAGGCCAGAAGTCTGAATGACCTTCATGAATCATCAGTGGGCAGAGGGTGAGTCAGCAAGGCAGCCGGCTGAGGCAGCCTGGGCTGTGAGGGCCAAGGCAGCCAGGTCTGCGATGGCCAAGCCCTTGCACGGATTTTGTGCATCATTCCTCTAGTGAATAGAGATATCCAACATCACTGATCCTTAGAGAAATCAAATCCAAACAACAATGAGATACCTTTGTATACCCATTTGGATGGTCACTGTTGGAAACATAGAAAATAACCTGTGTTGGCACAAAATGGAAAAAATTGGAGCCGGTCCCACTGTGGGTGAAAACACAAAATGGTGCAGTTACTATAAAAAACAATTTGGAGGCATATAAGAAATAGACTTACCATGTACCATGTGGTCCAGCAACCTCACTTCTGCTTTTATATCCAAAGGAATGGAAAGCAGGACTTTGAAGAGATATTTACACATCCGTTTTCATTGCAGAATTATTCACAATACACAGGAGGTGGAAGCAACTCTATATATCATAGAGTAACATCAAAAATTTAGCACATACATATATAATGGTACCTTATTCAGCCTTATGAAAATGGTAATTCTGTATAGTATGCTACAGGAAACAAACCAGTCTCAAGAAGATAGGAACAGTGTGTTCCACTTATATGTGTCTCAAGTATTCAAATTTTTTTTTATGGCTCTATACTTTTATTATATTTTTATTATACATTTTAGGGGATAATAAAGCAAAGAATAATAATTAGCAAACTGGTACAGAATTCTTCATTTTAAGAAGTTAAATTTTATAAAGCAAATGATTTTATTTTAAATTATGGTAAAATACATATAATATAAAATATATCTTATTTAAATTTATCAATTTCAATATATTTTTTAGAGAAATTTTAGATTCACAGCAACATTGAGATGAGGGTACAGAAATATCCCCATACCCCTGCCCGTACACATGCCTAGCCTCCTCCAATAAGATCAACATTCCCCCTCCTACCCCAGAGTGGTACATTTGTTGTAATTGATGAATCTACACAGATACATTATAATAATTCAAAATTCATAAATTATATTAGGATTTTCTCTTGATGTTATACATTCTAACTTATAATATCATTTATAATGACATTTATCACATTTATAGTATCACACAGAATAGTTCCATTGCCATAAAAAATCCTTTGTGTTTCAACTATTCCTCTCGCCCTCACCCTAGTTTCTGGAAACCACTGATTTTTTTTTAAATTTTATTTTATTGCTTACAGTCTTACAAAGGGTATTACATATGTGTCCCTTTGTTCCCCCCGCCCTTGACAATCTCCTGGCCTGCCCTACCTCCCAGTGTCTTATGTCCATTGGTTATGCTTATATGCATGCATACAAGTCCTTTGGTTGATCTCTTACACCCCTCCATCACGCCCCCCAACCCTCCCCGGCCTTCCTGCTACAGTTTCACAATCTGTTTGAGGCTGCTCTGCCTCTGTATCTATTATTGTTCAAAAGTTTATAATGGTCTCTATTATCCATGAATGAGTGAGATCATGTGGTATTTTTCCTTCATTGACTGGCTTATTTCACTTAGCATAATGCTCTCCAGTTCCATCTATGCCGTTGCAAATGGTAAGAGTTCCTTCTTTTTTAGAGCAGCATAGTATTCCATCTTGAAGATGTACCACAGTTTTCTAATCCATTCATCTACTGATGGGCACTTAGGCTGTTTCCAGATCTTAGCTATGGTGAATTGTGCTGCTATGAACATAGGGGTGCATATATCCTTTCTGATTGTTGTTTCTGGTTTCTTGGGATATATTCCTAGAAGTGGGATCACAGGGTCAAATGGGAGTTCCATTTGAAGTTTTTTGAGGAAACTCCATACTGTCTTCCATAGTGGCTGCACCAGTCTGCATTCCCACCAGCAGTGCACAAGTGTTCCTTCTTCTCCACATCCTCTCCAGCACTTGTCGTTTGCTGATTTGTTGATGATAGCCAGTCTGACAGGTGTGAGATGGTACCTCATTGTTGTTTTGATTTGCATCTCTCAGATGATTAGTGACTTTGAGCATGTTTTCATATGTCTGTTGGGTTTCTGATGTCCTCTTTTGAAAGGTGTCTATTTAGGTCCTTTGCCCATTTTTTGAATGGATTGTTTATCTTCCTTTTGTTAAGTTGTATGAGTTCCCTATAAATTTTGGAGATTAGGCCCTTATCAGATATGACATTGGCAAATATGTTTTCCCATGCAGTGGGTTTTCTCATTGTTTTGTTGATGGTTTCTTTTGCTGTGCGGAAGCTTTTTATTTTGATGTTGTCCCATTTGTTCATTTTCTCTTTAGTTTCAAGTGCCCTAGGAGCTGTATCAGTGAAGAAATTGCTTCGGCATATGTCTGAGATTTTGTTGCCTTTGGATTCTTCTAGAATTTTTATGGTTTCCTGTCATACATTTAAGTCCTTTATCCATTTTGAATTTATTTTTGTGTATGGTGTAAGTTGGTGATCCAGTTTCATTTTCTTGCATATATCTGTCCAATTTTCCCAACACCATTTATTGAAGAGACTATCTTGGCTCCACTGTATGTTCTTGCCTCCTTTGTCAAATATTAATTGAGCATATTGGTTCGGGCCGATTTCTGGGCTCTCTTCTATTCCATTGACCTATATGCCTGTTCTTGTGCCAGTACCAGGCAGTTTTGAGAACAGTGGCTTTGTAGTACATCTTGATATCTGGTATTGAGATCCCACCTATTTTGTTCTTTTTCAGGATCACTGCAGCTATTCGGGGTCTTTTTTTATTCCAGATGAATTTTTGGAGAGTTCCTTCTAGATCTGTGAAGTATGCCGTTGGTATTTTAATGGGAAGTGCATTGAATTTATAGATTGCTTTGGGTAGTACAGACATTTTAATGATGTTGATTCTACCAATCCATGAACACGGTATGTTCTTCCATCTGTTTATGTCTTCCTCTATATCTTTTTTCAACGTCCTGTAGTTTTCTGAGTAGAGGTCTTTTACCTCTTTAGTTAAGTTTATTCCTAGGTAGCTTAATTTTTTTGGTGCGATGGTGAATGGAATTGTTTTTATAATCTCTCTTTCTGAAAGTTCACTATTGGTGTATAGAAATGCCTCAGATTTCTTGGGGTTAATTTTGTATCCTGCTACATTGCCAAATTCATGTATTAAGTCTAGTAGCTTTTTTTTTATTGCTTAAAGTATTACAAAGGGTATTACATATGTGTCCATTTTATCCCCCCGCCCTAGACAGTCCCCTAGCATCCCCTATCCCCCATTGTCTTATGTCCATTGTTTATGCTTATATGCATGCATACAAGTCCTTTAGTTGATCTCTTACCCCCCTCCCTCCTGCCCCCCAACCCTCCCCGGCCTTCCCGCTGCAGTTTGACAATCTGTTTGAGGCAGCTCTGCCTCTGTATCTATTATTGTTCAAAAGTTTATAGTGGTCTCTATTATCCATGAATGAGTGAGATCATGTGGTATTTTTCCTTCATTGACTGGCTTATTTCACTTAGCATAATGCTCTCCAGTTCCATCCATGACGTTGCAAATGGTAAGAGTTCCTTCCTTTTTAGAGCAGCATAGTATTCCATCGTGTAGATGTACCACAGTTTTCTAATCCATTCATCTACTGATGGGCACTTAGGCTGTTTCCAGATCTTAGCTATGGTGAATTGTGCTGCTATGAACATAGGGGTGCATATACCCTTTCTGATTGTTGTTTCTGGTTTCTTGGGATATATTCCTAGAAGTGGGATCACAGGGTCAAATGGCAGTTCCATTTTCAGTTTTTTAAGGAAACTCCATTCTGTCTTCCATAGTGGCTGCACCAGTCTGCATTCCCACCAGCAGTGCACAAGTGTTCCTTTTTCTCCACATCCTCTCCAGCACTTGTCGTTTGTTGATTTGTTGATGATAGCCAGTCTGACAGGTGTGAGATGGTACCTCATTGTTGTTTTGATTTGCATCTCTCAGATGATTAGTGACTTTAAGCATGTTTTCATATGTCTGTTGGGTTTCTGAATGTCCTCTTTTGAAAGGTGTCTATTTAGGTCCTTTGCCCATTTTTTGATTAGATTGTTTATATTTATTTTGTTAAGTTGTATGAGTTCCCTATAAATTTTGGAGATTAGGCCCTTATCAGATATGACATTGGCAAATATGTTTTCCCACACAGTGGGTTTTCTCATTGTTTTGTTGATGGTTTCTTTTGCTGTGCAGAAGCTTTTTATTTTGATGTAGTCCCATTTGTTCATTTTTTCTTTCGTTTCAATTGCCCTAGGAGCTGTATCAGTGAAGAAATTGCTTCGGCATATGTCTCAGGTTTAGTTGCCTTTGGATTCTCCTAGAATTTTTATGGTTTCCTGTCGTACATTTAAGTCCTTTATCCATTTTGAGTTTATTTTTGTGTATGGTGTAAGTTGGTGGTCTAGTTTCATTTTCTTGCTTATATCTGTCCAATTTTCCCAACACCATTTATTGAAGAGACTATCTTGGCTCCACTGTATGTTCTTGCCTCCTTTGTCAAATATTAATTGAGCATATTGGTTCGGGCCGATTTCTGGGCTCTCTCTTCTATTCCTTTGATCTATATGCCTATTCTTGTGCCAGTACCAGGCAGTTTTGAGAACAGTGGCTTTGTAATACAACTTGATATCTGGTATGGAGATCGCACCTACTTTTTTCTTTTTCAGGATTGCTTCAGCTATTCGGGGTCTTTTTTTATTCCAGATGAATTTTTGGAGAGTTCCTTCTAGATCTCTGAAGTATACCGTTGGTATTTTAATGGGAAGTGCGTTGAATTTGTAGATTGCATTGGGTAGTATGGACATTTTAATGATGTTGATTCTACCAATCCATGAACACGGTATGTTCTTCCATCTGTTTATGTCTTCCTCTATATCTTTTTTCAACGTCCTGTAGTTTTCTGAGTAGAGGTCTTTTACCTCTTTAGTTAAGTTTATTCCTAGGTAGCTTAATTTTTTTGGTGCGATGCTGAATGGGATTGTTTTGATAATCTCTCTTTCTGAAAGTTCACTATTGGTGTATAGAAATGCCTCAGATTTCTTTGGGTTAATTTTGTATCCTGCTACATTGCCAAATTCCTGTATTAAGTCTACTAGCTTTTTCATGGAGTCTCTAGGGTTTTGTATGTATAATATCATGTCGTCTGCAAATAAGGACAGTTTTACTTCCTCTTTTCCAATTTGGATGCCTTTTATTTCTTCTTCTTGTCTAATTGCAATGGCTAATACTTTCAGTACTATGTTGAACAGGAGTGGTGAGAGTGGGCATCCCTGTCTTGTTCCTGTTCTTAGGGGAAATGGTTTTAGTTTTTGTCCATTGAGTATGATGTTGGCTGTGGGCCTGTCATATATGGCTTTTATTATGTTGAGGTATGATCCTTCTACTCCAACCTTGCTGAGAGTTTTTATCAAAAATGGGTGTTGAATTTTGTCAAATGCTTTTTCTGCATCAATTGATATGACCACGTGCTTTTTTTCTTTCAATTTGTTTATGTGATGTATCACGTTTATTGATTTGTGGATATTGTACCATCCTTGCATCCCTGGGATAAATCCTACTTGGTCATGGTGTATGATCTATCTGATGTACTGCTGGATCCGATTTGCTAAGATTTTGTTGAGGATTTTGGCATCTATGTTCATGAGTGATATTGGCCTGTAATTCTCTTTCATTGTGTTGTCTTTACCTGGTTTTGGTATTAGGGTGATGCTGGCTTCATAGAATGAGCTTGGAAGTGTTCCTTCCTCTTGAATTTTTTGTAATAGTCTGAGGAGGATAGGTTTTAGTTCTTCCTTGAATGTTTGGTAAAACTCCCCTGTGAAGCCGTCTGGTCCTGGGCTTTTGTTTGCTGTAAGCTTTTTGATGACTGCTTCAATTTCTTCCATAGTTATTGGCCTGTTGAGATTTTTAGATTCTCCTGATTGAGTTTTGGAATGTTGTATTTTTCTAGGAATTTGTCCATTTCCTCCAGGTTGTCTAGTTTGTTGGAGTAGAGCTGTCCATAGTATTTTTTAACAATCATTTGTATTTCCGTGGGGTCTGTTGGTATTTCGCCTCTATCGTTTCTGATTTTTTTTATTTGGGTCCTCTCTCTTTGCTTCTTGGTGAGTCTGGCTAGAGGTTTGTCAATCTTGTTTATTCTTTCAAAGAACCAGCTCTTGGTTTCATTGATTTTCTGTATTGTTTTTTTGGTCTCTATGTCATTTATTTCTGCTCTAAACTTTATTATCTCCTTCCTTCTGCTCACTCTGGGGTTTTCTTGTTGCTCTCTTTCTAATTCTTTGAGCTGTAGAGTTAGATGATTTACTACCATTTTTTATTGTTTTTTGATATAGGCCTGTAGAGCTATAAACTTCCCTCTCAGGACTGCATTCATTGTGTCCCATAGGTTTTGGATTGTTGTGTTTTCATTGTCATTAGTTTCCAGGATGTTTTTAATTTCTTCTTTGATCTCATTGGTAACCCAGTCAATATTTAATAGCATGCTATTCAGCTTCCATGTTTTTGAGTATTTTTGGTTGTTTTTCTTGTCGTTTATTTCTAATATTATGCCATCGTGGTCTGCGAAGACGCTTTTTATGATTTCAATCTTCTTGAATTTGGGGATACTTTGCTTGTGACTCAATATATGGTCTATTTTTGAATATGTCTTATGAGCATTTTAGTAGAATGTATATTCCCTGGCTTTGGGGTGGAGTGTTCTGAAGATGTCTATTAAGTCCATCTGATCTAGTGAGTCATTTGGGATTTCTGTATCTTTGCTGATTGTTTGTCTAGAGGGCTTCTCCAGTGCTCTCAGTGGTGTATTTAAGTCCCCTACTATGATTGTATTGTTGTCTATCTCTCCTTTGATATCTTCCAGGAGTTTTTTTTTATGAATTTCGGTGCTCCTGCATTGGATGCATATATGTTTACCAGGGTTATATCTTCTTGTTGTATTGATCCCTTTAGTATTATGAAGTGGCCTTCCGTATCTCTTGTTATGGCCTTCACTTTGAGGTCTATTTTGTCCGATATAAGTATTGCTACCCCAGCTTTCTTTTCCTTTCCATTTGCCTGAAAGATATTTTTCCACCCTTTCACTTTCAGTCTGTGTGAGTCCCTTCTAATGAGGTGGGTTTCTTGTAGACAGCAGATGTATGGGTCATGTTTTTTTTATCCATTCAGCCACTCGATGTCTTTTGTTTGGAGCATTTAGTCCATTTACGTTTAAAGTTATTATTGAAAGGTACTTGTTTGTAGCGATTTCTTTTTGTGTGTGGCTGTTTTCTTTCTGAGCCTTTTATTTCTTATTTTTATACCAGTCCTTTATCATTCCTTGCATTGCTGGCTTGGTGCTGATAAACTCCCTTAGCCTTTGTTTGTCTGTGAAGCTTCTTATTTCCCCTTCAAGTTTGAATGATAGCCTTGCTGGATAGAGTATTCTTGGATTCAGTCCTTTGCTTTGCATCACTTTGTAAATTTCCGTCCATTCTTTTCTGGCCTGATGTGTTTCTGTTGAGAAATCATTTGACAATCTTATCGGAGATCCCTTGTAAGTAACTTTCTGTCTCTCTCTTGCAGCCTTTAAGATTCTCTCTTTGTCCTGAACATTTGCCATGGTAATTATGATGTGTCTTGGTGTGGGTCTTTTTGGGTTCATCTTGTTTGGGACTCTCTGGGCTTGTGTGACTTTTTTCTTCCCCACCTCAGGGAAGTTTTCTGATATTATTTCTTCTAATAGGTTTTCTAATCCTTGTTCATCCTTCTGTTGTTCTGGTACTCCTATTATTTGTATATTGTTTCGTTTCATGTTGTCCCAAAGCTCCCTTAGGCTCTCCTCCTGTCTTTTAATTTTTTTTCTCCAATTGCAGTACATTTTGGGTGTGTTTTGCTGCCTTGTCTTCTAATTCACTAATTCGTTCCCCTGCTTCTCCTAGTCTACTGTTGATACTTTCAATGGAGATTTTCATTGCAGCTATATCACTCTTCATTTCTTCTTGGGTCTTACTTAAGTTGTTGATTTTTTCATCTGTTTCTTCTAGCGTCTTCCATATGTTATTGATTTTTTCATCTGTTTCTTTTTGCTTCTTGCAGAGGTTGTTGATTTTTTCCTCCATCCGGTTTATGCACTCTAGGACCCTTATTCTGAATTCTTTTTCTGTCATGTTGCATGCCTCTGTATTACTTAGTTGCTTTTCTGGAGATTCCTCCTTCTCTTTCCTTTTGGGGTTTCTTTGTCTACCCATGTTTGATCTCACTGACATATCTAGGCATTGAGTCATTCAGTGGTTGCTCCCTTGTGGCAGTGACTCCTTGGTCTGTGGTTGCTCTTCAGGCGGTTGCAGTAGCAGCTGCTCTTCAGTTGGCAGCAGCTCCTCTGGTGGGTGCTGTTCACAGCTGTGGTGGCTCTTCTGGCTGGTGGGGCGAGGTTTCACGTACAGCTGCTGTTCCTCAGCAGATGGTGTAGTGCTCAGGAGGTTGCTATTGCTTGGACCTGCTGTGTTGATTTAAAGGCACAAAATACAACACAACAAGGCACCACGTACCAGGCACTATACACAAATATATTCATGATATTAATAACCCCAAATAAAGGTGACCACCCAAATTAAGAGAATTAGGGGACAAGGAAGAAGGAAGAGAAAAAGATAAAAGAGAAAAAAGAAAAGAAAAGTAGGGACCAAAAAAATAAGGAGTGCAAAAATGAAATTGGGAAAAAGGATGGGGGGAAAATAAAAGCGAGAAAAGGAAAGAAAAGGAAAAAAAAAGAGCGAAAAGAGAGAATGAAGTGGAAGAGGGGAAGAGACTTTTTATATGAGGAGAAAACTCCTATAGAACAGCCATTAATCCCAACAAATTCCAGCAACAGCTCCCTGGAGATGAATGCAAACTAGAAACAACCAATAATATAATGATGAAAATAGAATGGAGAACACTAATCCCAAAATAAAATAAAGATAATATAAAATGGCACTTTAAAAAATGGTAAAATGGTAGCAGTAATAATACTGGTTAAAAATAAGAAGGTAGTAATTAAAAGGGTAAAATCAGGTGATGGAAAAAGAAGAAAAAAAAAGAAAAGAAAAAAAAGGAAGAAGAAAAAAAAATTGGTTTCTTAGTTAAAAGGTGGAAAAAAAAAATTGCAGTAGTGTAGGTCCCTCGGTTCTTCTATTCTTCAGTGTGGCTCGCCTTAGACCTGCCAGGTATTCAGGAGAGTGTTGAGATTCCCTGTGATACACTGTTCCTCTGTGTTGTAAACCACAGTCCTTATTTTAAAGCAGGCCGCATTTGTTTCCCAGACTGCCTTATTTTGTGTTTAGCAAAGAGTCAGTTTGTGGGTCAGCCTCTGGGTGGCAGTGTTCTGGGGTTGGCCTCTGAGGCTATAGGGCCTCTCTGTCCAGTGGAAGTTCACTGCCCAGAGATGGCTGCGTAATAGTTACCAGCGCTGTGTTGTTGCTGGGATTGAAAATCCCTCTATAGGCCAGACCCTGTTAACTCCCAGGGACTGATCAGGTTATTTTAATCCGTAATCTCCTACAGGGTGGAATCTGGGTGTGGCTGTGCGCCTTGCCTGGGGGCTGGGGGGAGGAGTCTCACTCTCCAGAGAGAATGGCTGCCCCAGTCCTGGGCTCAGGGGTGTCTCAGCACTCAATTCGCTGCCACCTCTCCCGGCTCCCCCTCTCTCCTCAGTCTCTCCCCAGATTCCACTCCTCCGCACACTCTCCCTCTCTTCAGCACAGGTGAGTGTCTGTATCCGAAATGTTCCAGGAACAGGATTCAGTGAAAACAAACAAACAAACGCCGGCCGCGGAAAGGGGGAAGTCTTGGTTTCTGTAAGCTTCTTCTCTTACCGGGACTGCATGGTCTGGTCAGCTCTTCAGGCTGCCCCCTTTAGGCTCAGTCCTCTGTGATCACAGAACCCAGCTCTCAACTCCCCCGGCAGCGCCAGGAATCCCGGGGTTCTCCTTTCCCCAGTCTGGGGCTGTGCCTGTCCCAAGGGATGCAGCTCTCTGCCATGCGGTCTCCCTCCGACTCTCTGGGCTCAGAGCTCTAATCGCTTTTTGATGGAGTCTCTATGGTTTTTGTATGTATAATATCATGTCATCTGCAAATAAAGACAGTTTTACTTCCTCTTTTCCAATTTGGATGCCTTTTATTTCTTCTTCTTGCCTAATTGCAATGGCTAATACTTCCAGTACTATGTTGAACAGGAGTGGTGAGAGTGGGCATCCCTGTCTTGTTCCTGTTCTTAGGGGAAATGGTGTTAGTTTTTGTCTATTGAGTATGATGTTGGCTGTGGGCCTGTCATATATGGCTTTTATTATGTTGAGGTTTGATCCTTCTACTCCCGCCTTGCTGAGAGTTTTTATCAAAAATGGGTGTTGGATTTTGTCAAATGCTTTTTCTGCATCAATTGATATGACCATGTGGTTTTTTCTTTCAATTTGTTTATGTGATGAATCACGTTTATTGATTTGCGGATATTGTACCATTCTTGCATCCCTGGGATAAATCCTACTTGGTCATGGTGTATGATCTATCTGATGTACTGCTGGATCCGATTTGCTAAGATTTTGTTGAGTATTTTGCCATCTATGTTCATGAGGGATATTGGCCTGTAATTCTCTTTCATTGTGTTGTCTTTACCTGGTTTTGGTATTAGAAGTATTCAAATTTTAAAAAAACAAAGAATGTTGGTCATTAAGTGCAAGAGAGGCAGCAAGGATAATGCCAAGATTCCCTAGAAGAATTGATTTGACCTTGACTGAGAAGAGGAGGATTTGGGTAGGATATGGTTGGGAAGTGGGGAGGATAAAGATCTTTGTTTTGCACACGTTACAATAGAGGTGCCCAATATTGTATAGGAAAGATTTCCCAGATCAGGTTAACTCACTCTCTCCTAAATCCTTTGGGAAACACACACACACACACACACACACACACACACACACACACACACACACACAAAACAACAACAACAACAACAACAACAAAACCAACTCAGAAGCTGGAGATAGCAATTCCTGGAATCTCTGACAACAGAATCAATGTGTGAGTTTTGGAAAAGGGAAGCGGTTTTGTGCGCTGTGGGTTCTGACTCTCCCACACTCAGGGCCATGGAGTTGGTGCATCCTGGACTATGGCTATGGAGGCTGCAGAGGGACTGTTACTCAAGAACAATGCAGCATGTCCATTTGCCAGTGTTTTCATTCAGGAAGTAACAGCAACACTTTAGCAAATCAAGTCTCCAGTCCTGCCCTTAGAGATCATTCCGGAAACTGCAAATTTAGTCTGCTTCCCAATACCTAAAAATTAAATTAAATAAGTAATATTTTTCTTAAAAAGGAAGGGAGACCACTTATGGTCTGATTAATGAACTGAGAAGAGTAGATTTGTCTTTTTTCATTTTAACTTATTTTATTTTATTTCTACCACCATTTATTGTAATTTTATCCTCCTGTTATAAAAAAAAATAACAAAACAAATACAAAAAAAAATTCCAGTGCCCATTATATATCATTTGGACAAAGAGCCAAGTCATTTGGTCTTCAAGGACAAATCTTAATCAGTTTGTAAGACTCAGAGAAAGTAAATTGTTTTGAGGTGACCCTCTACAACCCAAGGAGATTTTAACTCTCCCTTCAGGTGGAACATGAAATAGTTATTGCATGCCTGATATTCACACTGTAAGCAAAGCCAGGTCGCAGCTCTCTGCTGTTCGATATTCTTTCTTGTATTTGTGACAACACTGAATGTTGCCTGATAAGCCCTGTGTCTCTGTGCGTTCTCTTAAAAGTTATCACAGGAAGGTTCTGGATTCTTTGGGCCATACTGAGGATATATGCCCCAAACAATGAGAGCTCCCGTGGATGAAAGCAAATTACTTTAAATGACATTCTTTGAGTTTATTAAATATTTTTTTGCATTATCTACTGCAAGGTCTTTCCTCTTAGAAGATGAAAACTCACTTGATTTCTTTCTCATCACCAATTCTCTCTCTCTCTCTCTCTCTTTCTCTCTCTCTCTCTCTCTCTCTCTCTCTCTCTCTCTCTTCTCTCCAGTATTTTTCTACAGACCAATATTTAATGTAGGCTTATTGTGTCTGTTTAATGCCATTCTCATTTGAGCAAAGACCTGAGATTTCTTTAAATTTGAATCTCCGGAGAACATCATAGACTCATAGACATAGACAGAGATCCTTCCTTCTGTGAGTTACAGAGGTGGACATGGGGTGTTCCTGCTCATTAAACACTTGTAATACCATAAACAAAGTAGAAAATGCCAAACACTCCTCTACATTCCTTCACAGCTTCTCCAAGTTTCCTTGCTGCTATACTGCTCTCTGGTGGTCACATTACAGAATTTTCCCAACCAATGGGCAGGTCTGGGGGCAGGACTATGAAAAGTCACTTGAAAGTTCTGGGCTCTTTGTTCAAATTAAGAATTTCAGGATGACAAAAGGACACTATTAAACCTACCACAGGCCCTTCTAAATGGCTGCACAAATTATGAGCCCATGAAGTGGCCCTTGCTACCATTGCAAAGGGATCTCTTCATTCTCCAAGTTAATTCAATGTCAAACTCAAGTCATAAAAATGGCGAGAACTAGAGGCTTTCCTGCTAAAGTAAAACAAAACTGTAAGTTTCTAAATACCTTAGTAAGACACGTGTGCTCCGAAGGGTGGAAGTGATGCCTGCTAACATTGATGCTCTAAGACAATGACATCAGTGATGACAGTGACACCAGAGACAGGATCAGCTCTTGTGATCAGCGGTTTAAGAACGCATGAGTTATAGGGCCATCCACATCTGTGACCATTCAGGGATCTGCCACATCAATGGCTCCACTAGTCTGGGCCATGATGGACGTACACTCCAGAGAAATGGACAAGTTGCTAATTGATGTTAGAAGAATGAAAGGTGCTTTGTGAAACCTCTGGTGAGACCTAAATAGTAATTACTCCTGGGCAGACCCCTTGTGACCAAGGCCATATCTTCTACAGCAATAAAACAGCAGCTCCCAACAGGCTTCTAGGCCTGAGGAGAGATAGAGAGTCTGAACATGGTGTGTAATGTGACCAGGTTGGAAGAACTGCCCAACATAACCTGGGTTCTGCCACACCCACGAACATAAGTTCAGGTGAGCAGAGAAGCATCCATCACAGATGGAAGTGACACATCCTGGATTAGACAAGGACAGGTGGGTACCTACCACTCCATCCCTGTGACCTACCACAGAGCTCTTACCTGTGGAATCACAGAAAGTTACTCTCACTAGTCAACAAAGAAGGAAAATGCTCCACATTCCAAGTTCATGCCAGCCCTCAATTTCTCCTCCCCCAACACACACATACCATCAGCCTTATCCTTGCCTGTCCCCAGGCTCCTAGTCAGACTTACTCACTGACACACAAATCCCCGGGAACATGGCTAATGTGTTTTCTCAGTTGAGGCACATCTCGGTGTATAGAGGTGAGATTGGCCTTTCATGGCTCTCCCAGGCCGTGGGGAAACTGCTTTGATTGTCGAATGCACACACCTCTCCTGGGTTGGAGCTGGAGGATGGATACCTCTGGCCCCCAATTTGGTCCTCACCCTCAAACCTGCCCTGCATTCCCCACTTTCCCCAGCCTCCATGCCAACCCCTGTTCTAGTCTGACTACCCTGGACTTCAACTAATTTCCTGGCTCAAATGCCACATTCCCTAGGCTCATCTTCTGCATTCAAGGTGTCCCCAACCCTCCTCACTTTTCAGACTCCTAACACCCTACAAGACACTCATTTGCATTTCTTTCTTGTTTCTCATTTTATGTCTATTCTGTAACTCCTGCCAGCCAGTATATTTGGTGCTCTCTCTTGTCACAAATGTCAGGACACTAATATGAATCTTCAAGAACCTTATTCTTTCCCCCTACCATGTGTCTCACCCCTTTTGCCTATCCCAGTTTGGGAGAATGGCATTCCCACTTCACTACACCAACTCCAGTGGCTTTTCCCTCAACATGTAGAGAATAGACCCTCATTTATATCCCTCAGCCCCTTCCAGACCCCTCCCCAAAAGAGCCCAATGGCAGGACACCTTTAGGTCCACTAGACCTCATATAATGCCTTACATCTCCAAACCCCCCAGGGTTTACAATTTATCATCCTGGCTCTGAACAAATCCTATCACTCAACAGCTCCTCTCTAAGCCCACTTCTGCTTACCCACAATCCACCTCTGGCTAGCTCTCAAAGGAGTATAACTAAATACCCCAGAGGCCAGAAGTCACAGGAAAGATTTATTTCCATTTCCTAGGTCATTGATGTGGATTCTCTAAGAACTTGCACCTGGCGATTGTAAAAACAATGAAGAAAACAAAGTATGAGGACACCTGTCTTGCCTGAGCTCCATGTCACGGGGGACACAAAAGAGCATATTTTAGTGACAGCCTGTGGGTGGCTGACATGTCAGGGACCTGTATGTTTACTAGTTTTTAAGGTTCAAGAGAGAATATGTGTGAAAATCTCTGTGATCTTGTTCCTTGAAGGTGCAGTGGAAATAACTGTGAACACTGTTGATGGTTTGGTCCCTGTGGATGTGTGCCCTTTCAGGCCTGCATGTCTTCTCAAATTCTTGTGGAAAGGATATCCTGAGGCAACCTGGAGCTGCAAAAGCATCTAAGAAGTCACGTCAGATGCTGCTGTGGATGCCAAGTCAGAAGGAAGGCAGGAAAATTGGAGACCTTTATGGGGAGGATTTTAGCCTGATAAGGAAAGAAATTGGAAGATTTGAAAATAAGGTAAGGATCGACAATGTGAGCAAAATGACAGGATCAGCTAGTTACAGGTAGATAATGACAAAGTAAAACAGGTGTCCAACACATTTAAAGAGGCAAGGAAGACATTCTTCAGAACCCTCCAATAGGGCAGGGAGATGAAACTCAACACCCCTGAAAGAAAAGGCTGGGGAGATTTTAAGAAAGAAGAAGGAATTATAGGCATGTGTGTTTGAAATTCTGATTCACAGAAAGGAAATGTAAACCATCTCCTCAAGTCCTGGAAGCAGGTCTTTTCTCATCTTGGTTATAAATGACCCCACCCAACTTAGGCTCCTACTCTCCCTCAGAGACTGGGACACAGGGACACAAGGAGGATTAAATTTCAAACGGATGGGGCCAGGTCCTTGAGACAGTTATTCTCTGGGACATAACACTGACAAGAAGCTTTTGAGGAGACATATGTATATTTCAAAAGTGCAGGGAAAGAATGTCCAATTACTACTTACATTTATAAAAGAAATGGTCTAAGTCTGGAAGACAAAAGCATGCTGTCAGGAAGAAACTGTGTAAAGGTTAGTTACTCTGAGGGAACATCAAGGCTTCCAGTTCAGAACAAAACTGCTTTCTGCACAGTGGAGAAACACAACTAAATCTCTTTTAGCCACGACCCAGTTGACATCTTTATCTTTTCCAGCAATGTATAAAGAGGTGCAATTTCCCATCAATTTATTAACAGATGCAAAGTAGGTGAGAGTTCCTGAGCACAGCCAGGATCTGATCTCCCAGAATGCTGTGCTTCTAGAGTTCAACATGGAGACATGACATTGCTCTCTACAGTCACCTTCGTTTTGACCACAGGTCACGTCTAAGGAAGAAGAGTATTCTCCATCCTACAACATGGCTGGTGTCACTGGATTTGCCCTGATTAGTGACTTAAGTGCAGAGGAACTGACATTTACCACATAATTTGCTTAATGCAGGTTTTTCTATGAAACCGAAGATGGGAGTTCTAACAGCTTCTTGAGGTTAGGAAGCCTCACTCTCTAGCTTTGGGTAATGCCCTCATCTCCAAGAGATTCCAAAAAACCCCGCAGGTCAAATTTTCTCCATGAAAGTTGAGGTCATTTCTAATTCTGTGGGCATCAGTCTGAACTGGGACATTTGAGCCAAAGCCTTGGTTGTGTTACTAAGGTTTCCAATTATACCCTATTAACAAGGAAGACAGAGTCCTGTTTACTTTATGCAAATAAGTCAGTAGCCATATAAATAAAAATACTCAAAAAGACTTGAGAAATTTTTTGAAATAAGTCAAACAGGGAGAAAAAAAAAGATCAGTGTTGTTACCCACATGGGTGTCCTCCTGTCCATTCCCATTGCCAACAACAGTGGCTGCGCATCCACTACATGTCCCCCTGGAGGAGGGACAGAGCTTGGATTTATGCTAACTCATCACCTGCACCCATCGTAATCACACAGCCCCTGAGATTCTCTTGAAGACTTGGTGTCACCTCCATTTTGGAGATGGTGCAACTTAGACCACACAGAGGTGGGGTCTGGTATAGACTATCATCTTAAGTCAACAATAATGACAATTTCAGTTCTCTTTTTTGAGCATTTATTGACTCAATGTAAATCTTCTAAGGACTTTCCACTCTCACAACAAATCTATTTATAGGGCACAAAAATTATTCAGTGTTTAGTAACGTATAGGAGAAGAGGAGGGTCACCAACATTTTACATCTAGCTCAACTGGCTCACTTGCAGCGAAACTGATGGGGTTGGACACGTTACAGTGGTAATTCCCAGCATCCTCCTTCCAGACAGGGTCAATGGTGAGGGTTCTATCATTCCAGGACAGCTTCTTCCGCCTCGTCAGCCACAGATTCATGCCATTGAAGAACCACTGGATGGAGACTGCATTTGTGTAGCAGATCAGGACCACGGAATCCTTATTCTCCACGACTGTGGTTTTGCTGACTAGGAGGGTGGGCACTCTCACTCGCTCTGTGGAGAAATAGAGAGCATGGCTAATTGAGAATGTGCTTGGGACCTGGGCCATGCTAGCTCCTCAGACATCTTAGCCACTGAGAGTCCACTGTGACTTCTGTAAGGTCACCAGAGGATGGTTGTGATCTCCGCAGAAGGAAAATTGTCTTTGTTCAGGGGACAATATGTAGGGAAAAGGTTTCACCTCTTCTCTGAATCTAGATCACCCCTGACCTCTTCCCATAGACATCTTTGTAGTATCGACACAGGGAAACCTTTCACAGTCCACGTGTCCTATAACATCACTGTAAGGTGGAGTTTTCCTCTCATGAGCTTTTACTGACCCTTTCCTAGAAGTTCTTTTGACTTAAAAATTCCATGTATGTTGAGAAAGGCAATCTTACCACTTCTGCCAACTAGTTGGGCCAAGAGGACTTTACAGAAATTGAACGGGCATTTAATTATTGTTAAATAACTCATTAGGCAATAAAGATGCCCAACCTAGTCTTCATGACCTTTGACCTGGATAAGTTCCATCTATAAGATTCCTCAGTCTGAGTGGGACTTTATTTCCAGGCCTGCTGATTGCACATAATGTTAAAATAAATCACTAATGAGAAGTGGTTATGATTTTAACAAAAGACGGAAACTGTAGGAATAGGAGGACATTACTTAATATGGTAAAGACCACACATGAAAGTCCACAGCTAAAACATTAATCCATGGTGAACCTCTGAAAACAGTCCTAAGATCATGAATAAGACAAGGATGCTGTTTTTCCACTAATTCAACCAGTCAGGAAAATCAGGGAAGAAGATGAGATAAGTGATATCCAATTTAGAGAGGAATAAGAAAATATCTTTTTAAAAAAGACAGCATAATCTTATTGTAGAACACCCTGATGTTTCCATCACATACATACCTAAAAAAACTATTATAACTAATGAAAAGATGAAGTCGCCAGAGAAAAAATCAACACTCAGCATCATTTACATTCTTTAAACAAAAATGAATAATCGTCAAATAAAATAAACAATTTCATTTACAATAGCATCAAAAACACTAGATGCTTAGGGTTAAACATAACATGGTGGAAGATGAATTCACTGAAAACTACCAAACATTTCTGAAAGTAAGAAAAAAAACCCCAAAAAAACCCCACAAACAACTGGAAAGACATCCATGTTCATTGATTCCAAGACCACCAACTATCTACCTATTTGAAACAATCCCTATGAACATCCCAATTACTTTTTTCAGAAATAAAAAAAAAAATCATCAAGACTTTATGTGGAATTTCAATGGACCCCAAATGTTTGAAACAGTCTTAAAAAGGATGAATTGAAATTGGAGGTCTCATAGTTACTAATATCAAATCTTACTCCAAAGTAGAAGTAACCAGAATAGTTACAGTAGTATAAAGACATCTATTTGTGAATAGACACAATCAAATGGTTTTGATAAAGGAGCCAAGACTGTTCAATGGATAAAGGACAGTCTTTTGAACAAATGCCATTGAACAGCAATATCTACATGCAACCAAATAAAGAGGACCTTTGCTTATACCATACACAACAATTCAGGCAAAATGGATTGAATCCTAAAGGTAAGAGCTAAAATTATAAAACTCTTAGAAGAAAACATAGGGGTAAGCAGTATGGCATTGGATTTGGCAGTGATTTCTTGAATATGAAACTAGAAACTCAGGCAAGAAAAGATTAGATAAGTTAGATTTTTGTCAAAATGGAAAACTTCTGTTCATCCAAGGAAACAATCAACAGAGTGGAAGGTGATCTGTGGAATGGTAGAAAATCCTTTGAAAACATTAATAGGATGGGGGGTTAATGTACAGACTATATAAAGATCTAATACAACTCAACGACAGCAACACCAAATAAGATGATTTAAAACTGGGCTAACCTCATGAATACACATTTCTCCAGAGAAGATATAAAAATGGTCAGTAAGCCCAGGAAAAGATGCTCAACATCACTATCATTAGAAAAATATAAATTAAAACTCTCAAAGTTGATGCTTGTGATATTGCGTGTGGGTAACTCCACTGAGCAGGAAACAGGCGAGCACTGCCCTGAGTGACACTTGAGTCCTCCAAGCCTTCTTCAATCAGAGTTGGAACCTCTCACCTCTCAGTCAGCTTAAAGGAATAAGGCAGGTCTATGTATCAAAAGACAAATGCCTAGGGATCTGAGCCCTCAGAGAACTTATATCGTCTATGTCTGAGAAAAAGCACAGCCTTTCTCGGGAGCCTAGACTGATCAATGGAAAAAGGATAGTCTTTTCAACAAATGGTGTTGAACAGCAATAGCCACTGGCAAACAAATGAGGGGAACCATTCAATAGATTAGCAGGATTTGGTTGTGGAAAAACAGAGAACCCAGAGTTAAGACATCCCTACCCCCCTAATCCTCCCTCACCTCTCCTAGTTCTTTACTGACTAGCTGACTGCAGTTTTTTCTAGCTGCACAGACCTTCATTGCCCAGCCAAGGTACGTTTCTAAGAGCCACCAGTTTCCAGGACATCTTAGACTCTAAGACTTAGAGACTCATATTGGAGCAGAAATAAAACAGGGGACCAGGATAAAACCTGTGGTCAGTTGAGTACTCAGAGCCTGGGGTCAAGAGCTGGGTCAGGCCTTCCCAAGTGAATGTGACTGACATGAGCCAGTGAGGCAATAAATGATAGAGCAGAGCCCAAGGAATGAGCCAAAAAGGAGTGAAGGGACAGTCAGGATCTGATTGAGGGAGTAGAAGGATATGCTTGGCCCGTGGTCATTAAACTCATTCTCCCTCTGCGGAGGGCATGTGAGGCTTGTGCAGATGCAGAAGGGGTGATGAATGGCAAGAGGGCAGCATGGATTGCTCACATTTGTACCTTTGTGGACCATTTGTGTTTTGGTGGTTATGAGAGAGAAATTTGGAAAGATCTTAAAATTCCCCCATATGCAAAAATTACTATTAATACCCCAGGGCCTAAGAGCAATAGCAAGAAGGACTATTTCTCTAGAGAACAGCAAAAAGTCTGAGACATGGGTCTCAATCCCTGGAGTGACAGGGAGTCTTTCCCATGTGGCCAGAATTCCAAGGACTCTGCATCCAGGTTTCAGCCTCTGAAGAGCTCTTAGCACATCATTTCCTTCAGTATCCATTTATTTCTTCCTAATTCATCAAAACAACCGACTATTACATCTTGATCCCTTAGCTGGTTTCAAGTGTAAAATGGGGAGCTAGCAGGCCAAGTCCTTTCCTTTATATCCAGTGGGAATGACATGAATACATTAGGAAACAAATCAGTGGTTTCACCTCCAGTGCAGAGAGGGGTGGATCAGCTACCTGAGGGGAAGGTCTGGGTGTTCCCAGCACTGACTGATTGTTACTGCAGGTAATTTGGTTCTTGAGTACAAATAAATTAATTCTCCATTTGTGTTATTTTCTAGACAACAGTCTCTCTCTGAACTGGGGATGCCTAAGGGAAGATCGAAACCAGTGATGGCGAACCTATGACACTTGTGTCAGAGGTAACCTAAGAACTCATTTTTTGGCTGATTTTTCTGTTAATTGGCATTTAAATCTATAAAATAAATATAGAAAATATAAGTCTTTGTTTTACTATGGTTGCAAATATCAAAAAACTTTCTATATGTGACACGGCCCCAGAGTTAAGTTAGGGTTTATAAAAATGCTGGCATGCGGAGATCAAAAGGTTCGTCATCACTGAAAACCAATGTTTGCTTTAGGGATCTCGCTGGGATGGAGGAGAGGTAATGGCTGCAAACAGACCTTGAGTCACTCTCATGGTCTGTGTGACTCTGCTTTAGTGACTATATCTCCCTGTGCCTTGGTTTCCTCTCAATGCAGTACTATGAACATTTGACTGCCAGGGTGTCAGTGTATTAACAATAAAATATTCACAGTATCTGACTAAACGTTGGGACAGTGGAGCTGCTAAATGAGGGGCCTCTGTTATTGATCAATTCCAAGAGAAAAACTCCTGGGCTGATCCCTGGTGGATGAGGAGCTGCCAGGTACATCTTTCCTCCTTTTTGTTCCCTGTTATTCTGACCTTTCTCTGGACTCTCCTAAATGTTTCAGTGTAGTTCACAAATGGCCTGGCGACCTTGTCCATCTGTGCTAGCCACAATCAGTTTCAGGTGAAGCACCACCCCTATCCAGATGTGGCTCATGGGCCTGAGCTCTGGCTTCTGAGCAGCTCAAAAGCCTTGTGACTCAGACACCTGGGAAACCATTGCGCCCACTCAGCCATTCCCAGGAGGTTAACCCCAACCTGACACAGGATCCCCAGGGTCCCTGGAGTCAGAAACCCTGGGACAGGGGTTTGGGCAGAGCTGCTAAAGCTGAGCTTCTTTATGAGGATTGGAGGGGGCTCCTCAGGATAGGCCCTGGCTAAGCCCTGCAGGGTCTTTCTCAGGGTCATGGTCATGGGGAGGTGGTGAGGGAACCGGACTGAGACTGGTCTCTTTCTGCTGAGCGACTCCCATCAGACTGGCCCTTTTCTCTGTGGAGAATGTCTGCAGGGCTGGAATCCGGGAAGGGAACTCTGATCTTAGAAAGTTTGTCTCCACTGTGTGTGTCCTGCACTAAATGCCCAAACCCAACCTGGGAGATGATGCAGAGGGGGATGGAGGAGAGTCCATGGCTGTCAGTCCTGTGTGTTCACCCACCCAACACCCCGAGGTCAGAGAGCAATCACTCACCATATACATTGAGCCATCCAAATCCTATTTCTGCTTTTGAGCCTCGAAGGTAGACTACTAAGGTGTAGTTTCCTGTGTCCTGCAGGGTGACCCTCTTTATCAGCAAGGATCCATCAAAGTTTATTTGCTCTCGACCGCTGTGTGCAGGCCCTGGTCTTTGTCCTGTGAACATTCGAAGACCTGCAATATTATGTTTGTAGTATGTGTCTTCCCCCCGGTACCACATGAAGACTCTAACATTGGGAGGCTTATTGCGGATATGTAGAATCACATCCTTCCCTTCTTTAGCATCGGTTGACACAATAGCGAGTTGGGCAGTGGTGGGCAGGCTCCAGAAATTTAAGAGTGAAACTAGGATGGAAGAGAGGAATTGATCAATATTTGGATGTATATGTTAGGATGGAAAGGTGAGGCCCTGGATTTGGAAAAGGTCTCTTCATCTCAGCCTTGTTGTGTGTGTGTGAGTGTGTTGGTGTGAGTGTGGTCAAGGTCAACAGCATGACCACCAATACTTCAGCACCTGTGAACCTGTTACTTTTTCTGTTTCTCAGTCTCTTTTCCAGGTGTCTGTTCGGCTCACCCACTCACTGCTCTCAGACCACTGCTGAAACTTAGGGGTGTCCATGGGAGGCACCTTCACTGAACACTTCCCTGAAGACTCTCTGTTAATCTCTTTCTGACTTCTCACAGCTTTGTTGTTCTTTTTATAACACTTGTGGATACCTGACATCACATGTAGATATTTTCTTATCTCTCTCCACCCATAGAACATGAGCTCCATGGGGACGGTGCTTTTCCAATCTTGCATCCCCAGTGCCTGCAACAGGCTGCAAATACCTGTGAGTGAATGAATGTTCCCAGAGTCCTGCACCGCTTGGGGTGTATTTCTCCTGCGGCTGGTCTAAGGACGCTGTTTAGGACTCCTGGTTAAGTTTTTCTGTGGTGCCACCTGATATAAATTGTTATTACTATGGTCAGTTTCCAAAATTCAATACTCAGTAATGAATAACTTAGGAATTAACAGCAACTGAAGTTTCCCTGCACTATTCCACTTCCAGATCATGAGATTTCCCAGTTACCTGTTACCCATCTCCCTTACCCATCCTACTCTGCCTCCTGTCCTCTCCCCTCAGGTCCACACAGAAGCCCTCCATCCACTCTCAGAGCGCTGTTCTCCCCAGGAGACCCCAGCAAGTCCCCGTATTTCCTCCTTCAGTCCACCCCCAGGGATTTTTCCTTCCTTACCAGCCAACAGGAGCCCCTGCCATGGTACAGGTCTTTTGACAATAGGGGCTGAGAGTGACTCCATGGTGTCTGCTGCCGGCACTGTCTCTCCCTCGGCGAGAAGAGCTTGGATTCCAGGAAAGCTAAAAGACACCGCTGTACAAACTGTTGGGATCTGCTGTCCCTCTTCACTGTGCCCTGGGCCTCCTCCTGGTTCAAGATCACTTACTTGATCACATGGACAAGGGCAGAGTTTGTGTCAAGGACCCACCTCCTCATCCCCTCATTTTTGCCACCCTTTCCTCCTTCTTCCAGCTTACCATCCCTCTAAATTTTGGTTTCCTTGGAGCTGCTGACGTAGCCGAACACACACACACTCACATGCTCTGTTTGGAAAAGCACCAGCCTGGGGTATCCATGTCATGGGCATTCCCCATGGCTTCCAGTCAGGTGCACAGTAGCCTCCCCCACAGTCCTCTCTCTTTCACATTTGACTTTTCCCTTCAAAGCAGGAGTTCTGGGGCTACCTCTGGACCTCTTGTCACCAGAATGTCACCACCGCTGTGCATCGGATCACCCGTGAAACTTTGTAGAGATTGCAATGCCCAGGTGACACCATAGATGCTGCTTCAGCAGCTTTCAAGCTAATGTGGTGCCCAACCAGGATAAGATCTGGTTATGTAGTGATGGGACACCCCTTCCCCTCTTCTGTGCACAGGGAGGGTCTCCAAATCCTGCTAAAATGCAGATTCTGACTCTGCAGGTATGCGGTGGACCAGAGACTCTGCATCTGACAAGCTATCTGGGGAGGTGGATCTTACTGGCCTGTGGAGCCCACTTGCAACAGCAAAGCTGATGAGGCCACGTGTCCCCTGAGAGGATGATCCTCTCATCCCAGCATTGGCCTCTGCTGTGTCTTGGTCTTGGGTCTGTCAGCACCACACAAAGAGCACCATAGGCCCCAAATTGGGGATTATTTCTGTTTGTGACACAGAAACTCTGCTGGGTACTGGATCTGCCCCGTGTTCTCAAAGCATTGGGAAGGTTGGATATCCTCCCAGTAGGAAGGCCACAGAGATGACTGTGGGTGTGAGAAGGGGTCAAGCTGGATGACGACTGCAGAGGGGACCCTCCCTCTATCTCAAGTTGTCACTAGCCTGCCTTTGCTTCCAGGGACAGAGACCCAGGACCAGGAGTCTCAGAAGGCCCTGCAGTTCCTGGGATTGAAGAGGAAGGTGTCTTGCATGTCCTGGGAAGAGAGGACTGTGATGGGAGCTCAGGTGGCTGTGGGCTCCCTGGTCGTCAGGGGTAATTTCTGGGACCCCTCCCTCTCTGTTGGCTGAGCCTTTCCTGTGCTCCGTGACCTTGGGGCAGTGTCTGTCCTCTGCCTGGGGGAGTTTCCTTTCATTACCCCACCTTGTTCATGGGTGGTGCCAGGCATGGGACAGGGAGCAGCAAATAGAGCCCTGAGAAAGCAGGTGCTCTTGGGCCTGTTTAAGTAAGGAACTTCCCAACCTGTGAAGATTTTCATGAGTTTATTTGAACCAAGCTAAGATCCTATGCCTGGAACATGTTTTCAAATCCTGAGCTTGGGAGTTGTACAACTTATTTTATACATTATAATAAAAAAAGAAGATGGAAAAAGTCGTGTGAAATCAATTAGGAAGTGAAGAAATCTCTAGAATTGATAAATAGCAAAATGGAGAAACACATTTTTTTTTTTTTTTTTTTTTTTACTTTGGTTGGTCCAGGATACTTAACATTTACAGCACATAGAGAGGTTATGCAAGGAACCAGGTAACCCAAGAAGTATGTTGTCTCATATGCTGGTCCCAGAGTCTGTGCCTTCAAATCATTTTGCAAAAAACCAACTCCTCTGATGTGTCAACGGTATGGTATCAAAGATTCATAAGAACAGGGAAGAGGGCTCACTTAACGTAAAGTCTGACCTTTGCTAACAAAGCCGTAGCCCTGGGATATGACTCCCTGACATCACCTGCCCTGTTAGGAATTTGTGAACAGACCATCCTGTGCAGTTAATTTTGGTCACTGAGCTCGTCATGACTCCCATGTGACACACTGGGCTTGTCAGGCTCATTTACATCCCATTTTTTGTTGTCATTGTTTAATTCACAGTCCCTAGAAGTAGCAGGTGGGATACAGCAATCATGAGGGCCGGGTCTAAAAGCCTCTGTGGGAGCCTGGGATGGAAATCAGGCCCCTTCTCTAGCTCATTAGGCAAAGTCGGGTTCACCTGTGAATTCCCTGTGTTGTCTGTGTGTTTAAATATCGCCCCCTGGAGAGCAGAAGGAGACCTGCAGCCAATGTCAGGTGCTGCACCAGGGATGCTGACAAAAGAATGAGAGCCGACCCTGACACCTGGGCAGAGGTGGGCTCTGGCCTTCAAGCTTAAAGGCCAGTCAGTTGGGGTCTAGTCACTGTGGGCTCCAGGCCACCTGACTCCATCCCAGAGCAGGGTGAGTCCAGTAAGAGGACAGGATCTGGGCTGCTTCCATCTCAGAGGGGCTGAGGGTCCAGAGTACTATGAGTCCAGTGTCATGAGAACTGTCCCCTCTGGTGGATGTGCTGTTTCATGAGGAACTCTCTGTCCCAAAGGTTTCATTTACAGAACCTGGTGATGTCTCTTCTGAGGCTTTTAGTAGAGTGTGCCAAACTGGAGGGCTGATCCCCCAAATGCCCTGTGTGTATCCTTTACTGCATTGGGGTGTTGCATCCAAGTCACCTGTGTCCCTTTCCATCCTCTGCTGTAGTCCTCCCCACAAGGCCCAGGATCTGAAGCAGCTCCACTTGGAATGTTATCCACAGCAGCCTGGGTCCCTCTGTAAGGGGAGGGAGGCCCGTGTGGGACCCTCAGTCCTCTGTGATGGAAGCAAACCCAGATCATGGGTTCTTCTGATCCATATGCTGAGGAAATTCCCCTTGCTCCCCAGGACATCATGGGTGGGTGAGATGTTCAGGGACTACAGGCAGGTGTCCCACAGACCAGGGACCTTGGGTTTGGGAGTCATCCCCATATTCCTTTGAGGTCAGTGTGAGCTCTCTTTCCCATGGTAGTACCTCTACCTGGTCTCAAAGTTCCAGAGTTTCTGCCAGGTCAGGGCTTTGTGATAAGACAAAGGTCAGAGACTGCTGTCCAGGCCCCAGCAATATGAGACAACACTCACAAGGTAAAAATGGGGAGGGCTGTGAGTTTCTCGGAATGAAGAAAGGTCTGACTCTTCAGTTTTAGTTGGTCCTATCTCCCGCCCCCCTGATTGTGTGAGGGGGGAAAAACCCATCCCTGGGTCATCCCCACACACTTGTGGCCTCCTCCCATGCTGACACCAATGTCTTCGTGCCTATAAGGAACATAGTTTGACCACTAGTGTCACACAGGGTGACAGGCTTCCTTTGGGTGGTTTCTCTCATCCATTTAATGAGTGTTTACTGAGCATCTGTGATGTGTCAGACCCTGGATTGGCCCTGGGACCTGAGAGAACAGGAAATAGGTGGGACCTGTGCTCATGGTGTTTACCTTGTAACAAAGACAGGCTATCAGAGAAATCACACCACTAAGGATGTAATTATAATCCAGAGAAGGACCACGAAGAAAGACTTGTATGTACTTGAGTCTCAGCTTGTCTGGGGAACACAGTGAGCACTTCTGAGAAAGTGTCCTCTTGGCTGAGACCTGAAGTTGCCATTCATCCGTTGGACAGATGGTGGGGGGGAAGAGCTGCCTGCAGATGACTGGACTTTGGTGGGCAGTTGCCTGCCTGGACGGAGGAGCTTTCAAAGTACAGTGTGGGCAATGTGAAGAGTGAGAAAGAAAGTGGACTGAGTAATGCTGGTGAGGTTGGACCCTGCTGGGCTGTGGGTGCTGCTGAGGTGGGACAGCAGACACATGAGGAGGCTGCAGACTGTAGTGTAGCTCACCCCCCTTTGATGGACAAACTGAAAAATGTGCAAGAAAAAAGTCATGTTACAGTTTTGAATTTTATATTCAACTTAATCTTTAAGCAATATTTTGTATGTGTATATTTAAATTTAAAGTATTTATTGAATTTTACTTGGCATACAATAAACTTACCCTATTGAAAGTTTACAAATTATTAAGCTTTGCCAGATGCATGCACCAGAGAAGTTGTTACAATGAAGAAAATGAACATGTTCTTCACTCTTAAAGCCTCCTAAGGACCTCTTATAATCTCCTCACTCTGTCCCTCTCTCACTCCCTCCAACTCTTACCTGCTTTCAGTCATTATAGATGAGTTTGCATTTTCTGCAGTTTCCATAATTTGAACCATATAATATGTAATTTTGGGCAAATGCTGTCTTCTAGAATCAATGCCATTATATTTAAACAGTTCTTTCCTTTCTAATCCCTCAGATCTCTTCCATTGTAGGGTGCACCGAACTTGTTTAGCCATTCGCTCATTCATGGACATTTGTGTTGATTCCCATTTTGGACTATTACAAGTAAACCAGGCTCTAACATTTGTGTAGAAAGGTCATAAGCACACAGAATTAGGTGCATGCAAAACCAATATAGGGCCAGAAAAATGGAAGTCAGTGAGTTGACAAGGAAAGTCTGGTTTCAAGGTCCCACTGCCACAGCCCTACCCAGAGGCAAAGAAACACCTGCATATTGACATAAAGCTCTTTTGGAAGAGTCCAACCATCAGGAGCAGGAGTCCCACCCCCTTCTCCCTCCCAGATTCCAAATTACAAGCAAGTGCATGTCAGAGCCTGACATTAATTCACACCTGGAGTCCCAGTCATTAGAAGTGGGAAAGGTGGTATTTAACCTTAAATCCCCTCTGGTATAGGAGGAAATATAGAAAGGGTTGGAGCATAGATGTCAAGTTCCAATAGACAGTGCATGGCATGGTTGAGTCCACTTGCAGGCTGTGTGACTCTGAGCAAGTGATCCCACCTCAAAAAGCCTCAGTTTCCTCATGTGATTTCATAGAAAGATATTTCCTGGTTCTTAGAATAGAGCAGTTTAAATTCTTGAAATTTTCTGAGTGATATGGGCAATAAGAGTGTCTTTTGTCCCGATGAGGGAACTCCTGTCAGGCCTCTGGATAGTTGCAGGGTGAGGACAGGTTGCCATAAAGGCCAAATCTTGATTAGAAGCCTGGAATTTTCAGCTGCGAACATAAGAAACATTTAAACCTGTAGAGGATTTTTATGAGTTTGAGCCCAACTGACGACAATTGCCAGGAATCAAAATCTCAGTGAAAAGCAGCAGTTTTGCACCTTATGTTATACATTACAATCAAAGCAGAAGGCATACGAGGTTAAATAAAATCCATTGGTGATAGGTTAGGAAGGTGGGAGAAAGCAAAACAGGGTAATCTCTGAGATTGGATTAAAAGTAAAACAAATAGACACATACTTCTTTTGCATTGGTTGATAGAAGGTAGTTAGCAGCTAACAGTTCACGTGATGACAATAGCAATGAGGAATTTTGTGGCTTCTCCTGTGGTGCAACGAGGGTCTGGAAAAAAAATGAATATTTTTCCTGATATTCCAAAAGTAAGTTATCATGAATGCAAAAAGACAATAGACGCGTTCAGTTAACATAAACAGTCAGCTTTGTTAGGAAAAAATACCTAAGACATAGTTACCCACCATGATTCAATTCTAGTTAGAAAGTTGTCATTTTAGGCCATCCTATGTGGTTACTTGAAGTCTCTGATTTTGCAAATCATGCTATGCAGGCCTCCTCTGAGCTTGTCAGCTTTAGTACGTGGCCCCATTTTTATCCACACATCCTCCTTTGGGTCATAAATCAAACGGAATCATTCACTGATGACCAACCTTCTGTTTGGAAATTGTAGTTTCATGGTGCTAGAATGGCACATCACTAGGAAGTCTTAGATTATCTAGCTGAACTATGGACCATTGGGGATAGGGCAAGACTGTAACCTTAGATGGAAGTCAAGCTCAAATATTCTCAAAAGTGAAAAGCAGGTAAATGGGGGCCTGTCAGGTTCCACCGGTCTTCATTAAGAAAAACACTTTGTCCCTGACCAGTGCCCTAAGTGATAAGAGTATCAGCCTGCAGTTCCTGGTCAAGGTCATGTGTCTGGGTTGTAGGTTCAATCCCTGGTCCCAATCATGATGCATGCAGGAGCAGCTAATCGTGTTCTTCAACACATCGATGTTCCTCTCCCTCTCTCTTTTTCTCTCTCCCACCCACCCTCCCACTCTTTCTAAAAATCAATGGAGACAATGTCCTCGGGTTAGGATTTAAACAAACAAACAAAAAAACAACAATAAAAATAAAGAAAAACATTTATTTGTCATTTCTAACCTATAAGCTATCGTGATCCAAATTTTGTTGTCTGTCTCATTTCTTGTATTTTTCATCTAGTATAACACTTGATCATAGTTTGAGGGCAAACTATACACTTCTTCTGTTTTCACAATATGATCATGAGATGGGTTCTCATTTACAATGGTCCCCTTATTTCCCATTGGAAACACTCAAGGGTCATTCATTATTAATCTGATTCCTGCTGGTTGTGCAATTGGAACTGTAATTACATTTGGGGACAAGGCTGTAAGAACCCAATGGTGTATATTACAATTACTATCTAAAAATTTCATAGACCAGGGAGACAGTAAGATTATCATAAGTAAATTTCCTGTGCCTCAGCTGCAGTTATAGAGGAACATGTTTTATAGCTGCTTCCGCTTCATGTGAATTAATATGGTTAGTAGTCTTTGTTGGGTTAGGGTATAAGCATATCCCCATAATTAGGTTTTGGAATTTCTACATAAAGTTTCTCAATATTCCTTTTCCACTAACCTCTACAGCTTCCCTTGTTTTCAGTTTGCCTCTTTTTACTCATTCAGAAATAATTAACTTGTTAGGTCAAACTAGTTACTTTTAACTTCTCTTAAAAACACCTAGCCAGGCTGCCATGGCTCCATGATTGATCATCAACCTATGAACCAAGAGGTCACATTTCCATTCCCAGTCAGGGCAATTGCCTTGGTTGTGGGCTCGACCTCCAGTGTGAGCTATGCAGGGGGTAGCCAATCAATGATTCTTTCTCATCATTGATTTTTCTATCTCTTTCTCCCTTTCCCTTACTCTCTGAAATAAATACAATTTTTTTTATATACTTAATTGATTTTTTACAGAGAGTAAAGAAGGAGGATAGAGAGTTGGAAACATCCATGAGAGAGAAACATCAATGAGCTGCCTCCTGCACACCCTCCACTTGGGATGTGCCCACAACCATGGTTCATGCACTTGACCGGGATCGAACCTGGGATCCTTCAGTCCGCAGGCTGACGCTCTATCCACTGAGCCAAACCGGTTAGAGCAATACAAATATTTTTAAAGAACACTCCCAGATGCCTTTCCTCCTTTTGCAATAGCATTCCCTCTACATTTCAAAATGTTATCAGAAATAAAAGCCAGGCCCTGAGCGAATTTGCCTAAGACCAGCTGGTAGTGTGCAGGTACTTGACTTCATGCAGGAAAGATTGCAGAATATGAGTCTAGGTGATTTGGAGACTACGTTTATTAAAGCTGGGGGCAGCCACACAAGGAAGGGCCTGGGATACAAGAAGCAGTGTGAGAGAGACAAGGTGTTGCTGCTTCGGCTCTCTAGAAACTTTATGGGACAGAAGTGAGCTTATGCAAGGCTGCTATCAGCTCACTGGAGAGTCAGAGGCAAGGAGACTTGGGGACAAGTTCAGGGGGTTAGTACAAGATGAGCTAGTGCTGCCTATTATTCCCCTGGTTGCAAGTCTCCTGGGTATCACTTATGGTTTAGGTGAAAGAAAATTCACGGGAAAAGGAGATTTGAGTGGGTGTGCCCCAAGAGGGGCACATGCTGGCTTCTTTTTCTTGAGGGGATCTATCTACTTTTCAAAGGTGGAGATTTAGGAGAAGTCTCAGGGAACATCTCAATAGAATATTTATCAGCATTTCTAGGTTTGCCTTCTCAGATCGTGGTCTCCACTGATTCTTCAACAGCAGGACAGAAAGTCTAAGTCACACAACCAATGGTATGCCTGGGAAGAGAAGGCCACCCTGAAGGCAAGGTCTAGGAACAGTTTTGCCCATTGCTAATTACCTGAGGCTTTCTGCCTTGGTGACCTTCTGCATCTGGCTGTAAATTCCTACGCCAGTTTAGTCAACTCTCTTTCTCAGTTTCCCCATTCTACATGCCAAGGAATATTCCTAACTTCTTACTATAATTTGACTACATTTCTTGGAATGACTTTCAAATATTTCTGACAGACTAGTAATGTGTCAAATGAACCAGTCACTAGTATACTTAAAATGGGAGGTTTCTAGTAAATCAGGTTCTTATTTGTTTTTTAAAAGGTTCTTATTTATACAGGACAGTATTGTTCCAGTTGAGCTAGAGTTGGTAGAAAAAAGACGGATGTTCAACAGAATAGAGTCATCCATGTGGTTAACAGCCAGTTACACCAGAGGGGAAAAATGGAAGGATCAGGGGAAGACTCCAGCTTACTTCGGACCCTCACATAGGCCCTGGATCTAAAGTTCTGGAACCCTTGTCCTGTCCTCACCTCAGGGAGTCCTGGGCTAGAGAGGTTTGTGAACTCTCTCAGAGGAATGAGTACAAAAAGATTGAAGAAAAAAGGAACAAAGCAATGGCTTCTTTGAAAGTCCATCCTCATTAACAACAACACTATAAATTAGAACATTCAATATTGTTAAATGTCCATACTACTCAAAGCAGTCTGCAGATTCAATAAAATATATTGTAATCCCAAAGGCAATTTTATTTTTTATGATTATTTTATAAATTAAATCTTTATTGTTCAGATTATTACAGTTGTTCCTCTTTTTTCCCCCATAGCAACCTTACACCTGGTTCCCACCCCACCCTCCGCCCTCACTCCCCCACACTGTCTCATCCATAGGTGCATGATTTTTGTCCAGTCTCTTCCTGCATCTCCCACACCCTCCCCCCCCACGAATAGTCAGTCCACTCCCTATCTATGCCCCTGATTCTATTATAATCACCAGTTTATTCTGTTCATCAGATTATGTATTCACTTGATTTTTAGATTCACTTGATGATAGATGTGTATTTGTTGTTCATAATTTGTATCTTTACTTTTTCTTCTTCTTCCTCTTCTTAAAGGATACATTTTAGCATTTCATATAATACTGGTTTGGTGGTAATGAACTCCTTTAGCTTTTTCTTATCAGTGAAGCTCTTTATCTGACCTTCTATTCTGAATGATAGGTTTGCTGGATAAAGTAAACTTGGTTTTAGGTTCTTGGCATTCATCACTTTGAATATTTCTTGCCACCCCCTTCTGCCTGAAAAGTTTCTGTTGAGAAATCAGCTGACAGTCGTATGGGTACTCCCTTGTAGGTAACTGACTGTCTTTCTCTTGCTGCTTTTAAGATTCTCCCTTTGTCTTTTACTCTTGGCATTTTAAATATGTTGTGTCTTGGTGTGGTCCTCTTTGGATTCCTTTTGTTTGGGGTTCCCTGCGCTTCCTGGACTTGTAAGTCTATTTCTTTCACCAGGTAGGGGAAGTTTTCTGTCATTATTTCTTCAAATAGCTTTTCAATATCTTCCTCTCTCTCTTCTTCTGGCACCCCTATAATGCCGATGTTGGTATGCTTGAAGCTGTCGCAGAGGTTCCTTACACTATCTTTGTATTTTGGATTCTTTTTTCATTTTGCTTTTTTGGTTGGGTGGTTTTTGCTTCTTCGTATTTCAAAGCTTTGACTTGATTCTTGTGATTTTCTATTCTGCTGTTGGGAGTCTGTATAATATTCTATATTTCAGTTAGTGTATGCTGAATTTCTAGTTGGTCCTTTATCACAACCTCAAGAGTCTCATTAGAATTCTTGAGGGTCTCATTAAGTTTATCGGTGGTTTCTCGAAAGTTCTTGAAAAACCTTAAAAGTGTGGTTTCGAACTCTATATCCAGTAGTTTACTTTCCTCCATTTCTGTCATGTGTGTCCTTTTTCTTTGTCTCCACATTTTTTTATGCTTCGCTGTGTCAATAGAGTGGCTTTCTGTTCTAAGTGTCCTATAGGGCCCAGTGGCTCAGCCTCACCAATTACCTGAGGTAGACACCCTTGGTGCACCCCCTTGTGGGCTTTGTGCACAGTCTTGTTGTAGTTAAGCCTTGATTGTTGTAGGTAACACTGGGAGGGATTGACCTCCAGGCGAATTTGCTGTGAGAATCAGCTTTGTCTGCAATGGGAGAACTTCTGTGCTGGAGACACCCCTCCAGGGCAAGACTTGCTTCAATGGGGCTTTGGTGCTCACTGATTCTGCCCCCTGAGTGTGTCATTTATGGATCTGAGGAGCTGCAATCAGAATGGTACCACTCTGACCCCTGGGAACACTGGCTCTTGGATCTCTATGGAGGTGCTAATCTAGCTTCTGCCTGAGGTTATCCAGCAGGAGCCAGCTGTGAAGCAATGCAAGCTGCCATGGTGCCTTGGGCCAGCTTCAGTTTGTTAGGTAATTATCAGATTGCAAAGCTCCAGGCCTTTCATAGGCAAAAGCCTCCATGCACAGCTTAGGTGGGATGGGGTAGCAGGGGATCAACAGGGTGGAGCAAGCAGTTATGGCTGCTCTCAGTGCTGTCCTCAGAGGCCCCCGCTTCTCAGTGTCCTGGCAATTGCTGCAAGCACCTCCGAGCAAAAGCTATGCTCGAATTCTGACTGCTGCCAGACAGTCCAGTTTCTCCTTTATGAGTCTGGGTCCCCAGAGACTCGCCCAGAACTGGAGTTCAGAGCAGTCGGGAGTTTGAGACTCCCTCCCAATTGAAAAAGTCAATCGTGTCCTCAGCCGCCAGCCTTGTCTGCATGCGCCCAAAGGCATTTTTAAACAAATAAAAATATCATTCTTAATTCCTATGATATATCAAGGACCCTGAGGAGAGAAAACAATATTCTTTAGGTTCCTGAAGACCAGTATTTAGTGTAGACTTTATTATATCTGTTTAATCCTCTTCACATTGAAGCCAACTTTCTGTGATTTCTTAAAATTGAAATCTCTGAAGTACATCATAGATGGAGAACCTTCCTTCTTCGAGCTACAGGGGTGGGAGAGGGGTGGTCCTGCTCATTAGAGTAAAGAAAGACAAAACGCCTTCACAATCCTTCTCAGATCCTTTAGGTTACTTTGTTTTGGTGCCGCCCTTTGGTGGCCAAATTACAACTTGCACCTCCCAAATAGGGTCAAACCATTTTTTCTTAATTTTTTTTTTAATTGATTTAAGAGAGGTAGGGAGAGGTAGAGAGAGACAGAAACATCAATGATGACAGAGAAGCATTGGCTTTATCCTGCATGCCTCACACTGGGGATCGAGTCTGCAACCTGAGCATGTGCACTGAGTGGGAATGGAACCATGAACTCCTGGTTCATAGGTGGATTCTCATCTACTGAGCCACACCGGCCAGGCTCAAACCATTTTCCAAGCCTGGGTTCTCTGCTAGGGATGTAAGCAAGTAAAGTGAGTGTCATTAAGAATTTCAACAATGTTGGATAAGGACACATATGTAATAAGTTCATCAATAAAGAAAAAAAGAGAATTTCAAAATGTCATAAGCAAAGTATAAAACCTACTGCAGGCCCTTCTAAGTGACTTCATAGATTGGGATCCCATGAAGTTGGCCCTCCCTAGCAGGGCAAATTAATGTGTTCATCCTGAAGTTAATTTCATCCCATATTTAAGTCATAAAATACCTAGAGACCTACAGTCATCCTCAATGTGAGAACCAGTGACTCTCCCACTAAAGATGAACAAAACAATAAGATTTCTAAGTGCCTTAGTAAGACACCTGTGCTCTGAAGGATGGAAGTGGATGCCTGCTGATGTTCATGCTCTATTACAATGACATCAGTGATGACAGTGACAACAGTGTCAGGGTCAATTCTAATGATCAGCAGTTTATGCAAAGTATGAACTGTAAGGACATCCATGACTCTGACCATTCAGGGGTCTGACACATCTATGAGGCCCTCTTGGCTCCAATAGTCTGGGCCATGCTGGATGGTACCCTCCAGAGTAAAGGAGAAATTTCTGTGCTTGTACCTTCATCTTATTGACGTTAGGAGAATGAAAGGTGCTTTGTTAAGCCTCTTGTAATACCTCTTAGAGAGTGACATGCACATTTCTACAGTTTGGTTCTATTCTAAGGCAATAGAACAACAGCCATTGACCAGCTTCTAGGCCTCAGGAGAGACAGAGAGTCTTAACATGGGCAGTAAGGTGACCCAGTAGCCAGAACTGCTCATCATGATGTGGGTTCTATTACATCCCCCAACAGAAGGTCAGGTGGGGAGAGAAGCATCCATCACAAATGGAAGTGATACATCCTGCATTAGATGAGAACAGGTGGCCAAGACCATGGGCAGCTACCACTCCACTTCTGTGACCTGTCACAGAGGTCTCAGATGTGTAATCACAGAGGTTCACTTTGACTGGTCAAGAAAGAAGGAAAAGGCTCTACTCACTCCAGTTTATCCTGGCCCTCAATTCCTCCTCCCCCAACACACACCATCAGCTACTCCCTTGACTATCCTGAGGCTCCTAGTCAGATTTACTCACTGACACACAAATGCCCTGGAACACGACTAATTTGTTGAATTAGCTGAGCCACGTCTAGTGGTATGAGAATTAAACTGGTCCTTACATGTCACTCCCAGGTCATGTGGACAACGGTGCCTCTGGACAATGTGTTGAGATCAAGTTGCACATGCACCTACTGGGTCAAAACTGGAGACTGGACACCTCAGGCCCCCAATTTTTTCTTCAACTCCAATCCTTCCGTGCATTCCCCACCTTACCCCAGTTCTAGGCAACCCCTTTTCTAGGCTGACTACTCTGCACTACAACTCCCTTCCTGATACAAATTCTGAACTCCCAGGAATCATCTTCTATGTTCATAGTGTACCTGTTCTACAATTCCTCATTTCTCCTCAGAATCCTAGTAACCAACTGGATGTTCATCTCCTTCTCCCCCTTGCGCCTACCACATGTCCTCTACCAGTCTGGTGTCCCTCCTGTCTTAATGTCAGGGCATTTTACGGAGTCTTCAACTACCTTGTCATTTTCATTACCTTGTACCTCACCCTTCATGGCCATCCAAGTCTAAGGGAATGAGACTCCCCCACCTTTCGCTGCACCACCTCCAGTGGTTTTTCCCTCAATAGCTACGTTGGTCTCTCACTCATAATTCTAAACTCCATTCTGAGTCACCCAAAAGCCCTATTCCATGGCACCCTAGTCCCCTTGAACCCTTATAATGCACGACATCCAAACCTTCCCAGGCTTTATAATTTCTCATCCTGACTCTGAGAATACACCATCCCTCCATGTCCCCCCTCATGCCCACATTTTCTTATCCACAATCCTTCTCTGGCCAGGAATCCAAGGATTTCAGCTAAATACCACCGAGGCCAAAAAGTGCAGAAAAATAAATAGAACCAGAAGAGAGATTTATTTCTGATTTCCCTGGTTCTGGTTATGGAGTCTTTAAGAACAGGCACATGGAGTTTGTATAAACAAGAAAGAATAAGGACAGTGATATCTGGCCTGAGCTCCAGGTCACAGAGGGCTCAAAATAAGGTCGTTGACTGCAGGCCTGCGCATGACTGACATGACGAAGATCCTGCATATTTACTGGACTACTTGAGTTTTATGACATATATATTTTTTTAAATCTCTGTGACCTTTCCCTTGAAAGTGCAGTTAAAATGCATGTGGAATGAGAATACTCTTAATGGTTAAGCTGCTGTGCAGGTACACTCAGATTCTGGGACAAAGGCCACTCCAAGGCAACCTGGGGCTACAGAATGATCTGGGCAGTCAGGTCATCTGTTTTGGAGGGTAAGTCAGAAGTGAGGGAGGCAAGTAAGAATCATTTATTTGGAGGATTATAGCCAGATAAGGAAATATTTTTAAATTTGAAAATAAGGTAAGATGAACAAGATGACAGGATCAGCTACTTATAGGTAGGTGATGTCAAAGGAAAACATGCATTGGGCAAATTGAAAGAGGCAAGAAACACTTTATTGAAGACCGACCATGCAAGAGGACAGTGAGACTGAGCTCAACACCTTCAAAATAAAAGGCTGGGGAGATTTTAAGAATGGCAGCAGGAATCATAGGCATCTGTGTTTCCTAGTTGGCTTTATACAAAAGAAAAGTAAAACTTCTCATGAAATCCTGACAGGAGGTCCTTTCACCTCTTGGCGGTAAATGTCCTCACCCAAGTTAGGCTGCTACCCTCCCTCAGTGACGGGGCACAGGGACACCATGAGGATTAAATTTCAAAAGGGTGGGCCCAGGCTCTTGAGACAAATATTCTATGGGACATAACACTGGCAAGAAGATTTTATGGAGACTAGGTATATTTCAAAAGGGCAGAGAAAAAATCTGCAATTGCAAATTGCGATTATATTTTTTAAGAAAATGCCCTCAAACTATGGAGGTCAGAGGCCTGCAGTCAGGAAGAACCCATTTAAACATAAGTGATTCAGAGGCAACATGAAGGCACCCCTGGTCATAACAAAAAGGCTTTCTGCACAGTGGAGGGAAACACCATTAAATATCTTTCAGACAAGATTCAGTTTGCATCTTCATCAGTTCTTGCATTTATAAGCAGGTGAAAAATAGCTGAGAGTCCCTGAACAGAGCCAGGATCTGACCTCCCAGGAGGATGTGCAATTGGAGTTTTCCATGGGGACATTACATTTCCCTCTATATTCACCTTCCCTTTGATCAAAGGAAATCTCAAAGAAAGAAGAGTATTTTTGATCTTATATCCGGGCTGGTGTCACTCAATTTGGCTGATTAGTGACCTAAGAGCCGAAGAATGACATTCACACATAGTTTGCTCTGTTGCACATGTTTCTATGAAACCTATGATGGGAGTTCTAACAGCCTCTTGAGGCTAGGATGCCTCACCTTCACACTTCACCTGCAGTCTCTCTCGCTTTGGGAGATGCACTTTTCCTCAAGATATTCCAAAATACCCCTCAGGAGAAACTTAGCTCCATAAAGAGTGAAGTCATTTCTAATTCTCAGGATATCAGTGTGAACTTGGATATTTGAGCCAAAGCCTTGGTTGCATTACCAGCATTTCCAATTATATCCTATTAACAAGGAAGACAGTATCCTACTGAACTTATTTAAATCGATCCACTGACACAAAATAAAAGATATTTAAGCCAAAAGCAGTTTCGCTCAGTGGACAGAGCATCGGCCTGCGGATTGAAGAGTCTCAGGTTCGATTTCGGTCAAGGGCATATACCTTGGTTGCAGGCACATCCCCAGTAGGAGGTGTGCAGTAGCCAGCTGATCGATGTTTCTCTCTCATCGATGTTTCTAACTCTCTACCCTTCTCCCTTCCTCTCTGTAAAAAATCAATAAAAATATATTTTAAAAAAGTATTTAAGAGGGATTTAGAAATATTTTGGGAGAAGTAAAACAGGAAGAAAAAGATCAGTGTTGGTACCCACATGGGAGTCCTCCTGCACATTCTTGCTGTCCAAAACAGTGTCCAGGTATACTCCACAGGACCCATTGGAGAAGGGACAGAGCTTGGACTCCTGGAACCTTAGCAGACGCTCCCACTGGTCATCACATGACCACTGCCCTTGCTGGGAGGGACTCGGTGTCACCTTCACTGTGGAGATGGTGCCAATGGGACCAACCAGAGGTGGGATCTGGTGTAGAATGTTAGCTTCAGTCAACAATAACCTCACTGCTAGCTCTCATTTTTGAGCATTTATTGACTCAGTTCAAGTCTTCTAAGGACTTTCCACCTTTACAACAAATTTATTTCAAGGCTGAAATTAATTTATTCAGGGTTAAATAGAATAGAGAAGGAAACCAGGGTAACTAATATTTTACATCCAGCTCAACCGCTTCACTTTCAGCAGAACTGATGGGGTTGGTCACTTCACACTGGTAGTTCCCCGCATCCTCCCTCCTGACAGGGTCTATGGTGAGGTTTTTGTTGCTCCAGGACATCTTCATGCTCTTACAGACTCATGTTTTTGAAGAACCACTGGGTGAGGATCACAGTTGAGTAGCACGTCAGGACCACAGCATTCTTATTCTCTGAGACTGTGGTGTTGCTCTCTAGGAGGGTGGATACTCTTGTGGGCTCTGCGAAAAGACCAAGGACTGATTGAGAGTGGGCTTGGGACTTGGGGTCCTGCTACATTCAGAGACATCTCAGCCACTCACAGTCCCCAGTGAGCTCTGTAAAGGTCACCAGAGGAAGGTCCTGACCTCTGCAGAAGGACAATTGTCTTTGATCAGGTGACAATGTGTAAGGAGAGGGCTGCACTTCTTCTCTGACCTCCCATAACCCCAGGGTTACCCCTGACCTGTTCCCCAGACATCTCTGTAATATCAGCATAGGGAACACCTTCCAAGCTGATGTTTCCTATGACCTCATCATCAGGTAATAGTTTCCTCTCATGAGCTTTTATAATTATTTCTGTTATTAACTTCAAAAAGGATTACGTCCCACTCTTTTTGTAAAATTCCATGTATGTTTTGGAAGGCAGGCTACCACCTCTGTCCATCTCTGAGGCCAAGGGAACTTTATAGAAAGTGGAAAGGCATTTACCTCTTTATAAATAATTTATTAGGCAATAAAGATGGCCCAACCCAGTCTTCATGACTTTGGAAGTTGAGAAGTTCCAGCTAAATGACTTTTCAATCTAAAAGGACTTTATATCCTGGCCAGCAGTTTGCATATAATGGTAAAGTAATTCTCTAGAGAGAAGTGGTTACAGTTTTAACAAAAGATAGGAGCTGTAGGAATAGAAGGAAACTATTCAATATGATGAAGGCTACACATGAAAGCCCACAGCTAACCCAACATTCCATGGAGAAACTTGGAAAATGTTACTAACATCATGAACAAGACAAGGATGCTGTTTTTCTTTTTTTAAAAAAAAACATATTTTATTGATTTTTGACAGAGAGGAAGGGAGTGGAGTTAGAGAGTTAGAAACATGGATGAGAGAGAAACATCAATCAGCTGCCTCCTGCACACCCCCTACTGGGGTTGTTCCCGCAGCCCAGGTACATGCCCTTGACCAGAATTGAACCTGGGACCCTTCAGTCCCAAGGCCAATGCTCTATCCACTGAGCCAAAACAGTTAGAGCGAGGATGCTGTTTTTCTGACTTATTCACTATAGCAGTGGAAAAACTGGCTGCAAAAATCAGGCAAGATGATAAAATAAGAGGTATCCAATTTGGAAAGGAAGAAGAAAAATTATGTTTTAAAATAAGACAACATAATCATATATAGAAAACCCTAAACATTTCACCACACATACACACACACCCCAAAAAGCTTTTAAGACCTGAAAAAAAGGCAAAGTTGTTGGAGATAAAAATCAATACTCAGCATCATTTCCATTTTTTTCAACAAAAATGAACAATGCCAAAGTAAAATTAAGGGAACAGTTTCATTTAAAATGGCATCAGAACCAAAAATATTAAGCTACCTAGGAATCAACTTAACTAAAGAGGTAAAAGACCTCTACTCAGAAAACTACAGGACGTTGAAAAAAGATATAGAGGAAGACATAAACAGATGGAAGAACATACCGTGTTCCTGGATTGGTAGAATCAACATCATTAAAATGTCCATACTACCCAAAGCAATCTATAAATTCAACGCACTTCCCATTAAAATACCAACGGCATACTTCAGAGATCTAGAACGAACTCTCCAAAAATTCATCTGGAATAAAAAAAGACCCCGAATAGCTGCAGCAATCCTGAAAAAGAACAAAGTAGGTGGGATCTCAATACCAGATATCAAGTTGTATTACAAAGCCACTGTTCTCAAAACTGCCTGGTACTGGCACAAGAATAGGCATATAGATCAATGGAATAGAATAGAGAGCCCAGAAATTGGCCCTAACCAATATGCTCAATTAATATTTGACAAAGGAGGCAAGAACATACAATGGAGCCAAGATAGTCTCTTCAATAAATGGTGTTGGGAAAATTGGACAGATATATGCAAGAAAATGAAACTAGACCACCAACTTACACCATACACAAAAATAAACTCAAAATGGATAAAGGACTTAAATGTACGACAGGAAACCATAAAAATTCTAGAAGAATCCAAAGGCAACAAAATCTCAGACATATGCCGAAGCAATTTCTTCACTGACACAGCTCCTAGGGCACTTGAAACTAAAGAGAAAATAAACAAATGGGACTTCATCAAAATAAAAAGCTTCTGCACAGCAAAAGAAACCATCAACAAAACAACAAGAAAACCCACTGTGTGGGAAAACATATTTGCCAATGTCATATCTGATAAGGGCCTAATCTCCAAAATTTATAGGGAACTCATACAACTCAACAAAAGGAAGATAAACAATCCAATCAAAAAGTGGGCAAAGGACCTAAATAGACACCTTTCAAAAGAGGACATTCAGAAAGCCAAGGGACATATGAAAACATGCTCAAAGTCACTAATCATCCGAGAGATGCAAATCAAAACAACAATGAGGTATCATCTCACACCTGTCAGACTGGCTATCATCAACAAATCAACAAACGACAAGTGCTGGAGAGGATGTGGAGAAAAAGGATCACTTGTGCACTGCTGGTGGGAATGCAGACTGGTGCAGCCACTATGGAAGACAGTATGGAGTTTCCTTAAAAAACTGAAAATGGAACTCCCATTTGACCCTGTGATCCCACTTCTAGGAATATATCCCAAGAAACCAGAAACACCAATCAGAAAGGATATATGCACCCCTATGTTCATAGCAGCACAATTCACCATAGCTAAGATCTGGAAACAGCCTAAGTGCCCATCAGTAGATGAATGGATTAGAAAACTGTGGTACATCTACACGATGGAATACTATGCTGCTCTAAAAAGGAAGGAACTCTTACCATTTGCAACGTCATGGATGGAACTGGAGAGCATTATGCTAAGTGAAATAAGCCAGTCAATGAAGGAAAAATACCACATGATCTCACTCATTCATGGATAATAGAGACCATTATAAACTTTTGAACAATAATAGATACAGAGGCAGATCAGCCTCAAACAGATTGTCAAACTGCAGCAGGAAGGCCGGGGAGGGTTGGGGGGCAGGAGGTAGGGGGGTAAGAGATCAACTAAAGGACTTGTATGCATGCATATAAGCATAACCAATGGACATAAGACACTGGGGGATAGGGGAGGCTAGGGGACTGTCTAGGGCGGGGTGATAAAATGGACACATATGTAATACCCGTTGTAATACTTTAAGCAATAAAAAAAATAAAATAAAATAAAAAAAAAGAAAAAAATAAGATTAAAATAAATAAATAAATAAATAAATAAAAGAAATTTTCAATCCAAAAAAAAAATAAAAAAAAAATAAAATGGCATCAGAGAGACTAGAATACTTAGAATTAAGTTAATTAATAAGTTGAAGATATATACACTGAAAACTACCAAATTTCTCTGAAAGAAAGTAAAGAAGAAACAAAATATCTTGAAAAACATCCATGTTCATGGTTTGGAAGACCCCCAAATATCTTCCTATTTGGTATGATCCTTATCTAATTCTCTATGATTTTTTCAGAAATAGGAAAATCCACTTTGAAATTCATAACCAATTTCAATGGACCCACAAATTATTTCAATAATCTTAGAAAAAAAAGAACAAAATTGGATGTCTTAAACTTACTAATTTCAAATTTTACTACAAAGCTGAAGTAACCAAAATATGGTGACACTAGCATAGAGACTTCTATTTGTCAAAAGACACAATCAAATGGTTTTGACAAAGGAGCCAAGACTGTTCAATGGAGAAAGGACAGTCTTTTCAACAAATGGTGTTGAACAGCAGCATCCACATGCAAACAAATGGAGTGGACCATCACTTATACCATAAACAACAGTTATGTCAAAATGTGATTGAATCCTAAATGTGAAACCTAAAACTATAAAACTCATTAAAGAAATTATAGAGGGAGGTATCATGACATTGAATTTGAAATGATTTCTTGAATATGACTCAAAGAATACAGGTAAAAAAAGAAAAATAGGTAAACTAGATATTATCAAAATGAAAAACTTCTGTTCATCAAAGACACAATCAACAGAGTGAAAGGTGACCTATGAAATGGTAAAAAATACTTTGCAATTCATATATAAGATGAGGGGTTAATATCTAGAATATTCAAAGAACTCCTACAACTCAACAACAAAATCAAATAACCTGATTAAAAAATGGTCAAAATACTTGAAAACATATTTCTTCAAAGATGACATACAAATGGCCAGCATGGTTATCCTATATAATAAAGAGCTAATATGCTAATTAGACCAGACAGCAGATTGACCTTCCCAAATCACCAGTGGGCAGAGGGTGAGACCTCAAGGCAGCCAACTGAGGCAGCCAGGCCTGTGAGGGCCAAGGCAGCCAGGGCTGTGAGGGCCAAGCCCCTTGCACAGATTTTGTGCATCTGGCCTCTAGTGAATAGATATCCAACTTCACTGATCCTTAGAGAAATCAAATCCAAACAACAACGAGATATCTTTGTATACCCATTAGGATGGTCACTGTTGGAAACATAGAAAATGACCAGTGTTGGCACAAAATGGAAAAACTGGAGCCGGGCCAAGTGTGGGTGAAAATGCAAAATGGTGCAGCTACTACAGAAAACAATTTGGAAGCAGATAAGAAATAGACTTACCATGTAGCATGTGGTCCAGCAACCTCACTTCTGCTTTTATATCCAAAGAATGGAAAGCAGGACTTTGAAGAGATATTTACACATCCATTTTCATTGCAGAATTATTCACAATAGCCAGGAGGTGGAAGCAACTCTATTTCTCATAGAGTAACATAAAAAATGCAGCGCATATATACAATGGTACCTTATTCAGCCCTATAAATATTGTAATTCTGGGTAGTATGCTCCATGAAACAAGCCAGTCACAAAAAGACAGGAACAGTGTGTTCCACTTATATGTGTCTCAAGTATTCAAATTTACAGAAACAAAGAATGTTGGTCACTGAGAGCAAGAGAGGCAGCAAGGATAATACCAAGATTTACTAGAAGAATTGATTTGACCTTGACTGAGAAGCGGAGAATTTGGGGAGGATCTGGTTGGGAGGTGGGGAGGATAAAGGTCTTTGTTTTGCACACCTTACAATAGAGGTGACCAATTATGTCTAGGAAAGATACCCCAGATCGGCTTAACTCATTCTCTCCTAAACCCTTTGGGAAACACACACACACACACACACACACACACACACACACACACACACAAAAACAGAAACAAACAAACAAACAAACAAACAAACAAAAAAACAATTCAGAAGCTGGAGATAGCAATTCCAGGAATTTCTGACACCAGAATCGATGTGTGAGATCTGGAGAAGGGAAGCGGTTTTGTGCAGTGTGGGTTGTGACTCTCCCACATTCAGGGCCATGGAGCTGGTGGGTCCTGGCCTGTGGATTTGGAGGCTGCAGAGGGACTGTTACTCAAGACCAGTGCAGCATGTCCATTTCCCAGTGTTTTCATCCAGGAAGTAACAGCAACACTTTAGCAAATCAAGTCTCCAGTCCTGCCCTTAGAGATGATTCAGGAAACTGCACATTTAGTCTGCTTTCCAATACATAAAAATTAAATAAAATAAGTAATACTTTTCTTGAAAAGGAAGGCAGACCACTTATGGTCTGGTTAATGAACTGAGAATAGTAATTTTTGTCTTTTTCATTTTATATTATTTAATTTTATTTCTATAACCATTTATTTTAATTTTATCCTCCTGATATAAAACAAAACAATACAAAACAAAACAAATATTAAAAAATATGCCAGTGTCCATTATATATCATTTGGAAAAAGATCCAAGTTGTTTGTGCTTCTAGGACAAATCTTAATCAGTTTGGAAGACCCAGAGAAGGTAAATTGTTTTGAGGTGATCCTCTACAACCCAAGGAGATTTTAACTCCCCCTTCAGGTGGAACATGAAATAGTTATTCCATGTCTGATATTCACACTGTAAGCAAAGCCAGGTAGCAGTTCTCTCCTGTTGGATATTCTTTCTTGTATTTGTGACAGCATTGAATGTAGCCTGATAAGCCCTGTGTCTCTGTGTGTTCTGTTAAAAGTTATCACAGGAAGGTTCTGGTTTCTTTAGGCAATACTGAGGATATCTGCCCCAAACAATGAGAGCTCCCCTGGATGAAAGCAAACTTATTCAAATGACATTCTTTGAGTTTATTTACTAATGTTTTGAATTATCTATTGCAAAGTCCTTCCTATTGACAGATGAAAACTCACCTGATTTCGTTCTCTTCACCAATTTTCTCTCTCTCTCTCTCTCTCTCTCTCTCTCTCTCTCTCTCTTTCTCTCTCTCTCTCTCTTTCTCTCCAGTATTTTTCCAAAGACCAATATTTAATGTAGACTTATTGTGTCTGTTTAATGCCATTCACATTTGAGCCGACTACCTGATATTTCTTTAAATTTTAATCTCCAGAGAACATCATAGACAGAGAACCTTCCTTCTGTGACCTACAGAGGTGGGCGTGGGATGGTCCTGTTCATTAGACCCTTGTAATGCCATAAACAGATTAGAAAAAGACAAATTTTTCTCTACATTCCTTCACAGCTTCTCCAGGTTTCCTTGCTGCTGTACTGCTCTCTGGTGGTCACATTACAGAATTTTCCCAACCAATGGTAGGTGCAGGACTATGAAAAGTCACGGGAAAGTTCTGGGCTCTTTGCTCAAATTAAGAATTTCAGGATGACAAAAGCAGACTATTAAACCTGCCATAGGCCCTTCTAAGTGGCTGTACAAATTATGATCCCATGAAGAGGCCCTCCCTCCCAGGGCAAATGGATGTGTTCATTCTCCAAGTAAATTCAATGCCAAACTCAAGTCATAAAAATGGCGAGAACTAGAGGCTTTCCTCCTAAAGTAAAACAAAACTGTAAGTTTCTAAATGCCTTAGTAAGACACATGTGCTCCAAAGGGTGGAAGTGATGCCTGCTAACGTTGATGCTCTAAGACAATGACATCAGTGATGACAGTGACGCCAGAGACAAGATCAACTCTTGTGATCAGCAGTTTAAGCAAAGCATGAGCTACAGGGCCATCCACATCTGTGACCATTCAGGGATCTGCCACATCTATGGCTCCACTAGTCTGGGTCATGCTGGACGTACCCTCCAGAGAAAAGGACAAGTTGCTAATTGATGTTAGAAGAATGAAAGGTGCTTTGTGAAACCTCTGGTGAGACCTAATAAAATAATTACTCCTAGGCAGACCCCTTGTGAAGAAGGCCATATCTTCTACAGCAATAAAACAACAGCTCCCAGCAGGCTTCTAGGCCTGAGGAGAGATGGTGAGTCTGAACGTGTCTGTAATGTAACCAGGTTGGCAGAACTGCCCATCATAACCTGGGTTCTACCACACCCACCTACATAAGTTCAGGTGAGGAGAGAAGCATCCAACTAAGATGGAAGTGACACATCCTCGATTAGACAAGGACAGGTGGGTACCTACCACTAGATCCCTGTGACCTACCACAGAACTCTTACCTGTGGAATCACAGAAAGTTACTCTCACTAGTCAACAAAGAAGGAAAATTCTCCACAGATTCCAAGTTCATGCCAGCCCTCAAGTTCTTCTCCCCCAACATACACATACCATTAGCCTTTTCCTGGCCTGTCCCCAGGCTCCTAATCAGACTTACTGGCTGACATACAAATCCCCAGGGGCATGGCTAACATGTTTACTCAGTTGAGGCACATTTTGGTGTATAGAGTTGAGATTGGCCTTTCATGGCTCTCACAGGCCGTGGGGAAACTGCTTTGAGAGCCAAATGCAGAGATGTCTCCAGGGTTGGAGCTGGAGGATGGACACCTCTGGCCCTCAATTTGATCCTCACCCTCAAGCCTGCCCTGCATTCCCCAATTTCCCCAGCCTCCATGCCAACCCCTGTTCTAGTTTGACTACCCTGGACTTCAACTCATTTCCTGGCTCAAATACCACATTCCCTAGGCTCATCTTCTGCATTCATGGTGTCCCCATCCCTCCTCACTTTTCAGACTCTTAACCCCCTACAAGATGCTCATTTGCGTTTCCTTTTTGTTTCTTATTTTATGTCTATATTGTAACTCCTGCCTACCAGTATATTTGGTGCTCCCTCTTGTCACAAATGTCAGTACACTAATAAGAATCTTCAAGAACCTTATTCTTTCCCCCAACCCTGTGTCTCACATCTTTCGCCTATCCAAGTTTGGGAGAACGGCATTCCCACTTCACTACACCAACTCCAGTGGCTTCTCCCACAACATGTAGAAAGTAGCCTCTCACTCATATCCCTCAGCCCCATCCAGAGCCCTGGCCAAAAAAGCCCACCTGCAGGGCACCTTTAGGTCCCCTTGACATCATATAATGCCTAACATATCCAAACCCACCAGGCTTTAAAATTTATCATCCTGGCTCTGAACAGATCTTATCACTCAACAGCTCACCTCTAAGCCCACTTCTGCTTACCCACAATCCACCTCTGACTAGCTCTCAAAGGAGTATAACTAAATACCCCTAAGGCCACAAGGCACAGGAAAGATTTATTTCCATTTCCCAGGTTCTGGATGTGGATTCTCTAAGAACCGGCACCTGACAATTGTAAAAACAAAGAAGAAAACAAAGTATGAGGACACCTGTCTGGCCTGAGCTACAGGTCACGGGGGACACAAAAGAGCACCTTTTAATGACAGCTTGTGGGTGGCTGACATGTCCCGGATCAGCATGTTTACTAGAGTTTGTAAGGTACAAGACAGAATATTTATTAAAATCTTTGTGATCTTGTTCCTTAAAGATGCAGTGGAAATAAATGTGAACACTGTTGAGTGCTTGGTCCCTGTGGACGTGTGCCCTTTCAGGCCTGCATGTCTTCTCAGATTCTGGTGCAAAGGCCATACTGAGACAACTTGCAGCCTCAAAACCATCTAGGAAGTCACGTCAGATGCTGCTGTGGATGCCAAGTCAGAAGGAAGGTAGGAAAACTGGAGACCTTTATGTGGAGGATTTTAGCCTGATAAGGAAAGAAATTGGAAGATTTGAAAATAAGTTAAGGTTCGACAAAGTGAGCAAAATGACAGGATCAGCTAGTTACAGGTAGATGATGACAAAGTAAAACAGGTGTCCAAATCATATAAAGTGGCAAGCAAGACATTCCTCAGAACCCTGCAATAGGGCAGTGAGATGAAACTCAACACCCCTGAAAGAAAAGGCTGGCGAGATTTTAAGAAAGAAGAAGGAATTTTAGACATCTGTGTTTGCTAATGGGCTTTACAGAAAGGAAATCTAAACCATTTCCTCAAGTCCTGTCAGGAGGTCTTTTCACATCTTGGTTGTAAATGTCCCCAGCCAAGTTAGGCTCCTACTTTCCCTCAGAGACTGGGACACAGAGATACCAGGACGACTAAATTTCAAACAGATGGGGCCAGGTCCTTGAGACAGTTATTCTCTGGGTCCTAACACTGGCAAGAAGCTTTTGAGGAGACTTATGTATATTTCAAAAGTGCAGAGAAAGAACCTGCAATTACTAATTACATTTATAAAAGAAATGGTTTACGGATGGAAGACAAAGGCATTCTGTCAGGAAGAAACTGTGTAAACGTTAGTGACTCTCGGGGAACATTAAGGCCTCTAGTTCAGAACAAAACTGCTTTCTGCACAGTGAAGGGAAACACAACTAAATCTCTTTTAGCCAAGACCCAGTTGACATCTTAATCATTCCAGCAATGTATAAAGAGGTGCAATTTCCCAGCAATGTATAAACAGTTGCAATGTAGCTGAGAGTTCCTGAACACAGCCAGGATCTGATCTCCCAGAATGCTGTGCTTCTAGAGTTCTCCATGGAGATATTACCTTGCTCTCTACAGTCACCTTCGTTTTGACCACAGGTCCCCTTCAAGGAAGAAGAGTATTCTCCATCCTACAATATGGCTGGTGTCACTGGATTTGTCCTGATTCGTGACCTAAGTGCAGAGGAACTGACATTTACCACATAATTTGCTCTGATGCAGATTTTTCTATGAAACCAAAGATGGGAGTTCTAACAGCCTTTTGAGGCTAGGAAGCCTCACCCCCTAGAACTGGGTAATGCCTTCATATCCAAGAGATTCCAAAAAACCCCGCAGGTCAAATTTAGCTCCACAAAAGGTGAGGTCATTTCGAATTCTGTGGGCATCAGTCTGAACTAGGACATTTCAGTCAAAGCCTTGGTTGTATTACTAAGGTTTCCAATTATACCCTATTAACAAGGAATACAGAGTCCTATTTACTTTATGCAAATAAGTCTATAGCCATAAAAATAAAAATACTCAAAAAGACTTAAGAAATGTTTTGAAATAAGTCAAACAGGGAGAAAAAAAAAGATCAGTGTTGTTACCAACATGGGTGTCCTCCTGTCCATTCCCATTACCAACAGCACTGGCTGGGCATCCACTACATGTCCCCCTGGAGGAGGGACAGAGCTTGGTTTTATGTGAACTCATAACATGCACCCAGGGTAATCACACAGCCACTGCCATTCTCTTGAAAGACTCGGTTTCACCTCCCTTGTGGAGATGGTACAACTTACACCACAAGAGGTGGAATCTGGTATAGACTATCATCTTAAGTCAACAATAATGACGATGTCAGCTCTCTTTTTTTGAGCATTTATTGACTCAATGCAAATCTTCTAAGGACTTTCCACCCTCACAACAATCTATTTAAAAGGCACAAAAGATTATTCAGAGTTTAGTAACCTATAGGAGAGGAGGAGGGTCACTAATATTTTACATCCAGCTCAACTGGATCACTTTCAGCTGAACTCATGGGATGGGACACTTCACACTGGTAATTCCTAGCATCCTCCCTCCTGACAGGGTCTATGGTGAGGGTTTTGTAGTTCCAGGACAGCTTCATCCGCTCTGTCAGCCGCAGATTCATGCCATTGAAGAACCACTGGGTGGAGACTGCATTTGTGTAGCAAGTCAGGACCACGGAATCCTTATGCTCCATGACTGTGGTGTTGCTGGCTAGGAGGGTGGGAACTCTCACTTGCTCTGTGGAGAAATAAAGGGCATGGCTAATTGAGAGTGGGCTTGGAACCTGGGCCTTGCTAAGTCCTCAGTCATCTTAGCCACTCAGACTCCACTGTGAGCTCTGTAAGGTCACCAGAGGATGGTTCTGATCTCTGCAGAAGGACAATTCTCTTTGTTCAGGGGACGATGTGTAGGGAAAAGGTTGCACCTCTTCTCTGAACCCAGATCACCCCTGACCTCTTCTCATAGACATCTTCGTAGTATCAACACAGGGAGCCCTTTCACAGCCCACGTGTCCTATAAACTCACTGGAAGGTGGAGTTTTCCTCTCATGAGCTTTTACTGACACTTTCCTACAAGTTCTTTTGACTTAAAAATTCCATGTATGTTGGGAAAGGCAATCTTACCACTTCTGACTACAATTGGGGCCAAGGGGACTTTTCAGAAAGTGAACGGGCATTTAACTATTGTGAAATAACTCATTAGGCAATAAAGATGCCCAACCCAGTCTTCATGACCTTGGATCTGGATAAGTACCATCTATAGGATTCCTCAGTCTGAACAGGACTTTATTTCCAGGCCTGCTGATTGCATATAATGATAAAATAAATCACTAAAGAGAAATGGTTATGATTTTAAGAAAAGACAGAAACTGTAGGAATAGGAGGAAATTACTCTAATATGGTAAAGACCACACATGAAAGTCTACAGCTAACACATTACTTCACGGAGAAACTCTGAAAACAGTACTAAGCTCATGAATAAGGATTGGATGCTGTTTTTTCCCTAATTCAACCAGTTAGGAAAATAAGGCAAGAAGATGAGATAAGAGATATCCAATTTACAGAGGAATAAGAAAATATCATTTAAAAAAGACAACATACTCTTATTGTAGAACACACTGAAGATTTCACCACATACACACCTAAAACAACTATTATAGCTAATAAAAAAGATGAAGTCGCCAGAGAGCAAATCAACACTCAGCATCATTTTCATTCTTTAAACAAAAATGAACAATCCTCAAATATAATAATGAAAATAGTTCCATTTACAATAGCATCAAATAGACTAGATGCTTAGGGTTAAACATAATAAGGTGGAAGATGAATACACTGAAAACTACCAAATATTTCTAAAAGTAAAGAAAAAAGAAATAACTGGAAAGGCATCAGTGTTCATTGATTCCAAGACCACCAACTCTCTACATATTTGAAACAATCCCTATTAAAATCCCAATTACTTTTTTTTCAGAAATAAAAAAATCCATCCCAGAATTTATGAGGAATTCAACGGATCCCAAATGTTTGCAACAATCTTAAAAAGGATGCATTGAAATTGGAGGTCTCACTGTTACTACTTTCAAATCCTACTACAAAGGGAAAGTAACCAAAATAGTTACACTGGTATAAAGACTTCTATTTGTCAAAAGAAACAATCAAATGGTTTTGATAAAGGAGCTAAGACTGTTCAATGGAGAAAGGACAATTTTTTGAACAAATGCTGTTGAACAGCAATATCTACATGCACACAAATAAAGGGCACCATTGCTTATCAGACACACATCAATTAAATCAAAATGGATTGAATCCTAAAGCTAAGAACTAAAATTATAAAACTCTTGGAAGAAAACATAGGGGTAAGCAGTATGGCATTGGATTTGGCAGTGATTTCTTGAATATGAAATTGGAAACTCAGACAAGAAAAGATTAGATAATTTAGATTTTTGTGAAAATGGAAAACTTCTGTTCATCCAAGGACACAATCAACAGAGTGAAAGGTGATCTGTGGAATGGTAGAAAATCCTTTGCAAATCATTAATAGGATGGGGGGGTTAATATCCAGAATATATGAAGATCTCCTACAACTCAACAAGAGCAACACCAAATAAACTGATTTATAAAATGGGCAAGCCTCGTGCATACACATTTCTCCAGAGAAGATATACAAATGGTCAATAAGCCCAGGAAAATATGCTCAACATCACTATCATTAGAAAAGTATAAATCAAAACTCTCAAAGTTAATGCTTGTGATATTGAGTGTGTGTAACTCCACTGAGCAGGTAACAGGAGAACACTGTCCTGTGGGACACTTGAGTCCTCCAAGCCTTCTTCCATCAGAGATGGCATCTCTCACCTCTCAGCCAACTTAAAGGAATAAGGCAGGTCTATATATCACAAGACAAATGCCTGGGGCTCTGAGCCCCCAGAGAACTTAAATCCTCTATGTCTGGGAGAAAGCACAGCCTTTCTCAGGAGCCAAGACTGTTCAATCTAGAAAGGACAGTCTTTTCAACAAATGAAGGGAACCATTCAATAGATTCGCCACATTTGCTTGTGGAAAAACAGAGAACCTAGAGTTAAGACACCTCCTGCCCCTCTAATCCGCCCACACCTCTCCTAGTTCTTCACTGACCAGCTGACTGCAGTTTTTTCTAGCTGCACAGACCTTCATTGCCCAGCCGAGGTGTGTTTCTAAGAGGCACCATTTTCCAGGACATCTTAGAGACTCAGATTGGAGCAGAAATAAAACAGTGGACCAGTATCAAACCTGTGGTCAGTTGACTACTCAGGCCCCGGGGCCAATAGCAGGGTCAGGCATTCCCAAGTGAGTGTGACTGACATGGGCCAGTGAGCCAATAAATGATAGAGCAGAGCCCAAGGAATGAGCCAGAAAGGAGTGAAGGGACAGGCAGGATCTGATTGTGGCAGCAGAAGCATATGCTTTGCCCTTGGTCATTAAAGTCATTCTCCCTCTGCAGAGGGCAGGTGAGGCTTGTACAGATGCAGAAGGGGTGATGAATGACAGGAGGGGAGCATGGATTGCTGACATTCTGACCCTTGTGGACCATTTGTGTTTGGTGGTTATGAGATAGAAATTTGGAAAGATATTAAAATTCCCCCATATGCAAAAATTACTATTAATACCCCAGGGCCTAAGAGCAATAGCAAGAAGGACTATTTCTCAAGAGAACAGCAAAGGGTCTGAAACATGGGTCTCAACCCTTTGGTGTGACAGGGAGCCTTTCCCATATGACCAGAATTCCAAGGACTCTGCATACAGTTTTCAGCCTCTGATCTTTTAGCTCATTCCTTCCTTCAGTAGCCATTTATTTCTTCCTAATTCATCAAAACAACCGAGTGTTACATTTTGATCCCTTAGCTGGTTACAAGTGTAAAAGAGGGAGCCAGCTGGCAAAGTCCTTTCCTTTATATCCAGTGGGAATGACACCAACACATCCAGACACAAATCAGTGGTTTCACCTCCAGTGCAGGGAGGGGTGGATCAGCCACCTGAGGGGAAGGTCTGGGTGTTCCCAGCACTGACTGATTGTTACTGTAGGTAATTTGATTCTAGAGAACAAATAAATTAATTCTCCATTTGTGTTATTTTCTAGACCACAATCTCTCTCTCTCTGAACTGGGGATGCCTAAGGGAAGATCTACCAATGTTTGCTTTAGGGATCCCTCTGGGATGGAGGAGAGGTAATGGCTGCAGACAGACCTGGAGTCACTCTCATGGTCTGTGTGGCTCTGCTTTAGTGACTATATCTCCCTGTGCCTTGGTTTCGTCTCAATGCAGTACGATGAACAGTTGACTGCCAAGGTATCAGTGTATTAACAATAAAATATTCACAGTATCTGACTAAACATTGGCACACGGGAGCCTCTCAAATGAGGGGTCTCTGTTATTGATCAATTCCAAGGACAAACTCCTGGGCTGATCCCTGGTGGATGGGGAGCTGCCAGGAGCATTTTTCCTCCTTTTTGTTCCCTGTGATTCTGACCTTTCTCTGGACTCTCCTAAATGTTGCAGTGTAGTTCACAAATGGCCTGGTGACCTTGTCCATCTGTACTAACCACACACATTCCCAGGTGAAGCCACCACCCCTATCCAGATGTGGCTCATGGGGCTGAGCTCTGGCTTCTGAGCAACTCAAAAGCCTTGTGACTCAGACACCTGGGAAACCATTGAGCCCACTCAGCCCTTCCCAGGAGGTTAATCCCAAACTGACACAGGATCCTCAGGGTCCCAGGAGTCAGAAACCCTGGGGCAGGGGTCAGGGAGGGGCTGCCAAAGCTGAGCTTCTTTATGAGGATTGCAGATGGCTCCTCAGGATGGGCCCTGGCCGAGCCCTGCAGGGTCTTTCTCAGGGTCATGGTCATGGGGAGGGGCTGACGGAACCGGACTGAGACTGGTCTCTCTCTGCTGAGCGACTCCCATCAGACTGGCCCTTCTCTCGATGGAGAATGTCTGCAGGGCTGGAATCCGGGAAGGGAACTCTGATCTTAGAAAGTTTGTCTCCACTGTGTGTGTCCTGCACTAAATGCCCAAACCCAACCTGGGAGATGGTGCAGAGGGGGATCGACGAGAGTCCAGTGCTGTCAGTCCTGTCTGTTCACCCACCCAAGACCCAGAGGTCAGAGAGCAATCACTCATCCTATACATTGAGCCATTCAAATCCTATTTCTTTTTTTGAGCCTCAAAGGTAGACTACTATGGTGTAGATTCCTGTCTCCTTTAGGGTGACCCTCTTTAACCGTAAGGATCCATCAAAGTTTATTTGCTCTCAACCGTTGTATGCATGCCCTGTTCTATAAGTTCTTATGTGCAATGCAAGATTTGCAATATTTTGTCTGTAGTTTGCTCCTTCCCCCCCTGTACCATATGAAGCCTATATAATCGGGAGGCATATTGCTGATATGTAGAATCACATCCTTCCCTTCGGCGGCATTTGTTGCCACAGTAGCGAGTTGGACAGTGGTGGACGGGCTCCAGAAATCTCAGAATGAAACTAGGAGGGAAGAGAGAAATTGATCAATATTTGGATGTATATATTGAGATGGAAAGATGAGGCCCTGGATTTCTAACAAGTTTCTTCATCTCAGCCTTGGTGTGTGTGTGTGTGAGTGTGTGTGTGTTAGTGTGGTCAAGGTCAACAGGATGACCACTAATACTTCAGCACATGTGAACCTGTTACTTTTTCTGTTTCACAGTCTCTTTTCCAGGTGTCTGTTTGGCTCACTCACTCACTGCCCTCAGACCCCTGCTGACACTTAGGGGTGACCATGGGAGGCACATTCATGGAACACTTCCCTAAAGACTCTCTGTTAATCACTTTCTGACCTGTCTCTGCTGTATTCCTTTTATAACACTTGTGGGTACCTGACATCACATGTAGATATTTTCTTATCCCTCTCCACCCACAGAACGTGAGCTCCATGGGGACAGGTGCTTGTCAGATCTTGCATCTGAGTGCCTGCAATAGGCTGCAAATACTTGTGGGAGAATGAATGTTCCCAGAGTCCTGCACCTCTTGGGGTGTATTTCTCTTGAGGCTGGTGGTAAGGATGATGTTTGTACCCCTGATTAAGTTTTTCTCTGGTGCCACCTGAAATAAATTGTTATTATTATGGTCACTTTCCAAAATTCAATTCTCAGTGATGAATAACATAGGAATTAACAACTGAAGTTTACCTGCCCCACACCACTTCTAGATCATGAGATTTCCATTTACCTTTTACCCATCTCCCTTACCCATCCTACTCTGCCCCCCTGTCCTCTCCCCTCAGATCCACACTAAGCCCTCCCTCCACTCTCAGAGCGCACTTCTCCCCAGGAGACCCCAGCAAAGCCCCGTCTTTACCCCTTCAGTTCCCCCCTGAGGGATTTTTTCCTTCCTCACTGGCCAACAGGAGACAATTCCAGGGGACAGGTCCTCTGTAGACAGGGGCTGAGAGTGACTCCATGGTGTCTCCTGCCTGCACTGTCCCTCCCTTGGCGAGAAGAGCTTGGCATCCAGGAAAGCTCAAAGGCACGACTATAGAAGCTGGTGGGATCTGCTGTCCCTATTTACTGTGCACTGGGCCTCCTCCTGGTGCAAGATCACTTAACTGGTCACGTGGACCAGGGCAGAGTTTGTGCCAAGGTCCCAGCTCTGCCTCCCCTCATTTTTGCCACCCTTTCCCCCTCCTTCCAGCTTACCATCCCTCTAAATTTTGGTTCCCTTGGAGCTGCTGAGGTATCTGAACATACACACAAACACACACACACACACACACACACACATACACACACACACACTTACATGCTCTGTTTGGAAAAGCACCAGCCTGGGGCATCCAGGGCATACGCATTCCCCATGGCTCCCAGTCAAGTGCACAGTAGCCTTCCCCACAGCCCTCTCTCTTTCAAATTTGACTTTTCCCTTCAATGCAGGAACTCTTCTCACCGGGATGTCACCAGTGCTGTTCATGGGATCACCTGTAAAACATTTTAAATATTGCGATGCCCAGGTGACACCATAGATGCTGCTTCAGCAGCTGTCCAGCTAATGTGGATGCCCAACCAGGATGAGATCTGGTGATGTGGTGATCGGACACCCCTTCCCTCTCCTGTGCACAGGGAGGGTCTCCACATGCTGTTAAAATGCAGATTCTGACTCTACAGGTGTGCGTGGACCAGAGACTCTGAATCTGATGAGCTCTCAGGGAAGGTGGGTCTTACTGGCCTGTGGAGCCCACTTGCAACAGCAAGGCTGACGGTGCCACGTGTCCCCTGAGAGGATGATCCGCTCATCCCAGCATTGGCCTCTGTTGTATCTTGGTCTTGGGTCTGTCAGCCCCACATAGAGTGCCCCACAGGCCCCAAACTGGGGAATATTTCTCTTTGTAACACAGAAACTCAGCTGGGCACCTTGTGTACCCCGTGTTCTCAAATGCACTGGGAAGCTTAAATTTCCACGCAGCAGGAGGGCACAGAAGTGACTGTGGGTGTAAGAAGGGGTCAATCTGGTTGATAACTGCAGAGGGGACCGTCCCTCTATCTCAGGTTCTCACTAGCCTGGCCTTTGTTTCCAGGGACAGAGACCTGGGACCAGGAGTCTCAGGAGGCCCTGCAGTTCCTGGGAGTGAAGGGGAAGGTTTCCTGCACGTCCTGGGAAGAAAGGTTTGTGGTGGGAGCTCAGGAGGCTGTGGGCTCCCTGGCCATCAGGGGTAGTTTCTGGGAGACCCTCCCTCTCTGTTGGCTCAGCCTGTCCTGTGCTCCCTGACCATGGTGCGGTTTCTATCTTCTGCCTGGGGGAGTTTCCTTTCATTACCCCACCTTGTTCATGGGTGGTGCCAGGCATGGGACAGGGAGCAGCAATTAGAACCCTGAGAAATCAGGTGCTCTTGGGCCTGTTAAAGTAAGAAACTTCCCAACCTGTGAAGATTTTCAGGAGTTTCTTTGAACCTTGCTAATTTCATATGCCTGGAACAATATATCAAATCCTGAGCTTGTCAGTTGTGCAACTTATTTTATACATTATAATAAAAAAAAGGAGATGGAAAAAGTTATGTGAAATTCATTAGGAAGTGAAGAAATTTCTATAATTGATAAATAACAAAATGGAAAAACACATTTTTTTTTTTTTTTACTTTGGTGGGTCCAGTATAATTAATATTTACAGCACATAGAGAGGTTATGCAAGGAACCAGGTAACATAAGAAGTATATTGTCTCATATGCTGGTCCCAGAGTCTTTGCCTTCAAATCATCCTGCAAAAAACCCACTACTCTGATGTGTCAACGGTATGGTATCCAAGATGCATAAGAACAGGGAAGAGGGCTCACTTAACGTAAAGTCTGACCTTTGCTAACGAAGCTATAGGCCTTGCACATGAGTCCCTGACATCACCTGCCCTGTCAAGAATTTGTGATCAGACCATCCTGTGCAGTCATTTTTGGTCACTGAGCTCCTCAGGACTGCCATGTGACCTGCTGGGCTTGTCAGGCTTATTTTACAGCCCATTTTTGTTGTTGTTGTTTTCTTCATGGTCCCTAAGAGTAGCAGGTGGGATACAGCAGTCATGACGGTGGGGTCCAAAAGCATCTGTGGGAGCAGGGAATGGAAATCAGGCTCCTTCTCCAGCTCCTTAGGCAAAGCCAGGTTCCTGTGTAAATTCCCTGAGTTGTATGTGTGTTTAATTGTCGCCTCCTGGAGAGCAGAAGGAGACCTGCAGCCAAGGTCAGGTGCTGCACCATGGATGCTGAGCAAAGAATGAGAGTTGACCCTGACACCTGGGCAGAGGTGGGCTCTGGCCTTCAAAGTGAAAAGCCAGTCAGTCGGGGTCTAGTAACTGTGGGTCCCAGGCCTCCTGACTCCATCCCAGAGCAGGGTGATCCCAATAAGAGGAGAGGATCTGGGGCTGCTTCCATCTCAGAGGGGCCGAGATTCCAGAGTACTATGAGTCCAGTGTCATGAGAACTGTCCTTCTGGTGGATGTGCTGTTTCAGGAGGAACTCTCTGTCCCTAAGGTTTCAAGAACAGAACCTGGTGATGTCTCTTCTGAGGCTTTTCGTAGAGTGTGCCAAACTGGAGGGCTGATCCCCCAAATGCCCTGTGTGTCTCCATTTTCGCCTTGGGGTGTTGCATCCAAGTCACCCGTGTCCCTGTCCATCCTCTGCGGTAGTCCTCCCCACTGGGCCCAGTATCTAAAGCAGCTCCACTTGGCGTGTCAACCACAGGAGCTGTGGGTCCCTCTGTGAGGGGAGGCGAGGCCCCTGTGGGACCCTCAGTCCTCTGAGATGGAAGCAACCCCAGATCCTGGGTTCTCCTGTCCCATCTTGTTGCGGAAGTTCCCCTTGCTCCCCAAGACATTCTGGGTGGGTGAGACGTTCAGGGACTACAGGCAGGTGTCCCACAGACCAAGAACAGTGTGTTTGGTAGTCATCCCCGGATTCCTTCGAAGTCAGTGTGAGCTCTTTTCCCATGGTAGTACCTCTACCTGGGGTGAAAGGTCCAGAGTGTCTGCCAGGTCAGGACTTTGTGAGAAGACAAGGAACACAGGCTGCTGCCCCGGCCCTAGGAATATGAGACATCACTCACAATGTGCAAATGGGGAGGGCTGAGATTTTCTGGGAATGAAGAATGGTCTGACTCTTCACTTTTAGTTGGTCCTATATCCCTCCCCCCTGATTGTGTGAGGGGGAAAAACCCATCCCTGGGTCATCCCCACACACTTGTGGCCTCCTCCCATGCTGACGCCAATGTCTTCGTACTAATAAGGAACATAGTTTGACCACTAGTGTCACACAGGGTGACAAGCTTCCATTGGGTGGTTTCTCACATTCATTTAATGAGTGTTTACTGAACATCTGTGATGTGTCAGACCCTGGATTGGCCCTTGGACCTGAGAGAACGGGACATAGGTGGTACCTGTGTTCAGGGAGTTTACCTTGTAACAAAGACAGGCTCTCAGAGAAATCATAGCACTAAGGAGTTAATTATAATCCAGAGAAGGACCATGAAGAAAGAGTTGTATGTACTTGAGTCTCAGCTTGTCTGGGGATCACAGAGAGCACTTCTGAGAAAGTGACCTCTTGGCTGAGACCTGAAGCATGAGTGGCCATTCACCTGTTGGACAGAGGGTGGTGGGGAAGAGCTCCCTGCAGATGACTGGACTTTGGTGGGAAGATGCCTGGCTGGATGGAGGAGCTTTCAAAGTCCAGTGTGGGCAGTGTGCAGAGTGAGAAGGAATGTGGCCTGAGTAATGCTGGTGAGGTTGGTCCCTTCGGGGCTGTGGGTGCTGCTGAGGTGGGGTCAGCAGACACCTGAGGAGGCTGCAGGCTGTGGAATAGCTCACCCCTATTTGATGGACAAGCTGAAATATGTGTAAGAAAAAAAGTCACATTACAGTTTTGAATTTTTTATTCAACTTATACTTCAAACAATATTTCATATGTGTGGAGTAAAATTTTAGCATATTTATTGAGTTTTAGTTGGCATGAAATAACCTTACTATTTTGAAAGTATACAATTAATTAAGCATTGCCAAATGCATGCACCAGAGAAGTTGTTACAATCAAGAAAATGAACATGTTCTTCACTCTTAAAGCCTCCTCGGGCCCTCTTATAATCTCATCACTCTGTCCCTCTTCCACTCCTTCCAACTCTTTTCTGCTTTCATTCATTACTGATGAGTTTGGATTTTCTGCAGTTTTCATAATTTGAACCATATAATATGTAATTTTGGGCGAATGTTGGCTTCTAGATTCAACGCCATCATCTTGAAATAGTTATTTCCTTTTTAATCCCTCAGGTCTATTCCATTATAGGATGCACCAAACTTGTTTAGCCATTCGTCCAATCATGGACATTTGTGTTGATTCCCATTTTGGACTATTACAAGTAAACCAGGCATTAACATTTGTGCAGCAAGGTCTTTAGCACAGAAATAGGTGCATGTAAAACCAATGCCGGGCCAGAAAAATGGAAGTCAGGGACTTGACAAAGGAAGTCTCCTTTCAAGGTCACACTGCCACAGCCCCACCCATAGGGAAAGAAACACTAGCTTCTTCACATAAAGCTCTGTCTGCGGAGCCCACCCACCAGGAGCAGGAATCACAGCCCCTTCTCCCTTCCAGAGTCCTAACTACACACAAGTGCATCTCAGAGGCTGAAATTAATTCACACCTGGATTCCCAGTCATTAGAAGTGGGAAGGGTGATATTTAACCTTTCAGCACCTCTGGTATAGGAGGAAATATAGAAAGGGGTGGAGCATAGATGTCAAGTGCCAATAGACAATACATGGCATGGTTGAGTGCACTTGCAGGCTGTGTGACTCTGGGCGAGTGATCTCACCTCAAAAAGCCTCAGTTTCCTCATGTGATTTCATAGAAAGATATTTCCTGGTTCTTAGAATAGAGCAGTTTAAATTCTTGAAATTTTCTGAGTGATATGGGCAATAAAAGTGTATTTTGTCTCAATGAGGCAACCCCTGACAGGCCTCTGGATAGTTGCAGGGTGAGGACAGGTTGCCATAAAGGCCAAATCTTGATTAGAAGCTTGGAATTTTCAGCAGTCAATGTAGCGAACATTTAAATCTGTAGAGAATTTTTATGAGTTTGAGTTAAACTGACGACAATTGCCAGGAAGCAAAATCTCAACAAAAAAATGGCAGTTTTGCACCGTATGTTATACATTACAATCAAAGCAGGAGGCATAAGGGGTTAAATAAAATCCATTGGCGATAGGTTAGTAAGGTGGGAGAAAGCAAAACATGTAAATCTCTGAGATTCGATAAAAAGTAAAACAAATAGAGACATACATCTTTTACATTGGTTGATAGAGGATAGTTAGCAGCTAACCATTAACATGATGACAATAGCAAGGCGGGGTCTGTCTGTTTCTTCTCCTCTGTGCAGTGAGGGTCCGGGAAAATAAAACAAAAATCCCTGATATTCCAAAAGTAAGTTATCACGAATGCAAAAAGACAATAGACATGTTCCGTTTATGTAAAGATTCAGCTTTGTCAGGAAAGAACACCTAAAACATATTTACCTGCCATGACTCACTTTTAGTTAGAAAGTTATCATATCAGGTCATCCTATGCGGTTGCTTTAGGCCTCAGATTTTGCAAATCATACTATGCAGGCCTCCTCTGAGCTTGTCAGCTTTAGTATGTGGCCACTTTTTCATTCACACCTCCCCGTATGGGTCATAAATCAAACGGAATGATTTACTGATGACCAACATTTTATTTGGAAAATGTGGTCCCATGGTGCTAGAAAGGCTCATCGCTAGGAAGTCTTAGTTTATCTAGCTGAACAAAGGACCATTGGGGATAGGACAAGACTGTAACCTTGGATGGAAGCCAAGCTCAAATTTTATCATAAGTGGAAAGCAGGTAAATGGGAGCCCGTCAGGTTCCATTGGTCTTCATTAAGAAAAACACTTTGGCCCTGAGCAGTGTTGCTAAATGATTAGAGTATCAACCTGCAGTTCATTGTTAAGGTCTGGTGTCTGGGTTATAGGTTCAATTCATGGTACCAATCAGGATGCATGCAGGGGAGAGCCAATCGTGTTTCTCTCACGTCGATGTACCTCTCTCTCTCTCTCTTTTTCTCTCTCCCTCCCTCTCTACTCTCTCCCTTCTACTCTCTCTCTAAGAATCAATGGAAACAAGATTCTTGGGTTAGGATTTAAACAAACAAAAAACAATTAAAAATAAATAAAAACATTTTGGGTCATTCTTAACCTATAAGCAATCGTGATCCAAATTTTGCTGTCTGTCTCATTTCTCTGTATTTTGCATCTAGTATAACATTTGCTTATAGTTTGATGGAACACTATACACCTCTTCAGCTTACACAATCTGATCATGAGATGGGTTCCCATTTACAATGGTCCACTTATTTCGCATTGAAAACATTCAAGGGTCATTCATTATTAATCTGATTCCTGCTGGTTGTGCAATTTGGAACTGTAATCATATTTGGGGACAAGGCTGTAAGAACCCAATGGTGTATATTACAATTATCTGATAAAAATTCCATAGACCAGGAAGACAGTAAGATTATCATAAGTAAATTTCTTGTGCCTCAGCTGCAGTTATAGCGGACCATGTTTTTATAGCTGATTCAGCTTCATGTGAATTAATATGATTAGTAGACTTTGTTGGGTTAGGGTGTAAGCATACCTCCATAATGAGGTTCTGGAATTTCTACATAAAATTTCTCAATATTCCTTTTCCACTAACCTCTAAAGATTCCCTTGTTTTCAGTTTGCCTCTTTTTACTCATTCAGAAATAATTAACTTGTTAGGTCAAACTACTTACTTTTAACTTCTCTTAAAAACACCCAGTCCATATATCAAAATAACAAGCTTTTGCACAGCAAAGGAAACCATCAACAAAACAACAAGAGGACCCACAACATGGGAGAACATATTTACCAATGATATCACCGATAAGGGTTTAATCTGCAACATTTACAGGGAACTCATGGAACTTAAGAAGAGGAAGATAATCAATCCAATCAAAAAATGGGCAATGGACCTAGATAGACACTTTTCAAAAGAGGATATTCAGAAGGCCGAAAGACATGTGAAAACATGCTCAAAGTCACTAATTATACGAGAGATGCAAATCAAACCGACAACGTGGTATCATCTCACACTTGTCAGAATGGCTATAATCAACAAATCAACAAACAACAAGTATTGGAGAGGATGTGGAGAAAAACGAACCCTTCTGCACTGCTGATGGGAATGCAGACTGGTGCAGCCACTGTGGAGAACAGTATGGAGCTTCCTCAAAAAACTAAAAATGGAACTCCCATTTGACCCAGTGATCCCACTTCTAGGAATATATCCCAAGAAATGAGAAACCCCAATCAGAAAGGATATATGCACCCCCATGTTCATAGCAGCACAATTCACCATAGATAAGATTTGGAAACAGCCTAAGTGCCCATCTGCAGATGAGTGGATTAGAAAACTGTGGTACATCTACACAATGGAATACTATGCTGTGGTAAAAAAAGATGGACCTCTTGCCTTTCGCAACAGCATGGATGGAACTGGAGAGCATTATGCTAAGTGAAATAAGCCAGTCAGAGAAAGATAAATACCACAGGATTTCACTCATTTGTGGATTATAGAGAACAACATAGACTGATGAACAGGGACAGATCCAAAGACAGAGAAACAGCGATCAGACTATCAATCCCCAGAGGGAAAGTAGGGGAGGGAGGGGGTAAAAGGAAGAGATCAACCAAAGGACTTGTATGCTTGCATATAAGCCAAACCAATGGACATGGACAACAGGGGGATGAGAGCATGAGTGGGGGGAAGGGTAGATGGTGTTAATAGGTGGGATAAGGACATATTTGTAATACCTTAACTAATAAAGAATTTAAAAAAATATATAAATACCCAGTCCACCGGGCATGGCTCAGTGGTTGAGTGTCAACCTATGAACTAAGAGGTCACAGTTCAATTTTCCGTCAGGGCAGCTGCCTAGGTGGTGGGCTCGACCCCCAGTGTACGGTGTGCAGGGAGTAGCCAAACAATGATTCTCTCTCATCATTGATGTTTCTATCTCTCTCTCCTCTTCCCTTCCTGTCTGAAATCAATAAAAATATTTTTAAAGAACACTCCCAGATCCCATTCCTTCCTTTTGCAATGGCATTCCCTCTACATTTCAACATGTTATCAGAAATAAAAGCCAGGCCCTGAGCGAATTTGCTTAAGACCAGCTGGTAGTGTGCATGTACTTGACTTCATGCAGGAAAGATTTCAGAATATGAGTCTAGGTGATTTTGAGACGACGTTTATTAAAGCCGGGGACAGTGAAACAAGGAAGGGCCTGGGATACAAGAAGCAGTGGGAGAGAGACAAGGTGTGGCTGCTTCGATCTCTAGAAACTTTATGGCAGAGAAGGGAGCCTATAAAAGGCTGCTGTCAGTTTCACTGTAGAGTCAGAGGGAAGATGACTTGGGGACAAGTTCAGGGGGTTAGCCCAAGATGAGCTATTGTTCCCCTGGTTGCAAGTCTCCTGGGTACCACTTAGAGTTTAGGTGAAAGATAATTCACTGGAAAAGGAGATTTGAGTGGGTGTGCCCCAAGAGGGGCACATGCTGGATTCGTTGTTTTGAGGAGATTTATCTACTTTTCAAAGGTGGGGACTTAGGGGTGGTCTCAAGGAAGATCTCAATAGGATATTTATCAGCATTTCCAGGTTTTCTCTTTCAGATTGTGGTCTCCACTGATTGGTCAACAGCAGGACAGGGTATGACCAATGGTATGCCTGGGGAGGAAAGGCCACCCTGAAGGCAAGGTATAGGAACAGTTTTGCCCATTGCTAGGTACCCGAGGCTTTCTGCCCTGGTGACCTTCTGCATCTGGCTGTAATTGCTAGGCCAGGTTATTCAGCTATCTGTCTCAGTTTCCCCATTCCACATGCCAAGTGATATTTCTAGCTTCTTACTACAATTTGACTACATTTCTTGTGAATGACTTTCAAATATTTCTGACAGACTAGTGATGTGTCAAATGAACCAGTCACTAATATTCTTAAAGCTGAAGGCTTCTAGTAAATAAGGTTCTTATTTATTTTTGTTTTTTTTAATGGTTCTTATTTATACAGGACAAAATTGTTCCAGTTGAGCTAGAGTTGGCAGAAAAAAAAGGGATGTTCAACAGAATAGAGTTACCCATGGGGTTAACAGTCAGTTACACCAGAGGGGAAAATGGAAGGATCAGGGAAAGAGTCCAGCTTACTTAATACCCTCACATGGGCCCTGAATCTAAAGTTCTGGAACCCTTGTCCAGTCCTCACCTCTGGGAGTCCTGGGCTAGGAGAGGTTTGTGAACTCCCTCAGAAGAATGAGTACAGAAATATTGAAGGAAAAAGGAACAAAGCAATTGCTTCTTTAAAAATCCCTCCTCATTAACAACAATACCAAAATTAGAAGATTTAATACTGTTAACTGTCCATACTACTCAAAGCAGTCTGCAGATTTAATGAAATATATTGTAATCCCAAAGGCATTTTTAAATATATAAAAATATCATTCTTTATTCATATGATATCTCAAGGAAACCTGAGGAGCCAAAACATTCTTCCAAAATCGCCAATTTTCATGATTTCAAAACACACTTCAAAGCTAAAGTAAGACTAGAGTGATACTGACATAAAGAAAGACATACAGACCAATGGAACATAATAGAGGGCCCGAAAGTAACACCCTTTATATTATCAAATAATCCTCAATGAAGGTGCCAAGACCACACAATGGGGAAAAGACAGACTTGCACAAAAGGTATTGGGAAGATTGGATATTCCCAAGTAAAAGAATCTTATACGACATATAAAAATTAATTCAAAATGTATTAAAGAACGCCCTAACCAGTTTAGCTCAGTGGATAGAGCATCGGCCTGCAGACTGAAGGGTCACAGGTTCGATTCTGGTCAACAGCATATGCCTTGGTTGCAGGCACATCCCCAGTAGGGGGTGAGCAGGAGGCAGCTGATTAATGTTTCTCTCTCATCGATGTTTCTAACTATTCCTCTCCTTTCCTCTCTGTAAAAAATCAAATATATATATATATATATGTATATATATATATATATAAATTTACATATATATATATATATATATATATATATATATATATATATTAATATATTAAAGATCTAAATGTAATACCAAAAACCATAACACTCACAGAATAGTCAGGGGAAAACTTCCTGACATTGTAGTTGACAATAGTTTCTTGGATATGATACCAAAAGCTCAGGGAACAAAGGAAAATAGAAATTGGGCTACAGCCCGGCCAGCGTGGCTCAGTGGTTGAGCATCAAACTATGAATCAGGAGATTGAGGTTCAATTCCCAGTCAGGGCACATGCAAGGTTGTGGGCTCCATTCCCAGTGGGGAACTTGCAGGAGGCAGCTGATCAATGATCCTGTTTCATCATTGACATTTCTATCTCTCTTTCCCTCTTCCTTGCTATCTAAAATCAATAAAAATATATTAAAAAAGTATATGGGGCTACATTAAACTTAAAAAATATTGGCCACCAAAAAACAATCAACTGAGTGAAAAATAAACCTTCAGAATGAGAAAAAGTATTTTCAAATTATATATATATATATATATATATATATATATATATATATATATCTTAACTAATAAAGGGGAATATGCAAATTGATCATCACCCCATAACTGTCAAGATGGCTGCACCCGCAGCAGAGGCCAAGTTCCTGTAATGAGCCTTAATGAGCAATCAGCAGGGACCTGAGGCTGTGTGGCACTGGGCTGGGGGCAGGGGCACTGAGGCTGTACCTCCTGCCCAGAAGGGCTTGACAGGATCTCAGGCCATGTCCCCCATCCAGCAGGCCTTGACAGGGGACCTCAGGCCACAACCCAGCACCGGGCTGAGCGACCTGAGGCCATTCCCAGCCATCCAGCAGGGCTTGACATGGATGGGACCAGCTGGGTCTGGATCTAGCCCAGTGGGGGTGGGGCTGGCCAGGTCTGGGTCTCGTGCAATTTTGAGGCACATGTGAGTGGGAAAGGACTTGACTCTGGTTCCCATGGCGTGCCCCAGGCTCTTACAGGAGGAAGATTTTTATATACATTTTACTAGTTTTCTTTTATCTCTGACACTTCCATTATAAAGGCAAATAGCAATATTAAAATAGCAATATTAAAATATATTCTCTAATTTATTCCCTTTTAATATGCACAAATTTAGTGCACCGGGTCACTAGTGGTTGTATATATATATATATGTATAACTGTTAAGAGGTACATCTAGGGTATATAAAGAAACCCTACCATTCAACAACAATAAAAAGACCAATTTGCCTGATTAAAAAATGGTCAAAACACTATAATAGACATTTTTCTAAAGAAGACATACAAATGGTCAAAAAGATTATTAAAAGATGCCCAACATCATTATTCATTAAAGAAATCAAATACAAACACAAATGAAATATCCTTTCATACCCATTAGGATGGTCTTGCAACTTTGCCAAATTCATTTATTAGATTTAGCTTTTTGGTTGAATCTTGTGGGTTCTCTATATACCATACATGTCATCTGTAAAAAATGACAGCTTTATTTCTTCCTTTTCAATTTGGGTGCCTGTTATTTCTTCTTGTTGTCTGATCAATGTAGCTAGAACTTCCAGTGCTGTACTAAATAAGAGTGGTGAAAGCAGATATCCCTGTCTTTTTTTCTGATCTTAAGGGAAACTGTTTTAGCTTTTGCCCATTGATTATAAAGTGATTGTAGGTTTTTCAAATATGGCCTTTATTATATTGATGTATGTTCTCTTTATTCACACTTTGTTGAGAATTTTTATCATAAATTGGTTCTGGATTTTATTGAATGGCTTTTTGGTATCTATTGATATGATCATGTGATTTTTATATTTTATTTTGTTTATGTTATGTAACACATTTATTGTATTGCAAAGTTTATATAGACTTTGCATCTCCGGAATAAATCTCACTTTATCATGGTTTTTTATTTTAAAATGTACTACTGGATTTGATATATTAATATTTTGTTGAGTATGTTAGCATGTCTGTCCATCAGGGATATTAACCTATAATTTTCTTTCTTTGTCGTATTTTTACCTTGCTTTGGTACTAGGATAATTTTGGCCTCATAAAAGAGCTTGGAAATCTTCCCTCTTCAATATTTTGGAATTGCTTTAGGAGGCTTTTTTTCTTGAATGTTCATTAAAATTCATCTATGAAAGCTTCTGAACTCAGGATATTTTCTTCTTGGAATTTTTTTTAGAAAAATTGTATTACTGTTTTGCTTTCACTAGTTGTTATTGGTGCTTTCAGGTGTCTATTTTCTCCTGATTCAATTTTTAAAGATTGTATGCTTCTAGGAAGTTTTCCATTTCGCCTAGGTTGACTATTTTGTTGGCACAGAGTTGTTAATGATATTCTGTTACAATCATTCGTATTTCTGTGATGTCAGTGGTTGCCTTGCCCCTTTCATTTCGGATTGGACTTATTTGGATCCTCTCTCTTTGTTTCTTGATGAGTCTGGTTAAAGGTCAATCAATCTTGTTTATCCTTTCAAAGATCCAGCTTTTGTTTTCATTATTTTTTGTTCTTTTTAGAGTCTATGTAGTTTATTTCTGTTCTGATCTTTATTATTTTCTTCCTTCTATTTACTCTGGAGTTTTTCAGCTGTACTTTTTCCAGTTCTTTTAGGTGTAGGGTAATATTGTTTATGAGAGATTTTTCTTGCTTCTTGAGGTACGCCTGTAGTGCCATGAACTTCACTTTCAGGACAGGTTTTGCTTTGTCCCATAGATTTTGGGTCATTATGTGTTCATTTTTGTTTGTTTCCAGAAAATTTTTGACTTCTTCCTGGATCTCTTGGTTATCCATTCATTATTTAATAATATGCTATTTAGCCTCCATGTGCTTGAATATTTTTGAGATTTTAAATGAGTTATTTTTCATTTTTCCATCACCTTTTATCTCTTCTGTGCCCTCTTCCATCTCCACTCATTCCCATCCACCCCACAATCACCACATTGTTGTCTATATCGATGACTTCTTCCTCTGCCCCTTTTTTTTCTTTATTGGTCAATCCCTCTCCCACCCCCTGAGCTGTCTGCCTGCTCTATATTTATGAGTCACAATTTTTTTCTCAATTTTTTAATTGTTTTATTGCTTAAAGTATTATAAAGAGTATTACACATGTCTCCCTTTTTTCCCACCCTTAACAATCCCTTGGCCTTCCCTGCTCCCCAGTGTCTTATGTCCATTGGTTTTGCTTATATGCATGCATACAAGTCCTTCGGTTGATCTCTTACCCCACCACCTCCTGCCCCCCAACCCTCCCTGGCCTTCCCGCTGTAGTTTGACAGTCTGTTTGAGGCTGCTCTGCCTCTGTATCTATTTTTGTTCATAAGTTTATAATGGTCTTTATTACCCATGAATGAGTGAGATCATATGGTATTTTTCCTTCACTGACTAGCTTATTTCACTTAGCATAATGCTCTCCAGTTCCATCCATGCTGTTGCAAATGGTAAGAATTCCTTCATTTTTACAGAAGCATAGTATTTCATCATGTAGATGTACCACAGTTTTCTGATCCATTCATCTACTGATGGGCACTTAGGTTGTTTCCAGATCTTAGCTATGGTGAATTGTGCTGCTATGAACATAGGGTGCATATATCCTTTCTGATTGGTGTTTCTGGTTTCTTGGGATATATTCCTAGAAGTGGGAACACAGGGTCAAATGGGAGTTCCATTTTTAGATTTTGAGGAAACTCCATACTGTCTTCCATAATGGCTGCACCAGTCTGCATTCCCATCAGCAGTGCACCAGTGTTCCTTTTTCTCCACACCCTCTCCAGCACTTGTCATTTGTGGATTCGTTGATGATAGCCATTCTGACAGGTGTGAGATGGTACCTCATTGTTGTTTTGATTTGCATCTCTCGGATGCTTAGTGACTTTGAGCGTGTTTTCATATGCCTCTTGGATTTCTGAATGTCCTCTTTAGAAAGGTGTCTATTTAGGTCCTTTGCCCATTTTTTGATTGGATTGTTTATCTTTATTTTGTTAAGTTGTATGAGTTCCCTATAAATTTTGGAGATTAGGCCCTTATGAGATATAACATTGGCAAATATGTTTTCCCACCCAGTGGGCTTTCTTGTTGTTTTGTTGATGGTTTCTTTTGCTGTGCAAAAGCTTTTTATTTTTATATAGTCCCATTTGTTCATTTTCTCTTTAGTTTCCAATGCCTAGGAGCTGTATCAGTGAAGAAATTGCTTCGGCAAATGTCTGAGATTTTGTTGCCTTTGGATTCTTCTAGTATTTTTATGGTTTCCCATCATACATTTTATGTTCTTTATCCATTTTGAGTTTATTTTTGTGTATGGTGTAAGTTGGTGGTCTACTTTCATTTTCTTGCATGTATCCATCCAATTTTCCCAACACCATTTATTGAAGAGACTATCTTGACTCTGCCGGGGTCCAACCCCAGCAGGTCCAGGGGTCCCCAAGGGTGTGGACGGAGTCGGTGAAGAAGGAATGACATGGAGACAGCGTTCAGTTGATCAGCAGCCTAGCCAGGATCTCCAGCCAGGATCTCCAGCCAAGTTCTGGTCTGGATCTCCAGCCAGGTTCTGTGTCCATGTTGTCTTGCTAGGTTCTCCAGCCAGGTTCTGTAGCCAAGTTCCCTCGTTAGGTTCTCCAGCCAGGTTCTGCCCAGGTTCTCCAGCCAGGTTCAGTCACCAGGTTCTAGTCAGGTTCTCTTGCCAATTTCTGTAGTCAGGTTCAGTCCAGGATCTTTTGCCATGTTCTCTCCAGCGAAGTTCTTCTGTCTCTAGAGAATGTTCTGTGGAGGTTCTGTGCCTAGGTTCTGTCTCTCTTCGTTCTTCTTAGTTCTGTCTTGTTCTGTCTCTTGCTGTCTTGTTACAACTGTATTCATACCAGTTGATTCAATCCTATCAATCTCTATTACAAAGGTTAGGGCGTTTCTTATCTCCATTCCAGGGAGTAAAGATTATGTAGCTTAAACATGATTGTTCGTAGTTAAAGTGATTAATTACCTGCCTGGCACTTAGTTAAGAGGTTTTATTCCCTCCCTAACTTCAGGGGAAAATCCCTACCTGGGGAAACAACCTTTCTCAGCGAACTTGGTTAAAACACATAGTGCCAAGAAGGTGAGCAAACATATTAAGAACAGTATGCCATATATGCCAGGTCCCTTGAAACAGCAAGCATGGACCGGCTCCCGGCATGACTCCATTGTATGTTCTTCCCTCCTTTGTCAAATATTAATTGAGCATATTGGTTCGGGTCGATTTCTGGGCTCTCTATTCTATTCCATTCGTCTATATTTCTGTTCTTCCGCCAATACCAAGCAGTTTTGAGAACAGCGGCTTTGTAATACAGCTTGATATCTGGTATTGAGATCCCACCTACTTTGTTCTTTCTCAGGATCGCTGCAGCTATTCAGGTCTTTTTTTATTCCAGATGAATTTTTGGAGAGTTCGTTCTAGGCCTGTGAAATATGCCGTTGGTATTTTAATGGGAAGTGCATTGAATTTAGAGATTTCTTTGGGTAGTATGGACATTTTAATGATGTTGATTCTACCAATCCAAGAACATGGTATGTTCTTCCATCTGTTTATGTCTTCCTCTATCTCTTTTTTCAAGGTTCTGTAGTTTTCTGAGTAGAGGTCTTTTACCTCTTTAGTTACGTTTATTCTAGTTATGATAATTTTTTTGGTGCAATGGTAAATGGGATTGTTTTTTTAGTCTCTCTTTCAGTAACTTTACTATTGGTGTATAGAAATGCCATAGATTTCTTGGCGTTAATTTTGTATCATGCTACATTGCCAAATTCATTTATTAAGAGTAATAGTTTTTTGATGGAGTCTTTAGGGGTTTTTATGTATAATATCATGTCATCTGAAAATAAGGACAGTTTTACTTCTTCTTTTCCAATTTGGATGCCTTTTATTTCTTCTTCTTGTCTAATTACAATGGCTAATACTTCTAGTACTATATCGAACAGGAGTGGTGAGAGTGTGCATCCCTGTCTTGTTCCTGTTCTTAGGGGAAATGGTGTTAGTTTTTGTCCATTGAGTATGGTGTTGGCTGTGGGTTTGTCATATATGGCTTTGATTATGTTGAGGTATGATCCTTCATTTCCCACCTTGCTGAGAGCTTTTATCAAAAATGGGTGTTGGATTTTGTCAAATGCTTTTTCTGCATCAATTGATATGTCTATGTGTGTTTTTTTCTTTCAATTTGTTTATGTGACAGATCATGTTTACTGATTTTCGGATATTGTACCATCCTTGCATCCCTGGGATAAATCCTACTTGGTCATGGTGTATGATCTTTCTGATGTACTGCTGGATCTGATTTGCTAAGATTTTGTTGAGGATTTTGGCATCTATGTTCATGAGGGATATTGGCCTGTAATTCTCTTTCATTGTGTTGTCTTTACCTGGTTTTGGTATTAGGGTGATGCTGGCTTCATAGAATGAGCTTGGAAGTGTTCCTTCCTCTTAAATGTTTTACAATAGTTTGAGGAGAATAGGTTTTAGTTCTTCCTTGAATGTTTGGTAAAACTCCCCTGTGAAGCCATCTGGTCCTGGGCTTTTGTTTGCTGGAAGCTTTTTGATGACTGCTTCAATTTCTTCCATAGTTATTTGCCTGTTGAGATTTTTAGATTCTTCCTGATTGAGTTTTGGAATGTTGTATTTTTCTAGGAATATGTCCATATCCTCCAGGTTGTCTAATTTGTTGGAGTAGAGTTGTCCATAGTATTGTTTAACAATCTTTTGTATTTCTGTGGGGTCTGATGTTATTTCGCCTCTATCATTTCTGATTTTGTTTATTTGGGTCCTCTCTTTTTGTTTCTTGGTGAGCATGGCTAGAGGTACATCAATCTTGTTTATCCTTTCACAGAACCAGTTCATGGTTTCATTGATGTTATGTATTGTTTTTTTGGTCTCTATGTTATTTATTTCTGCTCTAATCTTTATTATCTCCTTCCTTCTGCTCACTCTGGGCTTTTCTTGTTGCTCTCTTTCTAATTCTTTGAGTTGTAGAGTTAGATGGGTTGTTATCAATTTTTCTTTCTTTTTTTTTTTTTTGAGATAGGCCTGTGGAGCTATAAATTTCCCTCTCAGGATTGATTTCATTGTGTCCAATAGGTTTTGGATTGATATGTTTTCATTGTCATTACTTTCCAGGACGTTTTTAATTTCTTCTTTGATCTCATTGGTAACCCAATCAATATTTAATAACATGCTATTCAACTTCCAAGTGTTTGAGTATTTTGGGTTGTTTTTATTGTAGTTTATTTCTAATATTATGTCATCATGGTCTGAGAAGATGCTTGGTATTATTTCAATCTTCTTGAATTTGGGGAGACTTTGTTTTTGACCCAATATGTGGTCTATTTTTGAATATGTCCCATGAGCCCTTGAGAAGAATGTATAATCCATGGCTTTGGGGTGAAGTGTTCTGAAGATGTCAGTTAAATCCATCTGATCTAGTGAGTCATTTAGGATTGCTGTTTCTTTGCTGATTGTTTGTCTAGAGGATTTATCCAGTGATGTCAGTGGGGTATTAAAGTCCACTACTATGATTGTATTGTTGTTGATCTCTCCTTTGATATCTTCCAGGAATTTTTTTATGAATTTGGGTGCTCCTGCATTGGGTGCATCTATGTTTATCAGGGTTATACCTTCTTGTTGTATTGGTCCCTTTAGTATTATGAAGTGGCCTTCCTTATCTCTTGTCATGGCCTTCACTTTGAGGTCTATTTTGTCGATATAAGTATTGCTACCCCAGGTGTTTGTTTTTTTTTTTCCATTTCCATTTGAAAGAAAGATATTTTTCCATCCCTTTACTTTCTGTCTTTGTGAGTCCCTTCTTCTGAGGTGGGTCTCTTGTAGACAGTAAATGTATGGGTCATGTTTTTTATCCAATCAGCCACTTGATGTCTTTTGTTTGTAGCATTTAGTACATTTATGTTTAAAGTTATTATTGAAAGGTACTTGTTTGTAGACATTTCTATTTTTTGTGCCTCTTTTCTTTCTTAGCTTTTTATTTCTTCTTTTTACACCAGTCCCTATAGCATTTCTTGCACTGCCGGCTTGGTGGTGATAAACTCCCTTAGACATTTTTTGTCTGTGAAGCTTCTTATTTCCCCTTCAATTATGAATGATAGCCTTGCTGAATAGAGTATTCTTGGACTCAGTCCTTTGCAAATTCATCACTTTGTAAATTTCTGTCCATTCTTTTCTGGCCTGATGTGTTTCTGTTGAGAAATCATTAGATAATCTAATGGGAGATCCCTTGCATGTAACTTTCCATCTCTCCCTTGCAGCCTGTAAGATTCTCTCTTTGTCCTGAACATTTGCCATGGTAATTATGATGTGTCTTGGTGTGGGTCTTTTCGGGTTCACCTTGTTTAGGACTCTCTGTGCTTGTGTGACTTTTTTCTTCCCCACCTCAGAGAAATTTTCTGATAATATTTCTTCAAATAGGTTTTCTAACCCTTGTTCCTCTTTCTGTTGTTCTGGCATCCCTATTATTCGTATGTTGTTTCATTTCATGTTGTCCCATAGCTCCCTTAGGCTCTCCACCTGTCTTTTAATTTTTTTTTCTCCAATTGCAGTTCAGTTTGGGTGTGTTTTGCTTCCCTGTCTTCTAATTCACTAATTCGGTCCTCCGCTTCTCCTAGTCTACTGTTGAAACATTCAATGGTGTTTTCTATTGCACCTATATCGCTCTTCATTTCTTCTTGGTTCTTACCTTAGTTATTGATTTTTTCAACCATTTCTTTTTGATACTCACATAAGTTGTTTGTTTTTTCATCCATTTCTTCTTGATTCTTGCATAAGTTGTTGATTTTTTCCTCCATCTGGTTTATGCACTCTAGGACCCTTAATCTGCATTCTTTCTCTGTCATGTTGCATGCCTTTGTTTCACTTAGCTCCTTTTCTGGCGAGACCTTCTCTTTCCTTTGGGGGTTTATTTGTCTACCCATGTTTGATCTCACCAACATATCTAGATGTTGAGTCGTTCAGTGGCTGCTCCTTGGGTGGCAGTGGCTGCTCGGGCTACGGTTGCTCCTCGGGCAGTTGTGGTAGCAGTGGCTCCTCAGTTGGCAGCAGTTCTTCTGGTGGGTGCAGTTCACAGCTGTAGTGGCTTGCCAGCTTTTTTTTTTTTAATGTAGTTGATTTCTACATTAATGCCACTGTAATCCAATAAGATGCATGATATGATTTCTAACTTCTTGAATTTTAGAAGACTTGCCCTATCACAGCGGTTCTCATCCTGTGGGTCGCGACCCCTTTGGGGGTCAAATGACCCTTCCATTGCAGTCGCCTAAGACTATCAGAAAACACATATATAATTACATATTGTTTTTGTGATTAATCACTATGCTTTAACTATGTTCAATTTGGAACAATGAAATTGGGGGTCACCACATCATGAGGAACTGTATTAAAGGGTCGTGGCATTAGGAAGGTTGAGAACCACTGCCTAACATGTAGTCTATCTATAAGAATATTCCATTTGCACTTCAGCAAAATTTTGCTGCTTTGGGATGAAATGTTCTGTAAATATTGTTTTAATCTATCTGATCTAGTGTATCATGTAAGGTATCAATTTCCCTTTTGATTTTTTGTTTGGAAGATCTATCCATTGACAGTGGGGTGTTTAAGTCCCCAACCCTCCCTGTATTGCTGTTGATCTCTGCTTTAAAGTCTACTAAAATTTTATAAGATATTCAGGTGTTCCTATATTGGGAGGATATATATTTATAAGGGTTCACCTCTTGTTGGATCAATCCCTTTAGTATTATGTAGTGACCTTCTTTGTCTCTTTTATGGACTATGTTTTGAAGTCTACTTTGTCAGATATAAGTATTGCTAAGCCAGCTATATTTTTGTTTCTATTTGCATGGAATATTTTCCCATCCCTTAACTTTTAGCCTATGCATAACTTTTGTTATGAGGTGTGTATCTTGTATACAGCATATAAATATGGACCATATTTTCTTATCCATTCAGCTTCCCTTCATCATTTTATTGGAGCCTTTAATTCATTTACATTCAAGGTTATTATTGATAGGTACTTATTGCAAAATTTTTTATGCCTATGTTCCTTTCTCTCTCTCTCTCTCTCTCTCTCTCTCTCTCTCTCTCTCTCTCTCTCTCTCATATATATATATATATATATATATATATATATATATATATATATATATATTTCTTCTTATTAAAGCATTACCTTTAGCATTTCTTGCAATGCTGGTTTGGTGGTAATGAACTCCTTTAGTCTTAGTCTTTTTTTTTGTCTGGTAAACTTTTAATTTTGCCTTCCATTTTTAAGCGATAGCTTTGCTGGATAGAGCAGTCTTGCTTGTAGGTTCCTGGTTTTCATTACTTCGAATACATTATGGCAATCCCTCTGTCCTGAAGTGTTTTTGTTGAGAAATCATCTGACATCCTTATGGGAACACCCTTTTAGGTAACTCTTTCTATTTTGTTGCCTTTAAGATTATCTCTTTGTCTTTAATCTTTGCCATGTTAATTATGATATGTCTTGGTGTGGGTCTCTTTGGGTTCATTTTGATTGGGACCTGTGCTTCCTAAGCTTTTTTGACATTTTCCTTCACCAGGGTAGGGAAGTTTATTTTATCATTATTTCTTCAAACAGGTTCTCTAGCTCTTGCTCACTTTCTTCTACTTTTCGCACACCAATGATGTAGATGTTGTTATGTTTCATGTTGTTCCAAAGTCCCCTTAAACCAGTGGTTCTCAACCTTGACTGCACATTAGAATCACCTGGGACTCTTTTTAAAATCCTGATTTCTGGGACTCATTCCTTTGGAAATTCTGTTTCTTTGTTACTAATGTTCTCTGTTTCTTTGTTCTCTTTCTTTGATGAGTCCCAGAAATCAGGATTCTAGTAAGATTACCAGGTGATTCTAATGTGCAGCCAAGGTTGAGAACCACTGCCTTAAACTATCCTCATGCTTTAAAATTACTTTTTATTTTTGTTGCTTTGATTGAGAGATTCTTTTTCTATTTTGTCTTCTAATTCACTGATTTGATACTCTGTTTCATCCAGCTTACAGGCCATTTCTTCTGGTGTATTCTGTATTTCAGGTATGGCATTATTCATTTCCAACTGATTATTTTTCATGGTTTCTACGTCCTTTTTCATGCTTTGGTTCTTAATAAGTTCCTTGAGCATACTTATAACCATTATTTTGAACTCTACCTGATAAATTGTTTGCCTCAATTTCATTTAGCTCTTTTTCTTGATATGCCTCCTGTTTGGGGCATGTTTATTTGTCTCCCCCTTTTGGCTGTCTCTTTGTGTTTGATTCCATTTATTAGATAAAACTCTATAACTCTCTATGACTTCCAGTTAGGTGGGTTTGCCTTCTGTATTAGGTGTCCTGTGGGACAGAGTGATGCAGTCTCCTTGATCTCCTGAGGTGGGTGCTCTAGGAATGTCTCTAGTGTGGATTGTTTGGCTGTTCCTATTGTGACTGGCCCTTTCATGGGTGAGACTCACCCTTAGGCTGGTTGACTATGAGGCTCAATCTGGACCAATGTGTGCAAACTGCTGTGCAGGTGCAGTCTCAAGGTGTCTTGATGGACTCAGTGACACGATCATTAACCCTTCAGGCTGTGTGTTTATTTATTTTTTTTTAAATTACCCTTTTATTAGAGATATTTACATATATAAGGAAAAATCTCCATTTGTAAAGATGTCTCCCTCAGTGCCAGGCTGACAAGTCTCTAGTCTAGCAACTCTTATCAATGCAGAAGGCAGGGACTTAAATCCCCATAACCACACCCTTGTTTATAACTGAGCTTGGCTGGTAACCTTCTGTAACTAACTCTTCCAGCTCCAACATTATTTTTAGTCTTTATCTGGAGATGGTATTTAAGGTGGTGACATGTGCTATTTCAGAGAGTTACTTCTTTCTCCTGTTTCTCCCAGGTATACAGGAGATATCCATGCGATTAAACTTCTGTTTTTCACCTGTTAACCTTTTATTATACAGGCTGTGTGTTTAAAGGTGTCAAACTTTATCACCATGTACGAGCTGCTGTGCAGGGGATGGCCGTTCAACGTGGAGTTATTCCCAGCAGGGTCTGGAACCTGGCAGAATCCACCTTTGTGTGTGCCATTTGTGGGCCTAGTTGAATTGAACTCTGATGTGGTCTGAAGCCCACCACTGGTTGTGCTGGTTCTGGGTCCTTCTGGGTGGGTTTCAGATGCAAGAGGCTCTCAGATATTGTGTGTACATGTGTGTAGTTACTTTTCTGATAGCTGTTTGTGTCTATGTCTACTAGTGGACCCCCTGCTTGGGGATTAAACAGTCAGGCACTCAATGATGGGAAATTAGTCTCTCCTTCAAAGCTAAATCCCTCAGGCTCCACCAGAGACACCAACTCTTGTTTCTTGTAAGGGGGCGTGCTGAAGCTTCAGTTATGGGTAGGGCCTGCAGTCTCCTCTGCAGGAGCAGGTTCACCTGCCTGGGCTCAGAGGGATAGATCAGAAGAGTCTTTGGTTGAAGATGTTGTGGGCCCAGTCCACAGGAGGGGGATACGAACTTCCTCTCAGCCCCTGGGGCTGTCACATATTGAATGTCTCTCTCTGAGCCATTCTCCCATCCCCCATAGAACTGTACCCAGTGGAGCTATCCAGGACTTTACAGGGCTGAACTAAACAGTTTCCTGTTGAGGTGTTGTCTGCAGGTCGCAGAATTGAGGGTAGTGGGCTCTACTTCTCCGTCTTGAGGCTGCCTGGCAATACTTACATGGGGCTCAGATCAGCCTCCCAACAATGCATCACAAAGCCAAGCATTGGCCACCTGTCTCCCCAATAAAAGCCTCCCTAGGGAATATTGCCCCCAAATCCCAACTTTGGGTGGCACTGACACCTTTATGCCACCAGACCAAGCTGGAAGGGGTGGAAAATCAGCCCTGCACGAGACTCCAATCTCTCCTCACAGCCGGTCCCAGCAAGGTGGGGGCCAACATTCCCAGCTCCACTAGAGCTCTGAACTCTGCAGTGTGGGCCAAAATCACAGACCTGCACTGATCCCCCAAGCCATCAACCCAAAAGTCCGCGTAGCTCCACAGTTGGTGGGTGGGTTTCCAACTGTGTGCTCGAGGTGGGGGAGACATTTCCTCTTTCCCCAAGCAAACAATTTAGTCATTCACTGGGGCTCAGCACAATCTTTTCCATGAATGTAGAATGTCCCTCAGAGTCATTGCTGGGTGCAGCCTGCAGACCCTTCCATTGAACTCAAACATTGCAGTGCAGCCTCTCCAGTAGTCAGAGCCCAGGGCAAACTTCTCACACTGGGGCTGCTAACAATAGGAGCACCCCCCTCACTGGGAAGGTGCAGTCCATGTCCCCCAGACAGACAGAGTCCCGCTGGCTCCCCATGTGTGATGCTACATGGACTCTTTTACTCCATTTCTGCTGCTCTGGGTTTGGGGTCCCTGCATGGGGTTGAAACCCCACACTGCCAGGGGAGGGAGCTTTGCAGCTGTGATATCCCTCTGGCCTCAGCCACCGCACGTGCTCAACGGGGGCTATCCCTTTCCCAACACTACTCCTCTTACCACTGTCGACGTGGCTTCTTCATTGCTCCGTAGATATAATATTTCCAATCATCTACACCTCGCTTGGTTTTTCAAGTTGATTGCACAGTATTTATCTCTAAATCTTGTCCCTGGCTGGGATAAATGGCTTGCAGCCTCCAGCTACTTCCCATCTCGCTTCCCTAGAATTCTCTTTTTTAAAGGCTGAACAATAAATATTCCATTGCCTGTATATACCACATTTTGCCTCTCCATTCACTACCCATGGACACTAGGGTTGTATTCACAGTTCAGCTATTGTGAATAAATTTGCTATGAACATGTGTATACAAATATCATCTATTTGAGACCCCGTTGCCATTTTTTGAGTATGTACTCAGAAGTGGAATATCTGGGTTATATGGTAATTCTATATTTACTTTTTTGAGGAAATTCCACACTGTTTTCCAAAGCAGCTGTAGTATTTTACATTCCTACCAACAGTGAACAATCTTTCCGAATTCTCCACATTGTGGCCAACACTTGTTATTTTCTGGTTTTCGATAATAGCCATCCTAGTGGATGTGAGATGGAATCTCATTGTATTTTTTAAGGCCTTTTTTAAATTTAAGCATGATTAACTTAAAATATTCTATTAGGTTCAGGTGTAGAACATAGTGACTTGATATTTATATACATTACGAAGTGATCAGCATGATAAATAGTTCTTGTGACCCTCTGTCACCATACAAAGTTATTGCAATATTCCTGACTACATTCTCTGTGCTGCTTGGTATATTCTAGTGACTTGTTTATTTTATAACTGGAAGTTTGCATCCTTTTATCCCCTTCACCCATTTTTACCATTCTCCCACTCACATCTCTCTAGAAGCCACCAGTTTGTTTTCTGCCTCTATGAGCCTGTTTTTGCTTTGTTTATTCATTTGTCCTGCTTTTTATTTATTTTCATTTGTTAAAAATTTTATTGATTTTTAAAATATATTTTATTGATTTTTTTACAGAGAGGAAGAGGGAGGGATAGAGAGTTAGAAACATCAATGCGAGAGAAACATCTATCAGCTGCCTCCTGCACACCCCTTACTAGAGATGTTCCCACAACCAAGGTACATGCCCTTGACGGGAATCAAACCTGGGACCTTTCAGTCCACAGGCCGATGCTCTACCCCCTGAGCCAAACCGGTTAGGCCTATTTTTATTGATTTTTAGGGAAAAAGGAAGGGAGAGGGTGAAAGAGAAACATCAATGTGAGAATGGGACATCATTCAGCTGCCTCCTGTACAGCCCTATGGTGGATCGAGCTCACACTCCTGACATGTGCCCTGACTTGGAATCGAACCAGCAACCATTTGGTGCATAGGACAATGTCCAACCTACTGAGCCACACCGACCAGAGCTATCTTGCCTTTTAGATTCCACATCCAGTAATATCATGTACTACTTACGTCACTTACTATAATACCCTCCAGGGCCATCCATTTTGGCACAAATGGCAAGATGTCATTCTTTTATATGGTTGAGTAATATTCAATTTTATTTTTCATATGTGTTTGTCTTTACATTATACACATCTACTATAGTCGTTCATTTATTGATGGACACTTAGGTCGCTGTCATATTTCTTTTTTATCTGTATTTTCATTTTCTTTGGATAAATAACCAGAAGTGGAATTGCTGGGTTGTATGATGGTTCTACTTTTAATTTTTGAAAAATCTCATTGTTGTTTAGATTAGCATTTACCTAAGAGACATTATTTCTTTCTACAGTTTTGAACCTAACAAACAGCCCTGGCCCCGACACTGGAGTCACCTGCCTTGGGCATGTTGAACTGACCCTCCCTTTCCTTGAGAATGTTTGCAGCCTGTGTCTCACTAAACTCCAGCATCACCACCTGTCAGTGGTCTGAGCACCCAACTCCCCAGGGGCTGCCCTTCTAAGTACACATATTAGGAGGTGCCTTATCGTTCATATAAACTACATCTTTTACAAATATAAAATGACTGATTTCTGATAAATGACACTCTGCCCTTTATAATTAATACTCACCTATTAAAATAAGATTATACATTTTTTCAAATGATAAAATAATAATGTCTACTTACTAGTAAAAATGCAATACCCAGATTTTTAAGAGTAATGAGCTTGTCCTTATAGTAAATGAAACAATTATGTTTTCTTATTAATTGTACAGACATAGCCCTTTAAGAATGTAATATGCTTTTAAACATGCAGTGAGCTTTGCCTTTCAAAATACCCAGATCATACATATCCTGTGGACAGAAAGTGATCCAGCCTTTAATAAAAGTGTCCTTTCCTGTGGAAGTGTAATAATCTTGTAGTGATGGCAGCAAGAGGAATAAGACCACATATACCAACTTAGATGTATCTCAGACACACAATGTTCAGTAAAAGAAGCAGCATGGATCCATGTGTCTGACCTACGTAGTGTGTGTAGGTAAGTACAGAGGATGACAGAATAGTCCCACTGAGTCCTGTGTTTTCTGAAGTGACAACCCCAGTATGACCCTCTGACCCCCAGTGTGAGGACAGTGCATATCCCTTCGAGTCATTCCAGAGATGGAGTGAAGAGAGACATGAAAAGCCAGGAGGGCTTGACCCTCCAAAAGGACACCAGTGTCCCTTCTCCGTGGAACTTCACTCAGGATTTTGTGTCTTTAGTATCTTGTGCAAAAATTGATCATTTATCATGATCATTGGAGTTTGTGATTTTCAGGTCCCTCAACATGTGATACATGCAGCGATTTTAAGTGTGGGATCTTCTTGGTTACATAGCAATAGATATCAGGAAGGAGGCCATCCCATGATTCCTACATGTTGACAGGGCTGGAATTATCACATTTTATAGACAATGAAACCGAAGGGACTGTACTCACTTCCCAGCATGATATTACTCACCAGTGAGTAATTAATTGTTTATTTGAGCGATGAGCACAATTTCTGCACAGGCTTATAGTGGTTGGAGGAGACACAAAAGTATCAGTAACTGATATTGTAGTGATGAGGGAGAAGCAATCAACAAATGAACAAGCAGCATTTCCAAAGGGGTGTGAAGGAGAGAGGGAGTGGTTGGATTGGGATTTATTTTCTTATATAAAACTAGAGGCCAGGTGCACAAAATTTGTGCACTCGGGGTGGGGGGTCCCTCAGCTCAGATTGCTAGAGGGCACAGACCATGCTGGGGGACCCCACCGGTGCACGATCAGGGCCTGGGAAGGACACAAGAGGTTGGCCAGCCTGAAAGGGACTGTGGGAGGGCTCCAGGGCATGTCTGGCCCATCTCGCTCAGTCCTGATCGGCCGGACCCCAACCGCAAGCTAACCTACCAGTCATAGCATCTGCCCTCTGGTGGTCAGTGCACGTCATAGTGACTGGTTGATCGGACGACTGTCTGCCCCCTGGTGGTCAGTGCATGTCATAGTGAGTGGTTGAATGACCTTAGAATATCATTAGCATATTACACGTTGATTGGTTGAACGGACAGCCAGACACTTAGCATATTATCCTTTTATTATATAGGATGGTCAAGGAAATGTTCAAAGATTATGTGACATTTGAGAAAGACTTAGAGAGGGAGAAAGGGTTCATGTAGGTCTTTGGAGAAAGAGAAAATGGCCAAGGCAAAGACTCTGTGCCAAGAGGATGCTTGCCATGTTTGAAGGTCAGGAAGCCACTGTGGCCAGAATAGAAGAGATGAGGTGAATGGCATGAGAAGTGGAGACAGGGACCAGATTTTTTTAGGGATCTGCTATCAAAGGGTGATCTGCAAGGAGATAAAGAGCCTGGGACAGAAAGTTGACCAACCACATTGTTCAGTGTCCTGTTTATTTCACCTGATATGTTCTTCATTGCAAGACTTTCTCAAATAAAGAACTGAGTTGCTAGACCTTCTGGTGGAAACGCCCTGTCTTATGCAGAACAGCCCTTTGAGCAGCGCTAATGTGGGACCTTGGAGCTGTGATTGAGGTGTGAGTGACAGGAGGGCTTTGGGAAGAAAAGGGATGACTTGACTTGGGTTTTTAAATCATTTAACTCTAAGAATTCACAGGTCCTACTCTGGGGAAATGGCTATAATGTGGGTTAAGGAGGCAGCATTAAAACCAGTCAGAAGACTGTTACAATAACCTCTAGTAGGAGTGATGGTGGCTTGGACCTGAGTGTTCATGTTCTATCTGTACTGTGTACACTGACTGCATGTGAGCTGATGAGCTAGAGATTACTGTGAGAGCAAGGGAGGCATCAAAAATAATGCCAATATTTCTGAGCTGAGCACCTGGAAGGATGGCATTGATCTTGACTGAGAAGTGGAAGGTTCAAGGAGGATCAGGTTGGGAGGTGGGGAGAATAAAGGTCTTGGTTGTGCACATGTTACATTAAAGTTATCCCAATGCTGTGTAGGAGAGATGCCCCAGATCGGCTTAACTCATTCTTTCCTAAATCCCTTGGAAAACACAAAGAAAACAGAGAAACTGAAGGCAGTAATTTCCTGAATCTCTGACAACAGATTCAGTGTCTGAGTCTGGAAGAGGGAAGTGGTGTTGTGAGTTGTATGTTGTTCCTCTCTCAGCACTCAGTCCATGGGGCTGGTGGGTCCTAAAGTCTTCAGGGGGCTATTGCTTGAGACCAATGCAGTCCATTTCCCAGTGTTTTCACATGGGAAGTAACAGGTATTCCCTGGAAAATCTCCAATCCTGTCCTTGGAGACCATTCTCAAAGCTGCAACTTCAGTCAGGTCCCGTATATATAAGTAAATAAATACAATTTAACTTAAATAAATAATACTTTCCTTAAAATGAAGACAGATCATTTATGGACTGGTTCATAAACCAAAGATTACAGTTTTTTAATTCTATGTTCCTGATATCAAAAACAAAACAATGACATAGAACATGTCATTGCTTATCATATGTCATTCGGACAAAGAACCAAGAAGTTTGGGTTTCTCAGACAAACCTTAATCAGTATGTAAGACACCAGAGGGGGCATATTGTGGTGATTTGATCACTCAAAACATTAAAAATATTTTAACTTTTCCTGTAGGAGAAACATGAAATTGTTATCCTGTGTCTAATATTCACACTATGAACAAACTCCGTTCCAGGCTCCCTCTCCTTGGATGTTCTTTCCTGTATGCATGTGTGACAACACTGGATGTTGCTGTGATAAGCTCTGTGTCTCAATGTTCTGTTCAAAGTGATCATAGGAAATTTTCTGGCTTCCCTGTCTGGGCCCTGCTGAGGACATTGTCCCAAACAATGACAGCTCCCCTAGATGGAACCAAAGTCTTCTCTAAACAATGTGCTTTAATGCTACTTACTGTTTTATCCCCACTTTAAGCATTATCTAATCCAAGTTCTTCCCTCTATGAAGATGAGGACTCAGGTGCTTTCTGTCCCATTGTCATCATCAACACACACACACACACACACACACACACACACACACACACACACACAGTCTTCTTATCCTGTCTCCGCAGTACTTTCCTGAAGACCAGTATTTAGTGTAGAATATATTGTATCTGTTTAATGCTATTCACATTTAAGCCAACTTTCTGTGATTTCTTTAAATTCAAATCTCGGAAATACATCATAGACGGAGAACCTTCTTCTTCTAGTTGCAGGAGTGGGAGAGGGTTGGTCCTGCTCAATAGAGTAGAGAAAGATAAAACCCCTTCACATTCCTTTTCAGCTTCTCTAGGTTACTTTTTGGTGGTGCCGCCTTCTGGTGGTCACATTGCAATTTGCACCTCCAAAATAGGGCCAATTTTTTTTTTTTTTTAATTGCTTAAAGTATTACAAAAAGTATTACATATGTCTCCTTTTTTTTTCCGCCGCCCTTGACAATCCCCTGGCCTCCCCTACCCCCCAGTGTCTTATGTCCATTGGTTATGCTTATATGCATGCATACAAGTCCTTTGGTTGATCTCTTACCCACCCCCTCCTGCCCTCCCACCATCCCAGGCCTTTCTGCTGTAGTTTGACAGTCTGTTTGAGGCAGCTCTGCCTCTGTATCTATCTTTGTTCATAAGTTTATAATGGTCTTTATTATCCAGAAATGAGTGACATCATGTGGTATTTTTCCTTCATTGACTGGCTTATTTCACTTAGCATAATGCTCTCCAGTTCCATCCATACTGTTGCAAATGGTAAGAGTTCCTTCTTTTTTATAGCAGCATACTATTACATCATGTAGATGTACCACGGTTTTCTAATCCATTCATCTACAGATGGGCACTTAGGCTGTTTCCAGATCTTACCTATGGTGAATTGTGCTGCTATGAACATAGGGGTGCATATATCCTTTCTGATTGGTGTTTCTGGTTTCCTGGGATATATTCCTAGAAGTGGGATCACAGGATCAAATGGGAGTTCCATTTGTAGTTCTTTGAGGAAACTCCATACTGTCTTCCATAGTGGCTGCACCAGTCTGCATTCCCACCAGCAGTGCAAAAGTGTTCCTTTTTCTCCACACCCTCTCCAGCACTTGTCATTTGTTGATTTGTTGATGATAGCCATTCTGACAGGTGTGAGATGGTACCTCATTGCTGTTTTGATTTGCATCTCTCGGAGGATTAGTGACTTTGAGCGTGTTTTCATATGTCTCTTGGCTTTCTGAATGTCCGGTTTTGAAAGGTGTCTATTTAGGTCCTTTGCCCATTTTTTGATTGGATTGTTTATCTTCCTTTTGTTAAGTTGTTTGAGTTCCCTATAAATTTTGGAGATTAGGCCCTTATCAGATATGACACTGGCAAATATGTTTTTCCACACAGTGGGTTTTCTCGTTGTTTTGTTGATGGTTTCTTTTGCTGTGCAGAAGCTTTTTATTTTGATGTAGTCCCATTTGTTTATTTTCTCTTTAGTTTCCAATGTCCTAGGAGCTGTATCGGTGAAGAAATTGCTTCGGCATATGTCTGAGATTTTGTTGCCTTTGGATTTTTCTAGTATTTGTATGGTTTCCCGTTGTATATTTAAGTCCTTTATCCATTTTGAGTTTATTTTTGTGTATGGTGTAAGTTGGTGGTCTAGTTTCATTTTCTTGCATGTATCTGTCCAATTTTCCCAACACCATTTATTGAAGAGACCGTCTGGACTCCATTGTATGTTCTTGCCTCCTTTGTCAAACATTAATTGAGCGTATTGGTTGGGGCTGATTTCTGGGCTCTCTATTCTATTCCATTGATCTATATGTCTGTTCTTGTGCCAGTACCAGGCAGTTTTGAGAGCAGTGGCTTTGTAATTCAGCTTGATATCTGGCATTTAGATCCCACCTACTTTTTTCTTTCTCAGGATTGCTGCAGCTATTCAGGGTCATTTTTTATTCCAGATGAATTTTTGGAGATTACGTTCTAGGTCTGTGAAATATGCCATTGGTATTTTAATGGGAAGTGTGTTGAATTTATAGATTGCTTTGGGCAGTATGGACATTTTAATGATGTTGATTCTACCAATCCAATAACATGGTATGTTCTTCCATCTGTTTATGTCTTCCTCTATCTCTTTTTTGAAGGTCCTGTAGTTTTCTGAGTAGACGTCTTTTATCTCTTTAGTTAAGTTTATTCCTAGGTAGCTTAATTTTTTTGGTGCGATGGTAAATGGGATTGCTTTTTTAGTCTGTCTTTCTGCACATTTACTATTGGTGTATAGAAATGCCATAGATTTCTTGGCGTTAATTTTGTATCCTGCTACATTGCCGAATTCTTTTATTAGGTCTAATAGTTTATTGATGGAGTCTTTAGGGTTTTTTAAGTATAATATCATGTCATCTGCAAATATGGACAGTTTTACTTCTTCTTTTCCAATTTGGATGCCTTTTATTTCTTCTTCTTGTCTAATTGTAATGACTAATACTTCCAGTACTATGTCAAACATGAGTGGTGAGAGTGGGCATCCCTATCTTGTTCCTCTTCTTTGGGGAAATGGTGTTAGTTTTTGTCCATTGAGTATGATGTTGGCTGTGGGTTTGTCATATATGGCTTTTATTATGTTGAGGTATGATCCTTCATTTCCCACCTTGCTGAGAGTTTTCATCAAAAATGGGTATTGAATTTTGTCAAATGCTTTTTCTGCATCAATTGATATGACTATGTCGTTTTTTTCTTTCAATTTGTTTATGTGATGTATCACGTTTATTGATTTGCGGATATTGTACCATCCTTGCATCCCTGGGATAAATCCTACTTGGTCGTGGTGTATGATCTTTCTGATGTACTGCTGGATCTGATTTGCTAAGATTTTGTTGAGGATTTGGCAACTATGATCATGAGGGATATTGGCCTATAATTCTCTTTCACTGTGTTGTGTTTACCTGGTTTTGGTATTAGGGTGATGCTGGCTTCATAGAATGAGCTTGGAAGTGTTCCTTCCTCTTGGATTTTTTGTAGTAGTCTGAGGAGGATAGGTTTTAGTTCTTCCTTGAATGTTTCGTAAAACTCCCCTGTGAAGCCAACTGGTCCTGGGCTTTTGTTTGCTGTAAGTTTTTTGATGACTGCTTCAATTTCTTCCATAGTTATTGGCCTATTGAGATTTTTAGATTCTTCCTGATTGAGTTTTGGAATGTTGTATTTTTCTAGGAATATGTCCATATCCTCCAGGTTGTCTAGTTTGTTGGAGTAGAGTTGTCCATAGTATTTTTTAACAATCATTTGTATTTCTGTGGGATCTGTTGTTATTTCGCCTCTATCATTTCTGATTTTGTTGATTTGGGTCCTTTCTCCTTGCTGCTTGGTGAGCCTGGCTAGAGGTTTGTCAATCTTGTTTATCCTTTCAAAGAACCAGCCCTTTGTTTCATTGATTTTCTGAATCGTTTTTTTGGTCTCTATGTCATTTATTTCTGCTCTAATCTTTATTATCTCCTTCCTTCTGCTCACTCTGGGCTTTTCTTGTTGCTCTCTTTCTAATTCTTTGAGCTGTTGATTTAGATGATTTACTACCATTTTTTCTTGTTTGTTGAGATAGGCCTGTAGAGCTATAAACTTCCCTCTCAGGACTGCTTTCATTGCGTCCCAAAGGTTTTGGATTGTTGTGTTTTCATTGTAATTAGTTTCCAGGATGTTTTTAATTTCTTCTTTGATCTCATTGGTAACCCGATCAATATTTAATAACGTGCTATTCAGCTTCCAAGTGTTTGAGTATTTTGAGTTGTTTTTGTTGTAGTTTATTTCTAATATTTTGGCCTTGTGGTCTGAGAAGATGCTTGGTATTATTTCAATCTTCTTGAATTTGGGGAGACTTTCTTTGTGACCCAATATGTGGTCTATTTTTGAAGATGTCCCATGAGCACTTGAGATGAACGTATATTTTGTTGCTTTGGGGTGAAGTGTTCTGAAGATATCAATTAAGTCCATCTGATCTAGTGAGTCATTTAGAATTGCTGTTTCTTTGCTGAGTTTTTGTCTAGCAGATTTATCCAGTGATGTCAGTGGTGTCTTAAAGTCCCCTACTATGATTGTATTGTTGTCGATCTCTCCCCTGATATCTCCAAGAGTTTTCTTATGTATGTGGGTGCTCCTGCATTGGGTGCATATATGTTTATCAAGGTTATATCCTCTTGTTGTATTGCTCCCTTTAGTATTATGAAGTGGCCTTTCTTTTCTCTTGTTATGGCCTTCACTTTGAGGTCTATTTTGTCTGATATAAGTATTGCTACTCCAGCTTTTTTTTCATTTCCATTTGCCTGAAAGATATTTTTCCATCCCTTCACTTTCACTCTGTGTGAGTCCCTTCTAATGAGGTGGGTCTCTTGTAGACAGTAAATATATGGGTCATGTTTTTTTATCCATTCAGCCATTCGATGTCTTTTGATTGGACCGTTTAGTCCATTTACGTTTAAAGTTATTATTGAAAGGTACTTGTTTGTAGCCATTTCTATTTTTTTTTTTTTTTTTTTGTGGCGGTTTCCTTTCTGGGCTTTTTAGTTCTTCTTTTTACACCAGTCCCTTTAGCATTTCTTGCATTGCTGGCTTGGTGGTGATAAACTCCCTTAGCCTTTTTTTGTCTGTGAAGCTTCTTATTTCCCCTTCAATTTTGAATGATAGCCTTGCTGGATAGAGTATTCTTGGATTCAGTCCTTTGCTTTGCATCACTTTGTAAATTTCTGTCCATTCTTTTCTGGCCTGATGTGTTTCTGTTGAGAAATCATTTGATCATCTGATGGGGGAGCCTTTGTAGGTAACTCTCTGTTTCTCTCTTGCAGCCTTTAAGATTCTGTCTTTGTCTTGTACATTTGCCATCGTTATTATGACGTGTCTTGTTGTGGATCTTTTGGAGTTCATCTTGCCTGGGACTCTCTGTACTTGTGTAACTTTTTTCTTCCCCATATCAGGGAAGTTTTCTGACATTATTTCTTCAAATAGATTTTCTAATCCTTGCTGCTCTTCTTGTCCTTCTTGCAGCCCTATTATGCATATGTTACTTCGTTTCATGTTGTCCCGAAGCTCCCTTAGGCTTTCCTCCTGATTTTTAATTCTTTTCTCCAGTTGCTGTTCAGATTGAGCTTGTTTCTCTGCCTTATCTTTTAATTCACTAATTCGGTCCTCTGCTTCTTCTAGTCTGCTGTTGAAACTTTCCATGGTATTTTTGATTGTAGCTATATCACTTTTCATTTCTTCCTGATTCTTGCATAGGTTGTTGCTTTTCTCAGCCATCCGGTGAATGAATTGTACAGCCATTATTCTGAATTCTTTTTCTGTCATGTTGCATGCTTCAACTTCATTAATGTCCTTTCTTGGCGACTCCTCATTGTCTTTTCTCTGGGTGTTGTTTCGTCTCTTCATTCTGATTATCTCCCGACGGTTCAAACGTCGAGTTGCATGGGCCTGGGCCGTGTGCAGTGGGAGCCTCCCACCACCCTAGTGTCACTGAAGTGCTCTGACACTAAGATGTGTGGTTGTTGTGGGTTGGTGGGAACCAGGCTCGCTCAGAGTCAGTGTTGTCAGCGCTCAATGTGGCCTCGTATGCGCCCTTAGAATCAGGGACCCTGCCTGCACCGTGCTGTAACAGAGACCCCCTGAAGCGTGTTGAAAACCAGAGCCCCCTAGCGTGCACCAGGAGTCAGAGTTCCCCAGAATCCCGTATCAGAGTCTCTGTTGCTTCCCGTGACCTTGCCTTGAGAATCAGGGTCCCTGTGTGCCCTTGCACCAGGAATTGGAGTCACTGGCTCTTAGTATGAATGGACAGAAAATCAGGATCTTAGGCGCAGGTGAAAAGAAACACAGTCAAGTCACTGGTGCTTGGTGCTGCCACCTGCCCAGAGAATCGGGGTCCCTGGGCCTGTGATATGTGGGACAAATTCCAGGTGTCCTCGCGAGTGTTCCCAGCCCAGGGCTCAGAAGCCGGCAGTGCGCCTAGGCTCAGTTCCTGGGGTTCGCACGTTTGCTTCCAGCCCAGGACGCAGAAACTGGCAGTGCACATAGGATCAGTTCCAAGGTGCTCGCGCACTTCCAGGCTAAAGTTCCTGGAGCACTGAGGCCCCGGCAAGGGGTGGGTCTCTCAGTTAGTTACTCTGGCACTGCCCGCAAGCCTGCGGGAGTGGGGGATGGGCTCTGTTACTCACGGATCTGCCCCGGGGATTTCTGAACTTTTGGTGTCCGCAGGTCTGTAGCTGTGGTCACAGGTCTCTGTCCCCAGTAGCTGCAGGGTCCTGGTATGCTTCTGAGATCAGACTGGGTGGTGCTGAGGCCAGGATCCTAGTCTCAAGCAGCTCTGTTTCCCAAGATGGCGTGGTCCCCGTTCCTGTGCTGGCCACCCAGGAGTGTCCGCTCAGGGAGCGGGACTCCACCGCCTAAGACTGCCCGGTTTAGCAGCCCCTTAGAAGACCTGCAGAATCTAACTGTCCCTAGCTCTTACACACACACCACATGCGTCGACACACTCCTCTATCACTTCCTTGCGCTCTCACACTCTCTCCCTCCCTACCTTCCTGCTGGTCGCCATTTTTGAAGTCCCCAAACTTTTTTCGTAAAAAATTTTTTTAAATTGATTTCAGAGAGGAAGGGAGATGTAGAGATAGATAGAAACATCAATGATGAGAGAGAATCATTGGCTTCCTCCTGCATGGCCCATACTGGGGATCGAGTTTGCAATCTGAGCATGTGCCCTGAGTGGGAATGGAACCATGAACTCCTGGATCATAGGTGGACACTCATCCACTGAGTCATGCCGGCCAGGCTCAAACTATTTTTTTCAAGGCTGGGGTCTCTGCCAGGGACATAAGCAAGTAAAGTGAGTGTCATAAAGAATTTCAACAATGGTGAGTAAGGACGCATATGTAATACCTTAATCAATAAAGAAAAAAATAGAATTTCAAAATGGCAAAAGCAAAGTATTAAACCTACTGCTGGACTTTCTAAATGACTTCACAGATTGGAATCTAATTAAGGTGGTCATCCCTAGCAGGGCAAAGGATGTGTTCATCCTTTAGGTCAATTTCCCCCCAAATTTAAGTCATAAAATACGTGGAGACCTACAGTCATCCTCAATGTGAGAACTAGAGACTCTCCCACTAAAGATGAACAAAACGATAAGATTCCTAAGTGCCTTAGTAAGACACGTGTGCTCTGAGGGGTGGAAGTGGATGGCGGCTGCTGTTGAAGCTCTATGACAATGACATCAGTGATGACAGTGACAGCAGTGTCAGCGTCAGTTCTAATGATCAGCAGTTTAAGCAAACTATGAGGTGTAAGGACATCCACGACTATGACCATTCAAGGGTCTGACACATCTATGGGGCTTTCATGGCTCCAATAGTGTGGGCCATGCTGGACGGTACCCTCCAGAGTAAAGGAGAAGTTGCTGTGCTTGTACCTTCATCTAATCGATGTTAGGAGAATGAAACGTGCTTTGTTAAGACTCTTGTGATACCTCATACAGAATGACATGCACATTCCTATGGTTTGGAGCAAAGACATGTCTTCAAAGGCAATCGAGCAACAGACGTTGACCAGCTTCTAGGCCTCAGGAGAGACAGAGAGTCTTAACATGGGCTGTAAGGTGACCCAGTAGCCAGAATTGCCATCATGATCTGGGTTTTATCACACCCCCCAACAGAAGGTAAGGTGGGGAGAGAAGCATCCATCTCAGATGGAAGTGACACATCCTGAATTAGATGAGAACAGGTGGCCAAGACCATGGGCACCTACCACTCCAGCTTTGTGACCTGTCACAGAGCTCTGACCTGTGGAATCACAGGAAGTTCATTTTGACTGGTCAAGAAAGAAGGAAAAGGCTCCACTTGCTCCAGTTTATACTGGCCCTCATTCCCCCTCCACCAAAACACACTGTCAGCTACTCCGTTGCCTGTCCCTAGGCTCCTACTCAGACTTACTCACTGACAAACAAATGCCCTGGGACACAGCTAACTTGTTGACTTAGCTGAGCCATGTCTAGTGGTATGAAAATTAAATATGTCCTTTCAGGTTTCTCCCAGGTCATGTGGAAAGTGCTACCTCTGGGCACTGCTTTCAGATCGAGCTGCACATGTCTCTACTGGGTCAAAACTGGAGACTGGATACCTCAGGCCCCCAATTTTGTCTTCAACTCCAAGCCTACCCTGCATTCCCCACCTTACCCCGGTTCCATACAACCCTTTTTCTAGGCTGACTAACCTGTACTCCAACTCCCTTCCTGATACAAATCCCAAACTCCCAGGAATCATCTTCTATGTTCATAGTGTCCCTATTCTACAATCCCTCATTGCTCTTCACCAACTGGATGCTCATCTCCTTCTCCACCTTGCCCCTATCACATGTCCTCTACCAGCCTGGTGCTCCCTCTTGTACCAATGTCAGGGCATTATACAGAGTCTTCAACTACCTTGTAATTTCCCTTACCCTGTGTCTCACCCGTCATGCCCATCCAAGTCTAAGAGAATGGCACTCCCCCACCCTTCCTTGCACCAGCTCCAGTGGTTTCTTCCTCAGTAACTAAGTTGGCCTCTCACTCATAATTCTAAACTCCATTCTGAGTCCCCCAAAAGCCCTGTTCCATGGCACACTAAGTCCTTTTGAACCCTTATAATGCCTAACATCCAAACATTCCCATGCTTTATAATTTCTCATCCTGACTCTGAGAAGACACCATCCCTCCATGTCCCCTTCATACCCACCTTTTCTTATCGACAATAATTCTCTGGGCAGGCCCCCAAGGATTTCAGCTAAATACCACAGAGGCCACAAGGAGCAGAAAGGAAATAGAACCAGAAGAGACATTTATTTCTGATTTCCCACGTTCTGGTTATGGACTCTCTAAGAACAGGCACATGGAGTTTATGAAAGCAACAAAGAATGAGGACAGTGATGTCTGGCCTTGGCTTCAGGTCACAGAGGGCCCAAAATAAGTTTGTTAAATGCAGGCCTTCGCATGACTGACATGACAAAGATCCTGGATATTTACCGGAATTCCAGAGTTTTATGACATAATATTTTTTAACATCTCTGTGACCTTTCCCTTGAAAGTGCAGTTAAAATGCATGTGGAATGAAAATACTCTTAGGGCTGGCAGCCAGGCAGCTTGAAGCGAACATGAGGCTTGCTTGCTTCAGCGAAGGAGGAATCCAACGTTCCCTGCCTGCTGCTGCCGGCCACTGAGCTTGCAGTTTGAAACATTGTTACAAAAACAGAAGCTAGGGAGGGAAAATGGCGGCGGTATAAACAGACGTGTCCCGTGCCTTGTCCTGGAGCAGATAAGGGTGAGCAGCTGAAACGGGTAACATACAGCCCGAATAGGCAGAGGATTTTCGGCTGAGAGACTGTCTGCAGCTAGGAAAGACTGAGAACCCCCAGGAAAAAAAGGACGGTTGGAGACTGCGGCTGAAGCCTCTCTTGGTGCGCCAGCTAAGCAGCGGAGTCCGCGCCATCTTGGGTGGTTGTTGCTGGCATCCAGAGACCAGCTACTAACCTGGAAACGAGGGATCTCAAGCAGCGCGACTGCATGAACTCAGACGAGCACTGCTTCTTCTCACAGAAAGGTTGGACATCCCCTAAAGGTGCAGTTTGCAGTTCGGGTTGGAGGGAGGACCATGCTCGCGCACGCGGGGCGGAATCTGCGCCCCACAGAGTCCACAGCCGTTGGGACCAGCGTGACCCGCGAGTGGGGAAGGGGCCCCACAGGGCTGCTGGCAGAAGGGAACGTGAAAAATGAGCCCATAGCTGGACTGGATGTAAAGGAGCAGCCTTGGACTTTGCCAATCTGCTGGCTGCTTGGTGCCAGGGGCGAGTGGGCGCACGGAGACTGCGCGAGGAGACTGCGCACAGACCTGGAAGGTGGAGGCTTGCGAATTCGCACAACTATCAGGCTCTTGTTACAGTTCCCCTTGGATCCGTGCATTTGATTATTAAACCCAGTGCATGGGATTCCCCAGTTGGGGTCATTCGCAGAGCCTGTAGGGGAAAGTTCTTTTTGGGGAGCCTGGGAAACAGTGGGCAGTGGCAAGGAACCAGCTCTGGGCAGTGGTCTTTTCCAAATACCATAGAGGAAAAAAAAACAAAAACCCGACTGATAGAGAGGACTTATAGCCTCGGAGGTCAATCCAGACACACTGCCACCCAGAGGCAGAGCCACGAACTGTCTCTTCTGTGATCACAAATAAAGGCAGTCTGGTAAACAAAAACAACCTGCCTTAAAATCAGGTCTGTGGTTTACTGCACGAGGGACAGTGTATCGCAGGGAAGTTCAACACTCCCCTGAATGCCTGGCAGGACTGAGGCGTGCCAAAAAGAAGAGTGGAAGATCTGAAGCACCTTCACTTCCGAATATTTTTATATATTTTTTTTTAATTCTTTTTTCACCATTTCATTAAGAACCTATTTTATTATTATTTTTTATTTTTTTCATCACTTGATTTTACCTTTTTAATTACTACATTTTTTAAACCAATATTATTGCTATCCTTTTACCATTTTTTCAAGTGTCATTTTATTTTTTATTTTTATTTTTTTATTTTTCTTTATTTTATTTTGGGATTAGTGTTCTACACTCTATTTTCATCGTTCCTTTAGCATCATTTCTCTCTATCTCACATTTACCCTTAAGCCAAAACTCTCTTCCTCACTTTTCCCCTTTTGTTGTCCTGTTTCTCTTACCCTATTCCTGCTTTGGATTTTCCCTATTCCTTCTTTCTACCCACTGTCTAAATTTCACCCTACTTATATATCTAATTTCCAATCCCTCGCTCTAAATCCATATACACCTCTCTCTTATCTTTCTTCACTATCTAATTTTTCTCTCTCTCTCTCTCTGTCGTTTTGCTAGTGTTTGCTTGATTTTGAGTATATTGGGGTTTTTTATGCTTGTGTGGGAAATTGTTTTGTTTTTCAATTTTATTTTTCTGTTTTGCTTACTTTTTCTTTATCTGGTTATTTTTGTGCTTCTGTTTTCCCTTGCCTCGCTTGATATTGGTGGTTGTTTGTAGTTTGCATTAGTCTCCAGGGATCTGGTGCTGGAGTTCATTGAGATTGGTTGCGGTTCTCTTGGAGTTTTCTCCCCATACAAATAGCCTCTTCCCCACCTCTACTTCATTCTCTTACTTTTTTGTTTGTTTTTTTTGTTTTTGTTTTTGTTTTTTTTTGTTTGTTTGTTTGTTTGTTTTGGTCTTTTTGTTTTTTTCTTCTCTCCTTTTTCCCAATCTCATTTCGGCACTCCTTTTTGTTTTTTATTTTTCTCTTTAATCTATTTCCTCTTTTTCCTTCATTATCCCCTAATTCTCTTCACTCGGGGTGTCACCTTTATTTGGGGTTATTAATATCGTGAATGCATTTAGTTCGGTGCCTTGTACGTTGTGCCTTGTTGTGTTGTATTTTGTGCCTTTGAATCAGCGCAGCAGAGAGAGAACTACATAACCAAACAACTTGAGAAGAGAAATCATGGTGAAACAAAGAACCAACCCAAATATGAAAGAAAAACAGGCATCATCAGAAAAGGAAGTAAACGAAATGGAGGCAATGGAGGCAAGCAACCTGTCAGAGAAAGAATTCAGAGTAATGGCCATAAGGTGGATGAAAAGAATGGAAGACCAATTCAACAATATGTGTAGGAACCAAGAGGAAATGAAGAAGAACCAAGAGGAAATGAAGAGAAACCAAGAAGAAATGAAAAATGACATCACTGCCATAAAGAACTCAATAGAAAGCATCAACAGTAGACTAGAAGAAGCAGAGGACCGCATCAGCGAGCTAGAAGACAAGGTAGAAAAAAATACCCAAACAGAACAGCTTCTAGAAAAAAAAAATAAAAAGCAGGAGGAGAGCCTAAGAGAACTCTGGGACAATGCTAAACGAAACAACATCCGAATAATAGGGGTGCCAGAAGGAGAGGAAACTGAGCAAGGAATAGAAAACCTGTTTGAAAAAATAGTAACAGAAAATTTCCCTGATATAGGGAGGAAAAAACTCACAAAAAATCCAAGAAGCTCACAGAGTCCCAAACAAAATGAACCAAAAATACCGACTCCAAGGCACATAATAATTAAATTGGTAAACACCAATGACAAAGCAAGAATCTTAAAAGCAGCCAGAGAGAGACAGAAAGTTACCTACAAAGGATCCCCCATCAGACTAGCGACCGATTTCTCAACAGAAACACATCAGGCAAGAAGGGAATGGAATGAAATATACAAAGTCATGCAAAGGAAGGGTCTGAATCCAAGAATACTATACCCAGCGAGGCTATCAATCAAAATTGAGGGTCAAATCAGGAGCTTCACAGACAAAAATGGTCTACGGGAGTTTATTACAACCAAACCAGCAATGCAAGAAATGCTAAAGGGTCTGCTGTAAATAGAAAAAACAGGAAACAAAGAAGGAACGCAGCGGTAAAGAACAAAAATGGCGGCTAACAAGTTTCTATCAATAATAACTTTAAATGTAAATGGATTAAATTCCCCAGTCAAAAGGCATAGGGTAAATGAGTGGATAAGAAAACATGACCCATATATCTGCTGTCTACAGGAAACCCACCTCAGAAAAAAAGACGCACACAGACTGATGGTGAAGGGATGGAAAAAGGTTTTTCAGGCCAATGGAAGTGAAAAAAGAGCCGGGGTAGCAATACTTATAACTGACAAATTAGATCTCAAAGTGAAGGACATAAAAAGAGATCAAGAAGGCCACTTCATAATACTAAAGGGAGCAGTCCAACAAGAAGAAATAACTCTGGTAAATATATATGCACCCAATATAGGAGCACCCAAATAGGTAAGAAATCTTCTGGAGGAGATCAAGGGAGAGATTGACAGCAATACAATCATAGTAGGGGACCTTAACACCCCATTATCTCCACTGGACAAATCCTCTAAACAGAAACTCAGCAAAGAAACATCAATCCTAAATGACTCACTAGATCAGATGGAATTAATTGACATCTTCAGAACATTTCACCCCAAAGCCACAGAATATACATTCTCCTCAGGTGCACATTTGTCATCTTCAAAGATAGACCATATATTGGGTCACAGACAAAGTCTCTTCAAATTCAAGAAAATTGAAATCATATCAAGTATCTTCTCAGACCACAAAGGCATAAAACTGGAAATCAACTACAACAAAAACAATCCAAAAAAATCAAACACATGGAGACTAAATAGCATGCTATTAAACAATGACTGGGTCACCAGTGAGATCAAAGAAGAAATAAAAAACATCATGGCAACAAATGACAATGAAAACACAACAATCCAAAACCTATGGGACACAGCAAAAGCAGTCTTGAGAGGGAAGTTCATAGCTCTACAAGCCTACTGCAAGAAACAAGAAACAATGAGAATAAATGACCTAACTCTACAACTTGAAGAGTTAGAAAGAGAGCAACAAAAAAGGCCCACTGTAAGCAGAAGGAAGGAAATAACAAAGATCAGAGCGGAGATAAACGACATAGAGACCAAAAATCAATACAAAAGATCAACAAAACCAAGAGCTGGTTCTTTGAAAGGATAAACAAGATTGATACACCTCTAGCCAGGCTCACCAAGAAACAAAGAGAGAGTACCCAAATAAACAAAATCAGAAATGAAAGAGGAGAAATAACAACAGAACCCATAGAAATACAAAGGATTGTTAAAAAATACTATGAACAACTCTACTCCAACACACTAGACAACCTGGAGGAAATGGACATATTCCTAGATAAATACAACCTTCCAAAACTTAACCAGGAAGAATCTAAAAATCTCAATAGGCCAATAACTATGGAGGAAATCGAAGCAGTCATCAAAAAGCTTCCAGTAAACAAAAGCCCGGGGCCAGATGGCTTCACAGGGGAGTTTTACCAAACATTCAAGGAAGACCTAAAACCTATCATCTTCAGACTATGTCGAAAGATCCAAGAGGAAGGAACACTTCCAACCTCATTCTATGAAGCCAACATCACCCTAATCCCAAAACCAGATAAAGACAATACAATGAAAGAGAATTATAGGCCAATATCCCTCATGAACATAGATGCCAAAATCCTCAACAAAATCCTAGCAAATCGGATCCAGCAGTACATCAAAAAGATCATACACCATGACCAAGTAGGATTTATCCCAGGGATGCAAGGATGGTACTATATCCGCAAATCAATAAACGTGATACATCACATAAACAAATTGAGAGAAAAAAAAATCACATAGTCATATCAATTGATGCGGAAAAAGCATTTGACAAAATCCAACACCCTTTCTTGATAAAAACTCTCAGCAAGATAGGAATTGACGGATCATACCTCAACATAATAAAAGCCATATATGACAAACCCACAGCCAACATCATAATCAATGGGCAAAAACTAAAACCATTCCCCCTAAAAACAGAAAAAGACAGGGATGCCCCCTCTCACCACTCCTGTTCAACATAGTACTGGAAGTACTAGCCATTGCGATCAGACACGAAGAAGAAATAAAAGGCATCCAGATTGGAAAAGAAGAAGTAAAACTGTCCTTATTTGCAGATGACCTGATACTGTACATACAGAACCCTAAAGACTCCATCAAAAAATTATTAGACTTAATAAATGAATTCGGCAATGTAGTAGGATACAAAATTAATGCTAAGAAATCCATGGCATTTCTTTACACCAATAGTGAACTTACAGAAAGTGAAACTACAGAAGCAATCCCATTTACCATTGCACCAAAAAAATTAAAATACCTAGGAATAAACTTAACTAAGGAGGTAAAAGACTTATAAGCTGAAAACTACAGGACACTGAAAAAAGAGATAGAGGAAGACATAAACAGATGGAAGAACATAACGTGTTCATGGATTGGTAGAATCAACATCATCAAAATGTCCATACTACCCATAACAATTTATAGATTCAATGCAATCCCCATTAAATTACCAACGGCATATTTCACAAATCTAGAACGAACGTTCCAAAAATTCATCTGGAATAAAAAAAGACCCCGAATAGCTGCAGCAATCCTGAGAAAACACAAAGTAGGTGGGATCTCAATACCAGATATCAAACTGTATTACAAAGCCACTGTTCTTAAAACAGCTTGGTACTGGCACAAGAACAGACATATAGATCAATGGAATAGAATAGAGACCCCAGAAAGCGACCCAAACCACTATGCCCCATTAATATTCGACAAAGGAGGCAAGAGCATACAATGGAGTCAAGACAGTCTTTTCAATAAATGGTGTTGGGAAAATTGGACAGATACATGCAAAAGGATGAAACTAGATCACCAACTCACACCATACACAAAAATAAACTCAAAATGGATAAAAGACTTAAACGTAAGAGGGGAAACCATAACAATACTAGAGGAATCCACAGGCAGCGAAATCGCAAACATATGCCGAAGAAATTTCTTCTCTGATAATGCTCCTAGGGCAATGGAAACTAAAGAGAAAATAAACAAATGGGACTACATCAAAATAAGAAGCTTTTGCACAGCAAAGGAAACCATCAACAAAACAACAAGAAGACCCACTACATGGGAGAACATATTTGCCAATGATACCACCGATAAGGGTTTAATTTCCAACATTTACAGGGACCTCATGAAACTTAACAAAAGGAAGATAAACAATCCAATCAAAAAATGGGCAACGGACCTAGATAGCCACTTCTCGAAAGAGGACATACAGAAGGCCGAAAGACATATGAAAACCTGCTCAAAGTCACTAATTATACGAGAGATGCAAATCAAAACGACAATGCGGTATCATCTCACACCTGTCAGAATGGCTATCATCAACAAATCAACAAGCAACAAGTGTTGGAGAGGATTTGGAGAAAAAGGAACCCTTCTGCACTGCTGGTGGGAATGCAGACTGGTGCAGCCACTGTGGAGAACAGTATGGAGCTACCTCAGAAGACTAAAAATGGAACTCCCATTTGACCCAGTGATCCCACTACTAGGAATATATCCCAAGAAACCAGAAACGCCAATAAGAAAAGATATATGCACCCCTATGTTCATAGCAGCACAATTCACCATAGCTAAGATTTGGAAACAGCCTAAGTGCCCATCAGCAGATGAGTGGATTAGAAAACTGTGGTACATCTACACAATGGAATACTACGCTGCGGTAAAAAAAAAGGAACTCTTGCCTTTTGCAACAGCATGGATGGAACTGGCGAGCATTATGCTAAGTGAAATAAGCCAGTCAGAGAAAGATAAATACCACATGATCTCACTCATTTGTGGATTATAGAGAACAACATAGACTGATGAAAAGGGACAGACCCAAAGACTGAGAAACAGCGATCAGGCTATCAATCCGCAGAAGGAAAGTAGGGGAGGGTGGGTTTAAGGGGAAGAGATCAACCGAAGGACTTGTATACATGTATATAAGCCAAACCAATGGACATGGACAACAGGGGGATGGGAGCATGAGTTTTTGTGTGGGGGGGAGGTTGGGGGTTAATGGGGGGGATGTGGACATATTTGTAATACGTTAACTAATAATAAAAAAAAGGAAAATAAAAGAAAATACTCTTAATGGTTAGCCTGCTCTCCAGGTGCACTCAGATTCTGGGACAAAGGCCACTCCAAGGCAACCTTGTGCCATGGAATGATCTGGGCAGTCAGGTCATCTGTTTTGGAGGGTAAGTCAGAAGTGAGGGGGGCAAGTTAGAAACATTTATTTGGAGGATTATAGCCAGATAAAGAAATACTGGAAAATTTGAAAATAGGTAAGATGAGCAAGATAATAGAATCAGCTAATTACACATAGGTGATGTCAAAAGAAAACATACATTGGGCAAATTGAAAGAGGCAAGAAACACTTTATTGAAGACCGACCATGCAATAGGACAGTGAGACTGAGCTCATCACCTTCAAAATAAAAGGCTGAGTAGATTTTAAGAATGGAAGCAGGAATCATAGGCATCTGTGTTTGCTAGTTGGCTTTACACAAAAGAAAAGTAAAACTTCTCATGAAATCCTGACTGCAGTTCCTTTCACTTCTTGGCTGTAAATGTCCTCACCCAAGTTAGGATGCTAACCTCCCTTAGAGACTGGAACACAGGGACACCATGAGGATTAATTTTCAAAAGGGTGGGCCCAGGCTCTTGAGACAGATATTCTGTGAGACATAACACTGGCACGAAGTTTTTAAGGAGACTTACGTATATTTCCAAAGGGCAGAGAAAAAAAATCTGCAATTGCAAATTGGGATTACATTTCTGAAGAAAATGCTCTCAAACAATGGAGGTCAGAGGCCTGCAGTCAGGAAGAACCCATCTAAACATAAGTGACTCTGAGGCAACATGAAGGCACACCCGGTCATAACAAAACGGCTTTCTGCACAGTGGAGGGAGACACCATTAAATGTCTTTCAGACAAGATCCAGTTTGCATCTTCATCAGTTCCTGCATATAAGCAGGTGAAAAATAGCTGAGAGTCCCTGAACAAAGCCAGGATCTGATCTCCCAGAAGGCTGTGGTACTGGAATTTTCCATAGAGACATTACATTTCCCTCTATAGTCACCTTCCTTTAGATCAAACGAAATCTCCAAGAAAGAAGAGTATTTTTGATCCTACATCATGGCTGGTGTCACTCAATTTGGCTGATTAGTGACATAAGTGCAGAGGAATGACATTCACACATAGTTTTCTCTGCTGCACAAGTTTCTATGAAACCTAAGATGGGAGTTCTAACAACCTCTTGAGGCTAGGAAGCCTCACCTTCACTATTCACCTGCCGTCTCTCAAACTTTGGGAGATGCCCTCTTCCCCAAGAGAATCCAAAATACCCATCAAGAGAAACTTAGCTCCATAAAGAGTGAAGTCATTTATAATTCTCAGGATTTCAGTGTGAACTAGGATATTTGAGCCAAAGCCTTGGTTGTATCACCAGCATTTCCAATTATATCTTTTTTACAAGGAAGACAGTATCCTACTGAACTTATGGAAATCAATCCGCTGCCACAAAAAAGGAAGAATTTAAGAGGGCTTTAGAAATATTTGGGGAGAAGTAAAAGAGGAAGAAAAAGATCAATGTTGATACCCTCATGGGAGTCTTCCTGTACATTCTTGCTGTCCAAAAGAGTGTTCAGGTACCCTCCAGAGGATCCATTGGAGAAGGGACAAAGCTTGGACTCCTGGAAGCTTATCACATGCTCCCACTGGTCATCACATGACCACTTTCCTTGCTGGGAGGGACTCGGTGCCACCTTCACTGTGGAGATGGTGCAAACGGGAACAACCAGAGGTGGGATCTGGTGTGGAATGTTAGCTTCAGTCAACAATAACCTCAATGGTAGCTCTCATTTTTGAGCATTTATTGACTCAGTTCAAGTCTTCTAAGGACTTTCCACCTTTACAACAAATTTATTTCAAGGTGAAAGAAATTTATTCAGGGTTTAATAACATAGAGGAGGAAAGCAGGGTCACTAATGTTTTACATCCAGCTCAACCGCTTCACTTTCAGCAGAACTGATGGGGTTGGATATTTCACACTGGTAGTTCCCCACATCCTCCCCACTTGATAGGGTCAATGGTGAGGGTTCTGTTGCTCCAGGACAGCTTCATGCTCTTACAGACTCATGTTGTTGAAGAACCACTGGGTGAGGATCACAGATGAGTAACAGGTCAAGTCCACAGCATTATCATGCTTTGTGACTGTCTTGCTCTCTTGTGGAATCTGCGAAAAGACGAAGGAGTGATTCAGAGTGGGCTTGGGACTTGGGGTCCTGCTATAATATGAGACATCTCAGCCACTCATAGTTCCCAGTGAGCTCTGTAAAGGTCCCAGAAGATGGTCCTAACCTCTGCAGAAGGACAATTGTCTTTGTTCAGGTGACAATGTGTAAGGAGAGTGCTGCAATTCTTCTCTGACCCAACATAACCCCAGGGTGACCCGTGACCTGTTCCCCAGACATCTCTAAAATATCAGCATAGGGAACACCTTCCACAATGATGTTTCCTATGACCTCATCATCAGGTAGCATTTTTCTCTCATGAGCTTTTATTAATTATTTCTGTCATTAACTTCAAAAAAGATGAGGTCCCACACTTTACGTAAAATTCCGTGTATGTTGTGGAAGGCAGGCTGCCACTTCTGTCTATCTCTGGGGCAAAGGAAACTTTATGGAAAGTGAAAAGGCATTTACCTCTTTTTAAATAATTCATTTGGCGATAAAGATTGCCCAACCCGGTCTTCATGATCTTGGAAGTGGAGAAGTTCCAGCTAAATGACTTTTCAGTCTAAAGGACTTTATTTCTTGGCCTGCAGATTGAATATCAAGGTAAAATAAGTGTCTAAAGAGAAATGGTTAGAGGTTTTTTTTTTTTTTTTTTTTTTTTTTTGCTTAAACTATTACAAAGGGTATTACATATGTGTCCATTTTATCCCCACACCCTAGACAGTTCCCTAGCCTCCCCTATGCCCCAGTGTCTTATGTCCATTGGCTATGCTTATATGCATCTATACAAGTCCTTTAGTTGATCTCTTACCCCCCTACCTCCTGCCCCCCAACCCTCCCCGGCCTTCCCGCTGCAGTTTGACAATCTGTTTGAGGCAGCTCTGCCTCTGTATCTATTATTGTTCAAAAGTTTATAATGGTCTCTATTATCCATGAATGAGTGAGATCATGTGGTATTTTTCCTTCATTGACTGGCTTATTTCACTTAGCATAATGTTCTCCAGTTCCATCCATGACGTTGCAAATGGTAAGAGTTCCTTCCTTTTTAGAGCAGCATAGTATTCCATCGTGTAGATGTACCACGGTTTTCTAATCCATTCATCTACTAATGGGCACTTAGGCTGTTTCCAGATCTTACCTATGGTGAATTGTGCTGCTATGAACATAGGGGTGCATATATCCTTTCTGACTGGTGTTTCTGGTTTCTTGGGATATATTCCTAGAAGTGGGATCACAGGGTCAAATGGGAGTTCCATTTTCAGTTTTTTGAGGAAACTCCATACTGTCTTCCATAGTGGCTGCACCAGTCTGCATTCCCACCAGCAGTGCTTAAGTGTTCCTTTTTCTCCACGCCCTCTCCAGCACTTGTCCTTTGTTGATTTGTTGATGATAGCCAGTCTGACAGGTGTGAGATGGTACCTCATTTGTTGTTTTGATTTGCATCTCTCGGATGATTATTGACTTTGAGCATGTTTTCATATGTCTCTTGGCTTTCTGAATGTCCTCTTTTGAAAGGTGTCTATTTAGGTCCTTTGCCCATTTTTTGATTGGATTGTTTATCTTCCTTTTGTTAAGTTGTATGAGTTCCCTATAAATTTTGGAGATTAGGCCCTTATCAGATATGACACTGGTAAATATGTTTTTCCACACAGTGGGTTTTCTCTTTGTTTTGTTGATGGTTTCTTTTGCTGTGCAGAAGCTTTTTATTTTGATGTAGTCCCATTTGTTCATTTTCTCTTTAGTTTCAAGTGCCCTAGGAGCTGTATCAGTGAAAAAATTGCTTCGGCATATGTCTGAGATTTTGTTGCCTTTGGATTCTTCTAGAATTTTTATGGTTTCCTGTCGTACATTTAAGTCCTTTATCCATTTTGAGTTTATTTTTGTGTATGGTGTAAGTTGGTGGTCTGGTTTCATTTTCTTGCATATATCTGTCCAGTTTTCCCAACACCATTTATTGAAGAGACTATCTTGGCTCCATTGTATGTTCTTGCCTCCTTTGTCAAATATTAATTGAACATATTGGTTCGGGCCGATTTCTGGGGTCTCTATTCTATTCCATTGATCTATATGCCTATTCTTGTGCCAGTACCAGGCAGTTTTGAGAACAGTGGCTTTGTAATACAACTTGATATCTGGTATTGAGATCCCACCTACTTTGGTCTTTTTCAGGGTTGCTGCAGCTATTCGGGGTCTTTTTTTATTCCAGATGAATTTTTGGAGAGTTCGTTCTAGATCTCTGAAGTATGCCGTTGGTATTTTAATGGGAATTGCGTTGAATTTATAGATTGCTTTGGGTAGTATGGACATTTTAATGATGTTGATTCTATCAATCCATGAACATGGTATGTTCTTCCATCTGTTTATGTCTTCCTCTATCTCTTTTTTCAATGTCCTGTAGTTTTCTGAGTAGAGGTCTTTTACCTCTTTAGTTAAGTTTATTCCTAGGTAGCTTAATTTTTTTGGTGCGATGGTAAACGGGTTTTTTTTTATAATCTCTCTTTCTGAAAGTTCACTATTGGTGTATAGAAATGCCTCAGATTTCTTGGGGTTAATTTTGTATCCTGCTACATTGCCAAATTCATGTATTAAGTCTAGTAGCTTTTTGATGGAGTCTCTAGGGTTTTGTATGTATAATATCATGTCGTCTGCAAATAAGGACAGTTTTACTTCCTCTTTTCCAATTTGGATGCCTTTTATTTCTTCTACTTGCCGAATTGCAATGGCTAACACTTCCAGTACAATGTTGAACAGGAGTGGTGAGAGGGGGCATCCCTGTCTTGGTCCTGTTCTTAGGGGAAATGGTGTTAGTTTTTGTCCATTGAGTATGATGTTGGCTGTGGGCCTGTCATATATGGCTTTTATTATGTTGAGATATGATCCTTCATTTCCCACCTTGCTGAGAGTTTTTATCAAAAATGGGTGTTGAATTTTGTCAAATGCTTTTTCTGCATCAATTGATATGACCATGTGGCTTTTTTCTTTCAATTTGTTTATGTGATGTATCACGTTTCTTGATTTTTCGATATTGTACCATCCTTGCATCCCTGGGATAAATCCTACTTGGTCATGGTGTATGATCTTTCTGATGTACTGCTGGATCCGATTTGCTAGGATTTTGTTGAGGATTTTGACATCTATGTTCATGAGGGATATTGGCCTGTAATTCTCTTTCATTGTGTTGTGTTTACCTGGTTTTGGTATTAGGGTGATGCTGGCTTCATAGAATGAGTTTGGAAGTGTTCCTTCCTCTTGGATTTTTTGTAGTAGTCTGAGGAGGATAGGTTTAATTCTTCCTTGAATGTTTGGTAAAACTCCCCTGTGAAGCCGTCTGGTCCTGGGCTTTTGTTTGATGGAAGCTTTTTGATGACTGCTTCAATTTCTTCCATAGTTATTGGCCTGTTGAGATTTTTAGATTCTTCCTGATTGAGTTTTGGAATGTTGTATTTTTCTAGGAATTTGTTCATTTCCTCCAGGTTGTCTAGTTTATTGGAGTAGAGCTGTCCATAGTATTTTTTAACAATCATTTGTATTTCTGTGGTGTCTGTTGTTATTTCGCCTCTATCGTTTCTGATTTTGTTTATTTGGGTCCTCTCTCTTTGCTTCTGGGTGAGTCTGGCTAGAGGTTTGTCAATCTTGTTTATCCTTTCAAAGAACCAGCTCTTGGTTTCATTGATTTTCTGTAATTTTTTTTTGGTCTCTATGTCATTTATTTCTGCTCTAATCTTTATTATCTCCTTCCTTCTGCTCACTCTGGGGTTTTCTTGTTGCTCACTTTCTAATTCTTTGAGTTGTAGAGTTAGCTGATTTACTACCATTTTTTCTTGTTTTTTTTGAGATAGGCCTGCTGAGCTATAAACTTCCCTCTCAGGACTGCTTTCATTGTGTCCCATAGGTTTTTGATTGTTTTGTTTTCATTGTCATTTGTTTCCAGGATGTTTTGAATTTCTTCTTTGATTTCATTGGTAACCCAATCAATATTTAATAGCATGCTATTCAGCTTCCAGGTGTTTGAGTATTTTGGGTTTTTTTTGTTGTAGTTTATTTCTAATATTATGCCATCGTGGTCTGCGAAGATGCTTTTATGATTTCAATATTCTTTATTTTGGGGATACTTTTCTTGTGACCCAATATATGGTCTATTTTTGAATATGTGTCATGAGCACTTGAGTAGAATGTATATTCCGTGGCACTGTGGTGAAGTGTTCTGAAGATGTCTATTAAGTCCATCTGATCTAGTGAGTCATTTAGGATTGCTGTATCTTTGCTGATTGTTTGTCTAGAGGACTTATCCTGTGCTTTCAGTGGTGTATTAAAGTCTCCTACTATGATTGTATTGCTGTTGATCTCTCCTTTGATATCTTCCAGGAGTTTTTTTATGAATTTGGGTGCTCCTGCATTGGGTGCATATATGTTTACCAGGGTTATATCTTCTTGTTGTATTGATCCCTTTAGTATTATGAAGTGGCCTTCCTTATCTCTTGTTATGGCCTTCACTTTGAGGTCTATTTTGTCCGATATAAGTATTGCTACCCCAGCTATCTTTTCCTTTCCATTTGCCTGAAAGATATTTTTCCATCCTTTCACTTTCAGTCCGTGTGAGTCCCTTCTAATGAGGTGGGTTTCTTGTCGACAGCAGATGTATGGGTCATGTTTTTTTATCCATTCAGCCACTCGATGTCTTTTGTTTGGAGCATTTAGTCCGTTTACGTTTAAAGTTATTATTGAAAGGTACTTGTTTGTAGCCATTTCTTTTTGTGTGTGGCTGTTTTCTTTCTGAGCTTTTTATTATTTTTATGCTAGTCCCTTTAGCATTCCTTGCATTGCCGGCTTGGTGGTGATAAACTCCCTCAGCCTTTGCTTGTCTGTGAAGCTTCTTATTTCCCCTTCAAGTTTGAATGATAGCCTTGCTGGATAGAGTATTCTTGGATTCAGTCCTTTGCTTTGCATCACTTTGTAAGTTTCTGTCCATTCTTTTCTGGCCTGATGTGTTTCTGTTGAGAAATCATTTGACAATCTACTGGGAGATCCGTTGTATGTAACTTTCCGTCTCTCTCTTGCAGCCTGTAAGATTCTCTCTTTGTCCTGAACATTTGCCATGGTAATGATGATGTGTCTTGGTGTGGGTCTTTTCGGGTTCACCTTGTTTGGGACTCTCTGGGTTTGTGTGACTTTTTTCTTCCCCACCTCAGGGAAGTTTTCTGATATTATTTCTTCTAATAGGTTTTCTAATCCTTGTTCATCCTTCTGTTGTTCTGGTACCCCTATTATTCGTATGTTGTTTCGTTTCATGTTGTCCCAAAGCTCCCTTAGGCTCTCCTCCTGTCTTTAAATTTTTTTCTCCAATTGCTGTACATTTTGGGTGTGTTTTGCTTCCTTGTCTTCTAATTCACTAATTCGGTCCTCCGCTTCTCTTAGTTTACTGTTGATACTTTCAATGGAGTTTTTCATTGCAGCTATATCACTCTTCATTTCATCTTGGGTCTTACTTAAGGTGTTGATTTTTTCATCTGTTTCTTCTAGCTTCTTCCATATGTTATCGATTTTTTCATCTGTTTCTTCTTGCTTCTTGCAGAGGTTGTCGATTTTTTCTTCCATCCGGTTTATGCACTCTAGGACCCTTATTCTGAATTCTTTTTCTGTCATGTTGCATGCCTCTGTATTACTTAGCTGCTTTTCTGGAGAGTCCTCCTTCTCTTTCCTTTGTGGGTTTCTTTGTCTACCCATGTTTGATCTCACTGACATATCTAGACGTTGAGTCGTTCAGTGGTTGCTCCCTTGGTGGCAGTGACTCCTTCGTCTGTGGTTGCTCTTTGGGCGGTTGCAGTAGCAGCTGCTCTTCAGTTGGCAGCAGCTCGTCTGGTGGGTGCTGTTCACAGTTGTGGTGGCTCTTCTGGTTGGTGGGGCGAGGTTTCACGTACAGCTGCTGTTCCTCAGCAGAGGGTGTGGTGCTCAGGAGGTTGCTGTAGCTTGGATCTGCTGCGTTGATTTAAAGGCACAAAATACAACACAACAAGGCACCACGTACCAGGCTGTATACACAAGTATATTCACGATATTAATAACCCCAAATAAAAGTGACCACCCGAATTAAGAGAATTAGGTGATAAGGAGGAAGAAAGGGAAAAAGATAAAAGAGAAAAAAGAAAAGAAACGTAGGCACCAAAAAAAGGAGTACAAAAATGAAATTGGGAAAAAGAAGGGGGGGAAATAAGAGCGAGAAAAGAAAAGAAAAGAAAAAAAAGAAAGAGAAAAAGGAAAAAAGAAAAAAAAAGAGCGAAAAGAGAGAATGAAGTGGAAGAGGGGAAGAGACTTTTTATATGAGGAGAAAACTCCTATAGAACAGCCATTAATCCCAACAAATTCCAGCAACAGCTCCCTGGAGATGAATTCAAACTAGAAACAACCAATAATATAATGATGAAAATAGAATGGAGAACACTAATCCCAAAATAAAATAAAGAGAAAATAAAATGGCACTTTAAAAAATGGTAAAATGGTAGCAGTAATAATACTGGTTAAAAATAAGAATGTAGTAATTAAAAGGGTAAAATCAGGTGATCGAAAAAGAAGAAAAAAAAGAAAAGAAAAAGAAGAAGAAGGAAAAAAAATTGCTTTCTTAGTTAAAAGGTGAAAAAAGAAAGAAAAAATTGCAGTAGTGATGGTCCTTTGGTTCTTCTGTTCTTCAGTGTGGCTCGCCTTAGACCTCCCAGGTATTCAGGAGAGTGTTGGGTTTCCCTGCGATACACTATTCCTCTGTGTTGTTAACCACAGTCCTTATTTTAAAGCAGGCCGCATTTGTTTCCCAGACTGCCTTATTTTGTGTTTAGCAATGAGTCAGTTTGTGGGTCAGCCTCTGGGTGGCAGTGTTCTGGGGTTGGCCTCTGAGGCTATAGGGCCTCTCTGTCCAGTGGAAGTTCACTGCCCAGAGCTGGCTGCGTAATAGTTAGTTACCAGCGCTGTGTTGTTGCTGGGATTGAAAATCCCTCTATAGGCCAGACCCTGTTAACTCCCAGGGACTGATGAGATTATTTTAATCCTTGATCTCCTATAGGGTGGAATCTGGGTGTGGCTGTGCTCCTTGCCTGGGGGCTGGAGGGAGGAGTCTCACTCTCCAGAGAGAATGGTTGCCCCAGACCTGGGCTCAGGGGTGTCTCAGCACTCAATTCGCTGCCACCTCTCCCGGCCCCCCTTCTCTCCTCAGTCTCTCCCCAGATTCCACTCCTCCGCACACTCTCCCTCTCTTCAGCACAGGTGAGTGTCTGTATCCGAAATGTCCCATGAACAGGATTCAGTGAAAACAAACAAACGCCTGCCGCGGAAACGGGGAAAGCTTGGTTTCTGTAAGCTTCTTCTCTTACCGGGACTGCATGGTCTGGTCAGCTCTTCAGGCTGCCCCCTTTATGCTCAGTCCTCCGTGATCACAGAACCCAGCTCTCAATTCCTCCGGCGGTGCCAGGAATCCCGCAGTTCTCCTTTCCCCTGTCAGGGACTGTGCCTGTCCCAAGGGACGCGGCTGTCTGCCACATGGTCTCCCTCCGACTCTTTGGGCTCAGAGGTCTGCAAACTTTCCTGCCCATAACCCTGGTTTTTTTACCTTTCCAGGGGAGTTCTGCTCTTCCCGGCTGCAAACCATCTCACCAGCTGAGCAATTTCGCCAATTCGGTGTGGGTGCTATTAGTTTCAGCTGCTCATTCCATTTGCTCCGGGACACGACCTGGGACACGTCTGCCTATATCGCCGCCATCTTCCCTTCCCAAAATGGTTAGAGTTTTAACAAAAGACAGGAGCTGTAGGAATAGAAGAAAACTATTCAATATGATAAAGGCTACACTTGAAAGCCCACATTCCATGGAGAAACTTGGAAAATGTTACTAACATCATGAGCAAGACAAGGATGCTGTTTTTCTTTTTTAAAAATATATTTTATTGATTTTTTACAGAGAGGAAGGGAGAGGGATAGAGAGTTAGAAACATGGATGAGAGAGAAACATCAATCAGCTGCCTCCTGCACACTTCCGACTGGGGTTGTTCCCGCAGCCCAGGTACATGCCCTGGACTAGAATTGAACCTGGCCAATGCTCTATCCTCTGAGCCAAAATGGTTAGGGCAAGGATGATGTTTTTCCTACTTATTCACAATAGTACTGGGATAAATGGCGGGAAAAATCAGGCAAGATGATAAAATAAGAGGTATCCAAATTGGAAAGGAAGAAGAAAAAATATCTTTTAAAAAACCAACATAATCATATATAGAAAACCCTAAACATTTCACCACACATACACACACACACACACACACACACCAAAAAGTTTTTAAGATCTGAAAAAAAGGCAAAGTTGTTAGAGCCAAAATCAACACTCAGCATCATTTCCATTTTTCTTCAACAAAAATGAACTATGCTAAAATAAATTTAAGAGAACAGTTCCATTTAACATAGCATCAGAGAGACTAGAATACTTAGAATTGAGTTAATTAATAAGATGAAGATATATACACTGAAAACTACCAAATGTTTCTGAAAGAAAGTAAAGAAAAAACAAAATACCTTGAAAAACATCCATATTCATGGGTAGAAAGACCCCCAAATATCTTCCTATTTGATATGATCCTTATCTAATTCTCTATAACTTTTTTCAGACATAGGAAAATCCACTTTAAAATTCATAACGAATTTCAGTGGACCCACAAGTTATTTCAATAATCTTAGAAAAAAGAACGAAATTGGACGTCTTACACTTACTAATTTCAAATTTTACTACAAAGCTGCATTATCTACTGCAAGGTCTTTCCTCTTGGAAGATGAAAACTCACCTGATTTCTTTCTCATCTCTCTCTCTCTCTCTCTCTCTCTCTCTCTCTCTTCTCTTCTTCTTCTTCTTCTTCTTCTTCTTCTTCTTCTTCTTCTTCTTCTTCTTCTTCTTCTCTCCAGTATTTTTAGCAATATTTAGTGTAGATTTCTTGTGTCTATTTAATGCCATTCACATTTGAGCCGACTACCTGAGATATCTTTAAATTTTAATCTCCAGAGAACATCATAGACAGAGAACCTTCCTTCTGTGACCTACAGAGGTGGGCGTGGGATGGTCCTGCTCATTAGACACTTGTAATGCCATAAACAGAGTAGAAAAAGCCAAATACTTCTCTACATCGCTTCACAGATTCTCCAGGTTTCCATGCCGTCAGAATTTTCCTAACCAATGGTCGGGTCTGGGGGCAGGACTATGAAAAGTAAGGTGAAAGTTCTGGGATCTTTGCTCAATTTAGAAATATCAGGATGACAAAAGCAAACTATTAAACCTACCACAGTCCCTTCTACGTGGCTGCAAAGATTACCAGCCCATGAAGCGGCCCTAACTACCAGGGCAAATGGATGTGTTCATTCTCCAAGTTAATTCAATGCCAAACTCAAGTCATAAAAATGGTGAGAATTAGAGGCTTTCCTGCTAAAGGAAAACAAAACTGTAAGTTTCTAAATGCCTTAGTAAGACACGTGTTCTCCAAAGGGTGGAAGTGATGACAGCTAACGTTGATGCTCTAAGACAATGACATCAGTGATGACAGTGACACCAGAGACAGGATCAACTCTTGTGATCAGCAGTTTAAGCAAAACATGAGCTATAGGGCCATCCACATCTGTGACCATTCAGGGATCTGCCACAGATGGCTCCTCTATTCTGGGCCATGCTGGACGTACCCTCCAGAGGAAAAGACAAGTTGATAATTGATGTTAGAAGAATGAAAGGTGCTTTGTGAAACCTCTGGTGAGACCTAATAAAATAATTACTCCTGGGCAGACTCCTTGTGAACGAGGCCATATGTTCTACAACAATAAAACAGCAGCTCCCAACGGGCTCTAGGCCTGAGGAGAGATGGAGAGTCTGAACGTGGTGTGTAATGTGACCATGTTGGCAGAACTGCCCATCATAACCTGGGTTCTGCCACAAGCACCAACATAAGTTCAGGTGCTCAGAGAAGCATCCATCACAGATGTTAGTGACACATAATGGATTAGAAAAGGACAGGTGGGTACCTACCACTCCATCCCTGTGACCCACCACAGAGCTCTTACCTGTGGAAACAGAGAAAGTAACTCTCACTAGTCTACAAAGAAGGAAAATGCTCCACACATTCCAAGTTCAAGCCAGCCCTCAATTTCTTCTCCCCTAACACACACATACCATCAGCCTTTCCCTTGCCTGTCCCCAGTCTCCTAGTCAGACTTACTCAATGATACACAAATCCCCAGGGAAATGGCTAATGTGTTTACTCAGTTGAGGCACATCTTGGTGTATAGAGGTGAGATTGGCCTTTCATGGTTCTCTCAGGCCATGGGGAAACTGCTTTGAGAATCAAATGCAGACATCTCTCCTGGGTTGGAGCTGGAGGATGGATACCTCTGGCCCTCAATTTGATCCTCCACCTCAAGATTGCCCTGCATTCCCCACTTTCCCCAGGCTCCATGCCAACCCCTGTTCTATTCTGACTACCCTGGACTTCACCTAATTTCCTGGCTCAAATACCACATTCCCTAGGCTCATCTTCTGCATTCAAGGTGTCCCCATCCCTCCTCACTATTCAGACTCCAAACTCAATACAAGGTGCTCATCTGCTTTTCCTTCTTGTTTCTTATTTCATGTCTATTCTGTAACTCCTGCCAGCCAGTATATTTGGTGCTCCCTCTTGTCACAAATGTCAGGACACTAATATGAATCTTCAAGAACCTTATTCCTTCCCCCAACCCTGTGTCTCACATCTTTCGCCTATCCAAGTTTGGGAGAACGGCATTCCCACGTCACTACAACAACTCCAGTGGCTTCTCTCTCAACATGTAGAAAGTAGACCCTCACAAATATCCCTCAGCCCCTTCCAGACCCCTCCCCAAAAGAGCCCACCTGCAGGGCACCTTTAGTTCCCCTTGACCTCATATAGTGCCTAACATCTCCAAACTCCCCAGGCTTTACAATTTATCATCCTGTCTCTGAACAGATCCTATCCCTCAACAGCTCCCCTCTAAACCCACTTCTGCTTACCCACAATCCACCTCTGGCTAGCTCTCAAAGGAGTATAACTAAATACCCCAGAGGCCACAAGGCACAGGAAAGATTTATTTCCATTTCCCAGGTTCTAGATGTGGATTCTCTAAGAACATGCACCTGGCGATTGTAAAAACAATGAAGAAAACAATGTATGAGGACACCTGTCTTGCCTGAGCTCCATGTCACGGGGGACACAAAAGAGCATTTTTTAGTGACAGCCTGTGGGTGGCTGACATGTAAGGGACCTGCATGTTTACTAGAGTTTTTAAGGTTCAAGAGTGAATATCTGTGAAAATCTCTGTGATATTGTTCCTTGAAGGTGCAGTGGAAATAACTGTGAACACTGTTGATGGTTTGGTCCCTGTGGACGTGTGCCCTTTCAGGCCTGCAAGTCTTCTCAAATTCTTGTGCAAAGGATATCCTGAGGCTACCTGGAGCTGCAAAAGCATCTAAGAATTCACGTCAGATGCTGCTGTGGATGTAAATTCAGAAGGAAGGCAGCGAAACTGGAGACCTTTATGTGGAGGATTTTAGCCTGATAAGGAAAGAAATTGGAAGATTTGAAAATAAGGTAAGGATCAACCATGTGAGCAAAATGACATGATCAGCTAGTTACAGGCAGATGATGACAAAGTGAAACAGGTGTCCAACACATTTAAAGAGGCAAGGAAGACATTCTTCAGAACCCTCCAATAGGGCAGTGAGATGAAACTCAACACCCCTGAAAGAAAAGGCTGGGGAGATTTTAGGAATGAAGAAGAAATTATAGGCATGTGTGTTTGAAATGGGCTTTACAGAAATGAAATGTAAACCATCTCCTCAAGTCCTGGAATCAGGTCTTTTCTCATCTTGGTTGTAAATGACCCCACACAACTTAGGCTGCTACTCTCCCTCAGAGACTGGGACACAGGGACACAAGGAGGATTAAATTTCAAACGGATGGGGCCAGGTCCCTGAGACAGTTTTTCTCTGGGTCATAACACTGGCAAGAGAGCTTTTGAGGAGACTTACGTATATTTCAAAAGTGCAGAGAAAGAACCTGCAATTCCTAATTATATTTATAAAATAAATGGTGTAAGAATGGAAGACAGAGGCATGTTGTCAGGAAGAAACTGTGTAAAGGTTAGTTACTCTGAGGGAACATTAAGGCTTCCAGTTCAGAACAAAACTGCTTTCTGCACAGTGGAGAAACACAACTAAATCTCTTTTAGCCAAGACCCAGTTGACATCTTTATCATTTCCAGCAATGTATAAAGAGGTGCAATTTCCCATCAATTTATTAACAGATGCAAAGTAGGTGAGAGTTCCTGAACACAGCCAGGATCTGATCTCCCAGAATGCTGTGCTTCTAGAGTTCTCCATAGAGACATTACCTTGCTCTCTACAGTCACCTTCGTTTTGACCGCAGGTGACCTCCAAGGAAGAAGAGTATTCTCCATCCTACAACATGGCTGGTGTCACTGGATTTGCCCTGATTAGTGATTTAAGTGCAGAAGAACTGACATTTACCACATAATTTGCTTGATGCAGGTTTTTCTATGAAACCAAAGATGGGAGTTCTAACAGCTTCTTGAGGTTAGGAAGCCTCACTCTCTAGCTTTGGGTAATGCTCTCATATCCAAGAGATTCGAAAAAAACCCTGCCGGTCAAATTTTCTCCATGAAAGTTGAGGTCGTTTCTAATTCTGTGGGCATCAGTCTTAACTAGGACATTTGAGCCAAAGCCTTGTTTGTGTTACTAAGGTTTCCAATTATACCCTATTAACAAGGAAGACAGAGTCCTGTTTACTTTATGCAAATAAGTCAGTAGCCATATAAATGAAAATACTCAAAAAGACTTGAGAAATGTTTTGAAATAAGTCAAACAGGGAGAAAAAAAAGATCAGTGTTGTTACCCACATGGGCGTCCTCCTGTCCATTCCCATTGCCAACAACAGTGGCTGCGCATCCACTATATGTCCCCCTGGAGGAGGGACAGAGCTTGGATTTATGCTAACTCATCACCTGCACCAAGGGTAATCACACAGCCACTGAGATTCTCTTGAAGACTTGGTGTCACCTCCACTTTGCAGATGGTGCAACTTAGACCACACAGAGGTGCTGTCTGGTATAGACTATCATCTTAAGTCAATAATAATGACAATGTCAGCTCTCTTTTTTGAGCATTTATTGACTCAATGCAAATCTTCTAAGGACTTTCCACTCTCACAACAAATCTATTTATAGGGTACAAAAGATTATTCAGTGTTTAGTAACATATAGGGGAAGAGGAGGGTCACCAACATTTTACTTGCAGCCCAACTGGCTCACTTGCAGCGAAACTGATGGGGTTGGACACGTTACAGTGGTAATTCCCAGCATCCTCCTTCCAGACAGGGTCAATGGTGAGGGTTCTGTCGTTCCAGGACAGCTTCTTCCGCCACGTCTGCCACAGTTTCATGCCATTGAAAAACCACTGGATGGAGACTGCATTTGTGTAGCAGATCAGGATCACAGAATCCGTATTCTCCACGACTGTGGTTTTGCTGACTAGGAGGGTGGGCACTCTCACTCGCTCTGTGGAGAAATAGAGAGCATGGCTAATTGAGAGTGTGCTTGGGACCTGGGCCATGCTAGCTCTTCAGACATCTTAGCCACTGAGAGTCCACTGTGACCTCTGAAAGGTCACCAGAGGATGGTTGTGATCTCCGCAGAAGGAAAATTGTCTTTGTTCAGGGGACGATGTGTAGGGAAAAGGTTTCACCTCTTCTCTGAACCTAGATCACCCCTGACCTCTTCCCATAGACATCTTAGTAGTATCGACACAGGGAAACCTTTCACAGACCATGTGTCCTATAACGTCACTCTAAGGTGGAGTTTTCCTCTCATGAGCTTTTACTGACCCTTTCCTAGAAGTTCTTTTGACTTAAAAATTCCATGTATGTTGGGAAAGGCAATCTTACCACTTCTGCCCACTACTTGTGCCAATGGGACTTTACAGAAATTGAACGGGCATTTAATTATAGTCAAATAACTCATTAGGCAATAAAGATGCCCAACCCAGTCTTCATGACCTTGGACCTGGATAAGTTCCATCTATAAGATTCCTCAGTCTGAATGGGACTTTATTTACAGGCCTGCTGATTGCATATAATGCTAAAATAAATCACTAAAGAGAAGTGGTTATGATTTTAACAAAAGATGGAAACTGTAGGAATAGGAGGACATTACTTAATATGGTAAAGACCACACATGAAAGTCCACAGCTAACACATTACTCCATGGAGAACCTCTGAAAACAGTCCTAAGATCATGAATAAGACAAGGATGCCGTTTTTCCACTAATTCAACCAGTCTGGAAAATCAGGAAAGAAGATGTAATAAGTGATATCCAATTTAGAGAGGAATAAGAAAATATCTTTTAAAAAAAGACAACATAATCTTATTGTAGAACACCGTGAAGATTTCATCACATACATACCTAAAACAACTATTATAACTAACGAAAAGATGAAGTCGCCAGAGAAAAAATCAACACTCAGCATCATTTCCATTCTTTAAAATAAATGAATAATCGTCAAATAAAATAAATAATTTCATTAACAATAGCATCATAAACACTAGATGCTTAGGGTTAAACCTAACATGGTGGAAGATGAATTCACTGAAAACTACCAAACATTTCTGAAAGTAAAAAAAAAAAAAAAAAAAAAGACAACTGGAAAGACATCCATGTTCATTGATTCCAAGACCACCAAATATCTACCTATTGGAAACAATCCCTATGAACATACCAATTACTTTTTTCAGAAATAAAAAAAAAAAATTCATTGAGACTTTATGTGGAATTTCAATGGAACCCAAATGTTTGCAACAACCTTAAAAAGGATGAATTGAAATTGGAGGTCTCACAGTTACTAATTTCAAATCTTACTCCAAAGTAGAAGTAACCAAAATAGTTACAGTAGTATAAAGACTTCTATTTGTCAAAAGACACAATCAAATGGTTTTGATAAAGGAGCCAAGACTGTTCAATGGATAAAGGACAGTCTTTTGAACAAATGCCGTTGAACAGCAATATCTACATGCAACCAAATAAAGGGGACCGTTGCTTATACCATACACAACAATTCAGTCAAAATGGATTGAATCCTAAAGGTAAGAGCTAAAATTATAAAACTCTTAGAAGAGAACATAGGGGTAAGCAGTATGGCATTGGATTTGGCAGTGATTTCTTGAATATGAAACTAGAAACTCAGGCAAGAAAAGATTAGATAAGTTAGATTTTTGTCAAAGGGTCTGAGACATGGGTCTCAATCCCTGGAGTGACAGGGAGTCTTTCCCATGTGGCCAGAATTCCAAGGACTCTGCATCCAGGTTTCAGTCTCTGAAGAGCTTTTAGCACATCACTTCCTTCAGTATCCATTTATTTCTTCCTAATTCATCAAAACAACCGAGTGTTACATCTTCATCCCTTAGCTGGTTACAAGTGTAAAATGGGGAGCTAGCAGGCCAAGTCCTTTCCTTTATATCCAGTGGGAATGACACGAATACATTAGGAAACAAATCAGTGGTTTCACCTCCAGTGCAGAGAGGGGTGGCTCAGCCACCTGAGGGGAAGGTCTGGGTGTTCCCAGCACTGACTGATTGTTACTGCAGGTAATTTGGTTCTAGAGTACAAATAAATTAATTCTCCATTTGTGTTATTTTCTAGACCACAGTCTCTCTCTCAGGAACTGGGGATGCCTCAGGGAAGCTCGAAACCAGTGATGGCGAACCTATGACACGCGTGTCAGTGGTAACCTATGAACGCATTTTTTGGCTGATTTTTCTGTTAATTGGCATTTAAATCTAAAAAATAAATATAAAAAAAATAAGTCTTTGTTTTACTATGCTTGCAAATATCAAAAAAATTTCTATATGTGACATGGCCCCAGAGTTAAGTTAGGGGTTTTCAAAATGCTTGCACGTGGACATCAAAAGGTTCGTCATCACTGAAAACCAATGTTTGCTTTAGGGATCTCTCTGGGATGGAGGAGAGGTAATGGCTGCAGACAGACCTTGAGTCACTCTCATTGTCTGTGTAGCTCTGCTTTAGTGACTATATCTCCCTGTGCATTGGTTTCCTCTCAATGCAGTACGATGAACATTTGACTGCCAGGGTGTCAGTGTATTAACAATGAAATATTCACAGTATCTGACTAAACATTGGGACAGTGGAGCTGCTCAAATGAGGGGCCTCTGTTATTGATCAACTCCAAGAGAGAATCTCCTGGGCTGATCCCTGGTGGGTGAGGAGCTGCCAGGAGCATCTTTCCTCCTTTTTGTTCCCTGTGATTCTGACCTTTCTCTGGACTCTCCTAAATGTTTCAGTGTAGTTCACAAATGGCCTGGCGACCTTGTCCATCTGTGCTAGCCACACTCAGTTCCAGGTGAAGCACCACCCCTATCCAGATGTGGCTCATGGGCCTGAGCTCTGGCTTCTGAGCAGCTCAAAACCTTGTGACTCAGACACCTGGGAAACCATTGCGCCCACTCAGCCCTTCCCAGGAGGTTAACCCCAACCTGACACAGGATCCCCAGGGTCCCTGGAGTCAGAAACCCTGAGACAGGGGTTTGGGCTGAGCTGCCAAAGCTGAGCTTCTTTATGAGGATTGGAGGGGGCTCCTCAGGATAGGCCCTGGCCAAGCCCTGCAGGGTCTTTCTCAGTGTCATGGTCATGGGGAGGGGGTGAGGGAACCGGACTGAGACTGGTCTTTCTCTGCTGAGCGACTCCCATCAGACTGGCCCTTTTCTCTGTGGAGAATGTCTGCAGGGCTGGAATCTGGGAAGGGAACTCTGATCTTAGAAAGTTTGTCTCCACTGTGTGTTTCCTGCACTAAATGACCAAACCCAACCTGGGAGATGATGCAAATGGGGATGGAGGTGAGTCCACGGCTGTCAGTCCTGTGTGTTCCCCCACCCAACACCCCGAGGTCAGAGAGCAATCACTCACCGTATACATTGAGCCGTCCAAATCCTTTTTCTGTGTTTGATCCTCGAACGTAGGCTTCTAAGGTGTAATTTCCTGTGTCTTGCAGGGTGACCCCCTTTATCAGCAAGGATCCATCAAAGTTTATTTGCTCTCGACCGCTGTTTGCAGGCCCTGTTCTGTGTCGTCCTGTGAACGTTCGAAGACCTGCAATATGATTTTTGTAGGATGTGTCTTCCCCCCGGTACCACATGAAGACTAAAACATTGGGAGGCTTATTGCGGATATGTAGAATCACATCCTTCCCTTCTTCAGCATCGGTTGACACAATCGAGAGTTGGGCAGTGGTGGGCAGGCTCCAGAAATTTAAGAGTGAAACTAGGATGGAAGAGAGGAATTGATCAATATTTGGATGTATATGTTAGGATGGAAAGGTGAGGCCCTGGATTTGGAAAAGGTCTCTTCATCTCAGCCTTGTTGTGTGTGTGTGAGTGTGTTGGTGTGAGTGTGGTCAAGGTCAACAGCATGACCACCAATACTTCAGCACCTGTGAACCGGTTACTTTTTTCTGTTTCTCAGTCTCTTTTCCAGGTGTCTGTTCAGCTCACCCACTCACTGCCCTCAGACCCCTGCTGACACTTAGGGGTGTCCATGGGAGGCACCTTCACTGAACACTTCCCTAAAGACTCTCTGTTAACCCCTTTGTGACTTCTCACTGCTTTGTTGTTCTTTTTAAAACACTTGTGGATACCTGACATCACATGTAGATATTTTCTTATCTCTCTCCACCCACAGAACATGAGCTCCATGGGGACGGTGCTTTTCCAATCTTGCATCCCCAGTGCCTGCAACAGGCTGCAAATACCTGTGGGTGAATGAATGTTCCCAGAGTCCTGCACCTCTTGGGATGTATTTCTCCTGAGGCTGGTGTAAGGATGGTGTTTAGGACTCCTGGTTAAGTTTTTCTGTGGTGCCACCTGATATAAATTGTTATTACTATGATCAGTTTCCAAAATTCAATACTCAGTAATGAATAACTCAGGAATTAACAGCAACTGAAGTTTCCCTGCATCATTCCACTTCCAGATCATGAGATTTCCCAGTTACCTGTTACCCATCTCCCTTACCCATCCTACTCTGCCTCCTGTCCTCTCCCCTCAGGTCCACACAGAAGCCCTCCATCCACTCTCAGAGCGCTGTTCTCCCCAGGAGACCCCAGCAAGTCCCCGTATTTCCTCCTTCAGTCCACCCCCAGGGATTTTTCCTTCCTTACCAGCCAACAGGAGCCCCTGCCAGGGGACAGGTCCTCTGAAAATAGGGGCTGAGAGTGACTCCATGGTGTCTGCTGCCTGCACTGTCTCTCCCTCGGCGAGACGAGCTTGGATTCCAGGAAAGCTAAAAGACACCGCTGTACAAACTGTTGGGATCTGCTGTTCCTCTTCACTATGCCCTGGGCCTCCTCTGGTGCAAGATCACTTACCTGGTCACGTGCACCAAGGCGGAGTTTGTGCCAAGGACCCACCTCCTCCTCCCTTCATTTTTGCCACCCTTTTCTCCTTCTTCCAGCTTACCATCCGTCTAAATTTTGGTTTCCTTGGAGCTGCTGACGTAGCCGAGCACACACACACTCACATGCTCTGTTTGGAAAAGCACCAGCCTGGGGCATCCATGTCATGGGAATTCCCCATGGCTTCCAGTCAGGTGCACAGTAGCCTCCCCCACAGCACTCTATCTTTCACATTTGACTTTTCCCTTCAAAGCAGGAGTTCTGGGGCCACCTCTGGACCTCTTGTCACCAGGATGTCACCACCGCTGTGCATCGGATCACCTGTGAAACTTTGTGGAGATTGTGATGCCCAGGTGACACCATAGATGCTGCTTCAGCAGCTTTCAAGCTAATGTGATGCCCAACCAGGATGAAATCTGGTTATGTCGTGATGAGACACCGTTCCCCCTCTTCTGTGCACAGGGAGGGTCTCCAAATCCTCCTAAAATGCAGATTCTGACGCTGCAGGTATGCAGTGGACTAGAGACTCTGCATCTGACGAGCTCTCCGGGGAGGTGGATCTTACTGGCCTGTGGAGCCCACTTGCAACAGCAAGGCTGATGAGGCAACGTGTCCCCTGAGAGGATGATCTTCTCATCCCAGCATTGGCCTCTGCTGTGTCTTGGTCTTGGGTCTGTCAGCACCACACAAAGAGCACCATAGGCCCCAAATTGGGGATTATTCCTGTTTGTGACACAGAAACCCTGCTGGGTACTGGGTCTGCCCCGTGTTCTCAAAGCATTGGGAAGGTTGGATATCCTCCCAGTAGGAAGGCCACAGAGATGACTGTGGGTGTGAGAAGGGGTCAAGCTGGATGACGACTGCAGAGGGGACCCTCCCTCTATCTCAGGTTGTCACTAGCCTGCCTTTGCTTCCAGGGACAGAGACCCAGGTCCAGGAGTCTCAGGAGGCCCTGAAGATCCTGGGATTGAAGAGGAAGGTGTCTTGCATGTCCTGGGAAGAGAGGACTGTGATGGGAGCTCAGGTGGCTGTGGGCTCCCTGGTCGTCAGGGGTAGTTTCTGGGACCCCTCCCTCTCTGTTGGCTGAGCCTTTCCTGTGCTCTGTGACCTTGGGGCGGTGTCTGTCCTCTGCCTGGGGGAGTTTCCTTTCATTACCCCACCTTGTTCATGGGTGGTGCCAGGCATGGGACAGGGAGCAGCAAATAGATCCCTGAGAAAGCAGGTGCTCTTGGGCCTGTTTAAGTAAGGAACTTCCCAACCTGTGAAGATTTTAATGAGTTTATTTGAACCAAGCTAATGCCCTATGCCTGGAACACGTTTTCAAATCCTGATCTTGGGAGTTGTGCAACTTATTTTATACATTATAATAAAAAAAGAAGATGGAAAAAGTCGTGTGAAATCAATTAGGAAGTGAAGAAATCTCTAGAATTGATAAATAGCAAAATGGAGAAACGCAGTTTTTTTTTGTTTTTTGTTTTTTTTTTTTTTTTACCCTGGTTGGTCCAGGATACTTAACATTTACAGCACATAGAGAGGTTATGCAAGGAACCAGCTAACCTAAGAAGTATGTTGTCTCATATGCTGTTCCCAGAGTGTGTGCCTTCAAATCATTTTGCAAAAAAACAACTCCTCTGATGTGTCAACGGTATGGTATCCAAGATTCATAAGAACAGGGAAGAGGGCTCACTTAAGGTAAAGTCTGACCTTTGCTAACAAAGCCGTAGCCCTGGGATATGACTCCCTGACATCACCTGCCCTGTTAGGAATTTGTGATCAGACCATCCTGTGCAGTTAATTTTGGTCACTGAGCTCGTCATGACTCCCATGTGACACACTGGGCTTGTCAGGCTTATTTACATCCCATTTTTTGTTGTCGTTGTTTTATTCACAGTCCCCAGAAGTGGCAGGTGGGATACAGCAGTCATGAGGGCGGGGTCCAAAAGCCTCTGTGGGAGCAGGGGATCGAAGTCAGGCTCCTTCTCTAGCTCCTTAGGCAAAGTCAGGTTCACCTGTGAATTCCCTGTGTTGTCTGTATGTTTAAATATCGCCCCCTGGAGAGCAGAAGGACACCTGCAGCCGATGTCAGGTGATGTACCAGGAATGCTGACAAAAGAATGAGAGCCGACCCTGACACCTGGGCAGAGGTGGGCTCTGGCCTTCAAGCTTAAAGGCCAGTCAGTCGGGGTCTAGTCACTGTGGGCTCCAGGCCACCGGACTCCATCCCAGAGCAGGGTGAGCCCAGTAAGAGGACAGGATCTGGGCTGCTTCCATCTCAGAGGGGCTGAGGGTACAGAGTACTATGAGTCCGGTGTCATGAGAACTGTCCCCTCTGGTGGATGTGCTGTTTCATGAGGAACTCTCTGTCCCAAAGGTTTCATTTACAGAACCTGGTGATGTCTCTTCTGAGGCTTTTAGTAGAGTGTGCCAAACTGGAGGGCTGATCCCCCAAATGCCCTGTGTGTCTCCTTCACTGCATTGGGGTGTTGCATCCAAGTCACCTGTGATCCTTTCCATCCTCTGCTGTAGTCCTCCCCACAAGGCCCAGGATCTGAAGCAGCTCCACTTGGAGTGTTATCCACAGGAGTTGTGGGTCCCTCTGTTAGGGGAAGGGAGGCCCTTGTGGGACCCTAGTCCTCTGTGATGGAAGCAACCCCAGATCCTGGGTCCTTCTGTCCCATCTGCTGAGGAAATTTCCCTTGCTTCCCAGGACATCATGGGTGGGTGAGATGTTCAGGGACTACAAGCAGGTGTCCCACAGACCAGGGACCTTGGGTTTGGGAGTCATCCCCATATTAGTTTGAGATCAGTGTGAGCTCTCTTCCCCATGGTAGTACCTCTTTCTGGTCTCAAAGATCCAGCGTTTCTGCCAGGTCAGGGCTTTGTGAGAAGACAAAGGTCAGAGGCTGCTGTCCAGGCCCCAGCAATATGAGACAACATTCACAAGGTAAAAATGGGGAGGGCTGTGATTTTCTGGGAATGAAGAAAGGTCTGACTCTTCCGTTTTAGTTGGTCATATATCCCTCCCCCCTGATTGTGTGAGGGGGAAAAACCCATCCCTGGGTTATCCTCACACACTTGTGGCCTCCTCCCATGCTGACGCCAATGTCTTCGTGCCTGTAAGGAACAGAGTTTGACCACAAGTGTCACAGAGGGTGACAGGATTCCTTTGGGTGGTTTCTCTCATCCATTTAATGAGTGTTTACTGAGCATCTGTGATGTGTCAGACCCTGGATGGGTCTTGGGACCTGAGAGAACAGGAAACAGGTGGGACCTGTGCTCATGGTGTTTACCTTGTAACAAAGACAGGCTCTCAGAGAAATCACACCACTAAAGATGTAATTATAATCCAGAGAAGGATCACGAAGAAAGACTTGTATGTACTTGAGTCAAAGCTTGTCTGGGGAACACAGTGAGCACTTCTGAGAAAGTGAACTCTTGGCTGAGACCTGAAGTGGCCATTCATCCGTTGGACAGAGGGTGGTGAGGAAGAGCTGCCTGCAGATGACTGGACTTTGGTGGGCAGATGCCTGCCTGGACGGAGGAGCTTTCAAAGTCCAGTGTGGGCAATGTGAAGAGTGAGAAAGAATGTGGACTGTGTAATACTGGTGAGCTTGGACCCTGCTGGGCTGTGGGTGCTGCTGAGGTGGGACAGCAGACACATGAGGAGGCTGAAGACTGTAGTGTAGCTCAACCCCCATTGATGGATAAACTGAAAAATGTGCAAGAAAAAAGTCCTGTTACAGTTTTGAATTTTATATTCAACATATTCTTTAAGCAATATTTTGTATGTGTATATTTAAATTTAAAGTATTTATTGAATTTTACTTGGCATACAATAAACTTACCCTATTGAAAGTATACAAATTATTAAGCTTTGCCAGATGCATGCACCAGAGAAGTTGTTACAATGAAGAAAATGAACATGTTCTTCACTCTTAAAGCCTCCTCAGGACCTCTTATAATCTCCTCACTCTGTCCCTCTCTCACTCCCTCCAACTCTTACCTGCTTTCAGTCATTATAGATGAGTTTGCATTTTCTGCAGTTTCCATAATTTGAACCATATAATATGTAATTTTGGGCAAATGCTGTCTTCTAGAATCAATGCCATTATATTTAAACAGTTCTTTCCTTTCTAATCCCTCAGATCTCTTCCTTTGTAGGATGCACCAAACTTGTTTAGCCATTCGCCCATTCGTGGACATTTGTGTTGATTCCCATTTTGGACTATTACAAGTAAACCAGGCACTAACATTTGTGTAGAAAGGTCGTAAGCACACAGAATTAGGTGCATGAAAAACCAATGCAGGGCCAGAAAAATGGAAGTCAATGAGTTGACAAGGAAAGTCTAGTTTCAAGGTCCCACTGCCACAGCCCTACCCAGAGGCAAAGAAACACCTGCATATTGGCATAAAGCTCTGTTGGCAGAGTCCAACCATCAGGTGCAGGAATCCCAGCCCCTTCTCCCTCCCAGATTCCAAATTACAAGCAAGTGCATGTCAGAGCCTGACATTAATTCACACCTGGATTCGAAGTCATTAGAAGTGGGAAAGGTGGTATTTAACCTTTCAGCCCCTCTAGTATAGGAGGAAATATAGAAAGGGGTGGAGCATAGATGTAAAGTGCCAATAGACAGTAAATAGCATGGTTGAGTCCACTTGCAGGCTGTGTGACTCTGGGCAAGTGATCCCACCTCAAAAAGCCTCAGTTTCCTCATGTGATTTCATAGAAAGATATTTCCTGGTTCTTAGGATAGAGCAGTTTAAATTCTTGAAATTTTCTGAGTGATATAGGCAATAAGAGTGTCTTTTGTCCCAATGACGCAACCCCTGACGGGCCTCTGGATAGTTGCTGGGTGAGGACAGGTTGCCATAAAGGCCAAATCTTGATTAGAAGCCTGGAATTTTCAGCTGCCAATGTAAGAAATATTTAAACCTGTAGAGATTTTTATGAGTTTGAATTCAACTGACGACAATTGCCAGGAAGCAAAATCTCAGTGAAAAACGGCAGTTTTGCACCTTATGTTATACATTTCAATCAAAGCAGGAGGCATAAGAGGTTAAATAAAATCCATTGGTCATAGGTTAGGAAGGTGGGAGAAAGCAAAACAGGGTAATCTCTGAGATTGGATTAAAAGTAAAACAAATAGACACATACGTCTTTTGCATTGGTTGATAGAAGGTAGTTAGCAGCTAACAATTCACATGATGACAATAGCAATGAGGAGTTTTGTGGCTTCTCCTCTGGTGCAATGAGGGTCTGGAAAAAAATAAATATTTTTCCTGATATTCCAAAAGTAAGTTATCATGAATGCAAAAAGACAGTAGACATATTCAGTTAACATAAACATTCAGCTTTGGTAGGAAAAAATACCTAAGACATAGTTACCCACCATGATTCAATTCTAGTTAGAAAGTTGTAATTTCAGGCCATCCTATGTGGTGACTTGAAGTCTCTGATTTTGCAAATCATGCTATGCAGGCCTCCTCTGAGCTTGTCAGCTTTAGTACGTGGCCCCATTTTTATCCACACCTCCCCCTTTGGGTCATAAATCAAACGGAATCACTCACTGATGACCAACCTTCTGGTTGGAAATTGTGGTTTCATGGTGCTAGAAAGGCTAATCACTAGGAAGTCTTAGTTTATCTAGCTGAACTATGGACCATTGGGGATAGGGCAAGACTGTAACCTTAGATGGAAGTCAAGCTCAAATATTCTCAAAAGTGAAAAGCAGGTAAATGGGGGCCTGTCAGGTTCCACTGGTCTTCATTAAGAAAAACACTTTGTCCCTGACCAGTGTCGCTAAGTGATAAGAGTATCAGCCTGCAGTTCCTGGTCAAGGTCATGTGTCTGGGTTGTAGGTTCAATCCCTGGTCCCAATCATGATGCATACAGGAGCAGCTAATTGTGTTCTTCTCACATCGATGTTCCTCTCCCTCTCTCTTTTTCTCTCTCCCACCCACCCTCCTACTCTTTCTAAAAATCAGTGGAGACAATATCCTTGGGTTAGGATTTAAACAAACAAACAAAAAAACAACAATAAAAATAAAGAAAAACATTTATTTGTCATTCCTAACCTTTAAACTATCGTGATCCAAATTTTGTTGTCTGTCTCATTTCTTGTATTTTTCATGTAGTATAACACTTGATCATAGTTTGAGGGCAAACTATACACCTCTTCTGTTTTCACAATCTGATCATGAGATGAGTTCTCATTTACAATGTTCCCCTTATTTCCCATTGGAAACACTCAAGGGTCATTCATTATTAATCTGATTCCTGCTGGTTGTGCAATTGGAACTGTAATCATATTTGGGGACAAGGCTGTAAGAACCTAATGGTGCATATTACAATTACTATCCAAAAATTTCATAGACCAGGGTGACAGTAAGATTATCATAAGTAAATTTCCTGTGCCTCAGCTTCAGTTACAGAGGAACAAGTTTTTATAGCTGCTTCAGCTTCATGTGAATTAATATGGTTAGTAGTCTTTGTTGGGTTAGGGTATAAGCATATCCCCATAATTAGGTTCTGGCATTTCTATATAAAATTTCTCAATATTCCTTTTCCACTAACCTTTACAGCTTCCCTTGTTTTCAGTTTGCCTCTTTTTACTCATTCAGAAATAATTAACTTGTTAGGTCAAACTAGTTACTTTTAACTTCTCTTAAAAACACCTAGCCAGGCTGCCATGGCTCCATGATTGATCATCAACCTATGAACCAAGAGGTCACATTTCCATTCCCAGTCAGGGAAATTGCCTTGGTTGTGGGCTCAACCTCCAGTGTGGGCTATGCAGGGGGTAGCCAATCAATGATTCTCTCTCATCATTGATGTTTCTATCTCTTTCTCCCTTTCCCTTCCTCTCCGAAATAAATACAATTTTTTTTATATATTTAATTGATTTTTTACAGAGAGTAAAGAAGAAGGATAGAGAGTTGGAAACATCCATGAGAGAGAAACATCAATGAGCTGCCTCCTGCACACCCTCCACTTGGGATGTGCCCACAACCATGGTACATGTCCTTGACCAGAATCGAACCTGGGATCCTTCAGTCTGCAGGCTGATGCTCTATCCACTGAGCTAAACTGGTTAGAGCCATACAAATATTTTTAAAGAACACTCTCAGATGCCTTTCCTCCTTTTGCAATAGCATTCCCTCTACATTTCAAAATGTTATCAGAAAAAAAAGCCAGGCCCTGAGCGAAGTTGCCTAAGACCAGCTGGTAGTGTGCAGGTACTTGACTTCATGCAGGAAAGATTGCAGAATATGAGTCTAGGTGATTTGGAGACGACGTTTATTAAAGCTGGGGGCAGTGACACAAGGAAGGGTCTGGGATACAAGAAGCAGTAGGAGAGAGACAAGGTGTGGCTGCTTCGGCTCTCTATAAACGTTATGGGAAAGAAGTGAGTCTATCCAAGGTTGCTATCAGCTCACTGGAGAGTCGGAGGCAAGGAGACTTGGGGACAAGTTCAGGGGGTTAGTACAAGATGAGCTAGTGCTGCCTATTGTTCCCCTAGTTGCAAGTCTCCTGGGTATCACTTATGGTTTAGGTGAAAGAAAATTCACTGGAAAAGGAGATTTGAGTGGGTCTGCCCCAAGAGGGGCACATGCTGGCTTCTTTTTCTTGAGGGGATCTATCTACTTTTCAAAGCTGGTGATTTAGGAGAAGTCTCAGGGAACATCTCAATAGAATATTTTATCAGCATTTCCAGGTTTGCCTTTTCAGATCGTGGTCTCCACTGATTCTTCAACAGCAGGACAGAAAGTCTAAGTCACACAACCAATGGTATGCCTGGGAAGAAAAGGCCACTCTGAAGGCAAGGTCTAAGATCAGTTTTGCCCATTGCTAGGTACCCGAGGCTTTCTGCCCTGGTGACCTTCGGCATCTGGCTGTAAATTTCTACGCCAGTTTAGTCAACTCTCTTTCTCAGTTTCCCCATTCTACATGCCAAGGAATATTCCTAACTTCTTACTATAATTTGACTACATTTCTTGGAATGACTTTCAAATATTTCTGACAGACTAGTGATGTGTCAAATGAACCAGTCACTAGTATACTTAAAATGGGAGGTTTCTAGTAAATCAGGTTCTTATTTGTTTTTTAAAATGTTCTTATTTATACAGGACAATATTGTTCCAGTTGAGCTAGAGTTGGTAGAAAAAAGACTGATGCTCAACAGAATAGAGACATCCATGGGGTTAACAGCCAGTTACACCAGAGGGGGAAAATGGAAGGGTCAGGGAAAGACTCCACCATACTTCAGCCCCTTACTTAGGCCCTGGATCTAAAGTTCTGGAACCCATGTCCTGTCCTCACCTGAGGGATTCCGGGGCTAGGAGAGGTTTATGAACTCTCTCAGAAGAATGAGTACAAAAAGATTGAAGAAAAAAGGAACAAAGCAATGGCTTCTTTGAAAGTCCATCCTCATTAACAACAACACTGTAAATTAGAACATTCAATATTGTTAACTGTCCATACTACTCAAAGCCGTCTGCAGATTAAGTAAAATATATTGTAATCCCAAAGGCATTTTTATTTTTTATGATTATTTTATAAATTAAATCTTTATTGTTCAGATTATTACAGTTGTTCCTCTTTTATCCCCATAGCTCCCTTACACCCGGTTCCCACCACACCCTCTGCCCTCACTCCCCCACACTGTCTCATCCATAGGTGCATGATTTTTGTCCAGTCTCTTCCTGCATCTCCCACACCCTTCCCCCCACCAAGAATAGTCAGTCCACTCCCTATCTATGCCCCTGATTCTATTATAATCACCAGTTTATTCTGTTCATCAGATTATGTATTCTCTTGATTTTTAGATTCACTTGATGATAGATGTGTATTTGTTCTTCATAATTTGTATCTTTACTTTTTCTTCTTCTTCCTCTTCTTAAATGATACATTTTAGCATTTCATATAATACTGGTTTGGTGGTAATGAACTCCTTTAGCTTTTTCTTATCGGTGAAGCTCTTTATCTGACCTTCAATTCTGAATTATAGCTTTGCTGGATAAAGTAATCTTGGTTGTAGGTTCTTGGCATTCATCACTTTGAATATTTCTTGCCACTCCCTTCTGCCTGAAAAGTTTCTGTTGAGAAATCAGCTGACAGTCGTATGGGTACTCCCTTGTAGGTAATTGACTGTCTTTCTCTTGCTGCTTTTAAGATTCTCTCTTCGTCTTTTACTCTTTGCATTTTAAATATGTTGTGTCTTGGTGTGGTCCTCTTTGGATTCCTTTTGTTTGGGGTTCCCTGCGCTTCCTGGACTTGTAAGTCTATTTCTTTCACCAGGTAGAACAAGTTTCCTGTCATTATTTCTTCAAATAGCTTTTCAATATCTTGCTCTCTCTCTTCTTCTGGCACCCCTATAATGCAGATGTTGGTATGCTTGAAGCTGTCCCAGAGGTTCCTTACACTATCTTTGTATTTTTGGATTCTTTTTTCATTTTGCTTTTCTGGATGGGTGGTTTTTGCTTCTTTGTATTTCAAAGCTTTGACTTGATTCTTGTGATCTTCTAGTCTGCTGTTGGGAGTCTGTATAATATTCTATATTTCAGTTAGTGTATGCTGAATTTCTAGTTGGTCCTTTATCACAACCTCAAGAGTCTCATTAGAATTCTTGAGGGTCTCATTAAGTTTATCGGTGGTTTCTCGAAAGTTCTTGAAAAACCTTAAAAGTGTGGTTTCGAACTCTATATCCAGTAGTTTACTTTCCTCCATTTCTGTCATGTGTGTCCTTTTTCTTTGTCTCCACATTTTTTTATGCCTCGCTGTGTCAATAGAGTGGCTTTCTGTGCTAAGTGTCCTATAGGGCCCAGTGGCTCAGTCTCCCCAATTGCCTGAGGTAGACACCCTTGGTGCACCCCCTTGTGGGCTTTCTGCACAGTCTTGTTGTAGTTAAGCCATGATTATTGTAGGTAACACTGGGAGGGATTGACCTCCAGGCGAATTGGCTGTGAGAATTAGCTGTGTCTGCAATGGAGAACTTCTGTGCTGGAGACACCCCTCCAGGGCAAGACTTGCTTCAATGGGGCTTTGGTGCTCACTGATTCTGCCCCCTGAGTGTGTTATTTATGGATCCGTGGAGCTGCAATCAGAATGGTCCCCCTCTGACCCCTGGGCACACTGGCTCTTGGATCTCTATGGAGGTGCTAATTTAGCTTCTGTCTGAGGCTATCCAGCAGGAGCCAGCTGTGAAACAATACAAGCTAAAATGGTGCCTTCAGCCAGCTACAGTTTGTTAGGTAATTATCAGATTGCAAAGGGCCCGGCCTTTTAGAGGCAAAAGCCTCCATGCACAGCTTAGGCGGGGTGGGGTAGCAGGGGATCAACAGGGTGGAGCAAGCAGTTATGGCTGCTCTCAGTGCTGCCCTCAGAGGCCCCCGTTTCTCAGTGTCCTGGCAATTGCTGCAAGCACCTCCGAGAGAAAGCTGTCCTCGAGTTCCGACCGCTGCCAGACAGTCCAGTTTCTCCCTTATGAGTCTGGGTCCCCAGAGACTCGCCCAGAACTGGAGTTCAGAGCAGTCAGGAGCTTGAGACTCCCTCCCAATTGAAAAAGTCAATCCTGTTCTCAGCTGCCAGCCTTCTCTGCTTGCGCCCAAAGGCATTTTTAAACAAATAAAAATATCATTCTTAATTCATATGATATCTCAAGGACCCTGAGGAGACAAAACAATATTCTTTAGTTTCCTGAAGACCAATATTTAGTGTATACTTTATTATATCTGTTTAATCCTCTTCACATTTAAGCCAACTTTCTGTGATTTCTTTAAATTCAAATCTCGGAAATACATCATAGATGGAGAACCTTCCTTCTGCGAGCTACAGGGGTGGGAAAGGGGTGGTCCTGCTCATTAGAATAGAGAAAGACAAAACCCCTTCACATTCCTTCTCAGCTCCTTTAGGTTACTTTGTTTTGGTGCCGTCCTCTGGTGGCCAAATTACAACTTGCACCTCCCAAATAAGGTCAAACCATTTTTTCTTAATTTTTTTTTAATTGATTTAAGAGAGGAAGGGAGAGGTAGAGAGAGTCAGAAACATCAGAGATGACAGAGAATCATTGGCTTTCTCCTGCATGCCTCACACTGGGGATCAAGTCTGCAAACTGAGCATGTGCACTGAGTGGGAATGGAACCATGAACTCCTGGTTCATAGGTGTGTTCTCATCCACTGAGCCACACCGGCCAGGCTCAAACCATTTTTTCCAGCCCAGGTTCTCTGCTAGGGATGTAAGCAAGTAAAGTGAGTGTCATTAAGAATTTCAACAATGGTGGATAAGGACACATATGTAATAAGTTCATCAATAAAGAAAAAAAGAGAATTTCAAAATGGCATAAGCAAAGTATTAAACCTACTGCAGGCCCTTCTAAGTGACTTCACAGATTGGGATCCCATGAAGTTGGCCCTCCCTAGCAGGGCAAATGAATGTGTTCATCCTGAAGTTAATTTCATCCCATATTTAAGTCATAAAATACCTAGAGACCTACAGTCATCCTCAATGTGAGAACCAGTGACTCTCCCACTAAAGAGAACAAAACAATAAGATTTCTAAGTGCCTTAGTAAGACATCTGTGCTCTGAAGGGTGGAAGTGGATTCCTGATGATGTTGATGCTCTATTACAATGACATCAGTGATGACAGTGACAACAGTGTCAGGGTCAATTCTAATGATCAGCAGTTTATGCAAAGTATGAACTTAAGGACATCCATGACTCTGACCATTCAGGGGTCTGACACATCTATGAGGCCCTCTTGGCTCCAATAGTCTGGGCCATGATGGATGGTACCCTCCAGAGTAAAGGAGAAATTTCTGTGCTTGTACCTTCATCTTATAGATTTTAGGAGAATGAACGGTGCTTTGTTAAGCCTCTTGTAATACCTCATAAAGAGTGACATGCACATTTCTACAGTTTGGTTCTATTCTAAGGCAATAGAACAACAGCCATTGACCAGCTTCTAGGCCTCAGGAGAGACAGACAGTCTGAACATGGGCAGTAAGTTGACCCAGTAGCCAGAACTGCTCATCATGATCTGGGTTCTATCACACCCCCCAACAGAATGTCAGGTGGGGAGAGAAGCATCCATCACAGATGGAAGTGACACAGCCTGCATTAGATGAGAACAGGTGGCAAAGACCATGGGCAACTACCACTCCATTCCTGTGACCTGTCACAGAGGTCTCAGATGTGTAATCACAGAGGTTCACTTTGACTGGTCAAGAAAGAAGGAAAAGGCTCCACTCACTCCAGTTTATCCTGGCCCTCAATTCCTCCTCCCCCAACATACACCATCAGCTACTCCCTTGACTATCCTGAGGCTCCTAGTCAGATTTACTCACTGACACACAAATGCCCTGGAACACGACTAACTTGTTGAATTAGCTGAGCCACGTCTAGTGGTATGAGAATTAAACTGGTCCTTACATGTCACTCCCAGGTCATGTGGACAACACTGCCTCTGGACAATGCTTTGAGATCAAGTTGCACATGCCCCTACTGGGTCAAAACTGGAGACTGGAAACCTCAGTCCCCCAATTTTTTCTTCAACTCCAATCCTTCCGTGCATTCCCCACCTTACCCCAGTTCCAGGCAACCCCTTTTCTAGGCTGACTACTGTGCAATACAACTCCCTTCCTGATACAAATTCCGAACTCCCAGGAATCATCTTCTATGTTCATAGTGTACCTGTTCTACAATTCCTCATTTCTCCTCAGACTCCTAGTAACCAACTGGATGCTCATCTACTTCTCCCCCTTGGGACTACCACATGTCCTCTACCAGCCTGGTGCTCCCTCCTGTCCTAATGTCAGGGCATTTTACGGAGTCTTCAACTACCTTTTCATTTTCATTACCTTGTACCTCACCCGTCATGGCCATCCAAGTCTAAGGGAATGAGACTCCCCCACCTTTCGCTGCACCACCTCCAGTGGTTTTTCCCTCAATAGCTACGTTGGCCTCTCACTCATAATTCTAAACTCCATTCTGAGTCACCCAAAAGCCCTATTCCATGGCACCCTAGTCCCCTTGAACCCTTATAATGCACAACATCCAAACCTTCCCAGGTTTTATAATTTCTCATCCTGACTCTGAGAAGACACCATCCCTCCATTTCCCCCCTCATGCCCACATTTTCTTATCCACAATCCTTCTCTGGCCAGGTATCCAAGGATTTCAGCTAAATACCACTGAGGCCAAAAAGAGCAGAAAAATAAATAGAACCAGAAGAGAGATTTATTTCTGATTTCCCTGATTCTGGTTATGGAGTCTTTAAGAACAGGCACATGGAGTTTGTATAAACAAGAAAGAATAAGGACAGTGATATCTGGCCTGAGCTCCAGGTCACAGAGGGCTCAAAATAAGGTCGTTGACTGCAGGCCTGCGCATGACTGACATGACGAAGATCCTGCATATTTACTGGACTACTTGAGCTTTATGACATATTTTTTTTTTAAATCTCTGTGACCTTTCCCTTGAAAGTGCAGTTAAAATGCATGTGGAATGAGAATACTCTTAATGGTTAGCCTGCTGTGAAGGTACACTCAGATTCTGGGACAAAGGCCACTCCAAGGCAACCTGGGGCTACAGAATGATCTGGGCAGTCAGGTCATCTGTTTTGGAGGGTAAGTCAGAAGTGAGGGAGGCAAGTAAGAATCATTTATTTGGAGGATTATAGCCAGATAAGGAAATATTTTTAAATTTGAAAATAAGGTAAGATGAACAAGATGACAGGATCAGCTACTTATAGGTAGGTGATGTCAAAGGAAAACATGCATTGGGCAAATTGAAAGAGGCAAGAAACACTTTATTGAAGACCGACCATGCAATAGGACAGTGAGACTGAGCTCAACACCTTCAAAATAAAAGGCTGGGGAGATTTTAAGAATGGCAGCAGGAATTATAGGCATCTGTGTTTGCTAGTTGGCTTTACACAAAAGAAAAGTAAAACTTCTCATGAAATCCTGAGAGGAGGTCCTTTCACCTCTTGGCTGTAAATGTCCTCACCGAAGTTAGGCTGCTACCCTCCCTCAGTGACGGGGCACAGGGACACCAAGAGGATTAAATTTCAAAAGGGTGGGCCCAGGCTCTTGAGACAAATATTCTATGGGACATAACACTGGCAAGAAGATTTTATGAAGACTAGGTATATTTCAAAAGGGCAGAGAAAAAACCTGCAATTGCAAATTGCGATTATATTTTTGAAGAAAATGCACTCAAACTATGGAGGTCAGAGGCCTGCAGTCAGGAAGAACCCATTTAAACATAAGTGATTCAGAGGAAACATGAAGGCACCCCTGGTCATAACAAAAAGGCTTTCTGCACAGTGGAGGGAAACACCATTAAATATCTTTCAGACAAGATTCAGTTTGCATCTTCATCAGTTCTTGCATTTATAAGCAGGTGAAAAATAGCCGAGAGTCCCTGAACAGAGCCAGGATCTGACCTCCCAGGAGGATGTGCAATTGGAGTTTTCCATGGGGACATTACATTTCCCTCTATATTCACCTTCCCTTTGATCAAAGGAAATCTCAAAGAAAGAAGAGTATTTTTGATCCTATATCCGGGCTGGTGTCACTCAATTTGGCTGATTAGTGACCTAAGAGCAGAAGAATGACATTCACACATAGTTTGCTCTGTTGCACATGTTTCTAGAAACCTAAGATGGGAGTTCTAACAGCCCCTTGAGGCTAGGAAGCCTCACCTTTCCACTTCCCCTGTAGTCTCTATAGCTTGGGAGATGCCCTCTTCCTCAAGAGATACCCAAAATACCCATCAGGAGGAACTAAGCTCCATACAGAGTGAAGTCATTTCTAATTCTCAGGATATGAGTGGGAACTAGGACATTTGAGCCAAAACCTTGGTTGTATAACCAGCATTTCCAATTATATCCTATTAACAAGGAAGACAGTGTCCTACTGAACTTATGGAAATTGATCCACTGACACACACACACAAAAAAGTATTTAAGAGGGCCTTAGAAATATTTTGGGAGAAGTAAAACAGGAAGAAAAAGATCAGTGTTGATACCCACATGGGAGTCCTCCTGTACATTCTTGCTGTCCTAAACAGTGTCCAGGTATCCTCCACAGGACCCATTGGAGAAGGGACAGAGCTTGGACTCCTGGAAGCTTATCACATGCTCCCACTGGTCATCACATGACCACTGCCCTTGCTGGGAGGGACTCGGTGTCAGCTTCACTGTGGAGATGGTGCTATTGGGACCAACCAGAGGTGGGATCTGGTGTGGAATGTTAGCTTCAGTCAAAAATAAACTCAATGCTAGCTCTGATTTTTGAGGATTTATTGACTCAGTTCAAGTCTTCTCAGGATTTTCCACCTTCACAACAAATTTATTTCAAGGCTGAAAAAAAATTATTCAGAGTTAAATAACATAGAGGAGGAATGTAGCGTCACTAATATTTTACATCCAGCTCAACCGCTTCACTTTCAGCAGAACTGATGGGTTTGGACAATTCACAATGGTAGTCCCAGCATCCTCCCTCCTGACAGGGTCTATGGTTAGGGTTCTGTTGCTCCAGGACAGCTTCATGCTCTTACAGACTCATGTTATTGAAGAATAATTGGGTGAGGATCACAGTTGAGTAGCATGTCAAGACCACAGCATTCTCATTCTCTGTGACTGTGGTGTTGCTCTCTAGGAGGGTGCACACTCTTCTGGGCTCTGCGAAAAGACCAAGGACTAATTGAGAGTGGGCTTGGGACTTGGGGTCCTGCTACATTCTGAGACATCTCAGCCACTCACAGTCCCCAGTGAGCTCTCTAAAGGTCACCAGAGGATGGTCCTCATCTCTGCAGAAGGACAATTGTCTTTGTTCAGGTGATAATGTGTAAGGAGAGGGCTGCACTTCTTCTCTGACCCCACATAATCCCAGGGAGACCCCTGACTTGTTCCCAAGACATCTCTGTAATATCAGCATAGGGAATACCTTCCCAGCTGATGTTTCCTATACCCTCATCATCTGGTAGTATTTTCCTCTCATGAGCTTTTATTAATTCTTTCTGTCATTAACATCAAAAAAAGATGAGGTCCCACTCTTTATGTAAAATTCCATGTATGTTTTGGAAGGCAGGCTACCACCTCTGTCCATCTCTGGGGCCAAGGGAACTTTATAGAAAGTGAAAAGGCATTTACCTCTTTTTAAATAATTCATTAGGCAATAAAGATGGCCCAACCCAGACTTCATGATCTTAGAACCGGAGAAGTTCCAGCTAAATGACTTTTCAATCTAAAAGGACTTTATTTCCTGGCCAGCAGTTTGCATATAATGGTAAAGTAATTCTCTAGAGAGAAGTGGTTGTAGTTTTAACAAAAGACAGGAGCTATAGGAATAGAAGGAAACTATTCAATATGATAAAGGCGACACATGAAAGCCCACAGCTAACCCAACATTCTATGGAGAAACTTGGAAAATGTTACTAACATCATGAGCAAGACAAGGATGCTGTTTTTCTTTTTTAAAAAAATATACTTTATTGATTTTTTACAGAGAGGAGTGGAGAGGGATAGAGAGTTAGATACATGGATGAGAGAGAAACATCAATCAGCTGCCTCCTGCACAGCTCCTACTGGGGTTGTTCCCACAGCCCAGGTACATGCCCTGGACCAGAATTGAACCTGGGACTCTTCAGTCCGCAGGCCAACGCTCTATCCACTGAGCCAAAACAGTTAGGGTGAGGATGCTGTTTTTCCTACTTATTCACTATAGTAGTGGAAGAACTGCCTGGAAAAATCACACAAGATGATAAAATAAGAGGTATCCAAATTGAAAAGGAAGAAGTAAAAATTATCTTTTAAAAAGACAACAAAATCATGCATAGGAAACCCTAAAAATTTCACAACAGATACACACACACACAAAAAAAAAAGTTTTTAAGATCTGAAAAAAAGGGAAGGTTGTTGGAGACAAAATCAACACATAGCATCATTTCCATTTTTTTCCAACAAAAATGAACAATGCCAAAACAAAATTAAGAGAACAGTTCCATTTAAAATAGCATCAGAGAGACTAGAATACTTAGAATTAAGTTAATAATGCATAAACTAAAGAGAAAATAAACAAATGGGACTACATCAAAATAAAAAGCTTCTGCACAGCAAAAGAAACCATCAACAAAACAACAAGAAATCCCACTGCGTGGGAAAGCATATTTGCCAATGTCATATCTGATAAGGGCCTATTCTCCAAAATTTATAGGGAACTCATACAACTTAACAAAAGGAAGATAAACAATCCATTCAAAAAATGGGCAAAGGATGTAAATAGACACCTTTCAAAAGCGGACATTCAGAAAGCCAAGAGACATATGAAAACATGCTCTAAGTCACTAATCATCCGAGAGATGCAAATCAAAACAACTATGAGGTACCATCTCACACCTGTCAGACTGGCTATCATCAACAAATCAACAAACGACAAGTGCTGGAGAGGATGTGGAGAAAAAGGAACACTTGTGCACTGCTGGTGGGAATGCAGACTGGTGCAGCCACTGTGGAAGACAGTATGGAGTTTCCTCAAAAAACTACAAATGGAACTCCCATTTGACCTTGTGATCCCACTTCTAGGAATATATCCCAAGAAACCAGAAACACCAGTCAGAAAGGATATATGCACCCCTATGTTCATAGCAGCACAATTCACCATAGGTAAGATCTGGAAACAGCCTAAGTGCCCATCTGTAGATGAATGGATTAGAAAACCGTGGTACATCTACACAATGGAATACTATGCTGCTGTAAAAAAGAAGGAACTCTTACCATTTGAAACAGCATGGATGGAACTGGAGAGCATGATGCTAAGTGAAATAAGCCAGTCAATGAAGGAAAAATACCACATGATCTCACTCATTTCTGGTTAATAAAGACCAGTATAAACTTATGAACAAAATAGATACAGAGGCAGAACTGCCTCAAACAGACTGTCAAACCACAGCAGGAAGGCCGGGGAGAGTGGGAGGGTAGAAGGGGGGTGGGTAAGAGAGCAACCAAGGAACTTGTATGCATGCATATAAGCATAACCAATGGACATAAGACACTTGGGGGTAGGGGAAGCCAGGGGATTGTCAAGGGCGGAGGGGAAAAAAAGGAGACTTATGTAATACTCTTTGTAATACTTTAAGCAATAAAAAAAATGCAAAAAAAAGAATTAAGTTAATTAATAAGATGAAGATATATACACTGAAACTACCAAATGTCTCTGAAAGAAAGTAAAGAAGAAACAAAATACCTTGAAAATATCCATGTTCACGGGTTGGAAGAACCTCAAATATCTTCCTATTTGATATGATCCTTATATAATTCTCTATGAATTTTTTTAGAAAAAGGAAAATCCACTTTAAAATTCATAACCAGTTTCAATGGACCCACAAATTATTTCAATAATCTAAGAAAAAAGAACAATATTGGACATCTTACACTTACTAATTTCAAATTTTTCAACAAAGCTGAAGTAACCAAAATATGGTGACACTAGCATAAAGACTTCTATTTGTCAAAAGGCACAATCAAATGGTTTTGACAAAGAAGCCAAGACTGCTCAATGGAGAAAAGACAGTCTTTTCAACAAATGGTGTTGAACAGCAGCATCCACATGCAAACAAATGGAGTGGACTATCGCTTATACCATAAACAACAATTAAGTCAAAATGGGATTGAATCCTAAATGTGAAACCTAAAACTACAAAACTTATTTAAGAAATTATAGAGGGAAGCATCATGACATTGAATTTGAAATGATTTCTTGAATAAGACTCTAAGAATACAGGAAAAAAAGAAAAATAGGTAAGTCGGATATTATCAAAATGAAAAACTTCTGTTCATCAAAGGACACAATCAACAGAGTGAAAGGTGACCTATGAAATGGTAGAAAATACTTTGCAAGTCATATATAAGATGAGGGGTTAATGTCTAGAATATGCAAATACTCCTACAACTCAACAACAAAATCAAATAACCTGATTAAAAAATGGTCAAAACATTTGAACACATATTTCTCCAAAGATGACATACAAATGGCCAGCATGCTTATCCTATATAATAGATAAAATGCTAATTAGACCGGACAGCGGAATGACTTTCCAGAATCACCAGTGGGCAGAGGGTGAGGCCGCAAGGCAGGCGGCTGAGGAAATCGGGGCTGCGAGGGCCCAGCCCCTTGCACGGATGATGTTCATCGGGCCTCTAGTGAATAGATATCCAACATCATTGATCCTTAGAGAAATCAAATCCAAACAACAATGAGATACCTTTGTATACCCATTAGGATGGTCACTGTTGGAAACATAGAAAATAACCTGTGTAGGCACAAAGTGGAAAAATTGGATCCGGACCCACTGTAGGTGAAAACACAAAATGGTGCTGCTACTATAGAAAACAATTTGGAGGCAGATAAGAAACAGACTTATCATGTACCATGTGGTCCAGCAACCTCACTTCTGCTTTTATATCCAAAGGAATGGAAAGCAGGACTTTGAAGAGATATTTGCACATCCATTTTCATTGCAGAATTATTCACTATACACAGGAGGTGGAAGCAACTCTATTTTTCATAGAGAGAGTAACATAAAACATGTAGCACATACATATACAATGGTACCTTATTCAGCCTTATAAATATTGTAATTCTGGATAGTATGCTCCATGAAACAAGCCAGTCACATGAAGACAGGAACAGAGTGTTCCCCTTATATGTATCTCAAGTATTGAAATTTACAAAAACAAAGAATGTTGGTCACTGAGAGCAAGAGAGGCAGCAAGGATAATGCCAAGAATTCCTTGAAGAATGGGTTTGACCTTGACTGAGAAAAGGAGGATTTGGGGAGGATCTAGTTGGGAGGTGGGGAGGATAAAGATCTTTGTTTTGCACACGTTACAAAAGAGGTGCCCAATTATGTCTAGGAAAGATTCCCCAGATCGGCTTAACTCATTCTCTCCTAAAGCCTTTGGAAAACACACACACACACACACACACACACACACACACACACACACACACACAGAAACAAACAAAAAAAAACACCAAACAACTCAGAAGCTGGAGATAGCAATTCCAGGAATCTCTGACAACAGAATCAATGTGTGAGTTCTGGAGAAGGGAAGTGGTTTTGTGCGCTGCGGGTTGTGACTCTCCCACACTCAGGGCCATGGAGCTGGTGGGTCCTGGCCTATGGATTTGGAGGCTGCAGAGGGACTGTTACTCAAGACCAATGCAGCATGTCCATTTTCCAGTGTTTTCAACCAGGAAGTAACAGCAACACTTTAGCAAATCAAGTCTCCAGTCCTGCCCTTAGAGATCATTCCGGAAACTGCAACTTTAGTCTGCTTCCCAATACACAAAAAATTAAATTAAATAAGTAATATTTTTCTTGAAAAGGAAAGCAGACCACTTATGGTCTGGTTAATGATCTGAGAATAGTGATTTTTTTCTTTTTGATTTTATATTATTTATTTTCTATCACCATTTATTTTAATTTTATCCTCCTGATATAAAAAAAAAATAAAACAAATAAAAAAATATGCCAGTGCCCATTATATATCATTTGGACAAAGAGCCGAGTCGTTTGGGCTTCAAGGACAAATCTTAATCAGTTTGTAAGACCCAGAGAAGGTAAATTGTTTTGAGGTGATCCTCTACAACCCAAGGAGATTTTAACTCCCTCTGCAGGTGGAACATGAAATAGTTATTCCATGTCTGATATTCACACTGTAAGCAAAGCCAAGTCGCAGCTCTCTCCTGTTGGATATTCTTTCGTGTATTTTTGACAACACTGAATGTTGCCTGATAAGCCCTGTGTCTCTGTGTTTTCTGTCAAAAGTTATCAAATGAAGGTTCTGGTTTCTTTGGGCCATATTAAGGATATGTGCCCCAAACAATGAGAGCACCCCTGGATGGAAGCAAAGTTCTTTAAATTATATTCTTTGACTTTATTTACTAATTTTTTGCATTATCTACTGCAAGGTATTTCCTCTTGGACGATGAAAACTCACCTGATTTATTTCTCATCACCAATTCTCTCTCTCTCTCTCTCTCTCTCTCTCTCTCTCTCTCTCTCTCTCCCTCTCTCTCTCTCTCTCTTCTCTCCAGTATTTTTCTAACGACCAATATTTAGTGTAGACTTATTGTGTCTTTTTAATTCCATTCACATTTGAGCCGACTACCTGAGATTTCCTTAAATTTGAATCTCCAGAGAACTTCATAGACAGAGAACCTTCCTTCTGTGACCTACAGATGTGGGCGTGGGATGGTCCTGCTTATTAGACACTTGCAGTGCCATAAACAGAGTAGAAAAAGCCAAATACTTCTCTGTATCCCTTCACAGATTCTCCAGGTTTCCTTGCCACTGTACTGCTCTCTATTGGTCACATTACAGAATTTTCCTAACCAATGGTCATGTCTGGGGGCAGGACTATGAAAAGTAACGTGAATGTTCTGGGATCTTTGTTCAATTTAAAAATTTCAGGATGACAAACGCAAACTATTAAACCTACCACAGTTCCTTCTATGTGGCTGCACAAATTATGAGCCCATGAAGCGGCCCTCACCACCAGGGCAAATGGATGTGTTCATTCTCCAAGTTAATTCAATGCCAAACTCAAGTCATAAAAATGACGAGAACTTGAGGATTTCCTGCTAAAGATGAACAAAACTGCAACTTTCTAAATGGCTTAGTAAGACACGTGTGCTCCAAAGGGTGGATGTGATGCCTGCTAACGTTGATGCTCAAAGACAATGACATCAGTGATGACAGTGAAAATAGAGACAGGATCAACTCTTGTGATCAGCAGTTTAAGAAAGCATGAGCTATATAGGGCCATCCACATTTGTGACCATTCAGGAATCTGCCAGTAATGGTTCCACTAGTCTGGGCCATGCTGGATGTACTCTCCAGAGAGAAGGACAAGTTACTAATTGATGTTAGAAGAATGAAAGGTGCTTTGTGAAACCTCTGGTGAGACCTAATAAAATAATTACTCCTAGGCAGACTCTTTGTGAATGAGGCCATATCTTCTATACAAATAAAACAACATATCCCAACAGGCTTCTAGGCCTGAGGAGAGATGGAGAGTCTGAACGTGATGTGCAATGTGACCAGGTTGGCAGAACTGCCCAACATAACCTGGGTTCTAGAACACCCACCAACATAAGTTCAGGTGAGGAGAGAAGCATCCATCCAGTTGGAAGTGACACATGCTGAATTAGACAAGGTCAGGTGGGTACCTACCACTCCATCCCTGTGACCTACCACAGAGCTCTTAACTGTTGAATCACAGAAAGTTATTCTCACTAGTCAACAAAGAAGGAAAATGCTCCACACATTCCAAGTTCAGGGCAGCCCTCAATTTCTTATCCCCCAACACACACATACCATCAGCCTTATCCTTGCCTGTCCCCAGGCTCCTAGTCAGACTTACTCACTGTCATAGAAATCCCCGGGGACATGACTAACGAGTTTACTCAGTTGAGGCACATCTTGGTGTATAGAGGTGAGACTGGCCTTTCATGGCTCTCCCAGGCTTGGGGAAACTGCTTTGAGAGGAAAATGCACACATCTCTCCTGCATTGCAGCTGGAGCATGGACACCTCCGACCCTCAATTTGGTCCTCACCCTCAAGCCTGCCCTGCATTCCCCACTTTCCCCAGGCTCCATGCCAACCCCTGTTCTGTTCTGACTACCCTGAACTTCAACTAATTTCCTGGCTCAAATACCACATTCCCTAGGCTCATCTTCTGCATTCAAGGTGTCTCCAACCCTCCTCACTTTTCAGACTCTAACTCCCTACATGATGCTCAATTTTATTTCCTTCTTGTTTCTTATTTTACGTCTATGCTTTAAATCCTGCCAGCCAGTATATTTGTGCTCCCTCTTGTCACAAATGTCTTGACACTAATATGAATCTTCAAGAACCTTATTCTTTCCCCTAACCCTGTGTTTCAACCCTTTTGCCTATCCAAGTTTGGAAGAACGGCATTCCCACTTCACTGCACCAACTCCAGTGGGTTCTCCCTCAACAGGTAGAAAGTAGCCCCGCACTCATATCCCTTCGCCCCATCCAGAGCCCTCCCTAAAAGCCCACCTGCAGGACACCTTTAGTTCCACTTGACCTCATATAATGCCTAACATCTCCCAAACCGCCAGGCTTTACAATTTATCATCCTGGCTCTGAACAGATCCTATCACTCAACAGCTCCCCTCTAAACCCACTTCTGCTTACCCACAATCCACCTATGGCTAGCTCTCAAAGGAGTATAACTAAATATCCCAGAGGCCACAAGGCACAGGAAAGATTTATTTCCATTTCCCAGGTTCTGTATGTGGATTCTCTAGGAATTGGCACCTGGCTATTGTAAAAACAATGAAGAAAACAAAGTATGAGGACACTTGTCTGGCCTGAGCTACAGGTCACGGGGGACACAAAACAGCATCTTTTAGTGACAGCTATGGTGGCTGCCATGTCACGTACCTCATGTTTACTAGAGTTTTAAGGTTCAAGACAGAATATTTGTTAAAATCTCTGTGATCTTGTTCCTTGTAGGTGCTGTGGAAATGAATATGAACACTGTTGATTGCTTGGTCCCTGTGGACCTGTGCCCTTTCAGGCCTGCATGTCTTTTTAGATTCTGGTGCAAAGGCCATCCTAAGGCAACTTGGAGCCTCAAAAGCATCTAAGAATTCACGTCAGATGATGCTGTGGATGCCAAGTCAGAAGGAAGGCAGGAAAACTGGAGACCATTATGTGGAGGATTTTACCTGATAAGGAAAGAAATTGGAATATTTGAAAATAAGGTAAGGATCGACAATGTGAGCAAATTGACAGGATCAGCTAGTTACAGGTAGATGATGACAAAGTGAAACAGGTGTCCAACACATTTAACGAGGCAAGGAAGACATTCTTCAGAACCCTCCAATAGGGCAGTGAGATGAAACTCAACACCCCTGAAAGAAAAGGCTGAGGAGATTTTAGGAAAGAAGAAGGAATTATAGGCATCTGTGTTTGCTAATGGGCTTTACAGAAAGGAAATGCAAACCATCTCCTGAAGACCTTGCAGGAGGTTTTTCACATCTTTGTTGTAAATGACCCCACCCAACTTAGGCTCCTACTCTCCCTCAGAGACTTGGACACAGGCAGGACAGGAGGATTAAATTTCAAACAGATGGGGCCAGGTCCTTGAGACAGTTATTCTCTGGGTCATCACACTGGCAAGAAGCTTTTGAGGAGACCTGTGTATATTTCAAAAGTGCAGAGAAAGAACCTGCAATTACTAATTACATTTATAAAAGAAATGGTCTAAGTCTGGAAGACAAAGGCATGTTTCAGGAAGAAACTTTGTAAAAGTTAGTGTCTGAGGTAACATTAATGCCTCTAGTTCAGAAAAGAACTGCCTTCTGCACAGTGGAGGGAAACAACTAAATCTCTTTTAGCCAAGACCCAGTTGACATCTTTATCTTTCCAGCAAAGTATGAAGAGGTGCAATTTCCCAGCAATGTATAAACAGATGCAAAGTAGCTGAGAGTTCCTGAACACAGCCAGGATCTGATCTCCCAGAGTACTGTGCTTCTAGAGTTCTCCATGGAGACATTACCTTGCTCTCTACAGTCACCTTCGTTTTGACCACAGGTCACCTCCAAGGAAGAAGAGTATTCTCCATCTTACAACATGGCTGGTGTCACCATGATTTGGCCTGATTAGTGACCTAAGTGCAGAGGAACTGACATTTTCCACGTAATTTGCTCTGATGCATGTTTTTCTATGAAACTGAAAATGGGAGTTCTAACAGCCTCTTCAGGTTAGGAAGCCTCACCCCCTAGCGTTCGGCAATGCCCTCATCTCCAAGAGATTCCAAAAAACCCCACATGTCAAATTTAGCTCCATGAAAGGTGAGGTCATTTCTAATTCTGTGGGCATCAGTCTGAACTAGGACATTTGAGCCAAAGCCTTGATTGTATTAATACGGTTTCCAATTTTACCCCATTAATAAGGAAGACAGAGTCCTATTTACTTTAGTCAAATAAATCTATAGGCATATAAATAAAAATACTCAAAAAGACTTAAGCAATATTTTGAAATAAGTCAAACAGGGAGAAAAAAAAGATCAGTGCTGTTACCAACATGGGTGTCCTCCTGTAGATTCCCATTGCCAACAACAGTGACTGGGCATCCACTACCTGTCCTCCTGGAGGAGGGACAGATCTTGGATTTATTCAAACTCATCACGTGCACCCAGGGTAATTACACAGCCACTATCATTCTCTTGAAAGACTCGGTTTCACCTCCACTGTGGAGATGGTACAACTTAGACCACACAGAGGTGGGATCTGGTATAGACTATCACCTTAAGTCAACAATAATGAGAATGCCAGCTCTCTTTGTTGAGCATTTATTGACTCAATGCAAATCTTCTAAGGACTTTCCACTCTCACAACAAATCTATTTAGAGGGCACTAAAGAATATTCAGAGTTTAGTAAAATATAGGAGAGGAGGAGGGTCACTAATATTTTACATCCAGCTCAATTGCCTCACTGTCAGCGGAACTCATGGTGTTGGACACTTCACACTGGTAATTCCCCGCATCCTCCCTCCTCACGGGGTCTATGGTGAGGGTTCTGTCATTCCAGGACAGCTTCATCCGCCCAGTCAGCCGCAGATTCATGCCATTGAAGAACCAGTGGATGTAGACTGCATTTGTGTAGCAGGTCAGGACCACGGGATCCTTATGCTCTGTGACTGTGGTGTTGCTGGCTAGGAGGGTGAGTCCTCTCAATGGCTCTGTGGAGAAATAGAGGGCATGGTTAATCGAGAGTGGCTTGGGACCGGGGCCATGATAACTCCCCAGATATCTTAGCCACTCAGAGTCCACTGTGAGCTCTATAAGTTCACCAGAGGATGGTTCTGATCTCTGCAGAAGGACAATTGTCTTTGTTCAGGGGACAATGTGTAGGGTAAGTGCTGGACCTCTTCTCTGAACCCAAATCACCCCTGACCTGTTCCCATAGACATCTTTGTAGTATCAACACAGGAAACCCTTTCGCAGTCCACGTGTCCTATAACCTCACCGTAAGGTGGAGTTTTCCTCTCATGAGCTTTTACTGACCCTTTCCTAGAAGTTCTTTTGACTTAAAAATTCCATGTATGTTGGGAAAGGCAATCTTACCACTTCTGCCCACTACTTGGGCCAAGGGGACTTTACAGAAAGTGAACGGGCATTTTACTATTGTTAAATAACTCATTAGGCAATAAAGATGGCCCAACCCAGTCTTCATGAACTTGGATCTGGATAAGTTCCGTCTATACGATTCCTCAGTATGAACAGGACTTTATTTCCAGGCCTGCTGATTGCATATAATGGTAAAATAAATCCCAAAAGAGAATTGGTTATGATTTTAACAAAAGACAGAAACTGTAGGAATAGGAGGAAATTACTTAATATGGTAAAGACCACACATGAGAGTCCAGAGCTCACACATTAATCCACGGAGAACCTCTGAAAACAGTAGTAAGATCCTGAATAAGACAAGGATGCTGTTTTTCCCCGAATTCAACTAGTCAGGAAAATCAGGCAAGAAGATGAGATAAGAGCTATCCAATTTAGAGAGGAATAAGAAAATATATTTTTTAAGAAGAAAACATAATCTTATTGTAGAACACCCTGAATATTTCACCACATAGATATCTAAAACAACTATTGCAACTAATAAAAAAGATGAAGTGGCCAGAGACCAAATCAACACTCAGCATCATTTCCATTCTTTAAACAAAAATGAACAATCCTCAAATAAAATAATGAAAATAGTTCCATTTACAATAGCATCAAAAAGACTAGATGCTTAGGGTTAAACATAATAAGGTAGAAGATGAATACACTGAAAACTACCAAACATTTCTGAAAGTAAGGAAGAAACAAATACCTGGAAAGGCATCCATGTTCATTGATTCCAAGACCACCAACTATCTACATATTTGAAACAATTCCTATCAAAATCCCAATTACTTTTTTTCAGAAATAAAAATAATCCATCCCAGAATTTATGAGGAATTTCAATGGATCCCAAATGTTGGCAACAATCTTAAAAAGGATGAATTGAAATTGGAGGTCTCAAAGTTACTAATTTCAAATCATACTACAAAGGGAAAGTAATCAAAATAGTTACACTGGCATAAAGACTTCTATTTGTCAAAAGACACAATCAAATGGTTTTGATAAAGGAGCTAAGACTATTCAATGGAGAAAGGACAGTCTTTTGAACAAATGCCATTGAACAGGAATATCTACATGCAAACAAATAAAGGGGTCCATTGCTTATACCATACACAACAATCAGTCAAAATGGATTGAATCCTAAAGGTAAGAACTAAAATTATAAACTCTTAGAAGAAAACATAGGGGTAAGCAGTATGGCGATGGATTTGGCAGTGATTTCTTGAATATGAAACTAGAAACACAGGCAAGAAAAGATTAGATAATTTAGATTTTTGACAAAACGAAACCTTCTGTTCATCCAAGGACACAATCAACAGCCTGAAAGGTGATCTGTGGAATGGTAGAATATCTTTGCAAATCACTAATAGGATGAGGGGTTAATATCCAGAATATACAACGATCTCCTATAACTCAACAACAGCAAAACCAAATAAACGGACTTAAAACTCGTGAATACACATGTCTCCAGAGAAGATATACAAATGGTCAATAAGCCCAGGAAAAGATGCTCAACATCACTACCATTAGAAATACATAAATCAAAACTCTCAAAGTTGATGCTTGTGATATTGAGTGTGGGTAACTCCACTGAGCAGGTAACAGGAGAACACTGCCCTGTGGGACACTTGAGTCCTCCAAGCCTTCTTCAATCAGAGATGGCACCTCTCACCTCTCAGCCAACTTAAAGGAATAAGGCAGGTCTATATATCACAAGACAAATGCCAGGGGCTCTGAGCCCTCAGAGAACTTAAATCCTCTATGTCTGGGAGAAAGCACAGCCTTTCTCAGGAGCCAAGACTGTTCAATCTAGAAAGGACATTCTTTTCAACAGATGAAGGGAACCATTCAATAAATTAGCCACATTTGGTTGTGGAAAAACAGAGAACCTACAGTTAAGACACCCCTTGCCCCCCTAATCCTCCCACACCTCTCCTAGTTCTTCACTGAACAACTAACTGCAGTTTTTTCTAGCTGTACAGACCTTCTTTAAGCAGCCGAGGTGTGTTTCTAAGAGGCACCATTTCCCATGATATCTTAGAGACTCAGATTGGAGCAGAAATAAAACAGAGGCCCAGGATCAAACCTGTGGTCAGTTGACTACTCAGGCCCCAGTGCCAAGAGCAGGGTCAGGACTTCTCAGGTGAGTGGGACTGACATGAGCCAGTGAGCCAATAAATGATAGAGCAGAGCCCAAGGAATGAGCCAGAAAGGAGTGAAGGGACAGGCAGGATCTGATTGTGGCAGCAGAACCATATACTTTGCCCTTGGTCATTAATGTCATTCTCTCTCTGCGGAGGGCAAGTGAGGCTTGTACAGCTGCAGAAGGGGTGATAAATGGCAAGAGGGGAGCATGGATTGCTGACATTCTGACCCTTGTGGACCATTTGTATTTGTTGGTTATGAGATAGAAATTTGGAAAGATCTTAAAATTCTCCCACATGCAAAAATTACTATTAATAACCCAGGGCCTAAGAGCAAAAGCAAGAAGGACTATTTCTTCAGAGAACAGCAAAGGGTCTGAGAAATGGGTCTCAACCCCTGGAGTGACAGGGAGCCGTTCCCATGTGTCCAGAATTCCAAGGACTCTGCATCCAGGTTTCAGCCTCTGAAGACGTTTTAGCTCATTCCTTCCTTCAGTAGCTATTTATTTCTTCCTAATTCATCAAAACAACCGAGTGTTACCTCTTGATCCCTTAGCTGGTTACAAGTGTTAAATGGGGAGCGAGCAGGCAAAGTCGTTTCCTTTATATCCAGTGGGAATGACACCAACACATCAGGAAACAAATCAGTGGTTTCACCTCCAGTGCAGGGAGGGGTGGATCAGCCACCTGAGGGGAAAGACTGGGTGTTCCCAGCACTGACTGATTGTTACTGCAGGTAATTTGGTTCTAGAGTACAAATAAATTAGTTCTCCATTTGTGTTATTTTCTAGACCACAGTCTCTCTCTCTGAACTGGGGATGCCTAAGGGAAGATCTACCCATGTTTGCTTTAGGGATCCCTCTGGGATGGAGGAAAGGTGATGGCTGCAGACAGACCTTGAGTCACTCTCATGGTCTGTGTGGCTCTGCTTTAGTGATTATATCTCCCTGTGCCTTGGTTTCCTCTCAAAGCAGTACGATGAACATTTGACTGCCTGGGTGTCAGTGTATTAACAATAAAATATTCACGGTATCTGACTAAACATTGGCTCAGGGGAGCTGCTCAAATGACGGGCCTCTGTTATTGATCAAGTCCAAGAGACAATCTCCTGAGCTGATCCCTGGTGGATGAGGAGCTTCCAGGAGCAGTTTTCCTCCTTTTTGTTCCTTGTGATTCTGACCTTTCTCTGGACTCTCCTAAATGTTTCAGTGTAGTTCACAAATGGCCTGGCGAACTTGTCCATCTGTGTTAGCCACACTCAGTCTCAGGTGAAGCACCACCCCTATGCAGATGTGGCTCATGGGCCTGAACTCTGGCTTCTGTACAGCTCAAAAGCCTTGTGACTCAGACACCTGGGAAACCATTGCGCCCACTCAGCCATTCCCAGGAGGTTAACCCCAACCTGACACAGGATCCCCAGGGTCCCTGGTGTCAGAAACCCTTGGGTAGAGGTCTGGGCGGGCCTGACAAAGCTGAGCTTCTTCATGAGGATTGCAGGGGGCACTTCAGGATGGGCCATGTCCTAGCCCTGCATGGTCTTACTCAGGGTCATGGTCATGGGGAGGGGGTGAGGGAACCGGACTGAGTCTGGTCTCTCTCTGCTGAGCAACTCCCATCAGACTGGTCCTTCTCTCTGTGGAGAATGTCTGCTGGGCTGCAATCCGGGAAAGGAACTCTGATCTTAGAAATTTTGTCTCCACTGTGTGTGTCCTGCACTAAATGCCCAAACCCAACCTGGGAGATGATGCGGAGGGGGATGGAGGCAAAGTCCAGGGCTGTCAGTCCTGTGTGTTCACCCACGCAACACCCAGAGGTCAGAGAGCAATCACTCACCGTATACATTGAGCCGTCCAAATCCTATTTCTTTTATTGAGCCTGGAAGGTAGACTACTACTGTGTAGATTCCTGTGTCCTTCTGGGTGACCTGCTTTAATTGTAAGGATCCATCATAGTTTATTTTCTCTCGACCGCTGTATGCATACCCTGTTTTATAAACCTTTACGTGTTTTATGAGAGTTGCAATATGATGATAGTAGTTTGCCCCTTCCCCCCGGTACAACGTGAAGCCTATTAGCATTGGGAGGCTTATTGCGGATACGTAGAATCACATCCTTCCCTTCGGCAGCACTGGTTGACACAATAGTGAGTTGGGCAGTGGTGGGCAGGCTCCAGAAATTTAAGAATGAAACTAGGAGGGAAGAGAGAAATTGATCAATATTTGGATGTATATGTTGGGATGAAAGATGAGGCCCTGGAGTTGAAACAAGTATCTTCATCTCAGCCTTGGTGTGTGTGTGTGTGTGTGTGTGTGTGTGTGTGTGTGTGTGTGTGTGTGAGTGTGGTCAAGGTCAACAGCATGACCACCAATACTTCAGCACCTGTACCTGTTGCTTTTTCTGTTTCTCAGTCTCTTTTCCAGGTGTTTGTTCAGCTCACCCACTCACTGCCCTAGGACCCCTGCTGACACTTAAGGGTGTCCATGGGAGGCACCTTCATGGAACACTTCCCTAAAGACTCTCTGTTAATCACTTTCTGACCTTTCTCTGCTCTATTCTTTTTTTAAAATATATTTTATTGATTTTTTTTTTTTTTTTTTTTTTTTTTTTTTTTTTTTTTACAGAGAAGAAGGGAGAGGGACAGAGAGTTAGAAACATCAATGAGAGAGAAACATCTATCAGCTGCCTCCTGCACACTCCCCACTGGGGATGTGCCCACAACCAAGGTAAATGCCCTTGACTGGAATTGAACCTGGGACCCTGGAGTCCACAGGCTGACACTCTATCCACTGAGCCAAACCGGTTCGGCTGTCTCTGCTCTAGTCTTTTTATAACACTTATGGGTAACTGAAATCACATGTAAGTATTTTCTTTTCTCTCTCCACCCACAGAACGTGAGCTCCATAGGGACAGGGAATTGTCAGATCTTGCATCCCCAGTGCCTGCAAAGGCTGCAAATACCTGTGGGTGAATGAATATTCCCAGACTCCTGAACCTCTTGGGGTGTATTTCCCCTGAGGCTGGTGGTAAGGACGGTGTTTAGCACCCCTGATTAAGTTTTTCTCTGATGCCACGAGACATAAATTGTTATTATTATGGTCACTTTCCAAAATTCAATACTCAGTGATGAATAACTTAGGAATTAACAGCATCTGAAGTTTATGTGCCCCACACCACTTCCAGATCATGATATTTCCCAGTTACTGTTAGCCATCTCCCTTACCCATTCTACTCTGCCCGCCCTGTCCTCTCCCCTCAGGTCCACACAGAAGCCCTCCCTCCACTCTGAGAGCACTGTTCTCCCCAGGAGACCCCAGCAATTCCCTGTCTTTACCCGTTGAGTCCACCCTCAAGGGATTGTTCCTTCTTTACAGGCCAACAGGAGCCCCTGCCATGGGACAGGTCCTCTGCAGATAGGGACTGAGAGTGACTCCATGGCGTCTGCTGCCGGCACTGTCCCTCCCTTGGTGAGAAGAGCTTTGATTCCAGGAAAGCTAAAAGGCACCACTGTAGAAGCTGGAGGGATCTGCTGTCCCTCTTCACTGTGCACTGGGCCTCCACCTGGTGCAAGATCACTTACCTGGTCAAGTGGACCAGGGCGGAGTTTGTGCCAAGGACCCACCTCCTCCTCCCCTCATTTTTGCCACCCTTTCCCCCTCCTTCCAGCTTACCATTCCTCTAAATTTTGGTTTCCTTGGAGGTGCTGAGGTATCTGAACACACACACACACACACACACACACACACACACACACACACACTTACGTGCTGTTTGGAAAAGCACCAGCCTGGAGCATCCAGGTCATGGGCATTCCCCATGGCTCCCAGTCAAGTGCACAGTAGCCTCCCCCACAGCCCTCTCTCTTTCACATTTGACTTTTCCCTTCAAAGCAGGAGTTCTAGGGCCACATCAGGACCTCTTGTCACCGGGTTGTCACCACCGCTGTGCATCGGATCACCTGTGAAACTTTGTAAAGATTGTAATGCCCAGGTTACATGGTAGATGCTGCTTCAGCAGCTGTCCAGCTAATGTGGATGCCCAACCAGGATGAGATCCGGTGATGTGGTGATGGGACACCCCTCCACCTCTCCTGTGCACAGGGATGGTCCCCACATCTTGTTAAAATGCAGATTCTGACTCTGCAGGTGTGCGGTGGACCAGAGACTCTGAATTTGATGAGCTCTCAGGGAAGGTGGGTCTTACTGGCCTGTGGAGCCCACTTGCAACAGCAAGGCTGATGGGGCCACGTGTCCCCTGAGAGGATGACCCTCTCACCCCAGCATTGGCCTCTGCTGTGTCTTTTCTTGGGTCTGTCAGCAGCACACAGAGAGCCCCACAGGCCCCAAAGTGGGGATTATTTCTGTTTGTGACACAGAAACCCAGCTGGGCACCTCCTGTGCCCCGTGTTCTCAAATGCACTGCAAAGGTTAAATTTCCTCCCAGCAGGAAGACCACAGATGTGACTCTGGGTATGAGAACGGGTCAAGCTGGGTGAAGCCTGCAGAGGGGACCCTCCCTCTATCTGAGGTTGTCACCAGCCTGGCCTTTGCTTCCGGGGACAGAGACCCAGGACCAGGTGTCTCAGTAGGCCTTGCCGTTCCTGGGTGTGAAGGGGAAGGTGTCCTGCATGTCGTGAGATGAGAGGACTGTGGTGTGAGCTCAGGTGGCTGTGGACTCCCTGGTCATCAGGGGTAGTTTCTGGGAGACCCTACCTCTCTGATGGCTCAGCCTATCCTCGTGCTCCCTGACCTTGGGGCGGTGTCTGTCCTCTGCTTGGGGGAGTTTCCTTTCATTACCCCACCTTTTTCATGGGTGGTGCCAGGCATGGGACAGGGAGCAGCAAATAGAGCCCTGAGAAAGCAGGTGCTTTGGGGCCTGTTAAAGTAAGAAACTTCCCAACCTGTGAATGTTTTCATGAGTTTATTTGAACCAAGCTAACATCATATGCCTAGAACAAGATGTCAAATCATGAGCTTGGCAGTTGTGCAACATATTTTATACATTATAATAAAAAATTGATTGGGAAAAGTTGTGTGAAATGCATTAGGAAGTTAAGAAATCTCTAGAATTGATAAATAACAAAATGGAGAAACACATTTTTTTTTTTTTTTACTTTGGTGGGTCCAGTATAATTAACATTTACAGCATATACAGAGGTTATGCAAGGAACCAGGTAACATAAGAAGCATGTTGTCTCATATGGTGCTCCCAGAGTCTGTGCCTTCAAATCAACTTGCAAAAGAACAGCTACTCTGATGTGTCAACGGTATGGTATCCAAGATGCAGAAGAACAGGGAACACGGCTCACTTAACGTAAAGTCTGACCTTTGCTAACGAAGGTGTAGGCCTGAGTCCTGACTCCCTGACATCGCCTGCCCTGTTAGGAATTTGTAATCAGACCATCTTGTGCAGTTATTTTTGGTCACTGAGCTCCTCCGGCCTGCCATGTGAGACACTGAGCTTGTCAGGCTTTCTTTACAGCCCATTTTTGTTGTTGTTTTATTCACAGTCCCTAGAAGTAGCAGGTGGGGTAGATCAGTCATGAGGGTGGGGTCCAAAAGCATCTGTGGGAACAGGGAATGAAAATCAGGCTCCTTCTCCAGCTCATTAGGCAAAGCCATGTTCATGTGTGAATTCCCTGTGTTGTCTGTGTGTTTAAATGTCGCCCACTGGAGAGCAGAAGGAGACCTGCAGCCAATGTCAGGGGCTGCACCAGGGATGCTGGCCAAAGAATGAGAGCTGACCCTGACACCTGGGTAGAGGTGGGTTCTGGCCTTCAAACTGAAAGGCCAGTCAGTAGGGGTCCAGTCACTGTGGGCTCCAGGCCACCTGACTCCATCCCAGAGCAACATGAGCCCAGTAAGAGGGCAGTATGTGTGGCTGCTTCCATCTTAGAGGGGCTGAGGGTCCAGAGTATTATGAGTCCAGTGTCATGAGAACTGTCCCTCTGGTGGATGTGCTGGGTCAGGAGGAACTCTCTGTCCCAAAGTTTTCAAGAACAGAACCTGGTGATGTCTCTTCTGAGGCTTGTAGTAGAGTGTACCAAACTAGAGGGCTGATCCCCCAAATGCCCTGTGTTTCTCCATTATCGCATTGGGGTGTTGCATCCAAGTCACCTGTGTCCCTGTCCATCCTCTGTGGTAGTACTCCCAAGAGGGCCCAGGATCTGAAGCAGCTCCACTTGGCGTGTCAACCACAGAGCTGTGGGTCCCTCTGTTAGGGCAGGGGAGGCACCTGTGGGACCCTCAGTCCTCTGAAATGGAAGCAACCCCAGATCCTGGGTTCTCCTATCCCATCCTGCTGAGGAAGTTCCCCTTGCTCCCCAGGACATCATGGGTGGGTGAGATGTTCAGCGAGTACAGGCCGGTGTCCCACAGAGCAGGGACTGTGGGTTTAGGAATGGTCCCCTGATTCCTTTGAGGTCAGTGTGAGCTCTCTTTGCCCATGGTAGTACCTCTAACTGGGGTGAAAGGTCCAGAGTGTCCACCAAGTCAGGGCTCTGTGAGAAGACAAAGAACACAGGCTGCTGTGCAGGCCCCAGGAATATGAGACAACACTCACAAGGTGGAAATGGGAAGGGCTGTGATTTTCTGGGAATGAAGAATGGTCTGACTCTTCACTGTTAGTTGGTCCTATCTCCCACCCCCCTGATTGTGTGAGGGGGTAAAAAGCCATCCTTGCATCATCCCCACACACTTGTGTCCTCCTCCCATGCTGACACCAATGTCTTCGTGCCTATAAGGAACATAGTTTGACCACTAGTGTCACACAGGGTGATAGACTTCCATTGGGTGGTTTCCCTCATCCATTTAATGAGTGTTTACTGAACATCTGTGATGTGTCAGATCCTGGATGTGTCCTGAGACCTGAGAGAACAGGACATAGGTGGGAACTGTGCTCATGGAGTTTACCTTGTAACAAAGACAGGCTCTCAGAGAAATCACAGCACTAAGGAGTTAATTATAATCCAGAGAAGGACCATGAAGAAAGAATTATATGGATTTGAGTCTCAGCTTGTCTGGGGATCACAGAGAGCACTTCTTAGATAGTGACCTCTTGGCTCAGACCTGAAGAATGAGTGGCCATACATCCATTGGACAGAGGGTGGTGGCGAAGAGCTGCCTGCGGAGGACTGGACTTTGGTGGGCAGATGCCCGGCTGGATGGAGGAGCTTTAAAAGTCCAGTGTGGGCAGTGTGAAGAGTGAGAAGGAATGTGGACTGAGTAATGCTGGTGAGGTTGGACCCTGCTGGGCTGTGGGTGCTGCTGAGGTGGGGTCAGCAGACACCTGAGGAGGCTGCAGGCTGTGGAATAGCTCACCCTCATTTGACAGAAATATGTGTAAGAAAAAGGTCAGGTTACACTTTTGAATTTTCTATTCAACTTATACTTTAAGCAATATTTCGTATGTGTACATTTAAATTTAACATGTTTATTGTTTAAGTTGGCATGAAATAACCATACCATATTGAAAGTATACAATTTATTAAGCTTTGCCAAATGCACGCACCAGAGAAGTTGTTACAATGAAGAAAATGAACATGTTCTTCACTCTTAAAGCCTCCTCGGGCACTCTTATAATCTCCTCACTCTGTCCCTCTTTCACTTTCTCCAAATCTTATCTGCTTTCAGTCATTGTAGATGAGTTTGTATTTTCTGCAGTTTTCATAATTTGAACCATATAATGTATAATTTTGGGTGAATGTTGGCTTCTTGAATCAACACAATTATCTTGAAATAGTTCTTTCCTTTTTAATCCCTCAGGTCTATTCCATTGTAGGATGCACCAAATTTGTTTAGCCATTCGCCCATTCGTGGACATTTGTGTTGATTCCCAGTTTGGACTGTTACATGTTAACCAGGCACTAACATTTGTGTAGAAAGGTCTTTAGCACAGAATTAGGTGCTTGTAAAACCAGTGAAGGGCCAGAGAAATGGAAGTCAGTGAGTTGATACAGAATGTCTGGTTTCAAGGTCTCACTGCCACAGCCCTACACAGAGGAAAAGAAACACCTGCATATTCACATAAAGCTCTGTCTGCAGAGCCCACCCATCAGGAGCAGTAATCACAGCTCCTTCTCCCTCCCAGAGTCCAACTACACACAAGTGCATGTCAGAGGCTGATATTAATTCACACCTGGATTCCCAGTCATTAGAAGTGGGAAGGGTGGTATTTAACCTTTCAGCACCTCTGGTATAGGAGAAAATATAGAAAGGGGTGGAGCATAGATGTCAAGTGCCAATAGATAATGCATGGCATGGTTGAGTCCATTTGCAGGCTGTGTGACTCTGGACAAGTGATCCCACCTCAAAAAACCTGTTTCCTCATGTGATTTCATAGAAAGACATTTCCTGGTACTTAGAATAGAGCAGTTTAAATTATTGAAATTTCTGAGTGATATAGGCAATAAGAGTGTCTTTTGTCGCAATGACGCATCTACTGACAGGCCTCTGGATCGTTGCAGGGTAAGGACAGGTTGCCATAAAGGCCAAATCTTGATTAGAAGCCTGGAATTTTCAGCTACCAACGTAAGAAACATTTAAAACTGTAGAGAATTTTTATGAGTTTGAGCCCAACTGACGACAATTGCCAGGAAGCAAAATCTCAGTGAAAAGCAGCAGTTTTGCACCATATGTTATACATTACAATCAAAGCAGGAGGCATAAGGGGTTAAATAAAATCCATTGGTGATAGGTTAGGAAGGTGGGAGAAAGCAAAACAGAAAAACCTCTGAGATTGGATTAAACATAAAACAAATAGACACATACTTCTTTTGCATTGTTTGATAGAAGATAGTTAGCAGCTAACAATTAACATGATAACAATAGCAATGAGGACTTTTGCGGCTTCTCATCTGGTGCAGTAAGGGTCTGGACAAAAAGAAAATTTTTTTCCTGATGTTTCAAATGTAAGTTATCATGAATGCAAAAAGACAATAGACATGTTCAGTTAACATAAAGATTCAGCTTTGTTAGGAAAAAATACCTAAGACATAGTTTCACACCATGACTCACTTTTAGTTAGAAAGTTGTCATTTCAGGCCATCCTTTGTGGTTACTTTAAGTCTCTGATTTTGCAAATCATACTATGCAGGCCTCCTCTGAGCTTGTCAGCTTTAGTATGTGGCCCCATTTTCATCCACACCTCCCCCTTTGGGTCATAAATCAAACGGAATGATTCACTGATGACCAACCTTTTGGTTGGAAAATGTGGTTTCATGGTGCTAGAAAGTCTCATCGCTGGGAAGTCTTAGTTTATCTAGGTGAATTATGGACCACTGGGGATAGGGCAAGACTGTAACCTTGGATGGAAGTCAAGGTCAATTTTTTTCAAAAGTGAAAAGCAGGTAAATGGAAGCCTGTCAGGTTCCACTGGTCTTAATTAAGAAAAACACTTTGTCCCTGAACAGTGTCACTAAGTGATTAGAATATCAGCCTGCACTTCCTGGTCAAGGTCATGTGTCTGGGTTGTAGGTTCAATCCCTGGTCCCAATCATAATGCATGCAGGAGACAGCCAATTGTGTTCCACTCACATCGATGTACCTCTTTCTCTCTCTTTTTCTCTCTCCCTTCCTCCCTCCCTCCTCTCTCCCTTCTACTCTTATTAAATATCAGTGGAAACAATACCCTTGGGTTAGGATTTAATCAATAAATCACAATAAAAAATAAAGAAAATCATTTTGGGCTATTCCCAACCTATAAGCTATCAGGATCCAAATGTTGCTGTCTGTCTCATTTCCCTGTATTTTTCATCTAGTATAACACTTGCTTATAGTTTGAGGGCACACTATACACCTCTTCAGTTTTCACAATCTGATCATGAGATGGGTTTTCATTTACAATGGTCCACTTATTTCCCATTGGAAACACTCAAGGGTCATTTATTATTAATCTGATTCCTTCTGGTTGTGCAATTGGAACTGTAATCATATTTGGGGACAAGGCTATAAGAACCCAATCACGTATATTACAATTACCATCTAAAAATTTCATAGGCCAGGAAGACAGTAAGAGTATCATAAGCAAAATTTCCTGTGCCTCAGATGCAGTTATAGAGGAACATGTTTTTATAGCTGCTTCAGCTTCATGTGAATTAATATGGTTACAATTCTTTTTTGGGTGTGGCTTTAAGCATATCTCCAAAATTAGGTTCTGGCATTTCTACATAAAATTTCTCAATATTCCTTTTCCACTAACCTCTACAGCTTCCTTGGTTTTCAGTTTGCCTCTTTTTGCTCATTCAGAAATAATTAACTTGTTAGGTCAAACTACTTACTTTTAACTTCTCTTAAAAAGACCCAGGCTATACATAAAAAAAAAAAAAAAAAAAAAAAAAAAAAAGCCTTTGCACAGCAAAGGAAACCATCAACAAAACAACAAGAAGACCCACTACATGGAAGAACATATTTACCAATGATATTACCGATAAGGGTTTAATCTGCAACATTTACAGAGAACTCATGAAACTTAACAATAGGAAGATAATCAATCCAATCAAAAAATGGGCAACGGACCTTGATAGACACTTTTAGAAAGAGGACATACAGAAGGCCGAAAGACATGTGAAAACATGCTCAAAGTCACTAATCATATGAGAGATGCAAAACAAAATGACAATGTGGTATCATCTCACACCTGTCAGAATGGCCATCATCAACAAATCAACAAACAACAAGTGTTGGAGAGGATGTGGAGAAAAACGAACCCTTCTGCACTGTTGATGGGAATGCAGACTGGTGCAGATACTGTGGAGAACAGTATGGAGCTTCCTCAAAAAACTAAAAATGGAACTCCCATTTGACCCAGTGATCCCACTTCTAGGAATATATCCCAAGAAATGAGAAACACCAATCAGAAAGGATATATGCACCCCTATGTTCATAGCAGCACAATTCGCCATAGATAAGATTTGGAAACAGCCTTAGTGCCCACCAGCAGATGAGTGGATTAGAAAACTGTGGTACATCTACATAATGGAATACTATGCTGTGGTAAAAAAGATGGACCTCTTGCCTTTCGCAACAGCATGAATGGAACTGGAGAGCATTATGCTAAGTGAAATAAGCCAGTCAGAGAAACATAAATACCACATGATATCACTCATTTGTGGCTTATAGAGAACAACATAGACTGATGAACAGGGGCAGATCCAAAGACAGAGGAACAGCTATCAGACTATCAATGCCCAGAGGGAAAGTAGGGTAGGGAGGGGGTAAGGGGAAGAGATCAACCAAAGGACTTCTATGCATGCATATAAGCCAAATCAATGGACATGGACAACACGGGGATGAGAGCATGAGTGGGTGAGGGAGGATGGGTATTAATAGGGGGGATAAGGACACATTTGTAATACCTTTACTAATAAAGAATTTTAAAAAAATAACAACACCCAGTCCAACTGGCATGGCTCAGTGGTTGAGCGTCAACCTATGAACCAAGAGGTCACAGTTCAATTCCCAGTCAGGGCAGTTGCCTAGGTTGTGGGCTCCACCCCCAGTGTGCGGTGTGCAGGGGGTAGCCAATCAATGATTCTCTCTCATCATTGATGTTTCTATCTCTCTCTCCCCTTCCTTTCCTCTCTTAAATCAATGCAAATAATTTTAAAGAATACTCCCAGATCCCTTTTCTTCCTTTTGCAATAGCATTCTCTCTACATTTCAAAATGTTATCAGAAATAAAAGCCAGGCCCTGAGCGAATTTGCTGAAGACCAGCTGGTAGTGTACATGTACTGTACTTCATGCAGGAAAGATTTCAGAATATGAGTCCAGGTGATTTTGAGACTACGTTTATTAAAGGTGGGGATAGTGAAACAAGGAAGGGCCTGGGATATAAGAAGCAGTGGGAAAGAGGCAAGGTGTGGCTGCATCGGCTCTCTGGAAACTTTATGGGAGAGAAGGGAGCCTATACAAGGCTGCTGTCAGCTCACTGGAGAGTCAGAGGCAAGGAGACTTGGGGACAAGTTCAGGGGGTTAGCCCAAGATGAGCTACTGCTGCCTATTGTTTCCCTGGTTGCAAGTCTCCTGGGTACCACTTAGAGTTCAGGTGAAAGAAAATTTATTGGAAATGGAGATTTGAGTGAGTGTGCCCCAATATGGGAACATGCTGGCTTTTTTTTCTTGAGGGATTTTATCTATTTTTCAAAGGTGGGGACTTAGGGGAAGACTCAAGGAAGATCTCAATAGGATATTTATCCACATTTCCAGGTTTGCCCTTTCAGATAGTGGTCTCCACTGTTTGGTCAACAGCAGGACAGGGTATGACCAATGGTATGCCAGGGGAGGAAAGGCCACCCTGAAGGCAAGGTCTAGGAACAGTTTTTCCCATTGCTAGGTACCCGAGGCTTTCTGTCCTGGTGACCTTCTGCATTTCCTGTAAATTGTTAGGCCAGGTTATTCTGCTATCTGTCTCAGTTTCCCCATTCCACATGCCAAAGAATATTCCTAACTTCTTACTACAATTTGACTACATTTCTTGTGAATGACTTTCAAATATTTCTGACAGACTAGTGATGTGTCAAATGAACCAGTCACTGATATTGTTAAAAAGGAAGGCTTCTAGTAAATAAGGTTCTTATTTTTTTTTTAAAGGTTATTATTTATACAGGACAAAATTGTTCCAGTTGAGCTAGAGTTGGCAGAAAAAAAGGGATGTTCAACAGAATAGAGTCACCCATGGGGTTAACAGCCAGTTACACCAGAGATGGAAAATGGAAGGATCAGGGAAAGACTCAGCTTACTTAATACCCTCACATAGGCCCTGGATCTAAAGTTCTGGAATCCTTTTCCTGTCCTCACCTCAGGGAGTCCTGGGCTAGGAGAGGTTTGTGAACTCCTTCAGAAGAATGAGTACAAAAAGATTGGAGAAAAAAGAAACAAAGAAATTGCTTCTTTAAAAATCCATCCTCATTAACAACACCATAAATTAGAAGATTCAATATTGTTAACTGTCCATACTACTCAAAGCAATCTGCAGATTCAATAAAATACATTGTAATCCAAAGGTATTCTTAAATAAATAAAAATATCATTCTTTATTCATATGATATCTCAAGGAATCCTGAGGAGACAAAACAATCTTCAAAAATCGCCAAGTTTCCTGATTTCAAAACACACTTCAAAGCTAAAGTAAGACTAGAGTGATACTGACACTAAGATAGACATACAGACCAATGGAACAGTATAGAGAGCCCGAAAGTAACTCCCTTTATATTATCAAATAATCCTAAATGAAGGTGCCAAGACCACACAATGGGGAAAAGACAGACTTCCACAAAAGTTATTGGGAAAATTGGATACTCTCAAGTAAAAGAATCTTATACAACATATAAAACTTAATTCAAAATGTATTAAAGATTGCCCTAACCAGTTTGGCTCAGTGGATAGAGCGTCGGCCTGCAGACTGAATGGTCCCAGGTTCAATTCGAGTCAAGGGCGTGTACCTTGGTTGTGGGCACATCCCCAGTAGGGGGTGTGCATGAGGCAGCTGATTAATGTTTCTCTCTCATCATTGTTTCTCACTATCCCTCTCCTTTCCTCTCGTAAAAAAATCAATAATATATATATATATATATATATATATATATATATATATATATATATTTAAAAAATATATTAAAGATCTAAATGTAATACCAAAAACCATAACACTCACAGAATAGTCAGGGGAAAACTTTCCTGACATTGTAGTTGACCATAGTTTCTTGGATATGATAGCAAAAGCTCAGGGAACAACGGAAAATAGAAAATGGGCTACAGCACGGCCAGCATGGCTCAGTGGTTGAGGATCAAACTATGAATCAGGAGTTTGAGGTTCAACACCCAGTCAGGGCACATGCCAGGTTGTGGGCTTCATCCCCAGTGGGAACTTGGAGGAGGAAGCTGATCAATGATTCTCTCTCATCATTGACGTTTCTATCCCTCTTTCCCTCTTCCTTGCTATCTAAAATCAATAAAAATATATTTAAAAAGAATATGGGGCCACATTAAACTTAAAAACTATTAGCCATCAAAAAAACAATCAACTGAGTGAAAAATAAACCTTTGGGGCAAGTGTGGACGCTGCTGGGCCTCAGGGCCCTCTCCCCGGGCACGGGGCGGTTGTGGGCACTGAGGCCCGGCTGCGGGCAGCTTGGGAAAAGTGCTCGGCTGGGTCTGCCTGACCCCCGACCATGCGCGTGGCCTGCACGGCGGGCCTGTCCTGGAGGAGTGGACACAGTGGGCAGCCAGCGTGGAAGAGGCCGCTGGCGAGAGGCGCCGGGAACCAGGCACCACAGATCACACCGGGCCCAAGTTTGACATGGATATGTTGGGACTTTGGCAGCATGGTGATTCATTTGATGCTTCCGGAGACCAGAGAAATGTATGAACTGGAGAAGTTGTGGACCCTGCGTTCTTATGATGACCAGTTAGCTCAGATCACACCTGAGACATTACCTGAAGACTTCATTCTTGGAATAGAAGATGACCTTTCCTCCCTGATTCCAATGCAGTTCAAATGTGAATAAAATAGTGGTTTACTAAAAAAAAAAAAAGAAATAAATAAACCTTCAGAATGAGAAAAAGTATTTTAAAATTATATATATATATATATATATGTATATATATATATATATATATATATATAGATATACATAGATAGATATAGATAGATATAGATATATATATGCAAATTGACCATCACCTCATAACTGTCAAGATGGCTGTGCCCACAGCAGAGCCAGGAATTCGGTAATACAAGATGGCTGCACCCACAGCAGAGGCCGAGTTCCTGTAATGAGCCTTAAGCAATCAGCAGGGACCTGAGGCTGCGTGGCTCTGGGCTGGGGGCAGGAATACTGAGGCCGTACCTCCTGCCCAGCAGGGCTTGACGGCATCTCAGGCCATGTCCCCCATCTGGCAGGGCTTGACGGGGGACCTCAGGCCCTGCCCCAGCACCAGGTTGAGTGACCTGAGACCATGCCACCCCATCCAGCAGGGCTAGCTGGGGATGGGACCAGCTGGGTCTGGATCTAGCCCAATGGGGTTGGGGCTGGCCAGGTCTGGATCTTGTGCGATTTCGAGGCACATGGGCGTGGGCAGGGACTTGACTCTGGTTCCCGTGGCATGCCCCAGGCTCTTACAGGAGGAAGATTATTATATACATTTTATTAATTTTCTTTTATCTCTGACACTTCTATTATAAAGGCAAATAACAACATTAAAATATTTTCTCTAATTAATTCCCTTTTAATATGCACAAATTCTGTGCACTGGGTCACTAATATATATATATATATATATATATATATATATATATATATATATATATATATAATCTGTATAAGTACCGCGCGCTAAATGATTGCGCCACTGGAGCTCCAGATATCTGTTAAGAGGTACATCCAGGATATATAAAGAAACCCTACTATTCAACAACAATAAAAAGACCAATTTGCCTGATTAAAAAATGGTCAAAACACTATAACAGACATTTTTCTAAAGAAGACATACAAATGGTCAAAAAGCTTATTAAAAGATGCCCAACATCATTATTCATTAAAGAAATCAAATCCAAATAAAAATGAAATATCCCTTCATACCCATTAGGATGGTCTTGCAACTTTGCCAAATTCATTTATTAGATTTAGCTTTTTGGTTGAATCTTGTGGGTTCTCTATGTACCATATCATGTCATCTGTAAATAATGACAATTTTACTTCTTCCCTTTCAATTTGGGTGCCTGTTATTTCTTCTTGTTGTCTGATCAATGTAGCTAGAACTTCCAGTGCTATGTGAATAAGAGTGGTGAAAGAAAATATCCTTGTCTTTTTTCTGATCTTAAGGGAAACACTTTTAGTTTTTGCCCATTGAGTATAATGTGATTGTAGGTTTTCCAAATATGGCCTTTATTATATTGATATATATTCTCTCTATTCCCACTTTGTTCAAAGTTTTTATCATAAATTGGTTCTGGATTTTATGAATGGCTTTTTGGCATCTATTGATATGATCATGTGATTTTTATCTTTTATTTTGTTTATGTTATGTAACACATTTATTGAATTGCAAAGTTTATATAGATCTTGCATGTCTGTAATAAATCTCACTTTATCATGGTTTTATATTTTAAAAATAGAGGCCCGGTGCACAAAAATTTGTGCACTCCGAGGGGGGGGGGGAGGCTCTACCAGGCCTGTGCCCTCTTGCAATGTGGGACCCCTCGGGGGATAACCACCTGCTGGCTTAGGCCCGCTCCATGGGGAATTGGGCCTAAGCTGGCAGTCAGACATCCCTCTGGGAGCCCGGCAGCCCACGGGGGATGCCCACTTGCCCAGGCCTAAGCTGCAGTTGGACATCCTTAGCGCTGCTGAGGAGGCAGGAGAGGCTCCCACCACCACCGCTATACTGGCAGCCATCAGCCTGGCTTGTGACTGAGCCGAGCTCCCCCATGTGGGAGTGCACTGACCACCAGAGGGCAGCTCCTGCATTGAGCGTCTGCCTCCTGGTGGTCAGTGTGTGTCATAGTGACCAGTCATTCCCAGTCTTTCTGCTGTTCGGGTCAGTTTGCATATTACCCTTTTACTATATAGGATGCATGGGTGGGGGCCGACTGGTTTGGCCTGAAGGGTGTCCTGGATCAGGGTGGGGGTCCCGCTTGGGTTCCTGGCCAGCCTGGGAGAGGGGCTGATGGCTGTTTTCAGCTGGTCACACCCCCTTCAGGGTGGGGGTCACCACTGGAGTGACTGGCCAGCCTGGATGAGGGGCTGAGGGCCATTTTCAGGCTGGCTGGCAACTGAAACTCCCAGCCTCTCCTTTTTTTCTTTTTTTTTGTTAATTCTGGAATTTATTTACCTTCTATAATTGAAACTTTGTTGTTGTCACTGGGGCTTCCAGCTCTGAGGCTGTGGCTGGCTCAAAGCAGGTATCTGGGGTTTGTTTGGCTTCTACAATTGAAACTTAGTTGCTGTCCTGCTTGCTCCAGCTCTGAGGCCGGGACTGGATGAAAGCAGGTATCTGGGGTTTGTTTAGCATCTATAACTGAAACTTTGTTGCTTTGGGAGCTTAGAGCAGGCTGCGGCAAGCAGGGAACCTTGGCTTCCTCCATCACTGGAGCAAGCAAGCCTCCTGCTCACTTCAGCTGTGTGGCTGCCGGCTGCCATCTTTGTTGGCAGTTAATTCGCATATCTTGCTGATTAGCCAATGGGAAGCGTAACGGAGGTATGATTAATTACGGTTCTTGTCTTTTATTTGACAGAATGTATTACTGGATTTGATATGTTAATATTTTGTTGAGTATCTTAGCATGTCCATTCATCAGGGATATTAACCTATAATATTCTTTCATTGTTGTGTTTTTACCTTGCTTTGGTACTAGGATAATTTTGGCCTCATAAAAGAGCTTGGAAATCTTCCCTCTTCAATATTTTGGAATTGCTTTAGGAGGCTTTTTTTCTTGAATGTTCAGTAAAATTCATCTATGAAAGCTTCTGAACTCAGGATATTTTCTTCTTGGAATTTTTTTTTAGAAAAATTGTATTACTGTTTTGCTTTCATTAGTTGTTATTGGTGTTTTCAGGTGTCTATTTTCTCCTGATTCAATTTTAAAAGATTGTATGCTTCTAGGAATTTTTCCATTTTGCCAAGGTTGACTATTTTGTTGGTACATAGTTGTTAATGATATTCTCTCACAATCATTGTATTTCTGTGATGTCAGTGGTTGCCTCGCCCCTTTCATTTCAGATTGGACTCATTGGGATCCTCTCCCTTTGTTTTGTGATGAGTCTGGTTAAAGATCAATCAATCTTGTTTATCCTTTCAAAGATCCAGCTTTTGGTTTCATTGTCTTTTGTTCTTTTTAGAGTTTATGTAGTTTATTTCTGTTCTGATCTTTATTATTTTCTTCCTTCTATTTACTCTGGAGTTTTTCAGCTTTACTTTTTCCAGTTCGTTTAGGTGTAGGGTGGTATTGCTTATGAGAGATTTTTGCTTCTTGAGGTAGGCCTGTAATGCAATGAACTTCACTTTCAGGACAGGTTTTGCTGTGTCCCATAGATTTTGGGTCATTATGTGTTCATTTTTGTTTGTTTCCAGAAAATTTTTGACTTCTTCCTGGATCTCTTGGTTATCCATTCATTATTTAATAATATGCTATGTAGCCTCCACGTGCTTGAATGTTTTTGAGATTTTAAATAATTTATTTTTTATTTTTCCATTACCTTTTATCTCCAGTGTGCCTTCTCCCACCTCCACTCATTTCCCTCCACCCCACAATCACCACATTGTTGTCTATATCAATGAGTCCCCCCCACATTTTTTTTAATTGGTTAATCCCTCTCCCACTCCCTGAGCTGTCTACTTGCTCTCTATTTATGAGCCACAGGTTTTTTGTGTTTTTTTTTTTAATATAGTTGATTTCTACTTTCATGCCATTGTGATCCAATAAGATGCTTGATATGATTTCTATCTTCTTGAATTTGTGAAGACTTGCCCTAACACAGCGGTTCTCAACCTGTGCATCGCAACCCCTTTCATAGGGGTCGCCTAAGACTACCAGAAAACACATATATAATTACATAATTTTTGTGATTAATCACTATGCTTTAATTATGTTCAATTGGTAACAATGAAATTGGGGGTCACCACATTATGAGGAACTGTATTAAAGGGTCGCGGCATTAGGAAGCTGGAGAACCACTGCCTAACATGTAGTCTATTTATAAGAATGTTCCATGTGCACTTCAGCAAAATGTATAATTTGCTGCTTTGGGATGAAATGTTCTGTAAATATTGATTTAATCTATCTGATCTAGTGTGTCAGTTAAGGTCTCAGTTTCCCTTTTAATTTTTTTTGTTTGGAAGATCTATCCATTGACAGTGGGGTGTTTAAGTCCCCTCCCCTCCCTGTAATGCTGTGGATCTCTCCTTTAAAGTCTACTAAAATTTTAAAATATATTTAGGTGTTCCTATATTGGGAGGATATATGTTTATAAAGGTTCACCTCTTGTTGGATCAATCCCTTTAGTATTATGTAGTGACCTTCTTTGTCTCTTTTATGGTCTATGTTTTGAAGTCTACTTTGTCAGATATAAGTATTGCTAAGCCAGCTATATTGTTGTTTCTATTTGCATGGAATATTTTCCCATCCCTTAACTTTTAGCCTAAGCATAACTTTTGTTATAAGGTGGGAATCTTGTATACAGCATATAAATATGGACCATATTTTCTTATCCATTCAGCTACCCTTCATCTTTTTATTGGAGCCTTTAATCCATTTACATCTAAGGTTATTATTGATAGGTACTTATTGCAACATTTTTTATGTCTATGTTTCTCTCTCTCTCTCTCTCTCTCTCTCTCTCTCTCTCTCTCTCTCTCCTTAAAGCAGCCCCTTTTGTATTTCTTGCAATGATGGATTTTTGGTAATGAACTTCTTTTGTCTTAGTCTTTTTTTGTCTGGTAAACTTTTTATTTTGCCTTCAATTTTTAAGTGAAAGCTTTGCTGGATAGAGCAGTCTTGCTTGTAGGTTCTTGGTTTTCATTACTTTGAATACATTATGGCAATCCCTTCTAGCCTGAAGTGTTTCTGTTAAGAAATCATCTGACAGCCTTATGGGAACACCCTTTTAGGTAACTCTTTCTATTTTGCTGCCTTTAAGATTATCTCTTTGTCTTTAATCTTGGCCATTTTAATTATGATATGTCTTTCTGTGGGTCTCTTTGGGTTCATTTTGATTGGGACTCTGTGCTTCCTAAGCTTTTTTGACATCTTCCTTCACCAGGATAGGGAAGTTCATTTTATCATTATTTCTTCAAACAGGTTCTCTAGCTCTTGCTAACTTTCCTCTATTTCTCATACCCCAATGATGTAGATGTTGTTATGTTTCATTTTGCTCCAAAGTTCCCTTAAACCAGTGGTTCTCAACCTTGGCTGCACATTAGAATCACCTGGGAATCTTTTGAAAATCCTGATTTCTGGGCCTCATTCCTCTGAAAATTCTGTTTCTGTGTTACTAATGATGAGGCCCAGAAATCAGGATTTTCAAAAGATTCCCAGGTGATTCTAATGTGCAGCCAAGGTTGAGAACCACTGCCTTAAACTATCCTCATGCTTTAAAATTACTTTTTATTTTTGTTGCTTTGATTGAGTGATTCTTTTTCTATTTTGTCTTCTAATTCAGTAATTTGATACTCTGTTTCATCCAGCTTACAGGCTATTTCTTCTGGTGTATGCTGTATTTCAGGTATGGCATTCTTCATTTCTAACTGATTATTTTTCATGGTTTCTATGTCCTTTTTCATGCTGTGGTTCTTACTAAATTCCTTGAGCATTCTTATAACCATTATTTTGAACTCTACCTGATAAATTGTTTGCCTCCATTTCATTTAGCTCTTTTTCTGGATATACCTCCTGTTTGGGGCATGTTTTTTTGTCTCCCCCTTTTGGCTGTCTCTTTGTGTTTGATTCCATGTATTAGATAAAACTCTGTAACTCTCTATGACTCCAAGTTTGGGGGGAGGCCTGCTGTATTAGGTGTCCTGTGGGACAGAGTGATTCAGTCTCCTTGATCTCCTGAGCTGGGTGCTCTAGGCATGTCTCTAGTGTGGATTGTTTGGCTGTTCCTATTGTGACTGGGACTTCATTACTGTTGGCCCTTTCATGGGTGAGATTCACCCTTAGGCTGGTTGACTATGAGGCTCAACCTTGAACGATGTGTGCAAACTGCCATGCAGGTGCAGTCTCCAGGTGTCTTTATGGGCTCAGTGATACAATCGTTAACCCTTCAGGCTAGGTGTTTAAAGGGGTCAAACTTTATCACCATGTATGAGGTGCTGTGCAGGGAATGGCCGTTCAAGGTGGAGTTTTTCCCAGCAGGGTCTGGAGCCTGCCAGAATCCACCTTTGTTTGTGCCATTTATGGGGCTAGTTGAATTGAACTTTGGTGTGGTCTGAAGCCCACCACTGGTTGTGTTGGTTCTGGGTCCTTCTGGGTGGGTTTCAGATGCAAGAGGCTCTCAGACATTGTGTGTACATGTGTGTAGTTACTTCTCTGATAGCTGTTTGTGTCTATGTCTACTAGTGGGCCCCCTGCTTGGGGATTACACAGTGAGGCACTCAATGATGGGAAATTAGTCTCTGCTTCAAAGCTAAACTCCTCAGGCTCCACCAGAGACACCAATTCTTATTCCATGTAAGGGGGCTTGCTGCAGCTTCAGGTTGGGTAGGGCCTGTAGTCTACTCTGCAGGAGCAGGTTCACCTGCCTGGGCTCAGGGGGATAGATCAGAAGAGTCTTTGGTTGAAGATGTTGTGGGCCCAGCCCACAGGAGAGGCTACAAACTTCCTCTCAGGCCCTGGGGGGTGTCACATATTGAAGGTCTCTCTCTGAGCCATTCTCCCATCCCCCATAGGACTGCACCCAGTGGGGGTATCCAGGACTCCACAGGGCCTAACCGAACAGTCTCCTGTTGGGGGTGTTGTCTGCAGGATGCAGGATTTGTGGTGTGTGGGCTCTACTTCTCCTTTTTGGGGCTGCCTGGCAATACTTACAGGGAGCTCAGATCAGCCTCCCCAAAATGAATCTCAAAGCCAAGCACTGGCCACCTGTCTGCAGAATAAAAGCCTCCCTAGGGAATATAGCCCCCAAATCCCAAATTTGTGTGGCACTTATGCCTTTATGCCACCAGACCAAGCTTGAAGAGGTGGAAAATCAGCTCTGCAGGAGACTCCAATCTCTCCTCACAGCAGGTCCCAGCAAGGTGGGGGCCAGCATTCCCAGCTCCACTAGAGCTCTGAACTCTGCAGTGTGGGCCAAAAATCCCAGACCTGCACTGATCCCCCAGGACAACAACTCAACAGTCAGAGTAGCTCCACAGGTGGGGGGAGGGTTTCCAACCCTGTGCTCGAGGTGGGAGAGACCTTTCCTCTTTCCCCAAGCAAACAATTTAGTCATTCACTGGGCCTCTGCACAATGTCTTCCATGAATGTAGAGGGTCCCTCAAAGTCACTGCTGGGTGCAGCCTGCAGGCCATTCCACTGAACTCAAACATGGTAGTGCAGCCTCTCCAGCAGTGAGAGCCCAGAGCAACTTCTCAGACTGGGGCTACTAACAATAGGAGCACCCCTTCACTGGGAAGGTGCAGTCTAAGTCTCCCAGGCAGACAGAGTCCCCCTGGATCCCCGTGTCTGATGCTACCTGGGCTCTTTTTTCTATCTCTGCTGCACTGGTTTGGGGATCCCTGCACGGGGTTGAAACCCCACACTGCCAGCAGGAGGGAGCTTTGCAGCTGTGATATCCCTCTGGCCTCAGCCACTGCACATGCTCAACGGGGCCTATCCCTTTCCAAACACTACTCCTCTTACCACTATCGACATGGCTTCTTCGTTGTTCCTTAGATATAATATTTCCAATCAGCTACACCTCACTTGGTTTTTCAAGTTGATTGCACAGTATTTACCTCTAAAACTGGTCCCTGGCTGGGATAAAGGGCATGCAGCCTCCTGCTACTTCCCATCTTGCCTCTCTAGAATTCCTTTTTTTTAAGGCTGAATAATAAATATTCCATTGCCTGTATATACCACATTTTGCCTCTCCATTCACTACCCATGGACACTAGGGTTGCATTCACATTTCAGCTATTCTGAGTAAATTGGGTATGAACATGTGTATACAAGTATCATCTATTTGAGACCCTGTTGTCATTTTTTTGAGTATTTACGCAGAAGTGGAATTGCTTGGTTATACAGTAATTCTATATTTAACTTTTTGAGGAACCTCCACACTGTTTTCCAAAGCAGCGGTAGCATTTTACATTCTTACCAACAGTGCACAATCTTTCCGAACTGTCCACATTGTGGCCAACACTTGTTATTTTCTGGTTTTCGATAATAGCCATCCTAGTGGGTGTGAGATGGAATCTCATTATATTTTTTAAGTCTCTTTTTAAATTTAAGCATAATTACCTTACAATATTCTATTTGGTTCAGTGTAGAACATAGTGACTTGATATTTATATACATTACGAAATGATCAGCAAGAAAGATAGTTCTTGTGACCCTCTGTCACCATACAAAGTTATTGCAATATTCCTGACTACATGCTCTGTGCTGTTTGGTATATTCTAGTGACTCTTTTATTTTATAACTGGAAGTTTGCACCCTTTAATCCCCTTCACCTATTTTTACCATTCTCCCACCCACATCTCTCTAGAAACCACCAGTTTGTTTTCTGCATCTATGAGCCTGTTTTTGTTTTGTTTTGATTATTCATTTGTCCTGCTTTTTATTTATTTTCATTTGTTAAATATTTTTATTGATTTTCTTACATATATTTTATTGATTTTTTTTTACAGAGAGGAAGAGAGAGGGAGAGTTAGAAACATTGTTGAGAGAGAAACATCAATCAGCTGCCTCCTGCTCACCCCCTACTGGGGATGTGCCCGCAACCAAGGTACATGCCCTGGACGGGAAATGAACCAGGGAATTTATAGTCTGTAGGCCAAGGCTCTACCCACTGAGCAAAACCGGTGGGGATTTTTTTTATTAATTTTTAGAGAAAAAGAAAGGGAGAGGGTGAAAGAGAAACATCAATGTGAGAATGGGACATCATTCAGCTGATTCCTGCACACCCCTATGGGGGATCAAGCTCACAACCCTGGCATGTGCCCTGACTGGGAATCAGACCAGCAACCATTTGGTGCATGGAACAATGTCCAACCTACTGAGCCACACCGACCAGAGCTGTCTTGGATTTTAGATTCCACATCCAGTAATATCATATACTTATGTCACTTAATATAATACCCTTCAGGGCCATCCATTTCAGCACAAATGGCAAGATGACATTCTTTAATATGATTGAGTAATATTCCATTTTATTTTTTATACGTTTTTGTCTTACATTATACACATCTATCATCATTCATTTATTGATGGACACTTAGGTCTCTGTCATATTTCTTCTTTATTTGTGTATGAATTTTCTTTGGATAATCAGAAGTGGAATTGCTGGGTTGTATTATAGTTCTATTTTTAATTTTGAAAAAACCTCATTGTTGTTTCATTTAGCATTTCCCGAAGAGACATTATTTCTTACTACAGTTTGAACCTGGCACACAGCCCTGGGCCTTGGCCCCCATGCTGGACTCACCTGCCCTGGGTGTCTTGAACTGACCCTCCCTTTCCTTGGGAATCTTTGAAGCCTGTATCTCACTAAACTCCAGCATCACCACTTATCAGTGGTCTGAGCACCCAACTCCCTAGTAGCTGCCCTTCTAAGTACACATATGAGAAGGTGTCTTATCTTTCATATAAACTACATCTTCTACAAATATATAATGACTGATTTCTGATAAATGACACTTTGCCTTTTATAGTTAATAAAGTCACCTATTAAAATAAGATTAAACGTTTTTTTCAAATGATAAAATGATCACGTCTACTTAAAAATGCAATACCCAGTTTTTTAAGAGTAATGAACTTTCCTTATTGTAAATGAAACAATTGTGTCTTCTTATTAATTGTATAGACATTGCCCTTTTGAAAAGTGTGATATGCTTTTAAACATGCAGTGACCTTTGCCTTTCAAAATACCCTGATCATGACCTGTGGACTGTCAGTGATCCTGCCTTTAATAAAAGTGTCCTTTCCTGGGGAAGTGTAAAAATCTTTTAGTGATGGCAATGAGAGGAATAAGGCCACACATTCCTACTTAGATGTATCTCAGAGAAAGGATGTTCAGAAAAAGGAGCAGCACTGATCCATGTGTCTGATCTAGGTAGTGTGTCTAGGTAAGTACAGAGGATGACAGAATCGTCCCACTGAGTCTTGTGCCTTCTGAAGTGACAACCCCAGTATGAGCCTCTGACCGCCAGCATGAGGACAGTGCATATCCCTTAGGGTCATTCCAGAGATGGAGTGAAGAGAGGCATGAAAAGCCAGGAGGGTTGATCCTCCAAAGGACCCCAGTATCCCTTCTCCATGGAACTTCACCCAAGATTTTGTGTCTTTAGTACTTTGTCCAAAAATTGATCATTTATCATCATCATTGGAGTTTGTCATTTTCAGGTCCCTCATCATGTCAGACATGCAGCGATTTTAAGTTTGGGGTCTTCTTGGTTACGTAGCAATAGATATCAGGAAGGAGGCTCATCCCAAGATTCCTACATGTTGACAGGGCTGAAATTATTCACATTTTACAGACAGTGAAACCAAAGGGACTGTATTCACTTCCTAACATGATATTATTCACCAGAGAGTAATTAATTACTTATTTGAGCAATGAGCACAATTTCCGGACAGGCTTATAGTGGTTGGAGGAGATACAAAAGTCACTGGCTATAGTAGCTGATATTGTAGTGATGAGGGAGAAGCAATCAACAAATGAACAAGCAGCATTTCTAAAGGGGTGTGAAGGAGAGAGGGAGTGGGTGGATTGGGATTTATTTTCTTATATAAAACAAGAGTCCAGGTGCATAAGATTCATGCACTCAGGGTGGAGGGGTCCCTCAGCTTGGATTGCCAAGCCACGTAGGCCAGGCCAACAGACCCCACTGTTGCACGATCAGGGCCAGGGAGGGACACGGGAGATTGGCCAGCCTTGGAGGGACTGAGGGAGGGCTCCAGGGCATGTCTGGCCCATCTCACTCAGCCCCAATCAGCCGGACCCCAGCAGCTAGCTAACCTACCAGTCAGAACATCTGGCCCCTGGTGGTCAATGCATGTCATAGCGAGTGATTGAGTGGCCTTAGTATATCATTAGCATATTACCCTTTGATTGGTTGAACAGATGACCAGAGGACAAGACACTTAGCATATTATCCTTTTATTATATAGGATGGTCAAGGAAATGCTCAAAGACTATGTGACATTTGAGCAATACCTAGAAGAGGGATAAAGGGGTCATGTATGTCTTTGGAGAAAGATTATTTTAGAGAGAGAAAAAGGCCAAGGCAAAGACTCTGAGCCAGGAAGATGCTTGCTATGTTTGAAGGTCAGGAAGCCACTGTGGCCAGAATAGATGAGATGAGGAGAATGGTATGAGAAGTGTAGACAGGGACCAGACGTTTTAGGGCTCTACTATCAAAGGGTGATCTGCAAGAAGATAAAAAGCCTGGGAAAGAAAGTAGACCAACCACATCGCTCAGTGTCCTGTTTATTTCACCTGATATGTTCTTAATTGCAATACTTTCCCAACCAACGCACTGAGTTGTTTGATCTTCAGGTGGAAACTCCCTGTCTAGTGCTGACCAGCCTTTTGAACAGCACTAATGTGGGACCTTTTGGGCTGTGATTGAGGTGTGAGTGACAGGAGGGCTTTGGGAAGAAAAGGGATGACTTGACTTGGGTTTTTAAATCATTTAACTCTAAGAATTCACAGGTCCTACTCTGGGGAAATGGCTATAAGGTGAGATAAGGAGGCAGCATTAAAACCAGTTAGAAGACTGTTACAATAACCTCTAGTAGGAGTGATGGTGGCTTGGACCTGAGTGTTCGTGTTCTATCTGTACTGTGTAGACTGACTACATGTGTGCTGATGGACTAGAGATTACTGTGAGAGCAAGGGAGGCATCAAGAATAATGCCAATATTTCTGAGCCGAGCATCTGGAAGGATGGCATTGATCTTGACGGAGAAGTGGAAGGTTCAAGGAGGATCAGGTTGGGAGGTGGGGAGAATAAAGATCTTGGTTGTGCACATGTTACACTAAAGGTACCCCAATGCTGTGTAGGAGAGATGCCCCAGATTGGCTTAACTCATTCTTTCCTAAATCCCTTGGAAAACACATAGAAAACAGAAATACTGAAGGCAGCAATTTCCTGAATCTCTGACAACAGATTCAGTGTGTGAGTCTGAAAGAGGGCAGTAGTTTTGTGAGATGTAGGTTTGTCCTCTCTCAGCACTCAGTCCATGGGGCTGGTGGGTCCTAGAGGCTGCAGGGGTCTATGGCCTGAGACCAATTCAGTCCATTTCCCAGTGTTTTCACCTGGGAAATAACAGGTATTCCCTGGAAAATCTCCAGTCCTGCCCATGGAGACCATTCTCAAAGCTACAGCTTCAGTCAGCTCCCGTATATATAAGTAAATAAGTAAAATTTAACTTAAATAAGTAATACTTTTCTTAAAAAGAAGGCAGATCATTTATGGACTGGTTCATAAACCAAAGATTATAGTTTTTCAATTCGATGTTCCTGATATCAAAAACAAAACAACCACATTGAACATGTCATTGCCTATCATATGTCATTCGGACAACGAACCAAGAAGTTTGGGTTTCTCAGGCAAACCTTAATCAGTATGTAAGACCCAGAGGGGGCATATTGTGTTGATTTGATCACTTAAAACCTTAAAGAGATTTTAACTTTTCCTGCAGGTGAAACATGAAATTGTTATCCTGTGTCTGATAGTCTGATATTCACACTATGAACAAACCTCGTTCCAGGCTCCCTCTCCTTGGATGTTCTTTCCTGTATGTATATGTGACAACACTGGATGGTGCTGTGATAAGCTCTGTGTCTCAATGTTCTGTTCAGAGTGATCACAGAAAGATCCCGACTTCTCTGTCTGTGCCATGCTGAGGACATTGTCCCAAACAACGACAGCTCCCCTAGATGGAACCAAATTCTTCTCTGAACAACGTGCTTTGATGCTACTTACAGTCCCCCCCCCCCACCCCCCTCTTTAGGCATTATCTAATCCAAGTTCTTCCCTCTTTGAAGATAAGGACTCAGGTGCTTTCTGTCCCATCATCATCATCAACACACACACACACACACACACACACACACACACACACACACACACACGGTCTTCTTATCCTGTCTCCCCAGTACTTTCCTGAAGACCAGTATTTAGTGTGGACTTTATTGTATCTGTTTAATGCTACTCACATTTAAGCCAATTTTCTGTGCTTTCTTTAAATTCAAATCTCAGAAATACATCATAGATGGAGAACATTCCTTCTGTGAGCTACAGGGGTGGGAGAGGGGTGGTCCTGCTCATTAGAGTATGGAAAGACAAAACCCCTTCACATTCCTTCTCAGCTCTTTAGGTTACTTTGTTGTGGTGCCACCCTCTGGTGGTCCCATTACAACTTGCACCTCCCAAATAGGGACAAAAAACTTTTTCTTAAAAAAAAAAAACTTTTTTAATTGATTTAAGAGAGGAAGGGAGAGGTAGAGAGAGACAGAAACATCAATGATGAGAGAGAATCATTGGCTTCCTCCTGCATGCCTCACACTGGGGATGGAGTCTGCAACCTTAGAATGTGCACTGAGTGGGATTGGAACCATGATCTCCTGATTCATAGGTAGAGTCTCATCCACTGAGCCACACCTGCCAGGCTCAAACCATTTATTCAAGCCCGGAGTCTATGCTAGGGACGTAAGCAAGTAAAGTGAGTGTCATTAAGAATTTCAACAATGGGGGGGGGGCCTTCAGGACATATATGTAATACCTTAATCAATAACGAAAAAAATAGAATCTCAAAATGTCAAAAGCAACATATTAAACCTACAGCAGGCCCTTATAAGTGACTTCAAAGATTGGAATACGATGAAGTTGGACCTCCTAGAAGGGCAAATGAATGTGTTTATCCTCTAAGTTAATTTCATCCCAAATTTAAGTCGTAAAATACCTAGAGACCTACAGTCATCCTCAATGTGAGAACTAGATACTCTCCCACTAAAGATGAACAAAAGGACGAGATTTCTAAGTGCCTTAGTAAGACACTTGTGCTTTGAAGGGTGGAAATGGATGCCTGCTGAAGTTGATGCTCTATGTCAATAACATCAGTGATGACAGTGACTACAGTGTCAGCGTCATTTCTAATGATCAGCAGTTTAAGCAAAGTATGAGCTGTACGGGCATCCATGACTCTGATCATTCAGGGGTCTGACACATCTATGAGGCTTTCATGGATCCAATAGTCTGGGCCATGCTGGACGGTACCTTCCAGAGTAAAGGAGAAGTTTCTGTGCTTGTACTTTCATCTAATCAATGTTAGAAGAATGAAAGGCGCTTTGTTAAGCCTCTTGTAATACCTCATAGACAATCACATGCACATTTCTACAGTTTGGTTCTATTCTAATGCAAAAGAACAAGAGCCATTGACCAGCATCTAGGCCTCAGGAGAGATAGAGAGTCAAACATGGGCTGTACGGTGACCCAGTAGCCAGAACTGCTCATCATGATCTGGGTTCTATCACACCCACCAACATAAGGTCAGATGGGGAGAGAAGCATCCATAACAGATGGAAGTGACACATCCTGCATTAGATGAGAACAGGTGGCCAAGATCATGGGCATCTACCACTCCATTCCTGTGACCTGTCACAGAACTTTTTCCTGTGGATTCACAAGAAGTTCACTTTGACTTGTCAAGAAAGAAGGAAAAGGCTCCACTCACTCCAGTTTATCCTGGCCCTCAATTCCTCCTCCCCAACACACACTATCAGCTACTCCCTTGCCTGTCCCTAGGCTCCTACTCAGACTTACTCACTGACACACAAATGCCCTGGGACACGGCTAAGTTGTTGACATAGCTGAGGCACATCTAGTGGCATGTGAATTAAATTTGACATTTCATGGCACTTTCAGGTCATGTGGAAACCACTGCCTCTGGGCAATGCTTTGAGATCCAGCAGCACATGTCTCTACTGGGTCAAAACTGGAGACTGGACACCTCAGGCTCCCAATTTTGTCTTCAACTCCAAGCCAACTGCATTCCCCACCTTACCCCAGTTCCATGCAACCCCTTTTCTAGGCTGACTACCCTGCACTCCAACTCCCTTCCTGATAAAAATCCTGAACTCCCAGGAATCATCTTCTATGTTCATAGTGTCCCTATTCTACAATTCCTTATTTGTCTTCAGACTCCTAGTCACCAATTGGATGCTCATCTCCTTCTCCCACTTGCCCCTATCACAACTCCTCTAACAGCCTGGTGCACCCTCTTGTCCCAATGTCAGGGCATTATACGTAGTCTTCAACTACCTTGTCATTTCCCTTACCCTGTGTCTCACCCTTCATGCCCATCCTAGTCTAGGGGAATGAGACTCCCCCCACATTTCGCTGCACCAACTCCAGTGGTTTCTCACTCCATAGCTAAGTCGGCCTCTCAATCATAATTCTAAACTCCATTCTGAGTCCCCAAAAAGCCCTATTCCATGGCACCCTAGATCACTTTGAACCCACAAAATGGGTAACTTTCAAACTTCCCCGGCTTTATAATTTCTCTTCCTGACTCTGAGAAGACACCAATCCTCCATGTCCCCCCTTATACCCACCTTTTCTTATCCACAATACTTCTCTGGCCAGGTATCCAAGGATTTCAGCAGAATACCACAGAAGCCACAGGGAGCAAAAAAGGAAATAGAACCAGTAGAAACATTTATTTCTGATTTTCCTGGTTCTGGTTATGGACTGTCTAAGAACAGGCACATGGAGATTTTAAAAACAATAAAGAATGAGGACAGTGATGTCTGGCCTGAGCCCTGGGTCACAGAGTGCCCAAATTAAGGTCGTTGACTGCAGGCCTGAGCATGACTGACATGAAAAAGATCCTGTATATTTACTGGAGTTCTAGAGTTTTATGACATAGTATTTTTTGAAATCTCTGTGACCTTTCCCTTGAAAGAGCAGTTAAAATGCATTTGGAATGAGAATAATCTTAATGGTTAGGCTGCTGTGCAGCTGCACTCAGATTCTGGGACATAGGCCCCTACAAGGCAACTTGGGGCCATGGAATAATCTGGGCAGTCAGGTCATCAGTTTTTGAGGGTAAGTCAAAAGTGAGGGAGGCAAGCTAGAAACATTTATTTGGAGGATTATAGCCAGATAAGGAAATATTGGAAAACTTTAAAATAAGGTAAGTTGAGCAAGATGACAGGATCAGCTAATTACAGGTAGGTGATGTCAAAAGAAAACATGCATTGGGAAAATTGAAAGAGGCAAGAAACACTTTATTGAAGACCGACCATGCAATAGGACAGTGAGACTGAGCTCAACACTTTCAAAATAAAAAGCTGGGGAGATTTCAAGAATGGCAGCAGGAATCATAGACATCTGAGTTTGCTAGTTGGCTTTCCACAAAAGAAAAGTAAAACTTCTCATGAAATCCTGACAGGAGGTCCTTTCACTTCTTGGCTGTAAATGTCCGCAACCAAGTTAGGCTGCTACCCTCCCTCAGTGATGGGGCAGAGGAACACCAGGAGGATTAAATTTCAAAAGGGTGGGCTCAGATTCTTGAGACAAATATTCTATGGGACATAACACTGGCAAGAACATTTTAAGGAGACTTGTGTATATTTCAAAAGGGCAGAGAAAAAATCTGCAATTGCAAATTGTGATTACATTTGTGAAGAAATTGCTCTGAAACAATGGAGGTCAGAGGACTGCAGTCAGGAAAAACCCATCTAAACATAAGTGACTCTGAGGCAACATGAAGGCACACCCGGTCATAACAAAATGGCTTTCTGCACAGTGGAGGGAAACACCATTAAATATATTTCAGACAAGATCCAGTTTGCATCTTCATCAGTTCCTGCAATTTATAAACAGGTGAAAAATAGCTGAAAGTCCCTGAACAAAGCCAGGATCCGATCTCCCAGAAGGCTGTGCAATTGGAGTTTTCTATGGAGACATTACATTTCCCTCTATAGTCACCTTCCCTTTGATCAAACGAAATCTCCAAGGAAGAAGAGTATTTGTGATCCTACAACATGGCTGGTGTCACTCAATTTGGCTGATTAGTGACCTAAGCGCAAGGGATGACATTCACATGAAGTTTGCTCTGTTGCACATGTTTCTATGAAACCTAAGATGGGAGTTCTAACAGCCTCTTGAGGCCAGGAAGCCTCACATTCACACTTCACCTACGGTCTCTCGCTTTGGGAGATGCCCTCTTCCCCAAGGGATTCCAGAATACCCCTCAGGAGAAACTTAGCTCAAAGAAGAGTGAAATCATTTCTAATTCTCAGGATATCAGTGTGAACTAGGACATTTGAGCCAAAGCCTTGGTTGTATAACCAGCATTTCCAATTATATCCTATTAACAAGGAAGAGAGTATCCTACTGAACTTATGGAAATCGATTCACTGACACAAAAATAAAAAGTATTTAAGAGGGCTTTAGAAATATTTTGGGAGAATTAAAATAGTAAGGAAAAGATCAGTGTTGATACCCACATGGGAGACTTCCTGTACATTTTTGCTGTCCAAAACAGTGTCCAGGTATACTCCACAGGACCCATTGGAGAAGGGACAGAGCTTGGACTCCTGGAAGCTTATCACATGCTCCCACTGGTCATCACATGACCACTGCCCTTGCTGGGAGGGACTCGGTGTCAGCTTCACTTTGGAGATGGTGCAAACAGGACCACCCAGAGGTGGATCTGGTGTGGAATGTTAGCTTCAGTCAAAAATAAACTCAATGCTAGCTCTCATTTTTGAGAATATATTGACTCAGTTCAAGTCTTCTAAGAAGTTTCCACCTTCACAACAAATTTATTTCAATGGTGAAAAAAAAAATTATTCAGGGCTTAATAACATAGAGGAGGAAAGCAGGGTCACTAATATTTTACATCCAGCACAACCGCTTCACTTTCAGCAGAACTGATGGGGTTGGACACTTCACAATGGTAGTTCCCAGCATCCTCCCTCCTGACAGGGTCTATGGTTAGGGTTCTGTTGCTCCAGGACAGCTTCATGCTCTTACAGACTCATGTTATTGAAGAACCACTGGGTGAGGATCACAGTTGAGTAGCAGGTCAAGACCACAGCATTCTCATTCTCGGTGACTGTGGTGTTGCTCTCTAGGAGGGTGGTCACTCTTGTGGGCTCTGTGAAAAGACCAAGGACTGATTGAGCGTGGGTTTGGGACTTGGGGTCCTGTTACATTCTGAGACTTCTCAGCCACTCACAGTCCCCATTAAGCTCTTTAAAGTTCACCAGAGGATGGTCCTGTCCTCTGCAGAAGGACAATTGTCTTTATTCAGGTTACAATGTGTAAGGAGAGGGCTGCACTTCTCTAAACCCACATAACCCCAGGGTGACCCCTGACTTGTTCCCCAGACATCTCTGTAATATCATCATAGGGAACACCTTCCCCAGTTATGGTTCCTATAACCTCATCATCAGGTAGCATTTTCCCCTCATGAGTTTTTATTAATTTTTTCTGTCATTAACTTCAAAAAATATGAGATCCCACTCTTATGTAAAATTCCATGTATGTTGTGGAAGGCAGGCTACCACCTCTGTCCATCTCTGAGGCCAAGGAAACTTTATAGAAAGTGACAAGGCATTTACCTCTTTTTAAATTATTCATTAGGCAATAAAGATGGCCCAACCCAGTCTTCATGATCTTGGAAGTGGAGAAGTTCCAGCTAAATGACTTTTCATTCTAAAAGGACTTTATTTCTTGGCCCACAGATTGAATATCATAGTAAAATAAATCTCTAGACAGAAGTGGTTATAGTTTTAAAAAAGACAGGTGCTGTAGGAATAGAAGGAAACGTTTCAATATGATAAAAGCGACACATGAAAGCCCACACCTATCCCAACATTCCATGGAGGAACTTGGAAAATGTTGCTATCATAATGAACAAGACAAGGATGCTGTTTTTTTTTGTTTTAAATATATTTTATTGATTTTATACAGAGAGGAAAGGAGAGGGATAGAGAGTTAGATACATCAATGAGAGAGAAACATCGATCAGCTGCCTCCTGCACACACCCTACTGGAGTTGTTCCTGCAGCCCAGGTACATGCCCTGGACCAGAATTGAACCTGGGACTCTTCAGTCAGCAGGCCATCTCTCTATCCACTGAGCCAAAACAGTTTGGGCGAGGATGCTGTTTTTCCTACTTATTCATTATAGTAGTGGAAGAACTGGTGGGAAAAATCAGGCAAGATGATAAAATAAGAGGTATCCAAATTGGAAAGGAAGAAGAAAAATTATCTTTTAAAAAAGAAAACATGCTCATATATAGAAAGCCCTAAAAATTTCAATACTCATACACACGCACACCAAAGAAAATTTTTAAGACTTAATAAAAAGGCAAAGTTGTTGGAGACAAAATCAACACTCAGCATCATTTCCATTTTCTTTCAACAAAAATGAACAATGCCAAAATAAAATTAAAAGAACAGTTCCATTTAAAATAGCATCAGAGACACTAGAATATTTAGAATTAAGTTAATTAATAAGATGAAGATATATACACTCAAAACTACCAAATGTCTCTGAAAGAAAGTAAAGAAGAAATAAAATACCTTGAAACACATCCATGTTCATGGGTTGGAAGACCCTCAAATATCTTCCTATTTGATATGATCCTTTTATAATTCTCTATGACTTTTTTCAAAAATAGGAAAATCCACTTGAAAATTCATAAAGAATTTCAATGGACTCACAAATTATTTCAATAATCTTAGAAAAAAAGAATGAAATTGGACATCTTACACTTACTAATTTCGAATTTTACTACAAAGCTGAAGTAACCAAAATATGTTGACACTAGCATAAAAACTTCTATTTGTCAAAAGACACAATCAAATGGTTTTGACAAAGGAGCCAAGACTGTTCAATGGAGAAAAGACAGTCTTTTCAACAAATGGTGTTGAACAGCAGCATCCACATGCAAACAAATGGAGTGGACCATCGCTTATACCATAAACAACAGTTAAGTCAAAAAGGGATTGAATCCTAAATGTGAAACCTAAAACTATAAAACTCATTAAAGAAGTTATACAGGGAAGCATCATGACATTTAATTTGAAATGATTTTTTGAATATGACTCTAAGAATACAGGTAAAAAAAAAATAGGTAAACTGGATATTATCAAAATGAAAAACTTCTGTTCATCAAAGACACAATCAACAGAGTGAAAGGTGACCTATGAAATGGTATAATATACTTTGCAATTCATATATAAGATGAGGGGTTAATATCTAGAATATTCAAAGAACTCCTACAACTCAACAACAAAATCAAATAACCTGATAAAAAATGGTCAAAATACTTGAACACATATTTCTTCAAAGATGACATACAAATGGCCAGCATGGTTATCCTATATAATAAAGAGCTAATATGCTAATTAGACAGGATGTCGGAATGATCTTCCAGAATCATCAGTGGGCAGAGGGTGAGGCAGCAAGGCAGCCGGCTGAGGCAGCCTGGGCTGTGAGGGCCAAGGCAGACAGGTCTGCGATGGCCAAGCCCCTTGCACGGATTTTGTGCATCATTCCTCTAGTGAATAGAGATATCCAACATCACTGATCCTTAGAGAAATCAAATCCAAACAACAATGAGATACCTTTGTATACCCATTAGGATGGTCACATTTGGAAACATAGAAAATAACCAGTGTTGGCACAAAATGGAAAAATTGGAGCCGGGCACACTGTGGGTGAAAACACAAAATGGTGCAGCTACTACAGAAAAAAATTTGGAGGCAGATGAAATAGACTTACCATGTACCATGTGGTCCAGCAACCTCACTTCTGCTTTTATATCCAAAGGAATGGAAAGCAGGACTTTGAAGAGATATTTACACATCCATTTTCATTGCAGAATTATTCATAATACACAGGAGGTGGAAGCAACTCTATATATCATAGAGTAACATAAAAAGTTTAGCACATACATATATAATGGTACCTTATTCAGCCTTATAAAAATGGTAATTCTGGACAGTATGCTCCATGAAACAAGCCAGTCACAAAAAGATAGGAACAGTGTGTTCCACTTATATGTGTCTCAAGTATTCAAATTTAAAAAAAAAAAACAAAGAATGCTGGTCACTAAGAGCAAGAGAGGCAGCAAGGATAATGCCAATATTTCCTAGAAGAATCGATTTGACCTTGACTGAGAAGAGGAGGATTTGGGGAGGATCTGGTTGGGAGGTGGAGAGGATAAAGATCTTCGTTTTGCACACATTACAAGAGAGGTGCCCAATTATGTCTAGGAAAGATTCCCCAGATCAGGTTAACTCATTCTCTCCTAAACCCTTTGGGAAACACACACACACACACACACAACAAAGACAACAACAACAACAACAAAAACCATCTCAGAAGCGGGAGATAGCAATTCCTGGAATCTCTGACAACAGAATCCATGTGTGAGTTTTGGAAAAGGGAAGCGGTTTTGTGTGCTGTGGGTACTGACTCTGTTTTCATTCAGGAAGTAACAGTAACACTTTAGCAAATCAAGTCTCCAGTCCTGCCCTTAGAGATCATTCCGGAAACTGCAAATTTAGTCTGCTTCCCAATATCTAAAAATTAAATTAAATAAGTAATATTTTTCTTAAAAAGGAAGGGAGACCACTTATGGTCTGGTTAATGAACTGAGAATAGTATTTTTTGTCTTTTTCATTTTATTTCTACCACCATTTATTTTAATTTTATCCTCCTGATATAAAAAAGTAACAAAACAAATACCAAAAAATATGCCAGTGCCCATTATATATCATTTGGACAAAGAGCCAAGTCGTTTGGGCTTCAAGGACAAATCTCAATCTGTTTGTGAGACCCAGAGAAGGTAAATTGTTTTGAGGTGACCCTCTACAACCCAAGGAGATTTTAACTCCCCCTTCAGGTGGAACATGAAATAGTCATTGCATGTCTGATATTCACACTGTAAGCAAAGCCAGGTCGCAGCTCTCTGCTGTTGGATATTCTATCTTGTATTTGTGACAACACTGAATGTTGCCTGATAAGCCCTGTGTCTCTGTGTGTTCTGTTAAAAGTTATCACAGGAGGGTTCTGGATTCTTTGGGCCATACTGATGATATCTGCCCCAAACAATGAGAGCTCCCATGGATGAAAGCAAATTCCTTTAAATGACATTCTTTGAGTTTATTAACTATTTTTTTGCATTATCTACTGCAAGGTCTTTCCTCTTGGAAGATGAAAACTCACCAGATTTCTTTCTCATCACCAATTCTCTCTCTCTCTCTCTCTCTCTCTCTCTCTCTCTCTCTCTCTCTCTCTTCTCTCCAGTACTATTCTGAAGACCAATATTTACTGTAGGCTTATTGTGTCTGTTTAATGCCATTCTCATTTGAGCAAAGACCTGAGATTTCTTTAAATTTGAATCTCCGGAGAACATCATAGACATAGACAGAGATCCTCCCTTCTGTGAGCTATAGAGGTGGACGTGCGGAGTTCCTGCTCATTAGACACTTGTAATGCCATAAACAAAGTAGAAAAAGCCAAATACTTCTCTACATTCCTTCACAGATTCTCCAGGTTTCCTTGCTGCTGTACTGCTCTCTGGTGGTCACATTATAGAATTTTCCCAACCAATGGTCAGGTCTGGGGGCTGGACTATGAAAAGTCACGTGAAAGTTCTGCCCTCTTTGTTCAAATTGAGAATTTCAGGATGAAGAAACAAACTATTAAACCTACCACAGGTTCTTCTAAATGGGTGCACAAATTATGAGCCCATGAAGCGGCCCTTGCTACCATGGCAAATGGATCTGTTCATTCTCCAAGTTAATTCAATGCCAAACTCAAGTCATAAAAAAGGAGCGAACTAGAGGCTTTCCTGCTAAAGAAAAACAAAACTGTAAGTTTCTAAATGCCTTAGTAAGACACATGTGCTCCAAAGGGTGGAAGTGATGCCTGCTAACGTTGATGCTCTAAGACAATGACATCAGAGATGATAGTGACACCAGAGACAGGATCAGCTCTTGTGATCAGCAGTTTAAGAAAGCATGAGCCATAGGGCAATCCACATCTGTGACCATTCAGGGATCTGCCACATCTATGGCTCCAATAGTCTGGGCTATTCTGGACGTACCCTCCAGAGAAACGGACAAGTTGCTAATTTATGTTAGAAGAATGAAAGGTGCTTTGTGAAACCTCTGGTGAGACCTAAAAAGTAATAACTCCTGGACAGACTCCTTGTGAACAAGGCCGTATATTCTACAGCAATAAAACAGCAGCTCCCAACAGGCTTCTAGGCCTGAGGAGATATGGAGAGTCTGAACGTGGTGTGTAATATGACCATGTTGGCAGAACTTCCCATCATAACCAAGTTCTACCACACCCACCAACATAAGTTCAGGTGAGGAGAAAAGCATCCATCACAGATGGAAGTGACACATCCTGGATTAGAAAAGGACAGGTGGGTACCTACCACTCCATCCCTGTGACCTATCACAGAGCTCTTATCTGTGGAATCAAAGAAAGTTACTCTCACTAGTCAACAAAGAACGTAAATGCTCCACACATTCCAAGTTCATGCCAGCCCTCAATTTCTTCTCCCTCAACACACACACATACTTTCAGCCTTTCCCTTGCCTGTCCCCAGGCTACTAGTCAGACTTACTCACTGACACACAAATCCCCGGGGACATGGCTAATGTGTTTGCTCAGTTGAGGCACATCTTGGTGTATAGAGGTGAGATTGGCCTTTCATGGTTCTCCCAGGCCGTGGGGAAACTGCTTTGACTGCCAAATGCACACACCTCTCCTGGGTTGGAGCTGGAGGATGGACACCTCTGGCCCTCAATTAGGTCCTCACCCTCAAACCTGACCTGCAATCCCCATTTTTCCCAGGCTCCATGCCAAGCCCTGTTGTAGTCTGACTACCCTGGACTTCTACTAATTTCCTGACTCAAATGACACATTCTCTAGGCACATCTTCTGCATTCACGGTGTTCCCATCCCTCCTCACTTTTCAGACTCCTAACACCCTACAAGACGCTCATTTGCATTTCCTTTTGTTTCTTATTATATGTCTATTCTGTAACTCCTGCCATGATGTATATTTGGTGCTCTCTCTTGTCACAAATGTCAGGACACTAATGTGAATCTTCAAGAACCTTATTCTTTCCCCCAACCCTGTGTCTCACCCCTTTTTCCTATCCCAGTTTGGGAGAACGGTATTCCCACTTCACTACACCAACTCCCGTGGCTTTTCCCTCAACATGTAGAAAATAGACCCTCACTCATATCCCTCAGCCCCTTCCAGACCCCTCCCCAAAAGAGCCCAACTTCAGGACACCTTTAGGTCCACTTGACCTCATATAATGCCTTACATCTCCAAACCCCCCAGGGTTTACAATTTATCATCCTGGCTCTGAACAAATCCTATCACTCAAAAGCTCCCCTCTAAACCCACTTCTGCTTACCCACAATCCACCTCTGGCTAGCTCTCAAAGGAGTATAACTAAATACCCCAGAGGCCACAAGGCACAGGAAAGATTTACTTCCATTTCCCAGGTTCTAGATGTGGATTCTCTAAGAACTTGCCCTTGGCGATTGTAAAAACAATGAAGAAAACAAAGTATGAGGACACCTGTCTGGCCTGAGCTACAGGCCACGGGGGACACAAAACAGCATTTTTTAGTGACAGCCTGTGGGTGGCTGACATGTCAGGGACCTGCATGTTTACTAGAGTTTTTAAGGTTCAAGAGAGAATATTTTTGAAAATCTCTGTGATCTTGTTCCATGAGGGTGCAGTGGAAATAACTGTGAACACTGTTGATGGTTTGGTCCCTGTGGACATGTGCCCTTTCAGGCCTGCATGTCTTCTCACATTCTTGGGCAAAGGATATCCTGAGGCAACCTGGAGACACAAAAGCATCTAAGAAGTCACGTCAGACGCTGCTGTGGATGCCAAGTCAGAAGGAAGGCAGGAAAACTGGAAACCTTTTTGTGGAGGATTTTAGCCTGATATAGAAAAAAATTGGAAGATTTGAAAATAAGGTAAGGATCGACGATGTGAGCAAAATGACAGGATCAGCTAGTTACAGGTAGATGATGACAAAGTAAAACAGGTGTCCAACACATTTAAAGAGGCAAGGAAGACATTCTTCAGAAGCCTCCAATAGGGCAGTGAGATGAAACTCAACACCCCTGAAAGAAAAGACAGGGGAGATTTTCGGAAAGAAGAAGGATATAGGCATGTGTGTTTGAAATGGGCTTTACAGAAAGGAAATGTAAACCAACTCCTCAAGTCCTGGAATCAGGTCTTTTCTCAACTTGGTTGAAAATGACCCGACACAACTTAGGCTCCTACTTTCCCTCAGAGACTGGGACACAGGGACACCAGAGGATTACATTTCAAAAGGATGGGGCCAGGTCCCTGAGACAGTTTTTCTCTGGGTCATAACACTGGCAAGAGAGCTTTTGAGGAGACTTATATATATTTCAAAAGTGCAGAGAAAGAACCTGCAATTACTAATTATATTTATAAAATAAATGGTGTAAGAATGGAAGACAGAGGCATGTTGTCAGGAAGAAACTGTGTAAAGATTAGTTACTCTGAGGGAACATTAAGGCTTCCAGTTCAGAACAAAACTGCTTTCTGCACAGTGGAGAAACACAACTAAATCTCTTTTAGCCAAGACCCAGTTGACATCTTTATCATTTCCAGCAATGTATAAAGAGGTGCAATTTCCCATCAATTTATTAACAGATGCAAAGTAGGTGAGAGTTCCTGAACACAGCCAGGATCTGATCTCCCAGAATGCTGTGCTTCTAGAGTTCTCCATGGAGACATTACATTGCTCTCTACAGTCACCTTCGTTTTGACCACAGGTGACCTCCAAGGAAGAAGAGTATTCTCCATCCTACAACATGGCTGGTGTCACTGGATTTGGCCTGATTAGTGACTTAAGTGCAGAGGAACTGACATTTACCACATAATTTGCTTGATGCAGGTTTTTCTATGAAACCTAAGTTGGGAGTTCCAACAGCTTCCTGAGGTTAGGAAACCTCACTCTCTAGCTTTGGGTAATGCCCTCATATCCAAGAGATTCGAAAAAAAACCCTGCCGGTCAAATTTTCTCCATGAAAGTTGAGGTCAATTCTAATTCTGTGGGCATCAGTCTTAACTAGCACATTTGAGCCAAAGCCTTGGTTGTGTTACTAAGGTTTCCAATTATACCGTATTAACAAAGAAAACAGAGTCCTGTTTACTTTATGCAAATAAGTCAGTAGCCATATAAATAAAAATACTCAAAAAGACTTAAGTATTTTTTTGAAATAAGTCCAACAGGGAGAAAAAAAAAGATCAGTGTTATTACTCACATGGGTGTCCTCCTGTTCATTCCCATTGCCAACAACAATGTCTGGGCATCCACTACATGTCCCCCTGGAGGAGGGACAGAGCTTGGATTTATGCTAACTCATCACCTGCACCAAGGGTAATCACACAGCCACTGAGATTCGATTGAAGACTTGGTGTCACCTCCACTTTGGAGATGGTACAACTTAGACCACACAGAGGTGCTGTCTGGTATAGACTATCATCTTAAGTCAACAATAATGACAATGTCAGCTCTCTTTGTTGAGCATTTATTGAAACAATGCAAATCTTCTAAGGAATTTCCACTCTCACAATAAATCTGTTTATAGGGCACAAAAGATTATTCAGTGTTTAGTAACATATAGGAGAAGAGGAGGGTCACCAACATTTTACATGCAGCCCAACTGGCTCACTTGCAGCGAAACTGATGGGGTTGGACACGTTACAGTGGTAATTCCCAGCATCTTCCTTCCAGACAGGGTCAATGGTGAGGGTTCTGTCATTCCAGGACAGCTTCTTCAGCCTCGTCAGCCACAGATTCATGCCATTGAAGAACCACTGGATAGAGACTGCATTTGTGTAGCAGATCAGGACCACGGAATCCTTATTCTCCACGACTGTGGTTTTGCTGACTAGGAGGGTGGGCACTCTCACTCGCTCTGTGGAGAAATATAGAGCATGGCTAATTGAGAGTGTGCTTGGGACCTGGGCCATGCTAGCTCCTCAGACATCTTAGCCACTGAGAATCCACTGTGAGCTCTGTAAGGTCACCAGAGGATGGTTGTGATCTTCGCAGAAGGAAAATTGTCTTTGTTCAGGGGACGATGTGTAGGGAAAAGGTTTCACCTCTTCTCTGAACCTAGATCACCCCTGACCTCTTCCCATAGACATCTTAGTAGTATCGACACAGGGAAACCTTTCACAGTCCACGTGTCCTATAATGTCACTGTAAGGTGGAGTTTTCCTCTCATGAGCTTTTACTGACCCTTTCCTAGAAGTTCTTTTGACTTAAAAATTCCATGTATGTTGGGAAAGGCAATCTTACCACTTCTGCCCACTACTTGTGCCAATGGGACTTTACAGAAATTGAACGGGCATTTAATTATAGTCAAATAACTCATTAGGCAATAAAGATGCCCAACCCAGTCTTCATGATCTTGGACCTGGATAAGTTCCATCTATAAGATTCCTCAGTCTGAATGGGACTTTATTTACAAGCCTGCTGATTGCATATAATGTTAAAATAAATCACTAAAGAGAAGTGGTTATGATTTTAACAAAAGACAGAAACTGTAGGAATAGGAGGAAATTACTTAATATGGTAAAGACCACACAGGAAAGTCCACAGCTAACACATTACTCCATGGAGAACCTCTGAAAACAGTCCTAAGATCATGAATAAGACTACGATGCTGTTTTTCCACTAATTCAACCAGTCAGGAAAATCAGGGAAGAAGATGAGATAAGTGATATCCAGTTTAGAGAGGAATAAGAAAATATATTTTTTAAAAAGAAAACATAATCTTATTGTAGAACACCCTGAAGATTTCACCACATACATACCTAAAACTACTATTATAACTAATGAAAAGATGAAGTCGCCAGAGAAAAAATCAACACTCAGCATCATGAACAATCGTCAAATAAAATAAACAATTTCATTTACAATAGCATCAAAAACACTAGATGCTTAGGGTTAAACATAACAAGGTGGAAGATGAATTCAATGAAAAATACCAAACATTTCTGAAAGTAAAAAAACAAAACACAAATAACTGGAAAGACATCCATGTTCATTGATTCCAAGACCACCAACTATCTACCTCTTTGAAACAATCCCTATCAATATCCCAATTACTTTTTTCAGAAAAAAAAAAAAAAATTCATCGACACTTTATGTGGAATTTCAATGGATCCCAAATGTTTGCAACAATCTTAAAAAGGATGAATTGAAATTGGAGGTCTCACAGTTAGTAATTTCAAATCTTACTCCAAAGTAGAAGTAACCAAAACAGTTACAGTAGAATAAAGACTTCTATTTGTCAAAAGACACAATCAAATGGTTTTGATAAAGGAGCCAAGACTGCTCAATGGAGAAAGGACAGTCTTTTGAACAAATGCCGTTGATCAGCAATATCTACATGCAACCAAAAAAGGGGACTGTTGCTTATACCATACACAACAATTCAGTCAAAATTGATTGAATCCTAAAAATAAGAGTTAAAATTATAAAACTCTTAGAAGGAAACATAGGGGTAAGCAGTATGGCATTGGATTTGGCAGTGATTTCTTGAATATGAAACTAGAAACTCAGGCAAGAAAAGATTAGATAAGTTAGATTTTTGTCAAAATGGAAAACTTCTGTTCATCCAAGGAAACAATCAACAGAGTGGAAGGTGATCTGTGGAATGGTAGAAAATCCTTTGAAAATCATTAATAGGATGGGGGGTTAATATACAGACTATATAAAGATCTAATACAACTCAACGACAGCAACACCAAATAAGATGATTTAAAACTGGGCTAACCTCATGAATACACATTTCTCCAGAGAAGATATACAAATGGTCAGTAAGCCCAGGAAAAGATGCTCAACATCACTATTATTAGAAAAATATAAATTAAAACTCTCAAAGTTGATGCTTGTGATATTGAGTGTGGGTAACTCCACTGAGCAGGCAACAGGAGAACACTGCCCTGAGTGACACTTGAGTCCTCCAAGCCTTTTTCAATCTCAGTTGGAACCTCTCACCTCTCAGCCAACTTAAAGGTATAAGGCAGGTCTATGTATCACAAGACAAATGCCTAGTTATCTGAGCCCTCAGGGAACTTATATCCTCTATGTCTCAGAAAAAACACAGCCTTTCTCAGGAGCCTAGACTGATCAATGGAGAAAGGACAGTCTTTTCAACAAATGGTGCTGAACGGCAATAGCCACAGGCAAACAAATGAGGGGAAGCATTCAATAGATTAGCAGGATTTGGTTGTGGAAAAACAGAGAACCTAGGGTTAAGAACCACCCCCCCCCCCAATCCTCCCACACCTCTCCTAGTTCTTCACTGACCAGCTGACTGCAGTTTTTTCTAGCTGCACAGACCTTCATTGCCCAGCCGAGGTATGTTTCTAAGAGCCACCATTTTCCAGGACATCTTAGACTCTAAGATTTAGAGACTCATATTGGAGCAGAAATAAAACAGGGAACCAGAATAAAACCTGTGGTCAGTTGACTACTCAGAGCCTGGGATCAAGAGCTGGGTCAGTCATTCCCAGGTGAATGTGACTGACATGAGCCAGTGAGCTAATTAATGATAGAGCAGAGCCCAAGGAACTAGCCAGGAAGGAGTGAAGGAACAAAGGATCTGATTGAAGGCATAGAAGGATATGCTTGGCCTGTGGTCATTAAAGTCATTCTCCCTTGGCTGAGGGCAGGTGAGGCTTGTGCAGATGCAGAAGCAGCGATGGATGACAAGAGGGCAGCATGGATTTCTGACATTCTGACCCTTGTGGACCATTTGTGTTTGGTGGTTATGATAGAAATTTAGAAAGAACTTAAAATTCCCCCATATGCAAAAATTACTATTAATACACCAGGGCCTGAGAGCAATAGCAAGAAGGTCTATTTCTCTAGAGAACAGCAAAGGGTCTGAGACATGGGTCTCAACCCCTGAAGTGACAGGGAGCCTTTCCTATGTGGCCAGAATTCCAAGGACTCTGCATCCAGGTTTCAGCCTCTGAAGAGGTTTTAGCACATCCCTTCCTTCAGTATCCATTTATGTCTTCCTAATTCATCAAAACAACCGACTGTTACATCTTGATCCCTTAGCTGGTTACAAGTGAAAAATGGAGAGCTAGCAGGCGAAATCCTTTCCTTTATATCCAGTGGGAATGACACCAACACATCAGGAAACCAATCAGTGGTTTCACCTCCAGTGCAGAGAGGGGTGGATCAGCCACCTGATGGGAAGGTCTGGGTGTTCCCAGCACTGACTGATTGTTACTGCAGGTAATTTGGTTCTAGAGTACAAATAAATTAATTCTCCATTTGGTGTTATTTTCTAGTTCTCTCTCAGGACTAGGGATGCCTATGGGAAGATCAAAACCAGTGATGACGAACCTATGACACTCGTGTCAGAGGTAACCTGCGAACTCCTTTTTTGGGTGATTTTTCTGTTAATTGGCATTTACATATATAAAATAAATATAAAAAATATAAGTCTTTGTTTTACTATGGTTGCAAACATCAAAAAATTTCTATATGTCACATGGCACTTGAGTTATGTTAGGGTTTTTCAAAATGCTGGCACAGGGAGCTCAAAAGGTTCGTCATCACTGAAAACCAATGTTTGCTTTAGGGATCCCTCTGGGATGGAGGAGAGGTAATGGCTGCAGACAGACCTTGAGTCACTCTCATGGTCTGTGTGGCTCTGCTTTAGTGACTATATCTCCCTGTGCCTTGGTTTCCTCTCAAAGCAGTACGATGAACATTTGACTGCCAGGGTGTCAGTGTATTAACAATAAAATATTCACGGTATCTGACTAAACATTGGGAGAGGGGAGCTGCTCAAATGAGGGGCCTCTGTTATTGATCAACTCCATAGAGAATCTCCTGGGCTGATCCCTGGTGGATGAGGAGCTGCCAGGAGCATCTTTCCTCCTTTTTGTTCCCTGTGATTCTGACCTTTCTCTGGACTCTCCTAAATGTTTCAGTGTAGTTCACAAATGGCCTGGCAACCTAGTACATCTGTGTTAGCCACACTCAGTCTCAGGTGAAGCACCGCCCCTATCCAGGTGTGGCTCATGGGCCTGAGTTCTGGCTTCTGAGCAGCTGAAAAGCCTTGTGACTCAGACACCTTGGTAACCATTTCACCCATTCAGCCCTTCCCAAGAGGTTAACCCCAACCTGACACAGGATCCCCAGGGTCCCTGGAGTCAGAAACCCTGGGGCAGGGTTCTGGGCGGCGCTGCCAAAGCTGAGCTAGTTTATGAGGATTGCAGGGGGCTCCTCAGGATGAGCCCTGGCCAAGCCCTGCAGGGTCTTTCTCAGCGTCATGGTCATGGGGAGGGGCCGAGGGAACCGGACTGAGACTGGTCTTTCTCTGCAGAGCAACTCCCATTAGACTTGCCCTTCTTTCTGTGGAGAATGTCTGCAGGGCTGGAATCCGGGAAGGGAACTCTGATCTTAGAAAGTTTGTCTCCACTGTGTGTGTCCTGCATTAAATGCTCAAACCCAACCTGGGAGATGATGCAGAGGGGGAAGGAGGCCAATCCAGGGCTGTCAGTCCTGTGTGATCACCCACCCAACACCCAGAGGTAAGAGAGCAATCACTCACCATATACATTGAGCCGTCCAAATCCAATTTCTTCTTTTTCTGAGCCTCGAAGGTAGACTACTATGGTGTAGATTCCTGTGTCCTTCAGGGTGACCCTCTTTATCAGCAAGGATCCATCAAAGTTTATTTGCTCTCGACCACTGTGTGCAGGCCCAAGTCTATGTCCTGGCCTCGTTCCAAGACGTGCAATATTATGTTCATAGTTTGCCTCGTCCCCCCTGTACCACTTGAAGCCTCTAACAACAGGAGGCATATGGCGGATACGTAGAGTCACATCCTGTCCTTCGACAGCATTGGTTGACACAATAGCGAGTTGGGCAGTGGTGGGCAGGCTCCAGAAATTTAAGAGTGAAACTAGGAGGAAAGAGAGGAATTGATCAATATTTAGATGTATATGTTAGGATGGAAAGATGAGGCCCTGGATTTCGAAAAGGTCTCTTCATCTCAGCCTTCTTGTGTGTGTGAAAGTGTTTTTGTGTGAGCGTGGTCAAGGTCAACAGCATGACCACCAATACTTCAGCACCTGTGAACCGGTTCCTTTTTCTGTTTCTCAGTCTCTTTTCCAGGTGTCTGTTCGGCTCACCCACTCAATGCCCTCAGACCCCTGCTGACACTTAGGGGTGTCCATGGGAGGCACCTTCATAGAACACTTCCCTGAAGACTCTCTGATAATCCCTTTCCGACTTGTCACTGCTCTGTTGTTCTTTTTAAAACACTTGTGGATACCTGACATCACATGTAGATATTTTCTTATCTCTCTCCACCCACAGAACATGAGCTCCATGGGGACAGTGCTTTTCCAATCTTGCATCCCCAGTGCATGCAACAGGCTGCAAAAAACTGTGGGTGAATGAATGTTCCCAGAGTCCTGCACCTCTTGGGGTGTATTTCTCCTAGGGTTGGTGTAAGGATGGTGTTTAGCACCCCTGGTTAAGTTTTTCTCTGGTGCCACCTGATATATATTATTATTATTATTATGGTCAGTTTCCAAAATTCAATACTCAGTGATAAATAACTTAGGAATTAACAGCAACTCAAGTTTCCCTGCTCACTCCACTTCTAGATCATGAGATTTCCCAGTTACCTGTTACCCATCTCCCTTACCCATCCTACGCTGCCCCCCTTTCCTCTCCCCTCAGGTCCACACAGAAGCCCTCCATCCACTCTTAGAGCGCTGTCCTCCCCAGGAGACCCCAGCAAGTCCCTGTGTTTCCTCCTTCAGTCCACCCCCAGGGATCGTTCTTCCTTACCTGCCAACAGGAGCCAATGCCAGGGGACAGGTCCTCTGCCAATAGGGGCTGAGAGTGACTCCATGGTGTCTGCTGCCTGCACTGTCCCTCCCTTGGCGAGAAGAGCTTGGATTCCAGGAAAGCTCAAAGGCACCGCTGTACAAACTGTTGGGATCTGCTGTCCCTCTTCACTGGGCCCTGGGCCTCCTCCTGGTGCAATATCACTTACCTGGTCATGTGGACCAGGGCAGAGTTTGTGTCAAGGACCCACCTCCTACTCCCCTCATTTTTGCCACACTTTCCCCCTACTTCCAGCTTACCATCTCTCTAAATTTTGGTTCCCTTGGAGTTGCTGAGGTATCTGTACACACACACATGCACTCACATGCTCTGTTTGGAAAAGCAACAGCCTGGGGCATCCAGGTCATGGGCATTCCCCATGGCTCCCAGTCAGGTGCACAGTAGACTCCCCAACAGCCCTCTCTCTTTCACATTTGACTTTTCCCTTCAAAGTAGGAATTCCGGGGCCACCTCAGGACCTCTTGTCACAGGGATGTCACCACCGCTGTGCATCGAATCACCTGTGAAACTTTGTAGAGATTGGGATTCCCAGGTGACACCATAGATGCTGCTTCAGCAGCTTTCCAGCGAATGTGGATGCACAACCAGGATGAAATCTGGTGATGTCGTGATGAGACACCCCTCCACTCTTCTGTGCACAGGCAGGGTCTCCACATCCTGTTAAAATGCAGATTCTGATTCTGCAGGTATGCGGTGGACCAGAGACTCTGCATCTGACAAGCTCTCCAGGGAGGTGGATCTTACTGGCCTGTGGAGCCCACTTGCAACAGCAAGGCTGATGGAGGCATGTGTCCCCTGAGAGGATGATCCTCTGACCCCAGCATTGGCCTCTGCTGTGTCTTGGTCTTGGGTCTGTCAGCACCACACAGAGAGCCCCACAGGCCCCAAATTGGGGATTATTTCTGTTTGTGACACAGAAACCCTGGTGGGCACTGGGTCTGCCCCGTGATCTCAAAGCATTGGGAAGGTTGGATATCCTCCCAGCAGGAAGGCCACAGAGATGACTGTGGGTGTGAGAAGGGGTCAAGCTGGATGACAACTGCAGAGGGGACCCTCCCTCTATCTCAGGTTGTCACTAGCCTGGCCTCTGCTTCCAGGGATAGAGACCCAGGACCAGGAGTCACAGGAGGCCCTGCAGTTCCTGGGAGTGAAGAGGAAGGTGTCCTGCATGTCCTGGGAAGAGAGGACTGTGATGGGAGCTCAGGTGGCTGTGGGCTTCCTGGTCGTCAGGGCTAGTTTCTGGGAGACCCTCCCTGTCTGTTGCCTCATCCTGTCTTGTGCTCCCTTACATTGGGGTGGTGTCTGTCCTCTGCCTGGGGGAGTAACCTTTCATTACCCCACCTTGTTCATGTGTGGTGCCAGGCAAGGGAGAGGGAGCAGCAAATAAAGCCCTGGGAAAGCAGGTGCTCTTGGGCCTGTTAAAGTTAGAAACTTCCCAACCTGTGAAGATTTTCATGAGTTTATTTGAACCAAGGTAACATCATATGCCTGGAACACGTTTTCAAATCCTGAGCTTGTTAGTTGTGCAACTTATTTAATACATTGTGATAAAAAAAGAAAATGAAAAAAGTTGTGTGAAATCAATTAGGAAGTGAAGAAATCTCTAGAATTGATAAATAGCAAAATGGAGAAACACATTTTTTTTTTGTTTTTTACTTTTGTTGGTCCAGGATAACTAATATTTACAGCACATAGAGAAGTTATGCAAGGAACCAGGCAACCTAAGAAGTATGTTGTCTCATATGCTGGTCCCAGAGTCTGTGCCTTCAAATCATTTTGCAAAAAAACAACTACTCTGATGTGTCAACGGTATGGTATCAAAGATGCATAAGAACAGGAAAGAGGGCTCACTTAACGTAAAGTCTGACCTTTGCTAACAAAGCTGTAGGCCTGGGACATGACTTCCTGACATCTCCTGCCCTGTTAGGAATTTGTGATCAGACCATCCTGTGCAGTTAATTTTGGTCACTGAGCTCATCATGACTGCCATGTGATCCACTGGACTTGTCAGGCTTATTTAGAGCCCATTTTTATTGTCGTTGTTTTTTCAGAGTCCCTAGAAGAAGCAGGTGGGATACAGCAGTCATGAGGGCGGGGTCCAAAAGCCTCTGTGGGAGAAGGGGATGGAAATCAGGCTCCTTCTCTAGCTCCTTAGGCAAAGTCAGGTTCACCTGTGAATTCCCTGTGTTGTCTGTGTGTCTAAATGTCGCCCCCTGGAGAGCAGAAGGAGACCTGCAGCCAATGTCAGGTGCTTTACCAGGAATGCTGACAAAAGAATGAGCCTGACACCTGGGCAGATGTGGGCACTGGCCATTAAGCTTAAAGGCCAGTCAGTCGGGGTCCAGTTACTGTGGGCTCCAGGCCACCTGACTCCATTCCAGACCAGGATGAGCCCAGTAAGAGGACAGGATCTGGGGCTGCTTCCATCTCAGAGCAGCTGAGGGTCCAGAGTATTATGAGTCCAGTGTCATGAGAACTGTCCCCTCTGGTGGATGTACTGTTTCTGGAGGAACTCTTTGTCTCAAAGATTTCAAAAACAGGACCAGTTGATGTCTCTTCTGAGGCTTTTAGATGAGTGTGCCAAACTGGAGGGCTGATCCCCCAAATGGCCTGTGCATCTCCATCATTGCATTGGGGTATTGCATTCAAGTCACCTGGGTCCCTGTCCATTCACTGCTGTAGTCCTCCCCCAGGGCCCAGGATCTGAAGCAGCTCCACTTGGATTGTTATCCACAGGAGTTGTGGGTCTGTCTGTTAGGGGAAGGGAGGTCCCTTTGGGACCCTCAGACCTTTGTGATGGAAGCAAACCCATATACTGGCTCCTTCAGTCCCTTATGCTAAGGAAATTCCCCTTGCTCCCCAGGACTTCATGTGTGGGTGAGATGTTCAGGGACTACAGGAAGGTGTCCCACAGACCAGAGACCTTGGGTTTGGGAGTCATCCCCATATCCCTTTGAGGTCAGTGTGAGTTCTCTTTACCATGGTAGTACCTCTACCTGGTCTGAAAGATCCAGTTTCTGCCAGACAGGGCTTTGTGAGAAGACAAAGGTCAGAGGCTGCTGTCCAGGCCCCAGGAATATGAGACAACATTCACAAGGTGGAAATGGGGAGGGCTGTGATTTTCTGGGTATGGAAGTAGTTCTGACTCTTCATTGTTAGTTGGTCCAATCTCCCGCCCACCCCCCTGATTGTGTGAGGGGGATAAACCCATCCCTGGGTCATCTCCACACACTTGTGGCCTCCTCCCATGCTGACACCCATGCCTTCGTGCCAATAAGGAACAGAGTTTGACCACTAGTGTCACACAGGGTGACAGGCTTCCATTGGGTGGTTTCTCTCATCCATTTAATGAGTGTTTACTGAGCAACTGTGATGTGTCAGACCCTGGAATGGGCCCTGGGATCTGAGACAACAGGACATAGGTGGGACCTGTGCTCATGGAGTTTACCTTGTAACAAAGACTGGCTCTCAGAGAAATCACACCACTAAGGAGTTAATTATAATCCAGAGAAGGGCCACAAAGAAAGAGTTGTATGAACTTGAGTGTAGCTTGTCTGGGGATCACAGAGAGAACTTCTGAGAAAGTGACCTCTTGGATGAGACCTGAAGCATGAGTGGCCTTTCACCCATTGGACAGAGGGTGGTGGGGAAGAGCTGCCTGCAGATGACTGGAATTTGGTGGGCAGATGCCCGGCTGGATGGAGAAGCTTTCAAAGTCCTGTGTGGGCAGTGTGAAGAGTGAGAAGGAATGTGGACTGTGTGCTGGTGAGGTTAGACCCTGCTGGGCTGTGGGTGCTGCTGAGGTGGTGTCAGCAGACACGTGAGGAGGCTGAAGACTGTGGAGTAGCTCACCCCCCTTTGATGGACAAGCTGAAAAATGTGCAAAAAAAAAAAAAGTCATGTTACAGTTTTGAAATTTCTATTCAACTTATACTTTAAGCAGTATTTTGTATGTGTATATTTAAACTTAACATATTTATTGAATTTAAGTTGGCATATAATAAACTTACCATATTGAAAGTATACAAATTATTAAGCTTTGCCAGATGCATGCACAGAGAAGTTGTTACAATGAAGAAAATGAACATGTTCTTCACTGTTAAAACCTCCTCAGGACCTCTTATAATCTCCTCACTCTGTCCCTCTCTCACTCCCTCCAACTCTTATCTGCTTTCAGTCATTATAGATGAATTTGCATTTTCTGCAGTTTCCATAATTTGAACCATATAATATGTAAATTTTGGGCAAAAGTTGGCTTCTAGAATCCATGCCATTATCTTGAAATAGTTATTTCCTTTTTAAGCCCTCAGATCTACTCCATTGTAGGATGCACCAAATTTGTTTAGCCATTCACCCATTCGTGGACATTTGTGTTGATTCCCATTTTGGACTATTACATGTAAACCAGGCACTAACATTTGTGTAGAAATGTCTTTAGCACAGAATTAGGTGCTTGTAAAACCAATGAAGGGCCAGAGAAATGGAAGTCAGTGAGTTGATACAGAAAGTCTGGTTTCAAGGTCTCACTGCCACAGCCCTACCCAGAGGCAAAGAAACATCTACATATTCACATAAAGCTCTGTCAGCAGAGCCCACCCATCAGAAGCAGGAATCACAGCTCCTTCTCCCTCTCAGAGTCCAAACTACACACAAGTGCATGTCAGAGGCTGACATTAATTCACACCTGAATTCCCAGTCATTAGAAGTGGGAAAGGTGGTATTTAACCTTTCAGCACCTCTCCTATAGGATGAAATATAGAAAGGGGTGGAGCATAAATGTCAAGTGCCAATAGATAATACATGGCATGGTTGAGTCCACTTTCAGGCTCTGTGACTCTGGGCAAGTCATCTCACCTCAAAAAGCCTCAGTTTCCTCATGTGATTTCATAGAAAGGTATTTCCTGGTTCTTAGAATAGAGCAGTTTAAATTCTTGAAATTTTCTGAGTGATATGGGCAATAAGAGTGTCTTTTGTCCCAATGAGGCAACCCCTGACAGGCCTCTGGATAGTTGCAGGGTGAGGACAGGTTGCCATAAAGGCCAAATCTTGATTAGAAGCCTGGAATTTTCAGCTGCCAACGTAAGAAATATTTAAACCTGTAGAGAATTTTTATGAGTTTGAGTTCAACTGACGACAATTGCCAGGAAGCAAAATCTCAACGAAAAGCGGCAGTTTTGCACCTTATGTTATACATTACAATCAAAGCAGGAGGCATAAGAGGTTAAATAAAATCCATTGGTGATAGGTTAGGAAGGTGGGAGAAAGCAAAACAGGGTAATCTCTGAGATTGGATTAAAAGTAAAACAAATAGACACATACGTCTTTTGCACTAGTTGATAGAAGATAGTTAGCAGCTAACAATTAACATGATGACAATAGCAATGAGGAGTTTTGTGGCTTCCCCTCTGGTGCAGTGAGGGTCTGGTAAAAGAGAAAAATTTTTCCTGATATTCCAAAAGTAAGTTATCATGAATGCAAAAAGACAATAGACATGTTCAGTTAACATAAAGATTCAGCTTTCTTATGAAAAAATACCTAAGACATAGTTAGCCACCATGACTCACTTTTAGTTAGAAACATGTCACTTCAGGCTATCCTATTTGGTTACTTTAAGTCTCTGATTTTGCAAATCATCCTATGCAGGCCTCCTCTGAGCTTGTCAGCTTTAGTATGTGGCCCCATTTTCATCCACACCTCCCCCTTTGGGTCATAAATCAAATGGAATGATTCACTGATGACCAACCTTTTGGTTGGAAAATGTGGTTTCATGTTGCTAGAAAGGCTCATCACTTGGAAGTCTTAGATTATCTATCTGAACTATGGACCATTGAGGATAGGGCAAGACTCTAACCTTGGATGGAAGTCAAGGTCAAATTTTCTCAAAAATGAAAAGCAGGTAAATGGGAGCCTGTCAGGTTCCACTGGTCTTCATTTTGAAAAAAAAACACTTTGTCCCTGAACAGTGTCGCTAAGTGATTAGAGTATCAGCCTGCAGTTCCTGGTCAATGTCATGTGTCTGGGTAGTAGGATCAATCCCTGGTCCCAATCATGATGCATGCAGGAGACAGCCAATTGTGTTCCTCTCACATCGATGTTCCTCTCCCTCTCTCTTTTTCTCTCTCCCTCCCTCCCTCCTCTCTCCTTTCTACTCCTTCTAAAAATCAGTGGAAACAATATCCTTGGGTTAGGATTTAAACAAAAACACACACAATAAAAAATAAAGAAAAACATTTTGGGTCATTTCTAACCTATAAGCTATCGTGATCCAAATTTTGCTGTCTGTCTCATTTCTTTGTATTTTTCATCTAGTATAACACTTGCTTATAGTTTGAGGGCACGCTATACACCTCTTCAGTTTTCACAATCTGATCATGAGATGGGTTCTCTTTCGCAATGGTCCACTTATTTCCCGTTGGAAACACTCAAGGGTCATTCATTATTAATCTGATTCTTTCTGGTTGTGCAATTGGAACTGTAATCATATTTGAGGACAAGGCTGTAAGAACCCAATGGTGTATATTACAAATACCATCTAAAAATTTCATAGACCAGGGATACAGTAAGATTATCATAAGTAAATTTCCTGTGCCTCAGCTGCCATTATAGAGGAACATGTTCTATAGCTTCTTCAGCTTCATGTGAATTAATATGGTGAGCAGTCTTTGTTGGTTTAGGGTAAAGCATATCCCCATAATTAGGTTCTGACATTTCTACATAAAATTTCTCAATATTCCTTTCCACTAACCTCTACAGCTTCCCTTGTTTTCAGTTTGCCTCTTTTTACTCATTCAGACATAATTAACTTGTTCGGTCAAACTACTTACTTTTAACTTCTCTTAAAAACACCCAGCCTGGCTGGCGTGCCTCATTGGTTGAGCATCAAAGTATGAACCAAGAGGTCACAGTTCGATTCCCAGTCAGGGCACTTGCCTGGGTTGTGGGCTCGACCCCCAGTGTCGGTTGTGCCGGGGGTAGCAATCAATGATTCTCTCTTATCATTGATGTTTCTATCTCTTTCTCCCTTTCCCTTCCTCTCTGGAATCAATACTAATTTTTTAATATATTTTATTGATTTTTTACACATAGGAAGGAAGTAGGATAGAGAGTAGGAAACATCGATTTGAGAGAAACATTGATCACCTGCCTCCTGCACACCCTCCACTGGGGATGTGCCCACAACCACAGTACATGCCCTTGACTGGAATTGAACCTGGGATCCTTCAGCCCGCAGGCTGATGCTCTATCTACTGAGCCAAACAGGTTAGGGCAATAAAATATTTTTAAGAACACTCCCAGATCCCTTTCCTCCTTTTGTAATAGCATTCCCTCTACATTTCAAAATGTTTTCAGAAATAAAAGCCAGGCATTGAATGAATTTGCCTAAGACCAGCTGGTAGTATTCAGGTACTTGACTTCATGCAGGAAAGATTGCAGAATATGAGTCTAGGTGATTTTGAGACTACGTTTATTAAAGCTGGGTGCAGTGACACAAGGAAGGACCTAGGATAAAAGAAGCAGTAGGAGAGAGACAAGGTGTAGCTGCTTCGGCTCTCTAGAAACTTTAAGGGAGACAAGTGATCCTATGCAAGGCTGCTGTCAGCTCACTGGAAAGTAAGAGGCAAGGAGACTTGGGGATAAGTTCAGTAGCCCAGGATGAGCTAGTGCTGCCTATTGTTTCCCTGGTTTCAAGTCTCCTAGGTATCACTTAGGGTTTAGGTGAAAGAAAATTCACTGGACAAGGAGATTTGAGTGGATGTGACCCAAGAGAGGCACATGCTGTCTTTTTTGTCTTGAGGGGTTTTATCTACTTTTCAGAGGTGGAGTCTTAGAGTAGGTCTCAGGGAACATCTCAATAGAATATTTATCAGCATTTCCAGGTTTGTCCTTTCAGATTGTTGTCTCCACTGATTGGTCAACAGCAGGACAGAAAGTCTAAGTCACACAACCAGTGGTATGCCCAGGAAGAAAAGTCCACCCTGAAGGCAAGGTCTAGGATCAGTTTTGCTCATTGCTAGGTACCAGAGGCTTTCTGCCCTGGTGACATTCTGCATCTGGCTGTAAATTGCTAGGCCACTTTATTCAGCTATCTATCTCAGTTTCCCCATTCTACATGCCAAGGAATATTTCTAACTTCTTACTATAATTTGACTACATTTTTTGGAATGACTTTCAAATATTTCTGTCAGACTAGTGATGTGTCAAATGAACCAGTCACTAATATACTTAAAAAGGGAGGCTTCCAGTAAATAAGGTTCTTATTTGTTTTTTTAAAGGTTCTTATTTATACAGGACACAATTGTTCCAGTTAAGCTAGAGTTGGTAGAAAAAAGACTGATGCTCAACAGAATAGAGACATCCATGGGGTTAACAGCCAGTTATACCAAAGGGGAAAAATGGAAGGATCAGGGAAAGACTCCACCATACTTCAGCCCCTTACATAGGCCCTGGATCTAAAGTTCTGGAACCCTTTTCCTGCCCTCACCTCAGGAAATCCTGAGCTAGGAGAGGTTTGTGAACTCTCTCAGAAGAATGAGTGCATAAAGATTGAAGAAAAAAGGAACAAAGCAATGGCTTCTTCGAAAATCCATCCTCATTAACAACAGCACCATAAATTAGAAGATTCAATATTGTTAACTGTCCATACTACTCAAAGCAGTCTTCAGATTCAATAAAATATATTGTAATCCCAAAGGCATTTTTTTATTTATTTTTTAATTTAATCTTTATTGTTCAGATTATTACAGTTGTTCCTCTTTTTTCCCCCATTACTCCTCTACACCGGGTTCCCTCCCCACCCTCCGCGCTCACCCCCCCCCCCCCCACACACACACACACTATCCTCATCCATAGGTGCACGATTTTTTGTCCAGTCTCTTCCTGCATCTCCCACACCCCTTTCCCCCCAAAGAAAAGTCAGTCCACTTCCTATCTATGCCCCTGATTCTATTATAATCACCAGTTTATTCTGTTCATAAGATTATGTATTCACTTGATTTTTAGATTCACTTGTTGATAGATGTATATTTGTTGTTCATAATTTGTATCTTTACTTTTTCTTCTTCTTCCACTTCTTAAAGGATACGTTTTAGCATTTCATGTAATACTGGTTTGGTGGTAATGAACTCCTTTAGCTTTTCCTAATCTGTGAAGCTCTTTATCTGACCTTCAATTCTGAATGATAGCTTTGCTGGATAAAATGATCTTGGTTGTAGGTTCTTGGCATTCAACACTTTGAATATTTCTTGCCACTCCCTTCTGCCTGAACAGTTTCTGTTGAGAAATCAGCTGACAGTCGTATGGGTACTCCCTTGTAGCTAACTGACTTTCTCTTGCTGCTTTTAAGATTCTCTCTTTGTCTTTTATTCTTGGCATTTTAAATATGTTGTGTCTTGGTGTGGTCCTCTTTGGATTCCTTTTGTTTGGGGTTCCCTGCGCTTCCTGGACTTGTAAGTCTATTTCTTTCACCAGGTAGAACAAGTTTTCTGTCATTATTTCTTCAAATAGCTTTTCAATATCTTCCTCTCTCTCTTCTTCTGGCACCCCTATAATGTAGATGTTGGTATGCTTGAAGCTGTCCCAGAGGCTCCTTACACTATCTTCGTATTTTTGGATTCTTTTTCATTTTGCTTTTCCAGTTGGGTGGTTTTTGCTTCTTGGTATTTCAAAACTTTGACTTGATTCTTGTGATCCTCTAGTCTGCTGTTGGGAGTCTGTATAATATTCTTTATTTCAGTCAGTGTATGCTGAATTTCTAGTTGGTCCTTTATCACAACCTCAAGGGTCTCACTAGATTTCTTGAGGGTCTCATTAAGTTTATCAGTGGTTTCTAGAAAATTCTTGAAAAACCTTAAAAGTGTGGTTTTGAACTCTATATCCAGTAGTTTACTTTCCTCCATTTCTGTCATTTGTGTCCTATTTCTTTGTCTCCACATTTTTTTTTTATGCTTCGCTGTGTCAATAGAGTGCCTTTCTTTGCTAAGTGTCCTATAGGGCCCAGTGGCTCAGCCTCCCCAATTACCTGAGGTAGACACCCTTGGTGCAACCCCTTGTGGGCTTTGTGCACAGTCTTGTTGTAGTTAAGCCTTGATTGTTGTAGGTAACACTGGGAGGGATTGACCTTCAGGCCAATTGGCTGTGAGAATCAGCTCTGTCTTCTATGGGAGAACTTCTGTGCTGGAGACACCCCTCCAGGGCAAGACTTGCTTCAATGGGGCTTTGATGCTCACTGATTCAGCCCCGTGTGTGTGTCCTTTATGGATCCAAGGACCTGCAATCTGGATGGTCCCAGTCTGACCACGGGGAACACTGGCTCTTGGATCTCTAAGGAGGTGCTAATCTAGCCTCTTCCTGAGGCTATGCAGCAGGAGCCAGCTGTGAAGCAATTCAAGTTGTCATGGGACCTTGGGCCAGCTTCAGTTTGTTAGGTAATTATCAGATTGCAAGGGGCCAGGCCTTTCATATGCAAAATCCTCCATGCACAGTTTGGGCAGGATGGGGAACCAGGGGATCAACAGTGTATAGCAAGCAGTTATGGCTACTCTCAGTCCTGCCCTCAGAGGCCCCCGTTTCTCAGTGTCCCGGCAATCGCTGAAAGCACCTTTGAAAGAAAGCTGTCCTCGAGTTCCAATTGCTGCCAGAAAGTCCAGTTTCTCCCATATGAGTCTGGATCCCCAGAGACTCACCCAGAACTGGAGTTCAGAGCATTCTGGAGCTTGAGACTCCCTCCCCTTTAAAACAATCAACCGTGTCCTCAGCCACCAGCCCTCTATTCAGGCGCCCAAAGGCATTTTTAAACAAATAAAAATATCATTCTTAATACATATGATATCTCAAGGACCCTGAGGAGACAAAACAATCTTCTTTACTTTCCTGAAGACCAGTATCTAGTGTAGACTTTATTGTATCTGTTTAATCCTATTCACATTTAAGCCAACTTTTTGTGATTTCATTAAATTCAAATCACAGAAATACATCATAGACGGAGAACCTTCCTTCTGTGAGCTACAGGAGTGGGAGAGGGGTGGTCCTGCTCATTAGAGTAGAGAAAGACAAAACCCCTTCACATTCTTTCTCAGCTCCTTTAGGTTACTTTGTTGTGGCGCAGCCTTCTGGTGGCAACATTACAACTTGCACCTCCCAAATAAGGCCAAAACATTTTTTCTTAAAAAAATTTTTTAAATTGATTTAAGAGAGGAAGGGAGAGGTAGAGAGAGACAGAAACATCAATGATGACAGAGAATTATTGGCTTCCCCCTGAATGCCTCATACTGGGGATCGAGTCTGCAATGTGAGCATGTGCACTGAGTGGGAATGGAACCATGAACTCCTGGTTCATAGGTGGACTCTCATCCACTGAGCAACATCGGCCAGGCTCAAAACCATTTTTTCCAGCCCGGGGTCTCTGCTAGTGTTTTAAGCAAGTAAAGTGAGTGTCATTAAGAATTTCAAGAATGATGGTTAAGGACACATATGTAATAAGTTAATCAATAAAGAAAAAAAAAGAAATTTCAAAATGGCAAAAGGAAACTATTAAACCTACTGCAGGCCCTTTTAAGTGACTTCATAGATTGGGATCCAATGAAGTAGGCCCTCCCTAGCTCGGCAAATGGATGTGTTCATCCTATAAGTTAATTTCATGCCATATTTAAGTCCTAAAATGCCTAGAGATCTACAGTGATCCTCAATGTGAGAACTAGAGACTCTCTCACTAAAGATGAACAAAATGATAAGATTTCTAAGTGCCTTAGTAAGACACGTGTGCTCTGAAGGGTGGAAGTGGATGCCTGCTGCTGTTGATGCTCTGTGACAACGACATCAGTGATGACAGCGACAACAGTGTCAGGGTCAGTTCTAATGATCACCAGTTTAAGCAAAGTATGAACTGTAAGGACATCCATGACTCTGACCATTCAGGGGTCTAACACATCTGTGAGGCCCTCATGGCTCCAATAGTCTGGGCCATGATGGATGGTACCCTCCAGAGTAAAGGAGAAGTTTCTGTGCTTGTAACTTCATCTAATTGATGTTGTGAGAATGAAAGGTGCTTTGTTAAGCCTCTTGTAATACCTCATAGAGAAGGGCATGCACATTCCTACGGTTTGGTTCTATTCTAAGGCAATAGAACAACAGCCATTGACCAGCTTCTAGGCCTCAGGAGAGACAGACAGTCTGAACATGGGCTGTAATGTGACCCAGTAGTCAGAACTGCTCATCATGATCTGGGACTTATCACACCCCCCAACAGAAGGTCAGGTCGGGAGAGAAGAATCCATAACAGATGGAAGTGACACATCCTGCATTATATGAGAACAGGTGGCCAAGACCATGGGCACCTACCACTCCAGCCCTGTAACCTGACACAGAGCTCTCATCTGTGGAATCACAGGAAGCTCATTTTGACTGGTCAAGAAAAAAGGAAAAGGCTCCACTCACTCCAGTTTATCCTGGCCCTCAATTACTCTTCCCCCAACACACACAGTCAGCTACTCCCTTGCCTGTCCCTAGGCTCCTACTCAGACTTACTCACTGACACACAAATGCCCTGGGACACGGCTCACTTGTTGACTTAGCTGAGCCATGTCTAGTGGTATGAGAATTAAATTTGTCCTTTCATGGCATTTTCAGGTCATGTAGAAACCACTGCCACTGGGCAATGCTTTGAGATCAAGGTGCACATGTCTCTACTGGGTCAAAACTAGAGACTGGACACCACAGGCCCCCAATTTTGTCTTCAACTCCAAGCCTACCCTGTATTCCCCACCTTACCCCAGTTCCATGCAACCCCTTTTCTTGGCTGACTACCCTGCACTCCAACTCCCTTCCTGATACAAATCTCGAACTCCCAGGAATCATCTTCTATGTTCATAGTGTCCCTATTCTACAATTCCTCATTGCTCTTCAGACTCTTAATCACCAACTGGATGCTCATCTCCTTCTCCCCCTTGCCTCTATCACATGTCCTCTACCAGCCTGGTGCTCCCTCTTGTCCCAATGTCAGGGTATTATACAGAGTCTTCAACTACCTTGTCATTTTCCTTACTTTGTGTCTCACCCTTCATGCCCATCCAAGTCTAGGGGAATGGGACTCTCCGACCTTTTGCTGCACTAGGTCCAGTGGTTTCTCCCTCAGTAGCTAAGTCGGCCTATCACTCAAAATTCTAAATGCCATTCTGAATCCCCCAAAAGCCCTGTTCCATGGCACCCTAGATCCCTTTGAACCCACATAATACGTAACATCCATACCTTCCCAGGCCTTATAATTTTTCATCCTGACTCTGAGAAGACACCATCCCTCCATGTCCCCCCTCATACTCACCTTTTCTTATCCACAATCCTTCTCTGGCCAGGTCTCCAAGCATTTCAGCTAAATACCACAGAGGACATCTGGAGCAGAAAAGGAAATAGAACCAGAAGAGAGATTTACTTCGGATTTCCCTGGTTCTGGTTATGGACTCTCTAAGAACAGGCACATGGAGATTTTAAAAACAACAAAGAATGACGACAGTGATGTCTGGCCTGAGCCCCGGGTCACAGAGTGCCCAAAATAAGGTCGTTGACTGCAGGCCTGAGCATGACTGACATGACAAAGATCCTGCATATTTATTGGAGTTCTTGAGTTTTATAACATAGTATTTCTTAAAATCTCTGTGACCTTTCCCTTGAAAGTGCAGTTAAAGTGCATGTGGAATGAGAATACTCTTAATGGTTAGTCTGCGGTGCAGGTGCACTCAGATTCTGGGGCAAAGGCCACTCCAAGGCAACCTGGGGCCACGGAATGACCTGGGCAGTCAGGTCATCTGTTTTGGAGGGTAAGTCCGAAGTGAGGGGGGCAAGTTAGAAACATTTATTTGGAGGATTATAGCCAGATAAGGAAATATTGGAGAATTTGAAATTAAGGTAAAATGAGCAAGATGACAGGATCAGCTAATTGCAGGTAGGTGATGTCAAAAGAAAACATGCATTGGGAAAATTGAAAGAGGCAAGAACCACTTTATTGAAGACTAACCATGCAATAGGACAGTGAGACTGAGCTCAACACCTTCAAAAGAAAAGGCTGGGGAGATTTTAAGAATGGCAGCAGGAATCATAGGCATCTGTGTTTGCTAGTTGACTTTACACAAAAGAAAAGTAAAACTTCTCATGAAATCCTGACAGGAGGTTCTTTCACCTCTTGGCTGTAATTGTCCTCACCCAAGTTAGGCTGTTACCCTCCCTCAGAGACTGGGACACAGGGACACCACGGGGATTAAATTTCAAAAGGGTGGGCCCAGGCTCCTGAGACAAATATTCTTTGGGAGAGAACACTGGCAAAAGGTTTTTAAGGAGACTTGTGTATACTTCAAAAGGGCAGAGAAAGAAAAAATCTGCAATTGCAAATTGTGATTACATTTCTGAAGAAAATGCTCTAAAACAATGGATGTAAGAGGCCTGCAGTTAGGAACAACCTATCTAAATATAAGTGACTCTGAGGCAATATAAAGCCCCCCCCCCCCACCCCATCATGAAAAAACAGCTTTCTGCACAGTGGAGGGAAACACCATTAAATATCTTTCAGACAAGATCCAGTTTGCATAATCATCAGTTCCTGCAATTTATTAGCAGGTGAAAAATAGCTGAGATTCCGAGAACAAAGCCAGAATCTGATCTCGCAGAAGGCTGTGCAATTGGAGTTTTCAATGGAGACATTACATTTCCCCCTATAGTCACCTTCCCTTTGATGAAATGAAATCTCCAAGGAAGAAGAATATTTTTGATCCTACATCATGGCTGGTGTCACTCAATTTGGCTGATTAGTGACCTACGCGCAGAGGAATGACATTCACACATAGTTTGCTCTGTTGCACATGTTTCTATGAAACCTAAGATGGGAGTTCTAACAGCCTCTTGAGGCTAGGAAGTCTCACCTTCACACTTCACCTGCAGTCTCTCTTGCTTTGGGAGATGCCCTCTTCCTCAAGAGATTCCAAAATACCCCTCAGGAGAAACTGAGCTCCATAAAGAGTGAAGTCGTTTCTAATTCTCAGGATATCAGTGTGAACTTGGATATTTGAGCCAAAGCCTTGGTTGTATTACCAGCATTTCCAATTATATCCTATTAACAAGGAAGACAGTATCCTACTGAACTTATTTAAATTGATCCACTGCCGAGCTCGGAAAATGGCGGAGGTATAAGCGGACGTGTCCTGTGCCTTGTCCTGGAGCAGATAAGGGTGAGCAGCTGAAACGGGTAACATTCAGCCCGAATAGGTAGAGGATTTTCAGCTGAGAGATTGTCTGCAGCTAGGAAAGACTGAGAACCCCCCAGGGAAAAAAAAGGACGGTTGGAGACTGCAGCTGAAGCCTCTCCTGGTGCACCAGCTAAGCAGGGGAGACTGCGCCATCTTGGGTGGTTGTTGCTGGCATCCAGAGACCAGCTACTAACCTGGAAACAAGGGATCTCAAGCAGCGTGACTGCGTGAACTCAGAGGAGCACTGCTTCTTCTCACGGAAAGGTTGGACATCCCCTAAAGGTGCGGTTTGCAGTTCGGGTTGGAGGGAGGACCCAGCTCGCGCGCGCGGGGCAGAATCTGCGCCCCACAGAGTCTGCAGCCATTGGGACCATCGTGACCCGCGAGTGGGGAAGGGGCCCCACAGGGCTGCTGGGAGAAGGGAACGCGAAAAATGAGCCCATAGCTGGACTGGATGTAAAGGAGCAGCCTTGGACTTTGCCAATCTGCTGGCTGCTTGGTGCCAGGGGCGAGTGGGCGCACGGAGACTGCGCGCAGAGACTGTGCACAGACCTGGAAGGTGGAGGCTTGGGAATTCGCACAACTATCAGGCTCTTGTTACAGTTCCCCTTGGATCCGTGCATTTGATTATTGAACCCAGCGCATGGGATTCCCCAGTTGGGGTCATTCGCAGAGCCTGTAGGGGAAAGTTCTTTTTGGGGAGCCTGGGAAACAGCGGACAGTGGCAAGGAACCAGCTCTGGGCAGTGGTCTTTCCCAAATCAGTTCCAAATACCATAGAGGACAAAACCCTACTGATAGAGAGGACTTAGAGCCTCGGAGGTAAATCCAGACACACTGCCACCCAGAGGCAGAGCCACGAACTGTCTCTTTTGCGATCACAAATAAAGGCAGTCTGGTAAAAAAATACAACCTGCCTTAAAATCAGGTCTGTGGTTTACTGCACGGAGGGACAGTGTATCGCAGGGAAGTTCAACACTCCCCTGAATGCCTGGCAGGACTGAGGCGTGCCAAAAAGAAGAGTGGAAGATCTGAAGCACCTTCACTTCCGAATATTTATATATATATATATATATATATATATATATATATATATATATATATAATTCTTTTTTCACCATTTCATTAAGAACCTATTTTATTTATTTTTTATTTTTTATTTTTTTCATCACCTGATTTTACCTTTTTAATTACTACATTTTTTAACCAGTATTATTAGTATCCTTTTACCATTTTTTCAAGGGTCATTTTATTTTTAATTATTATTATTATTTTTTATTTTTCTTTATTTTATTTTGGGATTAGTGTTCTACACTCTATTTTCATCATTCCTTTAGCATCATTTCTCTCTATCTCACATTTACCCTTAAGCCAAAACTCTCTTCCTCACTTTTCCCCTTTTGTTGTCCTGTTTCTCTTACCCTATTCCTGCTTTGGATTTTCCCTATTCCTTCTTTCTACCCACTGTCTAAATTTCACCCTACTTATATATCTAATTTCCAATCCCTCGCTCTCCCCATACAAATAGCCTCTTTCCCACCTCTATTTCATTCTCTTAATTTTTGTTGTTGTTGTTGTTGTTTTTTTTTTGTTTTTGTTTTTTTTTTGGTCTTTTTGTGTTTTTTTGTTTTTTTCTATCCCTTTTCCCAATCTCATTTCGGCACTCCTTTTTGTTTTTTATTTTTCTCTCTAATATTTTTCTCTTTTTTCTTCTTTATCCTCTAATTCTCTCCGCTCAGGGGGGTCACATTTATTTGGGGTTATTAATATCATGAATGCATTTAGTTTGGTGCCTTGTACGTTGTGCCTTGTTGTGTTGTATTTTGTGCCTTTGAATCAGCGCAACAGAGAGAGATCTACATAACCAAACACCTTGAGAAGAGAAATCATGGTGAAACAAAGAAGCAACCCAAATATGAAAGAAAAACAGGCATCATCAGAAAAGGAAGTAAACGAAATAGAGGCAATAGAGGCAAGCAACCTGTCAGAGAAAGAATTCAGAGTAATGGTCATAAGGTGGATGAAAAGAATGGAAGACCAATTCAACAATATGTGTAGGAACCAAGAGGAAATGAAGAAGAACCAAGAGGAAATGAAGAGAAACCAAGAAGAAATGAAAAACGACATCACTGCCATAAAGAACTCAATAGAAAGCATCAACAGTAGACTAGAAGAAGCACAGGACCGTATCAGCGAGCTAGAAGACAAGGTAGAAAAAAATACCCAAACAGAACAGCTTCTAGAAAAAAAGAAATTAAAAAGCAGGATGAGAACCAAAGAGAACTCTGGGACAATGCTAAACGAAACAACATCCGAATAATAGGGGTGCCAGAAGGAGAGGAAACTGAGCAAGGAATAGAAAACCTGTTTGAAAAAATAGTAACAGAAAATTTCCCTGATATAGGGAGGAAAAAACTCACACAAATCCAAGAAGCTCACAGAGTCCCAAACAAAATGAACCCGAAAAGACTGACACCAAGGCACATAATAATTAAATTGGCAAACACCAACAACAAAGCAAGAATCTTAAAAGCAGCCAGAGAGAGACAGAAAGTTACCTACAAAGGATCCCCCATCAGACTAGCGACCGATTTCTCAACAGAAACACATCAGGCAAGAAGGGAATGGAATGAAATATACAAAGTCATGCAAAGGAAGGGTCTGAATCCAAGAATACTATACCCAGCGAGGCTATCAATCAAAATTGAGGGTCAAATCAGGAGCTTCACAGACAAAAATCGTCTATGGGAGTTTATTACAACCAAACCAGCAATGCAAGAAATGCTAAAGGGTCTGCTGTAAATAGAAAAAACAGGAAACAAAGAAGGAACGCAGCGGTAAAGAACAAAAATGGCGACTAACAAGTTTCTATCAATAATAACTTTAAATGTAAATGGATTAAATTCCCCACTCAAAAGGCATAGGGTAAATGAGTGGATAAGAAAACATGACCCATATATCTGCTGTCTACAGGAAACCCACCTCAGAAAAAAAGACGCACACAGACTGATGGTGAAGGGATGGAAAAAGGTTTTCAAGCCAATGGAAGTGAAAAAAGAGTCGGGGTAGCAATACTTATAACTGACAAATTAGATCTCAAAGTGAAGGACATAAAAAGAGATCAAGAAGGCCACTTCATAATACTAAAGGGAGCAGTCCAACAAGAAGAAATAACTCTGGTAAATATATATGCACCCAATATAGGAGCACCCAAATAGGTAAGAAATCTTCTGGAGGAGATCAAGGGAGAGATTGACAGCAATACAATCATAGTAGGGGACCTTAACACCCCATTATCTCCACTGGACAAATCCTCTAAACAGAAACTCAGCAAAGAAACATCAATCCTAAATGACTCACTAGATCAGATGGAATTAATTGACATCTTCAGAACATTTCACCCCAAAGCCACAGAATATACATTCTCCTCAGGTGCACATTTGTCATCTTCAAAGATAGACCATATATTGGGTCACAGACAAAGTCTCTTCAAATTCAAGAAAACTGAAATCATATCAAGTATCTTCTCAGACCACAAAGGCATAAAACTGGAAATCAACTACAACAAAAACAATCCAAAAAAATCAAACACATGGAGACTAAATAGCATGCTATTAAACAACGACTGGGTCACCAGTGAGATCAAAGAAGAAATAAAAAACATCATGGCAACGAATGACAATGAAAACACAACAATCCAAAACCTATGGGACACAGCAAAAGCAGTCTTGAGAGGGAAGTTCATAGCTCTACAAGCCTACTGCAAGAAACAAGAAACAATGAGAATAAATGACCTAACTCTACAACTCGAAGAATTAGAAAGAGAGCAACAAAAAAAGCCCACTGTAAGCAGAAGGAAGGAAATAACAAAGATCAGAGCGGAGATAAACGACATAGAGACCAAAAAAACAATACAAAAGATCAACAAAACCAAGAGCTGGTTCTTTGAAAGGATAAACAAGATTGATACACCTCTAGCCAGGCTCACCAAGAAACAAAGAGAGAGGACCCAAATAAATAAAATCAGAAATGAAAGAGGAGAAATAACAACAGACCCCATAGAAATACAAAGGATTGTTAGAAAATACTATGAACAACTCTACTCCAACACACTAGACAACCTGGAGGAAATGGACATATTCCTAGATAAATACAACTTTCCAAAACTTAACCAGGAAGAATCTAAAAATCTCAATAGGCCAATAACTATGGAGGAAATCAAAGCAGTAATCAAAAAGCTTCCAGCAAACAAAAGCCCGGGGCCAGATTGCTTCACAGGGGAGTTTTACCAAACATTCAAGGAAGACCTAAAACCTATCCTCCTCAGACTATGTCGAAAGATCCAAGAGGAAGGAACACTTCCCAGCTCATTCTATGAAGCAACATCACCCTAATCCCAAAACCAGATAAAGACAATACAATGAAAGAGAATTATAGGCCAATATCCCTCATGAGCATAGATGCCAAAATCCTCAACAAAATCCTAGCAAATTGGATCCAGCAGTACATCAAAAAGATCATACACCATGACCAAGTAGGATTTATCCCAGGGATGCAAGGATGGTACAATATCCGCAAATCAATAAACGTGATACATCACATAAACAAATTGAGAGAAAAAAACCACATAGTCATATCAATTGATGCGGAAAAAGCATTTGACAAAATCCAACACCCTTTCTTGATAAAAACACTCAGCAAGATAGGAATTGACGGATCATACCTCAACATAATCAAAGCCATATATGACAAACCCACAGCCAACATCATAATCAATGGGCAAAAACTAAAACCATTCTCCCTAAAAACAGGAACAAGACAGGGATGCCCCCTCTCACCACTCCTGTTCAACATAGTACTGGAAGTACTAGCCATTGCGATCAGACACGAAGAAGAAATAAAAGGCATCCAGATTGGAAAAGAAGAAGTAAAACTGTCCTTATTTGCAGATGACATGATACTGTACATACAGAACCCTAAAGACTCCATCAAAAAATTATTAGACTTAATAAATGAATTCGGCAATGTAGTAGGATACAAAATTAATGCTAAGAAATCCATGGCATTTCTTTACACCAATAGTGAACTTACAGAAAGTGAAACTACAGAAGCAATCCCATTTACCATTGCACCAAAAAAATTAAAATACCTAGGAATAAACTTAACTAAGGAGGTAAAAGACTTATATGCTGTAAACTACAGGACACTGAAAAAAGAGATAGAGGAAGACATAAACAGATGGAAGAATATACCGTGTTCATGGATTGGTAGAATCAACATCATCAAAATGTCCATACTACCCAAAACAATTTATAGATTCAATGCAATCCCCATTAAATTACCAACGGCATATTTCACAAATCTAGAACGAACGTTCCAAAAATTCATCTGGAATAAAAAAGACCCCGAATAGCTGCAGCAATCCTGAGAAAACACAAAGTAGGTGGGATCTCAATACCAGATATCAAACTGTATTACAAAGCCACTGTTCTTAAAACAGCTTGGTACTGGCACAAGAACAGACATATAGATCAATGGAATAGAATAGAGACCCCAGAAATCGACCCAAACCACTATGCCCAATTAATATTCGACAAAGGAGGCAAGAGCATTCAATGGAGTCAAGACAGTCTTTTCAATAAATGGTGTTGGGAAAATTGGACAGATACATGAAAAAGGATGAAACTAGATCACCAACTCACACCATACACAATAATAAACTCAAAATGGTTAAAAGACTTAAACGTAAGACGGGAAACCATAAAAATACTAGAGGAATCCACAGGCAGCGAAATCGCAAACATATGCCGAAGAAATTTCTTCTCTGATAATGCTCCTAGGGCAATGGAAACTAAAGAGAAAATAAACAAATGGGACTACATCAAAATAAAAAGCTATTGCACAGCAAAGGAAACCATCAAAAAAACAACAAGAAGACCCACTACATGGGAGAACATATTTACCAATGATACCACCGATAAGGGTTTAATTTCCAATATTTACAGGGATCTCATGAAACTTAACAAAAGGAAGATAAACAATCCAATAAAAAAATGGGCAACGGACCTAGATAGACACTTTTCGAAAGAGGACGTACAGAATGCAGAAAGACATATGAAAACCTGCTCAAAGTCACTAATTATACGAGAGATGCAAATCAAAACGACAATGCGGTATCATCTCACACCTGTCAGAATGGCTATCATCAACAAATCAACAAACAACAAGTGTTGGAGAGGATGTGGAGAAAAAGGAACCCTTCTGCACTGCTGGTGGGAATGCAGACTGGTGCAGCCACTGTGGAGAACAGTATGGAGCTACCTCAGAAAACTAAAAATGGAACTCCCATTTGACCCAGTGATCCCACTCCTAGGAATATATCCCAAGAAACCAGAAACGCCAATTAGAAAGGATATATGCACCCCTATGTTCATAGCAGCACAATTCACCATAGCTAAGATTTGGAAACAGCCTAAGTGCCCATCAGCAGATGAGTGGATTAGAAAACTGTGGTACATATACACAATGGAATACTATGCTGCGGTAAAAAAAAAAAAAAGGAACTCTTGCCTTTTGCAACAGCATGGATGGAACTGGGGAGCATTATGCTAAGTGAAATAAGCCAGTCAGAGAAAGATAAATACCACATGATCTCACTCATTTGTGGATTATAGAGAACAACATAGACTGATGAAAAAGGACAGACCCAAAGACTGAGAAACAGCGATCAGGCTATCAATCCCCAGAAGGAAAGTAGGGGAGGGCGGGGGTAAGGGGAAGAGATGAACAGAAGGACTTGTATACATGTATATAAGCCAAACCAATGGACATGGACAACGGGCGGATGGGAGCATGAGTTTGTGTGTGTGTGGGGGGGAGTATGGGGGTTAAAGGGGGGGATGAGGACACATTTGTAATACCTTAACTAATAATAAAAAAAAAATTAAAAAAAATAAATTGATCCACTGCCACAAAATAAAAGATATTTAAGCCAAATGCGGTTTCGCTCAGTGGACAGAGCATCGGCCTGCAGATTGAAGAGTCTCAGGTTCAATTTCGGTCAAGGGCATATACCTTGGTTGCAGGAACATCCCCAGTAGGAGGTGTGCAGTAGCCAGCTGATCGTATTTCTCTTTCATCGATGTTTCTAACTCTCTACCCCTCTCCCTTCCTCTCTGTAAAAAATCCATAAAAATCTATTTTAAAAAAGTATTTAAGAGGGCTTTAGAAATATTTTGGGAGAATTAAAACAGGAAGAAAAAGGTCAGTGTTGGTACCCACATGGGAGACCTCCTGCACATTCTTGCTGTCCAAAACAGTGTCCAGGTATACTCCACAAGACCCATTGGAGAAGGGACAGAGCTTGGACTCCCGGAAGCTTATCACATGCTCCCACTGGTCATCACATGACCACTGCCCTTGCTGGGAGGGACTCGGTGTCAGCTTCACTGTGGAGATGGTGCAAATGGGACCAACCAGAGGTGGGATCTGGTGTGGAATGTTAGCTTCAGTCAACAATAACCTCAATGGTAGCTCCCATTTTTGAGCATTTATTGACTAAGTTCAAGTCTTCTAAGGAGTTTCCACCTTCACAACAAATTTATTTCAGGGGTGAAAAAAATTTATTCAGGGCTTAATAACAGAGAGGAAGAAAGAAGGGTAACTAATATTTTACATCCAGCTCAACCTCTTCACTTTCAGAAGAACTGATGGGGTTGGACACTTCACAATAGTAGTTCCCAGCATCCTCCCTTCTGACAGGTTCTATGGTGAGGGTTCTATTGCTCCAGGACAGCTTCATGCTCTTACACATTCATGTTATTGAAGAACCACTGGATGAGGATCACAGTTGAGTAGCAGGTCAGGACCACAGCATTCTATGCTCTGTGACTGTGGTGTTGCTCTCTAGGAGGGTGGGCACTCTTGTGGGCTCTGCGAAAAGACCAAGGACTGATTGAGAGTGGGCTTGGGACTTGGGGTCCTGCTACATTCAGAGACATCTCCGCCACTCACAGTCCCCAGTGAGCTCTGTAAAAGTCACCAGAGGATGGTCCTGACCTCTGCAGAAGAACAATTGTCTTTGTTCACGTGACAATGTGTACGGAGAGGGCTACACTTCTTCTCTGACCCCACATAACCCCACGATGATCCCTGACCTGTTCTCCAGACATCTCTGTAATATCAGCATAGGGAACACATTCCCAGCTGTTTCCTATAACCTCATCATCAGGTAGCATTTTCCTCTCATGAGCTTTTATTAATTCTTTCTGTCATTAACTTCAAAAAAGATGAGGTCCCACTCTTTATGTAAAATTCCATGTATGTTTTGGAAGGCAGGCTACTACCTCTGTCCATCTCTGGGGCCAAGGGAACTTTATAGAAAGTGAAAAGGCATTTATCTCTTTTTAAATAATTCATTAGGTAGTGCAGATAGCCTAAACCAGTCTTCATTATCTTGAAACTGGAGAAGTTCCAGCTAAATGACTTTTCAGTCTAAAAGGACTTTATTTCCTGGCCTGCAGATTGAATATCATGGTAAAATAAGTGTCTAGAGAGAAGTGGTTATAGTTTTAACAAAAGACAGGAGCCGTAGGAATAGAAGCAAACTGTTAAATATGATAGAGACAACACATGAAAGTCCACAGCTAAGCCAACATTCCATGGAGAAACTTGAAACATCTTACTAACATCATGAACAATACAAGGATGCTATTTTTCTTTTTTTTAATATATATTTTTTTGATATTTAAAGAGAGAAAGGGAGAGAGATAGAGTGTTAGAAACATAGTTGAGAGAGAAACATCAATCAGCTGCCTCCTGCACACCCCCTAATGGCGATGTTTCCGCAGCCCAGGTACATGCCCTTGACCATAATTGAACTTGGGACCCTTCAGTCCCCAGGCCAATGCTCTATTCAATGAGCCAAGCTAGTTAGGGCGAGGATGCTGTTTTTCCTACTTATTCACTATGCTAGTGGAAGAACTGGCTGGAAAACTCAGGCAAGATGATAAAATAAGTGGTACCCAAATTGGAAAGGAAGAAGAAAAATTATCTTTTAAAAAAGACAACATAATCATATATAGAAAACCCTAAAAATTTTACCACACATAGACACACACACCAAAAAAAAAAATTTAAGTCCTGATAAAAAAAGAAAAGTTGTTGGAGACAACATCCACACTCAGCATCATTTTTATTTTTTTCTACAAAAATGAACAATGACAAAATTAAGAGAATAGTTCCATTTAAAATAGAATCAGAAACACTAGAATACTCAGAATTAAGTTAATAAATAAGATGAAGATAAATACACTGAAAACTACCAAATGTCTCTGAAAGTAAGTAAATAAGAAACAAAATAACTTGTTTATGGGTTGGAAGTCCCCCAAATATCTTCCTATTTGATATGATCCTTATCTAATTCTCTATGACTTTTTTCAGAAATAGGAAAATCCACTTTTAAATTCATAACCAATTTCAATGGTCCCACAAATTATTTCAATAATCTTAGAAAAAAGAACAAAATTGGACGTCTTACACTTACTAATTTTAAATTTTACTACAAAGCTGAAGTAACCAAAATATGGTGACACTAGCATAGAGACTTCTATTTGTCAAAAGGCACAATCATATGGTTTTGACAAAGGAGCCAAGACTGTTCAATGGAGAAAGGACAATCTTTTCAACAAATGGTGTTGAACAGCAGCATCCTCATGCAAACAAATGGAGTAGACCATCACTTATACCATAAACAACAATTAAGTAAAAATGGGATTGAATCCTAAATGTAAAACCTAAAACTATAAAACTCATTAAAGAAATTTTAGAGGTCCCCTAACCTGTTTGGCTCAGTGGATAGAGTGTCAGCCTGCGGACTGAAGGGTCCCAGGTTTGATTCTGGTCAAGGGCATGTACCATGGTTGCTGGCATATCCCCAATAGGGGGTGTGCAGGAGTCAGCTGATCGATGTTTTTCTCATCGATGTTTCTAACTCTCTACCAAGCTCCCTTCCTCTCTGTAAAAAATAAATCAAATATATTTTAAAAAATTATAGAGGGAAGCATCAAGACATTGAATTTGAAATGATTTCTTCATTGTGACACTAAGAACACAGGTAAAAAAAAAAAGAAAAATAGGGAAATTGGATATTATCAAAATGAAAAACTTCTGTTCATCAAAGGACACAATCAACAGAGTGAAAGGTGACCTATGAAATGGTAGAAAATACTTTGCAAGACATATAGAAGAAGAGGGGTTAATATCCAGAATATATAAATAACTCCTCCAATTCAACAACAAAGTCAAATAACCTGATTAAAAAATGCTCAAAACATTTGAACACATATTTCTGCAAAGATGACATACAAATGGCCAGCATGGTTATCCTGTATAATAAAAAGCTAATGTGCTAATCACACCAGATGGCGGAATGACCTTCCAGAATGACTGGTGGCCAGGGGGTGACGCTGCAAGGCAGCTGGCCATGGCAGCCTGGGTTGTGAGGGCCGAGGCAGCCGGGGCTGCTTGGACCAAGTCCCTTGCATGGATTTTGTGCATTGGGCCTCTAGTGAATAGATATCCAACATCACTGATCCTTAGAGAAATCTCATCGAAACAACAAAGAGATATCATTGTATACCCATTAGGATGGTCACTATTGGAAACATAGAAAATAACCTGTGTTGGCACAAACTGGAAAAATTGGAGCCAGGCCCACTGTGGGTGAAAATGCAAAATGGTGCAGCTACTATAGAAAAAAAATTGGGAGGGAGATAAGAAATAAACTTACCATGTACCATGTGGTCCAGTAACCTCACTTCTGCTTTTATATCCAAAGGCAAGGAAAGCAGGACTTTGAAGAGATATTTACACATTCATTTTCATTGCAGAATTATTCACAATAGCTAAGAGGTGGAAGCAACTCTATTTTTCATAGACAGAGTACCATAAAAAATGTAGCACATACATATACAATGGTACCTTATTCAGCCTTATAAATATTGTAATTCTGGATAGTATGCTCCATGAAACAAGCCAGTCACAAGAAGACAGGAACAGTGTGTCCCACTTATATGTATCTCAAGCATTCAAATTTACAGAAACAAAGAATGTTGGTCACTGAGAGCAAGAGAGGCTGCAAGGATAACACCAAGATTTCCTAGAAGAATGGATTTGACATTGACTAAAAAGAGGAGGATTTGGGGAGGATCTGGTTGGGAGGTGAGGAGGATAAAGATCTTTTTTGACACAGGTTACAATAGAGGTGCTCAATTATGTCTAGGAAAGATTCCCCAGATCAGCTTAACTCATTCTCTCCTAAACCCTTTGGGAACACACACACACACACACACACACACACACACACACACACACACACACACAGATATACACACACAGAGATACACACACACGCACACACACACACACACAAAAAACAGAAACAAAAAAACCCCAACAACTCAGAAGCTGGAGATAGCAATTCCTGGAATCTCTGACAACAGAATAAATGTGTGAGTTCTGGAGAAAGGAAGCGGTTTTGCGTGGTGTGGGTTGTGACTCTCCCGCACTCAGGGCCATGGAGCTGGTGGGTCCTGGACTGTGGCTGTGGAGGCTGCAGAGGGACTGTTACTCAAGACCAATGCAGCATGTCCATTTTCCAGTATTTTCATCCAGGAAGTAACAGCAACACTTTAACAAATCAAGTCTCCAGTCCTGCCCTTAGAGATCATTAGGGAAACTGTAACTTCAGTCTACTTCTCAATACATAAAAATTAAATTAAATAGGTAACATTTTTCTAAAAAAGAAGGCAGACCACTTATGGTCTGGTTAATGAACTGAGAATAGTAATTTTTGTCTTTTTCATGTTATATTATTTTATTTTATATCTATCAGGATTTCTTTTAATTTTATCCTCCTGATATAAAAAAGTAACAAAACATATAAAAAAGAATATGCCAGTGCCCATTATATATCATTTGAACAAAGAGCCAAGTCATTTGGCCTTCAAGGACAAATCTAAATCAGTTTGTAAGACCCAGAGTAGGTAAACTGTTTTGAGGTGACCCTCTAAAACCCAAGGAGATTTTAACTCCTTCTGCAGGTGGAACATGAAATAGTTATTCCATGTCTGATATTCACACTATAAGCAAAGCCAGGTCCCTGCTCTCTCCTGTTGGATGTTCTTTCTTGTCTTTGTGACAACACTGAATGTTGCCTGACAAGCCCTGTGTCTCTGTGTGTTCTGTTAAAAGTTATCACAGGAAGGTTCTGGTTTCTTTGGGCCATACTGAGGATGTCTGCCCCAAACAATGAGAGCTCCCCTGGATGGAAGCAAACTTCTTCAAATAACATTCTTTGAGCTTATTTACTAATGTTTTACTTTGTGGCATTATCTACTGCAACGTATTTCCACCTGGAAGATGAAAACTCAGCTGCTTTCTTTCTCATCACCAATTTTCTCTCTCTCTCTCTCTCTCTCTCTCTCTCTCTCTCTCTCTCTCTTCTCTTCTCTTCTCTCTCTCTCTCTCTCTCTCTCTCTCTCTCTCTCTCTCTCTCTCTCTCTCTCCCTCTCTCCAGTATTTTCCTAAAGACCAATATTTAGTGTAGGCTTATTGTGTGTGTTTAATGCCATTCACATTTGATCCAACTACCTGAGATTTCTTTAAATTTGAATCTCCAGAGAACATCATAGACAGAGAACCTTCCTTCTGTGAGCTACAGAGGTGGGCGTGGGATGGTCCTGCTCATTAGACACTTGTAATGCCATAAATAGAGCAGAAAAAGCCAAATACTTCTCTACATCCCTTCACAGCTTCTCCAGGATTCCTTGCAGCTATACTGCTCTCTGGTGGTCAGATTACAGAATTTTCCCAACCAATGGTCAGGTCTTGGGGCAGGACTATGAAAAGTCAAGTGAAAGTTCTGGGCTCTAGTTCAAATTCAGAATTTCAGGATGACAAAAGCAGACTATTAAACCTACCACAGGCCCTTCTAAGTGGCTGCATAAATTACCAGCCCATGAACCGGTCCTCCCTACCAGGGCAAATGGATGTGTTCATTCTACAAGTTAATTCAATGCCAAACTCAAGTCATAAAAATGGCGAGATCTAGAAGCTTTTCTGCTAAAGGTGAACAAAACTGCAAGTTTCTAAATGCCTTAGTAGGAAATGTGTGCTCCAAAGGGTGGAAGTGATGCCTGCTAACGTTGATGCTCTAAGACAATGACATCAGTGATGACAGTGACATCAGAGACAGGATCAACTCTTGTGATCAGCAGTTTAAGCAAAGCATGAGCTATAGGCCCATCCACATCTGTGACCATTCAGGGATCTGCCACATCTATGGCTCCACTAGTCTGGGCCATGCTGGACGTACCCTCCAGAGAAAAGGACAAGTTCCTAATTGATGTTAGAAGAATGAAAGGTGCTTTGTGAAACCTCTGGTGAGACCTAATAAAATAATTACTCCTACGCAGACTCCTTGTGAACAAGGCCATATCTTCTACAGCAATAAAACCACAGCTCCCAACAGGCTTCTAGGCCTGAGGAGAGATGGTGAGTCTGACCGTGTCTGAACTTCTCATCATAACCTGGGTTCTACCACACCCACCAACATAAGTTCAGGTGATGAGAGAAGCATCCAATACAGATGGAAGTGACATATCCTGGATTAGACAAGGTTAGTTGGGTACATACCAATCCATCCCTGTGACCTACCACAAAACTCTTACTTGTGGAATCACAGAAAGTTACTCTCACTAGTCAACAAAGAAGGAAAATGCTCCACACATTCCAAGTTCATGCCAGCCCTCAATTTTTTCTCCCCCAACACAAACATACCATTAGCCTTTTCCTTGCCTATCCCCAGGCTCCTAGTCAGACTTACTCACTGACACACAAATCCCCTGGGACATGGCTAACATGTTTACTCAGTTGAGGCACGTCTTGGTGTATAGGGGTGAGATTGGCCTTTCATGGATCTCCCAGCCCCTGGGGAAACTGCTTTGAGAGCCAGATGCACACATCTATCCTGGGTTGGACTGGAGGATGGACACCTCTGGCCCTCCCAGTGGTCCTCAACCTCAAGCCTCCCCTGCATTCCCCACTTTCCCAAGGCTCCATGACAACCCCTGTTCTAGTCTGACTACCCTGGATTTCAACTAATTTCCTGGCTCAAATACCGCATTCCCTAGCCTCATATTCTGCATTCATGGTGTCCCCATGCCTCCTCACTTGTCAGACTCCTAACTCCCTACAAGTTGCTCATCTGCTTTTCCTTCTTGTTTCTTATTTTATGTCTATTCTGTAACTCTTGCGAGCCAGTGTATTTGGTGCTCCCTCTTGTCCCAAATGTCAGGACACTAATATGAATCTTCAAGATTCTTATTCTTTCCCCCAACCTGTGCCTCACCCCTTTCGCCTATCCAAGTTTGGGACAAGGGCACTCCCACTTCACTACACCAGCTCCAGTGGCTTCTCCCTAAACAGGGAGAAGGAAGCCCCTCACTCATATCCCTCAGTCCCATCCAGAGCCCACCCTAAAAGAGCTGACATGCAGGGCACCTTTATGTCCCCTTGACCTCATATAATGCCTAACATATCCAAACCAACCAGGCTTTACAATTTATCATCCTGGCTCTGGACAGATCCTATCACTCAACAACTCCCCTCTAAGCCCACTTCTGCTAACCCACAATCCACCTCTGGATAGCTCTCAAAGGAGTATAAGTAAATATCCCAGAGGCCACAAGGTACAGGAAAGATTTATTTACATTTCCCAGGTTCTGGATGTGGATTCTGTACGAACAAGCACCTGGGGTTTTCATTGTAAAAACAATGAAGAAAACAAAGTATGAGGACACCCGTCTGGCCTGATCTACAGGTCACGGGGGGCACACAACAGCACCTTTTAGTGACAGCCTTTGGGTGGCTGACATGTCTGAGACCAGCATGTTTACTAGAGTTTCTAAAGTTTAAGATAGAATGTTTGTTAAAATCCCTGTGATCTTGTTCCTTAAGGTGCAATGGAAATTTATGTGAACACTGTTGATGGCTTGGCCCCTGTGGACGTGTGCCCTTTAAGGCCTGCATGTCCTCTCAGATTCAGGTGAAAAGGCCATCCTGTGGCAACCTGCAGCCTCAAAAGCATCTACAAAGTCATGTTAGATGCTGCTGTGGATGCCAAGTCATTAGGAAGGCAGGAAAACTAGAGACCTTTAAGTGGAGGAATTTAGCCGGATAAGGAAAGAAATTGGAAGATTTGAAAATAAGGTAAGGATTGACAATGTGAGCAAAATGACAGGATCAGCTAGTTACAGGTAGATGATGACAAAGTAAAACATGTGTCCAACAAATTTAAAGAGGCAAGGAATAAAATCTTCAGAACCTAGCAATAGGGCTGTGAAATGAAACTCAACACCCCTGAAAGAAAAGGCTGGGGAGATTTTAAGAAAGGAGAAGGAATTATAGGCATCTGTGTTTGAAATGGGCTTTACAGAGAGGAAATGTAAACCATCTCCTGAGGACCTGGCAGAAGGTCTTTTCACATCTTTTTGTAAATGTCCCCACCCAACTTAGGCTCCTACTCTCCCTCAGAGACTGGGACACAGGGACACTAGGAAGATTAAATTTCAAACAGATGGGGCCAGGTCCTTGCGACAGTTATTCTCTGGGTCATAACACTGCAAAGAAGCTTTTGAGGAGATGTATGTATATTTCAAAAGTGCAGAGGAAGAACCTGAAATTACTAATTACATTTATGGAGGAAATGGTCTAAGGATGGAAGACAAAGGCATTTTGTCAGGAAGAAACTGTGTAAAGGTTAGTGACTCTGAGGGAACATTAAGGCCTCTAATCAGAACAAATCTGCTTTCTGTACAGTGGAGGGAAACGCAACTAAATCTCTTTAAGCCAAGAACCAGTTGACATCTTAATCATTTCCAGCAATGTATAAAGAGGTGCAAGTTCCCAGCAATTGACAAACAGATGCAAAGTAGCTGAGAGTTCCTGAACACAGCCAGGATTTGATCTCCCAGAATGCTGTGCTTTTGGAGTTCTCCATGGAGACATTACATTGCTCTCTACAGTCACCTTCCTTTTGACCACAGGTCACCTCCAAGAAAGAAGAGTATTCTCCATCCTACAACATGGCTGGTGTCACTGGATTTGGCCTGATTTGTGACCTAAGTGCAGAGGAACTGACATTTACCACATAGTTTGCTCTGATGCAGGTCTTTCTATGAAACCGAAGATGGGAGTTCTAACAGCCTCCTGAGGTTAGGAAGCCTCACCCTCTAGCTTTGGGTAATGCCCTCATATCCAAGAGATTCAAAAAAACCCTGCAGGTCAAATTTAGCTCCATAAAAGGTGAGGTCATTTCTAATTCTGTGGGCATCAGTCTGAACTGGGGCATTTGAGCCAAAGCCTTGGTTGTATTACTAAGGTTTCCCATTATGCCCTATTAACAAGGAAGACAGAGTCCTATTTACTTTATGCTAATAAGTCTATAGCCATATCAATAAAAATACACAAAAAACTAAAGAAATTTTTTGAAATAAGTTAAACAGGGAGAGAAAAAAAAGATCAGTGTTGTTACCCACATGGGTGTCCTCCTGTCCATTCCCATTGCCAAACACAGTGGCTGTGCATCCACTATATGCCCCCCTGGAGGAGGGACAGAGCTTGGATTTATGAAAACTCACCATGTCCACCCAGGTTAATCACACAGCCACTGCCATTCTCTTGAAAGACTTGGTTTCACCTCCACTGTGGAGATGGCACAACTTACACCACCCAGAGGTGGGATCTGGTATAGACTATCACCTTAAGTCAACAATAATGACAATTTCAGCTCTCTTTTTTGCGCATTTATTGACTCAATGCAAATCTTCTAAAGACTTTCCACCCTCCCAACAAATCTATTTAAAGGGCACAAAAGATTATTCAAAGTTTTGTAACATATAGGAGAGGAGGAGGGTCACTAATATTTTACATCCAGCTCAACTGGCACACTTTCAGCAGAACTGATAGGGTTGGACACTTTACATTGGTAATTCCCCGCATCTTCCCTCCAGACGGGGTCTATGGTGAGGGTGCTGTCGTTCCTGGACAGCTTCATCCGCTCTGTCAGCCGCAGATTCATGCCATTGAAAACCACTGGATGGAGACTGCATTTGTGTAGCAGGTCAGGACCACAGAATCCTTATGCTCAATGACTGTGGTGTTGCTGGCTAGGAGAGTGGGCACTCTCACTGGCTCTGTAAAGAAATAGAGAGCATGGATAATTGAGAGTGGGCTTGGGGCCTGGGCCATGCTAGCTCTTCAGACATCTTAGCCGCTCAGAGTTCACTGTGAGCTGTGTAAATTCACCAGATGATGGTTCTGAGCTCTGCAGAAGGACAATTGTCTTTGTTCAGGGGACGATGTGTAGGGAAAAGGTTGGCTGGGGATCACAGAGAGCACTTTTGAGAAACTGAGCTCTTGGCTGAGACCTGAAGCATGAGTGGCCATTCACCCTTTGGACAGATTGTGGTGGGGAAGAACTGCCTTCAGAGGACTGGACTTTGGTGGGAAGATGCCTGGTTGGTTGGAGGAGCTTTCAAAGTCCAGTGTGGGCAGTGTGAAAATTAAGAAAGAATGTGGGCCAAAACCGGTTTGGCTCAGTGGATAGAGCATCGGTCTGCGGTCTGAAAGGTCCCAGGTTCGATTCCGGTGAAGGGCATGTACCTGGGTTGCAGGCACATCCCCAGTGGGAGATGTGCAGGAGGCAGCTGATCGATGTTTCTCTCTCATCAATGTTTCTAACTCTCTTTCTCTCTCCCTTCCTCTCTGTAAAAAATCAATAAAATATATTTTTAAGAAAAAGAAAAAAAGAAGGAATGTGGACTGAGTGATGATGGTGAGGTTGGACCCTGCTGGGCTGTGGGTGCTGCTGAGGTGGGTTCAGCTGACACCTGAGGTGGCTGCAGACTGTGGAGTAGCTCAACCCCCTTTGATGGACAAACTGAAAAATGTGTATGAAAAAGTCATGTTACAGTTTTGAATTTTATATTCAACTTATACTTTAAGCAATATTTTGTATGTGTATATTTAAATTTAACATATTTATTGAATTTTAATTTGCATGTAATAAACTTACCATATTGAAAGTATACAAATTATTAAGCTTTGCCGAATGCATGCACCAGAGAAGTTGTTACAATGAAGAAAATGAACATGTTCTTCACTGTTAAAACCTCCTCAGGACCTCTTATAATCTCCTCACTCTGTCCCTCTCTCACTCCCTCCAACTCTTATCTGCTTTCAGTCATTATAGATGAGTTTGCATTTTCAGCAGTATCCATAATTTGAACCATATACTATGTAATTTTGAGCGAATGTTGGCTTCTAGAATCAATGCCATTATCTTGATTAATTCTTTCCTTTTAAATCCCTCAGGTCTATTCCATTATAGGATGCACCAAACTTGTTTAGCCACTGACCCAGTCATGGACATTTGTGTTGATTCCCATTTTGGACTATTACAAGTAAACCAGGCACTAACATTCGTGTAGAAAGGTCATTAGTACACAGAATTATGTGCAGGTAAAACCAATGCAGGGCCACAAAAATGGAAGTCAATGAGTTGACAAGGAAAGTCTGGTTTCAAGGTCCCACTGCCACAGCCCTACCCAGTGGCAAAGAAACACCGGCATATTCACATAAAGCTCTGTTGGCAGAATCCAACCATCAGGAGCAGGAATCACAGCCCTTTCTCCCTCCCAGATTTCAAACTGCAGGCAAGTGCATGTCAGAGCCTGACATTAATTCACACCTGGATTCCCAGTCATTAGAAGTGGGAAAGGTGGTATTTAACCTTTCAGCCCCTCTGGTACAGGAGGAAATATAGAAAGTTGTGGAGCATAGATGTCAAGTGCCAATAGATCATACATGGCATGGTTGAGTCCGCTTGCAGGCTGTGTGGCTCTGGGCAAGTGATCCCACCTCAGAAAGCCTCAGTTTCCTCACGTGATTTCATAGAAAGATATTTCCTGGTTCTTAGAATAGAGCAGTTTAAATTCTTGAAATTTTCTGAGTGATATGGGCAATAAGAGTGTCTTTTGTCCCAATGAGGCAACTCCTGACAGGCCTCTGGATCGTTGCAGGGTAAGGACAGGTTGCCATAAAGGCCAAAGCTTGATTAGAAGCCTGGAATTTTCAGCTGCCAACGTAAGAAATATTTAAACCTGTAGAGAATTTTTATGAGTTTGAGTCCAACTGACGACAATTGCCAGGAAGCAAAATCTCAACGAAAAGCGGCAGTTTTGCACCTTATGTTATACATTACAATCAAAGCAGGAGGCATAAGAGGTTAAATAAAATCCATTGGTGATAGGTTAGGAAGGTGGGAGAAAGCAAAACAGGGTAATCTCTGAGATTGGATAAAAAGTAAAACAAATAGACACATACTTCTTTTGCATTGGTTGATAGAAGATAGTTAGCAGCTAACAATTAACATGATGACAATAGCAATGGCGGGGGGGGGGGGTCTGTCTGTGGCTTCTCCTCTGGTGCAGTGAGGGCCTGGAAAAAAAGAAAAATTTTCCTGATATTCCAAAAGTAAGTTATCATGAATGCAAAAAGACAATAGACTTGTTCAGTTAATATAAAGATTCAGCTTTGTTAGGAAAAACTACCTAAGACATAGTTACCCAACGTGACTCACTTTTAGTTAGAAAGTTGTCATTTTAGGCCATCCTATGTGGTTACTTTAAGTCTCTGATTTTGCAAATCATACTATGCAGGCCTCCTCTGAGCTTGTCAGCTTTAGTATGTGGCCCCATTTTCGTCCACACCTCCCCCTTTGGGTCATAAATCAAACGGAAGGATTCACTGATGACCAACCTTTTGGTTGGAAAATGTGGTTTCATGATGCTAGAAAGGCTCATCTCTAGGAAGTCTTAGTTTATCTAGCTGAACTATGGACCACTGGGGATAGGGCAAGACTATAACCTTGGATGAAAGCCAAGGTCATATTTTCTCAAAAGTCAAAAGCAGGTAAATGGGAGCCTGTCAGGTTCCACTGGTCTTCATTAAGAAAAAACACTTTGTACCTGACCAGTGTCACTAAGTGATACGAGTATCAGCCTGCACTTCCTGGTCAAGGTCATGTGTCTAGGACTCTAGGTTGTAGGTTCAATCCCTGGTCCCAATCATGATGCATGCAGGAGACAGCCAATTGTATTCCTCTCATATCGATGTTTCTCTCCCTCTCTCTCTCTTTTTTTTAAATATATTTTTTTATTGATTTTTTACAGAGAGGAAGGGAGAGAGATAGAGAGTCAGAAACATCATTGAGAGAGAAACATCGATCAGCTGCCTCCTGCACATCTCCTACTGGGGATGTGCCCGCAACACAGGGGCATGCCCCAGACCGGAATCGAACCTGGGACCCTTCAGTCCGCAGGCTGACGCTCTATCCACTGAGAAAAACCGGTTTCGGCTCCCTCTCTCTTTTTATCTCTCCCACCCTCCCTCCTAATCTTTCTAAAAATAAGTGGAAACAAGATCCTTGGGTTAGGATTTAAACAAACAAACAAAAAAAACCCTATAAAAATAAAGAAAATCATTTTGGGTCATTCCTAACCTATAAGCTATCGTGATCCAAATTTTGCTGTCTGTCTCATTTCTCTGTATTTTTCATCTAGTATAACACTTGCTCAGTTTGAGGGCAAACTATACACCTCTTCAGTTTTCACAATCTGATCATGAGATGGGTTCTCATTTACAATGGTCCACTTATTTCCCTTTGAAAACACTCAAGGGTCATTCATTATTAATCTGATTCCTTCTGGTTGTGCAATTGGAACTGTAATTGTATTTGGGTTAAGGCTGTAAGAACCCAATGCTGTATATTACAATTACTATCCAAAAATTTCATTGACCAGGAAGACTGTCAGATTATCATAAGTAAATTTCCTGTGCCTCAGCTGCAGTTATAGAGGAACATGTTTTTATAGCTGCTTCAGCTTCATGTGAATTAATATGGTTAGCAGTCTTTGTTGGGTTAGGGTATGAGCATATCCCCATAATTAAGTTTTGGGATTTCTACATAAAATTTCTCAATATTCCTTTTCCACTAACCTCTACAGCTTCCCTTGTGTTCCGTTTCCTCTTTTTACTCATTCAGAAATAATTAACATGTTAGGTCAAACTAGTTACTTTTAACTTCTCTGAAAAACACCTAGCCTGGCTGGCATGGCTCAGTGGTTGATCATCAAACCATGGACCAAGAGGTCACATTTTCATTCCCTGTCAGGGAAATTGCCTTGGTTGTTGGCTCGACCTCCAGAGTGGGCTATGCAGTGGGTAGCCAATCAATGATTCTCTCCCATCAGTGATGTTTCTATCTCTTTCTCCCTTCCCCTTCCTCTCTGAAATCAATTCAAAATTTTTTAATATATTTAATTGATTTTTTACAGAGAGGAAAGAAGAAGGATAGAGAGTTGGTAACATCGATGAGAGAGAAACATCAATCAGCTGACTCCTGCACACCCTCCACTTGGGATGTGCCCACAACCAAGGTACATGCCTTTGACCGGAATCGAACCTGGGATCCTTCACTTCACAGGCTGACGCTCTATCCACTGAGCCAAACTGGTTAGGGCCATACAAACATTTTTAAAGAACACTCCCAGATCCCTTTCCTCCTTTTGCAATAGCACTCCCTCTGCATTTCAAAATGTTATCAGAAATATAAGCCAGGCCCTGAGCGAAATTGCCTAAGACCAGCTGGTAGTGTTCAGGTACTTGACTTCATGCAGGAAAGATTGCAGAATATGAGTCTAGGTGATTTTGAGACTACGTTTATTAAAGCTGGGGGCAGTGACACAAGGAAGGACCTGGGATACATGAAGCAGTAGGAGAGAGACAAAGTGTGGCTGATTCGGCTCTCTAGAAACTTTATGGGACAGAAGTAAGCCTATGCAAGGCTGCTGTCAGCTCACTGGAGAGTCAGAGGCAAGGGGACTTGGGGACAAGTTCAGGGAGTTAGCCCAAGATGAGCTAGTGCTGCCTATTGTTCCCCTGGTTGCAAGTCACCTGGGTATCACTTATGGTTTAGGTGAAAGAAAATTCACTGGAAAAGGAGATTTGAGTGAGTGTGCCCCAAGAGGGGCACATGCTGGCTTCTTTTTCTTGAGGGGTTTTATCTACTTTTCAAAGCTGGGGATTTAGGAGACATCTCAGGGAACATCTCAATAGAATATTTATCAGCATTTCCAGGTTTGCCTTTTCAGATTGTGGTCTCCACTGATTCTTCAATAGCAGGACAGAAAGTCTAAGTCACACAACCAATGGTATGACCAGGAAGAAAAGGCCACCCTGAAGGCAAGGTCTAAGATCAGTTTTGCCCATTGCTAGGTACCCGAGGCTTTCTGCCCTGGTGACCTTCGGCATCTGGCTGTAAATTTCTACGCCAGTTTATTCAACTATCTGTCTAAGTTTCCCCATTCTACATGCCAAGGAATATTCCTAACTTCTTACTATAATTTGACTACATTTCTTGGAATGACTTTCAAATATTTCTGACAGACTAGTGATGTGTCAAATGAACCAGTCACTAGTATACTTAAAATGGGAGGCTTCTAGTAAATAAGGTTCTTATTTGTTTTATAAAAGGTTCTTATTTATACAGGACAAAATTGTTCCAGTTGAGCTAGCATTGTTAGAAAAAAGAGGGATATTCAACAGAATAGAGTCATCCATGGGGTTAACAGCCAGTTACACCAGAGGGGGAAAAAGGAAGGATCAGGGAAAGACTCCAGATTACTTAATATCCTCACATAGGCTCTGTATCTAAAGTTCTGGTATCCTTGTCCTGTCCTCACCTCAGGGAGTCCTGGGCTAGGAGAGGTTTGTGAACTCCCTCAGAAGAATGAGTACAAAAAGATTGAAGAAAATAGGAACAAAGCAATGGCTTCTTTGAAAATCCATCCTCATTAACAACAACACCATAAATTAGAAGATTCAATATTGTTAACTGCCCATACTACTCAAAGCAGTCTGCAGATTCAATAAAATATATTGTAATCCAAAAGGCATTTTTATTTTTTAATTATGATTTTGAATTAAATCTTTATTGTTCAGATTATTACAGTTGTTCCTCTTTTATCCCCCATAGCTCCCTTACATCTGGTTCCCACCCTACCCTCCGCCCTCACCCCCCCACACTGTTTCATCCATAGGTGCATGATTTTTGTCCAGTGTCTTCCTCCATCCCCCACACCGTCCCCCCCCCAATAGTCAGTCCACTCCCTATCTATGCCCCTGATTCTATTATAATCACCAGTTTATTCTGTTCATCAGATTATGTATTCACTTGATTTTTAGATTCACTTGTTGATAGATGTGTATTTGTTGTTCATAATTTGTATCTTTACTTTTTCTTCTTCTTCCACTTCTTAAAGGATACGTTTTAGCATTTCATATAATACTGGTTTGGTGGTAATGAACTCCTTGAGCTTTTCCTAATCTGTGAAGCACTTTATCTGACCTTCAATTCTGAATGATAGCTTTGCTGGATAAAATGATCTTGGTTGTAGGTTCTTGGCATTCAACACTTTGAATATTTCTTGACACTCCCTTCTGCCTGAAAAGTTTCTGTTGAGAAATAAGCTGACAATCGTATGGGTACTCCCTTGTAGGTAACTGACTTTCTTTCTCTTGTTGCTTTTAAGATTCTCTCTTTGTCTTTTATTCTTGGCATTTTAAATATGTTGTGTCTTGGTGTGGTCCTCTTTGGATTCCTTTTGTTTGGGGTTCCCTGCGCTTCCTGGACTTGTAAGTCTATTTCTTTCACCAGGTAGAACAAATTTTCTGGCATTATTTCTTCAAATAGCTTTTCAATATCTTGCTCTCTCTCTTCTTCTGGCACCCCTATAATGCAGATGTTGGTATGCTTGAAGCTGTCCCAGAGGCTCCTTACACTATCTTCGTATTTTTGGATTCTTTTTTCATTTTGCTTTTCCAGTTGGGTGGTTTTTGCTTCTTGGTATTTTAAAACTTTGACTTGATTCTTGTGATCCTCTAGTCTGCTGTTGGGAGTCTGTATAATATTCTTTATTTCAGTCAGTGTATGCTGAATTTCTAGTTGGTCCTTTATCACAACCTCAAGGGTCTCACTAGATTTCTTGAGGGTCTCATTAAGTTTATCAGCGGTTTCTAGAAAATTCTTGAAAAACCTTAAAAGTGTGGTTTTGAACTCTATATCCAGTAGTTTACTTTCCTCCATTTCTGTCATTTGTGTCCTGTTTCTTTGTCTCACATTTCTTTTATGCTTCGCTGTGTCAATAGAGTGCCTTTCTTTGCTAAGTGTCCTATAGGGCCCTGTGGCTCAGCCTCCCCAATTACCTGAGGTAGACACCCTTGGTGCAACCCCTTGTGGGCTTTGTGCACAGTCTTGTTGTAGTTAAGCCTTGATTGTTGTAGGTAACACTGGGAGGGATTGACCTCCAAGCCAGTTGGCTGTGAGAATCAGTTGTGTCTTCAATGGGAGAACTTCTGTGCTGGAGACACCCCTCCAGGGCAAGACTTGCTTCAATGGGGCTTTGTTGCTCACTGATTCTGCCCCCTGAGTGTGTCATTTATGGATCCGAGGAGCTACAATCAGAATGGTCCCACTCTGACCACTGGGAACACTGGCTATTGGATCTCTAAGGAGGTGCTAATCTAGCCTCTTCCTGAGGCTATCCAGCAGGAGCCAGTGAAGCAATGCAAGCTGCCATGGTGCCTTGGGCCAGCTTCAGTTTGTTAGGTAATTATCAGATTGCAAGGGGCCAGGCCTTTCATAGGCAAAAGCCTCCATGCACAGCTGAGGCGGGGTTTGGTACCAGGGGATCAACAGCGTGGAGCAAGCAGTTATGGCTGCTCTCAGTCCTGCCCTCAGAGGCCCCCGTTTCTCAGTTCCCCGGCAATCGCTGCAAGCACCTTTGAAAGAAAGCTGTCCTCGAGTTCCAACTGCTGCCAGAAAGTCCAGTTTCTCCCATATGAGTCTGGATCCCCAGAGACTCGCCCAGAACTGGAGTTCAGAGCAGTCTGGAGCTTGAGACTCCCTCCCGATTGAAAAAGTCAACCGTGTCCTCAGCCGCCAGCCCTCTCTGCATGCACCCAAGGGCATTTTTAAACAAATAAAAATATCATTCTTAATTCATATGATATATCAAGGACCCTGAGGAAACAAAAAAATCTTCTTTACTTTCCTGAAGACCAGTATTTAGTGTAGACTTTATTGCATCTGTTTAATGCTACTCACATTTAAGCCAACTTTCTGTGATTTCTTTAAATTCAAATCTCTGAAGTACATCATAGATGGAGAACCTTCCTTCTGCGAGCTACAGGGGTGGGAAAGGGGTGGTCCTGCTCATTAGAGTAGAAAAAGACAAAACCCCTTCACATTCCTTCTCAGCTCCTTTAGGTTACTTTCTTTTGTTGCCGCCCTCTGGTGGCCAAATTAAAACTTGCACCTCCCAAATAGGGCCAAACCACTTTTTCTTAATTTTTTTTTTTTTTAATAGATTTAAGAGAGGAAGGGAGAGGTAGAGAGAGACAGAAACATCAATGATGACAGAGAATCATTGGCTTTCTCCTGCATGCCTCACACTGGGCATCGAGTCTGCAACCTGAGCATGTGCGCTGAGTGGAAATGGAACCATGAACTCCTGGTTCATAGGTGGATTCTCATCCACTGAGCCACACCGGCCAGGCTCAAACCAATTTTTCCAGCCTGGGATCTCTGCTAGGGATGTAAGCAAGTAAAGTGAGTGTCATTAAGAATTTCAACAATGGTGGATAAGGACACATATGTAATACCTTCTAAGTGACTTCATAGATTGGGATCCAATGAAGTTGGCCACCCCTAGCAGGGCAAATGGATGTGTTCATCCTAAGGTTAATTTCATCCCATATTTAAGTCATAAAATACCTCGAGACCTACAGTCATCCTCAATGTGAGAACCAGTGAATCTTCTACTAAAGATGAACAAAACGATAAGATTTCTAAGTGCCTTGGTAAGACACGTGTGCTCTGAAGGGTGGGAGTGTATGCCTGCTGATGTTGATGCTCTATGACAATTACATCAGTGATGAGAGTGTCAACAGTGTCAGGGTCAGTTCTAATGATAAGCAGTTCATGCAAAGAATGAACTCTAAGGAAATCCACGACTCTGACCATTCAGGGGTCTGACACATGTATGAGGCCCTCATGGCTCCAATAGTCTGGGCCATGCTGGATGGTACCATTCAGGGTAAAGGAGAAATTTCTGTGCTTGTACCTTCATCTAATTGATGTTGTGAGAATGAAAGGTGCTTTGTTAAGCCTCTTGTAATACCTCATAGAAAATGACATTCACATTCCTACGGTTTGGTTCTATTCAAAGGCAATAGAACAACAGCCATTGACCAGCTTCTAGGCCTCAGGAGAGACAGAGAGTCTTAACATGGGCAGTAAGTTGACCCAGTAGCCAGAACTGTTCATCATGATCTGGGTTCTATCACAACCCCCAACAGAAGGTCAGGTGGGGATAGAAGAATCCATCACCGATGGAAGTGACACATCCTGCATTATATGAGATCAGGTGGCCAAGACCATGGGCACCTACCACTCCAGCCCTGTGACCTGTCACAGAGCTCTCACCTGTGGAATCACAGAGATTCACTTTGACTGGTCAAGAAAGAAGGAAAAGGCTCCACTCACTCCAGTTTACCCTGGCCCTCAATTCCTCTTCCTCCAACACACACCATCAGCTACTCCCTTTCCTTTCCCGAGGCTCCTAGTCAGATTTACTGACTGACACACAAATGCCCTGGAACATGACTAACTTATTGACTTAGCTGAGCCACGTCTAGTGGTATGAGAATTAAATTGGTACTTTCATGGCACTCCCAGGTCATGTGGACACCGCTGCCTCTGGACAGTGCTTTGAGATCCAGCTGCACATGTCTCTACTGGGTCAAAACTGGAGACTGGACACCTCAGGCCCCCAATTTTGTCTTTAACTCCAATCCTTCCCTGCATTCACTACCTTACCCCAGTTCCATGCAACCCCTTCTCTAGGCAGACTACTCTACACTACAGCTCCCTTCCTGATACAATTCCCGAACCCCCAGGAATCATCTTCTATGTTCACGGTGTACCTATTGTACAATTCCTCATTTCTCGTCAGACTCCTAGTCACCAACTGGATGCTCATCTCCTTCTCCACCTTGCCCCTATCACATGTCCTCTACCAGCATGGTGCTCCCTCTTGTCCCAGTGTCAAGGCATTTTACGGAGTCTTCAAATACCTTGTCATTTCCCTTACCCTGTGTGTCACCCTTCATGCCCATCCAAGTCTAAGGGAATGGGACTCCCCCACCTTTCGATGCACCAGCTCCAGTGGTTTCTCCCTCAATAGCTAAGAGAGCCTCTCACTCATAATTCCAAACTCCATTCTGAGTCGCCCAAAAGCCCTATTCCATGGCACCTATGTCCCCTTGAAGCCTTATAATGCACAACATCCAAACCTTCCCAGGCTTTATAATTTCTCATCCTGACTCGGAGAAGACCCCATCCCTCCATGCCCCCCCTCATACTCACCTTTTCTTATCCACAATCCTTCTCTGGCCAGGTCTCCAAGTATTTCAGCTAAATACCACAGAGGCCACCTGGAGCATAAAAGGAAATAGAACCAGAAGAGACATTTATTTCTGATTTCCTAGCTTCTGGTTATGGACTCTCTAAGAACAGGCACATGGAGTTTGTAAAAACAACAAAGAATGAGGACAGTGATGTCTAGCCTGAGCTCCAGGTCACAGTGTGCACAAAAAAGGTCGTAGAATGCAGGCCTGAGCATGACTGACATGACAAAGATCCTGCATATTTACTGGAGTTCTTGAGTTTTATGACATAATATTTTTTAAAATCTTTGTTACCTTTCCCTTGAAAGTATAGTTAAATTGCATGTGGAATGAGAATACTCTTAATGGTTAGGCTGCTGTGCAGGTGCACTCAGATTCTGGGACAAAGGCCACTCCAAGGAAACCTGGGGCCACAGAATGATCTGGGCAGTCAGGTCATCTGTTTTGGAGGATAAGTCAGAAGTGAAGGAGGCAAGTAAGAATAATTTATTTGGAGGATTATAGCCAGATAAGGAAATATTGTTAAATTTGAAAATACGGTAAGATGAACAAGATGACAGGATCAGCTAATTACAGGTAGGTGATGTCAAAAGAAAACATGCATTGGGCAAATTGAAAGAGGCAAGAAATACTTTATTGAAGACCAACCATGCAATTGGACAGTGAGACTGAGTTCGACACCTTCAAAAGAAAAGGCTGGGGAGATTTTAAGAATGGCAGCAGGAATCATAGGCATCTGTGTTTGCTAGTTGGCTTTACACAAAAGAAAAGAAAAATTTCTCATGAAATCCTGACAGGAGGTTCTTTCACCTCTTGGCTGTAAATGTCCTCACCGAAGTTAGGCTGCTACCCTCCATCAGAGACTGGGACTCAGGAACACCAAGAGGATTAAATTTCAAAAGGATGGGCCCAGGCTTTTGAGACAAATATTCTATGGGACATAACACTGGCAAGAACTTTTTATGGAGACTTACGTATATTTCAAAAGGACAGAGAAAAAATCTGCAATTGCAAATTGTGATTATATTTTTGAAGAAAATGCCCTCAAACAATGGAGGTCAGAGGCCTGCAGTCAGGAAGAACCCATTTAAACATAAGTGTTTCTGAGGCAACATGAAGGTAACCCTGGTCATAACAAAACGGCTTTCTGCATAGTGGAGGGAAACACCATTAAATATCTTTCAGACAAGATCCAGTTTGCATCTTCATCAGTTCCTGCATTTATAAGCAGGTGAAAAATAATCTGAGAATCCCTGAACAGAGCCAGGATCTGACCTCCCAGGAGGCTGTGCAATTGGAGTTTTCCATGGAGACATTACATTTCCCTGTATAGTCACCTTCCCTTTGATCATAGGAAATCTCCAAGAAAGAATAATACTTTTGATCCTACATCCTGGCTGGTGTCACTCAATATGGCTGATTAGTGACCTACGCGCAGAGGAATGACATTCACACATAGTTTGCTCTGTTGCACATATTTCTATGAAACCTAAGATGGGAGTTCTAACAGCCCCTTGAGGCTAGGAAGCCTCACCTTTACACTTCACCTGCAGTCTCTCTAGCTTTGAGAAATGCCCTCTTCCACAAGAGATACCCAAATATCTATGAGGAGGAACTTAGTTCCATAAAGAGTGAAGTCATTTCTAATTCTCAGGATATGAGTGTGAACTAGGATATTTGAGCCAAAGCCTTGGTTGTATTACCAGCATTTCCAAATATATCCTATTAACAAGGAAGACAGTATCCTACTGAACTTATGGAAATTGATTCACTGACACAAAAATAAAAAGTATTTAAGAGGGCCTTAGAAATATTTTGGGAGAAGTAAAACGGGAAGAAAAAGATCAGTGTTGATACACACATGGGAGTCCTCCTGTACATTCTTGCTGTCCAAAACAGTGTCCAGGTACCCTCCACAGGACCCATTGGAGAAGGGACAGAGCTTGGACTCCTGGAAGCTTATCACATGCTCCCCCTGGTCATCACATGACCACTACCCTTGCTGGGAGGGACTCAGTGTCACTTTCACTGTGGAGATGGTGCCAATGGGACGAACCAGATGTGGGATCTGGTGTGGAATGTTAGCTTCAGTCAACAATAACCTCAACGCTAGCTCTCATTTTTGAGTATTTATTGACTCCGTTCAAGTCTTCTAAGGACTTTCCACCTTTACAACAAATTTATTTCAAGGCTGAAATTAATTTATTCAGGGTTAAATAGAATAGAGAGGGAAAGCAGGGTAATTAATATTTTACAACCAGCTACGCCACTTCACTTTCAGCAGAACTGATGGGGTTGGACACTTCATACTGGTAGTTCCCAGCATCCTCCCTCCTGACAGGGTCTATGGTGAGGGTTCTGTTGCTCCAGGACATCTTCATGCTCTTACACATTCATGTTATTGAAGAACCACTGGGTGAGGATCACAGTTGAGTAGCAGATCAGGACCACAGCATTCTCATTCTCTGAGACTGTGGCGTTGCTCTCTAGGAGGGTGGGCACTCTTGTGGGCTCTGCAAAAAGACCAAGGACTGATTGAGAGTGGGCTTGGGACTTGGTGTCCTGCTACATTCTGAGACATCTCAGCCACTCACAGTCCCCAGTGAGCTCTGTAAAGGTCACCAGAGGAAGGTCCTGACCTCTGCAGAAGGACAATTGTCTTTGATCAGGTGACAATGTGTAAGGAGAGGGCTGCACTTCTTCTCTGACCTCCCATAACCCCAGGGTGACCCCTGACCTGTTCCCCATCATCTCTGTAATATCAGCATAGGGAACACCTTCCAAGCTGATGTTTCCTATGACCTCATCATCAGGTAATAGTTTCCTCTCATGAGCTTTTATAATTATTTCTGTTATTAACTTCAAAAAAGATTATGTCCCACTCTTTACGTAAAATTCCATGTATGTTGTGGAAGGCAAGCTACCATCTCTGTCCATCTCTGAGGACAAGGCAACTTTATAGAAAGTGAAAAGGCATTTACCAATTTATAAATAATTTATTAGGCAATAAAGATGTCCCAACCCAGTCTTCATGACTTTGGAAGTTGAGAAGTTCCAGCTAAAAGACTTGTCAGTGTAAAAGAACTTTATTTCCTGGCCTGCAGATTGAATATCATGGTAAAATAAGTGTCTAGAGAGAAGTGGTTACAGTTTTAACAAAAGATAGGAGCTGTAGGAATAGAAGGAAACTATTCAATATGATAAAGGCTACACATGAAAGTCCACAGCTAACCCAACATTCCACGGAGAAACTTGGAAAATGTTACTAACATCATGAAAAAGACAAGGATGCTGTTTTTCTTTTTTTAAAAAAAATATATTTTATTGATTTTTGACAGAGAGGAAGGGAGTGGAGTTAGAGAGTTAGAAACATGGATGAGAGAGAAACATCGATCAGCTGCCTTCTGCACACCCCCTACTGGTGTTGTTCCCGCAGCCCAGGTACATGCCCTTGACCGGAATTGAACCTGGGACCCTTCAGTCCCCAGGCCAATGCTCTATCCACTGAACCAAAACAGTTAGGGCGAGCATGCTGTTTTTCCGACTTATTCACTATAGTAGTGGAAGAAATGGCTGGAAAAATCAGGCAGGATGATAAAATAAGAGGTATCCAATTTGGAAAGGAAGAAGAAAAATTATGTTTTAAAATAAGACAACATAATTCATATATAGAAAACCCTAAACATTTCACCACACATACACACACACCCCAAAAAGCTTTTAAGACCTGAAAAAAAGGCAAAGTTGTTGGAGACAAAATCAATACTCAGCATCATTTCCATTTTTTTTCAACAAAAATGAACAATGCCAAAGTAAAATTAAGGGAACAGTTTCATTTAAAATAGCATCAGAGAGACTAGAATACTTAGAATTCAGTTAATTAATAAGTTGAAGATATATACACTGAAAACTACCAAAAGTCTCTGAAAGAAAGTAAATAAAAAGCAAAATATCTTGAAAAACATCCATGTTCATGGGTTGGAAGACCCCCAAATATCTTCCTATTTGGTATGATCCTTATCTAATTCTCTATGATTTTTTTCAGAAATAGGAAAATCCACTTTGAAATTCATAACCAATTTCAATGGACCCACAAATTATTTCATTAATCTTAGAAAAAAAAGAACAAAATTGGATGTCTTAAACTTACTAATTTCAAATTTTACTACAAAGCTGAAGTAACCAAAATATGGTGACACTAGCATAGAGACTTCTATTTGTCAAAAGACACAATCAAATGGTTTTGACAAAGGAGCCAAGACTGTTCAATGAAGAAAGGACAGAATTTTCAACAAATGGTGTTGAACAGCAGCATCCATATGCAAACAACTGGAGTGGACCATCGCTTATACCATAAACAACAGTTAAGTCAAAATGGGATTGAAACCGAAATGTGAAACCTAAACTATAAAACTCATTAAAGAAATTATAGAGGGAGGTATCACGACATTGAATTTGAAATGATTTCTTGAATATGACTCTAAGAATACAGGTAAAAAAAAAATAGGTAAACTGGATATTATCAAAATGAAAAACTTCTGTTCATCAAAGACACAATCAACAGAGTGAAAGGTGACCTATGAAATGGTAAAAAATACTTTGCAATTCATATATAAGATGAGGGGTTAATATCTAGAATATTCAAAGAACTCCTACAACTCAACAACAAAATCAAATAACCTGATTAAAAAATGGTCAAAATACTTGAACACATATTTCTTCAAAGATGACATACAAATGGCCAGCATGGTTATCCTATATAATAAAGAGCTAATATGCTAATTAGACCAAATGGCAGATTGACCTTCTTGAATCACCAGTGGGCAGAGGGTGAGACCTCAAGGCAGCCAACTGAGGCACCCAGGCCTGTGAGGGCCAAGGCAGCCAGGGCTGTGAGGGCCAAGCCCTTTGCACAGATTTTGTTCATCTGGCCTCTAGTGAATAGATATCCAACATCACTGATCCTTAGAGAAATCAAATCCAAACAACAACGAGATATCTTTGTATACCCATTAGGATGGTCACTGTTGGAAACATAGAAAATGACCAGTGTTGGCACAAAATGGAAAAACTGGAGCCGGGCCAAGTGTGGGTGAAAATGCAAAATGGTGCAGCTACTACAGAAAACAATTTGGAGGCAGATAAGAAATAAACTTACCATGTAGCATGTGGTCCAACAACCTCACTTCTGCTTTTATATCCAAAGGAATGGAAAGCAGGACTTTGAAGAGATATTTACACATCCATTTTCATTGCAGAATTATTCACAATAGCCAAGAGGTGGAAGCAACTCTATTTCTCATAGAGTAACATAAAAAATGCAGCGCATACATACAATGGTACCTTATTCAGCCGTATAAATATTGTAATTCTGGATAGTATGCTCCATGAAACAAGCCAGTCACAAAAAGACAGGAACAGTGTGTTCCACTTATATGTATCTCAAGTATTCAAATTTACAGAAACAAAGAATGTTGGTCACTAAGAGCAAGAGAGGCAGCAAGGATAATACCAAGATTTACTAGAAGAATTGATTTGACCTTGACTGAGAAGAGGAGGATTTGGGGAGGATCTGGTTGAGAGGTGGGGAGGATAAAGGTCTTTGTTTTGCACACCTTACAATAGAGGTGCCCGATTATGTCTAGGAAAGATACCGCAGATCGGCTTAACTCATTCTCTCCTTAAACCTTTGGGAAACACACACACACACACACACACACACACACACACACACACACACAAAAAAAAAACAAAACAAAAAAAAAAACAGAAACAAACACACAAATGAAAAAAACAATTCAGAAGCTGGAGATAGCAATTCCAGGAATTTCTGACACCAGAATCGATGTGTGAGATCTGGAGAAGGAAAGCGGTTTTGTGCAGTGTGCGTTGTGACTCTCCCACATTCAGGGCCACGGAGCTGGTGGGTCCTGGCCTGTGGATTTGGAGGCTGCAGAGGGACTGTTACTCAAGACCAATGCAGCATGTCCATTTCCCAGTGTTTTCATCCAGGAAGTAACAGCAACACTTTAGCAAATCAAGTCTCCAGTCCTGCCCTTAGAAATGATTCAGGAAACTGCAAATTTAGTCTGCTTCCCAATACATAAAAATTAAATAAAATAAGTAATACTTTTCTTGAACAGGAAGGCAGACCACTTATGGTCTGGTTAATGAACTGAGAATAGTAATTTTTGTCTTTTTCATTTTATATTATTTTATTTTATTTCTATAACCATTTATTTTAATTTTATCCTCCTGATATAAAACAAAACAAAACAAAACAAAACAAATATAAAAAAATATGCCAGTGTCCATTATATATCATTTGGAAAAAGAGCCAAGTCGTTTGGGCTTCAAGGACAAATCTTAATCAGTTTGGAAGACCCAGAGAAGGTAAATTGTTTTGAGGTGATCCTCTACAACCCAAGGAGATTTTAACTCCCCCTGCAGGTGGAACATGAAATAGTTATTCCATGTCTGATATTCACACTGTAAGCAAAGCCAGGTAGCAGTTCTCTCCTGTTGGATATTCTTTCTTGTATTTGTGACAACATTGAATGTAGCCTGATAAGCCCTGTGTCTCTGTGTGTTTTGTTAAAAGTTATCACAGGAAGGTTCTGGTTTCTTTAGGCAATACTGAGGATATCTGCCCCAAACAATGAGAGCTCCCCTGGATGGAAGCAAACTTATTCAAATGACATTCTTTGAGTTTATTTACTAATTTTTTGAATTATCTATTGCAAAGTCCTTCCTATTGACAGATGAAAACTCACCTGATTTCGTTCTCTTCACCAATTTTCTCTCTCTCTCTCTCTCTCTCTCTCTCTCTCTCTCTCTCTCTCTCTCTCTTTCTCTCCAGTATTTTTCCAAAGACCAATATTTAATGTAGACTTATTGTGTCTATTTAATGCCATTCACATTTGGGCCGACTACCTGAGATTTCTTTAAATTTGAATCTCCGGAGAACATCGTAGACAGAGAACCTTCCTTCTGTGAGCTACAGAGGTGGGCATGGGATGGTCCTGTTCATTAGACCCTTGTAATGCCATAAACAATTTTTCTCTACATTCCTTCACAGATTCTCCAGGTTTCCTTGCTGCTGTACTGCTCTCTGGTGGTCACATTACAGAATTTTCCCAACCAATGGTAGGTGCAAGACTATGAAAAGTCACGTGAAAGTTCTGGGCTCTAGTTCAAATTAAGAATTTCAGGATGACAAAAGCAGACTATTAAACCTTCCACAGGCCCTTCTAAGTGGCTGTACAAATTATGATCCCATGAAGAGGCCCTCCCTCCCAGGGCAAATGGATGTGTTCATTTTCCAAGTAAATTCAATGCCAAACTCAAGTCATAAAAATGGCGAGAACTAGAGGCTTTCCTCCTAAAGTAAAACAAAACTGTAAGTTTCTAAATGCCTTAGTAAGACACATGTGCTCCAAAGGGTGGAAGTGATGCCTGCTAACGTTGATGTTCTAAGACAATGACATCAGTGATGACAGTGATGCCAGAGACAAGATCAACTCTTGTGATCAGCACTTTAAGCAAAGCATGAGCTATAGGGCCATCCACATCTGTGACCATTCAGGGATATGCCACATCTATGGCTCCACTAGTCTGGGCCATGCTGGACGTACCCTCGAGAGAAAAGGACAAGTTCCTAATTGATGTTAGAAGAATGAAAGGTGCTTTGTGAAACCTCTGGTGAGACCTAATAAAATAATTACTCCTGGGAAGATCCCTTGTGAAGAAGGCCATATCTTCTGCAGCAATAAAACAACAGCTCCCAGCAGGCTTCTAGGCCTGAGGAGAGATGGTGAGTCTGAACGTGTCTGTAATGTGACCAGGTTGGCAGAACTGCCCATCATAACCTGGGTTCTACCACACCCACCAACATAAGTTCAGGTGAGGAGAGAAGCATCCATCACAGATGGAAGTGACACATCCTCGATTAGACAAGGACAGGTGGGTACTACCACTAGATCCCTGTGACCTACCACAGAACTCTTACCTGTGGAATAACAGAAAGTTACTCTCACTAGTCAACAAAGAAGGAAAATGCTCCACACATTCCAAGTTCATGCCAGCCCTCAAGTTCTTCTCCCCCAATATACACATACCATCAGCCTTTTCCTTGCCTGGCCCAGGCTCCTAATCAGACTTACTGGCTGACATACAAATCCCCAGGGGCATGGCTAACATGTTTACTCAGTTGAGGCACATTTTGGTGTATAGAGTTGAGATTGGCCTTTCATGGCTCTCACAGGCCGCGGGGAAACTGCTTTGTGAGCCAAATGCAGAGATGTCTCCAGGGTTGGAGCTGGAGGATGGACACCTCTGGCCCTCAATTTGGTCCTCACCCTCAAGCCAGCCCTGCATTCCCCACTTTCCCTAGGCTTCATGCCAACCCCTGTTCTAGTTTGACTACCCTGGACTTCAACTCATTTCCTGGCTCAAATACCACATTCCCTAGGCTCATCTTCTGCATTCATGGTGTCCCCATCCCTCCTCACTTTTCATACTCTTAACCCCCTACAAGATGCTCATTTGCGTTTCCTTTTTGTTTCTTATTTTATGTCTATTCTGTAACTCCTGCCTACCAGTATATTTGGTGCTCCCTCTTCTCACAAATGTCAGTACACTAATAAGAATCTTCAAGAACCTTATTCTTTCCCCCAACCCTGTGTCTCACCCCTTTCGCCTATCCAAGTTTGGGAGAATGGCATTCCCACTTCACTACACCAACTCCAGTGGCTTCTCCCACAACATGTAGAAAGTAGCCCCTCACTCATATCCCTCAGCCCCATCCAGAGCCCTGGCCAAAAAAGCCCACCTGCAGGGCACCTTTAGGTCCCCTTGACGTCATATAATGCCTAACATATCCAAACCCACCAGGCTTTAAAATTTATCATCCTGGCTGTGAACAGATCCTATCACTCAACAGCTCACCTCTAAGCCCACTTCTGCTTACCCACAATCCACCTCTAGCTAGCTCTCAAAGGAGTGTAACTAAATACCCCTAAGGCCACAAGGCACAGGAAAGATTTATTTGCACTTCCCAGGTTCTGGATGTGGACTCTCTAAGAACCGGCACCTGACAATTGTAAAAACAATGAAGAAAACAAAGTATGAGGACACCTGTCTGGACTGAGCTACAGGTCACGGGGGGCACAAAACAGCACCTTTAAATGACAGCCTGTGGGTGGCTGACATGTCCCAGACCAGCATGTTTACTAGAGTTTGTAAGGTACAAGGCAGAATATTTATTAAAATCTTTTTGATCTTGTTCCTTGAAGATGCAGTGGAAATAAATGTGAACACTGTTGAGGGCTTGGTCCCTGTGGACGTGTGCCCTTTCAGGCCTGCATGTCTTCTCATATTCTGGTGCAAAGGCCATTCTGAGGCAACTTGCAGCCTCAAAAGCATCTAAGAAGTCATGTCAGATGCTGCTGTGGATGCCAAGTCAGAAGGAAGGTAGGAAAACTAGAGACCTTTAAGTGGAGGATTTTAGCCTGATAAGGAAAGAAATTGGAAGATTTGAAAATAAGTTAAGGTTCGACAATGTGAGAAAATGACAGGATCAGCTAGTTACAGGTAGATGATGACAAAGTAAAACAGGGGTCCAACTCATATAAAGAGGCAAGGAAGACATTCTTCAGAACTCTCCAATAGGGCAGTGAGATGAAACTCAACACCCCTGAAAGAAAAGGCTGGCGTGATTTTAAGAAAGAAGAAGGAATTATAGGCATCTGTGTTTGCTAATGGACTTTACAGAAAAGAAATCTAAACCATTTCCTCAAGTCCTGGCAGGAGGTCTTTTCACATCTTGGTTGTAAATGTCCCCAGCCAAGTTAGGCTCCTACTCTCACTCAGAGACTGGGACACAGAGATACCAGGATGACTAAATTTCAAACAGTTGGGGCCAGGTCCTTGAGACAGTTATTCTCTGGGCCCTAACACTGGCAAGAAGCTTTTGAGGAGACTTATGTATATTTGAAAAGTGCAGAGAAAGAACCTGCAATTACTATTTATATTTATAAAAGAAATGGTCTACGGATGGAAGACAAAGGCATTCTGTCAGGAAGAAACTGTGTAAACGTTAGTGACTCTCGGGGAACATTAAGGCCTCTAGTTCAGAACAAAACTGCTTTCTGCACAGTGAAGGGAAACACAACTAAATCTCTTTTAGCCAAGACCCAGTTAACATCCTAATCATTCCAGCAATGAATTACGAGGTGCAATTTCCTAGCAATGTATAAACAGTTGCAATGTAGCTGAGAGTTCCTGAACACAGCCAGGATCTGATCTCCCAGAATGCTGTGCTTCGAGAGTTCTCCGTGGAGACATTACATTGCTGTCTACAGTCACCTTCGTTTTGACCACAGGTCCCCTCCAAGGAAGAAGAGTATTCTCCATCCTACAACATGGCTGGTGTCACTGGATTTGGCCTGATTAGTGACCTAAGTGCAGAGGAACTGACATTTACCACATAATTTGCTCTGATGCAGGTTTTTCTATGAAACCAAAGATGGGAGTTCTAACAGCCTCTTGAGGTTAGGAAGCCTCACCAACTAGAATTGGGTAATGCCCTCATCTCCAAGAGATTCCAAAAAACCCCACAGGTCAAATTTAGCTCCATAAAAGGTCAGGTTATTTCTAATTCTGTGGGCATCAGTCTGAACTATGACATTGCAGTCAAAGCCTTGGTTGTGTTAATAAGGTTTCCAATTATACCCTATTAACAAGGAATACAGAGTCCTACTTACTTTATGCAAATAAGTCTATAGCCATATAAATAAAAATACTCAAAGAGACTTAAGAAATGTTATGAAATAAGTCAAACAGGGAGAGAAAAAAAAGATCAGTGTTGTTACCCACATGGTTGTCCTCCTGTCCATTCCCATTGCCAACAACAGTGGCTGGGCATCCACTACATGTCCCCCTGGAGGAGGGACAGAGCTTGGATTTATGTAAACTCATCACATGCACCCAGGGTAATCACACAGCCACTGCCATTCTCTTGAAAGACTCGGTTTCAACTCCCCTGTGGAGATGGTACAACTTACACCACACAGAGGTGGGATCTGGTATAGACTATCATCTTAAGTCAACAATAATGACAATGTCAGGTCACTTTTTTGAGCATTTATTGACTCAATGCAAATCTTCTAAGGACTTTCCACCCTCACAACAATCTAATTAAAAGGCACAAAAGATTATTCAGAGTTTAGTAACCTATAGGAGAGGAGGAGGGTCACTAATATTTTACATCCAGCTCAACTGGCTCACTTTCAGCTGAACTGATGGGATGGGAAACTTCACACTGGTAATTCCCAGCATCTTCCCTCCAGACAGGGTCTATGGTGAGGGTGCTGTCGTTCCAGGACAGCTTCATCTGCTCTGTCAGCCGCAGATTCATGCCATTGAAGAACCACTGGGTGGAGACTGCATTTGTGTAGCAGGTCAGGACCACGGAATCCTTATGCTCCATGACTGTAGTGTTGCTGACTAGGAGGGTGGGCACTCTCACTGGCTCGGTGGAGAAATAAAGGGCAAGGATAATTGAGAGTGGGCTTGGGACCTGGGCCTTGCTAGCTCCTCAGAAATCGTAGCCACTCAGAATCCACTGTGAGCTCTGTAAGGTCACCAGAGGATGGTTGTGATCTCTGCAGAAGGACAATTCTCTTTGCTCAGGGGACGATGTGTAGGGAAAAGGTTTCACCTCTTCTCTGAACCAAGATCACCCCTGACCTCTTCCCATAGACATCTTTGTAGTCTCAACACAGGGAACCCTTTCGCAGACAACGTGTCCTATAACCTCACTGTAAGGTGGAGTTTTGCTCTCATGAGCTTTTACTGACACTTTCCTACAAGTTATTTTGACTTAAAAATTCCATGTATGTTGCGAAAGGCAATCTTGCCACTTCTGACTACTATTGGGGTCAAGGGGACTTTGCAGAAAGTGAACGGGCATTTAACTATTGTGAAATAACTCATTAGGCAATAAAGATGCCCAACCCAGTTTTCATGACCTTGGATCTGGATAAGTACCATCTATAGGATTCCTCAGTCTGAACAGGACTTTATTTCCAGGCCTGCTGATTGCATATAATGGTAAAATAAATCACTAAAGAGAAATGGTTATGATTTTAAGAAAAGACAAAAACTGTAGGAATAGGAGGAAATTACTTAATATAGTAAAGACCACACATGAAAGTCCACAGCTAACACATTACTTCATGGAGAACCTCTGAAAACAGTACTAACATTATGAATAAGACAAGGATGCTGTTTTTCCCTTAATTCAACTAGTCAGGAAAATCAGGCAAGAAGATGAGATAAGAGCTATCCAATTTAGAGGGGAATAAGAAAATATCTTTTTAAAAAGACAACATAATCTTATTGTAGAACACCCTGAAGATTTCACCACATACATACCTAAAACAACTATTATCACTAATAAAAAAGATGAAGTCGCCAGAGACCAAATCAACACTCAGCATCATTTTCATTTTTAAGCATAAATGAACAATCCTCAAATAAAATAATGAAAATAGTTCCATTTATAATAGCATCAAAAAGACTAGATGCTTAGGGTTAAGCATAATAATGTGGAAGATGAATACACTGAAAACTACCAAAGATTTCTAAAAGTAAAGAAAAAAGAAATAACTGGAAAGGCATCAATGTTCATTGATTCCAAGACCACCAACTCTCTACATATTTGAAATAATCCCTTTCAAAACCCTAATTACTTTTTTTCAGAAATAAAAAAAAAAATCCATCCCAGAATTTATGAGGAATTCAATGGATCCCAAATGTTTGCTACAATCTTAAAAAGGATGCATTGAAATTGGAGGTCTCACTGTTACTAATTTCAAATCCTACTACAAAGGGAAAGTAACCAAAATAGTTGCACTGGTATAAAGACTTCTATTTGTCAAAAGACACAATCATATGGTTTTGATAAAGGAGCTAAGACTGTTCAATGGAGAAAGGACAATATTTTGAACAAATGCTGTTGAACAGCAATATTTTCATGCAAACAAATAAGGGGCACCATTGCTTATCAGACACACAACAATTAAATCAGAATGGATTGAATCCTAAAGCTAAGAACTAAAATTATAAAACTCTTAGAAGAAAACATAGGGGTAAGCAGTATGGCATTGGATTTGGCAGTGATTTCTTGAATATGAAATTGGAAACTCAGACAAGAAAAGATTAGATAATTTAGATTTTTGTCAAAATGGAAAACCTCTGTTCATCCAAGGACACAATCAACAGAGTGAAAGGTGATCTGTGGAATGATAGAAAATCCTTTGCAAATCATTAATAGGATGGGGGGTTATTATCCAGAATATATGAAGATCTCCTACAACTCAACAAGAGCAACACCAAATAAACTGATTTATAAAATGGGCAAACCTCATGAATACACATTTCTCCAGAGAAGATATACAAATGGTCAATAAGCCCAGGAAAATGTCCTCAACATCACTATCATTAGAAAAGTATAAATCAAAACTCTCAAAGTTAATGCTTGTGATATTGAGTGTGGGTAACTCGACTGAGCAGGTAACAGGAGAACACTGCCCTGTGGGACACTTGAGTCCTCCAAGCCTTCTTCAATCAGTGTTGGCATCTCTCACCTCTCAGCCAACTTAAAGGAATAAGGCAGGTCTATGTATCACAAGACAAATGCCTGGGGCTCTGAGCCCCCAGAGAACTTAAATCCTCTATGTCTGGGAGAAAGCACAGCCTTTCTCAGGAGCCAAGACTGTCCATTGGAGAAAGGACAGCCTTTCAACAAATAAAGGGAACCATTCAATATATTCGCCACATTTGCTTGTGGGAAAACAGAGAACTTAGAGTTAAGACACCTCCTGCCCCTCTAATCTGCCCACACCTCTCCTAGTTCTTCACTGACCAGCTGACTGCAGTTTTTCCTAGATGCACAGACCTTCATTGTTCAGCGGAGGTGTGTTTCTAAGAGTCACCATTTCCCAGGACATCTTAGAGACTCAGATTGGAGCAGAAATAAAACGGGGGACCAGGATCAAACCTGTGGTCAGTTGACTACTCAGGCCTCGGGGCCAAGAGCAGGGTCAGGCATTCCCAAGTGAGTGTGACTGACATGGGCCAGTGAGCCAATAAATGATAGAGCAGAGCCCAACAAACTAGCCAGAAAGGAGTGAAGGGACAGGCAGGATCTGATTGAGGCAGGAGAAACATATGCTTTGCCCTTGGTCATTAAAGTCATTCTCCCTCTGCAGAGGGCAGGTGAGGCTTGTGCAGATGCAGAAGGGGTGATGAATGGCAGGAGGGGAGCATGGGTTGCTGACATTCAGACCCTTGTGGACCATTTGTGTTTGGTGGGTATGAGATAGAAATTTGGAAAGATATTAAAATTCCCCCATATGGAAAAATTACTATTAATTCCCCAGGGCCTAAGAGCAATAGCAAGAAGGACTATTTCTCTAGAGAACAGCAAAGGGTTGAGACATGGGTCTCAACCCCTGGAGTGACAGGGAGCCTTTTCCATGTCGCCAGAATTCCAAGGACTCTGCATCCAGGTTTCAACCTCTGAGGAGGTTATAGCTCATTCCTTCCTTCAGTAGCCATTTATTTCTTCCTAATTCATCAAAACAACCGAGTGTTACCTCTTGATCCCTTAGCTGGTTACAAGTGTAAAAGGGGGAGCCAGCTGGCAAAGTCCTTTCCTTTATATCCAGTGGGAATGACACCAACACATCCAGACACAAATCAGTGGTTTCACCTCCAGTGCAGGGAGGGGTGGATCAGCCACCTGAGGGGAAGGTCTGGGTGTTCCCAGCACTGACTGATTGTTACTGTAGGTAATTTGATTCTAGAGTACAAATAAATTAATTCACCATTTGGTGTTATTTTCTAGACCACAGTCTCTCTCTCTGAACGGGGGATGCCTAAGGGAAGATCTACCAATGTTTGCTTTAGGGATCCCTCTGGGATGGAGGAGAGGTAATGGCTGCAGACAGACCTTGAGTCACTCTCATGGTCTGTGTGGCTCTGCTTTAGTGACTATATCTCCCTGTGCCTTGATTTCCTCTCAATGCAGTACGATGAACATTTGACTGCCAGGGTGTCAGTGTATTAACAATAAAATATTCACAGTATCTGACTAAACATTGGCACAGGGGAGCTTCTCAAATGAGGGGCATCTGTTAATGATCAATTCCAAGAGAGAATCTCCTGGGCTGATCCCTGGTGGATGAGGAGCTGCCAGGAGCATCTTTCCTCCTTTTTGTTCCCTGTGATTCTGACCTTTCTCTGGACTCTCCTAAATGTTTCAGTGTAGTTCACAAATGGCCTGGCAACCTTGTGCATCTGTGCTAGCCACACTCAGTCTCAGGTGAAGCACCGCCCCTATCCACATGTGCCTCATGGGCCTTAGCTGTGACTTCTGAGCAGCTCAAAAGCCTTGTGACTCAGACACCTGGGAAACCATTGCACCCACTCAGCCATTCCCAGGAAGTTAACCCCAACCTGACACAGGATCCCCAGGGTCCCTGGAGTCAGAATCCCTGGGGCAGGGGTCTGGGCGGTGCTGCCAAAGCTGAGCTTCTTCATGAGGATTGCAGGGGCTCCTCAGGATGGTCCCTGGCCAGCCCTGCAGGGTTTTTCTCAGGGTCATGGTCATGGGGAGGGGCCGAGGGAACCGGACTGAGACTTGTCTCTCTCTGCTGAGCGACTCCCATCAGGCTGCCCCTTCTCTCTGTGGAGAATGTCTGCAGGGCTGGAATCCGGGAAGGGAACTCTGATCTTAGAAAGTTTCTCTCCACTGTGTGTTCCTGCACTAAATGCCCAAACCCAACCTGGGAGATGATGCAGAGGGGAATGGACGAGAGTCCAAGGCTGTCAGTCCTGTGTGTTCACCCACCCAACACCCAGAGGTCCGAGAGCCATCACTCATCCTATACATTGTGCCGTTCAAATCCTATTTCTTTTTTTGAGCCTCAAAGGTAGACCACTAGGTGTAGATTCCTGTCTCCTTCAGGGTGACCCTCTTTAACCGTAAGGATCCATCAAAGTGTATTTGCTCTCAACCGCTGTATGCATGCCCTGTTCTATAAGTTCTTATGTGCAATGCAAGACTTGCAACATTCTGTCTGAAGTTTGCTCCTTCCCCCCTGTACCACATGAAGCCTATATAATTGGGAGGCATATTGCGGATAAGTAGAATCACATCCTTCCCTTCGGCAGCATTGGTTGACACAATAGCGAGTTGGACATTGGTGGACGGGCTCCAGAAATCTCAGAATGAAACTAGGAGCGAAGAGAGAAATTAATCAATATTTCGATGTATATATTGAGATGGAAAGATGAGGCCCTGGATTTCAAACAAGTTTCTTCATCTCAGCCTTGGTGTGTGTGTGTGTGTGAGTGTGTGTGTGTTAGTGTGGTCAAGGTCAACAGGATGACCACCAATACTTCAGCACATGTGAACCTGTTACTTTTTCTGTTTCTCAGTCTCTTTTCCAGGTGTCTGTTTGGCTCACTCACTCACTGCCCTCAGACCCCTGCTGACACTTTGGGGTGTCCATGGGAGGCACCTTCATGGAACACTTCCCTAAAGACTCTCTGTTAATCACTTTCTGACCTGTCTCTGCTCTATTCCTTTCATAACACTGTGGGTACCTGACATCACATGTAGATATTTTCTTATCTCTCTCCACCCACAGAACGTGAGCTCCATGGGGACAGGTGCTTGTCAGATCTTGCATCCGGAGTGCCTGCAATAGGCTGCAAATACCTGTGGGTGAATGAATGTTCCCTGAGTCCTACACTCTTGGGGTGTAATTCTCTTGAGGCTGGTGGTAAGGATGATGTTTGTACCCCTGATTAAGTTTTTCTCTGGTGCCACCTGAAATAAATTGTTATTATTATGGTCACTTTCCAAAATTCAATACTCAGTGATGAATAACATAGGAATTAACAACAACTGAAGTTTACCTGCCCCCCACCACTTCTAATTCATGAGATTTCCATTTACCTTTTACCCATCTCCCTTACCCATCCTACTCTGCCCCCTGTCCTCTCCTCTCAGGTCCACACTAAGCCCTCCCTCCACTCTCAGAGTGCACTTCTCCCCAGGAGACCCCAGCAAGGCCCCGTCTTTACCCCTTCAGTTCCCCCCTGAGGGATTTTTCCCTTCCTTACTGGCCAACAGGAGACAATTCCAGGGGACAGGTCCTCTGTAGACAGGGGCTGAGAGTGACTCCATGGTGTCTGCTGCCTGCACTGTCCCTCCCTTGGCGAGAAGAGCTTGGCATCCAGGAAAGCTCAAAGGAACCACTATAGAAGCTGGTGGGATCTGCTGTCCCTCTTTACTGTGCACTGGGCCTCCTCCTGTTGCAAGATCCCTTACCTGGTTACGTGGACCAGGGCAGAGTTTGTGCCAAGGACCCAGCTCCGCCTCCCCTCATTTTTGCCACCCTTTCCTCCTCCTTCCAGCTTCCCATCCCTCTAAATTTTGGTTCCCTTGAAGCTGCTGAGGCATCTGAACATACACACACACACTCACACTCACACACACATACACACACACACACACACACACACACACACACTTACATGCTCTGTTTGGAAAAGCACCAGCCTGGGGCATCCAGGGCATACGCATTCCGCATGGCTCCCAGTCAAGTGCACAGAAGCCTTCCCCACAGCCCCCTCTCTTTCACATTTGACTATTCCCTTCAATGCTGGAACTCTTCTCACCGGGATGTCACCAGCGCTGTTCATCGGATCACCTGTGAAACATTGTAAATATTGCAATGCCCAGGTGACACCATAGGTGCTGCTTCAGCAGCTGTCCAGCTAATGTGGATGCCCAACCAGGATAAGATCGATCTGGTGATGTGGTGATGGGACACCCCTCTCCCTCTCCTGTGCACAGGGAGGGTCTCCACATCCTGTTAAAATGCAGATTCTGAGTCGGCAGGTGTGCGGTGGACCAGAGACTCTGAATCTGATGAGCTCTCAGGGAAGGTGGGTCTTACTGGCCTATGGAGCCCACTTGCAACAGCAAGGCTGATGGGGCCACGTGTCCCCTGAGAGGATGATCCGCTCATCCCAGCATTGGCCTCTGTTGTATCTTGGTCTTGGCTCTGTCAGCACCACATAGAGAGCCCTACAGGCCCCAAACTGAGGAATATTTCTCTTTGTAACACAGAAACCCAGCTGGGCACCTTGTGTACTTCGTGTTCTCAAATGCACTGGGAAGCTCAAATTTCCACCCAGCAGGAGGGCACAGAAGTGACTGTGGGTGTAAGAAGGGGTCAATCTGGTTGACAATTGCAGAGGGGACCCTCCCTCTATCTCAGGTTATCACTAGCCTGGCCTTTGTTTCCAGGGACAGAGACCCAGGACCAGGAGTCTCAGGAGGCCCTGCAGTTCCTGGGAGTGAAGGGGAAGGTTTCCTGCACGTCCTGGGAAGAAAGGTTTGTGGTGGGAGCTCAGGAGGCTGTGGGCTCCCTGGCCATCAGGGGTAGTTTCTGGGAGACCCTCCCTCTCTGTTGGCTCAGCCTGTCCTGTGCTCCCTGACCTTGGTGAGGTCTCTGCCCTCTGTCTGGGGGAGTTTCCTTTCATTACCCCACCTTGTTGATGGGTGGTGCCAGGCATGGGACAGGGAGCAGCAATTAGAACCCTGAGAAAGCAGGTGCTCTTGGGCCTGTTAAAGTGAGAAACTTCCCAACCTGTGAAGATTTTCAGGAGTTTATTTGAACCTAGCTAATGTCATATGCCTGGAACAAGATATCAAATCCTGAGCTTTGCAGTTGTGCAACTTATTTTATACATTATAATAAAAAAAAAGATGGAAAAAGTTGTGTGAAATCCATTAGGAAGTGAAGAAATTTCTAGAATTGATAAATAGCAAAATGGAAAAACACATTTATTTTTTTTTTTACTTTGGTGGGTCCAGTATAATTAATATTTACAGCACATAGAGAGGTTATGCAAGGAACCAGGTAACATAAGAAGTATGTTGTCTCATATGCTGGTCCCAGAGTCTTTGCCTTCAAATCATCCTGCAAAAAACCAACTACTCTGATGTGTCAACGGCATGGTGTCCAAGATGCATAAGAACAGGGAACAGGGCTCACTTAACCTCAAGTCTGACCTTTGCTAACGAAGCTATAGGCCTGGCACATGAGTCCCTGACATCACCTGCCCTGTTAGGAATTTGTGATCAGATCATCCTGTGCAGTCATTTTTGGTCACTGAGCTCCTCAGGACTGCCATGTGACCTGCTGGGCTTGTCAGGCTTATTTTACAGCCCATTTTTATTGTTGTTGTTTTCTTCACGGTCCCTAAGAGTAGCAGGTGGGATACAGCAGTCATGACGGTGGGGTCCGAAAGCATGTGTGGGAGCAGGGAATGGAAATCAGGCTCCTTCTCCAGCTCCTTAGGCAAAGCCAGGTTCATGTGTGAATTCCCTGAGTTGTATGTGTGTTTAAATGTCTCCCCCTGGAGAGCAGAAGGAGACCTGCAGCCAAGGTTAGGTGCTGCACCATGGATGCTGAGTAAACAATGAGAGTTGACCCTGACACCTGGGCAGAGGTGGGCTCTGGCCTTCAAAATGAAAGGCCAGTCAGTCAGGGTCTAGTAACTGTGGGTCCCAGGCCTCCTGACTCCATCCCAGAGCAGGGTGATCCTAATAAGAGGAGAGGATCTGGGGCTGCTTCCATTTCAGAGGGGCTGAGGTTCCAGAGTATTATGAGTCCAGTGTCATGAGAACTGTCCTTCTGGTGGATGTGCTGTTTCAGGAGGAACTCTCTCTCCCAAAGGTTTCAAGAACAGAACCTGGTGATGTCTCTTCTGAGGCTTTTCATAGAGTCTGCCAAACTGGAGGGCTGATCCCCCAAATGCCCTGTGTGTCTCCATTTTCGCCTTGGGGTGTTGCATCGGAGTCACCTGTGTCCCTGTCCATCCTCTGCGGTAGTCCTCCCCACAGGGCCCAGGATCGAAAGCAGCTCCACTTTGTGTGTCTACCACAGGAGCTGTGGGTCCCTCTGTGAGGGGAGGGGAGGCCCCTGTGGGACCCTCAGTCCTCTGAGATGGAAGCAACCCTAGATCCTAGGTTCTCCTGTCCCATCTTGTTGCGCAAGTTCCTCTTGCTCCCCAAGACATCCTGGGCGGGTGAGACGTTCAGGGACTACAGGAAGGTGTCCCACAGTCCAAGAACCGTGTGTTTGGTAGTCATCCCCGGATTCCTTCGATGTCAGTATGAGCTCTCTTTTCCCATGGTAGTACCTCTAGCTGGGGTGAAAGGTCCAGAGTGTCTTCCAGGCCAGGACTTTGTGCGAAGACAATGAACAAAGGTTGCTGTCCCGGCCCCAGGAATATGAGATATCACTCACAAAGTGGAAATGGGGAGGGCTGAGATTTTCTGGGAATGAAGAATGGTCAGACTCTTCATTTTTAGTTGGTCCTATATCCCTCCCCCCTGATTGTGTGAGGGGGAAAAACCCATCCCTGAGTCATCCCCACACACTTGTGGCCTCCTCCCATGATGACGCCAATGTCTTCGTACTTATACGGAACATAGTTTGACCACTAGTGTCACACAGGGTGACAAGCTTCCATTTGGTGGTTTCTCACTTTCATTTAATGAGTGTTTACTGAGCATCTGTGATGTATCAGACCCTGGATTGGCCCTGGGACCTGAGAGAACAGGACATAGGTGGGACCTGTGCTCATGGAGTTTACCTTGTAACAAAGACAGGCTCTCAGAGAAATCACAGCACTAAGGAGTTAATTATAATCCAGAGAAAGACCATGAAGAAAGAGTTGTATGTACGTGAGACTCAGCTTGTCTGGGGATCACGGAGAGCACTTCTGAGAAAGTGACCTCTTGGCTGAGACCTGAAGCATGAGTGGCCATTCACCCTTTGAACAGAGGGTCATGGGGAAGAGCTGCCTGCAGAGGAGTGGACTTTGGTGGGAAGATGCCTGGCTCAATGGAAGAGCTTTCAAAGTCCAGTGTGGGCAGTGTGAAGAGTGAGAAGGAATGTGGCCTGAGTAATGCTGGTGAGGTTGGTCCCTTCTGGGCTGTGGGTGCTGCTGAGGTGGGGTCAGCAGACACCTGAGGAGGCTGCAGGCTGTGGAATAGTTCACCCCCATTTGATGGACAAGCTGAAATATGTGTAAGAAAAAAAGTCACGTTACAGTTTTGAATTTTCTATTGAACTTATACTTCAAACAATATTTCATATGTGTAGAGTAAAATTTTAGCATATTTATTGAGTTTTAGTTGGCATGAAATAACCTTACCATTTTGAAAGTATACACTTTATTAAGCATAGCCAAATGCATGCACCAGAGAAGTTGTTACAATAAAGAAAATGAACATGTGCTTCACTCTTAAAGCCTCCTCGGGCCCTCTGGTAATCTCCTCATTCTGTCCCTCTCCCAATCCCTCCAACTCTTTTCTGCTTTCAGTCATTATTGATGAGTTTGCATTTTCTGCAGTTTTCATAATTTGAACCATATAATATGTAATTTTGGGCGAATGTTGGCTTCTAGATTCAACGCCACCATCTTGAAATTGTTATTTCCTTTTTAATCCCTCAGGTCTATTACATTGTAGGATGCACCAAACTTGTTTAGCCACTTACCCAGTCATGGACATTTGTGTTGATTCCCATTTTGGACTATTACAAGTAAAGCAGGCATTAACATTTGTGCAGCAAGGTCTTTAGCACAGAAATAGGTGCATGTAAAGCCAATGCAGGGCTAGAAAAATGGAAGTCAGGGACTTGACAAAGGAAGTCTGGTTTCAAGGTCACACTTCCTCAGCCCCATCCAGAGGGAAAGAAACACCTGCTTCTTCACATAAAGCTCTGTCTGCAGAGCCCACCCACCAGGAGCAGGAATCACAGACCCTTCTCCCTTCCAGAGTCCTAACTACACACAAGTGCATCTCAGAGGCTGAAATTAATTCACACCTGGATTCCCAGTCATTAGAAGTGGGAAGGGTGGTATATAACCTTTTGGCCCCTCTGGTATAGGAGGAAATATAGAAAGGGGTGGAGTATAGATGTCAAGTGCCAATAGACAATACATGGCATGGTTGAGTCCACTTGCAGGCTCTGTGACTCTGGGCAAGTGATCTCAACTCAGAAAGCCTCAGTTTCCTAATGTGATTTCATAGAAAGATATTTCCTGTTTCTTAGAATAAAGCAGTTTAAATTCTTGAAATTTTCTGAGTGATATGGACAATAAGAGTGTCTTTTGTCCCAATGAGGCAACCCCTGACAGGCCTCTGGATAGTTTCAGGGTGAGGACTGGTTGCCATAAAGGCCTAATCTTGATTAGAAGCTTGGAATTTTCAGCAGTCAACGTAAGAAACATTTAAACCTGTAGAGAATTTTTATGAGTTTGAGTTCAACTGACGACAATTGCCAGGAAGCAAAATCTCAACAAAAAATGGCAGTTTTGCACCATATGTTATGCATTACAATCAAAGCTGGAGGCATAAGGGGTTAAATAAAATCCATTGGTGATAGATTAGGAAGGTGGGAGAAAGCAAAACATGGAAACCTCTGAAATTGGATAAAAAGTAAAACAAATAGACACATACATCTTTTACATTGGTTGATAGAGGATAGTTAGCAGCTAACCATTAACATGATGACAATAGCAATTAGGGGTTCTATTGCTTCTCTTCTGTGCAGTAAGAGTCCGGAGAAAAAGAAAAAAAATTTCCTGATATTTCAAAACTAAGTCATCATGAACGCAAAAAGACCATAGACATGTTCTGTTAACATAAAAATTAAGCTCTGTTAGGAAAAAATACCTAAGACATAATTACCTACCATGACTCACTTTTAGTTAGAAAGTTGTCATTTCAGGTCATCCTATGTGGTTGATTTAGGTCTCAGATTTTGCAAATCATACTATGCAGGCCTGCTCTGAGCTTGTCAGCTTTAGTATGTGGCCCCTTTTTCATCCACACCTCCCCGTATGTGTCATAAATCAAACGGAATGATTTACTGATGACCAACGTTTTGTTTGGAAAATGTGGTCCCATGGTGCTAGAAAGGCTCATCACTAGGAAGTCTTATTTTATCTAGCTGAACAAAGGACCATTGGGGATAGGATAAGACTGTAACCTTGGATGGAAGTCAAGCTCAAATTTTTTCAAAAGTGAAAAGGAGGTAAATGGGAGCCAGTCAGGTTCCACTGGTCTTCATTAAGAAAAACACTTTGGCCCTGAGAAATGTTGCTAAATGATTAGAGTATCAACCTGCAGTTCATTGTTAAGGTCAGGTGTCTGGGTTATAGGTTCAATTCATGGTCCCAATCAGGATGCATTCAGGAGAGAGCCAATTGTGTTTCTCTCACATCGATGTACCTCTCTCTCTCTCTTTTTCTCTCTCCCTCCCTTTCTACTCTCTCCCTTCTACTTTCTCTAAGAATCAGTGGAAACAAGATTCTTGGGTTAGGATTTAAAAAAACAAACAAACAAAAAACAATTAAAAATAAAGAAAAACATTTTGGGTCATTCTTAACCTATAAGCTATCATGATCCAAATTTTGCTGTCTGTCTCATTTCTCTGTATTTTGCATCTAGTATAACATTTGCTTATAGTTTGATGGAACACTATACACCTCTTCAGTTTACACAATCTGATCATGAGATGGGTTCCCATTTACAATGGTCCACTTCTTTCCCATTGAAAACATTCAAGGGTCATTCATTATTAATCTGATTCCTTCTGGTTGTGCAATTTGGAACTGTAATCATATTTGGGGAGAAGGCTGTAAGAACCCAATGGTGTATATTACAATTATCTGATAAAAATTTCATAGACCAGGAAGACAGTAAGATTATCATAAGTAAATTTCCTGTGCCTCAGCTGCAGTTATAGAGGACCATGTTTTTGTAGCTACTTCAGCTTCATTTAAATTAATATGGTTAGTAATGTTTGTTGGGTTAGGGTGTAAGCCAGCTGTGGGCAAACTACGGCCCGCGGGCCAGATCCGGCCCGTTTGAAATGAATAAAACTAAAAAAAAAAAAAAAAAAAGACCGCACCCTTTTATGTAATGATGTTTACTTTGAATTTGTATTAGTTCACACAAACACTCCATCCATGCTTTTGTTCCGGCCTCCGGTCCAGTTTAAGAACCCAATGTGGCCCTCCAGTCAAAAAGTTTGCCCACCCCTGGTGTAAGCATACCTCCATAATGAGGTTCTGGCATTTCTACATAAAATTTCTCAATATTCCTTTTCCACTAACTTCTAAAGATTCCCTTGTTTTCAGTTTGCCTCCTTTTACTCATTCAGAAATAATTAACTTGTTAGGTCAAACTACTTACTTTTAACTTCTCTTAAAAACACCCAGTCCATATATCAAAATAGCAAGCTTTTGCACAGCAAAGGAAACCATCAACAAAACAACAAGAAGACCCACAACACGGGAGAACATATTTACCAATGATATCACCAATAAGGGGTTAATCTCCAACATTTACAGGGAACTCATGGAACATAATAATAGGAAGATAAACAATCCAATCAAAAAATGGGCAAAGGACCTACATAGACACTGTTCGAAAGAGGACATACAGAAGGCCGAAAGACATGTGAAAACATGCTCAAAGTCACTAATTATATGAGAGATGCAAATCAAAATGACAATGTGGTATCATCTCACACTTGTCAGAATGGCTATCATCAACACATCAACAAGCAACAAGTGTTGGAGAGGATGTGGAGAAAAACGAACCCTTCTGCACTGCTGATGGGAATGCAGACTGGTGCAGCCACTGTGAAGAACAGTATGGAGCTTCCTCAAAAAACTAAAAATGGAACTCCCATTTGACCCAGTGATCCCACTTCTAGGAATATATCCCAAGAAATGAGAAACCTCAAACAGAAAGGATATATGCACCCCCATGTTCATAGAAGCACAATTCACCATAGATAAGATTTGGAAACAGCCTAAGTGCCCATCAGCAGATGAGTGGATTAGAAAACTGTGGTACATCTACACAATGGAATACTATGCTGTGGTAAAAAAGAAGGACCTCTTGCCTTTCGCAACAGCATGGATGGAACTGGAGAGCATTATGCTAAGTCAAATAAGCCAGTCAGAGAAAGATAAATACCACAGGATTTCACTCATTTGTGGATTATAGAGAACAACATAGACTGGTGAACAGGGACAGATCCAAAGACAGAGAAACAGCGATCAGACTATTAATCCCCAGAGGGAAAGTAGGGGAGGGAGGGGGTAAAAGGAAGAGATCAACCAAAGGACTTGTATGCTTGCATATAAGCCAAACCAATGGACATGGACAACAGGGGGATGAGAGCATGAGTGGGGGGGGGGGGAGGTAGATGGTGATAATAGGTGGGATAAGGACATATTTGTAATACCTTAACTAATAAAGAATTTTAAAAAATATAAATACCCAGTCCAGCTGGCATGGCTCAGTGGTTGAGCGTCAACCTATGAACTAAGAGGTCACAGTTCAATTTTCAGTCAAGGCAGTTGCCTAGGTTGTGGGCTCGACCCCCAGTGTACGGTGTGCAGGGAGTAGCCAAACAATGATTCTCTCTCATCATTGATGTTTCTATTTCTCTCTCCTCTTCCCTTCCTCTCTGAAATCAATAAAAATATTTTTAAAGAACACTCCAAGATCCCATTCCTTCCTTTTGCAATGGCATTCCCTCTACATTTCAACATGTTATCAGAAATAAAAGCCAGGCCCTGAGCAAATTTGCTTAAGACCAGCTGGTAGTGTGCATGTACTTGACTTCATGCAGGAAAGATTTCAGAATATGAGTCTAGGTGATTTTGAGACGACGTTTATTAAGGCTGGGGATAGTGAAACAAGGAAGGGCCTGGGATACAAGAATCAGTGAGAGAGAGACAAGGTGTGGCTGCTTTGATCTCTAGAAGCTTTATGGCAGAGAAGGGAGCCTATAAAAGCCTGCTGTCAGCTCACTGTAGAGTCAGAGGGAAGGTGACTTGGGGACAAGTTCAGGGGGTTAGCCCAAGATGAGCTATTGTTTCCCTGGTTGCAAATCTCCTGGGTACCACTTAGAGTTTAGGTGAAAGATAATTCATTGGAAAAGGAGATTTGAGTGGGTGTGCCCCAAGAGGGGCACATGCTGGATTCGTTGTTTTGACGGGTTTTATCTACTTTTCAAAGGTGGGGACTTAGGGGTGGTCTCAAGGAAGATCTCAATAGGATATTTATCAGCATTTCCAGGTTTTCCCTTTCAGATCGTGGTCTCCACTGATTGGTCAACAGCAGGACAGGGTATGACCAATGGTATGCCTGGGGAGGAAAGGCCACCCTGAAGGCAAGGTCTAGGAACAGTTTTGCCCATTGCTAGGTACCTGAGGCTTTCTGCCCTGGTGACCTTCTGCATCTGGCTGTAATTACTAGGCCAGGTTATTCAGCTATCTGTCTCAGTTTCCACATTCCACATGCCAAGTAATATTTCTAGCTTCTTACTACAATTTACTACATTTCTTGTGAATGACTTTCAAATATTTCTGACAGACTAGTGATGTGTCAAATGAACCAGTCACTAATATTCTTAAAAAGGAAGGGTTCTAGTAAATTAGGTTCTTATTTGTTTTTGTTTTTTTAATGGTTCTTATTTATACAGGACAAAATTGTTCCAGTTGAGCTAGAGTTGGCAGAAAAAAAGGGATGTTCAACAGAATAGAGTTACCCATGGGGTTAACAGTCAGTTACACCATCGGGGAAAATGGAAGGATCAGGGAAAGACTCCAGCTTACTTAATACCCTCACATGGGCCCTGGATCTAAACTTCTGGAACCCTTGTCCAGTCCTCACCTCACGGAGTCCTGGGCTAGGAGAGGTTTGTGAACTCCCTCAGAAGAATGAGTACAAAAAGATTGAAGGAAAAAGGAACAAAGCAATTGCTTCTTTAAAAATCCATCCTCGCCGAAACCGGTTTGGCTCAGTGGATGGAGGGTCGGCTTGTGGACTGAAAAGTCCCAGGTTTGATTCCGGTCAAGGGCATATACCTGGGTTGCGGGCACATCCCCAGTGGGAAATGTGCAGGAGGCAGCTGATCGATGTTTCTCTCTCATCTATGTTTCTAACTCTCCATCTCTCTCCCTTCCTCTCTGTGAAAAATCAATAAAATATATATTTTTAAAAAAAATCTATTCTCATTAACAACAATACCAAAATTAGAAGATTTAATACTGTTAACTGTCCATACTACTCAAAGCAGTTTGCAGATTTAATGAAATATATTGTAATCCCAAAGGCATTTTTAAATATATAAAAATATCATTCTTTATTCATATGATAACTCAAGGAATCCTGAGGAGCCAAAACATTCTTCCAAAATCGCCAATTTTCCTGATTTCAAAACACACTTCAAAGCTAAAGACTAGAGTGATACTGACATAAAGATAGACATACAGACCAATGGAACAGAATAGAGAGCCCAAAATAAACACCCTTTATATTATCAAATAATCCTCAATGAAGGTGCCAAAACCACACAATGGGGAAAAGACAGACTTCCACTAAAGGTATTGGGAAGATTGGATATTCTCAAGTAAAAGAATCTTATACGACATTTAAAAATTAATTCAAAATGTATTAAAGATCGCCCTAACCAGTTTCGCTCAGTGGATAGAGCGTCGGCCTGCAGACTGAAGGGTCACAGGTTCGATTCTGGTCAACGGCATATACCTTGGTTGCAGGCACATCCCCAGTAGTGGGTGTGCAGGAGGCAGCTGATTAATGTTTCTCTCTCATCGATGTTTCTAACTATTCCTCTCCTTTCCTCTCTGTAAAAAATCAAATATATATATATATATATATATATTAATGTATTAAAGATCTAAATGTAATACCAAAAACCATAACACGCACAGAATAGTCAGGGGAAAACTTCCTGACATTGTAGTTGACAATAGTTTCTTGGATATGATACCAAAAGCTCAGGGAACAACGGAAAATAGAAAATGGGCTACAGCCCGGCCAGCGTGCCTCAGTGGTTGAGCATCGAACTATGAATCAGGAGATTGAAGTTCAATTCCCAGTCAGGGCACATGCCAGGTTGTGGGCTCCATCCCCAGTGGGGAACTTGCAGGAGGCAGCTGATCAATGATCCTCTCTCATCATTGACATTTCTATCTCTCTTTCCCTCTTCCTTGCTATCTAAAATCAATAAAAATATATTAAAAAAGTATATGGGGCTACATTAAACTTAAAAAATATTGGCCATCAAAAAACAATCAACTGAGTGAAAAATAAACCTTCAGAATGAGAAAAAGTATTTGAAAATTATATATATATATATATATATATATATATATATATATATATATATATAATCTTAACTAATAAAGGGGAATATGCAAATTGATCATCACCCCATAATTGTCAAGATGGCTGAACCCACAGCAGAGGCCGAGTTCCTGTAATGAGCCTTAACGAGCAATCAGCAGGGACCTGAGGCTGTGTGGCACTGGGCCGGGGGCACGGGCACTGAGGCTGTACCTCCTGCCCAGCAGGGCTTGACAGGATATCAGGCCATGTCCCCCATCCAGCAGGCCTTGACAGGGGACCTCAGGCCATGCCCCAGCACCGGGCTGAGCAACCTGAGGCCATGCCCCCCGATCCAGCAGGGCTTGACATGGATGGGACCAGCTGGGTCTGGATCTAGCCCAGTGCGGGTGGGGCTGGCCAGGTCTGGGTCTCATGCGATTTTGAGGCACATGTGAGTGGGCAAGGACTTGACTCTGGTTCCCATGGCGCGCCCCAGGCTCTTACAGGAGGAAGATTTTTATATACATTTTACTAATTTTCTTTTATCTCTGACGCTTCTATTATAAAGGCAAATAGCAATATTAAAATACATTCTCTAATTTATTCCCTTTTAATATGCACAAATTTAGTGCACCGGGTCACTAGTATATATATATATATATATATATATATATATATATATATATATATATGAAGAGGTACATCTAGGGTATATAAAGAAACCCTACCATTCAACAACAATAAAAAGACCAATTTGCCTGATTAAAAAATGGTCAAAACACTATAATAGAAATTTTTCCAAAGAAGACATACAAATGGTCAAAAAGCTTATTAAAAGATGCCCAACATCATTATTCATTAAAGAAATCAAATACAAACACAAATGAAATATCCTTTCATACCCGTTAGGATGGTCTTGCAACTTTGCCAAATTCATTTATTAGATTTAGCTTTTTGGTTGAATCCTGTGGGTTCTCTATATACCATACATGTCATCTGTAAAAAATGACAGCTTTACTTCTTCCCTTTCAATTTGGGTGCCTGTTATTTCTTCTTGTTGTCTAATCTCTGTAGCTAGTACTTCCAGTGCTGTGCTAAATAAGAGTGGTGAAAGCAGATATCCCTGTCTTTTTTTCTGATCTTAAGGGAAACTATTTTAGCTTTTGCCCATTGATTATACAGTGATTGTAGGTTTTTCAAATATGGCCTTTATTATATTGATGTATGTTCTCTTTATTCACACTTTGTTGAGAGTTTTTATCATAAATTGGTTCTGGATTTTATTGAATGGCTTTTTGGTATCTATTGATATGATCATGTGATTTTTATATTTTATTTTGTTTATGTTATGTAACACATTTATTGTATTGCAAAGTTTATATAGACCTTGCATCTCTGGAATAAATCTCACTTTATCATGGTTTTTTTATTTTAAAATGTATTACTGGATTTGATATGTTAATATTTTGTTGAGTAGGTTAGCATGTCTGTTCATCAGGGATATTAACCTATAATTTTCTTTCTTTGTCGTATTTTTACCTTGCTTTGGTACTAGGATAATTTTGGCCTCATAAAAGAGCTTGGAAATCTTCCCTCTTCAATATTTTGGAATTGCTTTAGGAGGCTCTTTTTCTTGAATGTTCAGTAAAATTCATCTATGAAAGCTTCTGAACTCAGGATATTTTCTTCTTGGAATTTTTTTTAGAAAAATTGTATTACTGTTTTGCTTTCATTAGTTGTTATTGGTGCTTTCAGGTGTCTATTTTCTCCTGATTCAATTTTTAAAGATTGTATGCTTCTAGGAAGTTTTCCATTTTGCCTAGGTTGACTATTTTGTTGGCACAGAGTTGTTAGTGATATTCTGTTACAATCATTCGTATTTCTGTGATGTCAGTGGTTGCCTTGCCCCTTTCATTTCGGATTGGACTTATTTGGATCCTCTCTCTTTGTTTCTTGATGAGTCTGGTTAAAGGTCAATCAATCTTGTTTACCCTTTCAAAGATCCAGCTTTTGTTTTCATTATATTTAGTTCTTTTTATAGTCTATATAGTTTATTTCTGTTCTGATCCTTATTATTTTCTTCCTTCTATTTACTCTGGAGTTTTTCAGCTGTACTTTTTCCAGTTCTTTTAGGTGTAGGGTAGTATTGCTTATGAGAGATTTTTCTTGCTTCTTGAGGTAGGCCTGTAATGCAATGAACTTCACTTTCAGGACAGGTTTTGCTGTGTCCCATAGATTTTGGGTCATTATGTGTTCATTTTTGTTTGTTTCCAGAAAACTTTTGACTTCTTCCTGGATCTCTTGGTTATCCATTCATTATTTAATAATATGCTATTTAGCCTCCATGTGCTTGAATATTTTTGAGATTTTAAATAATTTATTTTTCATTTTTCCATCACCTTTTATCTCTTCTGTGCCTTCTTCCATCTCCACTCATTCCCATCCACCCCACAATCACCACATTGTTGTCTATATCGATGACTTCTTCCTCCACCCCTTTTTTTCTTTATTGGTCAATCCCTCTCCCACCCCCTGAGCTGTCTGCCTGCTCTATATTTATGAGTCACAATTTTTTTTCAATTTTTTAATTGTTTTATTGCTTAAAGTATTATAAAGAGTATTACACATGTCTCTCTTTTTTCCCGCCCTTAACAATCCCCTGGCCTTCCCTGCTCCCCTGTGTCTTATGTCCATTGGTTATGCTTATATGCATGCATACAAGTCCTTCAGTTGATCTCTTACCCCACCACCTCCTGCCCCCCAACCCTCCCTGGCCTTCCCGCTGTAGTTTGACAGTCTGTTTGAGGCTGCTCTGCCTCTGTATCTATTTTTGTTCATAAGTTTATAATGGTATTTATTATCCAGAAATGAGTGAGATCATGTGGTATTTTTCCTTCACTGACTGGCTTATTTCACTTAGCATAATGCTCTCCAGTTCCATCCATGCTGTTGCAAATGGTAAGAATTCCTTCATTTTTACAGAAGCATAGTATTTCATCATGTAGATGTACCACAGTTTTCTGATCCATTCATCTACCGAAACAACCTTCATAGGTTGTTTCTAGATCTTAGCTATGGTGAATTGTGCTGCTATGAACATAGGGTGCATATATCCTTTCTGATTAGTGTTTCTGGTTTCTTGGGATATATTCCTAGAAGTGGGATCACAGGGTCAAATGGGAATTCCATTTTTAGATTTTGAGGAAACTCCATACTGTCTTCCATAGTGGCTGCACCAGTCTGCATTCCCGTCAGCAGTGCACCAGTGTTCCTTTTTCTCCACATCCTCTCCAGCACTTGTCATTTGTGGATTTGTTGATGATAGCCAGTCTGACAGGTGTGAGATGGTACCTCATTGCTGTTTTGATTTGCATCTCTCAGATGATTAGTGACTTTGAGCAAGTTTTCATATGTCTCTTGGATTTCTGAATGTCCTCTTTTGAAAGGTGTCTATTTAGATCCTTTGCCCATTTTTTGATTGGATTGTTTATCTTCCTTTTGTTAAGTTGTATGAGTTCCCTATAAATTTTGGAGATTAGGCCCTTATCACATATAACATTGGCAAATATGTTTTCCCACCCAGTGGGCTTTCTTGTTGTTTCGTTGATGGTTTCTTTTGCTGTGAAAAAGCTTTTTATTTTTATATAGTCCCATTTGTTTATTTTCTCTTTAGTTTCCAATGCCCTAGGAGCTGTATCAGTGAAGAAATTGCTTCAGCAAATGTCTGAGATTTTGTTGCCTTTGGATTCTTCTAGTATTTTTATGGTTTCCCATCATACATTTAAGTTCTTTATCCATTTTGAGTTTATTTTTGTGTATGGTGTAAGTTGGTGGTCTACTTTCATTTTCTTGCATGTATCCATCCAATTTTCCCAACACCATTTATTGAAGAGACTATCTTGACTCCATTGTATGTTCTTCCCTCCTTTGTCAAATATTAATTGAGCATATTGGTTCGGATCGATTTCTGGGCTCTCTATTCTATTCCATTGGTCTATATGTCTGTTCTTCCGCCAATACCAAGCAGTTTTGAGAACAGTGGCTTTGTAATACAGCTTTATATCTGGTATTGAGATCCGACCTACTTTGTTCTTTCTCAGGATCACTGCAGCTAATCAGGTATTTTTTTTATTCCAGATGAATTTTTGGAGAGTTCGTTCTAGGCCTGTGAAATATGCCATTGGTATTTTAATGGGAAGTGCATTGAATTTATAGATTTTTTTGGGTAGTATGGACATTTTAATGATGTTGATTCTACCAATCCAAGAACATGGTATGTTCTTCCTTCTGTTTATGTCTTCCTCTATCTCTTTTTTCAACATCCTGTAGTTTTCTGAGTAGAGGTCTTTTACCTCTTTAGTTAAGTTTATTCTAGTTATCATAATTTTTTTTGGTGCGATGGTAAATGGGATTGTTTTTTTAGTTTCTCTTTCAGTAACTTTACTATTGGTGTATAGAAATGCCATAGATTTCTTGGCGTTAATTTTGTATCATGCTACATTGCCAAATTCATTTATTAAGAGTAATAGTTTTTTGATGGAGTCTTTAGGGTTTTTTAAGTATAATATCATGTCATCTGCAAATAAGGACAGTTTTACTTCTTCTTTTCTAATTTGGATGCCTTTTATTTCTTCTTCTTGTCTAATTACAATGGCTAATACTTCTAGTACTATATCGAGCAGGAGTGGTGAGAGTGGGCATCCCTGTCTTGTTCCTGTTCTTAGGGGAAATGGTGTTAGTTTTTGTCCATTGAGTATGATGTTGGCTGTGGGTTTGTCATATATGGCTTTTATTATGTTGAGGTATGATCCTTCAATTCCCACATTGCTGAGAGTTTTTATCAAAAATGGGTGTTGGATTTTGTCAAATGCTTTTTCTGCATCAATTAATATAACTATGTGGTTTTTTTTTTCTTTCAATTTGTTTATGTGACAGATCATGTTTACTGATTTTTGGATATTGTACCATCCTTGCAATCCTGCGATAAATCCTACTTGGTCATGGTGTATGATCTTTCTGATGTACTGCTGGATCCGATTTGCTAAGATTTTGTTGAGGATTTTGGCATCTATATTCATGAGGGATATTGGCCTGTAATTCTCTTTCATTGTGTTGTCTTTACCTGGTTTTGGTATTAGGGTGATGCTGGCTTCATAGAATAAGCTTGGAAGTGTTCCTTCCTCTTAAATGTTTTGCAATAGTCTGAGGAGAATAGGTTTTAGTTCTTCCTTGAATGTTTGGTAAAACTCCCCTGTGAAGACATCTCGTCCTGGGCTTTTGTTTGCTGGAAGCTTTGTGATGACTGCTTCAATTTCTTCCATTGTTATTGGCCTGTTGAGATTTTTAGATTCTTCCTGATTGAGTTTTGGAATGTTGTATTTTTCTAGGAATATGTCCATATCCTCCAGGTTGTCTAATTTGTTGGAGTAGAGTTGTCCATAGTATTGTTTAACAATCTTTTGTATTTCTGTGGGGTCTGATGTTATTTCGCCTCTATCATTTCTGATTTTGTTTATTTGAGTCCTCTCTCTTTGCTTCTTGGTGAGCATGGCTAGAGGTTTGTCAATCTTGTTTATCCTTTAAAAAGAACCAGTTCTTGGATTCATTGATTTTATGTATCGTTTTTTTGGTCTCTATGTCATTTATTTCGGCTCTAATCTTTATTATCTCCTTCCTTTTACTTACTCTGGGCTTCTCTTGTTACTCTCTTTCTAATTCTTTGAGTTGTAGAGTTAGATGGCTTGTTATCAATTTTTCTTTTTCTTTTTTTTTTTTTTTTGAGATAGACCTGTCAAGCTATAAACTTCCCTCTCAGGATTGATTTCATTGTGTCCCATAGGTTTTGGATTGATGTGTTTTCATTGTCATTACTTTCCAGGACTTTTTTAATTTCTTCTTTGATCTCATTGGTAACCCAAGCAATATTTAATAACATGCTATTCAACTTCCAAGTGTTTGAGTATTTTGGTTTTTTTTTTTTTATTGTAGTTTATTTCTAATATTATGTCATCATGGTCTGAGAAGATGCTTGGTATGATTTCAATCTTCGTGAATTTGGGGAGACTTTGTTTGTGACCCAATATGTGGTCTATTTTTGAATATGTACCATGAGCCCTTGAGAAGAATGTATAATCCGTGGCTTTGGGGTGAAGTGTTCTGAAGATGTCCATTAAATCCATCTGATCTAGTGAGTCATTTAGGATTGCTGTTTCTTTGCTGATTGTTTGTCTAGAGGATTTATCCAGTGATGTCATTGGTGTATTAAAGTCCCCTACTATGATTGTATTGTTGTCGATCTCTCCTTTGATATCTTCCAGGATTTTTTTTATGTATTTGGGTGCTCCTGCATTGGGTGCCTCTATGTTTATCAGGGTTATATCTTCTTGTTGTATTGATCCCTTTAGTATTATGAAGTGGCCTTCCTTATCTCTTGTCATGGCCTTCACTTTGAGGTCTATTTTGTCGATATAAGTATTGCTACCCCAGGTTTTTTTTTCATTTCCATTTGCATGAAAGATATTTTTCCATCCCTTTACTTTCAGACTTCGTGAGTCTCTTCTAATGAGGTGGGTCTCTTGTAGACAGCAAATGTATGGGTCATGTTTTTTATTCAATCAGCCACTCGATGTCTTTTGATTGGAGCATTTAGTCCATTTACATTTAAAGTTATTATTGAAAGGTACTTGTTTGTAGACATTTCTATTTTATGTGCCTCTTTTCTTTCTTAGCTTTTTATTTCTTCTTTTTACACCAGTCCCTTTAGCATTTCTTGCACTGCCGGCTTGGTGGTGATAAACTCTCTTAGACATTTTTTGTCTGGGAAGCTACTTATTTCCCCTTCAATTATGAATGATAGCCTTGCTGAATAGAGTATTCTTGGATTCAGTCCTTTGCAAATTTATCACATTGTAAATTTACATCCATTCTTTTCTTTCCTGATGTGTTTGTGTTGAGAAATCATTTGATAATCTAATGGGAGATCCCTTGTATGTAACTTTCCGTCTCTCTCTCGCAGCCTGTAAGATTCTCTCTTTGTCCTGAACATTTGCCATGGTAATGATGATGTGTCTTGTTGTGGGTCTTTTCGGGTTCACCTTGTTTAAGACTCTCTGTGCCTGTGTGATATTTTCTTCCCCACCTCAGGGAAGTTTTCTGATATTATTTCTTTAAATAGGTTTTCTAACCCTTGTTCCCCTTTCTGTTGTTCTGGCACCCCTATTATTCATATGTTGTTTCATTTCATGTTGTCCCATAGCTCCCTTAGGCTCTCCTCCTGTCTTTTAATTTTTTTTCTCCAATTGCAGTTCAGTTTGGGTGTGTTTTGCTTCCCTGTCTTCTAATTCACTAATTCGGTCCTCCGCTTCTCCTAGTCTACTGTTGAAACTTTCAATGGTGTTTTTATTGCACCTATATCACTCTTCATTTCTTCTTGGTTCTTACCTTAGTTATTGACTTTTTCAACCATTTCTTCTTGAGTCTTGCATAAGTTGTTGATTTTTTCCTCCATCTAGTTTATGCTCCCTAGGACCCTTAAATCTGAATTCTTTCTCTGTCATGTTGCATGCCTCTGTTTCACTTAGCTCCATTTCTGGCGAGACCTTTTCTTTCCTTTGGGGGTTTATTTGTCTACACATGTTTGATCTCACCGACATATCTAGGTCTTGAGTCATTCAGTGGCTGCTACTTGGGTGGCAGTGGCTCCTTGGGCTGCGGTTGCTCCTCGGGCAGTTGTGGTAGCCGTGTCTCCTCAGTTGGCAGCAGGTCCTCTGGTAGGTGCTGTTCCCAGCTGTAGTGGCTTCTCAGCTTTTTTTTTTTCTTTTTTTTTTTTTACTGCAGTTCATTTCTACTTTCATGCCACTGTAATCCAATAAGATGCATGGTATGATTTCTAACTTCTTGAATTTTAGAAGACTTGCCCTATCACAGCTGTTCTCATCCTGTGGGTCGTGACCCCTTTGGGAGTGAAATGACCCTTTCATTGCGGTCGCCTAAGACTATCAGAAAACACATATATAATTACATATTGTTTTTGTGATTAATCACTATGCTTTAATTATGTTCAATTTGTAACAATGAAATTGGGGGTCACCACATCATGAGGAAATCTATTAAAGGGTCGTGGCATTAGGAAGGTTGAGAACCACTGCCTAACATGTAGTCTATCTATAAGAATATTCCATTTGCACTTCAGCAAAATATATATTTTGCTGCTTTGGGATGAATTGTTCTGTAAATATTGTTTTAATCTATCTGATCTAGGGTATCATGTAAGGTATCAATTTCCCTTTTGACTTTTTGTTTGGAAGATCTATCCATTGACAGTGGGGTATTTAAGTCCCCAACCCTCCCTGTATTACTGTTGATCTCTCCTTTAAAGTCTACTAAAATTTTAAAAGATATTCAGGTGTTCCTATATTGGGAGGATATATATTTATACGGGTTCACCTCTTGTTGGATCAATCCCTTTAGTATTATGTAGTGACCTTCTTTGTCTCTTTTATGGTCTATGTTTTGAAGTCTACTTTGTCAGATAAAAGTATTGCTAAGCCAGCTATATTTTTGTTTCTATTTGCATGGAATATTTTCCCATCCCTTAACTTTTAGCCTATGCATAACTTTTGTTATGAGGTGGGTATCTTGTATACAGCATATAAATATGGACCATATTTTCTTATCCATTCAGCTACCCTTCATCATTTTATTGGAGCCTTTAATCCATTTACATTCAAGGTTATTATTGATAGGTACTTATTGCAAAATTTTTTATGCCTATGTTCCTTTCTCTCTCTCTCTCTCTCTCTCTCTCTCTCTCTCTCTCTCTCTCTCTCTATATATATATATATATATATATATATATATATATATATATATATATATTTCTTCTTCTTAAAGTATTACCTTTAGCATTTCTTGCAATGCTGGTTTGGTGGTAATGAACTCCTTTAGTCTTAGTCTTTTTTTGTCTGGTAAACTTTTAATTTTGCCTTCCATTTTTAAGTGATAGCTTTGCTGGATAGAGCAGTCTTGCTTGCAGGTTCTTGGTTTTCATTACTTCGAATATATTATGGCAATCCCTCTGTCCTGAAGTGTTTTTGTTGAGAAATCATCTGACAGCCTTATGGCAACACCCTTTTAGGTAACTCTTTCTATCTTGTTGCCTTTAAGATTATATCTTTGTCTTTAATCTTTGCCATGTTAATTATGATATGTCTTGGTGTGGGTCTCTTTGGGTTCATTTTGATTGGGACCTCTGCTTCCTAAGCTTTTTTGACATTTTCCTTCACCAGGGTAGGGAAGTTTATTTTATCATTATTTCTTCAAACAGGTTCTCTAGCTCTTGCTCACTTTCTTCTACTTCTCGTACACCAATGATGTAGATGTTGTTATGTTTCATGTTGTTCCAAAGTCCCCTTAAACCAGTGGTTCTCAACCTTGGCTGCACATTAGAATCACCTGGGAATCTTTTTAAAATCCTGATTTCTGGGACTCATTCCTTTGGAAATTCTGTTTCTTTGTTACTAATGTTCTCTGTTTCTTTGTTCTCTTTCTTTGATGAGTCCCAGAAATCAGGATTCTAGTAAGATTACCAGGTGATTCTAATGTGCAGCCAAGGTTGAGAACCACTGCCTTAAACTATCCTCATGCTTTAAAATTACTTTTTATTTTTGTTGCTTTGATTGAGAGATTCTTTTTCTATTTTGTCTTCTAATTCACTGATTTGATACTCTGTTTCATCCAGCTTACAGGCCATTTCTTCTGGTGTATTCTGTATTTCAGGTATGGCATTATTCATTTCCAACTGATTATTTTTCATGGTTTCTACGTCCTTTTTCATCCTTTGGTTCTTAATAAGTTCCTTGAGCATACTTATAACCATTATTTTGAACTCTACCTGATAAATTGTTTGCCTCAATTTAATTTAGCTCTTTTTCTGGATATGCCTCCTGTTTGGGGCATGTTTATTTGTCTCCCCCTTTTGGCTGTCTCTTTGTGTTTGATTCCATTTATTAGATAAAACTCTATAACTCTCTATGACTTCCAGTTAGGTGGGTTTGCCTTCTGTATTAGGTGTCCTGTGGGACAGAGTGATGCAGTCTCCTTGATCTCCTGAGGTGGGTGCTCTAGGAATGTCTCTAGTGTGGATTGTTTGGCTGTTCCTATTGTGACTGGCCCTTTCATGGGTGAGACTCACCCTTAGGCTGGTTGACTATGAGGCTCAATCTGGACCAATGTGTGCAAACTGCTGTGCAGGTGCAGTCTCAAGGTGTCTTGATGGACTCAGTGACACGATCATTAACCCTTCAGGCTGTGTGTTTATTTATTTTTTTTAAATTACCCTTTTATTAGAGATATTTACATATATAAGGAAAAATCTCCATTTGTAAAGATGTCTCCCTCAGTGCCAGGCTGACAAGTCTCTAGTCTAGCAACTCTTATCAATGCAGAAGGCAGGGACTTAAATCCCCATAACCACACCCTTGTTTATAACTGAGCTTGGCTGGTAACCTTCTGTAACTAACTCTTCCAGCTCCAACATTATTTTTAGTCTTTATCTGGAGATGGTATTTAAGGTGGTGACATGTGCTATTTCAGAGAGTTACTTCTTTCTCCTGTTTCTCCCAGGTATACAGGAGATATCCATGCGATTAAACTTCTGTTTTTCACCTGTTAACCTTTTATTATACAGGCTGTGTGTTTAAAGGTGTCAAACTTTATCACCATGTACGAGCTGCTGTGCAGGGGATGGCCGTTCAACGTGGAGTTATTCCCAGCAGGGTCTGGAACCTGGCAGAATCCACCTTTGTGTGTGCCATTTGTGGGCCTAGTTGAATTGAACTCTGATGTGGTCTGAAGCCCACCACTGGTTGTGCTGGTTCTGGGTCCTTCTGGGTGGGTTTCAGATGCAAGAGGCTCTCAGATATTGTGTGTACATGTGTGTAGTTACTTTTCTGATAGCTGTTTGTGTCTATGTCTACTAGTGGACCCCCTGCTTGGGGATTAAACAGTCAGGCACTCAATGATGGGAAATTAGTCTCTCCTTCAAAGCTAAATCCCTCAGGCTCCACCAGAGACACCAACTCTTGTTTCTTGTAAGGGGGCGTGCTGAAGCTTCAGTTATGGGTAGGGCCTGCAGTCTCCTCTGCAGGAGCAGGTTCACCTGCCTGGGCTCAGAGGGATAGATCAGAAGAGTCTTTGGTTGAAGATGTTGTGGGCCCAGTCCACAGGAGGGGGATACGAACTTCCTCTCAGCCCCTGGGGCTGTCACATATTGAATGTCTCTCTCTGAGCCATTCTCCCATCCCCCATAGAACTGTACCCAGTGGAGCTATCCAGGACTTTACAGGGCTGAACTAAACAGTTTCCTGTTGAGGTGTTGTCTGCAGGTCGCAGAATTGAGGGTAGTGGGCTCTACTTCTCCGTCTTGAGGCTGCCTGGCAATACTTACATGGGGCTCAGATCAGCCTCCCAACAATGCATCACAAAGCCAAGCATTGGCCACCTGTCTCCCCAATAAAAGCCTCCCTAGGGAATATTGCCCCCAAATCCCAACTTTGGGTGGCACTGACACCTTTATGCCACCAGACCAAGCTGGAAGGGGTGGAAAATCAGCCCTGCACGAGACTCCAATCTCTCCTCACAGCCGGTCCCAGCAAGGTGGGGGCCAACATTCCCAGCTCCACTAGAGCTCTGAACTCTGCAGTGTGGGCCAAAATCACAGACCTGCACTGATCCCCCAAGCCATCAACCCAAAAGTCCGCGTAGCTCCACAGTTGGTGGGTGGGTTTCCAACTGTGTGCTCGAGGTGGGGGAGACATTTCCTCTTTCCCCAAGCAAACAATTTAGTCATTCACTGGGGCTCAGCACAATCTTTTCCATGAATGTAGAATGTCCCTCAGAGTCATTGCTGGGTGCAGCCTGCAGACCCTTCCATTGAACTCAAACATTGCAGTGCAGCCTCTCCAGTAGTCAGAGCCCAGGGCAAACTTCTCACACTGGGGCTGCTAACAATAGGAGCACCCCCCTCACTGGGAAGGTGCAGTCCATGTCCCCCAGACAGACAGAGTCCCGCTGGCTCCCCATGTGTGATGCTACATGGACTCTTTTACTCCATTTCTGCTGCTCTGGGTTTGGGGTCCCTGCATGGGGTTGAAACCCCACACTGCCAGGGGAGGGAGCTTTGCAGCTGTGATATCCCTCTGGCCTCAGCCACCGCACGTGCTCAACGGGGGCTATCCCTTTCCCAACACTACTCCTCTTACCACTGTCGACGTGGCTTCTTCATTGCTCCGTAGATATAATATTTCCAATCATCTACACCTCGCTTGGTTTTTCAAGTTGATTGCACAGTATTTATCTCTAAATCTTGTCCCTGGCTGGGATAAATGGCTTGCAGCCTCCAGCTACTTCCCATCTCGCTTCCCTAGAATTCTCTTTTTTAAAGGCTGAACAATAAATATTCCATTGCCTGTATATACCACATTTTGCCTCTCCATTCACTACCCATGGACACTAGGGTTGTATTCACATTTCAGCTATTGTGAATAAATTTGCTATGAACATGTGTATACAAATATCATCTATTTGAGACCCCGTTGCCATTTTTTGAGTATGTACTCAGAAGTGGAATATCTGGGTTATATGGTAATTCTATATTTACTTTTTTGAGGAAATTCCACACTGTTTTCCAAAGCAGCTGTAGTATTTTACATTCTTACCAACAGTGAACAATCTTTCCGAACTCTCCACATTGTGGCCAACACTTGTTATTTTCTGGTTTTCGATAATAGCCATCCTAGTGGATGTGAGATGGAATCTCATTGTATTTTTTAAGGCCTTTTTTAAATTTAAGCATGATTAACTTAAAATATTCTATTAGGTTCAGGTGTAGAACATAGTGACTTGATATTTATATACATTACGAAGTGATCAGCATGATAAATAGTTCTTGTGACCCTCTGTCACCATACAAAGTTATTGCAATATTCCTGACTACATTCTCTGTGCTGCTTGGTATATTCTAGTGACTTGTTTATTTTATAACTGGAAGTTTGCATCCTTTTATCCCCTTCACCCATTTTTACCATTCTCCCACTCACATCTCTCTAGAAGCCACCAGTTTGTTTTCTGCCTCTATGAGCCTGTTTTTGTTTTGTTTATTCATTTGTCCTGCTTTTTATTTATTTTCATTTGTTAAAAATTTTATTGATTTTTAAAATATATTTTATTGATTTTTTTACAGAGAGGAAGAGGGAGGGATAGAGAGTTAGAAACATCAATGCGAGAGAAACATCTATCAGCTGCCTCCTGTACACCCCTTACTGGAGATGTTCCCACAACCAAGGTACATGCCCTTGACGGGAATCAAACCTGGGACCTTTCAGTCCACAGGCCGATGCTCTACCCCCTGAGCCAAACCGGTTAGGCCTATTTTTATTGATTTTTAGGGAAAAAGGAAGGGAGAGGGTGAAAGAGAAACATCAATGTGAGAATGGGACATCATTCAGCTGCCTCCTGTACAGCCCTATGGTGGATCGAGCTCACACTCCTGGCATGTGCCCTGACTTGGAATCGAACCAGCAACCATTTGGTGCATGGGACAATGTCCAACCTACTGAGCCACACCGACCAGAGCTATCTTGCCTTTTAGATTCCACATCCAGTAATATCATGTACTACTTACGTCACTTACTATAATACCCTCCAGGGCCATCCATTTTGGCACAAATGGCAAGATGTCATTCTTTTATATGGTTGAGTAATATTCAATTTTATTTTTCATATGTGTTTGTCTTTACATTATACACATCTACTATATTCGTTCATTTATTGATGGACACTTAGGTCGCTGTCATATTTCTTTTTTATCTGTATTTTCATTTTCTTTGGATAAATAACCAGAAGTGGAATTGCTGGGTTGTATGATGGTTCTACTTTTAATTTTTGAAAAATCTCATTGTTGTTTAGATTAGCATTTCCCTAAGAGACATTATTTCTTTCTACAGTTTTGAACCTAACAAACAGCCCTGGGCCCTGGCCCCGACACTGGAGTCACCTGCCTTGGGCATGTTGAACTGACTCTCCCTTTCCTTGAGAATGTTTGCAGCCTGTGTCTCACTAAACTCCAGAATCACCACCTGTCAGTGGTCTGAGCACCCAACTCCCCAGGGGCTGCCCTTCTAAGTACACATATTAGGAGGTGCCTTATCGTTCATATAAACTACATCTTTTACAAATATCAAATGACTGATTTCTGATAAATGACACTCTGCCCTTTATAATTAATACTCACCTATTAAAATAAGATTATACATTTTTTCAAATGATAAAATAATAATGTCTACTTACTAGTAAAAATGCAATACCCAGATTTTTAAGAGTAATGAGCTTGTCCTTATAGTAAATGAAACAATTATGTTTTCTTATTAATTGTACAGACATAGCCCTTTAAGAATGTAATATGCTTTTAAACATGCAGTGAGCTTTGCCTTTCAAAATACCCAGATCATACATATCCTGTGGACAGAAAGTGATCCAGCCTTTAATAAAAGTGTCCTTTCCTGTGGAAGTGTAATAATCTTGTAGTGATGGCAGCAAGAGGAATAAGACCACATATACCAACTTAGATGTATCTCAGACACACAATGTTCAGTAAAAGAAGCAGCATGGATCCATGTGTCTGACCTACGTAGTGTGTGTAGGTAAGTACAGAGGATGACAGAATAGTCCCACTGAGTCCTGTGTTTTCTGAAGTGACAACCCCAGTATGACCCTCTGACCCCCAGTGTGAGGACAGTGCATATCCCTTCGGGTCATTCCAGAGATGGAGTGAAGAGAGACATGAAAAGCCAGGAGGGCTTGACCCTCCAAAAGGACACCAGTGTCCCTTCTCCATGGAACTTCACTCAGGATTTTGTGTCTTTAGTATCTTGTGCAAAAATTGATCATTTATCATGATCATTGGAGTTTGTGATTTTCAGGTCCCTCAACATGTGATACATGCAGCGATTTTAAGTGTGGGATCTTCTTGGTTACATAGCAATAGATATCAGGAAGGAGGCCATCCCATGATTCCTACATGTTGACAGGGCTGGAATTATCACATTTTATAGACAATGAAACCGAAGGGACTGTACTCACTTCCCAGCATGATATTACTCACCAGTGAGTAATTAATTGTTTATTTGAGCGATGAGCACAATTTCTGCACAGGCTTATAGTGGTTGGAGGAGACACAAAAGTATCAGTAACTGATATTGTAGTGATGAGGGAGAAGCAATCAACAAATGAACAAGCAGCATTTCCAAAGGGGTGTGAAGGAGAGAGGGAGTGGTTGGATTGGGATTTATTTTCTTATATAAAACTAGAGGCCAGGTGCACAAAATTTGTGCACTCGGGGTGGGGGGTCCCTCAGCTCAGATTGCTAGAGGGCACAGACCATGCTGGGGGACCCCACCGGTGCACGATCAGGGCCTGGGAAGGACACAAGAGGTTGGCCAGCCTGAAAGGGACTGTGGGAGGGCTCCAGGGCATGTCTGGCCCATCTCGCTCAGTCCTGATCGGCCGGACCCCAACCGCAAGCTAACCTACCAGTCATAGCATCTGCCCTCTGGTGGTCAGTGCACGTCATAGTGACTGGTTGATCGGACGACTGTCTGCCCCCTGGTGGTCAGTGCATGTCATAGTGAGTGGTTGAATGACCTTAGAATATCATTAGCATATTACACGTTGATTGGTTGAACGGACAGCCAGACACTTAGCATATTATCCTTTTATTATATAGGATGGTCAAGGAAATGTTCAAAGATTATGTGACATTTGAGAAAGACTTAGAGAGGGAGAAAGGGTTCATGTAGGTCTTTGGAGAAAGAGAAAATGGCCAAGGCAAAGACTCTGTGCCAAGAGGATGCTTGCCATGTTTGAAGGTCAGGAAGCCACTGTGGCCAGAATAGAAGAGATGAGGTGAATGGCATGAGAAGTGGAGACAGGGACCAGATTTTTTTAGGGATCTGCTATCAAAGGGTGATCTGCAAGGAGATAAAGAGCCTGGGACAGAAAGTTGACCAACCACATTGTTCAGTGTCCTGTTTATTTCACCTGATATGTTCTTCATTGCAAGACTTTCTCAAATAAAGAACTGAGTTGCTAGACCTTCTGGTGGAAACGCCCTGTCTTATGCAGAACAGCCCATTGAGCAGCGCTAATGTGGGACCTTGGAGCTGTGATTGAGGTGTGAGTGACAGGAGGGCTTTGGGAAGAAAAGGGATGACTTGACTTGGGTTTTTAAATCATTTAACTCTAAGAATTCACAGGTCCTACTCTGGGGAAATGGCTATAATGTGGGTTAAGGAGGCAGCATTAAAACCAGTCAGAAGACTGTTACAATAACCTCTAGTAGGAGTGATGGTGGCTTGGACCTGAGTGTTCGTGTTCTATCTGTACTGTGTACACTGACTGCATGTGAGCTGATGAGCTAGAGATTACTGTGAGAACAAGGGAGGCATCAAAAATAATGCCAATATTTCTGAGCTGAGCACCTGGAAGGATGGCATTGATCTTGACTGAGAAGTGGAAGGTTCAAGGAGGAACAGGTTGGGAGGTGGGGAGAATAAAGGTCTTGGTTGTGCACATGTTACATTAAAGTTATCCCAATGCTGTGTAGGAGAGATGCCCCAGATTGGCTTAACTCATTCTTTCCTAAATCCCTTGGAAAACACAAAGAAAACAGAGAAACTGAAGGCAGTAATTTCCTGAATCTCTGACAACAGATTCAGTGTCTGAGTCTGGAAGAGGGAAGTGGTGTTGTGAGTTGTATGTTGTTCCTCTCTCAGCACTCAGTCCATGGGGCTGGTGGGTCCTAAAGTCTTCAGGGGGCTATTGCTTGAGACCAATGCAGTCCATTTCCCAGTGTTTTCACATGGGAAGTAACAGGTATTCCCTGGAAAATCTCCAATCCTGTCCTTGGAGACCATTCTCAAAGCTGCAACTTCAGTCAGGTCCCGTATATATAAGTAAATAAATACAATTTAACTTAAATAAATAATACTTTCCTTAAAATGAAGACAGATCATTTATGGACTGGTTCATAAACCAAAGATTACAGTTTTTTAATTCTATGTTCCTGATATCAAAAACAAAACAATGACATAGAACATGTCATTGCTTATCATATGTCATTCGGACAAAGAACCAAGAAGTTTGGGTTTCTCAGACAAACCTTAATCAGTATGTAAGACACCAGAGGGGGCATATTGTGGTGATTTGATCACTCAAAACATTAAAAATATTTTAACTTTTCCTGTAGGAGAAACATGAAATTGTTATCCTGTGTCTAATATTCACACTATGAACAATCTCCGTTCCAGGCTCCCTCTCCTTGGATGTTCTTTCCTGTATGCATGTGTGACAACACTGGATGTTGCTGTGATAAGCTCTGTGTCTCAATGTTCTGTTCAAAGTGATCATAGGAAATTTTCTGGCTTCCCTGTCTGGGCCCTGCTGAGGACATTGTCCCAAACAATGACAGCTCCCCTAGATGGAACCAAAGTCTTCTCTAAACAATGTGCTTTAATGCTACTTACTGTTTTATCCCCACTTTAAGCATTATCTAATCCAAGTTCTTCCCTCTATGAAGATGAGGACTCAGGTGCTTTCTGTCCCATTGTCATCATCAACACACACACACACACACACACACACACACACACACACACACACACAGTCTTCTTATCCTGTCTCCGCAGTACTTTCCTGAAGACCAGTATTTAGTGTAGAATATATTGTATCTGTTTAATGCTATTCACATTTAAGCCAACTTTCTGTGATTTCTTTAAATTCAAATCTCGGAAATACATCATAGACGGAGAACCTTCTTCTTCTAGTTGCAGGAGTGGGAGAGGGTTGGTCCTGCTCAATAGAGTAGAGAAAGATAAAACCCCTTCACATTCCTTTTCAGCTTCTCTAGGTTACTTTTTGGTGGTGCTGCCTTCTGGTGGTCACATTGCAATTTGCACCTCCAAAATAGGGCCAATTTTTTTTTTTTTAATTGCTTAAAGTATTACAAAAAGTATTACATATGTCTCCTTTTTTTTTTCCGCCGCCCTTGACAATCCCCTGGCCTCCCCTACCCCCCAGTGTCTTATGTCCATTGGTTATGCTTATATGCATGCATACAAGTCCTTTGGTTGATCTCTTACCCACCCCCTCCTGCCCTCTCACCATCCCAGGCCTTTCTGCTGTAGTTTGACAGTCTGTTTGAGGCAGCTCTGCCTCTGTATCTATCTTTGTTCATAAGTTTATAATGGTCTTTATTATCCAGAAATGAGTGACATCATGTGGTATTTTTCCTTCATTGACTGGCTTATTTCACTTAGCATAATGCTCTCCAGTTCCATCCATACTGTTGCAAATGGTAAGAGTTCCTTCTTTTTTATAGCAGCATACTATTACATCATGTAGATGTACCACGGTTTTCTAATCCATTCATCTACAGATGGGCACTTAGGCTGTTTCCAGATCTTACCTATGGTGAATTGTGCTGCTATGAACATAGGGGTGCATATATCCTTTCTGATTGGTGTTTCTGGTTTCCTGGGATATATTCCTAGAAGTGGGATCACAGGATCAAATGGGAGTTCCATTTGTAGTTCTTTGAGGAAACTCCATACTGTCTTCCATAGTGGCTGCACCAGTCTGCATTCCCACCAGCAGTGCACAAGTGTTCCTTTTTCTCCACACCCTCTCCAGCACTTGTCATTTGTTGATTTGTTGATGATAGCCATTCTGACAGGTGTGAGATGGTACCTCATTGCTGTTTTGATTTGCATCTCTCGGAGGATTAGTGACTTTGAGCGTGTTTTCATATGTCTCTTGGCTTTCTGAATGTCCGGTTTTGAAAGGTGTCTATTTAGGTCCTTTGACCATTTTTTGATTGGATTGTTTATCTTCCTTTTGTTAAGTTGTATGAGTTCCCTATAAATTTTGGAGATTAGGCCCTTATCAGATATGACACTGGCAAATATGTTTTTCCACACAGTGGGTTTTCTCGTTGTTTTGTTGATGGTTTCTTTTGCTGTGCAGAAGCTTTTTATTTTGATGTAGTCCCATTTGTTTATTTTCTCTTTAGTTTCCAATGTCCTAGGAGCTGTATCGGTGAAGAAATTGCTTCGGCATATGTCTGAGATTTTGCTGCCTTTGGATTTTTCTAGTATTTGTATGGTTTCCCGTTGTATATTTAAGTCCTTTATCCATTTTGAGTTTATTTTTGTGTATGGTGTAAGTTGGTCTAGTTTCATTTTCTTGCATGTATCTGTCCAATTTTCCCAACACCATTTATTGAAGAGACCGTCTTGACTCCATTGTATGTTCTTGCCTCCTTTGTCAAATATTAATTGAGCGTATTGGTTGGGGCTGATTTCTGGGCTCTCTATTCTATTCCATTGATCTATATGTCTGTTCTTGTGCCAGTACCAGGCAGTTTTGAGAGCAGTGGCTTTGTAATACAGCTTGATATCTGGCATTTAGATCCCACCTACTTTTTTCTTTCTCAGGATTGCTGCAGCTATTCAGGGTCATTTTTTATTCCAGATGAATTTTTGGAGATTACGTTCTAGGTCTGTGAAATATGCCATTGGTATTTTAATGGGAAGTGTGTTGAATTTATAGATTGCTTTGGGCAGTATGGACATTTTAATGATGTTGATTCTACCAATCCAAGAACATGGTATGTTCTTCCATCTGTTTATGTCTTCCTCTATCTCTTTTTTCAAGGTCCTGTAGTTTTCTGAGTAGACGTCTTTTATCTCTTTAGTTAAGTTTATTCCTAGGTAGCTTAATTTTTTTGGTGCGATGGTAAATGGGATTGCTTTTTTAGTCTGTCTTTCTGCACATTTACTATTGGTGTATAGAAATGCCATAGATTTCTTGGCGTCAATTTTGTATCCTGCTACATTGCCGAATTCTTTTATTCGGTCTAATAGTTTATTGATGGAGTCTTTAGGGTTTTTTAAGTATAATATCATGTCATCTGCAAATATGGACAGTTTTACTTCTTCTTTTCCAATTTGGATGCCTTTTATTTCTTCTTCTTGTCTAATTGTAATGACTAATACTTCCAGTACTATGTCGAACATGAGTGGTGAGAGTGGGCATCCCTATCTTGTTCCTCTTCTTTGGGGAAATGGTGTTAGTTTTTGTCCATTGAGTATGATGTTGGCTGTGGGTTTGTCATATATGGCTTTTATTATGTTGAGGTATGATCCTTCATTTCCCACCTTGCTGAGAGTTTTTATCAAAAATGGGTATTGAATTTTGTCAAATGCTTTTTCTGCATCAATTGATATGACTATGTCGTTTTTTTCTTTCAATTTGTTTATGTGATGTATCACGTTTATTGATTTGCGGATATTGTACCATCCTTGCATCCCTGGGATAAATCCTACTTGGTCGTGGTGTATGATCTTTCTGATGTACTGCTGGATTTGATTTGCTAAGATTTTGTTGAGGATTTGGCAACTATGATCATGAGGGATATTGGCCTATAATTCTCTTTCACTGTGTTGTGTTTACCTGGTTTTGGTATTAGGGTGATGCTGGCTTCATAGAATGAGTTTGGAAGTGTTCCTTCCTCTTGGATTTTTTGTAGTAGTCTGAGGAGGATAGGTTTTAGTTCTTCCTTGAATGTTTCGTAAAACTCCCCTGTGAAGCCAACTGGTCCTGGGCTTTTGTTTGCTGGAAGTTTTTTGATGACTGCTTCAATTTCTTCCATAGTTATTGGCCTATTGAGATTTTTAGATTCTTCCTGATTGAGTTTTGGAATGTTGTATTTTTCTAGGAATATGTCCATATCCTCCAGGTTGTCTAGTTTGTTGGAGTAGAGTTGTCCATAGTATTTTTTAACAATCATTTGTATTTCTGTGGGGTCTGTTGTTATTTCGCCTCTATCATTTCTGATTTTGTTGATTTGGGTCCTTTCTCCTTGCTTCTTGGTGAGCCTGGCTAGAGGTTTATCAATCTTGTTTATCCTTTCAAAGAACCAGCCCTTTGTTTCATTGATTTTCTGAATCGTTTTTTTGGTCTCTATGTCATTTATTTCTGCTCTAATCTTTATTATCTCCTTCCTTCTGCTCACTCTGGGCTTTTCTTGTTGCTCTCTTTTTATTTCTTTGAGCTGTAGATTTAGATGATTTACTACCATTTTTTCTTGTTTGTTGAGATAGGCCTGTAGAGCTATAAACTTCCCTCTCAGGACTGCTTTCATTGCGTCCCAAAGGTTTTGGATTGTTGTGTTTTCATTGTAATTAGTTTCCAGGATGTTTTTAATTTCTTCTTTGATCTCAATGGTAACCCGATCAATATTTAATAACGTGCTATTCAGCTTCCAAGTGTTTGAGTATTTTGAGTTGTTTTTGTTGTAGTTTATTTCTAATATTTTGGCCTTGTGGTCTGAGAAGATGTTTGGTAGTATTTCAATCTTCTTGAATTTGGGGAGACTTTCTTTGTGACCCAATATGTGGTCTATTTTTGAAGATGTCCCATGAGCACTTGAGATGAACATATATTTTGTTGCTTTGGGGTGAAGTGTTCTGAAGATATCAATTAAGTCCATCTGATCTAGTGAGTCATTTAGAATTGCTGTTTCTTTGCTGAGTTTTTGTCTAGCAGATTTATCCAGTGATGTCCGTGGTGTATTAAAGTCCCCTACTATGATTGTATTGTTGTCGATCTCTCCCCTGATATCTCCAAGAGTTTTCTTATGTATGTGGGTGCTCCTGCATTGGGTGCATATATGTTTATCAAGGTTATATCCTCTTGTTGTATTGCTCCCTTTAGTATTATGAAGTGGCCTTTCTTATCTCTTGTTATGGCCTTCACTTTGAGGTCTATTTTGTCTGATATAAGTATTGCTACTCCAGCTTTTTTTTCATTTCCATTTGCCTGAAAGATATTTTTCCATCCCTTCACTTTCACTCTGTGTGAGTCCCTTCTAATGAGGTGGGTCTCTTGTAGACAGCAAATATATGGGTCATGTTTTTTTATCCATTCAGCCATTCGATGTCTTTTGATTGGACCGTTTAGTCCATTTACGTTTAAAGTTATTATTGAAAGGTACTTGTTTGTAGCCATTTCTATTTTTTTTTTTTGTGGCGGTTTTCTTTCTGGGCTTTTTAGTTCTTCTTTTTACACCAGTCCCTTTAGCATTTCTTGCATTGCTGGCTTGGTGGTGATAAACTCCCTTAGCCTTTTTTTGTCTGTGAAGCTTCTTATTTCCCCTTCAATTTTGAATGATAGCCTTGCTGGATAGAGTATTCTTGGATTCAGTCCTTTGCTTTGCATCACTTTGTAAATTTCTGTCCATTCTTTTCTGGCCTGATGTGTTTCTGTTGAGAAATCATTTGATCATCTGATGGGGGAGCCTTTGTAGGTAACTCTCTGTTTCTCTCTTGCAGCCTTTAAGATTCTGTCTTTGTCTTATACATTTGCCATCGTTATTATGACGTGTCTTGTTGTGGATCTTTTGGGGTTCATCTTGCCTGGGACTCTCTGTACTTGTGTAACTTTTTTCTTCCCCATATCAGGGAAGTTTTCTGACATTATTTCTTCAAATAAATTTTCTAATCCTTGCTGCTCTTCTTGTCCTTCTTGCAGCCCTATTATGCATACGTTACTTCGTTTCATGTTGTCCCGAAGCTCCCTTAGGCTCTCCTCCTGATTTTTAATTCTTTTCTCCAGTTGCTGTTCAGATTGAGCTTGTTTCTCTGACTTATCTTCTAATTCACTAATTCGGTCCTCTGCTTCTTCTAGTCTGCTGTTGAAACTTTCCATGGTGTTTTTGATTGTATCTATATCACTTTTCATTTCTTCCTGATTCTTGCATAGGTTGTTGCTTTTCTCACCCATCCGGTGAATGAATTGTACAGCCATTATTCTAATTCTTTTTCTGTCATGTTGCATGCTTCAACTTCATTAATGTCCTTTCTTGGCGACTCCTCATTGTCTTTTCTCTGGGTGTTGTTTCGTCTCTTCATTCTGATTATCTCCCGACAGTTCAAACGTCGAGTTGCATGGGCCTGGGCCGTGTGCAGTGGGAGCCTCCCACCACCCTAGTGTCACTGAAGTGCTCTGACACTAAGATGTGTGGTTGTTGTGGGTTGGTGGGAACCAGGCTCGCTCAGAGTCAGTGTTGTCAGCGCTCAATGTGGCCTCGTATGTGCCCTTAGAATCAGGGACCCTGCCTGCACCGTGCTGTAACAGAGACCCCCTGAAGCGTGTTGAAAACCAGAGCCCCCTAGCGTGCACCAGGAGTCAGAGTTCCCCAGAATCCCGTATCAGAGTCTCTGTTGCTTCGCGTGACCTTGCCTTGAGAATCAGGGTCCCTGTGTGCCCTTGCACCAGGAATTGGAGTCACTGGCTCTTAGTATGAATGGACAGGAAATCAGGATCTCAGGCGCAGGTGAAAAGAAACACAGTCAAGTCACTGGTGCTTGGTGCTGCCACCTGCCCAGAGAATCGGGGTCCCTGGGCCTGTGATATGTGGGACAAATTCCAGGTGTCCGCGCGAGTGTTCCCAGCCCAGGGCTCAGAAGCCGGCAGTGCGCCTAGGCTCAGTTTCTGGGGTTCGCACGTTTTCTTCCAGCCCAGGACTCAGAAACTGGCAGTGCACATAGGATCAGTTCCAAGGTGCTCGCGCACTTCCAGGCTAAAGTTCCTGGAGCACTGAGGCCCCGGCAAGGGGTGGGTCTCTCAGTTAGTTACTCTGGCACTGCCCGCAAGCCTGCGGGAGGGGGGGATGGGCTCTGTTACTCACGGATCTGCCCCGGGGATTTCTGAACTTTTGGTGTCCGCAGGTCTGTAGCTGTGGTCACAGGTCTCTGTCCCCAGTAGCTGCAGGGTCCTGGTATGCTTCTGAGATCAGACTGGGTGGTGCTGAGGCCAGGATCCTAGTCTCAAGCAGCTCTGTTTCCCAAGATGGCGTGGTCCCCGTTCCTGTGCTGGCCACCCAGGAGTGTCCGCTCAGGGAGCGGGACTCCACCGCCTAAGACTGCCCGGTTTAGCAGCCCCTTAGAAGACCTGCAGAATCTAACTGTCCCTAGCTCTTACACACACACCACATGCGTCGACACACTCCTCTATCACTTCCTTGCGCTCTCACACTCTCTCCCTCCCTACCTTCCTGCTGGTCGCCACTTTTGAAGTCCCCAAACTTTTTTCGTAAAAAATTTTTTTTAATTGATTTCAGAGAGGAAGGGAGATGTAGAGATAGATAGAAACAACAATGATGAGAGAGAATCATTGGCTTCCTCCTGCATGGCCCATACTGGGGATCGAGTTTGCAATCTGAGCATGTGCCCTGAGTGGGAATGGAACCATGAACTCCTGGATCATAGGTGGACACTCATCCACTGAGTCATGCCGGCCAGGCTCAAACTATTTTTTTCAAGGCTGGGGTCTCTGCCAGGGACATAAGCAAGTAAAGTGAGTGTCATAAGGAATTTCAACAATGGTGAGTAAGGACGCATATGTAATACCTTAATCAATAAAGAAAAAAATAGAATTTCAAAATGGCAAAAGCTAAGTATTAAACCTACTGCTGGCCTTTCTAAATGACTTCACAGATTGGAATCTAATTAAGGTGGTCATCCCTAGCAGGGCAAAGGATGTGTTCATCCTTTAGGTTAATTTCCCCCCAAATTTAAGTCATAAAATACGTGGAGACCTACAGTCATCCTCAATGTGAGAACTAGAGACTCTCCCACTAAAGATGAACAAAACGATAAGATTCCTAAGTGCCTTAGTAAGACACGTGTGCTCTGAGGGGTGGAAGTGGATGGAGGCTGCTGTTGAAGCTCTATGACAATGACATCAGTGATGACAGTGACAGCAGTGTCAGCGTCAGTTCTAATGATCAGCAGTTTAAGCAAACTATGAGGTGTAAGGACATCCACGACTATGACCATTCAAGGGTCTGACACATCTATGGGGCTTTCATGGCTCCAATAGTGTGGGCCATGCTGGACGGTACCCTCCAGAGTAAAGGAGAAGTTGCTGTGCTTGTACCTTCATCTAATCGATGTTAGGAGAATGAAACGTGCTTTGTTAAGACTCTTGTGATACCTCATACAGAATGACATGCACATTCCTATGGTTTGGAGCAAAGACATGTCTTCAAAGGCAATCAGGCAACAGACGTTGACCAGCTTCTAGGCCTCAGGAGAGACAGAGAGTCTTAACATGGCTGTAAGGTGACCCAGTAGCCAGAATTGCTCATCATGATCTGGGTTCTATCACACAAACCAACAGAAGGTAAGGTGGGGAGAGAAGCATCCATCTCAGATGGAAGTGACACATCCTGAATTAGATGAGAACAGGTGGCCAAGACCATGGGCACCTACCACTCCAGCTTTGTGACCTGTCACAGAGCTCTGACCTGTGGAATCACAGGAAGTTCATTTTGACTGGTCAAGAAAGAAGGAAAAGGCTCCACTTGCTCCAGTTTATACTGGCCCTCATTCCCCCTCCACCAAAACACACTGTCAGCTACTCCCTTGCCTGTCCCTAGGCTCCTACTCAGACTTACTCACTGACACACAAATGCCCTGGGACACGGCTAACTTGTTGACTTAGCTGAGCCATGTCTAGTGGTATGAAAATTAAATATGTCCTTTCAGGTTTCTCCCAGGTCATGTGGAAAGTGCTACCTCTGGGCACTGCTTTCAGATCGAGCTGCACATGTCTCTACTGGGTCAAAACTGGAGACTGGATACCTCAGGCCCCCAATTTTGTCTTCAACTCCAAGCCTACCCTGCATTCCCCACCTTACCCCGGTTCCATACAACCCTTTTTCTAGGCTGACTAGCCTGTACTCCAACTCCCTTCCTGATACAAAGCCCAAACTCCCAGGAATCATCTTCTATATTCATAGTGTCCCTATTCTACAATCCCTCATTGCTCTTCACCAAGTGGATGCTCATCTCCTTCTTCCCCTTGCCCCTATCACATGTCCTCTACCAGCCTGGTGCTCCCTCTTGTCCCAATGTCAGGGCATTATACAGAGTCTTCAACTACCTTGTAATTTCCCTTACCCTGTGTCTCACCCGTCATGCCCATCCAAGTCTAAGAGAATGGCACTCCCCCACCCTTCGTTGCACCAGCTCCAGTGTTTTCTTCCTCAGTAACTAAGTTGGCCTCTCACTCATAATTCTAAACTCCATTCTGAGTCCCCCAAAAGCCCTGTTCCATGGCACACTAAGTCCTTTTGAACCCTTATAATGCCTAACATCCAAACATTCCCATGCTTTATAATTTCTCATCCTGGCTCTGAGAAGACACCATCCCTCCATGCCCCCCCCCCATACCCACCTTTTCTTATCGACAATAATTCTCTGGGGAGGCCCCCAAGGATTTCAGCTAAATACCACAGAGGCCACAAGGAGCAGAAAGGAAATAGAACCAGTAGAGACATTTATTTCTGATTTCCCACGTTCTGGTTATGGACTCTCTAAGAACAGGCACATGGAGTTTATGAAAACAACAAAGAATGAGGACAGTGATGTCTGGCCTTGGCTTCAGGTCACAGAGGGCCCAAAATAAGTTTGTTAAATGCAGGCCTTCGCACGACTGACATGACAAAGATCCTGGATATTTACCGGAATTCCAGAGTTTTATGACATAATATTTTTTAACATCTCTGTGACCTTTCCCTTGAAAGTGCAGTTAAAATGCATGTGGAATGAAAATACTCTTAGGGCTGGCAGCCAGGCAGCTTGAAGCGAACATGAGGCTTGCTTGCTTCAGCGACGGAGGAATCCAATGTTCCCTGCCTGCTGCTGCTGGCCTCTGAGCTTGCAGTTTGAAACATTGTTACAAAAACAGAAGCTAGGGAGGGAAAATGGCAGCGGTATAAACAGACGTGTCCCGTGCCTTGTCCTGGAGCAGATAAGGGTGAGCAGCTGAAACGGGTAACATACAGCCCGAATAGGCAGAGGATTTTCGGCTGAGAGAATGTCTGCAGCTAGGAAAGACCAAGAACCCCCAGGAAAAAAAAGGACGGTTGGAGACTGCGGCTGAAGCCTCTCTTGGTGCGCCAGCTAAGCAGCGGAGACCGCGCCATCTTGGGTGGTTGTTGCTGGCATCCAGAGACCAGCTACTAACCTGGAAACGAGGGATCTCAAGCAGCGCGACTGCATGAACTCAGACAAGCACTGCTTCTTCTCACAGAAAGGTTGGACATCCCCTAAAGGTGCAGTTTGCAGTTCGGGTTGGAGGGAGGACCCAGCTCCCGCGCGCGGGGCGGAATCTGCGCCCCACAGATTCCACAGCCTTTGGGACCAGCGTGACCCGCGAGTGGGGAAGGGGCCCCACAGGGCTGCTGGCAGAAGGGAACGTGAAAAATGAGCCCATAGCTGGACTGGATGTAAAGGAGCAGCCTTGGACTTTGCCAATCTGCTGGCTGCTTGGTGCCAGGGGCGAGTGGGCGCACGGAGACTGCGCTCGGAGACTGCGCGCAGACCTGGAAGGTGGAGGCTTGTGAATTTGCACAACTATCAGGCTCTTGTTACAGTTCCCCTTGGATCCGTGCATTTGATTATTAAACCCAGTGCATGGGATTCCCCAGTTGGGGTCATTCGCAGAGCCTGTAGGGGAAAGTTCTTTTTGGGGAGCCTGGGAAACAGCGGGCAGTGGCAAGGAACCAGCTCTGGGCAGTGGTCTTTTCCAAATACCATAGAGGAAAAAAAAAAAACAAAAACCCGACTGATAGAGAGGACTTATAGCCTCGGAGGTCAATCCAGACACACTGCCACCCAGAGGCAGAGCCACGAACTGTCTCTTCTGTGATCACAAATAAAGGCAGTCTGGTAAACAAAAACAACCTGCCTTAAAATCAGGTCTGTGGTTTACTGCACGAGGGACAGTGTATCGCAGGGAAGTTCAACACTCCCCTGAATGCCTGGCAGGACTGAGGCGTGCCAAAAAGAAGAGTGGAAGATCTGAAGCACCTTCACTTCCGAATATTTTTATATATTTTTTTTTAATTCTTTTTTCACCATTTCATTAAGAACCTATTTTATTATTATTTTTTATTTTTTTCATCACTTGATTTTACCTTTTTAATTACTACATTTTTAAACCAATATTATTGCTATCCTTTTACCATTTTTTCAAGTGTCATTTTATTTTTTATTTTTATTTTTTTATTTTTCTTTATTTTATTTTGGGATTAGTGTTCTACACTCTATTTTCATCGTTCCTTTAGCATCATTTCTCTCTATCTCACATTTACCCTTAAGCCAAAACTCTCTTCCTCACTTTTCCCCTTTTGTTGTCCTGTTTCTCTTACCCTATTCCTGCTTTGGATTTTCCCTATTCCTTCTTTCTACCCACTGTCTAAATTTCACCCTACTTATATATCTAATTTCCAATCCCTTGCTCTAAATCCATATACACTTATCTTTCTTCACTATCTAATTTTTCTCTCTCTCTCTCTCTCTGTCGTTTTGCTAGTGTTTGCTTGATTTTGAGTATATTGGGGTTTTTTATGCTTGTGTGGGAAATTGTTTTGTTTTTCAATTTTATTTTTCTGTTTTGCTTACTTTTTCTTTATCTGGTTATTTTTGTGCTTCTGTTTTCCCTTGCCTCGCTTGATATTGGTGGTTGTTTGTAGTTTGCATTAGTCTCCAGGGATCTGGTGCTGGAGTTCATTGAGATTGGTTGCGGTTCTCTTGGAGTTTTCTCCCCATACAAATAGCCTCTTCCCCACCTCTATTTCATTCTCTTACTTTTTTGTTTGTTTTTTTTGTTTTTTTTTTGTTTTTTTTTGTTTGTTTGTTTGTTTGTTTGTTTTGGTCTTTTTGTTTTTTTCTTCTCTCCTTTTTCCCAATCTCATTTCGGCACTCCTTTTTGTTTTTTATTTTTCTCTTTAATCTATTTCCTCTTTTTCCTTCATTATCCCCTAATTCTCTTCACTCGGGGTGTCACCTTTATTTGGGGTTATTAATATCGTGAATGCATTTAGTTCGGTGCCTTGTACGTTGTGCCTTGTTGTGTTGTATTTTGTGCCTTTGAATCAGCGCAGCAGAGAGAGAACTACATAACCAAACAACTTGAGAAGAGAAATCATGGTGAAACAAAGAACCAACCCAAATATGAAAGAAAAACAGGCATCATCAGAAAAGGAAGTAAACGAAATGGAGGCAATGGAGGCAAGCAACCTGTCAGAGAAAGAATTCAGAGTAATGGCCATAAGGTGGATGAAAAGAATGGAAGACCAATTCAACAATATGTGTAGGAACCAAGAGGAAATGAAGAAGAACCAAGAGGAAATGAAGAGAAACCAAGAAGAAATGAAAAATGACATCACTGCCATAAAGAATTCAATAGAAAGCATCAACAGTAGACTAGAAGAAGCAGAGGACCGCATCAGCGAGCTAGAAGACAAGGTAGAAAAAAATACCCAAACAGAACAGCTTCTAGAAAAAAAAAATAAAAAGCAGGAGGAGATCCTAAGAGAACTCTGGGACAATGCTAAACGAAACAACATCCGAATAATAGGGGTGCCAGAAGGAGAGGAAACTGAGCAAGGAATAGAAAACCTGTTTGAAAAAATAGTAACAGAAAATTTCCCTGATATAGGGAGGAAAAAACTCACAAAAAATCCAAGAAGCTCACAGAGTCCCAAACAAAATGAACCAAAAATACCGACTCCAAGGCACATAATAATTAAATTGGTAAACACCAATGACAAAGCAAGAATCTTAAAAGCAGCCAGAGAGAGACAGAAAGTTACCTACAAAGGATCCCCCATCAGACTAGCGACCGATTTCTCAACAGAAACACATCAGGCAAGAAGGGAATGGAATGAAATATACAAAGTCATGCAAAGGAAGGGTCTGAATCCAAGAATACTATACCCAGCGAGGCTATCAATCAAAATTGAGGGTCAAATCAGGAGCTTCACAGACAAAAATGGTCTACGGGAGTTTATTACAACCAAACCAGCAATGCAAGAAATGCTAAAGGGTCTGCTGTAAATAGAAAAAAACAGGAAACAAAGAAGGAACGCAGCGGTAAAGAACAAAAATGGCGGCTAACAAGTTTCTATCAATAATAATTTAAATGTAAATGGATTAAATTCCCCAGTCAAAAGGCATAGGGTAAATGAGTGGATAAGAAAACATGACCCATATATCTGATGTCTACAGGAAACCCACCTCAGAAAAAAAGACGCACACAGACTGATGGTGAAGGGATGGAAAAAGGTTTTTCAGGCCAATGGAAGTGAAAAAAGAGCCGGGGTAGCAATACTTATAACTGACAAATTAGATCTCAAAGTGAAGGACATAAAAAGAGATCAAGAAGGCCACTTCATAATACTAAAGGGAGCAGTCCAACAAGAAGAAATAACTCTGGTAAATATATATGCACCCAATATAGGAGCACCCAAATAGGTAAGAAATCTTCTGGAGGAGATCAAGGGAGAGATTGACAGCAATACAATCATAGTAGGGGACCTTAACACCCCATTATCTCCACTGGACAAATCCTCTAAACAGAAACTCAGCAAAGAAACATCAATCCTAAATGACTCACTAGATCAGATGGAATTAATTGACATCTTCAGAACATTTCACCCCAAAGCCACAGAATATACATTCTCCTCAGGTGCACATTTGTCATCTTCAAAGATAGACCATATATTGGGTCACAGACAAAGTCTCTTCAAATTCAAGAAAATTGAAATCATATCAAGTATCTTCTCAGACCACAAAGGCATAAAACTGGAAATCAACTACAACAAAAACAATCCAAAAAAATCAAACACATGGAGACTAAATAGCATGCTATTAAACAATGACTGGGTCACCAGTGAGATCAAAGAAGAAATAAAAAACATCATGGCAACAAATGACAATGAAAACACAACAATCCAAAACCTATGGGACACAGCAAAAGCAGTCTTGAGAGGGAAGTTCATAGCTCTACAAGCCTACTGCAAGAAACAAGAAACAATGAGAATAAATGACCTAACTCTACAACTTGAAGAGTTAGAAAGAGAGCAACAAAAAAGGCCCACTGTAAGCAGAAGGAAGGAAATAACAAAGATCAGAGCGGAGATAAACGACATAGAGACCAAAAATCAATACAAAAGATCAACAAAACCAAGAGCTGGTTCTTTGAAAGGATAAACAAGATTGATACACCTCTAGCCAGGCTCACCAAGAAACAAAGAGAGAGTACCCAAATAAACAAAATCAGAAATGAAAGAGGAGAAATAACAACAGAACCCATAGAAATACAAAGGATTGTTAAAAAATACTATGAACAACTCTACTCCAACACACTAGACAACCTGGAGGAAATGGACATATTCCTAGATAAATACAACCTTCCAAAACTTAACCAGGAAGAATCTAAAAATCTCAATAGGCCAATAACTATGGAGGAAATCGAAGCAGTCATCAAAAAGCTTCCAGTAAACAAAAGCCCGGGGCCAGATGGCTTCACAGGGGAGTTTTACCAAACATTCAAGGAAGACCTAAAACCTATCATCTTCAGACTATGTCGAAAGATCCAAGAGGAAGGAACACTTCCAACCTCATTCTATGAAGCCAACATCACCCTAATCCCAAAACCAGATAAAGACAATACAATGAAAGAGAATTATAGGCCAATATCCCTCATGAACATAGATGCCAAAATCCTCAACAAAATCCTAGCAAATCGGATCCAGCAGTACATCAAAAAGATCATACACCATGACCAAGTAGGATTTATCCCAGGGATGCAAGGATGGTACTATATCCGCAAATCAATAAACGTGATACATCACATAAACAAATTGAGAGAAAAAAAAATCACATAGTCATATCAATTGATGCGGAAAAAGCATTTGACAAAATCCAACACCCTTTCTTGATAAAAACTCTCAGCAAGATAGGAATTGACGGATCATACCTCAACATAATAAAAGCCATATATGACAAACCCACAGCCAACATCATAATCAATGGGCAAAAACTAAAACCATTCCCCCTAAAAACAGAAAAAGACAGGGATGCCCCCTCTCACCACTCCTGTTCAACATAGTACTGGAAGTACTAGCCATTGCGATCAGACACGAAGAAGAAATAAAAGGCATCCAGATTGGAAAAGAAGAAGTAAAACTGTCCTTATTTGCAGATGACCTGATACTGTACATACAGAACCCTAAAGACTCCATCAAAAAATTATTAGACTTAATAAATGAATTCGGCAATGTAGTAGGATACAAAATTAATGCTAAGAAATCCATGGCATTTCTTTACACCAATAGTGAACTTACAGAAAGTGAAACTACAGAAGCAATCCCATTTACCATTGCACCAAAAAAATTAAAATACCTAGGAATAAACTTAACTAAGGAGGTAAAAGACTTATAAGCTGAAAACTACAGGACACTGAAAAAAGAGATAGAGGAAGACATAAACAGATGGAAGAACATAACGTGTTCATGGATTGGTAGAATCAACATCATCAAAATGTCCATACTACCCATAACAATTTATAGATTCAATGCAATCCCCATTAAATTACCAACGGCATATTTCACAAATCTAGAACGAACGTTCCAAAAATTCATCTGGAATAAAAAAAGACCCCGAATAGCTGCAGCAATCCTGAGAAAACACAAAGTAGGTGGGATCTCAATACCAGATATCAAACTGTATTACAAAGCCACTGTTCTTAAAACAGCTTGGTACTGGCACAAGAACAGACATATAGATCAATGGAATAGAATAGAGACCCCAGAAAGCGACCCAAACCACTATGCCCCATTAATATTCGACAAAGGAGGCAAGAGCATACAATGGAGTCAAGACAGTCTTTTCAATAAATGGTGTTGGGAAAATTGGACAGATACATGCAAAAGGATGAAACTAGATCACCAACTCACACCATACACAAAAATAAACTCAAAATGGATAAAAGACTTAAACGTAAGAGGGGAAACCATAACAATACTAGAGGAATCCACAGGCAGCGAAATCGCAAACATATGCCGAAGAAATTTCTTCTCTGATAATGCTCCTAGGGCAATGGAAACTAAAGAGAAAATAAACAAATGGGACTACATCAAAATAAGAAGCTTTTGCACAGCAAAGGAAACCATCAACAAAACAACAAGAAGACCCACTACATGGGAGAACATATTTGCCAATGATACCACCGATAAGGGTTTAATTTCCAACATTTACAGGGACCTCATGAAACTTAACAAAAGGAAGATAAACAATCCAATCAAAAAATGGGCAACGGACCTAGATAGCCACTTCTCGAAAGAGGACATACAGAAGGCCGAAAGACATATGAAAACCTGCTCAAAGTCACTAATTATACGAGAGATGCAAATCAAAACGACAATGCGGTATCATCTCACACCTGTCAGAATGGCTATCATCAACAAATCAACAAGCAACAAGTGTTGGAGAGGATTTGGAGAAAAAGGAACCCTTCTGCACTGCTGGTGGGAATGCAGACTGGTGCAGCCACTGTGGAGAACAGTATGGAGCTACCTCAGAAGACTAAAAATGGAACTCCCATTTGACCCAGTGATCCCACTACTAGGAATATATCCCAAGAAACCAGAAACGCCAATAAGAAAAGATATATGCACCCCTATGTTCATAGCAGCACAATTCACCATAGCTAAGATTTGGAAACAGCCTAAGTGCCCATCAGCAGATGAGTGGATTAGAAAACTGTGGTACATCTGCACAATGGAATACTACGCTGCGGTAAAAAAAAAGGAACTCTTGCCTTTTGCAACAGCATGGATGGAACTGGCGAGCATTATGCTAAGTGAAATAAGCCAGTCAGAGAAAGATAAATACCACATGATCTCACTCATTTGTGGATTATAGAGAACAACATAGACTGATGAAAAGGGACAGACCCAAAGACTGAGAAACAGCGATCAGGCTATCAATCCGCAGAAGGAAAGTAGGGGAGGGTGGGTTTAAGGGGAAGAGATCAACCGAAGGACTTGTATACATGTATATAAGCCAAACCAATGGACATGGACAACAGGGGGATGGGAGCATGAGTTTTTGTGTGGGGGGGAGGTTGGGGGTTAATGGGGGGGATGTGGACATATTTGTAATACGTTAACTAATAATAAAAAAAAGGAAAATAAAAGAAAATACTCTTAATGGTTAGCCTGCTCTCCAGGTGCACTCAGATTCTGGGACAAAGGCCACTCCAAGGCAACCTTGTGCCATGGAATGATCTGGGCAGTCAGGTCATCTGTTTTGGAGGGTAAGTCAGAAGTGAGGGGGGCAAGTTAGAAACATTTATTTGGAGGATTATAGCCAGATAAAGAAATACTGGAAAATTTGAAAATAGGTAAGATGAGCAAGATAATAGAATCAGCTAATTACACATAGGTGATGTCAAAAGAAAACATACATTGGGCAAATTGAAAGAGGCAAGAAACACTTTATTGAAGACCGACCATGCAATAGGACAGTGAGACTGAGCTCATCACCTTCAAAATAAAAGGCTGAGTAGATTTTAAGAATGGAAGCAGGAATCATAGGCATCTGTGTTTGCTAGTTGGCTTTACACAAAAGAAAAGTAAAACTTCTCATGAAATCCTGACTGCAGTTCCTTTCACTTCTTGGCTGTAAATGTCCTCACCCAAGTTAGGATGCTAACCTCCCTTAGAGACTGGAACACAGGGACACCATGAGGATTAATTTTCAAAAGGGTGGGCCCAGGCTCTTGAGACAGATATTCTGTGAGACATAACACTGGCACGAAGTTTTTAAGGAGACTTACGTATATTTCCAAAGGGCAGAGAAAAAAAATCTGCAATTGCAAATTGGGATTACATTTCTGAAGAAAATGCTCTCAAACAATGGAGGTCAGAGGCCTGCAGTCAGGAAGAACCCATCTAAACATAAGTGACTCTGAGGCAACATGAAGGCACACCCGGTCATAACAAAACGGCTTTCTGCACAGTGGAGGGAGACACCATTAAATGTCTTTCAGACAAGATCCAGTTTGCATCTTCATCAGTTCCTGCATATAAGCAGGTGAAAAATAGCTGAGAGTCCCTGAACAAAGCCAGGATCTGATCTCCCAGAAGGCTGTGGTACTGGAATTTTCCATAGAGACATTACATTTCCCTCTATAGTCACCTTCCTTTAGATCAAACGAAATCTCCAAGAAAGAAGAGTATTTTTGATCCTACATCATGGCTGGTGTCACTCAATTTGGCTGATTAGTGACATAAGTGCAGAGGAATGACATTCACACATAGTTTTCTCTGCTGCACAAGTTTCTATGAAACCTAAGATGGGAGTTCTAACAACCTCTTGAGGCTAGGAAGCCTCACCTTCACTATTCACCTGCCGTCTCTCAAACTTTGGGAGATGCCCTCTTCCCCAAGAGAATCCAAAATACCCATCAAGAGAAACTTAGCTCCATAAAGAGTGAAGTCATTTATAATTCTCAGGATTTCAGTGTGAACTAGGATATTTGAGCCAAAGCCTTGGTTGTATCACCAGCATTTCCAATTATATCTTTTTTACAAGGAAGACAGTATCCTACTGAACTTATGGAAATCAATCCGCTGCCACAAAAAAGGAAGAATTTAAGAGGGCTTTAGAAATATTTGGGGAGAAGTAAAAGAGGAAGAAAAAGATCAATGTTGATACCCTCATGGGAGTCTTCCTGTACATTCTTGCTGTCCAAAAGAGTGTTCAGGTACCCTCCAGAGGATCCATTGGAGAAGGGACAAAGCTTGGACTCCTGGAAGCTTATCACATGCTCCCACTGGTCATCACATGACCACTTTCCTTGCTGGGAGGGACTCGGTGCCACCTTCACTGTGGAGATGGTGCAAACGGGAACAACCAGAGGTGGGATCTGGTGTGGAATGTTAGCTTCAGTCAACAATAACCTCAATGGTAGCTCTCATTTTTGAGCATTTATTGACTCAGTTCAAGTCTTCTAAGGACTTTCCACCTTTACAACAAATTTATTTCAAGGTGAAAGAAATTTATTCAGGGTTTAATAACATAGAGGAGGAAAGCAGGGTCACTAATGTTTTACATCCAGCTCAACCGCTTCACTTTCAGCAGAACTGATGGGGTTGGATATTTCACACTGGTAGTTCCCCACATCCTCCCCACTTGATAGGGTCAATGGTGAGGGTTCTGTTGCTCCAGGACAGCTTCATGCTCTTACAGACTCATGTTGTTGAAGAACCACTGGGTGAGGATCACAGATGAGTAACAGGTCAAGTCCACAGCATTATCATGCTTTGTGACTGTCTTGCTCTCTTGTGGAATCTGCGAAAAGACGAAGGAGTGATTCAGAGTGGGCTTGGGACTTGGGGTCCTGCTATAATATGAGACATCTCAGCCACTCATAGTTCCCAGTGAGCTCTGTAAAGGTCCCAGAAGATGGTCCTAACCTCTGCAGAAGGACAATTGTCTTTGTTCAGGTGACAATGTGTAAGGAGAGTGCTGCAATTCTTCTCTGACCCAACATAACCCCAGGGTGACCCGTGACCTGTTCCCCAGACATCTCTAAAATATCAGCATAGGGAACACCTTCCACAATGATGTTTCCTATGACCTCATCATCAGGTAGCATTTTTCTCTCATGAGCTTTTATTAATTATTTCTGTCATTAACTTCAAAAAAGATGAGGTCCCACACTTTACGTAAAATTCCGTGTATGTTGTGGAAGGCAGGCTGCCACTTCTGTCTATCTCTGGGGCAAAGGAAACTTTATGGAAAGTGAAAAGGCATTTACCTCTTTTTAAATAATTCATTTGGCGATAAAGATTGCCCAACCCGGTCTTCATGATCTTGGAAGTGGAGAAGTTCCAGCTAAATGACTTTTCAGTCTAAAGGACTTTATTTCTTGGCCTGCAGATTGAATATCAAGGTAAAATAAGTGTCTAAAGAGAAATGGTTAGAGGTTTTTTTTTTTTTTTTTTTTTTTTTTTTTTTGCTTAAACTATTACAAAGGGTATTACATATGTGTCCATTTTATCCCCCCACCCTAGACAGTTCCCTAGCCTCCCCTATGCCCCAGTGTCTTATGTCCATTGGCTATGCTTATATGCATCTATACAAGTCCTTTAGTTGATCTCTTACCCCCCTACCTCCTGCCCCCCAACCCTCCCCGGCCTTCCCGCTGCAGTTTGACAATCTGTTTGAGGCAGCTCTGCCTCTGTATCTATTATTGTTCAAAAGTTTATAATGGTCTCTATTATCCATGAATGAGTGAGATCATGTGGTATTTTTCCTTCATTGACTGGCTTATTTCACTTAGCATAATGCTCTCCAGTTCCATCCATGACGTTGCAAATGGTAAGAGTTCCTTCCTTTTTAGAGCAGCATAGTATTCCATCGTGTAGATGTACCACGGTTTTCTAATCCATTCATCTACTAATGGGCACTTAGGCTGTTTCCAGATCTTACCTATGGTGAATTGTGCTGCTATGAACATAGGGGTGCATATATCCTTTCTGACTGGTGTTTCTGGTTTCTTGGGATATATTCCTAGAAGTGGGATCACAGGGTCAAATGGGAGTTCCATTTTCAGTTTTTTGAGGAAACTCCATACTGTCTTCCATAGTGGCTGCACCAGTCTGCATTCACACCAGCAGTGCTTAAGTGTTCCTTTTTCTCCACGCCCTCTCCAGCACTTGTCCTTTGTTGATTTGTTGATGATAGCCAGTCTGACAGGTGTGAGATGGTACCTCATTTGTTGTTTTGATTTGCATCTCTCGGATGATTATTGACTTTGAGCATGTTTTCATATGTCTCTTGGCTTTCTGAATGTCCTCTTTTGAAAGGTGTCTATTTAGGTCCTTTGCCCATTTTTTGATTGGATTGTTTATCTTCCTTTTGTTAAGTTGTATGAGTTCCCTATAAATTTTGGAGATTAGGCCCTTATCAGATATGACACTGGTAAATATGTTTTTCCACACAGTGGGTTTTCTCTTTGTTTTGTTGATGGTTTCTTTTGCTGTGCAGAAGCTTTTTATTTTGATGTAGTCCCATTTGTTCATTTTCTCTTTAGTTTCAAGTGCCCTAGGAGCTGTATCAGTGAAAAAATTGCTTCGGCATATGTCTGAGATTTTGTTGCCTTTGGATTCTTCTAGAATTTTTATGGTTTCCTGTCGTACATTTAAGTCCTTTATCCATTTTGAGTTTATTTTTGTGTATGGTGTAAGTTGGTGGTCTGGTTTCATTTTCTTGCATATATCTGTCCAGTTTTCCCAACACCATTTATTGAAGAGACTATCTTGGCTCCATTGTATGTTCTTGCCTCCTTTGTCAAATATTAATTGAACATATTGGTTCGGGCCGATTTCTGGGGTCTCTATTCTATTCCATTGATCTATATGCCTATTCTTGTGCCAGTACCAGGCAGTTTTGAGAACAGTGGCTTTGTAATACAACTTGATATCTGGTATTGAGATCCCACCTACTTTGGTCTTTTTCAGGGTTGCTGCAGCTATTCGGGGTCTTTTTTTATTCCAGATGAATTTTTGGAGAGTTCGTTCTAGATCTCTGAAGTATGCCGTTGGTATTTTAATGGGAATTGCGTTGAATTTATAGATTGCTTTGGGTAGTATGGACATTTTAATGATGTTGATTCTATCAATCCATGAACATGGTATGTTCTTCCATCTGTTTATGTCTTCCTCTATCTCTTTTTTCAATGTCCTGTAGTTTTCTGAGTAGAGGTCTTTTACCTCTTTAGTTAAGTTTATTCCTAGGTAGCTTAATTTTTTTGGTGCGATGGTAAACGGGGTTTTTTTTATAATCTCTCTTTCTGAAAGTTCACTATTGGTGTATAGAAATGCCTCAGATTTCTTGGGGTTAATTTTGTATCCTGCTACATTGCCAAATTCATGTATTCAGTCTAGTAGCTTTTTGATGGAGTCTCTAGGGTTTTGTATGTATAATATCATGTCGTCTGCAAATAAGGACAGTTTTACTTCCTCTTTTCCAATTTGGATGCCTTTTATTTCTTCTTCTTGCCGAATTGCAATGGCTAACACTTCCAGTACAATGTTGAACAGGAGTGGTGAGAGGGGGCATCCCTGTCTTGGTCCTGTTCTTAGGGGAAATGGTGTTAGTTTTTGTCCATTGAGTATGATGTTGGCTGTGGGCCTGTCATATATGGCTTTTATTATGTTGAGGTATGATCCTTCATTTCCCACCTTGCTGAGAGTTTTTATCAAAAATGGGTGTTGAATTTTGTCAAATGCTTTTTCTGCATCAATTGATATGACCATGTGGCTTTTTTCTTTCAATTTGTTTATGTGATGTATCACATTTCTTGATTTTTCGATATTGTACCATCCTTGCATCCCTGGGATAAATCCTACTTGGTCGTGGTGTATGATCTTTCTGATGTACTGCTGGATCCGATTTGCTAGGATTTTGTTGAGGATTTTGGCATCTATGTTCATGAGGGATATTGGCCTGTAATTCTCTTTCATTGTGTTGTGTTTACCTGGTTTTGGTATTAGGGTGATGCTGGCTTCATAGAATGAGCTTGGAAGTGTTCCTTCCTCTTGGATTTTTTGTAGTAGTCTGAGGAGGATAGGTTTAATTCTTCCTTGAATGTTTGGTAAAACTCCCCTGTGAAGCCGTCTGGTCCTGGGCTTTTGTTTGATGGAAGCTTTTTGATGACTGCTTCAATTTCTTCCATAGTTATTGGCCTGTTGAGATTTTTTGATTCTTCCTGATTGAGTTTTGGAATGTTGTATTTTTCTAGGAATTTGTCCATTTCCTCCAGGCTGTCTAGTTTGTTGGAGTAGAGCTGTCCATAGTATTTTTTAACAATCATTTGTATTTCTGTGGGGTCTGTTGTTATTTCGCCTCTATCGTTTCTGATTTTGTTTATTTGGGTCCTCTCTCTTTGCTTCTTGGTGAGTCTGGCTAGAGGTTTGTCAATCTTGTTTATCCTTTCAAAGAACCAGCTCTTGGTTTCATTGATTTTCTGTATTGTTTTTTTTGGTCTCTATGTCATTTATTTCTGCTCTAATCTTTATTATCTCCTTCCTTCTGCTCACTCTGGGGTTTTCTTGTTGCTCACTTTCTAATTCTTTGAGTTGTAGAGTTAGCTGATTTACTACCATTTTTTCTTGTTTTTTTGAGATAGGCCTGTAGAGCTATAAACTTCCCTCTCAGGACTGCTTTCATTGTGTCCCATAGGTTTTTGATTGTTTTGTTTTCATTGTCATTTGTTTCCAGGATGTTTTGAATTTCTTCTTTGATTTCATTGGTAACCCAATCAATATTTAATAGCATGCTATTCAGCTTCCAGATGTTTGAGTATTTTGGGGTTTTTTTTGTTGTAGTTTATTTCTAATATTATGCCATCGTGGCCTGCGAAGATGCTTTTATGATTTCAATATTCTTTAATTTGGGGATACTTTTCTTGTGACCCAATATATGGTCTATTTTTGAATATGTGTCATGAGCACTTGAGTAGAATGTATATTCCGTGGCACTGGGGTGAAGTGTTCTGAAGATGTCTATTAAGTCCATCTGATCTAGTGAGTCATTTAGGATTGCTGTATCTTTGCTGATTGTTTGTCTAGAGGACTTATCCTGTGCTTTCAGTGGTGTATTAAAGTCCCCTACTATGATTGTATTGTTGTTGATCTCTCCTTTGATATCTTCCAGGAGTTTTTTTATGAATTTGGGTGCTCCTGCATTGGGTGCATATATGTTTACCAGGGTTATATCTTCTTGTTGTATTGATCCCTTTAGTATTATGAAGTGGCCTTCCTTATCTCTTGTTATGGCCTTCACTTTGAGGTCTATTTTGTCCGATATAAGTATTGCTACCCCAGCTATCTTTTCCTTTCCATTTGCCTGAAAGATATTTTTCCATCCTTTCACTTTCAGTCCGTGTGAGTCCCTTCTAATGAGGTGGGTTTCTTGTCGACAGCAGATGTATGGGTCATGTTTTTTTATCCATTCAGCTACTCGATGTCTTTTGTTTGGAGCATTTAGTCCGTTTACGTTTAAAGTTATTATTGAAAGGTACTTGTTTGTACCATTTCTTTTTGTGTGTGGCTGTTTTCTTTCTGAGCTTTTTATTATTTTTATGCTAGTCCCTTTAGCATTCCTTGCATTGCCGGCTTGGTGGTGATAAACTCCCTTAGCCTTTGCTTGTCTGTGAAGCTTCTTATTTCCCCTTCAAGTTTGAATGATAGCCTTGCTGGATAGAGTATTCTTGGATTCAGTCCTTTGCTTTGCATCACTTTGTAAGTTTCTGTCCATTCTTTTCTGGCCTGATGTGTTTCTGTTGAGAAATCATTTGACATTCTAATGGGAGATCCCTTGTATGTAACTTTCCGTCTCTCTCTTGCAGCCTGTAAGATTCTCTCTTTGTCCTGAACATTTGCCATGGTAATTATGATGTGTCTTGGTGTGGGTCTTTTCGGGTTCACTTGTTTGGGACTCTCTGGGTTTGTGTGACTTTTTTCTTCCCCACCTCAGGGAAGTTTTCTGATATTATTTCTTCTAATAGGTTTTCTAATCCTTGTTCATCCTTCTGTTGTTCTGGTACCCCTATTATTCGTATGTTGTTTCGTTTCATGTTGTCCCAAAGCTCCCTTAGGCTCTCCTCCTGTCTTTTAATTTTTTTCTCCAATTGCTGTACATTTTGGGTGTGTTTTGCTTCCTTGTCTTCTAATTCACTAATTCGGTCCTCCGCTTCTCTTAGTTTACTGTTGATACTTTCAATGGAGTTTTTCTTTCTTTTTTTTTTTTTTTATTCCCTCCACAACTATTTTTATTTTGAAGTAATTTTTCAAGTATTTTTATTTTATATTATTTCTTTATATGTTTTTATTGATTTTTAGAGAGAGGGAGAGAGATAGGAAGAAATGGATGACGACAGAGAAACATCGATCATCTCTCAATGGAGTTTTTCATTGCAGCTATATCACTCTTCATTTCATCTTGGGTCTTACTTAAGGTGTTGATTTTTTCATCTGTTTCTTCTAGCTTCTTCCATATGTTATCGATTTTTTCATCTGTTTCTTCTTGCTTCTTGCAGAGGTTGTTGATTTTTTCTTCCATCCGGTTTATGCACTCTAGGACCCTTATTCTGAATTCTTTTTCTGTCATGTTGCATGCCTCTGTATTACTTAGCTGCTTTTCTGGAGAGTCCTCCTTCTCTTTACTTTGGGGGTTTCTTTGTCTACCCATATTTGATCTCACTGACATATCTAGACGTTGAGTCATTCAGTGGTTGCTCCCTTGGTGGCAGTGACTCCTTCGTCTGTGGTTGCTCTTCGGGCGGTTGCAGTCGCAGCTGCTCTTCAGTTGGCAGCAGCTCCTCTGGTGGGTGCTGTTTACAGTTGTGGTGGCTCTTCTGGTTGGTGGGGCGAGGTTTCACGTACAGCTGCTGTTCCTCAGCAGAGGGTGTGGTGCTCAGGAGGTTGCTGTAGCTTGGATCTGCTGCGTTGATTTAAAGGCACAAAATACAACACAACAAGGCACCACGTACCAGGCAGTATACACAAGTATATTCACGATATTAATTACCCCAAATAAAGGTGACCACCCGAATTAAGAGAATTAGGTGATAAGGAGGAAGAAAGGGAAAAAGATAAAAGAGAAAAAAGAAAAGAAACGTAGGCACCAAAAAAAGGAGTACAAAAATGAAATTGGGAAAAAGAAGGGGGGGAAATAAAAGCGAGAAAAGAAAAGAAAAGAAAAAAAAGAAAGAAAAAAAGGAAAAAAGAAAAAAAAAGAGCGAAAAGAGAGAATGAAGTGGAAGAGGAGAAGAGACTTCTTATATGAGGAGAATACTCCTATAGAACAGCCATTAATCCCAACAAATTCCAGCAACAGCTCCCTGGAGATGAATGCAAACTAGAAACAACCAATAATATAACGATGAAAATAGAATGGAGAACACTAATCCCAAAATAAAATAAAGAGAAAATAAAATGGCACTTTAAAAAATGGTAAAATGGTAGCAGTAATAATACTGGTTAAAAATAAGAAGGTAGTAATTAAAAGGGTAAAATCAGGTGATGGAAAAAGAAGAAAAAAAAAGAAAAGAAAAAGAAGAAGACGGAAAAAAAATTGCTTTCTTAGCTAAAAGGTGAAAAAAGAAAGAAAAAATTGCAGTAGTGATGGTCCTTTGGTTCTTCTATTCTTCAGTGTGGCTCGCCTTAGACCTCCCAGGTATTCAGGAGAGTGTTGGGTTTCCCTGCGATACACTATTCCTCTGTGTTGTTAACCACAGTCCTTATTTTAAAGCAGGCCGCATTTGTTTCCCAGACTGCCTTATTTTGTGTTTAGCAAAGAGTCATTTTGTGGGTCAGCCTCTGGGTGGCAGTGTTCTGGGGTTGGCCTCTGAGGCTATAGGGCCTCTCTGTCCAGTGGAAGTTCACTGCCCAGAGCTGGCTGCGTAATAGTTAGTTACCAGCGCTGTGTTGTTGCTGGGATTGAAAATCCCTCTATAGGCCTGACCCTGTTAACTCCCAGGGACTGATGAGATTATTTTAATCCTTGATCTCCTACAGGGTGGAATCTGGGTGTGGCTGTGCTCCTTGCCTGGGGCCTGGAGGGAGGAGTCTCACTCTCCAGAGAGAATGGTTGCCCCAGACCTAGGCTCAGGGGTGTCTCAGCACTCAATTCGCTGCCACCTCTCCCGGCCCCCCTTCTCTCCTCAGTCTCTCCCCAGATTCCACTCCTCCGCACACTCTCCCTCTCTTCAGCACAGGTGAGTGTCTGTATCCGAAATGTCCCATGAACAGGATTCAGTGAAAACAAACGCCGGCCGCGGAAACGGGGAAAGCTTGGTTTCTGTAAGCTTCTTCTCTTACCGGGACTGCATGGTCTGGTCAGCTCTTCAGGCTGCCCCCTTTATGCTCAGTCCTCCGTGATCACAGAACCCAGCTCTCAATTCCTCTGGCGGTGCCAGGAATCCCGCAGTTCTCCTTTCCCCTGTCAGGGACTGTGCCTGTCCCAAGGGACGCGGCTGTCTGCCACATGGTCTCCCTCCGACTCTTTGGGCTCAGAGGTCTGGCAAACTTTCCTGCCCATAACCCTGGTTTTTTTACCTTTCCAGGGGAGTTCTGCTCTTCCCGGCTGCAAACCATCTCACCAGCTGAGCAATTTCGCCAATTCGGTGTGGGTGCTATTAGTTTCAGCTGCTCATTCCATTTGCTCCGGGACACGACCTGGGACACGTCTGCCTATATCGCCGCCATCTTCCCTTCCCAAAATGGTTAGAGTTTTAACAAAAGACAGGAGCTGTAGGAATAGAAGAAAACTATTCAATATGATAAAGGCTACACTTGAAAGCCCACATTCCATGGAGAAACTTGGAAAATGTTACTAACATCATGAGCAAGACAAGGATGCTGTTTTTCTTTTTTAAAAATATATTTTATTGATTTTTTACAGAGAGGAAGGGAGAGGGATAGAGAGTTAGAAACATGGATGAGAGAGAAACATCAATCAGCTGCCTCCTGCACACTTCCGACTGGGGTTGTTCCCGCAGCCCAGGTACATGCCCTGGACTAGAATTGAACCTGGCCAATGCTCTATCCTCTGAGCCAAAATGGTTAGGGCAAGGATGATGTTTTTCCTACTTATTCACAATAGTACTGGAATAAATGGCGGGAAAAATCAGGCAAGATGATAAAATAAGAGGTAACCAAATTGGAAAGGAAGAAGAAAAAATATCTTTTAAAAAACCAACATAATCATATATAGAAAACCCTAAACATTTCACCACACATACACACACACACACACCCCAAAAAGTTTTTAAGATCTGAAAAAAAGGCAAAGTTGTTAGAGACAAAATCAACACTCAGCATCATTTCCATTTTTCTTCAACAAAAATGAACTATGCTAACATAAATTTAAGAGAACAGTTCCATTTAACATAGCATCAGAGAGACTAGAATACTTAGAATTGAGTTAATTAATAAGATGAAGATATATACACTGAAAACTACCAAATGTTTCTGAAATAAAGTAAAGAAGAAACAAAATACCTTGAAAAACATCCAGATTCATGGGTAGAAAGACCCCCAAATATCTTCCTATTTGATATGATCCTTATCTAATTCTCTATAACTTTTTTCAGACATAGGAAAATCCACTTTAAAATTCATAACGAATTTCAGTGGACCCACAAGTTATTTCAATAATCTTAGAAAAAAGAACGAAATTGGACGTCTTACACTTACTAATTTCAAATTTTACTACAAAGCTGCATTATCTACTGCAAGGTCTTTCCTCTTGGAAGATGAAAACTCACCTGATTTCTTTCTCATCTCTCTCTCTCTCTCTCTCTCTCTCTCTCTCTCTCTCTCTCTTTCTCTTCTTCTTCTTCTTCTTCTTCTTCTTCTTCTTCTTCTTCTTCTTCTTCTTCTTCTTCTTCTCTCCAGTATTTTTAGCAATATTTAGTGTAGATTTCTTGTGTCTATTTAATGCCATTCACATTTGAGCCGACTACCTGAGATATCTTTAAATTTTAATCTCCAGAGAACATCATAGACAGAGAACCTTCCTTCTGTGACCTACAGAGGTGGGCGTGGGATGGTCCTGCTCATTAGACACTTGTAATGCCATAAACAGAGTAGAAAAAGCCAAATACTTCTCTACATCGCTTCACAGATTCTCCAGGTTTCCATGCCGTCAGAATTTTCCTAACCAATGGTCGGGTCTGGGGGCAGGACTATGAAAAGTAAGGTGAAAGTTCTGGGATCTTTGCTCAATTTAGAAATATCAGGATGACAAAAGCAAACTATTAAACCTACCACAGTCCCTTCTACGTGGCTGCAAAGATTACCAGCCCATGAAGCGGCCCTAACTACCAGGGCAAATGGATGTGTTCATTCTCCAAGTTAATTCAATGCCAAACTCAAGTCATAAAAATGGTGAGAATTAGAGGCTTTCCTGCTAAAGGAAAACAAAACTGTAAGTTTCTAAATGCCTTAGTAAGACACGTGTTCTCCAAAGGGTGGAAGTGATGACAGCTAACGTTGATGCTCTAAGACAATGACATCAGTGATGACAGTGACACCAGAGACAGGATCAACTCTTGTGATCAGCAGTTTAAGCAAAGCATGAGCTATAGGGCCATCCACATCTGTGACCATTCAGGGATCTGCCACAGATGGCTCCACTATTCTGGGCCATGCTGGACGTACCCTCCAGAGGAAAAGACAAGTTGATAATTGATGTTAGAAGAATGAAAGGTGCTTTGTGAAACCTCTGGTGAGACCTAATAAAATAATTACTCCTGGGCAGACTCCTTGTGAACGAGGCCATATGTTCTACAACAATAAAACAGCAGCTCCCAACGGGCTCTAGGCCTGAGGAGAGATGGAGAGTCTGAACGTGGTGTGTAATGTGACCATGTTGGCAGAACTGCCCATCATAACCTGGGTTCTGCCACAAGCACCAACATAAGTTCAGGTGCTCAGAGAAGCATCCATCACAGATGTTAGTGACACATAATGGATTAGAAAAGGACAGGTGGGTACCTACCACTCCATCCCTGTGACCCACCACAGAGCTCTTACCTGTGGAAACAGAGAAAGTAACTCTCACTAGTCTACAAAGAAGGAAAATGCTCCACACATTCCAAGTTCAAGCCAGCCCTCAATTTCTTCTCCCCTAACACACACATACCATCAGCCTTTCCCTTGCCTGTCCCCAGTCTCCTAGTCAGACTTACTCAATGATACACAAATCCCCAGGGAAATGGCTAATGTGTTTACTCAGTTGAGGCACATCTTGGTGTATAGAGGTGAGATTGGCCTTTCATGGTTCTCTCAGGCCATGGGGAAACTGCTTTGAGAATCAAATGCAGACATCTCTCCTGGGTTGGAGCTGGAGGATGGATACCTCTGGCCCTCAATTTGATCCTCCACCTCAAGATTGCCCTGCATTCCCCACTTTCCCCAGGCTCCATGCCAACCCCTGTTCTATTCTGACTACCCTGGACTTCACCTAATTTCCTGGCTCAAATACCACATTCCCTAGGCTCATCTTCTGCATTCAAGGTGTCCCCATCCCTCCTCACTATTCAGACTCCAAACTCAATACAAGGTGCTCATCTGCTTTTCCTTCTTGTTTCTTATTTCATGTCTATTCTGTAACTCCTGCCAGCCAGTATATTTGGTGCTCCCTCTTGTCACAAATGTCAGGACACTAATATGAATCTTCAAGAACCTTATTCCTTCCCCCAACCCTGTGTCTCACATCTTTCGCCTATCCAAGTTTGGGAGAACGGCATTCCCACGTCACTACAACAACTCCAGTGGCTTCTCTCTCAACATGTAGAAAGTAGACCCTCACAAATATCCCTCAGCCCCTTCCAGACCCCTCCCCAAAAGAGCCCACCTGCAGGGCACCTTTAGTTCCCCTTGACCTCATATAGTGCCTAACATCTCCAAACTCCCCAGGCTTTACAATTTATCATCCTGTCTCTGAACAGATCCTATCCCTCAACAGCTCCCCTCTAAACCCACTTCTGCTTACCCACAATCCACCTCTGGCTAGCTCTCAAAGGAGTATAACTAAATACCCCAGAGGCCACAAGGCACAGGAAAGATTTATTTCCATTTCCCAGGTTCTAGATGTGGATTCTCTAAGAACATGCACCTGGCGATTGTAAAAACAATGAAGAAAACAATGTATGAGGACACCTGTCTTGCCTGAGCTCCATGTCACGGGGGACACAAAAGAGCATTTTTTAGTGACAGCCTGTGGGTGGCTGACATGTAAGGGACCTGCATGTTTACTAGAGTTTTTAAGGTTCAAGAGTGAATATCTGTGAAAATCTCTGTGATATTGTTCCTTGAAGGTGCAGTGGAAATAACTGTGAACACTGTTGATGGTTTGGTCCCTGTGGACGTGTGCCCTTTCAGGCCTGCATGTCTTCTCAAATTCTTGTGCAAAGGATATCCTGAGGCTACCTGGAGCTGCAAAAGCATCTAAGAATTCACGTCAGATGCTGCTGTGGATGTAAATTCAGAAGGAAGGCAGCGAAACTGGAGACCTTTATGTGGAGGATTTTAGCCTGATAAGGAAAGAAATTGGAAGATTTGAAAATAAGGTAAGGATCAACCATGTGAGCAAAATGACATGATCAGCTAGTTACAGGCAGATGATGACAAAGTGAAACAGGAGTCCAACACATTTAAAGAGGCAAGGAAGACATTCTTCAGAACCCTCCAATAGGGCAGTGAGATGAAACTCAACACCCCTGAAAGAAAAGGCTGGGGAGATTTTAGGAATGAAGAAGAAATTATAGGCATGTGTGTTTGAAATGGGCTTTACAGAAAGGAAATGTAAACCATCTCCTCAAGTCCTGGAATCAGGTCTTTTCTCATCTTGGTTGTAAATGACCCCACACAACTTAGGCTGCTACTCTCCCTCAGAGACTGGGACACAGGGACACAAGGAGGATTAAATTTCAAATGGATGGGGCCAGGTACCTGAGACAGTTTTTCTCTGGGTCATAACACTGGCAAGAGACCTTTTGAGGAGACTTATGTATATTTCAAAAGTGCAGAGAAAGAACCTGCAATTACTAATTATATTTATAAAATAAATGGTGTAAGGATGCAAGACAGAGGCATGTTGTCAGGAAGAAACTGTGTAAAGGTTAGTTACTCTGAGGGAACATTAAGGCTTCCAGTTCAGAACAAAACTGCTTTCTGCACAGTGGAGAAACACAACTAAATCTCTTTTAGCCAAGACCCAGTTGACATCTTTATCATTTCCAGCAATGTATAAAGAGGTGCAATTTCCCATCAATTTATTAACAGATGCAAAGTAGGTGAGAGTTCCTGAACACAGCCAGGATCTGATCTCCCAGAATGCTGTGCTTCTAGAGTTCAACATGGAGACATTACCTTGCTCTCTACAGTCACCTTCGTTTTGACCACAGGTGACCTCCAAGGAAGAAGAGTATTCTCCATCCTACAACATGGCTGGTGTCACTGGATTTGCCCTGATTAGTGACTTAAGGGCAGAAGAACTGACATTTACCACATAATTTGCTTGATGCAGGTTTTTCTATGAAACCAAAGATGGGAGTTCTAACAGCTTCTTGAGGTTAGGAAGCCTCACACTCTAGCTTTGGGTAATGCTCTCATATCCAAGAGATTCGAAAAAAACCCTGCCGGTCAAATTTTCTCCATGAAAGTTGAGGTCGTTTCTAATTCTGTGGGCATCAGTCTTAACTAGGACATTTGAGCCAAAGCCTTGGTTGTGTTACTAAGGTTTCCAATTATACCCTATTAACAAGGAAGACAGAGTCCTGTTTACTTTATGCAAATAAGTCAGTAGCCATATAAATGAAAATACTCAAAAAGACTTGAGAAATGTTTTGAAATAAGTCAAACAGGGAGAAAAAAAAGATCAGTGTTGTTACCCACATGGGCGTCCTCCTGTCCATTCCCATTGCCAACAACAGTGGCTGCGCATCCACTATATGTCCCCCTGGAGGAGGGACAGAGCTTGGATTTATGCTAACTCATCACCTGCACCAAGGGTAATCACACAGCCACTGAGATTCTATTGAAGACTTGGTGTCACCTCCACTTTGCAGATGGTGCAACTTAGACCACACAGAGGTGCTGTCTGGTATAGACTATCATCTTAAGTCAACAATAATGACAATGTCAGCTCTCTTTTTTGAGCATTTATTGACTCAATGCAAATCTTCTAAGGACTTTCCACTCTCACAACAAATCTATTTATACGTACAAAAGATTATTCAGTGTTTAGTAACATATAGGAGAAGAGGAGGGTCACCAACATTTTACTTGCAGCCCAACTGGCTCACTTGCAGCGAAACTGATGGGGTTGGACACGTTACAGTGGTAATTCCCAGCATCCTCCTTCCAGACAGGGTCAATGGTGAGGGTTCTGTCGTTCCAGGACAGCTTCTTCCGCCACGTCTGCCACAGTTTCATGCCATTGAAAAACCACTGGATGGAGACTGCATTTGTGTAGCAGATCAGGATCACAGAATCCGTATTCTCCACGACTGTGGTTTTGCTGACTAGGAGGGTGGGCACTCTCACTCGCTCTGTGGAGAAATAGAGAGCATGGCTAATTGAGAGTGTGCTTGGGACCTGGGCCATGCTAGCTCTTCAGACATCTTAGCCACTGAGAGTCCACTGTGACCTCTGAAAGGGCACCAGAGGATGGTTGTGATCTCCGCAGAAGGAAAATTGTCTTTGTTCAGGGGACGATGTGTAGGGAAAAGGTTTCACCTCTTCTCTGAACCTAGATCACCCCTGACCTCTTCCCATAGACATCTTAGTAGTATCGACACAGGGAAACCTTTCACAGACCATGTGTCCTATAACGTCACTGTAAGGTGGAGTTTTCCTCTCATGAGCTTTTACTGACCCTTTCCTAGAAGTTCTTTTGACTTAAAAATTCCATGTATGTTGGGAAAGGCAATCTTACCACTTCTGCCAACTACTTGGGCCAAGAGGACTTTACAGAAATTGAACGGGCATTTAATTATTGTTAAATAACTCATTAGGCAATAAAGATGCCCAACCCAGTCTTCATGACCTTGGACCTGGATAAGTTCCATCTATAAGATTCCTCAGTCTGAATGGGACTTTATTTACAGGCCTGCTGATTGCATATAATGCTAAAATAAATCACTAAAGAGAAGTGGTTATGATTTTAACAAAAGATGGAAACTGTAGGAATAGGAGGACATTACTTAATATGGTAAAGACCACACATGAAAGTCCACAGCTAACACATTACTCCATGGAGAACCTCTGAAAACAGTCCTAAGATCATGAATAAGACAAGGATGCCGTTTTTCCACTAATTCAACCAGTCTGGAAAATCAGGAAAGAAGATGTAATAAGTGATATCCAATTTAGAGAGGAATAAGAAAATATCTTTTAAAAAAAGACAACATAATCTTATTGTAGAACACCGTGAAGATTTCATCACATACATACCTAAAACAACTATTATAACTAACGAAAAGATGAAGTCGCCAGAGAAAAAATCAACACTCAGCATCATTTCCATTCTTTAAAATAAATGAATAATCGTCAAATAAAATAAATAATTTCATTAACAATAGCATCATAAACACTAGATGCTTAGGGTTAAACCTAACATGGTGGAAGATGAATTCACTGAAAACTACCAAACATTTCTGAAAGTAAAAAAAAAAAAAAAAAAAAGACAACTGGAAAGACATCCATGTTCATTGATTCCAAGACCACCAAATATCTACCTATTGGAAACAATCCCTATGAACATACCAATTACTTTTTTCAGAAATAAAAAAAAAAAATTCATTGAGACTTTATGTGGAATTTCAATGGAACCCAAATGTTTGCAACAACCTTAAAAAGGATGAATTGAAATTGGAGGTCTCACAGTTACTAATTTCAAATCTTACTCCAAAGTAGAAGTAACCAAAATAGTTACAGTAGTATAAAGACTTCTATTTGTCAAAAGACACAATCAAATGGTTTTGATAAAGGAGCCAAGACTGTTCAATGGATAAAGGACAGTCTTTTGAACAAATGCCGTTGAACAGCAATATCTACATGCAACCAAATAAAGGGGACCGTTGCTTATACCATACACAACAATTCAGTCAAAATGGATTGAATCCTAAAGGTAAGAGCTAAAATTATAAAATTCTTAGAAGAGAACATAGGGGTAAGCAGTATGGCATTGGATTTGGCAGTGATTTCTTGAATATGAAACTAGAAACTCAGGCAAGAAAAGATTAGATAAGTTAGATTTTTGTCAAAGGGTCTGAGACATGGGTCTCAATCCCTGGAGTGACAGGGAGTCTTTCCCATGTGGCCAGAATTCCAAGGACTCTGCATCCAGGTTTCAGTCTCTGAAGAGCTTTTAGCACATCACTTCCTTCAGTATCCATTTATTTCTTCCTAATTCATCAAAACAACCGAGTGTTACATCTTCATCCCTTAGCTGGTTACAAGTGTAAAATGGGGAGCTAGCAGGCCAAGTCCTTTCCTTTATATCCAGTGGGAATGACACGAATACATTAGGAAACAAATCAGTGGTTTCACCTCCAGTGCAGAGAGGGGTGGCTCAGCCACCTGAGGGGAAGGTCTGGGTGTTCCCAGCACTGACTCATTGTTACTGCAGGTAATTTGGTTCTAGAGTACAAATAAATTAATTCTCCATTTGTGTTATTTTCTAGACCACAGTCTCTCTCTCTCAGGAACTGGTGATGCCTCAGGGAAGCTCGAAACCAGTGATGGCGAACCTATGACACGCATGTCAGAGGTAACCTACGAACGCATTTTTTGGCTGATTTTTCTGTTAATTGGCATTTAAATCTAAAAAATAAATATAAAAAAAAATAAGTCTTTGTTTTACTATGGTTGCAAATATCAAAAAAATTTCTATATGTGACATGGCCTCAGAGTTAAGTTAGGGGTTTTCAAAATGCTTGCACGTGGACATCAAAAGGTTCGTCATCACTGAAAACCAATGTTTGTTTTAGGGATCTCTCTGGGATGGAGGAGAGGTGATGGCTGCAGACAGACCTTGAGTCACTCTCATTGTCTGTGTAGCTCTGCTTTAGTGACTATATCTCCCTGTGCCTTGGTTTCCTCTCAATGCAGTACTATGAACATTTGACTGCCAGGGTGTCAGTGTATTAACAATGAAATATTCACAGTATCTGACTAAACATTGGGACAGTGGAGCTGCTCAAATGAAGGGCCTCTGTTATTGATCAACTCCAAGAGAGAATCTCCTGGGCTGATCCCTGGTGGGTGAGGAGCTGCCAGGAGCATCTTTCCTCCTTTTTGTTCCCTGTGATTCTGACCTTTCTCTGGACTCTCCTAAATGTTTCAGTGTAGTTCACAAATGGCCTGGCGACCTTGTCCATCTGTGCTAGCCACACTCAGTTTCAGGTGAAGTACCATCCCTATCCAGATGTGGCTCATGGGCCTGAGCTCTGGCTTCTGAGCAGCTCAAAACCTTGTGACTCAGACACCTGGGAAACCATTGCGCCCACTCAGCCCTTCCCAGGAGGTTAACCCCAACCTGACACAGGATCTCCAGGGTCCCTGGAGTCAGAAACCCTGAGACAGGGGTTTGGGCAGAGCTGCCAAAGCTGAGCTTCTTTATGAGGATTGGAGGGGGCTCCTCAGGATAGGCCCTGGCCAAGCCCTGCAGGGTCTTTCTCAGGGTCATGGTCATGGGGAGGGGGTGAGGGAACCGGACTGAGACTGGTCTTTCTCTGCTGAGCGACTCCCATCAGACTGGCCCTTTTCTCTGTGGAGAATGTCTGCAGGGCTGGAATCTGGGAAGGGAACTCTGATCTTAGAAAGTTTGTCTCCACTGTGTGTTTCCTGCACTAAATGACCAAACCCAACCTGGGAGATGATGCAAATGGGGATGGAGGTGAGTCCACGGCTGTCAGTCCTGTGTGTTCACCCACCCAACACCCTGAGGTCAGAGAGCAATCACTCACCGTATACATTGAGCCGTCCAAATCCTTTTTCTGTGTTTGATCCTCGAACGTAGGCTTCTAAGGTGTAATTTCCTGTGTCTTGCAGGGTGACCCCCTTTATCAGCAAGGATCCATCAAAGTTTATTTGCTCTCGACCGCTGTTTGCAGGCCCTGTTCTGTGTCGTCCTGTGAACGTTCGAAGACCTGCAATATGATTTTTGTAGGATGTGTCTTCCCCCCGGTACCACATGAAGACTAAAACATTGGGAGGCTTATTGCGGATATGTAGAATCACATCCTTCCCTTCTTCAGCATCGGTTGACACAATCGAGAGTTGGGCAGTGGTGGGCAGGCTCCAGAAATTTAAGAGTGAAACTAGGATGGAAGAGAGGAATTGATCAATATTTGGATGTATATGTTAGGATGGAAAGGTGAGGCCCTGTATTTGGAAAAGGTCTCTTCATCTCAGCCTTGTTGTGTGTGTGTGAGTGTGTTGGTGTGAGTGTGGTCAAGGTCAACAGCATGACCACCAATACTTCAGCACCTGGAACCTGTTACTTTTTTCTGTTTCTCAGTCTCTTTTCCAGGTGTCTGTTCAGCTCACCCACTCACTGCCCTCAGACCCCTGCTGACACTTAGGGGTGTCCATGGGAGGCACCTTCACTGAACACTTCCCTAAAGACTCTTTGTTAACCCCTTTCTGACTTCTCACTGCTTTGTTGTTCTTTTTAAAACACTTGTGGATACCTGACATCACATGTAGATATTTTCTTATCTCTCTCCACCCACAGAACATGAGCTCCATGGGGACGGTGCTTTTCCAATCTTGCATCCCCAGTGCCTGCAACAGGCTGCAAATACCTGTGGGTGAATGAATGTTCCCAGAGTCCTACACCTCTTGGGATGTATTTCTCCTGAGGCTGGTGTAAGGATGGTGTTTAGGACTCCTGGTTAAGTTTTTCTGTGGTGCCACCTGATATAAATTGTTATTACTATGATCAGTTTCCAAAATTCAATACTCAGTAATGAATAACTCAAGAATTAACAGCAACTGAAGTTTCCCTGCATCATTCCACTTCCAGATCATGAGATTTCCCAGTTACCTGTTACCCATCTCCCTTACCCATCCTACTCTGCCTCCTGTCCTCTCCCCTCAGGTCCACACAGAAGCCCTCCATCCACTCTCAGAGCACTGTTCTCCCCAGGAGACCCCAGCAAGTCCCCGTATTTCCTCCGTCAGTCCACCCCCAGGGATTTTTCCTTCCTTACCAGCCAACAGGAGCCCCTGCCAGGGGACAGGTACTCTGAAAATAGGGGCTGAGAGTGACTCCATGGTGTCTGCTGTCTGCGCTGTCTCTCCCTCGGCGAGACGAGCTTGGATTCCAGGAAAGCTAAAAGGCACCGCTGTACAAACTGTTGGGATCTGCTGTTCCTCTTCACTATGCCCTGGGTCTCCTCCTCGCGCAAGATCACTTACCTGGTCACGTGCACCAAGGCGGAGTTTGTGCCAAGGACCCACCTCCTCCTCCCTTCATTTTTGCCACCCTTTTCTCCTTCTTCCAGCTTACCATCCGTCTAAATTTTGGTTTCCTTGGAGCTGCTGACGTAGCCGAGCACACACACACTCACATGCTCTGTTTGGAAAAGCACCAGCCTGGGGCATCCATGTCATGGGAATTCCCCATGGCTTCCAGTCAGGTGCACAGTAGCCTCCCCCACAGCACTCTATCTTTCATATTTGACTTTTCCCTTCAAAGCAGGAGTTCTGGGGCCACCTCTGGACCTCTTGTCACTAGGATGTCACCACCGCTGTGCATCGGATCACCTGTGAAACTTTGTAGAGATTGTGATGCCCAGGTGACACCATAGATGCTGCTTCAGCAGCTTTCAAGCTAATGTGATGCCCAACCAGGTAAGATCTGGTTATGTCGTGATGAGACACCGTTCCCCCTCTTCTGTGCACAGGGAGGGTCTCCAAATCCTCCTAAAATGCAGATTCTGAGGCTGCAGGTATACAGTGGACTAGAGACTCTGCATCTGACGAGCTCTCCGGGGAGGTGGATCTTACTGGCCTGTGGAGCCCACTTGCAACAGCAAGGCCGATGAGGCAACGTGTCCCCTGAGAGGATGATCCTCTCATCCCAGCATTGGCCTCTGCTGTGTCTTGGTCTTGGGTCTGTCAGCACCACACAAAGAGCACCATAGGCCCCAAATTGGGGATTATTCCTGTTTGTGACACAGAAACCCTGCTGGGTACTGGGTCTGCCCCGTGTTCTCAAAGCATTGGGAAGGTTGGATATCCTCCCAGTAGGAAGGCCACAGAGATGACTGTGGGTGTGAGAAGGGGTCAAGCTGGATGACGACTGCAGAGGGGACCCTCCCTCTATCTCAGGTTGTCACTAGCCTGCCTTTGCTTCCAGTTACAGAGACCCAGGTCCAGGAGTCTCAGGAGGCCCTGAAGATCCTGGGATTGAAGAGGAAGGTGTCTTGCATGTCCTGGGAAGAGAGGACTGTGATGGGAGCTCAGGTGGCTGTGGGCTTCCTGGTCATCAGGGGTAGTTTCTGGGACCCCTCCCTCTCTGTTGGCTGAGCCTTTCCTGTGCTCCGTGACCTTGGGGCGGTGTCTGTCCTCTGCCTGGGGGAGTTTCCTTTCATTACCCCACCTTGTTCATGGGTGGTGCCAGGCATGGGACAGGGAGCAGCAAATAGATCCCTGAGAAAGCAGGTGCTCTTGGGCCTGTTTAAGTAAGGAACTTCCCAACCTGTGAAGATTTTCATGAGTTTATTTGAACCAAGCTAATGCCCTATGCCTGGAACACGTTTTCAAATCCTGGTCTTGGGAGTTGTGCAACTTATTTTATACATTATAATAAAAAAAGAAGATGGAAAAAGTCGTGTGAAATCAATTAGGAAGTGAAGAAATCTCTAGAATTGATAAATAGAAAAATGGAGAAACACAGTTTTTTTTTTTTTTGTTTTTTGTTTTTTTTTTTTTTTTTTTTTTTTTTACTTTGGTTGGTCCAGGATACTTAACATTTACAGCACATAGAGAGGTTATGCAAGGAACCAGGTAACCTAAGAAGTATGTTGTCTCATATGCTGGTCCCAGAGTCTGTGCCTTCAAATCATTTTGCAAAAAAACAACTCCTCTGATGTGTCAACGGTATGGTATCCAAGATTCATAAGAACAGGGAAGAGGGCTCACTTAACGTAAAGTCTGACCTTTGCTAACAAAGCCGTAGCCCTGGGATATGACTCCCTGACATCACCTGCCCTGTTAGGAATTTGTGATCAGACCATCCTGTGCAGTTAATTTTGGTCACTGAGCTCATCATGACTCCCATGTGACACACTGGGCTTGTCAGGCTTATTTACATCCCATTTTTTGTTGTCGTTGTTTTATTCACAGTCCCTAGAAGTGGCAGGTGGGATACAGCAGTCATGAGGGCGGGGTTCAAAAGTCTCTGTGGGAGCAGGGGATCGAAGTCAGGCTCCTTCTCTAGCTCCTTAGGCAAAGTCAGGTTCACCTGTGAATTCCCTGTGTTGTCTGTATGTTTAAATATCGCCCCCTGGAGAGCAGAAGGAGACCTGCAGCCGATGTCAGGTGATGTACCAGGAATGCTGACAAAAGAATGAGAGCCGACCCTGACACCTGGGCAGAGGTGGGCTCTGGCCTTCAAGCTTAAAGGCCAGTCAGTTGGGGTCTAGTCACTGTGGGCTCCAGGCCACCTGACTCCATCCCAGAGCAGGGTGAGCCCAGTAAGAGGACAGGATCTGGGCTGCTTCCATCTCAGAGGGGCTGAGGGTCCAGAGTACTATGAGTCCAGTGTCATGAGAACTGTCCCCTCTGGTGGATGTGCTGTTTCATGAGGAACTCTCTGTCCCAAAGGTTTCATTTACAGAACCTGGTGATGTCTCTTCTGAGGCTTTTAGTAGAGTGTGCCAAACTGGAGGGCTGATCCCCCAAATGCCCTGTGTGTCTCCTTCACTGCATTGGGATGTTGCATCCAAGTCACCTGTGATCCTTTCCATCGTCTGCTGTAGTCCTCCCCACGAGGCCCAGGATCTGAAGCAGCTCCACTTGGAGTGTTATCCACAGGAGTTGTGGGTCCCTCTGTTAGGGGAAGGGAGGCCCTTGTGGGACCCTAGTCCTCTGTGATGGAAGCAACCCCAGATCCTGGGTCCTTCTGTCCCATCTGCTGAGGAAATTTCCCTTGTTTCCCAGGACATCATGGGTGGGTGAGATGTTCAGGGACTACAAGCAGGTGTCCCACAGACCAGGGACCTTGGGTTTGGGAGTCATCCCCATATTAGTTGAGATCAGTGTGAGCTCTCTTTCCCATGGTAGTACCTCTACCTGGTCTCAAAGATCCAGCGTTTCTGCCAGGTCAGGGCTTTGTGAGAAGACAAAGGTCAGAGGCTGCTGTCCAGGCCCCAGGAATATGAGACAACACTCACAAGGTGGAAATGGGGAGGGCTGTGATTTTCTGGGAATGAAGAAAGGTCTGACTCTTCCGTTTTAGTTGGTCATATATCCCTCCCCCCTGATTGTGTGAGGGGGAAAAACCCATCCCTGGGTTATCCTCACACACTTGTGGCCTCCTCCCATGCTGACGCCAATGTCTTCGTGCCTGTAAGGAACAGAGTTTGACCACAAGTGTCACAGAGGGTGACAGGATTCCTTTGGGTGGTTTCTCTCATCCATTTAATGAGTGTTTACTGAGCATCTGTGATGTGTCAGACCCTGGATGGGTCCTGGGACCTGAGAGAACAGGAAACAGGTGGGACCTGTGCTCATGGTATTTACCTTGTAACAAAGACAGGCTATCAGAGAAATCACACTACTAAAGATGTAATTATAATCCAGAGAAGGACCACGACGAAAGACTTGTATGTTCTTGAGTCAAAGCTTGTCTGGGGAACACAGTGAGCACTTCTGAGAAAGTGTCCTCTTGGCTGAGACCTGAAGTGGCCTTTCATCCGTTGGACAGAGGGTGGTGGGGAAGAGCTGCCTGCAGATGACTGGACTTTGGTGGGCAGATGCCTGCCTGGACGGAGGAGCTTTCAAAGTCCAGTGTGGGCAATGTGAAGAGTGAGAAAGAATGTGGACTGAGTAATACTGGTGAGCTTGGACCCTGCTGGGCTGTGGGTGCTGCTGAGGTGGGACAGCAGACACATGAGGAGGCTGAAGACTGTAGTGTAGCTCACCCCCCTTTGATGGATAAACTGAAAAATGTGCAAGAAAAAAGTCATGTTACAGTTTTGAATTTTATATTCAACTTATTCTTTAAGCAATATTTTGTATGTGTATATTTAAATTTAAAGTATTTATTGAATTTTACTTGGCATACAGTAAACTTACCCTATTGAAAGTATACAAATTATTAAGCTTTGCCAGATGCATGCACAGACAAGTTGTTACAATGAAGAAAATGAACATGTTCTTCACTCTTAAAGCCTCCTCAGGACCTCTTATAATCTCCTCACTCTGTCCCTCTCTCACTCCCTCCAACTCTTACCTGCTTTCAGTCATTATAGATGAGTTTGCATTTTCTGCAGTTTCCATAATTTGAACCATATAATATGTAATTTTGGGCAAATGCTGTCTTCTAGAATCAATGCCATTATATTTAAACAGTTCTTTCCTTTCTAATCCCTCAGATCTCTTCCTTTGTAGGATGCACCAAACTTGTTTAGCCATTCGCCCATTCGTGGACATTTGTGTTGATTCCCATTTTGGACTATTACAAGTAAACCAGGCACTAACATTTGTGTAGAAAGGTCGTAAGCACACAGAATTAGGTGCATGCAAAACCAATGCAGGGCCAGAAAAATGGAAGTCAGTGAGTTGACAAGGAAAGTCCGGTTTCAAGGTCCCACTGCCACAGCCCTACCCAGAGGCAAAGAAACACCTGCATATTGGCATAAAGCTCTGTTGGCAGAGTCCAACCATCAGGAGCAGGAATCCCAGCCCCTTCTCCCTCCCAGATTCCAAATTACAAGCAAGTGCATGTCAGAGCCTGACATTAATTCACACCTGGATTCCAAGTCATTAGAAGTGGGAGAGGTGGTATTTAACCTTTCAGCCCCTCTAGTATAGGAGGAAATATAGAAAGGGGTGGAGCATAGATGTAAAGTGCCAATAGACAGTAAATAGCATGGTTGAGTCCACTTGCAGGCTGTGTGACTCTGGGCAAGTGATCCCACCTCAAAAAGCCTCAGTTTCCTCATGTGATTTCATAGAAAGATATTTCCTGGTTCTTAGGATAGAGCAGTTTAAATTCTTGAAATTTTCTGAGTGATATGGGCAATAAGAGTGTCTTTTGTCCCAATGACGCAACCCCTGACGGGCCTCTGGATAGTTGCTGGGTGAGGACAGGTTGCCATAAAGGCCAAATCTTGATTAGAAGCCTGGAATTTTCAGCTGCCAATGTAAGAAATATTTAACCCTGTAGAGATTTTTATGAGTTTGAATTCAACTGACGACAATTGCCAGGAAGCAAAATCTCAATGAAAAACGGCAGTTTTGCACCTTATGTTATACATTACAATCAAAGCAGGAGGCATAAGAGGTTAAATAAAATCCATTGGTGATAGGTTAGGAAGGTGGGAGAAAGCAAAACAGGGTAATCTCTGAGATTGGATTAAAAGTAAAACAAATAGACACATACGTCTTTTGCATTGGTTGATAGAAGGTAGTTAGCAGCTAACAATTCACATGATGACAATAGCAATGATGAGTTTTGTGGCTTCTCCTCTGGTGCAATGAGGGTCTGGAAAAAAAATAAATATTTTTCCTGATATTCCAAAAGTAAGTTATCATGAATGCAAAAAGACAATAGACATATTCAGTTAACATAAACATTCAGCTTTGGTAGGAAAAAATACCTAAGACATAGTTACCCACCATGATTCAATTCTAGTTAGAAAGTTGTCATTTCAGGCCATCCTATGTGGTGACTTGAAGTCTCTGATTTTGCAAATCATACTATGCAGGCCTCCTCTGAGCTTGTCAGCTTTAGTACGTGGCCCCATTTTTATCCACACCTCCCCCTTTGGGTCATAAATCAAACGGAATCACTCACTGATGACCAACCTTCTGGTTGGAAATTGTGGTTTCATGGTGTTAGAAAGGCTAATCACTAGGAAGTCTTAGTTTATCTAGCTGAACTATGGACCATTGGGGATAGGGCAAGACTGTAACCTTAGATGGAAGTCAAGCTCAAATATTCTCAAAAGTGAAAAGCAGGTAAATTGGGGCCTGTCAGGTTCCACTGGTCTTCATTAAGAAAAACACTTTGTCCCTGACCAGTGTCGCTAAGTGATAAGAGTATCAGCCTGCAGTTCCTGGTCAAGGTCATGTGTCAGGGTTGTAGGTTCTATCCCTGGTCCCAATCATGATGCATGCAGGAGCAGCTAATTGTGTTCTTCTCACATCGATGTTCCTCTCCCTCTCTCTTTTTCTCTCTCCCACCCACCCTCCTACTCTTTCTAAAAATCAGTGGAGATAATATCCTTGGGTTAGGATTTAAACAAACAAACAAAAAAACAACAATAAAAATAAAGAAAAACATTTATTTGTCATTCCTAACCTATAAGCTATCGTGATCCAAATTTTGTTGTCTGTCTCATTTCTTGTATTTTTCATGTAGTATAACACTTGATCATAGTTTGAGGGCAAACTATACACCTCTTCTGTTTTCACAATCTGATCATGAGAGGAGTTCTCATTTACAATGTTCCCCTTATTTCCCATTGGAAACACTCAAGGGTCATTCATTATTAAACTGATTCCTGCTGGTTGTGCAATTGGAACTGTAATCATATTTGGGGACAAGGCTGTAAGAACCTAATGGTGCATATTACAATTACTATCCAAAAATTTCATAGACCAGGGAGACAGTAAGATTATCATAAGTAAATTTCCTGTGCCTCAGCTTCAGTTACAGAGGAACAAGTTTTTATAGCTGCTTCAGCTTCATGTGAATTAATATGGTTAGTAGTCTTTGTTGGGTTAGGGTATAAGCATATCCCCATAATTAGGTTCTGGCATTTCTACATAAAATTTCTCAATATTCCTTTTCCACTAACCTCTACAGCTTCCCTTGTTTTCAGTTTGCCTCTTTTTACTCATTCAGAAATAATTAACTTGTTAGGTCAAACTACTTACTTTTAACTTCTCTTAAAAACACCTAGCCAGGCTGCCATGGCTCCATGATTGATCATCAACCTATGAACCAAGAGGTCACATTTCCATTCCCAGTCAGGGAAATTGCCTTGGTTGTGGGCTCAACCTCCAGTGTGGGCTATGCAGGGGGTAGCCAATCAATGACTCTCTCTCATCATTGATGTTTCTATCTCTTTCTCCATTTCCCTTCCTCTCCGAAATAAATACAATTTTTTAATATATTTAATTGATTTTTTACAGAGAGGAAAGAAGAAGGATAGAGAGTTGGAAACATCCATGAGAGAGAAACATCAATGAGCTGCCTCCTGAACACCCTCCACTTGGGATGTGCCCACAACCATGGTACATGTCCTTGACCAGAATCGAACCTGGGATCCTTCAGTCCCCAGGCTGATGCTCTAACCACTGAGCAAAACTGGTTAGAGCCATACAAATATTTTTAAAGAACACTCTCAGATGCCTTTCCTCCTTTTGCAATAGCATTCCCTCTACATTTCAAAATGTTATCAGAAAAAAAAGCCAGGCCCTGAGCGAAGTTTCCTAAGACCAGCTGGTAGTGTGCAGGTACTTGACTTCATGCAGGAAAGATTGCAGAATATGAGTCTAGGTGATTTGGAGACGACGTTTATTAAAGCCGGGGGCAGTCACACAAGGAACGGTCTGGGATACAAGAAGCAGTAGGAGAGAGACAAGGTGTGGCTGCTTCGGCTCTCTAGAAACGTTATGGGAAAGAAGTGAGTCTATCCAAGGTTGCTATCAGCTCACTGGAGAGTCGGAGGCAAGGAGACTTGGGGACAAGTTCAGGGGGTTAGTACAAGATGAGCTAGTGCTGCCTATTGTTCCCCTGGTTGCAAGTCTCCTGGGTATCACTTATGGTTTAGTTGAAAGAAAATTCACTGGAAAAGGAGATTTGAGTGGGTGTGCCCCAAGAGGGGCACATGCCGGCTTCTTTTTCTTGAGGGGATCTATCTACTTTTCAAAGCTGGGGATTTAGGAGAAGTCTCAGGGAACATCTCAATAGAATATTTTATCAGCATTTCCAGGTTTGCCTTTTCAGATCGTGGTCTCCACTGATTCTTCAACAGCAGGACAGAAAGTCTAAGTCACACAACCAATGGTATGCCTGGGAAGAAAAGGCCACTCTGAAGGCAAGGTCTAAGATCAGTTTTGCCCATTGCTAGGTACCCGAGGCTTTCTGCCCTGGTGACCTTCGGCATCTGGCTGTAAATTCCTACGCCAGTTTAGTCAACTGTTTTTCTCAGTTTCCCCATTCTACATGCCAAGGAATATTCCTAACTTCTTACTATAATTTGACTACATTTCTTGGAATGACTTTCAAATATTTCTGACAGACTAGTGATGTGTCAAATGAACCAGTCACTAGTATACTTAAAATGGGAGGTTTCTAGTAAATCAGGTTCTTATTTGTTTTTTAAAAGGTTCTTATTTATACAGGACAATATTGTTCCAGTTGAGCTAGAGTTGGTAGAAAAAAGACTGATGCTCAACAGAATAGAGACATCCATGGGGTTAACAGCCAGATACACCAGAGGGGAAAAATGGAAGGATCAGGGAAAGACTCCACCATACTTCAGCCCCTTACATAGGCCCTGGATCTAAAGTTCTGGAACCCATGTCCTGTCCTCACCTGAGGGATTCCGGGGCTAGGAGAGGTTTATGAACTCTCTCAGAAGAATGAGTACAAAAAGATTGAAGAAAAAAGGAACAAAGCAATGGCTTCTTTGAAAGTCCATCCTCATTAACAACAACACTGTAAATTAGAACATTCAATATTGTTAACTCTCCATACTACTCAAAGCCGTCTGCAGATTCAGTAAAATATATTGTAATCCCAAAGGCATTTTTATTTTTTATGATTATTTTATAAATTAAATCTTTATTGTTCAGATTATTACAGTTGTTCCTCTTTTATCCCCCATAGCTCCCTTACACCCGGTTCCCACCACACCCTCCGCCCTCACTCCCCCACACTGTCTCATCCATAGGTGCATGATTTTTGTCCAGTCTCTTCCTGCATCTCCCACACCCTTCCCCCCACCAAGAATAGTCAGTCCACTCCCTATCTATGCCCCTGATTCTATTATAATCACCAGTTTATTCTGTTCATCAGATTATGTATTCTCTTGATTTTTAGATTCACTTGATGATAGATGTGTATTTGTTGTTCATAATTTGTATCTTTACTTTTTCTTCTTCTTCCTCTTCTTAAATGATACATTTTAGCATTTCATATAATACTGGTTTGGTGGTAATGAACTCCTTTAGCTTTTTCTTATCGGTGAAGCTCTTTATCTGACCTTCAATTCTGAATGATAGCTTTGCTGGATAAAGTAATCTTGGTTGTAGGTTCTTGGCATTCATCACTTTGATTATTTCTTGCCACTCCCTTCTGCCTGAAAAGTTTCTGTTGAGAAATCAGCTGACAGTCGTATGGGTACTCCCTTGTAGGTAATTGACTGTCTTTCTCTTGCTGCTTTTAAGATTCTCTCTTCGTCTTTTATTCTTGGCATTTTAAATATGTTGTGTCTTGGTGTGGTCCTCTTTGGATTCCTTTTGTTTGGGGTTCCCTGCGCTTCCTGGACTTGTAAGTCTATTTCTTTCACCAGGTAGAACAAGTTTCCTGTCATTATTTCTTCAAATAGCTTTTCAATATCTTGCTCTCTCTCTTCTTCTGGCACCCCTATAATGCCGATGTTGGTATGCTTGAAGCTGTCCCAGAGGTTCCTTACACTATCTTTGTACTTTTGGATTCTTTTTTCATTTTGCTTTTCTGGATGGGTGGTTTTTGCTTCTTTGTATTTCAAAGCTTTGACTTGATTCTTGTGATCTTCTAGTCTGCTGTTGGGAGTCTGTATAGTATTCTTTATTTCAGTTAGTGTATGCTGAATTTCTAGTTGGTCCTTTATCACAACCTCAAGGGTCTCACTAGAATTCTTGAGGGTCTCATTAAGTTTATCGGTGGTTTCTCGAAAGTTCTTGAAAAACCTTAAAAGTCTGGTTTCGAACTCTATATCCAGTAGTTTACTTTCCTCCATTTCTGTCATGTGTGTCCTTTTTCTTTGTCTCCACATTTTTTTATGCTTCGCTGTGTCAATAGAGTGGCTTTCTGTGCTAAGTGTCCTATAGGGCCCAGTGGCTCAGTCTCCCCAATTGCCTGAGGTAGACACCCTTGGTGCACCCCCTTGTGGGCTTTCTGCACAGTCTTGTTGTAGTTAAGCCATGATTGTTGTAGGTAACACTGGGAGGGATTGACCTCCAGGCGAATTGGCTGTGAGAATTAGCTGTGTCTGCAATGGAGAACTTCTGTGCTGGAGACACCCCTCCAGGGCAAGACTTGCTTCAATGGGGCTTTGGTGCTCACTGATTCTGCCCCCTGAGTGTGTTATTTATGGATCCGTGGAGCTGCAATCAGAATGGTCCCCCTCTGACCCCTGGGCACACTGGCTCTTGGATCTCTATGGAGGTGCTAATTTAGCTTCTGTCTGAGGCTATCCAGCAGGAGCCAGCTGTGAAACAATACAAGCTAAAATGGTGCCTTCAGCCAGCTACAGTTTGTTAGGTAATTATCAGATTGCAAAGGGCCAGGCCTTTTAGAGGCAAAAGCCTCCATGCACAGCTTAGGCGGGGTGGGGTAGCAGGGGATCAACAGGGTGGAGCAAGCAGTTATGGCTGCTCTCAGTGCTGCCCTCAGAGGCCCCCGCGTCTCAGTGTCCTGGCAATTGCTGCAAGCACCTCCGAGAGAAAGCTGTCCTCGAGTTCCGACCGCTGCCAGACAGTCCAGTTTCTCCCTTATGAGTCTGGGTCCCCAGAGACTCGCCCAGAACTGGAGTTCAGAGCAGTCAGGAGCTTGAAACTCCCTCCCAATTGAAAAAGTCAATCCTTTTCTCAGCTGCCAGCCTTCTCTGCATGCGCCCAAAGGCATTTTTAAACAAATAAAAATATCATTCTTAATTCATATGATATCTCAAGGACCCTGAGGAGACAAAACAATATTCTTTAGTTTCCTGAAGACCAATATTTAGTGTAGACTTTATTATATCTGTTTAATCCTCTTCACATTTAAGCCAACTTTCTGTGATTTCTTTAAATTCAAATCTCTGAAGTACATCATAGATGGAGAACCTTCCTTCTGCGAGCTACAGGGGTGGGAAAGGGGTGGTCCTGCTCATTAGAGTAGAGAAAGACAAAACCCCTTCACATTCCATCTCAGCTCCTTTAGGTTACTTTGTTTTGGTGCCGCCCTCTGGTGGCCAAATTACAACTTGCACCTCCCAAATAGGGTCAAACCATTTTTTCTTAATTTTTTTTTAATTGATTTAAGAGAGGAAGGGAGAGGTAGAGAGAGTCAGAAACATCAATGATGACAGAGAATCATTGGCTTTCTCCTGCATGCCTCACACTGGGGATCAAGTCTGCAAACTGAGCATGTGCACTGAGTGGGAATGGAACCATGAACTCCTGGTTCATAGCTGTGTTCTCATCCACTGAGCCACACCGGCCAGGCTCAAACCATTTTTTCCAGCCCAGGTTCTCTGCTAGGGATGTAAGCAAGTAAAGTGAGTGTCATTAAGAATTTCAACAATGGTGGATAAGGACACATATGTAAAAAGTTAATCAATAAAGAAAAAAAGAGAATTTCAAAATGGCATAAGCAAAGTATTAAACCTACTGCAGGCCCTTCTAAGTGACTTCACAGATTGGGATCCCATGAAGTTGGCCCTCCCTAGCAGGGCAAATGAATGTGTTCATCCTGAAGTTAATTTCATCCCATATTTAAGTCATAAAATACCTAGAGACCTACAGTCATCCTCAGTGTGAGAACCAGTGACTCTCCCACTAAAGAGAACAAAACAATAAGATTTCTAAGTGCCTTAGTAAGACATCTGTGCTCTGAAGGGTGGAAGTGGATTCCTGATGATGTTGATGCTCTATTACAATGACATCAGTGATGACAGTGACAACAGTGTCAGGGTCAATTCTAATGATCAGCAGTTTATGCAAAGTATGAACTGTAAGGACATCCATGACTCTGACCATTCAGGGGTCTGACACATCTATGAGGCCCTCTTGGCTCCAATAGTCTGGGCCATGCTGGATGGTACCCTCCAGAGTAAAGGAGAAATTTCTGTGCTTGTACCTTCATCTTATAGATTTTAGGAGAATGAAAGGTGCTTTGTTAAGCCTCTTGTAATACCTCATAGAGAGTGACATGCACATTTCTACAGTTTGGTTCTATTCTAAGGCAATAGAACAACAGCCATTGACCAGCTTCTAGGCCTCAGGAGAGACAGAGAGTCTTAACATGGGCAGTAAGGTGACCCAGTAGCCAGAACTGCTCATCATGATCTGGGTTCTATCACACCCCCCAACAGAATGTCAGGTGGGGAGAGAAGCATCCATCACAGATGGAAGTGACACAGCCTGCATTAGATGAGAACAGGTGGCAAAGACCATGGGCAACTACCACTCCATTCCTGTGACCTGTCACAGAGGTCTCAGATGTGTAATCACAGAGGTTCACTTTGACTGGTCAAGAAAGAAAGAAAAGGCTCTACTCACTCCAGTTTATCCTGGCCCTCAATTCCTCCTCCCCCAACACACACCATCAGCTACTCCCTTGACTATCCTGAGGCTCCTAGTCAGATTTACTCACTGACACACAAATGCCCTGGAACACGACTAACTTGTTGAATTAGCTGAGCCACGTCTAGTGGTATGAGAATTAAACTGGTCCTTACATGTCACTCCCAGGTCATGTGGACAACACTGCCTCTGGACAATGCTTTGAGATCAAGTTGCACATGCCCCTACTGGGTCAAAACTAGAGACTGGAAACCTCAGGCCCCCATTTTTTTCTTCAACTCCAATCCTTCCATGCATTCCCCACCTTACCCCAGTTCCAGGCAACCCCTTTTCTAGGCTGACTACTCTGCACTACAACTCCCTTCCTGATACACATTCCGAACTCCCAGGAATCATCTTCTATGTTCATAGTGTACCTGTTCTACAATTCCTCATTTCTCCTCAGACTCCTAGTAACCAACTGGATGCTCATCTACTTCTCCCCATTGGGCCTACCACATGTCCTCTACCAGCCTGGTGCTCCCTCCTGTCCTAATGTCAGGGCATTTTACGGAGTCTTCAACTACCTTTTCATTTTCATTACCTTGTACCTCACCCGTCATGGCCATCCAAGTCTAAGGGAATGAGACTCCCCCACCTTTCGCTGCACCACCTCCAGTGGTTTTTCCCTCAATAGCTACATTGGCCTCTCACTCATAATTCTAAACTCCATTCTGAGTCACCCAAAAGCCCTATTCCATGGCACCCTAGTCCCCTTGAACCCTTATAATGCACAACATCCAAACCTTCCCAGGTTTTATAATTTCTCATCCTGACTCTGAGAATACACCATCCCTCCATTTCCCCCCTCATGCCCACATTTTCTTATCCACAATCCTTCTCTGGCCAGGTATCCAAGGATTTCAGCTAAATACCACTGAGGCCAAAAAGAGCAGAAAAATAAATAGAACCAGAAGAGAGATTTATTTCTGATTTCCCTGGTTCTGGTTATGGAGTCTTTAAGAACAGGCACATGGAGTTTGTATAAACAAGAAAGAATAAGGACAGTGATATCTGGCCTGAGCTCCAGGTCACAGAGGGCTCAAAATAAGGTCGTTGACTGCAGGCCTGCGCATGACTGACATGACGAAGATCCTGCATATTTACTGGACTACTTGAGCTTTATGACATTTTTTTTTTTTAATCTCTGTGACCTTTCCCTTGAAAGTGCAGTTAAAATGCATGTGGAATGAGAATACTCTTAATGGTTAGCCTGCTGTGAAGGTACACTCAGATTCTGGGACAAAGGCCACTCCAAGGCAACCTGGGGCTACAGAATGATCTGGGCAGTCAGGTCATCTGTTTTGGAGGGTAAGTCAGAAGTGAGGGAGGCAAGTAAGAATCATTTATTTGGAGGATTATAGCCAGATAAGGAAATATTTTTAAATTTGAAAATAAGGTAAGATGAACAAGATGACAGGATCAGCTACTTACAGGTAGGTGATGTCAAAGGAAAACATGCATTGGGAAAATTGAAAGAGGCAAGAAACACTTTATTGAAGACCGACCATGCAATAGGACAGTGAGACTGAGCTCAACACCTTCAAAATAAAAGGCTGGGGAGATTTTAAGAATGGCAGCAGGAATTATAGGCATCTGTGTTTGCTAGTTGGCTTTACACAAAAGAAAAGTAAAACTTCTCATGAAATCCTGAGAGGAGGTCCTTTCACCTCTTGGCTGTAAATGTCCTCACCCAAGTTAGGCTGCTACCCTCCCTCAGTGACGGGGCACAGGGACACCACGAGGATTAAATTTCAAAAGGGTGGGCCCAGGTTCTTGAGACAAATATTCTATGGGACATAACACTGGCAAGAAGATTTTATGGAGACTAGGTATATTTCAAAAGGGCAGAGAAAAAACCTGCAATTGCAAATTGCGATTATATTTTTGAAGAAAATGCACTCAAACTATGGAGGTCAGAGGCCTGCAGTCAGGAAGAACACATTTAAACATAAGTGATTCAGAGGCAACATGAAAGCACCCCTGGTCATAACAAAAAGGCTTTCTGCACAGTGGAGGGAAACAGCATTAAATATCTTTCAGACAAGATTCAGTTTGCATCTTCATCAGTTCTTGCATTTATAAGCAGGTGAAAAATAGCTGAGAGTCCCTGAACAGAGCCAGGATCTGACCTCCCAGGAGGATGTGCAATTGGAGTTTTCCATGGGGACATTACATTTCCCTCTATATTCACCTTCCCTTTGATCAAAGGAAATCTCAAAGAAAGAAGAGTATTTTTGATCCTATATCTGGGCTGGTGTCACTCAATTTGGCTGATTAGTGACCTAAGAGCAGAAGAATGACATTCACACATAGTTTGCTCTGTTGCACATGTTTCTAGAAACCTAAGATGGGAGTTCTAACAGCCCCTTGAGGCTAGGAAGCCTCACCTTTACACTTCACCTGTAGTCTCTGTAGCTTGGGAGATGCCCTCTTCCTCAAGAGATACCCAAAATACCCATCAGGAGGAACTAAGCTCCATACAGAGTGAAGTCATTTCTAATTCTCAGGATATGAGTGGGAACTAGGACATTTGAGCCAAAACCTTGGTTGTATAACCAGCATTTCCAATTATATCCTATTAACAAGGAAGACAGTGTCCTACTGAACTTATGGAAATTGATCCACTGACACACACACAAAAAAAAGTATTTAAGAGGGCCTTAGAAATATTTTGGGAGAAGTAAAACAGGAAGAAAAAGATCAGTGTTGATACCCACATGGGAGTCCTCCTGTACATTCTTGCTGTCCTAAACAGTGTCCAGGTATCCTCCACAGGACCCATTGGAGAAGGGACAGAGCTTGGACTCCTGGAAGCTTATCACATGCTCCCACTCGTCATCACATGACCACTGCCCTTGCTGGGAGGGACTCGGTGTCAGCTTCACTGTGGAGATGGTGCTATTGGGACCAACCAGAGGTGGGATCTGGTGTGGAATGTTAGCTTCAGTCAAAAATAAACTCAATGCTAGCTCTGATTTTTGAGCATTTATTGACTCAGTTCAAGTCTTCTCAGGATTTTCCACCTTCACAACAAATTTATTTCAAGGCTGAAAAAAAATTATTCAGAGTTAAATAACATAGAGGAGGAATGTAGCGTCACTAATATTTTACATCCAGCTCAACCACTTCACTTTCAGCAGAACTGATGGGGTTGGACAATTCACAATGGTAGTCCCAGCATCCTCCCTCCTGACAGGGTCTATGGTGAGGGTTCTGTTGCTCCAGGACAGCTTCATGCTCTTACAGACTCATGTTATTGAAGAATAATTGGGTGAGGATCACAGTTGAGTAGCATGTCAAGACCACAGCATTCTCATTCTCTGTGACTGTGGTGTTGCTCTCTAGGAGGGTGCACACTCTTCTGGGCTCTGCGAAAAGACCAAGGACTAATTGAGAGTGGGCTTGGGACTTGGGGTCCTGCTACATTCTGAGACATCTCAGCCACTCACAGTCCCCAGTGAGCTCTCTAAAGGTCACCAGAGGATGGTCCTCATCTCTGCAGAAGGACAATTGTCTTTGTTCAGGTGATAATGTGTAAGGAGAGGGCTGCACTTCTTCTCTGACCCCACATAATCCCAGGGAGACCCCTGACTTGTTCCCAAGACATCTCTGTAATATCAGCATAGGGAATACCTTCCCAGCTGATGTTTCCTATAACCTCATCATCAGGTAGTATTTTTCTCTCATGAGCTTTTATTAATTCTTTCTGTCATTAACATCAAAAAAAGATGAGGTCCCACTCATTATGTAAAATTCCATGTATGTTGTGGAAGGCAGGCTACCACCTCTGTCCATCTCTGGGGCCAAGGGAACTTTATAGAAAGTGAAAAGGCATTTACCTCTTTTTAAATAATTCATTAGGCAATAAAGATGGCCCAACCCAAACTTCATGATCTTAGAACCGGAGAAGTTCCAGCTAAATGACTTTTCAATCTAAAAGGACTTTATTTCCTGGCCAGCAGTTTGCATATAATGGTAAAGTAATTCTCTAGAGAGAAGTGGTTGTAGTTTTAACAAAAGACAGGAGCTATAGGAATAGAAGGAAACTATTCAATATGATAAAGGCGACACATGAAAGCCCACAGCTAACCCAACATTCTATGGAGAAACTTGGAAAATGTTACTAACATCATGAGCAAGACAAGGATGCTGTTTTTCTTTTTTTAAAAAAATATATTTTATTGATTTTTTACAGAGAGGAATGGAGAGGGATAGAGAGTTAGATACATGGATGAGAGAGAAACATCAATCAGCTGCCTCCTGCACAGCTCCTACTGGGGTTGTTCCCACAGCCCAGGTACATGCCCTGGACCAGAATTGAACCTGGGACTCTTCAGTCCGCAGGCCAATGCTCTATCCACTGAGCCAAAACAGTTAGGGCGAGGATGCTGTTTTTCCTACTTATTCACTATAGTAGTGGAAGAACTGCCTGGAAAAATCACACAAGATGATAAAATAAGAGGTATCCAAATTGAAAAGGAAGAAGAAAAATTATCTTTTAAAAAGACAACAAAATCATGCATAGGAAACCCTAAAAATTTCACGACAGATACACACACACACAAAAAAAAAAGTTTTTAAGATCTGAAAAAAAGGGAAGGTTGTTGGAGACAAAATCAACACAAAGCATCATTTCCATTTTTTTCCAACAAAAATGAACAATGCCAAAACAAAATTAAGAGAACAGTTCCATTTAAAATAGCATCAGAGAGACTAGAATACTTAGAATTAAGTTAATTATGCATAAACTAAAGAGAAAATAAACAAATGGGACTACATCAAAATAAAAAGCTTCTGCACAGCAAAAGAAACCATCAACAAAACAACAAGAAATCCCACTGCGTGGGAAAGCATATTTGCCAATGTCATATCTGATAAGGGCCTATTCTCCAAAATTTATAGGGAACTCATACAACTTAACAAAAGGAAGATAAACAATCCATTCAAAAAATGGGCAAAGGACCTAAATAGACACCTTTCAAAAGCGGACATTCAGAAAGCCAAGAGACATATGAAAACATGCTCTAAGTCACTAATCATCCGAGAGATGCAAATCAAAACAGCAATGAGGTACCATCTCACACCTGTCAGACTGGCTATCATCAACAAATCAACAAACGACAAGTGCTGGAGAGGATGTGGAGAAAAAGGAACACTTGTGCACTGCTGGTGGGAATGCAGACTGGTGCAGCCACTGTGGAAGACAGTATGGAGTTTCCTCAAAAAACTACAAATGGAACTCCCATTTGACCTTGTGATCCCACTTCTAGGAATATATCCCAAGAAACCAGAAACACCAGTCAGAAAGGATATATGCACCCCTATGTTCATAGCAGCACAATTCACCATAGGTAAGATCTGGAAACAGCCTAAGTGCCCATCAGTAGATGAATGGATTAGAAAACCGTGGTACATCTACACAATGGAATACTATGCTGCTGTAAAAAAGAAGGAACTCTTACCATTTGAAACAGCATGGATGGAACTGGAGAGCATGATGCTAAGTGAAATAAGCCAGTCAATGAAGGAAAAATACCACATGATCTCACTCATTTCTGGTTAATAAAGACCAGTATAAACTTATGAACAAAAATAGATACAGAGGCAGAACTGCCTCAAACAGACTGTCAAACTACAGCAGGAAGGCCGGGGAGAGTGGGAGGGTAGAAGGGGGGTTGGTAAGAGATCAACCAAGGAACTTGTATGCATGCATATAAGCATAACCAATGGACATAAGACACTTGGGGGTAGGGGAAGCCAGGGGATTGTCAAGGGCGGAGGGGAAAAAAAGGAGACATATGTAATACTCTTTGTAATACTTTAAGCAATAAAAAAAAATGCAAAAAAAAAGAATTAAGTTAATTAATAAGATGAAGATATATACACTGAAACTACCAAATGTCTCTGAAAGAAAGTAAAGAAGAAACAAAATACCTCGAAAATATCCATGTTCACGGGTTGGAAGAACCTCAAATATCTTCCTATTTGATATGATCCTTATATAATTCTCTATGAATTTTTTTAGAAAAAGGAAAATCCACTTTAAAATTCATAACCAATTTCAATGGACCCCCAAATTATTTCAATAATCTTAGAAAAAAGAACGATATTGGACATCTTACACTTACTAATTTCAAATTTTTCAACAAAGCTGAAGTAACCAAAATATGGTGACACTAGCATAAAGACTTCTATTTGTCAAAAGGCACAATCAAATGGTTTTGACAAAGAAGCCAAGACTGTTCAATGGAGAAAAGACAGTCTTTTCAACAAATGGTGTTGAACAGCAGCATCCACATGCAAACAAATGGAGTGGACTATCGCTTATACCATAAACAACAATTAAGTCAAAATGGGATTGAATCCTAAATGTGAAACCTAAAACTATGAAACTTATTAAAGAAATTATAGAGGGAAGCATCATGACATTGAATTTGAAATGATTTCTTGAATAAGACTCTAAGAATACAGGAAAAAAAGAAAAATAGGTAAGTTGGATATTATCAAAATGAAAAACTTCTGTTCATCAAAGGACACAATCAACAGAGTGAAAGGTGACCTATGAAATGGTAGAAAATACTTTGCAAGTCATATATAAGATGAGGGGTTAATGTCTAGAATATGCAAATACTCCTACAACTCAACAACAAAATCAAATAACCTGATTAAAAAATGGTCAAAACATTTGAACACATATTTCTTCAAAGATGACATACAAATGGCCAGCATGGTTATCCTATATAATAGATAAAATGCTAATTAGACCGGACAGCGGAATGACTTTCCAGAATCACCAGTGGGCAGAGGGTGAGGCCGCAAGGCAAGCGGCTGAGGAAACCGGGGCTGCGAGGGCCAAGCCCCTTGCACGGATGATGTTCATCGGGCCTCTAGTGAATAGATATCCAACATCATTGATCCTTAGAGAAATCAAATCCAAACAACAATGAGATACCTTTGTATACCCATTAGGATGGTCACTGTTGGAAACATAGAAAATAACCTGTGTAGGCACAAAGTGGAAAAATTGGATCCGGACCCACTGTAGGTGAAAACACAAAATGGTGCTGCTACTATAGAAAACAATTTGGAGGCAGATAAGAAACAGACTTACCATGTACCATGTGGTCCAGCAACCTCACTTCTGCTTTTATATCCAAAGGAATGGAAAGCAGGACTTTGAAGAGATATTTGCACATCCATTTTCATTGCAGAATTATTCACTATACACAGGAGGTGAAAGCAACTCTATTTTTCATAGAGAGAGTAACATAAAACATGTAGCACATACATATATAATGGTACCTTATTCAGCCTTATAAAAATGGTAATTCTGGATAGTATGCTCCATGAAACAAGCCAGTCACATGAAGACAGGAACAGAGTGCTCCCCTTATATGTATCTCAAGTATTGAAATTTACAAAAACAAAGAATGTTGGTCACTGAGAGCAAGAGAGGCAGCAAGGATAATGCCAAGAATTCCTTGAAGAATGGGTTTGACCTTGATTGAGAAAAGGAGGATTTGGGGAGGATCTAGTTGGGAGGTGGGGAGGATAAAGATCTTTGTTTTGCACACGTTACAAAAGAGGTGCCCAATTATGTCTAGGAAAGATTCCCCAGATCGGCTTAACTCATTCTCTCCTAAAGCCTTTGGAAAACACACACACACACACACACACACACACACACACACACACACACACACACAAACAGAAACAAAAAAAAAACCCCAAACAACTCAGAAGCTGGAGATAGCAATTCCAGGAATCTCTGACAACAGAATCAATGTGTGAGTTCTGGAGAAGGGAAGTGGTTTTGTGCGCTGCGGGTTGTGACTCTCCCACACTCAGGGCCATGGAGCTGGTGGGTCCTGGCCTATGGATTTGGAGGCTGCAGAGGGACTGTTACTCAAGACCAATGCAGCATGTCCATTTTCCGGTGTTTTCAACCATGAAGTAACAGCAACACTTTAGCTAATCAAGTCTCCAGTCCTGCCCTTAGAGATCATTCCGGAAACTGCAACTTTAGTCTGCTTCCCAATAAACAAAAAATTAAATTAAATAAGTAATATTTTTCTGGAAAAGGAAAGCAGACCACTTATGGTCTGGTTAATGATCTGAGAATAGTGATTTTTTTCTTTTTGATTTTATATTATTTATTTTCTATCACCATTTATTTTAATTTTATCCTCCTGACATAAAAAAAAAAAAATAAAACAAATAAAAAAAAATATGCCAGTGCCCATTATATATCATTTGGACAAAGAGCCGAGTCGTTTGGGCTTCAAGGACAAATCTTAATCAGTTTGTAAGACCCAGAGAAGGTAAATTGTTTTGAGGTGATCCTCTACAACCCAAGGAGATTTTAACTCCCTCTGCAGGTGGAACATGAAATAGTTATTCCATGTCTGATATTCACACTGTAAGCAAAGCCAAGTCGCAGCTCTCTCCTGTTGGATATTCTTTCGTGTATTTTTGACAACACTGAATGTTGCCTGATAAGCCCTGTGTCTCTGTGTTTTCTGTTAAAAGTTATCAAATGAAGGTTCTGGTTTCTTTGGGCCATATTAAGGATATGTGCCCCAAACAATGAGAGCACCCCTGGATGGAAGCAAAGTTCTTTCCATGTCATTCTTTGAGTTAATTTACTAATTTTTTGCATTATCTACTGCAAGGTATTTCCTCTTGGACGATGAAAACTCACCTGATTTATTTCTCATCACCAATTCTCTCTCTCTCTCTCTCTCTCTCTCTCTCTCTCTCTCTCTCTCTCTCTCTCTCCCTTCTCTCCAGTATTTTTCTAACGACCAATATTTAGTGTAGACTTATTGTGTCTTTTTAATTCCATTCACATTTGAGCCGACTACCTGAGATTTCCTTAAATTTGAATCTCCAGAGAACTTCATAGACAGAGAACCTTCCTTCTGTGACCTACAGATGTGGGCGTGGGATGGTCCTGCTTATTAGACACTTGCAGTGCCATAAACAGAGTAGAAAAAGCCAAATCCTTCTCTGTATCCCTTCACAGATTCTCCAGGTTTCCTTGCCACTGTACTGCTCTCTATTGGTCACATTACAGAATTTTCCTAACCAATGGTCATGTCTGGGGGCAGGACAATGAAAAGTAACGTGAATGTTCTGGGATCTTTGTTCAATTTACAAATTTCAGGATGACAAACGCAAACTATTAAACCTACCACAGTTCCTTCTATGTGGCTGCACAAATTATGAGCCCATGAAGCGGCCCTCACCACCAGGGCAAATGGATGTGCTCATTCTCCAAGTTAATTCAATGCCAAACTCAAGTCATAAAAATGACGAGAACTTGAGGATTTCCTGCTAAAGATGAACAAAACTGCAACTTTCTAAATGCCTTAGTAAGACACGTGTGCTCCAAAGGGTGGATGTGATGCCTGCTAACGTTGATGCTCAAAGACAATGACATCAGTGATGACAGTGAAACTAGAGACAGGATCAACTCTTGTGATCAGCAGTTTAAGAAAGCATGAGCTATATAGGGCCATCCACATTTGTGACCATTCAGGAATCTGCCAGAGATGGTTCCACTAGTCTGGGCCATGCTGGATGTACGCTCCAGAGAGAAGGACAAGTTACTAATTGATGTTAGAAGAATGAAAGGTGCTTTGTGAAACCTCTGGTGAGACCTAATAAAATAATTACTCCTGGACAGACTCTTTGTGAATGAGGCCATATCTTCTATAAAAATAAAACAACATATCCCAACAGGCTTCTAGGCCTGAGGAGAGATGGAGAGTCTGAACGTGATGTGCAATGTGACCAGGTTGGCAGAACTGCCCAACATAACCTGGGTTCTAGAACACCCACCAACATAAGTTCAGGTGAGGAGAGAAGCATCCATCCAGTTGGAAGTGACACATGCTGAATTAGACAAGGTCAGGTGGGTACCTACCACTCCATCCCTGTGACCTACCACAGAGCTCTTAACTGTTGAATCACAGAAAGTTATTCTCACTAGTCAACAAAGAAGGAAAATACTCCACACATTCCAAGTTCAGGGCAGCCCTCAATTTCTTATCCCCCAACACACACATACCATCAGCCTTATCCTTGCCTGTCCCCAGGCTCCTAGTCAGACTTACTCACTGTCATAGAAATCCCCGGGGACATGACTAACGAGTTTACCCAGTTGAGGCACATCTTGGTGTATAGAGGTGAGACTCGCCTTTCAGGGCTCTCCCAGGCTTGGGGAAACTGCTTTGAGAGGAAAATTCACACATCTCTCCTGCATTGCAGCTGGAGCATGGACACCTCCGACCCTCAATTTGGTCCTCACCCTCAAGCCTGCCCTGCATTCCCCACTTTCCCCAGGCTCCATGCCAACCCCTGTTCTGTTCTGACTACCCTGAACTTCAACTAATTTCCTGGCTCAAATACCACATTCCCTAGGCTCATCTTCTGCATTCAAGTTGTCCCCAACCCTCCTCATTTTTCAGACTCCTAACTCCCTACATGATGCTCAATTTTATTTCCTTCTTGTTTCTTATTTTACGTCTATGCTTTAAATCCTGCCAGCCAGTATATTTGTGCTCCCTCTTGTCACAAATGTCTTGACACTAATATGAATCTTCAAGAACCTTATTCTTTCCCCCAACCCTGTGTTTCAACCCTTTTGCCTATCCAAGTTTGGAAGAACGGCATTCCCACTTCACTGCACCAACTCCAGTGGGTTCTCCCTCAACAGGTAGAAAGTAGCTCCGCACTCATATCCCTTGGCCCCATCCAGAGCCCTCCCTAAAAGCCCACCTGCAGGACACCTTTAGTTCCACTTGACCTCATATAATGCCTAACATCTCCCAAACCGCCAGGCTTTATAATTTATCATCCTGGCTCTGAACAGATCCTATCACTCAACAGCTCCCCTCTAAACCCACTTCTGCTTACCCACAATCCACCTATGGCTAGCTCTCAAAGGAGTATAACTAAATATCCCAGAGGCCACAAGGCACAGGAAATATTTATTTCCATTTCCCAGGTTCTGTATGTGGATTCTCTAGGAATTGGCACCTGGCTATTGTAAAAACAATGAAGAAAACAAAGTATGAGGACACTTGTCTGGCCTGAGCTACAGGTCACGGGGGACACAAAACAGCATCTTTTAGTGACAGCTATGGTGGCTGCCATGTCATGTACCTCATGTTTACTAGAGTTTTAAGGTTCAAGACAGAATATTTGTTAAAATCTCTGTGATCTTGTTCCTTGTAGGTGCTGTGGAAATGAATATGAACACTGTTGATTGCTTGGTCCCTGTGGACCTGTGCCCTTTCAGGCCTGCATGTCTTTTTAGATTCTGGTGCAAAGGCCATCCTAAGGCAACTTGGAGCCTCAAAAGCATCTAAGAATTCACGTCAGATGATGCTGTGGATGCCAAGTCAGAAGGAAGGCAGGAAAACTGGAGACCGTTATGTGGAGGATTTTAGCCTGATAAGGAAAGAAATTGGAAGATTTGAAAATAAGGTAAGGATCGACAATGTGAGCAAATTGACAGGATCAGCTAGTTACAGGTAGATGATGACAAAGTGAAACACGTGTCCAACACATTTAAAGAGGCAAGGAAGACATTCTTCAGAACCATGCAATAGGGCAGTGAGATGAAACTCAACACCCCTGAAAGAAAAGGCTGAGGAGATTTTAGGAAAGAAGAAGGAATTATAGGCATCTGTGTTTGCTAATGGGCTTTACAGAAAGGAAATGCAAACCATCTCCTGAAGACCTTGCAGGAGGTTTTTCACATCTTTGTTGTAAATGTCAACACCCAACTTAGGCTCCTACTCTCCCTCAGAGACTTGGACACAGGCAGGACAGGAGGATTAAATTTCAAACAGATGGGGCCAGGTCCTTGAGACAGTTATTCTCTGGGTCATCACACTGGCAAGAAGCTTTTGAGGAGACGTGTGTATATTTCAAAAGTGCAGAGAAAGAACCTGCAATTACTAATTACATTTATAAAAGAAATGGTCTAAGTCTGGAAGACAAAGGCATGTTTCAGGAAGAAACTTTGTAAAGGTTAGTGTCTGAGGTAACATTAATGCCTCTAGTTCAGAAAAGAACTGCCTTCTGCACAGTGGAGGGAAACAACTAAATCTCTTTTAGCAAAGACCCAGTTGACATCTTTATCTTTCCAGCAAAGTATGAAGAGGTGCAATTTCCCAGCAATGTATAAACAGATGCAAAGTAGCTGAGAGTTCCTGAACACAGCCAGGATCTGATCTCCCAGAGTACTGTGCTTCTAGAGTTCTCCATGGAGACATTACCTTGCTCTCTACAATCACCTTCGTTTTGACCACAGGTCACCTCCAAGGAAGAAGAGTATTCTCCATCTTACAACATGGCTGGTGTCACCATGATTTGGCCTGATTAGTGACCTAAGTGCAGAGGAACTGACATTTACCACGTAATTTGCTCTGATGCATGTTTTTCTATGAAACTGAAAATGGGAGTTCTAACAGCCTCTTCAGGTTAGGAAGCCTCACCCCCTAGAGTTCGGCAATGCCCTCATCTCCAAGAGATTCCAAAAAACCCCACATGTCAAATTTAGCTCCATGAAAGGTGAGGTCATTTCTAATTCTGTGGGCATCAGTCTGAACTAGGACATTTGAGCCAAAGCCTTGATTGTATTAATACGGTTTCCAATTATACCCCATTAACAAGGAAGACAGAGTCCTGTTTACTTTATGCAAATAAGTCAGTAGCCATATAAATGAAAATACTCAAAAAGACTTGAGAAATGTTTTGAAATAAGTCAAACAGGGAGAAAAAAAAGATCAGTGCTGTTACCAACATGGGTGTCCTCCTGTAGATTCCCATTGCCAACAACAGTGACTGGGCATCCACTACCTGTCCTCCTGGAGGAGGCACAGATCTTGGATTTATGCAAACTCATCACGTGCACCCAGGGTAATTACACAGCCACTATCATTCTCTTGAAAGACTCGGTTTCACCTCCACTGTGGAGATGGTACAACTTAGACCACACAGAGGTGGGATCTGGTATAGACTATCACCTTAAGTCAACAATAATGAGAATGCCAGCTCTCTTTGTTGAGCATTTATTGACTCAATGCAAATCTTCTAAGGACTTTCCACTCTCACAACAAATCTATTTAAAGGGCACAAAAGAATATTCAGAGTTTAGTAAAATATAGGAGAGGAGGAGGGTCACTAATATTTTACATCCAGCTCAACTGCCTCACTGTCAGCGGAACTCATGGTGTTGGACACTTCACACTGGTAATTCCCCGCATCCTCCCTCCTCACGGGGTCTATGGTGAGGGTTCTGTCATTCCAGGACAGCTTCATCCGCTCAGTCAGCCGCAGATTCATGCCATTGAAGAACCGCTGGATGGAGACTGCATTTGTGTAGCAGGTCAGGACCACGGGATCCTTATGCTCTGTGACTGTGGTGTTGCTGGCTAGAAGGGTGAGGCCTCTCAATGGCTCTGTGGAGAAATAGAGGGCATGGTTAATCGAGAGTGGCTTGGGACCTGGGCCATGATAACTCCCCAGATATCTTAGCCACTCCGAGTCCACTGTGAGCTCTATAAGTTCACCAGAGGATGGTTCTGATCTCTGCAGAAGGACAATTGTCTTTGTTCAGGGGACGATGTGTAGGGTAAGTGCTGGACCTCTTCTCTGAACCCAAATCACCCCTGACCTGTTCCCATAGACATCAACACAGGAAACCCTTTCGCAGCCCACGTGTCCTATAACCTCACCGTAAGGTGGAGTTTTCCTCTCATGAGCTTTTACTGACCCTTTCCTAGAAGTTCTTTTGACTTAAAAATTCCATGTATGTTGGGAAAGGCAATCTTACCACTTCTGCCCACTACTTGGGCCAAGGGGACTTTACAGAAAATGAACGGGCATTTTACTATTGTTAAATAACTCATTAGGCAATAAAGATGTCCCAACCCAGTCTTCATGAACTTGGATCTGGATAAGTTCCATCTATACGATTCCTCAGTATGAACAGGACTTTATTTCCAGGCCTGCTGATTGCATATAATGGTAAAATAAATCCCAAAAGAGAAATGGTTATGATTTTAACAAAAGACAGAAACTGTAGGAATAGGAGGAAATTACTTAATATGGTAAAGACCACACATGAGAGTCCAGAGCTCACACATTAATCCACGGAGAACCTCTGAAAACAGTAGTAAGATCATGAATAAGACAAGGATGCTGTTTTTCCCCTAATTCAACTAGTCAGGAAAATCAGGCAAGAAGATGAGATAAGAGCTATCCAATTTAGAGAGGAATAAGAAAATATATTTTTTAAAAGAAAACATAATCTTATTGTAGAACACCCTGAATATTTCACCACATAGATATCTAAAACAACTATTGTAACTAATAAAAAAGATGAAGTGGCCAGAGACCAAATCAACACTCAGCATCATTTCCATTCTTTAAACAAAAATGAACAATCCTCAAATAAAATAATGAAAATAGTTCCATTTACAATAGCATCAAAAAGACTAGATGCTTAGGGTTAAACATAATAAGGTAGAAGATGAATACACTGAAAACTACCAAACATTTCTGAAAGTAAGGAAGAAACAAATACCTGGAAAGGCATCCATGTTCATTGATTCCAAGACCACCAACTATCTACATATTTGAAACAATCCCTATCAAAATCCCAATTACTTTTTTCAGAAATAAAAATAATCCATCCCAGAATTTATGAGGAATTTCAATGGATCCCAAATGTTGGCAACAATCTTAAAAAGGATGAATTGAAATTGGAGGTCTCAAAGTTACTAATTTCAAATCATACTACAAAGGGAAAGTAATCAAAATAGTTACACTGGCATAAAGACTTCTATTTGTCAAAAGACACAATCAAATGGTTTTGATAAAGGAGCTAAGACTATTCAATGGAGAAAGGACAGTCTTTTGAACAAATGCCATTGAACAGGAATATCTACATGCAAACAAATAAAGGGCACCATTGCTTATACCATACACAACAATCAGTCAAAATGGATTGAATCCTAAAGGTAAGAAGTAAAATTATAAACTCTTAGAAGAAAACATAGGGGTAAGCAGTATGGCATTGGATTTGGCAGTGATTTCTTGAATATGAAACTAGAAACACAGGCAAGAAAAGATTAGATAATTTAGATTTTTGACAAAACGAAACCTTCTGTTCATCCAAGGACACAATCAACAGCCTGAAAGGTAATCTGTGGAATGGTAGAATATCTTTGCAAATCACTAATAGGATGAGGGGTTAATATCCAGAATATACAACGATCTCCTATAACTCAACAACAGCAAAACCAAATAAACGGACTTAAAACTCGTGAATACACATGTCTCCAGAGAAGATATACAGATGGTCAATAAGCCCAGGAAAAGATGCTCAACATCACTACCATTAGAAATACATAAATCAAAACTCTCAAAGTTGATGCTTGTGATATTGAGTGTGGGTAACTCCACTGAGCAGGTAACAGGAGAATACTGCCCTGTGGGACACTTGAGTCCTCCAAGCCTTCTTCAATCAGAGATGGCACCTCTCACCTCTCAGCCAACTTAAAGGAATAAGGCAGGTCTATATATCACAAGACAAATGCCAGGGGCTCTGAGCCCTCAGAGAACTTAAATCCTCTATGTCTGGGAGAAAGCACAGCCTTTCTCAGGAGCCAAGACTGTTCAATCTAGAAAGGACATTCTTTTCAACAGATGAAGGGAACCATTCAATAAATTAGCCACATTTGGTTGTGGAAAAACAGAGAACCTACAGTTACGACACACCTTGCCCCCCTAATCCTCCCACACCTCTCCTAGTTCTTCACTGAACAACTAACTGCAGTTTTTTCTAGCTGCACAGACCTTCTTTAAGCAGCCGAGGTGTGTTTCTAAGAGGCACCATTTCCCATGATATCTTAGAGACTCAGATTGGAGCAGAAATAAAACAGAGGCCCAGGATCAAACCTGTGGTCAGTTGACTACTCAGGCCCCAGGGCCAAGAGCAGGGTCAGGACTTCTCAGGTGAGTGGGACTGACATGAGCCAGTGAGCCAATAAATGATAGAGCAGAGCCCAAGGAATGAGCCAGAAAGGAGTGAAGGGACAGGCAGGATCTGATTGTGGCAGCAGAACCATATACTTTGCCCTTGGTCATTAATGTCATTCTCTCTCTGCGGAGGGCAAGTGAGGCTTGTACAGCTGCAGAAGGGGTGATAAATGGCAAGAGGGGAGCATGGATTGCTGACATTCTGACCCTTGTGGACCATTTGTATTTGTTGGTTATGAGATAGAAATTTGGAAAGATCTTAAAATTCTCCCACATGCAAAAATTACTATTAATAACCCAGGGCCTAAGAGCAAAAGCAAGAAGGACTATTTCTTCAGAGAACAGCAAAGGGTCTGAGACATGGGTCTCAACCCCTGGAGTGACAGTGAGCCGTTCCCATGTGTCCAGAATTCCAAGGACTCTGCATCCAGGTTTCAGCCTCTGAAGACGTTTTAGCTCATTCCTTCCTTCAGTAGCTATTTATTTCTTCCTAATTCATCAAAACAACCGAGTGTTACCTCTTGATCCCTTAGCTGGTTACAAGTGTTAAATGGGGAGCGAGCAGGCCAAGTCCTTTCCTTTATATCCAGTGGGAATGACACCAACACATCAGGAAACAAATCAGTGGTTTCACCTCCAGTGCAGGGAGGGGTGGATCAGCCACCTGAGGGAAAAGACTGGGTGTTCCCAGCACTGACTGATTGTTACTGCAGGTAATTTGGTTCTAGGATACAAATAAATTAGTTCTCCATTTGTGTTATTTTCTAGACCACAGTCTCTCTCTCTGAACTGGGGATGCCTAAGGGAAGATCTACCCATGTTTGCTTTAGGGATCCCTCTGGGATGGAGGAAAGATGATGGCTGCAGACAGACCTTGAGTCACTCTCATGGTCTGTGTGGCTCTGCTTTAGTGATTATATCTCCCTGTGCCTTGGTTTCCTCTCAAAGCAGTACGATGAACATTTGACTGCCTGGGTGTCAGTGTATTAACAATAAAATATTCACGGTATCTGACTAAACATTGGCTCCGGGGAGCTGCTCAAATGACGGGCCTCTGTTATTGATCAAGTCCAAGAGACAATCTCCTGAGCTGATCCCTGGTGGATGAGGAGCTTCCAGGAGCTGTTTTCCTCCTTTTTGTTCCTTGTGATTCTGACCTTTCTCTGGACTCTCTTAAATGTTTCAGTGTAGTTCACAAATGGCCTGGCGAACTTGTCCATCTGTGTTAGCCACACTCAGTCTCAGGTGAAGCACCACCCCTATGCAGATGTGGCTCATGGGCCTGAACTCTGGCTTCTGTACAGCTCAAAAGCCTTGTGACTCAGACACCTGGGAAACCATTGCACCCACTCAGCCCTTCCCAGGAGGTTAACCCCAACCTGACACAGGATCCCCAGGGTCCCTGGTGTCAGAAACCCTTGGGTAGAGGTCTGGACGGGCCTGACAAAGCTGAGCTTCTTCATGAGGATTGCAGGGGGCACTTCAGGATGGGCCCTGTCCTAGCCCTGCATGGTCTTACTCAGGGTCATGGTCATGGGGAGGGGGTGAGGGAACCGGACTGAGTCTGGTCTCTCTCTGCTGAGCAACTCCCATCAGACTGGTCCTTCTCTATGTGGAGAATGTCTGCTGGGATGCAATCCGGGAAAGGAACTCTGGTCTTAGAAAGTTTGTCTCCACTGTGTGTGTCCTGCACTAAATGCCCAAACCCAACCTGGGAGATGATGCGGAGGGGGATGGAGGCAAATTCCAGGGCTGTCAGTCCTGTGTGTTCACCTACGCAACACCCAGAGGTCAGAGAGCAATCACTCACCGTATACATTGAGTCGTCCAAATCCTATTTCTTTTATTGAGCCTGGAAGGTAGACTACTACTGTGTAGATTCCTGTGTCCTTCTGGGTGACCTGCTTTAATTGTAAGGATCCATCATAGTTTATTTTCTCTTGACCGCTGTATGCATACCCTGTTTTATAAACCTTTACGTGTTTTATGAGAGTTGCAATATGATGATAGTAGTTTGCCCCTTCCCCCCGGTACAACGTGAAGCCTATTAGCATTGGGAGGCTTATTGCGGATACGTAGAATCACAACCTTCCCTTCAGCAGCACTGGTTGACACAATAGTGAGTTGGGCAGTGGTTGGCAGGCTCCAGAAATTTAAGAGTGAAACTAGGAGGGAAGAGAGAATTTGATCAATATTTGGATGTATATGTTGGGATGAAAGATGAGGCCCTGGAGTTGAAACAAGTATCTTCATCTCAGCCTTGGTGTGTGTGTGTGTGTGTGTGTGTGTGTGTGTGTGTGTGTGTGTGTGTGTGAGTGTGGTCAAGGTCAACAGCATGACCACCAATACTTCAGCACCCGTACCTGTTGCTTTTACTGTTTCTCAGTCTCTTTTCCAGGTGTTTGTTCAGCTCACCCACTCACTGCCCTAGGACCCCTGCTGACACTTAAGGGTGTCCATGGGAGGCACCTTCATGGAACACTTCCCTAAAGACTCTCTGTTAATCACTTTCTGACCTTTCTCTGCTCTATTCTTTTTTTAAAATATATTTTATTGATTTCTTTTTTTTTTTTTTTACAGAGAAGAAGGGAGAGGGACAGAGAGTTAGGAACATCAATGAGAGAGAAACATCTATCAGCTGCCTCCTGCACACTCCCCACTGGGGATGTGCCCACAACCAAGGTAAATGCCCTTGACCGGAATTGAACCTGGGTCCCTGGAGTCCACAGGCTGACACTCTATCCACTGAGCCAAACCGGTTCGGCTGTCTCTGCTCTAGTCTTTTTATAACACTTATGGGTAACTGAAATCACATGTAAGTATTTTCTTTTCTCTCTCCACCCACAGAACGTGAGCTCCATAGGGACAGGGAATTGTCAGATCTTGCATCCCCAGTGCCTGCAAAGGCTGCAAATACCTGTGGGTGAATGAATATTCCCAGACTCCTGAACCTCTTGGGGTGTATTCCCCCTGAGGCTGGTGGTAAGGACGGTGTTTAGCACCCCTGATTAAGTTTTTCTCTGATGCCACGAGACATAAATTGTTATTATTATGGTCACTTTCCAAAATTCAATACTCAGTGATGAATAACTTAGGAATTAACAGCATCTGAAGTTTATGTGCCCCACACCACTTCCAGATCATGAGATTTCCCAGTTACTGTTACCCATCTCCCTTACCCATTCTACTCTGCCCGCCCTGTCCTCTCCCCTCAGGTCCACACAGAAGCCTTCCCTCCACTCTGAGAGCACTGTTCTCCCCAGGAGACCCCAGCAAGTCCCTGTCTTTACCCGTTGAGTCCACCCTCCAGGGATTGTTCCTTCTTTACAGGCCAACAGGAGCCCCTGCCATGGGACAGGTCCTCTGCAGATAGGGACTGAGAGTGACTCCATGGCGTCTGCTGCCGGCACTGTCCCTCCCTTGGCGAGAAGAGCTTGGATTCCAGGAAAGCTAAAAGGCACCACTGTAGAAGCTGGAGGGATCTGCTGTCCCTCTTCACTGTGCACTGGGCCTCCACCTGGTGCAAGATCACTTACCTGGTCAAGTGGACCAGGGCGGAGTTTGTGCCAAGGACCCACCTCCTCCTCCCCTCATTTTTGCCACCCTTTCCCCCTCCTTCCAGCTTACCATTCCTCTAAATTTTGGTTTCCTTGGAGGTGCTGAGGTATCTGAACACACACACACACACACACACACACACACACACACACACTTACGTGCTGTTTGGAAAAGCAACAGCCTGGAGCATCCAGGTCATGGGCATTCCCCATGGCTCCCAGTCAAGTGCACAGTAGCCTCCCCCACAGCCCTCTCTCTTTCACATTTGACTTTTCCCTTCAAAGCAGGAGTTCTAGGGCCACATCAGGACCTCTTGTCACCGGGATGTCACCACCGCTGTGCATCGGATCACCTGTGAAACTTTGTAAGGATTGCAATGCCCAGGTTACATGGTAGATGCTGCTTCAGCAGCTGTCCAGCTAATGTGGATGCCCAACCAGGATGAGATCCGGTGATGTGGTGATGGGACACCCCTCCACCTCTCCTGTGCACAGGGAGGGTCCCCACATCTTGTTAAAATGCAGATTCTGACTCTGCAGGTGTGCGGTGGACCAGAGACTCTGAATTTGATGAGCTCTCAGGGAAGGTGGGTCTTACTGGCCTGTGGAGCCCACTTGCAACAGCAAGGCTGATGGGGCCACGTGTCCCCTGAGAGGATGACCCTCTCACCCCAGCATTGGCCTCTGCTGTGTCTTGGTCTTGGGTCTGTCAGCAGCACACAGAGAGCCCCACAGGCCCCAAAGTGGGGATTATTTCTGTTTGTGACACAGAAACCCAGCTGGGCACCTCGTGTGCCCCGTGTTCTCAAATGCAGTGCGAAGGTTAAATTTCCTCCCAGCAGGAAGACCACAGATGTGACTCTGGGTATGAGAATGGGTCAAGCTGGGTGAAGCCTGCAGAGGGGACCCTCCCTCTGTCTGAGGTTGTCACCAGCCTGGCCTTTGCTTCCGGGGACAGAGACCCAGGACCAGATGTCTCAGTAGGCCTTGCCGTTCCTGGGTGTGAAGGGGAAGGTGTCCTGCATGTCGTGAGATGAGAGGACTGTGGTGTGAGCTCAGGTGGCTGTGGACTCCCTGGTCATCAGGGGTAGTTTCTGGGAGACCCTACCTCTCTGATGGCTCAGCCTATTCTCGTGCTCCCTGACCTTGGGGCGGTGTCTGTCCTCTGCCTGGGGGAGTTTCCTTTCATTACCCCACCTTTTTCATGGGTGGTGCCAGGCATGGGACAGGGAGCAGCAAATAGAGCCCTGAGAAAGCAGGTGCTTTGGGGCCTGTTAAAGTAAGAAACTTCCCAACCTGTGAATGTTTTCATGAGTTTATTTGAACCAAGCTAACATCATATGCCTAGAACAAGATGTCAAATCATGAGCTTGGCAGTTGTGCAACATATTTTATACATTATAATAAAAAATTGATTGGGAAAAGTTGTGTGAAATGCATTAGGAAGTTAAGAAATCTCTAGAATTGATAAATAACAAAATGGAGAAACACATTTTTTTTTTTTACTTTGGTGGGTCCAGTATAATTAACATTTACAGCATATACAGAGGTTATGCAAGGAACCAGGTAACATAAGAAGCATGTTGTCTCATATGGTGCTCCCAGAGTCTGTGCCTTCAAATCAACTTGCAAAAGAACAGCTACTCTGATGTGTCAACGGTATGGTATCCAAGATGCAGAAGAACAGGGAACACGGCTCACTTAACGTAAAGTCTGTCCTTTGCTAACGAAGGTGTAGGCCTGAGTCCTGACTCCCTGACATCACCTGCCCTGTTAGGAATTTGTAATCAGACCATCTTGTGCAGTTATTTTTGGTCACTGAGCTCCTCCGCCCTGCCATGTGAGACACTGGGCTTGTCAGGCTTTCTTTACAGCCCATTTTTGTTGTTGTTTTATTCACAGTCCCTAGAAGTAGCAGGTGGGGTAGAGCAGTCATGAGGGTGGGGTTCAAAAGCATCTGTGGGAACAGGGAATGAAAATGAGGCTCCTTCTCCAGCTAATTAGGCAAAGCCATGTTCATGTGTGAATTCCCTGTGTTGTCTGTGTGTTTAAATGTCGCCCACTGGAGAGCAGAAGGAGACCTGAAGCCAATGTCAGGGGCTGCACCAGGGATGCTGACCAAAGAATGAGAGCTGACCCTGACACCTGGGTAGAGGTGGGTTCTGGATTTCAAACTGAAAGGCCAGTCAGTAGGGGTCCAGTCACTGTGGGCTCCAGGCCACCTGACTCCATCCCAGAGCAACGTGAGCCCAGTAAGAGGGCAGTATGTGTGGCTGTTTCCATCTTAGAGGGGCTGAGGGTCCAGAGTATTATGAGTCCAGTGTCATGAGAACTGTCCCTCTGGTGGATGTGCTGGGTCAGGAGGAACTCTCTGTCCCAAAGTTTTCAAGAACAGAACCTGGTGATGTCTCTTCTGAGGCTTGTAGTAGAGTGTACCAAACTAGAGGGCTGATCCCCCAAATGCCCTGTGTTTCTCCATTATCGCATTGGGGTGTTGCATCCAAGTCACCTGTGTCCCTGTCCATCCTCTGTGGTAGTACTCCCAAGAGGGCCCAGGATCTGAAGCAGCTCCACTTGGCGTGTCAACCACAGAGCTGTGGGTCCCTCTGTTAGGGCAGGGGAGGCACCTGTGGGACCCTCAGTCCTCTGAAATGGAAGCAACCCCAGATCCTGGGTTCTCCTATCCCATCCTGCTGAGGAAGTTCCCCTTGCTCCCCAGGGCATCATGGGTGGGTGAGATGTTCAGCGACTACAGGCCGGTGTCCCACAGAGCAGGGACTGTGGGTTTAGGAATGGTCCCCTGATTCCTTTGAGGTCAGTGTGAGCTCTCTTTGCCCATGGTAGTACCTCTAACTGGGGTGAAAGGTCCAGAGTGTCCACCAAGTCAGGGCTCTGTGAGAAGACAAAGAACACAGGCTGCTGTACAGGCCCCAGGAATATGAGACAACACTCACAAGGTGGAAATGGGGAGGGCTGTGATTTTCTGGGAATGAAGAATGGTCTGACTCTTCACTGTTAGTTGGTCCTATCTCCCACCCCCCTGATTGTGTGAGGGGGTAAAAAGCCATCCTTGCATCATCCCCACACACTTGTGTCCTCCTCCCATGCTGACACCAATGTCTTCGTGCCTATAAGGAACATAGTTTGACCACTAGTGTCACACAGGGTGATAGAATTCCATTGGGTGGTTTCCCTCATCCATTTAATGAGCGTTTACTGAACATCTGTGATGTGTCAGATCCTGGATGTGTCCTGAGACCTGAGAGAACAGGACATAGGTGGGAACTGTGCTCATGGAGTTTACCTTGTAACAAAGACAGGCTCTCAGAGAAATCACAGCACTAAGGAGTTAATTATAATCCAGAAAAGGACCATGAAGAAAGAGTTGTATGGATTTGAGTCTCAGCTTGTCTGGGGATCACAGAGAGCACTTCTTAGATAGTGACCTCTTGGCTCAGACCTGAAGAATGAGTGGCCATACATCCATTGGACAGAGGGTGGTGGCGAAGAGCTGCCTGCGGAGGACTGGACTTTGGTGGGCAGATGCCCGGCTGGATGGAGGAGCTTTAAAAGTCCAGTGTGGGCAGTGTGAAGAGTGAGAAGGAATGTGGACTGAGTAATGCTGGTGAGGTTGGACCCTGCTGGGCTGTGGGTGCTGCTGAGGTGGGGTCAGCGGACACCTGAGGAGGCTGCAGGCTGTGGAATAGCTCACCCTCATTTGACAGAAATATGTGTAAGAAAAAAGGTCAGGTTACACTTTTGAATTTTCTATTCAACTTATACTTTAAGCAATATTTCGTATGTGTACATTTAAATTTAACATATTTATTGTTTAAGTTGGCATGAAATAACCATACCATATTGAAAGTATACAATTTATTAAGCTTTGCCAAATGCACGCACCAGAGAAGTTGTTACAATGAAGAAAATGAACATGTTCTTAACTCTTAAAGCCTCCTCGGGCACTCTTATAATCTCCTCACTCTGTCCCTCTTTCACTCTCTCCAAATCTTATCTGCTTTCAGTCATTATAGATGAGTTTGTATTTTCTGCAGTTTTCATAATTTGAACCATATAATGTATAATTTTGGGTGAATGTTGGCTTCTTGAATCAACACAATTATCTTGAAATAGTTCTTTCCTTTTTAATCCCTCAGGTCTATTCCATTGTAGGATGCACCAAACTTGTTTAGCCATTCGCCCATTCGTGGACATTTGTGTTGATTCCCAGTTTGGACTATTACATGTTAACCAGGCACTAACATTTGTGTAGAAATGTCTTTAGCACAGAATTAGGTGCTTGTAAAACCAGTGAAGGGCCAGAGAAATGGATGTCAGTGAGTTGATACAGAATGTCTGGTTTCAAGGTCTCACTGCCACAGCCCTACCCAGAGGAAAAGAAACACCTGCATATCCACATAAAGCTCTGTCAGCAGAGCCCACCCATCAGAAGCAGGAATCACAGCTCCTTCTCCCTCCCAGAGTCCACCTACACACAAGTGCATGTCAGAGGCTGATATTAATTCACACCTGGATTCCCAGTCATTAGAAGTGGGAAGGGTGGTATTTAACCTTTCAGCACCTCTGGTATAGGAGAAAATATAGAAAGGGGTGGAGCATAGATGTCAAGTGCCAATAGATAATGCATGGCATGGTTGAGTCCATTTGCAGGCTGTGTGACTCTGGGCAAGTGATCCCACCTCAAAAAGCCTGTTTCCTCATGTGATTTCATAGAAAGACATTTCCTGGTACTTAGAATAGAGCAGTTTAAATTATTGAAATTTCTGAGTGATATAGGCAATAAGAGTGTCTTTTGTCCCAATGACGCATCTACTGACAGGCCTCTGGATCGTTGCAGGGTAAGGACAGGTTGCCATAAAGGCCAAATCTTGATTAGAAGCCTGGAATTTTCAGCTACCAACGTAAGAAACATTTAAAACTGTAGAGAATTTTTATGAGTTTGAGCCCAACTGACGACAATTGCCAGGAAGCAAAATCTCAGTGAAAAGCAGCAGTTTTGCACCATATGTTATACATTACAATCAAAGCAGGAGGCATAAGGGGTTAAATAAAATCCATTGGTGATAGGTTGGGAAGGTGGGAGAAAGCAAAACAGGGAAACCTCTGAGATTGGATTAAACATAAAACAAATAGACACATACTTCTTTTGCATTGTTTGATAGAAGATAGTTAGCAGCAAACAATTAACATGATAACAATAGCAATGAGGACTTTTGTGGCTTCTCATCTGGTGCAGTAAGGGTCTGGACAAAAAGAAAATTTTTTCCTGATATTTCAAATGTAAGTTATCATGAATGCAAAAAGACAATAGACATGTTCAGTTAACATAAAGATTCAGCTTTGTTAGGAAAAAATACCTAAGACATAGTTTCACACCATGACTCACTTTTAGTTAGAAAGTTGTCATTTCAGGCCATCCTTTGTGGTTACTTTAAGTCTCTGATTTTGCAAATCATACTATGCAGGCCTCCTCTGAGCTTGTCAGCTTTAGTACGTGGCCCCATTTTTATCCACACCTCCCCCTTTGGGTCATAAATCAAACGGAATGATTCACTGATGACCAACCTTTTGGTTGGAAAATGTGGTTTCATGGTGCTAGAAAGGCTCATCGCTGGGAAGTCTTAGTTTATCTAGCTGAATTATGGACCACTGGGGATAGGGCAAGACTATAACCTTGGATGGAAGTCAAGGTCAATTTTTTTCAAAAGTGAAAAGCAGGTAAATGGAAGCCTGTCAGGTTCCACTGGTCTTCATTAAGAAAAACACTTTGTCCCTGAACAGTGTCGCTAAGTGATTAGAATATCAGCCTGCACTTCCTTGTCAAGGTCATGTGTCTGGGTTGTAGGTTCAATCCCTGGTCCCAATCATAATGCATGCAGGAGACAGCCAATTGTGTTCCACTCACATCGATGTACCTCTTTCTCTCTCTTTTTCTCTCTCCCTCCCTCCCTCCCTCCTCTCTCCCTTCTACTCTTATTAAATATCAGTGGAAACAATACCCTTGGGTTAGGATTTAAACAATAAATCACAATTAAAAATAAAGAAAATCATTTTGGGCTATTCCTAACCTATAAGCTATCAGGATCCAAATGTTGCTGTCTGTCTCATTTCTCTGTATTTTTCATCTAGTATAACACTTGCTTATAGTTTGAGGGCACACTATACACCTCTTCAGTTTTCACAATCTGATCATGAGATGGGTTTTCATTTACAATGGTCCACTTATTTCCCATTGGAAACACTCAAGGGTCATTCATTATTAATCTGATTCCTTCTGGTTGTGCAATTGGAACTGTAATCATATTTGGGGACAAGGCTATAAGAACCCAATCACGTATATTACAATTACCATCTAAAAATTTCATAGGCCAGGAAGACAGTAAGAGTATCATAAGTAAATTTCCTGTGCCTCAGATGCAGTTATAGAGGAACATGTTTTTATAGCTGCTTCAGCTTCATGTGAATTAATATGGTTACAATTCTTTTTTGGGTGTGGCTTTAAGCATATCTCCAAAATTAGGTTCTGGCATTTCTACATAAAATTTCTCAATATTCCTTTCCCACTAACCTCTACAGCTTCCCTTGTTTTCAGTTTGCCTCTTTTTGCTCATTCAGAAATAATTAACTTGTTAGGTCAAACTACTTACTTTTAACTTCTCTTAAAAAGACCCAGGCTATACATTAAAAAAAAAAAAAAAGCTTTTGCACAGCAAAGGAAACCATCAACAAAACAACAAGAAGACCCACTACATGGAAGAACATATTTACCAATGATATCACCGATAAGGGTTTAATCTGCAACATTTACAGAGAACTCATGAAACTTAACAATAGGAAGATAATCAATCCAATCAAAAAATGGGCAACGGACCTTGATAGACACTTTTAGAAAGAGGACATACAGAAGGCCGAAAGACATGTGAAAACATGCTCAAAGTCACTAATCATATGAGAGATGCAAAACAAAATGACAATGTGGTATCATCTCACACCTGTCAGAATGGCCATCATCAACAAATCAACAAACAACAAGTGTTGGAGAGGATGTGGAGAAAAACGAACCCTTCTGCACTGCTGATGGGAATGCAGACTGGTGCAGATACTGTGGAGAACAGTATGGAGCTTCCTCAAAAAACTAAAAATGGAACTCCCATTTGACCCAGTGATCCCACTTCTAGGAATATATCCCAAGAAATGAGAAACACCAATCAGAAAGGATATATGCACCCCTATGTTCATAGCAGCACAATTCGCCATAGATAAGATTTGGAAACAGCCTAAGTGCCCATCAGCAGATGAGTGGATTAGAAAACTGTGGTACATCTACATAATGGAATACTATGCTGTGGTAAAAAAGATGGACCTCTTGCCTTTCGCAACAGCATGAATGGAACTGGAGAGCATTATGCTAAGTGCAATAAGCCAGTCAGAGAAACATAAATACCACATGATATCACTCATTTGTGGCTTATAGAGAACAACATAGACTGATGAACAGGGGCAGATCCAAAGACAGAGGAACAGCTATCAGACTATCAATGCCCAGAGGGAAAGTAGGGTAGGGAGGGGGTAAGGGGAAGAGATCAACCAAAGGACTTCTATGCATGCATATAAGCCAAATCAATGGACATGGACAACACGGGGATGAGAGCATGAGTGGGTGAGGGAGGATGGGTATTAATAGGGGGGATAAGGACACATTTGTAATACCTTAACTAATAAAGAATTTTAAAAAAATAACAACACCCAGTCCAACTGGCATGGCTCAGTGGTTGAGCGTCAACCTATGAACCAAGAGGTCACAGTTCAATTCCCAGTCAGGGCAGTTGCCTAGGTTGTGGGCTCCACCCCCAGTGTGCGGTGTGCAGGGGGTAGCCAATCAATGATTCTCTCTCATCATTGATGTTTCTATCTCTCTCTCCCCTTCCTTTCCTCTCTTAAATCAATGCAAATAATTTTAAAGAATACTCCCAGATCCTTTTTCTTCCTTTTGCAATAGCATTCTCTCTACATTTCAAAATGTTATCAGAAATAAAAGCCAGGCCCTGAGCGAATTTGCTGAAGACCAGCTGGTAGTGTACATGTACTGTACTTCATGCAGGAAAGATTTCAGAATATGAGTCCAGGTGATTTTGAGACTACGTTTATTAAAGGTGGGGATAGTGAAACAAGGAAGGGCCTGGGATACAAGAAGCAGTGGGAAAGAGACAAGGTGTGGCTGCATCGGCTCTCTGGAAACTTTATGGGAGAGAAGGGAGCCTATACAGGCTGCTGTCAGCTCACTGGAGAGTCAGAGGCAAGGAGACTTGGGGACAAGTTCAGGGGGTTAGCCCAAGATGAGCTACTGCTGCCTATTGTTTCCCTGGTTGCAAGTCTCCTGGGTACCACTTAGAGTTCAGGTGAAAGAAAATTTATTGGAAATGGAGATTTGAGTGAGTGTGCCCCAATATGGTAACGTGCTGGCTTTTTTTTCTTGAGGGATTTTATCTATTTTTCAAAGGTGGGGACTTAGGGGAAGACTCAAGGAAGATCTCAATAGGATATTTATCCACATTTCCAGGTTTGCCCTTTCAGATAGTGGTCTCCACTGTTTGGTCAACAGCAGGACAGGGTATGACCAATGGTATGCCAGGGGAGGAAAGGCCACCCTGAAGGCAAGGTCTAGGAACAGTTTTGCCCATTGCTAGGTACCCGAGGCTTTCTGTCCTGGTGACCTTCTGCATTTCCTGTAAATTGTTAGGCCAGGTTATTCTGCTATCTGTCTCAGTTTCCCCATTCCACATGCCAAAGAATATTCCTAACTTCTTACTACAATTTGACTACATTTCTTGTGAATGACTTTCAAATATTTCTGACAGACTAGTGATGTGTCTAATGAACCAGTCACTGATATTGTTAAAAAGGAAGGCTTCTAGTAAATAAGGTTCTTATTTTTTTTTTTAAAGGTTCTTATTTACACAGGACAAAATTGTTCCAGTTGAGCTAGAGTTGGCAGAAAAAAAGGGATGTTCAACAGAATAGAGTCACCCATGGTGTTAACAGCCAGTTACACCAGAGATGGAAAATGGAAGGATCAGGGAAAGACTCAGCTTACTTAATACCCTCACATAGGCCCTGGATCTAAAGTTCTGGAATCCTTTTCCTGTCCTCACCTCAGGGAGTCCTGGGCTAGGAGAGGTTTGTGAACTCCTTCAGAAGAATGAGTACAAAAAGATTGGAGAAAAAAGAAACAAAGAAATTGCTTCTTTAAAAATCCATCCTCATTAACAACACCATAAATTAGAAGATTCAATATTGTTAACTGTCCATACTACTCAAAGCAATCTGCAGATTCAATAAAATACATTGTAATCCAAAGGTATTCTTAAATAAATAAAAATATCATTCTTTATTCATATGATATCTCAAGGAATCCTGAGGAGACAAAACAATCTTCAAAAATCGCCAAGTTTCCTGATTTCAAAACACACTTCAAAGCTAAAGTAAGACTAGAGTGATACTGACATAAAGATAGACATACAGACCAATGGAACAGTATAGAGAGCCCGAAAGTAACTCCCTTTATATTATCAAATAATCCTAAATGAAGGTGCCAAGACCACACAATGGGGAAAAGACAGACTTCCACAAAAGTTATTGGGAAAATTGGATACTCTCAAGTAAAAGAATCTTATACGCAGACTGAATGGTCCCAGGTTCAATTCGAGTCAAGGGCGTGTACCTTGGTTGTGGGCACATCCCCAGTAGGGGGTGTGCATGAGGCAGCTGATTAATGTTTCTCTCTCATCATTGTTTCTCACTATCCCTCTCCTTTCCTCTCGTAAAAAAATCAATTATATATATATATATATATATATATATATATATATATATATATTTAAAAAATATATTAAAGATGTAAATGTAATACCAAAAACCATAACACTCACAGAATAGTCAGGGGAAAACTTTCCTGACATTGTAGTTGACCATAGATTCTTGGATATGATAGCAAAAGCTCAGGGAACAACGGAAAATAGAAAATGGGCTACAGCACGGCCAGCATGGCTCAGTGGTTGAGGATCAAACTATGAATCAGGAGTTTGAGGTTCAACACCCAGTCAGGGCACATGCCAGGTTGTGGGCTCCATCCCCAGTGAGAACTTGGAGGAGGCAGCTGATCAATGATTCTCTCTCATCATTGACGTTTCTATCCCTCTTTCCCTCTTCCTTGCTATCTAAAATCAATAAAAATATATTTAAAAAGAATATGGGGCCACATTAAACTTAAAAACTATTAGCCATCAAAAAAACAATCAACCGAGTGAAAAATAAACCTTTGGGGCAAGTGTGGACGCTGCTGGGCCTCAGGGCCCTCTCCCCGGGCACGGGGCGGTTGTGGGCACTGAGGCCCGGCTGCGGGCAGCTTGGGAAAAGTGCTCGGCTGGGTCTGCCTGACCCCCGACCATGCGCGTGGCCTGCACGGCGGGCCTGTCCTGGAGGAGTGGACACAGTGGGCAGCCAGCGTGGAAGAGGCCGCTGGCGAGAGGCGCCGGGAACCAGGCACCACAGATCACACCGGGCCCAAGTTTGACATGGATATGTTGGGACTTTGGCAGCATGGTGATTCATTTGATGCTTCCGGAGACCAGAGAAATGTATGAACTGGAGAAGTTGTGGACCCTGCGTTCTTATGATGACCAATTAGCTCAGATCACACCTGAGACATTACCTGAAGACTTCATTCTTGGAATAGAAGATGACCCTTCCTCCCTGACTCCAATGCAGTTCAAATGTGAATAAAATAGTGGTTTACTCAAAAAAAAAAAAAGAAATAAATAAACCTTCAGAATGAGAAAAAGTATTTTAAAATTATATATGTATATATATATATATATATATATATATATATATATATATATGCAAATTGACCATCACCTCATAACTGTCAAGATGGCTGTGCCCACAGCAGAGCCAGGAATTCGGTAATACAAGATGGCTGCACCCACAGCAGAGGCCGAGTTCCTGTAATGAGCCTTAAGCAATCAGCAGGGACCTGAGGCTGCGTGGCTCTGGGCCGGGGGCAAGAATACTGAGGCCGTACCTCCTGCCCAGCAGGGCTTGACGGTATCTCAGGCCATGTCCCCCATCCGGCAGGGCTTGACGGGGGACCTCAGGCCCTGCCCCAGCACCAGGTTGAGTGACCTGAGACCACGCCACCCCATCCAGCAGGGCTAGATGGGGATGGGACCAGCTGGGTCTGGATCTAGCCCAATGGGGTTGGGGCTGGCCAGGTCTGGATCTTGTGCGATTTCGAGGCACACGGGCGTGAGCAGGGACTTGACTCTGGTTCCCGTGGCATGCCCCAGGCTCTTACAGGAGGAAGATTATTATATACATTTTATTAATTTTCTTTTATCTCTGACACTTCTATTATAAAGGCAAATAACAACATTAAAATATTTTCTCTAATTAATTCCCTTTTAATATGCACAAATTTTGTGCACTGGGTCACTAATATATATATATATATATATATATATATATATATATATATATATATTCTGTATAAGTACCGCGCGCTAAATGATTGCGCCACTGGAGCTCCAGATATCTGTTAAGAGGTACATCCAGGATATATAAAGAAACCCTACTATTCAACAACAATAAAAAGACCAATTTGCCTGATTAAAAAATGGTCAAAACACTATAATAGACATTTTTCTAAAGAAGACATACAAATGGTCAAAAAGCTTATTAAAAGATGCCCAACATCATTATTCATTAAAGAAATCAAATCCAAATAAAAATGAAATATCCCTTCATACCCATTAGGATGGTCTTGCAACTTCGCCAAATTCATTTATTAGATTTAGCTTTTTGGTTGAATCTTGTGGGTTCTCTATGTACCATATCATGTCATCTGTAAATAATGACAGCTTTACTTCTTCCCTTTCAATTTGGGTGCCTGTTATTTCTTCTTGTTGTCTGATCAATGTAGCTAGAACTTCCAGTGCTATGTGAATAAGAGTGGTGAAAGAAAATATCCTTGTCTTTTTTCTGATCTTAAGGGAAACACTTTTAGTTTTTGCCCATTGAGTATAATGTGATTGTAGGTTTTCCAAATATGGCCTTTATTATATTGATATATATTCTCTCTATTCCCACTTTGTTCAAAGTTTTTATCATAAATTGGTTCTGGATTTTATGAATGGCTTTTTGGCATCTATTGATATGATCATGTGATTTTTATCTTTTATTTTGTTTATGTTATGTAACACATTTATTGAATTGCAAAGTTTATATAGATCTTGCATGTCTGTAATAAATCTCACTTTATCATGGTTTTATATTTTAAAAATAGAGGCCCGGTGCACAAAAATTTGTGCACTCTGAGGGGGGGGGAGGCTCTACCAGGCCTGTGCCCTCTTGCAATCTGGGACCCCTCGGGGGATAACCACCTGCTGGCTTAGGCCCGCTCCATGGGGAATTGGGCCTAAGCTGGCAGTCAGACATCCCGCTGGGAGCCCGGCAGCCCACGGGGGATGCCCACTTGCCCAGGCCTAAGCTGCAGTTGGACATCCTTAGCGCTGCTGAGGAGGCAGGAGAGGCTCCCACCACCACCGCTATACTGGCAGCCATCAGCCTGGCTTGTGACTGAGCCGAGCTCCCCCATGTGGGAGTGCACTGACCACCAGAGGGCAGCTCCTGCATTGAGCGTCTGCCTCCTGGTGGTCAGTGTGTGTCATAGTGACCAGTCATTCCCAGTCTTTCTGCTGTTCGGGTCAGTTTGCATATTACCCTTTTACTATATAGGATGCATGGGTGGGGGCCGACTGGTTTGGCCTGAAGGGTGTCCTGGATCAGGGTGGGGGTCCCGCTTGGGTTCCTGGCCAGCCTGGGAGAGGGGCTGATGGCTGTTTTCAGCTGGTCACACCCCCTTCAGGGTGGGGGTCACCACTGGAGTGACTGGCCAGCCTGGATGAGGGGCTGAGGGCCATTTTCAGGCTGGCTGGCAACTGAAACTCCCAGCCTCTCCTTTTTTTCTTTTTTTTTGTTAATTCTGGAATTTATTTACCTTCTATAATTGAAACTTTGTTGTTGTCACTGGGGCTTCCAGCTCTGAGGCTGTGGCTGGCTCAAAGCAGGTATCTGGGGTTTGTTTGACTTCTACAATTGAAACTTAGTTGCTGTCCTGCTTGCTCCAGCTCTGAGGCCGGGACTGGCTGAAAGCAGGTATCTGGGGTTTGTTTAGCATCTATAACTGAAACTTTGTTGCTTTGGGAGCTTAGAGCAGGCTGCGGCAAGCAGGGAACCTTGGCTTCCTCCATCACTGGAGCAAGCAAGCCTCCTGCTCACTTCAGCTGTGTGGCTGCAGGCTGCCATCTTTGTTGGCAGTTAATTCGCATATCTTGCTGATTAGCCAATGGGAAGTGTAACGGAGGTATGATTAATTACGGTTCTTGTCTTTTATTAGACAGAATGTATTACTGGATTTGATATGTTAATATTTTGTTGAGTATCTTAGCATGTCCATTCATCAGGGATATTAACCTATAATATTCTTTCATTGTTGTATTTTTACCTTGCTTTGGTACTAGGATAATTTTGGCCTCATAAAAGAGCTTGGAAATCTTCCCTCTTCAATATTTTGGAATTGCTTTAGGAGGCTTTTTTTCTTGAATGTTCAGTAAAATTCATCTATGAAAGCTTCTGAACTCAGAATATTTTCTTCTTGGAATTTTTTTTTAGAAAAATTGTATTACTGTTTTGCTTTCATTAGTTGTTATTGGTGTTTTCAGGTGTCTATTTTCTCCTGATTCAATTTTAAAAGATTGTATGCTTCTAGGAATTTTTCCATTTTGCCAAGGTTGACTATTTTGTTGGTACATAGTTGTTAATGATATTCTCTTACAATCATTTGTATTTCTGTGATGTCAGTGGTTGCCTCGCCCCTTTCATTTCAGATTGGACTCATTGGGATCCTCTCCCTTTGTTTTGTGATGAGTCTGGTTAAAGATCAATCAATCTTGTTTATCCTTTCAAAGATCCAGCTTTTGGTTTCATTGTCTTTTGTTCTTTTTAGAGTTTATGTAGTTTATTTCTGTTCTGATCTTTATTATTTTCTTCCTTCTATTTACTCTGGAGTTTTTCAGCTTTACTTTTTCCAGTTCGTTTAGGTGTAGGGTGGTATTGCTTATGAGAGATTTTTGCTTCTTGAGGTAGGCCTGTAATGCAATGAACTTCACTTTGAGGACAGGTTTTGCTGTGTCCCATAGATTTTGGTCATTATGTGTTCATTTTTGTTTGTTTCCAGAAAATTTTTTACTTCTTCCCGGATCTCTTGGTTACCCATTCATTATTTAATAATATGCTATGTAGCCTCGACGTGCTTGAATGTTTTTGAGATTTTAAATAATTTATTTTTTATTTTTCCATTACCTTTTATCTCCACTGTGCCTTCTCCCACCTCCACTCATTTCCCTCCACCCCACAATCACCACATTGTTGTCTATATCAATGAGTCCCCCCCACATTTTTTTTAATTGGTTAATCCCTCTCCCACTCCCTGAGCTGTCTACTTGCTCTCTATTTATGAGCCACAGGTTTTTTGTGTTTTTTTTTTTTAATATAGTTGATTTCTACTTTCATGCCATTGTGATCCAATAAGATGCTTGATATGATTTCTATCTTCTTGAATTTGTGAAGACTTGCCCTAACACAGCGGTTCTCAACCTGTGCATCGCAACCCCTTTCATAGGGGTCGCCTAAGACTACCAGAAAACACATATATAATTACATAATTTTTGTGATTAATCACTATGCTTTAATTATGTTCAATTGGTAACAATGAAATTGGGGGTCACCACATTATGAGGAACTGTATTAAAGGGTCGCAGCATTAGGAAGCTTGAGAACCACTGCCTAACATGTAGTCTATTTATAAGAATGTTCCATGTGCACTTCAGCAAAATGTATAATTTGCTGCTTTGGGATGAAATGTTCTGTAAATATTGATTTAATCTATCTGATCTAGTGTGTCAGTTAAGGTCTCAGTTTCCCTTTTAATTTTTTTTGTTTGGAAGATCTATCCATTGACAGTGGGGTATTTAAGTCCCCTCCCCTCCCTGTATTGCTGCGGATCTCTCCTTTAAAGTCTACTAAAATTTTAAAATATATTTAGGTGTTCCTATATTGGGAGGATATATGTTTATAAAGGTTCACCTCTTGTTGGATCAATCCCTTTAGTATTATGTAGTGAACTTCTTTGTCTCTTTTATGGTATATGTTTTGAAGTCTACTTTGTCAGATATAAGTATTGCTATACCAGCTATATTGTTGTTTCTATTTGCATGGAATATTTTCCCATCCCTTAACTTTTAGCCTAAGCATAACTTTTGTTATAAGGTGGGAATCTTGTATACAGCATATAAATATGGACCATATTTTCTTATCCATTCAGCTACCCTTCATCTTTTTATTGGAGCCTTTAATCCATTTACATCTAAGGTTATTATTGATAGGTACTAATTGCAACATTTTTTATGTCTATGTTTCTCTCTCTCTCTCTCTCCCTCTCTCTCTCTCTCTCTCTCTCTCTCTCTCTCTCTCTCTCTCTCTCTCTCTCCTTAAAGCAGCCCCTTTTGTATTTCTTGCAATGATGGATTTTTGGTAATGAACTGCTTTTGTCTTAGTCTTTTTTTGTCTGGTAAACTTTTTATTTTGCCTTCAATTTTTAAGTGAAAGCTTTGCTGGATAGAGCAGTCTTGCTTGTAGGTTCTTGGTTTTCATTACTTTGAATACATTATGGCAATCCCTTCTAGCCTGAAGTGTTTCTGTTAAGAAATCATCTGACAGCCTTATGGGAACACCCTTTTAGGTAACTGTTTGTATTTTGCTGCCTTTAAGATTATCTCTTTGTCTTTAATCTTGGCCAGTTTAATTATGATATGTCTTTCTGTGGGTCTCTTTGGGTTCATTTTGATTGGGACTCTGTGCTTCCTAAGCTTTTTTGACATCTTCCTTCACCAGGATAGGGAAGTTCATTTTATCATTATTTCTTCAAACAGGTTCTCTAGCTCTTGCTAACTTTCCTCTACTTCTCATACCCCAATGATGTAGATGTTGTTATGTTTCATTTTGCTCCAAAGTTCCCTTAAACCAGTGGTTCTCAACCTTGGCTGCACATTAGAATCACCTGGGAATCTTTTGAAAATCCTGATTTCTGGGCCTCATTCCTCTGAAAATTCTGTTTCTTTGTTACTAATGATGAGGCCCAGAAATCAGGATTTTCAAAAGATTCCCAGGTGACTCTAATGTGCAGCCAAGGTTGAGAACCACTGCCTTAAACTATCCTCATGCTTTAAAATTACTTTTTATTTTTGTTGCTTTGATTGAGTGATTCTTTTTCTATTTTGTCTTCTAATTCAGTGATTTGATACTCTGTTTCATCCAGCTTACAGGCTATTTCTTCTGGTGTATGCTGTATTTCAGGTATGGCATTCTTCATTTCTAACTGATTATTTTTCATGGTTTCTATGTCCTTTTTCATGCTGTGGTTCTTACTAAATTCCTTGAGCATTCTTATAACCATTATTTTGAACTCTACCTGATAAATTGTTTGCCTCCATTTCATTTAGCTCTTTTTCTGGATATACCTCCTGTTTGGGGCATGTTTTTTTGTCTCCCCCTTTTGGCTGTCTCTTTGTGTTTGATTCCATGTATTAGATAAAACTCCATAACTCTCTATGACTCCAAGTTTGGGGGGAGGCCTGCTGTATTAGGTGTCCTGTGGGACAGAGTGATTCAGTCTCCTTGATCTCCTGAGCTGGGTGCTCTAGGCATGTCTCTAGTGTGGGTTGTTTGGCTGTTCCTATTGTGACTGGGACTTCATTACTGTTGGCCCTTTCATGGGTGAGATTCACCCTTAGGCTGGTTGACTATGAGGCTCAACCTTGAACGATGTGTGCAAACTGCCATGCAGGTGCAGTCTCCAGGTGTCTTTATGGGCTCAGTGATACAATCGTTAACCCTTCAGGCTAGGTGTTTAAAGGGGTCAAACTTTATCACCATGTATGAGGTGCTGTGCAGGGAATGGCCGTTCAAGGTGGAGTTTTTCCCAGCAGGGTCTGGAGCCTGCCAGAATCCACCTTTGTGTGTGCCATTTGTGGGGCTAGTTGAATTGAACTTTGGTGTGGTCTGAAGCCCACCACTGGTTGTGTTGGTTCTGGGTCCTTCTGGGTGGGTTTCAGATGCAAGAGGCTCTCAGACATTGTGTGTACATGTGTGTAGTTACTTCTCTAATAGCTGTTTGTGTCTATGTCTACTAGTGGGCCCCCTGCTTGGGGATTACACAGTGAGGCACTCAATGATGGGAAATTAGTCTCTGCTTCAAAGCTAAACTCCTCAGGCTCCACCAGAGACACCAATTCTTATTCCATGTAAGGGGGCTTGCTGCAGCTTCAGGTTGGGTAGGGCCTGTAGTCTACTCTGCAGGAGCAGGTTAACCTGCCTGGGCTCAGGGGGATAGATCAGAAGAGTCTTTGGTTGAAGATGTTGTGGGCCCAGCCCACAGGAGAGGCTACAAACTTCCTCTCAGGCCCTGGGCGGTGTCACATATTGAAGGTCTCTCTCTGAGCCATTCTCCCATCCCCCATAGGACTGCACCCAGTGGGGGTATCCAGGACTCCACAGGGCCTAACCGAACAGTCTCCTGTTGGGGGTGTTGTCTGCAGGATGCAGGATTTGTGGTGTGTGGGCTCTACTTCTCCTTCTTGGGGCTGCCTGGCAATACTTACAGGGAGCTCAGATCAGCCTCCCCAAAATGAATCTCAAAGCCAAGCACTGGCCACCTGTCTGCAGAATAAAAGCCTCCCTAGGGAATATAGCCCCCAAATCCCAAATTTGTGTGGCACTTATGCCTTTATGCCACCAGACCAAGCTTGAAGAGGTGGAAAATCAGCTCTGCAGGAGACTCCAATCTCTCCTCACAGCAGGTCCCAGCAAGGTGGGGGCCAGCATTCCCAGCTCCACTAGAGCTCTGAACTCTGCAGTGTGGGCCAAAAATCCCAGACCTGCACTGATCCCCCAGGACAACAACTCAACAGTCAGAGTAGCTCCACAGGTGGGGGGAGGGTTTCCAACCCTGTGCTCGAGGTGGGAGAGACCTTTCCTCTTTCCCCAAGCAAACAATTTAGTCATTCACTGGGCCTCTGCACAATGTCTTCCATGAATGTAGAGGGTCCCTCAAAGTCACTGCTGGGTGCAGCCTGCAGGCCATTCCACTGAACTCAAACATGGTAGTGCAGCCTCTCCAGCAGTGAGAGCCCAGAGCAACTTCTCAGACTGGGGCTACTAACAATAGGAGCACCCCTTCACTGGGAAGGTGCAGTCTAAGTCTCCCAGGCAGACAGAGTCCCCCTGGATCCCCGTGTCTGATGCTACCTGGGCTCTTTTTTCTATCTCTGCTGCACTGGTTTGGGGATCCCTGCACGGGGTTGAAACCCCACACTGCCAGCAGGAGGGAGCTTTGCAGCTGTGATATCCCTCTGGCCTCAGCCACTGCACATGCTCAACGGGGCCTATCCCTTTCCAAACACTACTCCTCTTACCACTATCGACATGGCTTCTTCGTTGTTCCTTAGATATAATATTTCCAATCAGCTACACCTCACTTGGTTTTTAAAGTTGATTGCACAGTATTTACCTCTAAAACTGGTCCCTGGCTGGGATAAAGGGCATGCAGCCTCCTGCTACTTCCCATCTTGCCTCTCTAGAATTCCTTTTTTTTAAGGCTGAATAATAAATATTCCATTGCCTGTATATACCACATTTTGCCTCTCCATTCACTACCCATGGACACTAGGGTTGCATTCACATTTCAGCTATTCTGAGTAAATTGGGTATGAACATGTGTATACAAATATCATCTATTTGAGACCCTGTTGTCATTTTTTTGAGTATTTACGCAGAAGTGGAATTGCTTGGTTATACAGTAATTCTATATTTAACTTTTTGAGGAACCTCCACACTGTTTTCCAAAGCAGCGGTAGCATTTTACATTCTTACCAACAGTGCACAATCTTTCCGACCTCTCCACATTGTGGCCAACACTTGTTATTTTCTGGTTTTCGATAATAGCCATCCTAGTGGGTGTGAGATGGAATCTCATTGTATTTTTTAAGTCTCTTTTTAAATTTAAGCATAATTACCTTACAATATTCTATTTGGTTCAGTGTAGAACATAGTGACTTGATATTTATATACATTATGAAGTGATCAGCAAGAAAGATAGTTCTTGTGACCCTCTGTCACCATACAAAGTTGTTGCAATATTCCTGACTACATGCTCTGTGCTGTTTGGTATATTCTAGTGACTCTTTTATTTTATAACTGGAAGTTTGCACCCTTTAATCCCCTTCACCTATTTTTACCATTCTCCCACCCACATCTCTCTAGAAACCACCAGTTTGTTTTCTGCATCTATGAGCCTGTTTTTGTTTTGTTTTGATTATTCATTTGTCCTGCTTTTTATTTATTTTCATTTGTTAAATATTTTTATTGATTTTCTTACATATATTTTATTGATTTTTTTTTTACAGAGAGGAAGAGAGAGGGAGAGTTAGAAACATTGTTGAGAGAGAAACATCAATCAGCTGCCTCCTGCTCACCCCCTACTGGGGATGTGCCCGCAACCAAGGTACATGCCCTGGACGGGAAACGAACCAGGGAATTTATAGTCCGTAGGCCAAGGCTCTACCCACTGAGCAAAACCGGTAGGGATTTTTTTTATTATTTTTAGAGAAAAAGAAAGGGAGAGGGTGAAAGAGAAACATCAATGTGAGAATGGGACATCATTCAGCTGATTCCTGCACACCCCTATGGGGGATCAAGCTCACAACCCTGGCATGTGCCCTGACTGGGAATCAGACCAGCAACCATTTGGTGCATGGAACAATGTCCAACCTACTGAGCCACACCGACCAGAGCTGTCTTGGATTTTAGATTCCACATCCAGTAATATCATATACTTATGTCACTTAATATAATACCCTTCAGGGCCATCCATTTCAGCACAAATGGCAAGATGACATTCTTTAATATGATTGAGTAATATTCCATTTTATTTTTTATATGTTTTTGTCTTACATTATACACATCTATCATCATTCATTTATTGATGGACACTTAGGTCTCTGTCATATTTCTTCTTTATTTGTGTATGAATTTTCTTTGGATAATCAGAAGTGGAATTGCTGGGTTGTATTATAGTTCTACTTTTAATTTTGAAAAAACCTCATTGTTGTTTCATTTAGCATTTCCCGAAGAGACATTATTTCTTACTACAGTTTGAACCTGGCACACAGCCCTGGGCCTTGGCCCCCATGCTGGACTCACCTGCCCTGGGTGTCTTGAACTGACCCTCCCTTTCCTTGGGAATCTTTGAAGCCTATATCTCACTAAACTCCAGCATCACCACTTATCAGTGGTCTGAGCACCCAACTCCCCAGTAGCTGCCCTTCTAAGTACACATATGAGAAGGTGTCTTATCTTTCATATAAACTACATCTTATACAAATATATAATGACTGATTTCTGATAAATGACACTTTGCCTTTTATAGTTAATAAAGTCACCTATTAAAATAAGATTAAAAGTTTTTTCAAATGATAAAATGATCACGTGTACTTAAAAATGCAATACCCAGTTTTTTAAGAGTAATGAACTTTCCTTATTGTAAATGAAACAATTGTGTCTTCTTGTTAATTGTATAGACATTGCCCTTTTGAAAAGTGTGATATGCTTTTAAACATGCAGTGACCTTTGCCTTTCAAAATACCCTGTTCATGACCTGTGGACTGTCAGTGATCCTGCCTTTAATAAAAGTGTCCTTTCCTGGGGAAGTGTAAAAATCTTTTAGTGATGGCAATGAGAGGAATAAGGCCACACATGCCTACTTAGATGTATCTCAGAGAAAGGATGTTCAGAAAAAGGAGCAGCACTGATCCATGTGTCTGATCTAGGTAGTGTGTCTAGGTAAGTACAGAGGATGACAGAATCGTCCCACTGAGTCTTGTGCCTTCTGAAGTGGCAACCCCAGTATGAGCCTCTGACCTCCAGCATGAGGAAAGTGCATATCCCTTAGGGTCATTCCAGAGATGGAGTGAAGAGAGGCATGAAAAGCCAGGAGGGTTGATCCTCCAAAGGACCCCAGTATCCCTTCTCCATGGAACTTCACCCAAGATTTTGTGTCTTTAGTACTTTGTCCAAAAATTGATAATTTATCATCATCATTGGAGTTTGTCATTTTCAGGTCCCTCATCATGTCAGACATGCAGCGATTTTAAGTTTGGGGTCTTCTTGGTTACGTAGCAATAGATATCAGGAAGGAGGCTCATCCCAAGATTCCTACATGTTGACAGGGCTGAAATTATTCACATTTTACAGACAGTGAAACCAAAGGGACTGTATTCACTTCCTAACATGATATTATTCACCAGAGAGTAATTAATTACTTATTTGAGCAATGAGCACAATTTCCAGACAGGCTTATAGTGGTTGGAGGAGATACAAAAGTCACTGGCTATAGTAGCTGATATTGTAGTGATGAGGGAGAAGCAATCAACAAATGAACAAGCAGCATTTCTAAAGGGGTGTGAAGGAGAGAGGGAGTGGGTGGATTGGGATTTATTTTCTTATATAAAACAAGAGTCCAGGTGCATAAGATTCATGCACTCAGGGTGGAGGGGTCCCTCAGCTTGGATTGCCAAGCCACGCAGGCCAGGCCAACAGACCCCACTGTTGCACGATCAGGGCCAGGGAGGGACACGGGAGATTGGCCAGCCTTGGAGGGACTGAGGGAGGGCTCCAGGGCATGTCTGGCCCATTTCACTCAGCCCCAATCAGCTGGACCCCAGCAGCAAGCTAACTTACCAGTCAGAGCATCTGCACCTGGTGGTCAGTGAATGTCATAGCGAGTGATTGAGTGGCCTTAGTATATCATTAGCATATTACCCTTTGATTGGTTGAACAGATGACCAGAGGACCAGACACTTAGCATATTATCCTTTTATTATATAGGATGGTCAAGGAAATGCTCAAAGACTATGTGACATTTGAGCAATACCTAGAAGAGGGATAAAGGGGTCATGTATGTCTTTGGAGAAAGATTATTTTAGAGAGAGAAAAAGGCCAAGGCAAAGACTCTGAGCCAGGAAGATGCTTGCTATGTTGAAGGTCAGGAAGCCACTGTGGCCAGAATAGATGAGATGAGGAGAATGGTATGAGAAGTGTAGACAGGGACCAGACGTTTTAGGGCTCTACTATCAAAGGGTGATCTGCAAGAAGATAAAAAGCCTGGGAAAGAAAGTAGACCAACCACATCGCTCAGTGTCCTGTTTATTTCACCTGATATGTTCTTAATTGCAATACTTTCCCAACCAACGCACTGAGTTGTTTGATCTTCAGGTGGAAACTCCCTGTCTAGTGCTGACCAGCCTTTTGAACAGCACTAATGTGGGACCTTTTGGGCTGTGATTGAGGTGTGAGTGACAGGAGGGCTTTGGGAAGAAAAGGGATGACTTGACTTGGGTTTTTAAATAATTCAACTCAAAGAATTCACAGGTCCTACTCTGGGGAAATGGCTATAAGGTGAGATAAGGAGGCAACATTAAAACCAGTTAGAAGACTGTTACAATAACCTCTAGTAGGAGTGATGGTGGCTTAGACCTGAGTGTTCGTGTTCTATCTGTACTGTGTAGACTGACTACATGTGTGCTGATGGACTAGAGATTACTGTGAGAGCAAGGGAGGCATCAAGAATAATGCCAATATTTCTGAGCCGAGCATCTGGAAGGATGGCATTGATCTTGACAGAGAAGTGGAAGGTTCAAGGAGGATCAGGTTGGGAGGTGGGGAGAATAAACATCTTGGTTGTGCACATGTTACACTAAAGGTACCCCAATGCTGTGTAGGAGAGATGCCCCAGATTGGCTTAACTCATTCTTTCCTAAATCCCTTGGAAAACACACAGAAAACAGAAATACTGAAGGCAGCAATTTCCTGAATCTCTGACAACAGATTCAGTGTGTGAGTCTGAAAGAGGGCAATAGTTTTGTGAGATGTAGGTTTGTCCTCTCTCAGCACTCAGTCCATGGGGCTGGTGGGTCCTAGAGGCTGCAGGGGTCTATGGCCTGAGACCAATGCAGTCCATTTCCCAGTGTTTTCACCTGGGAAATAACAGGTATTCCCTGGAAAATCTCCAGTCCTGCCCATGGAGACCATTCTCGAAGCTACAGCTTCAGTCAGCTCCCGTATATATAAGTAAATAAGTAAAATTTAACTTAAATAAGTAATACTTTTCTTAAAAAGAAGGCAGATCATTTATGGACTGGTTCATAAACCAAAGATTATAGTTTTTCAATTCGATGTTCCTGATATCAAAAACAAAACAACCACATTGAACATGTCATTGCCCATCATATGTCATTCGGACAACGAACCAAGAAGTTTGGGTTTCTCAGACAAACCTTAATCAGTATGTAAGACCCAGAAGGGGCATATTGTGTTGATTTGATCACTTAAAACCTTAAAGAGATTTTAACTTTTCCTGCAGGTGAAACATTAAATTGTTATCCTGTGTCTGATAGTCTGATATTCACACTATGAACAAACCTCGTTCCAGGCTCCCTCTCCTTGGATGTTCTTTCCTGTATGTATATGTGACAACACTGGATGGTGCTGTGATAAGCTCTGTGTCTCAATGTTCTGTTCAGAGTGATCACAGAAAGATCCCGACTTCTCTGTCTGTGCCATGCTGAGGACATTGTCCCAAACAACGACAGCTCCCCTAGATGGAACCAAATTCTTCTCTGAACAACGTGCTTTGATGCTACTTACAGTCCCCCACCCCCTCTTTAGGCATTATCTAATCCAAGTTCTTCCCTCTTTGAAGATAAGGACTCAGGTGCTTTCTGTCCCATCATCATCATCAACACACACACACACACACACACACACACACACACACACACACACACACACGGTCTTCTTATCCTGTCTCCCCAGTACTTTCCTGAACACCAGTATTTAGTGTGGACTTTATTGTATCTGTTTAATGCTACTCACATTTAAGCCAATTTTCTGTGCTTTCTTTAAATTCAAATCTCGGAAATACATCATAGATGGAGAACATTCCTTCTGTGAGCTACAGGGATGGGAGAGGGGTGGTCCTGCTCATTAGAGTTTGGAAAGACAAAACCCCTTCACATTCCTTCTCAGCTCTTTAGGTTACTTTATTGTGGTGCCGCCCTCTGGTGGTCCCATTACAACTTGCACCTCCCAAATAGGGACAAAAAACTTTTTCTTAAAAAAAAAAAAAAACTTTTTTAATTGATTTAAGAGAGGAAGGGAGCGGTAGAGAGAGACAGAAACATCAATGATGAGAGAGAATCATTGGCTTCCTCCTGCATGCCTCACACTGGGGATGGAGTCTGCAACCTTAGAATGTGCACTGAGTGGGATTGGAACCATGATCTCCTGATTCATAGGTAGAGTCTCATCCACTGAGCCACACTTGCCAGGCTCAAACCATTTATTCAAGCCCGGAGTCTATGCTAGGGACGTAAGCAAGTAAAGTGAGTGTCATTAAGAATTTCAACAATGGGGGGGGGCCTTCAGGACATATATGTAATACCTTAATCAATAACGAAAAAAATAGAATCTCAAAATGTCAAAAGCAATATGTTAAACCTACAGCAGGCCCTTATAAGTGACTTCAAAGATTGGAATACGATGAAGTTGGACCTCCTAGAAGGGCAAATGGATGTGTTTATCCTCTAAGTTAATTTCATCCCAAATTTAAGTCATAAAATACCTAGAGACCTACAGTCATCCTCAATGTGAGAACTAGATACTCTCCCACTAAAGATGAACAAAACGAAGAGATTTCTAAGTGCCTTAGTAAGACACGTGTGCTTTGAAGGGTGGAAATGGATGCCTGCTGAAGTTGATGCTCTATGTCAATAACATCAGTGATGACAGTGACTACAGTGTCAGCGTCATTTCTAATGATCAGCAGTTTAAGCAAAGTATGAGCTGTACGGGCATCCACGACTCTGATCATTCAGGGGTCTGACACATCTATGAGGCTTTCATGGATCCAATAGTCTAGGCCATGCTGGACGGTACCCTCCAGAGTAAAGGAGAAGTTTCTGTGCTTGTACTTTCATCTAATCAATGTTAGAAGAATGAAAGGCGCTTTGTTAAGCCTCTTGTAATACCTCATAGACAATCACATGCACATTTCTACGGTTTGGTTCTATTCTAATGCAAAAGAACAAGAGCCATTGACCAGCATCTAGGCCTCAGGAGAGATAGAGAGTCAAACATGGGCTGTACGGTGACCCAGTAGCCAGAACTGCTCATCATGATCTGGGTTCTATCACACCCACCAACATAAAGTCAGATGGGGAGAGAAGCATCCATAACAGATGGAAGTGACACATCCTGCATTAGATGAGAACAGGTGGCCAAGATCATGGGCACCTACCACTCCATTCCTGTGACCTGTCACAGAACTTTCTCCTGTGGATTCACAAGAAGTTCACTTTGACTTGTCAAGAAAGAAGGAAAAGGCTCCACTCACTCCAGTTTATCCTGGCCCTCAATTCCTCCTCCCCAACACACACTATCAGCTACTCCCTTGCCTGTCCCTAGGCTCCTACTCAGACTTACTCACTGACACACAAATGCCCTGGGACACGGCTAAGTTGTTGACATAGCTGAGGCACATCTAGTGGTATGTGAATTAAATTTGACATTTCATGGCACTTTCAGGTCATGTGGAAACCACTGCCTCTGGGCAATGCTTTGAGATCCAGCAGCACATGTCTCTCCTGGGTCAAAACTGGAGACTGGACACCACAGGCCCCCAATTTTGTCTTCAACTCCAAGCCAAACCTGCATTCCCCACCTTACCCCAGTTCCATGCAACCCCTTTTCTAGGCTGACTACCCTGCACTCCAACTCCCTTCCTGATAAAAATCCCGAACTCCCAGGAATCCTCTTCTATATTCTTAAGTGTCCCTATTCTACAATTCCTTATTTGTCTTCAGACTCCTAGTCACCAATTGGATGCTCATCTCCTTCTCCCACTTGCCCCTATCACAACTCCGCTAACAGCCTGGTGCACCCTCTTGTCCCAATGTCAGGGCATTATACGTAGTCTTCAACTACCTTGTCATTTCCCTTACCCTGTGTCTCACCCTTCATGCCCATCCTAGTCTAGGGGAATGAGACTCCCCCCACATTTCGCTGCACCAACTCCAGTGGTTTCTCACTCCATAGCTAAGTCGGCCTCTCAATCATAATTCTAAACTCCATTCTGAGTCCCCAAAAAGCCCTGTTCCACGGCACCCTAGGTCACTTTGAACCCACAAAATGGGTAACTTTCAAACTTCCCCGGCTTTATAATTTCTCTTCCTGACTCTGAGAAGACACCAATCCTCCATGTCCCCCCTCATACCCACCTTTTCTTATCCACAATACTTCTCTGGCCAGGTATCCAAGGATTTCAGTAGAATACCACAGAGGCCACAGGGAGCAAAAAAGGAAATAGAACCAGTAGAGACATTTATTTCTGATTTCCCTGGTTCTGGTTATGGACTGTCTAAGAACAGGCACATGGAGATTTTAAAAACAACAAAGAATGAGGACAGTAATATCTGGCCAGAGCTCCAGGTCACAGAGGGCCCAAAATAAGGTCGTTGACTACAAGCCTGCGTGTGACTGACATGACAAAGATCCTGCATATTTACTGGAGTTCTAGAGTTTTATGACATAGTATTTTTTGAAATCTCTGTGACCTTTCCCTTGAAAGTGCAGTTAAAATGCATTTGGAATGAGAATAATCTTAATGGTTAGGCTGCTGTGCAGCTGCACTCAGATTCTGGGACATAGGCCCCTACAAGGCAACTTGGGGCCATGGAATAATCTGGGCAGTCAGGTCATCAGTTTTTGAGGGTAAGTCAAAAGTGAGGGAGGCAAGTTAGAAACATTTATTTGGAGGATTATAGCCAGATAAGGAAATATTGGAAAACTTTAAAATAAGGTAAGTTGAGCAAGATGACAGGATCAGCTAATTACAGGTAGGTGATGTCAAAAGAAAACATGCATTGGGAAAATTGAAAGAGGCAAGAAACACTTTATTGAAGACCGACCATGCAATAGGACAGTGAGACTGAGCTCAACACTTTCAAAATAAAAAGCTGGGGAGATTTTAAGAATGGCAGCAGGAATCATAGACATCTGAGTTTGCTAGTTGGCTTTCCACAAAAGAAAAGTAAAACTTCTCATGAAATCCCGACAGGAGGTCCTTTCACTTCTTGGCTGTAAATGTCCGCAACCAAGTTAGGCTGCTACCCTCCCTCAGTGATGTGGCAGAGGAACACCAGGAGGATTAAATTTCAAAAGGGTGGGCTCAGATTCTTGAGACAAATATTCTATGGGACATAACACTGGGAAGAACATTTTAAGGAGACTTGTGTATATTTCAAAAGGGCAGAGAAAAAATATGCAATTGCAAATTGTGATTACATTTGTGAAGAAATTGCTCTGAAACAATGGAGGTCAGAGGCCTGCAGTCAGGAAAAACCCATCTAAACATAAGTGACTCTGAGGCAACATGAAGGCACACCCGGTCATAACAAAATGGCTTTCTGCACAGTGGAGGGAAACACCATTAAATATATTTCAGACAAGATCCAGTTTGCATCTTCATCAGTTCCTGCAATTTATAAACAGGTGAAAAATAGCTGAAAGTCCCTGAACAAAGCCAGGATCCGATCTCCCAGAAGGCTGTGCAATTGGAGTTTTCTATGGAGACATTACATTTCCCTCTATAGTCACCTTCCCTATGATCAAATGAAATCTCCAAGGAAGAAGAGTATTTGTGATCCTACAACATGGCTGGTGTCACTCAATTTGGCTGATTAGTGACCTAAGCGCAAGGGATGACATTCACATGAAGTTTGCTCTGTTGCACATGTTTCTATGAAACCTAAGATGGGAGTTCTAACAGCCTCTTGAGGCTAGGAAGCCTCACAATCACACTTCACCTACGGTCTCTCGCTTTGGGAGATGCCCTCTTCCCCAAGGGATTCCAGAATACCCCTCAGGAGAAACTTAGCTCAAAGAAGAGTGAAATCATTTCTAATTCTCAGGATATCAGTGTGAACTAGGACATTTGAGCCAAAGCCTTGGTTGTATAACCAGCATTTCCAATTATATCCTATTAACAAGGAAGACAATATCCTACTGAACTTATGGAAATCGATTCACTGACACAAAAATAAAAAGTATTTAAGAGGGCTTTAGAAATATTTTGGGAGAATTAAAATAGTAAGGAAAAGATCAGTGTTGATACCCACATGGGAGACTTCCTGTACATTTTTGCTGTCCAAAACAGTGTCCAGGTATACTCCACAGGACCCATTGGAGAAGAGACAGAGCTTGGACTCCTGGAAGCTTATCACATGCTCCCACTGGTCATCACATGACCACTGCCCTTGCTGGGAGGGACTCGGTGTCAGCTTCACTTTGGAGATGGTGCAAACAGGACCACCCATAGGTGGATCTATTGTGGAATGTTAGCTTCAGTCAAAAATAAACTCAATGCTAGCTCTCATTTTTGAGAATATATTGACTCAGTTCAAGTCTTCTAAGAAGATTCCACCTTCACAACAAATTTATTTCAATGGTGAAAAAAAAAATTATTCAGGGCTTAATAACATAGAGGAGGAAAGCAGGGTCACTAATATTTTACATCCAGCACAACCGCTTCACTTTCAGCAGAACTGATGGGGTTGGACACTTCACAATGGTAGTTCCCAGCATCCTCCCTCCTGACAGGGTCTATGGTTAGGGTTCTGTTGCTCCAGGACAGATTCATGCTCTTACAGACTCATGTTATTGAAGAACCACTGGGTGAGGATCACAGTTGAGTAGCAGGTCAAGACCACAGCATTCTCATTCTCGGTGACTGTGGTGTTGCTCTCTAGGAGGGTGGGCACTCTTGTGGGCTCTGTGAAAAGACCAAGGACTGATTGAGCGTGGGTTTGGGACTTGGGGTCCTGTTACATTCTGAGACTTCTCAGCCACTCACAGTCCCCATTAAGCTCTTTAAAGTTCACCAGAGGATGGTCCTGTCCTCTGCAGAAGGACAATTGTCTTTATTCAGGTTACAATGTGTAAGGAGAGGGCTGCACTTCTCTAAACCCACATAACCCCAGGGTGACCCCTGACTTGTTCCCCAGACATCTCTGTAATATCATCATAGGGAACACCTTCCCCAGTTATGGTTCCTATAACCTCATCATCAGGTAGCATTTTCCTCTCATGAGTTTTTATTAATTTTTTCTGTCATTAACTTCAAAAAATATGAGATCCTACTCTTATGTAAAATTCCATGTATGTTGTGGAAGGCAGGCTACCACCTCTGTCCATCTCTGAGGCCAAGGAAACTTTATAGAAAGTGAAAAGGCATTTAACTCTTTTTAAATTATTCATTAGGCAATAAAGATGGCCCAACCCAGTCTTCATGATCTTGGAAGTGGAGAACTTCCAGCTAAATGACTTTTCATTCTAAAAGGACTTTATTTCTTGGACCACAGATTGAATATCATAGTAAAATAAATCTCTAGACAGAAGTGGTTATAGTTTTAAAAAAGACAGGTGCTGTAGGAATAGAAGGAAACGTTTCAATATGATAAAAGCGACACATGAAAGCCCACACCTATCCCAACATTCCATGGAGAAACTTGGAAAATGTTGCTGTCATCATGAACAAGACAAGGATGCTGGTTTTTTTGTTTTAAATATATTTTATTGATTTTATACAGAGAGGAAAGGAGAGGGATAGAGAGTTAGATACATCAATGAGAGAGAAACATCAATCAGCTGCCTCCTGCACACACCCTACTGGAGTTGTTCCAGCAGCCCAGGTACATGCCCTGGACCAGAATTGAACCTGGGACTCTTCAGTCAGCAGGCCATCACTCTATCCACTGAGCCAAAACAGTTTGGGCGAGGATGCTGTTTTTCCTACTTATTCATTATAGTAGTGGAAGAACTGGTGGGAAAAATCAGGCAAGATGATAAAATAAGAGGTATCCAAATTGGAAAGGAAGAAGAAAAATTATCTTTTAAAAAAAAAACATGCTCATATATAGAAAGCCCTAAAAATTTCAATACTCATACACACGCACACCAAAGAAAATTTTTAAGACTTAATAAAAAAGGCAAAGTTGTTGGAGACAAAATCAACACTCAGCATCATTTCCATTTTTTTTTTCAACAAAAATGAACAATGCCAAAATAAAATTAAAAGAACAGTTCCATTTAAAATAGCATCAGAGACACTAGAATATTTAGAATTAAGTTAATTAATAAGATGAAGATATATACACTCAAAACTACCAAATGTCTCTGAAAGAAAGTAAAGAAGAAATAAAATACCTTGAAACACATCCATGTTCATGGGTTGGAAGACCCTCAAATATCTTCCTATTTGATATGATCCTTTTATAATTCTCTATGACTTTTTTCAAAAATAGGAAAATCCACTTGAAAATTCATAAAGAATTTCAATGGACTCACAAATTATTTCAATAATCTTAGAAAAAAAGAATGAAATTGGACATCTTACACTTACTAATTTCGAATTTTACTACAAATCTGAAGTAACCAAAATATGTTGACACTAGCATAAAAACTTCTATTTGTCAAAAGACACAATCAAATGGTTTTGACAAAGGAGCCAAGACTGTTCAATGGAGAAAAGACAGTCTTTTCAACAAATGGTGTTGAACAGCAGCATCCACATGCAAACAAATGGAGTGGACCATCCCTTATACCATAAACAACAGTTAAGTCAAAAAGGGATTGAATCCTAAATGTGAAACCTAAAACTATAAAACTCATTAAAGAAGTTATAGAGGGAAGCATCATGACATTTAATTTGAAATGATTTGTTGAATATGACTCTAAGAATACAGGTAAAAAAAGAAAAATAGGTAAACTGGATATTATCAAAATGAAAAACTTCTGTTCATCAAAGACACAATCAACAGAGTGAAAGGTGACCTATGAAATGGTATAATATACTTTGCAATTCATATATAAGATGAGGGGTTAATATCTAGAATATTCAAAGAACTCCTACAACTCAACAACAAAATCAAATAACCTGATAAAAAATGGTCAAAATACTTGAACACATATTTCTTCCAAGATGACATACAAATGGCCAGCATGGTTATCCTATATAATAAAGAGCTAATATGCTAATTAGACAGGATGTCGGAATGATCTTCCAGAATCATCAGTGGGCAGAGGGTGAGTCAGCAAGGCAGCCGGCTGAGGCAGCCTGGGCTGTGAGGGCCAAGGCAGCCAGGTCTGCGATGGCCAAGCCCCTTGCACGGATTTTGTGCATCATTCCTCTAGTGAATAGAGATATCCAACATCACTGATCCTTAGAGAAATCAAATCCAAACAACAATGAGATATCATTGTATACCCATTAGGATGGTCACAGTTGGAAACATAGAAAATAACCAGTGTTGGCACAAAATGGAAAAATTGGAGCCGGGCCCACTGTGGGTGAAAACACAAAATGGTGCAGCTACTACAGAAAAAAAATTGGAGGCAGATGAAATAGACTTACCATGTACCATGTGGTCCAGCAACCTCACTTCTGCTTTTATATCCAAAGGAATGGAAATCAGGACTTTGAAGAGATATTTACACATCCATTTTCATTGCAGAATTATTCATAATACACAGGAGGTGGAAGCAACTCTATATATCATAGAGTAACATAAAAAATTTAGCACATACATATATAATGGTACCTTATTCAGCCTTATAAAAATGGTAATTCTCGATAGTATGATACATGAAACAAGCCAGTCACAAGAAGATAGGAACAGTGTGTTCCACTTATATGTGTCTCAAGTATTCAAATTTAAAAAAAAAACAAAGAATGCTGGTCACTAAGAGCAAGAGAGGCAGCAAGGATAATGCCAAGATTTCCTAGAAGAATTGATTTGACCTTGACTGAGAAGAGGAGGATTTGGGTAGGATCTGGTTGGGAGGTGGAGAGGATAAAGATCTTTGTTTTGCACACATTACAAGAGAGGTGCCCAATTATGTCTAGGAAAGATTCCCCAGATCAGCTTAACTCATTCTCTCCTAAACCCTTTGGGAAACACACACACACACACACACAACAAAGACAACAACAACAACAACAAAAACCATCTCAGAAGCAGGAGATAGCAATTCCTGGAATCTCTGACAACAGAATCCATGTGTGAGTTTTGGAAAAGGGAAGCGGTTTTGTGTGCTGTGGGTACTGACTCTGTTTTCATTCAGGAAGTAACAGTAACACTTTAGCAAATCAAGTCTCCAGTCTTGCCCTTAGAGATCATTCCGGAAACTGCAAATTTAGTCTGCTTCCCAATATCTAAAAATTAAATTAAATAAGTAATATTTTTCTTAAAAAGGAAGGGAGACCACTTATGGTCTGGTCAATGAACTGAGAATAGTATTTTTTATCTTTTTCTACCACCATTTATTTTAATTTTATCCTCCTGATATAAAAAAGTAACAAAACAAATACCAAAAAATATGCCAGTGCCCATTATATATCATTTGGACAAAGAGCCAAGTCGTTTGGGCTTCAAGGACAAATCTCAATCTGTTTGTTAGACCCAGAGAAGATAAATTGTTTTGAGGTGACCCTCTACAACCCAAGGAGATTTTAACTCCCCCTTCAGGTGGAACATGAAATAGTCATTGCATGTCTGATATTCTCACTGTAAGCAAAGCCAGGTCGCAGCTCTCTGCTGTTGGATATTCTATCTTGTATTTGTGACAACACTGAATGTTGCGTGATAAGCCCTGTGTCTCTGTGTGTTCTGTTAAAAGTTATCACAGGAAGTTTCTGGATTCTTTGGGCCATACTGAGGATATCTGCCCCAAACAATGAGAGCTCCCATGGATGAAAGCAAATTCCTTTAAATGACATTCTTTGAGTTTATTAACTATTTTTTTGCATTATCTACTGCAAGGTCTTTCCTCTTGGAAGATGAAAACTCACCTGATTTCTTTCTCATCACCAATTCTCTCTCTCTCTCTCTCTCTCTCTCTCTCTCTCTCTCTCTCTCTCTCTCTCTTCTCTCCAGTATTATTCTGAAGACCAATATTTACTGTAGGCTTATTGTGTCTGTTTAATGCCATTCTCATTTGAGCAAAGACCTGAGATTTCTTTAAATTTGAATCTCCGGAGAACATCATAGACATAGACAGAGATCCTCCCTTCTGTGAGCTACAGAGGTGGACGTGGGGAGTTCCTGCTCATTAGACACTTGTAATGCCATAAACAAAGTAGAAAAAGCCAAATACTTCTCTACATTCCTTCACAGATTCTCCAGGTTTCCTTGCTGCTGTACTGCTCTCTGGTGGTCACATTATAGAATTTTCCCAACCAATGGTCAAGTCTGGGGGCTGGACTATGAAAAGTCACGTGAAAGTTCTGCCCTCTTTGTTCAAATTGAGAATTTCAGGATGAAAAAACAAACTATTAAACCTACCACAGGTTCTTCTAAATGGGTGCACAAAATATGAGCCCATGAAGCGGCCCTTGCTACCATGGCAAATGGATCTGTTCATTCTCCAAGTTAATTCAATGCCAAACTCAAGTCATAAAAAAGGAGCGAACTAGAGGCTTTTCTGCTAAAGAAAAACAAAACTGTAAGTTTCTAAATGCCTTAGTAAGACACATGTTGCTCCAAAGGGTGAAAGTGATGCCTGCTAACGTTGATGCTCTAAGACAATGACATCAGAGATGATAGTGACACCAGAGACAGGATCAGCTCCTGTGATCAGCAGATTAAGAAAGCATGAGCCATAGGGCAATCCACATCTGTGACCATTCAGGGATCTGCCACATCTATGGCTCCAATAGTCTGGGCTATTCTGGACGTACCCTCCAGAGAAACGGACAAGTTGCTAATTTATGTTAGAAGAATGAAAGGTGCTTTGTGAAACCTCTGGTGAGACCTAAAAAGTAATAACTCCTGGACAGACTCCTTGTGAACAAGGCCGTATATTCTACAGCAATAAAACAGCAGCTCCCAACAGGCTTCTAGGCCTGAGGAGACATGGAGAGTCTGAACGTGGTGTGTAATGTGACCATGTTGGCAGAACTTCCCATCATAACCAAGTTCTACCACACCCACCAACATAAGTTCAGGTGAGGAGAAAAGCATCCATCACAGATGGAAGTGACACATCCTGGATTAGAAAAGGACAGGTGGGTACCTACCACTCCATCCCTGTGACCTATCACAGAGCTCTTATCTGTGGAATCAAAGAAAGTTACTCTCACTAGTCAACAAAGAAGGTAAATGCTCCACACATTCCAAGTTCATGCCAGCCCTCAATTTCTTCTCCCTCAACACACACACATACTTTCAGCCTTTTCCTTGCCTGTCCCCAGGATCCTAGTCAGACTTACTCACTGACACACAAATCCCCGGGGACATGGCTAATGTGTTTGCTCAGTTGAGGCACATCTTGTTGTATAGAGGTGAGATTGGCCTTTCATGGTTCTCCCAGGCCGTGGGGAAACTGCTTTGACTGCCAAATGCACACACCTCTCCTGGGTTGGAGCTGGAGGATGGACACCTCTGGCCCTCAATTAGGTCCTCACCCTCAAACCTGACCTGCAATCCCCATTTTTCCCAGGCTCCATGCCAAGCCCTGTTGTAGTCTGACTACCCTGGACTTCTACTAATTTCCTGACTCAAATGACACATTCTCTAGGCACACCTTCTGCATTCACGGTGTTCCCATCCCTCCTCACTTTTCAGACTCCTAACACCCTACAAGATGCTCATTTGCATTTCCTTTTGTTTCTTATTATATGTCTATTCTGTAACTCTGCCATGATGTATATTTGGTGCTCTCTCTTGTCACAAATGTCAGGACACTAATGAGAATCTTCAAGAACCTTATTCTTTCCCCCAACCCTGTGTCTCACCCCTTTTGCCTATCCCAGTTTGGGAGAACGGTATTCCCACTTCACTACACCAACTCCCGTGGCTTTTCCCTCAACATGTAGAAAATAGACCCTCACTCATATCCCTCAGCCCCTTCCAGACCCCTCCCCAAAAGAGCCCAACTTCAGGACACCTTTAGGTCCACTTGACCTCATATAATGCCTTACATCTCCAAACCCCCCAGGGTTTACAATTTATCATCCTGGCTCTGAACAAATCCTATCACTCAACAGCTCCCCTCTAAACCCACTTCTGCTTACCCACAATCCACCTCTGTATAGCTCTCAAAGGAGTATAACTAAATACCCCAGAGGCCACAAGGCACAGGAAAGATTTACTTCCATTTCCCAGGTTCTAGATGTGGATTCTCTAAGAACTTGCCCTTGGCGATTGTAAAAACAATGAAGAAAACAAAGTATGAGGACACCTGTCTGGCCTGAGCTACAGGCCACGGGGGACACAAAACAGCATTTTTTAGTGACAGCCTGTGGGTGGCTGACATGTCAGGGACCTGCATGTTTACTAGAGTTTTTAAGGTTCAAGAGAGAATATTTTTGAAAATCTCTGTGATCTTGTTCCATGAGGGTGCAGTGGAAATAACTGTGAACACTGTTGATGGTTTGGTCCCTGTGGACATGTGCCCTTTCAGGCCTGCATGTCTTCTCAAATTCTTGGGCAAAGGATATCCTGAGGCAACCTGGAGCCACAAAAGCATCTAAGAAGTAACGTCAGACGCTGCTGTGGATGCCAAGTCAGAAGGAAGGCAGGAAAACTGGAGACCTTTTTGTGGAGGATTTTAGCCTGATATGGAAAGAAATTGGAAGATTTGAAAATAAGGTAAGGATCAACAATGTGAGCAAAATGACAGGATCAGCTAGTTATAGGTAGATGATGACAAAGTAAAACAGGTGTCCAACACATTTAAAGAGGCAAGGAAGACATTCTTCAGAACCCTCCAATAGGGCAGTGAGATGAAACTCAACACCCCTGAAAGAAAAGGCAGGGGAGATTTTCGGAAAGAAGAAGGATATAGGCATGTGTGTTTGAAATGGGCTTTACAGAAAGGAAATGTGAACCAACTCCTCAAGTCCTGGAATCAGGTCTTTTCTCAACTTGGTTGTAAATGACCCCACACAACTTAGGCTCCTACTTTCCCTCAGAGACTGGGACACAGGGACACCAGGAGGATTACATTTCAAACAGATGGGGCCAGGTCCCTGAGACAGTTTTTCTCTGGGTCATAACACTGGCAAGAGAGCTTTTGAGGAGACTTATGTATATTTCAAAAGTGCAGAGAAAGAACCTGCAATTACTAATTATATTTATAAAATAAATGGTGTAAGGATGGAAGACAGAGGCATGTTGTCAGGAAGAAACTGTGTAAAGGTTAGTTACTCTGAGGGAACATTAAGGCTTCCAGTTCAGAACAAAACTGCTTTCTGCACAGTGGAGAAACACAACTAAATCTCTTTTAGCCAAGACCCAGTTGACATCTTTATCATTTCCAGCAATGTATAAAGAGGTGCAATTTCCCAGCAATTTATTAACAGATGCAAAGTAGATGAGAGTTCCTGAACACAGCCAGGATCTGATCTCCCAGAATGCTGTGCTTCTAGAGTTCTCCATGGAGACATTACATTGCTCTCTACAGTCACCTTCGTTTTGACCACAGGTGACCTCCAAGGAAGAAGAGTATTCTCCATCCTACAACATGGCTGGTGTCACTGGATTTGGCCTGATTAGTGACTTAAGTGCAGAGGAACTGACATTTACCAAATAATTTGCTTGATGCAGGTTTTTCTATGAAACCTAAGTAGGGAGTTCCAACAGCTTCCTGAGGTTAGGAAACCTCACTCTCTAGCTTTGGGTAATGCCCTCATATCCAAGAGATTCGAAAAAAACCCTGCCGGTCAAATTTTCTCCATGAAAGTTGAGGTCAATTCTAATTCTGTGGGCATCAGTCTTAACTAGGACATTTGAGCCAAAGCCTTGGTTGTGTTACTAAGGTTTCCAATTATACCGTATTAACAAAGAAAACAGAGTCCTGTTTACTTTATGCAAATAAGTCAGTAGCCATATAAATAAAAATACTCAAAAAGACTTGAGAAATGTTTTGAAATAAGTCCAACAGGGAGAAAAAAAAGATCAGTGTTATTACTCACATGGGTGTCCTCCTGTTCATTCCCATTGCCAACAACAGTGTCTGGGCATCCACTACATGTCCCCCTGGAGGAGGGACAGAGCTTGGATTTATGCTAACTCATCACCTGCACCAAGGGTAATCACACAGCCACTGAGATTCTATTGAAGACTTGGTGTCACCTCCACTTTGGAGATGGTACAACTTAGACCACACAGAGGTGCTGTCTGGTATAGACTATCATCTTAAGTCAAATATAATGACAATGTCAGCTCTCTTTGTTGAGCATTTATTGAAACAATGCAAATCTTCTAAGGACTTTCCACTCTCACAACAAATCTGTTTATAGGGCACAAAAGATTATTCAGTGTTTAGTAACATATAGGAGAAGAGGAAGGTCACCAACATTTTACATGCAGCCCAACTGGCTCACTTGTAGCGAAACTGATGGGGTTGGACACGTTACAGTGGTAATTCCCAGCATCTTCCTTCCAGACAGGGTCAATGGTGAGGGTTCTGTCATTCCAGGACAGCTTCTTCCGCCTCGTCAGCCACAGATTCATGCCATTGAAGAACCACTGGATGGAGACTGCATTTGTGTAGCAGATCAGGACCACGGAATCCTTATTCTCCACGACTGTGGTTTTGCTGACTAGGAGGGTGGGCACTCTCACTTGCTCTGTGGAGAAATAGAGAGCATGGCTAATTGAGAGTGTGCTTGGGACCTGGGCCATGCTAGCTCCTCAGACATCTTAGCCACTGAGAATCCACTGTGAGCTCTGTAAGGTCACCAGAGGATGGTTCTGATCTTCGCAGAAGGAAAATTGTCTTTGTTCAGGGGACGATGTGTAGGGAAAAGGTTTCACCTCTTCTCTGAACCTAGATCGCCCCTGACCTCTTCCCATAGACATCTTAGTAGTATCGACACAGGGAAACCTTTCACAGTCCACGTGTCCTATAATGTCACTGTAAGGTGGAGTTTTCCTCTCATGAGCTTTTACTGACCCTTTCCTAGAAGTTCTTTTGACTTAAAAATTCCATGTATGTTGGGAAAGGCAATCTTACCACTTCTGCCCACTACTTGTGCCAATGGGACTTTACAGAAATTGAACGGGCATTTAATTATAGTCAAATAACTCATTAGGCAATAAAGATGCCCAACCCAGTCTTCATGATCTTGGACCTGGATAAGTTCCATCTATAAGATTCCTCAGTCTGAATGGGACTTTATTTACAAGCCTGCTGATTGCATATAATGTTAAAATAAATCACTAAAGAGAAGTGGTTATGATTTTAACAAAAGACAGAAACTGTAGGAATAGGAGGAAATTACTTAATATGGTGAAGACCACACAGGAAAGTCCACAGCTAACACATTACTCCATGGAGAACCTCTGAAAACAGTCCTAAGATCATGAATAAGACTAGGATGCTGTTTTTCCACTAATTCAACCAGTCAGGAAAATCAGCGAAGAAGATGAGATAAGTGATATCCAATTTAGAGAGGAATAAGAAAATATATTTTTTAAAAAGAAAACATAATCTTATTGTAGAACACCCTGAAGATTTCACCACATACATACCTAAAACTACTATTATAACTAATGAAAAGATGAAGTCGCCAGAGAAAAAATCAACACTCAGCATCATGAACAATCGTCAAATAAAATAAACAATTTCATTTATAATAGCATCAAAAACACTAGATGCTTAGGGTTAAACATAACAAGGTGGAAGATGAATTCAATGAAAAATAACAAACATTTCTGAAAGTAAAAAAACAAAACACAAATAACTGGAAAGACATCCATGTTCATTGATTCCAAGACCACCAACTATCTACCTATTTGAAACAATCCCTATCAATATCCCAATTACTTTTTTCAGAAAAAAAAAATTCATCAACACTTTATGTGGAATTTCAATGGATCCCAAATGTTTGCAACAATCTTAAAAAGGATGAATTGAAATTGGAGGTCTCACAGTTACTAATTTCAAATCTTACTCCAAAGTAGAAGTAACCAAAACAGTTACAGTAGAATAAAGACTTCTATTTGCCAAAAGACACAATCAAATGGTTTTGATAAAGGAGCCAAGACTGCTCAATGGAGAAAGGACAGTCTTTTGAACAAATGCAGTTGATCAGCAATATCTACATGCAACCAAAAAAGGGGACTGTTGCTTATACCATACACAACAATTCAGTCAAAATTGATTGAATCCTAAAAATAAGAGCTAAAATTATAAAACTCTTAGAAGGAAACATAGGGGTAAGCAGTATGGCATTGGATTTGGCAGTGATTTCTTGAATATGAAACTAGAAACTCAGGCAAGAAAAGATTAGATAAGTTAGATTTTTGTCAAAATGGAAAACTTCTGTTCATCCAAGGAAACAATCAACAGAGTGGAAGGTGATCTGTGGAATGGTAGAAAATCCTTTGAAAATCATTAATAGGATGGGGGGTTAATATACAGACTATATAAAGATCTAATACAACTCAACGACAGCAACACCAAATAAGATGATTTAAAACTGGGCTAACCTCATGAATACACATTTCTCCAGAGAAGATATACAAATGGTCAGTAAGCCCAGGAAAAGATGTTCAACATCACTATTATTAGAAAAATATAAATTAAAACTCTCAAAGTTGATGCTTGTGATATTGAGTGTGGGTAACTCCACTGAGCAGGTAACAGGAGAACACTGCCCTGAGTGACACTTGAGTCCTCCAAGCCTTCTTCAATCTGAGTTGGAACCTCTCACCTCTCAGCCAACTTAAAGGTATAAGGCAAGTCTATGTATCACAAGACAAATGCCTAGTTATCTGAGCCCTCAGAGAACTTATATCCTCTATGTCTCAGAAAAAACACAGCCTTTCTCAGGAGCCTAGACTGATCAATGGAGAAAGGACAGTCTTTTCAACAAATGGTGCTGAACGGCAATAGCCACAGGCAAACAAATGAGGGGAAGCATTCAATAGATTAGCAGGATTTGGTTGTGGAAAAACAGAGAACCTAGGGTTAAGAACCCCCCCCCCCCCAATCCTCCCACACCTCTCCTAGTTCTTCACTGACCAGCTGACTGCAGTTTTTTCTAGTTGCACAGACCTTCATTGCCCAGCCGAGGTATGTTTCTAAGAGCCACCATTTTCCAGGACATCTTAGACTCTAAGATTTAGAGACTCATATTGGAGCAGAAATAAAACAGGGAACCAGAATAAAACCTGTGGTCAGTTGACTACTCAGAGCCTGGGATCAAGAGCTGGGTCAGTCATTCCCAGGTGAATGTGACTGACATGAGCCAGTGAGCTAATTAATGATAGAGCAGAGCCCAAGGAACTAGCCAGGAAGGAGTGAAGGAACAAAGGACATGATTGAAGGCATAGAAGGATATGCTTGGCCTGTGGTCATTAAAGTCATTCTCCCTTGGCTGAGGGCAGGTGAGGCTTGTGCAGATGCAGAAGCGGCGATGGATGGCAAGAGGGCAGCATGGATTTCTGACATTCTGACCCTTGTGGAGCATTTGTGTTTGGTGGTTATGATAAAAATTTAGAAAGAACTTAAAATTCCCCCATATGCAAAAATTACTATTAATACACCAGGGCCTGAGAGCAATAGCAAGAAGGTCTATTTCTCTAGAGAACAGCAAAGGGTCTGAGACATGGGTCTCAACCCCTGGAGTGACAGGGAGCCTTTCCTATGTGGCCAGAATTCCAAGGACTCTGCATCCAGGTTTCAGCCTCTGAAGAGGTTTTAGCACATCCCTTCCTTCAGTATCCATTTATGTCTTCCTAATTCATCAAAACAACCAACTGTTACATCTTGATCCCTTAGCTGGTTACAAGTGTAAAATGGAGAGCTAGCAGGCGAAATCCTTTCCTTTATATCCAGTGGGAATGACACCAACACATCAGGAAACCAATCAGTGGTTTCACCTCCAGTGCAGAGAGGGGTGGATCAGCCACCTGATGGGAAGGTCTGGGTGTTCCCAGCACTGACTGATTGTTACTGCAGGTAATTTGGTTCTAGAGTACAAATAAATTAATTCTCCATTTGGTGTTATTTTCTAGTTCTCTCTCAGGACTAGGGATGCCTATGGGAAGATCAAAACCAGTGATGACGAACCTATGACACTCGTGTCAGAGGTAACCTGCGAACTCATTTTTTGGCTGATTTTTCTGTTAATTGGCATTTAAATCTATAAAATAAATATAAAAAATATAAGTCTTTGTTTTACTATGGTTGCAAATATCAAAAAATTTCTATATGTCACATGGCACTTGAGTTATGTTAGGGTTTTTCAAAATGCTGGCACGGGGAGCTCAAAAGGTTCGTCATCACTGAAAACCAATGTTTGCTTTAGGGATCCCTCTGGGACGGAGGAGAGGTAATGGCTGCAGACAGACCTTGAGTCACTCTCATGGTCTGTGTGGCTCTGCTTTAGTGACTATATCTCCCTGTGCCTTGGTTTCCTCTCAATGCAGTACAATGAACATTTGACTGCCAGGGTGTCAGTGTATTAACAATAAAATATTCACAGTATCTGACTAAACATTGGGAGAGGGGAGCTGCTCAAATGAGGGGCCTCTGTTATTGATCAACTCCATAGAGAATCTCCTGGGCTGATCCCTGGTGGATGAGGAGCTGCCAGGAGCATCTTTCCTCCTTTTTGTTCCCTGTGATTTGACCTTTCTCTGGACTCTCCTAAATGTTTCAGTGTAGTTCACAAATGGCCTGGCAACCTAGTACATCTGTGTTAGCCACACTCAGTCTCAGGTGAAGCACCGCCCCTATCCAGGTGTGGCTCATGGGCCTGAGTTCTGGCTTCTGAGCAGCTGAAAAGCCTTGTGACTCAGACACCTGGGAAACCATTTCACCCATTCAGCCCTTCCCAGGAGGCTAACCCCACCTGACACAGGATCCCCAGGGTCCCTGGAGTCAGAAACCCTGGGGCAGGGTTCTGGTCGGCGCTGCCAAAGCTGAGCTAGTTTATGAGGATTGCAGGGGGCTCCTCAGGATGAGCCCTGGCCAAGCCCTGCAGGGTCTTTCTCAGCGTCATGGTCATGGGGAGGGGCCGAGGGAACCGGACTGAGACTGGTCTTTCTCTGCAGAGCAACTCCCATTAGACTTGCCCTTCTTTCTGTGGAGAATGTCTGCAGGGCTGGAATCCGGGAAGGGAACTCTGATCTTAGAAAGTTTGTCTCCACTGTGTGTGTCCTGCATTAAATGCCCAAACCCAACCTGGGAGATGATGCAGAGGGGGAAGGAGGCCAATCCAGGGCTGTCAGTCCTGTGTGATCACCCACCCAACACCCAGAGGTAAGAGAGCAATCACTCACCATATACATTGAGCCGTCCAAATCCAATTTCTTCTTTTTCTGAGCCTCGAAGGTAGACTACTACGGTGTAGATTCCTGTGTCCTTCAGGGTGACCCTCTTTACCAGCAAGGATCCATCAAAGTTTATTTGCTCTCGACCACTGTGTGCAGGCCCAAGTCTATGTCCTGGCCTCGTTCCAAGACGTGCAATATTATGTTCATAGTTTGCCTCGTCCCCCCTGTACCACTTGAAGCCTCTAACAACGGGAGGCATATGGCGGATACGTAGAATCACATCCTGTCCTTCGGAAGCATTGGTTGACACAATAGCGAGTTGGGCAGTGGTGGGCAGGCTCCAGAAATTTAAGAGTGAAACTAGGAGGAAAGAGAGGAATTGATCAATATTTAGATGTATATGTTAGGATGGAAAGATGAGGCCCTGGATTTCGAAAAGGTCTCTTCATCTCAGCCTTCTTGTGTGTGTGAAAGTGTTTTTGTGTGAGCGTGGTCAAGGTCAACAGCATGACCATCAATACTTCAGCACCTGAGAACCGGTTCCTTTTTCTGTTTCTCAGTCTCTTTTCCAGGTGTCTGTTCGGCTCACCCACTCAATGCCCTCAGACCCCTGCTGACACTTAGGGGTGTCCATGGGAGGCACCTTCATAGAACACTTCCCTGAAGACTCTCTGATAATCCCTTTCCGACTTGTCACTGCTCTGTTGTTCTTTTTAAAACACTTGTGGGTACCTGCCATCACATGTAGATATTTTCTTATCTCTCTCCACCCACAGAACGTGAGCTCCATGGGGACAGTGCTTTTCCAATCTTGCATCCCCAGTGCCTGCAACAGGCTGCAAAAAACTGTGGGTGAATGAATGTTCCCAGAGTCCTGCACCTCTTGGGGTGTATTTCTCCTAGGGTTGGTGTAAGGACGGTGTTTAGCACCCCTGGTTAAGTTTTTCTCTGGTGCCACCTGATATATATTATTATTATTAGTATGGTCAGTTTCCAAAATTCAATACTCAGTGATAAATAACTTAGGAATTAACAGCAACTCAAGTTTCCCTGCTCACTCCACTTCTAGATCATGAGATTTCCCAGTTACCTGTTACCCATCTCCCTTACCCATCCTACGCTGCCCCCTTTTCCTCTCCCCTCAGGTACACACAGAAGCCCTCCATCCACTCTTAGAGCGCTGTTCTCCCCAGGAGACCCCAGCAAGTCCCTGTGTTTCCTCCTTCAGTCCACCCCCAGGTATCGTTCCTTCCTTACCTGCCAACAGGAGCCAATGCCAGGGGACAGGTCCTCTGCCAATAGGGGCTGAGAGTGACTCCATGGTGTCTGCTGCCTGCACTGTCCCTCCCTTGGCGAGAAGAGCTTGGATTCCAGGAAAGCTCAAAGGCACCGCTGTACAAACTGTTGGGATCTGCTGTCCCTCTTCACTGGGCCCTGGGTCTCCTCCTGGTGCAATATCACTTACCTGGTCACGTGGACCAGGGCAGAATTTGTGTCAAGGACCCACCTCCTACTCCCCTCATTTTTGCCACACTTTCCCCCTACTTCCAGCTTACCATCTCTCTAAATTTTGGTTCCCTTGGAGCTGCTGAGGTATCTGTACACACACACATGCACTCACATGCTCTGTTTGGAAAAGCAACAGCCTGGGGCATCCAGGTCATGGGCATTCCCCATGGCTCCCAGTCAGGTGCACAGTAGACGACCCAACAGCCCTCTCTCTTTCACATTTGACTTTTCCCTTCAAAGTAGGAATTCCGGGGCCACCTCAGGACCTCTTGTCACAGGGATGTCACCACCGCTGTGCATCGGATCACCTGTGAAACGTTGTAGAGATTGGGATTCCCAGGTGACACCATAGATGCTGCTTCAGCAGCTTTCCAGCGAATGTGGATGCACAACCAGGATGAAATCTGGTGATGTCGTGATGAGACACCCCTCCCCCTCTTCTGTGCACAGGCAGGGTTTCCACATCCTGTTAAAATGCAGATTCTGATTCTGCAGGTATGCGGTGGACCAGAGACTCTGCATCTGACAAGCTCTCCAGGGAGGTGGATCTTACTGGCCTGTGGAGCCCACTTGCAACAGCAAGGCTGATGGAGGCATGTGTCCCCTGAGAGGATGATCCTCTGACCCCAGCATTGGCCTCTGCTGTGTCTTGGTCTTGGGTCTGTCAGCACCACACAGAGAGCCCCACAGGCCCCAAATTGGGGATTATTTCTGTTTGTGACACAGAAACCCTGGTGGGCACTGGGTCTGCCCCGTGATCTCAAAGCATTGGGAAGGTTGGATATCCTCCCAGCAGGAAGGCCACAGAGATGACTGTGGGTGTGAGAAGGGGTCAAGCTGGATGACAACTGCAGAGGGGACCCTCCCTCTATCTCAGGTTGTCACTAGCCTGGCCTCTGCTTCCAGGGATAGAGACCCAGGACCAGGAGTCACAGGAGGCCCTGCAGTTCCTGGGAGTGAAGAGGAAGGTGTCCTGCATGTCCTGGGAAGAGAGGACTGTGATGGGAGCTCAGGTGGCTGTGGGCTTCCTGGTCGTCAGGGCTAGTTTCTGGGAGACCCTCCCTGTCTGTTGCCTCATCCTGTCTTGTGCTCCCTTACATTGGGGTGGTGTCTGTCCTCTGCCTGGGGGAGTTTCCTTTCATTACCCCACCTTGTTCATGTATGGTGCCAGGCAAGGGAGAGGGAGCAGCAAATAGAGCCCTGAGAAAGCAGGTGCTCTTGGGCCTGTTAAAGTTAGAAACTTCCCAAGCTGTGAAGATTTTCATGAGTTTATTTGAACCAAGGTAACATCATATGCCTGGAACACGTTTTCAAATCCTGAGCTTGTTAGTTGTGCAACTTATTTAATACATTGTGATAAAAAAAGAAAATGAAAAAAGTTGTGAGAAATCAATTTGGAAGTGAAGAAATCTCTAGAATCGATAAATAGCAAAATGGAGAAACACATTTTTTTTTTTTTTACTTTTGTTGGTCCAGGATAACTAATATTTACAGCACATAGAGAGGTTATGCAAGGAACCAGGTAACCTAAGAAGTATGTTGTCTCATATGCTGGTCCCAGAGTCTGTGCCTTCAAATCATCCTGCAAAAAAACCACTACTCTGATGTGTCAACGGTATGGTATCGAAGATGCATAAGAACAGGGAGCAGGGCTCACTTAACGTAAAGTCTGACCTTTGCTAACAAAGCTGTAGGCCTGGGACATGACTTCCTGACATCTCCTGCCCTGTTAGGAATTTGTGATCAGACCATCCTGTGCAGTTAATTTTGGTCACTGAGCTCATCATGACTGCCATGTGATCCACTGGACTTGTCAGGCTTATTTAGAGCCCATTTTTATTGTCGTTGTTTTTCAGAGTCCCTAGAAGAAGCAGGTGGGATACAGCAGTCATGAGGGCGGGGTCCAAAAGCCTCTGTGGGAGAAGGGGATGGAAATCAGGCTCCTTCTCTAGCTCCTTAGGCAAAGTCAGGTTCACCTGTGAATTCCCTGTGTTGTCTGTGTGTCTAAATGTCGCCCCCTGGAGAGCAGAAGGAGACCTGCAGCCAATGTCAGGTGCTTTACCAGGAATGCTGACAAAAGAATGAGCCTGACACCTGGGCAGATGTGGGCACTGGCCATTAAGCTTAAAGGCCAGTCAGTCGGGATCCAGTCACTGTGGGCTCCAGGCCACCTGACTCCATTCCAGACCAGGATGAGCCCAGTAAGAGGACAGGATCTGGGGCTGCTTCCATCTCAGAGCAGCTGAGGGTCCAGAGTATTATGAGTCCAGTGTCATGAGAACTGTCCCCTCTGGTGGATGTACTGTTTCTGGAGGAACTCTTTGTCGCAAAGGTTTCAAAAACAGGACCAGTTGATGTCTCTTCCTAGGCTTTTAGATGAGTGTGCCAAACTGGAAGGCTGATCCCCCAAATGGCCTGTGCATCTCCATCATTGCATTGGGGTATTGCATTCAAGTCACCTGGGTCCCTGTCCATTCACTGCTGTAGTCCTCCCCCAGGGCCCAGGATCTGAAGCAGCTCCACTTGGATTGTTATCCACAGGAGTTGTGGGTCTGTCTGTTAGGGGAAGGGAGGTCCCTTTGGGACCCTCAGACCTTTGTGATGGAAGCAAACCCATATACTGGCTCCTTAAGTCCCTTATGCTAAGGAAATTCCCCTTGCTTCCCAGGACTTCATGTGTGGGTGAGATGTTCAGGGACTACAGGCAGGTGTCCCACAGACCAGAGACCTTGGGTTTGGGAGTCACCCCCATATCCCTTTGAGGTCACTGTGAGTTCTCTTTACCATGGTAGTACCTCTACCTGGTCTGAAAGATCCGGAGTTTCTGCCAGACAGGGCTTTGTGAGAAGACAAAGGTCAGAAGCTGCTCTCCAGGCCCCAGGAATATGAGACAACATTCACAAGGTGGAAATGGGGAGGGCTGTGATTTTCTGGGTATGGAAGTAGTTCTGACTCTTCATTGTTAGTTGGTCCAATCTCCCGCCCACCCCCCTGATTGTGTGAGGGGGATAAACCCATCTCTGGGTCATCTCCACACACTTGTGGCCTCCTCCCATGCTGACACCCATGCCTTCGTGCCAATAAGGAACAGAGTTTGACCACTAGTGTCACACAGGGTGACAGGCTTCCATTGGGTGGTTTCTCTCATCCATTTAATGAGTGTTTACTGAGCAACTGTGATGTGTCAGACCCTGGAATGGGCCCTGGGATCTGAGACAACAGGACATAGGTGGGACCTGTGCTCATGGAGTTTACCTTGTAACAAAGACAGGCTCTCAGAGAAATCACAGCACTAAGGAGTTCATTATAATCCAGAGAAGGGCCACGAAGGAAGAGTTGTATGTACTTGAGTCTCAGCTTGGCTGGGGATCACAGAGAGCACTTTTGAGAAACTGAGCTCTTGGCTGAGACCTGAAGCATGAGTGGCCATTCACCCTTTGGACAGAGGGTGGTGGGGAAGAGCTGCCTGCAGATGACTGGACTTTGGTGGACAAATGCCCGGCTGGATGGAGAAGCTTTCAAAGTCCTGTGTGGGCAGTGTGAAGAGTGAGAAGGAATGTGGACTGTGTGCTGGTGAGGTTAGACCCTGCTGGGCTGTGGGTGCTGCTGAGGTGGAGTCAGCAGACACGTGAGGAGGCTGAAGACTATGGAGTAGCTCACCCCCCTTTGATGGACAAGCTGGAAAATGTACAAAAAATAAAGAAGTCATGTTACAGTTTTGAAATTTCTATTCAACTTATACTTTAAGCAGTATTTTGTATGTGTATATTTAAACTTAACATATTTATTGAATTTAAGTTGGCATATAATAAACTTACCATATTGAAAGTATACAAATTATTAAGCTTTGCCAGATGCATGCACAGACAAGTTGTTACAATGAAGAAAATGAACATGTTCTTCACTGTTAAAACCTCCTCAAGACCTCTTATAATCTCCTCACTCTGTCCCTCTCTCACTCCCTCCAACTCTTATCTGCTTTCAGTCATTATAGATGAATTTGCATTTTCTGCAGTTTCCATAATTTGAACCATATAATATGTAAATTTTGGGCAAAAGTTGGCTTCTAGAATCCATGCCATTATCTTGAAATAGTTATTTCCTTTTTAAGCCCTCAGATCTACTCCATTGTAGGATGCACCAAATTTGTTTAGCCATTCACCCATTCGTGGACATTTGTGTTGATTCCCATTTTGGACTATTACATGTAAACCAGGCACTAACATTTGTGTAGAAATGTCTTTAGCGCAGAATTAGGTGCTTGTAAAACCAATGAAGGGCCAGAGAAATGGAAGTCAGTGAGTTGATACAGAAAGTCTGGTTTCAAGGTCTCACTGCCACAGCCCTACCCAGAGGCAAAGAAACACCTACATATTCACATAAAGCTCTGTCAGCAGAGCCCACCCATCAGAAGCAGGAATCACAGCTCCTTCTCCCTCTCAGAGTCCAAACTACACACAAGTGCATGTAAGAGGCTGACATTAATTCACACCTGAATTCCCAGTCATTAGAAGTGGGAAAGGTGGTATTTAACCTTTCAGCACCTCTCCTATAGGATGAAATATAGAAAGGGGTGGAGCATAAATGTCAAGTGCCAATAGATAATACATGGCATGGTTGAGTCCACTTGCAGGCTCTGTGACTCTGGGCAAGTGATCTCACCTCAGAAAGCCTCAGTTTCCTCATGTGATTTCATAGAAAGATATTTCCTGGTTCTTAGAATAGAGCAGTTTAAATTCTTGAAATTTTCTGAGTGATATGGGCAATAAGAGTGTCTTTTGTCCCAATGAGGCAACCCCTGACAGGACTCTGGATAGTTGCAGGGTGAGGAAAGGTTGCCATAAAGGCCAAATCTTGATTAGAAGCCTGGAATTTTCAGCTGCCAACGTAAGAAATATTTAAACCTGTAGAGAATTTTTATGAGTTTGAGTCCAACTGACGACAATTGCCAGGAAGCAAAATCTCAACGAAAAGCGGCAGTTTTGCACCTTATGTTATACATTACAATCAAAGCAGGAGGCATAAGGGGTTAAATAAAATCCATTGGTGATAGGTTAGGAAGGTGGGAGAAAGCAAAACAGGGTAATCTCTGAGATTGGATTAAAAGTAAAACAAATAGACACATACTTCTTTTGCACTAGTTGATAGAAGATAGTTAGCAGCTAACAATTAACATGATGATAATAGCAATGAGGAGTTTTGTGGCTTCCCCTCTGGTGCAGTGAGGGTCTGGTAAAAGAGAAAAATTTTTCCTGATATTCCAAAAGTAAGTTATCATGAATGCAAAAAGACAATAGACATGTTCAGTTAACATAAAGATTCAGCTTTCTTATGAAAAAATACCTAAGACATAGTTAGCCACCATGACTCACTTTTATTTAGAAACATGTCACTTCAGGCTATCCTATTTGGTTACTTTAAGTCTCTGATTTTGCAAATCATCCTATGCAGGCCTCCTCTGAGCTTGTCAGCTTTAGTATGTGGCCCCATTTTCATCCACACCTCCCCCTTTGGGTCATAAATCAAACGGAATGATTCAATGACGACCAACCTTTTGGTTGGAAAATGTGCTTTCATGTTGCTAGAAAGGCTCATCACTTGGAAGTCTTAGATTATCTATCTGAACTATGGACCATTGAGGATAGGGCAAGACTGTAACCTTGGATGGAAGTCAAGGTCAAATTTTCTCAAAAATGAAAAGCAGGTAAATGGGAGCCTGTCAGGTTCCACTGGTCTTCATTTTGAAAAAAAAAACACTTTGTCCCTGAACAGTGTCACTAAGTGATTAGAGTATCAGCCTGCAGTTCCTGGTCAATGTCATGTGTCTGGGTAGTAGGATCAATCCCTGGTCCCAATCATGATGCATGCAGGAGACAGCCAATTGTGTTCCTCTCACATCGATGTTCCTCTCCCTCTCTCTTTTTCTCTCTCCCTCCCTCCCTCCTCTCTCCTTTCTACTCCTTCTAAAAATCAGTGGAAACAATATCCTTGGGTTAGGATTTAAACAAAAACACACACAATAAAAAATAAAGAAAAACATTTTGGGTCATTTCTAACCTATAAGCTATCGTGATCCAAATTTTGCTGTCTGTCTCATTTCTTTGTATTTTTCATCTAGTATAACACTTGCTTATAGTTTGAGGGCACGCTATACACCTCTTCAGTTTTCACAATCTGATCATGAGATGGGTTCTCTTTCGCAATGGTCCACTTATTTCCCGTTGGAAACACTCAAGGGTCATTCATTATTAATCTGATTCTTTCTGGTTGTGCAATTGGAACTGTAATCATATTTGAGGACAAGGCTGTAAGAACCCAATGGTGTATATTACAAATACCATCTAAAAATTTCATAGACCAGGGATACAGTAAGATTATCATAAGTAAATTTCCTGTGCCTCAGCTGCCATTATAGAGGAACATGTTTTATAGCTTCTTCAGCTTCATATGAATTAATATGGTGAGCAGTCTTTGTTGGTTTAGGGTAAAGCATATCCCCATAATTAGGTTCTGACATTTCTACATAAAATTTCTCAATATTCCTTTCCACTAACCTCTACAGCTTCCCTTGTTTTCAGTTTGCCTCTTTTTACTCATTCAGACATAATTAACTTGTTAGGTCAAACTACTTACTTTTAACTTCTCTTAAAAACACCCAGCCTGGCTGGCGTGCCTCATTGGTTGAGCATCAAAGTATGAACCAAGAGGTCACAGTTCGATTCCCAGTCAGGGCACTTGCCTGGGTTGTGGGCTCGACCCCCAGTGTGGGTTGTGCCGGGGGTAGCCAATCAATGATTCTCTCTTATCATTGATGTTTCTATCTCTTTCTCCCTTTCCCTTCCTCTCTGGAATCAATACTAATTTTTTAATATATTTTATTGATTTTTTACACATAGGAAGGAAGAAGGATAGAGAGTAGGAAACATCGATTTGAGAGAAACATTGAACACCTGCCTCCTGCACACCCTCCACTGGGGATGTGCCCACAACCACAGTACATGCCTTTGACTGGAATTGAATCTGGGATCCTTCAGCCCGCAGGCTGACGCTCTATCTACTGAGCCAAACAGGTTAGGGCAATAAAATATTTTTAAGAACACTCCCAGATCCCTTTCCTCCTTTTGTAATAGCATTCCCTCTACATTTCAAAATGTTATCAGAAAAAAAAGCCAGGCCCTGAGCGAAGTTGCCTAAGACCAGCTGGTAGTGTGCAGGTACTTGACTTCATGCAGGAAAGATTGCAGAATATGAGTCTAGGTGATTTTGAGACTACGTTTATTAAAGCTGGGTGCAGTGACACAAGGAAGGACCTAGGATAAAAGAAGCAGTAGGAGAGAGACAAGGTGTAGCTGCTTCGGCTCTCTAGAAACTTTAAGGGAGACAAGTGATCCTATGCAAGGCTGCTGTCAGCTCACTGGAAAGTAAGAGGCAAGGAGACTTGGGGATAAGTTCAGTAGCCCAGGATGAGCTAGTGCTGCCTATTGTTTCCCTGGTTTCAAGTCTCCTAGGTATCACTTAGGGTTTAGGTGAAAGAAAATTCATGGGACAAGGAGATTTGAGTGGATGTGACCCAAGAGAGGCACATGCTGTCTTCTTTGTCTTGAGGGGTTTTATCTACTTTTCAAAGGTGGAGTCTTAGAGTAGGTCTCAGGGAACATCTCAATAGAATATTTATCAGCATTTCCAGGTTTGTCCTTTCAGATTGTTGTCTCCACTGATTGGTCAACAGCAGGACAGAAAGTCTAAGTCACACAACCAGTGGTATGCCCAGGAAGAAAAGTCCACCCTGAAGGCAAGGTCTAGGATCAGTTTTGCTCATTGCTAGGTACCCGGGGCTTCCTGCCCTGGTGACATTCTGCATCTGGCTGTAAATTGCTAGGCCACTTTATTCAGCTATCTATCTCAGTTTCCCCATTCTACATGCCAAGGAATATTCCTAACTTCTTACTATAATTTGACTACATTTTTTGGAATGACTTTCAAATATTTCTGTCAGACTAGTGATGTGTCAAATGAACCAGTCACTAATATACTTAAAACAGGAGGCTTCCAGTAAATAAGGTTCTTATTTGGTTTTTTAAAGGTTCTTATTTATACAGGACACAATTGTTCCAGTTGAGCTAGAGTTGGTAGAAAAAAGAGGGATGTTCAACAGAATAGAGTCATCCATGGGATTAACAGTCAGTTACACCAGAGGGGGCAAATGGAAGGATCAGGGAAAGACTCCAGCTTGCTTAATACCCTCACATAGACCCTGGATCTAAAGTTCTGGAACCCTTTTCCTGCCCTCACCTCAGGAAATCCTGAGCTAGGAGAGGTTTGTGAACTCTCTCAGAAGAATGAGTGCATAAAGATTGAAGAAAAAAGGAACAAAGCAATGGCTTCTTCGAAAATCCATCCTCATTAACAACAGCACCATAAATTAGAAGATTCAATATTGTTAACTGTCCATACTACTCAAAGCAGTCTTCAGATTCAATAAAATATATTGTAATCCCAAAGGCATTTTTTTATTTATTTTTTTAATTTAATCTTTATTGTTCAGATTATTACAGTTGTTCCTCTTTTTTCCCCCATTACTCCTCTACACCGGGTTCCCTCCCCACCCTCCGCGCTCACCCTCCCCCCCACACACACACACACACTATCCTCATCCATAGGTGAACGATTTTTTGTCCAGTCTCTTCCTGCATCTCCCACACCCCTTTCCCCCCAAAGAAAAGTCAGCCCACTCCCTATCTATGCCGCTGATTCTATTATAATCACCAGTTTATTCTGTTCATAAGATTATGTATTCACTTGATTTTTAGATTCACTTGTTGATAGATGTATATTTGTTGTTCATAATTTGTATCTTTACTTTTTCTTCTTCTTCCACTTCTTAAAGGATACGTTTTAGCATTTCATGTAATACTGGTTTGGTGGTAATGAACTCCTTTAGCTTTTCCTAATCTGTGAAGCTCTTTATCTGACCTTCAATTCTGAATGATAGCTTTGCTGGATAAAATGATCTTGGTTGTAGGTTCTTGGCATTCAACACTTTGAATATTTCTTGCCACTCCCTTCTGCCTGAACAGTTTCTGTTGAGAAATCAGCTGACAGTCGTATGGGTACTCCCTTGTAGCTAACTGACTTTCTCTTGCTGCTTTTAAGATTCTCTCTTTGTCTTTTATTCTTGGCATTTTAAATATGTTGTGTCTTGGTGTGGTCCTCTTTGGATTCCTTTTGTTTGGGGTTCCCTGCGCTTCCTGGACTTGTAAGTCTATTTCTTTCACCAGGTAGAACAAGTTTTCTGTCATTATTTCTTCAAATAGCTTTTCAATATCTTGCTCTCTCTCTTCTTCTGGCACCCCTATAATGTGGATGTTGGTATGCTTGAAGCTGTCCCAGAGGCTCCTTACACTATCTTCGTATTTTTGGATTCTTTTTTCATTTTGCTTTTCCAGTTGGGTGGTTTTTGCTTCTTGGTATTTCAAAACTTTGACTTGATTCTTGCGATCCTCTAGTCTGCTGTTGGGAGTCTGTATAATATTCTTTATTTCAGTCAGTGTATGCTGAATTTCTAGTTGGTCCTTTATCACAACCTCAAGGGTCTCACTAGATTTCTTGAGGGTCTCATTAAGTTTATCAGTGGTTTCTAGAAAATTCTTGAAAAACCATAAAAGTGTGGTTTTGAACTCTATATCCAGTAGTTTACTTTCCTCCATTTCTGTCATTTGTGTCCTATTTCTTTGTCTCCACATTTTTTTTTATGCTTCGCTGTGTCAATAGAGTGTCTTTCTTTGCTAAGTGTCCTATAGGGCCCAGTGGCTCAGCCTCCCCAATTACCTGAGGTAGACAGCCTTGGTGCACCCCCTTGTGGGCTTTGTGCACAGTCTTGTTGTAGTTAAGCCTTGATTGTTTTAGGTAACACTGGGAGGGATTGACCTTCAGGCCAATTGGCTGTGAGAATCAGCTGTGTCTTCTATGGGAGAACTTCTGTGCTGGAGACACCCCTCCAGGGCAAGACGTGCTTCAATGGGGCTTTGGTGCTCACTGATTCAGCCCCGTGTGTGTGTCCTTTATGGATCCAAGGACCTGCAATCTGGATGGTCCCAGTCTGACCACGGGGAACACTGGCTCTTGGATCTCTAAGGAGGTGCTAATCTAGCCTCTTCCTGAGGCTATGCGGCAGGAGCCAGCTGTGAAGCAATGCAAGTTGTCATGGGACCTTGGGCCAGCTTCAGTTTGTTAGGTAATTATCAGATTGCAAGAGCCAGGCCTTTCATATGCAAAATCCTCCATGCACAGCTTGGGCAGGATGGGGAACCAGGGGATCAACAGTGTATAGCAAGCAGTTATGGCTACTCTCAGTCCTGCCCTCAGAGGCCCCCGTTTCTCAGTGTCCCGGCAATCGCTGCAAGCACCTTTGAAAGAAAGCTGTCCTCGAGTTCCAATTGCTGCCAGAAAGTCCAGTTTCTCCCATATGAGTCTGGATCCTCAGAGACTCACCCAGAACTGGAGTTCAGAGCAGTCTGGAACTTGAGACTCCCTCCCGTTTAAAACAATTAACTGTGTCCTCAGCCACCAGCCCTCTATTCAGGAGCCCAAAGGCATTTTTAAACAAATAAAAATATCATTCTTAATACATATGATATCTCAAGGACCCTGAGGAGACAAAACAATCTTCTTTACTTTCCTGAAGACCAGTATCTAGTGTAGACTTTATTGTATCTGTTTAATCCTATTCACATTTAAGCCAACTTTTTGTGATTTCATTAAATTCAAATCACAGAAATACATCATAGATGGAGAACCTTCCTTCTGTGAGCTACAGGAGTGGGAGAGGGGTGGTCCTGCTCATTAGAGTAGAGAAAGACAAAACCCCTTCACATTCTTTCTCAGCTCCTTTAGGTTACTTTGTTGTGGCGCAGCCTTCTGGTGGCAACATTACAACTTGCACCTCCCAAATAAGGCCAAAACATTTTTTCTTAAAAAAATTTTTTAAATTGATTTAAGAGAGGAAGGGAGAGGTAGAGAGAGACAGAAACATCAATGATGACAGAGAATTATTGGCTTCCCCCTGAATGCCTCATACTGGGGATCGAGTCTGCAATGTGAGCATGTGCACTGAGTGGGAATGGAACCATGAACTCCTGGTTCATAGGTGGACTCTCATCCACTGAGCAACACCGGCCAGGCTCAAAACCATTTTTTCCAGCCCGGGGTCTCTGCTAGTGTTTTAAGCAAGTAAAGTGAGTGTCTTTAAGAATTTCAACAATGATGGTTAAGGACACATATGTAATAAGTTAATCAATAAAGAAAAAAAAAGAAATTTCAAAATGGCAAAAGGAAACTATTAAACCTACTGCAGGCCCTTTTAAGTGACTTCATAGATTGGGATCCAATGAAGTAGGCCCTCCCTAGCTCGGCAAATGGATGTGTTCATCCTATAAGTTAATTTCATGCCATATTTAAGTCCTAAAATGCCTAGAGATCTACAGTGATCCTCAATGTGAGAACTAGAGACTCTCACACTAAAGATGAACAAAATGATAAGATTTCTAAGTGCCTTAGTAAGACACGTGTGCTCTGAAGGGTGGAAGTGGATGCCTGCTGCTGTTGATGCTCTGTGACAACGACATCAGTGATGACAGTGACAACAGTGTCAGGGTCAGTTCTAATGATCACCAGTTTATGCAAAGTATAAAGGACATCCATGACTCTGACCATTCAGGGGTCTAACACATCTGTGAGGCCCTCATGGCTCCAATAGTCTGGGCCATGCTGGATGGTACCCTCCAGAGTAAAGGAGAAGTTTCTGTGCTTGTAACTTCATCTAATTGATGTTGTAAGAATGAAAGGTGCTTTGTTAAGCCTCTTGTAATACCTCTTAGAGAAGGGCATGCACATTCCTACGGTTTGGTTCTATTCTAAGGCAATAGAACAACAGCCATTGACCAGCTTCTAGGCCTCAGGAGAGACAGACAGTCTGAACATGGGCTGTAATGTGACCCAGTAGTCAGAACTGCTCATCATGATCTGGGACTTATCACCCCCCCCCAACAGAAGGTCAGGTGGGGAGAGAAGAATCCATAACAGATGGAAGTGACACATCCTGCATTATATGAGAACAGGTGGCCAAGACCATGGGCACCTACCACTCCAGCCCTGTAACCTGACACAGAGCTCTCATCTGTGGAATCACAGGAAGCTCATTTTGACTGGTCAAGAAAAAAGGAAAAGGCTCCACTCACTCCAGTTTATCCTGGCCCTCAATTACTCTTCCCCCAACACACACAGTCAGCTACTCCCTTGCCTGTCCCTAGGCTCCTACTCAGACTTACTCACTGACACACAAATGCCCTGGGACACGGCTCACTTGTTGACTTAGCTGAGCCATGTCTAGTGGTATGAGAATTAAATTTGTCCTTTCATGGCACTTTCAGGTCATGTAGAAACCACTGCCACTGGGCAATGCTTTGAGATCAAGGTGCACATGTCTCTACCGGGTCAAAACTAGAGACTGGACACCACAGGCCCCCAATTTTGTCTTCAACTCCAAGCCTACCCTGCATTCCCCACCTTACCCCAGTTCCATACAACCCCTTTTCTTGGCTGACTACCCTGCACTCCAACTCCCTTCCTGATACAAATCTCAGACTCCCAGGAATCATCTTCTATGTTCATAGTGTCCCTATTCTACAATTCCTCATTGCTCTTCAGACTCTTAATCACCAACTGGATGCTCATCTCCTTCTCCCCCTTGCCCCTATCACATGTCCTCTACCAGCCTGGTGCTCCCTCTTGTCCCAATGTCAGGGTATTATACAGAGTCTTCAACTACCTTGTCATTTCCCTTACTTTGTGTCTCACCCTTCATGCCCATCCAAGTCTAGGGGAATGGGACTCTCCGACCTTTTGCTGCACTAGGTCCAGTGGTTTCTCCCTCAGTAGCTAAGTCGGCCTATCACTCAAAATTCTAAACGCCATTGTGAATCCCCCAAAATCCCTGTTCCATGGCACCCTAGATCCCTTTGAACCCACATAATACGTAACATCCATACCTTCCCAGGCCTTATAATTTTTCATCCTGACTCTGAGAACACACCATCCCTCCATGTCCCCCCTCATACTCACCTTTTCTTATCCACAATCCTTCTCTGGCCAGGTATCCAAGGATTTCAGCTAAATACCACAGAGGACACCTGGAGCAGAAAAGGAAATAGAACCAGAAGAGAGATTTACTTCTGATTTCCCTGGTTCTGGTTATGGACTCTCTAAGAACAGGCACATGGAGATTTTAAAAACAACAAAGAATGACGACAGTGATGTCTGGCCTGAGCCCCGGGTCACAGAGTGCCCAAAATAAGGTCGTTGACTGCAGGCCTGAGCATGACTGACATGACAAAGATCCTGCATATTTATTGGTGTTCTTGAGTTTTATAACATAGTATTTCTTAAAATCTCTGTGACCTTTCCCTTGAAAGTGCAGTTAAAGTGCATGTGGAATGAGAATACTCTTAATGGTTAGGCTGCGGTGCAGGTGCACTCAGATTCTGGGTCAAAGGCCACTCCAAGGCAACCTGGGGCCACGGAATGATCTGGGCAGTCAGGTCATCTGTTCTGGAGGGTAAGTCCGAAGTGAGGGGGGCAAGTTAGAAACATTTATTTGGAGGATTATAGCCAGATAAGGAAATATTGGAGAATTTGAAATTAAGGTAAAATGAGCAAGATGACAGGATCAGCTAATTGCAGGTAGGTGATGTCAAAAGAAAACATGCATTGGGAAAATTGAAAGAGGCAAGAACCACTTTATTGAAGACCAACCATGCAATAGGACAGTGAGACTGAGCTCAACACCTTCAAAAGAAAAGGCTGGGGAGATTTTAAGAATGGCAGCAGGAATCATAGGCATCTGTGTTTGCTAGTTGGCTTTAGACAAAAGAAAAGTAAAACTTCTCATGAAATCCTGACTGCAGTTCCTTTCACTTCTTGGCTGTAATTGTCCTCACCCAAGTTAGGCTGTTACCCTCCCTCAGAGACTGGGACACAGGGACACCACGGGGATTAAATTTCAAAAGGGTGGGCCCAGGCTCCTGAGACAAATATTCTTTGGGACAGAACACTGGCAAAAGGTTTTTAAGGAGACTTGTGTATACTTCAAAAGGGCAGAGAAAGAAAAATTCTGCAATTGCAAATTGTGATTACATTTCTGAAGAAAATGCTCTAAAACAATGGATGTAAGAGGCCTGCAGTTAGGAACAACCTATCTAAATATAAGTGACTCTGAGGCAACATAAAGCACCCCCCCACCCCATCATGAAAAAACAGCTTTCTGCACAGTGGAGGGAAACACCATTAAATATCTATCAGACAATATCCAGTTTGCATCTTCATCAGTTCCTGCAATTTATTAGCAGGTGAAAAATAGCTGAGATTCCGAGAACAAAGCCAGAATCTGATCTCGCAGAAGGCTGTGCAATTGGAGTTTTCCATGGAGACATTACATTTCCCCCTATAGTCACCTTCCCTTTGATGAAATGAAATCTCCAAGGAAGAAGAATATTTTTGATCCTAAATCAAGGCTGGTGTCACTCAATTTGGCTGATTAGTGACCTATGCGCAGAGGAATGACATTCACACATAGTTTGCTCTGTTGCACATGTTTCTATGAAACCTAAGATAGGAGTTCTAACAGCCTCTTGAGGCTAGGAAGTCTCACCTTCACACTTCACCTGCAGTCTCTCTCGCTTTGGGAGATGCCCTCTTCCTCAAGAGATTCCAAAATACCCCTCAGGAGAAACTGAGCTCCATAAAGAGTGAAGTCGTTTCTAATTCTCAGGATATCAGTGTGAACTTGGATATTTGAGCCAAAGCCTTGGTTGTATTACCAGCATTTCCAATTATATCCTATTAACAAGGAAGACAGTATCCTACTGAACTTATTTAAATTGATCCACTGCCGAGCTCGGAAAATGGCGGAGGTATAAGTGGACGTGTCCTGTGCCTTGTCCTGGAGCAGATAAGGGTGAGCAGCTGAAACGGGTAACATTCAGCCCGAATAGGTAGAGGATTTTCAGCTGAGAGATTGTCTGCAGCTAGGAAAGACTGAGAACCCCCCAGGGAAAAAAAAGGACGGTTGGAGACTGCAGCTGAAGCCTCTCCTGGTGCGCCAGCTAAGCAGCAGAGACTGCGCCATCTTGGGTGGTTGTTGCCGGCATCCAGAGACCAGCTACTAACCTGGAAACAAGGGATCTCAAGCAGCGTGACTGCGTGAACTGAGACAAGCACTGCTTCTTCTCACAGAAAGGTTGGACATCCCCTAAAGGTGCGGTTTGCAGTTCGGGTTGGAGGGAGGACCGAGCTCGCGCACGGGGCGGAATCTGCGCCCCACAGAGTCCACAGCCGTTGGGACCAGCGTGACCCGCGAGTGGGGAAGGGGCCCCACAGGGCTGCTGGCAGAAGTGAACGCGAAAAATGAGCCCATAGCTGGATTGGATGTAAAGAAGCAGCCTTGGACTTTTCCAATCTGCGGGCTGCTTGGTGCCAGGGGCGAGTGGGCTCGCGGAGACTGCGCATGGAGACTGTGCGCAGACCTGGAAGGTGGAGGCTTGCGAATTCGCACAACTATCAGGCTCTTGTTACAGTTCCCCTTAGATCCGTGCATTTGATTATTAAATCCAGCGCATGGGATTCCCCAGTTGGGGTCATTCGCAGAGCCTGTAGGGGAAAGTTCTTTTTGGGGAGCCTGGGAAACAGCGGACAGTGGCAAGGAACCAGCTCTGGGCAGTGGTCTTTCCTGAATCAGTTCCAAATACCATAGAGGACAAAACCCTACTGATAGAGAGGACTTAGAGCCTCGGAGGTCAATCCAGACACACTGCCACCCAGAGGCAGAGCCACGAACTGTCTCTTTTGTGATCACAAATAAAGGCAGTCTGGTAAAAAAATACAACCTGCCTAAAAATCAGGTCTGTGGTTTACTGCACAGAGGGACAGTGTATTGCAGGGAAGTTCAACACTCCCCTGAATGCCTGGCAGGACTGAGGCGTGCCAAAAAGAAGAGTGGAAGATCTGAAGCACCTTCACTTCCGAATATTTTTATATATATATTTTTTAATTCTTTTTTCACCATTTCATTAAGAACCTATTTTATTTATTTTTTTATTTTTTATTTTTTTCATCACCTGATTTTACCTTTTTAATTACTACATTTTTTAACCAGTATTATTGGTATCCTTTTACCATTTTTTCAAGGGTCATTTTATTTTTTATTATTATAATTTTTCTTTATTTTATTTTGGGATTAGTGTTCTACACTCTATTTTCATCATTCCTTTAGCATCATTTCTCTCTATCTCACATTTACCCTTAAGCCAAAACTCTCTTCCTCACTTTTCCCCTTTTGTTGTCCTGTTTCTCTTACCCTATTCCTGCTTTGGATTTTACCTATTCCTTCTTTCTACCCACTGTCTAAATTTCACCCTACTTATATATCTAATTTCCAATCCCTCCCTCTCCCCATACAAATAGCCTCTTTCCCACCTCTATTTCATTCTCTTAATTTTTTTTTTTGTTGTTGTTGTTGGTTTTTTTTTTTTTTTTTTGGTCTTTTTGTGTTTTTTTTTTTTTTTTCTCTCCCTTTTCCCAATCTCATATCGGCACTCCTTTTTGTTTTTTATTTTTCTCTCTAATATTTTTCTCTTTTTTCTTCTTTATCCCCTAATTCTCTTCGCTCGGGGGGGTCACCTTTATTTGGGGTTATTAATATCGTGAATGCATTTAGTTCGGTGCCTTGTACGTTGTGCCTTGTTGTGTTGTATTTTGTGCCTTTGAATCAGCGCAACAGAGAGAGATCTACATAACCAAACACCTTGAGAAGAGAAATCATGGTGAAACAAAGAACCAACCCAAATATGAAAGAAAAACAGGCATCATCAGAAAAGGAAGTAAACGAAATAGAGGCAATGGAGGCAAACAACCTGTCAGAGAAAGAATTCAGAGTAATGGTCATAAGGTGGATGAAAAGAATGGAAGACCAATTCAACAATATGTGTAGGAACCAAGAGGAAATGAAGAAGAACCAAGAGGAAATGAAGAGAAACCAAGAAGAAATGAAAAACGACATCACTGCCATAAAGAACTCAATAGAAAGCATCAACAGTAGACTAGATGAAGCAGAGGACCATATCAGCGAGCTAGAAGACAAGGTAGAAAAAAAATACCCAAACAGAACAGCTTCTAGAAAAAAAAAATTAAAAAGCAGGTTGAGAGCCTAAGAGAACTCTGGGACAATGCTAAACGAAACAACATCCGAATAATAGGGGTGCCAGAAGGAGAGGAAACTGAGCAAGGAATAGAAAACCTGTTTGAAAAAATAGTAACAGAAAATTTCCCTGATATAGGGAGGAAAAAACTCACACAAATCCAAGAAGCTCACAGAGTCCCAAACAAAATGAACCCGAAAAGACCGACACCAAGGCACATAATAATTAAATTGGCAAACACCAACGACAAAGCAAGAATCTTAAAAGCAGCCAGAGAGAGACAGAAAGTTACCTACAAAGGATCCCCCATCAGACTAGCGACCGATTTCTCAACAGAAACACATCAGGCAAGAAGGGAATGGAATGAAATATACAAAGTCATGCAAAGGAAGGGTCTGAATCCAAGAATACTATACCCAGCGAGGCTATCAATCAAAATTGAGGGTCAAATCAGGAGCTTCACAGACAAAAATGGTCTACGGGAGTTTATTACAACCAAACCAGCAATGCAAGAAATGCTAAAGGGTCTGCTGTAAATAGAAAAAACAGGAAACAAAGAAGGAACGCAGCGGTAAAGAACAAAAATGGCGACTAACAAGTTTCTATCAATAATAACTTTAAATGTAAATGGATTAAATTCCCCAGTCAAAAGGCATAGGGTAAATGAGTGGATAAGAAAACATGACCCATATATCTGCTGTCTACAGGAAACCCACCTCAGAAAAAAAGACGCACACAGACTGATGGTGAAGGGATGGAAAAAGGTTTTTCAGGCCAATGGAAGTGAAAAAAGAGCCGGGGTAGCAATACTTATATCTGACAAATTAGATCTCAAAGTGAAGGACATAAAAAGAGATCAAGAAGGCCACTTCATAATACTAAAGGGAGCAGTCCAACAAGAAGAAATAACTCTGGTAAATATATATGCACCCAATATAGGAGCACCCAAATACGTAAGAAATCTTCTGGAGAAGATCAAGGGAGAGATTGACAGCAATACAATCATAGTAGGGGACCTTAACACCCCATTATCACCACTGGACAAATCCTCTAAACAGAAACTCAGCAAAGAAACATCAATCCTAAATGACTCACTAGATCAGATGGAATTAATTGACATCTTCAGAACATTTCACCCCAAAGCCACAGAATGTACATTCTCCTCAGGTGCACATTTGTCATCTTCAAAGATAGACCATATATTGGGTCACAGACAAAGTCTCTTCAAATTCAAGAAAATTGAAATCATATCAAGTATCTTTTCAGACCACAAAGGCATAAAACTGGAAATCAACTACAACAAAAACAATCCAAAAAAATCAAACACATGGAGACTAAATAGCATGCTATTAAACAACGACTGGGTCACCAGTGAGATCAAAGAAGAAATAAAAAACATCATGGCAACGAATGACAATGAAAACACAACAATCCAAAACCTATGGGACACAGCAAAAGCAGTCTTGAGAGGGAAGTTCATAGCTCTACAAGCCTACTGCAAGAAACAAGAAACAATGAGAATAAATGACCTAACTCTACAACTCGAAGAATTAGAAAGAGAGCAACAAAAAAAGCCCACTGTAAGCAGAAGGAAGGAAATAACAAAGATCAGAGCGGAGATAAACGACATAGAGACCAAAAAAACAATACAAAAGATCAACAAAACCAAGAGCTGGTTCTTTGAAAGGATAAACAAGATTGATACACCTCTAGCCAGGCTCACCAAGAAACAAAGAGAGAGGACCCAAATAAATAAAATCAGAAATGAAAGAGGAGAAATAACAACAGACCCCATAGAAATACAAAGGATTGTTAGAAAATACTATGAACAACTCTACTCCAACACACTAGACAACCTGGAGGAAATGGACATATTCCTAGATAAATACAACCTTCCAAAACTTAACCAGGAAGAATCTAAAAATCTCAATAGGCCAATAACTATGGAGGAAATCGAAGCAGTAATCAAAAAGCTTCCAGCAAACAAAAGCCCGGGGCCAGATGGCTTCACAGGGGAGTTTTACCAAACATTCAAGGAAGACCTAAAACCTATCCTCCTCAGACCATGTCGAAAGATCCAAGAGGAAGGAACACTTCCCAGCTCATTCTATGAAGCCAACATCACCCTAATCCCAAAACCAGATAAAGACAATACAATGAAAGAGAATTATAGGCCAATATCCCTCATGAACATAGATGCCAAAATCCTCAACAAAATCCTAGCAAATCGGATCCAGCAGTACATCAAAAAGATCATACACCATGACCAAGTAGGATTTATCCCAGGGATGCAAGGATGGTACAATATCCGCAAATCAATAAACGTGATACATCACATAAACAAATTGAGAGAAAAAAAATCACATAGTCATATCAATTGATGCGGAAAAAGCATTTGACAAAATCCAACACCCTTTCTTGATAAAAACTCTCAGCAAGATAGGAATTGAGAGATCATACCTCAACATAATAAAAGCCATATTTGACAAACCCACAGCCAACATCATAATCAATGTACAAAAACTAAAACCATTCCCCCTAAAAACAGGAACAAGACAGGGATGCCCCCTCTCACCACTCCTGTTCAACATAGTACTGGAAGTACTAGCCATTGTGATCAGACACGAAGAAGAAATAAAAGGCATCCAGATTGGAAAAGAAGAAGTAAAACTGTCCTTATTTGTAGATGACATGATACTGTACATACAGAACCCTAAAGACTCCATCAAAAAATTATTAGACTTAATAAATGAATTCGGCAATGTAGCAGGATACAAAATTAATGCTAAGAAATCCATGGCATTTCTTTACACCTATAGTGAACTTACAAAAAGTGAAACTACAGAAGCAATCCCATTTACCATTGCACCAAAAAAATTAAAATACCTAGGAATAAACTTAACTAAGGAGGTAAAAGACTTATATGCTGAAAACTAAAGGACACTGAAAAAAGAGATAGAGGAAGACATAAACAGATGGAAGAATATACCGTGTTCATGGATTGGTAGAATCAACATCATCAAAATGTCCATACTACCCAAAGCAATTTATAGATTCAATGCAATCCCCATTAAATTACCAACGGCATATTTCACAAATCTAGAACGAACGTTCCAAAAATTCATCTGGAATAAAAAAAGACCCCAAATAGCTGCAGCAATCCTGAGAAAACACAAAGTAGGTGGGATCTCAATACCAGATATCAAACTGTATTACAAAGCCACTGTTCTTAAAACAGCTTGGTACTGGCACAAGAACAGACATATAGATCAATGGAATAGAATAGAGACACCAGAAATCGACCCAAACCACTATGCCCAATTAATATTCAACAAAGGAGGCAAGAGCATTCAATGGAGTCAAGACAGTCTTTTCAATAAATGGTGTTGGGAAAATTGGACAGATACATGCAAAAGGATGAAACTAGATCACCAACTCACACCATACACAAAAATAAACTCAAAATGGATAAAAGACTTAAACGTAAGACGGGAAACCATAAAAATACTAGAGGAATCCACAGGCAGCGAAATCGCAAACATATGCCGAAGAAATTTCTTCTCTGATAATGCTCCTAGGGCAATGGAAACTAAAGAGAAAATAAACAAATGGGACTACATCGAAATAAAAAGCTTTTGCACAGCAAAGGAAACCATCAAAAAAACAACAACAAGACCCACTACATGGGAGAACATATTTGTCAATGATACCACCGATAAGGGTTTAATTTCCAACATTTACAGGGATCTCATGAAACTTAACAAAAGGAAGATAAACAATCCAATAAAAAAATGGGCAACGGACCTAGATAGACACTTTTTGAAAGAGGACATACAGAAGGCAGAAAGACAGATGAAAACATCCTCAAAGTCACTAATTATACGAGAGATGCAAATCAAAACGACAATGCATTATCATCTCACACCTGTCAGAATGGCTATCATCAACAAATCAACAAACAACAAGTGTTGGAGAGGATGTGGAGAAAAAGGAACCCTTCTGCACTGCTGGTGGGAATGCAGACTGGTGCAGTCACTGTGGAGAACAGTATGGAGCTACCTCAGAAGACTAAAAATGGAACTCCCATTTTACCCTGTGATCCCACTCCTAGGAATATATCCCAAGAAACCAGAAACGCCAATTAGAAAGGATATATGCACCCCTATGTTCATAGCAGCACAATTCACCATAGCTAAGATTTGGAAACAGCCTAAGTGCCCATCAGCAGATGAGTGGATTAGAAAACTGTGGTACATATACACAATGGAATACTATGTTGCGGTAAAAAAAAAAGCAACTCTTGCCTTTTGCAACAGCATGGATGGAACTGGAGAGCATTATGCTAAGTGAAATAATCCAGTCAGAGAAAGATAAATACCACATGATCTCACTCATTTGTGGATTATAGAGAACAACATAGACTGATGAAAAAGGACAGACCCAAAGACTGAGAAACAGCGATCAGGCTATCAATCCCCAGAAGGAAAGTAGGGGAGGGCGGGGGTAAGGGGAAGAGATCAACAGAAGGACTTGTACACATGTATATAAGCCAAACCAATGGACATGGACAATGGGGGGATGGCAGCATGAGTTTGTGTGTGTGGGGGGAGGTTGGGGGTTAAAGGGGGGGATGAGGACACATTTGTAATACCTTAACTAATAATAAAAAAAATAAAAAATAAAAAAAATAAATTGATCCACTGCCACAAAATAAAAGATATTTAAGCCAAATGCGGTTTCGCTCAGTGGACAGAGCATCGGCCTGCAGATTGAAGAGTCTCAGGTTCAATTTCGGTCAAGGGCATATACCTTGGTTGCAGGAACATCCCCAGTAGGAGGTGTGCAGTCGCCAGCTGATCGATGTTTCTCTTTCATCGATGTTTCTAACTCTCTACCCCTCTCCCTTCCTCTCTGTAAAAAATCAATAAAAATCTATTTTAAAAAAGTATTTAAGAGGGCTTTAGAAATATTTTGGGAGAATTAAAACAGGAAGAAAAAGATCAGTGTTGGTACCCACATGGGAGACCTCCTGCACATTCTTGCTGTCCAAAACAGTGTCCAGGTATACTCCACAGGACCCATTGGAGAAGGGACAGAGCTTGGACTCCCAGAAGCTTATCACATGTTCCCACTGGTCATCACATGACCACTGCCCTTGCTGGGAGGGACTCGGTGTCAGCTTCACTGTGGAGATGGTGCCAATGGGACCAACCAGAGGTGGGATCTGGTGTGGAATGTTAGCTTCAGTCAACAATAACCTCAATGGTAGCTCCCATTTTTGAGCATTTATTGACTAAGTTCAAGTCTTCTAAGGAGTTTCCACCTTCACAACAAATTTATTTCAGGGGTGAAAAAAATTTATTCAGGGCTTAATAACAGAGAGGAAGAAAGAAGGGTAACTAATATTTTACATCCAGCTCAACCGCTTCACTTTCAGAAGAACTGATGGGGTTGGACACTTCACAACAGTAGTTCCCAGCATCCTCCCTTCTGACAGGTTCTATGGTGAGGGTTCTATTGCTCCAGGACAGCTTCATGCTCTTACACATTCATGTTATTGAAGAACCACTGGATGAGGATCACAGTTGAGTAGCAGGTCAGGACCACAGCATTCTATGCTCTGTGACTGTGGTGTTGCTCTCTAGGAGGGTGGGCACTTTTGTGGGCTCTGCGTAAAGACCAAGGACTGATTGAGAGTGGGCTTGGGACTTGGGGTCCTGCTACATTCAGAGACATCTCAGCCACTCACAGTCCCCAGTGAGCTCTGTAAAAGTCACCAGAGGATGGTCCTGACCTCTGCAGAAGAACAATTGTGTTTGTTCACGTGACAATGTGTAAGGAGAGGGCTGCACTTCTTCTCTGATCCCACATAACCCCACGGTGATCCCTGACCTGTTCTCCAGACATCTCTGTAATATCAGCATAGGGAACACATTCCCAGCTGTTTCCTATAACCTCATCATCAGGTAGCATTTTCCTCTCATGAGCTTTTATTAATTCTTTCTGTCATTAACTTCAAAAAAGATGAGGTCCCACTCTTTATGTAAAATTCCATGTATGTTTTGGAAGGCAGGCTACTACCTCTGTCCATCTCTGGGGCCAAGGGAACTTTATAGAAAGTGAAAAGGCATTTATCTCTTTTTAAATAATTCATTAGGTAGTGCAGATAGCCTAAACCAGTCTTCATTATCTTGAAACTGGAGAAGTTCCAGCTAAATGACTTTTCAGTCTAAAAGGACTTTATTTCCTGGCCTGCAGATTGAATATCATGGTAAAATAAGTGTCTAGAGAGAAGTGGTTATAGTTTTAACAAAAGACAGGAGCCGTAGGAATAGAAGGAAACTGTTAAATATGATAGAGGCAACACATGAAAGTCCATAGCTAAGCCAACATTCCATGGAGAATCTTGAAACATCTTACTAACATCATGAACAATACAAGGATGCTATTTTCTTTTTTTTAATATATATTTTTTTGATATTTAAAGAGAGAAAGGGAGAGAGATAGAGTGTTAGAAACATAGTTGAGAGAGAAACATCAATCAGCTGCCTCCTGTACACCCCCTAATGGCGATGTTTCCGCAGCCCAGGTACATGCCCTTGACCATAATTGAACTTGGGACCCTTCAGTCCCCAGGCCAATGCTCTATTCAATGAGCCAAGCTAGTTAGGGCGAGGATGCTGTTTTTCCTACTTATTCACTATGCTAGTGGAAGAACTGGCTGGAAAACTCAGGCAAGATGATAAAATAAGTGGTACCCAAATTGGAAAGGAAGAAGAAAAATTATCTTTTAAAAAAGACAACATAATCATATATAGAAAACCCTAAAAATTTTACCACACATAGACACACACACCAAAAAAAAAAATTTAAGTCCTGATAAAAAAAGAAAAGTTGTTGGAGACAACATCAACACTCAGCATCATTTTCATTTTTTTCTACAAAAATGAACAATGACAAAATTAAGAGAATAGTTCCATTTAAAATAGAATCAGAAACACTAGAATACTCAGAATTAAGTTAATAAATAAGATGAAGATAAATACACTGAAAACTACCAAATGTCTCTGAAAGTAAGTAAATAAGAAACAAAATAACTTGTTCATGGGTTGGAAGTCCCCCAAATATCTTCCTATTTGATATGATCCTTATCTAATTCTCTATGACTTTTTTCAGAAATAGGAAAATCCACTTTTAAATTCATAACCAATTTCAATGGACCCACAAATTATTTCAATAATCTTAGAAAAAAGAACAAAATTGGACGTCTTACACTTACTAATTTTAAATTTTACTACAAAGCTGAAGTAACCAAAATATGGTGACACTAGCATAGAGACTTCTATTTGTCAAAAGGCACAATCATATGGTTTTGACAAAGGAGCCAAGACTGTTCAATGGAGAAAGGACAATCTTTTCAACAAATGGTGTTGAACAGCAGCATCCACATGCAAACAAATGGAGTAGACCATCACTTATACCATAAACAACAATTAAGTCAAAATGGGATTGAATCCTAAATGTAAAACCTAAAACTATAAAACTCATTAAAGAAATTTTAGAGGTGCCCTAACCTGTTTGGCTCAGTGGATAGTGTGTCAGCCTGCGGACTGAAGGGTCCCAGGTTTGATTCTGGTCAAGGGCATGTACCATGGTTGCTGGCATATCCCCAATAGGGGGTGTGCAGGAGTCAGCTGATCGATGTTTTTCTCATCGATGTTTCTAACTCTCTACCCCTCTCCCTTCCTCTCTGTAAAAAATAAATCAAATATATTTTAAAAAATTATAGAGGGAAGCATCAAGACATTGAATTTGAAATGATTTCTTCATTGTGACACTAAGAACACAGGTAAAAAAAAAAAGAAAAATAGGTAAATTGGATATTATCAAAATGAGAAACTTCTGTTCATCAAAGGACACAATCAACAGAGTGAAAGGTGACCTATGAAATGGTAGAAAATACTTTGCAAGACATATAGAAGAAGAGGGGTTAATATCCAGAATATATAAATAACTCCTCCAATTCAACAACAAAGTCAAATAACCTGATTAAAAAATGGTCAAAACATTTGAACACATATTTCTGCAAAGATGACATACAAATGGCCAGCATGGTTATCCTGTATAATAAAAAGCTAATGCGCTAATTACACCAGATGGCGGAATGACCTTCCAGAATGACTGGTGGGCAGGGGGTGACGCTGCAAGGCAGCTGGCCATGGCAGCCTGGGTTGTGAGGGCCGAGGCAGCCGGGGCTGCTTGGACCAAGTCCCTTGCATGGATTTTGTGCATTGGGCCTCTAGTGAATAGATATCCAACATCACTGATCCTTAGAGAAATCTCATCGAAACAACAAAGAGATATCATTGTATACCCATTAGGATGGTCACTATTGGAAACATAGAAAATAACCTGTGTTGGCACAAACTGGAAAAATTGGAGCCGGGCCCACTGTGGGTGAAAATGCAAAATGGTGCAGCTACTATAAAAAATAATGGGAGGGGGATAAGAAATAAACTTACCATGTACCATGTGGTCCAGTAACCTCACTTCTGCTTTTATATCCAAAGGCAAGGAAAGCAGGACTTTGAAGAGATATTTACACATTCATTTTCATTGCAGAATTATTCACAATAGCTCAGAGGTGGAAGCAACTCTATTTTTCATAGACAGAGTACCATAAAAAATGTAGCACATACATATACAATGGTACCTTATTCAGCCTTATAAATATTGTAATTCTGGATAGTATGCTCCATGAAACAAGCCAGTCACAAGAAGACAGGAACAGTGTGTCCCACTTATATGTATCTCAAGTATTCAAATTTACAGAAACAAAGAATATTGGTCACTGAGAGCAAGAGAGGCTGCAAGGATAACACCAAGATTTCCTAGAAGAATGGATTTGACCTTGACTAAAAAGAGGAGGATTTGGGGAGGATCTGGTTGGGAGGTGAGGAGGATAAAGATCTTTTTTGACACAGGTTACAATAAAGGTGCTCAATTATGTCCAGGAAAGATTCCCCAGATCAGCTTAACTCATTCTCTCCTAAACCCTTTGGGACACACACACACACACACACACACACACACACACACACACACAGATACACACACACACGCACACACAAACACACACACACACAAAAAAAAAAACAGAAACAAAAAAACCCCAACAACTCAGAAGCTGGAGATAGCAATTCCTGGAATCTATGACAACAGAATAAATGTGTGAGTTCTGGAGAAAGGAAGCGGTTTTGCGTGGTGTGGGTTGTTACTCTCCCGCACTCAGGGCCATGGAGCTGGTGGGTCCTGGACTGTGGCTGTGGAGGCTGCAGAGGGACTGTTACTCAAGACCAATGCAGCATGTCCATTTTCCAGTATTTTCATCCAGGAAGTAACAGCAACACTTTAACAAATCAAGTCTCCAGTCCTGCCCTTAGAGATCATTAGGGAAACTGTAACTTCAGTCTACTTCTCAATACATAAAAATTAAATTAAATAGGTAACATTTTTCTTAAAAAAGAAGGCAGACCACTTATGGTCTGGTTAATGAACTGAAAATAGTAATTTTTGTCTTTTTCATGTTATATTATTTTATTTTATATCTATCAGGATTTCTTTTAATTTTATCCTCCTGATATAAAAAAGTAACAAAACAAATAAAAAAGAATATTCCAGTGCCCATTATATATCATTTGAACAAAGAGCCAAGTCATTTGGCCTTCAAGGACAAATCTAAATCAGTTTGTAAGACCCAGAGAAGGTAAACTGTTTTGAGGTGACCCTCTAAAACCCAAGGAGATTTTAACTCCTTCTGCAGGTGGAACATGAAATAGTTATTCCATGTCTGATATTCACACTATAAGCAAAGCCAGGTCCCTGTTCTCTCCTGTTGGATGTTCTTTCTTGTCTTTGTGACAACACTGAATGTTGCCTGATAAGCCCTGTGTCTCTGTGTGTTCTGTTAAAAGTTATCACAGGAAGGTTCTGGTTTCTTTGGGCCATACTGAGGATGTCTGCCCCAAACAATGAGAGCTCCCCTGGATGGAAGCAAACTTCCTCAAATAACATTCTTTGAGCTTATTTACTAATGTTTTACTTTGTGGCATTATCTACTGCAACGTATTTCCACCTGGAAGATGAAAACTCAGCTGCTTTCTTTCTCATCACCAATTTTCTCTCTCTCTCTCTCTCTCTCTCTCTCTCTCTCTCTCTCTCTCTCTCTTTCTCTCTCTCTCTCTCTCTCTCTCTCTCTCTCTCTCTCTCTCCTCTCTCCTCCTCCTCCTTCTTCTTCTTCTTCTTCTTCTTCTTCTTCTTCTTCTTCTTCTTCTTCTCCTCTCTCTCTCTCTCTCTCTCTCTCTCTCTCTCTCTCTCTCTCTCTCTCCCTCTCTCCAGTATTTTCCTAAAGACCAATATTTAGTGTAGGCTTATTGTGTGTGTTTAATGCCATTCACATTTGATCCAACTACCTGAGATTTCTTTAAATTTGAATCTCCAGAGAACATCATAGACAGAGAACCTTCCTTCTGTGAGCTACAGAGGTGGGCGTGGGATGGTCCTGCTCATTAGACACTTGTAATGCCATAAATAGAGCAGAAAAAGCCAAATACTTCTCTACATCCCTTCACAGCTTCTCCAGGTTTCCTTGCAGCTATACTGCTCTCTGGTGGTCAGATTACAGAATTTTCCCAACCAATGGTCAGGTCTTGGGGCAGGACTATGAAAAGTCAAGTGAAAGTTCTGGGCTCTAGTTCAAATTTAGAATTTCAGGATGACAAAAGCAGACTATTAAACCTACCACAGGCCCTTCTAAGTGGCTGCACAAATTACCAGCCCATGAACCGGTCCTCCCTACCAGGGCAAATGGATGTGTTCATTCTCCAAGTTAATTCAATGCCAAACTCAAGTCATAAAAATGGCGAGATCTAGAAGCTTTTCTGCTAAAGGTGAACAAAACTGCAAGTTTCTAAATGCCTTAGTAGGAAATGTATGCTCCAAAGGGTGGAAGTGATGCCTGCTAACGTTGATGCTCTAAGACAATGACATCAGTGATGACAGTGACATCAGAGACAGGATCAACTCTTGTGATCAGCAGTTTAAGCAAAGCATGACCTATAGGCCCATCCACATCTGTGACCATTCAGGGATCTGCCACATCTATGGCTCCACTAGTCTGGGCCATGCTGGACGTACCCTCCAGAGAAAAGGACAAGTTCCTAATTGATGTTAGAAGAATGAAAGGTGCTTTGTGAAACCTCTGGTGAGACCTAATAAAATAATTACTCCTAGGCAGACTCCTTGTGAACAAGGCCATATCTTCTACAGCAATAAAACCACAGCTCCCAACAGGCTTCTAGGCCTGAGGAGAGATGGTGAGTCTGACCGTGTCTGAACTTCTCATCATAACGTGGGTTCTACCACACCCACCAACATAAGTTCAGGTGATGAGAGAAGCATCCAATACAGATGGAAGTGACATATCCTGGATTAGACAAGGGTAGTTGGGTACATACCAATCCATCCCTGTGACCTACCACAGAACTCTTACTTGTGGAATCACAGAAAGTTACTCTCACTAGTCAACAAAGAAGGAAAATGCTCCACACATTCCAAGTTCATGCCAGCCCTCAATTTTTTCTCCCCCAACACAAACATACCATTAGCCTTTTCCTTGCCTATCCCCAGGCTCCTAGTCAGACTTACTCACTGACACACAAATCCCCTGGGACATGGCTAACATGTTTACTCAGTTGAGGCACGTCTTGGTGTATAGGGGTGAGATTGGCCTTTCATGGATCTCCCAGCCCCTGGGGAAACTGCTTTGAGAGCCAGATGCACACATCTATCCTGGGTTGGACTGGAGGATGGACACCTCTGGCCCTCAATTTGGTCCTCACCCTCAAGCCTCCCCTGCATTCCCCACTTTCCCAAGGCTCCATGACAACCCCTGTTCTATCTGACTACCCTGGATTTCAACTAATTTTCTGGCTCAAATACCACATTCCCTAGCCTCATATTCTGCATTCATGGTGTCCCCATGCCTCCTCACTTGTCAGACTCCTAACTCCCTACAAGTTGCTCATCTGCTTTTCCTTCTTGTTTCTTATTTTATGTCTATTCTGTAACTCTTGCGAGCCAGTGTATTTGGTGCTCCCTCTTGTCCCAAATGTCAGGACACTAATATGAATCTTCAAGATTCTTATTCTTTCCCCCAACCTGTGCCTCACCCCTTTCGCCTATCCAAGTTTGGGACAAGGGCACTCCCACTTCACTACACCAGCTCCAGTGGCTTCTCCCTAAACAGGGAGAAGGAAGCCCCTCACTCATATCCCTCAGTCCCATCCAGAGCCCACCCTAAAAGAGCTGACATGCAGGGCACCTTTATGTCCCCTTGACCTCATATAATGCCTAACATATCCAAACCAACCAGGCTTTACAATTTATCATCCTGGCTCTGTACAGATCCTATCACTCAACAACTCCCCTCTAAGCCCACTTCTGCTAACCCACAATCCACCTCTGGATAGCTCTCAAAGGAGTATAAGTAAATATCCCAGAGGCCACAAGGTACAGGAAAGATTTATTTGCATTTCCCAGGTTCTGGATGTGGATTCTGTACGAACAAGCACCTGGGATTTTGATTGTAAAAACAATGAAGAAAACAAAGTATGAGGACACCCGTCTGGCCTGATCTACAGGTCACGGGGGGCACAGAACAGCACCTTTTAGTGACAGCCTTTGGGTGGCTGACATGTCTGAGACCAGCATGTTTACTAGAGTTTCTAAAGTTTAAGATAGAATGTTTGTTAAAATCCCTGTGATCTTGTTCCTTAAGGTGCAATGGAAATTTATGTGAACACTGTTGATGGCTTGGCCCCTGTGGACGTGTGCCCTTTCAGGCCTGCATGTCCTCTCAGATTCAGGTGAAAAGGCCATCCTGTGGCAACCTGCAGCCTCAAAAGCATCTACAAAGTCATGTTAGATGCTGCTGTGGATGCCAAGTCATTAGGAAGGCAGGAAAACTAGAGACCTTTAAGTGGAGGAATTTAGCCGGATAAGGAAAGAAATTGGAAGATTTGAAAATAAGGTAAGGATTGACAATGTGAACAAAATGACAGGATCAGCTAGTTACAGGTAGATGATGACAAAGTAAAACATGTGTCCAACAAATTTAAAGAGGCAAGGAATAAAATCTTCAGAACCTAGCAATAGGGCTGCGAAATGAAACTCAACACCCCTGAAAGAAAAGGCTGGGGAGATTTTAAGAAAGGAGAAGGAATTATAGGCATCTGTGTTTGAAATGGGCTTTACAGAGAGGAAATGTAAACCATCTCCTGAGGACCTGGCAGAAGGTCTTTTCACATCTTGGTTGTAAATGTCCCCACCCAACTTAGGCTCCTACTCTCCCTCAGAGACTGGGACACAGGGACACTAGGAAGATTAAATTTCAAACAGATGGGGCCAGGTCCTTGAGACAGTTATTCTCTGGGTCATAACACTGCAAAGAAGCTTTTGAGGAGATGTATGTATATTTCAAAAGTGCAGAGGAAGAACCTGCAATTACTAATTACATTTATGGAAGAAATGGTCTAAGGATGGAAGACAAAGGCATTTTGTCAGGAAGAAACTGTGTAAAGGTTAGTGACTCTGAGGGAACATTAAGGCCTCTAATCAGAACAAATCTGCTTTCTGTACGGTGGAGGGAAACACAACTAAATCTCTTTTAGCCAAGACCCAGTTGACATCTTAATCATTTCCAGCAATGTATAAAGAGGTGCAAGTTCCCAGCAATTGACAAACAGATGCAAAGTAGCTGAGAGTTCCTGAACACAGCCAGGATCTGATCTCCCAGAATGCTGTGCTTTTGGAGTTCTCCATGGAGACATTACATTGCTGTCTACAGTCACCTTCGTTTTGACCACAGGTCACCTCCAAGAAAGAAGAGTATTCTCCATCCTACAACATGGCTGGTGTCACTGGATTTGGCCTGATTTGTGACCTAAGTCCAGAGGAACTGACATTTACCACATAGTTTGCTCTGATGCAGGTTTTTCTATGTTACTGAAGACGGGAGTTCTAACAGCTTCTTGAGGTTAGGAAGCCTCACCCTCTAGCTTTGGGTAATGCCCTCATATCCAAGAAATTCCAAAAAACCCCGCAGGTCAAATTTAGCTCCATGAAAGGTGAGGTTATTTCTAATTCTGTGGGCATCAGTCTGAACTACGACATTTGAGCCAAAGCCTTGGTTGTATTACTAAGGTTTCAAATTATACCTTATTAACAAGGAAGACAGAGTCCTATTTACTTTATGCTAATAAGTCTATAGCCATATCAATAAAAATACACAAAAAACTAAAGAAATTTTTTGAAATAAGTTAAACAGGGAGAGAAAAAAAAGATCAGTGTTGTTACCAACATGGGTGTCCTCCTGTCCATTCCCATTGCCAAACACAGTGGCTGTGCATCCACTATATGCCCCCCTGGAGGAGGGACAGAGCTTGTATTTATGCAAACTCACCACGTCCACCCAGGTTAATCACACAGCCACTGCCATTCTCTTGAAAGACTTGGTTTCACCTCCACTGTGGAGATGGTACAACTTACACCACCCAGAGGCGGGATCTGGTATAGACTATCACCTTAAGTCAACAATAATGACAATTTCAGCTCTCTTTTTTGAGCATTTATTGACTCAATGCAAATCTTCTAAAGAGTTTCCACCCTCCCAACAAATCTATTTAAAGGGCACAAAAGATTATTCAAAGTTTTGTAACATATAGGAGAGGAGGAGGGTCACTAATATTTTACATCCAGCTCAACCAGCACACTTTCAGCGGAACTGATAGGGTTGGACACTTTACATTGGTAATTCCCCGCATCTTCCCTCCAGACGGGGTCTATGGTGAGGGTGCTGTCGTTCCTGGACAGCTTCATCCGCTCTGTCAGCTGCAGATTCATGCCATTGAAGAACCACTGGATGGAGACTGCATTTGTGTAGCAGGTCAGGACCACAGAATCCTTATGCTCAATGACTGTGGTGTTGCTGGCTAGGAGAGTGGGCACTCTCACTGGCTCTGTAAAGAAATAGAGAGCATGGATAATTGAGAGTGGGCTTGGGACCTGGGCCATGCTGGCTCTTCAGACATCTTAGCCACTCAGAGTTCACTGTGAGCTGTGTAAATTCACCAGATGATGGTTCTGAGCTCTGCAGAAGGACAATTGTCTTTGTTCAGGGGAAGATGTGTAGGGAAAGGGTTGCACCTCTTCCCTGAACCCAGATCATCCCTGACCTATTCCCATAGACATCTTTGTAGTATCAACACAGGGAACCCTTTCCAATCCCACGTGTCCTATATCCTCACTGTAAGGTGGAGTTTTCCTCTCATGAGCTTTTACTGACACTTTCCTATGAGTTCTTTTGACTTAAAAATTCCATGTATGTTGGGAAAGGCAATCTTACCACTTCTGCCCACTACTGGAGCCAAGGGGAATTTACAGAAAGTGAACAGGCATTTAACTATTGTTAAATAACTCATTAGGCAATAAAGATGGCCAACCCAGTCTTCATGACCTTGGACCTGGATAAATTCCATCTATAGGATTCCTCAGTCTGATCAGACTTTATTTTCAGGCCTGCTGATTGCATATAATGGTAAAATAAATCACTAAAGAGAAATGGTTATTATTTTAAGAAAAGACAGAAACTGTAGGAATAGGAGGAAATTCGTTAATGTGGTAAAGACCACACATTAGAGTCATGCAAACTCATTTTTTTTTTTGGCTGATTTTTCTGTTAAATGGCATTTACATATATAAAATAAATATCAAAAATATAAGTCTTTGTTTTACTATGGTTGCAAATATCAAAAAATTTCTATATGTGACACGGCACAAGAGTTCTGTTAGGGTTTTTCAAAATGCTGGCACGCGGAGCTCAAATGGTTCGTCATCACTGAAAACCAATGTTTGTTTTAGGGATCCCTCTGGGATGGAGGAGAGTTTATGGCTCCAGACAGACCTTGAGTCACTCTCATGGTCTGTGTGGCTATGCTTTAGTGACTATATCTCCCTGTGCCTTGGTTTCCTCTCAATGCAGTACGATGAACATCTGACTCCCAATGTTTCAGTGTATTAACAATAAAATATTCACAGTATCTGACTAAACATTGGGACAGGGGAGCTGCTCCAATGAGGGGCATCTGTTAATGATCAATTCCAAGAGAGAATCTCCTGGGCTGATCCCTGGTGTATGAGGAGCTGCCAGGAGCATCTTTCCTCCTTTATGTTCCCTGTGATTCTGACCTTTCTCTGGACTCTCCTAAATGTTTCAGTGTAGTTCACAAATGGCCTGGCGACCTTGTCCATCTGTGCTAGCCACACTCAGTCTCAGGTGAAGCACCGCCCCTATCCAGATGTGGCTCATGGGCCTGAGCTCTGGCTTCTGAGCAGCTCAAAAGCCTTGTGACTCAGACACCTGGGAAACCATTGCGCCCACTCAGTCATTCCCAGGAAGTTAACCCCAACCTGACACAGGATCCCCAGGGTACCTGGAGTCAGAAACCCTGGGGCAGGGGTCTGGGTGGGGCTGCCAAAGCTGAGCTAGTTTATGAGGATTGCAGGGGGCTCCTCAGGATGGGCCCTGGCCTAGCCCTGCAGGGTCTTTCTCAGGGTCATGGTCATGGGGAGGGGCCGAGGGAACCAGACTGAGACTGGTCTTTCTCTGCTGAGCGACTCCGAACAGTCTGGCCCTTCGCTCTGTGGAGCATGTCTGCAGGGCTAGAATCTGGGAAGGGAACTCTGATCTTAGAAAGTTTGTCTCTACTGGGTGTGTCCTGCACTAAATTCCCAAACCCAACCTTGGAGATGATGAAGAGGGGGATGGAGGCAGAGTCCAGGGCTATAAGTCCTGTGTGTTCACCCACCCAACACCCTGACGTCAGTGAGCAATCACTCACCGTATACATTGAGCTCTCCAAATCCAATTTCTTGTTTTGAGTCTCGAAGGTAGACTACTATGGTGTAGATTCCTGTGTCCTCCAGAGTGACTCTCTTTATCAGCAAGGATCCATCAAAGTTTATTTGCTCTCGACCACTGTGTGCAGCCCCTACTCTATGTCCTGGCAACGTTCCAAGACGTGCAATATTATGTTTATAGTTTGCCTCTTCTCCCCGGTACCACATGAAGCCTCTAACATTGGGAGGCATATTGCGGATACGTAGAATCACATCCTGTCCTTCGGAAGCATTGGTTGACACAATAGCGAGTTGGGCAGTGGTGGGCAGGCTCCAGAAACTTAAGAGTGAAACTAGGAGGAAAGAGAGGAATTGATCAATATTTGGATGTATATGTTAGGATGGAAAGATGAGGCCCTGGATTTCGAAAAGATCTCTTCATCTCAGCCTTGTTGTGTGTGTGTGATTGTTTGTGTGAGTGTGGTCAAGGTCAACAGCATGACCACCAATACTTCAGCACCTGTGAACTTGTTACTTTTTTGTTTTTCAGTCTCTTTTCCAGGTGTCTGTTCAGCTCACCCACTCAATGCCCTCAGACCCCTGTTGACACTTAGGGGTGTCCACGGGAGGCACCTATATAGAACACTTCCCTAAAGAATCTGTTAATCCCTTTCCGACTTGTCACTGCTCTCTTGTTCTTTTTATAACACTTGTGGATACTTGACATCACATGTAGATATTTTCTTATTTCTCTCCACCCACCGAACGTGAGCTCCATGGGGATGGTGCTTTTCCAATCTTGCATCCCCAGTGACTGCAACAGGCTGCAAAAAACTGTGAGTGAATGAATGTTCCCAGAGTCCTGCACCTCTTGGGTTGTATTTCTCCTGGGGTTGGTGTAAGGATGGTGTTTAGCACCCCTGGTTAAGTTTTTCTCTGGTGCCACCTGATATAAATTGTTAATATTATGGTCAGTTTCCAAAATTCAATAACTTAGGGATTAACAGCAACTGAAGTTGCGCTGCACCACTCAACTTCCAGATCATGAGATTTCCCAGTTACGTGTTACCCATCTCCCTTACCCATCCTACTCTGCCTCCTGTCCTCTTCCCTCAAGTCCACACAGAAGCCCTCCCTCCACTCTCAGAGCGCTGTTCTCCCCGGGGGACCCCAGCAAGTCCCCGTGTTTCCTCCTTCAGTCCACCCCCAAGGGATTGTTCCTTCCTTACCAGCCAACAGGAGCCAATTCCTGGGGATAGGTCCTCTGCGGATAGGGGCTGAGTGTGACTCCATGGTGTCTGCTGCCTGCACTGTCTTTCCCTCAGCGAGAAGAGCTTGGATTCCAGGAAAGCTCAAAGGCACCGCTGTACAAACTGTTGGGATCTGCTGTCCCTCTTCACTGGGCCCTGGGCCTCCTCCTGGTGCAAGATCACTTACCTGGTCACGTGCACCAGGGCGGAGTTTGTGCCAAGGACCCACCTCCTCCTCCCCTCATTTTTGCCACCCTTTCCCCCTACTTCCAGCTTACCATCCCTCTAAATTTTGGTTCCCATAGAGGAGCTGAGGTAGCTGAACATACACACACACACTCACACTCATACACACACACATACACAAACAAACAATTACATGCTCTGTTTGGAAAAGCACCAGCCTGGGGCATCCAGGTCATGGGAATTCCCCATGGCTCCCAGTCAGGTGCACAGTAGCCTCCCCCACAGCCCTCTCTCTTTCACATTTGACTTTTCCCTTCAAAGCAGGAGTTCTGGGGCCACCTCAGGACCTCTTGTCACTGGGATGTCACCACCGCTGTGCATTGGATCACCTGTGAAACTTTGTAGTGATTGCAATTCCCAGGTGACACCATAGATGCTGCTTCAGCAACTTTCCAGATAATGTGGTGCCCAACCAGGATGAGATCTGGTGATGTCGTGATGAGACACACCTCCCCCTCTTCTGTGCACACGCAGGGTCTCCACATCCTGTTAAAATGCAGATTCTGACTCTGCAGGTGTGTGGTGGACCAGAGACTCTGCATCTGACAAGCTCTCCAGGGAGTTGGATCTTACTGGCCTGTGGAGCCCACTTGCAACAGCAAGGCTGAAGGGCCACGTGTCCCCTGAGAGGATGATCCTCTCATCCCAGCATTGGCCTATGATGTGTCTTGGTCTTGGGTCTGTCAGCACCACACAGAGAGCCCCACAGGCCCCAAATTGGAGATTATTTCTCTTTGTGACACAGAAACCCTGCTGGGCACTGGGTCTGCCCCGTGTTCTCAAAGCATTGAGAAGGATGGATATCCTCCCAGCAGGAAGGCCACAGAGATGGCTGTGGGTGTGAGAATGGGTCAAGCTGGGTGACCACTGCAGAGGGGACCCTCCCTCTATCTCAAGTTGCCACCAGCCTTACCTTTACATCCAGGGACAGAGACCCAGGACCAGGTTCTCAGGAGGCCCTGGAGTTCCTGGGAGTGAAGAGGAAGGTGTCCCGCATGTACTGGGAAGAGAGGACTGTGATGGGAGTTCGGGTAGCTGTGGCTCCCTGATCGTCAGGGGTAGTTTCTGGGAGACCCTCCTTCTGTGTTGGCTGAGCATGTCCTGTGCTCCCTGACCTTGGGGCAGTGTCTGTCCTCTGCCTGGGGGAGTTTCCTTAGATTACCCCACCTTGTTCATGGGTGGTGCCAGGCATGGGATGTGGAGCAACAAATAGAGCCCTGGGAAAGCAGGTGCTCTTGAGTCTGTTAACGTTAGAAACTTCCTAACCTGTGAAGATTTTCATGAGCTTATTTGAACCAAGCTAACGTCATATGCCTGGAACACGTTTTCAAATCCTGAGCTCGGTAGATGTGCAACTTATTTTATACATTATAATAAAAAAAGAAGATGGAAAAAGTCGTGTGAAATCAATTAGGAAGTGAAGAAATCTCTAGAATTGATAAATAGCAAAATGGAGAAACACAGTTTTTTTTTTTTTTTTTTACTTTTTTGGGTCCAGGATAATTAACATTTACAGCACATTGAGAGGTTATGCAAGGAACCAGGCAACCTAAGAAGTATGTTGTCTCATTTGCTGGTCCCAGAGTCTGTGCCTTCAAATCATTTTGCAAAAAAACAACTACGCTGATGTGTCAACGTTATGGTATCCAAGATGCATAAGAACAGGGAGCAGGGCTCACTTAACGTAAAGTCTGACCTTTGCTAACAAAGCTGTAGGCCTGGGACATGACTACCTGACATCACGTGCCCTGTTAGGAATTTGTGATCAGACCATCCTGTGCAGTTAATTTTGGTCACTGAGCTCATCATGACTGCCATGTGATCCACTGGGCTTGTCAGGCTTATTTACAGCCCATTTTTTGTTGTCATTGTTTTATTCACAGTCCCCAGAAGTGGTAGGTGGGATACAGCAGTCATGAGGGCGGGGTCCAAAAGCCTCTGTGGGAGCAGGGGATGGAAATCAGGCTCCTTCTCTAGCTCCTTAGGCAAAGTCAGGTTCACCTGTGAATTCCCTGTGTTTTCTGTGTGTTTAAATGTCGCCCCCTGGAGAGCAGAAGGAGACCTGCAGCCAATGTCATGTGCTTTACCAGGGATGCTGACAAAAGAATGAGAGCCTGACACCTGGGCAGAGGTGGGCTCTGGCCATTAGACCAAAAGGCCAGTCAGTCGGGGTCCAGTTACTGTGGGCTCCAGGCCACCTGACTCCATCCAAGAGCAGGGTGAGTCCAGTAAGAGGAGAGGATCTGGGGCTGCTTCCATGTCAGAGCGGCTGAGGGTACAGCGTATTATGAGTCCAGTGTCATGAGAACTGTCCCCTCTGGTGGATGTACTGTTTCAGCAGGAACTCTCTGTCCCAAAGGTTTCAATTGCAGAACCTGGTGATGCCTCTTCTGAGGCTTTCAGTAGAGTGTGCCAAACTGGAGGGCTGATCCCCCAAATGCCCTGTGTGTCTCCTTTACTGCATTGGGGTGTTGCATCCAAGTCACCTTTGTCCCTGTCCATCCTTTGCTGTAGTCGTCCCCACAGGGCCCAGGATCTGAAGCAGCTCCACTTGGAGTGCTATCCACAGCAGCTGTGGTTCCCTCTGTTAGGGGAAGGGAGGCCCTTCTGGGAACCTCAGTCCTCTGTGATGGAAGCAACCCCAGATCCAGGGTCCTTCTGTCCCATCTGCTGAGGAAATTCCCCTTGCTCCCCAGGACATCATGGGTGGGTGAGATGTTCAGGGACTACAGGCAGGTGTCCCACAGACCAGGGACCTTGGGTTTGGGAGGTCAGTGTGAGCTGTCTTTCCCATGGTAGTACCTCTACCTGGTCTGAAAGATCCAGAGTTTCTGTCAGGTCAGGGCTTTATGAGAAGACAAAGGTCCAAGGCTGCTGTCCAGGCCCCAGCAAAAGGAGACATCACTCACAAGTTGGAAATGGGCAGGGCTGTCATTTTCTGGGTATGGAGGTAGGTCTGACTCTTCATTGTTAGTTGGTCCTATCTTCCACCCCCTCACTGTGTGAGGGGGATAAACCCATCCCTGGGTTATCCCCACACAGTTGTGGCCTCCTCTCATGCTGACACCAATGTCTTCGTGCCTATAAGGAACATAGTTTGACCACTAGTGTCACACAGGGTGACAGGCTTCCATTGGGTGGTTTCTCTCATCCATTTAATGACTGCTTACTGAGCATCTGTGATGTGTCAGACCCTGGATGGGCCCTGGGACCTGAGAGAACAGGACATAGTTTAGACCTGTGCTCATGGAGTTTACCTTGTAACAAAGACCGGCTCTCAGAGAAATCACAGCACTAAGGAGTTAATTATAATCCAGAGAAGGGCCACGAAGAAAGAGTTGTATGTACTTGAGTCTCAGCTTGGCTGGGGATCACACAGAGCACTTTTGAGAAACTGAGCTCTTGGCTGAGACCTGAAGCATGAGTGGCCATTCACCCTTTGGACAGATTGTGGTGGGGAAGAACTGCCTTCAGAGGACTGGACTTTGGTGGGAAGATGCCTGGTTGGTTGGAGGAGCTTTCAAAGTCCAGTGTGGGCAGTGTGAAAATTAAGAAAGAATGTGGGCCAAAACCGGTTTGGCTCAGTGGATAGAGCATCGGTCTGCGGTCTGAAAGGTCCCAGGTTCGATTCCGGTCAAGGGCATGTACCTGGGTTGCAGGCACATCCCCAGTGGGAGATGTGCAGGAGGCAGCTGATCGATGTTTCTCTCTCATCAATGTTTCTAACTCTCTTTCTCTCTCCCTTCCTCTCTGTAAAAAAATCAATAAAATATATTTTTAAGAAAAAGAAAAAAAGAAGGAATGTGGACTGAGTGATGATGGTGAGGTTGGACCCTGCTGGGCTGTGGGTGCTGCTGAGGTGGGTTCAGCAGACACCTGAGGTGGCTGCAGACTGTGGAGTAGCTCAACCCCCTTTGATGGACAAACTGAAAAATGTGTATGAAAAAGTCATGTTACAGTTTTGAATTTTATATTCAACTTATACTTTAAGCAATATTTTGTATGTGTATATTTAAATTTAACATATTTATTGAATTTTAATTTGCATGTAATAAACTTACCATATTGAAAGTATACAAATTATTAAGCTTTGCCGAATGCATGCACCAGAGAAGTTGTTACAATGAAGAAAATGAACATGTTCTTCACTGTTAAAACCTCCTCAGGACCTCTTATAATCTCCTCACTCTGTCCCTCTCTCACTCCCTCCAACTCTTATCTGCTTTCAGTCATTATAGATGAGTTTGCATTTTCAGCAGTATCCATAATTTGAACCATATAATATGTAATTTTGAGCGAATGTTGGCTTCTAGAATCAATGCCATTATCTTGATTAATTCTTTCCTTTTAAATCCCTCAGGTCTATTCCATTATAGGATGCACCAAACTTGTTTAGCCACTTACCCAGTCATGGACATTTGTGTTGATTCCCATTTTGGACTATTACAAGTAAACCAGGCACTAACATTCGTGTAGAAAGGTCGTTAGTACACAGAATTATGTGCAGGTAAAACCAATGCAGGGCCACAAAAATGGAAGTCAGTGAGTTGACAAGGAAAGTCTGGTTTCAAGGTCCCACTGCCACAGCCCTACCCAGTGGCAAAGAAACACCGGCATATTCACATAAAGCTCTGTTGGCAGAATCCAACCATCAGGAGCAGGAATCACAGCCCTTTCTCCCTCCCAGATTTCAAACTGCAGGCAAGTGCATGTCAGAGCCTGACATTAATTCACACCTGGATTCCCAGTCATTAGAAGTGGGAAAGGTGGTATTTAACCTTTCAGCCCCTCTGGTACAGGAGGAAATATAGAAAGTTGTGGAGCATAGATGTCAAGTGCCAATAGATCATACATGGCATGGTTGAGTCCGCTTGCAGGCTGTGTGGCTCTGGGCAAGTGATCCCACCTCAGAAAGCCTCAGTTTCCTCACGTGATTTCATAGAAAGATATTTCCTGGTTCTTAGAATAGAGCAGTTTAAATTCTTGAAATTTTCTGAGTGATATGGGCAATAAGAGTGTCTTTTGTCCCAATGAGGCAACTCCTGACAGGCCTCTGGATCGTTGCAGGGTAAGGACAGGTTGCCATAAAGGCCAAAGCTTGATTAGAAGCCTGGAATTTTCAGCTGCCAACGTAAGAAATATTTAAACCTGTAGAGAATTTTTATGAGTTTGAGTCCAACTGACGACAATTGCCAGGAAGCAAAATCTCAACGAAAAGCGGCAGTTTTGCACCTTATGTTATACATTACAATCAAAGCAGGAGGCATAAGAGGTTAAATAAAATCCATTGGTGATAGGTTAGGAAGGTGGGAGAAAGCAAAACAGGGTAATCTCTGAGATTGGATAAAAAGTAAAACAAATAGACACATACTTCTTTTGCATTGGTTGATAGAAGATAGTTAGCAGCTAACAATTAACATGATGACAATAGCAATGCCGGGGGGGGGGGGGTCTGTCTGTGGCTTCTCCTCTGGTGCAGTGAGGGCCTGGAAAAAAAGAAAAATTTTCCTGATATTCCAAAAGTAAGTTATCATGAATGCAAAAAGACAATAGACTTGTTCAGTTAATATAAAGATTCAGCTTTGTTAGGAAAAACTACCTAAGACATAGTTACCCAACGTGACTCACTTTTAGTTAGAAAGTTGTCATTTTAGGCCATCCTATGTGGTTACTTTAAGTCTCTGATTTTGCAAATCATACTATGCAGGCCTCCTCTGAGCTTGTCAGCTTTAGTATGTGGCCCCATTTTCGTCCACACCTCCCCCTTTGGGTCATAAATCAAACGGAAGGATTCACTGATGACCAACCTTTTGGTTGGAAAATGTGGTTTCATGATGCTAGAAAGGCTCATCTCTAGGAAGTCTTAGTTTATCTAGCTGAACTATGGACCACTGGGGATAGGGCAAGACTATAACCTTGGATGAAAGCCAAGGTCATATTTTCTCAAAAGTCAAAAGCAGGTAAATGGGAGCCTGTCAGGTTCCACTGGTCTTCATTAAGAAAAAACACTTTGTACCTGACCAGTGTCACTAAGTGATACGAGTATCAGCCTGCACTTCCTGGTCAAGGTCATGTGTCTAGGACTCTAGGTTGTAGGTTCAATCCCTGGTCCCAATCATGATGCATGCAGGAGACAGCCAATTGTATTCCTCTCATATCGATGTTTCTCTCCCTCTCTCTCTCTTTTTTTTTAATATATTTTTTTATTGATTTTTTACAGAGAGGAAGGGAGAGAGATAGAGAGTCAGAAACATCATTGAGAGAGAAACATCGATCAGCTGCCTCCTGCACATCTCCTACTGGGGATGTGCCCGCAACACAGGGGCATGCCCCAGACCGGAATCGAACCTGGGACCCTTCAGTCCGCAGGCTGACGCTCTATCCACTGAGAAAAACCGGTTTCGGCTCCCTCTCTCTTTTTATCTCTCCCACCCTCCCTCCTAATCTTTCTAAAAATAAGTGGAAACAAGATCCTTGGGTTAGGATTTAAACAAACAAACAAAAAAAAACCCTATAAAAATAAAGAAAATCATTTTGGGTCATTCCTAACCTATAAGCTATCGTGATCCAAATTTTGCTGTCTGTCTCATTTCTCTGTATTTTTCATCTAGTATAACACTTGCTCAGTTTGAGGGCAAACTATACACCTCTTCAGTTTTCACAATCTGATCATGAGATGGGTTCTCATTTACAATGGTCCACTTATTTCCCTTTGAAAACACTCAAGGGTCATTCATTATTAATCTGATTCCTTCTGGTTGTGCAATTGGAACTGTAATTGTATTTGGGTCAAGGCTGTAAGAACCCAATGCTGTATATTACAATTACTATCCAAAAATTTCATTGACCAGGAAGACTGTCAGATTATCATAAGTAAATTTCCTGTGCCTCAGCTGCAGTTATAGAGGAACATGTTTTTATAGCTGCTTCAGCTTCATGTGAATTAATATGGTTAGCAGTCTTTGTTGGGTTAGGGTATGAGCATATCCCCATAATTAAGTTTTGGGATTTCTACATAAAATTTCTCAATATTCCTTTTCCACTAACCTCTACAGCTTCCCTTGTGTTCCGTTTCCTCTTTTTACTCATTCAGAAATAATTAACTTGTTAGGTCAAACTAGTTACTTTTAACTTCTCTGAAAAACACCTAGCCTGGCTGGCATGGCTCAGTGGTTGATCATCAACCCATGGACCAAGAGGTCACATTTTCATTCCCTGTCAGGGAAATTGCCTTGGTTGTTGGCTCGACCTCCAGAGTGGGCTATGCAGTGGGTAGCCAATCAATGATTCTCTCCCATCAGTGATGTTTCTATCTCTTTCTCCCTTCCCCTTCCTCTCTGAAATCACTTCAAAATTTTTTAATATATTTAATTGATTTTTTACAGAGAGGAAAGAAGAAGGATAGAGAGTTGGTAACATCGATGAGAGAGAAACATCAATCAGCTGACTCCTGCACACCCTCCACTTGGGATGTGCCCACAACCAAGGTACATGCCTTTGACCGGAATCGAACCTGGGATCCTTCACTTCACAGGCTGACGCTCTATCCACTGAGCCAAACTGGTTAGGGCCATACAAACATTTTTAAAGAACACTCCCAGATCCCTTTCCTCCTTTTGCAATAGCACTCCCTCTGCATTTCAAAATGTTATCAGAAATATAAGCCAGGCCCTGAGCGAAGTTGCCTAAGACCAGCTGGTAGTGTTCAGGTACTTGACTTCATGCAGGAAAGATTGCAGAATATGAGTCTAGGTGATTTTGAGACTACGTTTATTAAAGCTGGGGGCAGTGACACAAGGAAGGACCTGGGATACATGAAGCAGTAGGAGAGAGACAAAGTGTGGCTGATTCGGCTCTCTAGAAACTTTATGGGACAGAAGTAAGCCTATGCAAGGCTGCTGTCAGCTCACTGGAGAGTCAGAGGCAAGGGGACTTGGGGACAAGTTCAGGGAGTTAGCCCAAGATGAGCTAGTGCTGCCTATTGTTCCCCTGGTTGCAAGTCACCTGGGTATCACTTATGGTTTAGGTGAAAGAAAATTCACTGGAAAAGGAGATTTGAGTGAGTGTGCCCCAAGAGGGGCACATGCTGGCTTCTTTTTCTTGAGGGGTTTTATCTACTTTTCAAAGCTGGGGATTTAGGAGACATCTCAGGGAACATCTCAATAAAATATTTATCAGCATTTCCAGGTTTGCCTTTTCAGATTGTGGTCTCCACTGATTCTTCAATAGCAGGACAGAAAGTCTAAGTCACACAACCAATGGTATGACCAGGAAGAAAAGGCCACCCTGAAGGCAAGGTCTAAGATCAGTTTTGCCCATTGCTAGGTACCCGAGGCTTTCTGCCCTGGTGACCTTCGGCATCTGGCTGTAAATTTCTACGCCAGTTTATTCAACTATCTGTCTCAGTTTCCCCATTCTACATGCCAAGGAATATTCCTAACTTCTTACTATAATTTGACTACATTTCTTGGAATGACTTTCAAATATTTCTGACAGACTAGTGATGTGTCAAATGAACCAGTCACTAGTATACTTAAAATGGGAGGCTTCTAGTAAATAAGGTTCTTATTTGTTTTATAAAAGGTTCTTATTTATACAGGACAAAATTGTTCCAGTTGAGCTAGCATTGTTAGAAAAAAGAGGGATATTCAACAGAATAGAGTCATCCATGGGGTTAACAGCCAGTTACACCAGAGGGGGAAAAAGGAAGGATCAGGGAAAGACTCCAGATTACTTAATATCCTCACATAGGCTCTGTATCTAAAGTTCTGGTATCCTTGTCCTGTCCTCACCTCAGGGAGTCCTGGGCTAGGAGAGGTTTGTGAACTCCCTCAGAAGAATGAGTACAAAAAGATTGAAGAAAATAGGAACAAAGCAATGGCTTCTTTGAAAATCCATCCTCATTAACAACAACACCATAAATTAGAAGATTCAATATTGTTAACTGCCCATACTACTCAAAGCAGTCTGCAGATTCAATAAAATATATTGTAATCCAAAAGGCATTTTTATTTTTTAATTATGATTTTGAATTAAATCTTTATTGTTCAGATTATTACAGTTGTTCCTCTTTTATCCCCCATAGCTCCCTTACATCTGGTTCCCACCCTACCCTCCGCCCTCACCCCCCCACACTGTTTCATCCATAGGTGCATGATTTTTGTCCAGTGTCTTCCTCCATCCCCCACACCGTCCCCCCCCCCAATAGTCAGTCCACTCCCTATCTATGCCCCTGATTCTATTATAATCACCAGTTTATTCTGTTCATCAGATTATGTATTCACTTGATTTTTAGATTCACTTGTTGATAGATGTGTATTTGTTGTTCATAATTTGTATCTTTACTTTTTCTTCTTCTTCCACTTCTTAAAGGATACGTTTTAGCATTTCATATAATACTGGTTTGGTGGTAATGAACTCCTTGAGCTTTTCCTAATCTGTGAAGCACTTTATCTGACCTTCAATTCTGAATGATAGCTTTGCTGGATAAAATGATCTTGGTTGTAGGTTCTTGGCATTCAACACTTTGAATATTTCTTGACACTCCCTTCTGCCTGAAAAGTTTCTGTTGAGAAATAAGCTGACAATCGTATGGGTACTCCCTTGTAGGTAACTGACTTTCTTTCTCTTGTTGCTTTTAAGATTCTCTCTTTGTCTTTTATTCTTGGCATTTTAAATATGTTGTGTCTTGGTGTGGTCCTCTTTGGATTCCTTTTGTTTGGGGTTCCCTGCGCTTCCTGGACTTGTAAGTCTATTTCTTTCACCAGGTAGAACAAATTTTCTGGCATTATTTCTTCAAATAGCTTTTCAATATCTTGCTCTCTCTCTTCTTCTGGCACCCCTATAATGCAGATGTTGGTATGCTTGAAGCTGTCCCAGAGGCTCCTTACACTATCTTCGTATTTTTGGATTCTTTTTTCATTTTGCTTTTCCAGTTGGGTGGTTTTTGCTTCTTGGTATTTTAAAACTTTGACTTGATTCTTGTGATCCTCTAGTCTGCTGTTGGGAGTCTGTATAATATTCTTTATTTCAGTCAGTGTATGCTGAATTTCTAGTTGGTCCTTTATCACAACCTCAAGGGTCTCACTAGATTTCTTGAGGGTCTCATTAAGTTTATCAGCGGTTTCTAGAAAATTCTTGAAAAACCTTAAAAGTGTGGTTTTGAACTCTATATCCAGTAGTTTACTTTCCTCCATTTCTGTCATTTGTGTCCTGTTTCTTTGTCTCACATTTCTTTTATGCTTCGCTGTGTCAATAGAGTGCCTTTCTTTGCTAAGTGTCCTATAGGGCCCTGAGGCTCAGCCACCCCAATTACCTGAGGTAGACACCCTTGGTGCAACCCCTTGTGGGCTTTGTGCACAGTCTTGTTGTAGTTAAGCCTTGATTGTTGTAGGTAACACTGGGAGGGATTGACCTCCAGGCCAGTTGGCTGTGAGAATCAGTTGTGTCTTCAATGGGAGAACTTCTGTGCTGGAGACACCCCTCCAGGGCAAGACTTGCTTCAATGGGGCTTTGTTGCTCACTGATTCTGCCCCCTGAGTGTGTCATTTATGGATCCGAGGAGCTACAATCAGAATGGTCCCACTCTGACCACTGGGAACACTGGCTCTTGGATCTCTAAGGAGGTGCTAATCTAGCCTCTTCCTGAGGCTATCCAGCAGGAGCCAGTGAAGCAATGCAAGCTGCCATGGTGCCATGGGCCAGCTTCAGTTTGTTAGGTAATTATCAGATTGCAAGGGGCCAGGCCTTTCATAGGCAAAAGCCTCCATGCACAGCTGAGGCGGGGTTGGGTACCAGGGGATCAACAGCGTGGAGCAAGCAGTTATGGCTGCTCTCAGTCCTGCCCTCAGAGGCCCCCGTTTCTCAGTTCCCCGGCAATCGCTGCAAGCACCTTTGAAAGAAAGCTGTCCTCGAGTTCCAACTGCTGCCAGAAAGTCCAGTTTCTCCCATATGAGTCTGGATCCCCAGAGACTCGCCCAGAACTGGAGTTCAGAGCAGTCTGGAGCTTGAGACTCCCTCCCGATTGAAAAAGTCAACCGTGTCCTCAGCCGCCAGCCCTCTCTGCATGCACCCAAGGGCATTTTTAAACAAATAAAAATATCATTCTTAATTCATATGATATATCAAGGACCCTGAGGAAACAAAAAAATCTTCTTTACTTTCCTGAAGACCAGTATTTAGTGTAGACTTTATTGCATCTGTTTAATGCTACTCACATTTAAGCCAACTTTCTGTGATTTCTTTAAATTCAAATCTCTGAAGTACATCATAGATGGAGAACCTTCCTTCTGCGAGCTACAGGGGTGGGAAAGGGGTGGTCCTGCTCATTAGAGTAGAAAAAGACAAAACCCCTTCACATTCCTTCTCAGCTCCTTTAGGTTACTTTCTTTTGTTGCCGCCCTCTGGTGGCCAAATTAAAACTTGCACCTCCCAAATAGGGCCAAACCACTTTTTCTTAATTTTTTTTTTTTTTTTAATAGATTTAAGAGAGGAAGGGAGAGGTAGAGAGAGACAGAAACATCAATGATGACAGAGAATCATTGGCTTTCTCCTGCATGCCTCACACTGGGCATCGAGTCTGCAACCTGAGCATGTGCGCTGAGTGGAAATGGAACCATGAACTCCTGGTTCATAGGTGGATTCTCATCCACTGAGCCACACCGGCCAGGCTCAAACCAATTTTTCCAGCCTGGGATCTCTGCTAGGGATGTAAGCAAGTAAAGTGAGTGTCATTAAGAATTTCAACAATGGTGGATAAGGACACATATGTAATACCTTCTAAGTGACTTCATAGATTGGGATCCAATGAAGTTGGCCACCCCTAGCAGGGCAAATGGATGTGTTCATCCTAAGGTTAATTTCATCCCATATTTAAGTCATAAAATACCTCGAGACCTACAGTCATCCTCAATGTGAGAACCAGTGAATCTTCTACTAAAGATGAACAAAACGATAAGATTTCTAAGTGCCTTGGTAAGACACGTGTGCTCTGAAGGGTGGGAGTGTATGCCTGCTGATGTTGATGCTCTATGACAATTACATCAGTGATGAGAGTGTCAACAGTGTCAGGGTCAGTTCTAATGATAAGCAGTTCATGCAAAGAATGAACTCTAAGGAAATCCACGACTCTGACCATTCAGGGGTCTGACACATGTATGAGGCCCTCATGGCTCCAATAGTCTGGGCCATGCTGGATGGTACCATTCAGGGTAAAGGAGAAATTTCTGTGCTTGTACCTTCATCTAATTGATGTTGTGAGAATGAAAGGTGCTTTGTTAAGCCTCTTGTAATACCTCATAGAAAATGACATTCACATTCCTACGGTTTGGTTCTATTCAAAGGCAATAGAACAACAGCCATTGACCAGCTTCTAGGCCTCAGGAGAGACAGAGAGTCTTAACATGGGCAGTAAGTTGACCCAGTAGCCAGAACTGTTCATCATGATCTGGGTTCTATCACAACCCCCAACAGAAGGTCAGGTGGGGATAGAAGAATCCATCACCGATGGAAGTGACACATCCTGCATTATATGAGAACAGGTGGCCAAGACCATGGGCACCTACCACTCCAGCCCTGTGACCTGTCACAGAGCTCTCACCTGTGGAATCACAGAGATTCACTTTGACTGGTCAAGAAAGAAGGAAAAGGCTCCACTCACTCCAGTTTACCCTGGCCCTCAATTCCTCTTCCTCCAACACACACCATCAGCTACTCCCTTTCCTTTCCCGAGGCTCCTAGTCAGATTTACTGACTGACACACAAATGCCCTGGAACATGACTAACTTATTGACTTAGCTGAGCCACGTCTAGTGGTATGAGAATTAAATTGGTACTTTCATGGCACTCCCAGGTCATGTGGACACCGCTGCCTCTGGACAGTGCTTTGAGATCCAGCTGCACATGTCTCTACTGGGTCAAAACTGGAGACTGGACACCTCAGGCCCCCAATTTTGTCTTTAACTCCAATCCTTCCCTGCATTCACTACCTTACCCCAGTTCCATGCAACCCCTTCTCTAGGCAGACTACTCTACACTACAGCTCCCTTCCTGATACAATTCCCGAACCCCCAGGAATCATCTTCTATGTTCACGGTGTACCTATTGTACAATTCCTCATTTCTCGTCAGACTCCTAGTCACCAACTGGATGCTCATCTCCTTCTCCACCTTGCCCCTATCACATGTCCTCTACCAGCATGGTGCTCCCTCTTGTCCCAGTGTCAAGGCATTTTACGGAGTCTTCAAATACCTTGTCATTTCCCTTACCCTGTGTGTCACCCTTCATGCCCATCCAAGTCTAAGGGAATGGGACTCCCCCACCTTTCGATGCACCAGCTCCAGTGGTTTCTCCCTCAATAGCTAAGAGAGCCTCTCACTCATAATTCCAAACTCCATTCTGAGTCGCCCAAAAGCCCTATTCCATGGCACCTATGTCCCCTTGAAGCCTTATAATGCACAACATCCAAACCTTCCCAGGCTTTATAATTTCTCATCCTGACTCGGAGAAGACCCCATCCCTCCATGCCCCCCCTCATACTCACCTTTTCTTATCCACAATCCTTCTCTGGCCAGGTCTCCAAGTATTTCAGCTAAATACCACAGAGGCCACCTGGAGCATAAAAGGAAATAGAACCAGAAGAGACATTTATTTCTGATTTCCTAGCTTCTGGTTATGGACTCTCTAAGAACAGGCACATGGAGTTTGTAAAAACAACAAAGAATGAGGACAGTGATGTCTAGCCTGAGCTCCAGGTCACAGTGTGCACAAAAAAGGTCGTAGAATGCAGGCCTGAGCATGACTGACATGACAAAGATCCTGCATATTTACTGGAGTTCTTGAGTTTTATGACATAATATTTTTTAAAATCTTTGTTACCTTTCCCTTGAAAGTATAGTTAAATTGCATGTGGAATGAGAATACTCTTAATGGTTAGGCTGCTGTGCAGGTGCACTCAGATTCTGGGACAAAGGCCACTCCAAGGAAACCTGGGGCCACAGAATGATCTGGGCAGTCAGGTCATCTGTTTTGGAGGATAAGTCAGAAGTGAAGGAGGCAAGTAAGAATAATTTATTTGGAGGATTATAGCCAGATAAGGAAATATTGTTAAATTTGAAAATACGGTAAGATGAACAAGATGACAGGATCAGCTAATTACAGGTAGGTGATGTCAAAAGAAAACATGCATTGGGCAAATTGAAAGAGGCAAGAAATACTTTATTGAAGACCAACCATGCAATTGGACAGTGAGACTGAGTTCGACACCTTCAAAAGAAAAGGCTGGGGAGATTTTAAGAATGGCAGCAGGAATCATAGGCATCTGTGTTTGCTAGTTGGCTTTACACAAAAGAAAAGAAAAATTTCTCATGAAATCCTGACAGGAGGTTCTTTCACCTCTTGGCTGTAAATGTCCTCACCGAAGTTAGGCTGCTACCCTCCATCAGAGACTGGGACTCAGGAACACCAAGAGGATTAAATTTCAAAAGGATGGGCCCAGGCTTTTGAGACAAATATTCTATGGGACATAACACTGGCAAGAACTTTTTATGGAGACTTACGTATATTTCAAAAGGACAGAGAAAAAATCTGCAATTGCAAATTGTGATTATATTTTTGAAGAAAATGCCCTCAAACAATGGAGGTCAGAGGCCTGCAGTCAGGAAGAACCCATTTAAACATAAGTGTTTCTGAGGCAACATGAAGGTAACCCTGGTCATAACAAAACGGCTTTCTGCATAGTGGAGGGAAACACCATTAAATATCTTTCAGACAAGATCCAGTTTGCATCTTCATCAGTTCCTGCATTTATAAGCAGGTGAAAAATAATCTGAGAATCCCTGAACAGAGCCAGGATCTGACCTCCCAGGAGGCTGTGCAATTGGAGTTTTCCATGGAGACATTACATTTCCCTGTATAGTCACCTTCCCTTTGATCATAGGAAATCTCCAAGAAAGAATAATACTTTTGATCCTACATCCTGGCTGGTGTCACTCAATATGGCTGATTAGTGACCTACGCGCAGAGGAATGACATTCACACATAGTTTGCTCTGTTGCACATATTTCTATGAAACCTAAGATGGGAGTTCTAACAGCCCCTTGAGGCTAGGAAGCCTCACCTTTACACTTCACCTGCAGTCTCTCTAGCTTTGAGAAATGCCCTCTTCCACAAGAGATACCCAAATATCTATGAGGAGGAACTTAGTTCCATAAAGAGTGAAGTCATTTCTAATTCTCAGGATATGAGTGTGAACTAGGATATTTGAGCCAAAGCCTTGGTTGTATTACCAGCATTTCCAAATATATCCTATTAACAAGGAAGACAGTATCCTACTGAACTTATGGAAATTGATTCACTGACACAAAAATAAAAAGTATTTAAGAGGGCCTTAGAAATATTTTGGGAGAAGTAAAACGGGAAGAAAAAGATCAGTGTTGATACACACATGGGAGTCCTCCTGTACATTCTTGCTGTCCAAAACAGTGTCCAGGTACCCTCCACAGGACCCATTGGAGAAGGGACAGAGCTTGGACTCCTGGAAGCTTATCACATGCTCCCCCTGGTCATCACATGACCACTACCCTTGCTGGGAGGGACTCAGTGTCACTTTCACTGTGGAGATGGTGCCAATGGGACGAACCAGATGTGGGATCTGGTGTGGAATGTTAGCTTCAGTCAACAATAACCTCAACGCTAGCTCTCATTTTTGAGTATTTATTGACTCCGTTCAAGTCTTCTAAGGACTTTCCACCTTTACAACAAATTTATTTCAAGGCTGAAATTAATTTATTCAGGGTTAAATAGAATAGAGAGGGAAAGCAGGGTAATTAATATTTTACAACCAGCTACGCCACTTCACTTTCAGCAGAACTGATGGGGTTGGACACTTCATACTGGTAGTTCCCAGCATCCTCCCTCCTGACAGGGTCTATGGTGAGGGTTCTGTTGCTCCAGGACATCTTCATGCTCTTACACATTCATGTTATTGAAGAACCACTGGGTGAGGATCACAGTTGAGTAGCAGATCAGGACCACAGCATTCTCATTCTCTGAGACTGTGGCGTTGCTCTCTAGGAGGGTGGGCACTCTTGTGGGCTCTGCAAAAAGACCAAGGACTGATTGAGAGTGGGCTTGGGACTTGGGGTCCTGCTACATTCTGAGACATCTCAGCCACTCACAGTCCCCAGTGAGCTCTGTAAAGGTCACCAGAGGAAGGTCCTGACCTCTGCAGAAGGACAATTGTCTTTGATCAGGTGACAATGTGTAAGGAGAGGGCTGCACTTCTTCTCTGACCTCCCATAACCCCAGGGTGACCCCTGACCTGTTCCCCATCATCTCTGTAATATCAGCATAGGGAACACCTTCCAAGCTGATGTTTCCTATGACCTCATCATCAGGTAATAGTTTCCTCTCATGAGCTTTTATAATTATTTCTGTTATTAACTTCAAAAAAGATTATGTCCCACTCTTTACGTAAAATTCCATGTATGTTGTGGAAGGCAAGCTACCATCTCTGTCCATCTCTGAGGACAAGGCAACTTTATAGAAAGTGAAAAGGCATTTACCTCTTTATAAATAATTTATTAGGCAATAAAGATGTCCCAACCCAGTCTTCATGACTTTGGAAGTTGAGAAGTTCCAGCTAAAAGACTTGTCAGTGTAAAAGAACTTTATTTCCTGGCCTGCAGATTGAATATCATGGTAAAATAAGTGTCTAGAGAGAAGTGGTTACAGTTTTAACAAAAGATAGGAGCTGTAGGAATAGAAGGAAACTATTCAATATGATAAAGGCTACACATGAAAGCCCACAGCTAACCCAACATTCCACGGAGAAACTTGGAAAATGTTACTAACATCATGAAAAAGACAAGGATGCTGTTTTTCTTTTTTTAAAAAAAATATATTTTATTGATTTTTGACAGAGAGGAAGGGAGTGGAGTTAGAGAGTTAGAAACATGGATGAGAGAGAAACATCGATCAGCTGCCTTCTGCACACCCCCTACTGGTGTTGTTCCCGCAGCCCAGGTACATGCCCTTGACCGGAATTGAACCTGGGACCCTTCAGTCCCCAGGCCAATGCTCTATCCACTGAACCAAAACAGTTAGGGCGAGCATGCTGTTTTTCCGACTTATTCACTATAGTAGTGGAAGAAATGGCTGGAAAAATCAGGCAGGATGATAAAATAAGAGGTATCCAATTTGGAAAGGAAGAAGAAAAATTATGTTTTAAAATAAGACAACATAATTCATATATAGAAAACCCTAAACATTTCACCACACATACACACACACCCCAAAAAGCTTTTAAGACCTGAAAAAAAGGCAAAGTTGTTGGAGACAAAATCAATACTCAGCATCATTTCCATTTTTTTTCAACAAAAATGAACAATGCCAAAGTAAAATTAAGGGAACAGTTTCATTTAAAATAGCATCAGAGAGACTAGAATATTTAGAATTCAGTTAATTAATAAGTTGAAGATATATACACTGAAAACTACCAAAAGTCTCTGAAAGAAAGTAAATAAAAAGCAAAATATCTTGAAAAACATCCATGTTCATGGGTTGGAAGACCCCCAAATATCTTCCTATTTGGTATGATCCTTATCTAATTCTCTATGATTTTTTTCAGAAATAGGAAAATCCACTTTGAAATTCATAACCAATTTCAATGGACCCACAAATTATTTCATTAATCTTAGAAAAAAAAAAACAAAATTGGATGTCTTAAACTTACTAATTTCAAATTTTACTACAAAGCTGAAGTAACCAAAATATGGTGACACTAGCATAGAGACTTCTATTTGTCAAAAGACACAATCAAATGGTTTTGACAAAGGAGCCAAGACTGTTCAATGAAGAAAGGACAGAATTTTCAACAAATGGTGTTGAACAGCAGCATCCATATGCAAACAACTGGAGTGGACCATCGCTTATACCATAAACAACAGTTAAGTCAAAATGGGATTGAAACCGAAATGTGAAACCTAAACTATAAAACTCATTAAAGAAATTATAGAGGGAGGTATCACGACATTGAATTTGAAATGATTTCTTGAATATGACTCTAAGAATACAGGTAAAAAAAAAAATAGGTAAACTGGATATTATCAAAATGAAAAACTTCTGTTCATCAAAGACACAATCAACAGAGTGAAAGGTGACCTATGAAATGGTAAAAAATACTTTGCAATTCATATATAAGATGAGGGGTTAATATCTAGAATATTCAAAGAACTCCTACAACTCAACAACAAAATCAAATAACCTGATTAAAAAATGGTCAAAATACTTGAACACATATTTCTTCAAAGATGACATACAAATGGCCAGCATGGTTATCCTATATAATAAAGAGCTAATATGCTAATTAGACCAAATGGCAGATTGACCTTCTTGAATCACCAGTGGGCAGAGGGTGAGACCTCAAGGCAGCCAACTGAGGCACCCAGGCCTGTGAGGGCCAAGGCAGCCAGGGCTGCGAGGGCCAAGCCCTTTGCACAGATTTTGTTCATCTGGCCTCTAGTGAATAGATATCCAACATCACTGATCCTTAGAGAAATCAAATCCAAACAACAACGAGATATCTTTGTATACCCATTAGGATGGTCACTGTTGGAAACATAGAAAATGACCAGTGTTGGCACAAAATGGAAAAACTGGAGCCGGGCCAAGTGTGGGTGAAAATGCAAAATGGTGCAGCTACTACAGAAAACAATTTGGAGGCAGATAAGAAATAAACTTACCATGTAGCATGTGGTCCAACAACCTCACTTCTGCTTTTATATCCAAAGGAATGGAAAGCATGACTTTGAAGAGATATTTACACATCCATTTTCATTGCAGAATTATTCACAATAGCCAAGAGGTGGAAGCAACTCTATTTCTCATAGAGTAACATAAAAAATGCAGCGCATACATACAATGGTACCTTATTCAGCCGTATAAATATTGTAATTCTGGATAGTATGCTCCATGAAACAAGCCAGTCACAAAAAGACAGGAACAGTGTGTTCCACTTATATGTATCTCAAGTATTCAAATTTACAGAAACAAAGAATGTTGGTCACTAAGAGCAAGAGAGGCAGCAAGGATAATACCAAGATTTACTAGAAGAATTGATTTGACCTTGACTGAGAAGAGGAGGATTTGGGGAGGATCTGGTTGAGAGGTGGGGAGGATAAAGGTCTTTGTTTTGCACACCTTACAATAGAGGTGCCCGATTATGTCTAGGAAAGATACCCCAGATCGGCTTAACTCATTCTCTCCTTAAACCTTTGGGAAACACACACACACACACACACACACACACACACACACACACACACACACAAAAAAAAAAAAACAAAACAAAAAAAAAAACAGAAACAAACACACAAATGAAAAAAACAATTCAGAAGCTGGAGATAGCAATTCCAGGAATTTCTGACACCAGAATCGATGTGTGAGATCTGGAGAAGGGAAGCGGTTTTGTGCAGTGTGCGTTGTGACTCTCCCACATTCAGGGCCACGGAGCTGGTGGGTCCTGGCCTGTGGATTTGGAGGCTGCAGAGGGACTGTTACTCAAGACCAATGCAGCATGTCCATTTTCCAGTGTTTTCATCCAGGAAGTAACAGCAACACTTTAGCAAATCAAGTCTCCAGTCCTGCCCTTAGAAATGATTCAGGAAACTGCAAATTTAGTCTGCTTCCCAATACATAAAAATTAAATAAAATAAGTAATACTTTTCTTGAACAGGAAGGCAGACCACTTATGGTCTGGTTAATGAACTGAGAATAGTAATTTTTGTCTTTTTCATTTTATATTATTTTATTTTATTTCTATAACCATTTATTTTAATTTTATCCTCCTGATATAAAACAAAACAAAACAAAACAAAACAAAACAAATATAAAAAAATATGCCAGTGTCCATTATATATCATTTGGAAAAAGAGCCAAGTCGTTTGGGCTTCAAGGACAAATCTTAATCAGTTTGGAAGACCCAGAGAAGGTAAATTGTTTTGAGGTGATCCTCTACAACCCAAGGAGATTTTAACTCCCCCTGCAGGTGGAACATGAAATAGTTATTCCATGTCTGATATTCACACTGTAAGCAAAGCCAGGTAGCAGTTCTCTCCTGTTGGATATTCTTTCTTGTATTTGTGACAACATTGAATGTAGCCTGATAAGCCCTGTGTCTCTGTGTGTTTTGTTAAAAGTTATCACAGGAAGGTTCTGGTTTCTTTAGGCAATACTGAGGATATCTGCCCCAAACAATGAGAGCTCCCCTGGATGGAAGCAAACTTATTCAAATGACATTCTTTGAGTTTATTTACTAATTTTTTGAATTATCTATTGCAAAGTCCTTCCTATTGACAGATGAAAACTCACCTGATTTCGTTCTCTTCACCAATTTTCTCTCTCTCTCTCTCTCTCTCTCTCTCTCTCTCTCTCTCTCTCTCTTTCTCTCCAGTATTTTTCCAAAGACCAATATTTAATGTAGACTTATTGTGTCTATTTAATGCCATTCACATTTGGGCCGACTACCTGAGATTTCTTTAAATTTGAATCTCCGGAGAACATCGTAGACAGAGAACCTTCCTTCTGTGAGCTACAGAGGTGGGCATGGGATGGTCCTGTTCATTAGACCCTTGTAATGCCATAAACAATTTTTCTCTACATTCCTTCACAGATTCTCCAGGTTTCCTTGCTGCTGTACTGCTCTCTGGTGGTCACATTACAGAATTTTCCCAACCAATGGTAGGTGCAAGACTATGAAAAGTCACGTGAAAGTTCTGGGCTCTAGTTCAAATTAAGAATTTCAGGATGACAAAAGCAGACTATTAAACCTTCCACAGGCCCTTCTAAGTGGCTGTACAAATTATGATCCCATGAAGAGGCCCTCCCTCCCAGGGCAAATGGATGTGTTCATTTTCCAAGTAAATTCAATGCCAAACTCAAGTCATAAAAATGGCGAGAACTAGAGGCTTTCCTCCTAAAGTAAAACAAAACTGTAAGTTTCTAAATGCCTTAGTAAGACACATGTGCTCCAAAGGGTGGAAGTGATGCCTGCTAACGTTGATGTTCTAAGACAATGACATCAGTGATGACAGTGATGCCAGAGACAAGATCAACTCTTGTGATCAGCACTTTAAGCAAAGCATGAGCTATAGGGCCATCCACATCTGTGACCATTCAGGGATATGCCACATCTATGGCTCCACTAGTCTGGGCCATGCTGGATGTACCCTCGAGAGAAAAGGACAAGTTCCTAATTGATGTTAGAAGAATGAAAGGTGCTTTGTGAAACCTCTGGTGAGACCTAATAAAATAATTACTCCTGGGAAGAGCCCTTGTGAAGAAGGCCATATCTTCTACAGCAATAAAACAACAGCTCCCAGCAGGCTTCTAGGCCTGAGGAGAGATGGTGAGTCTGAACGTGTCTGTAATGTGACCAGGTTGGCAGAACTGCCCATCATAACCTGGGTTCTACCACACCCACCAACATAAGTTCAGGTGAGGAGAGAAGCATCCATCACAGATGGAAGTGACACATCCTCGATTAGACAAGGACAGGTGGGTACTACCACTAGATCCCTGTGACCTACCACAGAACTCTTACCTGTGGAATAACAGAAAGTTACTCTCACTAGTCAACAAAGAAGGAAAATGCTCCACACATTCCAAGTTCATGCCAGCCCTCAAGTTCTTCTCCCCCAATATACACATACCATCAGCCTTTTCCTTGCCTGGCCCAGGCTCCTAATCAGACTTACTGGCTGACATACAAATCCCCAGGGGCATGGCTAACATGTTTACTCAGTTGAGGCACATTTTGGTGTATAGAGTTGAGATTGGCCTTTCATGGCTCTCACAGGCCGCGGGGAAACTGCTTTGTGAGCCAAATGCAGAGATGTCTCCAGGGTTGGAGCTGGAGGATGGACACCTCTGGCCCTCAATTTGGTCCTCACCCTCAAGCCAGCCCTGCATTCCCCACTTTCCCTAGGCTTCATGCCAACCCCTGTTCTAGTTTGACTACCCTGGACTTCAACTCATTTCCTGGCTCAAATACCACATTCCCTAGGCTCATCTTCTGCATTCATGGTGTCCCCATCCCTCCTCACTTTTCATACTCTTAACCCCCTACAAGATGCTCATTTGCGTTTCCTTTTTGTTTCTTATTTTATGTCTATTCTGTAACTCCTGCCTACCAGTATATTTGGTGCTCCCTCTTCTCACAAATGTCAGTACACTAATAAGAATCTTCAAGAACCTTATTCTTTCCCCCAACCCTGTGTCTCACCCCTTTCGCCTATCCAAGTTTGGGAGAATGGCATTCCCACTTCACTACACCAACTCCAGTGGCTTCTCCCACAACATGTAGAAAGTAGCCCCTCACTCATATCCCTCAGCCCCATCCAGAGCCCTGGCCAAAAAAGCCCACCTGCAGGGCACCTTTAGGTCCCCTTGACGTCATATAATGCCTAACATATCCAAACCCACCAGGCTTTAAAATTTATCATCCTGGCTGTGAACAGATCCTATCACTCAACAGCTCACCTCTAAGCCCACTTCTGCTTACCCACAATCCACCTCTAGCTAGCTCTCAAAGGAGTGTAACTAAATACCCCTAAGGCCACAAGGCACAGGAAAGATTTATTTGCACTTCCCAGGTTCTGGATGTGGACTCTCTAAGAACCGGCACCTGACAATTGTAAAAACAATGAAGAAAACAAAGTATGAGGACACCTGTCTGGACTGAGCTACAGGTCACGGGGGGCACAAAACAGCACCTTTAAATGACAGCCTGTGGGTGGCTGACATGTCCCAGACCAGCATGTTTACTAGAGTTTGTAAGGTACAAGGCAGAATATTTATTAAAATCTTTTTGATCTTGTTCCTTGAAGATGCAGTGGAAATAAATGTGAACACTGTTGAGGGCTTGGTCCCTGTGGACGTGTGCCCTTTCAGGCCTGCATGTCTTCTCATATTCTGGTGCAAAGGCCATTCTGAGGCAACTTGCAGCCTCAAAAGCATCTAAGAAGTCATGTCAGATGCTGCTGTGGATGCCAAGTCAGAAGGAAGGTAGGAAAACTAGAGACCTTTAAGTGGAGGATTTTAGCCTGATAAGGAAAGAAATTGGAAGATTTGAAAATAAGTTAAGGTTCGACAATGTGAGAAAATGACAGGATCAGCTAGTTACAGGTAGATGATGACAAAGTAAAACAGGGGTCCAACTCATATAAAGAGGCAAGGAAGACATTCTTCAGAACTCTCCAATAGGGCAGTGAGATGAAACTCAACACCCCTGAAAGAAAAGGCTGGCGTGATTTTAAGAAAGAAGAAGGAATTATAGGCATCTGTGTTTGCTAATGGACTTTACAGAAAAGAAATCTAAACCATTTCCTCAAGTCCTGGCAGGAGGTCTTTTCACATCTTGGTTGTAAATGTCCCCAGCCAAGTTAGGCTCCTACTCTCACTCAGAGACTGGGACACAGAGATACCAGGATGACTAAATTTCAAACAGTTGGGGCCAGGTCCTTGAGACAGTTATTCTCTGGGCCCTAACACTGGCAAGAAGCTTTTGAGGAGACTTATGTATATTTGAAAAGTGCAGAGAAAGAACCTGCAATTACTATTTATATTTATAAAAGAAATGGTCTACGGATGGAAGACAAAGGCATTCTGTCAGGAAGAAACTGTGTAAACGTTAGTGACTCTCGGGGAACATTAAGGCCTCTAGTTCAGAACAAAACTGCTTTCTGCACAGTGAAGGGAAACACAACTAAATCTCTTTTAGCCAAGACCCAGTTAACATCCTAATCATTCCAGCAATGAATTACGAGGTGCAATTTCCTAGCAATGTATAAACAGTTGCAATGTAGCTGAGAGTTCCTGAACACAGCCAGGATCTGATCTCCCAGAATGCTGTGCTTCGAGAGTTCTCCGTGGAGACATTACATTGCTGTCTACAGTCACCTTCGTTTTGACCACAGGTCCCCTCCAAGGAAGAAGAGTATTCTCCATCCTACAACATGGCTGGTGTCACTGGATTTGGCCTGATTAGTGACCTAAGTGCAGAGGAACTGACATTTACCACATAATTTGCTCTGATGCAGGTTTTTCTATGAAACCAAAGATGGGAGTTCTAACAGCCTCTTGAGGTTAGGAAGCCTCACCAACTAGAATTGGGTAATGCCCTCATCTCCAAGAGATTCCAAAAAACCCCACAGGTCAAATTTAGCTCCATAAAAGGTCAGGTTATTTCTAATTCTGTGGGCATCAGTCTGAACTAGGACATTGCAGTCAAAGCCTTGGTTGTGTTAATAAGGTTTCCAATTATACCCTATTAACAAGGAATACAGAGTCCTACTTACTTTATGCAAATAAGTCTATAGCCATATAAATAAAAATACTCAAAGAGACTTAAGAAATGTTATGAAATAAGTCAAACAGGGAGAGAAAAAAAAGATCAGTGTTGTTACCCACATGGTTGTCCTCCTGTCCATTCCCATTGCCAACAACAGTGGCTGGGCATCCACTACATGTCCCCCTGGAGGAGGGACAGAGTTTGGATTTATGTAAACTCATCACATGCACCCAGGGTAATCACACAGCCACTGCCATTCTCTTGAAAGACTCGGTTTCAACTCCCCTGTGGAGATGGTACAACTTACACCACACAGAGGTGGGATCTGGTATAGACTATCATCTTAAGTCAACAATAATGACAATGTCAGGTCACTTTTTTGAGCATTTATTGACTCAATGCAAATCTTCTAAGGACTTTCCACCCTCACAACAATCTAATTAAAAGGCACAAAAGATTATTCAGAGTTTAGTAACCTATAGGAGAGGAGGAGGGTCACTAATATTTTACATCCAGCTCAACTGGCTCACTTTCAGCTGAACTGATGGGATGGGAAACTTCACACTGGTAATTCCCAGCATCTTCCCTCCAGACAGGGTCTATGGTGAGGGTGCTGTCGTTCCAGGACAGCTTCATCTGCTCTGTCAGCCGCAGATTCATGCCATTGAAGAACCACTGGGTGGAGACTGCATTTGTGTAGCAGGTCAGGACCACGGAATCCTTATGCTCCATGACTGTAGTGTTGCTGACTAGGAGGGTGGGCACTCTCACTGGCTCGGTGGAGAAATAAAGGGCAAGGATAATTGAGAGTGGGCTTGGGACCTGGGCCTTGCTAGCTCCTCAGAAATCGTAGCCACTCAGAATCCACTGTGAGCTCTGTAAGGTCACCAGAGGATGGTTGTGATCTCTGCAGAAGGACAATTCTCTTTGCTCAGGGGACGATGTGTAGGGAAAAGGTTTCACCTCTTCTCTGAACCAAGATCACCCCTGACCTCTTCCCAGAGACATCTTTGTAGTCTCAACACAGGGAACCCTTTCGCAGACAACGTGTCCTATAACCTCACTGTAAGGTGGAGTTTTGCTCTCATGAGCTTTTACTGACACTTTCCTACAAGTTATTTTGACTTAAAAATTCCATGTATGTTGCGAAAGGCAATCTTACCACTTCTGACTACTATTGGGGTCAAGGGGACTTTGCAGAAAGTGAACGGGCATTTAACTATTGTGAAATAACTCATTAGGCAATAAAGATGCCCAACCCAGTTTTCATGACCTTGGATCTGGATAAGTACCATCTATAGGATTCCTCAGTCTGAACAGGACTTTATTTCCAGGCCTGCTGATTGCATATAATGGTAAAATAAATCACTAAAGAGAAATGGTTATGATTTTAAGAAAAGACAAAAACTGTAGGAATAGGAGGAAATTACTTAATATAGTAAAGACCACACATGAAAGTCCACAGCTAACACATTACTTCATGGAGAACCTCTGAAAACAGTACTAACATTATGAATAAGACAAGGATGCTGTTTTTCCCTTAATTCAACTAGTCAGGAAAATCAGGCAAGAAGATGAGATAAGAGCTATCCAATTTAGAGGGGAATAAGAAAATATCTTTTTAAAAAGACAACATAATCTTATTGTAGAACACCCTGAAGATTTCACCACATACATACCTAAAACAACTATTATCACTAATAAAAAAGATGAAGTCGCCAGAGACCAAATCAACACTCAGCATCATTTTCATTTTTAAGCATAAATGAACAATCCTCAAATAAAATAATGAAAATAGTTCCATTTATAATAGCATCAAAAAGACTAGATGCTTAGGGTTAAGCATAATAATGTGGAAGATGAATACACTGAAAACTACCAAAGATTTCTAAAAGTAAAGAAAAAAGAAATAACTGGAAAGGCATCAATGTTCATTGATTCCAAGACCACCAACTCTCTACATATTTGAAATAATCCCTTTCAAAACCCTAATTACTTTTTTTCAGAAATAAAAAAAAAAATCCATCCCAGAATTTATGAGGAATTCAATGGATCCCAAATGTTTGCTACAATCTTAAAAAGGATGCATTGAAATTGGAGGTCTCACTGTTACTAATTTCAAATCCTACTACAAAGGGAAAGTAACCAAAATAGTTGCACTGGTATAAAGACTTCTATTTGTCAAAAGAAACAATCATATGGTTTTGATAAAGGAGCTAAGACTGTTCAATGGAGAAAGGACAATATTTTGAACAAATGCTGTTGAACAGCAATATTTTCATGCAAACAAATAAGGGGCACCATTGCTTATCAGACACACAACAATTAAATCAGAATGGATTGAATCCTAAAGCTAAGAACTAAAATTATAAAACTCTTAGAAGAAAACATAGGGGTAAGAAGTATGGCATTGGATTTGGCAGTGATTTCTTGAATATGAAATTGGAAACTCAGACAAGAAAAGATTAGATAATTTAGATTTTTGTCAAAATGGAAAACTTCTGTTCATCCAAGGACACAATCAACAGAGTGAAAGGTGATCTGTGGAATGGTAGAAAATCCTTTGCAAATCATTAATAGGATGGGGGGTTATTATCCAGAATATATGAAGATCTCCTACAACTCAACAAGAGCAACACCAAATAAACTGATTTATAAAATGGGCAAACCTCATGAATACACATTTCTCCAGAGAAGATATACAAATGGTCAATAAGCCCAGGAAAATGTCCTCAACATCACTATCATTAGAAAAGTATAAATCAAAACTCTCAAAGTTAATGCTTGTGATATTGAGTGTGGGTAACTCGACTGAGCAGGTAACAGGAGAACACTGCCCTGTGGGACACTTGAGTCCTCCAAGCCTTCTTCAATCAGTGTTGGCATCTCTCACCTCTCAGCCAACTTAAAGGAATAAGGCAGGTCTATGTATCACAAGACAAATGCCTGGGGCTCTGAGCCCCCAGAGAACTTAAATCCTCTATGTCTGGGAGAAAGCACAGCCTTTCTCAGGAGCCAAGACTGTTCATTGGAGAAAGGACAGCCTTTCAACAAATAAAAGGAACCATTCAATATATTCGCCACATTTGCTTGTGGGAAAACAGAGAACTTAGAGTTAAGACACCTCCTGCCCCTCTAATCTGCCCACACCTCTCCTAGTTCTTCACTGACCAGCTGACTGCAGTTTTTCCTAGATGCACAGACCTTCATTGTCCAGCGGAGGTGTGTTTCTAAGAGTCACCATTTCCCAGGACATCTTAGAGACTCAGATTGGAGCAGAAATAAAACGGGGGACCAGGATCAAACCTGTGGTCAGTTGACTACTCAGGCCTCGGGGCCAAGAGCAGGGTCAGGCATTCCCAAGTGAGTGTGACTGACATGGGCCAGTTAGCCAATAAATGATAGAGCAGAGCCAAACAAACTAGCCAAAAAGGAGTGAAGGGACAGGCAGGATCTGATTGAGGCAGGAGAAATATATGCTTTGCCCTTGGTCATTAAAGTCATTCTCCCTCTGCAGAGGGCAGGTGAGGCTTGTGCAGATGCAGAAGGGGTGATGAATGGCAGGAGGGGAGCATGGGTTGCTGACATTCGGACCCTTGTGGACCATTTGTGTTTGGTGGCTATGAGATAGAAATTTGGAAAGATCTTAAAATTCTCCCACATGCAAAAATTACTATTAATTGCCCAGGGCCTAAGAGCAATAGCAAGAAGGACTATTTCTCAAGAGAACAGCAAAGGGTTGAGACATGGGTCTCAACCCCTGGAGTGACAGGGAGCCTTTTCCATGTCGCCAGAATTCCAAGGACTCTGCATCCAGGTTTCAACCTCTGAGGAGGTTATAGCTCATTCCTTCCTTCAGTAGCCATTTATTTCTTCCTAATTCATCAAAACAACCGAGTGTTACCTCTTGATCCCTTAGCTGGTTACAAGTGTAAAAGGGGGAGCCAGCTGGCAAAGTCCTTTCCTTTATATCCAGTGGGAATGACACCAACACATCAGGAAACAAATCAGTTGTTTCACCTCCAGTGCAGGGAGGGGTGGATCAGCCACCTGAGGGGAAGGTCTGTGTGTTCCCAGCACTGACTGATTGTTACTGTAGGTAATTTGATTCTAGAGTACAAATAAATTAATTCACCATTTGGTGTTATTTTCTAGACCACAGCCTCTCTCTCTGAACGGGGGATGCCTAAGGGAAGATCGACCAATGTTTGCTTTAGGGATCCCTCTGGGATGGAGGAGAGGTAATGGCTGCAGACAGACCTTGAGTCACTCTCATGGTCTGTGTGGCTCTGCTTTAGTGACTATATCTCCCTGTGCCTTGGTTTCCTCTCAATGCAGTACGATGAACATTTGACTGCCAGGGTGTCAGTGTATTAACAATAAAATATTCACAGTATCTGACTAAACATTGGCACAGGGGAGCTTCTCAAATGAGGGGCATCTGTTAATGATCAATTCCAAGAGAGAATCTCCTGGGCTGATCCCTGGTGGATGAGGAGCTGCCAGGAGCATCTTTCCTCCTTTTTTCCCCAGAGATTCTGACCTTTCTCTGGACTCTCCTAAATGTTTCAGTGTAGTTCACAAATGGCCTGGCGACCTTGTGCATCTGTGCTAGCCACACTCAGTCTCAGGTGAAGCACCGCCCCTATCCACATGTACCTCCTGGGCCTGAGCTGTGGCTTCTGAGCAGCTCAAAAGCCTTGTGACTCAGACACCTGGGAAACCATTGAACCCACTCAGTCATTCCCAGGAAGTTAACCCCAACCTGACACAGGATCCCCAGGGTCCCTGGAGTCAGAAACCCTGGGGCAGGGGTCTGGGCGGTGCTGCCAAAGCTGAGCTTCTTCATGAGGATTGCAGGGGCTCCTCAGGATGGGCCCTGGCCAGCCCTGCAGGGTCTTTCTCAGGGTCATGGTCATGGGGAGGGGCCGAGGGAACCGGACTGAGACTTGTCTCTCTCTGCTGAGCGACTCCCATCAGGCTGCCCCTTCTCTCTGTGGAGAATGTCTGCAGGGCTGGAATCTGGGAAGGGAACTCTGATCTTAGAAAGTTTGTCTCTACTGGGTGTGTCCTGCACTAAATGCCCAAACCCAACCTGGGAGATGATGCAGAGGGGAATGGACGAGAGTCCAAGGCTGTCAGTCCTGTTTGTTCACCCACCCAACACCCAGAGGTCCGAGAGCCATCACTCATCCTATACATTGTGCCGTTCAAATCCTATTTCTTTTTTTGAGCCTCAAAGGTAGACCACTAGGTGTAGATTCCTGTCTCCTTCAGGGTGACCCTCTTTAACCGTAAGGATCCATCAAAGATAATTTGCTCTCAACCGCTGTATGCATGCCCTGTTCTATAAGTTCTTATGTGCAATGCAAGACTTTCAATATTCTGTCTGAAGTTTGCTCCTTCCCACCTGTACCACATGAAGCCTATATAATTGGGAGGCATATTGCTGATACGTAGAATCACATCCTTCCCTTCGGCAGCATTGGTTGACAATAGCGAGTTGGACATTGGTGGACGGGCTCCAGAAATCTCAGAATGAAACTAGGAGCGAAGAGAGAAATTAATCAATATTTCGATGTATATATTGAGATGGAAAGATGAGGCCCTGGATTTCAAACAAGTTTCTTCATCTCAGCCTTGGTGTGTGTGTGTGTGTGTGTGTGTGTGTGTGTGAGTGTGTGTGTGTTAGTGTGGTCAAGGTCAACAGGATGACCACCAATACTTCAGCACATGTGAACCTGTTACTTTTTCTGTTTCTCAGTCTCTTTTCCAGGTGTCTGTTTGGCTCACTCACTCACTGCCCTCAGACCCCTGCTGACACTTAGGGGTGTCCATGGGAGGCACCTTCATGGAACACTTCCCTAAAGACTCTCTGTTAATCACTTTCTGACCTGTCTCTGCTCTATTCCTTTCATAACACTGTGGGTACCTGACATCACATGTAGATATTTTCTTATCTCTCTCCACCCACACAACGTGAGCTCCATGGGGACAGGTGCTTGTCAGATCTTGCATCCGGAGTGCCTGCAATAGGCTGCAAATACCTGTGGGTGAATGAATGTTCCCAGAGTCCTGCACTCTTGGGGTGTAATTCTCCTGAGGCTGGTGGTAAGGATGATGTTTGTACCCCTGATTAAGTTTTTCTCTGGTGCCACCTGAAATAAATTGTTATTATTATGGTCACTTTCCAAAATTCAATACTCAGTGATGAATAACATAGGAATTAACAACAACTGAAGTTTACCTGCCCCACACCACTTCTAATTCATGAGATTTCCCATTTACCTTTTACCCATCTCCCTTACCCATCCTACTCTGCCCCCTGTCCTCTCCTCTCAGGTCCACACTAAGCCCTCCCTCCACTCTCAGAGTGCACTTCTCCCCAGGAGACCCCAGCAAGGCCCCATCTTTAACCCTTCAGTTCCCCACTGAGGGATTTTTCCCTTCCTTACTGGCCAACAGGAGACAATTCCAGGGGACAGGTCCTCTGTAGACAGGGGCTGAGAGTGACTCCATGGTGTCTGCTGCCTGCACTGTCCCTCCCTTGGCGAGAAGAGCTTGGCATCCAGGAAAGCTCAAAGGAACCACTATAGAAGCTGGTGGGATCTGCTGTCCCTCTTTACTGTGCACTGGGCCTCCTCCTGTTGCAAGATCCCTTACCTGGTCACGTGGACCAGGGCAGAGTTTGTGCCAAGGACCCAGCTCCGCCTCCCCTCATTTTTGCCACCCTTTCCTCCTCCTTCCAGCTTCCCATCCCTCTAAATTTTGGTTCCCTTGAAGCTGCTGAGGCATCTGAACATACACACACACACTCACACTCACACACACATACACACACACACACACACTTACATGCTCTGTTTTGAAAAGCACCAGCCTGGGGCATCCAGGGCATACGCATTCCGCATGGCTCCCAGTCAAGTTCACAGAAGCCTTCCCCACAGCCCCCTCTCTTTCACATTTGACTTTTCCCTTCAATGCTGGAACTCTTCTCACCGGGATGTCACCAGCGCTGTTCATCAGATCACCTGTGAAACCTTGTAAATATTGCGATGCCCAGGTGACACCATAGGTGCTGCTTCAGCAGCTGTCCAGCTAATGTGGATGCCCAACCAGGATAAGATCGATCTGGTGATGTGGTGATGGGACACCCCTCTCTCTCTCCTGTGCACAGGGAGGGTCTCCACATCCTGTTAAAATGCAGATTCTGAGTCGGCAGGTGTGCGGTGGACCAGAGACTCTGAATCTGATGAGCTCTCAGGGAAGGTGGGTCTTACTGGCCTATGGAGCCCACTTGCAACAGCAAGGCTGATGGGGCCACGTGTCCCCTGAGAGGATGATCCGCTCATCCCAGCATTGGCCTCTGTTGTATCTTGGTCTTGGCTCTGTCAGCACCACATAGAGTGCCCCACAGGCCCCAAACTGAGGAATATTTCTCTTTGTAACACAGAAACCCAGCTGGGAACCTTGTGTACTCCGTGTTCTCAAATGCACTGGGAAGCTTAAATGTCCACCCAGCAGGAGGGCACAGAAGTGACTGTGGGTGTAAGAAGGGATCAATCTGGTTGACAATTGCAGAGGGGACCGTCCCTCTATCTCAGGTTCTCACTAGCCTGGCCTTTGTTTCCAGGGACAGAGACCCAGGACCAGTAGTCTCAGGAGGCCCTGCAGTTCCTGGGAGTGAAGGGGAAGGTTTCATGCATGTCCTGGGAAGAAAGGTCTGTAGTGGGAACTCAGGAGGCTGTGGGCTCCCTGGCCATCAGGGGTAGTTTCTGGGAGACCCTCCCTCTCTGTTGGCTGAGCCTGTCCTGTGCTCCCTGACCTTGGTGAGGTCTCTGCCCTCTGTCTGGGGGAGTTTCCTTTCATTACCCCACCTTGTTGATGGGTGGTGCCAGGCATGGGACAGGGAGCAGCAATTAGAACCCTGAGAAAGCAGGTGCTCTTGGGCCTGTTAAAGTGAGAAACTTCCCAACCTGTGAAGATTTTCAGGAGTTTCTTTGAACCTTGCTAATTTCATATGCCTGGAACAAGATATCAAATCCTGAGCTTGTCAGTTGTGCAACTTATTTTATACATTATAATAAAAAAAGATGGAAAAAGTTGTGTGAAATCCATTAGGAAGTGAAGAAATTTCTAGAATTGATAAATAGCAAAATGGAAAAACACATTTTTTTTTTTTTTACTTTGGTGGGTCCAGTATAATTAATATTTACAGCACATAGAGAGGTTATGCAAGGAACCAGGTAACATAAGAAGTATGTTGTCTCATATGCTGGTCCCAGAGTCTTTGCCTTCAAATCATCCTGCAAAAAACCAACTACTCTGATGTGTCAACGGCATGGTGTCCAAGATGCATAAGAACAGGGAACAGGGCTCACTTAACCTCAAGTCTGACCTTTGCTAACGAAGCTATAGGCCTGGCACATGAGTCCCTGACATCACCTGCCCTGTCAGGAATTTGTGATCAGATCATCCTGTGCAGTCATTTTTGGTCACTGAGCTCCTCAGGACTGCCATGTGACCTGCTGGGCTTGTCAGGCTTATTTTACAGCCCATTTTTATTGTTGTTGTTTTCTTCACGGTCCCTAAGAGTAGCACGTGGGATACAGCAGTCATGACGGTGGGGTCCGAAAGCATGTGTGGGATCAGGGAATGGAAATCAGGCTCCTTCTCCAGGTCCTTAGGCAAAGCCAGGTTCATGTGTGAATTCCCTGAGTTGTATGTGTGTTTAAATGTCTCCCCCTGGAGAGCAGAAGGAGACCTGCAGCCAAGGTTAGGTGCTGCACCATGGATGCTGAGTAAACAATGAGAGTTGACCCTGACACCTGGGCAGAGGTGGGCTCTGGCCTTCAAAATGAAAGGCCAGTCAGTCAGGGTCTAGTAACTGTGGGTCCCAGGCCTCCTGACTCCATCCCAGAGCAGGGTGATCCTAATAAGAGGAGAGGATCTGGGGCTGCTTCCATTTCAGAGGGGCTGAGGTTCCAGAGTATTATGAGTCCAGTGTCATGAGAACTGTCCTTCTGGTGGATGTGCTGTTTCAGGAGGAACTCTCTCTCCCAAAGGTTTCAAGAACAGAACCTGGTGATGTCTCTTCTGAGGCTTTTCATAGAGTCTGCCAAACTGGAGGGCTGATCCCCCAAATGCCCTGTGTGTCTCCATTTTCGCCTTGGGGTGTTGCATCGGAGTCACCTGTGTCCCTGTCCATCCTCTGCGGTAGTCCTCCCCACAGGGCCCAGGATCTGAAGCAGCTCCACTTTGCGTGTCTACCACAGGAGCTGTGGGTCCCTCTGTGAGGGGAGGGGAGGCCCCTGTGGGACCCTCAGTCCTCTGAGATGGAAGCAACCCTAGATCCTAGGTTCTCCTGTCCCATCTTGTTGCGCAAGTTCCTCTTGCTCCCCAAGACATCCTGGGCGGGTGAGACGTTCAGGGACTACAGGAAGGTGTCCCACAGTCCAAGAACCGTGTGTTTGGTAGTCATCCCCGGATTCCTTCGAAGTCAGTATGAGCTCTCTTTTCCCATGGTAGTACCTCTACCTGGGGTGAAAGGTCCAGAGTGTCTTCCAGGCCAGGACTTTGTGCGAAGACAATGAACAAAGGTTGCTGTCCCGGCCCCAGGAATATGAGATATCACTCACAAAGTGGAAATGGGGAGGGCTGAGATTTTCTGGGAATGAAGAATGGTCAGACTCTTCATTTTTAGTTGGTCCTATATCCCTCCCCCCTGATTGTGTGAGGGGGAAAAACCCATCCCTGGGTCATCCCCACACACTTGTGGCCTCCTCCCATGCTGACGCCAATGTCTTCGTACTTATAAGGAACATAGTTTGACCACTAGTGTCACACAGGGTGACAAGCTTCCATTTGGTGGTTTCTCACTTTCATTTAATGAGTGTTTACTGAGCATCTGTGATGTATCATACCCTGGATTGGCCCTGGGACCTGAGAGAACAGGACATAGGTGGGACCTGTGCTCATGGAGTTTACCTTGTAACAAAGACAGGCTCTCAGAGAAATCATAGCACTAAGGAGTTAATTATAATCCAGAGAAAGACCATGAAGAAAGAGTTGTATGTACTTGAGACTCAGCTTGTCTGGGGATCACAGAGAGCACTTCTGAGAAAGTGACCTCTTGGCTGAGACCTGAAGCATGAGTGGCCATTCACCCTTTGAACAGAGGGTCATGGGGAAGAGCTGCCTGCAGAGGAGTGGACTTTGGTGGGAAGATGCCTGGCTCAATGGAAGAGCTTTCAAAGTCCAGTGTGGGCAGTGTGAAGAGTGAGAAGGAATGTGGCCTGAGTAATGCTGGCGAGGTTGGTCCCTTCTGGGCTGTGGGTGCTGCTGAGGTGGGGTCAGCAGACACCTGAGGAGGCTGCAGGCTGCGGAATAGTTCACCCCCATTTGATGGACAAGCTGAAATATGTGTAAGAAAAAAAAGTCACGTTACAGTTTTGAATTTTCTATTGAACTTATACTTCAAACAATATTTCATATGTGTAGAGTAAAATTTTAGCATATTTATTGAGTTTTAGTTGGCATGAAATAACCTTACCATTTTGAAAGTATACACTTTATTAAGCATAGCCAAATGCATGCACCAGAGAAGTTGTTACAATAAAGAAAATGAACATGTGCTTCACTCTTAAAGCCTCCTCGGGCCCTCTGGTAATCTCCTCATTCTGTCCCTCTCCCACTCCCTCCAACTCTTTTCTGCTTTCAGTCATTATTGATGAGTTTGCATTTTCTGCAGTTTTCATAATTTGAACCATATAATATGTAATTTTGGGCGAATGTTGGCTTCTAGATTCAACGCCACCATCTTTAAATTGTTATTTCCTTTTTAATCCCTCAGGTCTATTACATTGTAGGATGCACCAAACTTGTTTAGCCACTTACCCAGTCATGGACATTTGTGTTGATTCCCATTTTGGACTATTACAAGTAAAGCAGGCATTAACATTTGTGCAGCAAGGTCTTTAGCACAGAAATAGGTGCATGTAAAGCCAATGCAGGGCTAGAAAAATGGAAGTCAGGGACTTGACAAAGGAAGTCTGGTTTCAAGGTCACACTTCCTCAGCCCCATCCAGAGGGAAAGAAACACCTGCTTCTTCACATAAAGCTCTGTCTGCAGAGCCCACCCACCAGGAGCAGGAATCACAGACCCTTCTCCCTTCCAGAGTCCTAACTACACACAAGTGCATCTCAGAGGCTGAAATTAATTCACACCTGGATTCCCAGTCATTAGAAGTGGGAAGGGTGGTATGTAACCTTTTGGCCCCTCTGGTATAGGAGGAAATATAGAAAGGGGTGGAGCATAGATGTCAAGAGCCAATAGACAATACATGGCATGGTTGAGTCCACTTGCAGGCTCTGTGACTCTGGGCAAGTGATCTCACCTCAGAAAGCCTCAGTTTCCTCATGTGATTTCATAGAAAGATATTTCCTGTTTCTTAGAATAGAACAGTTTAAATTCTTGAAATTTTCTGAGTGATATGGACAATAAGAGTGTCTTTTGTCCCCATGCGGCAACCCCTGACAGGCCTCTGGATAGTTTCAGGGTGAGGACTGGTTGCCATAAAGGCCTAATCTTGATTAGAAGCTTGGAATTTTCAGCAGTCAACGTAAGAAACATTTAAACCTGTAGAGAATTTTTATGAGTTTGAGTTCAACTGACGACAATTGCCAGGAAGCAAAATCTCAACAAAAAATGGCAGTTTTGCACCATATGTTATGCATTACAATCAAAGCTGGAGGCATAAGGGGTTAAATAAAATCCATTGGTGATAGGTTAGGAAGGTGGGAGAAAGCAAAACATGGAAACCTCTGAAATTGGATAAAAAGTAAAACAAATAGACACATACATCTTTTACATTGGTTGATAGAGGATAGTTAGCAGCTAACCATTAACATGATGACAATAGCAATTAGGGGTTCTATTGCTTCTCCTCTGTGCAGTGAGAGTCCGGAGAAAAAGAAAAAATTTTCCTGATATTTCAAAAGTAAGTCATCATGAACGCAAAAAGACCATAGACATGTTCTGTTAACATAAAAATTAAGCTCTGTTAGGAAAAAATACCTAAGACATAATTACCTACCATGACTCACTTTTAGTTAGAAAGTTGTCATTTCAGGTCATCCTATGTGGTTGATTTAGGTCTCAGATTTTGCAAATCATACTATGCAGGCCTGCTCTGAGCTTGTCAGCTTTAGTATGTGGCCCCTTTTTCATCCACACCTCCCCGTATGTGTCATAAATCAAATGGAATGATTTACTGATGACCAACGTTTTGTTTGGAAAATGTGGTCCCATGGTGCTAGAAAGGCTCATCACTAGGAAGTCTTATTTTATCTAGCTGAACAAAGGACCATTGGGGATAGGATAAGACTGTAACCTTGGATGGAAGTAAAGCTCAAATTTTGTCAAAAGTGAAAAGGAGGTAAATGGGAGCCAGTCAGGTTCCACTGGTCTTCATTAAGAAAAACACTTTGGCCCTGAGAAATGTTGCTAAATGATTAGAGTATCAACCTGCAGTTCATTGTTAAGGTCAGGTGTCTGGGTTATAGGTTCAATTCATGGTCCCAATCAGGATGCATGCAGGAGAGAGCCAATCGTGTTTCTCTCACATTGATGTACTCTCTCTCCCTCCCTTTCTACTCTCTCCCTTCTACTCTCTCTAAGAATCAGTGGAAACAAGATTCTTGGGTTAGGATTTAAACAAACCAACAAACAAAAAACAATTAAAAATAAAGAAAAACATTTTGGGTCATTCTTAACCTATAAGCTATCATGATCCAAATTTTGCTGTCTGTCTCATTTCTCTGTATTTTGCATCTAGTATAACATTTGCTTATAGTTTGATGGAACACTATACACCTCTTCAGTTTACACAATCTGATCATGAGATGGGTTCCCATTTACAATGGTCCACTTCTTTCCCATTGAAAACATTCAAGGGTCATTCATTATTAATCTGATTCCTGCTGGTTGTGCAATTTGGGACTGTAATCATATTTGGGGAGAAGGCTGTAAGAACCCAATGGTGTATATTACAATTATCTGATAAAAATTTCATAGACCAGGAAGACAGTAAGATTATCATAAGTAAATTTCCTGTGCCTCAGCTGCAGTTATAGAGGACCATGTTTTTGTAGCTACTTCAGCTTCATTTAAATTAATATGGTTAGTAATGTTTGTTGGGTTAGGGTGTAAGCCAGCTGTGGGCAAACTACGGCCCGCGGGCCAGATCCGGCCCGTTTGAAATGAATAAAACTAAAAAAAAAAAAAAAAGACCGTACCCTTTTATGTAATGATGTTTACTTTGAATTTATATTAGTTCACACAAACACTCCATCCATGCTTTTGTTCCGGCCTCCGGTCCAGTTTAAGAACCCATTGTGGCCCTCGAGTCAAAAAGTTTGCCCACCCCTGGTGTAAGCATACCTCCATAATGAGGTTCTGGCATTTCTACATAAAATTTCTCAATATTCCTTTTCCACTAACCTCTAAAGATTCCCTTGTTTTCAGTTTGCCTCCTTTTACTCATTCAGAAATAATTAATTTGTTAGGTCAAACTACTTACTTTTAACTTCTCTTAAAAACACCCAGTCCATATATCAAAATAGCAAGCTTTTGCACAGCAAAGGAAACCATCAACAAAACAACAAGAAGACCCACAACACGGGAGAACATATTTACCAATGATATCACCAATAAGGGGTTAATCTCCAACATTTACAGGGAACTCATGGAACATAATAATAGGAAGATAAACAATCCAATCAAAAAATGGGCAAAGGACCTACATAGACACTGTTCGAAAGAGGACATACAGAAGGCCGAAAGACATGTGAAAACATGCTCAAAGTCACTAATTATATGAGAGATGGAAATCAAAATGACAATGTGGTATCATCTCACACTTGTCAGAATGGCTATCATCAACACATCAACAAGCAACAAGAGTTGGAGAGGATGTGGAGAAAAACCAACCCTTCTGCACTGCTGATGGGAATGCAGACTGGTGCAGCCACTGTGAAGAACAGTATGGAGCTTCCTCAAAAAACTAAAAATGGAACTCCCATTTGACCCAGTGATCCCACTTCTAGGAATATATCCCAAGAAATGAGAAACCCCAAACAGAAAGGATATATGCACCCCCATGTTCATAGAAGCACAATTCACCATAGATAAGATTTGGAAACAGCCTAAGTGCCCATCAGCAGATGAGTGGATTAGAAAACTGTGGTACATCTACAAAATGGAATACTATGCTGTGGTAAAAAAGAAGGACCTCTTGCCTTTCGCAACAGCATGGATGGAACTGGAGAGCATTATGCTAAGTCAAATAAGCCAGTCAAAGAAAGATAAATACCACATGATTTCACTCATTTGTGGATTATAGAGAACAACATAGACTGGTGAACAGGGACAGATCCAAAGACAGAGAAACAGCGATCAGACTATTAATCCCCAGAGGGAAAGTAGGGGAGGGAGGGGGTAAAAGGAAGAGATCAACCAAAGGGCTTGTATGCTTGCATATAAGCCAAACCAATGGACATGGACAACAGGGGGATGAGAGCATGAGTTGGGGGGGGGGGGGGGAGATGGTGTTAATAGGTGGGATAAGTACATATTTGTAATACCTTAACTAATAAAGAATTTTAAAAAATATAAATACCCAGTCCAGCTGGCATGGCTCAGTGGTTGAGCGTCAACCTATGAACTAAGAGGTCACAGTTCAATTTTCAGTCAAGGCAGTTGCCTAGGTTGTGGGCTTGATCCCCCCCCCCCGCGCCCCCCCAGTGTAAGGTGTGCAGGGAGTAGCCAAACAATGATTCTCTCTCATCATTGATGTTTCTATTTCTCTCTCCTCTTCCCTTCCTCTCAGAAATCAATAAAAATATTTTTAAAGAACACTCCCAGATCCCTTTCCTTCCTTTTGCAATGGCATTCCCTCTACATTTCAACATGTTATCAGAAATAAAAGCCAGGCCCTGAGCAAATTTGCTTAAGACCAGCTGGTAGTGTGCATGTACTTGACTTCATGCAGGAAAGATTTCAGAATATGAGTCTAGGTGATTTTGAGACTATGTTTATTAAGGCTGGGGATAGTGAAACAAGGAAGGGCCTGGGATACAAGAATCAGTGGGAGAGAGACAAGGTGTGGCTGCTTTGATCTCTAGAAGCTTTATGGCAGAGAAGGGAGCCTATAAAAGCCTGCTGTCAGCTCACTGTAGAGTCAGAGGGAAGGTGACTTGGGGACAAGTTCAGGGGGTTAGCCCAAGATGAGCTATTGTTTCCCTGGTTGCAAATCTCCTGGGTACCACTTAGAGTTTAGGTGAAAGATAATTCATTGGAAAAGGAGATTTGAGTGGGTGTGCCCCAAGAGGGGCACATGCTGGATTCCTTGTTTTGACGGATTTTATCTACTTTTCAAAGGTGGGGACTTAGAGGTGGTCTCAAGGAAGATCTCAATAGGATATTTATCAGCATTTCCAGGTTTTCCCTTTCAGATCGTGGTCTCCACTGATTGGTCAACAGCAGGACAGGGTATGACCAATGGTATGCCTGGGGAGGAAAGGCCACCCTGAAGGCAAGGTCTAGGAACAGTTTTGCCCATTGCTAGGTACCTGAGGCTTTCTGCCCTGGTGACCTTCTGCATCTGGCTGTAATTACTAGGCCAGGTTATTCAGCTATCTGTCTCAGTTTCCACATTCCACATGCCAAGTAATATTTCTAGCTTCTTACTACAATTTGACTACATTTCTTGTGAATGACTTTCAAATATTTCTGACAGACTAGTGATGTGTCAAATGAACCAGTCACTAATATTCTTAAAAAGGAAGGGTTCTAGTAAATTAGGTTCTTATTTGTTTTTGTTTTTTTAATGGTTCTTATTTATACAGGACAAAATTGTTCCAGTTGAGCTAGAGTTGGCAGAAAAAAAGGGATGTTCAACAGAATAGAGTTACCCATGGGGTTAACAGTCAGTTACACCATAGGGGAAAACGGAAGGATCAGGGAAAGACTCCAGCTTACTTAATACCCTCACATGGGCCCTGGATCTAAACTTCTGGAACCCTTGTCCAGTCCTCACCTCACGGAGTCCTGGGCTAGGAGAGGTTTGTGAACTCCCTCAGAAGAATGAGTACAAAAAGATTGAAGGAAAAAGGAACAAAGCAATTGCTTCTTTAAAAATCCATCCTCGCCGAAACCGGTTTGGCTCAGTGGATGGAGCGTCGGCTTGCGGACTGAAAGGTCCCAGGTTTGATTCCGGTCAAGGGCATATACCTGGGTTGCGGGCACATCCCCAGTGGGGAATGTGCAGGAGGCAGCTGATCGATGTTTCTCTCTCATCTGTGTTTCTAACTCTCCATCTCTCTCCCTTCCTCTCTGTGAAAAATCAATAAAATATATATTTTTTAAAAAAATCCATCCTCATTAACAACAATACCAAAATTAGAAGATTTAATACTGTTAACTGTCCATACTACTCAAAGCAGTCTGCAGATTTAATGAAATATATTGTAATCCCAAAGGCATTTTTAAATATATAAAAATATCATTCTTTATTCATATGATAACTCAAGGAATCCTGAGGAGCCAAAACATTCTTCCAAAATCGCCAATTTTCCTGATTTCAAAACACACTTCAAAGCTAAAGACTAGAGTGATACTGACCTAAAGATAGACATACAGACCAATGGAACAGAATAGAGAGCCCGAAATAAAGACCCTTTATATTATCAAATAATCCTCAATGAAGGTGCCAAAACCACACAATGGGGAAAAGACAGACTTCCACAAAAGGTATTGGGAAGATTGGATATTCTCAAGTAAAAGAATCTTATACGACATTTAAAAATTAATTCAAAATGTATTAATGATCGCCCTAACCAGTTTCGCTCAGTGGATAGAGCATCGGCCTGCAGACTGAAGGGTCACAGGTTCGATTCTGGTCAACGGCATATACCTTGGTTGCAGGCACATCCCCAGTAGTGGGTGTGCAGGAGGCAGCTGATTAATGTTTCTCTCTCATCGATGTTTCTAACTATTCCTCTCCTTTCCTCTCTGTAAAAAATCAAATATATATATATATATATATATATATATATATATATATATATATTAATGTATTAAAGATCTAAATGTAATACCAAAAACCATAACACGCACAGAATAGTCAGGGGAAAACTTCCTGACATTGTAGTTGACAATAGTTTCTTGAATATGATACCAAAAGCTCAGGGAACAAAGGAAAATAGAAAATGGGCTACAGCCCGGCCAGCGTGGCTCAGTGGTGGAGCATCGAACTATGAATCAGGAGATTGAAGTTCAATTCCCAGTCAGGGCACATGCCAGGTTGTGGGCTTCATCCCCAGTGGGGAACTTGCAGGAGGCAGCTGATCAATGATCCTCTCTCATCATTGACATTTCTATCTCTCTTTCCCTCTTCCTTGCTATCTAAAATCAATAAAAATATATTTAAAAAGTATATTGGGCTACATTAAACTTAAAAAATATTGGCCATCAAAAAACAATCAACTGAGTGAAAAATAAACCTTCAGAATGAGAAAAAGTATTTGAAAATTATATATATATATATATATATATATATATATATATATATAATATTAACTAATAAAGGGGAATATGCAAATTGATCATCACCCCATAATTGTCAAGATGGCTGAACCCACAGCAGAGGCCGAGTTCCTGTAATGAGCCTTAACGAGCAATCAGCAGGGACCTGAGGCTGTGTGGCACTGGGCCGGGGGCACTGGCACTGAGGCTGTACCTCCTGCCCAGCAGGGCTTGACAGGATATCAGGCCATGTCCCCCATCCAGCAGGCCTTAACAGGGGACCTCAGGCCATGCCCCAGCACCTGGCTGAGCAACCTGAGGCCATGCCCCCCGATCCAGCAGGGCTTGACATGGATGGGACCAGCTGGGTCTGGATCTAGCCCAGTGCGGGTGGGGCTGGCCAGGTCTGGGTCTCATGCGATTTTGAGGCACATGTGAGTGGGCAAGGACTTGACTCTGGTTCCCATGGCGCGCCCCAGGCTCTTACAGGAGGAAGATTTTTATATACATTTTTCTAATTTTCTTTTATCTCTGACACTTCTATTATAAAGGCAAATAGCAATATTAAAATACATTCTCTAATTTATTCCCTTTTAATATGCACAAATTTAGTGCACCGGGTCACTAGTGTGTATATATATATATATATATATATATATATATATATATATATATGAAGAGGTACATCTAGGGTATATAAAGAAACCCTACCATTCAACAACAATAAAAAGACCAATTTGCCTGATTAAAAAATGGTCAAAACACTATAATAGACATTTTTCCAAAGAAGACATACAAATGGTCAAAAAGCTTATTAAAAGATGCCCAACATCATTATTCATTAAAGAAATCAAATACAAACACAAATGAAATATCCTTTCATACCCGTTAGGATGTTCTTGCAACTTTGCCAAATTCATTTATTAGATTTAGCTTTTTGGTTGAATCCTGTGGGTTCTCTATATACCATACATGTCATCTGTAAAAAATGACAGCTTTACTTCTTCCCTTTCAATTTGGGTGCCTGTTATTTCTTCTTGTTGTCTGATCTCTGTAGCTCGTACTTCCAGTGCTGTGCTAAATAAGAGTGGTGAAAGCAGATATCCCTGTCTTTTTTTCTGATCTTAAGGGAAACTATTTTAGCTTTTGCCCATTGATTATACAGTGATTGTAGGTTTTTCAAATATGGCCTTTATTATATTGATGTATGTTCTCTTTATTCACACTTTGTTGAGAGTTTTTATCATAAATTGGTTCTGGATTTTATTGAATGGCTTTTTGGTATTTATTGATATGATCATGTGATTTTTATATTTTATTTTGTTTATGTTATGTAACACATTTATTGTATTGCAAAGTTTATATAGACCTTGCATCTCTGGAATAAATCTCACTTTATCATGGTTTTTTATTTTAAAATGTATTACTGGATTTGATATGTTAATATTTTGTTGAGTATGTTAGCATGTCTGTTCATCAGGGATATTAACCTATAATTTTCTTTCTTTGTCGTATTTTTACCTTGCTTTGGTACTAGGATAATTTTGGCCTCATTAAAGAGCTTGGAAATCTTCCCTCTTCAATATTTTGGAATTGCTTTAGGAGGCTCTTTTTCTTGAATGTTCAGTAAAATTCATCTATGAAAGCTTCTGAACTCAGGATATTTTCTTCTTGGAATTTTTTTTAGAAAAATTGTATTACTGTTTTGCTTTCATTAGTTGTTATTGGTGCTTTCAGGTGTCTATTTTCTCCTGATTCAATTTTTAAAGATTGTATGCTTCTAGGAAGTTTTCCATTTTGCCTAGGTTGACTATTTTGTTGGCACAGAGTTGTTAATGATATTCTGTTACAATCATTCGTATTTCTGTGATGTCAGTGGTTGCCTTGCCCCTTTCATTTCGGATTGGGCGTATTTGGATCCTCTCTCTTTGTTTCTTGATGAGTCTGGTTAAAGGTCAATCAATCTTGTTTACCCTTTCAAAGATCCAGCTTTTGTTTTCATTATCTTTTGTTCTTTTTATAGTCTATGTAGTTTATTTCTGTTCTGATCCTTATTATTTTCTTCCTTCTATTTACTCTGGAGTTTTTCAGCTGTACTTTTTCCAGTTCTTTTAGGTGTAGGGTAATATTGTTTATGAGAGATTTTTCTTGCTTCTTGAGGTAGGCCTGTAGTTCCATGAACTTCACTTTCAGGACAGGTTTTGCTGTGTCCCATAGATTTTGGGTCATTATGTGTTCATTTTTGTTTGTTTCCAGAAAACTTTTGACTTCTTCCTGGATCTCTTGGTTATCCATTCATTATTTAATAATATGCTATTTAGCCTCCATGTGCTTGAATATTTTTGAGATTTTAAATAAGTTATTTTTCATTTTTCCATCACCTTTTATCTCTTCTGTGCCTTCTTCCATCTCCACTCATTCCCATCCACCCCACGATCACCACATTGTTGTCTATATCGATGACTTCTTCCTCCACCCCTTTTTTTCTTTATTGGTCAATCCCTCTCCCACCCCCTGAGCTGTCTTCCTGCTCTATATTTATGAGTCACAATTTTTTTCAATTTTTTAATTGTTTTATTGCTTAAAGTATTATAAAGAGTATTACACATGTCTACCATTTTTCCCGCCCTTAACAATCCCCTGGCCTTCCCTGCTCCCCTGTGTCTTATGTACATTGGTTATGCTTATATGCATGCATACAAGTCCTTCAGTTGATCTCTTACCCCACCACCTCCTGCCCCCCAACCCTCCCTGGCCTTCCCGCTTTAGTTTGACAGTCTGTTTGAGGCTGCTCTGCCTCTGTATCTATTTTTGTTCATAAGTTTATAATGGTATTTATTATCCAGAAATGAGTGAGATCATGTGGTATTTTTCCTTCACTGACTGGCTTATTTCACTTAGCATAATGATCTCCAGTTCCATCCATGCTGTTGCAAATGGTAAGAATTCCTTCATTTTTACAGAAGCATAGTATTTCATCATGTAGATGTACCACAGTTTTCTGATCCATTCATCTACCGAAACAACCTTCATAGGTTGTTTCTAGATCTTAGCTATGGTGAATTGGGCTGCTATGAACATAGGGTGCATATATCCTTTCTGATTGGTGTTTCTGGTTTCTTGGGATATATTCCTAGAAGTGGGATCACAGGGTCAAATGGGAGTTCCATTTTTAGATTTTGAGGAAACTCCATACTGTCTTCCATAGTGGCTGCACCAGTCTGCATTCCCGTCAGCAGTGCACCAGTGTTCCTTTTTCTCCACATCCTCTCCAGCACTTGTCATTTGTGGATTTGTTGATGATAGCCAGTCTGACAGGTGTGAGATGGTACCTCATTGCTGTTTTGATTTGCATCTCTCAGATGATTAGTGACTTTGAGCAAGTTTTCATATGTCTCTTGGATTTCTGAATGTCCTCTTTTGAAAGGTGTCTATTTAGATCCTTTGCCCATTTTTTGATTGGATTGTTTATCTTCCTTTTGTTAAGTTGTATGAGTTCCCTATAAATTTTGGAGATTAGGCCCTTATCACAAATAACATTGGCAAATATGTTTTCCCACCCAGTGGGCTTTCTTGTTGTTTCGTTGATGGTTTCTTTTGCTGTGCAAAAGCTTTTTATTTTTATATAGTCCCATTTGTTTATTTTCTCTTTAGTTTCCAATGCCCTAGGAGCTGTATCAGTGAAGAAATTGCTTCGGGATATGTCTGAGATTTTGTTGCCTTTGGATTCTTCTAGTATTTTTATGGTTTCCCATCATACATTTAAGTTCTTTATCCATTTTGAGTTTATTTTTGTGTATGGTGCAGGTTGGTTGTCTACTTTCATTTTCTTGCATGTATCCATCCAATTTTCCCAACACCATTTATTGAAGAGACTACCTTGACTCCATTGTATGTTCTTCCCTCCTTTGTCAAATATTAATTGAGCATATTGGTTCGGATCAATTTCTGGGCTCTCTATTCTATTCCATTGGTCTATATGTCTGTTCTTCCGCCAATACCAAGCAGTTTTGAGAACAGTGGCTTTGTAATACAGCTTTATATCTGGTATTGAGATCCGACCTACTTTGTTCTTTCTCAGGATCACTGCAGCTAATCAGGTCTTTTTTTATTCCAGATGAATTTTTGGAGAGTTCGTTCTAGGCCTGTGAAATATGCCATTGGTATTTTAATGGGAAGTGCATTGAATTTATAGATTTTTTTGGGCAGTATGGACATTTTAATGATGTTGATTCTACCAATCCAAGAACATGGTATGTTCTTCCTTCTGTTTATGTCTTCCTCTATCTCTTGTTTCAACATCCTGTAGTTTTCTGAGTAGAGGTCTTTTACCTCTTTAGTTAAGTTTATTCTAGTTATCATAATTTTTTTTTGGTGCGATGGTAAATGGGATTGTTTTTTTAGTCTCTCTTTCTGCACATTTACTATTGGTGTATAGAAATGCCATAGATTTCTTGGCGTTAATTTTGTATCATGCTACATTGCCAAATTCATTTATTAAGAGTAATAGTTTTTTGATGGAGTCTTTAGGGTTTTTTAAGTATAATATCATGTCATCTGCAAATAAGGACAGTTTTACTTCTTCTTTTCTAATTTGGATGCCTTTTATTTCTTCTTCTTGTCTAATTACAATGGCTAATACTTCTAGTACTATATCGAGCAGGAGTGGTGAGAGTGGGCATCCCTGTCTTGTTCCTGTTCTTAGGGGAAATGGTGTTAGTTTTTGTCCATTGAGTATGATGTTGGCTGTGGGTTTGTCATATATGGCTTTTATTATGTTGAGGTATGATCCTTCAATTCCCACATTGCTGAGAGTTTTTATCAAAAATGGGTGTTGGATTTTGTCAAATGCTTTTTCTGCATCAATTGATATAACTATGTGGTTTTTTTTTCCTTTCAATTTGTTTATGTGACAGATCATGTTTACTGATTTTTGGATATTGTACCATCCGTGCAATCCTGGGATAAATCCTACTTGGTCATGGTGTATGATCTTTCTGATGTACTGCTGGATCCGATTTGCTAAGATTTTGTTGAGGATTTTGGCATCTATATTCATGAGCGATATTGGCCTGTAATTCTCTTTCATTGTGTTTTGTTTACCTGGTTTTGGTATTAGGGTGATGCTGGCTTCATAGAATAAGCTTGGAAGTGTTCCTTCCTCTTAAATGTTTTGCAATAGTCTGAGGAGAATAGGTTTTAGTTCTTCCTTGAATGTTTGGTAAAACTCCCCTGTGAAGACATCTCGTCCTGGGCTTTTGTTTGCTGGAAGCTTTGTGATGACTGCTTCAATTTCTTCCATTGTTATTGGCCTGTTGAGATTTTTAGATTCTTCCTGATTGAGTTTTGGAATGTTGTATTTTTCTAGGAATATGTCCATATCCTCCAGGTTGTCTAATTTGTTGGAGTAGAGTTGTCCATAGTATTGTTTAACAATCTTTTGTATTTCTGTGGGGTCTGATGTTATTTCGCCTCTATCATTTCTGATTTTGTTGATTTGGGTCCTCTCTCTTTGCTTCTTGGTGAGCATGGCTAGAGGTTTGTCAATCTTGTTTATCCTTTAAAAAGAACCAGTTCTTGGATTCATTGATTTTATGTATCGTTTTTTTGGTCTCTATGTCATTTATTTCGGCTCTAATCTTTATTATCTCCTTCCTTCTGCTTACTCTGGGCGTCTCTTGTTACTCTCTTTCTAATTCTTTGAGTTGTAGAGTTACATGGCTTGTTATCAATTTTTCTTTTTCTTTTTTTTTTTTTTTTTTTTTGAGATAGACCTGTGGAGCTATAAACTTCCCTCTCAGGATTGATTTCATTGTGTCCCATAGGTTTTGGATTGATGTGTTTTCATTGTCATTACTTTCCAGGACTTTTTTAATTTCTTCTTTGATCTCATTGGTAACCCAAGCAATATTTAATAACATGCTATTCAACTTCCAAGTGTTTGAGTATTTTTTTTTTATTGTAGTTTATTTCTAATATTATGTCATCATGGTCTGAGAAGATGCTTGGTATGATTTCAATCTTCGTGAATTTGGGGAGACTTTGTTTGTGACCCAATATGTGGTCTATTTTTGAATATGTACCATGAGCCCTTGAGAAGAATGTATAATCCGTGGCTTTGGGGTGAAGTGTTCTGAAGATGTCAATTAAATCCATCTGATCTAGTGAGTCATTTAGGATTGCTGTTTCTTTGCTGATTGTTTGGCTAGAGGATTTATCCAGTGATGTCAGTGGTGTATTAAAGTCCCCTACTATGATTGTATTGTTGTCGATCTCTCCTTTGATATCTTCCAGGATTTTTTTTATGTATTTGGGTGCTCCTGCATTGGGTGCCTCTATGTTTATCAGGGTTATATCTTCTTGTTGTATTGATCCCTTTAGTATTATGAAGTGGCCTTCCTTATCTCTTGTCATGACCTTCACTTTGAGGTCTATTTTGTCGATATAAGTATTGCTACCCCAGGTTTTTTTTTTCATTTCCATTTGCATGAAAGATATTTTTCCATCCCTTTACTTTCAGACTTCGTGAGTCTCTTCTAATGAGGTGGGTCTCTTGTAGACAGCAAATGTATGGGTCATGTTTTTTATTCAATCAGCCACTCGATGTCTTTTGATTGGAGCATTTAGTCCATTTACGTTTAAAGTTATTATTGAAAGGTACTTGTTTGTAGACATTTCTATTTTATGTGCCTCTTTTCTTTCTTAGCTTTTTATTTCTTCTTTTTACACCAGTCTCTTTAGCATTTCTTGCACTGCCGGCTTGGTGGTGATAAACTCTCTTAGACATTTTTTGTCTGTGAAGCTACTTATTTCCCCTTCAATTATGAATGATAGCCTTGCTGAATAGAGTATTCTTGGATTCAGTTCTTTGCAAATTCATCACATTGTAAATTTACATCCATTCTTTTCTGGCCTGATGTGTTTGTGTTGAGAAATCATTTCATAATCTAATGGGGGATCCCTTGTATGTAACTTTCCGTCTCTCTCTTGCAGCCTGTAAGATTCTCTCTTTGTCCTGAACATTTGCCATGGTAATGATGATGTGTCTTGCTGTGGGTCTTTTCGAGTTCACCTTGTTTAGGACTCTCTGTGCCTGTGTGATATTTTCTTCCCCACCTCAGGGAAGGTTTCTGATATTATTTCTTTAAATAGGTTTTCTAACCCTTGTTCCCCTTTCTGTTGTTCTGGCACCCCTATTATTCATATGTTGTTTCATTTCATGTTGTCCCATAGCTCCCTTAGGCTCTCCTCCTGTCTTTTAATTTTTTTTTCTCCAATTGCAGTTCAGTTTGGGTGTGTTTTGCTTCCCTGTCTTCTAATTCACTAATTCGGTCCTCCGCTTCTCCTAGTCTACTGTTGAAACTTTCAATGGTGTTTTTTATTGCACCTATATCACTCTTCATTTCTTCTTGGTTCTTACCTTAGTTATTGATTTTTTCAACCATTTCTTCTTGAGTCTTGCATAAGTTGTTGATTTTTTCCTCCATCTAGTTTATGCTCTCTAGGACCCTTAATCTGAATTCTTTCTCTGTCATGTTGCATGCCTCTGTTTCACTTAGCTCCTTTTCTGGCGAGACCTTTTCTTTCCTTTGGGGGTTTATTTGTCTACACATGTTTGATCTCACCGACATATCTAGGTGTTGAGTCATTCAGTGGCTGCTACTTGGGTGGCAGTGGCTCCTTGGGCTGCGGTTGCTCCTCGGGCAGTTGTGGTAGCCGTGTCTCCTCAGTTGGCAGCAGGTCCTCTGGTAGGTGCTGTTCCCAGCTGTAGTGGCTTCTCAGCTTTTTTTTTTCTTTTTTTTTACTGCAGTTGATTTCTACTTTCATGCCACTGTAATCCAATAAGATGCATGGTATGATTTCTAACTTCTTGAATTTTAGAAGACTTGCCCTATCACAGCTGTTCTCATCTTGTGGGTCGTGACCCCTTTGGGAGTGAAATGACCCTTTCATTGCGGTCGCCTAAGACTATCAGAAAACACATATATAATTACATATTGTTTTTGTGATTAATCACTATGCTTTAATTATGTTCAATTTGTAACAATGAAATTGGGGGTCACCACATCATGAGGAAATCTATTAAAGGGTCGTGGCATTAGGAAGGTTGAGAACCACTGCCTAACATGTAGTCTATCTATAAGAATATTCCATTTGCACTTCAGCAAAATATATATTTTGCTGCTTTGGGATGAATTGTTCTGTAAATATTGTTTTAATCTATCTGATCTAGGGTATCATGTAAGGTATCAATTTCCCTTTTGACTTTTTGTTTGGAAGATCTATCCATTGACAGTGGGGTATTTAAGTCCCCAACCCTCCCTGTATTACTGTTGATCTCTCCTTTAAAGTCTACTAAAATTTTAAAAGATATTCAGGTGTTCCTATATTTGGAGGATATATATTTATACGGGTTCACCTCTTGTTGGATCAATCCCTTTAGTATTATGTAGTGACCTTCTTTGTCTCTTTTATGGTGTATGTTTTGAAGTCTACTTTGTCAGATAAAAGTATTGCTAAGCCAGCTATATTTTTGTTTCTATTTGCATGGAATATTTTCCCATCCCTTAACTTTTAGCCTATGCATAACTTTTGTTATGAGGTGGGTATCTTGTATACAGCATATAAATATGGACGATATTTTCTTATCCATTCAGCTACCCTTCATCATTTTATTGGAGCCTTTAATCCATTTACATTCAAGGTTATTATTGATAGGTACTTATTGCAAAATTTTTTATGCTTATGTTCCTTTCCCTCCCTCTCTCTTTCTCTCTCTCTCTCTCTCTCTCTCTCTCTCTCTCTCTCTCTCTCTCTCTCCATATATATATATATATATATATATATATATATATATATATATATATTTCTTCTTCTTAAAGTATTACCTTTAGCATTTCTTGCAATGCTGGTTTGGTGGTAATGAACTCCTTTAGTCTTAGTCTTTTTTTGTCTGGTAAACTTTTAATTTTGCCTTCCATTTTTAAGTGATAGCTTTGCTGGATAGAGCAGTCTTGCTTGCAGGTTCTTGGTTTTCATTACTTCGAATACATTATGGCAATCCCTCTGTCCTGAAGTGTTTTTGTTGAGAAATCATCTGACAGCCTTATGGCAACACCCTTTTAGGTAACTCTTTCTATCTTGTTGCCTTTAAGATTATCTCTGTGTCTTTAATCTTTGCCATGTTAATTATGATATGTCTTTGTGTGGGTCTCTTTGGGTTCATTTTGATTGGGACCTCTGCTTCCTAAGCTTTTTTGACATTTTCCTTCACCAGGGTAGGGAAGTTTATTTTATCATTATTTCTTCACACAGGTTCTCTAGCTCTTGCTCACTTTCTTCTACTTCTCGTACACCAATGATGTAGATGTTGTTATGTTTCATGTTGTTCCAAAGTCCCCTTAAACCAGTGGTTCTCAACCTTGGCTGCACATTAGAATCACCTGGGAATCTTTTTAAAATCCTGATTTCTGGGACTCATTCCTTTGGAAATTCTGTTTCTTTGTTACTAATGTTCTCTGTTTCTTTGTTCTCTTTCTTTGATGAGGCCCAGAAATCATGATTCTAATAAGATTCCCAGGTGATTCTAATGTGCAGCCAAGGTTGAGATCCACTGCCTTAAACTATCCTCATGCTTTAAAATTACTTTTTATTTTTGTTGCTTTGATTGAATGATTCTTTTTCTATTTTGTCTTCTAATTCAGTGATTTGATACTCTGTTTCATCCAGCTTACAGACTATTTCTTCTAGTGTATTCTGTATTTCAGGTATGGCATTATTCATCTCCAACTGATTATTTTTCATGGTTTCTATGTCCTTTTTCATGCTTTGGTTCTTAATAAGTTCCTTGAGCATACTTATAACCATTATTTTGAACTCTACCTGATAAATTGTTTGCCTCAATTTCATTTAACTCTTTTTCTGAATATACCTCCTGTTTGGGGCATGTTTATTTGTCTCCCCCTTTTGGCTGTCTCTTTGTGTTTGATTCCATGTATTAGATAAAACTCTATAACTCTTTATTACTTCCAGTTTGGTGGGTTTGCCTTCTGTATTAGGTGTCCTGTGGGACAGAGTGATGCAGTCTCCTTGATCTCCTGAGGTGGGTGCTCTAGGAATGTCTCTAATGTGGATTGTTTGGCTGTTCCTATTGTGACTGGGACTTCATTACTGTTGGCCCTTTCATTGGTGAGATTCACCCTTAGGCTGGTTGACTATGAGGCTCAACCTTGACCAATGTGTGCAAACTGCTGTGCAGGTGCAGACTCAAGGCGTCTTGATAGACTCAGTGACATGATCATTAACCCTTCAGGTTGTGTGTTTAAAGGGGTCAAACTTTATCACCATGTATGAGCTGCTGTGCAGGGGATGGCCGTTCAACGTGGAGTTATTCCCAGCAGGGTCTGGAACCTGCCAGAATCCACCTTTGTCTGTGCCGTTTGTGGGCCTAGTTGAATTGAACTCTGGTGTGGTCTGAAGCCCACCACTGGTTGTGTTGGTTCTGGGTCCTTCTGGGTGGGTTTCAGATGCAAGAGGCTCTCAGACATTGTGTGTACATGTGTGTAGTTACTTCTCTGATAGTTGTTTGTGTCTATGTCTACTAGTGGACCCCCTGTTTGGGGATTACACAGTCAGGCACTTAATGATGGGAAATTAGTCTCTGCTTCAAAGCTAAACCCCTCAGGCTGCACCAGAGAACCAACTCTTGTTTCCTGTAAGGGGGCTTGCTGAAGCTTCAGTTATGGGTAGGGCCTGCAGTCTCCTCTGCAGGAGCAGGTTCACCTGCCTGGGCTCAGAGGGATAGATCAGAAGAGTCTTTGGTTGAAGATGTTGTGGGCCCAGTCCACAGGAGGGGGCTACGAACTTCCTCTCAGCCCCTGAGGCTGTCACATTTTGAATGTCTCTCTCTGAGCCTTTCTCCCATCCCCCATAGAACTGCACCCAGTGGAGCTATCCAGGACTTCACAGGGCTGAACTAAACAGTTTCCTGATGAGATGTTGTCTGCAGGTTGCAGAATTGAGGGTAGTGGGCTCTACTTCTCCTTCTTGGGGCTGCCTGGCAATACTTACATGGGGCTCAGATCAGCCTCCCAACAATGCATCACAAAGCCAAGCATTGGCCACCTGTCTCCCCAATAAAAGCCTCCCTAGGGAATATAGCCCCCAAATCCCAACTTTGGGTGGCACTGACACCTTTATGCCACCAGACCAAGCTGGAAGGGGTGGAAAATCAGCCCTGCACGAGACTCCAATCTCTCCTCACAGCCGGTCCCAGCAAGGTGGGGGCCAACATTCCCAGCTCCACTAGAGCTCTGAACTCTGCAGTGTGGGCCAAAATCACAAACCTGCACTGATCCCCCAGGCCATCAACCCAAAAGTCCGCGTAGCTCCACAGGTGGTGGGTAGGTTTCCAGCTGTGTGCTGCAGATGGGAGATACCTTTCCCCTTTGCCCAAGCAAACAATTTAGTCATTCACTGGGGCTCTGCAGAATCTTTTCCATGAATGTAGAGGGTCCCGCAGAGTCATTGCTGGGTGCAGCCTGCAGACCCTTCCATTGAACTCAAACATTGCAGTGCAGCCTCTCCAGTAGTCAGAGCCCAGGGCAAACTTCTCACACTGGGGCTGCTAACAATAGGAGCACCCCCCTCACTGGGAAGGTGCAGTCCATGTCCGCCAGACAGACAGAGTCCCCCTGGCTCCCCATGTGTGATGCTACATGGACTCTTTTATTCCATCTCTGATGCTCTGGGTTTGGGGTCCCTGCATGGGGTTGAAACCCCACACTGCCAGGGGAGGGCGCTTTGCAGCTGTGATATCCCTCTGGTCTCAGCCACTGCACCTGCTCAACGGGGGTATCCCTTTCCCAACACTACTCCTCTTACCACTGTCGACGTGGCTTCTTCATTGCTCCTTAGATATAATATTTCCAATCATCTACACCTCACTTGGTTTTTCAAGTTGATTGCACAGTATTTATCTCTAAATCTTGTCCCTGGCTGGGATAAATGGCTTGCTGCCTCCAGCTACTTCCCATCTCGCTTCCCTAGAATTCCCCTTTTTAAAGGCTGAACCATAAATATTCCATTGCCTGTATATATCACATTTTGCCTCTCCATTCACTACCCATGGACAGTAGGGTTGTATTCACATTTCAGCTATTGTGAATAAATTTGCTATGAACATGTGTATACAAATATCATCTATTTGAGACCCCGTTGTCATTTTTTGAGTATGTACTCCGAAGTGGAATTGCTGGGTTATATGGTAATTCTATATTTACTTTTTTGAGGAAATTCCACACTGTTTACCAAAGCGGCTGTAGTATTTTACATTCCTACCAACAGTGCACAATCTTTCCGAACTGTCCACATTGTGGCCAACACTTGTTATTCTCTGGTTTTCGATAATAGCCATCCTAGTGGATGTGAGATGGAATCTCATTGTATTTTTTAAGTCTTTTTTTTTTAAATTTAAGCATAATTAACTTAAAATATTCTATTAGGTTCAGTTGTAGAACATAGTGACTTGATATTTATATACATTACGAAGTGATCAGCATGACAAATAGTTCTTGTGTCCCTCTGTCACCATACAAAGTAATTGCAATATTCCTGACTACATTCTCTGTGCTGCTTGGTATATTCTAGTGACTTGTTTATTTTATAACTGGAAGTTTGCATCCTTTAATCCCCTTCACCCATTTTTACCATTCTCCCACTCACATCTCTCTAGAAACCACCAGTTTGTTTTCTGCTTCTATGAGCCTGTTTTTGTTTTGTTTATTCATTTGTCCTGCTTTTTATTTATTTTCATTTGTTAAAAATTTTATTGATTTTTAAAATATATTTTATTGATTTTTTTTACAGAGAGGAAGAGGGAGGGATAGAGAGTTAGAAACATCAATGCGAGAGAAACATCTATCAGCTGCCTCCTGCACACCCCTTACTAGAGATGTTCCCACAACCAAGGTACATGCCCTTGACGGAATCAAACCTGGGACCTTTCAGTCCACAGGCCGATGCTCTACCCCCGAGCCAAACTGGTTAGGCCTATTTTTATTGATTTTTAGAGAAAAAGGAAGGGAGAGGATGAAAGAAACATCAATGTGAGAATGGGACATCATTCAGCTGCCTCCTGTACAGCCCTATGGTGGATCGAGCTCACAACCCTGGCATGTGCCCTGACTTGGAATCGAACCAGTAACCATTTGGTGCATAGGACAATGTCCAACCTACTGAGCCACACCGACCAGAGCTATCTTGCATTTTAGATTCCACATCCAGTAATATCATGTACCACTTTCGTCACTTACTATAATACCCTCCAGGGCCATCCATTTTGGCACAAATGGCAAGATGTCATTCTTTTATATGGTTGAGTAATATTCTATTTTATTTTTCATATGTGTTTGTCTTTACATTATACACATCTACTATATTCATTCATTTATTAATGGACACTTAGGTCGCTGTCATATTTCTTTTTATCTGTATATTCATTTTCTTTGGATAAATAATCATAAGTGGAATTGCTGGGTTGTATGATGGTTCTACTTTTAATTTTTGAAAAATCTCATTGTTGTTTAGATTATCATTTCCCTAAGAGACATTATTTCTTTCTACAGTTTTGAACCTAACAAATAGCCCTGGGCCCTGGCCCCGACACTGGAGTCACCTGCCTTGGGCATGTTGAACCGACCCTCCCTTTCCTTGAGAATCTTTGCAGCCTGTGTCTCACTAAACTCCAGTATAACCACCTGTCAGTGGTCTGAGCACCCAACTCCCCAGTAGCTGTCCTTCTAAGTACACATATAAGGAGGTGCCTTATCTTTCATATAAACTACATCTTTTATAAATATAAAATGATTGATTTCTGATAAATGACACTCTGCCCTTTATAATTAATACTCACCTATTAAAATAAGATTATTCATTTTTTCAAATGATAAAATAATAATGTCTACTTACTAGTAAAAATGCAATACCCAGATTTTTAAGAGTAATGAGCTTGTCCTTATAGTAAATGAAACAATTATGTTTTCTTATTAATTGTACAGACATAGTCCTTTAAGAATGTAATATGCTTTTAAACATGCAGTGAGCTTTGCCTTTCAAAATACCCAGATCATACATATCCTGTGGACAGAAAGTGATCCAGCCTTTAATAAAAGTGTCCTTTCCTGTGGAAGTGTAATAATCTTGTAGTGATGGCAACAAGAGGAATAAGACCACATATACCAACTTAGATGTATCTCAGACACACGATATTCAGTAAAAGAAGCAGCATGGATCCATGTGTCTGACCTACGTAGTGTGTGTAGGTAAGTACAGAGGATGACAGAATAGTCCCACTGAGTCCTGTGTTTTCTGAAGTGACAACCCCAGTATGACCCTCTGACCCCCAGTGTGAGGACAGTGCATATCCCTTAGGGTCATTCCAGAGATGGAGTGAAGAGAGACATGAAAATCCAGGAGGGCTTGACCCTCCAAAAGGACACCAGTGTCCCTTCTCCATGGAAATTCACTCAGGATTTTGTGACTTTAGTATCTTGTGCAAAAATTGATCATTTATCATCATCATTGGAGTTTGTGATTTTCAGGTCCCTCAACATGTCATACATGAAGCGATTTTAAGTGTGGGTTCTTCTTGGTTACATAGCAATAGATATCAGGAAGGAGACCATCCCATGATTCCTACATGTTGACAGGGCTGGAATTATTCACATTTTACAGACAATGAAACCGAAGGGACTGTATTCACTTCCCAGCATGATATTACTCACCAGTGAGTAATTAATTGCTTATTTGAGCAATGAGCACAATTTCTTCACAGGCTTATAGTGGTTGGAGGAGACACAAAAGTATCAGTAGCTGATATTGTAGTGATGAGGGAGAAGCAATCAACAAATGAACAAGCAGCATTTCCAAAGGGGTGTGAAGGAGAGAGGGAGTGGTTGGATTGGGATTTATTTTTTTATATAAAACTAGAGGCCATGTGCACAAAATTTGTGCACTCGTTGTGGGGCGTCACTCAGCTCAGATTGCTAGAGGGTGCATACCATGCTGAGGGACCCCACCGGTGCACGATCAGGGCCTGGGAAGGACACAAGAGGTTGGCCAGCCCGAATGGGACTGTGGGAGGGCTCCAGGGCATGTCTGGCCCATCTCGCTCAGTCCTGATCGGCCGGACCCCAACAGCAAGCTAACCTACCAGTCATAGCATCTGCCCTCTGGTGGTCAGTGCACGTCATAGTGACTGGTTGATCGGACGACTGTCTGCCCCCTGATGGTCAGTGAATGTCATAGTGAGTGGTTGAATGACCTTAGAATATCATTAGCATATTACACTTTGATTGGTTGAACGGACAGCCAGACACTTAGCATATTATCCTTTTATTATATAGGATGGTCAAGGAAATGCTTAAAGATTATGTGACATTTGAGAAAGACCTAGAGAGGGAGAAAGGGTTCATGTAGGTCTTTGGAGAAAGAGAAAATGGCCAAGGCAAAGACTCTGTGCCAAGAGGATGCTTGCCATGTTTGAAGGTCAGGAAGCCACTGTGGCCAGAATAGAAGAGATGAGGTGAATGGCATGAGAAGTGGAGATAGGGACCAGATTTTTTTAGGGATCTGCTATCAAAGGGTGATCTGCAAGGTGATAAAGAGCCTGGGACAGAAAGTAGACCAACCACATTGTTCAGTGTCCTGTTTATTTCACCTGATATGTTCTTCATTGCAAGACTTTCTCAAATAAAGAACTGAGTTGCTTGACCTTCTGGTGGAAATGCCCTGTCTTATTCAGAACAGCCCTTTGAGCATCGCTAATGTGGGACCTTGGAGCTGTGATTGAGTTGTGAGTGACAAGAGGGCCTTGGGAAGAAAAGGGATGACTTGACTTGGGTTTTTAAATAATTCAACTCTAAGAATTCACAGGTCCTACTCTGGGGAAATGGCTATAAGGTGGGTTAAGGAGGCAGCATTAAAACCAGTTAGAAGACTGTTACAATAACCTCTAGTAGGAGTGATGGTGGCTTGGACTTGAGTGTTCGTGTTCTAGCTGTACTGTGTACACTGACTGCATGTGTGCTGATGGACTAGAGATTACTGTGAGAGCAAGGGAGGCATCAAGAATAATGCCAATATTTCTGAGCTGAGCACCTGGAAGGATGGCATTGATCTTGACAAGTGGAAGGTTCAAGGAGGATCAGGTTGGGAGGTGGGGAGAATAAAGGTCTTGGTTGTGCACATGTTACACTAAAGGTACCCCAATGCTGTGTAGGAGAGATGCCCCAGATTGGCTTAACTCATTCTTTCCAAAATCCCTTGGAAAACACAAAGAAAACAGAGAAACTGAAGGCAGTAATTTCCTGAATCTCTGACAACAGATTCAGTGTCTGAGTCTGGAAGAGGGAAGTGGTGTTGTGAGTTGTATGTTGTTCCTCCCTCAGCACTCAGTCCATGGGGCTGGTGGGTCCTAAAGTCTTTAGGGGGCTCTTGCGTGAGACCAATTCAGTCCATTTCCCAGTGTTTTCACCTGGGAAGTAACAGGTATTCCCTGGAAAATCTCCAATTCTGTCCTTGGAGACCATTCTCAAAGCTGCAACTTCAGTCAGCTCCCATGTATATAAGTAAATAAATAAATTTTATTTTTTTAAAATATATTTTATTGATTTTTTACAGAGAGGAAGGGAGAGAGATAGAGAGTCAGAAACATCGATGAGAGAGAAACATCGACCAGCTGCCTCCTGCACATCCCCCGCCGGGGATGTGCCCGCAACCCAGGTACATGCCCTTGACCGGAATCGAACCTGGGACCTCTCAGTCCGCAGGCCGACGCTCTATCCACTGAGCCAAACCGGTTTCGGCGTAAATAAATAAAATTTAACTTAAATAATACTTTCCTTAAAAGGAAGACAGATCATTTATGGACTGGTTCATAAACCAAAGATTACAGTTTTTTAATTCTATGTTCCTGATATCAAAAACCAAACAACGACATAGAACATGTCATTGCCTATCATATGTCATTCGGACAAAGAACCAAGAAGTTTGAGTTTCTCAGACAAACCTTAATCAGTATGTAAGACACCAGAGGGGCCATATTGTGTTGATTTGATCACTCAAAACATTAAAAATATTTTAACTTTTCCTGTAGGAGAAACATGAAATTGTTATCCTGTGTCTAATATTCACACTATGAACAAACTCCGTTCCAGGCTCCCTCTCCTTGGATGTTCTTTCCTGTATGCATGTGTGACAACACTGGATGGTGCTGTGATAAGGTCTGTGTCTCAATGTTCTTTTCAAAGTGATCACAGGGAATTTTCAGGCTTCCCTGTCTGGGCCCTGCTGAGGACATTGTCCCAAACAATGACAGCTCCCCTAGATGGAACCAAAGTCTTCTCTAAACAAAGTGCTTTGATGCTACTTACTGATTTTTCCCCACTTTAAGCATTATCTAATCCAAGTTCTTTCCTCTATGAAGATGAGGACTCAGGTGCTTTCTGTCCCATTGTCATCATCACCAACACACACACACACACACACACACACACACACACACACACACACACACACACTCTTCTTATCCTGTCTCCCCAGTACTTTCCTGAAGACCAGTATTTAGTGTAGACTTTATTGTATCTGTTTAATGCTATTCACATTTAAGCCAACTTTCTGTGATTTCTTTAAATTCAAATCTCTGAAATACATCATAGATGGAGAACCTTCCTCTTCTAGCTGCAGGAGCGGGAGAGGGGTAGTCCTGCTCATTAGAGTATGGAAAGACAAAACCCCTTCACATTCCTTTTCAGCTCCTCTAGGTTACTTTTTGGTGGTGCCGCCCTCTGGTGGTCACATTACAATTTGCACCTCATAAATAGGGACAAAACTTTTTTTTTTTTTTTTTTATTGCTTAAAGTATTACAAAAAGTATTACATATGTCTCCTTTTTCTTCCCCCGCCCTTGACAATCCCCTGGCCTCCCCTATCCCCCAGTGTCTTATGTCCATTGGTTATGCTTATATGCATGCATACAAGTCCTTTGGTTGATCTCTTACCCACACCCCTCCTGCCCTCCCACCCTCCCAGACCTTCCTGCTGTAGTTTGACAGTCTGTTCGAGGCAGCTCTGCCTCTGTATCTAATTTTGTTCATAAATTTATAATGGTCTTTATTATCCAGAAATGAGTGACATCACGTGGTATTTTTCCTTCATTGACTGGCTTATTTCACTTAGCATAATGCTCTCCAGTTCCATCCATACTGTTGCAAATGGTAAGAGTTCCTTCTTTTTCATAGCAGCATACTATTCCATCGTGTATATGTACCACGGTTTTCTAATCCATTCATCTACAGATGGGCACTTTGTCTGTTTCCAGATCTTAGCTATGGTGAATTGGGCTGCTATGAACATAGGGACGCATATATCCTTTCTGATTGGTGTTTCTGGTTTCCTGGGATATATTCCTAGAAGTGGGATCACAGGGTCAAATGGGAGTTCCATTTGTAGTTTTTTGAGGAAACTCCATACTGTCTTCCACAGTGGCTGCACCAGTCTGCATTCCCACCAGCAGTGCACGAGTGTTCCTTTTTCTCCCCATCCTCTCCAGCAATTGTCATTTGTGGATTTGTTGATGATAGCCAGTCTGACAGGTGTGAGATGGTACCTCATTGTTGTTTTGATTTGCATCTCTCGGATGATTAGTGACTTTGAGCATGTTTTCATATGTCTCTTGGATTTCTGAATGTCTTCTTTTGAAAGGTGTCTATTTAGATCCTTTGCCCATTTTTTGATTGGATTGTTTATCTTCCTTTTGTTAAGTTGTATGAGTTCCCTATAAATTTTGGAGATTAGGCCCTTATCAGATATGACATTGGCAAATATGTTTTCCCACACAATGGGTTTTCTTGTTGTTTTGTTGATGGTTTCTTTTGCTGTGCAGAAGCTTTTTATTTTGATGTAGTCCCATTTGTTTATTTTCTCTTTAGTTTCCAATGTTCTAGGAGCTGTATCGGTGAAGAAATTGCTTTGGGATATGTCTGAGATTTTGTTGCCTTTGGATTCTTCTAGTATTTTTATGGTTTCCCATCATACATTTAAGTTCTTTATCCATTTTGAGTTTATTTTTGTGTATGGTGTAAGTTGGTGGTCTACTTTCATTTTCTTGCATGTATCTGTCCAGTTTTCCCAACACCATTTATTGAAGAGACTATCTTGACTCCATTGTATGTTCTTCCCTCCTTTGTCAAATATTAATTGAGCGTATTGGTTGGGGCTGATTTCTGGGCTCTCTATTCTATTCCATTGATCTATATGTCTGTTCTTTTGCCAGTACCAGGCAGTTTTGAGAACAGTGGCTTTGTAATACAACTTGATATCTGGTATTGAGATCCCACCTACTTTGTTCTTTCTCAGGATCGCTGCAGCTATTCAGCATCATTTTTTATTCCAGATGAATATTTGGAGAGTACGTTCTAGGTCTGTGAAATATGCCATTGGTATTTTAATGGGAAGTGCGTTGAATTTATAGTTTGCTTTGGGAAGTATGGACATTTTAATGATGTTGATTCTACCAATCCAAGAACATGGTATGTTCTTCCTTCTGTTTATGTCTTCCTCTATCTCTTTTTTCAACGTCCTGTAGTTTTCTGAGTAGAGGTCTTTTACCTCTTTAGTTAAGTTTATTCCTAGGTAGCTTAATTTTTTTGGTGCGATGGTAAACGGGATTGCTTTTTTAGTCTCTCTTTCTGCACATTTACTATTGGTGTATAGAAATGCCATAGATTTCTTGGCGTTAATTTTATATCATGATACATTGCCAATTCTTTTATTAAGTCTAATAGTTTATTGATGGAGTCTTTAGGGTTTTTTAAGTATAATATCATGTCATCTGCAAATATGGACACTTTTACTTCTTCTTTTCCAATTTGGATGCCTTTTATTTCTTCTTGTCTAATTGCAATGGCTAATACTTCCAGTACTATGTCGAACAGGAGTGGTGAGAGTGGGCATCCCTGTCTTGTTCCTGTTCTTATGGGAAATGGTGTTAGTTTTTGTCCATTGAGTATGATGTTGGCTGTGGTTTTGTCATATATGGCTTTTATTATGTTGAGGTATGATCCTTCAATTCCCACATTGCTGAGAGTTTTTATCAAAAATGGGTGTTGAATTTTGTCAAACGCTTTTTCTGCATCAATTGATATGACTATGTGGTTTTTTTCTTTCAATTTGTTTATGTGATGTATCACGTTTATTGATTTGCGGATATTGTACCATTCTTGCATCCCTGGGATAAATCCTACTTGGTCGTGGTGTATGATCTTTCTGATGTACTGCTGGATCCGATTTGCTAAGATTTTGTTGAGGATTTTGGCATCTATGTTCATAAGGGATATTGGCCTATAATTCTCTTTCATTGTGTTGTCTTTACCTGGTTTTGGTATTAGGGTGATGCTGGCTTCATAGAATGAGCTTGGAAGTGTTCCTTCCTCTCGAATTTTTTGTAGTAGTCTGAAAAGTATAGGTTTTATTTCTTCCTTGAATGTTTGGTAAAACTCCCCTGTGAAGCCGTTTGGTCCTGGGCTTTTGTTTGCTGGAAGCTTTTTGATGACTGCTTCAATTTCTTCCATAGTTTTTGGCCTATTGAGATTTTTAGATTCTTCCTGATTAAGTTTTGGAATGTTGTATTTTTCTAGGAATATGTCCATTTCCTCCAGGTTATCTAGTTTGTTGGAGTAGAGTTGTCCATCGTATTTTTTAACAATCATTTGTATTTCTGTGGGATCTGTTGTTATTTCGCCTCTATCATTTCTGATTTTGTTGATTTGGGTCCTTTCTCTTTGCTTCTTGGTGAGACTGGCTAGAGGTTTGTCAATCTTGTTTATCCTTTCAAAGAATCAGCTCTTGGTTTCATTGATTTTCTGTATTGTTTTTTTGTTCGCTATGTCATTTATTTCTGCTCTAATCTTTATTATCTCCTTCCTTCTGCTCACTCTGGGATTTTCTTGTTGCTCTCTTTCTATTTCTTTGAGCTGTAGATTTAGATGATTTATTGCCAAATTTCTTGTTTGTTGAGATAGGCCTGTAGAGCTATAAACTTCCCTCTCAGGACTGCTTTGATTGTGTCCCAAAGGTTTTGGATTGTTGTGTTTTCATTTTAATTAGTTTCCAGGATGTTTTTAATTTCTTCTTTGATCTCATTGGTAACCCAATCAATATTTAATAACGTGCTATTTTGCTTCCAAGTGTTTGAGTTGTTTTTGTTGTAGTTTATTTCTTATATTATGGCCTTGTGATCTGAGAAGATGCTTGGTATGATTTCAATCTTCGTGAATTTGGGGAGACTTTGTTTGTGACCCAATATGTGGTCTATTTTTGAAGATGTCCCATGAACACTTGAGATGAACGTATATTTTGGTGCTTTGGGGTGAAGTGTTCTAAAGATGTCAATTAAGTCCATCTGATCTAGTGAGTCATTTAGGATTGCTGTTTCTTTGCTGAGTTTTTGTCTAGCGGATTTATCCAGTGATGTCAGTTGTGTATTAAAGTCCCCTACTATGATTGTATTGTTGTCGATCTCTCCCCTGATATCTTCCAGGAGTTTTCTTATGTATGTGGGTGCTCCTGCATTGGGTGCATATATGTTTATCAGGGTTATATCCTCTTGTTGTATTAATCCCTTTAGTATTATGAAGTGGCCTTTCTTATCTCTTGTTATGGCCTTCACTTTGAGGTCTATTTTGTCCGATATAAGTATTCCTACCCCAGCTTTTTTTTTTCATTTCCATTTGCCTGAAAGATATTTTTCCATCCCTTCACTTTCAGTCTGTGTGAGTCCCTTCTAATGAGGTGGGTCTCTTGTATACAGCAAATATATGGGTCATGTTTTTTTTTTTTTTTTTTTTTTTTTTTTTTATCCATTCAGCCACTCGACGTCTTTTGATTGGAGCATTTAGTCCATTTACATTTAAAGTTATTATTGAAAGGTACTTGTTTGTAGCCATTTCTATTTTTTGTGTGTGTGTGTGGCTGTTTTCTTTCTGGGCTTTTTAGTTCTTATTTTTACACCAGTCCCTTTAGCATTTCTTGGATTGCTGGCTTGGTGGTGATAAACTCCCTTAGCCTTTTTTGTCTGTGAAGCTTCTTATTTCCCCTTCAATTTTGAATGATAGCCTTGCTGGTTAGAGTATTCTTGGATTCAGTCCTTTGCTTTGCATCACTTTGTAAATTTCTGTCCATTCTTTTCTGGCCTGATGTGTTTCTGTTGAGAAATCATTTGATCATCTGATGGGGGATCCTTTGTAGGTAACTCTCTGTTTCTCTCTTGCAGCCTTTAAGATTCTGTCTTTGTCTTGTACATTTGCCATCATTATTATGACGTGTCTTGGTGTGGGTCTTTTGGGGTTCATCTTGCCTGGGACTCTCTGTACTTGTGTAACTTTTTTCTTCCCCATATCAGGGAAGTTTTCTGACATTATTTCTTCAAATAGATTTTCTAATCCTTGCTGCTCTTCTTGTCCTTCTTGCAGCCCTATTATGCGTATGTTACTTTGTTTCATGTTGTCCCGAAGCTCCCTTAGGCTCTCCTCCTGCTTTTTAATTCTTTTCTCCAGTTGCTGTTCAGATTGAGCTTGTTTCTCTGCCTTAGCTTCTAATTCACTAATTCGATCCTCTGCTTCTTCTAGTCTGCTGTTGAAACTTTCCATGGTGTTTTTGATTGTAGCTATATCACTTTTCATTTCTTCCTGATTCTTGCATAGGTTGTTGATTTTCTCATCCATCCGGTGAATGAATTGTACAACCATTATTCTGAATTCTTTTTCTGTCATGTTGCATGCTTCAACTTCATTAATGTCCTTTCTTGGTGACTCCTCATTGTCTTTTCTCTGGGTGTTGTTTCGTCTCTTCATTCTGATTATCTCCCGACGTTTCAAACGTCGAGTTGTGTGGGCCTGGGCCGTGTGCAGTGGTAGCCTCCCACCACCCTAGTGTCACTGAAGTGCTCTGACACTAAGATGTGTGGTTGTTGTGGGTTGGTGGCAACCAGGCTCGCTCAGAGTCAGTGTTGTCAGTGCTCAATGTGGCCTCGTATGCGCCCTTAGAATCAGGGACCCTGCCTGCATCGTGCTGAAACAGAGACTCCCTAAAGCGTGTTGAAAACCAGAGCCCCCTAGCGTGTGCCAGGAGTCAGAGTTCCCCAGAATCCAGTATCAGAGTCTCTGTTGCTTCACGTGACCTTGCCTTGAGAATCAGGGTCCCAGTGTGCCCTTGCATTAGGAATTGGAGTCACTGGGTCTTAGTATGAATGCACAGGAAATCAGGATCTCAGGCGCAGGTGAAAAGAAACACAGTCAAGTCACTGGTGCTTGGTGCTGCCACCTGCCCAGAGAATCAGGGTCTCTGGGCCTGTGATATGTGGGACAAATTCCAGGTGTTTGTGTGATTGTTCCCAGCCCAGGGCTCAGAAGCCGGCAGTGCGCCTAGGCTCAGTTCCTGGGGTTCGCGCGTTTGCTTCCAGCCCAGGGCTCAGAAACTGGCAGTGCGCGCGTAGGATCAGTTGCAAGGTGCTCCTGCACTTCCAGGCTAAAGTTCCTGGAGCACTGAGGCCCCGGCAAGGGGTGGGTTTATCAGTTAGTTACTCTGGCTCTGCCCACAAGCCTGCGGGAGCGGGGGATGGGCTCTGTTACTCACGGATCTGCCCCGGGGATTTCTGAACTTTTGGTGTCTGCAGATCTGTAGCTGTCGTCACAGGTCTCTGTCCCCAGTGGCTGCAGGGTCCTGGTATGCTTCTGAGATCAGACTGGGTGGTGCTGAGGCCAGGATCCTAGTCTCAAGCAGCTCTGTTTCCCAAGATTGCGTGGTCACAGTTCCTGTGCTGCCCGCCAAGGAGTGTCTGCTCAGGGAGCGGGACTCCACTACCTAAGACTGCCCGGTTTAGCAGCCCCTTAGAAGAACTGCAGAATCTAACTGTCCCTAGCTCATACACACACACCACACACGTCGACACACTCCTCTATCACTTCCTTGCACTCTCACACTCTCTCCCTCCCTACCTTCCTGCTGGTCGCCATTTTGGAAGTCCCAAAACTTTTTTCTTAAAATAAAAATTTTTAAATTGATTTTAGAGAGGAAGGGAGATGTAGAGATAGATAGAAACATCAATGATGAGAGAGAATCATTGGCTTCCTCCTGCATGGCCCATACTGGGGATCGAGTTTGCAACCTGAGCATGTGCCCTGAGTGGGAATGGAACCATGAACTCCTGGATCATAGGTGGACTCTCATCCACTGAGCCACGCCGGGCAGGCTCAAACTATTTTTTTCAAGGCTGGGGTCTCTGCCAGAGACATAAGCAAGTAAAGTGAGTGTCATTAAGAATTTCAATAATGGTGGGTTAGGACGCATATGTAATACCTTAATCAGTAAAGAAAAAAAAAAAGAATTTCAAAATGGCAAAAGCTAAGTATTAAACCTACTCCTGGCCTTTCTAAATGACTTTACAGATTGGAATCTAATGAAGGTGGTCATCCCTAGCAGGGCAAAGGATGTGTTCATCCTTTAGGTTAATTTCCGCCCAAATTTAAGTCATAAAATACGTGGAGACCTATAGTCATCCTCAATGTGAGAACTAGAGACTGTCCCACTAAAAATGAACAAAACGATAAGATTTCTAAGTGCGTAAGTAAGACATGTGCGCTCTGAAGGGTGGACGTGGATGCCTGCTGCTGTTGAAGTTCTAAGACAATGGCATCAGTGATGACAGTGACAGCAGTGTCAGCATCAGTTCTAATGATCAGCAGTTTAAGCAAACTATGAGCTGTAAGGACATCCACGACTATGACCATTCAAGGGTCTGACACATCTACGGGGCTTTCATGGCTCCAATAGTGTGGGCCATGCTGGACGGTACTCTCCAGAGTAAAGGAGAAGTTGCTGTGCTTGTACCTTCATCTAATCGATGTTAGGAGAATGAAAGGTGCTTTGTTAAGACTCTTGTGATACCTCATACAGAATGACATGCACATTCCTATGGTTTGGAGCAAAGACATGTCTTCAAAGGCAATCGAGCAACAGACGTTGACTAGCTTCTAGGCCTCAGGAGAGACTGAAAGTCTGAACATGGGCTGTAAGGTGACTCAGTAGCCAGAATTGCTCATCATGATCTGGGTTCTATCACACAAACCAACAGAAGGTAAGGTGGGGAGAAAAGCATCCATCTCAGATGGAAGTGACACATCCTGAATTAGATGAGTCAGGTGGCCAAGACCATGGGCACCTACCACTCCAGCTTTGTGACCTGTCACAGAGCTCTCACCTGTGGAATCACAGGAAGTTCATTTTTACTGGTCAAGAAAGAAGGAAAAGGCTCCACTCGCTCCAGTTTATCCTGGCCCTCATTCCCCCTCCACCAAAACACACTGTCAGCTACTCCCTTGCCTGTCCCTAGGCTCCTAGTCAGACTTACTCACTGACACAGAAATGCACTGGGACACGGCTAACTTGTTGACTTAGCTGAGCCATGTCTAGTGGTATGAAAATTAAATATGTCCTTTCAGGTTTCTCCCAGGTCATGTAGAAACTACTACCTCTGGGCAGTGCTTTCAGATCGAGCTGCACATGTCTCTACTGGGTCAAAACTGGAGACTGGATACCTCAGGCGCCCAATTTTGTCTTCAACTCCAAGCCTACCCTGCATTCCCCACCTTACCCCGGTTCCATACAACCCCTTTTCTAGGCTGACTACCCTGTACTCCAACTCCCTTCCTGATACAAATCCCAAACCCCCAGGAATCATCTACTATGTTCATAGTGTCCCTATTCTACAATCACTCATTGCTCTTCACCAAGTGGATGCTCATCTCCTTCCTCCCCTTGCCCCTATCACATGTCCTCTACCAGCCTGGTGTTCCCTCTTGTCCCAATGTCAGGGCAATATACAGAGTCTTCAACTACCTTGTCATTTCCCTTACCCTGTGTCTCGCCCTTCATGCCCATCCAAGTCTAAGAGAATGGCACTCCCCCACCCTTCGCTGCACCAGCTCCAGTGGTTTCTTCCTCAATAACTAAGTTGGCCTCTCACTCATAATTCTAAACTCCATTCTGAGTCCCCCAAAAGCCCTGTTCCATGGCACCCAAAGTCCCTTTGAACCCTTATAATGCCTAACATCCAAACCTTCCCATGCTTTATAATTTCTCATCCTGACTCTGAGAAGACACCATCCCTCCATGTCCCCCCTCATGCCCACCTTTTCTTATCCACAATCATTCTCTGGGCAGGCCTCCAAGGATTTCAGCTAAATACCACAGAGGCCGCAAGGAGCAGAAAGGAAATCGAACCAGAAGAGACATTTATTTCTGATTTCCCACGTTCTGGTTATGGACTTTCTAAGAACAGGCACATGGAGATTATGAAAACAACAAAGAATGGTAAAGAAGAAAGAAAGAAAGAAAGAAAGAAAGAAAGAAAGAAAGAAAGAAAGAAAGAAAGAAAACAACAAAGAATGAGGACAGTGATGTCTGGCCTTGGCCCCAGGTCACAGAGGGCCCAAAATAAGATTGTAAACTGCAGGCCTTCACGCGATTGACATGACAAAGATCCTGGATATTTACCGGAGTTCTAGAGATTTATGACATAATATTTTTAACATCTCTGTGACCTATCCCTTGAAAGTGCAGTTAAAATGCATGTGGAATGAGAATACTCTTAATGGTTAGCCTGCTGTCAGGAGCCCTCAGATTCTGGGACAAAGGCCACTCCAAGGCAACCTTGGGCCACGGAATGATCTGGGCAGTCAGGTCATCAGTTTTGGAGGGTAAGTCAGAAGTGAGGGAGGCAAGTTAGAAACATTTATTTGGAGGATTATAGCCAGATAAAGAAATACTGGAAAATTGGAAAATTGGGCAAATTGAAAGAGGCAAGAAACACTTTATTGAAGACCAACCATGCAATAGGACAGTGAGACTGAGCTCAACACCTTAAAAATAAAAGGCTGAGTAGATTTTAAGAATGGCAGCAGGAATCATAGGCATCTGTGTTTGCTAGTTGGCTTTAGACAAAAGAAAAGTAAAACTTCTCATGAAATCCTGACAGGAGTTCCTTTCACTTCTTGGCTGTAAATGTCCTCACCCAAGTTAGGATGCTACCCTCCCTTAGAGACTGGAACACAGGGACACCATGAGGATTAATTTTCAAAAGGGTGGGCCCAGGCTCTTGAGACAGATATTCTGTGGGACATAACACTGGCAAGAAGTTTTAAGGAGACTTACGTATATTTCAAAAGGGCAAAGAAAAAATCTGCAATTGCAAATTGGGATTACATTTCTGAAGAAAATGCTCTCAAACAATGGAGGTCAGAGGCCTGCAGTCAGGAAGAACCCATCTAAATATAAGTGACTCTGAGGCAACATGAAGGCACACCCGGTCATAACAAAACGGCTTTCTGCACAGTGGAGGGAAACACCATTAAATGTCTTTCAGACAAGATCCAGTTTGCATCTTCATCAGTTCCTGCATTTATAAGCAGGTGAAAAATAATCTGAGAATCCCTGAACAGAGCCAGGATCTGATCTCCCAGAAGGCTGTGGTACTGGAATTTTCCATAGAGACATTACATTACATTTCCCTCTATAGTCACCTTCCTTTTGATCAAACGAAATCTCCAAGGAAGAAGAGTATTTTTGGTCCTACATCATGGCTGGTGTCACTTAATTTGGCTGATTAGTGACCTAAGTGCAGAGGAATGCCATTCACACATAGTTTGCTCTGCTGCATAAGTTTCTATGAAACCTAAGATGGAAGTTCTAACAACCTCTTGAGGCTAGGAAGCCTCACCTTCACTATTCACCTGCAGTCTCTCTAGCTTTGGGAGATGCCCTCTTCCCCAAGAGATTCCAAAATACCCATCAACCAAACCTAGCCCCATAAAGAGTGAAGTCATTTATAATTCTCAAGATTTCAATCTGAACTAGGATATTTGAGCCAAAGCCTTCGTTGTATTACCAGCATTTCCAATTATTTATTATTTACAAGGAAAACAGTATCCTACTGAACTTATGGAAATCAATCCGCTGCCACAAAAATGAAAAGTATTTAAGAGGGCTTTAGAAATATTTGGGGAGAAGTAAAAGAGGAAGAAAAAGATCAGTGTTGATACCCTCATGGGAGTCTTCCTGTATATTCTTGCTGTCCAAAACAGTGTCCAGGTACCCTCCACAGGACCCATTGGAGAAGGGACAGAGCTTAGACTCCTGGAAGCTTATCACATGCTCCCACTGGTCATCACAAACCACTGCCATTGCTGGGAGGGACTCGGTGTCACCTTCACTGTGGAGATGGTGCAAATGGGACCAACCAGAGGTGGGATCTGGTGTGGAATGTGAGCTTCAGTGAACAATAACCTCACTGTTAGCTCTCATTTTTGAGCATTTATTGACTGAGTTCAAGTCTTCTAAGGACTTTCCACCTTTACAACAAATTTATTTCAAGGTGAAAGAAATTTATTCAGGGTTTAATAACATAGAGGAGGAAAGCAGGGCCACTAATATTTTACATCCAGCTCAACCACTTCACTTTCAGCAGAACTGATGGGGTTGGACACTTCACACTGGTAGTTCCCAGCATCTGCCCCCCTTGACAGGGTCAATGGTGAGGGTCCTGTTGTTCCAGGACAGCTTCATGCTCTTACAGACTCATGTTATTGAAGAACCACTGGGTGAGGATCACAGATGAGTAACAGGTCAAGTCCACAGCATTCTCATGCTTTTTGACAGTCTTGCTCTCTTGGAGGATCAGCACTCTTGTGGGCTCTGCGAAAAGACCAAGGACTGATTCAGAGTGGGCTTGGGACTTGGGGTCCTGCTATAATATGAGACATCTCAGCCACTCATAGTTCCCAGTGAGCTCTGTAAAGGTCCCAGAAGATGGTCCTGACCTCTGCAGAAGTACAATTGTCTTTGTTCAGGTGACAATGTGTAAGGAGAGGGCTGCAATTCTTCTCTGACCCAACATAACCCCAGGGTGACCCGTGACCTGTTCCCCAGACATTTCTATAATATCAGCATAGGGAACACCTTCCACATTGATGTTTCCTATGACCTCATCATCAGGTAGCATTTTTCTCTCATGAGCTTTTATTAATTATTTCTGTCATTAACTTCAAAAAAGATTAGGTCCCACTCTTTATGTAAAATTCCATGTATGTTGTGGAAGGCAGGCTGCCACCTCCGTCCATCTCTGAGGCCAAGGAAACTTTATGGAAAGTAAAAAGGCATTTGCCTCTTTTTAAATAATTCAATTGGCAATAAAGATTGCCCAACCCAGTCTTCATGATCTTGGAAGTGGAGAAGTTCCCGCTAAATGACTTTTCAGTTTAAAAGGACTTTATTTCCTGGCCTGCAGATTGAATATCAAGGTAAAATAAGTGTCTAGAGAGAAGTGGTTATAGTTTTAACAAAAGACAGGAGCTGTAGGAATAGAAGAAAACTATTCAATATGATAAAGGCTACACATGAAAGCGCACATTCCATGGAGAAATTTGGAAAATGTTACTAACATCATGAGCAAGACAAGGATGCTGTTTTTCTTTGTTTTTTTTTTTTTTAATATATTTTATTGATTTTTGACAGAGAGGAAGGGAGAGGGATAGAGAGTTAGAAACATGGATGACAGAGAAACATCAATCAGCAGCCTCCTGCACACTTCCTACTGGGGTTGTTCCCACAGCCCAGGTACATGCCCTGGAAGAGAATTGAACCTGGAACCCTTCAGTCCTCTGGCCAATGCTCTATCCACTGAGCCAAAATGGTTAGGGCGAGGATGCTGTTTTTCCTACTTATTCACTATAGTACTGGAAAAACTGGCTGGAAAAATCAGGCAAGATGATAAAATAAGAGGTATCCAAATTGGAAAGGAAGAAGAAAAGTTATCTTTAAAAAAAACAATATAATCATATAGAGAAAACCCTAAAAATTTCACCGCACATACACACACACACACCAAAAAGTTTTTAAGATCTGAAAAAAAGGCAAAGTTGTTGGAGACAAAATCAACACTCAGCAACATTTCCATTTTTTTCAACAAAAATGAACTATGCTAAAAGAAATTTAAGAGAACAGTTCCATTTAAAATAGCATCAGAGAGACTAGAATACTTAGAATTAAGTTAATTAATAAGATGAAGATATATACACTGAAAACTACCAAAAGCCTCAGAAAGAAAGTAAAGGAGAAACAAAATACCTTGAAAAACATCCATATTCCTGGGTAGGAAGACCCCCAAATATCTTCCTATTTGATATGATCCTTATCTAATTCTCTACAACTTTTTTCAGAAATAGGAAAATCCACTTTAAAATTCATAACGAATTTCAATGAGCCCACAAATCATTTCAATAATCTTAGAAAAAAAGAATGAAATTGGACGTCTTACACTTACTAATTTCAAATTTTACTACAAAGCTGAAGTAACCAAAATATGGTGACACTAGCATAAAGACTTTTACTTGTGAAAAGACACAATCATAGGGTTTTGACAAAGGAGCCAAGACTGTTCAAAGGAGAAAGGACAGTCTTCTCAACAAATGGTGTTGAACAGCAGGATCCACATGCAAACAAATGGAGTGGACCATCGTTTATACCATAAACAACAGTTAATTCAAAATGGGATTGAATCCTAAATGTGAAACCTAAAACTATAAAACTCATTAAAGAAATTATAGAGGGAAGCATCATGACATTGAATTTGAAATGATTTCTTGAATAAGACTCTAAGAATACATGTAAAAAAAGAAAAATAAGTAAATTGGATATTATCAAAATGAAAAACTTCTGTTCCTCAAAGGACACAATCAACAGAGTGAAAGGTGACCTATGAAAAGGTAGGAAATACTTTACACGTCATATATAAGATGAGGGGTTAATATCTAGAATATACAATGAACTCCTACAACTCAACAACAAAATCAAATAAGCTGCCTAAAAAATGGTCAAAACATTTGAACACTTATTTCTTCAAAGATGACATACAAATGGCCAGCATGGTTATCCTATATAATAAAGAGCTAATATGCTAATTAGACGGGACAGCAGAACGACCTTCCAGAATCACCAGTGGGCAGAGGGTGAGGCCCCAAGTCAGGTGTCTGAGGCAGCCGGGGCTGCGAGGGCCAAGCCCCTTGCACGGATTTGTGCATCAGGCCTCTAGTGAATAGATATCCAACATCACTGATCCTTAGAGAAATCAAATCCAAACAACAATGAGATATCTTTGCATACCCATTAGGATGGTCACTATTGGAGACATAGAAAATAACCTGTGTTGTCACAGAATGGAAAAATTGGAGCCAGGACCACTGTGCGTGCAAACGCAAAATGGTGCAGCTACTATAGAAAACAATTTAGTGCAGGTAAGAAATAGACTTATCATGTACCATGTGGTCCAGCAACCTCACTTCTGCTTTTATATCCAAAGGAATGGAAAGCAGGACTTTGAAGAGATATTTGCACATCCATTTTCATTGCAGAATTATTCGCAATAGCCAGGAGGTGGAAGCAACTCTATATTTCATAGAGTAACATAAAACATGTAGCACATACATATACAATGGTACCTTATTCAGCCTTATACAAATTGTAATTCTGGATAGTATGCTCCATGAAACAACCCAGTCACAAGAAGATAGGAACAGTGTGTTCCACTGATATGTATCTGCAGTATTCAAATTTACAAAAACAAACAATGTTGGTCACTGAGAGCAACAGAGGCAGCAAGGATAATGCCAAGATTTCCTAGAAGAATGGGTTTAACCTTGACTGAGAAGAGGAGGATTTGGGGAGGATTTGGTTGGGAGGTGGGCAGAATAAAGATCCTTGTTTGCTCACGTTACAATAGAGGTGCCCAATTATGTCTAGGAAATATTCCCCAGATGAACTCATTCTCCTGAAGCCTTTGGGAAACACACACACACACACACACACACACACACACACACACACACACACACGTGCACACACACAAACAGAAACAGAAACAACAACAACAAAAAAAAACAACTCAAAAGCTGGAGATAGCAATTCCAGGAATCTCTGACAATAGAATCAATGTGTGAGTTCTGGAGAAGGGAAGCAGTTTTGTGTGGTGTGGGTTGTGACTCTCCCACAATCAGGGCCATGGAGCTGGTGGGTCCTGTACTGTGGATTTGGAGGCTGCAGAGGGACTGTTACTCAAGAACAATGCAGCATGTCCATTTCCCACTGTTTTCATCCAGGAAGTAACAGCAACACTTTAGCAAACCAAGTCTCCAGTCCTGCCCTTAGAGGTCATTTGGGAAATTGCAAATTTAGTCTACTTTCCAATACATAAAAATTAAATTAAATGAGTAATATTTTTCTTAAAAAGGAAGGCAGACCACTTATGGTCTGGTTAATGAACTGAGAATAGTAATTTTTGTCTTTTTCATTTTATATTATTTTGTTTTATTTCTGTCACCATTTCTTTTAATTTTATCCTCCTGACATAAAAAAAATAACAAAACAAATACAAAAAATATGCCAGTGCCCATTATATATCATTTGGACACAGAGTCAAGTTGTTTGGGCTTCAAGGACACATCTTAATCAGTTTGTAAGACCCAGAGAAGGTACATTGTTTTGAGGTGATCCTCTACAACCCAAGGAGATTTTAACTCCCTCTGCAGGTGGAACATGAAATAGTTATTCCATGTCTGATATTCACACTGTAAGCAAAGCCAGGTCTCAGCTCTCTCCTTTTGGATATTCGTTCTTGTCTTTGTGACAACACTGAATGTTGCCTGATAAGCCCTGTGTTTCTGTGTGTTCTGTTAACAGTTATCACAGGAAGGTTCTGGTTTCTTTGGGCCATACTGAGGATATCTGCCCCAAACAATGAGAGCTCCCCTGGATGGAAACAAAGTTCTTTCCATGTCATTCTTTGAGTTAATTTACTAATTTTTTTGCATTATCTACTGCAAGGTCTTTCCTCTTGGAAGATGAAAACTCACCTGATTTCTTTCTCATCACCAATTTTCTCTCTCTCTCTCTCTCTCTCTCTCTCTCTCTCTCTCTCTCTCTTCTCCTTCTCCTCCTCATCCTCCTCCTCCTCCTCCTCCTCCTCCTCCTCCTCCTCCTCCTCCTCCTTCTTCTTCTTCTTCTTCTTCTTCTTCTTCTTCTTCTTCTTCTTCTTCTCTCCAGTATTTTTCTAAAGAGCAATATTTAGTGTAGATTTATTGTGTCTATTTAATGCCATTCACATTTGAGCCGACTACCTGAGATTTCCTTAAATTTGAATCTCCAGAGAAGTTCACAGACAGAGAACCTTCCTTCTGTGAACTACAGAGGTGGGCGTGGGATGGTCCTCCTCATTAGACACTTGTATTGCCATAAACAGAGTAGAAAAAGCCAAATACTTCTCTACTTCCCTTCACAGTTTCTCCAGGTTTCCATGCCGCTGTACTGCTCTCTGGTGGTCACATTACAGAATTTTCCTAACCAATGGTAGGGTCTGGGGGCAGGACTATGAAAAGTAAGGTGAAAGTTCAGGGATCTTTGCTCAATTTAAGAATATCAGGATGACAAAAGCAAACTATTAAACCTACCACAGGCCCTTCTAAGTGGCTGCACAAATTACAAGCCCATGAAGCGGCACTCACTACCAGGGCAAATTGATGTGTTCATTCTCCAAGTTAATTCAATGCCAAACTCAAGTCATAAAAATGGTGAGAATTAGAGGCTTTCCTGCTAAAGAAAAACAAAACTGTAAGTTTCTAAATGCCTTAGTAAGTTCTCCAAAGGGTGGAAGTGATGACAGCTAACGTTGATGCTCTAAGACAATGACATCAGTGATGACAGTGACACCAGAGACAGGATCAACTATTGTGATCAGCAGTTTAAGCAAAGCATAGGCTATAGGGCCATCCACATCTGTGACCATTCAGGCATCTGCCAAAGATGGCTCCACTATTCTGGGCCATGCTGGACATACCCTCCAGAGGAAAAGATAAGTTGATAATTGATGTTAGAAGAATGAAAGGTGCTTTGTGAAACCTCTGGTGAGACCTAATAAAATAATTACTCCTGGGCAGACTCCTTGTGAACGAGGCCATATATTCTACAACAATAACACAGCAGCTCCCAACAGGCTTCTAGGCCTGAGGAGAGATGGAGAGTCTGAACGTGGTCTGTAATGTGACCATGTTGGCAGAACTGCCCATCATAACCTGGGTTCTACCACAACCACCAACATAAGTTCAAGTGAGCAGAGAAGCATCCATTAAGTTGGAAGTGACACATACTGGATTAGACAAGGACAGGTGGGTACCTACCACTCCATCCCCGTGACCTACCACAGAGCTCTTACCTGTGGAAACACAGAAAGTTACTCCCACTAGTCTACAAAGAAGGAAAATGCTCCACACATTCCAAGTTCAAGCCAGCCCTCAATTTCTTCTCCCCTAACACACGCATACCATCAGCCTTTTCCTTGCCTGTCCCCAGGCTCCTAGTCAGACTTACTCAATGACACACAAATCCCCAGGGAAATGGCTAATGTGTTTACTCAGTTGAGGCACATCATGGTGTATAGAGGTGAGATTGGCCTTTCATGGTTCTCTCAGGCCATGGGGAAACTGCTTTGAGAATCAAATGAAGACATCTCTCCTGGGTTGGAGCTGGAGGATGGATACCTCTGGCCCTCAATTTGATCCTCATCCTCAAGACTGCCCTGCATTCCCCACTTTCCCCAGGCTCCATGACAACCCCTGTTCTATTCTGACTACCCTGGACTTCACTTAATTTCCTGGCTCAAATACCACATTCCCTAGGCTCATCTTCTGCATTCAAGGTGTCCCCATCCCTCCTCACTTTTCAGACTCCAAACTCCATACAAGGTGCTCATCTGCTTTTCCTTCTTGTTTCTTATATCATGTCTATTCTGTAACTCCTGCCATCCTGTATATTTTATGCTCCCTCTTGTCACAAATGTCAGGACACTAATATGAATCTTCAAGAACCTTATTCCTTCCCCCAACCCTGTGTCTCACATCTTTTGCCTATCCAAGTTTGGGAGAACGGCATTCCCACTTCACTACAACAACTCCAGGGGCTTCTCCCTCAACATGTAGAAAGTAGACCCTCACAAATTGCCTCAGCCCCATCCAGAGCCCTCCCCAAAAGAGCCCACCTGCAGGGCACCTTTAATTCCCCTTGACCTCATATAGTGCCTAACATCTCCAAACCCACCAGGCTTTACAATTTATCATCCTGTCTCTGAACAGATCCTATCCCTCAACAGCTCCCCTCTAAACCCACTTCTGCTTACCCACAATCCACCTCTGGCTAGCTCTCAAAGGACTATAACTAAATACCCCAGAGGCCACAAGGCAAAGGAAAGATATATTTCCATTTCCCAGGTTCTGGATGTGGATTCTTTAAGAACCAGCACCTGGAGATTGTAAAAACAATAAAGAAAACAAAGTATGAGGACACCTGTCTGGCCTGATTTCCAGGTCATAGGGGACACTAAACAGCATCTTTTAGTGACAGCCTGTGGGTGGCTGACATGTCAGTGACCAGCATGTTTACTAGAGTTTCTAAAGTTCAAGAGAGGTATTTGTTAAAATCTCTGTGATCGTGTTCCTTAAAGGTGCAGTGGAAATAAATGTGAACACTGTTGAGGGCCTGGTCCCTGCGGACGTGTGCCCTTTCAGACCTGCATATCTTCTCAGATTCTGGTGCAAAGGCCATTCTGAGGCAACGTGGAGCCTCAAAAGCATCTAAGAAGTCACGTCAGATGCTGCTGTGGATGCCGAGTCAGAAGGAAGGCACGAAAACTGGAGAGCTTTATGTGGGGGATTTTAGCCTGATAAGGAATGAAATTGGACGATATGAAAATAAGATAAGGATCGACAATATGAGGAAAATGACAGGATCAGTTAGTTACAGGTAGATGATGACAAAGTAAAACAGGTGTCCAACACATTTAAAGAGGCAAGGAAGACATTCTTCAGAACCCTGCAATAGGGCAATGAGATGAAACTCAACACCCCTGAAAGAAAAGGCTGGTGTGGTTTTAAGAAAGAAGAAGGAATTATAGGCATCTGTGTTTGCTAATGGGCTTTACAGAAAGGAAATGTAAACCATCTCCTGAAGTCCTGTCAGGAGGTCTTTTCACATCTTGGTTGTAAATGTCCCCACCCAACTTAGGCTCTTACTCTCCCTCAGAGACTGGGACACAGGGACACCAGGAGGATTACATTTCAAACGCATGGGGCCAGGTCCTTGAGAGAGTTATTCTCTGGGTTATAACACTGGCAAGAAGCTTTTGAGGAGATGTATGTATATTTCAAAAGTGCAGAGAAAGAACCTGCAATTACTAATTACATTTATAAAATAAATGGTCTGCTGGGGTACAATCCCAGCAGGTCCAGGGATACCCAAAGGTGTGGACGGATTTGGCGAAGAAGGAATGACACGGAGACAGCGTTCAGTTGATCAGCAGCTTATCCAGGATCTCTAGCAGGATCTCCAGCCAAGTTCTGGTCTGGATCTCCAGGAAGTTCTGCTGTTTATTGTCTTGTTACATCCATATTTATGCCAGTTGATTTTAATCCTGTCAATTTCTATTGCAAAGGTTAGGGCGTTTCTTATCTCCATTCCAGGGAGTAATGATTATGTAGCTTAAGCATGATTGTTTGTAGTTAAAGTGATTAACTACCTGCCTGGCACTTAGTTAGGGAGTTTTATCCCCTCCCTGACTTCAGTGAAAAATCCCTACCTGGGGAAACAACCTTTCTCAGAGAGGTGACCTTGGTTAAAACACACAGCGCTAAGGGGAGCAATCATATTAAGAACAGTATGCTATATATGCCAGGTCCCTTGAAACATAAGCTGTGCAGATGTTTCTTTCCTGCAGCGACTGTGTCAAGCAGCAAGGATGGACCGGCTTCCGGCAATGGTCTAAGTCTGGAAGACAAAGGAATGTTGTCAGGAAGAAACTGTGCAAAGGTTAGTGACTCTGAGGGAACATTAAGGCCTCTAGTTCAGAACAAATCTGCTTTCTGCACAGTGGAGGGAAACACAACTAAATCTCTTTTAGCCAAGACCCAGTTGACATCTTTATCATTTCTAGCAATGCATAAAGAGGTGCAATTTCCCAGCAATGTATAAACAGTTGCAAAGTATCTGAGAGTTCCTGAACACAGACAGGATCTTATCTCCCAGAATACTGTGCTTCTAGTGTTCTCCATGGAGACATTACATTGATCTCTACAGTCACCTTCGTTTTGACCACAGGTAACCTCCAAGGAAGAAGAGTATTCTCCATCCTACAACATGGCTGGTGTCACTGGATTTGCCCTGATGAGTGACCTAAGTGCAGAGGAACTGGCATTTACCACATAGTTTGCTCTGATACAGGTTTTTCTATGAAACCAAAGATGTGAGTTCTAACAGCCTCTTGAGGTTAGGAAGCCTCACCCTCTAGCTTTGGGTAATGCCCTCATCTCCAAGAGATTCCAAAAATCCCCGCATGTCAAATTTAGCTCCATGAAATGTAAGGTCATTTCTAATTCTGTGGTCATCAGTCTGAACTAGGACATTTGAGCCAAAGCCTTGGTTGTATTACTAAGTTTTCCAAGTATACCTTATTAACAAGGAAGACAGAGTCCTATTGAGTTTATGCAAATAAGTCTATAGCCATATAACAAAAAAATACTCAAAAAGACTTAAGAAATTTTTTGAAATAAGTCAAACAGCGAGAAAAAAAAAGATCAGTGTTGTTATCAGCATGAGTATTCATTCTCCTGTGCATTCCCATTGCCAACAACAGTGGCTGGGCATCCACTACATGTCCCCCTGGAGGAGGGACAGAGCTTGGATTTATGCAAACTCATCACGTGCACCCAGGGTAATCACATAGGCACTGCCATTCTCTTGAAAGACTCGGTTTCAACTCCCCTGTGGATATGGTACAACTTAGACCACACAGAGGTGGGATCTGGTATAGACTATCACCTTAAGTCAACATTAATGACAATGTCAGGTCACTTTTTTGAGCATTTATTGACTCAATGCAAATCTTCTAAGGACTTTCCACTCTCACAACAAATCTATTTAAAGGGCACAAAAGAATATTCAGAGTTTAGTAACATATAGGAGTGGAGGGGGGTCACTAATATTTTACATCCAGCTCAACCGGCTCACTGTAAGCGGAACTCATGGGGTTGGACACTTCACACTGATAATTCCCAGCATCCTCCCTCCTGACGGGGTCTATGGTGAGGGTTCTGTCGTTCCAGGACAGCTTCATCCGCTCAGTCAGCCGCAGATTCATGCCATTGAAGAACCACTGGGTGGAGAATGCATTTGAGTAGCAGGTCAGGACCACAGAATCCTTATGCTCCATGACTGTGGTGTTGCTGGCTAGGAGGGTGGGCACACTCAATGGCTCTGTGGAGAAATAGAGGGCATGGGTAATTGAGAGTGGCTTGGGACCTGGGCCATGCTAGTTCCTCAGACATCTAAGCCACTCAGAGTCCACTCACTGTGAGCTCTGTAAGGTCACCAGAGAATGGTTCTGATCTCTGCAGAAGGACAATTGTCTTTGTTCAGGGGACGATGTGTATGGCAAGGGTTGCACCTCTTCTCTGAACCCAGATCACCCTAGACCTGTTCCCATAGACATCTTTGTAGTATCAACACAAGGAACCCTTTTGCAGCCCACGTGTCTTATAACCTCACTGTAAGGTGGAGTTTTCCTTTCATGAGCTTTTACTGAACCTTTCCTACAAGTTCTTTTGAATTAAATATTCCATGTATGTTGGGAAAGGCAATCTTACCACTTCTGCCTACTACTGGGGCCAAGGGGACTTTACAGAAAGTGAACGGGCATTTAACTATTTTGTTAAATAACTCATTAGGCCATAAAGATGGCCCAACCCAGTCTTCATGACCTTGGATCTGGATAAGTTCCATCTATAGGATTCCTCAGTCTGAACAGGACTTTATTTACAGGCCTGCTGATAGCATATAATGGTAAAATAAATCACTGAAGAGAAATGGTTGCGATTTAACAAAAGACAGAAACTGTAGGAATAGGAGGAAATTACTTAATATGGTAAAGACCACACATGAGAGTCCACAGCTAACACATTACTCCACGGAGAACCTCTAAAAACAATACTAAGATCATGAATAAGACATGGATCCTGTTTTTCCCCTAATTCAACTAGTCAAGAATATCAAGCAAGAAGATGAGATAAGAGATATCCAATTTAGAGAGGAAAAAGGAAATATCTTTTTTTAAAAAAGACAACATAATCTTATTGTAGAGCACCCTGAATATTTCACCACATACATACCTAAAACAACTATAATAACTAATAAAAAAGATGAAGTCGCCAGATACAATATCAACACTCAGCATCATTTTCATTCTTTAAACGAAAATGAACAATCCTCAAATGAAATAATGAAAACAGTTCCATTTACAATAGCATCAAAAAGACTAGAGGCTTAGGGTTAAACATAATAAGGTCGAAGATGAATACACTGAGAACTACCAAATATTTCTGAAAGTAAAGGAGAAACAAATACCTGGAAAGACATCCCTGTTCATTGATTCCAAGACCACCAACTATCTACATATTTGAAACAATCCCTATCAAAATCCCAATTACTTTTTTTCAGAAATAAAAAAAAAATCCAGCCCAGAATTTATGTGGAATTTCAATGGATCCCAAATGTTTGTAACAATCTTAAAAAGGATGAATTGAAATTGGAGGTCTCAAAGTTACTAATTTCAAATCCTACTACAAACAGAAAATAATCAAAATAGATACACTGACATAAAGACTTCTATTTCTCAAAAGACACAATCAAAATTTTTTGATAAAGGAGCTAAGACTATTCAATGGAGAAAGGACAGTCTTTTGAGCAAATGCCATTGAACAACAATGTCTACATGCAAACAGATAAAGGGATCCATTGCTTATACCATACACAACAATTCAGTCAAAATGGATTGAATCCTAAAGGTAAGAACTAAAATTATAAAACTCTTAGAAGAAAAGATAGGGTTAAGCAGTATAGCATTGGATTTGGCAGGGAATTCTTGAATATGAAAGTAGAAACTCAGGCAAGAGAAGATTAGATAATTTAGATTTTTGTCAAAATGGAAAATTTCTGTTCATCCAAGGACACAATCAACAGAGTGAAAGGTGATGTGTGGAATGGTAGAAAATCCTTTGGAAATCATTAATAGGATGAGGGGTTAATATACAGAATATATAAAGATCTCCTACAACTGAACAACAACAACACCAAATAAACTGATTTAAAAATTGGGCAAACCTCGTGAATATACATCTTTCCAGAGAAGATATACAAATGGTCAATAAGCCCAGGAAAAGATGCTCAACATCACTATCATTAGAAAAATATAAATCAAATCTCTCAAAGTTGATGCTTGTGATATTGAGTGTGGCTAATTCCACTGCGCAGGTAACAGGGAAACACTGCCCTGTGGGACACTTGAGTCCTCCAAGCCTTCTTCAATCAGTGTTGGCACCTCTCACCTCTCAGCCAACTTAAAGGAATAAGGCAGGTCTATGTTTCACAAGACAAATGCCTGAGGCTCTGAGCCCTCAGAGAACTTAAATCCTCTATCTGGGAGAAAGCACAGCCTTTCTCAGGAGCCAAGACTGTTCAGTCTAGAAAGGACAGTCTTTTCAACAAATGAAGGGAACCATTCAATTGATTAGCCAGATTTGATTGTGGAAAAACAGAGAACCTATAGTTAGAGACACCTCCTGCCATCCTAATCCTCCCATACCTCTCCGAGTTCTTCACTGACCAGCTGACTGCAATATTTTCTAGCTGCACAGACCTTCATTGTCCAGCCGAGGTGTGTTTATAAGAGTCACCATTTCCCAGGACATATTAGAGACTGAGATTGGAGCAGAAATAAAACAGGGGACCAGGATCAAATCTGTGGTCAGTTGACTACTCAGGCCCCGGGGCCAAGAGCAGGGTCAGGCCTTCCCAGGTGAGTGTGACTGACATGAGCCAGTGAGCCAATAAATGATAGAGCAGAGCCCAAGGAATGAGCAAGAAAGGAGTGAGGGGACAGGCAGGATCTGATTTTGGCAGCAGAACCATATGCTTTGCCCTTGATCATTAAAGTCATTCACTCTCTGAGTAAGTCAGGTGAGGCTTGTGCAGATGCAGAAGGGGTGATGAATGGCAAGAGGGGAACATGGATTGCTGACATTCAAACCATTGTGGACCATTTGTGTTTGTGGCTATGAGATAGAAATTTGGAAAGATCTTAAAATTCCACCCTATGCAAAAATTACTATTAATACCCCAGGGCCTAAGAGCAAAAGCAAGAAGGACTATTTCTCCAGGGAAGAACAGAGGGTCTGAGACATGGGTCTCAACCACTGGAGTGACAGGGTGCCTTTCCCATGTGGCCAGAATTCCAAGGATTCTGCATCCAGGTTTCAGCCTCTGAAAACGTTTTAGCTCATTCCTTCCTTCAGTAGCCATTTATTTCTTCCTAATTCATCAAAACAACTGAGTGTTACATCTTGATCCCTTAGCTGATTACAAGTGTAAAATGGAGAGCGAGCAGGCAAAGTCCTTTCCTTTATATCCAGTGGGAATGACACCCACACATCAGGAAACAAATCAGTGGGTTCACCTCCAGTGCAGGGAGGGGTGGATCAGCCACCTGAGGGGAAGGTCTGTGTGTTCCCAGCACTGACTGATTGTTAGTGCAGGCAATTTGGTTCTAGAATACAAATAAATTAATTCTCCATTTGTGTTATTTTCTAGACCACAGTCTCTCTCTCTGAACTGGGGATGCCTAAGGGAATATCTACCCATGTTTGCTTTAGGGATCCCTCGGGTATGGAGGGGACGTAATGACTGCAGACAGACCTTGAGTCCCTCTCATGGTCTGTGTGGCTCTGCTTAGTGACTATATCTCCCTGTGCCTTGGTTTCCTCTCAATTCAGTACTATGAATATTTGACTGCCAAGGTGTCAGTGTATTAACAATAAAATACTCACAGTATCTGAATAAACATTGGCACAGGGGAGCTGCTCAAATGAGGGACATCTGTTATTGATCAACTCCAAAAGAGAATCTCCTGTGCTGATCCCTGGTGGATGAGGAGCTGCCAGGAGCATCTTTCCTCCTTTTTGTTCCCTGTGATTCTGACCTTTCTCTGGACTCTCCTAAATGTTTCAGTGTAGTTCACAAGTGGCCTGGAGACCTTGTCCATCTGTGCTAGCCACACCCAGTCTCAGGTGAAGCACCACCCCTATCCAGATGTGGCTCATGGGGCTGAGCTATGGCTTCTGAGCAGCTCAAAAGCCTTGTGACTCAGACACCTGGGAAACCATTGCACCCTCTCAGCCATTCCCAGAAATTTAACCCCAACCTGACACAGGATCCCCAGGGTCCCTGGAGTCAGAACCCCTGGTGCAGCGGTCTGGGCGGGGCTGCCAAAGCTGAGCTTCTTTATGCGGATTGCAGGGGGCTCCTCAGGATGGCCCCTGGGCCAAGCCCTGCAGGGTCTCTCTCAGGGTCATTGTCATGGGGAGGGGCCTAGGGAACCATTCTGAGACTGGTCTGTCTCTGCTGAGCGACTCCCATCAGACTGGTCCTTCTTTCTGTGGAGAATGTCTGCAGGGCTAGAATCTGGGAAGGGAACTCTGATCTTAGAAATTTTGTCTCCACTGCGTGTGTCCTGCACTAAATGCCCAAACCCAACCTGGGAGATGATGCAGTGGGGATGGAGGCAGAGTCCAGGGCTGTCAGTCCCGTGTGTTCACCCACCCAACACCCAGAGGTCAGAGAGCCATCACTCACCGTATACATTGAGCCGTCCAAATCCTATTTCTTTTATTGATCCTGGAAGGTAGACTACTACGGTGTAGATTCCTGTGTCCTCCAGGGTGACCCTCTTTATCTGCAAGGATCCATCAAAGTTTATTTTCTCCCGACCGCTGTATGCATACCCTGTTTTATAAACTCTTACGTGTGTTGTGGAAGTTGCAATATGATGATAGGATTTTGCCCCTTCCCCTCGGTACCACGAGAAGCCTATAGCGTTCGGAGGCTTATTGAGGATACTTAGAGTCACATTCTTCCCTGCGGCAGCATTGGTTGACACAATAGCGAGTTGGGCAGTGGTGGGCAGGCTCCAGAAATTTAAGAGTGAAACTAGGAGGGAAGAGAGAAATTGATCAATATTTGGATGTATATGTTGGGATGGAAAGATGAGGCCCTGGTTTGAAACAAGTATCTTCATCTCAGCCTTCGTGTGTCTGTATGAGTGTGTGTGTGTGTGTGTGTGTGTGTGTGTGTGTGTGTGTGAGTGTGTTCAAGGTCAACAACATGACCAGCAATACTTCAGCACCCGTGACCTGTTATTTTTTCTGTTTCTCAGTCTCTTTTCCAGGTGTCAGTTAGGCTCACCCACTCACTGCCGGCAGACCCCTACTGACACTTAGGGGTGTCCAAGGGAGGCACCTTCATGGAACACTTCCCTAAAGACTCTCTGCTAATCACTTTCTTACCTGTCTCTGCTCTAATCTTTTTATAACACTTGTGGATACCTGACATCACATGTAGATATTTTCTTATCTCTCTCCACCCACACAACGTGAGTTCCATGGGGACAGGGGCTTGTCAGATCTTGCATCCCCAGTGCCTGCAACAGGCTGCAAATACCTGTGGGTGAATAAATGTTCCCAGAGTCCTGCACCTCTTGGGGTGTATTTACCCTGAGGCTGGTGGCAAGGACAGTGTTTAGCACCCGTGATTAAGTTATTCTCTGATGCCTCCTGACATAAATTGTTATTATTATGGTAACTTTCCAAAATTCAATACTCATTGATGAATAACTTAGGAATTAACAGCAACTGAAGTTCACCGGCCCCACTCCACTTCCAGATCATGAGATTTCCCACTTACCTGTTACCCATCTCCGTCACCCATCCTACTTTGCCCCCCTGTCCTCTCCCCTCAGGTCCACACAGAAGCCCTCCCTCCACACTCAGCGCGCTGTTCTCCCCATGAGACCCCATGAAGTCCCTGTCTTTACCCCTTCAGTCCACCCCCCAGGGATTGTTCCTTCCTTACCGGCCAACAGGAGCCCCTGCCAGGGGACAGGTCCTCTGCAGATAGGGGCTGAGAGTGAGTCCATGGTGTCTGTGGCCTGCACTGTCCCTCCCTCTATGAGAAGAGCTTTGATTCCAGGAATGCTCAAAGGCACCACTGTAGAAGCTGGTGGGGTCTGCTTTCCCTCTTCACTGTGCACTGGACCTCCTCCTGGTGCAAGATCACTTACCTGGTCACGTGGACCAGGGCGGAGTTTGTGCCAAGGACCCACCTCCTCCTCCCCTCATTTTTGCCACCCTTTCCCCCTCCTTCCAGCTTACCATCCCTCTAAATGTTGGTTTCCTTGGAGCTGCTGAGGTATCTGAACATACACACACACACACACACACACACACACACACACACACACACACACACATATACATGCTCTGTTTGGAAAAGCTCCAGCCTGGGGCATCCAGGTCATGGGCATTCCCCATGGCTCCCAGTAAAATGCACAGTAGCATCCCCCACAGCCTTCTCTCTTTCACATTTTACTTTTTCCTTCAAAGCAGGAGTTCTGGGGCCACCTCAGGAACTCTTGTCACCGGGATGTCACCACTTCTGTGCATTGGATCACCTGTGAAACTTGTAAAGATTGCAATGCCCAGGTGACACCATAGATGCTGCTTCAGCAGCTGTCCAGCTAATGTGGATGCCCAACCAGAATGAGATCTGGTGATGTGGTGATGGGACATCCCTCCCCCTCTCCTGTGCACAGGGAGGGTCTTCACATCCTGTTAAAATGCAGATTCTGACTCTGCAGGTGTGCAGTGGACCAGAGACTCTGATCTGATGAGCTCTCAGGGAAGGTGGGTCTTACTGGCCTGTGGAGCCCACTTGCAACAGCAAGGCTGATGGGGCCACGTGTCTCCTGAGAGATAGACCCTCTCATCCCAGCATTGGCCTCTGCTGTGTCTTGGTCTTGGTCTGTCAGCACCACAGAGAGAGCCCCACATGCCCCAAACTGGGGATTATTTCTGTTTGTAACACAGAAACCCAGCTGGGCATCTCTTGTGCCCTGTGTTCTCAAATTCACTGGGAAGGTTACATTTCCTCCTAGCAGGAAGACCGCAGTGGTGACTGTGGATGTGAGAAGGAGTCAAGCTGGGTGACGACTGCAGAGTGGACGGACCCTCACTCTGTCTCAGGTTGTCACTAGCCTGGCCTTTGCTTCCAGGGACAGAGACCCAGGACCAGGAGTCTCAGGAGGCCCTGCCATTCCTGGGAGTGAAGGGGAAGGTGTCCTGCATGTCCTGGGAAGAGAGGACTATGGTGGGAGCTCAGGTGGCTGTGGGCTCCCTGGTCGTCAGGAGTAGTTTCTGGGAGACCCTACCTCTCTGTTGACTCAGCCTGTCCTGATTCTCCCTAAACTTGGGGCCATGTCTGTCCTCTGCCTGGGGGAGTTTCCTCTCATTATCCTGCCTTGTTCATGGATGGTGCCAGGCATGGGACAGGGAGTAGCAAATAGAGCCCTGAGAAAGCAGGTGCTTTGGGGCCTGTTAAAGTAAGAAAATTGCCAACCTGTGAAGATTTTAATGAGTTTATTTGAAACAAGCTAACGTCATATGCCTGGAACAAGATATCAAATCCTGAGCTTGGCAGTTATGCAACTTATTTTATACATTATAATAAAAAAGTAGGTGGAAAAAGTTGTGTGAAATCCATTAGGAAGTGAAGAAATCTCTACAATTGATAAATAGCAAAGTGGAGAAACACATTTTTTTTTTTTTTTACTTTAGTGGGTCCAGGATAATTAACTTTTACAGCACATAGAGAGGTTATGCAAGGAATCAGGTAACATAAGAAGCATGTTGTCTCATATGCTGGTCCAAGAGTCTGTGCCTACAAATCATCTTACAAAAAAACAACTACTCTGATGTGTCAACGGTGTGGTATCCAAGATGCATAAGAACAGGGAACAGGGCTCACTTAACGTCAAGTCTGACCTTTGCTAACAAAGGTGTAGGCCTGGGACCTAACTCCCTGACATCACCTGCCCTGTTAGGAATTTGTGATCAGACCATCCTGAGCAGTTATTTTTGGTCACTGAGCTTGGCAGGCCTGCCATGTGATGCATTGGGCTTTTCAGGCTTATTTTACAGCCCATTTTTGTTGTTCTTGTTGTTTCATTCACAATCCCTAGAAGTAGCAGGTGGGATACAGCAGTCACGAAGGTGGGGTCCAAAAGCATCTGTGGGAGCAGGGGATGGAAATCAGGTTCCTTCTCCAGCTCCTTAGAGAAAACCAGGTTCATGTGTGAATTCCCTGTGTTGTCTGTGTGTTTAAATGTGCCCCTGGGAGAGCAGAAGGAGACCTGCAGCCAGTGTCAGGTGCTGCACCAGGGTTGCTGACCAAAGAATGAGAGCTGACCCTGACACCTGGGCAGAGGTGGGCTCTGGCCTTCAAACTGAAAGGCTAGTCCTTTGGGGTCCAGTCACTGTGGGCTCCAGGCATCCTGACTCCATCCCAGAGCAGGGTGAGCCCAGTAAGAGGAGAGGATCTGGGGATGCTTCCATCTCAGAGGGCCTAAGGTCCAGAGTATTATGAGTCCAGTGTCATGAGAACTGTCCTTCTGGTGGATGTGCTGTTTCAGGAGGAACTCTCTGTCCTAAAGGTTTCAAGAACAGAACCTGGTGATGTCTCTTCTGAAGCTTTTAGTAGAGTGAGCCAAACTAGAGGGCTGATACCCCAAATGCCCTGTGTGTCTCCATTATCCCATTGGGGTGTTGCATCCAAGTCACCTGTGTCCCTGTCCATACTCTGTGGTAGTCCTCCCCACAGGGCCCAGGATCTGAAGCAGCTCCACTTGGCGTGTCAACCAAAGGAGCTCTGGGTCCCTCTGTTAGGGGAGGGGAGGCCCTGGTGGGACCCTCAGTCCTCTAAGATGGAAGCAACCCCAGATCCTGGGTTCTCCTGTCCCATCCTGCTGAGGAAGTTCCCCTTGCTCCCCAGGACATCATGGGCAGGTGAGATGTTCAGGGACTACAGGCACGTGTCCCACAGACCAGGAACCGTGGGTTTGGGATTCATCCCCGGATTGCTTTGAGGTCAGTGTGAGCTCTCTTTTCCCATGGTAGTACCTCTACCTGCAGTGAAAGATCCAGAGTTTCTTCCAGGTAAGGACTCTGTGTGAAGACAAAGAACACAGGCTGCTCTCCAGGACCAGGAATATGAGACATCACTCGCAAGGTTGAAAGAGGGAGGGCTGTGATTTTCTGGGAATGAAGAAAGGTATGACTCTACACTGTTAGTTGGTCCTATCTCCCAACCCCATGATTGTGTGAGGGGGAAAAACCCATCCCTGGGTCATCCCCACACACTTGTGGCCTCCTCCCATGCTGACACCAATGTCTTCGTGCCTATAAGGAACATAGTTTGACCACTAGTGTCACACAGGGTGACAGGTTTCTATTGGGTGGTTTCCCTCATCCATTTAATGAGTGTTTACTGAGCATCTGTGATGTGTCAGACCTGGGATGGGCCCTGGGACCAGAGAGAACAGGACATAGGTGGGAACTGTGCTTATGGAGTTTACCTTGTAACAAAGACAGGCTCTCAGGGAAATCACAGCACTAAGGAGTTAATTATAATCCAGAGAAGGACCATGAAGAAAGAGTTGTATGTATTTGAGTCTCAGCTTGTCTGGGGATCACAGAGAGCCCTTCTGAGAAAGTGATCTCTTGGCTGAGACCTGAATCATGAGTGGCCATTCACCCTTTGGACAGAGGGTGGTGGGGAAGAGCTGCCTGCTGTGGACTGGACTTTGGTGGGAAGATGCCTGGTGGATGGAGGAGCTTTCAAAGTCCAGTGTGGGCAGTGTGAAGAGTGAGAAGGAATGTGGACTGATAAATGCTGGTGAGGTTGGACCCTGCCGTGCTATGGTTGCTGCTGAGGTGAGGTCAGCAGACACCTGAGGAGGCTTCAGGCTGTGGAATAGCTCACCCTCATTTGATGGAAATATGTGTAAGAAAAAAAAGTCATGTTACAGTTTTGAATTTTCTATTCAACTTATACTTTAAGCAATATGTCATATGTGTATAGTAAAATTTTAACATACTTATTGAGTTTTAGTTGGCATGAAATAACCTTACCATATTGAAAGTATACAATATATTAAGCTTTGCCAAATGCATGCACCAGAGAAGTTGTTACAATAAAGAAAATGAACAGGTTCTTCACATTTAAAGCATCCTCGAGCCATCTTATAATCACCTCACTCTGTCCCTCTTCCACTCCCTCCAACTCTCATCTGCTTTCAGTCATTATAGATGAGTTTGCATTTTCTGCAGTTTTCATAATTTGAACCATATAATATGTAATTTGGGGTGAATTCTGGCTTCTAGAATCAACACCATCATCTTGAAATAGTTCTTTCCTTTTATATCCCTCTGGTCTATTCCATTGTAGGGTGCACCAAATTTGTTTAGCCATTCGCCCATTCATGGACATTGTGTTGATTCCCATTTTGGACTATTTCAGGTAAACCAGGCATTAACATTTGTGCAGCAAGGTCTTTAGCACAGAATTAGGTGCATGTAAACCAATGCAGGGCCAGAAAAACAGAAGTCAGAGAGTTGACACAAGAAGTCTGGTTTCAAGGTCCCACTGCCACAGCCCCACCCAGAGGGAAAGAAACACCTGCTTCTTCACATAAAGCTCTGTCGGCAGAGCCCACGCATCAGGAGCAGGAATCACAGCCCCTTCTCCCTTCCAGAGTCCAAACTACACACAAGTGCATCTCAGAGGCTGACATTAATTCACACCTGGATTCCCAGTCATTAGAAGTGGGAAGGGTGATATTTAACCTTTCAACACCTCTGGTATAGGAGGAAATATAGAAAGGGTTGGAGCATAGATGTCAAGTGCCAATAGACAATACATGGCATGGTTGAGTCCACTTGCAGGCTCTGTGACTCTGGGCAAGTGATCTCACCTCAAAAAGCCTCAGTTTCCTAATGTGATTTCATAGAAAGATATTTCCTAGTTCTTAGAATAGAGCAGTTTAAATTCTTGAAATTTTCTGAGTGATAAGGGCAATAAGAGTGTCTTTTGTCCTGATGAGGCAACTCCTGACAGGCCTCTGGATAGTTGCAGGGTGAGGACAGGTTGCCTTAAAGGCCAAATCTTGATTAGAAGCCTGGAATTTTCAACTGCTAACGTAAGGAACATTTAAACCTGTAGAGAATTTTTATGAGTTTGAGTAATACTGACAACAATTGCCAGGATGCAAAATCTTAATGAAAAGCAGCAGTTTTGCACCATATGTTACACATTACAATCAAAGCAGGAGGCATAAGCGGATAAATAAAATCCATTGGTGATAGGTTAGGAAGGTGGGAGAAAGCAAAACAGTGTAATCTCTGAGACTGGATTAAAAGTAAAACAAAGAGACACATACTTCTTCTGCATTGGTTGATAGAGGATAGTTAGCAGCTAACAATTAACATGATGACAATAGCAATTAGGGGTTCTGTGGCTTCTCTGCTGGTGCAGTGAGGGTGTGTAAAATAGAAAAAAAAAAATCCTGCTTTCCAAAAGTAAGGTATCATGAATTCAAAAAGACAGTAGACATGTTCTGTTAATATAAAGATTCAGCTTTGTTAGGAAAAATACCTAAGACATAATTACTCACCATCATTCAATTTTAGTTAGAAAGTTGTCATTTCAGGCCATCCTTTGTGGTTACTTTAAGTCTCTGATTTTGCAAATCATACTATGCAGGCCTCCTCTGAGCTTGTCAGCTTTAGTACGTGGCCCCATTTTCATCCACACCTCCCCCTTTGGGTCATAAATCAAACGGAATGATTCACTGATGACCAACCTTTTGGTTGGAAAATGTGGTCCCATGGTGCTAGAAAGGCTCATCATTGGGAAGTCTTAGTTTATCTAGCTGAAGTATGGACCATTGGGGATAGGGCAAGACTATAACCTTGGATTGAAGTCAAGGTCAAATTTTTTCAAAAGTGAAAAGCAGGTAAATGCGAGCCTGTCAAGTTCCACTGGTCTTCATTAAGAAAAACAATTTGTCCCTGTCCAGTGTCGCTAAGTGATAAGAGTATCAGCCTGCAGTTCCTGGTCAAAGTCATGTGTCTGGGTTGTAGGTTCAGTCCCTGGTCCCAATCATGATGCATGCAAGAGACAGCCAGTTGTGTCCCTCTCACATCGATATTCCTCTTCCTCTCTCTTTTTCTCTCTCCCTCCCTCCCTCCTCTCTCCCTTCAACTCTTTCTAAAATTCAGTGGAAACAATATCCTTGGGTTAGGATTTAAACAAACAAACAAAAATAATAAAAAATAAAGAAAAATATTTTGGGTCATTCCTAACCTATAAACTATCATGATCCAAATTTTGCTGTCTGTCTCATTTCTCTTGTGGTAAAGGTCAACAACATGACCACCAATACTTCAGCACCTGTGAACCTATTACATTTTCTGTTTCTCAGTCTTTTTTTCCAGGTGCCTGTTCGGCTCACCCTCTCACTACCAGCAGACCCCTACTGACACTTAGGGTTGTCCATGGTAGGCACCTTCATGGAAACTTTAACTAAAGATCTCTGTTAATCACTTTCAGACCTGTCTCTGTTCTGTTGTTCTTTTGATAACACTAATGGGTACCTGATATCACATGTAGATATATTCTTATCTCTCTCCACCCACAGAACGTGAACTCCGTGTGGAAAGGGGCTTGTCCGATCTTGCATCCCCAGTGCCTGCAATAGGCTGCAAATACCTGTGGGTGAATGAATGTTCCCAGAGTCCTGCACCTCTTGGTGAGTATTTCTCCTGCGGCTGGTGGTAAGGAAAGTGTTTAGCACCCCTGATTAAGTTTTTCCCTGGTTCCACTTGAAATAAATTGTTATTATTATGGTAACTTTCCAAAATTCAATACTCAGGGTGAAAAACTTAGGAATTAACAGCAACTGAAGTTTCCCTGCTCCACTCCACTTCCAGAACATGAGATTTTCCAGTTACCTGTTACCCATCTCTATCACCCATCCTACTCTGCCTCCCTGTCCTCTCCCCTCAGGTCCACACGGAAGCCCTCCCTCCACTCTCAGCGTGCTGTTCTCCCCAGGAGACCCCAGCAAGTTCCTGTCTTTCCTCCTTCAGTCCACCCTCCAGGGATTGTTCCTTCCTTAAGGGCCAATAGGAGCCCCTGCCAAGGGACAGGTCCTCTGCGGATAGGGGCTGAGAGTGACTCCATGGTGTCTGCTGCCTGCACTGTCCCTCACTCTGCAAGAAGAGCTTGGATTCCAGGAAAGCTCAAAGGCACTGCTGTACAAACTGTGGGGATCTGCTTTCCCTCTTCACTGTGCACTGGGCCTCCTCCTGGTGCAAGATCACTTACCTGGTCACATGGACCAGGACGAAGTTTGTGCCAAGGACCCAACTCCTCCTCCCCTTATTTTTGCCACCCTCTCCCCCTCCTTCCAGCTTACCATCACTCTTAATGTTGGTTTCCTTGGAGCTCCTGAGGTATCTGAACACACACACACACAGTCACTCACGTGCTCTGTTTGGAAAGCAACAGCTTGGGGCATCCAGTTCATGGGCATTCCCCATGGCTCCCAGTCAGGTCCACAGTAGCCTCCCCAACAGTCCTCTCTCTTTCACATTTGACTTTTTCCTTCAGAGCAGGAGTTCTGGGGCCACCTCAGGAACTCTTCTCACAGGGATGTCACCACCGCTGTTCATCGGATCACCAGTGAAACCTTGTAAAGATTGCGATGCCCAGGTGACACTGTAGATGCTGCTTCAGCAGCTGTCCAGCTAATCTTGATGCCCAACCAGAATGAGATATGGTGATGCGGTGATGGACCACCCCTCCTCCTCTCCTGTACACAGGGAGGGTCTCCACATCCTGTTAAAATGCAGATTCTGTCTCTGCAGGTGTGCAGTGAGCCAGAGACTCTGCATCTGATGAGCTCTCAGGGAAGGTGGATCTTACTTGCCTGTGGAGCCCACTTCCAACAGCAAAGCTTATGGGGCCACGTGTCCCTTGAGAGGATGACCCTCTCACCCCAGCATTGGCCACTGCTGTATCTTGGTCTTGGGTCTGTCAGCACAACATAGAGAGCCCCAAAGGCCCCAAAGTGGGGATTATTTCTGTTTGTGACACAGAAACCTAGGTGGTCACCGGGTCTGCCCTGTGTTTTCAATGCGCTGGAAGGTTGGATTTCCTCCAGCCTGAAGGCCACAGAGGTGACTATGGGGATGAGAAGGGGTCAACCTGGGTGACGAATGCAAAGGGGACCCTCCCTCTCTCTCAGGTTTGACCAGCCTGGCCTTTGCTTCCAGGGACAGAGACCCAGGACCAGGAGTCTCAGAAGGCCCTGCAGTTCCTGGGAGTGAAGAAGAAGGTGTCCTGCATGTCCTGGAAAGAGAAGACTGTGGTGGGAGCGCAGGTGGCTGTGGGCTCCCTGGTCATCAGGGGTAGTTTCTGGGAGACCCTCCCTCTCTGTTGGCTGAGCCTGTCCTGGTGCTCCCTGACCTTGGGGAAGTGTCTGTCCTTGCCTGGGGGAGTTTCCCTTCATTACACCACCTTGTTCATGGGTGGTGCCAGGCATGGGACAGGAAGTAGCAAATAGAGCCCTGAAAAAGCAGGTGCTCTTGGGCCTGTTAAAGTAAGAAACTTCCCAACCTGTGAAGATTTTCATGAGTTTATTTGAACCAAGCTAATGTCATATGCCTGGAACAAGATCTCAAATCTTAGCTTCGCAGTTGTGCAACTGATTTTATACATTATAATAAAAAAAAAGAAGACGGAAAAAGTTGTGTGAAATCCATTAGGAAGTGAAGAAATTTCTACAATTGATAAATAGCAAAATGGAGAAACACTTTTTTTTTTCTTTTGGGTCCAGGATAATTAACATTTACAGCACTTAGAGAGGTTGTGCAAGGTACCAGGTAACATAAGAAGCATGTTTTCTCATATGCTGGTCCCAGAGTCTGTGCCTTCAATTGGTCTTGCAAAAAACAACTACTCTGATGTATCAAAGGTATGTTATCCAAGATGCATAAGAACAGGGAAGAGGGCTCACTTAACGTAAAGTCTGACCTTTGCTAATGAAGCTGTAGGCCTGGGACATGACTCCTGACATCACCTGCCCAGTTAGGAATTTGTGATAAGATAAACTGTGCCGTTATTTCTGGTCACTGAGTTTGTCAGGACTGCTATGTGACCCACTAGGCTTGTCAGGCTTACTTTACAGCCCATTTTTCGTTATTGTTGATGTTTTATTCACAGACCCTAGAAGTAGCAGGTGGGATACAGCAGTCATGAGGGCGGAGTCCAAAAGCATCTGTGGGAACAGGGGATGGAAATCAGGTCCCTTCTCCAGCTCATTAGGCAAAGCCATGTTCATGTGTGAATTCCCTGTGTTGTCTGTGTGTTTAAATGTTGCCCCTGGGAGAGCAGAAGGAGACCTGCAGCCAATGTCAGGTGCTGCACCAGGGATGCTGACCAGAGACTGAGAGCTGACCCTGACACCTGGGCAGAGGTGGGCTCTGGCCTTCAAACTTAAAGTCCAGTAGGTCGGGGTCTAGTCACTGCGGGCTCCAGGCATCCTGACTCCATCCCAGAGCAGGGTGAGCCCAGTAAAAGGACAGGATCTGGGGCTTCTTGCATCTCAGAGGGGCTGAGGGTCGAGTGTATTATGAGTCTAGTGTCATGAGAACTGTCTCCTATGGTGGATGTGCTGTTTCAGGAGGAACTCTCTGTCCCAAAGGTTTCAAGAACAGGATCTGGTAATATCTCTTCTGAGGCTTTTAGTAGAGTGTGCCAAAATGGAGGGCTGATCCCCCAAATGCCCTGTGTGTCTCCATCATTGCACTGGGGTGTTGCATCCAAGTCACCTGTTTCCCTGTCCATCCTCTGCTGTAGTCCTCCCCCAAGACCCAGGATCTGAAGCATCTCCACTTGGCATGTCAACCACAGGAGCTGTGGTTCTCTCAGTTCTCTGAGATGGAAGCAACCCCAGATCCTTGGTTCTCCTGTCCCATCCTGCTGAGGAAGTTCCCCTTGCTCCCCAGGGCATCATGGGCAGGTGAGATGTTCAGGGACTACAGGCACGTGTCCCACAGACCGGAGACCTTGGGTTTGGGAATCATCCCCGGATTGCTTTGAGGTCAGTGTGAGCTCTCTTTTTCCGTGGTAGTACCTCTACCTGCGGTGAAAGGTCCAGAGTGTCTGCCAGGTAAGGGCTCCATGAAAATACAAAGAACACAGGCTGCTCTCGAGGACCAGGAATATGAGACATCACTCACAAGGTGGAAATAGGGAGGGCTGTGATTTTCTGGGAATGAAGAGAGGTATGACTCTACACTGTTAGTTGGTCCTATCTCCCGACCCCATGATTGTGTGAGGGGGAAAAACCCATCCCTGGGTCATCCCCACACACTTGTGGCCTCCTCCCATGCTGACACCAATGTCTTCGTGCCTATAAGGAACATAGTTTGACCACTAGTGTCACACAGGGTGACAGGCTTCTATTGGGTGGTTTCCCTCATCCATTTAATGAGTGTTTACTGAGCATCTGTGATGTGTCAGACCTGGGTTGGGCCCTGGGACCAGAGAGAACAGGACATAGGTGGGAACTGTGCTTATGGAGTTTACCTTGTAACAAAGACAGGCTCTCAGGGAAATCACAGCACTAAGGAGTTAATTATAATCCAGAGAAGGACCATGAAGAAAGAGTTGTATGTATTTGAGTCTCAGCTTGTCTGGGGATCACAGAGAGCCCTTCTGAGAAAGTGATCTCTTGGCTGAGACCTGAATCATGAGTGGCCATTCACCCTTTGGACAGAGGGTGGTGGGGAAGAGCTGCCTGCTGTGGACTGGACTTTGGTGGGAAGATGCCTGGTGGATGGAGGAGCTTTCAAAGTCCAGTGTGGGCAGTGTGAAGAGTGAGAAGGAATGTGGACTGATAAATGCTGGTGAGGTTGGACCCTGCCGTGCTATGGTTGCTGCTGAGGTGAGGTCAGCAGACACCTGAGGAGGCTTCAGGCTGTGGAATAGCTCACCCTCATTTGATGGAAATATGTGTAAGAAAAAAAAGTCATGTTACAGTTTTGAATTTTCTATTCAACTTATACTTTAAGCAATATGTCATATGTGTATAGTAAAATTTTAACATACTTATTGAGTTTTAGTTGGCATGAAATAACCTTACCATATTGAAAGTATACAATATATTAAGCTTTGCCAAATGCATGCACCAGAGAAGTTGTTACAATGAAGAAAATGAACAGGTTCTTCACATTTAAAGCATCCTCGAGCCATCTTATAATCACCTCACTCTGTCCCTCTTCCACTCCCTCCAACTCTCATCTGCTTTCAGTCATTATAGATGAGTTTGCATTTTCTGCAGTTTTCATAATTTGAACCATATAATATGTAATTTGGGGTGAATTCTGGCTTCTAGAATCAACACCATCATCTTGAAATAGTTCTTTCCTTTTATATCCCTCTGGTCTATTCCATTGTAGGGTGCACCAAATTTGTTTAGCCATTCGCCCATTCATGGACATTGTGTTGATTCCCATTTTGGACTATTTCAGGTAAACCAGGCATTAACATTTGTGCAGCAAGGTCTTTAGCACAGAATTAGGTGCATGTAAACCAATGCAGGGCCAGAAAAACAGAAGTCAGAGAGTTGACACAAGAAGTCTGGTTTCAAGGTCCCACTGCCACAGCCCCACCCAGAGGGAAAGAAACACCTGCTTCTTCACATAAAGCTCTGTCGGCAGAGCCCACGCATCAGGAGCAGGAATCACAGCCCCTTCTCCCTTCCAGAGTCCAAACTACACACAAGTGCATCTCAGAGGCTGACATTAATTCACACCTGGATTCCCAGTCATTAGAAGTGGGAAGGGTGATATTTAACCTTTCAACACCTCTGGTATAGGAGGAAATATAGAAAGGGTTGGAGCATAGATGTCAAGTGCCAATAGACAATACATGGCATGGTTGAGTCCACTTGCAGGCTCTGTGACTCTGGGCAAGTGATCTCACCTCAAAAAGCCTCAGTTTCCTAATGTGATTTCATAGAAAGATATTTCCTAGTTCTTAGAATAGAGCAGTTTAAATTCTTGAAATTTTCTGAGTGATAAGGGCAATAAGAGTGTCTTTTGTCCTGATGAGGCAACTCCTGACAGGCCTCTGGATAGTTGCAGGGTGAGGACAGGTTGCCTTAAAGGCCAAATCTTGATTAGAAGCCTGGAATTTTCAACTGCTAACGTAAGGAACATTTAAACCTGTAGAGAATTTTTATGAGTTTGAGTAATACTGACAACAATTGCCAGGATGCAAAATCTTAATGAAAAGCAGCAGTTTTGCACCATATGTTACACATTACAATCAAAGCAGGAGGCATAAGCGGATAAATAAAATCCATTGGTGATAGGTTAGGAAGGTGGGAGAAAGCAAAACAGTGTAATCTCTGAGACTGGATTAAAAGTAAAACAAAGAGACACATACTTCTTCTGCATTGGTTGATAGAGGATAGTTAGCAGCTAACAATTAACATGATGACAATAGCAATTAGGGGTTCTGTGGCTTCTCTGCTGGTGCAGTGAGGGTGTGTAAAATAGAAAAAAAAAAATCCTGCTTTCCAAAAGTAAGGTATCATGAATTCAAAAAGACAGTAGACATGTTCTGTTAATATAAAGATTCAGCTTTGTTAGGAAAAATACCTAAGACATAATTACTCACCATCATTCAATTTTAGTTAGAAAGTTGTCATTTCAGGCCATCCTTTGTGGTTACTTTAAGTCTCTGATTTTGCAAATCATACTATGCAGGCCTCCTCTGAGCTTGTCAGCTTTAGTACGTGGCCCCATTTTCATCCACACCTCCCCCTTTGGGTCATAAATCAAACGGAATGATTCACTGATGACCAACCTTTTGGTTGGAAAATGTGGTCCCATGGTGCTAGAAAGGCTCATCATTGGGAAGTCTTAGTTTATCTAGCTGAAGTATGGACCATTGGGGATAGGGCAAGACTATAACCTTGGATTGAAGTCAAGGTCAAATTTTTTCAAAAGTGAAAAGCAGGTAAATGCGAGCCTGTCAAGTTCCACTGGTCTTCATTAAGAAAAACAATTTGTCCCTGTCCAGTGTCGCTAAGTGATAAGAGTATCAGCCTGCAGTTCCTGGTCAAAGTCATGTGTCTGGGTTGTAGGTTCAGTCCCTGGTCCCAATCATGATGCATGCAAGAGACAGCCAGTTGTGTCCCTCTCACATCGATATTCCTCTTCCTCTCTCTTTTTCTCTCTCCCTCCCTCCCTCCTCTCTCCCTTCAACTCTTTCTAAAATTCAGTGGAAACAATATCCTTGGGTTAGGATTTAAACAAACAAACAAAAATAATAAAAAATAAAGAAAAATATTTTGGGTCATTCCTAACCTATAAACTATCATGATCCAAATTTTGCTGTCTGTCTCATTTCTCTTGTGGTAAAGGTCAACAACATGACCACCAATACTTCAGCACCTGTGAACCTATTACATTTTCTGTTTCTCAGTCTTTTTTTCCAGGTGCCTGTTCGGCTCACCCTCTCACTACCAGCAGACCCCTACTGACACTTAGGGTTGTCCATGGTAGGCACCTTCATGGAAACTTTAACTAAAGATCTCTGTTAATCACTTTCAGACCTGTCTCTGTTCTGTTGTTCTTTTGATAACACTAATGGGTACCTGATATCACATGTAGATATATTCTTATCTCTCTCCACCCACAGAACGTGAACTCCGTGTGGAAAGGGGCTTGTCCGATCTTGCATCCCCAGTGCCTGCAATAGGCTGCAAATACCTGTGGGTGAATGAATGTTCCCAGAGTCCTGCACCTCTTGGTGAGTATTTCTCCTGCGGCTGGTGGTAAGGAAAGTGTTTAGCACCCCTGATTAAGTTTTTCCCTGGTTCCACTTGAAATAAATTGTTATTATTATGGTAACTTTCCAAAATTCAATACTCAGGGTGAAAAACTTAGGAATTAACAGCAACTGAAGTTTCCCTGCTCCACTCCACTTCCAGAACATGAGATTTTCCAGTTACCTGTTACCCATCTCTATCACCCATCCTACTCTGCCTCCCTGTCCTCTCCCCTCAGGTCCACACGGAAGCCCTCCCTCCACTCTCAGCGTGCTGTTCTCCCCAGGAGACCCCAGCAAGTTCCTGTCTTTCCTCCTTCAGTCCACCCTCCAGGGATTGTTCCTTCCTTAAGGGCCAATAGGAGCCCCTGCCAAGGGACAGGTCCTCTGCGGATAGGGGCTGAGAGTGACTCCATGGTGTCTGCTGCCTGCACTGTCCCTCACTCTGCAAGAAGAGCTTGGATTCCAGGAAAGCTCAAAGGCACTGCTGTACAAACTGTGGGGATCTGCTTTCCCTCTTCACTGTGCACTGGGCCTCCTCCTGGTGCAAGATCACTTACCTGGTCACATGGACCAGGACGAAGTTTGTGCCAAGGACCCAACTCCTCCTCCCCTTATTTTTGCCACCCTCTCCCCCTCCTTCCAGCTTACCATCACTCTTAATGTTGGTTTCCTTGGAGCTCCTGAGGTATCTGAACACACACACACACAGTCACTCACGTGCTCTGTTTGGAAAGCAACAGCTTGGGGCATCCAGTTCATGGGCATTCCCCATGGCTCCCAGTCAGGTCCACAGTAGCCTCCCCAACAGTCCTCTCTCTTTCACATTTGACTTTTTCCTTCAGAGCAGGAGTTCTGGGGCCACCTCAGGAACTCTTCTCACAGGGATGTCACCACCGCTGTTCATCGGATCACCAGTGAAACCTTGTAAAGATTGCGATGCCCAGGTGACACTGTAGATGCTGCTTCAGCAGCTGTCCAGCTAATCTTGATGCCCAACCAGAATGAGATATGGTGATGCGGTGATGGACCACCCCTCCTCCTCTCCTGTACACAGGGAGGGTCTCCACATCCTGTTAAAATGCAGATTCTGTCTCTGCAGGTGTGCAGTGAGCCAGAGACTCTGCATCTGATGAGCTCTCAGGGAAGGTGGATCTTACTTGCCTGTGGAGCCCACTTCCAACAGCAAAGCTTATGGGGCCACGTGTCCCTTGAGAGGATGACCCTCTCACCCCAGCATTGGCCACTGCTGTATCTTGGTCTTGGGTCTGTCAGCACAACATAGAGAGCCCCAAAGGCCCCAAAGTGGGGATTATTTCTGTTTGTGACACAGAAACCTAGGTGGTCACCGGGTCTGCCCTGTGTTTTCAATGCGCTGGAAGGTTGGATTTCCTCCAGCCTGAAGGCCACAGAGGTGACTATGGGGATGAGAAGGGGTCAACCTGGGTGACGAATGCAAAGGGGACCCTCCCTCTCTCTCAGGTTTGACCAGCCTGGCCTTTGCTTCCAGGGACAGAGACCCAGGACCAGGAGTCTCAGAAGGCCCTGCAGTTCCTGGGAGTGAAGAAGAAGGTGTCCTGCATGTCCTGGAAAGAGAAGACTGTGGTGGGAGCGCAGGTGGCTGTGGGCTCCCTGGTCATCAGGGGTAGTTTCTGGGAGACCCTCCCTCTCTGTTGGCTGAGCCTGTCCTGGTGCTCCCTGACCTTGGGGAAGTGTCTGTCCTTGCCTGGGGGAGTTTCCCTTCATTACACCACCTTGTTCATGGGTGGTGCCAGGCATGGGACAGGAAGTAGCAAATAGAGCCCTGAAAAAGCAGGTGCTCTTGGGCCTGTTAAAGTAAGAAACTTCCCAACCTGTGAAGATTTTCATGAGTTTATTTGAACCAAGCTAATGTCATATGCCTGGAACAAGATCTCAAATCTTAGCTTCGCAGTTGTGCAACTGATTTTATACATTATAATAAAAAAAAAGAAGACGGAAAAAGTTGTGTGAAATCCATTAGGAAGTGAAGAAATTTCTACAATTGATAAATAGCAAAATGGAGAAACACTTTTTTTTTTCTTTTGGGTCCAGGATAATTAACATTTACAGCACTTAGAGAGGTTGTGCAAGGTACCAGGTAACATAAGAAGCATGTTTTCTCATATGCTGGTCCCAGAGTCTGTGCCTTCAATTGGTCTTGCAAAAAACAACTACTCTGATGTATCAAAGGTATGTTATCCAAGATGCATAAGAACAGGGAAGAGGGCTCACTTAACGTAAAGTCTGACCTTTGCTAATGAAGCTGTAGGCCTGGGACATGACTCCTGACATCACCTGCCCAGTTAGGAATTTGTGATAAGATAAACTGTGCCGTTATTTCTGGTCACTGAGTTTGTCAGGACTGCTATGTGACCCACTAGGCTTGTCAGGCTTACTTTACAGCCCATTTTTCGTTATTGTTGATGTTTTATTCACAGACCCTAGAAGTAGCAGGTGGGATACAGCAGTCATGAGGGCGGAGTCCAAAAGCATCTGTGGGAACAGGGGATGGAAATCAGGTCCCTTCTCCAGCTCATTAGGCAAAGCCATGTTCATGTGTGAATTCCCTGTGTTGTCTGTGTGTTTAAATGTTGCCCCTGGGAGAGCAGAAGGAGACCTGCAGCCAATGTCAGGTGCTGCACCAGGGATGCTGACCAGAGACTGAGAGCTGACCCTGACACCTGGGCAGAGGTGGGCTCTGGCCTTCAAACTTAAAGTCCAGTAGGTCGGGGTCTAGTCACTGCGGGCTCCAGGCATCCTGACTCCATCCCAGAGCAGGGTGAGCCCAGTAAAAGGACAGGATCTGGGGCTTCTTGCATCTCAGAGGGGCTGAGGGTCGAGTGTATTATGAGTCTAGTGTCATGAGAACTGTCTCCTATGGTGGATGTGCTGTTTCAGGAGGAACTCTCTGTCCCAAAGGTTTCAAGAACAGGATCTGGTAATATCTCTTCTGAGGCTTTTAGTAGAGTGTGCCAAAATGGAGGGCTGATCCCCCAAATGCCCTGTGTGTCTCCATCATTGCACTGGGGTGTTGCATCCAAGTCACCTGTTTCCCTGTCCATCCTCTGCTGTAGTCCTCCCCCAAGACCCAGGATCTGAAGCATCTCCACTTGGCATGTCAACCACAGGAGCTGTGGTTCTCTCAGTTCTCTGAGATGGAAGCAACCCCAGATCCTTGGTTCTCCTGTCCCATCCTGCTGAGGAAGTTCCCCTTGCTCCCCAGGGCATCATGGGCAGGTGAGATGTTCAGGGACTACAGGCACGTGTCCCACAGACCGGAGACCTTGGGTTTGGGAATCATCCCCGGATTGCTTTGAGGTCAGTGTGAGCTCTCTTTTTCCGTGGTAGTACCTCTACCTGCGGTGAAAGGTCCAGAGTGTCTGCCAGGTAAGGGCTCCATGAAAATACAAAGAACACAGGCTGCTCTCGAGGACCAGGAATATGAGACATCACTCACAAGGTGGAAATAGGGAGGGCTGTGATTTTCTGGGAATGAAGAGAGGTATGACTCTACACTGTTAGTTGGTCCTATCTCCCGACCCCATGATTGTGTGAGGGGGAAAAACCCATCCCTGGGTCATCCCCACACACTTGTGGCCTCCTCCCATGCTGACACCAATGTCTTCGTGCCTATAAGGAACATAGTTTGACCACTAGTGTCACACAGGGTGACAGGCTTCTATTGGGTGGTTTCCCTCATCCATTTAATGAGTGTTTACTGAGCATCTGTGATGTGTCAGACCTGGGTTGGGCCCTGGGACCAGAGAGAACAGGACATAGGTGGGAACTGTGCTTATGGAGTTTACCTTGTAACAAAGACAGGCTCTCAGGGAAATCACAGCACTAAGGAGTTAATTATAATCCAGAGAAGGACCATGAAGAAAGAGTTGTATGTATTTGAGTCTCAGCTTGTCTGGGGATCACAGAGAGCCCTTCTGAGAAAGTGATCTCTTGGCTGAGACCTGAATCATGAGTGGCCATTCACCCTTTGGACAGAGGGTGGTGGGGAAGAGCTGCCTGCTGTGGACTGGACTTTGGTGGGAAGATGCCTGGTGGATGGAGGAGCTTTCAAAGTCCAGTGTGGGCAGTGTGAAGAGTGAGAAGGAATGTGGACTGATAAATGCTGGTGAGGTTGGACCCTGCCGTGCTATGGTTGCTGCTGAGGTGAGGTCAGCAGACACCTGAGGAGGCTTCAGGCTGTGGAATAGCTCACCCTCATTTGATGGAAATATGTGTAAGAAAAAAAAGTCATGTTACAGTTTTGAATTTTCTATTCAACTTATACTTTAAGCAATATGTCATATGTGTATAGTAAAATTTTAACATACTTATTGAGTTTTAGTTGGCATGAAATAACCTTACCATATTGAAAGTATACAATATATTAAGCTTTGCCAAATGCATGCACCAGAGAAGTTGTTACAATGAAGAAAATGAACAGGTTCTTCACATTTAAAGCATCCTCGAGCCATCTTATAATCACCTCACTCTGTCCCTCTTCCACTCCCTCCAACTCTCATCTGCTTTCAGTCATTATAGATGAGTTTGCATTTTCTGCAGTTTTCATAATTTGAACCATATAATATGTAATTTGGGGTGAATTCTGGCTTCTAGAATCAACACCATCATCTTGAAATAGTTCTTTCCTTTTATATCCCTCTGGTCTATTCCATTGTAGGGTGCACCAAATTTGTTTAGCCATTCGCCCATTCATGGACATTGTGTTGATTCCCATTTTGGACTATTTCAGGTAAACCAGGCATTAACATTTGTGCAGCAAGGTCTTTAGCACAGAATTAGGTGCATGTAAACCAATGCAGGGCCAGAAAAACAGAAGTCAGAGAGTTGACACAAGAAGTCTGGTTTCAAGGTCCCACTGCCACAGCCCCACCCAGAGGGAAAGAAACACCTGCTTCTTCACATAAAGCTCTGTCGGCAGAGCCCACGCATCAGGAGCAGGAATCACAGCCCCTTCTCCCTTCCAGAGTCCAAACTACACACAAGTGCATCTCAGAGGCTGACATTAATTCACACCTGGATTCCCAGTCATTAGAAGTGGGAAGGGTGATATTTAACCTTTCAACACCTCTGGTATAGGAGGAAATATAGAAAGGGTTGGAGCATAGATGTCAAGTGCCAATAGACAATACATGGCATGGTTGAGTCCACTTGCAGGCTCTGTGACTCTGGGCAAGTGATCTCACCTCAAAAAGCCTCAGTTTCCTAATGTGATTTCATAGAAAGATATTTCCTAGTTCTTAGAATAGAGCAGTTTAAATTCTTGAAATTTTCTGAGTGATAAGGGCAATAAGAGTGTCTTTTGTCCTGATGAGGCAACTCCTGACAGGCCTCTGGATAGTTGCAGGGTGAGGACAGGTTGCCTTAAAGGCCAAATCTTGATTAGAAGCCTGGAATTTTCAACTGCTAACGTAAGGAACATTTAAACCTGTAGAGAATTTTTATGAGTTTGAGTAATACTGACAACAATTGCCAGGATGCAAAATCTTAATGAAAAGCAGCAGTTTTGCACCATATGTTACACATTACAATCAAAGCAGGAGGCATAAGCGGATAAATAAAATCCATTGGTGATAGGTTAGGAAGGTGGGAGAAAGCAAAACAGTGTAATCTCTGAGACTGGATTAAAAGTAAAACAAAGAGACACATACTTCTTCTGCATTGGTTGATAGAGGATAGTTAGCAGCTAACAATTAACATGATGACAATAGCAATTAGGGGTTCTGTGGCTTCTCTGCTGGTGCAGTGAGGGTGTGTAAAATAGAAAAAAAAAAATCCTGCTTTCCAAAAGTAAGGTATCATGAATTCAAAAAGACAGTAGACATGTTCTGTTAATATAAAGATTCAGCTTTGTTAGGAAAAATACCTAAGACATAATTACTCACCATCATTCAATTTTAGTTAGAAAGTTGTCATTTCAGGCCATCCTTTGTGGTTACTTTAAGTCTCTGATTTTGCAAATCATACTATGCAGGCCTCCTCTGAGCTTGTCAGCTTTAGTACGTGGCCCCATTTTCATCCACACCTCCCCCTTTGGGTCATAAATCAAACGGAATGATTCACTGATGACCAACCTTTTGGTTGGAAAATGTGGTCCCATGGTGCTAGAAAGGCTCATCATTGGGAAGTCTTAGTTTATCTAGCTGAAGTATGGACCATTGGGGATAGGGCAAGACTATAACCTTGGATTGAAGTCAAGGTCAAATTTTTTCAAAAGTGAAAAGCAGGTAAATGCGAGCCTGTCAAGTTCCACTGGTCTTCATTAAGAAAAACAATTTGTCCCTGTCCAGTGTCGCTAAGTGATAAGAGTATCAGCCTGCAGTTCCTGGTCAAAGTCATGTGTCTGGGTTGTAGGTTCAGTCCCTGGTCCCAATCATGATGCATGCAAGAGACAGCCAGTTGTGTCCCTCTCACATCGATATTCCTCTTCCTCTCTCTTTTTCTCTCTCCCTCCCTCCCTCCTCTCTCCCTTCAACTCTTTCTAAAATTCAGTGGAAACAATATCCTTGGGTTAGGATTTAAACAAACAAACAAAAATAATAAAAAATAAAGAAAAATATTTTGGGTCATTCCTAACCTATAAACTATCATGATCCAAATTTTGCTGTCTGTCTCATTTCTCTTGTGGTAAAGGTCAACAACATGACCACCAATACTTCAGCACCTGTGAACCTATTACATTTTCTGTTTCTCAGTCTTTTTTTCCAGGTGCCTGTTCGGCTCACCCTCTCACTACCAGCAGACCCCTACTGACACTTAGGGTTGTCCATGGTAGGCACCTTCATGGAAACTTTAACTAAAGATCTCTGTTAATCACTTTCAGACCTGTCTCTGTTCTGTTGTTCTTTTGATAACACTAATGGGTACCTGATATCACATGTAGATATATTCTTATCTCTCTCCACCCACAGAACGTGAACTCCGTGTGGAAAGGGGCTTGTCCGATCTTGCATCCCCAGTGCCTGCAATAGGCTGCAAATACCTGTGGGTGAATGAATGTTCCCAGAGTCCTGCACCTCTTGGTGAGTATTTCTCCTGCGGCTGGTGGTAAGGAAAGTGTTTAGCACCCCTGATTAAGTTTTTCCCTGGTTCCACTTGAAATAAATTGTTATTATTATGGTAACTTTCCAAAATTCAATACTCAGGGTGAAAAACTTAGGAATTAACAGCAACTGAAGTTTCCCTGCTCCACTCCACTTCCAGAACATGAGATTTTCCAGTTACCTGTTACCCATCTCTATCACCCATCCTACTCTGCCTCCCTGTCCTCTCCCCTCAGGTCCACACGGAAGCCCTCCCTCCACTCTCAGCGTGCTGTTCTCCCCAGGAGACCCCAGCAAGTTCCTGTCTTTCCTCCTTCAGTCCACCCTCCAGGGATTGTTCCTTCCTTAAGGGCCAATAGGAGCCCCTGCCAAGGGACAGGCCCTCTGCGGATAGGGGCTGAGAGTGACTCCATGGTGTCTGCTGCCTGCACTGTCCCTCACTCTGCAAGAAGAGCTTGGATTCCAGGAAAGCTCAAAGGCACTGCTGTACAAACTGTGGGGATCTGCTTTCCCTCTTCACTGTGCACTGGGCCTCCTCCTGGTGCAAGATCACTTACCTGGTCACATGGACCAGGACGAAGTTTGTGCCAAGGACCCAACTCCTCCTCCCCTTATTTTTGCCACCCTCTCCCCCTCCTTCCAGCTTACCATCACTCTTAATGTTGGTTTCCTTGGAGCTCCTGAGGTATCTGAACACACACACACACAGTCACTCACGTGCTCTGTTTGGAAAGCAACAGCTTGGGGCATCCAGTTCATGGGCATTCCCCATGGCTCCCAGTCAGGTCCACAGTAGCCTCCCCAACAGTCCTCTCTCTTTCACATTTGACTTTTTCCTTCAGAGCAGGAGTTCTGGGGCCACCTCAGGAACTCTTCTCACAGGGATGTCACCACCGCTGTTCATCGGATCACCAGTGAAACCTTGTAAAGATTGCGATGCCCAGGTGACACTGTAGATGCTGCTTCAGCAGCTGTCCAGCTAATCTTGATGCCCAACCAGAATGAGATATGGTGATGCGGTGATGGACCACCCCTCCTCCTCTCCTGTACACAGGGAGGGTCTCCACATCCTGTTAAAATGCAGATTCTGTCTCTGCAGGTGTGCAGTGAGCCAGAGACTCTGCATCTGATGAGCTCTCAGGGAAGGTGGATCTTACTTGCCTGTGGAGCCCACTTCCAACAGCAAAGCTTATGGGGCCACGTGTCCCTTGAGAGGATGACCCTCTCACCCCAGCATTGGCCACTGCTGTATCTTGGTCTTGGGTCTGTCAGCACAACATAGAGAGCCCCAAAGGCCCCAAAGTGGGGATTATTTTTGTTTGTGACACAGAAACCTAGGTGGTCACCGGGTCTGCCCTGTGTTTTCAATGCGCTGGAAGGTTGGATTTCCTCCAGCCTGAAGGCCACAGAGGTGACTATGGGGATGAGAAGGGGTCAACCTGGGTGACGAATGCAAAGGGGACCCTCCCTCTCTCTCAGGTTTGACCAGCCTGGCCTTTGCTTCCAGGGACAGAGACCCAGGACCAGGAGTCTCAGAAGGCCCTGCAGTTCCTGGGAGTGAAGAAGAAGGTGTCCTGCATGTCCTGGAAAGAGAAGACTGTGGTGGGAGCGCAGGTGGCTGTGGGCTCCCTGGTCATCAGGGGTAGTTTCTGGGAGACCCTCCCTCTCTGTTGGCTGAGCCTGTCCTGGTGCTCCCTGACCTTGGGGAAGTGTCTGTCCTTGCCTGGGGGAGTTTCCCTTCATTACACCACCTTGTTCATGGGTGGTGCCAGGCATGGGACAGGAAGTAGCAAATAGAGCCCTGAAAAAGCAGGTGCTCTTGGGCCTGTTAAAGTAAGAAACTTCCCAACCTGTGAAGATTTTCATGAGTTTATTTGAACCAAGCTAATGTCATATGCCTGGAACAAGATCTCAAATCTTAGCTTCGCAGTTGTGCAACTGATTTTATACATTATAATAAAAAAAAAGAAGACGGAAAAAGTTGTGTGAAATCCATTAGGAAGTGAAGAAATTTCTACAATTGATAAATAGCAAAATGGAGAAACACTTTTTTTTTTCTTTTGGGTCCAGGATAATTAACATTTACAGCACTTAGAGAGGTTGTGCAAGGTACCAGGTAACATAAGAAGCATGTTTTCTCATATGCTGGTCCCAGAGTCTGTGCCTTCAATTGGTCTTGCAAAAAACAACTACTCTGATGTATCAAAGGTATGTTATCCAAGATGCATAAGAACAGGGAAGAGGGCTCACTTAACGTAAAGTCTGACCTTTGCTAATGAAGCTGTAGGCCTGGGACATGACTCCTGACATCACCTGCCCAGTTAGGAATTTGTGATAAGATAAACTGTGCCGTTATTTCTGGTCACTGAGTTTGTCAGGACTGCTATGTGACCCACTAGGCTTGTCAGGCTTACTTTACAGCCCATTTTTCGTTATTGTTGATGTTTTATTCACAGACCCTAGAAGTAGCAGGTGGGATACAGCAGTCATGAGGGCGGAGTCCAAAAGCATCTGTGAGAACAGGGGATGGAAATCAGGTTCCTTCTCCAGCTCATTAGGCAAAGCCATGTTCATGTGTGAATTCCCTGTGTTGTCTGTGTGTTTAATTGTTGCCCCTGGGAGAGCAGAAGGAGACCTGCAGCCAATGTCAGGTGCTGCACCAGGGATGCTGACCAGAGACTGAGAGCTGACCCTGACACCTGGGCAGAGGTGGGCTCTGGCCTTCAAACTTAAAGTCCAGTAGGTCGGGGTCTAGTCACTGTGGGCTCCAGGCATCCTGACTCCATCCCAGAGCAGGGTGAGCCCAGTAAAAGGACAGGATCTGGGGCTTCTTGCATCTCAGAGGGGCTGAGGGTCGAGTGTATTATGAGTCTAGTGTCATGAGAACTGTCTCCTATGGTGGATGTGCTGTTTCAGGAGGAACTCTCTGTCCCAAAGGTTTCAAGAACAGGATCTGGTAATATCTCTTCTGAGGCTTTTAGTAGAGTGTGCCAAAATGGAGGGCTGATCCCCCAAATGCCCTGTGTGTCTCCATCATTGCACTGGGGTGTTGCATCCAAGTCACCTGTTTCCCTGTCCATCCTCTGCTGTAGTCCTCCCCCAAGACCCAGGATCTGAAGCATCTCCACTTGGCATGTCAACCACAGGAGCTGTGGTTCTCTCAGTTCTCTGAGATGGAAGCATCCCCAGATCCTTGGTTCTCCTGTCCCATCCTGCTGAGGAAGTTCCCCTTGCTCCCCAGGGCATCATGGGCAGGTGAGATGTTCAGGGACTATAGGCACGTGTCCCACAGACCAGAGACCTTGGGTTTGGGAATCATCCCCGGATTGCTTTGAGGTCAGTGTGAGCTCTCTTTTTCCGTGGTAGTACCTCTACCTGCGGTGAAAGGTCCAGAGTGTCTGCCAGGTAAGGGCTCCATGAAAATACAAAGAACACAGGCTGCTCTCGAGGACCAGGAATATGAGACATCACTCACAAGGTGGAAATAGGGAGGGCTGTGATTTTCTGGGAATGAAGAGAGGTATGACTCTACACTGTTAGTTGGTCCTATCTCCCGACCCCATGATTGTGTGAGGGGGAAAAAACCCATCTCTTGGTCATCCCCACACACTTGTGGCCTCCTCCCATGCTGACACCAATGTCTTCGTGCCTATAAGGAACATAGTTTGACCACTCGTGTCACACAGGGTGACAGGATTCCATTTGGTGGTTTCTCTTATCCATTTAATGAGTGCTTACTGAGCATCTTTGAGGTTTCAGTCCTGGAATGGGCCATGTGACCTGAGAGAACAGGACATAGGTTGGACCTGTGCTCATGTAGTTTACCTTGTAAGAAAGCCAGGCTCTCAGAGAAATCACAGCACTAAGGAGTTAATTATAATCCAGAGAAGGACCACGAAGAAAGAGTTGTATGAACTTGAGTCTCAGCTTGTCTGGGGATCACAGAGAGCACTTCTGAGAAAGTGACCTCTTGCTGAGACCTGAAGCATGAGTGGCCTTTCACCCTTTGGACATAGGATTTTGAGGGAGAGCTGCCTGCACAGGACTGGACTTCGATGGGCAGATGCTTGGCTGGATAGAGGAGCTTTCGAAGTCCATTGCGTGCAGTGTGAAGAGTGAGAAAAAATTTAGACTGAGTAATGCTGTTGAGGTTGGACCCTGCTGGACTGTGGGTGCTGCTGAGATGGGGTCAGTAGACAACTGAGGAGACTCCAGGCTGTGAAGTAGCTCACCCCCCTTTGATGGACAAGCTGAAAAATATGCAAGAAAAAAGTCATGTTACAGTTCTGAATTTTATATTCAACTTATACTTTAAGCAATATTTTTTAATTTAAGCAAATATATTTAAATTTAACATATTTATTGAATTTTAGTGGCATGTAATGAACTTACCATGTTGAAACTATACAAATTATTAAGCTTTGCCAGATGCATACACCAGAGAAGTTGTTACAATAAAGAAAATGAACATGTTCTTCACTCTTAAAGCCTCCTTGGGCCCTCTGGTAATCTCCTCACTCTGTCCCTCTTCCACTCCCTCCAACTTTTATCTGCTGTCAGTCATTATAGATGAGTTTGCATTTTCTGCAGTTTTCATAATTTGAACCATATAATGTGTAATTTTGGGTGAATGTTGGCTTCTTGAATCAACACATTTGTCTTGAAATAGTTCTTTCCTTTTTAATCCCTCAGGTCTATTCCATTGTAGGGTGCACCAAATTTGTTTAGCCATTCGCCCATTCATGGACATTTGTGTTGATTCCCAGTTTGGACTATTACAAGTAAACCAGGCACTAATGTTTGTGTAGAAAGATATTTAGCACACAATCAGGTGCTTGTAAAACCAATGAAGGGCCAGAGAAATGGAAGTCAGGGAGTTGACACAGGAAGTCTGGTTTCAAGGTCCCACTGCCACAGCCCCACCCAGAGGCAAAGAAACACCTGCACGTTACATAAAGCTCTGTCTGCAGAGCCCACCCATCAGGAGCAGTAATCACAGCCCCTTCTCCCTCCCAGAGTCAAACTACACACAAGTGAATGTCAGAGGTTCACATTAATTCACACCTGGATTCCCAGTCATTAGAAGTGGGAAAGGTGGTATTTAAACTTTCAGCCCCTCTCCTATAGGAAGAAATATAGAAAGGGGTGGAGCATAGATGTAAAGTTCCAATAGATAATACATGGCGTGGTTGAGTCCACTTGCAGGCTCTGTGACTCTGGGCAAGTGATCCCACCTCAAAAAGCCTCAGTTTCCTCATGAGATTTCATAGAAGCATATTTCCTGGTTCTTAGAATAGAGCAGTTTAAATTCTTGAAATTTTCTGAGTGATATGGGCAATAAGAGTGTCTTTTGTCCCAGTGACGCAACCCCTGACAGGCCTCTGGATAGTTACAGCGTGAGGACAGGTTGCCATAAAGGCCAAATCTTGATTAGAAGCCTGGAATTTTCAGCTTCCAACGTAAGAAACATTTAAACCTGTAGAGAATTTTTATGAGTTTGAGCCCAACTGATGACAATTGCCAAGAAGCAAAATCTCAACGAAAAGCAGCAGTTTTGCACCTTATGTTATACATTACAATCAACGCAGGAGGCATAAGGGGTTAAGTAAAATCCATTGGTGATAGGTTAGGAAGGTGGGAGAAAGCAAAACAGGGAAATCTCTGAGATTGGATAAAAAGTAAAACAAATAGACACATACTTCTTTTGCATTGGTTGATAGAAGATAGTTAGCAGCTAACAATTACCATGATAACAATAGCAATGAGGACTTTTGTGGCTTCTCCTCTGGTGCAGTGAGGGTCTGGACAAAAAGAAATTTTTTTTCCTGATAATTCAAAAGTAAGTTATCATGAATGCAAAAAGACAATAGACATGTTCATTTAACATAAAGATTCAGCTTTGTTAGGAAAGAATACCTAAGACATAGTTACCCATCATGACTCACTTTTAGTTAGAAAGTTGTCATTTCAGGCCATCCTTTGTGGTCTGATTTTGAAAATCATACTTATGCAGGTCTCCTCTGAGCTTGTCAGCTTTAGTACGTGGGCCCCATTTTTATCCACACCTCCCCCTTTGGGTCATAAATCAAACGGAAACATTCACGGGTGATCAACATTTTGGTTGGAAAATGTGGTTTCATGGTGCTAGAAAGGCTCATCGCTGGGAAGTCTTAGTTTATCTGGCTGAAGTACGGACCATTGGGGATAGGGCAAGACTGTAACCCTGGATGGAAGTCAATGTCAAATTTTTTCAAAAGTGAAAACAGGTAAATGGGAGCCAGTCAGGTTCCACTGGTCTTCATTAAGAAAAAAACTTTGTCCCTGAACAGTGTCGCTAAGTGATTAGAGTATCAAACTGCAGTTCCTGGTCAAGGTCATGTGTCTGGGTTGTAGGTTCAATCCCTGGTCCCAATCAGGATGAATTCAGGAGACAGCCAATTGTGTCCCTCTCACATCGATGTTCCTCTCCCTCTCTCTTTTTCTCTCTCCCTCCCTCCCTCCTCTCTCCCTTCTACTCTTTCTAAACATAGGTGGAAACAATATCCTTGGGTTAGGATTTAAAGAATACGTCACAATAAAAAATAAAGAAAAGCATTTTGGGTCATTCCTAACCTATAAGCTATCGTGATCCAAATTTTGCTGTCTGTCTCATTTCTCTGTATTTTTCATCTAGTATAACACTTGCTTATAGTTTGAGGGCACACTATACACCTCTTCAGTTTTCACAATCTGATCATGAGATGGGTTCTCATTTACAATGGTCCACTTATTTCCCATTGGAAATACTCAAGGGTCATTCATTATTAATCTGATTCCTTCTGGTTGTGCAATTGGAACTGTAATCATTTTGGGGACAAGGCTGTAAGAACCCAATGGTGTATATTACAATTACCATCTAAAAATTTCATAGACCAGGAAGACAGTAAGAGTATCATAAGTAAATTTCCTGTGCCTCAGCTGCAGTTATAGAGGACCATGTTTTTAGAGGTGCTTCAGCTTCATGTGAATTAATATGGTTAGTAGTCTTTTTTGTGCTAGGCTTTAAGCATATCTCCAAAATTAGGTTCTGGCATTTCTACATAAAATTTCTCAATATTCCTTTCCCACTAACCTCTACAGCTTCCCTTGTTTTCAGTTTGCCTCTTTTTACTCATTCAGAAATAATTAACTTGTTAGGTCAAACTACTTACTTTTAACTTCTATTAAAAACACCCAGTCCATACATCAAAATAAAAAGCTTTTGCACAGCAAAGGAAAGCATCAACAAAACAACAAGAAGACCCAGTACATAGGAGAACATATTTACCAATGATATCACTGATAAAGGTTTAATCTGCAACATTTACAGGGAACTCATGAAACTTAACAATAGGAAGATAATCAATCCAATCAAAAAATTGGCAACGGACCTTGATAGACACTTTTCGAAAGAGGACATACAGAAGGCCGAAAGAAATGTGAAAACATGCTCAAAGTCACTAAATATACCAGAGATGCAAATCAAAATGACAATGTGGTATCATCTCACACCTGTTAGAATGGCTATCATCAACAAATCAACAAACAACAAGTATTGGAGAGGATGTGGAGAAAAGCGAACCCTTCTGCACTGCTGATGGGAATGCAGACTGGTGCAGCCACTGTGGAGAACAGTATGGAGCTTCCTCAAGAAACTAAAAATGGAACTCCCATTTGACCCAGTGATCCCACTTCTAGGAATATTTCCCAAGAAATGAGAAACACCAATCAGAAAGGATATATGCACCCCTATGTTCATAGCAGCGCAATTCACCATAGATAAGATTTGGAAATAGCCTAAGTGCCCATCAGCAGATGAGTGGATTAGAAAACTGTGGTACATCTACACAATAGAATACTATGCTGTGGTAAAAAAGATGGACCTCTTGCCATTTGCAACAGCATGGATGGAACTGGAGAGCATTATGCTAAGTCAAATAAGCCAGTCAGAGAAAGATAAATACCACATGATATCACTCATTTGTGGCTTATAGAGAACAACATAGACTGATGAACAGGGACAGATCCAAAGACAGAGGAACAGCTATCAGACTACCAATCCCCAGAGGGACAGTAGGGGAGGGAGGGTGAAAGGGGAAGTAATCAACCAAAGGACTTGTATGCATGCATATAAGCTAAACCAATGGACATGGACAACAGGGGGATGAGAGCATGAGTGGGTGGGGGAGGATGGGTGTTAATAGGGGGGATAAGGACACATTTGTAATACCTTAACTAATAAAGAATTTTAAAAAAATAAAAACACCCAGTCAAGCTGCCATGGCTCAGTGGTTGAGCGTCAACCTATGAATCAAGAGGTCACAGTTCAATTCCCATTCAGGGCAGTTGCCTAGGTTGTGGGCTCAACCCCAAGTGTAGGGTGTGCAGGGGTAGCCAATCAATTATTCTGTCTCATCATTGATGTTTCTATCTCTCTCTCCCCTTCCCTTCCTCTCTGAAATCAATAAAAATATTTTTAAAGAACACTCCCAGATCCCTTTCCTTCCTTTTGCAATAGCATTCTCTCTACATTTCAAAATGTTATCAGAAATAAAAGCCAGGCCCTGAGCGAATTTGCCGAAGACCAGCTGGTAGTATGCACGTACTGTACTTCATGCAGGAAAGATTTCAGAATATGCGTCCAGGTGATTTTGAGATGACGTTTATTAAAGCTGGGGACAGTGAAACAAGGAAGGGCCTGGGATACAAGAAGCAGTGGGAGAGAAACAAGGTGTGGCTGCTTCGGCTCTCTGGAAAATTTATGGGAGAGAAGGGAGCCTATACAAGGCTGCTGTCAGCTCACTGGAGAGTCAGAGGCAAGGAGACTTGGGGACAAGTTCCAGGGGTTAGCACAAGATGAGCTACTGCTTCCTATTGTTTCTCTGGTTGCAAGTCTCCTGGGTACCACTTAGAGTTCAGGTGAAAGAAAATTTATTGGAAAAGGAGATTTGAGTGGGTGTGCCCCAATATGGGAACATGCTGGCTTTTTTTTTCTTGAGGGGTTTTATCTACTTTTAAAAGGTGGGGACTTAGGGGAAGTCTCAAGGAAGATCTCAATAGGATATTTATCAGCATGACCAGGGTATGACCAATGGTATGCCAGGGGAGGAAAGGCCACCCTAACGGCAAGGTCTAGGAACAGTTTTGCCCATTGCTAGGTACCCGAGGCTTTCTGCCCTGGTGACCTTCTGCATTTGGCTGTAAATTGCTAGGCCAGGTTATTCTGCTATCTGTCTCATTTTCCCCATTCCACATGCTAAAGAGTATTCCTAGCTTCTTACTACAATTTGACTGCATTTCTTGTGAATGACTTTCAAATATTTCTGACAGACTAGTGATGTGTCAAATGAACCAGTCACTAATATTCTTAAAAAGAAAGGTTTCTGGTAAATAAGGTTCTTATTTTTTTTTAAAAAGGTTCTTATTTGTACAGGACAAAATAGTTCCAGTTGTGCTAGAGTTGGCAGAAAAAAAGGGATGTTCAACAGAATAGAGTCACCCGTGGCGTTAACGGCCAGTTACACCAGAGAGGGAAAATGGAAGGATCGGGGAAAGACTCCAGCTTACTTAACATAGGCCCTGGATCTAAAGTTCTGGAACCCTGGTCCTGTCCTCACCTCAGGGAGTCCTGGGCTAGGAGAGGTTTGTGAACTCCTTCAGAAGAATGAGTACAAAAAGACTGGAGAAAAAAGAAACAAAGCAATTGCTTCTTTAAAAATCCATCCTCATTAACAACACCATAAATTAGAAGATTTAATATTGTTAACTGTCCGTACTACTCAAAGCAATCTGCAGATTCAATATAATATATTGTAATCCCAAAGGCATTTTTAAATAAATAAAAATATCATTCTTAATTCATATGCTATCTCAAGGAACCCTGAGGAGACAAAACAATCTTCAAAAATCGCCAAGTTTCCTGATTTCAAAACACACTTCAAAGCTAAAGTAAGAGTAGAGTGATACTGACATAAATTTTGACATACAGACCAATGGAACAGAATAGAGAGCCCGAAAGCAACACCCTTTATATTATCAAATAATCCTCAATGAAGGTGCCAAGACCACAAAATGGTGAAAAGACAGACTTCCACAAAACTTATTGGGAAAATTGGATATTCTCAAGTAAAAGAATCTTTTTTTAAAAAATTTATTGCTTAAAGTATTACAAAGGGTATTACATATGTGTCCATTTAATCCCCCCGCCCTAGACAGCCCCCTAGCCTCCCCTATCCCCCAAAGTCTTATGTCCACTGGTTATGCTTATATGCATGCATACAAGTCCTTTAGTTGATCTCTTACCCCCCTACCTCCTGCCCCCCAACCCTCCCCGGCCTTCCCGCTGCAGTTTGACAATCTGTTTGAGGCAGCTGTGCCTCTGTATCTATTATTGTTCAAAAGTTTATAATGGTCTCTATTATCCATGAATGAGTGAGATCATGTGGTATTTTTCCTTCATTGACTGGCTTATTTCACTTAGCATAATGCTCTCCAGTTCCATCCATGACGTTGCAAATGGTAAGAGTTCCTTCCTTTTTAGAGCAGCATAGTATTCCATCGTGTAGATGTACCACAGTTTTCTAATCCATTCATATACAGATGGGCACTTTGGCTGTTTCCAGATCTTAGCTATGGTGAATTGTGCTGCTATGAACATAGGGACGCATATATCCTTTCTGATTGGTGTTTCTGGTTTCTTGGGATATATTCCTAGAAGTGGGATCACAGGGTCAAATGGGAGTTCCATTTGAAGTTTTTTTGAGGAAACTCCATACTGTCTTCCATAGTGGCTGCACCAGTCTGCATTCCCACCAGCAGTGCACAAGTGTTCCTTTTTCTCCACATCCTCTCCAGCACTTGTCGTTTGTTGATTTGTTGATGATAGCCAGTCTGACAGGTGTGAGATGGTACCTCATTGTTGTTTTGATTTGCATCTCTCGGATGATTAGTGACTTTGAGCGTGTTTTCATATGTCTCTTGGCTTTCTGAATGTCCTCTTTTGAAAGGTGTCTATTTAGGTCCTTTGCCCATTTTTTGATTGGATTGTTTATCTTCCTTTTGTTGAGTTGTATGAGTTCCCTATAAATTTTGGAGATTAGGCCCTTATCAGATATGACATTGGCAAATATGTTTTCCCACACAGTGGGTTTTCTCGTTGTTTTGTTGATGGTTTCTTTCGCTGTGCAGAAGCTTTTTATTTTGATGTAGTCCCATTTGTTCATTTTCTCTTTAGTTTCAAGTGCCCTAGGAGCTGTATCAGTGAAGAAATTGCTTCGGCATATGTCTGAGATTTTGTTGCCTTTGAATTCTTCTAGAATTTTTATGGTTTCCTGTCGTACATTTAAGTCCTTTATCCATTTTGAGTTTATTTTTGTGTATGGTGTAAGTTGGTGGTCTAGTTTCATTTTCTTGCATATATCTGTCCAATTTTCCCAACACCATTTATTGAAGAGACTATCTTGGCTCCATTGTATGTTCTTGCCTCCTTTGTCAAATATTAATTGAGCATATTGGTTCGGGCCGATTTCTGGGCTCTCTATTCTATTCCATTGATCTATATGCCTATTCTTGTGCCAGTACCAGGCAGTTTTGAGAACAGTGGCTTTGTAATACAACTTGATATCTGGTATTGAGATCCCACCTACTTTGGTCTTTTTCAGGATTGCTGTAGCTATTTGGGGTCTTTTTTTATTCCAGATGAATTTTTGGAGAGTTCGTTCTAGATCTCTGAAGTATGCCGTTGGTACTTTAATGGGAAATGCGTTGAATTTATACATTGAATTGGGTAGTATGGACATTTTAATGATGTTGATTCTACCAATCCATGAACACGGTATGTTCTTCCATCTGTTTATGTCTTCCTCTATATATTTTTTCAACGTCCTGTAGTTTTCTGAGTAGAGGTCTTTTACCTCTTTAGTTAAGTTTATTCCTAGGTAGCTTAATTTTTTTGGTGCGATGGTAAACGGGATTGTTTTTATAATCTCTTTTTTCTGAAAGTTCACTATTGGTGTATAGAAATGCCTCAGATTTCTTGGGGTTAATTTTGTATCCTGCTACATTGCCAAATTCATGTATTAAGTCTAGTAGCTTTTTGATAGAGTCTCTAGGGTTTTGTATGTATAATATCATGTCGTCGGCAAATAAGGACAGTTTTACTTCCTCTTTTCCAATTTGGATGCCTTTCATTTCTTCTTTTTGCCTAATTGCAATGGCTAACACTTCCAGTACTATGTTGAACAGGAGTGGTGAGAGGGGGCATCCCTGTCTTGTTCCTGTTCTTTGGGGAAATGGTGTTAGTTTTTGTCCATTGAGTATGATGTTGGCTGTAGGTTTGTCATATATGGCTTTTATTATGTTGAGGTATGATCCTTCTACTGGCATCTTGCTGAGAGCTTTTATCAAAAATGGTTGTTGAATTTTGTCAAATGCTTTTTCTGCATCAATTGATATGACCATGTGGTTTTTTTCTTTCAATTTGTTTATGTGACATATCACGTTTATTGATTTGCGGATATTGTACCATGCTTGCATCCCTGGGATAAATCCTACTTGGTAATGGTGTATGATTTTTCTGATGTACTGCTGGATCCGATTTGCTAAGATTTTGTTGAGGATTTTCTCATCTATGTTCATGAGGGATATTGGCCTGTAATTCTCTTTCATTGTGTTGTCTTTACCTGGTTTTGGTATTAGGGTGATGCTGGCTTCATAGAATGAGCTTAGAAGTGTTCCTTCCTCTTGAATTTTTTGTAGTAGTCTGAGGAGGATAGGTTTTAGTTCTTCCTTGAATGTTTGGTAAAATTCCCCTGTGAAGCCGTCTGGTCCTGGGCTTTTGTTTGCTGGAAGCTTTGTGATGACTGCTTCAATTTCTTCCATAGTTATTGGCCTGTTGAGATTTTTAGATTCTTCCTGATTGAGTTTTGGAATGTTGCATTTTTCTAGGAATTTGTCCATTTCCTCCAGGTTGTCTAGTTTGTTGGAGTAGAGCTGTCCATAGTATTTTTTAATAATCATTTGTATTTCTGTGGGGTCTGTTGTTATTTCGCCTCTATCGTTTCTGATTTTGTTTATTTGGGTCCTCTCTCTTTGCTTCTTGGTGAGTGTGGCTAGAGGTTTGTCAATCTTGTTTATCCTTTCAAAGAACCAGCTCTTGGTTTCATTGATTTTCTGTATTGTTTTTTGGTCTCTATGTCATTTATTTCTGCTCTAATCTTTATTATCTCCTTCCTTCTGCTCACTCTGGGGTTTTCTTGTTGCTCTCTTTCTAATTCTTTGAGTTGTAGAGTTAGCTGATTAACTACCTTTTTTTCTTGTTTTTTTGAGATAGGCCTGTAGAGCTATAAACTTCCCTCTCAGGACTGCTTTCATTGTGTCCCATAGGTTTTCGATTGTTGTGTTTTCATTGTCATTAGTTTCCAGGATGTTTCGAATTTCTTCTTTGATCTCATTGGTAACCCAATCAATATTTAATAGCATGCTATTCAGCTTCTAGGTGTTTGAGTATTTTGGGTTTTTTTGTTGTAGTTTATTTCTAATATTATGCCATCATGATCTGCGAAGACGCTTTTTATGATTTCAATCTTCTTGAATTTGTGGATACTTTGCTTGTTACCCAATATATGGTTTATTTTTGAATATGTCTTATGAGCATTTGAGTAGAATGTATATTCCCTGGCTTTGGGGTGAAGTGTTCTGAAGATGTCTATTTAGTCCATCTGATCTAGTGAGTGATTTAGGATTGCTGTATCTTTGCTGATTGTTTGTCTAGAGAGCTTATCCAGTGTTGTCAGTGGTGTATTAAAGTCCCCTACTATGATTGTATTGTTGTCGATCTCTCCTTTGATATCTTCCAGGAGTATTTTTATGAATTTGGGTGCTCCTGCATTGGGTGCATATATGTTTACCAGAGTTATATCTTCTTGTTGTATTGATCCCTTTAGTATTATGAAGTGGCCTTTCTTATCTCTTGTTATGGCCTTCACTTTGAGGTCTATTTTGTCCGATATAAGTATTCCTACCCCAGCTTTCTTTTCCTTTCCATTTGCCTGAAAGATATTTTTCCATCCTTTCACTTTCAGTCTGTGTGAGTCCCTTCTAATGAGGTGGGTTTCTTGTAGACAGAAGATGTATGGGTCATGTTTTTTTATCCATTCAGCCACTCGATGTCTTTTGTTTGGAGCATTTAGTCCGTTTACATTTAAAGTTATTATTGAAAGGTACTTGTTTATAGCCATTCCTGTTTTTGTGTGGCTGTTTTCTTTCTGAGCTTTTTATTTCTTATTTTTATACCAGTCCCTTTAGCATTCCTTGCATTGCTGGCTTGGTGGTGATAAACTCCCTTAGCCTTTTTTTTATCTGTGAAGCTTCTTATTTCCCCTTCAAGTTTGAATGATAGCCTTGCTGGATAGAGTATTCTTGGATTCAGTCCTTTGCTTTGCATCACTTTGTAAATTTCTGTCCATTCTTTTCTGGCCTGATGTGTTTCTGTTGAGAAATCATTTGACAATCTAATGGGAGATCCCTTGTATGTAACTTTCCATCTCTCTCTTGCAGCCTGTAAGATTCTCTCTTTTTCCTGAACGTTTGCCATGGTAATTATGATGTGTCTTGGTGTGGGTCTTTTCGGGTTCACCTTGTTTGGGACTCTCTGGGCTTGTGTGACTTTTTTCTTCCCCACCTCAGGGAAGTTTTCTGATATTATTTCTTCGAATAGGTTTTCTAATCCTTGTTTATCCTTCTGTTGTTCTGGTACCCCTATTATTCGTATGTTGTTTCGTTTCATGTTGTCCCAAAGCTCCCTTAGGCTCTCCTCCTGTCTTTTAATTTCTTTCTCCAATTGCAGTTCAGTTTGGGTGTGTTTTGCTTCCTTGTCTTCTAATTCACTAATTCGGTCCTCCGCTTCTCCTAGTTTACTGTTGATACTTTCAATGGAGTTTTTCATTGCAGCTATATCACTCTTCATTTCTTCTTGGGTCTTACTTAAGTTGTTGATTTTTTCATCTGTTTCTTCTAGCTTCTTGCAGAGGTTGTCGATTTTTTCCTCCATCCGGTTTATGCACTCTAGGACCCTTATTCTTAATTCTTTTTCTGTCATGTTGCATGCCTCTGTATTACTTAGCTGCTTTTCTGGAGAGTCCTCCTTCTCTTTCCTTTGGGGGTTTCTTTGTCTACTCATGTTTGATCTCACTGACATATCTAGACGTTGAGTCATTCAGTGGTTGCTCCCTTGGTGGCAGTGACTTTTTGGTCTGTGGTTGCTCTTCGGGTGGTTGTGGTAGCAGCTGCTCTTCAGTTGGCAGCAGCTCCTCTGGTGGGTGCTGTTCACAGCTGTGGTGGCTCTTCTGGCTGGTGGGGCGAGGTTTCACGTACAGCTGCTGTTCCTCAGCAGAGGGTGTTGGTGCTCAGGAGGTTGCTGTTGCTTGGATCTGCTGCGTTGATTTAAAGGCACAATATACAACACAACAAGGCACCACGTACCAGGCACTATACACAAATATATTCACGATATTAATACCCCCAAATAAAGGTGACCACCTGAATTAAGAGAATTAGGGGATAAGGAAGAAGGAAGAGAAAAAGGTAAAAGAGAAAAAAGAAAAGAAAAGTAGGAACCAAAAAAAGGAGTGCAAAAATGAAATTGGGAAAAAGGAAGGGGGAAAATAAAAGCGAGAAAAGAAAAGAAAAGAAAAAAAAAAAGAGTGAAAAGAGAGAATGAAATGGAAGAGGGGAAGAGACTTTTTTATATGAGGAGAATACTCCTATAGAACAGCCATTAATCCCAACAAATTCCAGCAACAGCTCCCTGGAGATGAATGAAAACTAGAAACAACCAATAATATAACGATGAAAATAGAATGGAGAACACTAATCCCAAAATAAAATAAAGAGAAAATAAAATGGCACTTTAAAAAAAATGGTAAAATGGTAGCAGTAATAATACTGGTTAAAAATAAGAAGGTAGTAATTAAAAGGGTAAAATCAGGTGATGGAAAAAAGAAGAAAGAAAAAAGAAAAGAAAAAAAAGAAAAAAAAAGAGAAAAAAAATTGGTTTCTTAGTTAAAAGGTGAAAAAAGAAAAAAAATTGCAGTAGTGAAGGTCCTTCGGTTCTTCTATTCTTCAGTGTGGCTCGCCTTAGACCTGCAAGGTATTCAGGAGAGTGTTGAGTTTCCCTGCGATACACTGTTCCTCTGTGTTGTAAACCACAGTCCTTATTTTAAAGCAAGCCGCATTTGTTTCCCAGACTGCCTTATTTTGTGTTTAGCAAAGAGTCAGTTTGTGGGTCAGCCTCTGGGTGGCAGTGTTCTGGGGTTGGCCTCTGAGGCTATAGTGCCTCTCTGTCCAGTGGAGGTTCACTGCCCAGAGCTGGCTGCGTAATAGTTAGTTACCAGCGCTGTGTTGTTGCTGGGATTGAAAATCCCTCTATAGGCCTGACCCTGTTAACTCCCAGGGACTGATCAGGTTATTTTAATCCATAATCTCCTACAGGGTGGAATCTGGGTGTGGCTGTGCTCCTTGCCTGGGGGTTGTGGGGAGGAGTCTCACTCTCCGGAGAGAATGTCTGCCCCAGACCTGGGCTCGGGGGTGTCTCAGCACTCAATTCGCTGCCACCTCTCCCGGCCCCCCTTCTCTCCTCAGTCTCTCCCCAGATTCCACTCCTCCGCACACTCTCCCTCTCTTCAGCACAGGTGAGTGTCTGTATCCGAAATGTCCCATGAACAGGATTCAGTAAAAACAAACAAACAAACGCTGGCCGCGGAAACGGGAAAGGCTTGGTTTCTGTAAGCTTCTTCTCTTACCGGGACTGCATGGTCTGGTCAGCTCTTCAGGCTGCCCCCTTTAGGCTCAGTCCTCTGTGATCACAGAACCCAGCTCTCAATTCCCCTGGCGGCGCCAGGAATCCCGCCATTCTCCTTTCCCCTGTCAGGGGCTGTGCCTGACCCAAGGGACATGGCTGTCTGCCACATGGTCTCCCTCCGACTCTCTGGGTTCAGAGGTCTGGCAAAATTTCCTGCCCAAATCCCTGGTTTTTTTTTTACCTTTCCAGGGGAGTTCTGCTCTTCCCGGCTGCAAACCGTCTCACCAGCTGAGCAATTTCGCCAATTCGGGGTGGATGTTACTAGTTTCAGCTGCTCACTCCATTTGCTCCAGGACACGACCTGGGACGCGTCTGCCTATACCGCCGCCATCTTGCTCCTCAACCCCAAGTAAAAGAATCTTATACGACATATAGAACTTAATTCAAAATGTATTAAAGATCGCCCTAACCATTTTGGCTCATTGGATAGAGCATAGTCCTGCAGACTAAATGGTCCCAGGTTCAATTCGAGTCAAGGGCATGTACTTTGGTTGTGGGCACATCCCAAGTAGGGGGTGTGCAGGAGACAGCTGATTAATGTTTCTCTCTCATCGATGTTTCTAACTATCCCTCTCCTTTCCTCTCTATAAAAAATCAATATATATATATATACACACACACACACACATATATATGTGTGTGTATATATATATATATATATATATATATATATATATATATATTTTAATTTATTAAAGATCTAAATGTATTACCAAAACCATAACACTCACAGAATAGTCGGGGGAAAAACTTCCTGACATTGTCGTTGACAATAGTTTCTTGGATATGATACCAAAATTTCAGGGAGCAACGGAAAATATAAAATGGGCTACAGTACGGCCAGCATGGCTCAGTCGTTGAACATCAAACTATGAATCAGGAGTTTGAGGTTCAACACCCAGTCAGGGCACATGCTAGGTTGTGGGCTCCATACCCAGTAGGGAACTTGCAGGAGGAAGCTGATCAATGATTCTCTCTCATCACTGACGTTTCTATCTCTCTTTCCCTCTTCCTTGCTATCTAAAATCAATAAAAATATATTTACAAAGAATATGGAGCTACATTAAACTTAAAAACTATTAGCCATCAAAAAAACAATCAACTGAGTGAAAAATAAACCTTCAGGGCAGGTGTGGAAGCTGCTGGGCCTCAGGGCCCTCCCCGGGAGTGGGCCGTGTTGGGCCCTGGGGCCCGGCTGTGGTCGCTGGCCCTGGGGCGGCTTGGGACCAGCGCTTGGCTGGGTCTGCCTGACCACCGACTGCGTGCGCGGCCTTCACGGCAGGCCCAGCCTGGAGGAGTGAACGGAGTGGGCAGCCAGCGCGGAGGAGGCCGCTGGCGAGGGGCATCGGGAACCAGACGGCACAGATCACACAGGGCCCAAGTTTGATATCGATATGTTGGTTTCGCTTCTGAGGCAAGAGAATGCAAGAGCCATCTGCGTGATCCGGGTTCCTCCCGAAATGAGATACACAGATTACTTTGTGATCGGGAGCGGAACTTCCACCCGACACTTACATGCCATGGCCTACTACACCGTGAAAATGTACAAATTCCTAAAAAGTAAAAATGAGTCTCATGTGAAAATTGAAGGGAAGTACACTGATGACTGGCTCTGTGTGGACTTTGGCAGCATGGTGATTCATTGGATGCTTCCGGAGACCAGAGAAATGTATGAACTGGAGAAGTTGTGGACCCTGCGTTCTTATGATGACCAGTTAGCTCAGATCGCCCCTGAGACATTACCTGAAGACTTCATTCTTGGAATAAAAGATGACCCTTCCTCCCTGACTCCAATGGAGTTCAAATGTGAATAAAATACTGGTTTACTCAAAAAAAGAAATAAATAAACCTTCAAAATGAGAAAAAGTATTTGAAAATTATATATATATATATATAAAATATAATGGGGGATATACAAATTGACCAACACCCCATAACTGTCAAGACGGCTGCGCCCACAGCAGAGCCAGGGATTCCATAATACAAGATGGCTGCACCCACAGCAGAGGCCGAGTTCCTGTAATGAGCCTTAAGGAGCAATCAGCAGGGACCTGAGGCTGTGTGGCTCTGGGCCAGGGGCAGGAGTACTGAGGCCATACCTTCTGCCCAGCAGGGCTTGATGAGATCTCAGGCCATGTCCCCCATCCGGCAGGGCTTGATGGGGGACCTCAGGCCCTGCCCCAGCACCAGGTTGAGTGAGCTGAGGCCATGCCACCCCATCCAGCAGGGCTTGATGGTGATGGGACCAGCTGGGTCTGGATCTAGCCCAATGGGGGTTGGGGCTGGCCAGGTCTGGGTCTTGTGCGATTTCGAGGCACATGTGAGTGGGCAGGGACTTGACTCTGGTTCCCGTGGCGAGCCCCAGGCTCTTACAGGATGAAGATTTTTATATACATTTTACTAATTTTCTTTTATCTCTGACACTTCTATTATAAAGGCAAATAGCAATATTAAAATATTTTCTCTAATTAATTCCCTTTTAATATGCACAAATTTTGTGCACCGGGATATATATATATATGTATATATATATATATATCTGTTAAGAGCTACATCCAGGGTATATAAAGAAACCATACTATTGAACAACAATAAAAAGACCAATTTTCCTGATTAAAAAATAGTCAAAACACTGTAATAGACATTTTTCTAAAGAAGACATACAAATGGTCAAAAAGCTTATTAAAAGATGCCCAATATCATTATTCATTAAAGAAATCAAATCCAAACAAAAATGAAATATCCCTTCATATCCATTAGAATGGTCTTGCAACTTTGCCAAATTCATTTATTAGATTTAGCTTTTTGGTTGAATCTTGTGGGTTCTCTATGTACCGTATCATGTCATCTGTAAATAATGACAGCTTTACTTCTTCCTTTCAATTTGGGTGCCTGTTATTTCTTCTTGTTGTCTGATCAATGTAGCTAGAACTTCCAGTGGTATGTGAATAAGAGTGGTGAAAGAAGATATCCTTGTCTTTTTTTCTGATCTTAAGGGAAACACTTTTAGTTTTTGCCCATTGAGTATAATGTGATTGTAGGTTTTTCAAATATGGCCTTTTTTATATTAATGTATGTTCTCTCTATACCCACTTTGTTGAAAGTTTTTATCATAAATTGGTTCTGGATTTTATTGAATGGCTTTTTGGCATCTATTGATATGATCATGTGATTTTTATCTTTTATTTTGTTTATGTCATGTAACACATTTATTGAATTGCAAAGTTTATATAGACTTTGCATGTCTGGAATAAATCTCACTTTACCATGGTTTTATATTTTAAAAATAGAGGAGACCCCCCCCCCCCTTATAGAGGATAAGTAGGGTAAGTGGGTAGTTAGTACAGAACTTAGACTGACAAGATGGGCCATACTGAGTCTAAAGAAATAAGACTCTGTATTGATCTTTTAACACATATGCTTGCTAGCAGAGGAATTAAGGTTACTCGTAGTCAGACAGAACGTTTTATACAAGAAGTATGTCCATGCTTTTCTGAGGAAGGAAAGGTAAATGTAAAGGCATGGGAGGAGGTAGGCCCAAGGAGCCTTATCCTTAACCCCACTGCAGCCTTTCCACCCCGGGAAAGTGCAGGATTGGCAAGCTCTCCCTGAGGTGATAGATCAGGACTCAGGTAATGTCAGAAAGCGCCAATCCTACTCTTAAAATGGATACAAGAGAGCATTTGGTTTTTTTTTTTTTTTTTTTTTTTCTTTTTAATGCCTGCTTTTAAAAAATAAAAAAGGGGGAATTTGCCGGGAGCCGGTCCATCCTTGCTGTTTCAAAGGACCTGGCATATATGGCATACTGTTCTTAAAATGTTTGTTCACCTTCTTGGCACTATGTGTTTTAACCAAGGTCTCTGAGAAAGGTTGTTTCCCCAGGCAGGGATTTTCCCCTGAAGTTAGGGAGGGAATAAAACCTCTTAACTAAGTGCCAGGCGGGTAATTAATCACTTTAACTACAAACAATCATGCTTAAGCTACATAATCTTTACTCCCTGGAATGGAGATAAGAAATGCCCTAACCTTTGTAATAGAGATTGATAGGATTGAATCAACTGGTATAAATACAGATGTAACAAGAGAGAGAGAGAGACAGAAATGGCACAGAAGCTACACAGAACGTTCTCTAGAGACAGAAGAACTTCGCTGGAGAGAACATGGCAAAAGATCCTGGACTGAACCTGACTACAGAAATTGGCAAGAGAACCTGACTAGAACCTGGTGACTGAACCTGGCTGGAGAACCTGGACAGAACCTGGCTGGAGAACCTAGCGAGGGAACATGGCTACAGAACCTGGCTGGAGAACCTGGAGAACCTAGCAAGAGAACATGGACACAAAACCTGGCTGGAGATCCTAACCAGAACTTCGCTGGAGATCCAAAGCAGAACCTCTCTGGAGATCTGAACCAGAACCTCTCTGGAGATCGAGACCAGAACTTGGCTGGAGATCCTGGCTGGAGATCCTGGCTAGGCTGCTGATCAACTGAACACTGTCTCCGTGTCCTTCCTTCTTCACCGACTCCGTCTACACCTTTGGGAACCCCTGGACCTGCTGGGGCTGGACCCCGGCAGCCCGGTGCACAAAAATTTGTGCAATCAGGGGGGCGGCCCTCAGCCAGGCCTGTGCCCTCTTGCAATCTGGGACCCCTCGGGGGATAACCACTTGCTGGCTTAGGCCCGCTCCATGGGGGATTGGGCCTAAGCTGACAGTCAGACATCCCTCTGGCAGCCCGGCAGCCCTCGGGGGATGACCACTTGCCCAGGCCTAAGCTGCAGTCAGACATCCTTAGCGCTGCTGAGGAGGCAGGAGAGACTCCCACCACCACCGCTGTACTGGCAGCCATCAGCCTGGCTTGTGACTGAGCCAAGCTCCCCCATGTGGGAGTGCACTGACCACCAGAGGGCAGCTCCTGCATTGAGCGTCTGCCCCCTGGGTGGTCAGTGTGTGTCATAGTGACCAGTCATTCCCAGTCTTTCTGCTGTTTGGGTCAGTTTGCATATTACCCTTTTACTATATAGGATGCATGGGTGGGGGCCGGCTGGTTTGGCCTGAAGGGTGTCCTGGATCAGGGTGGGGGTCCCGCTTGGGTGCCTAGCCAGCCTGCGAGAGGGGCTGATGGCTGTTTGCAGCTGGTCACACCCCCTTCAGGGTGCGGGTCCCCACTGGAGTGCCTGGCCAGCCTGGATGAGGGGCTGATGGCTGTTTTCAGGCTGGCCACACCCACTTCAGGGTGGGGGTCCCCACTGGGGTGCCTGGCCAGTCTGGGTGAGGGGTTGAGGGCCATTTTCAGGCTGGCTGGCAACTGAAGCTCCCAGCCTCTCCTTTTATTCTTTTCTTTGTTAATTCTGGAATTGATTTACCTTCTATAATTGAAACTTTGTTGTCGTCACTGGGGCTTCCAGCTCTGAGGCTGCGGCTGGATCAAAGCAGGTATCTGGGGTTTGTTTGGCTTCTATAATTGAAACTTTGTTGCAGTCCTGCTTGCTCCAGCTCTGAGGCCGGGACTGGCTGAAAGCAGGTATCTGGGGTTTGTTTAGCATCTATAATTGAAACTTTGTTGCTTTGGGAGCTTAGAGCAGGCTGCGGCAAGCGGGGAACCTTGGCTTCCTCCTTCACTGGAGCAAGCAAGCCTCCCGCTCGCTTCAGCTGAGTGGCTGCCAGCCGCCATCTTTGTTGGCAGTTAATTTGCATATCTCGCTGATTAGCCAATGGGAAGCGGAGGTATGATTAATTACCCTTTTTGTCTTTTATTAGACAGAATGTATTAATGGATTTGATATGTTAATATTTTGTTGAGTATGTTAGCATGTCTGTCCATCAGGGATATTAACCTATAATTTTCTTTCTTTCTTGTGTTTTTACTTTGTTTTGGTAATAGGATAATTTTGGCTTCATAAAAGAGCTTGGAAATCTTCCCTCTTCAATATTTTGGAATTGCTTTAGGAGGCTTTTTTTTTTAAATATATTTTATTGATTTTTTACAGAGAGGAAGGGAGAGAGAGAGAGAGTTAGAAACATCAATGAGAGAGAAACACTGATCAGCTGCCTCCTACACATCTCCCACTGGGGATGTGCCCGCAGCCCAGGTACATGCCCTTGACCGGAATCGAACCTGGGACCCCTCAGTCCGCAGGCCGACGCTCTATCCACTGAGCCAAACCGGTTTTGGCATTTTTTTCTTGAATGTTCAGTAAAATTCATCTATGAAAGCTTCCGGTCTCAGGATATTTTCTTCTTGGAATTTTTTAGAAAAATTGTATTACTGTTTTGCTTTCATTAGTTGTTATTGGTGCTTTCAGGTGTCTATTTTCTCCTGATTCAATTTTAAAAGTTGTATGCTTCCAGGAATTTTTCCATTGTGCCAAGATTGACTATTTTGTTGGTACAGAGTTGTTAATGATATTCGCTTACAATCATTTGTATTTCTGTGATGTCAGTGGTTGCCTCGCCCCTTTCATTTCAGATTGGATTTATTTGGATCCTCTCCCTTTGTTTTGTCATGAGTCTGGTTAAAGGTCAATCAATCTTGTTTACCCTTTCAAAGATCCAGCTTTGGGTTTCATTGTCTTTTGTTCTTTTTAGAGTCTATGTAGTTTATTTCTGTTCTGATCTTTATTATTTTCTTCCTTCTATTTACTCTGGAGTTTTTCAGCTGTACTTTTTCCAATTCTTTTAGGTGTAGGGTAGTATAGTTTATGAGAGATTTTTCTTGCTTCTTGAGGTAGGCCTGTAGTGCCATGAACTTCACTTTCAGGACAGGTTTTGCTGTGTCCCATAGATTTTGGTTGATTATGTGTTCATTTTTATTTGTTTCCAGAAAAATTTTGACTTCTTCCTGGATCTCTTGGTTATCCATTCATTATTTAATAATATGCTATGTAGCCTCGACGTGCTTGAATGTTTTTGAGATTTTAAATAATTTATTTTTTTATTTTTCCATCACCTTTTATCTCCTCTGTGCCTTCTCCCACCTCCACTCATTCCCGTCCACCCCACAATCACCACATTGTTGTCTATATCAATGAGACACCCCCCCATTTTTTATTGGTTAATCCCTCTCCCACCCCTTGAGCTGTCTACCTGCTCTCTATTTATAAGTCACAGCTTTTTTTTAATATAGTTGATTTCTACTTTCATGCCATTGTGATCCAATAAGATGCTTGATATGATTTCTATCTTCTTGAATTTGTGAAGACTTGCCCTAACACAGCGGTTCTCAACTTCTGGATCACAACCCCTTTCATAGGGGTTGCGTAAGACTATCAGAAAACACATATATAATTATATATTGTTTTTGTGATTAATCACTATGCTTTAATTATGTTCAATTTTTAACAATGAAATTGGGGGTCACCACATTATGAGGGACTGTATTAAAGGGTTGCGGCATTAGGAAGGTTGAGAACCACTGCCTAACATGTAGTCTATCTATAAGAATGTTCCATGTGCACTTCAGCAAAATATATATTTTGCTGCTTTGGGATGAAATGTTCTGTAAATATTGATTTAATCTATCTGATCTAGTGTGTCAGTTAAGGTCTCAGTTTCCCTTTTGATTTTTTGTTTGGAAGATCTATCCATTGACAGTGGGGTGTTTAAGTCACCTCCAATCCCTGTATTGCTGCTGATCTCTCCTTTAAAGTCTACTAAAATTTTAAAAGCTATTCAGGTGTTCCTATATTGGGAGGATATATGTTTATAAGGGTTCACCTCTTGTTGGATCAATCCCTTTAGTATTATGTAGTGACCTTCTTTGTCTCTTTTATGGTCTATGTTTTGAAGTCTACTTTGTCAGATATAAGTATTGCTAAGCCAGCTATATTTTTGTTTCTATTTGCATGGAATATTTTCCCATCCCTTAAGTTTTAGCCTAAGCATAACTTTTGTTATGAGGTGGGTGTCTTGTATAAAGCATATAAATATGGACCATATTTTCTTATCCATTCAGCTACCCTTCATCTTTTTATTGGAGCCTTTAATCCATTTACATCTAAGGTTATTATTGATAGGTACTTATTGCAACATTTTTATGTCTATGTTCCTTTCTCCCTCTCTCTCTCTCTCTCTCTCTCTCTCTCTCTCTCTCTCTCTCTCTTTCTCTCTCTCTCCTTAAAGCAGTCCCTTTAGCATTTCTTGCAATGCTGGTTTGGTGGTAATGAACTCCTTTAGTCTTAGTCTTTTTTCGTCTGGTAAACTTTTTATTTTGCCTTCCATTTTTAAGTGATAGCTTTGCTGGATAGAGTAGTCTTGCTTGCAGGTTCTTGGTTTTCATTACTTTGAATACATTATGGCAATCCCTTCTAGCCTGAAGTGTTTCTGTTAAGAAATCATCTGACAGCCTTATGGGAACACCCTTTTAGGTAACTTTCTATTTTGCTGCCTTTAAGATTATCTCTTTGTCTTTAATCTTGGCCAGTTTAATGATGATATGTCTTTGTGTGGGTCTCTTTGGGTTCATTTTTATTGGGACTCTGTGCTTCCTAAGCTTTTTTGACATATGCCTTCACCAGCATAGGGAAGTTTATTTTATCATTATTTCTTCAAATAGGTTCTCTAGATCTTGCTCACTTTCCTCTACTTCTCATACCCCAATGATGTAGATGTCGTTATGATTCATGTTGTTCCAAAGTTCCCTTAAACCAGTGCTTCTCAACTTTGGCTGCACATTAGAATCATCTGGGAATCTTTTGAAAATACTGATTTCTGGGCCTCATTCCTCTGGAAATTCTGTTTCTTTGTTACTAATGATGAGGCCCAGAAATCAGGATTTTAAAAAGATTCCCAGGTGATTCTAATGTGCAGCCAAGGTTGAGATCCACTGCCTTAAACTATCCTCATGCTTAAAATTACTTTTTATTTTTGTTGCTTTGATTGAGTGATTCTTTTTCTATTTTGTCTTCTAATTCAGTGATTTGATACTCTGTTTCATCCAGCTTACAGGCTATTTCTTCTAGTGTATTCTGTATTTCAGGTATGGCATTCTTCATTTCCAACTGATTATTTTTCATGGTTTCTATGTCCTTTTTCATGCTGTGGTTCTTACTAAATTCCTTGAGCATTCTTATAACCATTATTTTGAACTCTACCTGATAAATTGTTTGCCTCCATTTCATTTAGCTCTTTTACTGGATATACCTCCTGTTTGGGGCATGTTTATTTGTCTCCCCCTTTTGGCTGTCTCTTTGTGTTTGATTCCATGTATTAGATAAAACTCCATAACTCTCTATGACTCCAAGTTTGGTTGGGTGGCCTTCTGTACTAGGTGTCCTGTGGGACAGAGTGATGAAATCTCCTTGATCTCCTGAGGTGGGTGCTCTATGTATGTCTCTAGTGTGGATTGTTTGGCTGTTCCTATTGTGACTGGGACTTCATTACTGTTGGCCCTTTCATTGGTGAGATTCACCCTTAGGATGGTTGAATATGAGGCTCAACCTTGACCGATGTGTGCGAACTGCCGTGCAGGTGCAGACTCCAGGTGTCTTGATGGGCTCAGTGATACAATCGTCAACCCTTCAGGCTGGGTGTTTAAAGGGGTCAAACTTTATCACCATGTATGAGGTGCTGTGCAGGGGGTGGCCATTCAAGGTGGAATTATTCCCAGCAGGGTCTGGAGCCTGGCAGAATCCACCTTTGTCTGTGCCATTTATGGGCATAGTTGAATTGAACTCTGGTGTGGCCTGAAGCCCACCACTGGTTGTGTTGGTTCTGGGTCCTTCTGGGTGGGTTTCAGGTGCCAGAGACATTCAGACATTGTGTGTACATGTGTGTAATTACTTTTCTGATAGCTGTTTGTGTCTATGTCAACTAGTGGAACCTCTGCTTGTGAATTAAACAGTCAGGCACTCAATGATGGGAAATTAGTCTCTGCTTCAAAGCTAAACTCCTCAGGCTCCACCAGAGACACCAAGTATTTTTATTTATTAATTTTTTTAATCCCCCACCCTTGAGAGTCCCCTGGCCTCCCCTACCCCCCCAGTGTCTTATGTCCATTGGTTATGCTTATATGAATGCATATAAGTCCTTCAGTTGATATCTTACCCCCCCCCTTCTCCCCCCCTACCACCCTGGCCTTCCCGCTGCAGTTTGAAAGTCTGTTTGAGGCAGCTCTGCCTCTGTATCTATTTTTGTTTATAAGTTTATAATGGTCTCTATTACCAATCAGAAAGTATATATGCACCCATATGTTCATAGCAGCACAATTCACCATAGCTAAGATCTGGAAATAGCCTAAGTGCCCATCAGTAAATGATGGATTAGAAAACTGTGGTACATCTACATTATGGAATACTATGCTGCTGTGAAAAGAAAAAAAGCAACTCTTACGATTTGCAACGTCATGGATGGAACTGGAGAGCATTATGCTAAGTGAAATAAGCCAGTCAATGAAGGATAAATACCACATGATCTCACTCATTCTTGGAGACACCAATTCTTGTTTCCTGTAAGGGGGCTTGCTGCAGCTTCAGGTTGGGTAGGGCCTGCAGTCTCCTCAGCAGGTTCAGGTTCACCTGGCCGGGATAGGAGGATAGATCAGAAGAGTCTTTGGTTGAAGATGTTGTGGGCCCAGCCCACAGGAGGGGGCTAAGAACTTCCTGTCAGCCCCTGGGGGTGTCACATATTGAATGTCTCTCTCTGAGCCTTTCTCCCATCCCCCATAGGACTGCACCCAGTGGGGGTATCCAGGACTCCACAGGGCTGAACCAAACAGTCTCCTGTTAGGGGAGTTGTCTGCAGGTTGCAGGATTTGTGGTGTGTGGGCTCTACTTCTCCTTCTTGGGGCTGCCTGGCAATACTTACAGGGAGCTCAGATCAGCCTCCCCACAATGCATCACAAAGCCAAGCATTGGCCACCTGTCTCCCCAATAAAAGCCTCCCTAGGGAATATAGCCCCCAAATCCCGACTTTATGTGGCACTGACCCATTTTGCCACCAGACCAAGCTGGAAGGGGTGGAATATCAGCCCTGCAGGAGACTCCAATCTCTCCTCACAGCAGGTCTCAGCAAATTGGGGGCCAACATTCCCAGCTCCACTAGAGCTCTGAACTCTGCAGTGTGGGCCAAAAATCCCAGACCTGCACTGATCCCCCAGGCCAAAAACCCAACAGTCCGAGTACCTCCACAGGTGGTGGGTGGATTTCCAACCATGTGCTCGAGGTAGGAGAGACCTTTCCTCTTGTCCCAAGCAAACAATTTAGTCATTCACTGGGCCTCTGCACAATGTCTTCCATGAATGTAGAGGGTCCCTCAAAGTCACTGCTGGGTGCAGCCTGCAGGCCCTTCCACTGAACTCAAACATGGCCATGCAGCCGCTCCAGTAGTCAGAGCCCAGAGCAAACTTCTCAGACTGGGGCTACTAACAATAGGAGCACCCCTTCACTGGGAAGGTGCAGTCTAAGTCTCCCAGGCAGACAGCGTTCCCCTGGCTCCCTGTGTCTGAAGCTACCTGGGCTCTTCTTTCTATCTCTGCTGCTCTGGGTTTGGGATCCCTGCATGGGGTTGAAACCCCACACTGCCAGCAGGAGGGAGCTTAGCAGCTGTGATATCTCTCTGGCCTCAGACACCGCACCTGCTCAACGGGGGCTATCCCTTTCCCAACACTACTCCTCTTACCACTCTCGACATGGCTTCTTCATTGCTCCTTAGATATAATATTTCCAATCAGCTACACCTCACTTGGTTTTTCAAGTTGATTGCACAGTATTTATCTCTAAACCAGGCCCCTGGGTGGGATAAAGGGCATGCAGCTTCCAGCTACTTCCCATCTTGCCTCCCTAGAATTCCCCTTTTTAAAGGCTGAACAATAAATATTCCATTGCCTGTATATACTACATTTTGCCTCTCCATTCACTACCCATGGACACTAGGGTTGCATTCACATTTCAGCTATTGTGAGTAAATTTGCTATGAACATGTGTATACAAATATCATCTATTTGAGACCCTGTTTTCATTTTTTTTTGAGTATGTACCGAGAAGTGGAATTGTTTGGTTTTACGGTAATTCTATATTTAACTTTTTGAGGAACCTCCACACTGTTTTCCAAAGCGGCTGTAGCATTTACATTCCTACCAACAGTGCACAATCTTTCTGAACTCTCCACATTGTTGCCAACACTTGCTATTTTCTGGTTTTCGATAATAGCCATCCTAGTGGGTGTTAGATGGAATCTCATTGTATTTTTTAAGTCCCTTTTCAAATTTAAGCATAATTAACTTAAAATATTCTATTTGGTTCAGTGTAGAACATAGTGACTTGATATTTATATACATTATGAAGTGATCAGCAAGAAAGATAGTTCTTGTGACCCTCTGTCACCATATAAAGTTGTTGCAATATTCCTGACTGCATGCTCTGTGCTGTTTGGTATATTCTAGTGACTCTTTTATTTTATAACTGGAAGTTTGCACCCTTTAATCCCCTTCACCTATTTTTACCATTCTCCCACTCACATCTCTCTAGAAACCACCAGTTGGTTTTCAGCATCTATGAGCCTATTTTTGTTTTGTTTTGATTATTCATTTGTCCTGCTTTTTATTTACTTTCATTTGTTAAATATTTTATTGATTTTTAAAATATATTTTATTGATTTTCTTATAGAGAGGAAGAGAGAGGGATAGAGAATTAGAAACATTGATGAGAGAGAAACATCTATCAGCTGCCTCCTGCACACCCCCTACTGGGGATGTGCCCATAACCAAGGTATATGCCCTTGACGGGAATCGAACCAGGAACCTTTTAGTCCGCAGGCCGAGGCTGTACCCACTGAGCCAAACCGGTTAGGGCTAATTTTATTGATTTTTAGAGAAAAAGGAAGGGAGAGGGTGAAAGAGAAACATCAATGTGAGAATGGGAAATCATTCAGCTGCCTCCTGCACACCCCTATGGGGGATCAAGCTCACAACCCTGGCATGTGCCCTGACTGGGAATTGGACCAGCAACCATTTGGTGCATGGAACAATGTCCAACCTACTGAGCCACACCAACCAGAGCTGTCTTGCATTTTAGAATCCACATCCTGTAATATCATATACTTACGTCACTTAATATAATACCTTCCAGGGCCATTTATTTCAGCACAAATGGCAAGATATAATTCTTTTATATGGTTGAGTAATATTCTATTTTATTTTTTATATGTATTTGTCTTACATTATACACATCTACTATATTAATTCATTTATTGATGGATACTTAGGTCGCTGTCATATTTCTTCTTTATTTGTGTTTGCATTTTCTTTGGATAAATAATCAGAAGTGGAATTGCTGTGTTGTATTATAGGTCTACTTTTAATTTTTGAAAAATCTCATTGTTATTTCGATTAGCATTTCCCTAAGAGACATTATTTTTTACTACAGTTTGAACCTGACACACAGCCCTGGGCCTTGGCCCCCATGCTGGACTCACCTGCCCTGGGTGTCTTGAACTGACCCTCCCTTTCCTTGGGAATCTTTGCAGCCTGTGTCTCACTAAACTCCAGTATAATCATCTGTCAGTGGTCTGAGCACCCAACTCCCCAGTAGCTGTCCTAAGTACACATATAAGGAGGTGCCTTGTCTTTTGTATAAACTACATCTTTTACAAATATATAATGACCGATTTCTGATAAATGACACTTTGCCTTTAATAGTTAATAAAGTCACCTATTAAAATAAGATTATATGTTTTTTCAAATGATAAAATGATCATGTCTACTTAAAAATGCTATACCCAGTTTTTTAAGAGTAATGAGCTTGTCCTTATATTAAATGAAACAATTGTGTCTTCTTATTAATTGTATAGACATTGCCCTTTGAAAAGTGTGATATGCTTTTAAACATTCAGTGACCTTTGCCTTTCAAAATACCCAGATCATGACCTGTGGACAGTCAGTGATCCTGCCTTTAATAAAAGTGTCCTTTCCTGGGAAAGTGTAAAAATCTTTTAGTGATGGCAAAGAGAGGAATAAGGCCACACATGCCTACTTAGATGTATCTCAGAGAAAGGATGTTCAGTAAAAGAAGCAGCACTGATCCATGTGTCTGATCTACATAGTGTGTGTAGGTAAGTACAGAGGACGACAGAATAGTCCCACTGAGTCTTGTGGATTCTGAACTGACAACCCCAGTATGAGCCTCTGACCCCGAGCATGAGGACAGTGCATATCCCTTAGGGTCATTCCAGAGATGGAGTGAAGAGAGGCATAAAAAGCCAGGAGGGCTGACCCTCCAAAGGACCCCAGTATCCCTTCTCCATGGAACTTCACCCAAGGTTTTTTGTCTTTAGTACTTTGTCCAAAAATTGATCATTTATCATCATCATTGGAGTTTGTCATTTTCAGGTCCCTCATCATGTCAGACATGCAGTGATTTTAAGTTTGGGTCTTCTTGGTTATGTAGCAATAGATATCAGGAAGGAGGCTCATCCCATGATTCCTACATGTTGACAGGGCTGAAATTATTCACATTTTACAGACAGTGAAATCGAAGGGACTGTATTCACTTCCCAGCATGATATTATTCACCAGTGAGTAATTACTTGTGTGAGCAATGAGCACAATTTCTGCACAAGCTTATAGTGATTGGAGGTGATACAAAAGTCACTGGCTTCAGTAGCTGACACTGTAGTGATGAGGGAGAAGCAATCAACAAATGAATAAGCAGCATTTCTAAAGGGGTGTGAAGGAGAGAGGGAGTGGGTGGGTGGATTGGGATTTATTTTCTTATATAAAACTAGAGTCCAGGTGCATAAGATTCATGCACTCAGGGTGGAGGGGTCCCTCAGCTCGGATTGCCAAGCTGCACAGGCCAGGCCAACGGACCACACTGGTGCATGATCAGGGCTGGGGAGGGACACAGGAGATTGGCCAGCCCGCGAGGGACTGAGGGAGGGCTCCAGGGCATGTCTGGCCCATCTCACTCAGCCCCAATCAGCTGGACCCCAGCAGCAAGATAACCTACCAGTCAAAGCATCTGCACCCTGGTGGTGGTCAGTGCATGTCATAGCAAGTGATTGAGTGACCTTAGGATCCATTAGCATATTACGCTTTGATTGGTTGAACAGACGACCAGGGGACTGGACACTTAGCATATTATCGTTTTATTATATAGGATTGTCAAGGAAATGCTCAAAGACTATGAGAAATTTGAGAAAGACCTATAAGAGGGATAAAGGGCTCATGTAGGCCTTTGGAGAAAGATTATTTTAGAGAGAGAAAATGGCCAAGGCAAAGACTCTGAGCCAGGAGGATGCTTGCTATGTTTGAAGGTCAGGAAGCCACTGTGGCCAGAATAGATGAGATGAGGCAAATGGCATGAGAAGTGTAGACAGGGACGAGACATTTTAGGGCTCTACTATCAAAGGGTGATCTGCAAGGAGATAAAGAGCCTGGGATAGAAAGTAGACCAACCACATTGCTCAGTGTCCTGTATATTTCACCTGATATGTTCTTAATTGCAAGACTTTCTCAACCAAAGCACTGAGTTGTTTGATCTTCAGGAGGAAACTCCCTGTCTTGTGCAGAACAGCCTTTGAGCAACACTGATGTGGGACCCTGTGGGCCATAATTGAGGTGTGAGTGACAGGAGGGCTTTGGGAAGAAAAGGGATGACTTGACTTGGGTTTTTAAATAATTCAACTCTAAGAATTCACAGGTCCTACTCTGGGGAAATGGCTATAAGGTGGGTTAAGGAGGCAGCATTAAAACCAGTTAAAAGACTGTATCAATAACCTCTAGTAGGAGTGACGGTGGCTTGGACCTGAGTGTTCATGTTCTATCCATACTGTGTACACTGACTGCATGTGTGCTGATGGACTAGAGATTACTGTGAGAGCAAGGGAGGCATCAAGAAAAATGCCAATATTTCTGAGCCGAGCATCTGGAAGGATGGCATTGATCTTGACTGAGAAGTGGAAGGTTCTGGGAGGGTCAGGTTGGGAGGTGGGGAGAATAAACATCTTGGTTATGCACATGTTACACTAAAGCTACCCCAATGCTGTGTAGGAGAGAAGCCCCAGATTGGCTTAACTCATTCTTTCCAAAATCCCTTGGAAAACACACAGAAAAAAAGAGAAACTGAAGGCAGCAATTTCCTAAATCTCTGACAACAGATTCAGAGTGTGGGTCTGGAAGAGGGAAGTGGTTTCGTGAGGTGTATGTTGTTCCTCTCTTAGCACTCAGGCCATGGGGATGGTGGGTCCTAGAGGCTGCAGGGGGCTCTGGCCTGAGACCAATGCAGTCCATTTCCCAGTGTTTTCACCTTGAAAATAACAGGTATTCCCTGGAAAAATCTCTAGCCCTGCCCTTGGAGACCATTCTCAAAGCTGCAACTTCAGTCAGCTCCGTATATATAAGTAAAATTTAACTTAAATAAGTAATAGTTTTCTTAAAAGGAAGGCAGATCATTTACAGACTGGTTCATAAACCAGCGATTATAGTTTTTCAATTCTATGTTCCTAATATCAAAAACAAAACATCCACATTGAACATGTCATTGCCCATCATATGTCATTCGGACAAAGAACCAAGAAGTTTGGGTTTCTCAGAAAAACCTTAATCAGTATGTAAGACCCAGAGGGGGCATATTGTGTTATTTGATCACTTAAAACCTTAAAGAGATTTTAACTTTTCCTGCAGGTGAAACATGAAATTGTTATCCTGTGTCTGATATTCACACTATGAACAAACCTCGTTCCAGGCTCCCTCTCCTTGGATGTTCTTTCCTGTATATATGTGTGACAACACTGGATGGTGCTGTGATAAGCTCTGTGTCTCAATGTTCTGTTCAAAGTAATCACAGAAAGGTCCCGGCTTCTCTGTCTGGGCCATGCTGAAGATATTGTCCCAAACAACAACAGCTCCCCTAGATGGAACCAAAGTCTTCTCTAAACCACGTGCTTTGATGCTACTTACAGTTTTTACCCCCTTCAGGCATTATCTAATCCAAGTTCTTCCCTCTTTGAAGATAAGGACTCAGGCGCTTTCTGTCCCATCATCATCATCAACAACACACACACACACACACACACACACACACACACACACACACTCTTCTTATCCTGTCTCCCCAGTACTTTCCTGAAGACCAGTATTTAGTGTAGACTTTATTGTATCTGTTTAATGCTACTCATATTTAAGCCAACTTTCTGTGATTTCTTTAAATTGAAATCTCTGAAGTACATCATAGATGCAGAACCTTCCTTTCTGTGAGCTACAGGGGTGGGAAAGGGGTGGTCCTGCTCATTAGAGTAGAGAAAGCCAAAACCCCTTCATATTCCTTCTCAGCTCCTTTAGATTACTTTGTTGTGCTGCTGCCCTCTGGTGGTCACATTACAACTGGCACCTCCCAAATAGGGACAAACCACTTTTTATGAAAAAAAAAAAGAAAAAAAAAGAAAATGTTTTTTTAATTGATTTAAGAAAGGAAGGGACAAGTAGAGAGAGACAGAAACATCGATGATGAGTGAGAATCATTGGCTTCCTCCTGCATGCCTCACACTGGGGATGGAGTCTGCAACCTGAGCTTGTGCCCTGAGTCGGAATAGAACCATGAACTCCTGGTTCATAGGTAGACTCTCATCCACTGAGTCACACCGGTCAGGCTCAAACCATTTTTTCCAGCCGGGGGTCTCTGCTAGCGAAGTAAGCAAGTATAGTGAGTGTAATTAAGAATTTCAACAATTGGGGGGTGGGGGGGTTGGGTAAGGACACATATGTAATACCTTAATCAATAAAGAAAAAAAAAGAATTTCAAAATGTCAAAAGCAATGCATTAAACCTATTGCAGGCCCTTATAAGTGATTTCACAGATTGTTATCCAATGAAGTTGGCCCTCCCTAGTGGGACAAATGGATGTGTTCATCCTCTAAGTTAATTTCATCCCAAATTTAAGTCATTAAATACCCAGAGACCTACAGTCATCCTCAATATGAGAACTAGAGACTCTCCCACCAAAGATGAACAAAACAATAAGATTTCTAGGTGCCTTAGTAAGACACGTGTGCTGTGAAGGGTGGAAGTGGATGCCTGCTGCTGTTGATGCTCTATGACAATAACATCAGTGATGACAGTGACAACAGTGTTAGGGTCAGTTCTAATGATCAGCAGTTTAAGCAAAGTATGAGCTGTCAGGTAATCCACGACTCTGACCATTCAGGGGTCTGACACATCTAAGAGGCTTTCATGGCTCCAATAGTCTGGGCCATGCTGGACGGTACCCTCCAGAGTAAAGGAGAAGTTTCTCTGCTTGTACCTTCATCTAATCAATGTTAGAAGAATGAAAGGTGCTTTGTTAAGCCTCTTGTGATACCTCATAGAGAATGACGTGTACATTCCTATGGTTTGGTTCTATTCTAAGGCAATAGAACAACAGCCATTGACCAGCTTCTAGGCCTCAGGAGAGGAAGAGAGTCTGAACATGGGCTGTAAGGTGACCCAGTAGCCAGAAATGCTCATCATGAACTGGGTTCTATCACACCCCCCAACATAATGTCGGGTGAGGAGAGAAGCATCCATCACAGATGGAAGTGACACATCCTGGATAAGATAAGAACAGGTAGCCAAGACCATGGGGACCTACCACTCCAGCCCTGTGACCTGTCACAGAGCTTTCACCTGTGGAATCACAGGAAGTTCACTTTGACTGGTCAAGAAAGAAGGAAAAGGCTCCACTCACTCCAGTTTATCCTGGCCCTCAATTCTTCCTCCCCCAACACACACCACCAGCTACTCCCTTGTCTGTCCCTAGGCTACTAGTCAGACTTACTCACTGACACACAAATGCCCTGGGACACAGCTAACTTGTTGACTTAGCTGAGCCATGTCCAGTGGTATGAGAATTCAATTTGTCCTTTCATGGCTCTCTCAGGACATGTGGAAACTGCTGCCTATGGGAAATGCTTTGAGATCCAGCTGCACATGTCTCTACTGGGTCAAAACTGGAGACAGGACACCTCAGGCCACCAATTTTGTCTTCAACTCAAAGCCTACCCTGCATTCCCCACCTCACCCCAGTTCCATGCAACCCCTTTTCTAGGTTGACTACCCTGCACTACAACTCCCTTCCTGGTACAAATCCTGAACTCCCAGGATTCATCTTCTATGTTCATAGTGTCCCTATTCTACAATTCCTCATTTCTCTTCAGACTCCTAGTCACCAATCGGATGCTCATCTCCTTCTCCCCTTTACCCCTAACACATGTCATCTACCAGCCTGGTGCTCCCTTTTGTCCCAATGTCAGGGTATTATACAGAGTCTTCAACTACCTTGTCATTTCCCTTACCCTGTGTCTCACCCTTCATGCCCATCCAAGTCTAGGGGAATGGGACTCCCCCACCTTTCACTGCACCAGCTCCAGTGGTTTCTCCCGCCATAGCAAAGTCGGCCTCTCACTCATAATTCTAACCTCCATTCTGAGTTCCCCAAAAGCCCTGTTCCATGGCACCTAAAGTCCCTTTAAACCCACATAGTGCGTAACATCCATACCTTCACAGTCTTTATAATTTCTCATCCTGACTCTGAGAAGACATCATCCCTCCACGTCCCCCGTCATAACCACCTTTTCTTATCCACAATCCTTCTCTGGTCAGGTCTCCAAGGATTAGAGCTAAATGTCACAGAGGCCACAAGGAGCCGAAAAGAAAATAGAACCAGAAGAGACATTTATTTCTGATTTCCCAGGTTCTGGTTATGGACTCTCTAAGACCAGGCACATGGAGTTTGTAAAATCAACAAAGAATGAGGACAGTGATGTCTGGCCGGCCTGAGCTCCTGCTCACAGAGTGCCCAAAATAAGGTCGTTGACTGCAGGCCTGTGCGTGAATGACATGACAAAGATCCTGCATATTTACTGGAATTCTTGAGTTTTATGACATAATATTTTTTTAAAATCTCTGTGACCTTTCACTGGAAAGTGCAGTTAATATGCATGTGGAATGAGAATACTCCTAATGGTTAGGCTTCTGTGCAGGTGCACTCAGATTCTGGGACAAAGGCCACTCCAAGACAACCTGGGGCCATGGAATGATCTGGGCAGTCAGGTCATCTGTTTTGGAGGGTAATTCAGAAGTGAGGGAGGCAAGTTAAAAACATTTATTTGGAGGATTATAGGCAGATAAGGAAATATTGGAAAATTTGAAAATAAGGTAAGATGAGCAAGATGACAGGATCAGCTACTTATAGGTAGGTGATGTTGAAAGAAAAGATTCATTGGGCAAATTGAAAGAGGCAAGAACCACTTTATTGAAGACCAACCATGCAATAGGACAGTGAGACTGAGCTCAACACCTTCAAAATAAAAGGGTGGGGAGATTTTAAGAATGGCAGCAGGAATCATAGGCATCTGTGTTTGCTAGCTGGCTTTACACAAAAGAAAAGTAACACTTCTCATGAAATCCTGACAGGAGTTCCTTTCACCTCTTGGATGTAAATGTCCTCACCCAGGTTAGGCTACTACCCTCCCTCAGAGACTGGGACACAGAGACACCACGAGGATTAAATTTCAACAGGGTGGGCCCAGGCTCTTGAGACAAATATTCTGTGGGACATAACACTGGTAAGAAGTTTTTAAGGAGACTTACGTATATTTCAAAAGGGCAAAGAAAAAATCTGCAATTGCAAATTGGGATTACATTTCTGAAGAAAATGCTCTAAAACAATAGAGGTCAGAGGCCTGCAGTCAGAAAGAACCCATCTAAACATAAGTGACTCTGAGGCAACATGAAGGCACCCTGGTCATAACAAAACTGCTTTCTGCACAGTGGAGGGAAACACCATTAAATATCTTTCAGACAAGATCCAGTTTGCATCTTCATCAGTTCCTGCAATTTATAAGCAGGTGAAAAATAGCTGAGAGTCTCTGAACAGAGCCAGGTTCTGACATTACATTTCCCTCTATAGTCACCTTCCCTTTGATCAAACAAAATCTCCAAGGAAGAAGAGTATTTGTGTTCCTACAACATGGCTGGTGTCCTTTGATTTGGCTGATTAGTGACCTAAGGGCAGAGGAACTGACATTCACACATAGTTTGCTCTGCTGCACATGTTTCTATGAAACCTAAGATGGGAGTTCTAACAGCCCCTTGATGCTAGCAAACCTCATGTTCACATTTCACCTGCAGTCTCTCTAGCTTTGGGAGATGCCCTCTTCCCCAAGAGATACCCAAATACCCCTCAGGAGAAACTTAGCTCCATAAAGAGTGAAGTCATTTCTAATTCTCAGGATATCAAACTGGACTAGGACATTTTAGCCAAAGCTTTGGTTGTATTACCAGCATCTCCAATTCTATCCTATTAACAAGGAAGAGAGTGTCCTACTGAACTTATGGAAATAGATCCACTGTCAGTAAAATAAAAAATATTTAAGAGGGCTTTAGAAATACTTTGGGAGAAGTAAAACAGGAAGAAAAAGATCAGTGTTGATACCCACATGGGAGTCCTCCTGTACATTCTTGCTGTTCAAAACAGTGTCCAGGTACCCTCCACAGGACCCATTGGAGAAGGGACAGAGCTTGGACTCCTGGAAGCTTATAACATGCTCCAACTGGTCATCACATGACCACTGTCCTTGCTGGGAGGGACTCGGTGTCACCTTCACTGTGGAGATGGTGCAAATGGGACCAACCAGAGGTGGGATCGGGTGTGGAATGTTAGCTTCAGTCAACAATAACCTCAATGCTAGCTCTCACTTTGAGAATTTATTGACTCAGTTCAAGTCTTCTAAGGAAGACTTCACAACAAATTTATTTTAAGGGTGAAAGAAATTTATTCAGGGTTTAATAACATAGAGGAGGGAAGCAGGGTCACTAATATTTTACATTAAGCTCAACCGCTTCACTTTCAGCAGAACTGATGGGGTTGGACACTTCACACTGGTAGTTCCCAGCATCCTCCCTCCTGACAGGGTCTATGGCGAGGGTTCTCTTGCTCCAGGACAGCTTCATGATCTTACAGACTCATGTTATTGAAGATCCACTAGGTGAGGATCACAGTTGAGTAGCACATCAGGACCACAGCATTCTCATGCCCTGTGACTGTGGTGTTGCTCTCTAGCAGGGTGGGCACTCTTCTGGGTTCTGCTAAAAGACCAAAAAATGATTGATAGTGGGCTTGGGACTTGGGGTCCTGCTACATTCTGAGACATCTCAGCCACTCACAGTCCCCAGTGAGCTCTGTAAAGGTCACCAGAGGATGGTCCTGACCTCTGCAGAAGGACAATTGTCTTTGTTCATGTGACAATGTGTAAGGAGAGGGCTGCACTTCTTCTCTGACCACACATAACCCCAGGGTGACCCCTGACTTGTTCCCCAGACATCTCTGTAATGTCAGCGTAGGAAACACCTTCCCCGCAATGTTTCCTATGACCTCATCATCAGGTAGTATTTTACTCTCATGAGCTTTTATTATTTCTTTCTGTCATTAACTTCAAAAAAGATGAGGTCCCACTCTGTATGTAAAAATCCATGTATGTTGTGGAAGGCATGATACCAATTCTGTCCATCTCTGGGGCCAAGGGAACTTTATAGAAAGTGAAAAGGCATTTACTTCTTTTTAAATAATTCATTAGGCAATAAAAATGGCCCAACCTAGTATTCATGATCTTGGAACTGGAGAATTTCCAGCTAAATGAGTTTTCAGTCTAACAGTACTTTATTTTCTGGCCTGCAGATTGAATATCATGGTAAAATAAGTCTCTAGAGGGAAGTGGTTATAGTTTTAACAAAAGGCAGGAGCTGTAGGAATAGAAGGAAACTATTAAATATGATAAAGGCTACACATGAAATCCCACAGCTAACCCAACCTTCCATGGAGAAACTTGGAAAATTTTACTAACATAATGAACAAGATAAGGAAGTTGTTTTCCTTTTTTTAAAACAATATATTTTATTGATTTTTTACAGAGAGGTGGGGAGAAGTATAGAGAGTTAGAATCATCGATGAGAAACATCAATCAGCTGACTCCTGCACACCCCCTACTGGGGATGTGTCCTCAGCCAAGGTACATGCCCCTGACTGGAATCAAACCTTGGACCCTTCAGTCCCAGGCTGATGCTCTATCCACTGAGCCAAACTGGTTAGGGCGAGGATGATGTTTCTCCTACTTATTCACTATAGTAGTGGAAGAACTGGATGGAAAAACCATGCAAGATGATAAAATAAGAGGTATCCAAATTGGAAAGGAAGAAGAAAAATTATCTTTTAAAAAATACAACATAATCATACATAGAAAACCCTAAAAATTTTTCCACATACACACACACACACCAAAAAGTTATTAAGACCTGATAAAAAAGGCAAAGTTGTTGGAGACAAAATCAACACTCAGCATCATTTCCATTTTTCTCAACAAAAATGAACAATGCCAAAATAAAATTAAGAGAACAGTTTCATTTAAAATAGCATCAGAGAGACTAGAATACTTAGAATTAAGTTAATGAATAAGATGAAGATATATACACTAAAAACTACCAAATGTCTCTGAAAGAAAGTAAAGAAGAAACAAAATAACTGGAAAAATATCCATGTTCATGGGTTGGAAGACCCCCAAATATCTTCCTATTTGATATGATCCTTATCTAATTCTCTACGACTTTTTTCAGAAATAGGAAAATCCATTTTAAAATTCATAATGAATTTCAATGAGCCCACAAATTGTTTCAATAATCTTAGAAAAAAAGAACAAAATTGGACGTCTTGCACTTACTAATTTCAAATTTTACTACAAAGCTGAGTAACCAAAATATGGTGACACTAGCATAAAGACTTCTATTTGTCAAAAGACACAATCAAATGGTTTTGACAAAGGAGCCAAGACTGTTCAATGGAGAAAGGACAGTCTTTTCAACAAATGGTGTTGAACAGCAGCATCCACATGCAAACAAATGGAGTGTACCATCGCTTATACCATAAACAACAATTATGTCAAAATGGGATTGAATCCTAAATGTGAAACCCAAAACTATAAAACTCATTAAAGAGATTATACAGGTGCCCTAACCGGTTTGGCTCAGTGGATAGAGCATCAGCTTGCAGGCTGAAGGGTCTGAGGTTCGAATTCGGTCAAGGGCATGTACCTTGGTTGAGGGCTTATCCCCAGTAGGGGGTGTGCAGGAGGCAGCTGATCGATGTTTCTCTCTCATTAATGTTTCTAACTCTCTATCCCTCTCCCTTCCTCTCTGCAAAATATCAATAAAATATATTTAAAAAATTATAGAGGGAAGCATCATGACATTGAATTTGAAATGATTTCTTGAATATGACACTAAGAACTCACGAAAAAAAGAAAAATATGTAAATTGGATATTATCAAAATGAAAAACTTCTGTTCATCAAAGGACACAATCAACAGAGTGAAAGGTGACTTATGAAATGATAGAAAATACTTTGCACGTCATATAAGATGAGGGGTTAATATCCAGAACATATAAGTAACTCCTCCAACTCAACAACAAAATCAAATAACCTGATTAAAAAATGGTCAAAACACTTGAACACATATTTCTTCAAAGATGACATACAAATGGCCAGCATGGTTATCCTATATAATAAAAAGCTAATATTCTAATTAGACCAGATGGTGGAATGACCTTCCAGAATTACCAGTGAGCAGGGGGTGAGGTCATAAGGCAGCAGTTCGAGGTAGCCCGGGCTGTGAGGCGGAGGCAGCCGGGGCTAGCAGGACCAAGCATCTTCCATGGATTTTGTGCATCGGGCCTCTAGTGAATAGATATCCAACATCACTGATCCTTAGAGATATCTAATCCAAACAACAATGAGATATCATTGTATACCCATTAGGATGGTCACTATTGGAAACATAGAAAATAACCTGTGTTGGCACAAAATGGAAAAATTGGAGCCGGGCCCACTGTGGGTGAAAATGCAAAATGGTGCAGCTACTATAGAAAACAATTTGGAGGGAGATAAGAAATAGACTTACCATGTACCATGTGGTCCAGCAAGCTCACTTCTGCTTTTATATCCAAAGGAATGGAAATCAGGACTTTGAAGAGATATTTACACATCCATATTCATTGCAGAATTATTCACAATAGCCAAGAGGTGGAAACAACTCTATTTTTCATAGACAGAGTAATATAAAAAATGTAGCACATACATATATAATGGCACCTTATTCAGCCTTATAAAAATGGTAATTCTGGATAGTATGCTCCATGAAACAAGCCAGTCACAAGAAGATAAGAACAGTGTGTTCCACTTATATGTATCTCAAGTATTCAAATTTACAGAAACAAAGAATGTTGGTCACTGAGAGCAAGCGAGGCAGCAAGGATAATGCCAAGATTTCCTGGTAGGATGGATTTGACCTTGACTGAGAAGAGGAGGATTTGGGGAGGATCAGGTTGGGAAGGGGGGAGGATAAAGATCTTTGTTTTGCACACTTTACAATAGAGGTGCCCGATTATGTCTAGGAAAGTTTCCCCAGATCGTCTTAACTCATTCTCTCCTAAATCCCATGGAAAAAAAAAAAAAAAAAACTGAAGCTGGAGACAGCAGTTTCTGTAATCTCTGACAACAGAATCAATGTGTGAGTTTTGGGGAAGGGAATCGGTTTTGTGCGCTGTGGGTTGTGACTCTCCCGCACTCAGGGCCATGGAGCTGGTGGGTCCTGGACTGTGGTTACGGAGAATGCAGATGGACTGTTGCTCCAGACCAATGCAGCATGTCCATTTCCCAGTGTTTCCATCCAGGAAGTAACAGCAACACTTTAGCAAATCAATTCTCCAGTCCTGCCCTTAGAGATCATTTGGGAAACTGCAACTTTAGTCTGGTTCCCAAATACATTAAAATTAAGTTAAATAAGTAATAGTTTTCTTAAAAAGGGAGGCAGACCACCTATGGTCTGGTTAATGAACCGAGAATTGTAATTTTTTTATTTTTCATTTTATATTATTTTATTTTATTTCTATCAGCATTTATTTTAATTTTATCCTCCTGATATAAAAAAAATAACAAAACAAGAACAAAGACTATGCCAGTGCCCATTATATATCATTTGGACAAAGAGCCAAGTCGTTTGGGCTTCGAGGACAAATCTTAATCAGTTTGTAAGAACCAGAGAAGGTAAATTGTTTTGAGGTGACCCTCTACAACCCAAGGACATTTTAACTCCTTCTGCAGGTGGAACATGAAATAGTTATTCCTTGTCTGATATTCACACTGTAAGCAAAGCCAGGTCCCAGCTTACTCCTGTTGGATGTTCTTTCTTGTATTTGTGACAACACTGAATTTTGCCATGATAAGCCCTGTGTCTCTGGGGGTTCTGTTAAAAGTTATCACAGGAAGGTTCTGGACTCTTTGGGCCATACTGAGTATATCTGCCCCAAACAATGAGAGCTCCCCTGGATGGAACCAAAGTCTTCTTTAAATGACATTCTTTAAATTTACTCTTTATTTGCATTAATTAATGCAAGGTCAAACCTTTTGGAAGATGAAAACTCAGCTGCTTTCTTTTTCATCACCAATTCTCTCTCTCTCTCTCTCTCTCTCTCTCTCTCTCTCTCTCTCTCTCTCCTCTCTCTCTCTCTCTCTCTCGTCTCTCCAGTGTTTTTCTAAAGACCAATATTTAGTGTAGACTTATTGTGTCTGTTTAATGCCATTCACATTTGAGCCAACTACCTAAGATTTCTTTAAATTTGATCTCCAGAGAACATCATAGATAGAGAACCTTCCTTCTGTGAGCTACAGAGGTGGGCGTGGGATGGTCCTGCTCATTAGACACTTGTAATGCCATAAATAGAGCAGAAAAAGCCAAGTACTTCTCTAAATCCCTTCACAGCTTCTCCAGGTTTCCTTGCTGCTGTCCTGCCCTCTGGTGGTCACATTACAGAATTTTCCCTACCAATGGTCAGGTCTAGGGGCAGGACTATGAAAAGTCACATGAAAGTTCTGGGATCTTTGTTCAAATTAAGAATTTCTGGATGACAAAATTAAACTATTAAACCTAACACAGGCTGTTCTAAGTGGCTGCACAAATTACCAGCCCATGAGGCAGCCCTCCCTACCAGGGCAAATGGATGTGTTCATTATCCAAGTTAATTCAATGCCAAACTCAAGTCATAAAAATGGCGATAACTAGAAGCTTTCTGGTAAAGATGAACAAAACTCCAAGTTTCCAAATGCATTAGTAAGACACGTGTTCTCCAAAGGGTGGAAGTGATGCCTGATAACGTTGATGCTCTAAGACAATGACATCAGTGATGACAGTGACACCAGAGACAGGATCAACTCTTGTGATCAGCAGTTTAAGCAAAGCATGAGCTATAGGGCCATCCACATCTGTGACCATTCAGGATCTGCCAAATCTATGGCTCCCCTAGTCTGGGCCATGCTGGACGTACCCTCCAGAAAAAGGACAAGTTGCTAATTGATGTTAGAAGAATGAAAGGTGCTGTGTGAAACCTCTGGTGAGACCTGATAAAATAATTATGCCTAGACTTCTTCTGAACAATGTCATATCTTCTACAGCAGTAAAACAACAGCTCCCAAAAGGCTTCTAGGCCTGAGGAGAGATGGAGAGTCTGAACGTGGTCTGTAACGTGACCAGGTAGGCAGAACTGCTCATCATAACCTGGGTTCTACCACACCCACTAACATAAGTTCAGGTGAGGAGAGAAGCATCCATCACAGATGAAAGTGACACATCCTGGATTAGACAAGGACAGGTGGGTACCTACCACTCCATCCCTGTGACCTACCACAGATCTCTTACCTGTGGAATAACAGAACGTTACTCTCACTAGTCAACAAAGAAGGAAAATGCTCCACACAATCCAAGTTCATGCCAGCCCTCAATTCCTCCTCCCCCAACACACATACCATCAGCCTTATCCTTGCCTGTCCCCAGGCTCCTAGTCAGACTTAATCACTGAGGCACAAATCCCCTGGGACATGGCTAACGTGTTTGCTCAGTTGAGGCATGTCTTGGTGTACAGGGGTGAGATTGGCCTTTCATGGCTCTCCCCGCCCGTGGGGAAACTGCTTTGAGAGCCAAATGCACACATATATCCTGGGTTGGAGCTGGAGGATGGACACCCCTGGCCCTCAATGTGGACCTCACCTTCAGACCTGCCCTGCATTCCCCACTTTTCCTAGGCTCCATGCCAACCCCTGTTCTAGTCTGACTACCCTGGACTTCAACTAATTTCCTTGCTCAAATACCACATTCCATAGGCTTATCTTCTGCATTCATGGTGTCCCCATGCCTCCTCACTTTTCAGACTCCTAACTCCCTACAAGATGCTCATATGCTTTTCCTTCTTGTTTCTTATTTTATGTCTATTCTGTAACTCCTGCCAGCCAGTATATCTGGTGCTCCCTCTTTTCACAAATGTCAGGACACTAACATGAATCTTCAAGAACCTTATTCTTTCCCCCAACCCTGTGTCTCACCACTTTCGTCTATTCAAGTTTGGGAGAAAGGCACTCCCACTTCACTACACCAGCTCCAGTGGCTTCTCCCTCAACAGGTAGAAGGTAGCCCCTCACTTATATCACTCAGCCCCATCCAGAGCCCTCCCCAGAAGAGCCCAACTGCAGGGCACCTTTAGGTCTCCTTGACCTTATATAATGCCTAACATCTCCAAACATACAGGCTTTACTATTTATCATCCTGGCTCTGAAGCGATCCTGTCATACAACAGCTCCCCTCTAAGCCCACTTCTGCTTACCCATAATCCACGTCTGGCTAGCTCTCAAAGGACTATAACTAAATATACCAGAGGCTACAAGGCACATGAAAGATTTATTTGCATTTCCAGGTTCTGGATGTGGATTCTCTAAGAACAGGCCCCTGGCGATTGTAAAAACAATGAAGAAAACAAAATATGAGGACACCTGTCTGGCCTGAGCTACAGGTCACGGGGGAAACAAAAGAGCATCTTTTAGTGACAGCCTGTGGGTGGCTGACATGTCAGGGACCAGCATGTTTACTAGAATTTGTAAGGTTCAAGACAGAATGTTTGTTAAAATCTCTGTGATCTTGTTCCTTGAAGGTGCAGTGGAAATGAATGTGAACACTGTTGATGGCTTTGTCCCTGTGGACATGTACCCTTTCAGGCCTGCATGTCTTCTCAGATTCTGGTGCAAAGGCCATCCTGAGGCAAACTGGAGCCTCAGAAGCATCTAAGAAGTCACGTCAGATGCTGCTGTGAATGCCAAGTCAGAAGGAAGGCAGGAAAACTGGAGACCTTTATGTGGAGGATTTTAGCCTGATAAGGAAAGAAATTGGAAGATTTGAAAATAAGGTAAGAATCGACAATGTGAGCAAAATGACAGGATCAGCTAGTTATAGGTAGATGATGACAAAGTAAAACAGGTGTCCAACACATTTAAAGAGGCAAGGAAGACATTCTTCAGAACCATGCAATAGGGCAGTGAGATGAAACTCAACACCCCTGAAAGAAAAGGCTGGGGAGATTTTAAGAAAGAAGATGGAATTATAGGCATCTGTGTTTGCTAATGGGTTTTACAGAAAGGAAATGTAAACCATCTCCTGAAGTCCTGGCAAGAGGTATTTCACATCTTGGTTGTAAATGTCCCCACCCAAGTTAGGTTCCCACTCTCCCTCAGAGGTTTGGACACAGGGACACGAGGAGGATTAAATTTCAAATGGAAGGGGCCAGGCCCTTGAGACAGTTGTTCTCTGGGTCATAACACTGGCAAGAAGCTTTAGAGGAGACTTATGTATATTTCAAAAGTGCAGAGAAAGAATCTTCAATTACTAATCTAATCTAATAAAAGAGAAACATGCTAATTGTCTATAACTTCGCTATGCCCCAAGCCACGCCCACCAGCCAATCACAGCGACTATATGCAAATTAACCCAACCAAGATGACAGCCACAGAGCTGGAGCAAGCAGCAGGCTTGGTTGCACCAGCAATGGAGGAAGGCAAGCTTCCCGCCTGCCCTGGCTGGCTGTGGTCTCTGCTAAAGGCAACAAAGTTTCAATTATAGAAGATAAAGAAATCCCAAATACCTGCTTCCAGCCAGCCTGCACTGGGACCTTGGGTGGCTGGGGGCTGTGGCCAGCCTGCAAACAGCCATCAGCCCCTTACCCAGGCTGGCCAGGCACCCCAGCAGGGACCACCACCCTGAAGGTGCTGTGGCCAGCCTGCAAACTTCCATCAGCCCCGCACCCAGACTGGCCAGGCACCCCAGGGGTCCCCCACACTGAAGGGGCTGTGGACAGCCTGCAAAAAGCCATCAGCCCCTCACCCAGACTGGCCACACCCTCAAGTGGTGAGGGTCCCTGCTGCGGGGCTTGACTAGCCTGCAAACAGCCTCAGTCCCTCACCCAGGCTGTCTCAGCACCCCAGCAGGGACCCCCCACCCTGAAGGGTCAGCGGCCCCCCTGTAAATAACCATCAGCCACTCACTCAGGATGGACAGGCACCCCAGCAGGATCCCCCGCCCCTGAAAGGGGTGTGGCCAAGATGAAAACGGCCCTCAGCCCCTCACCGAGGCTGGACAGGCACTCCAGTGGGACCCCAACCCTTATCCGAGAAACCCTCCAGGGCAAACCAGCCAGCCCCCACCCAAGCACCAGGCATATAATAAAAGGCTAATATGCAAATTTACCCTAACAGCAGAATGACTGGGAATGACTGGTCACTATGATACACAATGATCACCAAGGGGCAGACGCATAATGCAGGAGCTGCCCGCTGGTGGTCAGTGTGCTCCCACAGGGGGAGCTCTTCTCAGCCACAAGCTGGGGTGATGGCTGCCAGCACAGGAGTGATGGCAGGAGAATCTCCTGCCTCCTCAGCAGTGCTAAGGATGTCCGACAGCAGCTTAGGCCTAGTCCCTGCAGCAAGTAGACATCCCCCGAGGGCTCCTGGGCTGCCATAGGGATGTCTGACTGCAAGCTTAGGAATGATCCCCGGGGGAGTGGGCCTAAGCCAGCAGGTGGACATCCCCTGAGGGGTCTCAGACTGTGAGAGGGCACAGGCCAGGCTGAGGGATGCTCCCGAGTGCACAAATTTTTGTGCACCTGGCCTCTAGTTATACTTATAAAAGAAATGGTCTAAGGATGGAAGACAAAGGCAGGCATGTTGTCAGGAAGAAATTGTGTCAAGGTTAGTGACTCTGAGGGAATATTAAGGCCTCTATTTCAGAACAAAACTGCTATCTGCATAGTGGAGGGAAACACAACTAAATCTCTTTTAGCAAAGACAAAGTTGACATCCTTATCATTTCCAGCAATTTATAAAGAGGTGCAATTTCCCAGCAATGTATAAACCGATGCAAAGTAGGTGAGAGTTCCTGAAGACAGCCAGGATCTTATCTCCCAGAATGCTGTGCTTCTAGAGTTCTCCATGGAAATATTACGTTGCTCTCTACAGTCACCTTCCTTTTGACCCCAGGTCACCTCCAAGGAAGAATAGTATTTTCCATCCTAGAACATGGGTGGTGTCACTGGATTTGGCCTGATTAGTGACCTAAGTACAGAGAAATTGACAATTACCACATAGTTTTCTCTGATGCATGTTTTTCTATGAAACTGAAGATGGGAGTTCTACCAGCCTCTTGAGGTAAGGAAGCCTCACCATCTAGCTTTGGGTAATGCCCTCATCTCCAAGAGATTCCAAACCCCGCAGGCCAAATTTAGCTCCATGAAAGGTGAGGTTATTTCTAATTCTGTGGGCATCAGTCTGAACTGGGACATTTGAGCCAAAGCCTTGGTTGTATTACTAAGGTTTCAAATTATACCTTATTAACAAGGAAGACAGAGTCCTATTTACTTTATGCAAATAAGTCTATAGCCATGTACATAAAAATACTAAAAAACACTTAAGAAATTATTTGAAATAAGTCAAACAGGGAGAAAAAAAAAAGATCAGTCTTATTACCCACATGGGTATCCTACCGTCCATTTCCATTGCCAATAACAGGGTAATCACACAGCACTACAATTCTCTTGAAAGACTCGGTTTCACCACCACTGTGGAGATGGTATAACATAGACCACACAGAAGTGGGATCTGGTATAGACTATCAACTTAAGTCAACAATAATGACAATGCCAGATCTCTTTTTTGAGCATTTATTGACTCAATGCAAATCTTCTAAGGACTTTCCACCCTCTCAGCAAATCTATTTAAAGGGCACAAAAGATTATTCAGAGTTTAGTAACATATAGGAGAAGAGGAGGGTCACTAATATTTTACATCCAGCTCAACTGGCTCACTTTCAGCGGAACTGATGGGGTTGGACACTTCACACATGTAGTTGCCAGCATCCTCCCTCCTAACGGTGTCTATGGTGAGGATTCTGTCATTCCAGGACAGTTTCATCCGCTCCGTCAGCTGCAGATTCATGCCATTGAAGAACCACTGGGTGGAGACTGCATTTGTGTAGCAGGTCAGGACCACAGAATCCTTATGCTCTGTGACTGTGGTGTTGCTGGCTAGAAGTGTGGGCACTCTCACTCGCTCTGTGAAGAAATTGAGGGCATGACTAATTGAGAGTGGGCTTGGGACCTGGGCCATGTTAGCTCCTCAGACGTCTTAGCCACTCAGAGTCCACTATGCGCTCTGTAAAGTCACCAGATGATGGTTCTGATCTCTGCAGAAGGACAATTGTGTTTGTTCAGGGGACGATGTGCAGGGCAAGGGTTGCACCTCTTCTCTGAACCCAGATCACCCCTGACCTGTTCCCATAGACATCGTTGTAGTATCAACACAGGGAACCATTTTGCAGCCCACGTGTCCTATAACCTCACTGTAAGGTGGAGTTTTCCTCTCATGAGCTTTTACTGACCCTTTCCTATAAGTTCTTTTTAATTAAAAATTCCATGTATGTTGGGAAAGGCAATCTTACCACTTCTGCCCACTATTGGAGCCAAGGGGACTTTACAGAAAGTGAACAGGCATTTAACTATTGTTAAATAACTCATTAGGCAATAAAGATGGCCCAACCCAGTCTTCATGACCATGGATCTGGATAAGTTCCATCTATAGGATTCCTCAGTCTGAACAGGACTTTATTTCCAGGCCTGCTGATTACATAAAATAGGAAAAATAAATCCCAAAAGAGAAATGGTTATTATTTTAAGAAAAGACAGAAACTGTAGGAATAGGAGGAAATTAGTTAATATGGTAATGACCACACATGAAAGTCCACAGCTAACACATTACTCTGTGGGGAACCTCTGAAAACAGTACTAAGATCATGAATAAGACAAGGATGATGTTTTTCCCCTAGTTCAACTAGTCAGGAAAATCAGGCAAGAAGATGAGATTAGAGATATCCAATTTAGAGAGGAATAAGAAAATATCTTTTTAAAAAAGACAACATAATCTTATTGTAGAGCACCCTGAATATTTCACCACATACATACCTAAAACAACTATTATAACTAATAAAATTGATGAAGTCGTCAGAGACAAAATCAACACTCAGCATCATTTCCTCAAATAAAATAAACAGTTTCATTTACAATAGCATCAAAAAGACTAGATACTTAGGGTTGAACATAATAAGGTGGAAGATGAATACACTGAAGACTACCAACCATTTCTGAAAGTAAAGAAGAAACAAATAACTGAAAAGACATCCTTGTTCATTGATTCCAAGATTAACAACTATCTACATATTTAAAACAAACCCTAAAAAAATCCCAATTACTTTTATTAAAAAATAAAAAAAGAATCTGAGACTTTATGTGGAATTTCAATGGATCCCAAATATTTGCAACAATCTTAAAAAGGATGAATTGAAATTGGAGGGCTCACAGTTACTACTTTCAAATCTTACTACAAAGGGTAAGTAACCAAAAGAGTTACACTGGTATAAAGACTTCTATTTGTCAAAACACACAATCCAATAGTTTTGATAAAAGAGCCAAGACTGTTCAATGGAGAAAGGACAGATTTTCAACAAATGCCGTTGAACAGCAATATCTACATGCAAACAAATTAAGGGGACCATTGCTTATACCATACACAACAATTCAGACAAAATGGATTGAATCCTAAAGGGAAGAGCTAAAATTATAAAATTCCTAGAAGAAAACATAGGGGTAAGCAATATGGCATTGGGTTTGGGAGTGATTTCTTGAATATGAAACTATAAACTCAGGCAAGAAAAGATTAGATAATTTAGATTTTTGTGAAAGTGGAAAACTTCTGTTCATCCAAGGAAACAATCAACAGAGTGAACGGTGATCTGAGGAATGGTAGAAAATACTTTGCAAATCATTAATAGGATGAGGGGTTAATATCCAGAATATATAAAGATCTCCTACAACTCAACAACAGCAACACCAAATAAGCTGATTTAAAAATGGGCAAACCATGTGAATATACATTTCTCCAGAGAAGATATACAAATGGTCAATAAGACCAGGAAAAGATGCTCAATATCATTATCATTATAAAAATATAAATCAAAATTCTCAAAGTTGATGATTGTGATATTGAGTGTGGGTTACACCACTGAGCAGGTAACAGGAGAACACTGCCCTGCGGGACACTTGAGTCTTCCAAGCCTTCTTCAATCAGAGTTGGCACTTCTCACCTCTCAGCAAACTTAAAGGAATAAGGCCGGTCTATGTATCAGAAGACAAATGCCTGGGGATCTGAGCCCTCAGAGAACTTAAATTCTCTATGTCTGGGAGAAAGCACAGCCTTTCTCAGGAGCCAAGACTGATCAATGGAGAAAGGGCAGTCTTTTCAACTAATGGTGTTGAACAGCAATAGCCACATGCAAAAAAATGAGGGGAATCATTCAATTGATTAGCCAGATTTGATTGTGGAAAAACAGAGAACCTAGAGTTAGAGACACCCCCTCCCCCCCTAATCCTCCCACACCTCTCCTAGTTCTTCACTGACCAGCTGACTGCAATTTTTTCTAGCTGCACAGACCTTCAATGCCCAGACAAGGTGTGTTTCTAAGAGGCACCATTTCCCAGGACATCTTAGAGACTCAGATTGGAGCAGAAATAAAACAGGGGACTAGGATCGAACCTGTGGTCTGTTGACGACTCAGACCCTGGGGCCAAGAGCTGGGTCAGGCCTTCCCAGATGAGTGTGACTGAAATGAGCCAGTGAGCCAATAAATGATAGATCAGAGCCCAAGGGATGAGCCAGAAAGGAGTGAAGGGACAGGCAGGATCTGATTGAGGCAGCAGAACCATATGCTTTGCCCTTGGTCATTAAAGTCATTCTCCCTCTGCTGAGGGCAGGTGAGGCTTGTGCAGATGCAGAAGCGGTGATGAATGGCAAGAGGGGAGCATGGATTGCTGACATTCGGACCCTTGTGGACCATTTGTGTTTGGTGGTTATGAGATAGAAATTTGGAAAGATCTTAAAATTCCCCTATGAGCAAAAATTACTATTAACACCCCAGGGCCTAAGAGCAAAAGCAAGAAGGTCTATTTCTCTAGAGAACAGCAAAGGGTCTGAGACATGGGTCTCAATTCCTGGAGTGACAGGGAGCCTTTCCCATGTGGCCAGAATACCAAGGACTCTGCATCCAGGTTTCAGCCTCTGAAGATGTTTTAGCTCATTCCTTCCTTCAGTATCCATTTATTTCTTCCTAATTCATCAAAACAACCGAGTGTTACATCTTCATCCCTTAGCTGGTTACAAGTGTAAAATGGGGAGCAAGCAGGCAAAGTCCTTTCCCTTATATCCAGTGGGAATGACACCAACACATCAGGAAACAAATCAGTGGTTTCACCTCAAATACAGGGAGGGGTGGATCTTCACCTGGGGGGAAAGTCTGGGTCAGCCATGGGCAAAATACGACCCGTGGCCCTGATCCTGCCCGTTTGAAATGAATAAAACTAAAAAAAAAAAAAAAAAAAAAAAAAAAAAAAAAAAAAAAAAAAAAGACCGTACCCTTTTATGTAATGATGTTTACTTTGAATTTATATTAGTTCACACAAAAACTCCATCCAGGCTTTTGTTCTGGTCCTTGGTCCAGTTTAAGAACCTATTGTGGCCCTGGAGTCAAAAAGTTTGCCCACCCCTGGTCTGGGTGTTCCCTGCACGAACTGATTGTTAGTGCAGGTAATTTGGTTCTACAACTCAACAACATCAAATAAATTAATTCTCCATTTGGTGTTATTTTCTAGACCACAGTCTCACTCTCTGAACTGGGGATGCCTAAGGGAAGATCTAAACTAGTGATGGCGAACCTATGACACACTTGTCACAGGTAACCTGCAAACTCATTATTTTGGCTGATTTTTCTGTTAAATGGCACTTAAATATATAAAATAAATATCAAAAATATAAGTCTTTGTTTTACTATGGTTGCAAATATCAAAATATTTCTATATGTGACATGGCACCAGAGTTAAGTTAGGGTTTTTCAAAATGCTGGCATGCGGAGGTCAAAAGGTTCACCATCACTGCTCTAAACCAATGTTTACTTTAGGGATCCCTCTGGGATGGAGGAGAGGTAATGGCTGCAGACAGACCTTGAGTCACTCTCATGGTCTGTGTGGCTCTGCTTTAGTGACTATATCTCCCTGTGCCTTGGTTTCCTCTCAATGCAGTACAATGAACATTTGACTGCCAGTGTGTCAGTGTGTTAAAAATAAAATATTCACAGTATCTGACTAAACACTGGGACAGGGGAGCTGCTCAAATGAGAGGCATCTGTTATTGATCAACTCCAAGAGAGAATCTCCTGGGCTGATCCCTGGTGGATGAGGAGCTGCCAGGAGCATCTTTCCTCCTTTTTGTTCCCTGTGATTCTGACCTTTCTCTGGACTCTCCTAAATGTTTCAGTGTAGTTCACAAATGGCCTGGCGACCTCGTGCATCTGTGCTAGCCACACTCAGTCTCAGGTGAAGCACCGCCCCTATCCACATGTGGCTCATGGGGCTGAGCTATGGCTTCTGAGCAGCTCAAAAGCCTTGTGACTCAGACACCTGGGAAACCATTGCACCCACTCAGCCATTCCCAGGAGGTTAACACCAACCTGACACAGGATCCCCAGAGTCCCTGGAGTAAGAAACCCTGGGGCAGGGGTCTGGGCAGGGCTGCCAAAGCTGAGCTTCTTTATGAGGATTGCAGGGGACTCCTCAGGATGGGCCCTGGCCCAGCCCTGCAGGATCTTTCTCAGGGTCATGGTCATGGGGAGGGGCCAAGGAAACCGGACTGAGACTGGTCTCTCTCTGCTGAGCGACTCCCATCAGGCTGCCCCTTCTCTCTGTGGAGAATGTCTGCAGGGCTGGAATCCGGGAAGGGAACTCTGACCTTAGAAAGTTTGTCTCCACTGTGTGTGTCCTGCATTAAATGCCCAAACCCAACCTGGGAGATGATGCAGAGGGGGATGGAGGCGAGTCCAGGGCTGTCAGTCCTGTGTGTTCACCCACCCAACACCCAGAGGTCAGAGAGCAATCACTCACCATATACATTGAGCCGTCCAAATCCTATTTCTTTTATATAGTCTGGAAGGTAGACTACTACGGTGTAGATTCCTGTGTCCTTCAGGGTGACACTCTTTAACTGCAAGGATCCATCAAAGTTTATTTGCTCTCGACCGCTGTATGCAGGCCCTGTTCTACGCCTTCGGGACATTCCAAGATTTACAATATTATGTTCATAGTTTGCCCCTTCCCCCCTGTACCACATGAGGCCTGTAACAACGGGAGGCATATTGCGGATGCGTAGAATCACATCCTTCCCTTCGGCAGCATTGGTTGACACAATAGCGAGTTGGGCAGTGGTGGGCAGGCTCCAGAAATTTAAGAGTGAAACTAGGAGGGAAGAGAGAAATTAATCAATATTTCGATGTATATGTTGAGATGGAAAGAGGAGGCCCTGGATTTGGAATAGGTCTCTTCATCTCAGCCTTGGTGTGTATGTGTGAGTGTGTGTGTGTGAGTGTGGTGAAGGTCAACAGCATGACCAACAATACTTCAGTACCTGTGAATCTGTTACTTTTTCTGTTTCTCAGTCTCTTTTCCAGGTAAAGCTCACCCACTCACTGCCCTCAGACCCCTGATGACACTAAGGGGTGTCCATGGGATGCACCTTCATGGAACACCTTCCTAAAGACTCTATGTTAATCACTTTCTGACCTGTCACTGCTCTGTTGTTCTTTTTATAACACTTGTGGATACCTGACATCACATGTAGATATTTTCTTATCTCTCTCCACCCACAGAACGTGAGCTCCATGGGGACAGGGGCTTGTCAGATCTTACATCCCCAGTGCCTGCAACAGGTTGCAAATACCTGTGCGTGAATGAATGTTCCCAGAGTCCTGCATCTCTTTGGGTGTATTTCTCCTGCTGCTGGTGGTAAGGACAGTGTTTAGCACCCCTGATTAAGTTTTTCTCTGGTGCCACCTGACATAAATTGTTATTATTATGGCCGGTTTCCAAAATTCAATACTCAGTGATGAATAACTTAGGAATTTACAGCAACTGAAGTTTCCCTGCCCCGCTCCACTTCCAGATCATGAGATTTCCCAGTTACCTGTTACCCATCTCCATTACCCATCCTACTATGTCCCCCTGTCCTCTCCCCTCAGGTCCACACAGAAACCCTCCCTCCACTCTAAGAGCGCTGTTCTCGCTAGGAGACACAAGCAAGTCCCTGTCTTTCCTGCTTCAGTCCAACCTTCAGGGATTCTTCCTTCCTTACCGGCCAACAGAAGCCCCTGCCAGGGGATAGGTCCTCTGCGGATAGGGGCTGAGAGTGACTCCATGGTGTCAGCTGGCTGCACTGTCCCTACCTCTGCGAGAAGAGCTTGGATTCCAGGAAAGCTCAAAGGCACCGCTGTACAAACTGTTGGGATCTGCTGTCTCTCTTCCCTGTGCACTGGGCCTCCTCCTGGTGCAAGATCACTTACCTGGTCACGTGGACCAGTGCGGAATTTGTGCCAAGGACCCACCTCCACCTCCCCTCATTTTTGGCACCCTTTCCATCTCTTTCCAGCTTACCATCCCTGTAAATGCTGGTTGCCTTTGAGCTGCTGAAGTATCTGAACACACAAACACACTCACATGCTCTGTTTGGAAAAGCACCAGCCTGGGGCATCCAGGTCTTGGGCATTCCACATGGCTTCCAGTCAGGTGCACAGTAGCCTCCCCCACAGCCCTCTCTCTTTCACAGTTGACTTTTCCCTTCATAGCAGGATTTCTGAGGCCACCTCAGGAACTCTTGTCACAGGGATGCCACCTCCGCTGTGCATCGGATCACCTGTGAAACTTTGTAAAGATTACAATGCCCAGGTGACACCACAGATGCTGCTTCAGCAGCTGTCCAGCTAATGTGGATGCCCAACCAGAATGAGATCTGGTGATGTGGGGTGGGATACCCCTCCCCCTCTCCTGTGCACAGGGAGGGTCTTCACATCCTGTTAAATGCAGATTCTAACTCTGCAGGTGTGCGGTGGACCAGAGACTCTGCATCTGATGAGCTCTCAGGGAAGGTGGGTCTTACTGGCCTATGGAGCCCACTTGCAACAGCAAGGTTGATGGAGGAATCTGTCCCCTGAGAGGATGACCCTCTCACCCAGCATTGGCCTTTGCTGTTTCTTGGTCTTGGGTCTGTCAGCACCACCCAGAGAGCCCCACAGGCCCCAAACTGGGGATTATTTCTGTTTGTGACACAGAAACCCAGCTGGGCACCAGGTCTGCACCATGTTCTCAAATGTGCTGGGAAGGTGGGATTTCCTCCCAGCAGGAAGGCCACAGTGGTGACTGTGAGGGTAAGAAGGGGTCAAGCTGGGTGACGAATGCAGAGGGGACCCTCCCTCTATCTCAGGTTGTCACCAGCCTGGCCTTTGCTTCCAGGGACAGAGACCCAGGACCAGGAGTCTCAGGAGGCCCTTCATTTCCTGGGAGTGAAGGGGAAGGTGTCATGCATGTCCTGGGAAGAGAGGACTGGGGTGAGAGCTCAGGTGGCTGTGGGCTCCCTGGTCTTCACAGGGTAGTTTCTGGGAGACTCTCCCTCTCTGTTTTCTCAGCCTGTCCTGGTCCTCCCTGACCTTGGTGCGGTGTCTGTCCTCTCTGGGGGAATTTCCTTTCATTACCCCACCTTGTTCATGGGTGGTGCCTGGCATGGTACGGGGAGCAGCAAATAGAGCCCTGAGAAGGCAGGTGCTCTTGGGCCTGTTAAAGTAAGAAACTGCCCAACCTGTGAAGATTTTCATAAGTTTATTTGAACCAAGCTAATGTCATATGCCTGGAACAAGTTCTCAAATCCTGAGCTTGGCAGTTGTGCAACTTATTTTATACATTGTAATAAAAAAAAGAAGATGGAATAAGTAGTGTGAAACCCATTAGGAAGTGAAGAAATCTCTAGAACTGATAAATAACAAAATGGACAAACAGTTTGTTTGTTTTTTCTTTGGTGGGTCCAGGATAATTAACATTTACAGCACATAGAGAGGTTGTGCAAGGAACCAGGTAACCTAAGAAGTATGTTGTTTCATATGCTGGTCCCAGAGTCTGTGCCTTCAAATCGTCTAGGAAAAAACAACTACTCTGATGTATCAGAGGTATGTTATCCAAGATGCATAAGAACATGGAACAGGGCTCACTTAACGTAAAGTCTGACCTTTGCTAACGAAGGTGTAGTCCTGGGACATAACTCCCTGCCATCACCTGCCCAGTTAGGAATTTGTGATAAGACAAACTGTGCAGTTATTTTTGGTCACTGAGCTTGTCAGGGCTGCCAGGTGACCTGCTGGGATTCTCAGGCTTATTTAGAGCCCATTATTATTGTTGTTGTTGTTTTATTCACAGTCCCTAGAAGTAGCAGGTGGGGTACAGCAGTCATGAGGGCAGAGTCCAAAAGCATCTGTGGGAGCAGGGGATGGAAATCAGGCTCCTTCTCCAACTCCTTAGGCAAAGCCAGGTTCATGTGTGAATTCCCTGTGTTGTCTGTGTGTCTAAATGTCGCCCCCTGGAGAGCAGAAGGAGACCTGCAGCCAATGTCAGGTGCTGCACCAGGGATGCTGACCAGAGACTGAGAGCTGACCCTGACACCTGGGTAGAGGTGGGCTCTGGCCTTCAAGCTTAAAGGCCAGTCAGTTGGGGTCCAGTCACTGTGGGCTCCAGGCATCCTGACTCCATCGCAGAGCAGGGTGAGCCCAGTAAGAGTACAGGATCTAGGGCTGCTTCCATCTCAGAGAGGCTGAGGGTCCTGAGTTTTATGAGTCCAGTGTCATGAGAACTGTCCCTCTGGTGGATGTGCTGTTTCAGGAGGAACGCTCTGTCCCAAAGGTTTCAAGAACAGGACCTGTTGATGTCTCTTCTGAGGCTTTTAGTAGAGTGTGCCAAACTGGAGGGCTGATCCCCCAAATGCCCTGTTCTTCTCCATCATTGCATTAGGGTGTTGCATTCAAGTCACCTGTGTCCCTGTCCATCCTCTGCTGTAGTCCTCCCACAGGGCCCAGGATCTGAAGCAGCTCCACTTGGCGTGTCAACCACAGGAGCTCTGGGTCCCTCTGTTAGGGGAGGGGAGGCCCTTGTGGGACCCTCAGTCCTCTAAGATGGAAGCAACCCCAGATCCTGGGCTCTCCTGTCCCATCCTGCTGATGGCATTCCCCTTGCTCCCCAGGACATCATGAGTCGGGGAGATGTTCAGGGACTACAGGCAGGTGTCCCACAGACCAGGAACCTTGGGTTTGGGAGTCATCCCCGGATTCCTTAGAGGTCAGTGTGAGCTCTCTTTGCCCATGGTAGTACACCTACCTGTTGTGAAAGATCCAGAGTGTCTGCCAGGTCAGGGCTCTGTGAAAAGACAAAGAACATAGGCTACTGTCCAGGCCCCAGGAATATGAGACAACACTCACAATGTGGAAATGGGGAGGGCTGTGTTTTTCTGGGAATGAAGGAAGGTCTGACTCTTCACTCTTATTTGGTCCTATCTCCCACTTCCTTGATTGGGTGAGGGGGAAAAAACCCATCCCTTGGTCATCCCTGCACACTTGTGGCCTCCTCTCATGCTGATATCAATGCCTTTGTGCCTATAAGGAACATAGTTTGACCACACGTGTCACACAGGGTGACAGGATTCCATTGGTTGGCTTCTCTCATCCATTTAATGAGTGTTTACTGAGCATCTGTGATGTGTCAGGCCTGGAATGCACCCTGGGACCTGAGAGAATAGGACATACGTTGGACCTGTGCTCATGGAGTTTACCTTGTAACAAAGACAGGCTCTCAAAGAAATCACAGCACTAAGGAGTTAATTATAATCCAGAAAAGGACCACGAAGAAAGAGTTGTATGTACTTGAGTCTCAGGTTGTCTGGGGATCACACAGAGCACTTCTGAAAAAGTGACCTCTTGGCTGAGACCTGAAGCATGAGTGGCCATTCACGCTTCGGACAGAGGGTGGCGGGGAAGAGCTGCCTGCAGAGGACTGGACTTTGGTGGGCAGATGCCTGGCTCAATGGAAGAGCTTTCTAAGTCCAGTGTGGGCAGTGTGAAGAGCAAGAAAGAATGTGGACTTAGTAATGCTGGTGATGGTGGACCCTGCTGGGCTGTAGGTGCTGCTGAGGTGGGGTCAGCAGACACCTGAGGAGGCTGCAGGCTGTGGAGTAGCTCACCCCCCTTTGATGGACAAGCTGAAAAATGTGTAAGAATAAAAGTCAGATTACAGTTTGAATTTTCTATTCAACTTGTACTTTAAGCAATATTTCATATGTGTATATTTAAATTTCACATATTTATTGACTTTTAGTTGGCATATGACAAATTTAGCATATTGAAAGTATACAAATTATTAAGCTTTGCGAGATGATTGCACCATAGAAGTAGTTACAATGAAGAAAATGAACATGTTCTTCACTCTTAAAGCCCCCGCAGGCCCTCTTTTAATCTCCTCACTCTGTCCGTCTCCCACTGCCTCCTACTCTTATCTGTTTTTGGTCATTATAGATGTGTTTGCATTTTCTGCAGTTTTCATAATTTGAACTATATAATATGTAATTTTGGGTGAGTGTTGGCTTCTAGAATCGATGCCATTATCTTGAAATAGTTCTTTCCTTTTTAATCCCTCAGGTCTATTCCATTGTAGGATGCACCAAACTTGTTTAGCCATTCGGCCAATCATGGACATTTGTGTTGATTCCCATTTTGGACTATTTCAGGTAAACCAGGCACTAACTTTTGTGTAGCAAGGTCTTTAGCACAGAATTATGTACATGTAAAACCAATGAAGGACCAGAAAAATGGAAGTCAAGGAGTTGACACAGGAAGTCTGGTTTCAAGGTCCCACTTCCACAGCCCCACCCAGAGGGAAAGAAACACCTGCTTCTTCACATATAGCTCTGTCTGCATGCCCACCCACCGGGAGTAGGAATCACAGCCCCTTCTCCCTGCCAGAGTCCAATCTACACACAAGCGCATGTCAGAGACTGAAATTAAATCACACCTGGATTCCCAGGCTTTAGAAGTTGGCTGTGCTCGCTTCGGCTGCACATACTAGAAGTTGGAAAGGTGGTATTTAACATTTCAGCCACTCTGGTATAGGTGGAAATATAGGAAGGGGTGGAGCATAGATGTCAAGTGCCAATAGACAATACATGGCATGGTTGAGTCCACTTGCAGGCTCTGTGACTCTGGGCAAGTGATCCCACCTCAGAAAGCCTCAGTTTCCTCATGTGATTTCATAGAAAGATATTTCCTGGTTCTTAAAATAGAGCAGTTTAAATTCTTGAAATTTTCTGAGTGATATGGGCAATAAGAGTGTCTTTTGTCACAATGAGGGAACTCCTGACAGGCCTCTGGATAGTTGCAGGGTGAGGACAGGTTGCCATAAAGGCCAAATCTTGATTAGAAGCCTGGAATTTTCAGCTGCCAACCTAAGAAACATTTAAACCTGTAGAGAATTTTTATTTTATTATTATTATTATTATTATTATTATTATTATTATTATTTTTTATTGCTTAATGTATTACAAACGGTATTACATATGTGTCCTTTATTTTCCCCTGGCCCTTGACATTACCCTAGCGTCCCTTACCCCCCAGTGTCTTATGTCCATTGGTTATGCTTATATGCATGCATACAAGTCCTTCGCTTGATCTCTTACCCCCCTCCCTCCTGCCCCCCAACCCTCCCCGGCCTTCCCGCTGCAGTTTGACAATCTGTTTGAGGCAGCTGTGCCTCTGTATCTATTATTGTTCAAAAGTTTATAATGGTCTCTATTATCCATGAATGAGTGAGATCATGTGGTATTTTTCCTTCATTGACTGGCTTATTTCACTTAGCATAATGCTCTCCAGTTCCATCCATGCCGCTGCAAATGGTAAGAGTTCCTTCCTTTTTAGAGCAGCATAGTATTCCATCGTGGAGATGTACCACAGTTTTATAATCCATTCATCTACTGATGGCCACTTAGGCTGTTACCTATGGTGAATTGTGCTGCTATGAACATAGGGGTGCATATATCCTTTCTGATTAGAGTTTCTGGTTACCTGTAGAGAATTTTTATGAGTTTATTTGAGTCAAACTGACGACAATTTCCAAGAAGCCAAATCTAAACGAAAAGTGTCAGTTTTGTACTGTATTTTATACATTACAATCAAAGCAGGATGCATAACGGGTTAAACAAAATCCATTGGTGATAGATTAGGAAGGTGGGAGAAAGCAAAACAGGGAAATCTCTGAGATTGGATAAAAAGTAAAACAAATAGACACATACTTCTTTAGCATTGGTTGATAGAGGTTAGTGAGCAGCTAAAACTTAACATGAAGACCATAGCAATGAGGGGGTCTGTGGCTTCACCTCTGGTGCAGTGAGGGTCTTGAAAAAAAGAAAAAAATTTTCTGATATTCCAAATGTAAGTTATCTCGAAAGTAAAAAGACAATAGACATGTTCAGTTAATATAAAGATTCAGCTTTGTTAGGAAAAAAATACTTAAGACATAATTACCACCATGACTCACTTTTAGTTAGAAAGTTGTCATTTCAGGTCATCCTATGTGGTTACTTTAAGTCTCTGATTTTGCAAATCATACTATGCAGGCCACCTCTGAGCTTGTCAGCTTTAGTACGTGGCCCCATTTTTATCCACACCTCCCCCTTTGGGTCATAAATCAAGCGGAATGATTCACTGATGACCAAGCTTTTGGTTGGAAAATGTGGTCCCATGGTGCTAGAAAGGCTCATCACTAGGAATTTTTAGTTTATCTAGCTGAACTATGGACCATTGGGGATAGGGCAAGACTGTAACCTTAGATGGAAGTCAAGGTCAAATTTTCTCAAAAGTGAAAAGCAGGTAAATGGGAGCCAGTCAGGTTCCACCGGTCTTCATTAAGAAAAACACTTTGTCCCTGAACAGTGTTGCTAAGTGATTTGAGTATCAGCCTGCAGTTCCTGGTTAAGGTCATGTGTCTGGGATGTAGGTTCAATCCCTGGTCCCAATCAGGATGCATGCAGGAGACAGCCAACTGTGTCCCTCTCATATGCATGTTCCTCTCCCTCTCTCTTTTTCTCCTTCCCTCCCTCCCTCCTCTCTCCCTTCTACTCTTTCTAAAAATCAATGGAAACAATATCCTTGGGTTAGGATTTAAACAAACAAAAATAACAATAAAAATAAAGAAAAACATTTTGGGTCATTCTTAACCTATAAGTTCTCAGGATCCAAATTTTGCTGTCTGTCTCATTTCTCTGTATTTTTCATCTAGTATAACACTTGCTTATAGTTTGAGGGCATACTATACACCTCTTCTGTTTTCACAATCTGATCATGAGATGGGTTCTCATTTACAATGGTCCACTTATTTCCCATTGGAAACACTCAAGGGTCATTCATTATTAATCTGATTCCTGCTTGTTGTGCAATTTGGGACTGTAATCATATTTGGGGACAAGGCTGTAAGAACCCAATGGTGTTTATTACAATTATCTGATAAAAATTTCATAGACCAGGAATACAGTAAGAATATCATAAGTAAATTTCCTGTGCCTCAGCAGCACTTATAGAAGGCCATGTTTTATAACTACTTCCGCTTCATTTGGATTAATATGGTTAGTAGTCTTTGTTGGGTTAGGGTATAAGCATATCCCCATAATTAGGTTCAGGCATTTCTACATAAAATTTCTCAATATTCCTTTCCCACTAACCTCTACAGCTTCCCTTGTTTTCAGTTTGCCTCTTTTTACTCATTCAGAAATAATTAACTTGTTAGGTCAAACTACTTACTTTTAACTTCTCTTAAAAACACCCAGTCCATATATCAAAATAAAAAGCTTTTGCACAGCAAAGGAAATCATCAACAAAACAACAAGAAGACCCACTACATGGGAGAACATATTTACCAATGATATCACCGATAAGGGTTTAATCTCCAACAGGGCACTTGCCTGGGTTGTGGGCTCAACCCCCAGTGTGGGTTGTGCAGGGGGTAGCCAATCAATGATTCTCTCTCATCATTGACATTTCTATCTCTCTTTCCCTTTCCCTTCCTCTCTGAAATCAATACAAATATTTTTAAAGAACACTCCCAGATCGCTTTCCTCCTTTTGCAATAGCATTCCCTCTACATTTCAAAATGTTATCAGAAATAAAAGCCAGGCCCTGAGCGAATTTGCCTAAGACCAGCTGGTAGTGTGCAGGTACTTGACTTCATGCAGGAAAGATTTCAGAATATGAGTTCAGGTGATTCGGAGACTATGTTTATTAGAGCTGGGAGCAGTGACACAAGGAAAGGCCTGGGATGCAAGAAGCAGTAGGAGAGAGACATGGTGTTGCTGCTTTGGCACTCTGGAAACTTTATGTGACAGAAGTGAGCATATGCAAGGCTGCTCTCAGCTCACTGGAGAGTTAGTGGAAAGGGGACTTGGGGACAAGTTCAGGGGGTTAGCCCAAGATGAGCTACTGCTGCCTATTGTTCCCATTGTTGCAAGTCTTCTGGGTATCACTTAGGATTTAGGTGAAAGAAAATTCACTGGAAAAGGAGATTTGAGTGGGTGTGCCCCAAGAGGGGCACATGCTGTCTTCTTTATTCTTGAGGGGTTCTATCTACTTTTCAAAGGTGGGGACTTAGGGGAGGTCTCAGAAAAGATCTCAATAGAATATTTATCAGCATTTCCAGGTTTGCCCTTTCAGATCCTGGTCTCCACTGATTGGTCAACAGCAGGACCGGAGGTCTAAGCCAGATGATGAATGGTATGCCAGGGGAGGAAAGACCACCCTGAAGGCAAGGTCTAGGATCAGTTTTGCCTGTTGCTAGTTATCCGAGGCTTTCTGCCCTGGTGACCTTCTGCATCTGGCTGTAAATTGCTAGGCCAGTTTATTCAGCTATTTGTCTCAGTTTTCCCATTCTACATGCCAAGGAATATTCCTAACTTCTTACTATAATTTGCATACATTTCTTGTGAATGACTTTCAGAATTTTCTGACAGACTAGTGATATGTCAAATGAACCAGTCACTAATACTCTTAAAATGGAAGACTTCTAGTAAATAAGGTTCTTATATTTTTTTAAGTTTCTTAATTATACAAGACAAAATTTTCCCAGTTGAGCTAGAGTTGGCAGAAAAAAGAGGGATGTTCAACAGAATAGAGTCATCCATGGGATTAACAGCCAGTTAAACCTTAGGGGGAAAATTGAAGGATCAGGGAAAGACTCCAGCTTACCTAACCCCCTCACATAGGCCCTGGATCTAAAGTTCTGGAACCCTTGTCCTGTTCTCACCTCAGGGAGACCTGGGGTAAGAGAGGTTTATGAACTCCCTCAGAAGAATGAGTACAAAAAGATTGGAGAAAAAAGGAACAAACAATTTCTTCTTTAAAAATCCATCCCCATTAACGAAACCACCATAAATTAGAAGATTTTATATTGCTAACTGTCCATACTACTCAAAGCAATCTGCAGATTCAATAAAATATATTGCAATCCCAAAGGCATTTTTAAACAAATAAAATTATCATTCTTAATTCAAATAACATCTAAAGGAACACAGAGGAGACAAAACAATCTTCAGTACTTTCCTGCAAACCGGTATTTAGTGTAGACTGTATTGTATCTGTTAATGCTACTCACATTTAAGGCAACTTTCTGTGATTTCTTTAAATTCAAATCTCTGAAGTACATCATAGATGGAGAACCTTCCTCTTTGAGCTACAGGGGTGGGTGAGGGGTGGTCCTGCTAAATAGAATAGAGAAAGACAAAACCCCTTCACATTCCTTCTCAGCTACTTTGTTGGGGTGTCGCCCTCTGGTGGTCACATTACAACTTGCACCTCCCAAATAGGGTCAAACCATTTTTTCTTAAAATTTTTATTTTGAATTGATTTAAGAGAGGAAGGGAGAGGTAGAGAGAGACAGAAACATCAATGGTGACAGAGAATCATTGGTTTCCTCCTGCATGCCTCACACTGGGGATCGAGTCTGCAACCTGAGCATGTGCCCTGAGTGGGAATGGAACCATGAATTCCTGGTTCATAGGTAGAGTCTCATACACTGAGCCACACCTGCCAGGCTCAAACCATTTTTTCCAGCCCGGGGTCTCTGCTAGTGATGTAATCAAGTAAAGTGAGTGTCATTAATAATTTCAACAATGGTGGGTAAGGGCACATATGCAATACCTTAATCAATAAAGAAAAAAAGACAATTTCAAAATGGCAAAAGCAAAGTATTAAACATACTGCAGGCCCTGCTAAGTGACTTCACAGATTTCGATCCAATGAAGTTGGCCCTCCTCAGCAAGGGAAATGGATGTGTTCATCCTCTAAGTTAATTTCATTCCAAATTTAAGTCATAAAATACCTAGAGACCTACAGTCACCCTCAATGTGAGAACCAGTGAATCTCCCAGTAAAGATGAACAAAATAATAAGATTTCTATGTGCCTTAGTAAGACACCTGTGCTCTGAAGGGTAGAAGTGGATGCCTGCTGCTGTTGATACTCTATGACAATGACATCAGTGACAACAGTGTCAGGGGCAGTTCTAATGATCAGCAGTTTAAGCAAAGTATGAGCTGTAAGGACATTCACGACTCTGACCATTCAGGGGTCTGACACATCTATGAGGCTTTCCTGGCTCCAATAGTCTGGGCCATGCTGGATGGTACCCTCCAGAGTAAAGGAGAAATTTCTGTGCTTGTACCTTCATCTAATCGATGTTAGGAGAATGAAAGGTGCTTTGTTAAGCCTCTTATAATACCGCATAGAGAATGACATGCACATTCCTATGGTTTGGTTCTATTCTAAGGCAATAGAACAACAGCCATTGACCAGCTTCTAGGCCTCAGGACAGACAGAGATTCTGAACATGGGTTGTAATGTGACTCAGTAGCCAGAACTGCTCATCATGATCTGGGGTCTATCACACCCACCAACAGAAGGTCAGGTGGGAAGAGAAGCATCCATGGCATATGGAAGTGACAAAACCAGGATTAGATGAGAACAGGTGGCCAATACCATGGGCACCTACCAATCCAGCCCAGTGATCTGTCACAGCTCTCTCACCTTTGAAATCACAGGAAATTTATTTTGACTTGTCAAGAAAGAAGGAAAAGGCTCCACTCACTCCAGTTTATCCTGGCCCTCAATTCCTCCTCCCCCAACACACACCGTCAGCTACTCCTTTGCCTGTCCCTAGGCTCCTAGTCAGACTTACTCACTGACACACAAAATGCCCTCGGACACGGCTACCTTGTTGATTTAGCTGAACCATGTCTATTGGTATGAGAATTAAATTTGTCATTTCATGGCTCTCCCAGGTCATGTGGAAACTGCTGCCTCTGGGCAATGCTTTCAGATCCAGCTGCACATGTCTCTACTGGGCCAAAACTGGAGACTGGACACCTCAGGCCCCCAATTTTGTCTTCAACTCAAAGCCTACCCTGCATTCCCCACCTTACCCCAGTTCCAGGCAACCCCTTTTCTAGGTTGACTACCCTGCACTACAACTCCCTTCCTGGTACAAATCCCGAACTCCCAGGAATCATCTTCTATGCTCATAGTGTCCCTATTCTACAATTCCTCATTTCTCTTCAGACTCCTAGTCACCAAGTGGATGCTCATCTCCTTCTCCCGGTTGCCCCTATCACATGTCCTCTACCAGACTGGTGCTCCCTCTTGTCTCAATGTCAGGGCACTATACGGAGTCTTCAACTACCTTGTCATTTCCCTTACCCTGTGTCTCACCCTTCATGCCCTTCCAAATCTAGGGGAGTGGGACTCTCCCACCTTTCGCTGCACCAGCTCCAGTGGTTTCTCCCTCAATAGCTAAGTCGGCCTCTCACTCATAATTCTAAACTCCATTCTGAGTCCCCCTAAAGCCCTGTTCCATGGCACCCAAGGTCCCTTTGAACCCACATAATGCGTAACATCCAAACCTTCCCAGGCTTTATAATTTCTCTTCCTGACTCTGAGAAGACAGCATCCCTCCATGTCCCCCAATAATACCCACCTTTTCTTATCCACAATCCTTCTCTGGCCAGGTCTCCAAGGATTTCAGCTAAATACCACAGAGGCCACATGGAGCAGAAAAGGAAATAGAACCAGAAGAGACATTTTTTTTTCTGATTTCCCAGGTTCTGGTTAAGGACTCTCTAAGGACAGGCACATGGAGTTTGTAAAAATAACAAAGAATGAGGACAGTGATGTCTGGCTTTAGCCCCAGGTCACAGAGGGCCCAAAATAAGGCAGTTGAGTGAAGGCCTGTGCATGACTGCCATGACAAAGATCCTGCATATTTACTGGAGTTCTTGAGTTTTATGACATAATATTTTTTTTAAAATCTCTGTGACCTTTCCCTTGAAAGTGCAGTTAAAATGCGTGTGGAATGAGAATACTCATAATGGTTAGATTGCTGTGCAGGTGCACTCAGATTCTGGGACAAAGGCCACTCCAAGACAACCTGGGGCCATGGAATGATCTGGGCAGTCAGGTCATCTGTTTTGGAGGGTAAGTCAGAAGTGAGGGAGGTCAGTTAGAAACATTTGTTTGCAGGATTATAGCCAGATAAGGAAATATTGGAAAATTTGAAAATAAGGTAAGATGAGCAAGATGACAGGATCAGCTAATTGCAGGTAGGTGATGTCAAAAAAAAACAAAAAACAAAAACAAAACAAAACAAAACAAAAAAACATGCATTGGGCATTTTGAAAGAGGCAAGAAACACTTTATTGAAGACTGACCATGCAATAGGACAGTGAGACTGAGCTCAACACCTTCAAAATAAAAGGCTGGGGAGATTTTAAGAATGGCAGCAGGAATCATAGACATCTGTGTATGCTAGTTGGCTTTACAGAGAAGAAAAGTAAAATTTTCATGAAATCCTGACAGAAGGTCCTTTCACCTCTTGGCTGTAAATGTCCTCACCCAAGTTAGGCTGCTACCCTCCCTCAGAGACTGGGACACAGGGACGCCACGAGGATTAAATTTCAACAGGATGGGCCCAGGCTCTTGAGACAAATATTCTATGGGACATAACACTGGCAGGAAGTTTTTAAGGAGACTTATGTATATTTCAAAAGGGCAAAGAAAAAATCTGGAATTGCAATTTGGGATTACATTTCTGAAGAAAATGCTGTAAAACAATGGATGTCAGAGGCCTGCAGTCAGGAAGAACCCATTTAAACATAAGTGAATCTGAGGCAACATTAAGGCAACCCTGGTATTAACAAAACTGCTTTCTGCACAGTGGAGGCAAATACCATTAAATATCTTCCAGATATGATACAGTTTGCATCTTCATCAGTTCCTGCAATTTATAAGCCTGTGAAAAATAGCTGGGAGTTTCTGAACAGAGCCAGGATCTGATCTACCAGAAGGCTGTGCTACTGAATTTTCCATGGAGACATTACATTTCCCTCTATAGTCACCTTCCCTTTGATCCAATGAAATCTCCAAGGAAGAAGAGTATTTGTGATCCTACCACATGGCTGGCATCACTCAATTTCGCTGATTGGTGACCTAAGTGCAGAGGAACTGAGATTCACACATAGTTTGCTCTGATGCACATGTTTCTATGAAACCTAAGATGGGAGTTCTAACAGCCTCTTGAAGCTAGGAAACCTCATCTTCACACTTAACCTGCAGTCTCTCTAGCTTTGCAGATGCCCTCTTCCCCAAGTGATACCCAAATACCCATCAGGAGAAACTAAGCTCCATAAAGAGTGAAGTCATTTCTAATTCTCAGGATATCAAACTGGACTAGGACATTTTAGCCAAAGCTTTGGTTGTATTACCAGCATTTCCAATTCTATTCTATTAACAAGGAAGACAGTGTCCTACTGTTCTTATGGAAATAGATCCACTGCCAGTAAAATAAAAAAATATTTAAGAGCTCTTTAGAAATAGTTTGGGAGAAGTAAAACAGGAAGAAAAAGATCAGTGTTGATACACCCATGAGAGTCCTCCTGTACATTCTTGCTGTCCAAAACATTGTCCAGGTACCCTCCACAGGACCCATTCGAGAAGGGGCAGAGCTTGGACTCCTGGAAGCTTATCACATGTTCCCACTGGTCATCACATGGCCACTGCCTTTGCTGGGAGGGACTCGGTATCACCTTCACTGTGGAGATGGTGCAAACTGAACCAGAGGTGGGATCTGGTGTGGAATGTTAGCTTCAGTCAACAATAACCTCAATGCTAGCTCTCATTTTTGAGCATTTATTGACTCAGTGAAAGTTTTCTAAGGACATTCCACCTTCACCACAAATTTATTTTAAGGGTGAAAGAAATTTATTTACAGTTTAATAACATAGAGAAGGAAATCAGGGTCACTAATACTTTACATCCAGCTCAACTGCTTCACTTTCAGCAGAACTGATGTGGTTGGACACTTCACACTGGTAGTTCCCAGCATCCTCCCTCCTGACAGGGTCTATGGCGAGGGTTCTGTTGCTCCAGGACAGCTTCATGCTCTTACAGACTCATGTTATTGAAGAACCACTGGGTGAGGATCACAGTTGAGTAGCAGGTCAGGACCACAGCATTCTCTTTCTCCGTGACTGTGGTGTTGCTCTCTAGAAGGGTGGGCACTCTTGTGTGCTCTGGGAAAAGACCAAGGACTGATTGAGAGTGGGATTGGGACTTGGTGTCCTGCTACATTCTGAGACATCTCAGCCACTCACAGTCCCCAGTGAGCTCTGTAAAGGTCACCAGAGAATGGTCCTGACCTCTGCAGAAGGACAATTGTCTTTGTTCAGGTGACAATATCTAAGGATAGGGCTGCACTTCTTCTCTGACCCCACATAACCACAGGGTGACCCCTGACCTGTTCCCCAGACATCTCTGTAATATCAGCATAGGGAACACCATCCCCACTGATGTTTCCTATAACCTCATCATCAGGTAGTATTTTCCTCTCATGAGCTTTTATTAATTCTTTCTGTCATTAACTTCAAAAAAGATGAGGTCCCACTCTTTATGTAAAATTCCATGTATGTTGTGGAAGGCAGGCTGCCACCTCTGTCCATCTCTGGGGCCAAGGGAACTTTATAGTAAGTGAAAAGGCATTTACCTCTTTTTAAATAATTCATTAGGCAATGAAGATGGCCCAACTCAGTCTTCATGATCTTGGAACTGGAGAAGTTCCAGCTAAATGATTTTCAGGCTAAAGGACTTTATTTCCTGGCCTGCAGATTGAATATCATAGTAAAATAAGTCTCTAGAGGGAAGTGGTTATAGTTTTAACAAAAGACAGGAGCTGTAGGAATAGAAGGAAACTATTCAATACGATAAAGGCTACACATGAAAGCCCACAGCTAACCCAACCTTCCATGGAGAAACTTGGAAAATGTTACTAACATCATGAACAAGACAAGGATGCTGTTTTTCTTTTTTAAAAAATATATTTTATCGATTTTTTACAGAGAGGAATGGAGAGGGATAGAGAGTTAGAAACATAGTTGAGAGAGAAACATCAATCAGCTGTCTCCTGCACACCTCCTATTGGGGTTGTTCCCACAGCCTAGGTACATGCCCTGGAATGGAAATGAACCTGGGACCCTTCAGTCCGCAGGCCAACGCTCTATCCACTGAGCCAAAACAGTTAGGGCGAGGATGCTGTTTTTCCTACTTATTCACTATAGTAGTGAAAGAACTGGCTGGAAAAATCAGGCAAGATGATAAAATAAGAGGTATCCAAATTGGAAAGGAAGAAGAAAAATTATCTTTTAAAAAAGACAACATAATCATACATAGAAAACCCTAAAAATTTTTCCACATACACACACACACACCAAAAAGTTATTAAGACCTGATAAAAAAGGTAAAGTTGCTGGAGACAAAATCAACACTCAGCATCATTTCCATACTTTTCAACAAAAATGAACAATTCCAAACTAAAATTAAGAGAACAGTTCCATTTAAGATAGCAGCAGAGAGACTAGAATACTTAGAATTAAGTTAATGAATAAGATGAAGATATATACATTAAAAACTACCAAATGTCTCTGAAAGAAAGTAAAGAAGAAACAAAATACCTTGAAAATCATCCATGTTCATGAGTTGGAAGACCCCCAAATATCTTCCTATTTGATATGATCCTCATCTAATTCTCTATGACTTTTTTCAGAAATAGGAAAATCACCTTTAAAATTCATAACGAATTTCAATGGACCCAAAAATTATTTCAATAATCTTAGAAAAAAAGAATGAAATTGGACGTCTTACACTTTCTAATTTCAAATTTTACTACAAAGCTGAAGTAATCAAAATATGGTGACACTAGCATAAAGACTTCTATTTGTCCAAAGACACAATCAAATGGTTTGGACAAAGGAGCCAAGATTGTTCAATGGAGAAAGGGCAGTCTTTTCAACAAATGGTGTTGAACAGCAGCATCCACATGCAAACAAATAGAGTGGAACATCGCTTATACCATAAACAACAGTCAAGTCAAAATGGGATTGAATCCTAAATGTAAAACCTAAAACTATAAAACTCATTAAAGAAATTTTAGAAGGAAGAATCATGACATTGAATTTGAAATGATTTCTTGAATATGACTCTAAGAATACAGGTAAAAAAAGAAAAATAGGTAAATTGGATAGTATCAAAATGAAAAACTTCTGTTCACCAAAGGACACAATCAACAGAGTGAAAGGTGCCCTATGAAATGATAGAAAATACTTTGCAAGCCATATATACGATGAGGGCTTAATATCTAGAATATACAAAGAACTCCCACAACTAAACAACAAAATCAAATAACCTGATTAAAAAATGGTCAAAACACTTGAACACATATTTCTTCAAAGATGACATACAAATGGCCAGCATAGTTATCCTATATAATAAAGAGCTAATATGCTAATTAGATCGGACAGCGGAATGACCTTCCAGAATCACCAGTGGGCAGAGGGTGAGGCCACAAGGCAGCCGGCTGAGGCAACCCGGACTTTGAGGGCCGAGGCAGCTGGGGCTGTGAGGGCCTAGCCCCTTGCATGGATTTTGTGCATCGGGCCTCTAGATATCCAACATCACTGATCCTTAGAGAAATCAAATCCAAACAACAATGAGATATCTTTGTATACCCAATAGGATGGTCACTATTGGAAACATAAAAAATAACCTGTGTTGGCACAAAATAGAAAAATTGGAGCCGAGTCCACTGTGGGTGAAAATGCAAAATGGTGCAGCAACTATAAAAAACAATTTGGAGGGAGATAAGATATAGACTTACCATGTACCATGTGGTCCAGCAAGCTCACTTCTGCTTTTATATCCAAAGGAATGGAAAGCAGGACTTTGAAGAGATATTTACACATCCATTTTCATTGCAGAATTATTCACGATAGCCAGGAGGTGGAAGCAACTCTATTTTTCATAGAGAGAGTAACATAAAACATGTAGCACATACATATACAATGGTACCTTATTCAGTCTTATAAATATTGTAATTCTGGATAGTATGCTCCATGAAACAAGCCAGTCACAAGAAGACAGGAACAGTGTGTTCCACTTATATGTATCTCAAGTATTCAAATTTACAGAAACAAAGAATGTTGGTCACTGAGAGCAACAGAGGCAGCAAGGATAATACCAAGATTTACTAGAAGAATTGATTTGACCTTGACTGAGAAGAGGAGGATTTGGGGAGGATCTGGTTGAGAGGTGGGGAGGATAAAGGTCTTTGTTTTGCACACCTTACAATAGAGGTGCCCGATTATGTCTAGGAAAGATACCCCAGATCGGCTTAACTCATTCTCTCCTAAACCCTTTGGAAAACACACACAAACACACACACACAAAACACACACACACACACACACAAAGACACACACACTCCACTCACACACACAAACAAAACAAACAAAAACAAAAAAAGAAACAAAACAAACAAAAAAAAAACACCTCAGAAGCTGGAGATAGCAGTTCTTGGAATCTCTGACAACAGAATTGATGTGTGAGTTTTGGAGAAGGGAATCGGTTTTGTGCAGTGTTGGTTGTGACTCTCCCACACTCAGGGCCATGGAGTTGGTGGGTCCTGGACTGTGGCTATGGAGGCTGCAGAGGGACTGTTACTCAAGACCAATGCAGCATGTCCATTTCCCAGTGTTTTCATCCAGGAAGTAACAGCAACACTTTAGCAAATCAATTCTCCAGTCCTGCCCTTAGAGATCATGCGGGAAACTGCAACTTTAGTCTACTTCCCAATACATAAAAATTAAATTAAATAAGTAATATTTTTCTTAAAAAGGAAGGCAGACAACTTATGGTCTGGTTAATGAAATGAGAACAGTAATTCTTGTCTTTTTCATTTTATTTTATTTTATTTTATTTTATCAACGTTTACTTTAATTTTATCCTTCTGATATAAAAAAATAACAAAACAAATACAAAAAATATGCCAGTGCCCATATATATCATTTGGACAAAGAGCCAAGTCGTTTGGGCTTCAAGGACAAATCTTAATCAGTTTGTAAGACTCAGAGAAGGTAAATTGTTTTGAGGTGATCCTCTGCAACACAAGGGGATTTTAACTCCCTCTGCAGGTGGAACATGAAATAGTTATTCCATGTCTGATATTCACACTTTAAGCAAAGCCAGGTCCCAGCTCTCTCCTGTTGGATGTTCTTTCTTGCATTTGTGACAACATTGAATGTTGCCTGATAAGCCCTGTGTCTCTGTGTGTTCTGTTAAAAGTTATCACAGGAAGGTTCTGGATTCCTTGGGCCATACTGAGGATATCTGCCCCAATCAATGAGAACTCCCCTGGATGGAAGCGAAGTTCTTTAAATGGCATTCTTTGAGTTTATTTACTAATTATTTGCATTATCTACTGCAAGGTCTTTCCTCTTGGAAGATGAACACTCACCTGATTTCTTTCTCATCACCAATTCTCTCTCTCTCTCTCTCTCTCTCTCTCTCTCTCTCTCTCTCTCTCTCAATCTCTCTCTCTCTCTCTTTCTCTTCTCTCTAGTATTTTTCTAAAGACCAATATTTAGTGTAGACTTATTGTGTCTGTTTAATGCCATTCACATTTGAGCCGACTACCTGATATTTCTTTAAATTTTAATCTCCAGTGAACATCATAGACAGAGAACCTTCCTTCTGTGACCTACAGAGGGGGGGTGTGAGATGGTCCTGCTCTTTAGACACTTGTAATGCCATAAATAGAGTAGAAAAAGCCAAATACTTCTCTACATCCCTTCACAGCTTCTCCAGGTTTCCTTGCCGCTGTACTGCCCACTGGTGTCACATTACAGAATTTTCCCAACCAATGGTCAGGTGTAGGGGCTGGACTATGAAAAGTCACGTGAAAGTTCTGGGCTCTCTGTTCAAATTAAGAATTTCAGGATGACAAAAGCAAACTATTAAACCTAACACAATCCCTTCTAAGTGGCTGAACAAATTACCAGCTCATGAAGCGGCCCTCCCTACCAGGGTAAATGGATATGTTCATTCTCCAAGTTTATTCAATGCCAAACTCAATTCATAAAAATGGCGAGAACTGGAGGCTTTCCTGCTAAAGATGAACAAAACTGCAACTTTCTAAATGCCTTAGTAAGACACGGGTGCTGCAAAAAGTGTGGAAGTGATGCCTGCTAACGTTGATACTCTAAGACAATGACATTAGTGATGACAGTGACACCAGAGACAGGATCAACGCTTGTGATCAGCAGTTTAAGCAAAGCATGAGCTATAGGGCCATCCACATCTGTGACTATTCAGGAATCTGCCACAGATGGCTCCACTAGTATGGGCCATGCTGGACGTACCCTCCAGAGAAAAGGACCAAGTTGCTAATTGATATTGGAAGAATGAAAGTTGCTTTGTGAAACCTCTAATGAGACCTAATAAAATAATTACTCCTGGGCAGACTCCTTGTGAACAAGGCCATATCTTCTACAGCAATAAAACAGCAACTCCCAACAGGCTTCTAGGCCTGAGGAGAGATGGAGAGTCTGGACGTGGGCTGTAATGTGACCATGTTGGCAGAACTGCCCATCATAACCTGGGTTATACCACACCCACCAACATAAGTTCAGGTGAGGAGAGAAGCATCCAATACAGTTGGAAGTTCACATCCTGGATTAGACAAGGATAGGTGGGTACCTACCACTCCATCCTTGTGACCTACCACAGATCTCTTACCTGTGGAATAACAGAAAGTTACTCTCACTAGTCAACAGAGAAGGAAAATGCTCCACACATTCCAAGGTAAAGTCAGCCCTCAATTTCTCCTCCCCCAACACACACATACCATCAGCCTTTTCCTTGCCTGTCCCCAGGCTCCTAGTCAGACTTACTCACTGACACAAAAATCCCCGGGGACATGGCTAACGTGTTTACTCAGTTGAGGCACATCTTGGTGTATAGAGGTGAGATTGGCCTTTCATGGCTCTCCCAGGCCGTGGAGAAATTGCTTTGAGAGCCAAATGCAGACATTTGTCCTGGGTTGGAGCTGGAGGATGGATACCCCTGGCCCTCAATTTTGGCCTCACCCTCAAGCCTGCCCTGCATTCCCCACTTTCCCCAGGCTTTATGACAACCCCTGTTCTTCTCTGACTACCCGGAACTTCAACTAATTTCCTGGCTCAAATACCACATTCCCTAGGCTCATCTTCTGCCCTCAAGGTTTCCCCATTCCTCCTCACTTTTCAGACTCCTAACTCCCTACAAGATGCTCATTTGCGTTTCTTTATTGTTTCTTATTTTATATCTATTCTGTAACTCCTGCTAGCCAGTATATTTCGTGCTCCCTCTTGTCACAAATGTCAGGACACTATATGAATCTTCAAGAATCTTATTCTTTCCCCCAACCCTGTGTCTCACCCATTTCGCCTATCCAAGTTTGGGAGAATGGCATTCCCACTTCACTACACCAACTCCAGTGACTTCTACCTCAACAGGTAGAAAGTAGTCCCTCACTCATATCCCTCAGCCCCATCAGAGCCCTCCCCAGAAGAGCCCAGCTGCAGTGCACCTTTAGGTCCCCTTGACCTCATATAGTGACTAACATCTCCAAACCCACCAGGCTTTAAAATTTATCATCCTGGCTTTGAACAGATCCTATCACTCAACAGCTCCCCTCTAAGCCCACTTCTGCTTACCCACAATCCACCTCTGGCTAGCTCTCAAAGGAGTATAACTAAATATCCCAGAGGCCACAAGGCACAGGAAAGATTTAATTCCATTTCCCAGGTTCTGGATGTGGATTCTATAAGAACTGGCTCCTGGCGATTGTAAAAACAATGAAGAAAACAAAGTATGAGGACACCTGTCTGGACTGAGCTACAGGTCACGGGGGACACAGAACAGCATCTTTTAGTGACAGCCTGTGGGTGGCTGACATGTCAGGGACCTGCATGTTTACTAGAGTTTCTAAAGTTCAAGACAGAATATTTGTTAAAGTCTCTGTGATCTTGTTCCTTGAAGATGCAGTGAAAATGAATGTGAACACTGTTGATGGTTTTGTCCCTGTGGACGAGTGCCCTTTCAGGTCTGCATGTCTTCTCAGATTCTGGTGCAAAGTCCATCCTGAGGCAACCTGCAGCCTCAAAGCATCTAAGAAGTCATATCAGATGCTGCTGTGGATGCCAAGTCAGAAACAAGGCAGGAAAACTAGAGACCTTTATGTGGAGGATTTTAGTCTGATAAGGAAAGAAATTGGAAGATTTGAAAATAAGGTAAGAATCGACAATGTGAGCAAAATGACAGGATCAGCTAGTTATAGGTAGATGATGACAAAGTAAAACAGGTGTCCAACACATTTAAAGAGGCAAGGAAGACATTCTTCAGAACTATGCAATAGGACAGTGAGATGAAACTCAACAACCCTGAAAGAAAAGACTGGAGGGATTGTAACAAAGAAGAAGGAATTATAGGCATCTGTGTTTGCCAATAGGTTTTACAGAAAGGAAATGTAAACCATCTCCTGAAGTCCTGGCAGGAGGTCTTTTCACATCTTGGTTGTAAATATGCCCACCCAAGTTAGGCTGTTACCTTCCCGCAGAGACTGGGACACAGGGACACCAGGAGGATTAAATTTCAAACAGATGTGGCCAGGTCCTTGAGACAGTTATTCTCTGGGTCATAACACTGGCAAGAAGCTTTTGAGGAGACGTATGAATATTTCAAAAGTGCAGAGAAAGAATGTGCAATTACTACTTACATTTATAAAAGAAATGGTCTAAGAGTGGAAGACAAAGGCATGTTGTCAGGATGAAACTGTGTAAAGGTTAGGGACTGTGAGGGAACATTAAGGCCTCTAGTTCAGAACAAAACTGCTTTCTGCACATTGGCGGGAAACACAACTAAATCTCTTTTAGCAAAGACCCAGTTGACATCTTTATCATTTCCACCAGTGTATAAGAGGTGCAATTTCCCAGCAATTTATAAACAGATGTAAAGTAGCTGAGAGTTCCTGAACACAGCCAGGATCTGACCTCCCAGAATGCTGTGCTTTTGGAGTTCTCCATGGAGACATTACATTGCTCTCTACAGTCACCTTCGTTTTGACCACAGGTCCCCTCCAAGGAAGAAGAGTATTCTCCATCCTACACCATGGCTGGTGTCACTGGATTTGGCCTGATTAGTGACCTAAGTGCAGAGGAACTGACATTTACCACATAATTTGCTCAGATGCAGGTTTTTCTATGAAACTGAAGATGGGAGTTATAACAGCCTCTTGAGGTTAGGAAGCCTCACCCTTTAGCGTTGGGTAATGCCCTCATCTCCAAGAGATTCCAAAAAACACCCGCAGGTCAAAATTAGCTCCATAAAAGGTGAGGTCATTTCTAATTCTGTGGGCATCTGTCTGAACTGGGACATTTGAGCCAAAGCCTTTGTTGTGTTGCTAAGGTTTCTAATTATACTCTATTAACAAGGAAGACAGAGTCCTACTGAGTTTATGCAAATAAGTTTATAGCCTTATAAATAAGAATACTCAAAAAGACCCAAGAAATTTTTTGAAATAAGTCACATGGGGAAAAAAAAAAGATCAGTGTTGTTACCCACATGGGTGTCCTCCTGTCCATTCCCATTGCCAAAAACAGTGGCTGTGCATCTACTACATGTAACCCTGGAGGAGGGACAGAGCTTGGATTTATGCAAACTCATCATGTGCACCCAGGGGAATCACACAGCCACTGCCATTATCTTGAAAGACTCAGTTTCACCTCCCCTGTGGAGATGGTACAATTTACACCACACAGAGGTGGGATCTGGTATAGACTATCACCTAAAGTCAACAATAATGACAATGTCAGGTCTCTTTTTTGAGCATTTATTGACTCAATGCAAATCTTCTAAGGACTTTACACTCTCACAACAAATCTATTTAAAGGGCACAAAAGAATATTCAGAGTTTAGTAACATATAGGAGAGGAGGAGGGTCACTAATATTTTACAATCAGCTCAACCGGTTCACTGTAAGCGGAACTCATGGGGTTGGACACTTCACACTGGTAATTCCCAGCATCCTCCCTCCTGACGGGGTCTATGGTGAGGGCTCTATCGTTCCAGGACAGCTTCATCCGCTCTGTCAGCCGGAGATTCATGCCATTGAAGAACCACTGGGTGGAGACTGCATTTGTGTAGCAGGTCAGGACCACGGAATCCTTATGCTCCATGACTGTGGTGTTGCTGGCTAGGAGGGTGGGCACAATCAATGGCTCTGTGGAGAAATAGAGGGCATGGGTAATTGAGAGTGGCTTGGGACCTGGGCCATGATAACTGCTCAGATATCTTAGCCGCTCAGAGTCCACTATGAGCTCTGTAAAGTCACCAGAGGATGGTTCTGATCTCTGCAGAAGGACAATTGTCTTTGTTCAGGGGACGATGTGTAGGGCAAGTGTTGCACCTCTTCACTGAACCAAGATCAGCCCTTACCTATTCCCATAGACATCTTTGTAGTATCAGCACAGGGAACCCTTTTGCAGCCCAAGTGTCCTATAACCTCACTGTAAGGTGGAGTTTTCCTCTCATGAGCTTTTACAGACCCTTTCCTACAAGTTATTTTGAATTAAAAATTCCATGTATGTTGGGAAAGGCAATCTTACCACTTCTGTCCACTACTGGGGCCAAGGGGACTTTACAGAAATTGAACAGGCATTTAACTATTGTTAAATAACTCATTAGGCAATAAAGATGGCCCAACCAAGTCTTCATGACTTTGGATCTGGAAAAGTTCCATTTATAGGATACCTCAGGTCTGAACAGGACTTTATTTCCAGGCCTGCTGATTGCATATAATGGTAAAATAAATCACTAAAGAGAAATGGTTATGATTTTAACAAAAGACAGAATCTGTAGGAATAGGAGGAAATTACTAAATATGGTAAAGACCACACAGAAGATTCCACAGCTAACACATTACTCCACGGAGAACCTCTGAAAACAGTACTAAGATCATGAATAAGATGCTGTTTTTCCCCTAATTCAACTAGTCAGGAAAATCAGGCAAGAAGATGAAATAAGAGCTAACCAATTTAGAGAGGAATAAGAAAATATCTTTTTTAAAAAAGACAACATAATCTTATTGTAGAACACCCTGAAGATTTCACCACATCCATACCTAAAACAACTATTATCACTAATAAAAAAGATGAAGTCGCCAGAGACAAAATCAACACTCAGCATCATTTCCATTCTTTAAACAAAAATGAACAGCCCTCACATAAAATAATGAAAATAGTTCCATTTACAATAGCATCAAAAAGACTAGATGCTTAGGGTTAAACATAATAAGGTGGAAGATGAATACACTGAAAACTACCAAACATTTCTGAAAGTAAGGAAGAAACAAATACCTGGAAAGGCATCCATGTTCATTGATTCCAAGACCACCAACTATCTACATATTTGAAACAATCCCTATCAACATCCCAATTATTTTTTTTTCAGAAATAAAGAAAATCCATTCCAGAATTTATGTGGAATTTGAATGGATCCCAAATGTTTGCAACAATCGTAAAAAGGATGAATTGAAATTGTAGGTCTCACAGTTACTAATTTCAAATCCTACTACAAAGGGAAAGTAATCAAAATAGTTACACTGGCATAAAGACTTCTATTTGTCAAAAGACACCGTGAAATGCTTTTGATAAAGGAGCTAAGACTATTCAATGGAGAAAGGGCAGTCTTTTGAACAAATGCCGTTGAACAGCAATGTCTACATGCAAACAAATAAAGGGGTCCATTGCTTATACCATACACAATTCAATAAATGGATTAAATCCTAAACGTAAGAACTACAATTATAAAACTCTTAGAAGAAAACATAGGGGTAAACAGTAAGGCATTGGATTTGGCAGTGATTTCTTGAATATGAAACTAGAAACTCAGGCAAGAAAAGATTACATAATTTAGATTTTTGTCAAAATGGAAAACTTCTGTTCATCCAAGGACACAATCAACATAGTGAAAGGTGATCTGTGGAATGGTAGAACATATTTTGAAAATCATTAATAGGATGAGGGTTTAATATCCAGAATATATAAAGATCTCCTACAACTCAACAACAGCAACACCAAATAAGCTGATTTAAAAAATGGGCAAAACTCATGAATACACATTTCTCCAGAGAAGATATACAAGATTCTCAACATCACAATCATTAGAAAAATATAAATCAAATCTCTCAAAGTTGATGCTTGTGATATTGAGTGTGGGTAACTCCACTGAGCTGGTAATAGGAGAACACTGCCCTGTGGGAAACTTGAGTCCTCCAAGCCTTCTTCAATCAGAATTGGCACATCTCACCTCTCAGTAAACTTAAAGGAATAAGGCAGGCCTATGTATCACAAGACAAATGCCTGGGGCTCTGAACACTCAGAGAACTTAAATCCTCTATGTCTGGGAGAAAGCACAGCCTTTCTCAGGAGCCAAGACTGATCAATGGAGAAAGGACAGTCTTTTCAACAAATGTAGGGAACCATTCAATAGATTAGCCACATTTGGTTGTGGAAAAACAGAGAACCTACAGTTAGAGACACCTCCTGCCATCCTAATCCTCCCACACCTCTCCTAGTTCTTCACTGACCAGCTGGCTGCAATTTTTTCTAGCTGCACAGACCTTCATTGCCCAGACAAGGTCTGTTTCTAAGAGGCACCATTTCCCAGGACATATTAGAGACTGAGATTGGAGCAGAAATAAAACAGGGGACCAGGATCAAATCTGTGGTCAGTTGACTACTCAGGCCCTGGGGCCATGAGCAGGGTCAGGCCTTCCCAGGTGAGTGTGACTGACATGAGCCAGTGAGCCAATAAATGATAGAGCAGAGTCCAAGGAAGGAGCCAGAAAGTAGTGAAGGGACAGGCAGGATCTGATTGTGGCAGCAAAACCATATGCTTTGCCCTTGGTCATTAAAGTCATTCTCCCTCTGCGGAGAGCAGGTGAGCCTTGTACAGATGCAGAATGGGTGATGAATGGCAAGAGGGTAACATGGATTGCTGACTTTCGGACCATTGTGGACCATTTGTGTTTGGTGGATATGAGATAGAAATTTGGAAAGATCTTAAATTTCCCCCATATGCAAAAATTACTATTAATAACCCAGGGCCTAAGAGCAAAAGCAAGAAGGGCTATTTCTCTAGAGAACAGCAAAGGGTCTGAAACATGGGTCTCAACTCCTTCAGTGACAGGGAGCCTTTCCCATGTGGCCAGAATTCCAAGGACTCTGCATCCAGGTTTTATCGTCTGAAGACGTTTTATCTCATTCCTTCCTTCAGTAGCCATTTATTTCTTCCTAATTCATCAAAACAACTGAGTGTTACCTCTTGATCCCTTAGCTGGTTACAAGGGTAAAATGGGGAGCAAGCAGGCAAAGTCCTTTCCTTTATATCCAGTGGGAATGACACCAACACATCAGGAAACAAATCAGAGGTTTCATCTCCAGTGCAGGGAGGGGTGTATCAGCCACCTGGGGGGAAGGTCTGGGTGTTCCCAGCACTGACTGATTGTTAGTTCAGGTAATCTTGTTCTAGAGTACAAATAAATTAATTCTCCTTTTGGTGTTATTTTCTAGACCACAGTCTCTCTCTCTGAACTGGGGATGCCTAAGGAAGATCTACCCATGTTTGCTTTAGGGATCCCTCTGGGATGGAGGAGAGGTAATGGCTGCAGACAGACCTTGAGTCACTCTCATGGTCTGTGTGGCTCTGCTTTAGTGACTATATCTCCCTGTGCCTTGGTTTCCTCTCAATGCAGTACAATGAATATTTGACTGCCAGGGTGTCAGTGTATTAACAATATTTTATTCACAGTACCTGACTAAACATTGGCACAGGGGAGCTACTCCAATGAGGGACATCCGTTATTGGTCAACTCCAAGAGAGAATCTCCTCGGCTGATCCCTGTTGGATGAGGAGCTTCCAGGAGCATCTTTCCTCCTTTTTGTTCCCTGTGATTCTAATCTTTTTCTGGTCTCTCCTAAATGTTTCAGTGTAGTTCACAAATGGCCTGGCGACCTTGTCCATCTATGCTAGCCACACTCAGTCTCAGGTGAAGCACCACCCGTATCCAGATGTGGCTCATGGGGCTGAGCTATGGCTTCTGAGCAGCTCAAAAGCCTTGTGACTCAGACACCTGGGAAACCATTGCACCCTCTCAGCCATTCCCAGAAATTTAACCCCAACCTGACACAGGATCCCCAGAGTCCCTGGAGTAAGAAACCCTGGGGCAGGGGTCTGGGCGGGGCTGCCAAAGCTGAGCTTCTTTATGAGGATTGCAGGGGACTCCTCAGGATGGGCCCTGGGCCAAGCCCTGCAGGGTCTTTCTCAGGGTCATGGTCATGGGGAGGGGCCAAGGGAACCGGACTGAGACTGGTCTCTTTCTGCTGAGCGACTCCCATCAGGCTGCCCCTTCTCTCTGTGGAGAATGTCTGCAGGGCTGGAATCCGGGAAGGGAAGTCTGACCTTAGAAAGTTTGTCTCCACTGTGTGTTTCCTGCACTAAATGCCCAAACCCAACCTGGGAGATGAGGCAGAGGGGGATGGACGAGAGACCAGGGCTGTCAGTCCTGTGTGTTCACCCACCCAACACCCAGAGGTCAGGGAGCAATCACTCACCGTATACATTGAGCCGTCCAAATCCTATTTCTTTTATTGAGCCTGGAAGGTAGACTACTACGGTGTAGATTCCTGTGTCCATCTTGGTGACCTTCTTTATCAGCAAAGATCCATCAAAGTTTATTTGCTCTCGACCGCTGTATTCAGGCCCTGTTCTATGCCTCAGGAACATTCCAAGACGTGCAATATTATGTTTGTATTTTGCCCCTTCCCCCCTGTACCACATGAAACCTCTGACATCGGGAGGCATATTGCGGATACGTAGAATCACATCCTTCCCTTCGGCAGCATCGGTTGACACAATAGCAAGTTGGGCAGTGGTGGGCAGGCTCCAGATATTTAAGAGTGAAACTAGGAGGGAAGAGAGAAATTGATCAATATTTGGATGTATATGTTGAGATGGAAAGATGAGGCCCTGGATTTGGAACAGGTCTCTTCATCTCAGCCTTGGTGTGTATGTGTGAGTGTGTCTGTGTGAGTGTGGTGAAGGTCAACAGCATGACCACCAATACTTCAGGACCTGTGAACCGGTTACTTTTTCTGTTTCTCAGTCTCTTTTCCAGGTGTCTGTTTGGCTCACCCACTCGCTGCCCTCAGACCCCTGCTAACACTTAGGGTTGTCCATGCGAGGCACCTTCCTGGAACACTTCCCTAAAGACTCTCTGCTAATCATTTTCTGACGTGTCTCTGCTCTGCTCTTTTTTTTTATAACACTTGTGGATACCTGATATCACATGTAGATATTTTCCTTTCTCTCTCTACCCACAGAATGTGAGCTCCATGGGGACAGGTGCTTGTCTGATCTTGCATCCCCAGTGCCTGCACAGGCTGCAAATAGGTGTGGGTGAATGAATGTTCCCAGAGTCCTGCACCTCTTGGGTGTATTTCCTCTGAGGCTAGTGGTAAGGACGGTGTTTAGCATCCCTGATTAAGTTTTTCTCTGGTGCCAACTGACATAAATTGTTATTATTATTGTAAGTTTCCAAAATTCAATACTCAGTGATGAATAACTTAGGAATTAACAGCAACTGAAGTTTCCCTGCCCCACTACACTTCCAGATCATGAGATTTCCCAGTTACCTGTTACCCATCTCCCTTACCGATCCTACTCTGCCCCCCTGTCCTCTCCCCTCAGGTCCACACAGAAGCCCTCCCTCCACTCTCAGCGCGCTGTTCTCCCCAGGAGACCCCAGCAAGGCCACCTGATTCCCCTTTCAGTCCACCTCCAGGGATTGTTCCTTCTTTACCAGCCAACAGGAGCCAATTCCACCGGACAGGTCCTCTGCAGATAGGGGCTGATTGTGACTCCATGGTGTCTGCTGCCTGCACTGTCCCTCCCTCTGCAAGAAGAGCTTGGATTCCAGGAAAGCTCAAAGGCACCGCTGTACAAACTGTTGGGATCTGTTTTCCCTCCTCACTGTGCACTGGCCTCCTCCTGGTGCAAGATCACTTACCTGGTCACGTGGACCAGGGCGGAGTTTATGCCAAGGACCCACCTCTTCGTCCCCTTATTTTTGCCACCCTTTCCTGCTCCTTCCAGCTTACCATCCCTCTAAATTTTAGTTGCCTTGGAGCTGCTGAGGTATCTGAACACACATAAACACACACACACACACACACACACACACACGCTCTGTTTGGAAAAGCACAAGCCCAGGGCATTCAGGTCATGGGCATTCCCCATGGCTCCCAGTCAGGTGCACAGTAGCCTCCCCCACAGCCCTCTCTCTTTCACATTTGACTTTTCCTTTCAGAGCAGGAGTTCTTAGGCCACCTAAAGAACACTTGTCACAAGGATGTCACCACCGCCGTGCATCGGATCACCTGTGAAACTTTGTAAAGATTGTGATGCCCAGGTGACACTGTAGATGCTGCTTCAGCAGCTGTCCAGTTAATGTGGATGCCCAACCAGAATGAGATCTGGTGATGTGGGGTGGGATACCCCTCCCCCTCTCCTGTGCACAGGGATTGTCTCCACATCCTGTTAAAATGCAGATTCTGACTCTGCAGGTGTGTAGTGGACCAGAGACTCTGCATCTGATGAGCTCTCAGGGGAGGTGGATCTTAATGGCCTGTGGAGCCCACTTGCAACAACAAGGCTGATGGGGCCACGTGCCCCTGAGAGGAAGACCCTCTCATCCCAGCATTGGCCTCTGCTGTGTCTTGGTCTTGGGTCTGTCAGTACCACACAGAGAGCCCCACAGGCACCAATCTGAGGATTATTTCTGTCTGTAACACAGAGACCCAGCTGGGCACAGGGTCTGCCCCGTGTTCTCAAATGCTCTGGGAAGGTTGCATTTCCCCCCAGAAGGAAGGCCACAGAGGTGACTGTGGGGGTGAGAAGGCGTCAATCTGGGTGATGACTGCAGAGGGGACCCTTCCTCATTCTCAAGTTGTCACCAGCCTGGCCTTTGCTTCCAGGAGAGAGATCCAGGACCAGGAGTCTCAGAAGGACCTGCAGTTCCTGGGAGTGAAGAGGAAGGTGTCCTGCATGTCCTGGGAAGAGAGGACTGTGGTGGGAGCTCAGGTGGCTGTGGGCTCCCTGGTCTTCACAGGGTAGTTTCTGGGAGACCCTCCCTCTCTGTTGGCTCAGCCTTTCCTCGTGCTCCCTGACCTTGGGCCGGTGTCTGTTCTCTGCCTGGGGGATCATTACCCCACCTTGTTCATGGGTGGTACCAGGCATGGGACAGAGAGCAGCAAATAGAGCCCTGAGAAGCATGTGCTCTTGGGCCTGTTAAAGTAAGAAACTTCCCAACCTGTGTAAATTTTCATGAGTTTATTTGAACCAAGCTAACATCATATGCCCAGAACAAGATTTCAAATCTTAGCTTGACAGTTGTGCAACTTATTTTATATATTATAATAAAAAAAGAAGATGGAATAAGTTTTGTGAAATCCATTAGGAAGTGAAGAAATCTCTAGAATTGATAAAGAGCAAAGTGGAGAAACATTTGTTTGTTTGTTATTTTTTTCTTAGTTTGGTGGGTCCAGGATGATGAACATTTACAGCACATAGAGAGGTTGTGCAAGGAACCAGGTAACCTAAGAAGTATGTTGTCTCATATGCTGGTCCCAGTGGCTGTGCCTTCAAATCGTCTTGCAAAAGAACAACTACTCTGATGTATCTAAGATATATTATCCAAGATGCATAAGAACAGGGAACAGGGTTCACTTAACGTAAAGTCTGACCTTTGCTAACGAAGCTGTAGGCCTGGGACATAACTCCCTGCCATCACCTGCCCAGTAAGGAATTTGTGATCAGACCATCCTGTGCAGGTATTTTTGGTCACTGAGTTTGTCAGGCCTGCCCTGTGGCCTGCTGGGCTTGTGAAGCTTATTTACTGCCCCTTTTTGTTGTTGTTGTTGTTTTTTTCACAGTCCCTAGAAGTAGAAGGTGGGGTACAGCAGTCATGAGGGCGGAGTCCAAAAGCATCTGTGGGAGCAGGGGATGGAAATCAGGCTCCTTCTCCAACTCCTTAGGCAAAGCCAGGTTCATGTGTGAATTCCCTGTGTTGTCTGTGTGTCTAAATGTCGCCCCCTGGAGAGCAGAAGGAAACCTGCAGCCAATGTCAGGTGCTGCACCAGGGATGCTGAACAGAGATTGAGAGCTGACAGTGACACCAGGGCAGAGGTCGGCTCTGGCCTTCAAACTGAAAAGCCAGGCAGTCAGGGCCCAGTCACTGTGGGCTCCAGGCATCCTGACTCCATCGCAGAGCAGGGTGAGACCAGTAAAAGGACAGGATTTGGGCTGCTTCCATCTCAGAGGGGCTGAGGGTCCAGAGAATTATGAGTCAGGTGTCACGAGAACTCTCCCCTCTGGTGGATGTGCTGTTTCAGGAGGAAACTCTCTGTCCCAAAGGTTTCAAGAACAGGACCTGGTGATGTCTCTTCTGAGGCTTTTAGTAGAGTGTGCCAAACTGGAGGGCTGATCCCCCAAATGCCCTGTGCATCTCCATCATTGCCTTGGGATGGTGCATCCAAGTCGCCTGTGTCCCTGTCCTTCCTCTGCTGTAGTCCTCCCACAGGGCCCAGGATCTGAAGCAGCTCCACTTGGAGTGTAAACCACAGGAGCTGTGGGTCCCTCTGTGAGGGGAGGGCAGGCCCCTGTGGGACCCTCAGTCCTCTGAGATGGAAGACACTTCAGATCCTGAGTTCTCCTGTCCCATCTGCTGAGGAAGTTTCCCTTGCTCCCCAGAACAACATGGGCAGGTGAGATGTTCATGAATACAGGCTGGTCTCCACAGACCAGGGACTGTGGGTTTGGGAGTCATCCCCGGATTCCTTTAAGGACAGTGTGAGCTCTCTTTCCCCATGGTAGTACTTCTACCTGGGGTGAAAGATCCAGAGTGTCTGCCAGATCAGGGCTCTGTGAGAAGCAAAGAACACAGGCTGCTGTCCAGGCCCCAGGAATACGAGATAACACTCAGAAGGTGGTAATGGGGAGGGCTGTGATTTGCTGACTCTTCACTTTTAGTTGGTCCTATCTCCCGCCCCCCTGATTGTGTGAGGGGGAAAAACCCATCCTTTGGTCTTCCCTGGACACTTGTGGCGTCCTCCCATGCCGACACCCATGCCTTCGTGCCTATAAGGAACATAGTTTGACCACTAGTGTCACACAGGGTGACAGGCTTCCATTGGGTGGTTTCCCTCATCCATTTTAATGAGTGTTTACTGAGCATTTGTGATGTTTCAGGTCTGGGATGGGCCCTGGGACCTGAGAGAACAGGACATAGGTGGGACCTGTACTCATGGAGTTTACCTTGTAACAAAGACAGGCTCTCAGAGAAATCACAGCACTGAGATAATTATAATCCAGAGAAGGACCACGAAGAAAGAGTTGTATGACCTTGAGTCTCAGGTTGTCTGGGGATCACACAGAGCACTACTGAGAAAGTGACCTCTTGGCTGAGAACTGAAGCATGAGTGGCCATTCACCCTTTGGACAGAGGGTCTTGGGGAAGAGCTGCCTGCTGTGGACTGGACTTTGGTGGGCAGATGCCTGGCTCAATGGAAGAGCTTTCTAAGTCCAGTGTGGGCAGTGGGAAGAGTGAGAAGGAATGTGGACTGAGTAATGCTGGTGAGGTTCGACCCTGGTGGGCTGTGGGTGCTGCTGAGGTTGGGACAGCAGACACCTGAGGAGGCTGCAGGCTGTGGAGTAGCTCACCCCCTTTTGATGGACAAGCTGAAAAATGTGCAAGAAAAAAGTCATGTTCCAGTTTTGAATTTTATATTGAACTTATACTTTAAGCAATATTTTGTATGTATATATTTAAATTTAACATATTTATTGTTTTAGTTGGCATGTAATAAACTTACCATATTGAAAGTATACAAATTATTAAGCTTTGCAAGATGCATGCAACAGAGAAGTTGTTACAATGAAGAAAATGAACATGTTCTTCAATTTTAAAGCCTCTTTGGACCCTCTTATAATCTCCTCACTCTGTCCCTCTCCCACTCCCTCTAACTCTTATCTGCTTTCAGTCATTATAGATGAGTTTGCATTTTCTGCAGTTTTCCTAATTAGAACCATATAATCTGTAATTTTGGGCTAATGTGGGCTTCTTGAATCAATGCCATTATCTTGAAATAGTTCTTTCCTTTTTAATCCCTCAGGTCTATTCCATTGTAGGATGCATGAAACTTGTTTAGCCATTTCCCCATTCATGGACATTTGTGTTGATTCCCATTTTGGACTATTCTAAGTAAACCAGGCATTAACATTTGTGCAGCAAGGTCTTTAGCACAGAATTAGGTGCATGTAAAACTAATGAAGGGCCAGAGAAATGGAAGTCAGTGAGTTGATACAGAAAGTCTGGTTTCAAGGTCCCACTGCCACAGCCCCATCCAGAGGGAAAGAATCACCTGCTTCTTCACATAAAGCTCTCTCTGCAGAGCCCACCCATCAGGAGCAGGAATCACAGCCCCTTCTCCCTCCCAGAGTCCAAACTACACACAAGTGCATCTCAGAGGCTGACATTAATTCACACCTGGATTTCCAGTCATTAGAAGTGGGAAGGGTGATATTTAACCTTTCAGCCACTCTGGTATAGGAGGAAATATAGAAAGGGGTGGAGCGTAGATGTCAAGTGCCAATAGATAATACATGGCATGGTTGAGTCCACTTGCAGGCTCTGGGCAAGTGATCTCAACCAAAAAAAGCCTCAGTTTCCTCATGTGATTTCATAGAAAGTTATTTCCTGGTTCTTAGAATAGAGCAGTTTAAATTCTTGAAATTTTCTGAGTGATGTGGGCAATAAGAGTGTCTTTTGTCCCGATGACGGAACTCCTGACAGGCCTCTGGATAGTTGCAGGGTGAGGACAGGTTGCCATAAAGGCCCAACCTTGATTAGAAGCCTGGAATTTTCAGCTGACAATGTAAGAAACATTTAAACCTGTAGAGAATTTTTATGACTTTGAGTCAAACTGACGACAATTGCCAGGAAGCAAAATTTCAACAAAAAGTGTCAGTTCTGCACAGTATGTTATACATTACAATCAAAGCAGGAGGCATAAGGGATTAAATAAATTCCATTGGTGATAGATTAGGAAGGTGGGAGAAAGCAAAACAGGGAAATCTCTGAGATTGGATAAAAAGTAAAACAAAGAGACACATACTTCTTTTACATTGGTTGATAGAGGATAGTTAGCAGCTAACAATTAACATGATGACCATAGCAATGGGGGTTTCTGTGGCTTCTCCTCTGGTGCAGTGAGGGTCTGGAAAAAAAGAAAAAAATTTCCTGATATTTCAAAAGTAAGTTATCATGAATGCAAAAAGACCATAGACATGTTCTGTTAACATAAAAGATTAAGCTCTGTTAGGAAAAAAATACCTAAGACATAATTACCTACCATGACTCACTTTTAGTTAGAAAGTTGTCATTTCAGGCTATCCTGTGTGGTTACTTTAGGTTTCTGATTTTGATAATCATACTATGCAGGCCTCCTTTTAGCTTGTCAGATTTAGTATTAGGCCCCGTTTTCATCCACACCTCCTCCTTTGGGTCATAAATCAAACGGAATGATTCACTGATGACCAACCTTCTGGTTGGAAAATGTGGTCCCATGGTGCTAGAAAGGCTCATCACTAGGAAGTCTTAGTTTATCTAGATGAACTATGGACCATTGGGAATAGGGCAAGACTGTAACCTTGGATGGAAGTCAAGGTCAAATTTTCTCAAGTGTAAAAAGCAGGTAAATGGGAGCCAGTCAGTTTCCACTGGTCTTCACTAAGAAAAGCACTTTGGCCCTGACCAGTGTCACTAAGTGATTAGAGTATCAGCCTGCAGTTCTTGGTCAAGGTCATGTGTCTGGGTTGTAGGTTCAATCCCTGGTCCCAATCAGGATGCATGCAGGAGACAGCCAATTGTGTCCCTCTCACATAGATTTTTCCTCTCTCTCTCTCTTTTTCTCTCGCCCTCCTTCCCTTTTCTCTTCCTTCTACTCTCTAAAAATCAATGGAAACAATATCTGTGGTTTAGGATTGATACAAAAATAATAAAAAATAAATAAATAAAACATTTTGGGTCATTTTTGACCTATAAGCTATTGTGATCCAAATTTTGCTGTCAGTCTCATTTCTCTGTTTTTTTCATCTAGTATCACATTTGCTTATAGTTTGAGGGCACAATTTACACTTCTTCAGTTTTCACAATCTGATTATAGGTGGGTTCTCATTTACGATGGTCCGCTTATTTCGCATTGGAAACACTCAAGGGTCATTCATTATTAATCTGATTCCTGCTTGTTGTGCAATTTGAAACTGTAATCATATTTGGGGACAAGGCTGCCAGAACTCAATGGAGTATATTACAATTATCATCTAAAAATTTCATAGACCAGGAAGACAGTAAGAGTATCATACTTAAATTTCCTGTGCCTCAGCTGCAGTTATAGACGGCCATGTTTTTATAGCTACTTCAGCTTCATTTGAATTAATATGGTTAGTAATCTTTGTTGGGTTAGGGTGTAAGCATATCTCCATAATTAGGTTCTGGCATTTCTACATAAAATTTCTCAATATTCCTTTTCCACTAATCTCTGCAGCTTCTCTTGTGTTCAGTTTGCCTTTTTTTACTCATTCAGAAATAATTAACTTGTTAGGTCAAACTACTTACTTTTAACTTCTCTTAAAAACACCCAGCCTGGCTGGCGTTGCTCAGTGGTTGAGCCTCAACCTATGAACCAAGAGATCACAGTTTGATTCCCAGTGAGGGTACTTGCCAGAGTTGTGGGTTCGACCCCCAGTGTGGGTTGTGCAAGGAGTAACCAATCAATGATTCTCTCTCATCATTGACGTTTCTATCTCTCTCTTCCTTTCCCTTCCTCTCTGAAATCAATACAAATATTTTTAAAGAACACTCCCAGATCCCTTTCCTCCTTTTGCAATAGCATTCCCTCTACATTTCAAAAAGTTATCAGAAATAGAAGCCAGGCCCTGAGAGAATTTGCCTAAGACCAGCTGGTAGTGTGCAGGTACTTGGGGGGTGGGGGGGTGGGGGGGCGCTCTACTTCTCCTTCTTGGGTCTGCCTGGCAAACTTACAGGTCAGTCTCCCCAATGCATCACAAAGCCAAGCACTGCCCACCTGTTTCCTGATAGAAGCCTCTCTGGGGAATATAGCCCCCAAATCCCAACTTTTTGTGGCACTGACGCCTTTATGCCACAAGACCAAGCTGGAAGGGGTGGAAAATCAGCCCTGCATGAGACTCCAATCTCTCCTCCCAGCAGGTCCCAGCAATGTGGAGGCCAAAATTCCAAGCTCCACTAGGGCTCTGAAGTCTGCAGTGTGGGCCAAAAATTCCAGACCTGCACTGATCCCCCAACCTGTGGTCAGCAAACCGCGGCTCGCGAGCTACATGCGGCTCCTTGGCTCCGTGAGTGTGGCTCTTCCACAAAATACCACGTGTGGGCGCGAACATACAGTGTGATTGAAACTTCCTGGCCCATGTGCAGAAGTCGGAATTTTGTGGAAGAGCTGGTATTTTGTGGAAGAGCCACACTCAAGGGGCCAAAGAGCCGCATGTGGCTTGCGAGCCATGGTTTGCTGAGCCGCAGATTGCCAAACACTGCCCCAGGCCATCAACCCAGCAGTCCAGGGACCTCCACAGGTGGGGGAAGGGTTTTCAAATGTGTGCTCGAGGTGGAAGAGACCTTTCCTCTTTCCCCAAGCAAACAGTTTAGTCATTGACTGGGGCTCTGGACAATGTCTTTCATGAATATTGGGGGTTTCTCAAAGTCACTGCTGGATGCAGCCTACGGACCCCTCCACTGAACTCAAACATGGCCGTGCAATAGTCAGAGCCCAGAGCAAACTTCTCAGACTGGGGCTGCTAACAATAGGAGCACCCCTTCACTGGGAAGGTGCAGTCTGTCTCCCAGGCAGACAGAGTCCCCCTGGCTCCCTGTGTCTGATGCTACCTGGGCTCTTCTTTCTATCTCTGCTGCTCTGGGTTTGGGATCCCTGCATGGGGTTGAAACCCCACACCAACAGGGGAGGGAGCTTTGCAGCTGTGATATCTCTCTGGTCTCAGCCACTGCACCTGGTCAATGGGGGCTATGCCTTTCCCAACACTACTCCTCTTACCATTCTCAACCTGGCTTCTTCATTGCTCCTTAGATATAATATTTGCAATCAGCTACACCTCACTTGGTTTTTCAAGTTGATTGCACAATATTTATCTCTAACTCTGGTCCCTGGCTGGCATAAAGGGCATGCAGCCGCCAGATACTTCCCATCTTGCCTCCCTAGAATTCCCTTTTTTAAAGGCTGAACAATAAATATTCTATTGCCTGTATATACCACATTTTGCATCTCCATTCACTACCCATAGACACTAGGGTTGCATTCACATTTCAGCTATTGTGAATAAATTTGCTATGAACATGTGTATATAAATATCATCTATTTGAGACCCTGTTGTCATTTTTTTGAGTATGTATCCAGAAGTGGAATTGCTGGGTTATATTGTAATTCTATATTTAACTTTTTGAGGAACCTCCACACTGTTTCCCAAAGTGGCTGTAGCATTTTACATTCCTACCAACAGTGCACAATCTTTCCAACCTCACCACATTTTTGCCAACACTTGTTATTTTCTGGTTTTTGATAATAGCCATCCTAGTGGCTGTGAGATGGAATCTCACTATATTTTTTAATGTCTTTTTTATTTTTTAAAAATATATTTTACTGATTTTTTACAGAGAGGAAGGGAGAGGAATAGAGAGTTAGAAACACCGATGAGAGAGAAACATCGATCAGCTGCCTCCTGCACACTTCCCAATGGGGATGTGCCCGCAACCAAGGTTCATGCCTTTGACCGGAATCAAACCTGGGACCCTTGAGTCCACAGGCCGACACTCTATACACTGAGTCAAACCAGTTAAGGCATTAAGTTCTTTTTTATATTTAAGCATAATTAACTTACAATATTCTATTAGGTTGATGTGTACAACATAGTGACTTGATATTTACATACATTATGAAGTGATCAGCAAGAAAGATAGTTCTTGTGACCCTCTGTCACCATACAAAGTTATTGCAATATTCCTGACTACATGCTCTCTGCTGTTTGGTATATCCCAGTGACTTGTTAACTTTATAACTTGAAATTTGCACCCTTTCATCCCCTTCACCTATTTTTACCATTCTCCCACCCACATCTCTCTAGAAACTGCCAGTTCATTTTCTGCATCTATGAGCCTGTTTTTGTTTTGTTTTGATTATTCATTTGTCCTGCTTTTTATTTATTTTAATTTTTTAAATATTTGTATTGATTTTTATAGAAAAAGGAAGGGAGAGGGTGAAAGAGAAACATCAGTGTGAGAATGGGACATCATTCATCTGCCTTCTGCACATCCCTATGGGGTTCGAGCTCACAACCCTGGCATGTACCCTGACTGGGAATCAAACCAGCAACCATTTGGTACATGGGACAATGTTCAACCTACTGAGCCACATCGACCAGAGTTGTCTTGCATTTTACCTTACACATCCAGTTATATCATATACTTATGTCACTTAATACAAAACACTCCAGAGCCATCCATTTCGGCACAAAAAACAAGATGTCATTCTTTTATATGGTTGAGTAATATTCTATTTTATTTTTATATGTGTTTGTCTTTACATTATACACATCTACTATATTCATTCATTTATTTTTTTTAAATATATTTTATTGATTTTTTACAGAGAGGAAGGGAGAGGGATAGAGAGTTAGAAACATCGATGAGAGAGAAACACCGATCAGCTGCCTCCTGCACACCTCCTACTGGGGATGTGCCCGCAACCAAGGTACATGCCCTTGACCGGAATCGAACCTGGGACCCTTGAGTCCGCAGGCCGACGCTCCATCCACTGAGCCAAACCGGTCAGGGCTATTCATTCATTTATTGATGGACACTTAGGTCACTGTCATATTTCTTTTTTATCTGTATTTTCATTTTCTTTGGATAAATAATCAGAAGTGGAATTGCTGGGTTGTATGGTAGTTCTACTTTTAATTTTTGAAAAATCGCATTGCTGTTTAGATTAGCATTTCCCTAAGAGACATTATTTCTTACTACATTTGAACCTGACACACAGCCCTGGGCCCTGGGCCCCTTGCTGGACTCACCTGCCTTGGGCATGTTGAACTGACCTTTCCTTTCCTTGGGAATCTTTGCAGCCTGTGTCTCACTAAACTCCAGCATCACCACCTGTCAGTGGTCTGAGCACCCAACTCCCCAGGCGCTGCCCTTCTAAGTACACTTATGAAGAGGTGCCTTATCTTTCATATAAACTACATCTTTTACAAATATATAATGAGCGATTTCTGATGACACTTTGTCCTTTATAATTAATAAAGTCACCTATTAAAATAAGATTATACGTTTTTTCAAATGCTAAAATAATCATTTCTACTTAAAAATGCAATGCCCTGGTTTTAAAGAGTAATGAGCTTGTCCTTATAGTAAATGAAACAATTGTGTCTTCTTATTAATTGTAAAGACATTGCCCTTTGAAAAGTGTGATATGCTTTTAAACATGCAGTGACCTTTGCCTTTCAGAATACCAAGATCATGGCCTGTGGACAGTCAATGATCTTGCCTTTAAAAAAAGTGTCCTTTCCCGGGGAAGTGTAAAAATCTTGTAGTGATGGCAACAAGAGGAATAAGGTCACACATGACAACTTGGATATATCTCAGAGACATGATGTAAAGCAAAAGAAGCAGCATTGATCCATGTACCTGACCTCATAGTGTGTGTAGGTAAGCACACAGGACGACAGAATAGTCACACTGCGTCCTGTGCCTTGTGAAGTGACAACCCCAGTACAAGCCCGTTTTCTCTCTGACCCCCAGTGTGATAACAGTGCATATCCCTTAGGGTCATTCCAGGGATGGAGTGAATGAAAAGCCAGGAGGGCTGACCCTCCAAAGGACCCCAGTATCCCTTCTCCATGGAACTTCACCCTAGATTTTGTGTCTTTAGTACCTTGTGCAAAAATTGATCATTTATCATCATCATTGGAGTTTGTGACTTTCAGGTCCCTCATCATGTCAGACATGCAGCGATTTTAAGTTTGGGTCTTCTTGGTTATGTAGCAATAGATATCAGGAAGGAGGTTCATCCCATGATTCCTACATGTTGACAGGGCTGGAATTATTCACATTTTACAGACAATGAAACTAAAGGGACTGTATTCACTTCCCAGCATGATAGTATTCACCAGTGAGTAATTAATTACTTATTTGAGCAATGAGCACAATTTCTGCATAGGCTTATAGTGGTTGGAGGAGATACAGAAGTCACTGGCTTCAGTAGCTGATATTGTAGTGATGAGGGAGAAGCAATCAACAAATGAACAAGCAGCATTTCTAAAGGGGTGGAAGGAGAGAGGGAGTGGGTAGATTGGGATTTATTATCTTAAATAAAACTAGAGGCCAATTGCATAAAATGCATGCACTTAGGGCGGGTGGTCCCTCAGCTCGGATTGGCAGACAACGCAGGCCAGGCCGACGGACCCCACTGGTGCACGATCAGGGAAGGAGAGGGACACGGGAGGTTGGCCAGCCCGGGAGGTACTGCAGGAGGGCTCCAAGGCATGTCTGGGACATCTCACTCAGCCCCAATCAGCTGGACCCCAGCAGCAAGCTAACCTACTAGTCAGAGCATCTGCCCCCTGGTGGTCAATGTATTTCATAGTGAGTGATTGAGTAGCCTTGGGATATTATTAGCATATTATGCTTTGATTGATTGAACAGAAGATCAGAGGACCGGACACTTAGCATATTATCATTTTATTATATAGGATTGTCAAGGAAATGCTCAAAGACTATGTGACATTTGAGAAAGACCTAGAAGAGGGATAAAGTGGTCATGTAGGTCTTTGGAGAAAGATTATTTTAGAGAGAGAAAATGGCCAAGGCAAAGACTCTGAGCCAGGAGGATGCTTGCTATGTTTGAAGGTCAGGAAGCCACTGTGGCCAGAATAGATGAGATGAGGCAAATGGCATGAGAAGTGTAGACAGGGACGAGACATTTTAGGGCTCTACTATCAAAGGGTGATCTGCAAGGAGATAAAGAGCCTGGGACAGAAAGTAGACCAACCACATTGCTCAGTGTCCTGTATAGTTCACCTGATATGTTCTTAATTGCAAGACTTTCTAAACCAAAGCACTGAGTTGTTTGATCTTCAGGTGGAAATTCCCTGTCTTGTGCAGACCAGCCCATTGAGCAACACTAATGTGGGACCTTGTGGGCCGTGATGGAGGTGTGAGTGACAGGAGGGCTTTGGGAAGAAAAGGGATGACTTGACTTGGGTTTTTAAATAATTCAACTCTAAGAATTCACAGGTCCTACTCTGGGGAAATGGCTATAAGGGGGGTTAAGGAGGCAGCATTAAAACCAGTTAGAAGACTGTTAAAATAAACTCTAGTAAGAGTGATGGTGGCTTGGATCTGAGCGTTAGTGTTCTATCTGTACTGTGTACACTGACTGCATGTGTCCTGATGGACTAGAGATTACTGTGAGAGCAAGGGAGGAATCAAGAATAATGCCAATATTTCTGAGCTGAGCACCTGGAAGGATGGCATTGATCTTGACTGAGAAGTGGAAGGTTCAAGGAGGGTCAGGTTGGGAGGTGGGGAGAATAAAGATCTTGGTTGTGCTCATGCTACATTAAAGGTACCCCAATGCTGTGTAGGAGAGATGACCCAAATTGGCTTAACTCATTCTTCCTAAACCCCTTGGAAAACACACAAAAAACAGAGAACCTGAGGGCATCAATTTCCTGAATCTCTGACAACAGTTTCAGTGTGTGAATCTGGAAGAGGGAAGTGGTGTTGTGAGGTGTATATTGTTCCTCTCTCAGCACTCAGGACCTTGGAGCTGGTGGGTCCTAGAGGCTACAAGGGGCTATGGCCTGAAACCAATGCAGTCCATTTCCCAGTGTTTTCACCTTGGAAGTAACAGGTATTCCTTGGAAAATCTCCAGTCCTGCCCTTGGGACCATTCTCGAAGTTGCAACTTCAGTTAGCCCCCGTATATATAAGTAAATAAGTAAAATTTAACTTAAATAAGTAATACTTTTCTTAAAAGGAAGGCGGATCATTTACGGACTGGTTCATAAACCAAAGATTATAGTTTGTCAATTCTATGTTCCTGATATCAAAAACAAAACAACCACATAGAACATGTCATTGCCTATCATATGTCATTCGGACAAAGAACCAAGAAGTTTGGGTTTCTCAGACAAACCTTAATCAGTATATAAGACCCAGAGGGGCCATATTGTGTTGATATGATCACTTAAAACCTTAAGGAGATTTTAACTTTTCCTGCAGGTGAAACATGAAATTGTTATCCTGTGTCTGGTATTCACACTATGAACAAACCCCGTTCCAGACTCCCTCCTCTTGGATGTACTTCCCTGTATGTATGTGTGACAACACTGGATGTTGCTGTGATAAGCTCTGTGTCTTGATGTTCTGTTCAAAGTGATCACAGAAATGTTACGGCTACTCTGTCTGCGCCATGCTGAGGACATTGTCCCAAATAACGATAGCTCCCCTAGATGGAACCAAAGTCTTCTCTAAAGAAAGTGCTTTGATGCTACTTACTGCCCCCCCCCCCCCCGTTTATCCATTATCTTATCCAAGTTCTTCCTTCTTTGAAGATGAGGACTCAGGTGCTTTCTGTCCCATCATCATCATCAACAACACACACACACACACACACACACACACACACACACACACACACACGGTCTTCTTATCCTGTATCCCCAGTACTTTCCTGAAGACCAGTATTTAGTGTAGACTTTATTGTGTCTGTTTAATGCTATTCACATTTAAGCCAACTTTCTGTGATTTCTTTAAATTCTAATTTAAAGAAGTACATCATAGATGGAGAACCTTCCTCTTCGAGCTACAGGGGTGGGAGAGGGGTGGTCCTGTTCATTAGAGTAGAGAAAGACAAAACCCCTTCACATTCCTTCTCAGCTGCTCTAGGTTACTTTGTTGTGGTGCTGCCCTCAGGTGGTCACATTACAACTTGCATCTCCCAAATAGGGCCAAATCATTTTTTCTTAAAAAAAATGTTTTTAAATTGATTTAAGAGAGGAAGGGAGAGGTAGAGAGAGACAGAAACATCATGATGAGAGAGAATCACTGGCTTCCTCCTGCATGCCTCACAATGGGGATTGAGTCTGCAACCTGAGCATGTTCCCTGAGTGGGAATGGAACCATGAACTCCTGGTTCATAGGTGGACACTCATGCACTGAGCCACACCGGCCAGGCTCAAACCACTTTTTCCAGCCTGGGGTCTCTGCTAGGGACATAAGCAAGTAAAGTGAGTGTCATTAAGAATTTCAACAATGGAGGATAAGGACACATATGTAATACCTTAATTGATAAAGAAAAAAAAAATTCAAAATGTCAAAAGCAAAGTTTTAAACCTACTGCAGGCCCTATCTTCTAAGTGACTTCACAGATTGGGACCCAATGAAGTTCATTCTCACTAGCAAGGCAAATGGATGTGTTTATCCTCTAAATTAATTTCATCCCAAATTTAAGTCATAAAATACCTAGAGAACTACAGTCATCCTCAATGTGAGAACTAGAGACACTCCCACTAAAGATGAAAAAAACAATAAGATTTCTATGTGCCTTAGTAAGACACGTGTGCTCTGAAGGGTGGAAGTGGATGCCTGCTGATGTTGATGCTCTATTACAATGACATCAGTGATGACAGTGACAACAGTGTCAGGGTCAGTTCTAATGATCAGCAGTTTAAGAAAAGGATGAGCTGTAAGGACATCCACGACTCTGACCATTCAGGAGTCTGACACATCTAGGAGGCTTACATGGCTCCAATAGTCTGGGCCATGCTGGACGGTACCCTCCAGAGTAAAGAAGTTTCTGTGCTTGTACCTTCATCTAATCGATGTTAGGAGAATGAAAGGTGCTTTGTTAAGCCTCTTGTAATACCTCATAGAGAATGACATGCACATTCCTATGGTTGGTTCTATTCTAAGGCAATAGAACAACAGCCATTGACAAGCTTCTAGGCCTCAGAAGACACAGACAGTGTGAACATGGGCTGTAAGGTGACCCAGTAGGCAGAACTGCTCATCATGATCTGGGTTCTATTACACCCACCAACAGAAGGTCAGGTGAGGAGAGAAGCATCCATCACAGATGGAAGTGACAAATCCTGTATTAGATGAGAATAGGTGGCCAAGACCATGGGCACCTACCACTCCAGTCCTGTGACCTGTCACAGAGCTCTCACCTGTGGAATCACAGGAAGTTCACTTTGACTGGTCAAGAAAGAAAGAAAAGGCTCCACTCACTCCAGTTTATCCTGGCCCTCAATTCCTCCTCCCCCAACACACACTGTCAGCTACTCCCTTGCCTGTCCCTAGGCTCCTACTCAGACTTACTCACTGACACACAAATGCCCTGGGACACAGCTAACTTGCTGACTTAGCTGAGCCATGTCTATTGGTATGAGAATTAAATTTGTCATTTCATGGCTCTCCCAGGTCATGTGGAAAATGCTGCCTCTGGGCAAAGCTTTGAGATCCAGCTGCACATGTCTCTACTGGGCCAAAACTAGAGACTGGACACCTCAGGCCCCCAATTTTGTCTTCAACTCCAAGCCTACCCTGCATTCCTCACCTTACCCCAGTTCCATACAATCCCTTTTCTAGGCTGACTACCCTGTACTCCAACTCCCTTCCTGATACAAATCCCACACTCCCAGAGATCATATTCTATGTTCATATTGTCCCTATTCTATAATCCCTCATTGCTCTTCACCAACTGGATGCTCATCTCCTTCTCCCCCTTCCCCCTATCACATGTCATCTACCAGCCCGGTGCTCCCTCTTGTCCCAATGTCAGGGCATTACATGGAGACTTCAACTACCTTGTCATTTCCCTTATTCTGTGTCTCACCCTTCATGCCCATCCAAGTCTAGGAGAATGGCACTCCCCCACCCTTTGTCCCACCAGCTCCAGTGGTTTCTCCCTCAACAACTAAGTCATCCTCTCACTCATAATTTTTAACTCCATTCTGAGTCCCCCCAAAAGCCCTGTTCCATGGCACCCTCGGTCCTTTTGAGCCCACATAATGCCTAACATCTAAAAATTCCCAGGCTTTATAATTTCTCATCCTGACTCTGAGAAGACAGCATCCCTCCATGTCCCCCCTCATACCCACCTTTTCTTATCCACAATCCTTCTCTGCCCAGGTCTCCAAGGATTTCATTTATATACCACAGAGGCCACATGGAGCAGAAAAGGAAATAGAACCAGAAGAGAGAATTATTTTTGATTTCCCAGGTTCTGGTTGTGGACTCTCTAAGAACAGGCACATGGAGTTTGTAAAAACAACAAAGAATGAGGGCAGTGATGTCTGGCCTGAGCTCCAGGTCACAGAGGGCCCCAAATAAGGTCGTTGACTGCAAGCCTGAGCATGACTGACATGACAAAGATCCTGCATATTTACTGGAGTTCTTGAGTTTTATGACATAATATTTTTTAAAATCTCTGTGACCTTTCCCTTGAAAGTGCAGTTAAAGTGCATGTGGAATGAAAATACTCTTAGTGGTTTGGCTGCTGTGCAGGTGCACTCAGATTCTGGGACGAAGGCCACTCCTAGGCAACCTGGGGCCACGGAATGATCTGGGCAGTCAGGTCATCTGTTTTGGAGGGTAAGTCTGAAGTGAGGGAGGCAAGTTGGAAACATTTATTTGGATGATTATAGCCAGATAAGGAAATATTGGAAAATTTTAAAATAAGGTAAGATGAGCAAGATGACAGGATCAGCTAATTACAGGTAGGTGATGTCAAAAGAAAACATGCATTGGGCAAATTGAAAGAGCCAAGAAACACTTTATTAAGATCGACCATGCAATAGGACAGTGAGACTGAGCTCAACACCTTCAAAATAAAAGGCTGGGGAGATTTTAAGAATGGCAGCAGGAATCATAGGCATCTGTGTTTGCTAGTTGGCTTTACACAAAAGAAAAGTCAAACTTCTCATGAAATCCTGACAGGAGGTCCTTTCACCTCTTGGCTGTAAATGTCCTCACCCAGGTTAGGCTACTACCCTCCCTCAGAGACTGGGACACAGAGACACCACGAGGATTAAATTTCAACAGGGTGGGCCCAGGCTCTTGAGACAAATATTCTGTGGGACATAACACTGGTAAGAAGTTTTTAAGGCAGTGGTTCTCAACCTTCTGGCCCTTTAAATACAGTTCCTCATGTTGTGACCCAAACATAAAATTATTTTCATTGCTACTTCATAACTGTAATGTTGCTATTGTTATGAATTGTAATGTAAATATCAGATATGCAGGATGACCCCTTAGGTGATCCCTGTGAAACGGTCATTCAACCGCCAAAGGGGTCGCGACCCACAGGTTGAGAACTGCTGTTTAAGGAACCTTATGTATATTTCAAAAGTGCAAAGAAAAAATCTGCAATTGCAAATTGCGATTACATTTCTGAAGAAAATGCTCTAAAACAATGGAGGTCAGAGGCCTGCAGTCAGGAAGAACCCATCTAAACATAAGTGACTCTGAGGCAACATGAAGGCACACCCGGTCATAACAAAACGGCTTTCTGCACAGTGGAGGAAAACACCATTAAATATCTTTCAGACAAGATCCAGTTTGCATCTTCATCAGTTCCTGCAATTTATAAGCAGGTGAAAAATAGCTGAGAGTCCCTGAACAAAGCCAGGATCTGATCTCCCAGAAGGCTGTGCTTCTGGAGTTTTCCATGGGGACATTACATTTCCCTCTATAGTCACCTTCCCTTTGATCAAATGAAATCTCCAAGGAAGAAGAGTATTTTTGGTCCTACAACATGGCTGGTGTCACTTGATTTGGCTGATTAGTGACCTAAGCACAGAGGAATGACATTCACACATAGTTTGCTCTGTTGCACATGTTTCTATGAAACCTAAGATGGGAGTTCTAACAGCCTCTTGAGGCTAGGAAGTCTCACCTTCACACTTCACCTGCAGTCTCTCTAGCTTTGGGAGATGCCCTCTTCCCCAAGAGATTCCAAAATACCCCTCAGGAGAAACTTAGCTCCATAAAGAGTGAAGTCATTTCTAATTCTCAGGATATCAGTCTGAACTAGGACATTTGAGCCAAAGCCTTGGTTGTATTACCAGCATTTCCAATTATATCCTATTAACAGGGAAGACAGTGTCCTACTGAACTTCTGGAAATCAATCTACTGACACAAAAATAAAAAGTATTTAAGAGGGCTTTAGAAATATTTGGGGAGAAGTAAAAAAAGGAAGAAAAAGATCAGTGTTGATACCCACATGGGAGTCTTCCTGTACATTCTTGCTGTCCAAAACAGTGTCCAGGTACCCTCCACAGGACCCATTGAAAAAGGGACAGAGCTTGGACTCCTTAAGCTCCTGGAAGCTTATCATATGCTCTCACTGGTCATCACATAACCACTGCCCTTGCTGGGAGGGACTCGGTGTCACCTTCACTGTGGAGATTGTGCAAACGGAACCAACGAGAGGTGGGATCTGATGTGGAATGTTAGCTTCAGTCAACAATAACCTCAACACTAGCTCTCATTTTTGAGCATTTATTGACTCTGTTCAAGTCTTCTAAGGACTTTCCACCTTCACAACAAATTTATTTCAAGGGTGCAAAAATTTATTCAGGGTTTGATTACATAGAGGAGTAAAGTAGGTTCACTAATATTTTACATCCAGCTCAACTGCTGCACTTTCAGCAGAACTGATGGGGTTGGACACTTCACACTGGTAGTTTCCAGCATCCTCCCTCCTGACAGGGTCTATGGTGAGGGTTCTGTTGTTCCAGGATAGCTTCATCCTCTCCCTGAGCCGCAGACTCACAGCATTGAACAACCATTCAGTGGAGATCGCATTTGTGTAGCAGGTCATAACCACGGCATCCTTATTCTCTGTGGCTGTGGTGATGCTGGCTAAGAGTGTGGGCACTCTCACTGGCTCTGTGGAGAAACAGAGGGTGTAAATGGGTGTGGGCTTGGGACCTGGGGCTACGCTCCTCCCACAAATATCTCAGCCACTAGAGTCCATAGTGAACTCTGTAAATGTTACCAGAGGCTTGTCTGGATCTCTGCAGGATGATTGTCTTTGCTCAGGTGACAATGTGTATATAAAAGGGATGGCTTCACCTCCTCTCTGACCCCAGACCACCCCAGAGTTGCCCTTGACCTGTTCGCACAGACATTACCATAGTATTGGCACAGGGAACCCCTTCCCAGACCTTGTGTCCTCTAATCTCACCACCAGTTGGAATTTCCTGCTCATGAACTTTCATTGACCTTTTTCTAGAACTTTTCTTATTTCAGAAAAGATGAGGTCCCACTCTTTATGTAAAATTCCATATATGTTGTAGAAGGCAGGTTTACCACCTCTGTCTATCTCTGGGGCCAAGGCAACTCTACAGAAAGTGAAAAGGCATTTACCTTTTGTTAAATAATTTGCTAGGCAATAAAGATGGCCCAACCTGTCTTCATGACCTTGGACCAGAAGTTCCATCTGAAGGATTCCTCAGTCTGAACAGGACTATACTTCCTGGTCTGCTGATTGACTATCATGGTGAAATAAATTTTGGAGAGTTGTCATTATGGTTGCAACAAAAGCCAGGACAGTAGGAATAGAAGGGAACTACTCAATATGCTAAAGACCATTCATGAAAGTCCACGGCTAACACAAAACTCCATGGAGAAATTTGTAAATTGTTACTAAGATTGCAAACAAGACAAGGATACTGCAGTTCCAAGTTATTCAACTTAGTACTGGAAGTGATGGCGAAAATAATTTGGCAAGAAGATGAAATATGTGGTACACAAATTGGGAAAAATTATCTTTCTAAAAAGATACCATAATCTTACATGTAAGAAATCCCTAAAGATTTTGCCCCCCTGCTCCCCCCCACACACATACATACATCTGTTACAACTAATAAATAAGGCAAAGTTGTAGGAGATAAAAATTAACACTTATCATCATTTTCAATTTTTACAACAATGAACAATCCCAAAGTGGAATTAAGAAAACAGTTCCATTTACAATAGCATCAGAAAGACTAGAATCTTTAGAAATAAAGTTAATCAAGGCTATGAAAGATTTATACACTGAATACTACCTAACATTTCTGAATGAAAGTAAAGAAGAAACAAATAAATTGAAAGACACATGCACGTCCACAGATTAGAATTTCCCCCAACTATCTACATATTGATACAATCCCTATAAAAACACACTGACTTTATTTTTGTAGAAATAGGAAAATTCATCATAGAATTCATATGAAGTTTCAATGGACCCCCAAATGGTTGCAATGATCTTAAAATAGAATAATACAATTTGAGTTCTCACACTTTCTAATTTCAAAGCTTTCCAAGAGCTCAAGTAACTAAAATAGTGCAACATGGCATAAAAAATTCTTTTCATCAAAAGACACAATCAGATTGTGGGAGAGAGGGTGGGGAGAAGGCAATGGGGGGGAAAGGAGACATATGTAATACTTTCAACAATAAAGTTTTTTTAAAAAAATAATTAAAAGAAACAATTTGAAAGACAAAAATTACATGACCTTATCAATAGATGCAAAAAAAAAAATCAACAAAATTCAACATACTTTTTTTATAAAAACTCTCACTAAAGTGGGACTTGAGGGATCACACCTTAACATAATAAATGCCATATATGACAACCTACAGCCAACATCATACTCAATGGGCAGACACCACAAACATTTCTCTTAAGATCAGAAATAATATAGGTATGTCTGCTTTCACCACTGTTATTCCATATAGTACTAGAAGTACTAGCCACAACAATCAGAAAAGAAGAAAACGTAAAAGGCATCCAATGGATAGGAGGAAGTAAAACTATCATTATTCGCAGATGACATACATGATATAGAAAACCCTACTAAAGGCTCCACCAAAAAGCTACTATATTTAATAAATGAATCTGGCAATATAGCAGGATAGAAAATTAACATGCCAAAATCAATGGCATTTTTTATACACCGATAATAAATTCTCAGAAAGAGAAATTAAACAATCCCATTTACCATTGCAACATAAAAAATTAAGATACTTAGGAATAAACTTAACCAAAGAGGTAAAAGACTTGTACTCATAAAACTACAGGACATTGAAAAAAGAGATAGAGGATGAGATAAAGGAAATTTGTACTCATAAAATTACAGTACACTGAAGAAAGAGAAAGTGGAAGAATATACTGTGTTCATGGATTGGTAGAATTAACATCATTAAAATGCCCATACTACCCAAAGCAATCTATAGATTCAATGCAATCCCTATTAAAATACCAAAAGTATATTTTACAGATCTAAAACAAGTACTCCAAAAATTTATATGGAACCCAAAATAACCCAGAATAGTTGTAACAATCTTGAGAAAGAAAAACAAAGTCAGTCAGAGAAAGACAAATATGACATGATATGTGGAATCCATTGAACAAAACAAACTGATGAACAAAATAGATCCAGAGACACGGAAGCATGGATCCAACTGTGAAATCTCAGAGGGAAGGCTTGGGGGTTGGGATGAGATCAACCAAAGAACTTGTATGCATACATGCATAATCCATGGACACAGACAATAGTGTGGTGAAGACCTGGGGTGGGGGCGGGGACAGGCTAAAAGGGGTCAATGGGGAACAAAAAGAGACATATGTAATACTTTCAACAGTAAAGAAAAGACACAGTCAAATGGTTTGGACAAAGGAGCTAAGATGCTCAATGGAGAATGGACAGTCTTAAACAAATGGTGTTGAACAGCAATACCCCATGCAAGCAAATGAAGTGGACTGTAGCTTACATCATACACAACAATAAAGGCAAAATGGGTTGAATTCTCAGAGTAAGACCTAAAACTATAAAATTATTAGAAGAAAATATAGGGGGAAGCATTATGACATTGGATTTGGCAATGATTTTTTTTTTTTAATATGACACTAAGAACACTGGGGGGGGGGGGGAATAGATAAATTGGATTTTATCCAAGTGAAACATTTCTGTTTATCAAATGACACAGTCTACAGAGTGAAACATGACCTGTGGAATGGGAGAAAATTCATATATAAGATGAGGGGTTAATATCCACAATATATAAAGAACTCCCACAATTTAACAACAAAATCAAATACTTTGATTTAAAATGGACAAAGAACTTGATAAACATTTCTCCAAAGAAGTTATACAAATGGCCAATAGCACATGAAAACATGCTCAACATCACTATCATTAGGAAAATGCAAATCAAAAATCTAGGAGTTGGAGCTGTTGCTTGCGATTTGGGGTGTGAGTAACTCTGCTGTGCAGGTGACAGAGAGAACACTGCTCTATCTGGTACCTTTGATTCATCCAAAGGCATCTTCAATCAGAGCTGGCACCTCTTACCTCTCAACCAACTTGAGTCCTTAAAAGAATAAAGCAGGTCTAGGTATCACAAGACAAATGCCTGGGGATCTGAGTGCTCTGAAAATGTAAGGCCTCCAGATCTATGAATGGGAGAAAGCACAGACTTTCTCAGGTGTTAGTTAAGAATCAGGGTTTGATCATAGAAAGACATAGGATGAAACTCAGAGGCCATTCTGAAGTTCTGGTTCTTCCCTGACCAGCTGAATGAATGCCTGTCTGATCAGGAGCCATTCTTTCAGGATGCATGGACTTTCATCACCCTGCTGAGGTATGTTTCTATGAGGCATATTTTCCAGGACATCCTAGAGACTGGGAGTGGAGCAGAAATAACACATGGGTACCAGGAAGAGCTTGGTGGTCAGCTGAATACCAGGCCCCTGGCCCAAGGGTTGGGTCAGGATTTCCAGGTGAGCGTGACTGACATGAGCCAGTGAGCCAGTAAATGATAGAGCAGAGTCCAAGGAATGAGCTTGAAAAGAGTGAGTGGGGACAGGCAGGAGCTGACTGTGGCAGCATAACCATGGCTCTGTTCTTGGTCATTAAAGTCAATCTCCCTCTGCTGAGGGCAGGGGAGGACTTTTGCAGATGCAGAAGGGGTGGTGGATGGCAAGAGGGGAGCATGGATTTGCTGACATTCTAGCCCTTGTGACACAATTTGTGTTTGGTGGTTCTGAGATAGAAATTTGGGAAAAAAAACTTAAAATTCTTCTGTATGTAAAAATTATTGTTAATACCCCATTGCGTAAGGCCAATTGAAGGAAAGACTATTTCTCTAGAGAGCAGCAAATAATCTGAGAAATGGGTCTTAGTCCCCGGTGGGAAAGGGAGCCTGTCCCATGTGGCTAGAATTCCAAAAACTGCATCAAGTTTCTAGTCTCTAAAGAGATTTTGGATCATTCATTGATTCATTCATTGCTCATTCAATCACCATTTATTTCTTCCTAATTCATCAAAAGCAATTGAGTGTATTTTTACATGATGGTCCCTGAACTGGTTGCAGGTGTAGAGTGAGTAATAAGAAGGCAAAGTTCTTTCCTTTCTATCCAGTGGGAGTGACACTAACACATCAAGAAACAAATAAGTGGTTTCACCTCCAGTGCAGGGAGGGGTGGATCAGCCACCTGAGGGGAAGGCCTAGGCGTTCCCAGCACTGAAGCTGATTGTTACTGCAGGCAATTTAGTTTTAGAGTAAAAACTGATTAATTCTCCATTTCCTTTCCTTCCCCAGACCAGAATCTCTCCCTCTGACCCAAGGACACCTAAGAAGAAAGGATCTGAACCATAGGTTGGTCTAGGGAACCACAGACACCTAATAAAGCCCCCGGGTTGGAGAAGATAGGGCTATGCAGAACAACCTTGAGGTACTCTGATCAGCTACTAAGGGCTGAGGGACTCTGTTTTAGTAAATGTATTTCCCCATGCCTCGGTTTCCCCTCACAGAAGGAAAATGGATATTTGGCTACCAGATCATCAGTGTATTAACTGTAACATAATCACAATATCTGACATGAATCTTGGGACAGGGAAGCTGCTCAAATAAGAGGCATCTGTTATTAATCAACTCCAAGAGAGAATCTCCTGGGCTGATCCCTGATGTATGAGAAGCTGCCAGGAGCATTTTTTAATCCTCTGTTTCTCCCCAGGGACACTGACCTTTCTGTGGACTCTCCTAAGTCCACCAGAACAGTCAGCTAATGATCTGGGGACCTTGTCTGTCTGTGCTCTCCACACACAGTGTCAGGTGAAGGACCAGGCTCCTTCCCTGCCCAAATGTGCCTCTTGGTGCCGAGCCTTGGCTAGTGATTAGCTCAGGAGCCCTGTGAATCAGGCAGTTGAGAAACTGTTACCCATTCAGCCCTTCCCAGGAAGCCAAACCCAACCTAACACAGGTTCCCCAGGGTTGCTAGAGTCAGGAGCCCTGGGGCAGGGGTTTGGGAAGGAGCTGCCAAGCTGAGCTTCTCTGTGAGGATCCCCTGCGGGGTCTTTCTCAGGATCGTGGTCATGGGGAGGGACCCAGGGACCTGGACTGACACTGGCCTCCCTCTGCTGAGTCACTCCCATCAGACTGGCCCTTCTCTCTGTGAGGGAAGGGAATCTGGGAAGGGAACTCTGATCTTAAGAAGTTTGTCTCCACTGTGTGTCCTGCACTAAATGCCCAAACTCAACCTGGGACATGAGGCAGAGAGGGATGGAGGCAGAGTCCAGGGCTGTCAGTCCTGTGTGTTCACCCACCCAACACCCAGAGGTCAGAGAGCAATCACTCACGGTATACATTGAGCCGTCCAAATCCTATTTCCTTTTTTGAATTGTAAAGGTAGACTACTATGGTGTAGATTCCTGTGTCTCTCAGGGTGACCTTCTTTATCAGCAAGCATCCTTCGTTGTTTATTGTCTCTCGACCAGTGTATTCAGGCCCTCTTCCAATATCGTTTGCCTCCAATGAAAACAATGCAATATAACGACTGGCTTTTGCCCCTTCCCCCCTGTACCAAATATAACCTGAAGCATCAGGAGGGTTATTGCGGATACGTAGAATCACATCCTCCCCTTCAGCAGCATTGGTGGACACAATAGCAAGTTGGGCAGCAGTGGGCCGGCTCCAGAAAGTAAAGAGTAGGACTAGGAGGGAAGAGAGAAACTGATCAATATTTGCATCTATGTATTGGGATGGAGAGATGAGGCCCTGGATCTGGAGCACATCTCTTCATCTCTCAGCCTTGGTGTGTGTGTGTCGGTGTGTGTAACTCCTGTGGTTAAGGTCAGAAGCAAGGCCACCGCCCTAACTGGTTTGGCTCAGTGGATAGAGTGTTGGCCCGAGGACTGAAGGGTCCCAGGTTCAATTCCAGTCAAGGGCATGTACCTTGGTTGCGGGCACATCCCCAGTAGGGGGTGTGCAGGAGGCAGCTGATTGATGTTTCTCTCTCATCGATGTTTCTAATTCTCTCTCCCTTCCTCTTTGTAAAAAATCAATAAAATATATATTTTTTTAAAAAAGAAGAATCAAGGCCATCATTACTTCACTATCTCTGAAACTGTTACTTTCCCTTTTTCAAATACTCTTCCTTAGGTGTCTGTCCAGCTCCCCCGTCACTGCTCGCATACCCCTGTAGACACTCAGGGGCGTCCTTGGGAGAACCTTTGCTGACCACCTCAGTAAAGACCCTCTGCTTTCACTGTCTCACCTGTCCCTGCTCTGTGCCCTCCATGAAAATTGTGGGTACCTGACATCACATCCAGATCTTTCCTTGACTGTCTCCTCCCGATAGAACATACAAGCAGGGGCTTGTCTGATCTTGAGCCTCCAGTGCCTACAACAGGCTGCAAATGCCTTAGTCATAGTTCCCAGGGTTGTCCACCTCCTGGGGTGTATGTGCCCATTTCTAAGGTTGATGGTAAGAACAATGTATAGTGCCCCTGGTTATGATTTTTCACCTGTTGCCTGACATAAATTATTATTATTATTATCATCATCAGTTTTCAAAATTCATTATTCAGTGATGAATAATGTAGGAAAGGAACAGTTGTTGAGGTTTTCCTGCCCTGCAACCCTTCCAGATTATGAGATTTTTCCACTTCTGAACCCTCTTTCCCATCCTACTCTGCATCCATGTCCCCTCCCCGCAGGTCCAAACAGAAGCCCTCCCTCCATTCCCAGAGCACTGTGCTCCCCAGGAGACCCCAGCCAGTCTCTGTCTCCCATCCTCTGGTCCACGCCCAGGACTGTCCCCTCCTTACCAGCCAGCAGGATTCCCTGCCAGGAAACAAGCCCTCTGCGGGCAGGGGTTGAAGGAGACTCCATGGTGTCTGCTGCCTGCTCTGTCCCTCCCTCTGTGAGAAGAACTTGAGGTCCAGTAAAGCTCACAGTCACCTCTACCTGGACTAGTAGAATCTGCTATTCCTACTCAGCATGCACTGAGCCTCCTCTTGGGACAAGAACACTTTCTTAGTCATGTAGGTTGGGGCGGGGCCTGTGACCAGGACCCTCCTTCGCCCTCCCTCATTTTTGCCAACTCTCTTCCCCCTTCCCAGTTTACCTTTACTCTATTTTGGTTTGCTGGAAACTGCTGAAGACTCTGACAACACACTCACAAGCTGTGTTTGGAGAAGCACTAGCCTGGGGCGTCCTATTCCGGTCATTGCCAGCTTCCTGTCAGTTGTACAGTAGCCTCCTCCACAGCCTTTCGCATTTTACTTTTCTCTTCAGAGCAAGAGTTTTGGGGATACCTCAAAAAAACTTGACACACGAATGTCACACCAGCTGTACATTGGATCACCTTTATTTCAGAGAATAAAGAAGGTGCCTCAGATCACCTATGAAACTTTGTAAAGATTGCGATGCCCAGGTAACACCTTAGATCAGCGGTTCTCAACCTGTGGGTCGCGACCTCTTTGGGGCTCGAACGACCCTTTCACAGGGGTCGTCTAAGACCATTGGAAAACACATATATAATTACATATTACATATTGTTTTTGTGATTAATCACTATGCTTCAATTATGTTCAATTTGTAAGAGTGAAATTGGGGGTCACCACAACATGAGGAACTGTATTAAAGGGTCGCGGCATTAGGAAGGTTGAGAACCACTGCCTTAGATGCTGCTTCAGCAGCTCTCCAGCTAATGTGGATGCCCAGCCAGAATGAGATCTGGTGATGTGGGGTGGGACACCCCTCCCTCTCTCCTGTGCACAGGGAGGGTCTCCACATCCTGTTAAAATGCAGATTTTGACTTTGCAGGTGTGCAGTGGACCAGAGCCTCTGCATCTAACAAGCTCTCAGAGGAGGTGGATCTTAATAGCCTGTGGAGCCCACTTGTAACAGCAAGGCTGATGGAGGCACGTGTCCCCCGAGAGGATGACCCTCTCACCCCAGCATTGGCCTCTGCTGTGTCCTGGTCTTGGGTCTGTCAGCACCACACAGAGAGCCACACAGGCCCCAAACTGGGATTATTTCTGTTTATGACACAGAAACCCAGCTGGGCACTGGGTCTGCCCCGTGTTCTCAAATGCTCTGAGAAGGTTGAATTTCCTCCCAGCAGGAAGGCCACAGAGGTGACTATGGGGGTGAGAAGGCGTCAATCTGGGTGATGACTGCAGAGGGACCCTTCCTCATTCTCAGGTTGTCACCAGCCTGGCCTTTGCTTCCAGGACAAAGATCCAGGACCAGGAGTCTCAGGAGGCCCTGCAGTTCCTGGGAGTGAAGAGGAAGGTGTCCTGCATGTCCTGGGAAGAGAGGACTGTGGTGGGAGCACAGGTGGCTATGGGCTTCCTGGTCCTCGGGGAATGATTTCAGCGAGACTCTCCCTCTCTACTTCTGTCGGTTGAATCTGTCCTTGTGCTCCTAGACCTTTGGGGCAGCCTTTCTTTCTGGCCTGGGAGACATTCCTCTGGTCACCCCGCCTTGCCCATAGGGGAGCAGCACAGAGACTCCTGAGAGAGCAATGTTCCCAGGCCCTGCCAAAGTAAGGAACCTGTGAATACATGGGTTTGAGTGAAACTGATGTCATATGCCTGAAAGCAAGTCTCAAATCCTGAGGAGAATGGCAGTTTTGCAGCTTATTTTATACATTTTAACCAAAGGAGAAGATTTTTTAAAAGTTGTATGAAATCCGCCCTAACCTGTTTGGTTCAGTGGATAGAGCATCAGCCTGCAGAATGAAGGGTCCCAGGTTCGATTCCGGTCAAGGGCATGTACCTTGGTTGCAGGCACATACCCAGTAGGGAGTGTGCAGGAAGCAGCTGATCGATGTTTCTCTCTCATCGATGTTTCTAACTCTCTATCCCTCTCCTTTCCTCTTTGTAAAAAAATCAATAAAATATATTTTAAAAAATAAAAATAAATAAATAAAGAAGTTGTGTGAAATCCATTCAGAGGTGAGATAATGCATATTTGGTAAATCTCTAGAACTGAATAAAAGGCAAAATGGAGAAACACATATTATTTTTGCATGGGAGAGTCCAGGATAGTTAACATTTATAGAACATGGTGAGGCTGTGCAGGGACCAGGCAACATGAGGGCTCTGTGGTCTCATATTCTGGTGCCAGGTGTTCTTCCTTCAATTAGTCTAGCAAAGAACATTACTCTGACGGGTCAAAGGTACATTATCCAAGATGCCTAAGTACAGGGCACAGGGCTCCCTTAAGGTACAGTCTCACCTTTGCTAAGGAAGCCACAAGCCTGAGACATAATTACCTGCCATCACCTGCCCAGTTGATAATTTCTGATCAGACCATTCTGGGCAGTTACTTTTTGTCCTGAGCCTGTCAGGCCCACATGTGGCCCCCTGAGCTGGTCAGATTTATTGCACAGTCCCTTTTGTGTCCACAGTCCCGAGAAAGAGCAGATAGGACAGATCAGGCACAAGAAAGGATCCCAGAAGGGCCTGTTGAAACAGTGGGTGGAAATCAGGCTCCTTATTTACCTCCTTAGGCAAAGCCAGGTTCCTGTGGGCATTTCCTGTGTTGTCGGTGTGTCAATGTCACCCCCTAGAGAGCAAGGGGGGACCTGCAGCCAAGGTTAGGTTTTGCACCAGGAATAATATCCAGGCTCCAGAGAGTGGGAGATGACCCTGAGACCTCGGCAGAGGTGGGCTCTGACCTCCAGGTTGACAGATCAGTCAGTTGGGGCCCTTTCCCTGTGTATCCCTGGTTCCTGAATCCATCCCAGGGCAGTGTGAGCCCAGTGAGAGGACAGGCATTGCCCACAGTCCTATGAGTCCAGTGTCAGAAACACTATCCCCCTTACCCTCCCTGTGGGTGTGCTGTTTCAGGAGGAGTTCTCTTTTTCTGGGTTACAAAGCAAGAGCCTGGTGAGGTCTCTCTTGAGTCTTTTGGGAGAGCATGCCAGGCTGGAGTGCTGATCCCCAAATTGTCCTATGTGTTACTCATCACATCCAAGTCCCCTGTGTCTCTGTCTGTCATCTGTTCTAGGCCTCCCTACAGGGTCCAGGATCTGGAGTAGCTCCGCATGGAGATGTAGCCAGGGGTCACCATGGGTCCCTCTGTTAGGGGAGGGGAGGCCCCTGTGGGACCATAAACCCCTCTGAGGTGCAAGCAACCCCAGATCCTGGGTTCTCCTGTCCCATCCTGCATGGGAACTCCCCCTACCTCCCCAGGACACCATGGACTGGTGAGATGTCTTCAGGGACCACAGACAGGTGTCCCACAGACCAGGGACCTTGGGGGTGGGAGTCATCCCCTGATTCCTTTGAGGTCAGGGTGGGCTCCTTCCTCTCATGTTAGTAACTCGACCTGGGATGGAGGATCCAGAGATTCTGCCAGGTCAGGGCTCTGTGATAAGAGGATGGACATAGGCTATAGTCCCAGCCACAAGGTGATGTGATGTCACTAAGGATTTGAGGATGGGGAGGGCTGTGATTTTCTGAGAATAAAGTAAGGCCCAGCCCCTCACAGTTAAGAGGTCCCTATTCTCCCTCCTGTCTGTGAGCAGGGTTAAGACCCAATGGGACATTCCTGCACACTTGATGGACACTCCCATGCTGACACCAATGTCTTTGTGTTAATAATGAACATTCTCTGTCGGCAAGTGTCACACAGGGTGACAGGCTTTCATTGCATGGTTACCCTCATCCATTTATGAGTGCTTACTGAGCATCTGTAATGTGTCAAGGTCTTGGCTGGGCCCTGAATACTCCACAGAGAACAGGACATATGTGAGCCCTGAGATCATGGAGTAAATCTTGCAAGAGAGACAGGCTGTCAGATAAATCACAGCACTAAGGACTTAATCATAATCATGAGAAGGGCAACGAAGAAAAAATTCCGTTGTATCCAGAGCATGTACTTGAGTCTCAGCTGGTCTGGGGGTCATAGAGAGACCTTCTGAAAAAGTGAACTCTTTGCTGAAATCTGAAGTATGAGTATCCTTCCTCCCCTTGAAGGACAGAGGGTGATAGGGAAAGACTGCTTGCAAAGTACTGGCTTTTGGTGGGCAGATGCCACGCTGGATAGAGGAGCTCACAGAGTCCAGAGTGTGCAGCCTGGAGAGTGAGACTCAGAGATGCTGGTGAGATTGGATCCACTGGGCTTGGGTACTGCTCAGGTCAGGTCAGCAGCCTCCTGGAGAGGTTCCATGTCATGGAGTAGCTTTGCCGCCCTCTGGTGAACAAGCAGAAAATGTGTGCAAAAAAGTCCTTAAATTTAGGTGTTTTTTTGTTTTGTTTTTTTATTTCTATTCAACTTATACTTTAAGCAATATGTCTTATGTGAATATATAATTTATAATATATTTACTTAGTTACTGTTGACATATAATAAACTTAACATATTGAAAGTATACAATTTATTATACTTGCATTCACCAGAGAAGTTGTTACAATAAAGATAATGAACATATCCCTCATCTTAAAGTTTCCTCAGGCCCTCTTGTAACTTCTTCATTCTGCCCATCTCACACTCCTTTCCCCAGTATTAAGGAAATTCTCATCTGCTTTCTGTTATTATAAATTAGTTTGCATTTTCTAGAATTTTCAAAAATTGAATTATACAATATGTGATTTTGGGCAGAGGTTGGCTTCTTGACTCAACATGATTATTTTTAAATAGTTTTTATTGTAATTGCTTAGTTTTATTACATTGTAAGGATGCATCAAATTTGTCTATCCATTCACAACACTGCTGGTGGGAATGCAGACTGGTACAGCCACTATAGAACACAGTATGGGGTTTCCTCAAAAAATTAAATATGGAACTGCCATTTGGCCCAGTGATCCCACTTCTAGGAATATAGCCTAAGAAACCCAAAACATCAATCAGAAAGAATATATGCACCCCTATGTTCATAGCAGCACAATTTAAAATAGCTAAGATTTGGAAACAGCCCAAGTGCCCATCAGTAGATGAGCGGATTAGAAAACTGTGGTACATCTACACAATGGAATACTATGCAGTGGTAAAAAAAAAAAAGAAGGAACTCTTACCATTTTCAATAGCATGGATGGATCCACTCATAGAAAGATAAGTATCACATGATCTCACTCATATGTGGAATCTAATGAACAAAATAGATCCAGAGACATAGAAGCATGGAACAGACTGATGAATTTCAGATGGAAGGTGGGTTGGGTGGTGTGGTGGGGGTAGAGATTAACCAGGGAACTTACATGCTTACTAGTATATGCATAGCCCATGGACACAGACAATAGTGTGGTGAAAGCCTAGGAGGTGTTGGGTGGAGGTGGTCAATGGGTAAAAAAAAAAAAGGAGGGGGGGACATCTGTAATTCTTTCAACAATAAAGATAATTTTTTTTTTTAAAAAAAAAAAAAAAGAAAGAATTAGGTGCTTGTAAAACCATTGAGGAGCTAAAGAAATGGAAGTCTGGTTTCAAGGTTGCACTGCCACAGCCCACCCACGCCCCCTCAGAGGTAAAGTTACATCTGCTTCTTCACATAAAGCTGTGTCTGCAGAGCCCACCCAACACTCACCCAGTAGCAGAAATAATAGCCCCATGTCCCTTTCAGCTTCCAAATGACACCCAAGTACATCTCAGGGGCTAAATTTAATTTACATTTGATCCTCAATCACTAGTTGTGTGTGGGGGGGCGGGGGGAGTAGTATTTAACCTTTCAGTCCCTCTGATCTAGGAGGGAAAATAGAAGGAAATGGAGTGTAAATGCCAAGAGACAAATCAGGGCATGTCTGAGTCCACTTTCAGGCTGTGTGTCTCTGAGCAAGTGACCCCACCTTAAGAATTCTCAATTTCCTCATGTGATATCTTAGAAAGATATTGGGTCTATTCTCCTCATTCTTAGAACAGAGCAATTAAAACTCATGGAATTTTCTGAGCTGTAAAGGTGATAAGAGTATCTTTTGTTCTGATCAGGTCACTCTTGGCAGGCCTGTGGATAGCTGCAGGGTGAGGGCTGCAGGGAGATCTTCCTTCAGTAAAGATCAAGTCTTGACTGGAATTTTCAACTGTCAAATTTTCGACTGTCAGTGTTAAGAAACCTGTAGCGAAGTTTTATGAGTTTGGGTCAAAGGGAGGACAATTGCCCAGAAGCCAAATCTCAATGGACTGAGAAAATGCCCCAGAGAATAGCAATTTGGGACCTTATTTTATATATTACAGGATGCGTAAGGGGTTACATGAAATCCATTGGTGATAGGGAGGCTGAAGAAAGCAAAGCAAGGAACTCTCTGAGGTTGGATAAAAACTAAAACAAATAGACACATACGTTTGTGTGTTTTTTTACAATGGTTGGTCCAGGATAGATTGTAGTTAACATGAACACAATAACCATACCAATGAGGACTTTTGTTGTCTCTCTGCAGTGTGGGGTACAGAAAAATGGAAATGATTCTGACATTCCAAGGGTGTGTTATTATAGATGCAAAAATATGATAGACAGGCTCAGGTAAAGATTGACCTTTGCCAGAGAAGATATTGGCCTAGGACTTGACTACCCAGCATGACTCATTTTCATTAGAAAGTTTTCATTTCAGACCATCCCATGTGTTTACTTTAGATCTCTGAGTTTGTAAATCCCAACATGCAGGCCTCCCCTGAGTTTCAGGTTTAGTATGTGGTCCCTTTTTTTGTTCTCACTTTGGTCATCAATCAATTTAAATAATTCATTGATGACCAATGTCTTGGTTAGATGATATGGTCCGACTGCTAAACAGGCTCGTTCCTAGGAAGTCTTAGTGTCAGTATTTGTCTTGTTAAATGATGGACCTTTAGGGATGAGGCAAGGCCTTAACTTTGGATGGAAGTTAAGGCCAAGTTTTCTCAAAAGTGAAAAGGTAAATGGAGGGGGGCAGTCAGGTCCCACAGGCCTTCATTAAGATAACACTCTCATCTCTAACCTATAAGCTATCATGATCCAAGCTTTGCTGTCTGTCTCACTTCTCTGTATTTTGCATCCAGTGTAGCATTTACATATAGTTTGAGGACACATTATATACATCTTCAATTTTTACAATCTGACCTTGAGATGAGTTCTCATCTACTTCCCAGTGGAAACACTCAAGTGCCATTTATTATTAATCTGATTCCCACTAGTTATGCAATTGGAAGCTGTAACTTTAATTATTTTTTAATCCTCACCTGAGGATATTTTTTCCATTGCTATTTTCAGAGAGAGTGGAAAGGGTGGAAGGAATGCGGGGCCGGGGCGGGGAGGGGGGGTGGGGGGGAGAGAAACATGGATGTGAAGGACACACATTGATGGGTTGCCTCCTGCATGAGCCCAGATTGGGGCAGGGAATGAACCTGCAACCTAGGTACGTGCTTTTGACCAGGAGTCGAACCTGTGACCCTTCAGGCTGATGATCTAATCACTTAACCACAGAAGCCAGGGCAGGATGTTGTAACTTTATGGTTTATTTGAAAACAATGCTGTAAGAACACAATACTATAAATTATAATTACCATCTACAAATTCCAGAAGCCAGGAAGATAGTAGGAGTTTTGTAAGTAAATTCCCTGTGCCTTCTCTGCAGTTACAGAGAGCCATGTTTTTATAGCCACCTCAGCTTATATTTGAATTATTATAGTTAGTTGACCTTGTTGAAGTAGGGGTGTAAACACATTTCCATAATTAGGTTCTTGCATTTACACATAAAATTCCTTTCTCAATATTCCTTTTCCACTAACCTTCTACAACTTCCTTAGTTTTTCTCTTTAACTCATTCAGAAATAACTTATTCAGAAAGTTTTGATTTCTCTTTAAAATATACACATCCTGGGTTTGAAGATGGCGGCCGGAGTAGGTGGATCCTTCTTGTACCTCTTCCCAGAACTTAACTGGGAATAAAACTGTTATGCCCAGATTTCAAGATTCCCAAGAGCCCACCAGGGAGTGAGCCAGTCCGATGCAAAAGCAAAGAGTCTTTTAATACAAGCTAGCTTGTGCTCCCCATCCACCACACTCACCGACACAACGGCAAGCCCAGTGCCCGAGAGAGAGAGGCCTGATGGGACTGTGGGTTTTATAGGGGGGTGGAGTAAGGGCAAGAGAGGGGACTGTGGGCCCCGCCAATTGGCCAGGCATGAGTCGGTGTCTCATTACACAGAATGTGGTGATGGTGATGGCATGCACTTCCCTTGATTATCATTGGCTAGTCCAGAGAAATCCTGGGTGTGGCTAGCAGAGGCTTCTTCTGGGAAGAAGCCCTGCCGAGCACATGGCTCTGTCCAAAAATGGAGGGCCTAGGGCAAGATGGAGGGTGCAGTCCTAGCCCCCCCAGGGAGAGCTGAGCCCGGGCTCTAGGGGCCAGTCCGGTTGCCAGGGGTCCAGCAGATCGGCCAGTTCCAGCCCAGACAGGAAGTCCATGTCCTTTGTCTTGTCCCCGGGGGCGCCGGCGATCGCCTCCTTAGGCAACCTGGTAGCCCCCACTCCCACCCCCACCCCCGCTCCCGGGAGGTCACCATATTGATGCCGAACTTAGTGTGGACACCCGATTGGCATAGCGCACTACAGCCCAGAACTGCTGGGCTCAAGCGATCCTCCAGCCTCAGCCTCCCATGTAGCTGGGACTACAGGTGCCACCGCTACGGCTGCTCGCCGCAGGGAGACCTGGAGGTCGCCGGCTCTTCCTCTGCCTCCGTTGCCGCGCGGGTCCGGTCCGGGGGCGGCAGGCGGGTGGCGGCCTGCGCCGGGCTCTCACTGCGGGCTGGGGCATCGGTGCCCGAGGCCGCCAGCAGCGTGGCCAGGCTGTGCCTCATGGGGCCCGGCGGCCAGCCCATGTAGGCCCCGGCTTCTCCGACCGGGCCTCGAGCTGCCCCAAGGACCCCTGGCCCCAGCGCGGGTAAGCGGGGAGCCAATCACAATGGCGGCAAGGCCCCGCGATGACTCGCCCTTTCAAAAACTAAATTAGGGAATTCACCCTGAATTACCAACTGAGGACTAGCTGAAGTGTAGACTTTTAACAAGGAAGGGCAGAAACTACCTTGAGTCTGGTGACAATGGTGGGGTTGTGAGAAAGGCTGGTCCAGCTCCCAGTGTTGGAAGGCCAAGGGAGAAAAGGAATATGTCATCTGCAGGGAGGTTTTCCCTAAGAGGAGCAAGGCCTGGTCCCCAGGTTGAGTTCCCCAATTCAATACATGAGAGGGAGAACAGCGGCCCAAGTAACATCCTGCTGAGAAAAGCAGTGGGCTTCTATCCACCAGGGATAGAAGGAGTCTGTTAGAGATATAGCCACTTAAAAAATAAATAAACAGAGCACAGGATTTTTTTTTTTTTTCATAGTCACTCTCCCCTGAGGGGTATCTGGGCTTGGAGACATTTTGGGGGGAGACATGGAGGAACAGCAACTGGAAGACCTGAGCTGTGCTCTTTCTCCCACCCCCAATACTGCACCAGCCATTTTTCCTGAGAGGCACAAGCCCCTTCAAGTAGCAACAGCCTAGGGAAAGGCAAATACCCTGCCCTTAGGGGTATACGTGACCCACCCTCAGGAGCCCTGCTTGCCCCACCCAGGATCTTACCCCTGCTGCAGAGGCCAAGCTTATGGTCTGGGAAGTCTCAGGGGGCCTACGTGACTGGTTTCAGAATGGGGCCACTTCCCCACTGGATTGCATACAAACAACTCCACCCTGTTGAGGTCAGGGAAACATCCCGGGGTCACAGACTCAGACCTGTGGCTCTAGGGAACACACCCACCACCTTTCCTCTAATCTGAATGGCATCTCATCCTCCTGATTCTGCCAAAAGCCCTTTCAGTAACAGCCTTTTCAGTAACAGCCTTTTCAGTGACTAATTATGACATGTGGCCAGCCAGAAGAGGCACCTGGAGGCAGAACCTGAGGTGCCCTGGGACATTTTATGACCTGTCCCTGAACCCTGTGTTGCTAACAAGCCAGCCCTAGAGAGCAGCTTGGCTCCTCTTGATTGCAGCTAAGCCCTGTGGAGGCAGCCACACACTGTGGGTCACTTAAAGTTTCAAACAGGTTGCTGTGAGCCAAACATAAAGAGCTTCTGACAGTGGCTAGCACCAAGGTACCTCCTGGGAGGCCCAGAAATTGCATACAAAGCAGTCAGCCTGGATCAACATAAAAGCAGGATCCAGAGGGTGCTCCCAGAAGGCACCAAATTCTACTGAGAAGATCTCCACTTCAATTGTTTTGACATTAGTTTGTTTCTTTTTAAAAATTTCATTGTCATTATTTTGTCTCTCTTTTTTCTTTTATTGATTTCAGAGAGAGGAAGGAAGGGAGAGAGAGAGAGAGAGAGAGAGAGAGAGAGAGAGAGAGAGAGAGAGAGATAATGAGAGAATCATTGAATCTTAAAGGCAGCAAGACAGAGACAGAAAGCTACATGCAAGGGAGTGCCCATTAGAGTCAACTCATTTCTCAACAGAAACATTTCAGCCCAGAAAGGATTGGCATGAAGTTATCAAAAGTAATGGAGCCCTGACCAGTTTGGCTCAGTGGCTAGAGTGTAGGCCTGTGGACTGAAGAGTCCCAGGTTCGATTCTGGTCAAGGGCATGTACCTTGGTTGCGGGCACATCCCCAGTAGGGGGTGTGCAGGAAGTAGCTGATCGATGTTTCTCTCTCATGGATGTTTCTAACTCTCTATCCCTCTCTCTTCCTCTCTGTAAAAAATCAATAAAATATATTTTAAAAAAAGTAATGGAAAGCAAGGACCTGTATCCAAGACTACTCTGTCCAGCAAGGCTATCATTTAAAACTGAAAGAAAAATAAAGAGCTTCTCAGACAAAATAAAAACCAGCAAACCAGCACTGCAGGAAATGTTAATAGGATCGTTGTAAGCAGAAGAAGAAATATAGAGAGAGGGACATGGGCATAAAGAAAAAATGACAATAAATAAATAGATATCAATAATAAATTTAAATGGATTAAATGTTCCAATCAAAAGATATAGGGTAGCTGAATGGGTAACAAAACATTACCCATATATATGCTGTCTGCAAAAGACCCAATTCAGAACAAAAGATTCATACAGACTGAAAGTTAAGGGATGGAAAAAATATTCCATGCAAAGGAAATAGCAACAAAAGAAACCTGGGGTAGCAATTACTCATATCTGGCAAAATAGACTTAAAAAAAAAGTCATAACAAGAGACAAAAACTAAAGGGATTAATACTAAAGGAATTAATCCACCAAGAAAATATGACCCTTCTAAACATATATGCACCCAATATAAGAGCACCTAAATAAATAAATAATAACTTGGTGGACTTTAAGGAGAGAGTGACAGCAATATATCACAGTAGCATGGCTTTAACACCCTGCTGACATCACTAGGTAGAACTTTCAGTCAAAATATCAACAAGGTAATAGTGACCTTAAATGACACACTAGATCAGATAGACTTAATTGACATCTACAGAACATTTCATCCCAAAGTGGTAGAATATTTACTCTTTCCAGTGCACATGGAGCATTCTCAAAGATAGACCACATCTTAGTACACAAAATAAGTCTTAATAAAGTCAAGAAGATGGAAATTATATCAAGCATCTCTTGTGACCACAGTGACATAAAATTAGAAATCAGCTACAGTAAAAAACTAAAAAATATTAAAACAAATGAAGGCTAAATAGCATGCTATTAAACAATGAATGGGTTGCAAATGAGATAAAGGAAAAAATAAGAAAACTTCCTGGAAACAAATGAAAATGAACAAGCAACATCCCCAAATCTAAAGAACACAGTGAAAGCATTCCTGAGAGGGAGATTCACAGCATTACAGGCCTACCTCAAGAAACAAGAAAAAGCTCAAGTAAACAATATAACCCTATAACTAAAAGAATTAGAAAGAGAAAAACAAAAAAAAAATCCCACAGCAGGTAGAAGGAAGGAAATACTAAAGATCCAAGTAGAAATAAATGACATAGAGATTAAAAAATCAATACAAAAGATCATTTAAACCAAGAGCAGGTTCCTTGAAAAAATAAAAATCATTGATGTACCATTAGCCATACTCATTAAGAAACAGAGAGAGGACCCATATATATTTATCAGAAATGAAAGAGATGAAAAACAACTGTCATCACAGACATGCAAAGGATTGTTAGAAAATGCTATGCCAACAAATTGGATAACCTGGGCAAAAGGGACAAATTTCTAGAAACATAACATCTTCCAAAGCTCAATCAGTAAGAATCAGAAAACCTGAATAAACTGATAACATCTAATGAAATTGAAACAGTAATAAAAATAAATTAAATTTTAAAAAACTCCCAACACACAAAATTCCTGGGCCAGATGATTTCACAAGTAAGTTTTATCAAACATTCAAACAATTAACACCTACCTTCCTCAAAATATTCTTAAAAATTCAAGAGTAGCCCTGACCAGTTTGGCTCAGTGGATGGAGCATTGGCCTACGGACTGAAGGGTCCCAGGTTCGATTCCGGTCAGGGGCATGTACCTTGGTTGCGGGCACATCCCCAGTAGGAGGTGTGCAGGAGGCAGCTGATTGATGTTTCTCTCTCATTGATGTTTCTGACTCTCTATCCTTCTCCCTTCCTCTCTGTAAAAAATCAATAAAGTATATTAAAAAAAATTCAAGAGTAGGGAAAACTTTTAAGATCCTTTTACGAGACCAGAATTATCCCAATTCCAAAACCAGATAAAGACACTACAAAGATTGAAAATTACAGGCCAATATCCCTGATGAACATAGATGCTAAAATCCTCAACACAATATTAGCAAATGAGATCTAACAATACATGAAAAAAATTATACACTATGACCAAGTGGGATTTATCCCAGGGATGTAAGGCTTGTACAATATTCGCAAATCAATAAACATGATACATCACATAAACAAAATGAAGGATGAAAATCATTTGATCATATCAACAGAAGCAGAAAAAGCATTTGGCAAAATCCACATCCTTTCAAGATAAAACTCTCAGTCTAGTGGGAATAGAGGGATCATACCTCAATATAATAAAGGCCATATATGACAAACCTATAACGAACATCGTATTCAATGGACCAAAACAGTGTTTTTCTTAAGATCTGGAAAAAGATAGGGATGTCCACTTTCACCTCTCTTATTCAACATAGTACTGGAAATTGTAGCCATAGTGATCAGACAAGAAGGGAAAAAAAGGCATCTAAATTGGAAAAGAGGAAGTAAAACTTTCATTATTTGCAGGTGACATGATATTGTACATAGAAAATCCTGGAAACTCTACCAAAAAACTACTAGATTTAGTAAATGAATTGGAAAAGGTAGCAGGATACAAAATTAACATCTGGAAATTGATGGCATTTTTATACACCAATAGTGAACTCTCAGAAAGAGAAACCTAAAAAAAAAAAAAACACACAAAACATCTCATTTACCATTGCTGCTGGAAGCTGGTCCACCCTTGCTGAACAACAACAACAAAAATAATTTACATGCCTGGGAATAAATTTAACCAAGGAGGTAAAAGATCTGTACTTGGAAAACTATAGGACATTGAAAAAGAAAACAGAGGAAGATACAACCAAGTGGAAGCATAAACTTTGTTTATAGATTGGAAGAATTAACATTATTAAAATGTCCACACTACCTATGGCAACCTACAGATTCAATGCAATCCCCATTACAATTCCAACAACATATTTCACAGATCTAGAACAATATTCCAAAAATTTATATGGCGGCAAAAAGACCCCAAATAGCCAAAGAAATCTTGAGAAAGAAGAACAAAGTTAGAGGGATTACAATACCAGGTGTCAAAGTATACTATAGAGCCATTGTAATACAAACAGCCTGGTATTGGCACAAGAACAGGCATATAGACCAATGAAACAGTAGAGATACCCCAGAAATTGGACCACACCAATATGGTCAATTATTATCTGACAAAGGAGGCAATAACATACAATGGATTAAACATAGTCTCTTTAATAAGTTGGGAAAATTGAACAGGTATATACAAAAATATGAAACCAACTTATACCATACACAAGAATAAACTCAGGATGGATAAAAGACTTAAATGTAAGTTGTGAAACAATAAAAATCTTAGAAGAAAACATAGTCAGTAAAATCATAGACATCTCATGTAGCAGTATTTTCAGTGATACATTTCCTAGGGCCAGAGAAACAGAAAAAATAAATAAACAAATGAGACTACATTGAACTAAAAAAAAGCTTCTACACAGGAAAATGAACCAGCATCAAAATGAAAAAGGAACCCACTGTATGGGAGAGCATGTTTGCCAATGATAAATCTGATAAGGGGTTAATTTCCAAAATATACAAAGTGGTCCTTCAACTCAATACCAGGAAGACAAACAATACAATTAAAAATGGGCAAAGGACCTGGATAGACACTTCTCCAAAGAGGACATACAGATGGCCAATAGACATATGATAAATGCTCAATGTTACTAATCATCAGAGAGATGCAAATTACAATTACAATGTGGTATTACCTCATACATACACACCAGAATGTCTACCATCAATAATTCAACAGACAACAAGTGGTGGAAAGAATGTGGAGGAAAGGGAACTCTAGTACACTGCTAGGAATGCAGACTGGTATAGCGACTGTGGAAAACAGTATGGACTTTCCTCAAATATTAAAGTGGAATTGCCATTTGACGCAGCTATTCCACTTCTTTGAATATATCCTAAGAACCCCAAAACATCACTCAGAAAAAAATGTACCCACCCTGCCTGATGTTCATAGCAGGGTTATTTACAATAGCTAAGATCTAGAAACAGCCCAAGTTCCCATCAGTAGATGAGTGGACAAAAAAAGCTGGTTTACATTTACACAATGGAATACTTACTATGTGGCTATAAAAAAGAAGGATCTCTTACCCTTTGAGACAACATAGATGGACCTGGAGATTATTATGCTTAGCAAAATAAGCCAGTCAGAGAAAGACAAACATCACATGATCTCACTTATATGTGGAACCAATGAACAAAATAAACTGATGAGAAACATATATATAGAGACATGGATACATGGAAGAGAATGACAGATCTCAGAGGGGAGGGGATTAAAGGGAATGGAGATTAACCAAATAACATATATGCATATAGGGTTAGACAATGGACACACACAATATAGTGTGGGAAAGGCCTGGCATTGTGCAGGGGTTGGGTGGAGTGGGATGAGGGAGGGGAAAATGGAAGACATCTGTAGTATTGTCAACAACAAATAAAAGAAACAAAAAATGTCTAAAAATCTATGTAATAAAAGCCTAAGCAACCATTATGGTGGATTGACCAGAACGATGGTCACTGGTTGATGCACACTGACCACCAGGGGACAGATGTTTAACACAGGAGCTGCCCCCTGGAGGTCAGTGCACTCCCACAGGGAGAACACCGCTCAGCCAGAAGCTGGGCTCAAGGCTGGCGAGCACAGCTTCGGTGGCGGGAGCCTCTCTCACCTCCACGGTAGCGCTAAGGAACAATGAGCCAAGCAGTAAGGAGTGAGGGGTCCTGGACTGCGAGAGGATACAGGCCAGGCTGAGGGAACTGCCCCCCTCAAAGTGCATGCATTTCATGCACCGGGTCTCTAGTAAATAAATAAAACATGCACACCCCTTTCTTTCCTTTTGTGATAACATTCCTTCTACATTTCAAAATTTTACTGGAAAGGGGTCAGATCCAGAGCAGGTTTGCATAAGGTCAGCCAGTAGTGTGTGTGTTCTTAACTGCATGCAGGAAAGATTTCACAACGGGATTCCAGGTGATTTTAAGAGTATGTTTGTTAAAGCTGGGGACAATTAAACAAGGAAGGGCCTAGGATAGAAGAAGCAACAGGAGAGAGACTAGGCAAGGTTGCTTAGCAACATAATGGAAAAGAAGTGAGTCTAGCCCCAGCTGGTTTGGCTCAGTAAATAGAGCATTGGCCTGTGGACTGAAGGCTCCCAGGTTCAATTCCAGCCAAGGTCACATGCCCGGGTTGTGGGCTCGATCCCCAGTAGGGAAAAAGCAGGAGGCAGCTGATCAATGATTCTCTCTCATCATTGATGTTTCTATCTCTCTCTCTCTCCCTCTCCCTTCTTCTCTGAAAGCAATACAAATAAAAAATAAAAAAGTGAATCTAGGCAGGGCTGTTGTTAGGTTACTGTAAAATCATAGGAAATGGGATTTGGGGAGAGGTTCAGGAAGTTGGCCTAGGATGAGCTGCTGCTGCCCATTGCTCCCCTGGTTGCCAGTCTCATGGGGACCCCTTAGAGTTTAGGAGAAAGAAAATTCACTTGAAATGGTAATTCAAACAGGCGTGCTTCAAGGAGAATGCGTGCTGGCTCCCTTGACTTAAAAAGTTTTTTCTGCTTTCCAAAGGTGGGCATTTGAAGAAAGGTCTTAGGGGACACCTCAAGAAAATATTTATCAGCTTTTCCAGGAGTGCCCTTTCAGGGTTGTGGTCTCCATTGTTTAGTTATCACCAGGGCAAAAGGTCTAAACCACATAACTAGCAATATGCTAGGGGAGAAAGGTTACCCTGAAGGCAAGCTCCAGCACCAGTTTTGCCCATTGCAAGTCACTTGGGGCTTTCCATCCTGGTGACTTGTAGCTGGCTGTAAATTGCTCAGCCAGTTTGTTCAGCTATCTGTCTCAGATGCACCATTCTACTTGTCAATGAGTATTCCTAGCTTGTAACTAATCTACCTTGAAAGGAGAAACCCTTAAAAGCATATGATTGATAATATAAATCTTATCATATACACCTTTAGCAATTATTAACAATTAGACTTTATATACAAGGTTAGAGAAAATCCCAAAGAACAAGTATAATTATTACTATGACTAATATTAGCAGACAGGTGAAGAGAATCCTATATAATAAAAGGCTAATATGCAAATAGACAGAATGGCAAAACAACCAAACAACCAGTTACTATGACATGCACTGACAACCAGGGGGTGCATGCAGAACATGGCAGACGTCGGCTGTGGCAGGATAGTGGAGCAGGTGAGCGGGGATGCCAGACCAAGGCAGGGTGTCGGTCGCTGTCATAGGGGTCAGCCTCTGGTGGTTACTGAAAATTCTTTGCTCCTGCATGCCATGGTCCTGCCTGGCACTCACACCTGCTGCTGGCGCTGGCCCTGCTCACACCCACTGCTGGTGCTAGAGCTGCCGTTGGCACCCAGTGCCAGCCCCGATCACTCAGCACTGGCAGTGGGTGCAAGCAGCAGCTGCCAGCTCTGATCGCCCCTCAGGACTTCTCCACCTCCACCTGCTCCTGAGGGGTGATCAGGGCTGGCAGCCACCTCTCACACCCGCTGCCAGAACCAAAGGCACCACTCACACCTGCTGCTGGTACCTGGCATCAGTCCCTATCACCCCTGAGGGCTTCTCCACCACCCCTTCTCCTGAGGGGTGATCAGGGCATCAGCCACCACTCACACCCACTGCTGGCGCTAACCCAATCACTCTGCACCATCAGCGGGTGCAAGTGGGGCTGGCACCATCAGTGCATTGAAGCAGCGGTGGTGGGAGCAGGGCTGCCAGCAGACAGAGAACCTGTGACTGCGGTAGGAGAGGCCATGCAAGGGTGTGGAGGATGGGCTGAGACCTACCCCTGTGTCCACCACAGCCTCTCAGCCCACAGTTCCTTTCAAGGTGCATGAATTCATGCACTGGGCCCCTAGTTACACTAATAAAATTCAACATCAATTTGTAGGTATGTAGGCTTTGTCAATGTCTATTCCTGATGTCAGCATCTCCTTAGTCTTATGAAATCTTTGGCCCTAACTGATTTGGTTCAGTGGATAGAGCATCGGCCTGCAGATTGAGGGGTCCCAGGTTTGATTCCAGTCAAGAGCATGTACCTTGGTTGTGGGCATATCCCCAGGAGGGAGTGTGCAGGAGGCAGCTGATCGATATTTCTCTCTCATCGATGTTTCTAACTCTTTATCCCTCTCCCTTCCTCTCTGTAACAAGAAAGAAAGAAAGAAAGAAAGAAAGAAAGAAAGAAAGAAAGAAAGAAAGAAAGAAAGAAAGAAAGAAGGAAGGAAGGAAGGAAGGAAGGAAGGAAGGAAGGAAGGAAGGAAGGAAGGAAGGAAGGAAGAAAGGAAGGAAGGAAGGAAGGGAGGGAGGGAGGGAGGAAGGAAGAAAGAAAGAAAGAAAGAAAGAAAGAAAGAAAGAAAGAAAGAAAGAGAGAAAGAAAGAAAGAAAGAAAGAAAAATCTTTGTTAGCTGTAATTGTAGGAAGTGTTAGAGACAGGAGTAGATGACCATTTGTGGTTGGGCACCTAATACAGTCTCTTCCAATGATGTTGGATAGAGTCTAATTGATGTCTTTCCAATGGACAAATTGAGTTGTGGTTCTTAGAGGGCACTTGTGAAATAATTGTCACGAATTTATTGTCCCTATAAGCTGGTTAATAACCTCTTAATAATAATGCAGAATGTCTCTTTATAGTAAGGTTGATTCATACGCTCCTTTGCCTAGATGCACAGGGTGACCAGTGACTATTAAATTAGGAGAAAATGAATGTTTTTACCAAAGAAAGTAGATTCAGTTTGAGGGGAATGATAAGGAAAGCTTTAGGCCAAGGAAGATTAAAAGCTTTTGAAAATTTACCTAGTTGAGTTTTAACTGTACCACCTGTATGTTCCACCAATCCAGAGAACTGGGATAATAGGCACAATAATAACACTGTAGAATGTGCCAAATATTCAAAATGGATTGCATTATTTACCCAGTAAAATGAGTCTCTCAGTCACTGTAACTCACATGGAATTCCCCAATTGGGATTAAATTTTCCCAGAAATAATTTATCATCATTAAAGCTGTTATTCTCCTTAACCCAGTGACAAAACAAGCAAGTCATAACTTACCTATATTTGTATTTGTGAGATGCTGGACTTGGGAATAAAATTTAATTACCATACCTTAAATGATTCTAAAAGAAATGGGAATATCGTCGGCACCCATGGGATGATTTTCCAGGGTTATATTTGGATAGATAGAACATCTGCTATACACTTTACATGCTCTAGTAGGAGGAGATTTCCAGTAATAGTGCCCAATTCATGAAATCATTTTTAGGACCCCAATGTCTTAGCTCATGCACATGCTAAAGTATAAGCAATTGAGTCCCTATATAAAATATTGGTTTCTGATTGGGACCATATCTGCTTGTCTGGGTCAAAGATCCCTACTTGTTTCCACATCCTCTTTTCTTCTTCTGCAGCTGTCCCTTGACCTGTAAAATAGTCTTTTACTAATTTAGTAGGAAGCAAGGAGCATTCTCAGGTGTAGAATATTTGGTTGTTTAATGTTGCTTGTCTAGCTGCAGCAACAGCTAAAAGATTTCCTTTTGCTTTCTTTTATGGTGGCAGCTTTAGAATGTTCTGGAATTTTGATAATTGCCCGTTGTTTTGATTTCTGTATGATATCTAATAATTCTTCAACATCTTTTCTATTTTTCATGCACTGCCTTGAGATAGCTCAGAAGCCTCGCTGCTTCCACAACATTCTAGAGTTGTGAGCTACACCAAGGGCATAACTACTGTTAGTGCAAATATTGGCTATTTTATTTTTGGCTGATTGGCAAGCCTGAGTTAGAACAATTAATTCAGCTTGTTGGGCAAATCCTATTCAAGTAAATAAAAACCTTCAATTACGTCTACCATGGAACTTATTGCATATCCAACTCAATAACACTCCTGTTCATCTTTTAAAAATTCACTTATAAACTAAATTAAGTCAGCATTATCTAGGAGTTTCTTGTAAATCCTTCTTAGGAATTACTGTAGAAGGTGGTCACTAGGCAAAATGCAATTGTGGATGTCTTCATCTTTCAAAAAAAGGTAGCAAAGTTGCTGGGTTAAGACTGGTACATTGAGTTAAATAACAGTAGGTACGGAAAGCAACAGCCAATCAACTGACAGAAGTGTTGAGTGTGATGAGAATTCAGTGACGATTTAACAGAATAATAAACATGATTAAAGGAGAGCCCATACTGTCTTTTCTGTTTGCATAATATGTCTCTAGCAGAGATAGCTGTCATGCAGAGAGGGAGCCATGTGGCTATTAAGTCTAATATCTGACTCTAATATCCTAAAGATCTATGATGATCTCTATGTTTTTTAGTTAAAACTTCTTAAATATTTATTTTTACTTTTATGTATAAAAAGAACCTTCAGATAATTCTTTAGAGATTTTACAGCTTGTTTCCCTTTTGCATTCCACTGAATTGGAACAGGTCAATTTGATTTTAATAAGACATATAGAGGCTGTGACATTAATGAAAAAAATGGAACCTAATTGTGACAATATCCAGTCAAATTCAGAAATCCTCTAAGCTGCTTTCTTAATTTTAGAAGAGGAAAAGATAGGATACCTCTAAGTCTTTTAGGATTAATCAGTAGGCCATCTTTAGATAAGAGATAGCCAAGTCAGCGGTTCTCAACCTGTGGGTCGCGACCCCTTTGGGGGTCGAACGACCCTTTCACAGGGGTCGCCTAAGACAGTGGTCAGCAAACTCATTAGTCAACAGAGCCAAATATCAACAGTACAACGATTGAAATTTCTTTTGAGAGCCAAATTTTTTAAACTTAAACTATATAGGTAGGTACATTGTTATTGAGCCACACTCAAGGGGCCAAAGAGCTGCATGAGAGCCGCAATTTGCCGACCACGGGTAAGACCATCAGAAAACACATATATAATTATATATTGTTTACAGTAGCAAAATTACAGTTATGAAGTAGCAATGAAAATAATTTTATGGTTGGGAGTCACCATGACATGAGGAACTGTATTAAAGGGTTGCGGCATTAGGAAGGTTGAGAACCACTGCTTAAGTTCTTTTGTAGATAACTGTTATAAAGGTAAGTTGTGTCCTTTTGGGAGTCTAGTAATGTTCTAGAGTATAAAAGTGAAACACTCACATATTAGATTAGAGTGGAATCTCTAGGAAAGTTAACACTATTTAAATCCGCTTTTAATATCTGAGAGAAATAGGTGGGACTTTGTATATCCCTGGGGCATGGCAGTCCAAGTACATTGGACATCTTCCTGGTAAAGGCACAGTGCTTTTGATTGTCTGTTTCTACTGGAATGCTGAATAAGGTACCACATAAATCTATTACTGGAAAATATTGGCAGTCCACAGGAATGGATGATAATAAGTTATGTGGGTTTGGAACCTCAGGATCACCATCCTTTTCCATTTTGTTTCTTTATTGGAAAAATTGGAGAATTACAAAAGGTTGTACATGGAATTGTATGTTCCCTCTTTAAATAATCTTGTATAATGTGCTTAAATCCAGCTAGTGCATCAGGTCTTAAATGATATTGGTGAATATTAAAAAGAGGCCAAGTATTATCCATAGTTATTTTGTTAGGAATGGCTGACTTGATCTTGCCAATATCTGTACTTGAAAGGGCTCATAATTTTACTGGAACATACTGCAACAAATGTTCAGTCTCAAGGTTATTTTCTTCCTGTGGAAGTTCCTTTAAAATAATTATTTTTCCACTTGGTTCATTATTGTATTTATTTAGTTCTAAATATGTTTCACCCTTTTGGGAAAAAGATATGTTGTTGTCATGGGTTTAAAGATAATCTCCCTATCAAGTGAATTAAGACCTATTTGTCCAGGAAAAATATATGTTGCCCCAAAACATTTCCTAGTATAAAGGAGACAGGTTCTGATTTAAAAACAGGCATTTTTTTATTACATATTTCTACCATTTGTACAGAGAAGGTGACTTAGTTGGGTATCTATCCTATATAATAAAAGGCTAATATGCAAATAGACAGAACAGTGGAACAATGGGTCTCTGACACACACTGACACTAGGGGGAAGATGATTAATGCAGGATCTGCCCCTTGGTAGTCAGGGGACTCCCATAGGGGGAAGGCCGCTCAGTCAGAAGCCAGGATCATGGCTGGTGAGCGCAGCAGCAGTGGCGGACCCTCCCCTGCTTCCGCAGCAGCGCTAAGGATGTCCGACTGCCAGTGCAGGCCCATTCTCCACAGAGCGCAGGCCTAAGCTGGCAGTCAGACATCCCCTGAGGGCTCCCAGACTGTGAGAGGGCACAGGCCTGGCTGAGGGACCCCCCACCCCAGAGTGCATGAATTTCATGCACCAAGCCTCTAGTATATATATAAAAGCCTAAGTGAATGGTCAACCGAATGACTGGATGACCAAACAACCAGTCAACCAGTTGCTATGATGCACACTGACCACCAGGGGGCAGACACTCAATGCAGGAACTGCTCCCTGGTGGTCAGTGCACTCCCACAGCAGAAGCACCGCTCAGCTAACTGATGGGCTCCAGACGCCGGGCTCATGGCTGGCTCAAACCTCTCCTGATTGGGACTGACTGGGCACAAGCCTGAGCAGGTGCATCGGGGCTGGGATGAGCAGGAGTGGCTCAGCACCAGGCTCAGGCTCCTCCCCGGACACCTGCTGCTTTGAGCACTACTACATCCTTGAGGAATGTAGGACTGTTGGTTTTGGCCCAATCCCTGCTGGCCTGCAGGGATCGGGCCAAAACCAGCCATCTGATATCCCTCAAGGGGTCCCGGATTGTGAGAGGGCACAGGCCAGGCTGAGGGACTCCACTGGTGCATGAATTCATGCACTGGGCCTCTAATTGTTAATAACAGACAAAGTAGTCCCAGTATCTATAAGGGCCTTAGTACTTTTCCCTTTTATAGTAATTTCAATTTATTTTAAACTATTAGTAAGAAGAAGGGGAAATGCCCTAATAGTCCTGGAGCAACCATATGTTGCTTCTGTTTCTTTTCTCTTTATAAATTTCATTTCAGTTTTCTTAAGGTGAACAGACTCCTCTATAGGAATTTCCCAATGAACATTTTTTAATAATTCTATTGCTTTTTTCCAAGAAACCAGGAGGTATAATAATTGGCATAGGTCAGAATATCCATGATCACATATCCTAACAGTTAAATTAAATTCCGTTGTGAACCTATCAGGGTCTTGGGGAAAAAAAAAAAATCTGGGAAACATTTAGTTAGATTCCTTAATTCTGTTTTAGTCCAAGAAATCTATACTAATAAAAGGGTAATATGCAAATTAGCCATCACTCCACGACAAAGATGGCAGCACCAGCGGAGCCATGAAGCCAGCTGGAGTGGGCAGAATGCTTGGCTTCCTTCAGGTGGGATGCTTGGCTTCCTTTGTTGCACCAGCCACAAAAGAAACCAAGCCTCCGGCAAGCCCCAGCCGGCCGCCAAGGGCTGGCCTCTGGGCAGCAGCCATGGAGCTGGCCAGAGTGGGTGGGAGACAGCTCCAGAGTGAAGGTGGGAGGTGACTCCAGCCCAGAGCGAAGGCCCAGGTTCCGGGTGCCAGAGGGAAGCCAGTGCCGGCAGCCAGGTGAAGGAAGGTCTATTCTTGCACGAATCTTCATGCATTGGGCCTCTAGTATATATATAATCACTGATTTCCCTCTGCCTGAGACTTACTTTTCCCTGAAGAGAGCTGCTAGGATTCCTAGATTACCCTTGTCTGAATTTCTGTTCTTATTTTCCTTTAGGTCAGTAGGCATTTGAATGGAAAAGATAAAGAGGGAAACATAAGGGGAAGGAAGAAGTGAGGGGTAGGGAAAGTCCTCATAAGAAAGCTCAGATATCAAAAAAGATAGTGAAGAAACTGTAGAAAAGGAAGGAATTGTGTGTTAGCATTTATTAACATTACAAACTTTCTTTAGTTCAGAGACAGTCTCTAAAAGTTGTTATTACTACTTTAAAACAAACAACAACAAAAACACCTACTTGTGCTCCTCCTAAAAGTTTCCAATTTCCAATAGGTTTCCCATTCATTAAGTTAAATTTTAGAAATTCCTTTTTTTCCTAATTATGCATGCAAAAAATTAATTCATTGTGTTATGGGTTCAATCAGTGAGATAGACCACCGACTCAGAATTTAAATTTAAGAGCCTTTATTAAGCTGGCCAGCTGACTACAGCACATCCCTTCTCGCAGGGAGCCTCGTACTGCAGTAGTGACCAAGGGTATAGCAAAGCTTTTATTTGCAACAACTACAAAGCATTTCATTAGCTGTTCCTAGAACTGGCAGGGTAAAAAGTTCACAAAAAGTTCACAAGTACAAATGGGAGGAAAACAGGGTTACACCTGGCTGGGTTTAATCATAATACATTGTTTTTCTAAGACAATTAGTAATTTTTCTATGCCACGGTCCCTGCCCCTAGCACATTCCCTACTGGTCCATGTTCAATGGGATGATTTATAAGATCAAAATAACTTTTCTATTGTTAAGCCAAACAGCAGGGTTAAAGTGAAACTACAGTTTCCACCTGAGATGATTGCTACTATACTTCAGTTGTTAAAAAGGTTCCATTTTGTCCATCATAAATTGATATCACTTCTAATTAAATCTTCACATTTCTGCATGTCCTTGCAAGTAAATACTTCCTATTTATTATGTATCTGCAGGAGTATTGATGGGGGCTAGGGCTGGGAGTTTTCAGCTTTGGAGGCATAATTTCCCATGTTTATCTTAGTTTTCTTTGGGTATCTGCAGAATCTAAACAAATTTCTAGGAATATTGTGTGGTGCGATAAAATGGGTTGAGCTGCAAGAAGCTGTTGCCTTCTGAGTCACATAAAAACTTCTTAAACATCTCGCTTTCTCCCTCCGGCTGTCTAACATAGCTGTGAGAACTCAGAACACTAGGTAATTAACCTTTGTGTGTGTGTGTTTAATTACAGTTGAGTTGAAATTCTCTTCAGGGCTTATGCATGTCATGAGGGATGCCCTCTGACCCTTCCACAGAGGCTCTTAGTCACCTAAGAATACCAAAGATTTCAGCTGGAGGCAGGAAGTGCCCTTATCTTTGCTGGAGGCAGAAAGTACCCTAATCTTTGGAGCCAAATGAGGTCAGGTTCTCATTTAACAAAAGGTTTTGTTCAGATTCTCAGAAAGCAATTTCAATTGAAAGCTAAAGTTAAAAACCAGCCACCCATTTTACTTCTGTCCTGAGTTTTCAACTCTTATCTTAATCCTGGGTCCTCTCAACCCTTAAGTATTAGTTTCACATTGAGAAGTGTATATATTTAGTATATATATATATATATATATATATATATATATATATATATATATATAATAAAAATTAAGACAGGCCTTTTACCTTAAAACAGGGATGTCCAAAATTCCAAGAAAAATTCACCCAAGCTCACCCTATGGAAAGTGAGGAGCTGGTTTGGCAAAATGGGCCCCGGCTGGTACCTAGCACAGGTGTGGGTCTTCAAGGGGGTTCTGGGTAAGCTTCTCTGGAGCCCTGCCAGACTACTCTATGCAAATGTTAAAATAAGAAACATTTAAACCTGTAGAGAATTCTTATGAGTTAAGTTGAGCCTGTCAATGTAACAAACATTCAAACTTGCAGATAATTTTTATGAGTTTGAGTCAAACTGATGACAATTGCAGAGAAGCAAAATCTCAATGGAATGAGGAAATGGTCCAGAGAATGACAGTTTTATATATTTTAATAAAGGTAGAAGACATAAGTGGGTATGTTGTATCACAAATCAGCGAGCTGGACAAGACACCTTAATCAGCCAATTAATTAGGAGTCATCTTTATTGAGCACAGGTTCAGAGCAGATTATCTTTGTCAAAATCTGAACACCCAAAGGAGGAAGTATTCTCTTTTTATATCTTTTTTAGGTCCTTGTGTAAGTTATTTTTACAGACAATTTGTAACCTTGAGTACATATCTATATAGACACCTGTAACCTTTGATGAACAAACACTTGGCATGAGAATATGGGAATTATTATCAGTATCAGTGTATCAGCCCCTTTAGATGGCTAGTTTGCAAGGTCAGATAGTTAATTTGATCTTTTCTACGATTCAAGCTAAAAACAAAGTTATTTTACAGTCTAAAAATAACAGAGTTGACCTAAAGAATAAGAGACTAAGAATAACAGAGTAGTTCAAACAGCAGTTTCAAACATCAGTTTTTCCAAAGGAGGGATTACTATGCTTCAGGTACAAGAAATCCATTGGTGATAGATTAGGGCGGCGGGAGAAAGCAAAGCAGGAAAACTTCTGTGCTTAGATACAAAGTAAAATGATAGGCACACACTACTTTTACATAGAAGAATACAGGATAGTTAACAGTCAACAATTAACATGATAACAATTATAATGCGATTTGTGGTGCCCACTCTTGTGCAGTGCCTATGCTTTGAGGGGTCCAGAAAAAGGAAATTACTTTGACATTGCAAAGGTATGTTAGTGTAGATACAAAAAGACAGTAGACAGGCTCAATTAAGGTAAATATTGACTTATATCGGGGAATGTTCTAGCCTAGGACATGACTATCCATCATAAACTGCTATTAGTTAAAACATTTTCATTTCAGACCATCCTACGTGGTTACTTTAGCTCTTTGAGTGTGTAAGGTTGCCACACAGGCCTGCCTTGAACTTGTCAGGTTTAATATGTGGCCTTTTTTTTATACACACATCCCCCTTTTGGTCATAAATCAATCCAAAAAATGCATTGATGTCTAACCTTTTGGTTGGATAACCAAAAGAAAGCTCATTCCTAGAAAGTCTCAGAGTTAGTGTTTGTCTTGCTGAACAGGGTGGACTGCTGGGGATGGTTCAAGACCATAACCTTAGATGGCATTCATGGTGATATTATTATTATTATTATTCAAAAGAAAAAGGCAGGCGAATGGAAGGGAGTCAGATCCTATATATCCTTGTTAAAAATATTCTGGATTATTCCTAATCTTTGAGCTATCATGGTCCAAGTATTTTGCCAGACTCACTTTTCTATATTCTACATGTAACATTTACTTATCGTTTGAGGGTACACCATTCACCTTTTCAGTTTTCATAATTTGACCATGAGATAAGTTCCTACTTACAATGGCATATCTATTTCTCATTGGAAGCCCTCAGGTGCTGTTATAAATTTGAGTCCCACTAGTTGTGCAACTAGAAGCTATAACATTAAGTTTTAATTGAGGCCAAGGCTATAAGAACACAATCCTGCAAATTACAATTACTATCTAAAATTCCAGAGGCCAGGAGAACAGCATGAGTTTCATAAATAAATTTCCTATGCCTCAGCAGCAGTTATAGAGGGCCATGTTTTTATAGCCATATCAGCTTCTATCTGAATTAATATAGTTAGTAGTGTTTGTTGGGTTAGAGTATAAGCACATTCCCATAATTGGGTTCTAGCATTTATATGTAAAATTCCACATTATGAGTGAGATCATGTGGTACTTATTTTTCTCTGTCTGCCTTATTTTGCTTAGCATAATACTCTCCAGGTCCATCCATGCTGCCGGGAATGGTAAGAGTTCTTTCTTTTTTATTGCCGCATAGTATTCCATTGTGTAAATGTATCACAGTTTTTTTGGTTTTTTTTATTCACTCATCTGCTGATGGGAACTTAGGCTGCTTCCAAATCTTAGCTATTATAAATTGCCCCTCTCTATGTCCACCTCTGATTACCCACAATCCAGCTCTGGCCAGGTCTCTAAGGCTTTCAGTCAAATACCCCAGAGACCACAAGGTACAGGAAAGGAAACAGAACCAGAGAAGAAATTTGTTTCCCATTTCCCAGGTTCTGATTGTTGACTGTCTAAGGACGGGTACACAGAGCTTGTAAACACAATAAAGAATGAGGACCTTAATGTCTGGCCTGAACTGCAGGTCACAAGGGCCAAAAACAAGTCATCCAACTGCAAGCCTGTGGGTGGCTGACGTGACAGGGAACTGCATGTTTACTGGAATTGTTGAGTTTTATGACAGACTATCTTTCAAAATCTCTGTCATCATCTTCCTTGAAAATGCAAGAAAAAATAAATGTAGAATGAGAGCACTGATAACGGTCACTAAAAAGATTAGCTTTTTCATGCCTGCACGTCTTCTCAGATTCTGGGACAAAGGCTGCTCTGAGGCAACCTGAGGTCCCACATGAATCTGAACTGTCAGGTCGTCTCCTGCTACAGATGCCAACTCGGGAGTGAGAGAGGAAGATTGGAAATGTTTATCTGGAGGATTGTAGACAGATAAGAAAATAAATTGGAAGGTTTGAAAATACAGTATGGATTGATACTGTGAGCAAGATGACAGGATCAGCTAATTACAGGTAGGTGATGTCAAAGTAAAACATGCATTGGATGAATTTAAAGAGGCAAGAAAGACTCTATTCAATACCATGCAACAGGGCAGTGAGTCTGAACTCAGCAGCCCTGAAATAAGAGGCTGGGGTAATTTTAAGAAAAGAGGGAATCATAGTCTGTGTTTGCTACTTGGATTTACAAAAAAAAGTAAAGTGAAACTTCATATGGAATCCTGATAGAAGGTCCCTTTACAGCTTGGTTGTAAAGGTTCTCACCCAAGTTTGGCTCCTACCTTCCCACAAAGACTTGGACACAAAGACACGAGAAAAAATAAATGCCAAAGCAATGAGTCCAAACCCTTTGACAGATATTATCTGAGTCATAACACTCGTAAAGATCTTTTGAGGAGACTTATGTATATTTCAAAATGAAAGAGAAAGAATCTGTAATTACTAATTACAATTAAATTTCTAAAAGAAATGACCTAAAAAAAATGGAGGTCAGAGACCTGTAGTCGGGAAGAACCTGGGTTAAAATTAGTAACTCTGAGGGAATACTAAGTGTTCAGGGTCATAACAAAATTGCCCTCTGCACAGTGGAGGGAAACACAACTAAATCCTTTCAGCCCAGACCCAGTCTTACCTCCATCAGCCCCTGTAATTCGTAAAGAGGTGCATGTTCCCAGCCATTTATAAACAAGAGTAAAATAGCTGAGAGTCCCTGAACAGGGCCAGGATCTGATCTCCCAGAAGGCTGTGCTTCTGGAGTTTTCCATGGAGATGTTACATTTCTCTCTACAGTCACTTTCCCTTTGATCAAAGGACTTCTCCAAGGGAGAAGAGTTCTATTGTATCTACATCATGGCTGATGTCACTGGATTGGCCTGATTAATGACTAAGTGCAGAGGAACTGACATTCACCTCATAGTTTGCTCTGTTGCAGGTGTTTCTATGAAACCTAAGATGGGAGTTTTAACAGCCTCTTGAGGCTAGGAAGCCTCACCTTCACACTTTACCTGCAGTCTCTCTAGCTTTGGGAGATGCCCTCTTCCCCAAGAGATTCCAAAATACCCCTCAGGAGAAACTTAGCTCCATAAAGAGTAAAGTCATTTCTAATTCTCATAGAGAGAGATGCGGAATTTGGCACCCCGCATCCCTCCCTGATTGACCACTGTGATTCCAAGCCAGCGAGGGCTGCCTTCAGGCTGCAGCTCCGTGCTGGGCAGGGGCACCCAGGGGTTCAGGAATGCAGTGCGAGGGGCAGCACAATGGCACAATGTGGGGCGGGGGGGGGGGGCTGTGTTTACATTGCCAAGTTCCCCACTTCTGCCCTGGCCTGCGCATCCCTCCTCCTTCCCCTCAGAGGCCCAGCTCCTGCCTACATGCTTGCTGGGTAGGCCCAACTGCACTGGGGAGTGAGCCATGGCGATCGGGATGGCCACTTCCTGGGATGCGACGGCCGGACCACGGCAATTCATGAGGGCGATGAGGCCCCATGGGGCATGTGCAGCCCTCGGCGGGGGTGGCCGGCCAAGCGGAGTCTGGCTTCAGTGGGGCCAGTGGGAGCCCAAGGCCACCCCAACCCCCACAGGTCCTGGTGGACGGTGGCTCAGTGGAGAGCGGTGTCTCCATGCATGGTGCCCAGGGGCGGCTGTGAGCTGCTGCAACCCTGCCCCATGCTTCAGGGAGGGGGAGAAGGCTCGCAGTCACTAGCACCCTAGGCTGCACCGCCTGTGCCTCAGCATGCCAGGTTGGCAGGGTCCAGAGCAGGTGAGCTGCCCCCTTGCCCCAGTGGTAGAACCGGGAGGAGAGTGCTGGGTGCAGAGAGGGGACCTCAGCTGGGATCCTCCTGGTGTGGGAAAGGGGCCCAGCCTGGGCCTGGTGGGGAGCTTAGGAAGTCTGGCTAAGCAGGCGCTGGTTCATATCAACTCTTACTCTGCCATCTTCCTCCAGCTCTTCAAGCTAGCCTCCCTGCCCCACCTGTCTGGGGAAACGGGATCTGGGTGACCTCCCTGAGCTCAGACTGTGGACCCAGAGACCTCAAGGAAGAGTGTCTGGCCAGACCCGGGCAGGGGCCAGTGCAGAACTACCAGGGCAGAGTTGCTTCAGTGTCTCGGTAAAGTCTGCAACTGACCCAAGGAGGAAACCCGAGAGGGGAAAGGCCGGGAGGCATGAATTGCCAGCACTTTAGCCACTTGAAAACAGCTCCACTTGGAACGTGAGGTAGTTTTATGCTCAGCTGAGAAGTGAGGGGGCTGAACTCCACCGTCGCTGGGCTCCTATCAGTCTGAGGCCCAAGCATCCACCATGACAAGGAAAGAACAGAGCAAGGGGCCCAGAGGAAGGGAGGACAATTGAAGAAAACCGTGTCTAGACTTTCCCCCGCCCTCTCCTTCTTTCTGCTGCCTACAAGAGCCCTAGGCCTGGCCACAGTTCTGTCTCCACCTTTAAGTCTCCTATTCTCCAACCACAGAGGAAAGAAATAAGGAAGGAGTCTGTGCTGCCTTCAGAAAGTATCTATATACCTGATCGGCCAGTTGCCTTCCACAGAGGGAGGCCAGACTGCGGCTTAGGCCTGCTCCCCAGAGGGACATCGGTAGGACATTCTGTGAGGGCTCCCAGGCTGTTAGAGGGGGCAGGCTGGGCTGACGGATGCCGCCCGAGTGCACAAATTTTTTTGCACCAGGCCTCTAGTGTGTGTGTGTGAATGGCTGATAATAAGGTGTATGGACTTGGAACAACAGGATGTCTGGAATAACTATATATTTATAGCTCTGAAATCCTGGACAAATCTATCATTTCCATGTGATCTCTTTACTGAAAAGATAGGATAATTACAGGAGTTTGTACATGGAATGATACGTTTTCTTTTTAAGTAATCTTATATAATGGGCTTAATTCCAGCTAGTCTATCAGGTCTTAAAGGATATTGGCAAATGTTAGGTTGAGGAAAATACTATTAATGGCTACTTTAATAAGAATGGCTGGTTTGACCTTTCCAGTATCTGTACTGGAAGTGGCCCAAAGTTGCATTGGAATATCCTGCAATAAACATTAAGTCTTAAGAGTATTTACCTCTTGTGGAAGAACCTTTAAAGTCATTATTTCCCCACTTGGTTTAGTTTTTAATTCATTTAGATTTAAATACATTTCACCCTTCCAGGAAAAGAATATATGAGCATCATGGCTTTCAATAAAATCTCTCCCTCTCAGGTGAATGGGGGCCAATTTGACCAGTAAAAGTATATGTTGCTCCATACATTCACAAGTTGGAAAGGGACAGTTTGGATTTTAAAACCATCATTGGTTGATTAGATATCTCTACCATTTGCACAGGAGCTTTACTGAAAGGGAGAAGTCAACTTAGTTAGGTGTGGTTAAGAACAGATAAAGTAGCCCCAGTATCAACATGAACCTTAGTAATGTCCCATTTTATGGTAATTCCAGCTGCCTTCTTTCTAATTTTGCATTCAAAAATTTCATTAGTTGTCAAGAGTTTTATTTTGGCCATTATAAGTTGATATCACTTTTAGTTTAATCCTTCCATTTCTGTAAGTACTTGCAAGTATAGGCTTCCTATTAATTGTAGATCTGCAGGAGCATTAATGGGGCTGGGGCCAGGGCTGGGAGTTTTCAGCCTTGGAGGCACAGTTCATTTTACTTTTCTTCAGATATCTGTGGAGTCTGAACAAATTTCTAGGGATATTGTGTAGTGGGTTGAAATCTGCTATTTATGAATTGAGTTCCAAGGGTCTGTCACCTCCGAAGTGGCATCAACCCCATTTATGTATCTTGATTTCTCTCCCTGCTGCCCAATACAGCTGTGAAAACTCAGATCACACCCCGGTTGGTGTGGCTCAGTTGGTTGGGTGATGTCCCATGCGTTGAAGGGTTGCAGGTTTGATTCACGATCAGGGCACATGCCTGGGATGCGGGTTTGATCCCTGGTAGGGGACGTGCAGGAGGCGGCCAATAGATGTTCCATTTTTGCATTGATATTTCTCTGTCTCTAACTCTGTCCCTTCCTCTCTCTCTAAAAATCAATAAAAATATTATAAAAAAACAAAACAAAATTCTGAGCCCTAGGTAATTAACCTTTAAGTGTGTGTCTCTGTACAAGTTAATCATTTAATTACAATTAAGTTGGAATTCCCTTTGTGGAATGCCCATAAGGAGGGATGCCCTCTGACACCTCCACAGAGATTATTAGTCACTTAAGAATATCCAAGATTTGAGCTGGAGGAAGGAAATACTCTTTATCTTCAGAGCCAAGAAAGTTCAGGCTCTCATTTGGTCAGCAAAATGTTTTATTCAAACTCTCAGAAAGCAATTCCAATTAAAAACTTAAAGTCCAGCCAGCTCGGCTCAGTGGTTGAGTATCATATGTTGATGAACCAGGTCACTGTTGAATTCCGGGTCAGGGCACATGCCCAGGTTGTGGGCTCAATCCCCAGTATGGGATGTGCAGGAGGCAGCCGATCAGTGATTCTCTCTCATTATTGACTAGTGGCCCGGTGCACGAAATTCGTGCATGGGGGGGGGGGTGTTCATCAGCCTGGCCTGCACCCTCTCCAATTTGGGACCCCTCAAAAGTTGTCCTACTGCCAGTTTACAGGGATCGAGCCTAAACCAGCAGTCGAACATCCCTCTTGCAATCCAGGACTGCTGGCTCCTAATCGCTTACCTGCCTGCCTGCCTGCCTGATTGTTTCTAACTACTCTGCCTGGCCGCCTGCTTGACCCCAACTACCCCCCACCCCTGCTGCCAGCTTGCTTGCCCCCAAATGCCCTCCCACCAGCCTGATCACCCCAAACTGCCCCCCCTGATGACCTGTTCTCCCCTACTTTCCCTCCCAACTGGCCTGCTCATCCCCAACTATCCCCCTGCTGGCCTGCTCACTCCAAACTGCCCCCCCCCCCGCTGTCCTGATCACCTCCAACTGACCCCCACTGATGGCCTGCTTGCTCCCAACTGGCCTCCCTGCTGGTCTGCTTACCCCCAACAGCCCAGCTCCCCACCAGCCTGATCACCCATAACTGCCTTCCCCTCTTGGCCTCTAACCGCCTCTACCTCAGCCCTGCCACCATGGCTTTGTCCAGAAGAACATCTGGAAGGTCTCCTGGAAGGTCTCCCAGTCTAATTAGCATATTACTCTTTTACTAGTATAGATATATTTGTCTGTAAATATGATTATGATTGCAGATATGAGTAGGACCAGGTAAAATTTTATAGAATGGGCCTTTTATTAAAGACGGTTTGCTATGTATGCATTTTTTTTTAAAGAAATAAAAATTACTTTAAAAAATGCTTCAGGAAGACTTTGAGAAATTTACAGTATCTGCTTTTCTTCTAAGAAAGTTGTCACTTTTATGCCAGAGTGAGAATTATTTGTATGCTTTGTATGTCAGCATTGGGCCACTGTGACTGGGGGGCACTTAGCTTGACTTGAGAGTAATTATCTGGCTCACCGGCTGGGAGGGAGGGTGTGTGGCAGAGGAGATAAATACTTGGTTCTGGATTATTCATAGATTGCTGACTTTCTGGATTGACTGTGCAAGCCCCTCCTTTTATTGATGTCCACCTTTTATTGACAGACATCTACCCTGGGAGAGAAATGAGATGAAACTCTCTTTCTTTCCATTGTAAAAAGCATTTGAATTCCTCAGGTGTGATAAGGCCACCCAGCCATCCACAGTCAAGGTACACATTTTCATGGAGGATATTCCCTCTTGAATAAATTAAAACAATTTTTTCTTTTAATTTAAAATTTCTTCTATAACTGTTTTCCTGTTACTTAAAAGCTAGTTTTTTTGAAACTACTTCCAAAGCTTTTCATGCTGTATATATCCTTGGAATGAATTTATAAATAAGAATTGAGCCTGGCCGGTGTGACTCAGTGGTTTAGCATCGACCTATGAACCAGGAAGTCACAGTTTGATTCCAGGTCAGGCCACAGGCCCGGGTTGTGGGCTTGATCCCCAGTATGGGGCGTGTAGGAGGCAGCTGATTAATGATTCTCTCTCATCATTGATGTTTCTATCTCCCCCTCTCCCTTCCTCTCTGAATCAGTAAGAATATATTTGAGAGAGAGAGAGAGAAAGAGAGAGAGAGAGAGAGAGAGAGAGAGAGAGAGAGAAGAGTATATATGTTTGTAAATAAGAAAACATGTATTTGATGCTCTTAGAAAGTCTTATTTTCTTTCATTAAAACTTGTGCAGTATAGGGAACTCCATAGATTCGCTTAATTTGAAGAAAGTTAGAGGGAAAGGTACTAATTCAGAGTTCCTTGGGAAAATATGTCACTTATATATATTTTTTATGTTTATTTTTTTTAAATCAAAAACTGAAATATTTTCTATTCAGAAAATATATTTGGATCTAAATATCTTCTATAGTTTTAACCCTAAAATATGAACTTAAATATTTTAAAAATGGTTGAGATATTTGTTTTTTTTAATAAGTTAGGTTACTGGAGTTCTACATATTACTGGATCACCTGGGGTAATTTTCTGATTGGGAAATTAAGAATTATAGAGGTGAGGACATGAGAATTTTTAAAGAGCATATTCAATTTACTTTAGAAGCCGAACCTCTCTTATCATGTGATTTTTTTTTTTTTTTGTATGTTTGTTAAACTATATTATCACATAAGCATTGCTGCTATTGGGACGGACAGCGACAGTTGATTTGGGTCATTTGAATGTCCAGTCTGTTTTAATTTGCATGTTTGTTTTGACACTGTCATATGCTCAAACTTCAGTGGAAGTCATGAGAACCTATTATTTTTGCCTGCTCCCTCCTTTACTTTGGAAATATTCTTTTTTACTCAGAGGGACCTTAACTTTGATGTAAGGGATGGTTTCCGTTGCCAACTTTTTTCTTCCTTGCCAAATAAGAGAGTTGTTGTGAACTCTTCAGTGATGCCTTCCCCAGGATATTTGCAGATGTGGCTGGGAAAAGTCATTTCATCCCCGACCTTTGCATGTCAGGTTCTGGGGTGCCTGGGTGCCGCCTGGCCTGCAGCCCGGCTGTCCCATCACGATCACAGATCACGGGGCCGCAAGGCGGCACCTCTGATCGCAATCACTGCCTGGGGTACAGGCAAAGGCGGCCCCGGTTCTCTGATCCAGGGCTGGGGGGCAGGGCAAAGGCTCTTGCCTACCCCCTGGGTTTCCAATCACCGTTTTTCCGTCCTTCCCCTTTCGCCTCCCATCATTGTGCCTATGTATGCAAATTAACCACCAACTTTGTTGGTGGTTAACCGCCATCTTTCTTGGCAGTTAATTTGCATATCGCCCTGACTAGCCAATGGGAAGCATAGCGAAGGTACGGTCAATTACCCTTTTGTCTTTTATTATATAGGATGTTTCTATCTCTCTCTCCCTCTCACTTCCTCTCTGAAATCAATAAAAAATATATTTTTTAAAAGTTAAAATTTAAAAACAGCCACCCATTTTTCTTCTGTTCTGAATTTTTAACTCTTATACTTAGCCTGGGTTCTCTCAACCCTTAGCTTTTAGCTGCACTTTGAGGATTAAAAAAAAAAAAAAAAAGCTACAATAAAATCAAGTCAGGCCTCTTACCTTAAAACAGGAAGTTCTGGAATTCTGAGAAAAAACTTGCCCCAGCTCACCTGATACAAAGCAAGGAGCTGGTAGGGCATAATGGGCCCCTGTGATACCTAGCACAGGTCTGAGTCTGGAAGGTGGTCCTGGATGGGTTTATCTGATATCCTGTCACACTATCCCAAGTAAATATCCACATAAGAAATGTTTATATCTAACATCATTTTTATGAGTTTATTTGAACCAAACTGACAACAGTTGCCAGAAAGCAAAATATCAATAAATTGGGAATGTGCCCCAGAGAATGGCAGTTTTGCACCATATTTTATACATTACAAAGGGCATAAAGGATTGCATGAAATCCATTGGTGATAGATTAAGGAGGCAAGAGAAAGCAAAGCAGGGAAATCTCTGGGATCAAATAAAAAGTAAAACAAATAAACACTTCTTTTACATTGGTGGGTACAGAATAGTTAGCAGCTAACAATGAACACTATAACAATGAGAATGAAGAGTTTTGTGGTCTTTGCTCTGCTGCAGTGAGGGGTTCAAACAAAAGAAAATTTGCCTCACATTCCAAAGGTATGTTATTGTAGATGCAGAAAAAAACAATAGAAAACAGGCTCAATTAATACAAATATTGACCTTTGTCAGGGAAGATACAGGCTAGGACATGATTATCTGCCATGACTAGCTTTTAATTAGAAAATTTTAATTTCAGACCATATTATGTGGTTACTTTAAGTCTGTAAGTTTGTAAGGCCCCTCATGCACTCCTCCCCAGCTAATCAGTTTAGTATGTGGCCCTTTTTTTAACTACACAGCCCAATCCAACAACTTCCTGAAAGGGGAGAGAGGCTAGAGATAATTACCACTATCCAATTATTTAATCAATCATTTCAACATTTTAAAAATCCATAAAAAGACTTAAATATGAGGTTCCAAGAGCTTTCATGTTGGTGAACACATGCAGGTGCTGAGAGGGTGAATGGCTGGGAAGGTACGGAAGCTCCATGGCCCTCAGTCCATGAGTGAGTCTCTCTCATTTACTTGTGCCTCAGTTATACCCTTATAATACCAGTAATAAAAAGTAAAGCCTTTTCCTGAGTTCTGTGAGTCATTCTAGATAATTATAAAACCAGAGGGGGATTATGGGAACTCCCAAATTTATAGTCAACCAGGCAGAAATGTGAGTAATCTGGTCACCCCATTCGAGATTGGTATATGAAGTGGGGCAGTCCAGTGTTACTGAGCCTTAAAGCTGTGGGTTCTGCATACACTTCAGTTGGTTAGTGTCAGAACTGAACTGAATTTTAGGACAGCCCATTGGAGAAATAGTAGTTTGGCATAAAAACAGCAACCTTTATTTCATATTTAAAAACAACCCAGTTGGTGTGATGCTAGAAGTGATGATGATAACGTAATTGATCTGCCTATATCAGGTTCTCAGAGAGTTTGAGAAGACTCTACATTCAATCCCCTCTCTCTCCTTCACTCCGCCTCCTCTAAATTCTTACAGAGCTAGGCCTGAAGCGGTATTTCCCATCCCAGGAGCAGTGTAGGTACAGACCTGTAAATCTTTACATATTGTCCACTTTCCATGTGTTCCATTCACCCGACGCCTATACAACCAAAATACTGACACCGGGTTGCAGTGAAAGAAAATACGTGTGTTATGCCCAGATTTCAAGATTCCCAAGAGCCCACCAGGGAGCCAGCGAGTCCGATGCAAAAGCAAAGGGTCCCTCATTTTGAACTAGTTGGGCTCCCCGACCACACTCACTGATGCAACGGTAAGCCCAGTGGCAGAGAGAGGAGCCTGATGGGACAAGGGGTTTAATAGGGGCGTGGAGTAAGGGCAGTGAGAGGGGACTGTGGGCCCTGCCGATTGGCCAGGCGCGAGTCGATGTCTCATTACACAGGATGTAGTCATATTGAGGCCATGCACTTCCCTTGATTATCATTGGTTAGTCCAGAGAAATCCTGGGCGTGGCCAGCAGAGGCCTGGGCCTCCAGGAAGAAGCCCTGCCGAGCACATGGCTCTGCCCAAAAATGGAGGACCCAGGGCAAGATGGAGGGCGCAGTCCTCACCCCTCGATAGGCGTCCTTCCCCAAAGGCCGCAGGCCGCTCCCCAGCACCCAGGAGTCCGGGGTTGCGATTCCCCTGCTGGAAGGGGCTCGGGCTGCCCCTGCTCCCCCAGAGCCCCGGGCCTGCCCCCTCTCCACGGCCCTCAGCCTTCCCGGGCAGGAACCTAGACCGGGGCGGCCAACCCAGCGCCAGTGCCGGGATACGGGCGGGGACGGGCTGGCGGGAGCCCGCTGCGGGGAACGCTGGGACTGACTGCAGGGAGTGCTGGGCATCAGGGCCTCTAGGTTGAGGTCTCGCCCTTTCACGTGTATTTTCAAAAGTACCAATGAAAGGGAAACAGGCAGCTGATGCTCCGAAAACCAACTCCCCAGCAGTTTACATTTAGGATCTTTTAAAAGGAAAGAGAGAAAATGAATTGTTAACAAAAAGCATTCAAACCTGTAAAGAATTTTGTATTTATTTGAGCCAAACTGTCCAATATGCAGGGAAGCAGAGCCTCAATGAATTGAGATAATGTGCCAGTCAATGGCAGGTTACATCTGCATTTATACATTGCAATCAAAGGAAAGGGATGTAGGTGGGTTACATGAAATTCATTGGTGATAGATTAAGGAGGTGGGATACAGCAAAGGGGGGGGGGGGGGGGCGAGAGGGACCCTCTGGGATAGGGTAAAAAGTGAAATGATGGACATATGCTATGGGATAGTTTAACATAATTAACAGTTGACAATTAACTTGATAACCATAACAATGAAGGAATGTCCTGGTGCCATTTGTTGTGCCCTGAGGGGTCAGGAAAAAAGGGAAGTTACAAGTTACCCAGGCATCTCACAGATATGTCATCTTAGAGGCAAAAAGACAAATGGGCTCAGTAAAGATCTATGTTGATCTTTGTCAGGGAAAATACTGGCCTAGGACATGACTACCCACCATAACCTGTTTTAGTTAAATATTTCATTTTCAGACCATCTTTTGTGGTTATTTTAGGTCTCTGAGTTTGCAAGACTGCCATGCAGGCCTCCCCTGAGCTTGTCAGGTTAGTATGTAGCTCCTTTCGTCCACAGAATCATGAATGGGGGTTCAGAGTCATGGGCTGCGAAGATTGGTCAGTTATGATGTAAGTTTCCATGATATTTTTTTTTTAAATATATTTTATTGATTTTTTACAGAGAGAAAGGGAGAGAGATAGAGAGTTAGAAACATCGATGAGAGAGAAACATCGATCAGCTGACTCCTGCACATCTCCTACTGGGGATATGCCCGCAACCCAGGTACATGCCCTTGACCGGAATCGAACCTGGGACCTTTCAGTCGGCAGGCCGACGCTCTATCCACTGAGCCAAACCGGTTTCGGCTCCATGATATTTTTAATGTGACTTATTTCTCCCCTGACATCATCCTATCTGGGGGCTTTTGTTATTGAGGCCCAGAAGTCTTCTTGCTTGCAGACAACCCAAAGTTCTGCAACACATTTTGTGATTGTGTTGGAAATATTACCTTAAGAGAAGAAAACAGAACTATCTATCCATCTTTTGCTTAGCAAGCTACATCTTTCTCTTATCTTGAGCAATATATCTTGTGCAACCTGTTTTACTGACCAGTTTCCAGACTCCAGGCCACATCTGCATTCTTTCCTATCACAACTTCATATATATCTTCATTCTTTACATGTCATGACAACCAGCTATGGGAGCAAAAGATATTTTTCTTATCTTTTAAATTCTTTTATCCGGATATATGCATAACCCATGGTCACAGACAATGATGAAGGCGTAAATTGGGACAAAAGGGAGACATATGTAATACTTTTTTAAAAAAATATTTTTATTGATTTCAGAGAGTAAGGGAGAGGAAGAGAGAGATAGAAACATCAATGATGAGAGGGAACCATTGATTGGTTGTCTCCTGCAGGTTGGGCTGAGACCACAACTCGGCATGTGCCCTTGACGGGAATCAAACCTGGGACCCTTCAGTCTGCAGGCTGACGCTCTATCCACTGAGCAAAACTGGCTAGGATCATATGTAATACTTGCACCAAAAAAGATTTTTAAAATTCTTTTATCTGGACTAATATCAAATTAACAGAGAAAGATTAACAGGAGTCAATGTACAAAGTTTACTGTACGAATGAATGTTCTGGAGCAATAAGAACAGAGACCAAAGGAAGCATTGGGTAGTTGAGGCTTATGTCATTCTGAAACTAAGGGGAATCTAGGGTTGTGACTTGAGGCCTCAAAAGGCAGGAAGCCATTAGCATGTAGATGGCAAAGCAAATGTTTGGTAAATGAATGTTTGCTTGGAATCTCCATATGAATGTCCCTCCTGGAGCAGGTCCTCCATCTAAATCTTTCCAAGGAAATTAAAACAGAAGGTCTAAGGTTTTTCATTAACTTCTTGTTTCCCAATAACCAGATCAATATCAATATCCTAAAAGGCACATCTGGGCTGAAAAATCTGCTTCCCTTCACAGCAGAGTCATGACTCTAAGGAAGGTATAAAAGTCTAACTAAAAGCTCAGTTCTAGTAACCTAGTCATTGAGTACCTAACTCATTACCAAAAATATATATATTGAAACATTGCTCTTTCTATCTAAGTGTATGGACTTTTGACTTCTAATTAGAGAAAAACAAAAAGATACATTTGAATCTACCAATAAAAATGCTTCCTGTTTTGTTGTCCACAGCTTCTCTCTGTTGGGCACCTTACTTCCTGGAGAGCAACTCAACATCGGTGTTATGATATTATCCACAGCTGCTCAGGAAGAACTAGGAGTCCAGTGACCCTGACTCATGTCTCAGATTAGTGTTTCCGCCAACACTACTCACTGCTTAAGCAGTTCCTTTTTTGTGTTTGTACATGTCCTTAATTTTGACTAGTACATTGAAGTATGGTACCTATTTGCTTTGTTTAACAATGGACAGGTTATTTTGATTTTCTGAATTATATAAATCATCCCATTCAATTGAATGACTATCCCATTGATTGTTATCTTACTGGTTTTAGAAACCACATTCTTCTGTACCTGGGAAACAGGACAGCACAATTATCCTAAATTGTTTCAGTGGCCACAGATAATGCGTTCCAGTTGACTCAGAGGTCCCAAGACCAGAACAGTGCAATTACTCTAAATTACCTCGATGGCTCTAGATAATGAGTTCCTGGCAACTCAGTAGTCTCAAGGCCCGAGGGCTCTAGATAAGGTGTTTCTGTCAATTCAGTGACCCCGAGACCCAAAACTATAATTAACATGCTTAATTCTGCTTCTGTAAGCTGCTTTTTTGCAAACCAGGTTCCTCATTCCAAACCTTGAGATGTAATCAATACCTTTGTAATCTTTGCCTATATAAGTCTGGTTTTGCCAACATCTTATGGCTATGAGATTTGGGGAATGGCCCCACATAGTCCCGGATTGCAATAAATGTGACTCTTTAATTTGACTTCTTGATGTGTCCTTCTGTGATTCACGGGGTACATTACAACACATGAGCTTCTTGCCTGCCTGAAGGACTCCAGTCACATCTCTATTGTTGAGAAATTGAGGGCAAGGTCTCACAGCGGATTGCCTACCAGGTGTCAATATCACCCATGCACTTCCATGTTTAACTTAATTTAGTTCCAAAAATGTGTACAGCATGAATGCTGAAGAAAGGTCCTGATGTGACTTACAAAAGCAAATGGATTCCTAAGGGCCCCTGCAGTCATGGTAACTTTGTGGCATTTCTGTATTTTTTTCAGTCACTAAGAAATATTGTGTTTAAGTGTCCAGGATAGGATCTGATTGTTCATTTGTCAATTCTTGGACTACGTAATGTACTCCTATTATGTACCTACCCATCACTATCCAGGGTCCTAGAGGCAGGAAAGTGGATGAGAGAGACAAATTGGACATTATTGCTGATGTCCAACTATTTATTTGACAGCTAATATCTAAAAGGCACTTCAAGATGCCCTGAGATCCTTGATCCCAGCCAAACTTCTAACCTCAATGTGCTCCTCCAGAATTTTCCTGAATCTCTTTATGTTCTCCCAATTTTTCTCTTTCTCCCACACCCCACAACCATTCCTTCAGCAAATCCTCTTGATTCCATGCTCTGAGCAAATATAGAAACTGACCCCTTCCCATGCTTGTCTGACCACCCTCATCTGTCACCTGGATGACTGCACTTGCCTCCTCACTGGGCTTCCTGCCCTCCACCCAGCAGCCACACAGGTCCTGAGGAATGTAGGCTAAGTGAACATCCTGATTCCTTTTCTGAAGCAAGTTTTTCTGTCTGAATTGTTAACGTAAAAAAACACAAAACACACACACACACACACACACACACACACACACACACACACACAAACACACAAAAAAAACCCACATTGAAACCAGTAAAGAATTTTTGTGAGTTTATTTGAGCCAAACTGCCGACATATGCAGGGAAGCAGAACCTCAACGAATTGAGATAATGCTCTGGAGAATGGCGGGTTACATCTGTATTTATACACTGCAAGCAAAGGAATGGACGCAGGTGGGTTACATGAAATCCATTGGTGATAGACTAGAGAGGCAAGAGAAAGCAAAGCAGGGAAACCTCTGGGATAGGATAAAAAAGTGAAATGATGGACATATGCTTCTTTTACATAGATGAATAGAACAGTTTAACATAATTAACAGTTGATAACAATAACAATGAGGGAATATTCTGGTGCCATTTGTTGTGCCCTGAGGGGTCAGGAAAAAAGGGAAGTTACAAGTTACCCAGACATTTCACAGATACATTATCTTAGAGGCAAAAAGACAAATAGGCCCTGACTGGTTTGGCTCAGTGGATAGAGCATCAGCCTGCGGACTGAAGGGTCCCAGGTTTGATTCCAGTCAAGGGCATGTACCTTGGTTGCTGGCACATGCCCAGTAGGGGGTGTGCAGGAGGCAGCTGCTCCATGTTTCTCTCTCATCGATGTTTCTAACTCTCTATACCTCTCCCTCCCTCTCTTTAAAAAATCAATAAAATATATATTTAAAACAAAAAAAGACTAATGGGCTCAGTAAAGATCTAAGTTGATCTTTGTCGGGGAAAATACCAGCCTAGGACATGACTATCTACCATAACCTGTTTGTTGCTAAATATTTAATTTCAGACCACCTTTTGTGGTTATTTTAGGTCTCTGAGCTTGCAAGACTGCCATGCAGGCCTCCTCTGAGCTTGTCAGGTTAGCATGTGGCCATTTTCATCCACAGAATTTATGGCAGGAATGTGGCTAGGCTTAAAAGTTCTTTCCGAGTTTTATTTGTTAGTAAAGGGCTTAATATCATAACCCCAAACAAAGAACTTGTGGGTGGAAAATTTTGGTTCACTTCACTAAACACAGATCACTCACACCCAACTCTAGCTCTGAAACCTCCAGTGGCTCCCCAGTTCACTCAGAGTAAAGATAAAATTTTAGCCAATGGCACCTCCCTCCCTCCTTCATCTCCTCTCATCTCCAACTCTGTCTGCACCAATCAGTTGGCCTTCTCCCTATTGTTCCAATGTTTTTAAATGGAAAAAAATAAAAATACCCCACACATGCCTTATTTCACTTTAATGTACTATCATATTATTACTGTTGTTGCTGTGTGGGTTACTGGGCGACTCCCCCACCAGTATTCCATGTCCATGAGGACTGGGATTCCGTCTGTTCTGTCTCACACCTGCACCCCAGTGTTTAGAGCAGTGTCAGAAGATGGTGAGCAGTAGTTTGGTCTTCTTTGATAAATGAGTAAAGAAGTTACACATGTGATCATGGTTAAAAGGGTGAAATATGGAGCGTCATAACCTCACCTAACTGGGATTCTGACCTAGAGTGAGGGACCAGGGAGACTTTCCTGAAGAGTGGCATCTAATAGAGCAAGAGCCCAGGCTAACCTAGAGCTGATGGTGTGAGACCCCCCAAGAGGGACCCTCACTCTGTCCCATAGATTGACGGCGACCCCAATCATCCGCAGGAGACGTCACTTGATGCAAACTGCAAGAGGCTTTATTCCAGCGCGCTGGGGCTCAACTCTACTCATGCAGGAGCAGAGGAGTTGGGCGCCCAGCAAGGGGTCTTTCAGCTATTTATATGCAAAAATCATACATTAGGGAGGGGTTGCATGCAGGAGGGTAAGAACAAAGAAATTTCAAAGGGTCTGGTTTGTGTCTTGATAGGGATAGGGCATTCCTGCCTGGTGTTTTTTACAACCTGTTTATCTCAAGGTTGACTGAAGCCTTGTTTACTCAGCCTGCCCTTTGTTGGGGCTATCTCCTGGAGGAGCAGCCTTGAGAGGGTGTCACTCCCTTTTGTTCCTATCTCTAGTGGGGGAAGCCTAGGGAGTTGAGATGAAACAGGCAGCTAGGCCTGGCAGCTGGGCCTGTGCAGTTTGTAACATTCTTTCATTCCCCCATTTGCTTTTTGGTAAGTTCTAATCATGGAACTTTTGTTTTTAGACATTTCTTTTTGAAACTATCTCTCTGGCGGAGAGACTGGTATTGCTGCCTGAGCACTAGTACTTGCACAGCACTTATTCCTTCTCTGATAAAGGTGACCAGTCGGTTTAAGATATAGGGCCCAAAAGTAAGAATTAAAAGCAATATAATAAGAGGACCTATAAGGGTGGATATGAGGGTCCACTGAGTCCTAGACTTCTCTATTTTGCCTGGGCTGTCTTAAGCCGGGTGTGATGAAGCCACGTCGGGATCCCGTCGACCTGACTGCCGTGGGGGTGGTCCTTTCAGTCCTTGGGTGGCAAATTTCTTTACTCAAACAGTGTCACCAGGTTGGAAGGGATGAACTGGATACAGGCAGATCATCTTGGACGTGCTTCTGGTCTGCTTGCTGGGTAGACTGTAAAACCTGAAAGAACTTGAGTAAACTGGTGAGATGAGTAGTACAGGGTCTGGAAGAGTCACTAGAATCTGTAAAGGCCCCACTGGCTTTAGGGCAGCCTCCTGGGCTGCTTTGTCTGCAGCCTAGTTCCCTCCTGCTTCTGGGGAGTCAGTGCCAGTTGGCCCATTGTCCTTGCTCTGCTCATGTCTGTCTAACTGCTTATTATATTACCTCAAGGATCCTGGCTCTGAATTCTTTCAGGGAAAATGGGCGTTGAATTCTCTTCTGTAACTGCTTCGTGCTGAGGAGGGACAGAAGTTTCTCTCAGAGCCAAGAGATCCTTGCTGTCTGTCAGAGGGATGATGAGGCCTGGGCACAGAAGGAAGTGGGCTTGTGACCTGGCAGAGACAAATTGTAACAAATGGTCTGGTGGGAGGGAAAGAAAACATTTCAGTTTTAATAACCTCTGTTGAAATAGGATTTTTCTTCTTAAAACTCCTCTATGGCTATCAAAAAGCCAAATCAAGACCAATTTATCTACTGTATTCAATTTGGCCTGATGTTTGCATAAACACAACAAGAATGGTAACCGACTACCTGTGCTGGAATTTCATGGTTGAACCTTAATGTGCCCCGTAGGGCCAGGAAGCCAAGCCGTCCAGCTGCCATCAGGCCTGCCTGCAGTATCTGCTGCGTTAGGTGAATCCCTCACCTGTAGCAACTCCACCTGAGCCCACGCTCTAGGCTTTAAGGCCCATCTCAGTAGCCCTCCTACTCGTTGCGGCCGAGAGTGTGTGGGGGTTTCGCAGGGATGCAGAGGCATCCTTATTGCTCCCCTTCTACTCTGACCAACCGCCAGTGATGGTAGGGCATGGGCCTGACGCTCCAGCGCCAGCCATCTTCAGGGCTCCCGAGCAGGATACCAGGCTTTTCCTGTGGCACTTTTATTGGCTTCAAGTCTTCAGAGCTCAGACAGAACTCTTTAAAACATGATACTCCAGTCAAAGTTTTTGGTCAATAAAACTACTATTGGAAACCAGTCTTACTGAATTTATGCAAAGAAGTGCATTGCCATGATTTATTAAGCATTGCCAAATTTCAGAGGAATTACATAAGGAGAAAAAGCCACTGACCTGCCGTAAGGTCTTCTGATTTTCCTTGTAACTGTTATATTTCTTTTATCATTTTTCCTAAGTACTTTGGCATAACTATTTACCCTCTGTTTAGGGAGGCAGAATGTAAATTATTTACTCTTTCTGACCTACTGGCCTGTATCATTTGATTAATTTTCTTTCAACATTTTTTTTTCTCCTTCTTACCACATACACAACCTTTCTAAATTTCATACTTTCAAACCAGCCTTTAAACCTTCTTTCTATGTTTTTTAGAAATGCATAACCATGCCTTAGACCTTTTATTCCAAACAGGCTTTTCCCAGTTTTTTACAGTTGAGGTTTTGTGCCACCTCTGACATGGGCATGGTCACACAGGCCTATAAGATAGTATACAGGCTGCCAACTGTCAACTGTCTCTCGATAGAGACTAAAACCTGATGGGTATTCTCCTTTGCCCAGTTGGGCACCTGCCCTCTTGGCAGCTAGACACCCTTTACTTTTGGAGTTCACCCCACATAGTCCCCTTCCAGGACAGCTAACACATAGCTATAGCAATGTTCCTCAGTGTGGGAGACTGGACATTTGCCAGTTACAGCTACATTTAAACCTGTAAGAGAATTGAAGGTTAATACAACACATTAATACAATGAAACATAATATTGGCATTATGGCCTCTTCAGGCAGTCAAATCCTCCACTACTAAATATGAGATATGGCAGAGCTATACAAACATTTTAGGGAGGTGACTAAGGTCCACTCTTTCACCTTTCTATATAAGGTAAAATTGTCCTTGTCTTTCTGAAGCCATGTTTATGAAGATGCAGGCATCATCTGAGTCTATTATACAATTTTCTGCAGGTATAGTCCTTTTCAAGTTGGGGTGAGTCCTGGGGTCATGAACTTTTTTGTTAACCCTTAGGGCCCTGCTTTTTGCCTTTTTACCAGTTCCCTTTGTGGCAGAGCAGCAACCAGGCCTCTTTCAAGGGAGTGCACTGGAAGGAGATATTAACCCCTCCTCTTCCAGCAGCAACAGGTACTAAACCCTTTCAGTACATTTGCAAACAGGGAGCTTCCGCTAGCTCTATCCACAGCTTTCCCTACTTGTCTCGCTGCCGCTTCTTCTTTCAGGGCAGCGGGCAGCTCAGGAATCCAGCCCCCCCTTCTTTGACCTGGCTCTCAGGGGCTGAGTCTGCCTAGTAAACAGTTCTAAACTTCTAAATCACCAGGGTGGCTGCAGATTTCAGGTCTGTTTCTCCTCCGCTTTTCTCCTGGGAGTTTAGTTTTTAATGTATTAGAATTTGTTAATTCTTAGAAACCTTAATCTTTTAATGATTACCAAAAGTGAACAGTCAGCAATTTTAGATTAATATTTATGAACACATTTTAAAGTACTTTTATTCTTAAGATATATCTAGACCTTTTTGTGACAAAACTAAGAACAGGTATCGGTTTAATTTAGCATTGGAAGGGTTAAAAGAATAAACCAGGGCAGAGAAAGACTGTGCTTACAGTTACTTTTTGTAACCTTGAAGTTCATTGATAAGACCTGTTAGGTTTGCAGCCAGCAGCATAACTGCCAACCCTCCCCCGCCCCACTTCTCTCAGTTCAGGCTGCTTTTCCTCACAGATTTTTTTTTTTTTTTTCTCTTTTATAAGCAATCTTGGAATTATAGCGATTTACAACCCAGGTAAGAGCAACTGATAGACAGAAATTTATATTAACTAAGTGGGCTGATTCCTTCTGTAGTGGCGAGCAAAAGACTCTGAGAACTGCTAGAGATTCTTGCAGCCCACCGCGGGTCCAGTCCAAACGTTCAGCCAGATGAATTAACAGAAATGCAAAATAAATCAAAGTAACTTTCACTTTACACAGACTAGTAATGAGCAGCCAAAATAGATAAACACTCGTATTCACACTCTCAGTAGACTAGCCCAGACTGGAGCTGAGCAGATAAACAAAACAATGCCCAACTTCCCAGACGGGCGTGGGGGCACTCCTGGCACCCATGTCCCAGAACAGAATTCTTGACCAACGTTTTGGTGAGAACCTACCGGAGAAGTTAAGACTGCGTCCAGTCCCCCCTCTTGGTAGCAAATTGGCTAGTTCCACACAAACAAACAGCACACTCTCAGTTCATTCATGCTTCCTCAGTATTTTAGCATTCATTTTAATTTTACAATTTCTATTGTATTCCTTAAAACATTTTTTAACATGTAATTAAGAACAGCAGGTTTACTTTGTCCCGACCTCATGATGATCGGTGACGAGAGACAGACAAGGGAGGGGTGACCTGTTTTCACAGATCTTCACTCAGGTACCCGCCTGACCAAAGTTGTGGAGCCACACAAAGGAGAGGAGAGGGCAGGCCCCCTCCCTCTACACTCGCACACTTTCACCAGACATTCATTCAGCAAAGGCATTTAGCTACCACAACACACAGTTTTTCTCAATCAGTAACATTTTTAAGAATAACCTTCAAAAATGCAAGACATAAGTTTTTATCATTTGAATTCAGTAAGCTTCAAGGTCCCAAGTTCTCAGTAGTTCTGGAAAACCACACCTGAGGCTGGCAAGCAGGTTTGACCCAGCCCTTGACTTTAAAACGACCATAATGCTTAAAGGAGTAGTTTGAGTCTGTCCCATAGCGTCCGTCCAGTGAGTCCACAAAATCAAACAAAAGAACACAAACACCAAACAAACAAAGACACCTAAGAACAGCCTTCCGACCCCGCGGAAGAAAAACTGAAAAAAAGCCAGATGGGGGCTTTTACACCCCCCCAAATGGGGGCTTTTACACCCCCCCAAACGGGGGCTTTTACACCCCCCCAAATGGGAGCTCAAGGCGTCCCTTGACTCCCCCTCCTCCCTTGGGGCGTCCCCCAGGGCTGCAACCTGTGGTCCTCCAGGCACGTCTACCGACCACTGTTTGGCCACTCTCACGAGTTGCCGAACGGCTGCCAAACCCAAAGCGCGCACTCAAATCCAGACTGCTTGACAAACACAAGACACAGACAAACAACTTGGGGTACCCTTCTTACCTCCAAGGTCGGCTCCGCAGATGAGGGGGTGGTCGTCTAATCCCGGACGAGCCCCCAAATGTGAGACCCCCCAAGAGGGACCCTCACTCTGTCCCATAGATTGACGGCGACCCCAATCATCCGCAGGAGACGTCACTTGATGCAAACTGCAAGAGGCTTTATTCCAGCGCGCTGGGGCTCAACTCTACTCATGCAGGAGCAGAGGAGTTGGGCGCCCAGCAAGGGGTCTTTCAGCTATTTATATGCAAAAATCATACATTAGGGAGGGGTTGCATGCAGGAGGGTAAGAACAAAGAAATTTCAAAGGGTCTGGTTTGTGTCTTGATAGGGATAGGGCATTCCTGCCTGGTGTTTTTTACAACCTGTTTATCTCAAGGTTGACTGAAGCCTTGTTTACTCAGCCTGCCCTTTGTTGGGGCTATCTCCTGGAGGAGCAGCCTTGAGAGGGTGTCACTCCCTTTTGTTCCTATCTCTAGTGGGGGAAGCCTAGGGAGTTGAGATGAAACAGGCAGCTAGGCCTGGCAGCTGGGCCTGTGCAGTTTGTAACATTCTTTCAATGGAGGGCAGGAGTAAGAGGTCCAGGCAGAGGGCACAGCAGATGCAAAGGCCCGGAGGTGGAAAGGTTGAGTGAAGTAAACGAGTTAAACTGACTCATTTGGGTGATTGAATGAGCTAATACACCTGAAGTTCCCAGTGTGACAGCAAGTCAGGGTGGCAGCCTAGGGTCTGTGCCCAGTCAAACCTGCATTCCAATGCAGCTTGTGTCCTAGCCAGCCTTGCAAAACCTGTTTCCCTGAATGCTTATCTTAACAGGAGCTATAAATCTTACACAGCCCCACAACAGCATCTGACTGCCAGCACCAGACACCAGGGTCTTGGTCGCTATCTCACTTCCCCCCTTACAACCATCACAGGGGATGCAAAAACCCGCAAAAAGTCCAGAAGCCTGGTCAATATTTGGGAGACAAAGAAACTAGGGGCATAAAAGGGAAAGCACCACCACATTTGGCATTCAGCTTTGGGTACCAATTCCCCAGAGTCAGCACTGGTGCTTCCTGTAATAAAAAGTACATTTTCTGAATCTTCCGAGTGCCTGTCTTCCTGGTGCCTGGAAGTTTTTCTGTAACATAATTTGGTTCCCTGACCCTTTGAGGCACCCTGGCCAGAGCAGGCGGGTAGGTCTGCTGGACCGAACCCCCATGACAAAAGGAAAGGTTCCAGTCTTTGCCAGGCTCAAATGGATTGGGTCACCCCCCTGAGCTTCAGTGGACTCCAAGGAAGACAGAAAAGCCTTTCCTGGACCAGACATCTGATCGGTGAGTTTCCCCAGGGAATCAGTCTAAGTCCAGGCCTGCCTTTAGGGGCAGAAGAGGAGACTGATCAACTCCTAGGCAGTATTTAACTGCCTCAGTTCAGGGACTTTCCTGGGTGGAACTCAAACTTGGACTGACTGGTATGTGAATGTGAGTGTGAGCATCTGCACAAAACAAAGTTACCTTGTGTTTGTCCTATGTCTCCATTCAACTGGGAGGGACTACACACACAAACATGGGAAGTAGTTTCTCTAAACCCACTGTCTTAGAATATATGCTAAAGAATTTTAAGAAGAACCCAGTCAGCTGCCTGCAATGCAGATTCCTCTCCGTGGAACCAGGGCCCCCAACATATGGCCAAGGACAGGAAACAGAAATTCTAGGCCTAGGAAATAGAGTCTCCCAAATATACTATATGCTGAGATTCTGGGGAGGGGCAATTCCTGAACCAGGGACAGAAGACATTGCTCTGTGGTGTAAACTTTTAGTGTGTTGCACTCACATGTGTAGGAGTGCTTGTTGATGTTTTGTGTCTCTTTGTTGTTTGTTTAATTTGTTTAATGATGGGAAAATTCCTACTTCGGGGAAGCCCAGTTATGTGTGGTGAGGCTGAACACATGACAGAGATTACAGGAACATCCCAGCAGTTGCCAAGAATTTTTAATCTTGGGGACTCTTCCTGCTCTTCCTTTCAGGGTGTCAGCCACCAAAAACTCTTAACTAGTGAGATTTCTGTCTGTGTGTCTATAATGTAATTTTGGCTTTCTATCTTTTAGGGTCCTTAGTTTACTCTTTTCTGGTTTATGAATGTAGAGACAAAAATTACATGGGGAAGTAGGGATTAGAGGCATTAGGGAGTGAGCTATACAGGCTGGGTTGGGCAATAAGATTAATGTTTCCTGATAATGGGCAGTTCTTGAATGAGAATGAATTGCATCCCAAGGTTGACTCCCAAGACCCCAGGGGCATGGGACTCCCAGCCAGGTTGGTGTGTCCTTTCTTTAAACAGAAAGGACAATCATGGTTAAGAGCATAATTAATATTTCCTATAAGCCTAACAACTCCCCAATGTTCTGTTTTTCCCCATAACACTGAGAGGAACATATCTACAGATGTACTCTCTAGCAGTGAAGTGGGGGCAACTCTTGTTTTTATAAAGAAAAAATAGTACTTTCACATTGAGTTATCCCTCTTACAAAATTGGTCAAGAAAATGCATTAGGTAATAATTGGCTTTAGAATCTCAAAGTTGTTAAGATGTAATAAACAGATGTAACTAAAATGAAGGATTTATGATAAAGCTTTTCCATAATAATTATAAATATGCTAATAATAAAAGTCTAGTCACTCAAGAGGAGATTGACTATGTTCTCTATTGAAGGAAGGAGTCAGTTGTCCTTCTCCCTGTAAAAGTAGAAAAGTCTAAAAGAGAACAAGGGCAGACAGAGAAATGAGATACCTTGTCCTGCTTTCCCCTTGCTATGTGACCCAGGGACAATCTGAGGGAACAGCCAAGATGGCAATTTACAATCCCAGCATCCAACTCAGGAGGAGAGCTGTCCTGATAAGGCTCCAACCGCCCCTGAGGCCTCTGCACCACCAGAAACCAGCTTTTCTAGGTTGTGAAAGGAGTTGGAGCAGTGAGAAGAAGAAGAAGAAGAAGAAGAAGAAGAAGAAGAAGAAGAAGAAGAAGAAGAAGAAGAAGAAGAAGAACATTAAGAACAAGAAGAACAAGAAGAACAAAAGAACAAGAACAAGAAAGAGGGGGATGTTAAAGCCTCAGCTGGAAGACCCACTTGGCTTAGATGACCAGCTAGACCCATTTTGGGATCCACAAGTGTATATGTAGGCTCAAGTTAATGTCTATCTGGGGAATACTATTCTCAGGAAAAGAAGGGGGAGTGATTTGAAGGTCAGCTACAGCTATCTTGGAAAGGGAACAGCTGGCTGGCCCTGGAGCGCTTCCAGCAGATGTAAAATTTCTAAACCCAGGAGCCCCAGTGGAACATACCAACAAGGTCCACTAGGGATATATGAGATATATCAGGGAACTAATAATTAAAGGGATCAGGGAAGCAGTTCCCCGGTTTCAGAACCTAAATAAAGCCTTTAATATTCAACAAGGCAAAGAAGAAGGGCCTTCTGAATTTTACCAAGGCTAAAAGACCAAATGAGAAAGTACTCTGGGCCAGACCCCAAGTACCTGTTGGGCCAAGGAATATTAAAATTACATAGTGTCACCACTAGTTGGCCTGACATCTCAAGAAAACTTCAAAAGTTAGAGAACTGGAAGGATAGAAGTGCAGAAGAGCTGTTAAAAGAGGCTCAGAAGGTCTATGTACATAGAGTTAAGAAAGGCAGAAACAGAAAGCTAACATAATGTTCACAACTGTAGAACAAGTGGCCCAGAAAAGGGCTGGCCCTGAGGGCCAGAAACAGAAGCCACAACAGTATGGACATCCCAAAAAAGGGGGAGCATATGGGTCAAAGAGAAAAAGGAAGGGACCCCTCACTGAGCCTTTAGAATCCCAAGCATTCTCACCCCCTTTCCCAAAGAACAGTTTCTTTACTTAACAATCCTAATACTATCAGAAGCTGAACTTATTATCACCCAAACCTTAGCATGTTATCGCTAAGGAAAAATGTGGCAATTTTAAGTCCAAGCAGCTGGGGACCTGGAAACTGAGTCCTAGAACAGGCTGCAGGGCCTTTTCCCTCCCCCCTCTGCCTTTTCTCCAGCCTCATATGCCTAATTGGTAACTTAAAAACTTTGGAGCATTGCTGGGTTACATAGAAAAAAAAATAATACCTAGGTATCTATAATAATAAAAAGCATAATATGCAAATCAACTGAACCGCTGTACAGTGGAACAACTGTCCGGACAAAGCTGAGGCTGCAAGGGCCGAGGCAGTCAGGGCTGCAAGGCCTACTCTTGCATGAGTTTCATGCATCAGGCCTCTAGTTTTGAAATAACAGGATACTGAAACATTAATTAATATGAGTTTGTCTCCGCTAGAGAATCTAGAGGATAAAATTGAATCTGTTAATGAATAAGTCTTGTATTTTATTTTTACTCTCTCTTAAAATATGAATGTAATTCTAACCTGGGAAATGTTAATTACTTACATATCACCTAAAAATTAAGGTTAAAATTTCTAACTAATTGGAGAGAAAGTATGGCTTTGGTGTAATAGAAAAAGTATAAGGCATGGAAATGCATTTTGAAGGAGAAAGAAGGCAGTTTCTAAAGCTGGTTATTTCTGAAAGTTGTAAGGTTTTTGAAAGTTGTAAGGTTTCTGAAAAAAGATTTATAAAAGTTGTAGGATGTTTGTAAAAAGAAATGTTAAAAGGAAATTGAATAAATAACACAGGCCAGTGAGCCAGGATAAGTAGAATAGAGAAACTGAAATGGTTAAACAGCAATTTGAAGACATCTAGTAAATCCTATCTTCTCTAAACCAAGGACACTTCAGAGTAAATGATTTGCATTTTGCCTCCCTAAACAGAGGGTAAATAGCTTGTGTCAATGTACTCAGGGAGACTGATAGCAGAAATCCAATTAATGTCATTTTTTGTCCACACCCAAGGACAAATGAAGTTAGAAAATAAACCTTATTTTGGTTAGTTCTTTTCTAGTAAAATGGTTATGTTATATTAATCAGGTATTTAATTTTTAAAAAGGCCATCTTGTAATCATGGAAACTGAAGTTTGCTAGCTTATGTTTGTGTCTAATACACTTTGATATATGGTCTTTTGGTAAGATCAAGTTTGACAACCCTTCAAGGGTTTGAATTTTAAGAAACTTTCTTCAGACCTAGAATTGGCTTTAGATCATCCCAATAGGCTCTGAAATGCCTAGAATGTTTGTTTTATCTCTCATGAAGGAAAATTTTATACTGAAGGTACATAAGAACCTTTGTCAAATCTATAATAGTAAAAGCATAATATGCTAATTAGACTGAAGTCCTTCTGAACAACCTTCCAGACAAAGCTGGGGCTGCAGCTGTGGTATTGAGGCAGCCACCACAGCTGCAAGAAAGGGATCCAGGGAGCCACTACAGCTGCAAAGGCCTTTTCTTGCACGATTTTTTTTTTAAGTCTACATGGTAGGTTCTAGTTAAACCTTCTTTTTTTCTTTATATATTTTATTGATTTTTTTACAGAGAGGAAGGGAGAGGTATAGAGAATTAGAAACATTGATGAGAGAGAAACATCGATCAGCTGCCTCCTACACACTCCCTACTGGGGATGTGCCTGCAACCAAGGTACAAGCCCTTGACTGGAATCGAACTTGGGGCCCTTGAGTCCGCAGGCCGACGCTCTATCCACTGAGCCAAACCAGTTAGGGCTCTTGCACAAATTTTGTGCATCAGGTCTCTAGTATAGTTATAGCTACTGGTTATCATATATAATAAAAGCCTAATATGCTAATATTAGCCAGTCAGCCAGTTGGCCGTTCAATGAATCAATGCATAATATGCTAATGATATGTTAAGGCTGCTCAACTGCTCGCTATGATGTGCACTGACCTCCAAGGGGCAGACAGTCAATCAGTCAACCAGTTGCTATGATGTGCACTGACCACCAGGGAGCAGATGCTCCAACCAGTAGGTTAACTTGCTGCTGAAGTCTGGTTGATAGGGATTGAGCAAAACAGGCCAGACACGCCCTGGAGCCCTCCCATGGTCCCTTCAGGGTGGCAAACCTCCCACGTCCCTCCCTGGCTCTAATCATGCACCAGTGGAGTCCCTCAGCCTGGCCTGTGCCCTCTCATAATACAGGACTTCATAGGGAATGTCAGAGAGCCAGTTTTGGCCTGATCCCACATCCAGGCTGAGAGACCCCACTGCTAGCCAAATTCATGCACTGGGCCTCTAGTTGGTTACAATATTGTAGAATGTTGGGTTTTGCAGAAAGGATAACATTCCACGTAATCTGCATTATAATGGAATCCATAACTGTGTCATTTTAAATTTCTTCTTGTCATTTGGAGACAGCTACTGTTTTATTACAATGCATTTGGAAAAATGTTACATCTTCTGAAGACTGGCAAGGAAAATTAGAAGATCTTAAAGCAAGTTAGTGTATTTTCCTCCCTATATGAGCCCTCCGAAATTTGGCAATTCTTAAAGAGTGAATCGTGGCAATGTATTTCTTTGCATAAATTCAATAAGACCAGTTACCAATGGTGGTTTTATTGGCCAATAACTTTAACTGGAGTGTCATGTTTAAAAGATTCATGTCTGGACTATGAAGACTTGAATCCAATAAGTGTGCCATGGAAAAAGCCTGGTATCTTGCTTGGTAGCCCTGAAAATTGATGGCACTGGAACTCCAGGCCCATACCCTGCCATCACTGGTGGATGGTCAGAGTGGAAGGAGAGCAGCGAGGGTGCCTCTGCATCCATGCTGAACTCCCACACCGTCTAGGCCATGACAACTAGGAGGGCTTCTGAGGTGAGCCTTGAAGCCTAGGGAGCAGTCCTGGATGGAGCCCCTGCAGGTACAGATCTTGGTGAGAAATTCACCTAACCCAGCATATATTGCAGGCAGGCCTGATGGCAGTGGATGGCTTGGCTTCTCTGCCGTGAGGGGCACATTGAGACTCAATCATGAAATTTTGGCAAAGGTGGTTAGTTGCCATTCTTGTTGTGTTTATGCAAACGATCAGGCCAAATTGAAACTAGACTTAATGCAATAGATAAATTGGTCTTTTTTTTAAAATATACTTTATTGATTTTTTACAGAGAGGAAGGGAGAGAGATAGAGAGTTAGAAACATCTATGAGAGAGAAACATCGATCAGCTGCCTCCTGCACATCTCCCACTGGGGATATGCCCGCAACCCAGGTACATGCCCTCGACCGGAATCAAACCTGGGACCTTTCAGTCCGCAGGCTGACGCTCTATCCACTGAGCCAAACCAGTTTCGGCTAGATAAATTGGTCTTAATTTAGCTCTTTAATAAAAATAAGGGTGATTTTAAGGAGAACATTTTTATTTCAATAGGGAAATATTAGAACTGAAATGTTTTCTTTTCCCTTCCACCAGACCATTTGTTGTAATTCTTGCTCTTCTAATTGCTCAATAATGCTAAATTTTATAATACAGTTTGTCTCTGCCAGGTCACAAGCCCACCTCCTTCTGTGCCCAGGGCTCATCGTCCCTCTGACAGAGAGCAAGGATCTCTTGGCTCTGAGAGAAACCTTCGCCCCTCCTCAGCATGGAAGCAGTTAAGAGGTCACTGACACCCCCTTTCCCTGAAAGAATTTAGAGCCAAGATCCTTGAGGGGATGTGTTAGGCAGTTAGACAGATATGAGCAGAGCAAGGATGATGGGCCAGCTGGAGGAGAAATGGACGGGACCCTGAGACATGCTTCTCCCCACTGCAACTGCTCTGAAGCTGGAAATACAGAAACCTGTGTAGATTCTCTCTCCCTCTCCCTACCTCTAAGAAAGCCTACAAATTTTAGAACAGCTAATGAAGATAGAATCAGTAATCCCTGAAGCTCCAGATGTTACTCCAGATGTTACTCTGGAATGCCATTACAATCTCTTAGGTGAAGAAGACTCAAGCTGCTGAACCCCCACATCATTACTCCCTAACTTTGAGTCATCTATTAAATACCCAAGGCTGTAAATCAGCTTGTGGATCAAGAGGGGTGAATGTGAAGGCAATTTGGAGTGGCAGCCTAGGTCTGTGTCCAGTCAAACCTGCATTCCAACACCGCTTGTGTCCTAGCCAGTCTTGCAAAACCTGTTTCCCTGAATGCTTATCTTTTGTTTTTTAAATATATTTTATTTATTTTTTACAGAGAGGAAGGGAGAGGGATAGAGAGTTAGAAGCATCGATGAGAGAAACATCAATCAGCTGCCTCCTGCACAGCCCCTACTGGGGATATGCCCGCAACCAAGGTACATGACCTTGATCAGAATTGAACCTGGGACCCTTCAGTCCGCAGGCCAATGCTCTATCCACTGAGCCAAACTGGTTAGGGCCTGAATGCTTATCTTAATAGGAGCTATAAACCATACACAGCCCCACCACGGGGTCTGAATGCCAGCACCAGATACCAGGGCTTTGGTGGCTATCTCACTTTCCGCCTTACAACCATCACAGGGGCTGCAAAAGCCCGCAAAAAGTCTGGAAGCCTAGTCCATATTTGGGAGACAAAGAAACTAAGGGAATAAACTAAGGGCTCCGCCACATTTGGCATTCAGCTTTGGGTACCAATTCCCCAGGGCCAGCACCAGTGCTTCCTGTAATAAAAAAAAAAATGCATTTTCTGAATCTTCTCTGTGCCTGCAGTGAAAATGAGTATGGAATGAGAACACTTTTTATGGTTAGGTCATGTCTTCTCAGATCTGGTGCAAAGGCCACTCAGAGGCAACCTGGGAAAGATCTGGGGAGTCAGACCATCTCCTGCTGTGAACCCCACTTCAGAAGAGAGGAAGAAAAGTGGGAAACCTTTATTTGGAGGATTGTAGCCTCATAAGGAAAGAAATGGGAAAATTTGAAAATATGATAAGGATTGACACTGTAAGATGACAGGTTCAGCTAATTACAGGTTGATGATGTCAAAGTAAAACTTGATCCAGACAAATTTAGGGAGGCAAGAGAGTCCTTATTTAAGACCATGCAATAGGGCAGTGAGACTGACCTCAACACCCCCCAAAATAAACAGCTGGGGAGATTTTAAGAACAGGAGAAGGAATCATAGGCATCTGCATTTGCTAACTGGGTTGATAAAAAAGAAATAAAACTCACAAAATCTTGACAGGAGGGTTTTCATTATTTTTTATTTACCAGTATTATTATTTTCAATTTTCACCCGAGGATACGCTTTTATTGATTTGAGAGAGGGGAGAGAGGGAGAGAGAGAGAGAGAGAGAGAGAGAGAGAGAGAGAGAGAGAGAGAGAGGAGAAACATCAATTGCTTGCCTCCCATAAGTACCTCTACCAGGCAATTGAACCTGCAAACTTCTGGTGTACAGGACGAAGCGCCAACCAAGTGAGCAACACTGGCCAGGGTAAGTAAGGTTTTTTACATCTTGGTTTTAAATGGCCCCACACAAGTTAAGTTCCTACCCTTCCTCAGAGACTGGGACACAGCAACAACAGAATTATATTTTATCAAAATGGACCCAAACCCTCCCATTGGTTCTCAACCTGTGGGTTGTGAACAATGAAAATACATCCTGCATATCAGATATTTACATTACGGTTCATCACAGTAGCAAAATTGAAGTTATGAAGTAGCAACGAAAATAATTTTATGACTTGGTCACAACATGAGGAACTGTATTAAGGGTAATGGCATTAGGAAAGTTGAGAATCACTGCATCACTGGCAAGAAGTTGTGTGTGTGTTTTTAATATGTTTTTGTTGATTTCAGAGAGAGGAAGTTAGAAGGGGAGAGAGACAGAAACATCAATGATGAAAGGGAATCATAGATCGGCTACCTCGTGCACACCTACTACTGGAGATCAAGCCAGAAATCCAGGCCTGTGCCCTGACTTGGAATTGAACCGTGACCTCCTTCCTGAGTCATGGGTCGACGGTCAACCACTGAGCAACTCCACCCAGTCAGCAAGAAGCTTTTAAGGAGACTTAGGTATATTTCAAAAGGGCAGAGAAAGAATCTGCAATTACAATTACATTTCTAAGAGAAATGCTTTAAAAAAATAAAAATTGAGGCCAGAGGCCTATAATCTGGAAGAACCCGTATAAAAGTTAGAGACTCTGAGGGAATAATGAGGGCTCTGGTTCATAACACAACTGCTTTCTGCACAGCAGAGGGAAACACAACTAAATCCTTTCAGTCAAGACCCAGTTTGCATCGCCACCAGTTCCTGCGATTTATAAAGAAGTACAAGTTCCCAGTCATTTATAAATAGATACCAAATAGTTGAGAGACTGAACAGAGATGGCATCTGATCTCCCAGAAGGCTGTCCTTCTGGAGTTTTCCAATGAGACACTACATTTCTCTCTACAGTCACCTTCCCTTTGATCAAACCTCACCTCCAAGGAAGACAAGTATTTTGATCCTATCATATATATATATATATATATATATATATATATATATATATATATATATATATATGCCTGGTGTCATTCAATTTAGCCTGATTAGTGACCTAAGTGCAGAGGAATGACATTCACCTTATAGTTTACTCTGATGAAGGTTTTTCTACTGGGAGATTTAATAGCCTCTTGAGATTAGGCAGCCTCACCCTCACACTTCACCTGCAGTCTCTAGCTTTGGGTGATGCCCTCCTCTCAAACAGATTATGAGTCTTCAACAGGTCAAAATGAGCTCCATAAAAGGTGAGGTTGTTTATAATTCTGTGTGCATCAGTTTGAACTAAGACATGTGCTAAAATTCTTGGTTGTATTGCCAACGTTTCCAATTCTAATCTATTGAAAGAAGGACAGAGTGCTACTGAACTTATGCAAATAAGTCTATTGCCATAAGCATAAGAATACCCTAGAAGGCATAAGTAATTTTTTGGGAGAAGTCAAACAGGAAGGCACAGTCACTGTTGCATCTCACATAGGTGTTCTCTTGTCTATTCCCATTAATACAAGTGTCCAGGCACCCTCCACAGGCCTCCCTGGAAAAGGGAGAGAGCTCATGTTCCTGTGAGCTTATCTCTTACTCCTGCCAGTCATCACACAATGACTGCCCCTCCTGTGAAGCACATTGTGTCCCCTCCATTGTGGAGATGGTGCAAAAGGGTCCAACCAGAGATGGGATCCAATGAGGAATGTTACCTTACATCAACAATAATGACAATGCCAGCTCACATTTTTTAGTATTTATTGATTCAAAGCAAGTCTTCTAAGCAATTTCCACCACCCCAAGAAATCTAATAGGTACTTTTTTGTTTGTTTGTTTTTTTTGTTTGTTGAAGAACATAGGGGAGGGGAGGAGGATCATTAGTACTTGACATCTAACTCTATAGGCGCACTTTCAATGGAGCTGACGAGGTTGGAGACTTTACACTGGTAGTTCCCAGCATCCTCTCTCCTGACAGGGTCTATGTTCAGGGTTCTGTGGTCCTGGGACAGCTTCATCCTCTCCCTGAGCTGCAGACTCTCAGCATTGAATAACCCGTTGGTGGAGCTCGCATTTCGCAGGTTATGACCACCGCATCCTTTTTCTCTGTGGCTGTTGTGATGCTGGGCAGGAGTGTGGGCACTTTCACTCGCTCTGTGAAGAAATAGAGCATGAGAATGATTGAGTGTGGGCTTGGGACCTGGCGCCATGCTCCTTCCTCAAAGATCTCAGCCCTGACTCTGATGGATCTGAGGGTAATTTGGTTCCACAGTAAAAATTAATTAATTCTAAACTTTCCAGCATTCTCCAAACCAAATCTATCCCTCTGAGCTGAAGATCCTAGGAAGGAAGGATCTGAACCAATGTTTGATCTAGAGATCCATAGACACCTAACAATGCCCTGGAGGTAGAAGGAAATATGGGTCTATGGCTGCAGATAGACCTCAAGTGGCTCGGGTCAAATTCTCATGGTCTGTGTGACTCTGCATAGTGATTGTATCTCCCTGTACCTCAGTTTTCCCTCAATGAAGTAAAATGAATATTTGACTGCCAGGCTGTCAATGTACTAATCATAAAATATTCACAGGATCTGACATAAACCCTGCGAAGGAAAAGTGCTCAAATAAGAGGCATCTGTTATTGATGGACTGAAAGAGAGAATCCCCTGGGCTGCTCCCTAGTGGACGAGGAGCTGCCAGGAGCATCTTTTCTCCTGCTTCTACCCTGGGACCCTGACCTTTCTCTGGACTCTCCTAAGTCACCCAGAACAGTCAGCTAATAATCTGGAGAGCTTGTCCAGTTGTGTTCTCCACACACAGTCTCAGGTGAAGGACCAGGCTCCATCCCTGGCCAGGTGTGGCTCTTAGGGTTGAGCTCCAACTGGTGACCAGCTCAGGAGCCTTGTGACTCCGGCACATGGGAAACAGTCTCATTCAGCCCTTCCCCGGAGGCAAAACCCAACCTGACACAAGCTCCCCAGGGTCCCAGGAGTCAGGACATTGTGACAGGGGCCTGGAGAGGGGATGCCCAAGCTGAGATTCTCTGTGAAGCACCCATGGAGCCCCTCAGGCCAGGTCCTTACAGAGCCCTGCAGGGTCTACCTCAGGGTCATGGTCAGGGAAAGGGGCCCAGGGACCTGGACTGAGTCGGGTCTCCCTCTGCTGACTCACTCCCATCAAACTGGCCCTTTTCTCTCAGGCGAATGTCTGTAGGGCTGGAATCTGGGTAGGGAACCCGGATCTTAGGATGTTTGTCTCCACTGAGTGTGTCCTGCACTAAATGCCCAAACCCAGCTTGGGACATGAAGCAAAGGAGGATGGAGGAGAGTCCAGGGGGTCAGTCCTGAGTGTGAGGTAGAATTCACCCCACCCAACACCTAGAGGTCAGAGAGCAATCACTCACGGTATACATTGAGATGTCCAAATGATGCTTCTATTTTCAAATTTCGAAGGATGGCTACTACCATGTACATTCCTCTGTCCTTCAGGGTGACATTCTTTATGATCAGGTGTCCTTTAAGATTTGCTGCCTCTCGACCACTGTATGCAGATCCTGTTCTATATCGTCTTAAATGAGTTACATACATAATCAAATTTTTGGAGTTAGTCCTTTCACCCCTGTACCACATAAAGCGAGCAACATTGGGAGGCTTATTGAGGGTATGTAGAATCACATCCTGCCCTTCAGCAGCATTGGTTGAGACAATAGCAAATTGAGCAGTGGTGGGCGGGATCCAGAAGGCTAAGAGGAAGACTAGAAGGGAGGAGAGAGATTGATCAGTATTTCATCTGTGTATTGGGATGGAGAGATGAGGCATTTCTCTTAATCTCTCAGCCTTAGTCTGCATGTGAGTTCGTGTGTGCATCTCCTTGGTCAAGGTCAGCAACATGGCCACCATGGCTTCAGCAACTCAGAACCTATGATTTTTGTTTTGAATTCTATTTCCCAGCTGTCTGTGTGTCTGTCCCCCTCACTGCCCTCAGATTCCTGTTGACACTCAGTGGCCTTCTAGGGAAGACCTTCCCTGACTATGTTCTCTAAAGAACCTCTATCTTCACTCTCTGACCTGTCCCTGCTCTGTTCCCTTCAGGGCACTTGTGGGTACCTAATGTTACAAGTAAATCTCTTCTCATATATTTTCTCCCCAAATAATGTGAGCTGCATGTGGGCAGGGGATTTTGTGATCTTGTGCCCCCAGTGCCTGCAATAGGCTGCAAACACTTGTGGGTGCATGAATGAGTGTTTCCAGGCTTGTCCACGTCCCATGTTGTATTTTCCCATATTTATTGTTGGTGGTGAGGACAATATTTAGTGCCCCTGGTTAAAATGTTTCTGGTATCACCTGAAATAAATTGTTATTACTATCTTCAGTTGTCAAAATTCAATACTCAGTGATAAATAACTTAGCAAATGAATGACAATTGAGGTTTTTCTGCCCCTCACCACTTCCACATCATGAGATTTTCCTGTTGCTGAGCCCCCTCTCTCATCCTACTCTGTGCCCCTGTCCTTTCACTCAGGTCCAAAATGAAGCCCTTCCTCTCCTCCGACAGCGCTGTCCTCCCCAGAAGATCTTGGCCAGTCTCTGACTCCCAACCTCCCTTCCATTCCCAGGGATTGTCCCCTCCTTACCGGCCAGCAGGAGCCCCGGCCACGGGACACGTCCTCTGTGGGTAGGGGCTGCAGGGAACTCCATGGTGACTGCTGCCTGCTCTGTCCCTTCCTCTAAGAGAAGAGCTCAAGGTCCAGTAAGACTCCCAGGCACCTCTGTCCAGACTGGTAGGATGTGCTGTCCCTCCTCCTTGTGTGCTGAGCCTCCTTCTGGGGCAAGATAACCTCCCTGGTCATGTGGGCCAGGGCGGGGTCAGCGCTCAGGACCCTCCCTATCCCTCCCCTTATTTTTGCCAACCCTGTTGCCCCTTTCAGTTTACCTTTACTCTACATTTTGGTTTCCTGGAAACTGCTGAAGTCTCTGACAACATACACACACACACACACACACACACACACACAAACCTCAAACACACACAGGCACAGGCACACAAAGGCACAGGCACACCGTGTCCAGAAAAGCACCAGCTGGGGTGTCTGGTTTCTGGACATTCTCCACGGCTCCTTCCACCTGCCTTCCCCACAGCCCTCCCTCTTTCACATTTGACTTTTCCTCTTCAGAGCAGGAGTTCTGGGGCCACCTCAGGAAAATTGTCACAGAGATGCCTCGGCTCTGCATTGAATCTCCTTTGAAACTTCGTAAGGATTGGGATGCCCAGGTGACATTTTAGAAAGGCTGCTTCAGCAGCTGCCCAGCTACATGGATGCCAGGTTAAGACCCAATGATGTGAGAATTGGTCGGGGCGGGGGAGGGGGGAGTCCTTCCCCTCTCCTGTGCACAGGGAGGGTCTCCACATCCTGTTAAAATGCAGATTCTGACTCAGCAGGTGTGTGGTGGACCAGAGACTCTGCATCTAACAAGCTCTCAAGGGAGGTGGGTCTTACTGGCGTGTGGAGCCCACTTGCAACAGCAAGGCCTCTGCTGTGTCTTGGTCTTGGGTTTGTCAGCACCACACAGAGAGCCCCACAGGCCCTTAACCTGGGGATTATTTCTGTTTGTGACACAGAAACCCATCTGGGCACTGGGTTTTTCCTGTGTTCTCAAATGTGCTGGGAAGGTTGGATTTCCTCCCAGTAGGAAAGCCATAGAGGCAACTGGTGATGAGAAGGGGTCAAGCCAGATGATGACTGCAGAAGGGGCCTAACTTCTATCTCAGGTTGTCACCTGCCTGGCCATTGCTTCCACGAGCTGAGACCCCATTACCATGGGTCTCAGAAGGACCAGTACTTTCCAGGTGTGAAAAATAATGTGTCCTGTGTGCCCTGGGAAGACAGGACTGTGGTGGGAGCTCAGGTGGCTGTGGGCTTCATGGTCCTTGGGGAATGTTTTCAAGGAGGCCCTCCCTCTCTTTGTTGCTTGAGCCTGTCCGTGTGCACCCTAATTGTTTAGGTAGCCTCTGTCCTCTGCCTGGGGCATGTTTTTGAGGTCACCTCAGCTTGCCATGTTTGGTTCCAGTGTTGAGTTGGGGAGCAGCATAGAGATCCCTGAAAAAGCAGCTGCCCCGAGACCCTGTCAAGTCAGAAATGTCCAAACCTGTGGAGGATTTTTATGAGTATTTCTGCCAAACTGATGTCATATGACTGCAAGCAAGATCTCAAATCCTGAGAAGAACGGCAGTTTTTCAGCTTTATACACTAGAGGCCCAGTGCACGAGTTTGTGCAGGGTGGGGTCCCTCAGGGTGGCCTGGGGGGATCGGGCCTCAGCTCATGCCCCCAGCATCGAAGCCCCCAGCCCTGCCTGGCACCCTGCTTGGCCTGTCCCCGCCCACACACCTGCTCCACCATCCCACCCATAGGGGCTGGCAGCGCATCGTCAATGCCCGCCATGTTCTGCGCCACCCCTGGTGATCAGCGCAGGTCATAGTGAGTGGTTAAACTCCCAGTTGAACGAGTACCTGAGGGGACAATTTGCATATTAGACTTTTATTATATAGGATTATAATCAAGGAAGATGAAAAAAAGTTGCATGGAATCCATTGCGAATTGAGGGAAAGCATAGCAGGGAAATCTCCAGAATTGAATAAAAGGCAAAATGGAGAAAAACATATATTTTTTTTTACATGGGAGAGTCCCGGATAGTTAATATTTACAGCAGGTACAGAGGCTGTGCAGGGAACCAGGGAATACAAGGGCTCTGTGGCCTCCTAATCAGGTCCCAGAGGCTCTGACTTCAATTGGTCTAGCAAAGAACATTACTCTGACGGGCAAAAGGTATGTTATCCAAGATGCATAAGAACAGGGAAAGGGCTCACTTAAGGTAAAATCTGACATTTGCTAAGGAAGCTGTAGGCCTGGGACATGACTCCCTGCCATCTCCTGCCCAGTTAGGCATTTGTGATCAGACCACACTGTGTGGTTACTTTTGGTCACTGAGGTTGTCAGGCCTGCCATGTGGCCCCCTGGGCTTATCAGGTTTCTTGCACAGCCCCCTTTTCATTCACAGTTTCTGGATAAAGCAGGTGGGACAGCGAAGGCATGACGGAGGGGCTCAGAGAAACCTATTGGAGCAGAAAATGGAAATGAGTATCCTTCTGCACCTCCTTAGCCAAAGCCCAGTTCAAGTGTGGATTTCCTGTGTTTTGTAGGTGCGTCTCTATGTTGCCCCCTGGAAGGCAAAAGGAGACCTGCAGCCAATGTCAGTACTGCACTAGGAATGAGGACAAGGCTTCAGAAGGTGGGAGCTCACTGTGAGCCCTAGACAGAGGTGGGCTGTGACCTCTAGACTTAGAGACAGCCATCCGTGGCCTGGTTCCAGTGTGTCTCATGCCTCCTGACTTCATTCCAGGGCAGGCTGCGCCCAGTGAGAGGGCTGGCTTTGTCCAGAGTATTATGAGGCCAGTGTCCGGAGAGCTGTCCCCTCTTATGGATGTGCTGTTTCAAAAGGAGCTCTATGTCCCCAAGTTTTCAAATCCAGAGCCCGGTGAGGGCTCTCCTGAGTCTTTTGGGAAAGGGGTGCTGACCTGGGTGGTTGATCCCCAAAATGCCCTGCGTTTCCCATCACTGCATTGGGATGTTGCATCCAGTCCCCTGTGTCCCTCTCTGTCATCTGATCTAGGCCTCCCCATGGGGCCCCGGATCTGGAGCAGCTTAACATGGAGTGTCAACCAGGGGACTCTGTGGGTCCCTCTGTTAGGGGAGGGGAGGCCCCCGTGGGATTCTCAACACTTCTGATATGGAAGCACCCCCATATCCTAGATTCTCCTCTCCCATCCTGCTGAGGACATTCCCCTTGTTCCCTAGGACACCGTGGGCTGGTGAGATGGCTTTATGGGCGACAGGCAGCTGTATCCAGACCAGTGACCCTGGGGATAGGGAGTCATCCCCTAATTCCCTTGAGGGGATTCTATCTGGGATGGAGAATCCAGAATGTCTGAGCACGGGCTGCTTTCCAGACCCTGAAGAGATGAGACGCCACTCAGAGGGTGGGGGTGGGGAGGACTGTGATTTTCTGGGAATAAAGAGGGGTCTGACCCCTCAATGTTAGGAGGTTCCTATCCCTCTTCCTGACTGTAAGTGGGGTAAAGACCGGACGCTGGGACATCCACGTGCCCAAAGGGGCTGTGGCCCCCTCTCAGGCTGACAGCAAGGCCTTCATGTGGATCAGGAACATCATCTGACTGCAAGTGTCACACAGGGTGACAGGCTTCCATTGTGTGGTTTCCCTCATCCCTTTAATGACTGTTTACTGAGCACCTGTGAACTCCACAGAAAACAGAACTACATGGTCCCTGCACTCATGGAGTTTACCTTATAAGGAGAGACAGGCTCTCAGATAAATCATAGCACTAAGAATACAATTATAATCTAGAGAAGGGCCATGAGTAGAAAGTTCTGGTGCATCCAGAGCATGTACTTGAGTCTCAGCTGGTCAGGGGATCCCAGAGAGAACTGATTAATTCATCTTCTGGCTGAGATCTGAAGTGTGAGTGGTCCTGTGCCCCTTGAAGGACAGGGGGTGTTGGGGAAGAGCTGCCTGCAGAGCACTGGTCTTTTGTGGGCAGATGCCTGGCTGGATGTAGGAGCTGAGGGAGTACAGTGTGGCAGTGGAGAGAGAGAAGTACTGAGTGATGCTATTGAGGTTGGGCCCTGCTGGGCTGTGGGTGCTGCTCAGGACAGGTCAGCAGCCACCTGGGGAGGCTCCCAGCTTTGGACTAGCTCTGCTGCCCTCTGGTGGACTAGCAGCTAAATGTGCAAGAAAAGGTCATGTTACAGTTGGGTATTTTTTGAGTTTTGTATTTTTCATTCAACTTACACTTTAAAAAATATTACATATGTATATAAATATATATAAATTTAACATATTTATTGAATTTTAGTTGACATATAATAAAATTAACATATTGAAAACATTCAATTAATTAAGTTTTGCTAGTGTATGCACCAGAGAATTTCTTACAATGAAAATAATTAACATGTCCCTCATTCTTTTTTTAAATTCTTTATTGTTGAAAGTATTGCATTTGTCACCTTTTTCCCCCATTGAACTCTCCCAGCCAGCCCCCACCCCCCAGCACAGGCCTTCACGCCCATATTGTCTGTGTCCATTGGTTATGCTTATATGCATTCATACAAGTCCTTTGGTTGATCTCTTACCACCCCCTCCAACCCTCCCGGCCTTCCCTCTGAAGTTTAATAGTTTGTTCAATGCTTCTCTGTCTCTGGATCTATTTTTATTCATTGATTTATGTTGTTCATTATATTCCACAAATGAATGAGATCATGTGATACTTATCCTCCAACTGTCTCATTTCACTTAGCATAGTCCATCCATGCTGTTGCAAATGATAAGAGTTCTTTCTTTTTTACAGTGTGTAATATTCCATCCTGTACATGTACCACAGTTTTTTAATCTACTCATCTGCTGCTTGGAATTTAGGCTGTTTCCAAATATTAGCTATTGTAAATTGTGTTGCTATGAACATAGGGATGCATATATCCTTTCTGATTGGTGTTTCTGATTCCTTGGGATATATTCTGAGAAATGGGATTACTGGGTCAAATGGGAGTTCCATTTTTAATTTTTGAGGAAACTCCATACCGTTTTCTACAGTGGCTGCACCAGTCTGCACTACCACCAGCTGTGTACAAGGGTTCCCTTTTCTCGCCAGCACTTGTACTATGTTGATTTTTTTATGACAGCCAGTTTGATACATCTGAGGTGGTACCTCATTGTCATTTTTATTTGCATCTCTTGGATGATTAGTGACTTTGAGCATTTTTTCATATGCCTTTTGGCCTTCTGTATGTCCACTTTTGAAAAGTATCTATTTATGTCCTTTGCCTATTGTTTTATTAGATGGTTTATCTTCCTTTTGTTAAGTTGTGTGAGTTCCCTATAAATTTTGGAGATTAAACCCTTATTGGATGTAACATTTCAAATATGTTCTCCCATGCATGGGCTCTCTTGTTGTTTTATAGATGGTTTCTTTTGCTTTACAGAAGCTTTTTATTTTGATGTAGTCCTATTTGTTTATTTCCTCTTAAGTTTCTTTTGCCCTAGGAGATGTGTCCATAAACATATTACTATGAGACATGTCTGATATTTTTCTGTCTATAGCTTTTTCTAGGACTTTTATGGTTTCGTGACTTACATTTCAGGGTTTTATCCATTTTGAGTTTATTTTTGTGTATGGTGTAAGTTGGCGGTCCAGTTTCATTTTCCCAGCACCATTTATTGAAGAGACTGTCTTGAATTCATTGTATGCTCTTACCTCCTTTGTCAAATATTAATTGAGCACAATGGCTTGGGTCAATTTCTGGGTTCTCTGTTTTGTTCCATTGGCCTATATGTCTGTTCTTGTGCCAGTACCAGGCAGTTTGAGAACAGTGGCTTTGTAATACAGCTTGATATCTGGTGTTGTGATCCCTCCAACTTTGTTCTTCTTTCTCAGGATTGCTGCAGCTATTCAGGGTCTTTTTTTATTCCATATGAATTTTTGGAGATGTTGTTTTAGGTCTGTGGAATATTCCATTGGTATTTTAATGGGGAATGCATTAAATCTATAGATTGCTTTGGGTAGTATGGACATTTTAATGATGTTGGTTCTATGGATCCATGAACATGATATGTTCTTTCACTTGTTTATATCTTCCTCTATCGCTTTTTTCAACATCCTGTAGTTTGCCAAGTAGAGGTTTTAACCTCCTTAGTTAAGTTTATTCCTAGGTATCTTAATTTTTTTGTTGCAATGGTAAATGAGATTGTTTTTTAGTTATTCTTTCTGTGAGTTCATTATTGGTGTACAAAAATGCCAGATTTCTGGGTGTTAATTTTGTATCCTGCTACATTGCCAAATTCATTTATTAAATCTAGTAGGGTTTTTTTTTTTTTATGTAGTCTTTAGGGTTGTTTATGTACAATATCATGTCATCTGCAATAATAACAGTTTTACTTTTTCTTTTCCAATTTGGATATCTTTTAATCTTCTTCTTGCCTGATCACTATGGCTAGCACTTCCAATACTATGTAGAATAGGAATGGTGAAAGTGGGCATCCCTGTCTTGTTCCTGGGAAATGGTTTTAGTATTTGTCGTTTGAGTATGATGTTGGTTATAGGTTTATCATATAAGGCTTTTATTATGTTGAGGTATGATCTCTCTATTCCCACTTTGCTGAGAGTTTTTATCAAAAAAGGATGTTGGATTTTGCCAAATGCTTTTTTTGCATCAGTTGATATGATCATGTTGTTTTTGTCTTTCAATTTGTTTATGTGATGTTTCACGTTTATTGATTTGCGGATGTTGTACCAGCCTTGCATCCCTGGAATAAATTCCACTTGGTCATGGTGTATGATCTTTTTACTATATTGTTGGATGCAATTTGCTAATATTTTGTTGAGGATTTTAACATCTTTGTTCATCAGGGATATTGGCCCGTAATTCTTTTTCTTTGTAGTGTCTTTATCTGTTTTTGGGATTAGGGTAATGCTGGCTTCATAGAAAGAGCTTGGAATTGTTCCTTCCTCTTGAATTTTTTGGAATAGTCTGAGGAGAATATGTTTTAGTTCTCCTTTGAATGTTTGGTAAACTCCCCTGTGAAGCCATCTGGACCAGGGCTTTTGTTTGCTGGAAGTTTTTTTTTTTTTTTTTTTTTTTTTTTTTTTTTTTTTTTTTTTTTTTTTTTTTTTATTACTGCTTCAATTTCATTGGTAGTTATCGGCCTATTCGGGTTTTCTTATTCTTCCTGATTGAGTTGTGGAAGATTGTATTTTTCTAGGAATATGTTCATTTCATCTAGGTTGTCCAGTTTGTAGGAATAGAATTGTTCATAGTGTTTTTTCATAATTCTTTGTATTTCTGTGGGGTTGGTTGTTACTTCATCTCTTTCATTTCTCAGTTGTTTATTTGAGTCCTCTCTCTTTGCTTCTTGGTGTGGTTGGCTAGAGGCTCATCAATCTTGGTTATCTTTTCAAAGAACCAGCACTTGGTTCTATTTATCTTTTGTACTTGTGGCCCAGTGCACAAAATTCATGCACGGGTGAGGGATAGGCCCCTTCTCCCAGACTGTGTCCTCTCGCAATCCAGGACCCCTCAGGGGATGTTGGGGCTAAACCGGAAGTCAGACATCCTTTTCTCAATCCGGAATGCTGCATGCACCAGGGACCATACTTTTCATACAGGTGAAAGGTATCTTTCTACTGTATGAGCAGCTACATTTTTTGGCCCTAATTATAAAAAGTAGTACATAACATGATTCTTCTGAGGCAGTAGTACCATTTTCCCCATCTTATGGGTGGAAAACTGAAGCTGAGACAAGTTAAGTAATTGGCTTTGTCACAAAGTTACAAGTTTCAGAATCAGGGCTAACCACAAAATGTGCAAGCTAGAGTCCATGCATGTCATCACTGCATTATCTTGTTTTTTCAGTGTAAGAGTAGTCTTGTCAGGTTTTAATTTTTAAATCTAGGAGACTATTCCCAATATATAGGTTAGGGTCCACAGCTCTGGCTGGAGATCAGGGCCATCAACAGGCATGGTGATCAGGGGGTCCCCATTGGTCCCTGCCTTAGCTGGTGGCCTGGCACTGCCCACTGGCCAACTCCACCCCCTGCTTGCCACTGCTGGTCGCCTCCCTCTCAGGGGACAGTGTACATCATAGTGACCAGTCGTTCTGCCAGTTGTTCTTCCGTTCGGTTGATTTACATATTAGGGTTTTATTATATAGAATTTTTGTTTGTTTGTTTGTTTTTGGTCTCTAAGTCATTTATTTCCTCTCTGATCTTTATTATTTCCTTCCTTCTACTTACTCTGGGCTTTTCTTTTTGCTCTCTATCTAGTTTCTTAAGTTGTAGGGTTAGATAATTTATTGCCAGTTTTTCTTGTTTTTTGAGGTTGACCTGTAATGCTATGAACTTTCCCTCTCAGGACTGCTTTCCCTGTGTCCCATAGATTTTGGATTGTTGTGTTTTCATTGCCATTTGTTTCTAGGGTGTCTTTTATTTATTTATTTATTTATTTATTTATTTATTTGATCTCTTTGGTAACCCAGTCACTGTGTTTGATTGTTTTTGAGCATTTTTATTGTAGTTGATTTCTAATTTTATGCCATTGTGATCTGAGAAGATGCTTATTATGATTTCAATCTCCTTGAATTTATAGAGACTTAGCTTGTGTCCTAATGTGTGGTATTTCTTTGAAAATTCCTCATGTGCATTTGATAAGAATGTATATTCCATTGCTTTGAGGTGAAATGTACTGAAGATGTCAACTAATTCTTTCTGATCTAGTGAGTCATTTTGAATTGCTGTTTCTTTGCTTATTTTTTTTGTCTATAAGATTTATCTAGTGATATCAATGGGGTATTAAAGTCCCCAACTATAGTTGTATTGCTATCTATCTCTCCCTTGATATCTTCCGGAAGTTTTTTTTTTAAATGTATTTTGGTACTTCTGTATTGTGTGCATCTATGTTTAGCAGTGTTATAGCCCCTTGTTGAATCAATCTCTTTAGAATTATGAAGTGGCCCTCCTGATCTCTTGTTATGTTCTTCACTTTGAAGTCTATTTTGTCATAGATAAGTATTGATACTCCAGCTTTTTTTTTTTTCATTTCCATTTATCCATTCAGCTACCCTATGTCTTTTCATTGAGCATTTAATCCATTTACTTTTAAGGTTATTCTTTTTTTTTTGATAAATCTTTATTGTTCAGATTATTACAATTGCTTATCTTCCCCCCCCCCATAGCTCCCCTTCACCTGGTTCCCACCATACCCCATGACCTTACTCCCCACCCCCATTGACCTCATCCATAGGTGTAAGATTTTTGTCCAATCTCTTCCTGTACTTCCCACACTCCCTTCCCACCCCTGAGAATTATTAGTCCACTCCCTTTCTATGTCCCTGATTCCATTATATTCACCAGTTTATTCTGTTCTTCAGATTTTTTATTCACTTAATTTTTAGATTCATTTGTTGATAGATATGGATTTGTTGTCACTTTATTGTTTGTAATTTTTATCTTTACCTTTTTCTTCCTCTTCTTAGAGAATACCCTTCAGCATTTCATATAATACTGGTTTAGTGGTAGTGAATTCCTTTAGTTTTCTCGTCTGTGAAGCTCTTTATCTAACCTTCAATTCTGAATGATAGCTTTGCTGGGTAGAGTAATCTTGGTTGTAGGTTCTTGCTATTCATCACTTTGTATATTTCTTGCCACTCCCTTCTGGCCTGCAAAGTTTCTGTTGAGAAATCACCTGACAGTCATATGTTCACTTCCTTGTAGGTAACTAACTGTTTTTCTCTTGCTGCTTTTAAGATTCTCTCTTTGTCTTTTCCCCTTAGCATTTTAATTATGACTTGTCTTGGTGTGGTCCTCTTTAGGTTCCTCTTGTTTGGGGTTCTCTGTGCTTCTTGGACTTGTAAGTCTATTTCTTTCACAAGGTAGAGGAAGTTTTCTGTCATTATTTTTTCAAATAGGTTTTCAATATCTTGCTCTCTCTCTTCTTCTGGCACCCCCATAATTCAGATGTTTGTATGCTTGAAGTTGTCCCAGATGCTCCTTACACTATCTTCATATTTTTGGATTCTTTTTTCTTTTTGCTTTTTCTGGTTGGGTGTTTTTTGCTTCTTCATATTTCAAATCTTTGACTTGATTCTTGGGATCCTCTCGTCTGCTCTTGGGTCTCTGTATATTATTCTTTATTTCAGTCAGTGTATGCTTAATTTCTAATTTGTCCTTTTTCAGATCCTTGAGGGTCTCACTATATTTCTCGGAGGTTTCTAGAAGATTCTTGAGTAACCTTATAACCGTGGTTTTGAACTCTATATCCAGTATTTTGCTTAGATCCATTTTTTTTCATTTTGACTTTTTTCTTTGTCTCTGCATTTTTGCTGCTTCTCTGTGTTTGTTTCTATGTACTGGGTAGCTGCTAAGTCTCCTTGAGTTGATAGAGTGGCCTTGTGTGGTTGGTGTCCTATAGGTACCAGTGGCTCAGCCTCCCTAGTCACCTGAGGTGGATGCTCTTGGTGCATCCCTTTGTGGGATGTTAGCACAATCTTATTGTAGTTAACCCTTGATTGCTGTTGGTATCCCTGGGAGGAATTGACCTCCAGGCCAATTGGCTGTGGTGTCCAACTGTGTCTACACTGGAAGATCTGTTGTGCAGGAGACACCCTTATGGTGCAGGACTTGCTTCAGTAGGGCTTTAGTGCTCACTGAGTCGGCCCTTTGAGTGTGTCTCTTATGGATGTGAAAAGTTGTAATCCATTATCATCTCCAAGGAAGTGCAAGGTCAGCCATTGTCTGGGGCCACCCCACAGGAGCTACAGAGACATCTGTAGATTCCTCCTCTTTGTATGCGGTTTGGAAGTACCCATACAAGGCCCAGCTGTGAAGCAAGGACACTGCTGCTGCCAGGTAGTGGGCCTTCTTTTGGAATCTCTGGGGCTCTCTGAGCCAGCTGCAGTGTGTTTTAGGCAAAAGGACAGGCCATTCATATGCAAAAGCCGATGCACAAAGCTTGGGTGGGGTTGTAAATTGGGTGGGGCGGGATCTCTGGGAATCACCAGGGTGGAACAAACAACAATGGCTTCCCTGAACCAGAGAAGTTCCTGGTTCTCCGCATCCCGCGCACACGTGCAGGAACAATGATTGCTACGAGCACCTCTAAGAGTAAGCTGTCCTCACGTTCCTGTCCCAATGACAGACAGACCAGTTTCACCCCGTATGTGCCTGGGTCCCCCAGAGTCTCACCTGTAACTGGAATTCAAAGCAAGAGTGAGCTTGTATCTCCCTCTCAGTTTAAAGAACAGCACATCCAGGTGCCAGCACTTTCCGTACCTCTGCACCTCTTACCGGTCTCAATGCGCTTTCTTCTAGTTGTAGATTTTCCACTCAGCCAGCTTTCCTGCAGTTCTGGGTGGTAGTTGTTGTTCTGTTTAGTTGCAATTTTGCTGTGGTTGTGAGAGGCAACAAGTATAGATGATTACCTATGCCACCATCTTGTTTCTTCTAAGGTTATTCTTGATAGGTAATTGTTTGTTGCCATTTTCATTCTTTATGCATGTGTTCCTTGTTCCCTTTCTATTTCTTCTTTTTACAGCAGTCCCTTTAGCATATCTTGCATTGCTGGCTTGGTGGTGATAAACTCCCTTAGCCTTTCTTTGTCTACAAAGCTCCTGATTTCACCTTCAATTTTGAATGATAGCCTTCTTGGATAGGGTATTCTTGGATTCAGTCCCTTGCTTAGCATCAATGTGTATACTTCATTCCATTCCCTTATGGCCTGATGTGTTTTTGTTGAGAAATCAGTTGCTAGTCTGATGGGAGATCCTTTGTAGGTAACTTTCTGTCCCTCTCTTGCTGCCTTTAATATTTATACTTTGTCATTGACCTTTGCCAAATTACTTACTATATGTCTTGGTGTCAGTCTTTTTTAATTCATCCTGTTTAGGTCTCTCTGTGCTTCTTGGAGTTGTGTGAGTTTTTCTTCCCAATATCAGGGAAGTTTTCTGTCATTATTTCTTCAAACAGGTTTTCTATTCTTTCTTAGTTTCCTCTCCTTCTGGCACCCCTATTGTACAAATGTTGTTTTGTTTCATGTTGTCCCAAAGCTCCCTTAGGCTCTCCTCCAGCTTCTTAATTTGTTTTTCCAGTTGCTGCTCTGCTTGAGAGTTTTTACTACCTTGTTTTCTAACTCGCTGATTCAGTCCTCAGCTTCTTCTAGTCTACTGTTGAAATCTTCCATTGTCTTCTTTACTGCACTTATGTCATTCTTCATTTCCTCTTGATTCTTACACACGTTGGTGAACTTCTCATCAAGACATTTGAGCATCCTTAAACCATTATTCTGAATTTTTTCTCTGTGAAATTGTTTGCCTCCATTTTATTTAGGTCACTTTCTGATGATTCCTCCTTTTCTTTCATTTAGGGTTGTTTCTTTGTCTCCCCATTATTGCCTCTCCTTTGTAACTGTTTCTATGTATTAGATCACACTGCTATGACACCCAGACTGTTTGAATTGGTCTTATGTAGTAGATATTTTGTGGGTCCCAGTGGTGCAGTCTCTCAGGTCTCCTGGGCTGGGTGTTCTAGGGAGGCCCCCTGCTGGAGATATTTGGGTTCTTCTGTTGTAGTTGGGTCTTAAATGTTATTGCCCCATTCATGGATGGAGTCTCCTCTCAGGATGTCTGATTTTGTGACTCACTCCCTACCACATCATGCCAACTGTTGTGGAGGTGTTGACCAAACAGGACAAAATACAACATGACAAGACACGACACAGAAGGAACAGAACATGAATGTACACGAGACACCTATAACCCAAATAAAAATGACCACCAGAGAAAAGAGAATTAGTAAATAGAAAACAAAACAAGAATGATAGTTAGAGAAAGGAAAGACTATGGGGAGAAAACCCAACAAAACAAACAAAAAAGCACAAACAAAAAACACCCAGAAGAAAAGGGTGAGGAGCAGGAACTATGGATGCAGAGCTTAAATAGGGAAAATAAGGTTGAGAAATTGGATGAGTGGGGAAGGACCATGGTTTAGAATAGATGAGGGGGAAAAGAAATGTGAAGACTAGCAGAAAAATAAAAATAAATAATTTTTTAAAAAATTTTCTCAGAGGAGAGTGTAGATAGGCCTATATGTAGGAAGTGAAACAAGTTAAAAATTAGTAAAAGAAAATATCAAGAGAAGAGAGAAAAAAAATGAGTAGTGAAGAGAAAGGAAAAATAAGGGGAAATGGAGTAGGAGAAGTAAGGAGGAAATTAGATATTTGAATAAACCAACAGAGACTAGAATACTAACACATCAATAAAGCATATAAAAAAAGATCCATTTTTAAAAGGGGGTGAAGAAAGGAGAGAGAAAAAGTAAAATGGGGATTGGAGAAGAAAAATGGGAGGAAAAATCGGAAGTGAGGAAGACAAAGGTGCCAGAAATTAAATAAGATAAAGTGAAAAATAAAAAAAATAATAGTTAAAAAAAAGCGGGGGGGGCGTCATTTGCTTCAGCTGAGTTTTAATGTCCCATGGAAGCTCCTTTAGGACCTCACTCTTCTGTTCTGTCTGCTAATTCTGGGCTTCCTGTTAGGTACTTAGATGCTGGCCACTGTCAAGCACTTTCTTTCTGCTTTTAGCCCCCTGCTTGAAGCTCCAGGTAATCCACAGGACCTCTGCTTGTGTCTGTCTCCATGGGCCTTGGCTGGAAGCTGATGGAGCCAAACTGCCCTCATTTCCTGTCTTCCAGCTGTCAGTCTTAATCACTCAAGAGTCTGTTTCTGACAGGGCTTTAGGTGGGGTTGGTGCTGTTTCACTTTCAGGAAGTAAGATGGGTGTTGTTGTGTGTTTTTTCTGACCTAGCCTAGAGCTACTCCTCCTTGGTGGCCCAAAATATTACTCTGGCCTTGGTTGGTCAGAGAACGTTCTATGGAGACCACTGGGATTGGCTAACAACCTGGAGTTTTAATTAGTCTGGTTCCCAGAATAGCAGGGTGGACCAGCCCCTCTTCCAATCCAGTTACTGAGGGATCTATTCAGACCTATAAACAATGCAGGCAGGGTATGGCAGACTGTATTGCCTGCCTTGAGGCTACAGGGAGGGGCTAGCTCTTCTGGAGATAAATGGCCACTTAGGTTGGGAAGCTTGAGAATATCCCAAAGCAGGATTCCTGGCCACAACTCCCTGCCCTGCTTCCCTCCCCAGCCTCTTCTCAGGCACCTCAAGTCTATGCCTCTCTGCCTGTGCTGAGGCCTTGGGTGAGTGTTTGAAATTGAAAATTCCTGTGTTCTGGGTTTAACAAATAAAATCAAGGACAAACAAAACCAAAGCAACCATGAAACTGTGGGTTTCTCTCCCCCCACTACTGTGCTGCTCAGGCAGCCTTTTCGGCTGCCTTTTGCAGTACAGCCTTTTGGGGCTGTGGTCTTAGGTCCAGATTCCCAGGTGCCAGCAGCCCTGTGGCATTTCCTTTCCACAGTTGTATGTTAAGCCTGTTGCCAAGGGATGCAACTTTGGTGCAATGCAGCTTTCTCCTGGCCCTCTTGGCCCACTGGTCAGGTGTCCCTCTTAAGCCCACATCCTTGATCCTATTATTCTCCAGGCATCCTCTGCCATTCCTGGTAAATTGTCTTCTCAGCTCTGTCTAATTTGTTTATTCCAGGTGGATGTTTTCCAATGTGGTTGTTATTCAAGTCTGGCCCTGGGACAAGGTGCATAAGATGTCTGCTTACTCAGTTGCCATTTTCTCTCCTCTGTCCCACACTCTTAAAGACTCCTTAAGCCCTCTTATGTCTTTTCATCCTGTCCCTCTTCCACCCTCATTCCCTGTGGTAAGGAAACTCTCATTTCTTTCTGTCATTATAGATGGAGTTTGCATTTTCCAGAATTTCCAAAAGTTGAATCATACAGTATGTAATTTTGGGCAGAGTTTGGCTTCTTGACTCAACATGATTTTATTTGTTTAATAGGAACCAAGGAGCATTCTGAAGCCTAATAATTTGGCTGTTTAATGCTGCCTGTCAAGCTGCAGCACCAGCTAAGTGGTTTCCTTTTGCTTTCATGGTGGCTGCTTCAAATGTTCTGGAATTTTTATAATTGCCAATTGTTTTGATTTCTTTGACATCCAATAAGTCTGCAGCCTATTTTCTATTCTTTATGCATTGTCATGAGAAGATTAAGAACCTTCACTACTTCCATGGCATTCTAGAGTTGTGAGCTATACCAAGGGCATAGTTACTATTAGTTCAAATATTGGCTATTTTATTTTTGGTCAATTGAGAAGCCCAAATTAGAACAATTAATTAAGCTTGTTGGGCATATCTTATTCATTTAGATGAGAATTTTCAATTGTGTCCTCATAGAAGTTGTTGCATATTCAGCTGGGTAACATACCTGATTATCTATAACATGTCCATCTGTAGACCAAATTAAGTCAGCATTAGCAAGGACTTTGCTATAAACCATTCCTAGAATCAAGAAGCTGGTCAGTGGACAAAACACAATTGTGGATGTCTTCATCCTGCAAAAAAATGTAGCAAAGTTGTTGGGTTAAGACCTTTACATCGATTTAAAGCCATTTTAATAAGAGCCAGTTGACTGACATAAATGTTGAGTGTGATGAGAATTCGGCGAAGATTTAACAGAATGAGGAACATAAACAAAGGAGAGCCCATAAATACCTTTTGTTAGTTTGCATACCTGTCTTCAGCAGAGATGACTTTCATGCAGGGAGGGAGCCCTTTGGCTATTGAGTCTAACTGCTGACTGTAATATTCTACAAGTATATGATAATCTCTGTTTCTTATCTAAAACTTCCTAAATATTTTGTTTATTTTCATGTATAAAAAGAAAATTTATACTTAAGGTGTCCCAGAGCATGAGCTTCAGATAATTCTTTAAAGATTTTACAGCTTATTTTCCTTCTCAGGTCCACTGAGGTAGAACAGGTCAATTTGACTTTAATAGGATATATAGACTCTGGGACACTAATGAAAAACATGAAACCCCATTGAAACAATATCCAGTCACAAACCCAGGAATCCTCTAAGCTTTTTTCTTGGTTTTGGAAGAGGAAATGATAGAAGTCCTCTGATTCTTTCAGAGTTAATCATTAGCCCATCCCATATAATAAAAGCCTAATATGCAAATTGACTGAACAGAGGAATGACCGGTCGCTATGATGTGCATTGACTACCAGGGGGCAGATGCTCAATGCAGGAGCTGCCCCTATCCCACAGGCCCCAGGTCAGCCAAGGTAGGTGCAGCGGTAACCCCCTGGTCACCCCTCCAGTCGCTTCGCAGTTCAGCCCTGATCGCCAGCCAGGCCTAGGGACCCTACCCATGCACAGATTTTGTGCTTTGGGCTTCTAGTCTTTATATAAGAGATGGAAAAGGTAATTTACTTGAGCAAAGCAAAATAAAAACTTGTCCTTTGAGACCTTATGTCCTTTTATAGCTAGCTGTTATAATGGGTAAATTGTGTCTTTTGGGGAGTTTAGTAATGTCCTAAAGAATTAAAGTAAGTCATCCACAAATAGGATGAGAGGGGAATTTCTAGGAAACTTAATATAATATCAACTTTTAATATCTTGGAGAAATAGGTGGGACTCTCTCTATATCCCTGGGGCATTTCAGTACAAATAAATTGTGGATCTTTTCAGGTGAAAGCAAAGATATATTGACTGTCCTTTTCTGCTGGAATGCTGAAAAGGCAATCCATAAATCTATTACTGAAAAATATTGGCAATCCATAGGCATAGCTGATAATGAGATATGTGGATCTGGAACCAAGGATGTCTGGGAATAACTATCTTATTTAAAGCTCTTAGATCCTGTACAAATCTTTACATTTTTGCCTTTGGAGTCTTCACTGGAAGGATAAAAGAATTACATGAATTATAAATCCCCCTTTGAGGTAATATTGTATAATGTGCTTAAATGCAACGGGCACATCAAGTCTTAAAAGATATTGGTGAATATTTGGAAAAGGCAAGGTATTATCAATAGTTATTTTAATAGGAGTGGCTGACTTAACCTTGCCAATGTCCATACTAAAAAGGGGTCAAAGTTGCACTGGAATGTCCTGCAATGAACGTTCAGTCTCAAGATTATGTTTTTCTTGCAGAAGTTCCTTTATAATCATCTACCCACTTGGTTTATAATTGGTTCAGTTAGTTCTAAATACATTTCACCCATTCAGGAGAATGATATGTGAGTTTCAAGAAAATCTCTCCCTACCAGGTGAATTGGAACTGGTATGACCACTAAAAGTATATGTTGCCTCATAACACTCCAGAGCTGGAAATGAACGGGTTCTGATTTAAAAACAGTCATTGGTTGGTTAGATATCTCTACCATTTGCACAGAAGCTTTGCTTCAAAGATGAAGGCAACTTAGTTGGGGATAGTTTAAAATAGATAAAGTATCCACAGTATCTGCAAGGGCCTTCATAAGTTCCCCTTTTGTGCTAATTTCAACTTCTCCTAAACTATTAGTAAGGAGAAGGAGAAACACCCTCTCATAGATTTCAGAGGAGCCACATGCTTGCTTCTGTTTCTCTTCTCTTTCTAAATCCCACTTTGGTTTTCTATAACCCTTCTTATGTTGAACAGACTGCACTACAAAAGTTTCCTGGTGAACCTTACTTAGTAATTCTGTTGCTTTGCTCCCAGAAACCAGTGGGTATATTCATTGAAATAGGTCAGAATAGTCAGGATCACATGTTCTGACGGTTGAATTAAATTACTTTACAAACCCATCAGGGTCTCAAATAAAACAGAGAAAATCTTTAGGTAGATTTCTTAATTCTGGTCCAGTCCAAGGGATAAATATATATATAATCATTGGTTCCCTTTCACCAGAGGATGGCTTTACTGTGAAGGCAGCTGCTAAAATTCCTGGATTAACTTTGTCTGAATTTCTATTCTCATTTTCTCTTATGTTAGTAGGGAGTGGTAGTGGAAGCAATATAGTGGAGATAGAACTAAAAAAGAAAAAAGCGGGGAGAGAAAATCCAGACTCGGAAACTCAGATTGCAAAGGATATTGTGGAGGATCTGTAGAAGGGACAGAAATGGGGTGTTGGCATTTATTAGCTTCAGAAGCCTTCTTTAGTTTAGAGACAGTCTCTAAATTTGCTATTAACTTCTTTTACAAAAAGAGAGTTTATCTATGCTCCTTCTAAACGCTTTTAATTTCCACCCTCGCTGGTTTGGCTCAGTGTTTAGAGCGTTGGCCTGCGGACTCAAAGCTCCCAGGTTTGATTCTGGTCAAGGGCACATGCCCAGGCTGCAGGCTCAATCCCCAGTGTGGGGTATGCAAGAGGAAGCCAATTGATGATCCTTTCTAATCAGTGATGTTTCTAGCTCTCTCTCTTTTCCTCTCTAAAATAAATGAAAACATATTTAAAAATGAATAAATAAATAAAAGCTTCTCATTTCCAATAAAGATAAGCTTCCCATCTATTCAGTTTAATTTTAGATCCATTTTTTTTTACTTCCGCAGGCAAAAAATCAACTAAGTGTCCAAAAGTTTCCATTTTGGCCATCATCAGTTGATACCACTTTCAGTTAAATCTTCTTATATCTATAATACTTGTGAGTAAAGACTTCCTATTACCTGTATATGTGCTGAGTATTAATGGGGGCCAAGGGCTGGAAATTTTCAACCTTGTATGTATGATTAATATTAATTTTCTTTTAATAAATGCAGTCTGAACAAATGTCTAGAGATATTGTGTAGTGGAATAAAGCATGCTATTTATGGAATGAGATACAAGGGGCTGTAACCTTCTGAGTCACATAAACTTTTTTTATGTGTCTTAGTTTCTCTCCCTCACAACCTAATACAGCCATAGGACTCAGAGCACTAGGTAACTGACCTTTAGGTGTGCATCCTAATATGCGTCAATGCTTTAATTACAGCTGAGTTGCAATTCCCTACGGAATTACTGTACATCATGAGAGATGCCCTCTGACACCTCCACAGAGATTCTTATTCACTTAAGAATACTAGAGATTCAAGCTGGAGAAAGGAAGTGCCCCTTATCTTTGGAGCCGAATGACTTCAGGCTATCATTTATCCAGCAAAATGTTTTGTTCTGGCCTAACCAGTTTGGCTTAGTGGATAGAGCATTTTGGCCTGCGGACTGAAGGGTCCCAGGTTTGATTCTGGTCAAGAGCATGTACCTTGGTTGTAGGCATGTCCCCAGTGGGGAGTGTGCAGGAGGCAGCTGATAGATATTTCTCTCTCATCGATGTTTCTAACTCTCTATCTTTCTCCCTTCCTCTCTGTAAAATATCAATAAAATATTAAAAAAAAAATTAAAAACCAACCACCACCCAGCAGTGAGGCTCAATGATTGAGAGTTGAGCCATGTACCAAGAGTCCCAGTTGGATTCCCAGTCAGGGCACATGCCCAGGTTTCAGACTTGATCCCCAGCAGGGGGTATGGCATGCAAGAAGTAGCCAATCCATGTGGATGCATTGATGTTTCTATCTTTCCCTCTCCCTTCACCTCTCTCTAAAATCAATAAAAACATATTTTAAAAATAAAATTAACCACCTATTTTTCTCTTGTCCTGGGTTGTCAACTCTTATATTTTGTTTGGGTTCTCTCGACGTTTAATCTTTAATCACACATCAAATAAATTTTTTAAAGGACTTTTTAAAAACCCTCAAATAAATGTAGGCCTCTTTGCTTAAAACAGGAAGGTCGGGAATTGCAAGAAAAACTGCCTCAAGCTCACCTAGAGGAGCCATGTGGTACAATGGACCACTGCTGTTACATAGCACAGGTCTGAGTCCTGGAGGGCTTTTCTGAAATTCTGACACACTACCCCAAATAATTGTCAACATAAGAAATGTTTAAACCTGTGGAGAATTATTATTCTGGATTTTTAAGGCAAAACTGATAACAACTACCTTGAAGCAAAATCTGAAGGGATTGAGAAAATGCTCCAGAGAATGGCAGTTTTGCACCTTATTTTATAAATTACCATAAAGAGAGAAACGTAAGGAGTGACATGAAATCCATTGGTCATACATTAGAGAGGTGGTAGAAAATATAACAAGGGATAGGGAGTGTCTCTGGGATTCAATAAAAAGTAATAGACACATACTTCTTTTGCATCGGTTGTACAGGAATAGCTAGCAGTAAACAATTAACATGATAAAAATAACAATGAAGGGTTTTGTGGTCTCTGCTCTGAAGTTGTGAGGGGCTTAGAAAAAAGAAAATCACCCTGACATTCCAAAGGTATGTTATTGTAGATGCAAAAAGTCAATGGATGGGCTCAGTTAAGGTAAAGACTTACCTTTGTCAGGAAAGATACCAGCCTAGCACATGACTACCGACCATGACTTACTTTAACTTAGAAGGTTATATTTTCAGACCATCCTATGGGGTTATTTCAGGTTTCTGAGTTTGTAAGCCCCCCCCCCCCAGGCCTTTTCTGAGCTCATCAGGTTGAGTATGTGGCCCCTTTTTCATTCACACAGCCCAAACCTTTAACCTCTTGGGAAGAGAGAGGAGCTAGAGATAATTACCAATGGCTGATTATTTAACCAATTATGCCAACATAAGGATACTTCCAATAAAATCCCTAAACATGGGGTTCAGAAAGCTTTATGTTGATGCTGGATAACTGGGAGCTCAGGGAAGATATGGAAGTTTGACCCCTCTCCCCATGCCTTCATCTGAGCGTCTCTGAGTTGTATACTTTCAATAAACCAGTAATAGTAAGTAAAGCCCTTTCCTGAGTTCTGTGATTTTTTTTTTTTTAGATAATTATGAAACATAAAGCCAGAGTAATGGGAATCCCCCAAATTTGGAGTTGATTAGATAAACATATGAGTTACCTGGGCAACCCATTTGTGATGGCATCTGAAGTGGGGCAGTTTATGTTACTGAGACTTGAACTTATGGGGTCTGCACCCACTTTGGGTAGTTAGTGTCAGAACTGAAATTAATTGTAGGACACCCCATTGGAGAATTGGTTGTTGATGGGAAAAAGCAAAAACAAAACCTTTAACTCATATAAAACTACCCGGCAGGGTGATGCTAGAAATGATTATGATATTGTCGGTGGTCTGCCTATATTAGAAGCTCAGGGAGTTTGAGAAGACTTTACTTTCACTCCCCTCCCTCAGTGAGCCCTCTCTCTCCTTCAAAGTCCACCTTCACCCTTTTCCTTCTCCTTGTTCTCACAGAACAAGGCCTGAGGCAGTGTTTCTGATCCCAGGAGCAGTGGAGGTACAGGTCTGTAAGTCTATTCATATGGTTGTCCATCCTGAGGTAGGGTCTGTTCTCATAATGCCTAGACAGCCAGGAAACTGACACCAGGTTGCAGTGAAAGGAACGAAAGCATATGTTTCAAAGGTACCAATGAAGGGGAATGGGGCAGCTGATGCTCAAAAACCAGAACTCACAGTGGTTTATATTTAGGGTCTTTCAAGGGACAAAAGTCAAGACTTGGGGTTCAGTGTCATGGGCTTTGAAGATTGGTCAGTTATAAGTACTCATAAGGTGACTTATTTCTCCCGGCATCATCCTGGCTGGGGTCTTTGGTTATTGGGGCCTTAGAGGTCTTACTTCATGCAGACAACCCAAAGTTCTGCAACCCATCTTGGGGTTGGGTTGGTTATGTTACCTTAAGAGCAGAAAACATCTATCCATCTTGTGCTTAGCAGACAACATCTTTCTCTTATCTCAAGCAAGATATCTCCTGCAACCTGTTTCACTGACTAGTTTCCAGGCTCCAGGCTGCATCTGCATTCTTTCCTATCACATCTGCCAGGTTAAATTTTCTATTTATTCTTTAACTAGAAATCATAACATCCAGCTATGGGAACATAGGGTATCCTTCCTCTCATCTTTTAAATTCTTCTATCTTGGCTAAAAGTCAAATTAACAGAGACAGAGTAATAGGAGACAATGTACAAAGTCTGTTATAAGAATGAATATTCTGGGGCTATAAGAATAGAGACCAAAGGAAGCACTGGGTAGTGTTGGCTTATGTCATTCTGAAGCAAAGGGTAAAGAGAGTTGTGCTTTGAGGCTTCAAAGGGCAGGAACATTGGCGTGGAGATGCCAAAGCAAATGCGAATGTCCTTCCTGGAGCTGGTCCTCCATCTGAACACATTCTAGGCAGTTTAGTGGGAAGGTCCAAGGCTTATTTCTTAAACCTTATTTTTCCCAAAAAAGGATATCAAAATCAATACCCTAGAAGGCACTTGTGGGGTAAATCTCAGCTTTCCTTCACAGGAGAGCCATGACTCTTAGGAAGGTTTAAAAGTCTAACTAAAAGCTCAATCCAAGTTACCTAGTTATTGTGTACCTAACTCATTATCAAAACAAAACATAAAAATACTGAAACATTGCTGTTTCAGTCTAAATGTGTCCACTTTTGAATTCTGGTTAGAAAAAAAAACAAACTGAAAGATACATTGGAATCTGCTAATAAAAAATGTCTTCATTCCTGGAAAGCAACTTGACACACTCACATCATCCATAGATGTTTAGAAAGAACTAGGAGTCCTGAGACCCTGACTCATGTCTCAGATTAGTGTTTCCGCCATCACTACTCACTGCTTAAGCAGATCCTTTGCTGTGTTTGTACATGTCCCTAATTTTGACTAGTATGTACGCTTCTTGCCTGCCTGAAGGACTCCAGTCATGTCTCTATTGTTGAAGAATTGGGAGCAGGAGTCTCGCAGAGGGTTGCCAGCTAGGCTTCAATATCACCCATGCACTTTCATGTTTAACTTAATTTAGTCCCAAAATGTGTACAGCATGAATGCTGGAGAAAGGTCCTGATGTGATTTACAAAAACAAAGGGATTCATTAAGGCCCCTGTGATCATGGTAATTTTATGGCATCTATGCATTTAGGATCTGATTGTTCATTTGTTGATTCTGGAAATGAGTAATAGACCCCTACTATGTACCTATTAGTCACTATCCAGAGCCCTAGGGGCAGAAGAGTGGATGAGAGAGACAAACTGGACATTATTGTCAATATCCAACTATTTATTTGACAACTAATATCTAAAAGGCACTTCAAGATGCCCTGAGATCCTTGATCCAAGCCAAACTTCTAACCTTTGTGTGTTCCTCCAGAATTTTCCTGAATCTCTTTGTGTTCTCCCAATTTTTCTCTTTCTCCCACACCCCACATCCAATCTTTCAGCAAATCCTCTTGAATCCATGCTCTGACCAAATAAAGAAACTGACCACTTCTTCCCACACTTGTCTGACCACCCTCACCTGTCACCTGGATGACTGCACTTGCCTCCTCACTGGGCTCCCTGCCCTCCACGCAGCAGCCACACAGGTGCTGAGGAATGTAGGCTAAGGTGAACATCCTGATTCTTTTCTTGAGCAAGTTTTTCTGTCTGAATCTATGGCAGGAATGTGAGTGTGGGGGGAAGGGTCAAAAGTTCTTTCTGAGTTTTAGTTTCTTAAAAGCTTGAAATCAATATCCCAAAATAGGAACTTCAGAGAGGCTAAATTTTGGATGCCTTCACTAAACACAGATGTCTCACGCCCACTGGGGCTCTCAGCCCTCCAGAGGCTCCTCAGGTCACTCAGAGGGAAGCCAGACTTCTGGCTATGGCCCCGCCCTCTATGACTCCATCTCCTCTCATCTCCAGCTCTGTCTCTTCCAACCAGCTTGTCTCCATTTTGCTGTTCAAACATTTTAAATGGAAAGAAATAAAAACACCCCACACATCCTTATTTCACTCTAACGTACTATCACATTATTACTGTTGTTGCTGTGTGGGTTACTGGGCGACTCCCCCACCAGCATGCCATGTCCATGAGGACTGGGATTTTGTCTGTTCTGTCTCACACCTGCACCCCCAGTGCTTAGAGCAGTGTCAGCAGATGGTGAGCAGTAGGTTGGTCTTCTTTGATAAGTGAGTAAAGAAGTTACACATGTGATCATGGTTGAAAGGGTGAAATATGGAGCATCATTACCTCATCTAACTGAGATTCTGACCTAGACTGAGGGACCAGGGAGACTTTCCTGAAGAGAGGCATCTAATAGAGCAAGAGCACAGGCTAAGCTAGAGTTGATGGGGGCAGGAGTAAGAGGTCCAGGCAGAGGGCATAGGAGATGCAAAGTCCAGGAGGTGGGAAAGTCAAGGGAAGTAAACAAGTTAAACTGACTCATTTGGGTGATTAAATGAGCTAATAGACCTGAAGTGCCCAGTACACAGTGCCTACTAAAGAAAAAAAAAAAAAAAAAAAGGCCAGCTGCTTATTATTGCACATCCAGGGTCTGCCCACTTGGGAACAGCACTAACAGAGAAAAAATATCTTCCGCTCCCCAACTACACAAGCAAGTCATGACATCAAGCCTTGAATACAGCTTGACTGAGGTATAAGTGACAGGCAATAAACCACACATATGTAAAGTGTACAATCCAATTAGTGCTGACATGCGTGCACACTCGCTGTCACCCAAAAGTTTCTCATGTGCTTTTGTAACCCCTCTCTCTGTACACCACCCCTCAGTAATCAGGAAATCACTCATCCTGTCTTTCTTGATAGATTATTTTGCATTTTCTAGAATGTTATATACATGGAATTACATCATATGTTCTACTTTTAGTCTGGTTTCTTTCAGTAAGCATAATGATTTTTATGAGGTGAAATACTTATAACAAGATATTAAAGTGAACATTTCACTGGCAGTATAGGCACAATTTTGTTCAGCCACCATGTTACCTAGTACTAAACATTTTCATCTCCCAAAATAAAACTCTGTACCCAATCAGAGATTGTTCCCATCTCCCCAGCCCCTATCCCTCAAAACCACCAATTTGAATTGCCTCCTTCACTTTCTTATCCCCTGTTTTCTGTACCATCTATCCTGTCAGCCTGTACATCTGGTGCCCCACTTGTCCCAATGTCAGGGCACTAATCTAAGCCTTCAAGACCTTATTCTTCCTCTGAACCATGTTTCTCACCCCTCACATCCATCTAGCTCTGGGGGAATGGCACCCCAATTCCACTGCACCAGCTCCAGTGGCTGCTTTCTCAACAGGTAGGTCAGCCCCTCTCATGTTCCTCAGCCCAACCTAAACCCACACATAGAGAGCCTTCCTATTTTACACCCCCAGGTGCTATTGAACTCATTAAATTCCTGACACCCCCAAACCTCTCAAGCTTTACAATTTCTCTTCCTGACTATGAACAAACCCCATCCCTCCATGACCCCGTCCTATGCTCCCTTCTGCTTACCCACCATCCAACTTTGGTCAGGTCTCCAAAACTTTCCACCAAATACCCCAGAGGCCATAATGAGCAGGAAGCAAAACAGAACCAGAGGAGAGATTTATTTCCATTTCCCAGGTTCTGTTTGTTGACTCTCTAAGGCAGTAGTTCTCAACCTATCAGTTGCGACCCTTTTGGGGATCAAACGACCCTTTCACAGGGGTCACCTAAGACCATCAGAAAACACATATTGGTTTTGTGATTAATCACTATGCTTTAATTATGTTCAATTTGTAACAATGAAATTGGGGGTCACCACAACATGGGGAACTGTATTAAATGGTCACGGCATTAGGAAGGTTGAGAACCACTGCTCTAAGGCCAGCCACATCGAGTTTGCAAAGCAACAACAAAAATGAGACAAAGAATGAGGACCCTGATGTCTGGCCTGAGCTCTGGGTCATGGAGGGCTGGAAACAGGGTCGTCCAGTGCTGGCCTGCTATTGGCTGACATCACAGGGACGTGCATGATTACTGGAGTTGTTCTTTTATCACTGAATATTTGTTTAATTCTCTGTGATATTGTTCTTCAAAGGTGCAGTGAAAATGAATATAGAATGACAACACTTTTGATGGTTAGGTCGCATCTTCTCAGATCTGGTGCAAAGGCCACTCAGAGGCAACCCGGGAAAGATCTGGGAAGTCAGGCCATCTCTTGCTGTGAACCTCACTTCAGAGGAGAGGAAGAAAAGTGGGAAACATTTATTTGTAGGATTGTAGCCACATAAGGAAAGAAATGGGAAAATCTGAAGATATGATAAGGATTGACACTGTAAGATGACAGGTTCAGCTAATTAAAGGTAGATGATGTCAGAGTAAAACTTGATCCAGAAAAATTTAGGGAGGCAAGAGAATCCTTATTCAAGACCATGCAATAGGGCAGTTAGACTGACTTCAACACCCCCAAAATAAAAGGGTGAGGAGATTTTAAGAACAGGAGAAGAAATCAGAGGCATTTGTGTTTGCTAATTGGATTGACACAAAAGATAAATAAAACTCATGAAATCCTAATAGGAGGGTTTTCATTATTTTTTATTATTGTTATTACTACATTTAAACCTAACTCTAGGATAAGTTTTTATTGATGAGAGAGAGAGAGAGAGAGAGAGAGAGAGAGAGAGAGAGAGAGAGAGATGAGGGAGAAAATAATCAGTTGCCTCCCATAAATGCCTTGACCGAGGATTGAACATGCAAACTTTAGGGGTTTGGGAAAAAGTGCCAACCAACTTGGCCACACTGGTGAGGATAAACCTGTTTTTTTACATCTTGGTTTTAAATGTCCCCACCCAAGTTAAGCTCCTACCCTTCCACAGAGACTGCAACACAGAAAACAGGAGAATTAAATTTTAACAGAATGGACACAAACCCCCTAGGCAGATTTTCTATGAATCATATCACTGGCAAGAAGGTGTACTTTTTAAAAATATACTTTTCTTGATTTCAGAGAGAAGAAGGAAGAAGGGGAGAGAAATAGAAACATCAATGATGAAGAGAATCATTGATTGGCTGCCTCCTGCACACCCCTACTGGGGATCAAGCCTGAAATCCAGGCATGTGTCCTGAATGGAAATTGAACCTTGACCTCCTGGTTCTTGGGTTGATGCTCAACCACTGAGCCATTCCAGCTGGGCGGCAAGAAGCTTTTAAGGAGGTGAAGGTGTATTTCAAAAGGACAGAGAAAGAATCTGAAGTTACATTTCTAAAGGAAATGCTTTAAAAAAAAATCGAGGTAAGAGGCCTATAGTCAGGAAGAAAGGTTAGAGACTCAGGGAATAATGAGGCCTCTTGTTCAGAACACAACCGCTCTCTGCACAGTGGAGGGAAACACAACTAAATCCTTTCAGCCAAGACCCAGTTTTGTTGTTGTTGTTGTTGTTGTTGTTGTTGATTTTTCATTTATTTTCATGTACCTTTCATGTCCTTTTTGTTTTCAAAGTGCTTATTTATAGATTAAACATTAGGCATGTACTGTATGTGAGAAAGATTAAAGCAGAGGATCATTTGGGGGTCTGGAACGGGTTAATTCAGTTACATTATTTCTAATGGGGAAAACGTGATTCAGTTTTTGAGCAGCCTTCCCAAACAAATTAAGTTTGAGAATTGAGGTTCCACTGCACTGGGCTGGCTGCTTCGCCTCTGTGTAGTCTTAACACGCTGCCGCCTCCTCTGCTCCTGTCTGCTTTTTTGTTGATTTCCTGCTGTATAAGCTAGGAATGCTTTCAGCTGTAAGTAATTGTGAAGACCTAACAGTGGGCTAAAGGGAATCTGAGCTATTTTCCTCTCATTCTAATGAGCACAGGGGTAAGCGATTGCTTCTATTGGCTCAGCCACTCAGAGAAACCATTTCTGCTCTGCTGTCCTTACTCTGTTGGCGTTTGTCCTCCTGCATGTTGCCTCTTGGTTGCAGTAGAGCAACTCAGAACATTCGCCATCGTTTGGCTTCAAAGAAGGAAAAAGGGAGGGGAGGCAGTGCTAGCCCACTTGTTCCCTTTTATCAGGAACACAATCTTTCCTCAGCCCCAGAAGTTCACTTGCACCTTATTGGCTGGAGCTGGGTCACAAGGCCACTCTTCATTGCAAGGAAGTCTGGGAAATGGGGGGGGGGGTAGGATTATAATGGGTGACTTGGCCTCAGGCACAGGTTCCCAACCCCAGGTTCCCAAAACCACAGTTCTGTGACCGGTATGAGTGGAGACATGGGTATAGGGCTGGCAAACAGCAGCATCTGCCACACTGACCACCAGCTTGCTTTCCTTTCTAACTAAGCACCTCTTATTTAGTCTTTACTTTCTGCCAGGCACTGGGCTAAGTGTTTATTTGCTCCAGGTATGGTAGTGCCCTGGGTATGGTTTGCCCCACTGTCCAGGGAGGAAGCTGAGTTTCAGGCAGGTGTGGAGACTTGTTCAGCGCTGCCTGACCCGGAGCGGGGAGATGAGACAGGTGTGTCTGGTCCAACTTGTTCTCGTGCTTTGCTTCACTGCTAGTCTCTCCTCTCGGAGCCGAGGCAACCCAGCCGTCCGCATCTTCCTCAGGCTGCTGGTGCTTCTTATTCCGACTCTCCAAGAGCTGGGTTCTGTGGGAATCCTGCCTCCTGCCCCCGGACATGAAGTAGGAGGGACTGGTGCTGGCAAACGGGCCGCAGTGAGGGTCCACTGTTCAGATCTTTGAACCACGTTCATTTCCGGGCCCCTTTGCCTGTGAGTGATTTCCCTGGGCTCTTTACTCAGAGCAGAATGAGCAGGTCAGAGAGGTCCAGCATTATCCGAGCACTTGGCTTGCATCACCAGTCCCCCCTCCCCCCTTAGGCATCAACAAAGCGAGGAGTTTCATCTTTGGCAGCTGGGTAGGTGTCTGTGCACTTGAACCGCAGTGGGGAGGCCGTTTCCTGCTCATGCTCTACAGCAGCGGTTCTCAACCTGTGGGTTGCGACCCCTTTGGTGGTGGAACGACCCTTTCACAGGGGTCACCTAAGACCATCCTGCATATCAGATATTTACATTACGATTCATAACAGTAGCAACATTACAGTTATGAAGTAGAAATGAAAATAATTTTATGGTTGGGTCACATGAGAAATTGTATTTAAAGGGCCAGGAGGTTGAGAACCACTGCCTACAGGCAGTGGCGTTGGCCAGAAAAGATGATACAACCAGGCAAGACCCAGGCGTCTCTGAGACTGTGGGGCATGCACCTGTACCCTTGGCAGGGCCCCAGCCCAGGAGGGCAGGGTGGTGGGTGCAGCTGGCTATGGGGGGTTCCTGTGGGCACTAGAACCTCAGCCTGCTGGCTTCGCTGGGATCCCAGGAGCGGCTTGTCTTCCCCTTTCACTGTGCGTTCTCCTGCGGAGGTGCTGAGTTACCCTTGCTCACTTTCTGTCTCCCTGCGGATTCCCTCTGGGTCCCACAGAGCAGGGCCTGGCTTTGGCACTGTGTTTGTAGCCTCATCACTTTGCAGGCCACAAATCTGGCCTTCCAGCTGGAACCCAGTAATTGGCAACGCTGATGGAGAACTGAGAGTGTGATCAGCTCCCCGAGGGGCTGGAACCCCCACAAGATGCCTCTGAAAGTCTCTTTCTCGTTTTCCTGAAGGCAAATGGCACCTTGGGCATCACAGCTCTTATCACTCCAACTTCAGTGGTAAAAATTCTTTGGGGGCTTTGTTACCTAGGTTGTGGGTTTGCTCTCTGTCCCTGGTCGGGGCGCCTGTGGGAGGCAACCAGTTGATATGTCTCTCTCACATCAATGTTTCTCTCTCTCTGCCCATCCTTCCCTTCCTTCCACTCTCTCTCTTGGTTTGCAGGCTAGATCTCCAGCCCTGGTCTGGGCGTGTGCCGGAAGCAACCAGTTGATATGTGCCTCTTGCATTGATGTTTCTCTCTCTGCCCCAAGACACAGTTTGCATCGCCATCATTTCCTGCGATTTATAAAGAAGTGCAAGTTCCAGCCATTTACAAATGCAAAATAGTTGGGAGACTAAACAGAGGTAGCATTTGATCTCCCAAAAGGCTGTGCTTCTGGAGTTTTCCAAGGAGACATTTCTCTCTACAGTCACCTTCCCTTTGATCAAACATCATCTCCAAGGAAGAAGAGCATTCTCCATCTTCCAACATAGCTGGTTTCTGATTAGTGAGCTAAGTGCAGAGGACTGACATTCATCACATAGTTTGCTCTGATGCAGGTTTTTCTATGAAACCTGAGATGGGAGATTTAACAGCCCCTTGAGGTTAGGCGGCCTCACCCTCATACTTCACCTGCAGTCTCTCTAGCTTTGGGTGATGTCCTCCTCTCAAACAGATTACAAGTCTTCATCAGGTCAAAAGTAGCTCCATAAAAGGTGAGGTCGTTTATAATTCTGTGGGCATCAGTTTGAACTAGGACATTTGCTAAGTCTTGGTTGCATTACCAACGTTTCCAATTCTAGTCTATCAAAAAAGAGACAGGGTGCTACTGAATTTATGCAAATAAGCTGATTGCTATAAACATAAGACTACTCCAGAAGGCATTAGTAATTTTTTGGGAGAAGTCAAACAGGGAGACAAAGTCACTGTTGCATCTCACATAGGTATTCTATTGTCTATTCCCATCGTCACAAGTGTCCAGGCACCCTCCACAGGTCTCCCTGGAAATGGGAAGGAACTCATGCTCCTGTGAGCTTATCTCTTACTCATACCAGTCATCACACAATGAATGCCCACCCCCCGCTCTCCTGTGAAACACATGGTGTCCCCTCCATTGTGGAGATGGTGCAAATGGGACCAACCAGAGATGGGTTTCAATGTGGAATGTTATGTTATGTCAACAATAATGACAATGCCAGCTCACATCTCACATTTTTTATTATTTATTGATTCAAAGCAAGTCTTCTAAGCAATTTCCACCACCACAAGAAATCTAATAGGTACTTTGTTGGTTTTTTTTGTTTGTTTGTTTGTTTGTTTTTTGTTTAAGATCATAGGGCAAGGGATGAGGATCACTAGTACTTGACATCTAACTCTACAGGCTCACTTTCAGTGGAGCTGACGGGGTTGGAGACTTTACACTGGTAGTTCCCAGCATCCTCTCTCTTGACAGGGTCTATGGTGAGGTTTCTGTGGTCCTGGGACAGATTCATCCTCTCCCTGAGCTGCAGACTCATAGCATTGAATAACCAGTTGATGGAGGTCGCATCTGTGTAGCAGGTCATGACCACAGCATCTTCATTCTCTGTGACTGTGGTGTTGCTGGCTAGGAGTGTGGGAACACTCACTCGCTCTGTGAAGAAATAGAGGATGAGAATGATTAAGTGTGGGCTTGAGACCTGGGGCCATACTACTTCCTCAAAGATCTCAGCCCTGACTCTGATTGGTATGATGGTAATTTGGTTCCACAGTAAAAATTAATTTATTCTAAATTTGTCATCACTCCCCAACCAAACGTATCCCTCTGAGCTCCTGACCCTTAAGAAGGAAGGATCTAGCCGAAACCGGTTTGGCTCCGCGGGTAGAGCGTCGGCCTGCGGACTGAAAGGTCCCAGGTTCGATTCCGGTCAAGGGCATGTACCTGGGTTGCAGGCACATCCCCAGTAGGAGATGTGCAGGAGGCGGCTGATCGATGTTTCTCTCCCATTGATGTTTCTAACTCTCTATCTCTCTCTCCCTTCCTCTCTGTAAAAAATCAATAAAATATATTAAAAAAAAAAAAAAGAAGGAAGGATCTAAACCAATGTTTAGTCTAGGGATCCATAGACATCTAATAATGCCTTCAGGGTGGAGGTAAAGATGGGGCTCTGGCTGCATAGACCTCAGGTGACTCAGATCAACTTCTCAGAGTTTGTGTGACTCTGTTAGGGACTGTATCTCCCTGTGCCAAAGTTTCCCCTCATGAAGTAAAATGAATATTTGACTGCCAGGTTGTCAATGTATTAATCATAAAATATTCACAGTATCTGACAAAACATTGGGGAAGGAAAACTGCTCAAATAAGAGGCATCTGTTATTGATGGACTGCAAGAGAGAATCCCCTGGGCTGATCCCTGGTGGATGAGCAGCTGCCAGGAGCATCTTTTCTCCTGCTCTTCCCCTGGGACACTGACCTTTGTCTGGACTCTCCTAAGTCCCCCAGAACAGTCAGCTAATAATCTGGAGAGCTTGTCCAGTTGTGCTCTCCTCACACAGTCTCAGGTGAAGGACCAGGCTACATCTCTTTCCAGTCGTGGCTCTTAGGGCTGAGCCCCAACTAGAGACCAGCTCAGGAGCCAAGTGACTCTGGCACATGGGAAACAGTTGGTCTCACTCAGCCCTACCCAGGAGGCAATACCCAACCTGACACAGGCTCCCCAGGGTCCCTGGAGTCAGGACATTGTGACAGGGGCCTGAGATGGCCTGCACAAGCTAACCTTCTCTGTAAAGAAACCAGGGATCCCCTCAAGCCAGGCCCTTACAGAGCCCTACAGGGTCTACCTCAGGGTCATGGTCAGGGAAAGGGGCCCAGGGACCTGGACTGAGATGGTTCTTCCTCTGCTGACTCACTCCCATCAAACTGGTCCTTCTCTCTGTGGTGAACATCTGTAGGGCTGGAATCTGGAACGGGAACTCTGACCTTAGGAATTTTGTCTCGACTGTGTGTCCTGCACTAAATTCCCAAACCCAACCTGGGACATGAATCAGAGGGGGAAGGAGGAGAGTCCAGGGCTGGCAGTCCTGTGTGTGAAGTAGAATTCACCCCACCTGACACCTAGAGGTCAGAGAGCAATCACTCACGGTATACATTGAGCCTTCCAAATCCTATTTCTCTTAGTGAATTTTGAAGGACGGCTATTACGGTGTAGGTTCCTGTGTCCTTCAGAGTGACTTCTCTTATGATCAGGGATCCTTCAAGGTTTGCTGTCTCTCGACCACTGTATTCGGGCCCTGTTCTATATCGTCTCACACGCCATGCAACAGACACAATAAAATGATAGTAGTCCGTCTTTTCTCCCCTGTACCAAATAAAGCCTGCACAACTGGGAGGCCTGTTGCGGGTATGTAGAATCACATCCTGCCCTTCAACAGCATTAATGGAGACAATTGAAAATTGCGCAGTGGTGGGCGGGATCCAGAGGGTTAAGAGGAAGACTAGAAGGGAAGAGAGAAATTGATCAATATTTCATCTGTGTATTGGGATGGAGAGATGAGGCATTTCTCTTCATGTCTCAGCCTTGGTCTACGTGTGAGTTCGTGTGTGCATCTCCTTGATCAAGATCAGCAACATGGCCACCATGGCTTCAGCACCTCGGAACCTATGCTTTTTGTTTGAATTCTCTTTCCCAGCTGTCTGTGTGTCTGCCCCCCTCACTGCCCTCATATCTGTTGACACTCGGTGGCCTTCTTGGAAGACCTTCCCTGACCATGTCCTCTAAAGACCCTCTATGTTTACTCTCTGACCTGTCCCTGCTCTGTGCCCTTCAGGGCACTTGTGGGTACTTGATGTCACAAGTAGATCTCTTCTTCTTTCCTTTCTCCCTATATAATGTGAGCTGCAGGTGGGCAGGGGATTTTGTGATCTTGTGCTCCCAGTGCCTGCAATAGGCTGCAAACACCTGTGGGTGCATGAATGAGTGTCCCCAGGCTTGTCCACGTCCCATGTTGTATTTTCCCATATTTGTAGTTGGTGGTATGGACAATGTTTAGGGCCCCTGGTTAAAATGTTTCTGGTATCACCTGAAATAAATTGTTATGACTGTGGTCAGTTGTCAAAATTCAATACTCAGTGATGAATAACTTACCAAATGAATTTCTATTGAGGTTTTCCTGCCCCTCACCACCTCCACATCATGAGATTTTCCTGTTGTTGAGCCCCCTCTCTGATCCTACTCTGCGCCCCTGTCCTTTCACTCAGGTACAAAGGGAAGCCCTTCCTCCCCTCGCAGAGCGCTGTCCTCTCCAGGAGATCTTTGCCAGTCTCTGACTCCCAACCTCTCTTCCATTCCCAGGGACTGTCCCCTCCTTACCGTCCAGCAGGAGCCCCAGCCAGGGGACAAGTCCTCTGCGGGCAGAGGCTGCAGGGAACTCCATGGTGACTGCTGCCTCTTCCTCTGAGAGAAGAGCTCTAGGTACAGTAAGGCTCCCAGGCATCTCTGTCCAGACTGGTGGGATGTGCTCTCCCTCTTCCCTGTGTGCTGCGCCTCCTGCTGGGGCAAGATAACCTCCCTGGTCATGTGGGCGAGGGCGGGATCAGGGCTCATGACCCTCCCCTCATTTTTGCCAAACCTATTGCCCCTTTCAGTATTTTGGTTCCCTGGAAACTGGTGAAGCCTCTGACAACACACACAGATACAAACACAAACTTACACATGCACAGACACATGCACAGAAAAGCACTGGCCTGGGGCATTTAGTTCCTGGTCATTCTCCACAGCTCCCTGTCTGTGCACATTTGACTTTTCCCTTCAGAGCAAGAGGTCTGGGCCCTCCTCAGGAAAACTGTCACAGGGATGCCCCGGCTCTGCATTGGTTCTGTGAAATTTTCTAAGGATTGGGATGCCCAGGTGACATTTTAGAAAGGCTGCTTCAGCAGCTTTCCAGCTTACATGGATGCCAGGATGAGACCCTGTGATGTGAGGGTGTGGTGCCCTGCCCCTCTCCTATGTACAGGGCGGGTGTCCAGATCCTGCTAAAATGCAGATTCTGACTCGGCAGGTGTGCCGTGGACCAGAGACTCTGCATCGGAGGAGCTCTCAGGGGAGGTAGATCTTACTGGCCTGTGGAATATATTTGCAACAGCAAGGCGGATGGGGGAACATGTCCCCCTAGGGGTTATCCTCTCACCCCAGCATTGGCCCCTGCTGCATCTTGGTCTTAGGGCTGTCAGCACCACACAGAGAGCCCCACAAGCCCCAAACTGGATATTATTTCTGATTGTGACACAGAAACCTAGCTGGGCACCGGGTCTTCCCTGTGTTCTCAAATGTGCTGGGAAGCTGGGAATTCCTCCCAGCCATAAGGCCACAGAGGTGACTGGTGGTGAGAAGGGGTCAGGCTGGGTGATGACTGCAGAGGGGACCCTCCCTCTATCTCAGGTTGTCACCATCCTAGCAGTCGTTTCCAGAAACAGAGATCCCATCACCATGGGCCTCAGAAGGATCTGCAGTTCCCGGGTGTGAAGGGTAAGGTCTGAAGCAAGGACTGTGGTGGGAGCTCAGGTGGCTGTGGGATACATGGTCCTTGGGGAATGTTTTCAAGAAGGCCCTCCCTCTCTTTGTTGGTTGACCCTGTCCATGTCCTCCCTTACTGTTTGGGCAGCCTCTGTGCTCTGCCTGGGGGACTTTTCTGAGGTCACCTTGCCTTGCCCTTGTGTGATTCCAGTTATGAGTTGGGGAGCAGTGTGGAGATCCCTAAAAAAGCAGCTGCTCCTAGACACTTTCAAAGTCAGAAATGCCCAAACCTGTGGAGGATTGTTATGAGTATTTCAACTGAATTGATGTCATATGACTGCAAGCAAGATCTCAAATCCTGAGAAAATAGCAGTTTTGTAGCTTATTTTATACATTATAATCAAAGGAGTAGATGAAAAAAGTTGCAGGAAATCCATTGGAAAGTGAGGAAAAGCATAGCAGTAAAATCTCTAGAAATAAGTAAAGAGAAAAATGGAGAAACATATATTAATTTTACTTTGGAGGGTCCAGGATAGTTAACATTTACAGCAGGTACAGAGGCTGTGCAGGGAACAAGGCAACATGAGCTCTCTGTGGTCTTGTACTCTGGTGCCACAGGCTCTGCCTTCAATGGGTCTAGCAAAGAAAATTTGCTGGAGGTATGTGATGTCAAAGGTATGTTATCCATGATGCATAAGAACAGGGAAAGGGCTCACTTGAGGTAAAGTTTGACATTTGCTAAGGAAGCTGTAGGCCTGTGATCTGACTACCTGCCATCACCTGCCCAGTGAGGCATTTGTGATCAGACTACACTGTGAGTCACTGAGCTTGACAGGCCTGCCATGTGTCCCACTGGGCTGATCTGGTTTCTTTCACAGCCTCTTTTTCATTCTGTTTCTGGAAAGAGCAGGTCGGATGTCCCAGGCATGACAGAGGAGACCAGAAAAATCTTTTAGTCAGGGAATGGAAATAAGTCTCCTTCTGCACCTCCTTAGCTAAGGCCAGTTCAAGTGTGGATTTCCTGTTTTGTATTTGCTTCTCAATATCGCCCCCTCCAAGGCAAAAGGAGACATGCAGGCAATGTCAGGTACTGTACTAGGAATGCTGACCAGGCTCCTCATTGTGAGCCCTGGATACAGGTGATCTCTGATTCTAGACTAAGAGCCAGTCATCTGGGGCTTGGTCCCTCTGTGTCTCATGCCTCCTGACTGCATCCCACGGCAGGCAGAGCACAGTGAGAGAACTGGTTTTGTCCAGAGTATTATGAGTCCAATGTCCGGAGAGCTGTCCCCTCTGGTGGATCTGCTGTTTCAGGAGGATGTGCAATTCCAGCTTTTCAAAGCCAGGGCCTGGTGAGGGCTCTTTTCGGAGAGGGTGCTGGCCTGGGTGGTTGATCCTCAAAATGCCCTCTGTGTTTCCTATCACAGCATTGGGATGTTACATGCCATCCCCTGTGTCCCTGTCTGTCATCTGCTCTAGGCCTCCCCACAGAGCCCAGGTTCTGGAGCAGCTCCACATGGAGTGTCAACCAGGGGACTCTGCGAGTTCCTCTGTTAGGGGAGGGGATGACCCCATGGTACCCTCAGCACCACTGAGATGGAAGCAACCCCAGATCCTGGGTTCAAATTTCCCATCCTGCTGAGAAAGTTCCCCTTGTTCCCCAGGACAATGGGAGCTGGTGAGATGTTTTTAGGGGCCACAGGCAGCTGTATCCAGACCATGGACCTTTGGGATGGGGAGTTATCTCCTAATTTCCTTGAGGTGGGGGTGAGCACCCTCCTGCCTTGGTAGAAACTCTAGCTGGGATGGAGAATCCAGAATGCCTTCCAGGTCAGGGATCTGTGATAAAAGGAAGAACATGGGCTGCTTTCCAGGCCCTGAAGATATGAGGGTTGGGGAGGGCTGTGATTTCTTGGCAATGAAAGCAGAGTTGTCTGACCCTGTACTGTCAGGAGCTTCCTGTTCCCATTTCCTCACTGAAAGTGTGGTAAACACCTGGCCCTGGGATTTCCCCTTGTAAAAAGGGGCTGTGGCCTCCTCCCACCCTGACACCAAGGCCTTCGTGTGGATAAGGAACATGATCTGACTGCAAGTGTCACACAGGGTGACCTGCTTCCATTATATGGCTTCTCTCATCCACTTAATAAGTGTTTACTGAGTATCTGTGGTGTGTGCTGTCAGGGCTGGGTCTTGAGAACACCACAGAGAGCACAAAATACATCGGCCCTGCGCTTGTGGAGTTTAACTTGTGAGGAGAGACAGGTTCTCAGATAAATGTTCCATAAACATTTGTGTAGAAAAGCCTTTCACGCAAAGAATTAGGTGCTTCTAAAATTATCAAAGGGCTAGAGAAATAGAAGTTGAAGAGTTGCCAATGGAAGTTGGGTTTCAAGGTCACGTGGCACAGCCCCCTCCAACAGGTAAAGAATTAGCTGTGTCTGCCAGAGGCCACCCATCAGTCAACACAGTAACAGAAATAATAGGCCGACATCCTTTCCAGCTTCCAAATTACACACAAGTGCATCTCAGAGGCTGAGTTAAATTCACATCTAGATTCTCAATCACAAGGAGTGGGGGAATGGAGTATTTAACCTTTCCGTCTACCTGATATCAGAGGGAACATGGAAAGGGGTGGAACATAAATCCCATGTTCCAATACATGGCATGTCTGAGCCCACATGCAGGATGTGGGACTCTAGGCTATTGATCACACCTCAAAAATCTGCAGTTTCCCTATGTGATATTACACACAAATAATTGGTGTTATTTCCTGGTTCTTAGAACTGAGCAACAAAAAATACTTGGAATTTTCTGATTTATAAGGGTTGATAAGAGTGTCTTTTGTGATGATGAAGAAACTCTGACAGGCCTCTGGATAGATGCAAGGTAAGGGCAGGTCACCATAAAGACAAAACCTTGCTTAGAAGCTGGAATTTTCCTGAAGAGACGAGGGTACATAAAATGTGTAGGAATTTTTGGCTGCCAATGTAAGAAGTGTTTAAACCTGTAGAAAATTTTTATGAGTTTATTTGAGCCAAACTGATGAGAATTGCTGAAAAGCCAAAACTCAATGGACTGAGAAAATACTTCAGAGAATGGGAGCTTTACTTCTTATTTTATACATTACAATCAAAGCAGAAGGAGTAAGGGGTTACATGAAATCCATTGGTGAAATATTAGTAGGTGGGAGAAAACAAAGTGGGGAAATTTCTGAGATTTGATAAAAAGTAAAACAAGTAGACACGTACTAATTTTACATGGGTGGGTGCAGAACAGCTAACAGTTAACAATTAACACGATGACAATAATAATGAGGGGTTCTGCAGTGCAGTAGGAAGTCTGGAAATAAAGAAATTACACAAACATTCCATAGGTATGCTATTGTAGACAGGCTCCATTAAACTGAAGATTGGCCTTTGTTAGGGAAGAGATTGGCCTAACACATGACTACCCACCATGGCTAGCTTTTGTTTAGAAAATGTTCATTTCAGACCATCCTATGTGGTTACTGTAGGTCTCTGAGTTTGTAAATTCCACCACAGGCCTCCCCTGAGCTTGTCAGGTTGAGTATGTTTCCCGTTTATGTCAACAATTTCAAATGTTGATCATAAGTCAATCTAAAGGATGCATTAATGACCAACATTTTGATTGGATAATGTGCCCCCACAGGGCTAAGAAGGCTCATTCCAAGAAAGCCTTAGTGTAAGCATTTGTCTTGCTGAACAAAGGACCATTGGGGATGGGCCAAGACTGTAACCTTGGATGAAAGTCAAGGCTGCATTTTCTCAAAACTGAAAAGCAGGTAAATGAGAGTCAGGCAGGTTCCATGGGCCTTCACTAAGAAAAACACTCTGGATTATTTCTAACCTATAATCCAAGTTTTGCTGTCTGTATCATTTCTCTGTATTGTGCCTTAGTTTCACATTTACTCATAGTTTGAGGATAAACTGTACAACTCTTCAATTATTATCATCTGACCATGATTTGAGTTCCCATTTACTACTATGGCCCATATATTTCCCATTGGAAATGCTCAAGTGCTATTCTGATTCCTGCTAGTTTTGCAATTGGAAGCTATAATCTTAAGGAGTATGCCGAAACAAGGCTATAAGAATACAATGCTATGAATTACAATTACCATCTAAACATTCCAAAGTCAAGGAAGTCAGTAAGAGTTTAATCAGTAAATTTTCTATGTCTCAGCAGCAGTTATAGTGGGCCTTGTTTGTAAAGCTTCTTTTTTTAATTAATATAATTAGTAGTGCTTGCTAGGTTAAAGTATAAGCATATTCCCATAATCAGGTTCTAGCATTCATACAAAAAATACCTTTCTCAACATTTCTTTTCCACTAACTCTCTACATCTTCCCTTGTTCTTCTTGGTTTATCTCTTTTTTGTCATTCAAAAATAACCAACTCATTTAAACATGCTCAAATTTGCTAACCATCCAAGAAATGTAAATCAAAATGACAATGAAGTACCATCTCACACTGTCAGAATGACTATCATCAACAAATCAACAAATAACAAGTGTTGGCAAGAATGTGGAGAAAAAGGAACTCTCGTGCACTGCTGGTGGGAATGCAAACTGGTGCAGCCACTGTGGAAAACAGTATGGAGTTCCTCAAAAAATTAAAAATGGAACTTCCATTTGACCCAGTAATTCCACTTCAAGGAATATTTCCCAAGAAAACAGAAACACCAATCAGAAAGGATATATGTACCCTTATATTCATAGCAGCACAACTTACAATAGCTAATACCTGGAAACTGCTTAGGAGGTACAGGCCTGTAAGTCTATTCATATGGTTGTTCACCCTGAGGTGGGATCTGTTCTCCTAATGCCTAGACAACCAGTAAACTGACACCAGGTTGCAGTGAAAGGAAAGAAAGTATATGTTACAAAGGTACCAATGAAGGGGAATGGGGCAGCTGATGCTCAAAAACCAGAACTCACAGTGGTTTATATTTAGGGTATTTAAAGGGCAAAAGTCATGACGTGGGGTTCAGAGTCATGGGTTTTGAAGATTGGTCAGTTATGCTATAAGTACTCATAATGTGACTTATTTCACCTGGCATCATCCTGGCTGGGGTCTTTTGTTATTGGGGCCTAGAGGTCTTCCTTCTTGCAGACAACCCAAAGTTCTGCAACCCATTTTGGGGTTGGGTCGGTTATGTTACCTTAAGAGGAGAAAACATCTATCCATCTTGTGCTTAGCAGACAACATCTTTCTCTATCTCGAGTACAATAACTCCTGCAACCTGTTTCACTGACTCATTTCCAAGATACAGGCCACATCTGCATTCTTTCCTATCACACCTGCCAGGTACTATTTTCCATTTATTTTTTAACTAGAAATCATAACATCCAGCTATGGGAACAAAGGGTAATCTTCTTCTCATATTTTAAATTCTTCTATCTGTGCTAAAAATCAAATTAACAGACAGATTAACAGGAGACAATGTACTAAGAATGATATATGAACAAATATTCTGGGGCTATAAGAATAGAGAACAAAGGAAGCATTGGGTAGTGGAATCTTATATGTCATTCTGAAGCTAAGGGGAAAGAGGGCTGTGGTTTGAGGCTTCAAAAGGCAGAAACATTGGCATGGAGATGACAAAGCAAATGTGAATGCCTTTCCTGGAGCTGGTCCTCCATCTAAACACATTCTAGGCTGTTTGGTGGGAATGTCCAAGGCTTATTTCTTAAACCCTTTTTCCCCCAATAAGGATGTCAAAATCAATACCCTAAAAGGTACATCTGGGGAAAAACTCGGCTTCCCTTCACAGCAGAGCCACGATTCTTAGTAAGGTTTAAAAGTCTAACTAAAAGCTTAATCCTAGTTACCTAGTCATTGAAATAACTCATTACCAAAACAAAATATAAATACTGAAACATTGCTCTTTCAGTCTAAATGTGTCCACTTTTCACTTCTCATTAGGAAAAAAAAAAAAAAAAAAAACACCTAAAAGATACATTGGAATCTTCTATAAAAAATTTCTTCATTCGAGAGCACCTTGACACACTCACATCATCCACACTGTTCAGGAAGAACTAGGAGTCCAGAGACCCTGACTCATGTCTCAGATTAGTGTTTATGCCATCACTACTCACTGCTTAAGCCAGTGATTCTCAACCTTCTGGCCCTTTAAATACTGTTCCTCCTGTTGTGACCCAACCATAAAATTATTTTCGTTGCTACTTCATAACTGTAAGGTTGCTACTCTTATGAATCATAATGTAAATATCTGATATGCAGTATGGTCTTAGTTGACCCCTGTGAAAGGGTCATTCGACCACCAAAGGGATCGCAACCCACAGGTTGAGAACCGATGGCTTAAGCTGTTTTTTTTGTTGTGTTTGTACATGTCCCTAATTTTGACTAGTATGTGAGCTTCTTGCCTGCCTGAATGACTCCAGTCACGTCTCTATTGTTGAGGAATCGGGGGCAGGAGTCTTGCCGAGGGTTGTCAGCTAGGCTTAAAAATCACCCATGCACTTTCATGTTTAACTTAATTTAGTTCCAAAATGCGTACAGCATGAATGCTGGAAAAAGGTCCTGATGTGACTTACAGAAACAAATGTGTTCATAAGGGCCCCTGCAGTCATGGTAACTTTATGGCATCTCTGTGTTTTTCAGTTACTAAGAGATATTGTGTATGAGTGTCCAGGATAGGATCTGTTTGTTCATTTGTTGATTCTTGGAATAGGTAATTGCCGGAAGCCAGTCCATCCTTGCTGCTTGACACAGTCGCTTCAGGGAAGAAACATCTGCACAGCATATGTTTCAAGGGACCTGGCATATATGGCATACTGTTCGTAATATGTCTGCTCCCCTTCCTGGCGCTATGTGTTTTAACCAAGGTCACCTCTCCGAGAAAGGTTGTTTCCCCAGGTAGGGATTTTTCCCTGAAGTTAGGGAGGGAATAAAACCCCTTAACTAAGTGCCCGGCAGGTAGTTAATCACTTTAACTACAAACAATCACGCTTAAGCTACATAATCTTTACTCCCTGGAATGGAGATAAGAAACTCCTTAACCTTTGGAATAGAAGTTGATAGGATTAAAATCAACTGGTATAAATACAGATGTAACAAGACAATAAAACACAGAACTTGGCTGGAGATCCTGGCTAGAGAACCTGGCTAGGCTGCTGATCAATTGACCGCTGTCTCCATGTCATTCATTCTTCACCGACTCCGTCCACAACTTTGGGAACCCCTGGACCTGCTGGCGTTGTACCCCAACATTTGGCGCCCGAACAATGACTCCTACTATGTACCTACCCATCACTATCCAGGGCCCTAGGGCAGTGGTTCTCAACCTTCCTAATGCTGCGAACCATTAATACAGTTCCTCATGTTGTGATGACCGCCAACCATAAATTATTTCCGTTGCTACTTCATAACTGTAATTTTGCTACTGTTATGAATCCTAATGTAAATATCTGATATGCAGGATGTATTTTTATTGTTACAAATTGAACATAATTCAAACATGGTGATTTATCACAAAAACAATATGTAATTATATATTGTGAAATATTTATTTCTAATTACAAATAAATGAAATTTTGTCTTGAAGCATGGTGTAGCATGGGTAGCAGTCTTAATATAACAACAGTAAACTATGTTGCTACATTTTGTAACAGTATGCGTAAAGTTCCAACGTCAGTGCGAAGGTTGAGATTGCTTCTTTCTCACCAGATCAGAAATTCTTGGGGCAGTCTTTGAAAGAGCACAGTGAAGACCATCTTCCACAACAAGTCTACTTCTGTATTTAGACTTGATAACCAACAAGCTGGAAAACCCTGTTTCACAAAGCTATGTTTTTGGAAATGGAAGAGAAAGGCACAACACAGTCTCAGACAGAATAGGATATGACTGCAAACACTTGATCCAGAATTTTGTAACCGGCATTGAAGAGAAATCAGTTCTCGCTGCATTATTGTGAATAATTTCAATGAACACCTCTTGTGCTGTCTCAGGAACATCTTCAACTTTGACTGTGAATGGGCTTCTGGCAAGTGCAAATGGGGTGTCAGGTAGATTTGGAAAGTATGATGAAATTTCGTCTTCAAGCATGCGCGAGTGTTCTTTCACAGAAATTACCATCGTAATCCTTTGGTCTGGTTCAATGTCATGTTCCCCAAAGAAAGCAGATAAGGTAGGCAACATGTAAAAAAATTTTATTTTCATCCAATTTATATGTTTGACAAAGCTGAAGTTTCATTTGAAGTGTTCAGATCTTTTCACACAAATCGAGGCATGTTGCATTTGGTCCTTGCAGTGATAAATTTAACTCATTCAAGATGGCAAAGATGTCAACCAAGTAAGCTATTTTCTGCAGTTCACTTTTCTCACCGAAAAGTGCTTCAAACTGTGGTCTTACTTTCTGATTAAAAAACGTTTTGAGTTTATCACAAAACTCAAAAACACGTTTTAAAATTTTCCTTTCGACAACCATCTCACTTCAGTGTGAAATATCAGAGCATTGTTTGGCGCATCCAACTGGTTGCACAGTTGCGAAAACAGTTGACTATTTAAAGTGCTTGCCTTTACTAAATTGACACAACTTATGACACTTTTCATTGCTTCTTGTAATTCTTGTGGCAGTGTCTTTGTTGATAATATTTGCCGAAGAATCATACCGTGAGTTCCGATGACTTTTGGTGACTCATTCAGTACCAAATGTTGAAATGCAGATTGACATCCTAGTATAGCTGGAACACCATCTGTGCAAACACCACAAACCTTTTCCCAAGAGATTTTATGCTCTTTCAGAAATGAACCAACTGTGTCAAATACATCATGTGCAGTAGCTGTCATTTCAAGAGGTTTTCAAGAAAGAAACTCATCTTTAAAGTTGCCATCATTAATATACCTCACGTAAACCAGTAACTGAACAGTTTGCAACATCTGTAGACTCATCAAGCTGGATACTAAATATTGGAAGTGGAGCAGATTTAATTTCCTGGATTGCCTGATCAAGAATATCAGCAAACATGTCATCTATTCTTGTGCGGACAGTGGCGTTAGATAAGGAAATTACACTCACTTTCGTAACAAATTCGTGTCTGATCATAACTCGAACAATGTCTTTGGCCGCTGGCAACAGTAAATCCTCAGTAATGGTGTGAGGTTCATAGCTCTGGAGATTTTGAGTGCCATCAAATATGAAGCTTCAATGGCTGCTATGTTTTGTTTGTGGTACTTACCACCAGTGTCAAGTCTGCCTTTCTTGAGTCCATGAGCTTTGCTTCTAAAATAGTTGGTATCCTTGCTGGCAAAGCTCGGATGCTTGCTATCAAAATGGTGTTTTAGTTTGTTCGGATTCATAGATTCAGCTGATAGAACTTCACAGCAAATAACACATCACAGTTTCTCAATTCCTGCTGTAATTATTGAGGTAAAACCATACTGTAAAAAATCCTCACTATATTTTCTTTTCTTAACCGCATCTGTACATGAACCATTGTCATGGTATGGTTTGCTAAAGAAAATAATATATAATAATAGATTTAATAATACAAAAGATGATACATGGCATAGTTCAGTAAATACAGAGCATTAAAGTTTCCTATGATTTACCATTCTCTGTGTTGTTTTTTTCTTTACATACCTGTTACTATCACAAGGTGGCAGTATTCACATTAACCACAGCTGTATTTAAAAAGAAAGATCAGCATCCAGATTAAGTTCCCATGGTACAGATTTTTTTGTGCAGTAGTTGATGATTTTACAGTACATGATTTTACATTTACCCAGTAATCATAATTCATGAAGTGTCGTTTTACATCCAATACTACTGCTTTCTACAGAGCAGATGCTCTCGACACATGTGTAGCTGGTCTGCATAAGTACATTATGGCGCCTACCGTGTCACATATACCTGTATTTGTACCAGGTGTTTGTGATGGGGTTGGCTCGATGATGTCATCACAACCGGTACTCAAATGTGGGCAAATATTCATGTGGGCAGACCTACCTTCAGACAGATAGAGGAGCAGTGTCTAGGTTCCTATGACCCTGGAAAATATGTGTTTTCCGATGGTCTTAGGTGACCCCTGTGAAAGGGTCCTTTCATCCCCAAAGGGGTCGTCCCCACGGGTTGAGAACCACTGTCCTAGAGGCACGGGAGTGGATGACAGAGATAAACTGGACATTATTGCTGAGGTCCAACTATTTATTTGAAAACTAATATCTGAAAGGCACTTTAAGATGCCCTAATATCCTTGATCCCCGCCAAACTCTGACCTCAATGTGCTCCTCCAGAATTTTCATGAATCTCTTTCTCTGTCTCCCACACCCCACATCCAATCTTTTAGCAAATCCTCTTGAATCCATGCTTTCAACAAATACAGAAACTGACCCCTTCCTCCCATGCTTTTCTGACCACCCTCACCTGTCACTTGGATGACTGCACTTGCCTCCTCACTGGGCTCCCTGCCCTCCACCCACCAGCCACACAGGTGCTGAGGAATGTAGTCTAAAATTAACACCCTGATTCTTACTTGAGCAAGTTTTTCTGTCTGAATTTATGGCAGGAATGGGGTAGGGGGGTGGGGGCGGGGAGGGGTCATAAGTTCTTAGTGAGATTTGTTTCTTAAAAGCTTGAAATCAATATCCCAAATAGGAACTATAGAAAGGCTAAATTTTGGAGGCCTCCACTAAACACAGATCACTCATGCTCACTGGGGCTCTGAGCCCTCTACAGGCTCCTCAGGTCACTAAGAGGGAAACCAGATTACTGGCTATGGCCCCTCCCTCTCTGATTCTATCTCCACTGATCTCCAGCTCTGTCTGTTCCAACCAGCTTGCCTTCTTTTGGCTGTCCAAACATTTTAAATGGATAGAAATAAAAACACCCCACACATTCTTATTTCACTCTAACGTACTATCACATTATTACTGTTGTTGTTGTGTGGGTTACTGGGTGCCTCCCCCACTGGCAGGCCTGTCCATGAGGACTGGGATTTTGTCTGTTCTGTCTCATATCTGCACCCCCAGTGCTTAGAGCAGTGTCAGCAGATGGTGAACAGTAGGTTGGTCTTCTTTGATAAGTGAGTAAAGAAGTTACACATGTGATCATGGTTGAATGGGTGAAATATGGTGCGTCATTACCTCACATAACTCAGATTCTGACCTAGACTGAGGGATCAGGGAGACTTTCTTGAAGAGTGGCATCTAATAGAGCAAGGGCCCTGGCTAACCTAGAGCAGATGGAGTGGCAGGAGTAAGAGGTCCAGGCCGAGGGCACAGCAGATGCAAATGCCAGGAGGTAGGAAAGTTGAGCAAAGTAAAGGAATTAAACTGACTCACTTGGCTGATTAAATGCGCTAATAGACCTGAAGGGCCCAGTACACAGTGTGTGCTGGAGAAAGGCCAGCTGTTGTCATCATTGCACATCCATGGTCTGCTCTCCTGAGAATAACAATAACAGAATAAAGGGGTTCTTCCCTCCCAAACTACACAAGCAATTCATGACATCAAGCCTATTACAGCTTGACTGTGTGTATGTAGAGCTCGGGAAGTATGTCTCAGCGCTGTGGCTGATGCAATGGTGTGAGCACACTCCACCATGACATGCTTCCTCAGCACACCAGGAAGTAGCAACCCCCGCCTGGAGGAACTCCTAGAGCCACTTGCACAGTACCCCAGCCTTTCAGCCATTGGTTGCCTGTAGCAACGTGTCTCCCTCTGATTGGTCCCCTCATGCTTTATATACCCCTGTAATTCCACAATAAAATGGATCTGTGTTGCTGAACCTGGTCTCCAGAGTCATGCATGCAGAAGCCCTAGCGCGTTGGGGCTCCATCATCCTCACCCCCGAGGGAACCCCTGCTTCAACTGTGGTATAAGTGACAATCAATAAACCACATATACGCAAATACACACTCTCTGTCACACAGAAGTTTCACATGTGCTTTTGTAGTCCCTCTCTCTGCACCCCACCACAAAGTCATCAGGCAATCACTCATCCTATCTTTCTTGATAGATTATTTTACAATTTCTAGAATGTTATATACATGTAATTATATCTTATGCTCTCCATTGGTATGGCCTCTTTCAGTTAGCATAATAATTTTTTATGAGGTGAAATTCTTATAACAAGATATTAATTCTTTTAAAGTGAACATTTCACTGCCAGTATAGCCACAATGTTGTTCAGCCACCATGTTACCTAATAGTACTAAAACATTTTCATCACCCCAAATAAAACTCTGCACCCAATGAGAGGTTGCTCCCATTCCCCAGCCCCTATCCCTCAAAACCACCAATCTGAATTTTGTCTCCTTCTCTTTCCAGTCCCCAGTTTTCTGTACCATCTATCCTGTCAGCCTGTACATTTGGTGGCCCACTTGTCCCAATGTCAGGGCACTAATCTAAGCCTCCAAGACCTTATTCTTCCTCTGAACCCTGTTTCTCACCCCTCACATCCATCTAGCTCCGGGGGAATGGAACCCCAATGCCACTGCACTAGCTCCAGTGGCTGCTTTCTCAATAGGTAGGTCAACCCCTCTCGAGTTCCTCAGCCCAACCTGTACTCACACATAGAGAGCCTTCCTACATTACACCCAAGGTGCCTTTGAACTCATAAAAAGCCTCTCACCCCTAAACCTCCCAAGCTTTATAATTTCCCATCCTGACTCTGAACAAACTCCAACCTTCCAAGTCCCCTTCCTATTCTCCTTTCTGCTTATCCACAATCCAACTATGGCCAGTTCTCCAAAATATTCCACCAAATACCCTAGAGGCCACAATGAGCAGGAATCAAAACACAAGGAGAGGAGGGATTTATTTCCATTTCCCAGGTTCTTCTTATTGACTCTCTAAGGCCAGGCATATTGAGTTTTCAAAGCAAGTACAAAAAAGAGATAAAGAATGAGGACCCTGATGTCTGGCCTGAGCTCTGGGTCATGGAGGGCTGGAAACAGGGTCGTCCAGTGTAGGCCTGCAGGTGGCTGACATCACAGGGACGCGCATGTTTACTGGAGTTGTTCTTTAATCACTGAATATTTGTTTAATTCTCTGTCATATTATTCTTCATAGGTGCAGTGAAAAGGAATATAGAATGAGAACACCTTTGATGGTCACTCAGCAGGGCAGTGAGACTGACCTCAACACCTTTGAAATAAAAGGCTGCAGAGATTTTAAGAACAGGAGAAGGAATCATAGGCATCTGTGTTTGCTAATTGGAAAGACACGAGAGATAAATTAAACTCATGAAATCCTGACACGAGTGTTTTCATTATTGTTACATTTAAACCTCACTCATGGATAAGTTTTTATTGATGAGAGAGAGAGAGAGAGAGAGAGAGAGAGAGAGAGAGAGAGAGAGAGAGAGAGAGAGGCGAAGGAAATAATTAGTTCCCTCCCAAAAAAGACTTGACTGAGGATTGAACATGCAAATTTTAAGTGTTTGGGAGAAAGTGCCAACCAACTTGGCCACATTGGTGAGGGTAAGCAGGATTTTTTACATCTTGGTTTTAAATGTCCCTACCCAAGTTAAGCTCCTACGCTTCCTCAGAGACTGAAACACAGAAAACAGGAGAATTAAATTTTAGCCGAATGCACCCAAACCCTCTAGGCAGATTTTCTATTAACCATATCACTGGCAAGAAGTTGTGTTTTTTGAAAATAGACTTTTCTTGATTTCAGAGAGAGGAAGGAAGAATGGGAGAGAAATAGAAACATCAATGATGAAGAGAATCATTGATTGTCTGCTTCCTGCCCACCCCTACTGGGGATCAAGCCTGAAACCCAGGCATGTGCCATGACTGGGAATTAAACCATGACCTCCTGGTTCTCGGCTTCATTCAAAACCACTGAACCACTCCAGCCGGAAGCAAGAGGCTTTTAGGGAGACTTAGGTATATTTTGAAAGGCTATTAAGAATCTGCAATTACAATTGTAGTTTCATTTGTAAAGGAAAAGCTCTAAAATAATAGAGACAAGAGTCCTAGTCAGAAAGGAAAATTAAAGACTCTGAGGCAATAATGAGGCCTCTTGTTTATAACACAGGTACTTTCTGCACAGTGTAGGCAAACACAACTAAATCCTTTCAGCCAAGTCCCAGTTTGCATTGCCATCAGTTCCTGCAATTTATGAAGAAGTGCAAGTTCCTAGCCATTTAGAAATAGATGCCAAATAGTTGAGAGATTGAACAGAGATGGCATCTGATCTCCCAGAAGGCTGTGCTTCTGGAGTTTTCCATGCAGACATTACATTTCTCTCTATAGTCACCTTCCCTTTGATAATCGTCAGCTCCAAGGAAGAAGAGTATTTTGGTCCGATCACATATATGCCTGGTGTCATTCAATTTGCCCTGATTAATGACCTAAGTGCAGCAGAATGACATTCACCTTATAGTTTGCTCTGATGCTGGTTTTTCTATGAAACCTCAGATAGAGGATTTAACAGCCTGTTGAGGTTAGACGGCCTCACCCTCACACTTTACCTGCATTCTCTAGGTTTGGATAATGTCCTCCTCTCAAACAAATTATGAGTCTTCAACCGGTCAAAAATAGCTCCTTAAAAGGTGAGGTGTTTATAATTCTGTGGGCATCAGTTTGAACTAGGACATTTGCCAAGCCATGGTTGCATTAACAACATTCCCAATTCTATTCTATCAACAAAGAGGACAGAGTGCTACTGAATTCATGCAAATAAGTCTATTGCTATAAACAAAAAAATACTCCAGAATGCATTAGTAATTTTTTGGGACTAGTCAAAAGGGGAGACAAAGTCACTATTGCATCTCCCATACGTGTTCTCTTGTCCAGTCCCATCATCACCAGTGTCCAGACACCCTCCACAGGCCTCCCTGGAAACGGGAGAGAGCTCTTGTTCCTGTCATCTTACTCCCGAGGGTCATCACACAATGACTGCCACTCCTGTGAAGCACATGGTGTCCCCTCCATTGTGGAGATGGTGCAAACGGAACCAACCAGAGATGGAGTCCAATGTGGAATGTTACATTACGTCAGCAATAATGACAATGCCAGCTCACATTTTTTAGTATTTATTGAATCAAAGCAAGTCTTCTAAGCAATTTCCTCCACCACAAGAAATAAAATAGGTGCATTTTTTTTAAGAGCATAGGGGAGGGGAGGAGGATCACTAGTACTTGACATCTAACTCTACAGGCGCACTTTCAGTGGAGCTGAAGTGGTTGGAGACCTTACACTGGCAGCTCCCAGCATCCTCTCTCCTGACAGGGTCTATGAGGAGGGTTCTGTAGGCCTTTGTTAGCTTCATTCTCTCCCTGAGCAGCAGACTCATTGAATTGAATAACCAGTTGGGGAAGCTCGCATGTGTCTGGCAAGTCATGACCACAGCATCCTCAGTCTCTGTGACCGTGGTGTTGCTGGCTAAGAGTGTGGGCACACTTACTTGCCCTGTGAAGAAATATAGGAAGAGTTTGATTGAGTGTGGTCTTGAGACCTATGGCCATGCTCTTTCTTCAAAATATCAGCCCTGACTCTGATGGTTCTGAGGTCATTCGGTTCCACAGTTAAAATTAATTAATTCTAAATGTGCCATTACTCCTGAGACCAAATCTACCCCTCTGAGCCTAAGACCCCTAAGAAGGAAGGATATGAAACAATGATTGACCTAGGGAATCCAAAGACATGAAATAAGCCACTGGGATTGGAGGAAAAGATGGGGTATGGCTACAAATAGAACTCAAGTGACTCAGATGAATTTCTCATGATCTTTGTGATTCTGCTTACGAACTGTACCTACCTGTGCCTAACCTTCCCCTCAGTGATGAAAAATGAATATTTGACTGCCAGGCTGACAATGTACTAATCATAAAATATTCACAGTATTCGACATAAATATTGGGAAGGAAAACTGCTCAAATCAGAGGCATCTGTTACTGATGGACTTCACGAGAGAATCCCCTGGGCTGATCCCTGGTAGATGAGCAGCTGTCAGGAGCATCTTTTCTCCTGCTCTTTCCTTGGGCACTGATGTTTCTCTGGACTCTCCTAAGTCCCATAGAACAGTCAGGTAATAATCTGGGGAGCTAGTCCAGTTGTGCTCTCCACACACAGTCTCAGGTGAAGGAGTGCTCAGCCCAAACTGGTGACCAGCTCAAGAGCCTTGTGACTCTGGCACATGGGAAACTGTTGCTTTCACAGAGCCCTCCACAGAAGGCAAAACCCAACCTGACACAGGCTCCCCAGGGACTCTGCAGTCAGGACATTGTGACAGGGGCCTGGAGAGTGGCTGCCCAAGCTGAGTTTCTCTGTGAAGAACCCAGAGAGCCCCTCAGGCCAGGTCCTTACAGAGCCCTGCAGGTTCTATTTCAGGGACATGATTAGGGAAAGGGGACCAGGGACCTGGACTGAGACTGGTCTCCCTCTGCTGACTCACTCCCATCAAATTACTCCTTCTCTCTGAGGTGAATGTCTGTGGGGCTGGAATCTGGGAAGGAAACTCTGACCTTAGGATGTTTGTCTCCACTGTGTGTATCTTGAACTAAATTTCCAAACCCAGCTTGGGACGCGATGAAGAGGGGGATGGAGGAGAGTCTAGGGCTGGCAGTCCTGTGTGTGAAGTAGAATTCACCCCACCCGAAACCTAGAGGTAAGAGCGCACTCACACATGGTATACTTTGAGCCGTCCAAATCCTATTTCTCTTCTTGAATTTGGAAGGACGGCTACTACCATGTAGCGTCCAAGGTCCTTCACAGTGACGTTTCTTATGATCAGGGATCCATCAAGGTTTATTTTCTCTCGACCACTGTATTCGGGACCTGTTAGATATATACTAAAATGCCATGCAAGAGACCCAATTAAATTCTGGTACTTCATCTCTATTCCCCTGTACCAAATAAACCCTGTAACATCTGGAGGCGTTTTGCAGAGATGGAGAATCACATCCTGCCCTTCAGCAGCACTCCTGGAGACAATAGCAAATCGTGCAGTGGTGGGCGCGATCCAAAAGGTTAAGAGGAAGACTAGAAGGGAAGAGAGAATTTGATCAGTATATTGATCTGTGTATGGGATGGAGAGATGAGGAATTTCTCTTCATCTCTCAGCCTTAGTCTTCATGTGAATTTGAGTGTGCTTCTCCTTGGTCAAGGTCAGCAACATGGTCACCATGGCTTCAGCAACTCAGAACCTATGCTTCTTGTTTTCAATTCTATTTCCCTACTGTCTGTGTGGCTGTCCTCCTTACTTCCCTCAGATCCCTGTTGTCACTCGGTGCCCTTCTTGGAAGACCTTCCGTGACCACGTCCTCTAAAGAGCCTCTATATTCACTATCTGACCTGTCCCTGCTCTGTGCCCTTGAGGGCACTAGTGGGTACCTGATGTCAAAGTGGATCTCTTCTGGTTTCCTTTCTCCCCATATAATATGAGATGCAGGTGGGCTGTGGATTTTGTGATCTTGTGCCCCCAGTGCCTGCAACAGGCTTCAAAAACCTGTGGGTGAATGAATGAGTGTCCCCAGACTTGTCCACGTCCCATGTTGTATTTTCCTATATTTGTAGCTGGTGGTGGGGACAATGTTTAGCACCCCTGGTTAAAATGATTATGGTATTACCTGAAATAAATTGTCATGACTGTGATCAGTTTTCAAAATATAATACTCAGGGATGAATAACTTAGCAAATGAACCGCAATTGAGGTTTTCCTGCCTCTTACCACTCACCACTTCCTCATGATGAGATATTCCTGTTGCTGAGCCCCCTCTCTCATCTGCCTCTGCACCCCTGTCCTTTCACTCAGGTCCAAAGGGAAGCCCTTTCTCCCCTCACAGAGTGCTGTCCTCCCCAGGAGATCTTGGCCAGTCTCCGACCCCCAACTTCCCTTCCATTCCCAGGGATCGTCCCCTCCTTACCGGCCAGAAGGGGCACTAGCCAGGGGACATGTCCTCTGTGGGCAGAAGCTGCCGGGAACTCCATGGGGACTGCTGCCTGCTTCATCCCTTTCTCTGAGAGATGAGCGCGAGGTCCAGTAAGGCTCCCAGACACCTCTGTCCAGATAGGTGGGATGTGCTCTCCCTCCTCCTGTGTGCTGATCCTCCTGCCGGGACAAGATAACGTCCCTGGTCATGTGGACCAGGGAGGAGTCAGAGCCCAGGAACCTCCCTCTTCCTCCCCTCATTTTTTGCAACCCTGTTGTCCTTTTAGGTTTACCTTTACTCTGTATTTTGATTACCTGGAAACTCCTGAAGCCTCTGACAACACACACACATACAAACACAAACTTACACATGCACAGACAGGTGCCCAGAAAGCACTGGCTTGGGGCATCCAGTTCCTGGTCATTTTCTACAGCTCCATGTCAGTGCACATTTGAGTTTTCCCTTCGGTGCAAGAGGTCTGGGGCCACCTCAGGAAAATTGTTGCAGGGATGCCCCAGCTCTGCATTGGATCTCCTGTGAAACTTTGTAAGGATTAGGATGCACAGATGACATTTTTGAAAGGCTGCTTTAGCAGCTGCCCAGCAACATGGATGCCAGGATGAGACCCTATGATGTGAGGATGGGGGGGGGGGTCCTTCCCCTATCCTGTGCACAAGGAGGGTCTCCACATCCTGTTAAAATGCAGATTCTAGACCTAACAGTTTTGACTCACTGGAGAGAGCATCGGCCAGCGGACTCAACGGTCACAGGTTCGATTCTGGTCAAGGGCATGTACATTGGTTGGGGGCACATCCCCAGTGGAGATTGTGCAGGAGGCAGCTGATCAGTGTTTCTCTCTCATCGATGTTTCTAACTCTCTATCTGTCTCCCTTCCTCTCTGTAAAAAATCAATCAATAAAATATTTTTTAAAAATGCAGATTCTGACTCAGCAGGTGTGCGGTGGACCAGAGACTGCATCTAACAAGCTCTCAGGTGAGGTGGTTCTTACTGGCCTGTGGATCCCACTTGCAACAGCAAGGCTGATGGAGGTGCATGGCCTCCTGAGAGAATGACACTCTCACTCCAGCATTGGCCCCTGATACGGCTTGGTCTTGCGTCCATAAGCACCACACAGAGAGCCCAACAGGCCTCAAACTGGAGTTTTTTTTTTCTGGTGGTGACACAGAAACTAAGCTGGGCACCTGGTCTCTTCTGTGTTTTCAAATCCCTTAGGAAGTTGGGATTTTCTCCCAGCAGGAAGGCCACAGAGGGTACTCGGGGTGAGATGGCATCAAGATGGATGATGACAGCAGAGGAGACCTTCCCTCTATATCAGGTTGTCACCAGCCTGGCCGTTGTTTCCAGAGACAAAGACCACATCAGCACATGTCTCAGAAGGATCTGCAGTTTCCAGGTATGAAGGGTAAGGTGTGAAGCAAGGACTGTGGTGGGAGCCCAGGTGGCTGTGGGCTCCGTGGTCCTTGGGGAACGTTTTCAAGGAGACCCTCCCTCTCTTCGTTGGTTGACCCTCTCCATGTCCTCCCTTATTGTTCGGGCAGCCTCTGTCCACAGCCAGAGGGACTTTTTTTGAGGTCACTTCGCCTTACACATGTATGATTCCAGTTATGAGTTGGGGTGCAGCATAGATATCCTTGAAGAGCAGCAGCTCCTAGATACTGTCAAGGTATGAAATGTCCAAACCTGTGGAGGATTGTTATGAGTATTTCAGCTGAATTGATGGTATATGAATGTAAGCAAGATCTCAAATACTGAGAAAAACAGCAGTTTTGTAGCTTATTTTATACATTAAAATCAAAGAAGATGAAATAAGTTGCATGAAATCTATGGGAAAGTGAGGGGAAGCATAGCAGGGAGATCTTTAGAAATAAATAAAAAGCAAAATGGAAAAACACATATTATTTTTACTTTGTAGGGTCCAGGATAGTTAACATTTACAGCAGGTACAGAGGCTGTGCACATATACAGGCAACATGAGCGCTCTGTGGTCTTGTATTCTGGTGCCACAGCCTCTTCAATGGGTCTAGCAAAGAAAATTTGCTAGAGGTATGTGATATCAAAGGGATGTTATCCATGATGCATAAGAACAAGGAAAGGGCACACTTGAGGTAAAGTCTGACATTTGCTAAGGAAGTTCTAGGCCTGTGACCTCACTACCTGCTATCATCTGCCCAGTGAGGCATTGGTGACCAGACCACACTGTGAGTCACTGAGCTTGAAAGGCCTGTCATGTGGTCCCCTGGGCTTATCAGGTTCCTTGCACAGCCCCTTTTTCAATCACAGTTTCTGGAAAGAGCAGGTGGGACAGTGCAGGCATGACGGAGGGGCCCAGTAAAATCCGTTATTCAGGGAATGGAAATAGGTCTCCTTCTGCACCTCCTTAGGCAAAGCCCAGTTCAAGTGTGGATTTCCTGTGTTTTGTATTTGCTTCTCAATATAGCCCCCTGTAAGGCAAAAGCAGACCTGCAGGCAATGTCAGGTACTGCACTAGGAATGCTGTCCAGGCTCCAGAGGACAGAAGGTCACTGTGAGCCCTGGACTGTGGTGAGCTCAGATAGCTAGACTAAGAACCAGCCATCCGGGGCTTGGTCCCTGTGTGTCTCATGCCTCCTGACTGCATCCCAGGGCAGGCTGAGCCCAGTGAGAGGACTGGCTTTGTCCAGAGTATTATGAGTCCAGTGTCTGGGGAGCAGTCCCCTCTGGTGGATATGCTGTTTCAGGAGGATGTGCCATTCCAAGTTTTCAAAGCCAGGGCCTGGTGAGGCTCTTTTGGGAGAGGGTGCAGGCCTGGATGGTTGATCTGCAAAATGCCCTCTGTTTCCCATCACAGCATTAGGATGTTGCATCCAGTCCCCTGTGTCCCTGTCTGTCATCTGCTCTCGCCTCCCCACAGGGCCCAGGATCTGGAGCAGCTCCACATGGAGTGTCAACCAGGGGACTCTGTGAGTTCCTCTGTTAGGGGAGGAGAGCTCCCCATGGTACCCTCAGCTCCTTTGAGATGAAAGCAACCCCAAATCCTGGGTCCTCCTTTCCCATCCTGCTGAGGAAGTTCCCCTTGTTTCCCAGGACACCGTGGGATGGTGCGATGTCGTTAGGGGCCACAGGCAGCTATATACACACCAGGGACCTTGGTGACGGGGAGTCATCCCCTAATTTCCTTGAGGTGGGTGTGAGCATCCTCCTGTCTTGTTAGAAACTCTATCTTGTATGGAGAATTCATAATGTCTGCAAGGTCAGGGATCTGTGATAAAAGGAAGAACATGGGCTGCTTTCCCTGCCCTGAAGATATGAGGGTTGGGGAGGGCTGTGATTTCCTGGCAATGAAATCAGAGTTGTCTGGCCCCTAACTGTTAGGAGGTTCCTATCCCGCTTCCTGACTATAAATTGTGTAAACACCTGGCCCTGGGATATCCCCTTGTAAAAAGGGGCTGTCGCCTCCTCCCAGGCTGACACCAAGACCTTCGTATGGATAAGGAACATGATCTGACTGCAAGTGTCACCCAGGGTGACCTGCTTCCATTATATGGCTTCCCTCATCCACTTAATGAGTGTTTACTGTGTATCTGTGGTGTGTTTGGTCAGGGCTGGGCCCTGGGAACACCACAGACAGCAGGAAATACGTGGTACCTGCGCTCATGGAGTTGACCTTATAAGGAAAGACAGGCTCTAAGATAAATGTTCCATAAACATTTCTGTAGAAAAGTATTCCACACAAAGAATTAGGTGCTTGTAAAATTATCAAAGGGCTAGAAAAATGGAAGTTGAAGAGTTCCCAATGGATGTTGGGTTTAAAGGTCACACTGGCACAGCCCCCTCCCACAGGCAAAGAATTATCTGTGTCTGCCAGAGGCCACCCATCAGTCATCACAGTAACAGAAATAATAAACCCATCTCCTTTCCAGCTTCCAAAGTACACACAAGTGCATCTCAGAGGCTGAGTATAATTCACATCTAGATTCTCAATCACAAGAAGTGGGGAAATGGAGTATTTAACCTTTCAGTATATATGATATCAGAGGGAACATGGAAAGGGGTGGATCATAAATTTCATGTGTCAATACATGGCCTGTCTGAGCCCACATGCAGACTGTGAGACTGTAGGCAGGTGATTGCACCTCAAAAATCTTCAGTTTCACTATGTGATATCACAGAAAGATAATTGCTGTTATTTCCTGGTTCTTAGAACTTAGCAACAAAAATACTTTGAATTTTCTGATTTATAAGGGTTGATAAAAGTGTCTTTTGTGATGATGAAGAAACTCTGACAGGCGCCTGGATAGATGCAAGGTAAGGGCAGGTCACCATAAAGACAAAACCTTGCTTAAAGGTGAAATTTTCCTGAAGAGATGATGGTACATAAAATGTGTAGGAATTTTTGGCTGCCAATGTAAGAAGTGTTTAAATCTGTAGATAATTTTCATGAGTTCATTGGAGCCAAACTGATGAGAATTGCTGGAAAGACAAAACTCAATGGACTGAGAAAATGCTTCAGAGTATGGGAGTTTTACTTCTTATATTATACATTACACTCAAAATAGAAGGTGTAAGGGGTTACATGAAATCCATTGGTGAAATATTAGAAGGTGGGAGAAAGCCAAGTGGGGAAATCTCTGAGATTTGATAAAAAGTGAAACAAGTAGACACGTACTAATTGTACATGGGTGGGTGCAGAATAGTTAACAGTTAACAGCATGATGACAATAATAATGAGGGGTTCTGCAGTGCAGTATGAAGTCTGGAAGTAAAGAAATTACACAAACATTCCATAGGTATGCTATTGTAGACAGTCTCCGTTAAACTGAAGATTGGCCTTTGTTAGGGAAGAGATTGGCCTAACACATGACTACCCACCATGGTTAGCTTTTGTTTAGAAAATGTTCATTTCAGACCATCCTATGTGCTTACTGTAGGTTTCTTCGTTTGTAAATCCCACTACAGGCCTCCCCTGAGGTTGTCAGGTTGAGTATGTGGCCCGTTTGTCAACACATTCATATTTTCATCATAAGTCAATATAAAGGATGCATTAATGATGAATATTTTGATGGGATAATGTGTTCCCACAGGGCTAAGAAGGCTCATTCCTAGGAAGTCTTAGTGTAAGCATTTGTCTTGCTGGACAGCCAACCATTGCAGATGGGTCAAGACTGTAACATTGGATGGAAGCTAAGGCTCAATTTTCTTAAAAGTGAAAAGCAGGTACATGGGAGGCAGGAAGGTTCCATAGGACTTCACTAAAAAAATCACTCTGGATTATTTCTAACCTATAGTCCAAGTTTTACTCTCTGTCTCATTTCTCTGTGTTTTGAATCTAGTATGACATATACTCATAGTTTGAGGACAAACTATACAACTCTTAAATTATTATAATCTGAACAGGAGATGGGTTCCCATTTTCTATGGTCCCTATGTTTCCCATTGGAAATGCTCAAGTGCTATTCATTATTGATCTGATTCCTGCTGGTTTTACAACTGGAAGCTATAATATTAAGGTATATACAAAAACAAGGCTCTAAGAACACACTGCTATAAATTACAATTACCATCTAAACATCCCAAAGTCAAGGAAGACAGTAATGTTTAATCAGAAAATTTCCTATGTCTCAGCACCTATTATAGAGGGCCTTGTTTGTAAAGCTTCTATTTTAATTAATATAGTTTAGCAATCCTTGATAGGTTGAAGTGTAAGCTTATTCCCATAATCACGTTCTAGCATTTTTAAAAGAAAAATATCTTCCTCAATTTTTCTTCTCAACTAACTTTCTAGATCTTCCCATGATCTCCTTGGTTTATCGCTTTTTAGTCAGTCAAAAATAACCAACTTATGAAAACATGCTCAAGTCGCTAATCATCCGAGATATGCAAATTAAAATGACAGTGAAGTACCATCTCACACTGTCAGAATGACTATCATCAACAAATCAACAAATGACAAGTGTTGGCAAGGATGTGGAGAAAAACAAACCCTCGTGTACTGCTGTTGGGAATGTAAAATGGTGCAGCCACTATGGAAAACAGTATGGAGTTCATCCAAAAATTAAAAATGGAACTTCCATTTGACCCCGTAATTCCACTTCTAGGAATATATTCCAGAAAAACAGAAACACCTATCAGAAAGGATATATGCACCCCTATTTTCATAACAGCACAATTTACAATAGCTAAGATCTGAAAACTACGTAAGTGCTCAAGAGAGGACGAGTGGATTAGAGAACATTGGTACATTTACAAGATGGAATACCACGCTGCTGTAAAAAAGAAGGAATTCTTACCATTTGCAACAGCAGGGATGGAACTTGAGAACATTATGCTCAGTGAAATAAGCCAGTCAGAGAAAAATAAATATCACATGACCTCACTCATTTGCGGAATATAATGAACAACAAACTAATGAACAAAAATAGAACAAGAGACATAGAAGCATCAAACAGACTGTCCAACCGATGAGGGATGACGGTGGATGAGAGGGTCAGAGATCAACCAAAGATCTTGTATGTATGCATATTAGCATAACCAATGGACACTGACAGTAGTGGTGGTGAGGGCATGAGCTGGTGGGTGGAATTGGCCGGTTGGGGCGAGGGGTGGGGGCAATGGGAGTAAAAGGAAACTCATGTAATACTTTAAACAATAAACAATTTAAATTTCTTTAAAAGCATAAAAGTGCTTTTAATCTTCAAAAAAAATTAACCAACCTGCTCAGCCAGTGTGGATGAGTGGTTGAGCACCTACCCATGTACCAGGAGGTCACAGTTCAATTCCCAGCCAGGGCACATGGCTATTCTTTGGGCTCCTTCCCCAGCAGGAAACTTGCACAAGGCAGCCAATCTATGTATGATTCTCTCTCATCATTGGTGCTTCTCTCTCTATCTCCCTCTCCCTTCCTTTCTCTGAAATCAATAAAAATATTTATTCAAAAAACCTACTGATTAGGAAAAATTACTTATTTTTAAATTCTCTTAAAAACACACACACAGAACCCATTCCTTTCCTTTGCAATAGCATCCCTTCTAAATTTCAAAATGTTACCAGAAATGGAGCCAGGTCCTGAATTGACTTGTTATGGCCGGCCTGAAGTGTGTGGGTTTTTGATTTGGTGCAAGAAAGATTTTACAACATGAGTTCAGGTGATTTTGAAAGTATTTTTTTTTAAAGCTTGGAACAGTGAAACAAGGAAAGGCTTAGGATAGAGACAGTAGGAGGGAGAATAGGCAGGACTGTTTGGGCTCTCTAGCAACATGGGAATGAAGTGAGTCTAGGTGGGGCTGCTGTCAGCTCACAGGTAAAAGAGTTTGGGGTACACGTCAATGGAATTAGTCCCGGACAAGATGCTGCTGCCCATTGCTCCCCTGGTTGCAAGATTCATGGGGACCACATACTGATTAAAAGAAAGAAAATTCACTCAAAAAGGAGATTTGGGGGGGTGGGGGTGCCAGGAGGAGGGCACACACTGGCTTCTTTGTCTTGAGCGATTTTATTTACTTTCCAAAGGTGCAGATTTAGCGGAGGTCTCAGGGGAAGATCTCAATAGAATTTTCTTCAGCTTTCCAGGTGTTCCTTTTAAGGGTCATGTTCTCTAATAAAAGGCCAGTGGCAGGGAAGGCAGTCTAAACCTCATTATCAGCAATATTACAGGGAAGGGAAGGCCTCACTGGGGGCAGTTTTGCCCATTACTGGACACCCGGAGCTCTCCACCGTGATGGCCCTCTGTATCTGGCTGTAAATTGCTTGGCCAGTTTGTTCAGCTGTCTGTCTCAGTTGCCTAATTCCACTTGACAGGAATTTTCCTAATTTCTTACTATCCTGTCTCAAAAAGAGAAAACATAAAAAAGTATCATTAATAATACAAATGTTATCATATACACCTTTATTCATTATTAAAAATCGGGCTATATATACAATGTTTGAGAAAAGTCCAATGAACAAGTGTAACTATTATTATCACTAGTATTCACAGACAAGTAAAGGTAATCAATTAGTAGTTATACAGGCCTTGTCGGTGTCTTGGGATCGTTGTCTATCTCTGATGTCAGTGACCTCTCATTCTCAAAAGTCTTTGTTCAATATAGGTGGAGGCAAGTGTAAGAGACAGGGCAGATGTCCGTTTGTGGTTGGGCACCTGATAAAGTCCCTTCAAACAATGCTGGGGAGTCTTTCATTGATGTCTTTTCCAGTTGACAAAAGAAGTCACAGTCTTTGAAGTCTTTATGCGCTGAGAGCATTCCTATAAATAAATGTCACTAATTATCTCTCCCTATAAGCTGGTTAATAAGTTCTTAATAATGATGCAGAATGTCTCCTTTTTCATAAGGTTGATTCATATGTCCCTTCATCTAGGTACATGGGGTTACTGGTGTTTACTTAATGAAGAGAAAAGCTATGTGTTTACCAAAAAAGGAGATTCCAGGTTGAGAAGAACCAAAAGGAGGGCTTTAGGCCAAGGGAGATTAAAAGCGTCTGAAAATTCACTAATTCGGTCCTCTGCTTCTCCTATTCTACTGTTGATACTTTCAATGGTGTTTTTTTTATTCCAGCTATATTGCTCTTCATTTCTTCTTGGGTCTTACTTAAGTTGTTGATTTTTTCATCTGTTTCTTCTTGCTTCTTGTATATGTTGTTGATTATTTCTTCCATCTGGTTTATGCACTCTAGGACCCTTATTCTGAATTCTTTTTCTGTCATGTTGCATGCCTCTGTATCACTTAGCTGCTTTTCTGGCGAGTCCTCTTTTTCTTTCCTTTGGGGGTTTCTTTGTCTTAACATGTTTGATCTCACCGACAAATATAGATATTGAGTCGTTCAGTGGCGGCTCCCTGGGTGGCAGTGGCTTCTCGGGCTGTGGTTGCTCCTTGGGCGGTTGTGGTAGCAGCTGCTCCTTCGTTGTTAGCAGGTCCTCTGATGGTTGCAGTTCACAGCTGCGGTGGCTCTTCTGGCTGGTGGAGGGAGGCTTCACACACAGCCACTCTTCCTCAGACAGAGTGTGTGGTGATCAGGAGGCTGCTGTTTCTTGGATCCGCTGCGTTGATTTAAAGGCACAAAATACAACACAACAAGGCACAATGTACCAGGCACTGAACACAAATGTATTTAGTGTATTAACAACCCCAAATTAAGGTGGCCACCAGAGCTTAGAGAGTTGCGGGATAAGGAAGAAAGAAGAGAAAAAGATAGAAGAGAAAACAGAAGGAAAAAAAAAGTAAGGAAGAAAAGAGTATGAAGTAGAAGAGGGGAGGAGACTATTCATATCAGGAGAAAACCCCCATAGTACCGCCACTAATCCCAATAATTTCCAGCAACGGATCCCTGGAGATGAATACAAACTACAAACAACCAATAAATCAAGCGAGGCAAGGGAAAACAGAAGCACAAAAATAACCGGGGTGTGGAGTGTGGGTGTGGGGTGTGGGGTGTGGGGTTGGGAATCAGAAAAGTAAAAAGAAAAAGCAGAACAACCTCACAAACAATCCTTAAAAAAACCCCAATATACTCAACAATCAAGCAAACAACAACAAAACAATAGAGAAAAGGAGAAAAAAAATTTGCATAGTGAAGAAAGATAAAGGAGAGGTCTATAAAGATTGAGAGCAGGTGATTGTAAATAGGATATATAAGTAGGGTGAAATTTAGACAGGTGGTAAAAAGAATAGGGAAAATCTAAAGCAGGAATAACGTAAGAGAAACAGGACAGCAAAAGGGGAAAAGTGGGGAAGAGGTTTTTAGCAAGAGGGAAAATTGAGGTAAAGAAAAATGATGCTTGCCCTAACCGGTTTGGCTCAGTAGATAGAGTGTCGACCTGTGGACAGGAGGGTCCCAGGTTTGATTCCCGTCAAGGGCATGTACCTTGGTTGCGGGCATATCCCCACTAGGTGGTGTGCAGGAGGCAGCTGATTGATGTTTCTCTGTCTTTGATGTTTCTGACTCTCTATCCCTCTCTCTTCCTCTCTGTAAAAAACCAATAAAATATATTTAAAAAGAAAAAAAAGAAAAATGATGCTAAAGGAACGATGAAAATAGAATGGAGAACACTAGTCCCAATATAAAATAAAGAGAAAATAAAATGACACTTTAAAAAAGGGTAAAATTGTAGCAGTAATAATACTGATTAAAAATAAAAATGTAGTAATTAAAAGGGTAAAATCAGGTGATGAAAAAAGGAAAAAAAATGGTTTCTTAGTTAAAAGGTGAAAAAATAATAAAAATATTAATTAAAAATGTGCAGTAATGAAGGTGCTTCAGATCTTCTGCTCTTCTTTTTGGCACGCCAGGAATTCAGGAGAATGTTGAATTTCCCTCTGATACACTATTACTCCGTGTTGTAAGCCACAGTCCTGATTTTAAGGCAGGCCATATTGGTTTCCCAGACAGCCTTTATCTGTATTTACAGAAGAGTCAGTTCGTGGCTCTGCCTCTGGGTGGCAGTGTGTCTGGATTGACCTCTGAGGCTATAAGTTCTCTCTGACAAGGTGTTCTCTATTGTACAAGAAACTGGCTTGGGAAAGTCCTCTGCCCAGAGCTGGTTCCCCAGTCGTCACTCCCTGCTCTGTTTCCCAGGCTCCATAAAAACAACCTTCCCTTACAGGCTCTGCGACTGACCCCAACTGGGTAATCCCATGCACTGGGTTCAACAATCAAACACACAGATTTCAGAGGAAGTGTAAAAACAAGAGCCTGGGAAGCTGTGTGAACAGGGCTCCACCTTCCAGATCTGCATGGAGTCTCTGTGCATGCTCTCTGGCGCCTGGCACCAAGAGTCTGAGGCAGAATCTGAGGCTGCCCATTGGCATCCAGTCCAACTGTGGGCTTATTTACAGCGTTCCCTTCTGCCAGGAGCCCTGGCGGAGCCCTTCGACACTCGTGGGTCACGCTGGTCCCAACGGTCGTGGACTTTGTGGGGCTCACTTTCCCCCCATCCCCCACGTGCATTCCATTCTCCAACCTAAATTGCAAACCGCACCTTTGGGGAAGTCTAACCTTTCTCTGGGGAGAAGCAGGGCTCCTCTGGAGTTCACATAGTTGAGCTGCATGAGAGCCGTTGCTCCCGGGTTAGTAGCCAATCTCTGGATGCCAGTAACAGACACTCAAGATGGTGCAGTCTCCATGGCTAAGCCTGCGCACACGGAGAGGTTTCAGCCTCAAACCCTAACCGTTCCCTTTTTCTAGGAGTTCTCTGCCTTTCCTGGCTGTAGGCTGTCTCTCAGATGAATCTCCTCTGCTTATTAGGGGTGTATGTTACCCATTTCAGCTACTCGCCCTTATCTGCTCTTGGACAAGGCACCAACATGTCCCTCTAAACCTCCATAATTTTTTTTTTCTCTGTATCAGAACTTCTTGGGGCAATCTTTGGAAAAGCACAACAAAGATAATCCTCAACAACAAGTCTGCTTCTGTATTGAGACTTGATAACCAACAAGCTGGAAAACCCTGTTTCACAAAGATATGTTGTTGGAAATGGAAGAAAAATGCACAACACAGTCTCAGACAGAACAGCATATGACTGCAAACACTTAATCCAGAATTTTGTAACTGGCATTGTAGAGAAATCAGTTCTCGGTGCATTGTTGTTAATAAGTTACAATGAGCTCCTCTTGTGTTATCTCAAGAACATCTTCAACTTTGACTGTGAATGGGCTTCTGGCAAGTGCAAATGGGGTGTCAGGTAGATTTGGAAAGTACGATGAAATTTCGTCTACAAGCATGTGCAAGGGTTCTTTCACTGAAATTACCATCGTAATCCTTTTGTCTGGTTCAATGTCATGTTCCTCAAAGAAAGCAGATAAGGTAGGCAACATGTAAATTTTTTTTTTTTTTTTTTTTTTTTTTTTTGCCAAAGCTGAAGATTCATTTGAAGTGTTCGAATCTTTTCAGACAAATAGAGGCATATTTCTTTTGGTCCTTGAAGTGATAAATTTAACTCATTCAAGATGGAAAGATGTCAACCAAGTAAGCTATTTTAAGCAGTTCACTTTTCTCACCAAAAAGTGCTTCGAACTGTGGTCTTGCTTTATGATTAAAAAACGTTTTGAGTTCACCACAAAACTCAAAAACACGTTTTAAATGTTTTCCTTTCGACAACCATCTCACTTCATTGTGAAATAGCAGAGCATTGTTTGGCGCATCCAACTGGTTGCACAGTTGCGAAAACAGTTGACTATTTAAAGTGCTCGCCTTTACAAAATTGACACAACTTACGACGCTTTTCATTACTTCTTGTAATTCTTGTGGCAGTGTCTTTGTTGCTAAAATTTGCCAATGAATCGTACCGTGAGTTCCGATGACTTCTGGTGACTCATTCAGTACCAAATGTTGAAATGCAGATCGACATCCTAGTATAGCTGGAACACCATCTGTGCAAACACCACAAACCTTTTCCCAAGAGATTTTATGCTCTTTCAGAAATGAACCAACTGTGTCAAATACATCACGTGCAGTAGTTGTCATTTCAAGAGGTTTGCAAAAAAGAAACGCATCTTTAAAGTCGCCATCATTAATATACCTCATGTAAACCAGTAACTGAGCAGTTCGCAATGTCTGTAGACTCATCAAGCTGGATACTAAATATTGGAAGTGGAGCAGATTTAATTTCCTGGATTACCTGAGCAAGAATATCAGCAGAAATGTTATCTTTTCTTCTGCGGACAGCGTCGTTAGATAAGGAAATTGCACTCACTTTCATAACAAATTCGTCTCTGATCATAACTCGAACAATGTCTTTTTCCACTGGCAACAGTAAATCCTCAGTAATGGTGTGAGGTTTCATAGTTCTGGCGATTCTGAGTGCCACCAAATATGAAGCTTCAATGACTGCTATGTTTTCTTTGTGGTACTTCCCACCAGTGTCAAGTCTGGCTTTCTTGAGTCCATCAGTTTTGCTTCTAAAATAGTTGGTATCCTTGCTGGCAAAGCCTGAATGCTTGCTTTGAAAATGGTGTTTTAGTTTGTTTGGATTCATAGATTCAGCTGATAGAACTTCACAGCAAATAACACATCACAGTTTCTCAATTCTTGCAGTAATTATTGAGGTAAAACCATACTGTAAAATATCCTCAGTATATTTTCTTTTCTTAATGTTCTTCTCTTCATGAACCATTGTCATAGGATGGTTTGCTAATGAAAATAATATATAATAATAGCTTTTAAAATACAAAAGATGATACATGGCATTGTTCAGTCAATACAGTGCATTAAAGTTTCCTATGATTTACCATTCCCTGTCTTTTTTTTTTACATACCTGTTACTATCACAAGGGGGCAGTATTCACATTAACCACAGCTGAATATAAAAAGAAAGATCAGCATCCCGATTAAGTTCCCATGGTACAGATTTTTTTGTGCAGTAGTTGATGATTTTACAGTACATGATTTTACATTTACCCAGTAATCATAATTCATGAAGTGTCATTTTACCTCCAATACTACTACTTTCTACACAGTAGCTGCTCTCAACACGTGTAGTGGTCTGCATATGTACATTATGTCGCCAACCCTGTCACATATACCTGTATTTGTACCACGTGTATGTGATGGGGTTGGCTCGATGATGTCATCACGCCCGGTACTCATTTTTGGGCATATTTGCATGTGGGCAGACCTACCTTCAGACGGATAGAGGAGTTGTGTCTTGGTTCCTATGACCATGGAAAATACGTGTTTTCTGATGGTCTTAGGTGACCCCTGTGAAAGGGTCCTTTCACCCCTAACGGGGTCGCCCCCCGGGTTGAGAACCACTACCATGGAGGCATGAGCGTGGATGAGGGAGACAAACTGTATATTATTGATGAGGTCCAACTATTTATTTGAAAACTAATATCTGAAAGGCACTTCAAGATGCCCTAAGATCCTTGATCCCCACCAAAATTCTGATCTCAATGTGCTCCTCCAGAATTTTCCTGAATCTCTTTCTCTGTCTCCCACACTCCACATCCAATCTTTCAGCAAATCCTCATGAATCCATGCTTTCAACAAACATGGATACTGACCCCTTCCTCGCATGCTTGTCTGACCACCCTCACCTGTCACCTGGATGACTGCACTTGCCTCCTCAATGGGCTCCCTGCCCTCCACCCAGCAGCCACACAGGTGCTGAGGAATATAGACTAAGGTGAACATCCTGATTCTTTCTTAAGCAATTTTTTTTTTTTATCTGAGTTTATGGCAGAAATGGGGTGAGGGCTTGAGGGTGGAGAGCGGTCAAAAGTTCTTTCTGAGATTTGTTTCTTTAAAGCTTGAAATCAATATCCCAAATAGAAATTCAAAAAGGCTAAATTTTGGAGGCCTTCACTAAACACAGATCACTCATGCTCACTGGGGCTCTGAGCCCTCTACAGGCTACTCAGGTCACTAAGAGGGAAACCAGATTACTGGCTATGGCCCGTCCCTCTCTGATTCCATCTCCTCTCATCTCCAGCTCTGTCTCTTCCAACCAGCTTGCCTCATTTTGGCTGTCCAAACATTTTAAATAGAAAGAAATAAAAACACCCCACACATCCTTATTTCACTCTAACGTACTATCACATGATTACTGTTGTTGCTTTGTGGGTTACTGGGCAACTCCCCCACCAGCAGGCCATGTCCATGAGAACTGGGATTTTGTGTGTTCTGTCTCATACCTGCACCACCTGTGCTTAGAACAGTGTCAGAAGATGGTGAACAGTAGGTTGGTCTTCTTTGATAAGTGAGTAAAGAAGTTACACATGTGATTATGGTTGAATGGGTGAAATATGGTGCGTCATTAACTCACATAACTCAGATTCTGACAGAGACTGAGAGACCACGGAGACTTTCCTGAAGAGTGGCATCTAAAAGAGCAAGGGCCCCGGCTAACCTCGAGCAGATGGAGGGGCAGGAGTAAGAGGTCCAGGCAGAGGGCACAGCAGATGCAATGGCAAGGAGGTTGGAAAGTCGAGCAAAGTAAAGGAATTAAACTGACTCATTTGGCTGATTAAATGCGCTAATAGACCTGAAGGGCCCAGTACACAGTGTGTGCTGGAGAAAGGCCAACTGTTGTCATTATTGCACATACAGGGTCGGCCCTCCAGGGAACAACAATAACAGAATAAAGGTGTTCTTCCCTCCCAAACTACACAAGCAATTCATGACATCAAGCCTATTACAGCTTGACTGTGTGTACGTAGAGCTCGGGAAGTATGTCTCAGCGCTGTGGCTGATGCAATGGTGTGAGCACACTCCACCATGACATGCTTCCTAGGCTCACCAGGAAGTAGCAATGCCAGTCTGAAGGAAGTCCTAGAGCCACGTGCATAGTACCCCAGCCTTTCAGCCATTGGTCGCCTGTAGCAACATGTCTCCCTCTGATTGGTACCCTCATGCTATATATACCCCTGTAATTCCACAATAAAATGGATCTGTGTCAATGAACCTGGTCTCTGGAGTCGTGCATGCAGATGCCCTAGCGCGTTGGGACTCCATCGTCCTCACCCCTGAGGGACCCCCTGCTTCAGCTGTGGTATAAGTGGCAGGGGATAAACCACAGATATGTAAATACACACTCCCTGTCACACAGAAGTTTCTCATGTGCTTTTGTAGTCCCTCTCTCTGCACCACACCACACAGTCATCAGGCAATCACTCAACCTGTCTTCCTTGATAGATTATTTTGCAATTTCTAGAATATTTTATACATGTAATTATATCATATGCTCTCCTTTTTGTATGGCTTCTTTCAGTATGCATAATAATTTTTGCCGAAACCGGTTTGGCTCAGTGGATAGAGCGTCGGCCTTCGGACTGAAGGGTCCTGGGTTCAATTCCGGTCAGGGGCATGTACCTGGGTTGTGGGCACATCTCCAGTGGGAGATGTGCAGGAGGAAGCTGGTGGATGTTTCTCACTCATAGATGTTTGTCTCTATCTCTCTCCCTTCCTCTCTGTAAAAAATCAATAGAATATATTTTAAAAAAATAATAATAATTTTTATGAGGTGAAATTCTTATAACAAGATATTAATCCTTTTAAAGTGAACATTTCACTGTCAGTATAGCCACAATGTTGTTCAGACACCATGTTACCTAGTACTAAAACATTTTCATCACCACAAATAAAACTCTGTAGCCAATGAGAGGTTGCTCCAATTCCCCAGCCTCTATCCCTCAAAATCACCCATCTGAATTCTCTCTCCTTCTCTTTCTTGTCCCTGTTCTCTGTACCATCTACCCTGTCAGCCTGTACATCTGGTGCCCCACTTGTCCCAATGTCAAGGCACTAATCTAAGTCTTCAAGACCTTATTCTTCCTCTGAACACTGTTTCTCACCCCTCACATCCATCTAGCTCTGGGGGAATGCCACCCCAACACCACTGCACTAGTTCCAGTGGCTGCTTCTCAACAAGTAGGTCAACCCCTCTCGAGTTTCTCAGCCCAACCTACACTCACACGTAGAGAGCCTTCTTACATTATACCCCTATGTGCCTTTGAATTCATAAAAAGCCTCTCACCCCTAAACCTCCCAAGATTTATAATTTCCCATCCTGACTCTGAACAAACTCCAACCTTCCAGGTCCCCTTCCTATGCTCCCTTCTGCTTATCCACAATCCAACTATGGCCAGGTCTCCAAAATATTCCACCAAATACCCTAGGTCCACAATGAACCAGAAACAAAACACAACCAGGGGAGGGATTTATTTCCATTTCCCAGGTTCTGCCTGTTGACTCTCTAAGGCCAGGCATATCGAGTTTGCAAAGCAAGTACAAAAAAGAGACAAAGAATGAGGACCCTGATGTCTGGCCTGAGCTCTGGGTCATGGAGGGCTGGAAACAGGGTCATCCAGTGGTGGCCTGCAGGTGGCTGACATCACAGGGACGTGCATGTTTACTGGAGTTGTTCTTTTATCATTGAATATTTGTTTAATTCTCTGTGATATTGTTCTTTGAAGGTGCAGTGAAAATGAATATAGAATGAGAACACTTTTGATGGTCACTCAGCAGGGCAGTGAGACTGACCTCAACACCTTTGAAATAAAAGGCTGCAGAGATTTTAAGAACAGGGGAAGGAATCATAGGCATCTGTATTTGCTAATTGGATTGACACATAAGCAAAATAAAACTCATTAAATTTTAACAGGAGGGTTTTCATTACTGTTACATTTAAACCTTACTCATGGAAAAGTTTTTATTGATGAGAGAGAGAGAGAGAGAGAGAGAGAGAGAGAGAGAGAGAGAGAGAAGGAGAGAGAGAGAGAGAGAGAGAGAGAGAGAGAGAGAGAGAGAGAGAGATGAGAGAAAATAATTATTTGCCTCCCAAAATGCCTTGACCAAGGATTGAACATGCAAACTTTAAGTGTTTGGGAGAAAGTGCCAACCAACTTGCCCACACTGGCGAGTTTAAGCAGGATTTTTTACATCTTGGTTTTAAATGTCCCCATCCATCTTAAACTCCTACCCTTCTTCAGAGACTGAAACACAGAAAACAGGAGAATTAAATTTTAGCCGAATGCACCCAAACCATCTAGGCAGATTTTCCAGAAATCATATCACTGGCAAGAAGTTGTGTTTTTAAAAATAGACTTTTCTTGATTTCAGAGAGAAGAAGGAAGAAGTGGAGAGAAATAGAAACATCAATGATGAAGAGAATCATTGATTGTCTGCTTCCTGCCCACCCCTACTGGGGATCAAGCCTGAAACCCAGGCATGTGCCTTGACTAGGAATTAAACCATGGCCTCCTGTTTCTTGGGTTCATGCAAAACCACTGAACCACTCCAGCTGGGAGGCAAGAAGATTTTAAGGAGACTTAGGTATATTTTGAAAGGATAGAAAGAATCTGCAATTACAATTTGCAGTTACATTTGTAAAGGAAATGCTCTAAAAAATAATAGAGATAAGAGTCCTAGTCAGGAATAAAAATTAAAGACTCTGAGGGAATAATTAGGACTCTAGTTTATAACACAGCTACTTTCTGCACAGTGTAGGCAAACAGAACTAAAACCTTTCAGCTAAGTCCCAGTTTGCATTACCATCAGTTCCTGCAATTTATGAAGAAGTGCAAGTTCCCAGACATTTAGAAATAGATGCCAAATAGTTGAGAGATTGAACAGAGATGGCATCTGATCTCCCAGAAGGCTGTGCTTCTGGAGTTTTCCATGCAGACATTACATTTCTCTCTACAGTCACCTTCCCTTTGAGCAATCGTCAGCTCCAAGGAATAAGAGAATTTTGGTCCTACCAAATATATGCCTGGTGTCATTCAGTTTGCCCTGATTAATGACCTAAGTGCAGAGGAATGACATTCACCTTATAGTTTGCTCTGATGCTGGTTTTTCTATGAAACCTCAGATAGAGGATTTAACAACCTCTTGAGGTTATATGGTCTCACCCTAACACTTCACTTGCGCTCTCCAGGTTTGGGTGATGCCCTCCTCTCAAACAGATGATGTGTCTTCAACCGGACAAAAATAGCTCCATAAAAGGTGAGGTAGTTTATAATTCTGTGGGCATCAGTTTGAACTAGGACATTTGCTAAACCATGGTTGCATTAACAACATTCCCAATTCTATTCTATCAACAAAGAGGACAGAGTGCAACTGAATTCATGCAAATAAGTCTATTGCTATAAACAAAAGAATACTCCAGAAAGCATTAGTAATTTTTTGGGACAGTCAAACACGGAGACAAAGTCATTGTTGCATCTCACACAGGTGTTCTCTTGTCTAGTCCCATCATCACCAGTGTCCTGGCACCCTCCACAGGCCTCCCTGGAAACGGGAGAGAGCTCATGTTCCTGTCAGATTACTCTCGAGGGTCATCACACAATGCCTGCCCCTTCTGTGAAGCACATGGTGTCCCCTCCATTGTGGAGATGGTGCAAATGGAACCAACCAGAGATGGGGTCCAATGTGGAATATTACATTACGTCAACAATAATGACAATGCCAGCTCACATTTTTTTAGAATTTAATGATTCAAAGCAAGTCTTGTAAGCAATTTCCTCCATCACAAGAAATCTAATAGGTGCAGTTTAATTTCAATTTTTATTTTTTTAATAACATAGGGGAAGGGAGGTAGATCACTAGTATTTGACATATAACTGTACAGGTGCACTTTCAGCGGAGCTGAAGTGGCTGGAGACATTACACTGGTAGCTCCCAGCATCCTCTCTCCTGACAGGGTCTATGAGGAGGGTTCTGCGGTAGTTTGTTAGCTTCATTCTTTCCCTGATCAGCAGACTCGTAGAATTGAATAACCAGTTGGTGGATCTCGCATGTGTGTGGCAAGTCATGACAACAGCATCCTCATTCTCTGTGACTGTGGTGTTGCTGGCTGAGAGTGTGGGCACACTTACTCGCCCTGTGAAGAAATAGAGGGAGAGTTTGATTGAGTGTGGGCTTGAGACCTGGGGCCATGCTCTTTCCTCAAAATATCAGCCCTGACACTGATGGTTCTGATGCAATTTGGTTCCATAGTTAAAATTAATTAATTCTAAATGTGCCATCACACCCCAGACCAAATCTACTGCTCTGAGCTGAAGACCCCTGAGAAGTAAGGATATGAAACAATGATAGACCTAGGGAATCCAAAGACATGTAATAAGCCAGTAGGATTGGAGGAAAAGTTGGGGCTATGCCTTCAAATAGACCTCAAGTGATTAAGATGAATTTCTCATGGTCTTTGTGATTCTGCTTAGTAACTGTATCTACCTGTGCCTCACCTTCGCCTCAGTGATGAAAAATGAATATTTGACTGCCAGGCTGACAATGTATTAATCATAAAATATACACAGTATTTGAAATAAATATTGGAAAGGAAAACTGCTCAAATCAGAGGCATCTGTTACTGTTGGACTTCATGAGAGAATCCCCTGGGCTGATCCCTGGTGATGAACAGCTGCCAGGAGCATCTTTTCTCCTGCTCTTTCCTTGGGCACTGATGTTTCTCTGGACTCTCCTAAGTCCCGTAGAACCATCAGATAATAATCTGGGGAGCTAGTCCAGTTGTGCTCTCCACACACAGTCTTAGGTGAATTAGGGATCAGCCGCAACTGGTGACCAGCTCAAGAGCCTTGTGACTCTGGCACATGGGAAACTGTTGCTTTCACTCAGCCCTTCACAGAAGGCAAAACCCAACCTGACACAGGCTCCCCAGGGACTCTGCAGTCAGGACATTGTGACAGGGGCCTGGAGAGTGGCTGCCCAAGGTGAGTTTCTCTATGAAGAACCCAGACAGCCCCTCAGGCCAGGTCCTTACAGAGCCCTGCATGTTCTTTCTCAGGGAAATGATTACGGAAAGGTGCCCAGGGACCTGGACTGAGACTGGTCTCCCTCTACTGATTCACTCCCATTAAATTGCTCCTTCTCTCTGTGGTGAATGTCTGTGGGGCTGGAACCTGGGAAGGAAACTCTAACCTTAGGATGTTTGTCTCCACTGTGTGTATCTTGAACTAAATTTCCAAACCCAGCTTGGGACACGATGAAGAGGGGGATGGAGGAGAGTCCAGGGCTGGCAGTCCTGTGTGGTTAGTAGAATTCACCCCACCTGACACCTAGAGTCAGAGAGCAATCACTCACGGTATACAAGTAGCGGTCCAAATCCTTTTACACTTTGTGAATTTGGAAGTATGGCTACTACCATGTAGACTCCTCGATCCCAAACAGTGACATTTGTTATGAACAGGGATCCATCAAGGTTTATGTCCGCTCGACCAAAGTATTTAGTACCTGTAATATACAGACTGAAATACTCTGTAAGAGACGCAATGAAATTGTGGTAATTCATCTCTATACCCCTGTACCACATAAACCCTGTAACATTGGGAGGCGTATTTCTGAGACGTAGAATCACATCCTGCCCTTCAAGAGCAGTGGTTGAGACAATAGCAAATCGTGCAGTGGTGGTCGGGATCCACAAGGACAAGAGGAAGGCTAGAAGGGAAGAGAGAATTTGATCAGTATTTTGATCTATGTATTGGGATGGAGAGATGAGGCATTTCCCTTCTTCTCTCAGCCTTAGTCTTCATGTGAGTTCGTGTGTGCATCTCCTTGGTTAAGGTCAGCAACATGGCCACCATGGCTTCAGCACCTCAGAATCTATGCTTGTTCTTTTCAATTCTATTTCCCAACTGCCTGTGTGGCTGTCCTCCTTACTTCCCTCAGATCCCTGTTGACACTCGGTGGCCTTCTTGAAAGACCTTCCCTGACCACATCCTCTAAAGACCCTCTATCTTCACTCTCCTACCTGTCCCTGCTCTGTGACCTTCAGGGAACTTGTGGGTACCTCATGTCACAGTAGATCTCTTCTTGTTTCATTTCTCCCCATATAATGTGAGCTGCATGTGGGCAGGAGATTTTGTGATCTTGGGCCCCCAGTGCCTGGAATAGGTGGCAAACACCTGTGGGTGAATGAATGAGTGTCCCCAGACATGTCCAAGACTGATGTTGTATTTTCCCACATTTGTAGCTGGTGGTGGGGACAATGTTTAGCACCCCTGGTTAAAATGATTCTGGTATCACCTGAAATAAATTGTCATGACTGTGGTCAGTTGTCAAAATTTAATATTCAGGGATGAATAACTTAACAAATGAACCGCAATTAAGGTTTTCCTGCCTCTTACCACTCACCACTTCCTCATGATGAGATATTCCTGAAGCTGAGCACCCTCTCTCATCTGCCTCTGCACCCCTGTCCTTTCACTCAGGTCCAAGGGAAGCCCTTTCTTCCCTCACAGAGTGCTGTCCTCCCCAAGAGATCTTGGCCAGTCCCCGACTCCCAAATTTCCTTCCATTCCCAGGGATCATACCCTCCTTACCGGCCAGAAGGAGCCCCAGCCAGGGTACACGGCCTCTGTGGGCAGAAGCTGCAGGGGACTCCATGGGGACTGCATGCTCCATCACTTTCTCTGAGAGAAGAGCGCGAGGTCCAGTAAGGCTCCCAGACACCTCTGTCCAGACAGGTGGGATGTACTGTCCCTCCTCCTTTGTGCTGATACTCCTGCTGGGACAAGATAACCTCCCTGGTCATGTGGGCCAGGGAGGGGCAGGGCACAGGAACCTCCCGCTTCCTCCCCTCATTTTTTGCAACCCTGTTGCCCTTTTCAGTTTACCTTTACTCTGTATTTTGATTCCCTGGAAACTCCTGAAGCCTCTGACAACAGACACACATACAAACACAAACTTACACATGCACAGACAGGTGCCCAGAAAGCACTGGCCTGGGACGTCCAGTTCCTGGTCATTTTTTCCAGCTCCGAGTCAGTGCACATTTGAGTTTTCCCTTCAGTGCAAGAGGTCTGTGGCCACCTCAGGAAAATTGTCGCAGGGATGCCCCGGCTCTGCATTGGATCTCCTGTGAAACTTTGTAAGGATTGGGATGCACAAGTGACATTTTTGAAATGCTGCTTCAGCAGTTGCCCAGCAACATGGATGAAAGGATGATACCCTATGATGTGAGGGTGGGGGGCCCTCCCCCTCTCCTGTGCACAGGGAGGGTCTCCACGTCCTGGTAAAATGCAGGTTCTAGCCCTAAAGAATTGGCTCAGTGAATAGTTCATTGGCCTGCGGACTCAAGTGTCACAGGTTTGATTCTGGTCAAGGGCATGTACCTTCGTTGTGGGCTCATCTCCAGTGGGGAGTGTGCAGGAGGCAGCTGATCAGTGTTTCTCTCTCATCGATGTTCCTCACTCTCTACCCATCTCCCTTCCTCTCTGTAAAAAATCAATCAATAAACTATTTTTAAAAAATGCAGATTCTTCCTCGGCAGGTGTGCGGTGAATCAGAGACTCTGCATCTAACAAGCTCTCAGGTGAGGTGAATCTTTCTTTCCTGTAAATCCCACTTGCAACAGCAAGGCTGATGGGGGCACATGGCCTCCTGAGAGAATGACACTCTCACACCAGCAATTGGCCCCTGCTACAGCTTGGTCTTGTGTCCATAAGCACCACACAGAGAGCCCCACAAGCCCCAAACTGGAGTTTTTTTCTGGTGGTGACACAGAAACAAAGGTTGGCACCGGGTCTTTTCTGTGTTTTCAAATCCCCTAGGAAGTTGGGAATTCCTCCTGATAGGAAGGCCGCAGAGGGGACTGGGGGTGAAATGGCGTCAAGCTGGGTGATGACAGCAGAGGAGATGTTCCTTCTAGCTCAGGTTGTCACCAGCCTGGCCGTTGTTTCCAGAGACAGACCACATCACCACGTGTCTCAGATGGATATGCAGTTTCCAGGTGTGAAGGGTAAGGTGTGAAACAAGGACTGTGTTGGGAGCCCAGGTGGCTGTGGGCTCCGTGGTCCTTGGGGAAAGTTTTCAAGGAGACCCTCCCTCTCTTTGTTGGTTGTGCCTCTCCATGTCCTCCCTTATTGTTTGGGCAGCCTCTGTCCTCTGCCTGGGGGACTTTTTGAGGTCACTTCGCCTTATACATGTGTGATTCCAGTTATGAGTTGGGGAGCAGCATAGAGATCCTTGAAGAAGCAGCACTCCTAGACCCTGTTAAGGTCAGAAATGTCCAAACATGTGGAGGATTTTTATGAGTATTTCAGCTGAAATGATGTCATATGACTTCAAGCAAGATCTCAAATACTGAGAAGAACAGCAGTTTTGAAGCTTATTTTATACATTAAAATCAAAGAAGATGAAAAAAGTTGCATGAAATCTATGGGAAAGTGAGCAGAAGCATAGCAGGGAGATCTTTAGAAATAAATAAAAAGCAAAATGGAGAAACACATATTATATTTACTTTGGAGGGTTCAGGATAGTTAACATTTACAGCAGGTACAGAGGCTGTGCAGATAACCAGGCAACATGAGCGCTCTGCGGTCTCGTATTCTGGTACCACAGCCTCTTCAATGGGTTTGGCAAAGAAAATTTGCTAGAGGTATGTGATATCAAAGGTATGTTATCCATTATGCATAAGAACAGGGAAAGGGCTCACTTGAGGTAAAGTCTGACATTTGCTAAGGAAGTTGTAGGCCTGTGACCTGACTATCTGCCATCACCTGCCCAGTGAGGCATTTGTGATCAGACAACACTGTGAGTCACTGAGCTTGTCAGGCCTGTCATATGGTCCCCTGGCCTTATCAGGTTCCTTGCACAGCCCCTTTTTCAATCACAGTTTCTGGAAAGAGCAGGTGGGACAGCGCAGGCATGATGGAGGGGCCCAGTAAAATCTGTTAGTCAGGGAATGGAAATAGGTCTTCTGCACCTCCTTAGGCAAAGCCCAGTTCAAGTGTGGATTTCCTGTGTTTTGTATTTGCTTCTCAATATCGCCCCCTGTAAGGCAAAAGGAGACCTGCAGGCAATGTCAGGTACTGCACTAGGAATGCTGTCCAGGCTCCAGGGGACAGGAGGTCACTGTGAGAGCTGGACAGAGGTGAGCTCTGATAGCTAGACTAAGAGCCAGCCATCCGGGGCATGGTCCCTGTGTGTCTCATGCCTCCTGACTGCATCCCAGGGCAGGCTGAGCCCAGTGACAGGACTGGCTTTGTCCAGAGTATTATGAGTCCAGTGTCTGTGGAGAGTTCCCTCTGGTGGATATGCAGTTTTAGGAGGATGTGCCGTTCCAAGTTTTCAAAGCCAGGGCCTGGTGAGGCTCTTTTGGGAGAGGGTGCAGACCTGGATGGTTGATCCGCAAATGCCCTCTGTTTCCCACCACAGCATTAGGATGTTGCATCCAGTCCCCTGTGTCCCTGTTTGTCATCTGCTCTAGGCCTCCCCACAGGGCCTAGGTCCTGGAGCAGTTCCACATGGAATGTCAACCAGGGGACTCTGCGAGTTTCTCTGTTAGAGGAGGAGAGCTCCCCGTGGTACCCTCAGCTCCTTTGAGATGAAGCAACCCCAGATCCTGGGTCCCCCTTTCCCATCCTTCTGAGGAAGTTCCTCTTGTTCCCAGGACACCGTGGGATGGTGAGATGTCCTTAGGGGCCCCAGGCAGCTGTTTACAGACCAGGGACATTGGGGATGGGGATTCAGACCATAATTTCCCTGAGGTGGGTGTGACCACCCCCAGTCTTGGTAGAAACTCTATCTTGTATATAGAATTCATAATGTCTGCAAGGTCAGGGATCTGTGATAAAAGGAAGAACATGGGCTGCTTTCCAGGCGCCCTTAAGATATGAGGGTTGTGGAGGGCTGTGATTTCCTGGCAATGAAATCAGAGTTGTCTGGCCCCTAACTGTTAGGAGGTTCCTATCCCGCTTCCTGACTATAAATTGTGTAAACACCTGGCCCTGGGATATCCCCTTGTAAAATGGGCTGTGGCCTCCTCCCAGGCTGACACTAAGGCCTTCGTGTGGATAAGGAACATGATCTGACTGAAAGTGTCACCCAGGGTGACCAGATTCCATTATATGGCTTCCCTCATCCACTTAATGAGTGTTTACTGAGTATCTGTGGTGTGTGTGGTCAGGGCTGGGCACTGGGAACACCACAAAGAGCAGGAAATACGTGGAACCTACGCTCATGGAGTTTTACTTATAAGGAGAGACAGGCTCTAAGATAAATGTTCTATAAACATTTGTGTAGAAAGGTCTTTCACACAAAGAATTAGGTGCTTATAAAATTATCAAAGGGCTAGAGAAATGGAAGTTGAAGAGTTGCCAATGGAAGTTGGGTTTCAAGGTCACGCTGGCACAGCCCCCTCCCACAGGCAAGACTTAGCTGTGTATTCCAGAGGCCACCCATGAGTCATCACAGTAACAGAAATAATGAGCCCATCTCTTTTCCAGCTTCCAAATTACACACAAGTGCATCTCAGAGGCTAAGTTTAATTCACATCTAGATTCTCAATCACAAGGAGTGGTGGAATTTATTATTTAACCTTTCAGTATACTTGATATCAGAGGGAACTTGGAAAGGGGTGGAACATAAATATCATGTGTCAATACACGGCATGTCTGAGCCCACATGCAGACTGTGGGACTGTAGGCAAGTGATCCCACCTCAAAAATCTTCCCTATGTGATATCACACAAAGATAATTGGTGTTAATTTCTGGTTCTTAGAACTTAGCAACAAAAATACATGGAATTTTCTGATTTATAAGGGTTGATAAAAGTGTCTTTTGTGATGATAAAGAAACTCTGACAGGCCTCTGGATAGATGCAATGTAAGGGCAGGTCACCATAAAGACAAAACCTTGCTTAGAAGCTAGAATTTTCCTGAAGAGATGAGGGTACATAAAATGTGTAGGAATTTTTGGCTGCCAATCTAAGAAGTGTTTAAATCTGTAGATAATTTTCATGAGTTCATTTGAGCCAAACTGATGAGAATTGCTGGAAAGCCAAAACTCAATGGATTGAGAAAATTCTTAAGAGAATGGGAGTTTTACTTATTATTTTATACATTACACTCAAAATAGAAGGCGTAAGAGGTTACATGAAATCCATTGTTGAAATATTAGAAGGTGGGAGAAAGCCAAGTGGGGAAATCTCTGAGATTTGATAAAAAGTAAAACAAGTAGACACATAGTAATTTTATATGGGTGGGTGCAGAAAGTTAACAGTTAACAACACTATGACAATAATATTGAGGGGTTCTGCAGTGCAGTAAGAAGTCTGGAAATAAAGAAATTACAAAAAACATTCCATAGGTATGCTATTGTAGACAGGCTTCGTTAAACTGAAGATTGGCCTTTGTTAGGGAAGAGATTGGCCTAACACATGACTACCCACCATGGCTAGCTTTTGTTTAGAAAATGTTCATTTCAGACCATCCTATGTGGTTACTGTAGGTCTCTGAGTTTTTAAATCCCACCACAGGCCTCCCCTGAGCTTTTCAGGTTTAGTATGTGGCCATTTTGTCAACACGTTCATATTTTCGTCATAAGTCAATCTAAAGGATGCATTAATGACCAACATTTTGATTGGATAATGTGTTCCCACAGGGCTAAGAAGGCTCATTCCTAGGAAGTCTTAGTGAAAGCATTTGTCTTGCTGAACAACCAACCATTGGGGATGGGTCAAACCTGTAACATTTGATGGAAGTCAAGGCTGAATTTTCTAAAAAGTGAAAAGCAGGTACGTGGGAGGCAGGAAGGTTCCATGGGACTTCACTAAAAAAAATCACTCTGGATTATTTCTAACCTATAATCCAAGTTTTACTCTCGGTCTCATTCTCTATGTTTTTAATCTAGTATGACATATACTCATAGTTTTAGGACAAACTATACAACTCTTCAATTATTATAATCTGAACAGGAGATGGGTTCCCATTTTCTATGGTCCCTATGTTTCCCATTGGAAATGCTCAAGTGCTATTCATTATTGATCTGATTCCTGCTCTTTTTACAATTGGAAGCTATAATCTTAAGGTATATACAAAAACAAGGTTCTATGAACACACTGCTATAAATTACAATTACCATCTAAACATCCCAAAGTCAAGGAAGACAGTAATGTTTAATCAGTAAATTTCCTATGTCTCAGCAGCTATTATGGATGGCCTTGTTTATAAGCTTCTATTTTAATTAATATAGTTTAGTAATCCTTGATAGGTTGAAGTGTAAACTTATTCCCATAATCACGTTCTAGCATTCTTAAAAGAAAAATATCTTTCTCAATATTTCTTTTTTACTACCTTTCTAGATCTCCCCATGATATTCTTGGTTTATCGCTTTTTTAGTCATTCAAAAATAACCAACTTATGAAAACATGCTCAAGTCGCTAATCATCCAAGATATGCAAATTAAAATGACAGTGAAGTACCATCTCACACTGTCAGAATGACTATCATCAACAAATCAACAAGTGACAAGTGTTGGCAAGGATGTGGAGAAAAAGAAACCCTCGTGCACTGCTGGTGGGAAGGAAAACTGGTGCAGCAACTGGGGAAAACATTATGGAGTTCCTCAAAAAATTAAAAATGGAACTTCCATTTGACCCAGTAATTCCACTTCTAGGAATATATTCCAGGAAAAAAGAAACACCTATCAGAAAGGATATATGCACCCCTATTTTCATAACAGCACTATTTACAATAGCTAAGAAATGAAAACTACCTAAGTGCTCAAGAGCAGACAAGTTGATTAGAGAACATTGGTACATCTACATGATGGAATACCACGCTGCTGTAAAAAAGAAGGAATTCTTACCATTTGCAACAGCAGGGATGGAACTTGAGAACATTATGCTCAGTGAAATAAGCCAGTCAGAGAAAAATAAATATCACATGACCTCACTTATTTGCTGAATATAATGAACAACAAACTAATGAACAAAAGTAGAACCAGAGACATAGAAGCATCTAACAGACTGTCCAACTGATGAGGAAAGACGGTGGATGAGAGGGTGAGAGATCAACCAAAGAAATTTTATGTATGCATATGAGCATAACCAATGGACACTGACAGTAGAGGTGTTGAGGGCATGTGCTGGTGGGTGGAAGCAGCCGGGGGTGGGGGTGTGGGGAGGGGGGGGACAATTGGAGTAAAAAGAAACTCATGTAATACTTTAAACAATAAAAAAATTTAAATTTCGTTAAAAGCATAAAAGTGCTTTTAATTAAAAAAAAAAAACACAAATAACCAACTTGCCAAGCCAGTGTGGATGAGTTGTTGAGCACCAACCCATGAACCAGGAGGTCACAGTTCAATTCCCAGTCAGGGCACATGCCTATTCTTTGGGCTGCTTCCCCCGCAGCGGACTTCCACAAGGCAGCCAATCTATGTATGATTCTCTTTCGTCATTAATGCTTCTCTCTCTATCTTCCTCTCCCTTCCTCTCTCTGAAATCAATAAAAATATTTATTCAAAAAAACCTACTGATTAGGAAAAACTACTTACTTTTAAATTCTCTTAAAAAAACACACACACACACAACCCATTCTTTTCCTTTGCAATAGCATCCCTTCTAAATTTCAAAATGTTACCAGAAATGGAGCCAGGTCCTGAACTGATTTGCTTAGGGCCGGCCTGCAGGGTGTGGGTTCTTGATTTGGTGCAAGAAAGATTTTACAACATGAGTTCAGGTGATTTTGAAAGTATGTTTTTTAAAGCTTGGAAGAGTGAAACAAGGAAAGGCTTAGGCTAGAGACAGTAGGAGGGAGAATAGGCAGGACTGTTTGGGCTCTCTAGCAACATGGGAATGAAGTGAGTCTAGGTGGGGCTTCTGTCAGCTCACAGTTAAAAGAGTTTGGGGTACACGTCAATGGAATTAGTCCCGGAAAAGATGCTACTGACCATTGCTCCCCTGGTTGAAAGATTCATGCGGACCTCATAGAGATGAAAAGAAAGAAAATTCACTCAACTAGGAGATTTGGGGAGTTGGGGTGCCATGAGGTGGGCACACACTGGCTTCTTTTTCTTGAGCGATTTTATGTACTTTCCAAAGGTGCGGATTTAGTGGAGGTCTCAGGGGAAGATCTCAATAGAATTTCCATCATCTTTCCCAGATGTCCCTTTTAAGTGTCCTGTTCTCTAATAACAGGTCAGTGCCAGGGAAGGCAGTCTAAACCTCATTATCAGCAATATTACACGGAAGGGAAGGTCTCCCTGGGGGCAGTTTTGCACATTACTAGGCACCCGGAGCTCTCCACCGTGATGGCCCTCTGTATCTGGCTGTAAATTGCTTGACCTGTTTGTTCAGCTGTCTGTCTCAGTTGCCTAATTCCACTTGCCAAGGAATTTTCCTAGTTTCTTATTATCCTGTCTCAAAAAGAGAAAACATAAAAAAGTATTATTAATAATACAAAAGTTATCATATACACCTTTAGTCATTATTAAAAATCGGGCTATATATACAATGTTTGAGAAAAGTCCAAAGAACAAGTGTAACTATTATTATCACTAGTATTCACAGACAGGTAAAGATAATCAATTTGTAGTTATACAGGCCTTGTCGGTGTCTTGGGATAGTTGTCGATCTCTGTTGTCAGTGAACTCTCATTCTCAAAAGTCTTTGTTCAATATAGGTGGAGGCAAGTGTCAGAGACAGGGCAGATGTCCATTTGTGGTTGGGCACCTGAGAAAGTCCCATCAAATAATGTTGGGGAGTCTTTCATTGATGTCTTTTCCAGGTGACAAAATAAGTCACAGCCTTTGAAGTCTTCAATCGCTGAGAACACTCATGTAAATAAATGTCATTAATTTATCTGTCCCTATAACCTGGTTAATAAGTTCTTAATAATAATGCAGAATGTCTCCTTTTTCTTAGGGTTGATTCATATGTCCCCTCATCTAGGTATATGGGGTTACTGGTGTTTACTTAATGAAGAGAAAAGATATGTGTTTACCAAAAAAGGAGATTCCAGGTTGAGAATAATCATAAGGAGGGCTTTAGGCCAAGGGAGATTAAAGGCATCAGAAAATTCACTAATTTGATCCTCTGCTTCTCCTAGTCTACTGTTGATACTTTCAATGTTTTTTTTTTTTTTTTATTGCAGTTATATCGCTCTTCATTTGTTCTTGGGTCTTACTTAAGTTGTTGAGTTTTTCATCTGTTTCTTCTTGCTTCTTGTATATGTTGTTGATTTTTTCCTCCATCTGGTTTATGCACTCTAGGACACTTATTCCGAATTCTTTTTTTTTTAATATATTTTATTGATTTTTTACAGAGAGGAAGGGAGAGAGATAGAGAGCTAGAAACATCGATGAGAGAGAAACATCGATCAGCTGTCTCCTGCACATCTCCTACTAGGGATGTGCGCCCAACCCAGGTACATGCCCTTGACCGGAATCAAACCTGGGGCCTTTCAGTCCGCAGGCTGACGCTCTATCAACTGAGCCAAACCGGTTTCAGCATATTCTGAATTCTTTTTCTGTCATGTTGCATGCCTCTGTATCACTTTGCTGCTTTTCTGGCGAGTCCTCTTTTTCTTTCCTTTGGGGGTTTCTTTGTCTACCCATGTTTTATCTCACGGACAAATATAGATACTGAGTCGTTCAGTGGCTGCTCCCTGGGAGGCAGTGGCTCCTCGGGCTGTGGTTGCTCCTTTGGGCGGTTTTGGTAGTAGCTGCTCCTCCATTGTTAGCAGGTCTTCTGAAGGGTGCTGTTCACAGCTGTGGTGGCTTTTCTGGCTGGTGGAGGGAGGCTTCACACACAGGAACTGTTTCTTAGACAGAGAGTGTGGTGCTCAGGAGGCTGCTGTTTCTTGGTTCTGCTGCCTTGATTTAAAGGCAGAAAATACAACACAACAAGGCACAACGTACCAGGCACTGAACACAAATGTATTTACGGTATTAATACCCCCAAATAAAGGTGGCCACCGAGCTAAGAGAGTTGCAGTATAAGGAAGAAAGAAGAGAAAAAGATAGAAGAGAAAACAGAAGGGAAAAAAAATGTAAGAGAGAAAAGAGAATGAAGTAGAAGAGGGGAGGAGACTATTCATATGAGGAGAAAACCCCGATAGAACCGCCACTAATCCCAATAATTTCCAGCAACGGATCCCTGGAGATGAATAAAAACTACAAACAACGAATAATATCAAGCGAGGCAAGGGAAAACAGAGGCACAAAAATAACCGGGGGGTGGTAGGTGGGGGTGGGAGTGGGAAACATAAAAAGAAAAAGAAAAAGCAGAACAACTTAACAAACAATCCCTAAAAAAACCCCAATATACTCAACAATCAAGCAAAAAACAACAAAACAACAGAGAGAAAAAAAATTTGGATAGTGAAGAAAGATAAGGGTGAGGTGTATAAGTATTTAGAGCAGGTGATTGGAAATAGGATATATATGTATGGTGAAATTTAGACAGGGGGTAAAAAGAATAGGGAAAATCTAAAGCAGGAATAAGGTAAGAGAAATAGGACAGCAAAAGGGGAAAAGTGGGGAAGAGGGTTTTAGCACAGAGTCAAAATTGTGGTAAAGAAAAATGATGCTAAAGGAAGATGAAAATAGAATGGAGAACACTAGTCCAAAAATAAAATAAAGAGAAAATAAAATGACACTTTAAAAATGGTAAAAAGGTAGCAGTAATAATACTGGTTAAAAATAAAAATGTAGTAATTAAAAGAGTAAAATCAGGTGGTGAAAAAAGGAAAAATAATTGTTTCTTAGTTAAAAGGTGAAAAAATAATAAAAATAATAATTAAAAATGTGCAGTAATGAAGGTGCTTCAGATCTTCTACTCTTCTTTTTGGCACACCAGGGATTCAGGAGAATGTTGAATTTCCCTCTGATACACTGTTGCTCCGTGTTGTAAGCCACAGTCCTGATTTTAAGGCAGGCCGTATTGGTTTCCCAGACAGCCTTTATCTGTATTTACAGAAGAGTCAGTTTGTGGCTCTGCCTCTGGGTGGCAGTGTGTTGGTATTGACCTCTGAGGCTATAAGTCTTCTCTGACAAGGTGTTCTCTATTGTACAAGAAACTGGCTTGGGAAAGTCCTCTGCCCAGAGCTGGTTCCCCAGTCGTCACTCCCTGCTCTGTTTCCCAGGCTCCATAAAAACAACCTTCCCTTACAGGCTCTGCGACTGACCCCAACTGGGTAATCCCATGCACTGGGTTCAACAATAAAATGCACAGATTTCAGAGGAAGTGTAAAAACAAGAGCCTGGGAAGCTGTGTGAATAGGGCTCCACCTTCCAGATCTGCATGGAGTCTCTGTGCGCGCTCTCTGGCCCCTGGCACCAAGTAGCCAGCAGACTGGCAGAATCTGAAGCTGCCCATTTGCATCCAGTCCAACTGTGGGCTTATTTACAGTCTTCCCTTCTGCCAGGAGCCCTGGGGGAGCCCTTCCACACTAGTGGGTCACGCTGGCCCCAACGGTCCCAGACTTTGTGGGGCGCAGAGTTCACCACGCCCCCCCCTACGCGTTCCATTCTCCAACCTATATTGCAATCCGCACCTTTGGGGGAAGTATAACATTTCTCTGGGGAGAAGCAGGGCTCCTCTTAGTTCACATAGTCGAGCTGCTTGAGAGCCCTGGCTTTCGGGTTAGTAGCCAATCTCTGCATGCCGGTAACAGCCACTCGAGATGGTGCAGTCTCCATGGCTGAGCCTGTGCACCCGGAGAGCCTTCAGCCTCAAACTCGAACCGTTCCCTTATCCTAGGAGTTCTCTGTCTTTCCTGGCTGCAGACTGTCTCTCAGCTGAATCTCCTCTGCTTATTGAGGCTGTATGTTACCCGTTTCAGCTGCTCGCTGTAATCTGCTCCGGGACAAGGCACCAACATGTCCCTCTAAACCTGCACAGTTTTTTTCCTGCTATCAAAAATTCTTCGGGCAGTCTTTGCAAGAGCAAAACAAAGATCATCTTCCACAACAAGTTTACTTCTGTATTTTGACTTGATAACCAACAAGCTGGAAAACCCTGTTTCACAAAGATCTGTTGCTGGAAATAGAAGAAAAGGTGCAACACAGTCTCAGACAGAGCAGGATATGACTGCAAACACTTGATCCAAAATTTGGTAACTGGCAAGGTAGAGAAATCAGTTCTCACTGCATTGTTGTTAATAAGTTCAATGAACTCCTCTTGTGCTGTCTCAGGAACATCTTCAACTTTGACTGTGAATGGGCTTCTGGCAAGTGCAAATGGGGTGTCAGGTAGATTTGGAATGCACTATGAAATTTCGGCTGCAAACATGTGCAAGAGTACTTTCACAGAAATTATCATCGTAACCCTTTTGTGTGGTTCAATGTTATATTCCTCAAAGAAAGCAGATAAGCTAAGCAACATGTAAACTGTATTTTCATCCAATTTTTTTTTGCCTAAGTTGAAGTTTCTTTTGGAGTGTTCGGATCTTTTCAGACAAATAGAGGCATGTTGCTTTTTGTCCTTGCAGTGAAAAATTTAAATCATTCAAGATGGCAAAGATGTCAACCAAGTAAGCTATTTTCTGAAGTTCACTTTTATCACTGAAAAGTGCTTCGAACTGCTGTCTTGCTTTCTGATTAAAAAGCTTCCTTTAGGCAAACATCTCACTTCAGTGTGAAATAGCAGAGCATTGTTTGGCGTATCCAAATGGTTGCACAGTTGCGAAAACAGTTGACTATTTAAAGTGCTCGCCTTTTCCAAATTGATGCAACTTATGACGCTTTTCATTACTTCCTGTAATGCTTTTGGCAGTGTCTTTGTTGCTAATATTTGCTGATGAATCATACAGTGAGTTCCGATGACTTTTGGTAACTCATTCATTACCAAATGTTGAAATGCAGATCAACATCCTAGTATAGCTGGAACACCATCTGTGCAAACACCACAAACCTTTTCCCAAGAGATTTTATGCTCTTTCAGAAATGAACCAACTGTGTCAAATACATCACGTGCAGTAGTTGTCATTTCAAGAGGTTTGCAAAAAAAGAAACTCATCTTTAAAGTTGCCATCATTAATATACCTCACGTAAACCAGTAACTGAACAGTTTGCAACGTCTGTAAACTCATCAAGCTGGATACTAAATATTGGAAGTGGAGCAGATTTAATTTCCTGGATTACCTGAGCAAGAATATCAGCAGACTTCTCATCTATTTTTCTGTTGACAGTGTCGTTAGATAAGGAAATTGCACTCAATTTCATAACAAATTCGCCCATAATCATAACTCGAAAAATGTCTTTGGCCGCTAGCAACAGTAAATCCTCAGTAATGGTGTGAGGTTTCATAGCTCTGGCGATTCTCAGTGCCATCAAATATGAAGCTTCAATGGCTGCTACGTTTTGTTTCTTGTGTTTGCCACCAGTGTCAAGTCAGGCTTTCTTGAGTCCATCAGTTTTGCTTCTAAAATAATTGGTATCCTTGCTGGCATAGCTCGGATGGTTGCTTTCAAAATGGTGTTTTAGTTTGCTCGGATTAATAGATTCGGCTGATAGAACTTCGCAGGAAATAACACATCACAGTTTCTCAATTCCTGCTGTAATTATTGAGGTAAAACCATACTGTCAAAAATCCTCACTATATTTTCTTTTCTTAACGTTCTTCTCTACAAGAACCATTGTCATGGGATGGTTTGCTAATGAAAATAATATATAATAATACCTTTAATAATACAAAAGATGATACATGGCATAGTTCAGTCAATACAGTGCATTAAATATTCCTATGATTTACCATTCCCAGTGTTTTGTTTTTCTTACATACCTGTTACTATCACAATGGGGCAGTATTCACATTAACCACAGCTGTATTTAAAAAGAAAGATCAGCATCCAGATTAAATTTCTTTGGTACAGATTTTTTTGTGCTGTAGTTGACGATTTTACAGTATATGGTTTTACATTTACCCAGTAATCATAATTCATGAAGTGTCGTTTTACCTCCAATACTACTGCTTTCTACACAGTAGCTGCTCTTGACACATGTGTAGCTGGTCTGCATAAGTTCATTATGGCGCCAACCCTGTCACATATACCTTTATTTGTACCAGGTGTATGTGATGGGGTTGGCTCGATGATGTCATCACGCCAGGTACTCATATGTGAGCATATCTGCATGGGGGCGGACCTACCTTCAGAGGGATAGAGGAGCAGTGTCTCGGTTCCTATGATCATGGAAAATATGTGTTTTCCGATGGTCTTAGGTGACCACTGAGAAAGGGTCCTTTCAACCCCAAAGGGGTCGACCCCATGGGTTGAGAACCACTGCCCTAGAGGCATGAGAGTGGATGAGGGAGACAAACTGGACATTATTGCTGAGGTCCAACTCTTTATTTGAAAACTAATATCTGAAAGGCACTTCAAGATGCCCTAAAATCCTTGATCCCCACCAAAATTCTGACCTCAATGTGCTCCTCCAGAATTTTCCTGAATCTCTTTCTCTATCACCCACACCCCACATCCAATGTTTTAGCAAATCCTCTTGAATCCATGCTTTCAACAAATACAGAAACTGACCCCTTCCTCCCATGCTTGTCTGACCACCCTCACCTGTCACCTGGATGACTGCACTTGCCTCCTCACTGTGCTCCCTGCCCTCCACCCAGCAGCCAAACAGGTGCTGAGGAATATAGGCTAAAGTGAACACAATGATTCTTTCGTGAGCTAGTTTTTCTTTCTGAATCTATGACAGGAAGGTGGTGCGTGGTGTGGATGGGGAGGGGTCATAAGTTCTTAGTGAGATTTGTTTCTTAAAAGCTTGAAATCAATATCCCAAATAGGAATTTCAGAAAGGCTAAGTTTTGGAGGCCTTCACTAAACACAGATCACTCATGCTCACTAGGGCTCTGAGACCTCTACAGACTCCTCAGGTCACTTACAGGGAAACCAGATTTCTGGCTATGGCCCCTCCCTCTCTGATTCCATTTCCTCTCATCTCCAGCTCTGTCTGTTCCAACCAGCTTGCCTCCTTTCGGCTGTCCAAACATTTTAAATGGAAAGAAATAAAAGCACCCCACACATCCCTTATTTCACTCTAACGTACTATCACATTATTACTGTTGTTGCTCTGTGGGTTACTGGGCGCCTACCCCACCAGTAGGCCATGTCCATGAAGACTGGGATTTTGTGTGTTCTGTCTCACACCTGCATGCCCTGTGCTTAGAGCAGTGTCAGCAGATGGTGAACAGTAGGTTGGTCTTCTTTGAAAAGTGAGTAAAGAAGTTTCACATGTGATCTTGTTTGAAAGGGTGAAATATGCAGCGTCATTACCTCACATAACTCAGATTCTGACCTAGACTGAGGGATCAGGGAGACTTTCCTGAAGAGTGGCGTCTAATAGAGCAAGGGCCCCGGCTAACCTAGAGCAGATGGAGGGGCAGGAGTAAGAGGTGAGGCAGAGGGCACAGCAAATGCAAAGGCCAGGAGGTTGGAAAGTTGAGCAAAGTAAAGGAATTAAACTGACTCATTTGGCTGATTAAATGCGCTAATAGACCTTAAGGGCCCAGTACACAGTGTGTGCTGGAGAAAGGCCGGTTGTTGTCATTATTGCACATCCAGGGTCTGCCCTCCTGGGAACAACAATAAAGGAATAAAGGGGTTCTTCCCTCCCAAACTACACAAGCAATTCATGACATCAAGCCTATTACAGCTTGACTGTGTGTACGTAGAGCTCGGGAAGTATGTCTCAGCGCTGTGGCTGATGCAATGGTGTGAGCACACTCCACCATGACATGCTTCCTAGGCACACCAGGAGGTAGCAATGCCCGCCTGAAGGAACTCCTAGAGCCACGTGCACAGTACCCCAGCCTTTCAGCCATTGGTCACCTGTATCAACATGTCTCCATCTGATTGGTCCCCTCATGCTATATATACCCCTGTAATTCCACAATAAAATGGATCTGTGTCGCTGAACCTGGTCTCCGGAATCGTGCATGCAGACGCTCTAGCGTGTTGGGGCTCCATCGTCCTCACCTCTGAGGGACCCCCTGCTTCAACTGTGGTATAAGTGACAGGCGATAAACCACGGATACGTAAATACACACTCCCTGTCACACAGAAGTTTCTCATGTGCTTTTGTAGTCCCTCTCTCTGCACCACACCACAGAGTCATCAGGCAATCACTCATCCTGTCTTTCTTGATAGATTATTTTGCAATTTCTAGAAGGTTATATACATGTAATTATATCGTATGCTCTCCTTTTAGTATGACTTCTTCAGTAAGCATAATAATTTTTTATGAGGTGAAATTCTTATAACAGGATATTAATCCTTTTAAAGTGAACATTTCACCGGCAGTATAGCCACAATGTTGTACAGCCACCATGTTACCTAGTACTAAAACATTTTCATCACCCCAAATAATATTCTGTACCAAATGAGAGGTTGCTCCCATTCCCCAGCCCCTATCCCTCAAAACCACCAATTGAATTCTGTCTCCTCTTTCTCGTCCCCAGTTTTCTGTACCATCTATCTTGTCAGCCTGTACATCTGGTGCCCCTCTTGTCCCAATGTCAGTGCACTAATCTAAGCCTTTAAGACCTTATTCTTTCTCTGAACCCTGTTTCTCACCCCTCACATTCACCTAGCTCCGGGGGAATGGAACCCCAATACCACTGCACTAGTTCCAGTGGCTGCTTTCTCAACAGGTAGGTCAACCCCTCTCGCGTTCCTCAGTCAAACCTACACTCACACATAGAGAGCCTTCCTACATTACACCCCTTGGTGCCTTTGAAGTCATAAAAAGCCTTTCACCCCTAAACCTCCCAAGCTTTACAATTTCCCATCCTGACTCTGAACAAACTCCAACCTTCCAAGTTCCCTTCCTATGTTCCCTTCCTCTTATCCGCAATCCAACTATGGCCAGGTCTCCAAAATATTCCACCAAATACCCTAGAGGCCACAATGAGCAAGAAACAAAACACAACCAAAGGAGGGATTTATTTCCATTTCCCAGGTTCTTCCTGTTGACTCTCTAAAGCCAGGCATATCGAGTTTGCAAAGCAAGTACAAAAAAGAGACAAAGAATGAAGACCCTGATGTATGGCCTGAGCTCTGGGTCATGGAGGGCTGGAAAAAGGGTCGTCCAGTGTAGGCCTTCAGGTGGCTGACATCACAGGGACTTGCATGTTTACTGGCGTTGTTCTTTTATCACTGAATATTTGTTTAATTCTCTGTGATATTGTTCTTCGAAGGTACAGTGAAAATGACTATAGAATGAGAACACTTTTGATGGTCACTCAGCAGGGCAGTGAGACTGACCTCAACACCTTTGAAATAAAAGGCTGCAGAGATTTTAAAAATAGGGGAATGAATCATAGGCATCTGTGTTTGCTAATTGGATTGAAACAAAAGATAAATTAAACTCATGAAATCCTGACAGGAGGGTTTTCATTATTGTTACATTTAAACCTCCTTCATGGGTAAGTTTTTAGTGATGAGAGGAGAGAGAGAGAGAGAGAGAGAGAGAGAGAGAGAGAGAGAGAGAGAGAGAGGCTAGAGAGAGAGGCGAGAGAAAATAGTTAGTTGCCTCCCAAAATGCCTTGACCGAGGATTGAAAGTGCAAACTTCAAGTTTTTGGGAGATAGTGCCAACCAACTTGGCCACACTGGTGAGGTTATGCAGGATTTCTTATATCTTGGTTTTAAATGTCCCCATCCATCATAAACTCCTACCTTTCCTCAGAGACTGAAACACAGAAAACAGGAGAATTAAATTTTAGCAGAATGCACCCAAACACTCTAGGCAGATTTTCTATTAATCATATCACTGGCAAGAAGTTGTGTTTTTTAAAAATAGACTTGTCTAGATTTCAGAGAGAAGAAGGAAGAAAGGGAGAGAAATAGAAACATCAATGATGAAGAGAATCATTGATTGTCTGCTTCCTGCCCACCCCTACTGGGGATCAAGCCTGAAACCCAGGCATGTGCCTGGACTAGGAAATAAACCATGACCTCCTGTTTCTTGGGTTCATGCAAAACCACTGAACCACTCCAGCCGGGAGGTAAGAAGTTTTAAAGGAGACTTAGGTATATTTTGAAAGGATAGAAAGAATCTGCAATTACAAATTGCAGTTATATTTGTAAAGGAAATGCTCTAAAAAATAATAGAGATAAGAGTCCTAGTCAGGAATAAAAATTATAGTCTCTGAGGGAATAATTAGGACTCTTGTTTTTAAAACAGCTACTTTCTGCATAGTGTAGGCAAACAGAACTAAAACCTTTCAGCTAAATCCCAGTTTGCATTGCCATCAGTTCCTGCAATTTATGAAGAAGTGCAAGTTCCTAGCCATTTAGAAATAGATGCCAAATAGTTGAGAGATTGAACGGAGATGGCATCTGATCTCCCAGAATGCTGTGCTTCTGGAGTTTTCCATGCAGACATTACATTTCTCTCTACAGTTACCTTCCCTTTGAGCAATCGTCAGCTCCAAGGAATAAGAGAATTTTGGTCCTACCAAATATATGCCTGGTGTCATTCAGTTTGCCCTGATTAATGACCTAAGTGCAGAGGAATGACATTCACCTTATAGTTTGCTCTGATGCTGGTTTTTCTATGAAACCTCAGATAGAGGATTTAACAACCTCTTGAGGTTATATGGTCTCACCCTAACACTTCACTTGCGCTCTCCAGGTTTGGGTGATGCCCTCCTCTCAAACAGATGATGTGTCTTCAACCGGACAAAAATAGCTCCATAAAAGGTGAGGTAGTTTATAATTCTGTGGGCATCAGTTTGAACTAGGACATTTGCTAAACCATGGTTGCATTAACAACATTCCCAATTCTATTCTATCAACAAAGAGGACAGAGTGAAACTGAATTCATGCAAATAAGTCTATTGCTATAAACAAAAGAATACTCCAGAAGGCATTAGTAATTTTTTGGGACAATCAAACACGGACACAAAGTCACTGTTGCATCTCACATAGGTGTTCTCTTGTCTATTCCCATCATCACCAGTGTCCAGGCACCCTCCTCAGACCTCCCTGGAAACGGGAGAGAGCTCATGTTCCTGTCAGATTACTCCCGAGGGTCATCACACAATGACTGCCCCTCCTGTAAAGCACATGGTGTCCCCTCCATTGTGGAGATGGCGCAAATGGTACCAACCAGATATGGGGTCCAATGTGGAATGTTATATTATGTCAACAATAATGACAATGCCAGCTCACATTTTTTAGTATTTATTGATTTAAAGCAAGTCTTCTAAGCAATTTCCTCCACCACAACAAATCTAATAGGTGCATTTTAATTTTAATTTTTGTTTTTTTTAGTAACATATGGGACGGAACGAAGATCACTAGTACATGACATCTAAATCTACAGGCGCACTTTCAGCGGAGCTGAAGGGGTTGGAGACTTTACACTGGTAGCTCCCAGCATCCTCTCTCCTGACAGGGTCTATGTAGAGGGTTCTGCGGTCCGTTGTTAGCTTCATTCTCTCCCTAAGCCACAGTCTCGTAGAATTGAATAACCAGATGGGTGTGCTCCCATGTGTGTGGCAAGTCATGACAACAGCATCCTCATTCTCTGTGACTCTGGTGTTGCTGGCTGAGAGTGTGGGCACACTTACTTGCCCTGTGAAGAAATAGAGGGAGAGTTTGATTGAGTGTGGGCTTGAGACCGGGGGCCATGCTCTTTCCTCAAAATATCAGCCCTGACTCTGATGGTTTTGAGGTAATTTGGTTCCACAGTTAAAATTAATTAATTCTAAATGACCCATCACTCCCCAGACCAAATCTACTGCTCTGAGCTGAAGACCCCTAAGAAGGAAAGATATGAACCAATGATTGTCCTAGGGAATCCAAAGACATGTAATAAGCCAGTAGGATTGGAGGAAAAGATGGGATATGGCTGCAAATAGACCTCAAGTGACTAAGATGAATTTCTCATGGTTTTTGTGACTCTGCTTAGTAACTGTATCTACCTGTGCTTCACCTTCCCCTCAGTGATGAAAAATGAATATTTGACTGCCAGGCTGACAATGTACTAATCATAAAATATTCACAGTATTTGACGTAAATATTGGAAAGGAGAACTGCTCAAATCAGAGGCATCTGTTACTGATGGACTTCACGAGAGAATCCCCTGGGCTGATCCCCGGTAGATGAGCAGCTGCCAGGAGCATCTTTTCTCCTGCTTTTCCCTTGGGCACTCATGTTTCTCTGGACTCTCCTAAGTCCCATAGAACAGTCAGATAATAATTTGGGGAGCTAGTCCACTTGTGCTCTCCACACACAGTCTCAGGTGAATTAGGGATCAGCCACAACTGGTGACCAGCTCAAGAGCCTTGTGACTCTGGCACATGGGAAACTTTTGCTTTCACTCAGCCCTTCACAGAAGGCAAAACCCAACCTGACACAGGCTCCCCAGGGACTCTGCAGTCAGGACATTGTGACAGGGGCCTGGAGAGTGGCTGCCCAAGCTGAGTTTCTCTGTGAAGAACCCAGAGAGCTCCTCAGGCCAGGTCCTTACAGAGCCCTGCATGTTCTATCGCAGGGAAATGATTAGGGAAGGGGGCCCAGGGACCTGGACTGAGACTGTTCTACCTCTGCTGACTCACTCCCATCAAATTCCTCCTTCTCTTTGTGGTGAATGTCTGTGGGGCTGGAATCTGGGAAGGAAACTCTGACCTTAGGATGTTTGTCTGCACTGTGTATTTCCTGCACTAAATTCCCAAACCCAGCTTGGGACATGATGAGGAGGGGGATGGAGGAGAGTCCAGGGCTGGCAGTCCTGTGTGTGAAGTAGAATTGACCCCACCTGACACCTAGAGTCAGAGAGTAATCACTCACGGTATACTTTGACCCATCCAAATCCTTTTTCTTTTCCTGAATTGGGAAGTACGGCTACTACCATGTAGATTCCTTGGTCCCACACAGTAACATTTCTTATGATCAGGGATCCATCAAGGTTTATTTCTGCTCGACCACTGTATTCGGTACCTGTTGGATATACACTGTAATACCATGCATGTGACGCTATGAAATTATGGTACTTCATCTCTACGCCCCTGTACCACATAAACCCTGTAACATTGGGAGGCGTATTTCTGAGACGTAGAATCACATCCTGCCCTTCAAGAGCAATGGTTGAGACAATAGCAAATCGTGCAGTGGTGGCCGGGATCCACAAGGTTAAGCTGAAGGCTAGAAGGGAAGCGAGAATTTGATCAGCATTTTGATCTATGTATTGGGATGGAGAGATGAGGCATTTCCCTTCATCTCTCAGCCTTAGTCTTCATGTGAGTTCCTGTATGCATCTCCTTGGTCAAGGTCAGCAACATGGCCACCATGGCTTCAGCACCTCAGAACCTATGCTTCTTGTTTTCAATTCTATTTCCCAACTGTCTGTGTGGCCGTCCTCCTTAATTCCCTCAGATGCCTGTTGACACTCTGTGGCCTACTTGGAAGACTATCCCTGACCACGTCCTCTAAAGACCCTCTATCTTCACTCTCTGACTTGTCCCCGCTCTGTGACCTTCAGGGCACTTGTGGGTACCTGATGTCACAAGAAGATCTCTTCTTGTTTCTTTTCTCCTCATATAATGTGAGCTGCAGGTGGGCAGGGGATTTTGTGATCTTGTTCCCCCAATGCCTGGAATAGGCGGCAAACACCTGTGGGTGAATGAATGAGTGTCCCCAGACTTGTCCACGACCCATGTTGTATTTTCCCATATTTGTAGCTGGTGGTGGGGACAATGTTTAGCACCCCTGCTTAAAACGATTCTGATATCACCTGAAATAAATTGTCATGACTGTGGTCAGTTGTCAGAATTTAATACTCAGGGATGAATAACTTAGCAAATGAACCGCAATTGAGGTTTTCCGGACTCTTACCAGTCACCACTTCCTCATGATGAGATATTCCTGTTGCTGAGCCCCCTCTCTCATCTGACACTGCACCCCTGTCCTTTCACTCAGGTCCAAGGGAAGCCCTTTCTTCCCTCACAGAGTGCTGTCCTCCCCGTCGGGGATCTTGGCCAGTCCCCGACTCACAACTTCCCTTCCATTTCCAGGGATCATCCCCTCCTTACCGGCCAGAAGGAGCCCCAGCCAGGGGACATGTCCTCTGTGGGCAGAAGCTGCAGGGAACTCCATGGAGACTGCTGCCTGCTCCATCCCTTTCTCTGAGAGAACAGCGGGAGGTCCAGAAAGGCTCGCAGACATCTCTGTCCAGACAGGTGGGATGTACTATCCCTCCTCCTGTGTGCTGATCCTCCTGCTGGGACAAGATAACCTCCCTGGTCATGTGGGCCAGGGAGGGGTCAGGGCCCAGGAACCTCCCTCTTCCTCCCCTCATTTTTTGCAACCCTGTTGCCCTTTTCAGTTTACCTTTACTCTGTATTTTGATTCTCTAGAAACTCCTGAAGCCTCTGACAACACACACACATACAAACACAAACTTACACATGCACAGACAGGTGCCCAGAAAGCACTAGCCTGGGGCGTCCAGTTCCTGGTCATTTTTTACAACTCCCTGTCAGTGCACATTTGAATTTTCCCTTCAGTGCAAGAGGTCTGGGGCCACCTCAGGAAAATTATCTCAGTGATACCCCGGCTCTGCATTGGATCTCCTGTGAAACTTTGAAAGGATTGGGATGCACAGGTGACATTTTTGACAGGCTGCTTCAGCAGCTGCCCAGCAACATGGATGCCAGGATGAAACCCTATGATGTGAGGGTGGGGGGCCCTGCCCCTCTCCTGTGCACAGGGAGGGTCTCCACATCCAGTTAAATACTGATTCTAGCCCTAAACGTTTTGGCTCTGTGGATAGAGCGTTGGCCTGCGGAGTCAATGGTCACAGGTTTGATTCTGGTCAAGGGCATGTATCTTCGTTGCGAGCACATACCCAGTGGGGAGTGTGCAGGAGGTAGCTGATCAGTGTTTCTCTCTCATCAATGTTTCTCACTCTCTATCCTCTGCCTTCCTCTCTGTAAAAAATCAATCAATAAACTATTTTTTAAAAATGCAGATTCTGCGTTGGCACGTTTGCGGTGAATCAGAGACTCTGCATCTAACAAGCTCTCAGGTCAGGTGGATCTTACTGGCCTGTGAATCACAGTTGCAACAGCAAGACTGATGGATGCACAGGGCGTCCTGAGAGGATGACCCTCTCACTCCAGCATTTGCCCCTGCTACAGCTTGGTCTTGTGTCCATAAGCACCACACAGAGAGCCCCACAAGCCCCAAACTAGAGATTTTTTCCGGTGGTGACATAGAAACAAAGCTGGGCAAGGGGTCTTTTCTGTGTTTTCAAATCCCATAGGAAGTTGGGATTTCCTCCCAGCAAGAAGGCCACAGAGGGGGCTGGGAGTGAGATGGCATCAAGCTGAGTGATGACATCAGAGGAGATGTTCCCTCTAGCTCAGGTTGTCACCAGTCTGGCCGCTGTATCCAGAGAGAGAGACCACATCACCACGTGTCTCAGAATGATCTGCAGTTTCCAGGTGTGAAGGGTAAGGTGTGAAACAAGGACTGTGGTGGGAGCCCAGGTGGCTGTGGGCTCCGTGGTCCTTGGGGAATGTTTTCAAGGTGACCCTCCCTCTCTCTTTTGGTTGACTCTCTCCATGTGCTCCCTGACTGTTCGGGAAGCCTCTGTCCTCTTCCTGGGGAACTTTATTGAGGTCACTTCGCCTTATATATGTGTGATCCCAGTTACCACTTGGAGAGCAGCATAGATATCCTTGAAGAAGCAGCAGCTTCTAGACCCTGTCAAGGTCAGAAATGTCCAAACCTGTAGAGGATTGTTATGAGTATTTCATCTGAATTGATGTTATATGAATGTAAGCAAGATCTCAAATACTGAGATGAACAGCAGTTTTGTAGCTTATTTTATACATTAAAATCAAAGGAGATGAAAAATTTGCATGAAATTTATGTGAAAGTGAGGGGAAGCATAGCAGAGAGATCTTTAGAAATAAATAAAAAGCAAAATGGAGAAACACATATTATTTTTACTTTGGAGGGTCGAGGATAGTTAACATATAGAGCAGGTACAGAGGCTGTGCAGATAACCAGGCAACATGAGTGGTCTGTGGTCTTCTATTCTGGTATCACAGCCTCTTCAATGGGTCTAGCAAAGAAAATTTGCTACAGGTATGTGATATCAAAGGTATGTTATCCATGATGCATAAGAACAGGGAAAGGGCTCACTTGAGGTAAAGTCTGACATTTGCTAAGGAAGTTCTAGGCCTGTGACCTGACTACATGCCATCACCTGCCCAGTGGGGCATTTGTGATCAGACCACACTGTGCGTCACTGAGCTTGTTAGGCCTGTCATGTGGTCCCCTGGGCTTATCAGGTTCCTTGCACAGCACCTTTTTCAATCACAGTTTCTGGAAAGGGCATGAGGGACAGCACAGGCCTGATGGAGGGGCCCAGTAAAAGCTGTTTGTCAGGGAATGGAAATAGGTCTTCTGCACCTCCTTAGGCAAAGCCCAGTTCAAGTGTGGATTTCCTGTGTTTTGTATTTGCTTCTCAATATCGCCCCCTGTAAGGCAAAAGGAGACCTGCAGGCAATGTCAGGTACTGCACTAGGAATGCTGTCCAGGCTCCAGAAGACAGGAGGTCACTGTGAGCCCTGGACAGAGGTGAGCTCTGATAGCTAGACTAAGAGCCAGCCATCCGGGGCATGGTCCCTGTGTGTCTCATGCCTCCTGACTGCATCCCAGGGCAGGCTGAGCCCAGTGACAGGACTGGCTTTTTCCAGAGTATTATGAGTCCAGTGTCTGGGGATCAGACCCCTCTGGTGGATATGCTGTTTAAGGAGGATGTGCCGTTCCAAGTTTTCAAAGCCAGGGCCTGGTGAGGCCCTTTTGGGAGAGGGTGCAGGCCTGTATGGTTGATCCGCAAATGCCCTCTGTTTCTCATCACAGCATTAGGATGTTGCATCCAGTCCCCTGTGTTCCTGTCTGTCATCTGCTCTAGGCCTCCCCACAGGGCCTAGGTCCTGGAGCAGCTCCACATGGAATGTCAACCAGGGGACTCTGTGAGTTCCTCTGTTAGGGGAGGAGAGCCCCTAGTGGTACACTCAGCTCCTTTGAGATGAAGAAACCCAAGATCCTGGGTCCTCCTTTCCCATCCTTCTGAGGAAGTTCCCCTTGTTTCCTCTTACACCTTGGGATGGTGAGATGTCCTTTGGGGCACCAGGCAGCTGTTTACGGACCAGGGACCTTGGGAATGGGGACTCATCGCCTAATTTCCTTGAGGTGGGTGTGAGCACCCTCCTGTCTTGGTAGAAATGCTATCTTGAATGGAGAACTCAGACTGTCTGCCATGTGAAGGATCTGTGATAAAAGGAAATCATAAGCTGCTTTCCAGGCCCTTAAGGGATGAGGGGAGGGGAGAGCTGTGATTTCCTGGCAATGATATCACACTGGTTTGGCCTCTCACTGTAAGGAGGTTCCTGTCCCTCTTCCTGACTGTTAAGTGGGGTAAACACCTTTCACTGGAACATCTCCTTCTAAAAAAGAAGCTGGGGCCTCCTCACAGGCTGACACCAATGCCTTCGTGTGGATAAGGAACATGATCTGACTGCAAGTGTCACACACGGTGACCTGCTTCCATTATATTGCTTCCCTCATCCACTTAATGAGTGTTTACTGAGTATCTGTGGTGTGTGTGGTCAGGGCTGGGCCCTGGGAACACCACAGAGTGCAGGAAAACGTGGGACCTACGCTCATGGAGTTTAACTTATAAGGAGAGACAGGCTCTAAGATAAATCTGCCGTAAACATTTGTGTAGAAAAGTCTTTCGCAGAAAGAATTAGGTGCTTGTAAAATTATCAAAGGGCTAGAAAAATGGAAGTTGAAGAGTTGCCAATGGATGTTGGGTGTAAAGGTCACGCTGGCACAGCCCCCTCCCACAGGCAAAGAATTAGCTGTGTCTGCCAGAGGCCACCCATCAGTCATTATATTAACAGAAATAATGAGCCCATCTCCTTTCCAGCTTCCAAATTACACACAAGTGCATTCAGAGGCTGAGTATAATTCACATCTAGATTCTAAATCACAAGGAGTGGGGGAATGGAGTATTTAACCTTTCAGTATATCTGATATCAGAGGGAACTTGGAAAGGGTTGGAACATAAATATCATGTGTCAATAAATGGCATGTCTGAGCCCACATGCAGACTGTGGGACTGTAGGCAAGTGATCCCACCTCAAAAATCTGCAGTTTCCCTATGTGATATCACACAAAGATAATTGGTGTTATTTCCTGGTTCTTAGAACTGAGCAACAAAAATACTTGGAATTTTCTGATATATAAGGGTTGATAAAAGTGTCTTTGTGATGATGAAGAAACTCTGACAGGCCTCTGGATAGATGCAAGGTAAGGGCAAGTTACCATAAAGACAAAACCTTGCTTAGAAGCTGGAATTTTCCTGAAGAGATGGAGGTACATAAAATGTGTAGGAATTTTTGGCTGCCAATGTAAGAAGTGTTTAAATCTGTAGATAATTTTCATGAGTTCATTTGAGCCAAACTGATGAGAAGTAATAAAAAGACAAAACTCAATGGAATGAGAAAATGCTTCAGAGAATGGGAGTTTTACTTCTTATATTATACATTACACTCAAAACAGAAGGCGTAAGGAGTTACATGAAATCCATTGGTGAAATATTAGATGGTGGGAGAAAGCCAAGTGGGGAAATCTCTGAGATTTGATAAAAAGTAAAACAAGTAGACACATAGTAATTTTATATGGGTGGGTGCAGAATAGTTAACAGTTAACAATTAACACGATGACAATAATAATGAAGGGTTCTGCAGTGCAGTAGGCAGTCTGGAAATAAAGAAATTACACAAACATTCCATAGGTATGCTATTGTAGACAGGCTCCATTAAACTGAAGATTAGCCTTTGTTAGGGAAGAGATTGGCCTAACACATGACTACCCACCATGACTAGCTTTTGTTTAGAAAATGTTCATTTCAGACCATCCTATGTGGTTACTGTAGGTCTCTGAGTTTGTAAATCCCCCCACAGGCCTCCCCTGAGCTTGGCAGTTTGAGTATGTAGTCCGTTTGTCAAAACGTTCATATTTTCGTCATAAGTCAATCTAAAGGATGCATTAATGGCCAACATTTTGATTGGATAATGTGTTCCCACAGTGCTAAGAAGGCTCATTCCTAGGATGTCTTAGTGAAAGCATTTGTCTTGCTGAACAACCAACCATTGTGGATGGGTCAAGATTGTAACATTGGATGGACGTCGAGGCTCAATTTTCTTAAAAGTGAAAAGCAGGTACATGGGAGGCAGGAAGGTTCCATGGGAATTCACTAAAAAAAACCACTCTGGATTATTCCTAACCTATAATCCAAGTTTTACTCTCTGTCTCATTTCTCTGTGTTTTGCATCTAGTATGACATATACTCATAGTTTGAGGACAAACTAGACAACTCTTAAATTATTATAATCTGACCAGGAGATGGCTTTCCATTTTCTGTGGTCCCTATGTTTTTCATTGGAAATGCTCAAGTGCTATGCATTATTGATCTGATTCCTGCTAGGTTTACAACTGGAAGCTATAATCTTTTTTTATTTATTTTTTATTTTTTTTAATTTATTGCTTAAAGTATTACAAAGGGTATTACATATGTGTCCATTTTATCCCCCCGCCCTAGACAGTCCCCTAGCCTCCCCTATCCCCCAGTGTCTTATGTCCATTGGTTATGCTTAAATGAATGAATACAAGTCCTTTAGTTGATCTCTTACCCCCCTACCTCCTGCCCCCCAACCCTCCCCGTCCTTCCCGCTGCAGTTTGACAATCTGTTTGAGGCAGCTCTGCCTCTGTATCTATTATTGTTCAAAAGTTTATAATGGTCTCTATTATCCATGAATGAGTGAGATCATGTGGTATTTTTCCTTCATTGCCTGGCTTATTTCACTTAGCATAATGGTCTCCAGTTCCATCCATGACGTTGCAAATGGTAAGAGTTCCTTCCTTTTTAGAGCAGCATAGTATTCCATCGTGTAGATGTACCACGGTTTTCTAATCCATTCATCTAATGATGGGCACTTAGGCTGTTTCCAGATCTTAGCTATGGTGAATTGTGCTGCTATGAACATAGGGGTGCATATATCCTTTCGGATTGGTGTTTCTGGTTTCTTGGGATATATTCCTAGAAGTGGGATCACAGGGTCAAATGGGAGTTCCATTTTCAGTTTTTTAAGGAAACTCCATACTGTCTTCCATAGTTGCTGCACGAGTCTGCACTCCCACCAGCAGTGCACAAGTGTTCCTTTTTCTCCACATCCTCTCCAGGACTTGTCGTTTGTTGATTTGTTGATGATAGCCAGTCTGACAGGTGTGAGATGGTACCTCATTGTTGTTTTGATTTGCATCTCTCGGATGATTAGTAACTTTGAGCATGTTTTCATATGTCTCTTGGCTTTCTGAATGTCCTCTTTTGAAAGGTGTCTATTTAGGTCCTTTGCCCATTTTTTGATTGGATTGTTTATCTTCCTTTTGTTAAGTTGTATGAGTTCCCTATAAATGTTGGAGATTAGGCCCTTATAAGTTATGACATTGGCAAATATGTTTTCCCGCACAGTGGGTTTTCTCTTTGTTTTGTTGATGGTTTCTTTTGCTGTGCAGAAGCTTTTTATTTTGATGTAGTTCCATTTGTTCATTTTCTCTTTAGTTTCAAGTGCCCTAGGAGCTGTATCAGTGAAGAAATTGCTTCGGCATATGTCTGAGATTTTGTTGCCTTTGGATTCTTCTGGAATTTTTATGGTTTCCTGTCCTACATTTAAGTCCTTTATCCATTTTGAGTTTATTTTTGTGTATGGTGTAAGTTGGTGGTCTAGTTTCATTTTCTTGCATATATCTGTCCAATTTTCCCAACACCATTTATTGAAGAGACTATCTTGGCTCCATTGTATGTTCTTGCCTCCTTTGTCAAATATTAATTGAGCTTATTGGTTCGGGCCGATTTCTGGGCTCTCTATTCTATTCCATTGATCTATATGCCTATTCTTGTGCCAGTACCAGGCAGTTTTGAGAACAGTTGCTTCGTAATACAACTTGATATCTGGTATTGAGATCCCACCTACTTTGTTCTTTTTCAGGATTGCTGCAGCTATTCGGGGTCTTTTTTTATTCCAGATGAATTTTTGGAGAGTTCGTTCTAGATCTCTGAAGTATGCCATTGGTATTTTAATGGAAAGTGCGTTGAATTTATAGATTGCTTTGGGTAGTATGGACATTTTAATGATGTTGATTCTACCAATCCATGAACACGGAATGTTCTTCCATCTGTTTATGTCTTCCTCTATATCTTTTTTCAACGTCCTGTAGTTTTCTGAATAGAGGTCTTTTACCTCTTTAGTTAAGTTTATTCCTAGGTAGCTTAATTTTTTTTTTTGCGATGGTAAACGGGATTGTTTTTATAATCTCTCTTTCTGAAAGTTCACTACTGGTGTATAGAAATGCCTCAGACTTCTAGGGGTTAATTTTGTATCCTGCTACATTGCCAAATTCATGTATTAAGTCTAGTAGCTTTTTGATGGAGTCTCTAGGGTTTTGTATGTATAACATCATGTCATCTGCAAATAAGGACAGTTTTCCTTCCTCTTCCAATTTGGATGCCTTTCATTTCTTCTTCTTGCCGAATTGCAGTGGCTAACACTTCCAGTACTATGTTGAACAGGAGTGGTGAGAGGGGGCATCCCTGTCTTGTTCCTGTTCTTAGGGGAAATAGTGTTAGTTTTTGTCCATTGAGTATGATGTTGGCTGTGGGCCTGTCATATATGGCTTTTATTATGTTGAGGTATGATCCTTCTACTCCCACCTTGCTGAGAGCTTTTATCAAAAATGGGGGTTGAATTTTGTCAAATGCTTTTTCTGCATCAATTGATATGACCATGTGTTTTTTCTTTTTCTTTCAATTTGTTTATGTGATGTATCACGTTTATTGATTTGCGGATATTGTACCATCCTTGCATCCCTGGGATAAATCCTACTTGGTCATGGTGTATGATCTTTCTGATGTACTGCTGGATCCGATTTGCTAAGATTTTGTTGAGGATTTTGGCATCTATGTTCATGAGGGATATTGGCCTGTAATTCTCTTTCATTGTGTTGTCTTTACCTGGTTTTGGTATTAGGGTGATGCTGGCTTCATAGAATGAGCTTGGAAGTGTTCCTTCCTCTTGAATTTTTTGTAGTAGTCTGAGGAGGATAGGTTTTAGTTCTTCCTTGAATGTTTGTTAAAACTCCCCTGTGAAGCCGTCTGGTCCTGGACTTTTGTTTGCTGGAAGCTTTTTGATGACTGCTTCAATTTCTTCCATAGTTATTGGCCTGTTGAGATTTTTAGATTCTTCCTGATTGAGTTTTGGAATGTTGTATTTTTCTAGGAATTTGTCAATTTCCTCCAGGTTGTCTAGTTTGTTGGAGTAGAGCTGTCCATAGTATTTTTTAACAATCATTTGCATTTCTGTGGGGTCTGTTGTTATTTCGCCTCTATCGTTTCTGATTTTGTTTATTTGGGTCCTCTCTCTTTGCTTCTTTGTGAATCTGGCTAGAGGTTTGTCAATCTTGTTTATCCTTTCAAAGAACCAGCTCTTGGTTTCATTGATTTTCGGTATTGTTTTTTTGGTCTCTATGTCATTTATTTCTGCTCTAATCTTTATTATCTCCTTCCTTCTGCTCAGTCTGGGGTTTTCTTGTTGCTCTCTTTCTAATTCTTTGAGTTGTAGAATTAGCTGATTTACTACCATTTTTTCTTGTTTTTTGAGATAGGCCTGTAGAGCTATAAACTTCCCTCTCAGGACTGCTTTCATTGTGTCCCATAGGTTTTGGATTGTTGTGTTTTCATTGTCATTAGTTTCCAGGATGTTTCGAATTTCTTCTTTGATTTCATTGGTAACCCAATCAATATTTAATAGCATGCTATTCAGCTTCCAGGTGTTTGAGTATTTTGGGTTGTTTTCATTGAAGTTTATTTCTAATATTATGCCATCGTGGTCTGCGAAGACGCTTTTTATGATTTCAATCTTCTTGAATTTGGGGATACTTTGCTTGTGACCGAATATATGGTCTATTTTTGAATATGTCTTATGAGCATTTGAGTAGAATGTATATTCCCTGGCTTTGGGGTGAAGTGTTCTTAAGATGTCTATTAAGTCCATCTGATCTAGTGAGTCATTTAGGATTGCTGTATCTTTGCTGATTGTTTGTCTAGAGGGCTTATCCAGTGTTGTCAGTGGTGTATTAAAGTCCCCTACTATGATTGTATTGTTGTCGATTTCTCCTTTGATATCTTCCAGGAGTTTTTTTATGAATTTGGGTGCTCCTGCATGGGGTGCATATATGTTTACCAGGGTTATATCTTCTTGTTGTATTGATCCCTTTAGTATTATGAAGTGGCCTTCCTTATCTCTTGTTATGGCCTTCACTTTGAGGTCTATTTTGTCTGATATAAGTATTGCTACCCCAGCTTTCTTCTCCTTTCCATTTGCCTGAAAGATATTTTTCCATCCTTTCACTTTCAGTCTGTGTGTGTCCCTTCTAATGAGGTGGGTTTCTTGTAGACAGCAGATGTATGGGTCATGTTTTTTTATCCATTCCGCCACTCAATGTCTTTTGTTTGGAGCATTTAGTCCGTTTACATTTACAGTTATTATTGAAAGGTACTTGTTTGTAGCCATTTCTTTTTTTGTGTGGCTGTTTTCTTTCTGAGCTTTTATTTCTTATTTTTATACCAGTCCCTTTAGCATTCCTTGCATTGCTGGCTTGGTGGTGATAAACTCCCTTAGCCTTTTTTTGTCTGTGAAGCTTCTTATTTCCCCTTCAAGTTTGAATGATAGCCTTGCTGGATAGAGTATTCTTGGATTCAGTCCTTTGCTTTGCATCACTTTGTAAATTTCTGTCCATTGTTTTCTGGCCTGATGTGTTTCTGTTGAGAAATCATTTGACAATCTAATGGGAGATCCCTTGTATGTAACTTTCCGTCTCTCTCTTGCAGCCTGTAAGATTCTCTCCTTGTCCTAAATATTTGCTATGGTAATTATGATGTGTCTTGGTGTGGGTCTTTTCGGGTTCACCTTGTTTGGGACTCTCTGGGCTTGTGTGACTTTTTTCTTCCCCACCTCAGGGAAGTTTTCTGATATTATTTCTTCTAATAGGTTTTCTAATCCTTGTTCATCATTCTGTTGTTCTGGTACCCCTATTATTCGTATGTTGTTTCGTTTCATGTTGTCCCAAAGCTCCCTTAGGCTCTCCTCCTGTCTTTTAATTTTTTTCTCCAATTGCAGTACATTTTGGGTGTGTTTTGCTTCCTTGTCTTCTAATTCACTAATTCGGTCCTCCGCTTTTCCTAGTCTACTGTTGATACTTTCAATGGAGGTTTTCATTGCAGCTAAATCACTCTTCATTTCTTCTTGGGTCTTACTTAAGTTGTTGATTTTTTTCATCTGTTTCTTCTAGCTTCTTCCATATGTTATCGATTTTTTCATCTGTTTCTTCTTGCTTCTTGCAGAGGTTGTCGATTTTTTCCTCCATCCAGTTTATGCACTCTAGGACCCTTATTCTGAATTCTTTTTCTGTCATGTTGCATGCCTCTGTATTACTTAGCTGCTTTTCTGGAGAGTCCTCCTTCTCTTTCCTTTGGGGGTTTCTTTGTCTGCCCATGTTTGATCTCACTGACATATCTAGACGTTGAGTCGTTCAGTGGTTGCTCCCTTGGTGGCAGTGACTCCTTGGTCTGTGGTTGCTCTTCGGGCGGTTGCGGTAGCAGCTGCTCTTCAGTTGGCAGCAGCTCCTCTGGTGGGTGCTGTTCACAGCTGTGGTGGCTCTTCTGGCTGGTGGGGTGAGGTTTCACGTACAGCTGCTGTTCCTCGGCAGAGGGTGTGGTGCTCAGGAGGCTGCAGTTGCTTGGATCTGCTGCGTTGATTTAAAGGCACATAATACAACACAACAAGGAACCACGTACCAGGCACTATACACAAATATATTAACAATATTAATAACCCCAAATAAACGTGACCACCTGAATTAAGAGAATTAGGGGATAAGGAAGAAGGAAGAGAAAAAGATAAAAGAGGAAAAACGAAAAGAAAAGTAGGGACCAAAAAAAGGAGTGCAAAAATAAAATTGGGAAAAAGGAGGGGGGAAAATAAAAGCGAGAAAAGAAAAGAAAAGAAAAAAAAAGAGTGAAAAGAGAGAATGAAGTGGAAGAGGGGAAGAGACTTTTTTATATGAGGAGAATACTCCTATAGAACAGCCATTAATCCCAACAAATTTCAGCAACAGCTCCCTGGAGATGAATGCAAACTAGAAACAACCAATAATATAACGATGAAAATAGAATGGAGAACACTAATCCCAAAATAAAATAAAGAGAAAATAAAATGGCACTTTAAAAAAAATGGTAAAATGGTAGCAGTAATAATACTGGTTAAAAATAAGAAGGTAGTAATTAAAAGGGTAAAATCAGGTGATGGAAAAAGAAGAAAAAAAATTGGTTTCTTAGTTAAAAGGTGAAAAAAGAAAAAAAAAATTGCAGTAGTGAAGGTCCTTCGGTTCTTCTATTCTTCAGTGTGGCTCGCCTTAGACCTGCCAGGTATTCAGGAGAGTGTTGAGTTTCCCTGCGATACACTGTTCCTCTGTGTGTAAACCACAGTCCTTATTTTAAAGCAAGCCGCATTTGTTTCCCAGACTGCCTTATTTTGTGTTTAGCAAAGAGTCAGTTTGTGGGTCAGCCTCTGGGTGGCAGTGTCCTGGGGTTGGCCTCTGAGGCTATAGGGCCTCTCTGTCCAGTGGAAGTTCACTGCCCAGAGCTGGCTGCATAATAGTTAGTTACTGGCGCTGTGTTGTTGCTGGGATTGAAAATCCCTCTATAGGCCCGACCCTGTTAACTCCCAGGGACTGATCAGGTTATTTTAATCCTTGATCTTGTAGAGGGTGGAATCTGGGTGTGGCTGTGCTCCTTGCCTGGGGGCTGGGGGGAGGAGTCTCACTCTCCAGAGAGAATGGCTGCCCCAGTCCTGGGCTCAGGGGTGTCTCAGCACTCAATTCGCTGCCACCTCTCCCGGCCCCCCTTCTCTCTTCAGTCTCTCCCCAGATTCCACTCCTCCACACACTCTCCCTCTCTTCAGCACAGGTGAGTGTCTCTATCCGAAATGTCCCATGAACAGGATTCAGTAAAAACAAACAAACAAACGCCTGCCGCGGAAACGGGAACGGCTTGGTTTCTGTAAGCTTCTTCTCTTACCGGGACTGCATGGTCTGGTCAGCTCTTCAGGCTGCCCCCTTTAGGCCCAGTCCTCCGTGATCACAGAACCCAGCTCTCAATTCCAACGGCGGCGCCAGGAATCCCGCGGTTCTCCTTTTCCCCTTCAGGGGCTGTGCCTGTCCCAAGTGACACGGCTGTCTGCCACGCTGTCTCCCTCCGACTCTCTGGGCTCAGAGGTCTGGCAAACTTTCCTGCCCAAATCCCTGTTTTTTTTTTTACCTTTCCAGGGGAGTTCTGCTCTTCCCGGCTGCAAACCTTCTCACCAGCTGAGCAATTTCGCCAATTCGGGGTGGATGTTACTAGTTTCAGCTGCTTACTCCATTTGCTCCAGGACACGACCTGGGACGCATCTGCCTATACCGCCGCCATCTTCCGTCTCCTGGAAGCTATAATCTTAAGGTATATACAGAAACAAGACTCTAAGAACACAATGGTATAAATTACAGTTACCATCTAAATATTCCAAAGTCAAAGAAGACAGTAATGTTTAATCATTAAATTTCCTATGTCTCAGCAGCTATTATAGAGGGCCTTGTTTGTAAAGTTTCTATTTTAATTAATATAGTTTAGTAATCCTTGATAGGTTGAAGTGTAAGCTTATTCCCATAATCGTGTTCTAACATTTTTAAAAGAAAATATCTTCCTCAATATTTCTTTTCAACTAACTTTGTAGTTCTTCCCATGATCTTCTTGGTTTATCGCTTTTTAGTCATTCAAAAATAACCAACTTATGAAAACATGCTCAAGTCGCTAATCATCCAAGATATGGAAATTAAAATGACAGTGAAGTTCCATCTCACACTGTCAGAATGACTATCATCAACAAATTAAAAACTGACAAGTGTTGGCAAGGATGTGGAAAAAAAAGAAACCCTCGTGCACTGCTGGTGGGAATGCAAAGTGGTGCAGCCACTGTGGAAAACAGTATGGAGTTCCTCAGAAAATTAAAAATGGAACTTCCATTTGACCCAGCAATTCCACTTCTAGGAATATATTCCAGGAAAACAGAAACACCTATCAGAAAGGATATATGCACCCCTATATTCATAACAGCACAATTTACAATAGCTAAGAAATGAAAACACCTTAAGTGCTCAAGAGCAGACAAGTGGATTTGAGAACATTGGTACATCTACATGATGGAATACTACGCTGCTGTAGAAAAGAAGGAATGCTTACCATTTGCAACAGCAGGGATGGAACTTGAGAACATTATGCTCAGTGAAATAAGCCAGTCAGAGAAAAATAAATATCACATGACCTCACTCATTTGCTGAATATATTGAACAACAACTAATGAACAAAAGTAGAACCCGAGACATAGAAGCATCAAAAAGACTGTCCAACCGATGAGGGAAGACGGTGGATGAGAGGGTAGGATATCAACCAAGAACTTTCATGTATGCATACGAGCATAACCAATGGACACTGACAGTAGAGGTCGTGAGGGCCTGTGCTGGTGGGTGGAAGCGGCCGGCGGAGGATGGGGAGGAGGGGAAGACAAATGGAGTTAAAGGAAACTCATGTAATACTTTTAACAATAAAAAATTTAAAATTTTTTAAAAGCATAGAAGTGCTTTTAATCTTAAAAAAAAAAAATAACCAACTTGCCCAGCCAGTGTGGATGAGTTGTTGAGCACAAACCCATTAACCAGGAGGTTACAGTTCAATTCACAGTCAGGGCACATGCCTATTCTTTGGGCTCCTTCCTCCGCAGGCGACTTCCACAAGGCAGCCAATATATGTATGATTCCCTCTCATCATTGATGCTTCTCTCTCTATCTTCCTCTCCCTTCCTCTCTCTGAAATCAATAAAAATATTTATTCAAAAACCTACTGATTAGGAAAAACGACTTACTTTTAAATTCTCTTAAAAAAACAAAAAACAAACAAAAACAAAACAAAACAAAAAAAACATTCCTTTCCTTTGCAATAGCATCCCTTCTAAATTTCAAAATGTTACCAGAAATGGAGCCAGGTCCTGAACTGATTTGCTTAGGGCCGGCCTGCTGTGTGTGGGTTCTTGATTTGGTGCAAGAAAGATTTACAACATCAGTTCAGGTGATTTTGAAAGTACATATTTTAAAGCTTGAAACAGAGAAACAAGGAAAGGCTTAGGGTAGAGACAGTAGGAGGGAGAATAGGCAGGACTGTTTGGGCTCTCTAGCAAAATGGGAATGAAATGAGTCTAGGTGGGTCTGCTGTCAGCTCACAGGTAAAAGAGTTTGGTGGATACGTCAATGGAATTAGTCCCGGACAAGATGCTACTGCCCATTGCTCCCCTGGTTCAAGATTCATGGGGACTTCATAGAGATTACAAGAAAGAAAATTCACTCAACTAGGAGATTTGGGGGTTGGGGGTGGCACGAGGAGGGCACAAACTGGATTCTTTCTCTTGAGCGATTTTATTTACTTTCCAAAGGTGCGGATTTAGTGGAGGTCTCAGGGGAAGATCTCAATAGAATTTTCATCAGCTTTCCCAGATGTCCCTTTTAAGGGTCCTGTTCTCTAATAACAGGTCAGTGCCAGGGAAGGCAGTCTAAACCTCATTATCAGCAATATTACATGGAAGGGAAGGACTCCCTGGGGGCAGTTTTGCCCATTACTAGGCACCCAGAGCTCTCCACCCTGAAGGCCTTCTGCATCTGCTTGTAAATTGCTCGGCCAGTTTGTTCACGCGTCTGTCTCAGTTGCCTAATTCCACTTGCCAAGGAATTTTCCTAATTTCTTACTATACTGTCTCAAAAAGAGATAACATAAAAAATGTATTATTAATAATACAAAAGTTATCATATACACCTTTAGTCATTATTAAAAATCGGGCTATATATACAATGTTTGAGAAAAGTCCAAAGAACAAGTGTAACTATTATTATCACTAGTATTCACAGACAGGTAAAGATAATCAATTAGTAGTTACACAGGCCTTGTCGGTGTCTTGGGATAGTTGTCGATCTCTGATGTCAGTAACCTCTCATTCTCAAAAGTCTTTGTTCAATATAGGTGGAGGCAAGTTTCAGAGACAGGGCAGATGTCCATTTGTGGTTGGGCACTTGATAAAGTCCCCTCAAACAATGTTGGGGAGTCTTTCTTTATGTCTTTTCCAATTCACAAAATAAGTCACGGTCTTTGAAGTCTTCATGCGCTGAGAGCACTCCTGTAAATAAATGTTACTAATTTATCTGTCCCAATAAGCTGGTTAATAAGTTCTTAATAATAATAGTGCAGAATATCTCCTTTTTCATAAGGTTGATTCATATGTCCCTTCATCTAGGTACATGGCATTACTGGTGTTTACTTAATGAAGAGGAAAGCTATGTGTTTACCAAAAAAGGAGATTCCAGGTTGAGAATAACCATAAGGAGGGCTTTAGGCCAAGGGAGATTAAAAGCATCTGAAAATTCACTAATTCGGTCCTCCGATTCTCCACGTCTACTGTTGATACGTTCAATGGTGTGTTTTTTTTTTTTTTTTTGCAGCTATATCACTCTTCATTTCTTCTTGGGTCTTACTTAAGTTGTTGATTTTTTCATCTGTTTCTTCTTGCTTCTTGTATATGTTGTTGATTTTTTCCTCCATCTGGTTTATGCAATCTAGGACCCTTATTCCGAATTCTTATTCCGTCATGTTGCATGCCTCTGTATCACTTAGCTGCTTTACTGACGTGTCCTCTTTTTCTTTCCTTTGGGGGTTTTGTTGTCTACCCATGTTTGATCTCACCGACAAGTATAGAAATTGAGTCATTCAGTGGCTGGTCCCTGGGTGGCAGTGGCTCCTCGGGCTGTGGTTGCTCCTTGGGCGGTTGTGATAGGAGCTGCTCCTCCATTGTTAGCAGGTACTCTGATGGTTGCTGTTCACAGCTGTGGTGGCTCTTCTTGCTGGTGGAGGGAGGCTTCACACACAGCAACGGTTCCTCAGACAGAGCGTGTGGTGATCAGGAGGCTGCTGTTTCTTGGATCCACTGCGGTGATTTTAAGGCAGAAAATACAACACAACAAGGCACAACGTACCAGGCACTGAACACAAATGTATTTACGGTATTAATAACCCCAAATAAAGGTGGCCACCAGAGCTAAGAGAGTTGCGGATTAAGGAAGAAAAAAGAGAAAAAGATAGAAGAGAAAACAGAAGGAAAAAAAAAGTAAAAGAGAAAAGAGAATGAAGTAGAAGAGGGGAGGAGCCTATTCATATGAGGAGAAAACCCCCATAGAACCGCCACTAATCCCAGTAATTTCCAGCAACGTTTCCCTGGAGATGAATACAAACTACAAACAACCAATAATATCAAGCGAGGCATGGGAAAACAGAGGCACAAAAATAACTGGGGTGTGGGGTGTGCGGGGTGGGGGTGGGGGTGGGAAACAGAAAAATACAAAGAAAAAGCAGAACAACCTCACAAACAATCCTTAAAAAAACCCCAATATATTCAACAATCAAGCAAACAACAACAAAAAAATAGAGAAAAGAAAAATAAATTGGATAGTGAAGAAAGATAAGTGAGAGGTGTATAAAGATTTAGAGCAGGTGATTGGAAATAGGATATATATGTAGGGTGAAATTTAGACAGTGCGTATAAAGAATAGGGAAAATCTAACACAGGAATAAGGTAAGAGAAACAGGACAGCAAAAGGGGAAAAGTGGGGAAGAGGGTTTTAGCACAGAGGCAAAATTGAGGTAAAGAAAAATGATGCTAAAGGAACGTTGAAAATAGAATGGAGAACACTAGTCCCAAAATAAAATAAAGATAAAATAAAATGACACTTTAAAAAATGATAAAATGGTAGCAGTAATAATACTGGTTAAAAATAAAAATGTAGTAATTAAAAGAGTAAAATCAGGTGATGAAAAAAGGAAATATAATGGTTTCTTAGTTAAAAGGTGAAAAAATAATAAAAATAATAATTAAAAATGTGCAGTAATGAAGGTGCTTCAGATCTTCTACTCTTCTTTTTGGCATAACAGGGATTCAGGAGAATGTTGAATTTCCCTCTGATACATTGTTACTCCATTTTGTTAGCCACAGTCCTGATTTTAAGGCAGGCCATATTGGTTTCCCAGACAGCCTTTATCTGTATTTACAGAAGTGTCAGTTCGTGGCTCTGCCTCTGGGTGGCAGTGTGTCGGGATTGACCTCAGAGGCTGTAAGTCCTCTCTGACAAGGTGTTCTCTACTGTACCTGAAACTGGCTTGGGAAAGTCCTCTGCCCAGAGCTGGTTCCCCAGTCGTCACTCCCTGCTCTGTTTCCCAGGCTGCCCAAAAACAACCTTCCCTTACAGGCTCTGTGACTGACCCCAACTGGGTAATCCCATGCACTGGGTACAACAATCAAACACACGGATTTCAGAGGAAGTGTAAAAACAAGAGCCTGGGAAGCTGTGTGAACAGGGCTCCACCTTCCAGATCTGCGTGGAGTCTCTGTGCGCGCTCTCTGGCCCCTGGCACCAAGTAGCCAGCAGACTGGCAGAATCTGAGGCTGCCCATTGGCATCCAGTCCAACTGTGTGCTTATTTACAGTGTTCCCTTCTGCCAGGAGCCCTGGGGGAGCCCTTCCAAACTTGTGGGTCATGCTTGCCCCAACGGCCTCGGACTTGTGGGGTGCAGAGTTCAACCCCTCCCCCCCGCGAATTCCATTCTCTAACCTAAATTGCAAAACCACACATTTGGGGGAAGTCCAACCTTTCTGTGGGGAGAAGCAGGGCTCCTCTGAGTTCACATAGTCTAGCTGCTTGAGAGCCCTTGCTTCCCGGTTAGTAGCCAATCTCTGGATGCCGGTAACAGCCACAAAAATGGTGCAGTCTCCATGGCTGAGCCTGTGCACCCGGAGAGGTTTCAGCCTCAAATTCTAACCTTTCCCTTTTTCTAGGAGTCTCTGTCTTTCCTGGCTGCAGACTGTCTCTCAGCTGAATCTCCGCTGCTTATTGAGACTGTATGTTACCCGTTTCAGCTGCTCGCCATTATCTACTCTGGGACAAGGCACCAACACGTCCCTCTAAACCTCCGCAGTTTTTTTTTTTTTTTTTTTTCCTCTCTATCAGAAATCCTTCGGGCAGTCTTTGCAAGAGCACAACAAAGATAATCTTCCACACCAAGTCTACTTCTGTATATAGACTTGATAACCTACAAGCTGGAAAACCCTGTTTCACAAAGATATGTTGCTGTAAATGGAAGAAAAGGCGCAACACAGTCTCAGACAGAGCAGGATATGACTGCAAACACTTGATCCAAAATTTGGTAACTGGCAAGGTAGAGAAATCAGTTCTCGCTGCATTGTTGTTAATAAGTTCAATGAACTCCTCTTGTGCTGTCTCAGGAACATCTTCAACTTTGACTGTGAATGGGCTTCTGGCAAGTGCAAATGGGGTGTCAGGTAGATTTGGAATGTACGATGAAATTTCGTCTGCAAACATGTGCAAGTGCACTTTCACAGAAATTATGATCATAATCCCTTAGTTTGGTTCAATGTCATGTTCCTCAAAGAAAGCAGATAAGGTAGGCAACATGTAAATTGTATTTTCATCCAATTTTTTTTGCCAAAGCTGAAGTTTCATTTGGAGTGCTCGGAACTTTTCAGACAAATAGAGGCATGTTGCTTTTGGTCATTACAGTGATAAATTTAACTCGTTCAAGACGGAAAAGATAGCAACCAAGTAAGCTATTTTCTGCAGTTCACTTTTATCACTGAAAAGTGCTTCGAACTGCGGTCTTGCTTTCTGATTAAAAAACTTCCTTTCGACAACCATCTCACTTCAATGTGAAATAGCAGAGCATTGTTTGGCGCATCCAACTGGTTGCACAATTGCGAAAACAGTCGACTATTTAAAGTGCTCGCCTTTAAAAAATTGACACAACTTATGACGCCTTTCATTACTTCTTGTAATTCTTGTGGCAGTGTCTTTGTTGCTAATATTTCCCGATGAATCATACCGTGAGTTCCGATGACTTTTGGTGACTCATTCAGTACCAAATGTTGAAATGCAGATCGACATCCTAGTATAGCTGGAACACCATCTGTGCAAACACCACAAACCTTTTCCCAAGAGATTTTATGCTCCTTCAGAAATTAACCAACTGTGTCAAATACATCACATGCAGTAGTTGTCATTTCAAGAGGTTTTCAAAAAAGAAACTCATCTTTAAAGTCGCCATCATTAATATACCTCATGTAAACCAGTAACTGAACAGTTTGCAACGTCTGTAGACTCATCAAGCTGGATACTAAATAATGGAAGTGGAGCAGATTTAATTTCTTGGATCGCCTGATCGAGAATATCAGCAGACATGTCATCTTTTCTTCTGCGGACAGTGTCATTAGATAAGGAAATTGCACTCAATTTCGTAAAAAATTCGTCACTGATCATACCTCGAACAATGTCTTTGGCCGCTGTCAACAGTAAATCCTCAGTAATGGTGTGAGGTTTCATAGCTCTGGCGATTCTGAGTGCCATCAAATATGAAGCTTCAATGGCTGCTACGTTTTGTTTGTGGTACTTGCCACCAGTGTCATGTCTGGATTTCTTGAGTCCATCAGCTTTGCTTCTAAAATAGTTGGTATCCTTGCTGGCAAAGCTCGGATGCTTGCTTTCAAAATGGTGTTTTACTTTGTTCAGATTCATAGATTCGGCTGATAGAACTTCACAGCAAATAACACATCACAGTTTCTCAATTCCTGCTGCAATTATTGAGGTAAAACCATACTGTAAAATATCCTCAGTATATTTTCTTTTCTTAACATTCTTCTCTACACGAACCATTGTCATGGGATGGTTTGCTAATGAAAATAATATATAATGATACCTTTAATAATACAAAAGATGATACATGGCATAGTTCAGTCAATACAGTGCATTAAAGATTCCTATGATTTAACATTCCCTGTGTTTTTGTTTTTGTTTTTTACATACCTGTTACTCTCACAAGGTGGCAGTATTCACATTAACCACAGCTGAATATAAAAAGAAAGATCAGCATCCAGATTAAGTTCCCATGGTACAGATTTTTTTTTGCAGTAGTTGATGATTTTACAGTACATGATTTTACATTTACCCAGTAATCATAATTCATGAAGTGTCATTTTACCTCCAATACTACTACTTTCTACACAGTAGCAGCTCTCAACACATGTGTAGGTGGTCTGCATATGTACATTATGTCGCCAACCCTGTCACATATACCTGTATTTGTACCACGTGTATGTGATGGGGTTGGTTCGATGATGTCATCACACCCGGTACTTATATTTGGGCATATTTGCATGTGGGCAGACCTACCTTCAGACGGATAGAGGAGTTGTGTCTTGGTTCCTATGACCATGGAAAATACGTGTTTTCTGATGGTCTTAGGTGACCCCTGTGAAAGGGTCCTTTCACCCCTAAAGGGGTCGCCCCCCTGGGTTGAGAAACACTACCATAGAGGCACGAGAGTGGATGAGGGAGACAAACTGGACATTATTGCTGAGGTCCAACTCTTTATTTGAAAACTAATATCTGAAAGGCACTTCAAGATGCCCTAAGATCGTTGATCCCCACCAAAATTCTGAACTCAATGTGCTCCTCCAGAATTTTCCTGAATCTCTTTCTCTGTCTCCCACACTCCACATCCAATCTCTCAGCAAATCCTCATGAATCCATGCTTTCAACAAACATGGATACTGACCCCTTCCTCCCATGCTTGTCTGACCACCCTCACCTGTCACTTGGATGACTGCACTTGCCTCCTCACTGGGCTCCCTGCCCTCCACCCAGCAGCCACACAGGTGATGAGGAATATAGTCTAATGTGAACATCCTGATTCTTTCTTGAGCAATTTTTTTTTTTATCTGAGTCTATGGCAGAAATGGGGTGAAGGGTTGAGGGTGGAGAGCGGTCAAAAGTTCTTCTGAGATTTGTTTCTTAAAAGCTTGAAATCAATATCCCAAATAGGAACTTCAGAAAGGCCAAATTTTGGAGGCCTTCACTGAACACAGATCACTCATGCTCACTGGGGCTCTGAGCCCTCTACAGGCTCCTCAGGTCACTCAGAGGGAAACCAGATTACTGGCTATGGCTCCTCTCTCTGATTCCATCTCCTCTCATCTCCAGCTCTGTCTCTTCCAACCAGCTTGCCTCCTTTTGGCTGTCCAAATATTTTAAATGGATAGAAATAAAAACACCCCACACATCCCTTATTTCACTCTAAATAACTATCACATTATTACTGTTGTTGCTGTGTGGGTTACTGGGCGCCTCCCCCACCAGCATGCCATGTCCATGAGGACTGGGATTTTGTCTGTTCTGTCTCACACCTGCACCCCCAGTGCTTAGAGCAGTGTCAGCAGATGGAGAGCAGTAGGTTGCTCTTTAATAAGTGAGTAAAGAAGTTACACATGTGATCATGTTTGAAAAGTCTGAAATATGGAGCGTACTTACCTCACCTAACTGAGATTCTGACCTAGACTGATCGACCAGGGAGACTTTCCTGAAGAGTGGCATCTAATAGAGCAAGGGCCCCGGCTAACCTAGAGATGATGGAGGGGCAGGAGTACGAGTTCCAGGCAAAGGGCACAGAAGATGCAAAGCCCAGGAGGTGGGAAATTCGAGGGAAGTAAATGAATTAAACTGACTCATTTGAGTGATTAAATGAGCTAATAAACCTGAATGGCCCAGTATACAGTGTGTGCTCGAGAAAGGCCAGCTATTGTCATTATTGCACATCCGGGTTCAGCCGTCCTGGGAACCACCATAACAGAATCAAGGAGTTCTTTCCTCCCAAACTACACAAGCAATTCATGACATCAAGCCTTGATTAGAGCTTGACTGTGGTCTAAGTGAAAGGCGATAAACCACATATACGTAAATACACACTCCCAGTCACGCCGAAGTTTCTCATGTGCTTTTGTAGTCCCTCTCTCTGCACCCCACCACAGAGTCATCAGGCAATCACTCATCCTGTCTTTCGTGATAGATTATTTTGCAATTTTGAGAATGTTATATACATGTAATTATATTGTATGCTCTCCTTTTCGTATGGCTTCATTCAATAAGCATAATAATTTTTTATGAGGTGAAATTCTTATAACAAGATATTAATCCTTTTAAAGTGAACATTTCACTGGCAGTATAGCCACAATGTTGTTCAGCCACCATGCTACCTAGTACTAAAACATTTTCATCACCCCAAAATAAATTCTGTACCCAATGAGAGTCTGCTCCCATTCTCCAGCCCCTATCCCTCAAAACCACCAATCTGAATTCTGTCTCCTTCTCTTTCTCGTCCCCAGTTTTCTGTACCATCGACCCTGTCAGCCTGTACATCTGGTGCCCCACTTGTCCCAATGTCGGGCCACTAATCTAAGCCTTCAAGACCTTATTCTTCCTCTGAACCCTATTTCTCACCCCTCACATCAATCTAGCTCTGGGGGAATGGCACACCAATACCATTGCACTAGATCCCTTGGCTGTTTTCTCAAGAGATAGGTCAACCCCCCTCGAGTTTCTCAGCCCAACCTACACTCACACATAGAGAGCCTTCCTACATTACACCCTTAGGTGCCTTTGAAGTCATACAAAGCCTCTCACCCCTATACATCTCAAGTTTTCCAATTTCCCGTATTGACTCTGAACAAACTCCAACCTTCCAAGACCGCTTTCTATGCTCCCTTCTGCTTATCCACAATCCAACTGTGGCCAGGTCTCCAAAATATTCCACCAAATACCCTAGAAGCCACAATGAGCATGAAACAAAACACAACCAGAGGAGGGATTTATTTCCATTTCCCAAGTTCTGCCTGTTGACTCTCTAAGGCCAGGCATATCGAGTTTGCAAAGCAAGTACAAAAAAGAGACAAAGAATGAGGACCCTGATGTCTGGCCTGAGCTCTGGGTCATGGAGGGTTGGAAACAGGGTCATCCAGTGTAGGCCTGCAGGTGGCTGACATCACAGGTATGTGCATGTTTACTGGAGTTGCTCTTTTATCATTGAATATATGTTTAATTCTCTGTGATATTGTTCTTCGAAGGTACAGTGAAAATGAATATAGAATGAGAACACTTTTGATGGTCACTCAGCAGGGCAGTGAGACTGACCTCACCACCTTTGAAAAAAAAGGCTGCAGAGATTTTAAGAATAGGAGAAGGAATCATAGGCATCCGTGTTTGCTAATTGGATTGACACAAGAGATAAATTAAACTCATGAAATCCTGACAGGAGGGTTTTCATTGTTGTTACATTAAAACCTCATTCATGGAAAAGTTTTTATTGATGAGAGAGAGAGAGAGAGAGAGAGAGAGAGAGAGAGAGAGAGAGAGAGAGCAAATAATTAATTGCCTCCCAAAATGCCTTGACTGAGGATTGAACATGCAAATTTCAAGTGTTTCGGAGAAAGTGCCAACCAACTTGGCCACACTGGTGAGGGTATCAGGATTTTTTACATCTTGGTTTTAAATGTCCCCACCCAAGTTAAGCACCTACGCTTCCTCAGAGACTGAAACACAGAAAATAGGAGGATTAAATTTAGCAGAATGCACCCAAACCCTCTAGGCAGATTTTCTAGAAATGATATCACTGGCAAGAAGTTGTGTTTTTTAAAAAATAGACTTTTCTTGATTTCAGAGAGAAGAAGAAAGAAGGGGAGAGAAATAGAAACATCAGTGATGAAGAGAAACATTGATTGTCTGCTTCCTGCCCGCCCCTACTGGGGATCAAGCCTGAAACCCAGGCATGTGCCTTGACTGGGAATTAAACCATGACCTCCTTTTTCTTGGGTTCATGCAAAACCACTGAACCACTCCAGCAGGGAGGCAAGAAGCTTTTAAGGAGACTTAGGTATATTTTGAAAGGATAGAAAGTATCTGCAATTACAAATTGTAGTTACATTTGTAAATGAAATGCTCTAAAAAATAATAGAGGTAAAAGTCCTAGTCAGGAAGAAAAATTAAAGACTCTGAGGGAATAATTGGGACTCTTGTTTAAAACACAGCTACTTTTTGCACAGTGTAGGCAAACAGAACTAAAACCTTTCAGCCAAGTCCCATTTTGCATTACCATCAGTTCCTGCAATTTATAAAGAAGTGCAAGTTTCTAGCCATTTAGAAATAGATGCCAAATAGTTGAGAGACTGAACACAGATGGCATCTGATCTCCCAGAATGCTGTGCTTCTGGAGTTTTCCATGCAGACATTACATTTCTCTCTACAGTCAGCTTCCCTTTGATCAAACGTCAGCTCTGAGGAAGAAGAGTATTTTGGTCCTACCACATATATGCCTGGTGTCATTCAATTTTCCCTGATTAATGACCTAAGTGCAGAGGGATGACATTCACCTTATAGTTTGCTCTGATGCTGGCTTTTTCTATGAAACGTTAGATATAGGATTTAACAACCTCTTGAGGTTATACTGCCTCACCCTCACACTTCACCTGCAGTCTCTAGGTTTGGGCGATGCCCTCCTCTCAAACAGATTATGAGTCTTCAACCGGTCAAAAATAGTTCCATAAAACGTGAGGTAGTTTATAATTCTGTTGGCATCAGTTTGAACTACAACATTTTCTAAGCCATGGTTGGATTAACAACATTCCCAATTCTATTCTATCAACAAAGAGGACAGAGTGCTACTGAATTCATGCAAATAAGTCTATTGCTATAAACAAAAGAATACTCCAGTAGGCATTAGTAATTTTTTGGGACAATCAAACAGGGAGACAAAGTCACTGTTGCATTTCACATAGGTGTTCTCTTGCCTATTCCCATCATCAACAGTGTCCAGGCACCATCCACAGGCCTCTCTGGAAAAGGGAGAGCGCTCATGTTCCTGTCAGATTACTCCTGAGGGTCATCACACAATGACTGCCCCTCCTGTGAAGAACATGGTGTCCCCTCCATTGTGGAGATGGCACAAATGGAACCAACCAGAGATGGGGTCCAATGTGGAATGTTATATTACGTCAAAAATAATGACAATGCCAGCTCACATTTTTTAGTATTTATTGATTCAAAGCAAGCCGTCTAAGCAATTTCATCCACCAAAAGAAATCTAATAGGAACATTTTAATTTTAATTTTTATTTTTTTAATAACATAGGGGAAGGGAGAAAGATCACTAGTACTTGATATCTAACTCTACAGGCGCACTTTCAGCGGAGCTGAAGTAGTTGGAGACTTCACACTGGTAGCTCCCAGCATCCTCTCTCCTGACAGGGTCTATGAAGAGGGTTCTGGGGTCCTTTGTTAGCTTCATTCTCTCCCTAAGCGGCAGACCCCTTGAATTGAATAACCAGTTTGGGGAGCTCCCATGTGTGTGGCAAGTCATGACAACAGCATCCTCATTCTCTGTGACTCTGGTGTTGCTGGCTGAGAGTGTGGGCACACTTACTTGTCCTGTGAAGAAATAGAGGGAGAGTTTGATTGAGTGTGGGCTTGAGACCTGGGGCCATGCTCTTTCCTCAAAATATTAGCCCTGACTCTCATGATTCTGAGGTAATTTGGTTCCACAGTTAAAATTAATTAATTCTAAGTGTGCCATCACTCCCCAGACCAAATCTACTGCTCTGAGCTGAAGACTCCTAAGAAGGAAGGATATGAACCAATGATTGACCCAGGGAATCCAAAGACATGTAATAAGCCACTAGGATTGGAGAAAAAAAAAGGGCTATGACTGCAAATAGACCTCAAGTGACTCAGATGAATTTTTCATGGTCTTTGTGATTCTGCTTAGAACTGTATCTACCTGTGCCTCACCTTCACCTCAGTGATGAAAAATGAATATTTGACTGCCAGGCTGACAATGTACTAATCATAAAATATTCTCAGTATTTGACATAAATATTGGAAAGGAAAACTGCTCAAATCAGAGGCATCTGTTACTGATGGACTTCACGAGAGAATCCCCTGTGCTGATCCCTGGTAGATGAGTAGCTTCCAGGAGCATCTTTTCTCCTGCTTTCGCTTGGGCAATGAAGTTTCTCTGGACTCTCCTAAGTCCCGTAGAACAGTCAGATAATAATCTGGGGAGGTAGTCCAGTTGTGCTCTCCACACACAGTCTCAGGTGAAGGAGGGCTCAGCCCAAAGTGGTGAACAGCTCAAGAGCCTTGTGACTCTGGCACATGGGAAAATTTTGCTTTCAATCAGCCCTTCAAGAAGGGAAAACCCAACCTGACACTTTCTCCCCAGGGACTCTGCAGTCAGGACATTGTGACAGGGGCCTGGAGAGTGGCTGCCCAAGCTGAGTTTCTCTGTAAGGAACCCAAAGAGCCCCTCAGGCCAGGTCCTTACAGAGCCCTGCATGTTCTATCTCAGGGAAATGATTAGGGAAATGGGCACAGGGACCGGACTGAGACTGTTCTCCCTCTGCTGACTCACTCCCATCAAATTACTCCTTCTCTGTGTGGTGAATGTCTGTGGGGCTGGAATCTGGGAAGGAAACTCTGACCTTAGGATATTTGTCTCCACTATGTGTGTCCTGCACTAAATTCCCAAACCCAGCTTGGGACACAATGAAGAGGGGGAAGGAGGAGAGTCCAGGGCTGGCAGTCCTGTGTGTGAAGTAGAATTCAACCCACCTGACACCTAGAGTCAGAGACAAATGGCACACAGTATACTTTGAGCCATCCATATCCTTTTACTCTTTGTGAATTTGGAAGTACGGCTACTACCATGTAGAATCCTCGGTCCCACACAGTGACATTTCTTATGATCAGGGATCCATCAAGATTTATTTCCGCTCGACCACTGTATTCGGTACCTGTTAGATATACACTGTAATACCCTGCAAGAGACGCAATGAAATTTTCGTACTTCATCTCAAAGTCTCTGTACCACATAAACCCTTTAACATTGGGAGGCGTATTGCGGAGACGTAGAGTCACATCCTGCCCTTCAACAGCCATGTTTGATAAAATAGAAAATCGTGCAGTGGTGGGCGGGATCCATAAGGTTAAGAGGAAGGCTAGAAGTAAAGAGAGAATTTGATCAGTATTTTGATCTATGTATTGGGATGGAGAGATGAGGCATTTCTCTTCATCTCTCAGCCTTAGTCTTCATGTGAGTTCGTGTGTGCATCTCCATGGTCAAGGTCAGCAACATGGCCACCATGGCTTCAGCACCTCAGAACCTATGCTTCTTGTTTTCAATTCTATTTCCCAACTGTCTGTGTGGCTGTCCTCCTTACTTCCCTCAGGTCCCTGTTGACACTCGGTGGCCTTCTTGGAAGACGTTCCCTCACCACATCCTACAAAGACCCTCTATTTTCAATCTCTGACCTGTCCCCGCTCTGGGACCTTCGGGGCACTTGTGGGTACCTGATGTCACACAAGGATCTCTTCTTGTTTCCTTTCTACCCATATAATGTGAGCTGCATGTGGGCTGGGGATTTTGTGATCTTGTTCCCCCAGTGACTGCAATAGGCTGCCAAAACCTGTGGGTGAATGTATGAGTGTCCCCAGACTTGTCCACGTCCAATTTTGTATTTTCCCATATTTGTAGCTGGTGGTGGGGACAATGTTTAGCACCCCTGCTTAAAATGATTCTGGTGTCACCTGAAATAAATTGTCATGACTGTGTTCAGTTGTCAAAATTTAATACTCAGGGATGAATAACTTAGCAAATGAACCGCAATTGAGGTTTTCCTGCCTCTTACCACTCACCACTTCCTCATGATGAGATATTCCTGTTGCTGAGCCCCCTCTCTCATCTGACTTTGCACCCCAGTCCTTTCACTCAGGTCCAAAGGGAAGCCCTTTCTTCCCTCAAAGAGTCCTGTCCTCCCCAAGAGATCTTGGCCAGTCTCCGACTCCCAACTTCCCTTCCCTTCCCAGGGATTGTCCCCTCCTTACCGGCCAGAAGGAGCCCCACCCAGGGGACACGTCCTCTGTGGGTAGAAGCTGCAGGGAACTCCAAGAGGACTGCTGCCTGCTCCATCCCTTTCTCTGATAGAATAGCGCGAGGTCCAATAAGGCTCCCAGATGCCTCTGTCCAGGCAGGTGGGATGTGCGGTCCCTCCTCCTGAGTGCTGAGCCTCCTGCTGGGACAAAATAACCTCCCTGGTCATGTGGGCCAGGGAGGGGTCAGGGCCCAGGAACCTCCCTCTTCTTCCCTTCATTTTTTCCAACCCTGTTGCCCTTTTCAGTTTACCTTTACTCTGTATTTTGATTCCCTGGAAACTCCTGAAGCCTCTGACAACACACACACATACAAACACAAACTTACACATGCACAGACAGGTGCCCAGAAAGCACTAGCCTGGGGCGTCCAGTTCCTTGTCATTTTTTACAGCTCCCTGTCAGTGTACATTTGAGTTTTCCCTTCAGTGCAAGAGGTCTGGGGCCATCTCAGAAAAATTGTCGCAGGGATGCCCCGGCTCTGCATTGGATCTCCTGTGAAACTTTGAAAGGATTAGGATGCACAGGTGACATTTTTGAAAGGCTGCTTCAGCAGCTGCCCAGCAACATGGATGCCAGGATGAAACCCTATGATGTGAGGGTGGGGGGCCCTGCGTCTCTCTTGTGCACAGGGAGGGTCTCCACATCCAGTTAAAATGCAGATTCTAGCCCTAAACGATTTGGCTCAGTGGATAGAGCATTGGCCAGCAGACTCAAGGGTCACAGGTTCGATTCTGGTCAAGGGCATGTACCTTGGTTGCGGGCACATCCCCAGTGGGGAGTGTGCTGGAGGCAGCTGATCAGTGTGTCTCTCTCATCGATGTTTCCAACTCTCTATCCGTCTCTCTTCCTCTCTGTAAAAAATCAATAAGATATATTAAAAAAATATTTTTAAACAATGCAGATTCTGCCCCGGCAGGTGTCCGATGAATCAGAGACTCTGCATCTAACAAGCTCTCAGGTGAGGTGGATCTTACTGGCCTGTGGATCCCACTTGCAACAGCAAGCTGATGGAGACACATGGCCTCCTGAGAGGATGACCCTCTCACTCTAGCATTGGCCCCTGCTAGAGCTTGGTCTTGTGTCCTTAAGCACCACACAGAGAGTCCCACAGGCCCCAAACTGGAGATTTTTTCTAGTGGTGACACAGAAACAAAGCTGGCACAAGGTCTTTTCTGTGCTTTCAAATCCCCTAGGAAGTTGGGATTTCCTCCTGGCAGGAAGGCCACAGAGGTAATTGGCGGAGAGAAGGCATCAAGTTGGGTGATGATTGCAGAGGGCACCCTCCTTCTATCTCAGATTGTCACCAGCCTGGCCATTGTTTCCAGAGACAACGACCCCACTACCACGGATCTCAGAAGGACCTGCAGTTTCCAGTTGTGAAGGGTAAGTTTTGAAGCAAGAACTGTGGTGAGATCTCAGGTGGCTGTGGGCTCCATGGTCCTTGGGGAATGTTTTCAAGGAGACACTCCCTCTCTTTGTTGGTTGTCCATCTCCATTTGCTCCCTGACTTTCCTGGCAGGCTCTGTCCTCTGCCTGGGGAACTTTTTTGAAGTCACCTTGCCTTACCCATGTGTGGTTCCAGTTATGAGTAGGGGAGCAGCATAGAGATCTCTGAAAAAGCAGCAACCCCTTTTCACTGACAAGGTCAGAAATGTCCACACCTTTGGAGGATCGTTATGAGTATTTCAGCTGAATTGGTGTCACATGACTGCAACCAAGATCTCAAATACTGAGGAGAACAGCAGTTTTGTAGCTTATTTTATACATTATAATCAACGGAGAAGATGAAAAAAAGTTGCATGAAATCTATTGGAAAGTGAAGGAACGCATAGCAGGGAGATCTGTAGAAATAAATAAAAAGCAAAATGGAGAAACACATATTATTTTTACTTTGGAGGCTCAGGACAGTTAACATTTCGAGCAGGTACAGAGGCTGTGCAGGGAACCAGGCAACATGAGCGCTCTGTGGTCTTGTATTCTGGTGCCACAGGCTCTGCCTTCAATGGGTCTAGCAAGAAAATTTGCTACAGGTATGTGATATCAAAGGTATGTTATCCATGATGCATAAGAACAGGAAAAGTGCTCACTTGAGGTAAAGTTTGACATTTGCTAAGGAAGCTGTGGGTCTGGGACATGACTACCTGCCATCACCTGCCCAGTGAGGCATTTGTGATCAGACAACACTGTGCGTCACTGAGCTGGTCAGGCCTCTCTGTGGGCCCCTGGGATTATCTGGTTTCTTGTAGGGCCTCTTTTCTATTCACAGTTTCTGGAAAGAGCAGGTGGGATGGTGCAGACATGACGGAGGGGCCCAGAAAAATTTGTTGGTCAGGGAATGGAAATAGGTCTCCTTCTGCACCTCATTAACCAAAGCCCAATTCAAGCGTGGATTTCCTGTGTTTTGTTTTTGCTTCTCAATATTGCCCCCTGGAAGGCAAAGGGAGACCGGCAGGCAATGTCAGGTACTGCACAAGGAATGCTGTCCAGGCTCAAGATGGTGGGAGCTCACTGTGAGCCCTGGACACAGGTGATCTCTTATTCTAGACTAAGAGGCAGCCATCCGGTGCTTGGTCCCTGTGTGTCTCATGCCTCCTGACTGCATCCCAGGGCAGGTTGAGCGCAGTGAGAGGACTGGCTTTTTCCAGAGTATTATGAGTCCAGAGTCTGGGGAGCATTCCCCTCTGGTGGATATGCTGTTTCAGGAGGATGTGCCATTCCAGGATTTCAAAGCCAGGGCCTGGTAAGGGCTCTTTTGGGAGAGGGTGCTGGCCTGGATGGTTCATCCCCAAAATGCCCTCTGTTTCCCATCACAGCATTAGGATGTTCCATCAGTCCCCTGTGTCCCTATCTGTTATCTGCTATAGGACTCCCCACAGGGCCCAAGTTCTGGAGCAGTTCCACAGGGAGTGTCAACCAGGGGACTCTGTGAGTTCTTCTGTTAGGGGAGGGGAGCCCCCCGTGGAACCCTCGGCACCTTTGAGATGGAAATAACCCCAGATCCTGGGTTCTCCTTTCCCATACTTCTGAGGAAGTTCCCCTTGTTTCCGAGGACACCGTGTGATGGTGCGATGTCTTTAAGGGCCACAGGCAGCTGAATATAGAGCAGGGACCTTGGAGATGGGGAGTCATCCCCTAATTTACTTGAGGTGGGTGTGAGCACCCTGCTGTCTTGGTAGAAACTCTATCTTGTATGGAGAATTCATAATGTCTGCAAGTTCAGGGATCCGTGATAAGAGGAAGAACATGGGTGGCTTTCCAGGCCCTGAAGGTATGAGGGTTGGGGAGGGCTGTGATTTCCTGGCAATGAAATCAGATTGGTCTGGTCCCTAACTGTTAGGAGGTAAATATCTCGCTTCCTGACTATAAATGGTGTAAACTCGTGGCCCTGGGGCATCCCCTGTAAAAAGGGGCTGTGGACTCCTACAACGCTGACACCAAGGCCTTTGTGTGGATAAGGAACATGATCTGACTGCAAGTGTCACACAGCGTGACCTGCTTCCATTATATGGCTTCCCTCATCCATTTAATTAGTGTTTACTGTGTATCTGTGATGTGTGTGGTCAGGGCTGGGCCCTGGGAACACCACAGAGAGCAGGAAATACATGGGACCTGCGCTCATGGAGTTTAACTTGGAGGGAAAGACAGGCTCTAAGATACATGTTCTATAAACATTTGAGTAGAAAAGTCTTTCACGCAAAGAATTAGGTGCTTGTAAAATTATCAAAGTGCTAGAGAAATGGAAGTTGAAGAGTTGCCAATGAAAGTTGGGTTTAAAGGTCACGCTGGAACAGCCCCCTCCCACAGGCAAAGAATTAGTTGTGTCTCCCAGAGGCCACCCATCAGTCATCACAGTAACAGAAAAAAATGAGCCCATCTCCTTTCCAGCTTCCAAATTACACACAAGTGCATCTCAGAGGCTGAGTTTAATTCACATCTAGATTCTCAATCACAAGGAGTGGGGGGGATGGAGTATTTAACCTTTCAGTATACCTGATATCAGAGGGAACATGGAGAGGGGTGGAACATAAATTTCATGTGTCAATACATGGCATGTCTGAGCCCACATGCAGACTGTGGGACTCTAGGTAAGTGATCCCACCTCAAAAATGTTCAGTTTCCCAATGTGATATCATACAAAGATAATTGGTCTTATTTCCTGGTACTTAGAACTGAGCAACAGAAATACTTGGAATTTTCTGATTTATAAGGGTTGATAAATGTGTCTTTTATGATGATGAAGAAACTCTGACAGGCCTCTGGATAGATGCAAGGTAAGGGCAGGTCACCATAAAGACAAAACCTTGTTTAGAAGCTGGAGTTTTCCTGTACAGATGAGGGTACATAAAATGTATAGGAATTTTTGGCGGCCAATGTAAGAAGTGTTAAAATCTGTAGATAATTTTCATGAGTTCATTTGAGCCAAACTGATGAGAAATGCTACAAAGCCAAAACTCAATGGACTGAAAAAATGCTTCAGAGTGTAGGAGTTTTACTTCTTATGTTATACATTATACTCAAAACAGAAGGCGTAAAGGGTTACATGATATCCATTGGTGAAATATTAGACGGTGGGAGAAAGCAAAGTGGGGAAATCTCTGAGATTTGATAAAAAGTAAAATAAGTAGACACATACTAATTTCATATGGGTGGGTTCAAAATAGTTAACAGTTAACAATTAACGTGAGGACAATAATAATGATGGGTTCTGCAGTGCAGTAGGATGTCTGGAAATAAAGAAATTACACAAACATTCCATAGGTATGCTATTGTAGACTGGCTCCATTAAACTGAAGACTGGCCTTTGTTAGGGAATAGATTGGCCTAACACATGACTACCCACCATGGCTAGCTTTTGTTTAGAAAATGTTCATTTCAGACCATCCTATGTGGTTACTGTAGGTCTCTGAGTTTGTAAATCCCACCACAGGCCTACCTGAGCTTGTCAGGTTGAGTATATGGCCCGTTTATGTTAATACTTTCAAATTTTGGTCGTAAGTGAATCTAAAGGATGCATTAATGACCAAAATTTTGATTGGATAATGTGCTCCCACAGGGCTAAGAAGGCTCATTCCAAGAAAGCCTTAGTGTAAGCATTTGTCTTGCTGAACAACCAACCATTGGGGATGGGTCAAGACTGTAACATTGGATAGAAGTCAAGGCTGAATTTTTTCAAAAGTGAAAAGCAGGTTAATGGGAGGCAGGCAGTTTCCATGGGACTTCACTAAAAAAACCCCGACTCTGGATTATTTCTAACCTATAATCCAAGTTTTACTCTCTGTCTCATTTCTCTGTGTTTTGCATCTAGTATGACATTTACTCATAGTTTGAGGGCAAACTATACAACTCTTCAATTATTATAATCTGACCAGGAGCTGGGTACTCATTTTCTATGGCCCCTATATTTCCCGTGGGAAATGCTCAAGTGCTATTCATTATTAATCTGATTCCTGCTCGTTTTGCAATTGGAAGTTATAATCTTAAGGTATATGCAGAAACAAGACTCTAAGAACACAATGCTATAAATTACAATTACCATCTAAACTTTCCAATGTCAAGGAAGACAGTAAGGTTTAAATCAGTAAATTTCCTATGTCTCAGCAGCTGTTATAGGGGGCCTTGTTTGTAAAGCTTCTATTTTAATTAATATAGTTTCGTAATCCTTGCTAGGTGAAGTATAACCTCAATACCATAATCTGGTTCTAGCATTCATAAAAAAATACTTTCCTCAATATTTCTTTTCTACTAACTTTCTAGATATTCCCATGATCTTCTTGGTTTATCGCTTTTTAGTCATTTAAAAATAACCAACTTATGAAAACATGCTCAAAGTCGCTCATCATCCGAGATATGCCAATCAAAATGATAGTTGAAGTACCATCTCACACTGTCAGAATGACTATCATCAACAAATCAACAAATGACAAGTGCTGGCAAGGATGTGGAGAAAAAGGAACCCTCATGCACTGCTGGTGGGAATGCAAACTGGTGCAGCCACTGTGGAAAACAGTATGGAGTTCCTCAAAAAATTAAAAATGGAACTTCCATTTGACCCAGTAATTCCACTTCTTGGAATATATCTCAAGAAATCAGAAATGCCAATCACTAAGGATATGTGCACCCCTATATTCATAGCAGCACAATTTACAATAGTTAAGATCTGAAAACTGCCGAAGTGGCCATCAGCAGACGAGTGGATTAGAAATCTTGGGTACATCAAAACAATGGAATACTACCCTGCTGTAAAAAAGAAGGAATTCTTACCATTTGCAACAGCAGGGATGGAACTGGAGAACATTATGCTCCGTGAAATAAGCCAGTCAGAGAAAAATAAATATCACATGACCTCACTTATTTGCTGAATATGATGAACAACAAACTAATGAACAAAAGTAGAACCAGAGACATAGAAGCATCTAACAGACTGTCCAAAAGATGAGGGAAGACGGTGGATGAGAGGGTAAGAGATCAACCATAGGACATGTATGCATACATATGAACATAACCAATCGACACAGACAGTAGAGGTGGTGAGGGCATGTGCTGGTGGGTGGAAATGGCCTGGGAGAGATAAATGGGAGTAAAAGGAAACTCATGTAATATCTTAAACAATAAAAATACTAAATTTCTTTAAAAGCATAAAAGTGCTTTTAATTTTATAAAAATAACCACCTTGCGCAGCCAGTGTGGATGAGTGGTTGAGCACCAACCAATGAACCAGGAGGTCACAGTTCAATTCCCAGTCAGGGCACATGCCTAGTTTTTGGGCTCCATCCCCCACAGGGGACATGCAGAAGGCAGCCAATCTATGTATGATTCTCTCTCATCATTGATACTTCTCTCTCTACCTCCCTCTCCCTTCCTCTCTCTGAAATCAATAAAAATATTTATTTAAAAAACCTACTGATTAGGAAAAACTACTTACTTTTAAATTCTCTTAAAAACAAACACATTCCATTCCTTTCCTTTGCAATAGCATTCCTTCTAAATTTCAAAACGCTAGCAGAAAGGGAGCTAGGTCCTTAACAGATTTGCTTAAGGCTGGCCTGCAGTGCGTGGGTTCTTAACTTGGTGCAAGAAAGCTTTCACAACATGAGTTCAGGTGATTTCAAAAGTATGTTTTCAAATCTTGGAACAGTGAAACAGGAAAGGCTTAGGATAGAGACAGTAGGAGAGAGACTAGGCAGGGCTGTTTGGGCTCTCTAGAAACATGGGAATGAAGTGAGTCTAGGTGGGGCTGCTGTCAGCTCACAGGTAAAAGAGATTGGGGGACACATCAATGGGATTAATCCCAGGCAAGCTGCTGCTGCCCATTTCTCCACTGGTTGCAAGTTTCATGGGGACCTCATAGAGTTTAAAAGAAAGAAAATGCACTCAACTAGGAGATTTGGGGGGGGGGGGAGGGGCACAAGGAGGCCACACACTGGCTTCTTTGTCTTGAATGATTTTATTTACTTTCCAAAGGTGTGGATTTAGCAGTGGTCTCAGGGGAGATCTCAATAGAATTAGCATCAGCTTTCCCAGATATCCCATTTAAGGGTCATGTTCTCTAATAATGGGTCAGTGCCTGGGCAGGCAGCCTAAACCTCATTATCAGAAATATTACAGGGAAGGGAAGGCCTCCCTGGGAGCAGTTTTGCCCATTACTAGGCACCCAGGGCTCTCCACCCTGATGGCCTTCTGCATCTGGCTATAAATTGCTTGGCCAGGTTGTCCAGCTGTCTGTCTCAGTTGCTTAATTCCACTTGCCAAGGAATGTTCCTAGCTTCGTACTATCCTGTCTCAAAAAGAGAAAACATAAAAAAAGTATTATTAATAATACAGAAGTTATCATATACATCTTTAGTCGTTATTAAAAATCGGGCTATATATACAATGTTTGAGAAAAGTCCAAAGAACAAGTGTAATTATTATTATAACTAGTATTCACAGACAGGTAGAGATAATCAATTTGTTGTTATACAGGCCTTGTCAGTGTCTTGGATAGCTGTCGATCTCTGATGTCAGTGACTTCTCATTCTCCAAAGTCATTGTTCACTGTTGGTGAAAGCAAGTGTCAGAGACAGGCCAGATGTCCATTTGTGGTTTGGTTCCTGATAAGGTCCTTTCAAACAATGTTGGTGAGTCTTTCATTGATGTCTTTTCCAATTGACAAAATAAGTCATGGTCTTTGAAGTCTTCATGCGCTGAGAGCACTCCTGTAAATAAATGTCACTAATTTATCTGTCCCTATAAGCTGGTTAAGAAGTTTCTGATAATAATGCAGAATGTCTTTTTTCATAAGGTTGGTTCATATGTATCTTCATCTAGATCAGCGGTTCAAAACCTGTCTCCTTTTTCATAAGGTTGATTCATATATCTCTTCATCTAGGTACATGGGGTTACTGCTGATTTTTTAATGAAGAGAAAATCTATGTGTTTACCAAAAAAAGGATATTCCAGGTTGAGAAGAACCATATGGAGGGCTTTATGCCAAGGGATGTTAAAAGCTTCTGAAAAATATACCTAGTTAAGCTTTAAATATATCATTTGTATATTACACCAATCCAGAGAACTGGAGTTATAGGTACAATAAAAAGACTAGTAGAATAGGCCAAGTATGAGAAATGAATTGTATTTTTTGTACTGTGAAATGTGTCCCTCAGTCACTGTAGCTCATAGGGCATTCTCCCATAGGAGTTAATTTCCCCCAATCATAATTTACCTTTTTAACTGTTGCTCTCCTTCAAGTGAATGCTTTAACCAAGAGAGAATAACATACAAATCATAATTAACACATATACATATTCCTGAGATGGTGTCACTTGTGTAAAATTCAATTACCATCTTTAAAAGGGATCTACAGGAAGTAGGAAATGACCTTGGGGTTCATGGAATGATTTTCCAGGGTTATATTTAGACAGTAGGACATCTGCTACACACTTTGGAATCTATAGAAGGAAAAGGAGTGACATGAAATCTAGTGGTTAAAGATTGGAGAGGTAGCAGAAAAAACAGCAAGGCATAGAGAGAATCTCTGGGATTAGATAAAAAGTAAAAACAATCATCGCATACTTCTTTTATATTGGTTGGTATGAGATAGTTAGCAGGAAACAATTAGCATGATAACAATAATATGGAGGGGTCTTGTGCTCTCTGCTCTGGAGTTGTGAGGGGTTTGGAAAAAAGAAAATCACCGTGACATTCCAAAGGTATGTTATTGTAGATGCAAAAAGTCAATGAATAGGCTCAGTTAAGGTAAAGACTGACCTTTGCCAGGAAAGATACCAGCCTAGCACATGACTACCAACCATGACTCACTTTAAGTTAGAAGGTTTTATTTTCAGACCATCCTGTGGGGTTACTTCAGGTTTCTGAGTTTGTAAGGACCACACACAGTCCTTTCCTGAGCTTATGAGGTTGAGTGTGTGGCCCCTTTTTCATTTACACAGTACAACTCCTTAACCTCTTGGGAGGAGAGAGGAATTAGAGAGAATTACCAATGGCCAATTGCTTCATCAATTATGCTAACATAAGGATATTTCCAATAAAAACGCTAAACACGGGATTCAGAAAACTTTGTGTTGATGCTGAAGGCTGAGGGATCAGGGAAAAAATGGAAGTTTCACACCTCTCCCCATGCCTTCATCTGCCAGTATCTCTAATTTAGTATTCCTGAATTGTATACTTACAATAAACCAGTAACAGTAAATAAAGTCATTTACTGAGTACTTTGTGTTTTTTTTTTTTTTTTTTTTAGATAATTATAAAGCATGAGGGGTCATGGGAACCTCCAACCCAGGACTTAACTAGGCCAAAATGTGAGTTACCTGGGCACCCCATCTGTGATGGCGTCTGAAGTTATGTTACTGAGCCTTGAACCTATGGGGTCTGCACCCACTTCAGATAGTTAGTATCAGAACTGAAATGAATTGTAGGACACCCCATTGGAGAAGTGGTTGTTGATGGGAAAAAAACAGAAACAAATCCTTCAGCTCATATAAATCAACCCGGCAGGTTGATGCTAGAAGTGATTATAATATTGTCAGTGATCTGCATGTATTAGGTGCTCAGGGAGTTTGAGAAGACTTGACTTTCACTCCCCTCTCTCACTAAGCCCTCTCTCACCTTCAGAGTCTACCTTCACCACGTTTCCTCCTCTTTGTTCTCACAGAACAAGGCTTGAGGCAGTGGTTCTGATCCCAGGAGCAGTGGAGGTACAGGCCTGTAAGTCTATTCATATTGTTGTCCACCCTGAGGTGGGATCTGTTCTCCTAATGCCTTGACAGCCAGTAAACTGACACCAGGTTGCAGTGAAAGGAAAGAAAATATATATTACAAAGAAACCAATAAAGGGGAATGGGGCAGCTGATGCTCAAAAACCAGAACTCACAGTGGTTTATATTTAGGGTCATTCAAGGTGCAAAAGTCATGATGTGGGGTTCAGAGTCAAGGTTTTTAAGGATTGGTCAGTTATAAGTCCCCATAATGTGACTTATTTCTCCCTGGCATCATCCTGGCTGTGATCTTTGGTTATTGGGGGCCTAGAGGTCTTCCTTCATGCAGACAACCAAAATTTCTTCAACCCATTTTGGGGTTGAGTCAGTTATGTTACCTTAAGAGCAGAAAACATCTATCCATCTTGTACTTAGCAGACAACATCTTTCTCTCATCGCGAGCAAGATATCTCCTGCAACCTGTTTCACTGACTAGTTTCCAGGCTCCAGACCTCATCTGCATTCTTTCCTATCACACCTGCCAGGTTCTATTTTATATATATTCTTTTTTTTTTCTTTATTGGTTAAGGTATTACAAGTGTGTCTTCATCTCCCCCCAATTAACCCCCAACCTCTCCCCCCATACTCATGCTTTCATCCCCCTGTTGTCCATGTTCATTGGTTGGCTTATATGCACGCATACAAGTCTTTTAGTTGATCTCTTCCCCTTACCCCAACCCTCCCCTGCCGGAAGCCGGTCCATCCTTGCTGCTTGACACAGTCGCTGCAGGAAAGAAACATCTGCACAGCATATGTTTCAAGGGACCTGGCGTATATAGCATACTGTTCTTAATATGTTTGCTCCCCTTAGCGCTGTGTGTTTTAACCAAGGTCACCTCTCCGAGAAAGGTTGTTTCCCCAGGTAGGAACTTTTCCCTGAAGTCAGGGAGGGGATGCCTCTCCTAGAAAAGTTGTTTCCCCAGGTAGGAATTTTTCCCTGAAGTTAGGGAGGGGATGAAACTCCTTAACTAAGTGCCAGGCGGGTAGTTAATCACTACAAACAATTATGCTTAAGCTACATAATCTTTACTCCCTGGAATGGAGATAAGAAATGTCCTAACCTTTGTAATAGAAATTGACAGGATTAAAATCAACTGGGATAAATACGGATGTAACAAGACAATAAACAGCAGAACCTCTCTGGAGACCGAGACCAGAACTTGGCTGGAGATCCTGGCTAGGCTGCTGATCAACTGAACGCTGTCTCCGTGTCATTCCTTCTTCGCCGACTCCGTCTACGCCTTTGGGAACACCTGGACCCACTGGGGTTGGACCCCGGCACTCCCCCACTTTCCCTCAGGAGATTGATAGTCTGATCCCTGTTTCTCTGCCTTTGGATCTGTCCCTGTTCATCAGTCTGTGTTGTTCTCTATATTCCACAAATGAGTGAGATCATGTGGTATTTATCTTTCTCTGACTGGCTTATTTCACTTAGCATAGTGCTCTCCAGTTCCACCCATGCTGTTGCAAATGGTAAGAGTTCCTTCTTTTTTACTGCAGTGTAGTATTCCATTTTGTAGAAGTACCACTGTTTTTTTAATCCACTCATCTGCTGATGGACACTTAGGCTGTTTCCAAAACTTTGCCATGGTGGATTGTGCTGCTATGAACATAGGGGTGCATATCTCCTTTCTGATTGGTGTTTCTGGTTTCTTGGGATATATTCCTAGAAGTAGGATCATTGGATCAAATGGGAGCTCCATTTTTAGTTTTTTGAGGAAACTCCATATTGTTCTCCACAGTGTCTGCACCAGTCTGTATTCCCAACAGCAGTGCACGAGGGTTCCTTTTTCTCCACATCCTCTCCAACACTTGTTGTTTGTTGGTTTATTGATGATAGCCATTCTAACAGGTGTGAGATGATACCGCATTGTCGTTTTGGTTTGCATCTCTCGTATAATTAGTGACTTTGAGCATGTTCTCATATGTCTTTCGGCCTTCTGTATGTCCTCTTTCAAAAAGTATCTATCTAGGTCTGTTGCCCATTTTTTGATTGGATTGTTTATCTTCCTATTGTTAAGTTTCATGAATTCCCTGTAAATGTTGGAGATTAAACCCTTATCTTTGATATCATTCGCAAATATGTTCTCCCATGTGGTGGGCCTTCTTGTTGTTTCGTTGATGGTTTCCTTTGATGTGCAAAAGGTTTTTATTTTGACGTAGTCCCATTTGTTTATTTTCTCTTTAGTTTCATTTGCCCTAGGAGGAGTATCAGAGAAGAAATTCCTTCGGCATATGTTTGCGATTTCGCTATCTGTGGATTCCTCTAGTATTTTTATTGTTTCCCATCTTATGTTTAAGTCTTTTATCCATTTTGAGTTTATTTTTGTGTATGGTGTGAGTTGGTGGTCTAGTTTCATCTTTTTGCATGTATCTGTCCAATTTTCCCAACACCATTTATTGAAAAGACTGTCTTGACTCCATTTTATGCTCTTGCCTACTTTGTCGAATATTAATTGGGCATAGTGGTTTGGGTTGATTTCTGGGATCTCTATTCTATTCCATTGATCTATATTTCTGTTCTTGTGCCAGTAGCAAGCTGTTTTAAGAACAGTGGCTTTGTAATACAGCTTGATATCTGGTATTGAGATCCCACCTACTTTGTTTTTCTTTCTCAGTATTGCTGCAGCTATTTCAGGTCTTTTTTTATTCCATATGAAATTTTGGAAATATCTGTGAAATATGCCGTTGGTAATTTGATGGGGATTGCATTGAATCTATAGAATGCTTTGGGTAGTATGGACATTTTGATGATGTTGATTCTACCAATCCATGAACACTGTATGTCCTCCATCTGTTTATGTTTTCCTCTATCTCTTTTTTCAGTGTCCTGTAGTTTTTCAGATTTATGTCTTTTACCTCCTTAGTTAAGTTTATTCCTAGGTACCTTAATTTTCTTGGTGCAATGGTAAATGGGATTGCTTTTTTAGCCTCACTTTCTGTAAGTTCACTATTGGTGTAAAGAAATACCATAGATTTCTTGGCATTAATTTTGTATCCTGCTACATTGCCGAATTCATTTATTAAGTCTAATAATTTTTTGATGGAGTCTTTAGGGTTCTCTTTGTACAGTATCATGTCATCTGCAAATAAGGACAGTTTTACTTCTTCTTTTCAAATTTGGATGCCTTTTATTTCTTCTTCTTGTCTGATCACAATGGCTACTACTTCCAATACTATGTTGAACAGGAGTGGTGAGAGGGGGCATCCCTGTCTTGTTCCTGTTCTTAGGGGAAATGGTTTTAGTTTTTGCCCATTGATTATGATGTTGGCTGTGGGTTTGTCATATATGGCTTTTATTATGTTGAGGTATGATCCTTCTATTCCTACCTTGCTAAGAGTTTTTATCAAGAAAGGGTTTTGGATTTTGTCAAATGCTTTTTCTGCATCAATTCATACGACTATGTGGTTTTTATCTCCCAATTTGTTTATGTGATGTATTACGTTTATTGATTTGCAGATATTGTACCATCCTTGCATCCCTGGGATAAAACCTACTTTGTCGTGGTGTAAGATGTTTCTGATGTACTGCTGGATCCAATTTGCTAGGATTTTGATGAGGATTTTGGCATCTATGTTCGTGAGGGATATGGGCCTGCAATTCTTTTTCATTGTGTTGTCTCAATCTGGTTTTGGTTTTAGGGTGATGCTGCCTTCATAGAATGAGCATGGAAGTGTTCCTTCCTCCTGAATTTTTTGGAATAGTCTGAGGAGGATAGTTTTTAGTTCTTTCTTGAATGTTTGTTAAAACTCCCCGGTGAAGCCATCTGGCCCCAGGCGTTTGTTTGCTGGAAGCTTTTGATGACTGCTTCAATTTCTTCCATAGTTATTGGCCTATTGAGATTTTTGGATTCTTCCTGATTAAGTTTTGGAAGGTTGTATTTTTCTAGGAATATGTTCATTTCCTCCAAGTTGTCTAGTGTGTTGGAGTAGAGCTGTCCATAGTATTTTTTAACAATCATTTGTATTTCTGTGGGGTCTGTTGTTATTTCTCCTCTTTCATTTCTGATTTTGTTTATTTGGGTCCTCTCTCTTTGTTTCTTGGTGAGCCTGGCTAGAGGTTCATCAATCTTGTTTATCCTTTTAAAGAACCAGCTCTTGGTTTTGTTGATCTTTTGTATTGTTTTTTTGGTCTCTATGTCGTTTATCTCTGCTCTATCTTTATTATTTCATTCCTTCTGCTCACTCTGGGCTTTTCTTGTGGCTCTCTTTCTAGCACTTTGAGTTGTAGGGTTAGGTGATTTATTCTCATTGTTTCTTGTTTTTTGCAGTAGGCTTGTAGAGCTATGAACTTCCCTCTCAAGACTGCTTTTGCTGTGTCCCATAGGTTTTGGATTGTTGTGTTTTAATTGTCGTTTGTTGCCATGATGTTTTTTATTTCTTCTTTGATCTCTCTGGCAACCCAGTCATTGTTTAATACCATGCTATTTAGTCTCCATGTGTTTGATATTTTTGGATTGTTTTTATTGTAGTTGATTTCCTGTTTTATGCCATTGTGATCTGAGAAGATGCTTGATATGATTTCAATCTTCTTTAATTTAAAAAGACTTTGCCTGTGAACCAATATATGGTCTATCTTTGAATATGACCCATGTGCACTTGAGAAGAATATATATTCTGTGGCTTTGGGGTGAAATGTTCTGAAGATGTCAATTAATTCCATCTGATCTAGTGAGTCATTTAGGATTGATGTTTCTTTGCTGATTTTTTGTTTAGAGGATTTGTCCAAAAGTGATAGTGGGGTATTAAAGTCCCCTACTATTTTAGTATTGCTGTCAATCTCTCCCTTGATCTCCTCCAGAAGTTTTCTTATGTATTTGGGTGCTCCTATATTGGGTGCGTATATGTTTACCAGAGTTATTTCTTCGTGTTGGATTGCTCCCTTTAGTATTATGAAGTGGCCTTCCTTATCTCTTTTTATGACCTTCACTTTCAGATCTAATTTGTCAGATATAAGTATTGCTACCCCAGCTTTTTTTTTCATTTCCATTCGCCTGAAAAACCTTTGTCGATACCTTTACCATCAGTCAGTGTGCATCTTTTTTTTGAGGTGGGTTTCCTGTAGACAGCAGATATATGGGTCATGGTTTGTTATCCACTCAGTTACCCTATGTCTTTTGATTGGGACATTTAATCCATTTACATTTAAAGTTATTATTGAAAGATCCGTTTTTGTCACCATTTTTATTCTTTCCTCCTTGTCGCCATTTTTATTCCTTACTCCTGTGTTCCTTCTTTGTTTCCTATTTTTTCTTTTTACAGCAGATCCTTTAGCATTTCTTGCATTGCTGGTTTGGTGGTAATAAACTCCTGTAGTCCTTTTTTGTTTCTGAAGCTCTTGATTTCATCCTCAATTGATAGCCTTGCTGGGTACAGTATTCTTGGATTCAGACCCTTCCTTTGCATGACGTTGTATATTTCATCCCATTCATTTCTTGCCTGATGTGTTTCTGTTGAGAAATCAGTCGCTAGTCTCGTCTGATGGGGGATCCTTTGTAGGTAACTTTCTGTCTCTCTCTGGCTGCTTTTAAGATTCTTGCTTTGTCGTTGGTGTTTGCCTATTTAATTATAATGTGTCTTGGTGTCACTCTTTTGGGGTTCATTCTGTTTGGGACTCTGTGAGCTTCTTGGATTTATGTGAGTTTTTTCTTCCCTATATCAGGGAAGTTTTCTGTCATTATTTTTTCAAACAGGTTTTCTTTTTTTTATTGCTTAAAGTATTACAAAGAGTATTACATATGTCTCCTTTTTTTTCCCCACCCTTGACAATCCCCTGGCCTCCCCTACCCCCCAATGTCTTATGTCCATTGGTTATGCTTATATGCATGCATACAAGTCCTTCGGTTGATCTCTTACCCACCCCACTTCTGCCCTCCAACCCTCCCCAGCCTTCCTGCTGTAGTTTGACAGTCTGTTTGAGGCAGCTCTGCCTCTATATCTATTTTTGTTCATAAGTTTATAATGGTCTTTATTATCCAGAAATTAGTGAGATCATGTGGTATTCTTCCTTCATTGACTGGCTTATTTCACTTAGCATAATGCTCTCCAGTTCCATCCATGCTGTTGCAAATGGTAAGAGTTCCTTCTTTTTTACAGAAGCATAGTATTCCATCATGTAGATGTACCACAGTTTTCTAATCCATTCATCTACAGATGGGCACTTAGTCTGTTTCCAGATCTTAGCTATGGTGAATTGTGCTGCTATGAACATAGGGGTGCATATATCCTTTCGGATTGGTGTTTCTGGTTTCCTGGGATATATTCCTAGAAGTGGGATCACAGGGACAAATGGGAGTTCCATTTGTAGTTTTTTGAGAAAACTCCATACTATCTTCCATAGTGGCTGCTCCAGTCTGCATTCCCACCAGCAGTGCACAAGTGTTCCTTTTTCTCCACATCCTCTCCAGCACTTGTCGTTTGTTGATTTGTTGATGATAGCCAGTCTGACAGGTGTGAGATGGTACCTCATTGTTGTTTTGATTTGCATCTCTCCGATGATTAGTGACTTTGAGCATGTTTTCATATGACTCTTGGCTTTCTGAATGTCCTCTTTTGAAAGGTGTCTATTTAGATCTTTTGCCCATTTTTGGATTGGATTGTTTATCTTCCTTTTGTTAAGTTGTATGAGTTGCCTATAAATGTTGGAGATTAGGCCCTTATCAGATATGACATTGACAATATGTTTTCCCACGCAGTGGGTTTTCTTGTTGTTTTGTTGATGGTTTCTTTTGCTGTGCAGAAGGTTTTCATTTTGATGTAGTCCCATTTGTTTATTTTCTCATTAGTTTCCAATGCCCTAGGAGCTGTATTGGTGAAGAAATTGCTTCGGCATATGTCTGAGATTTTGTTTCCTTTGGATTCTTCTAGTATTTGTATGGTTTCCCGTCGTATATTTAAGTCCTTCATCCATTTTGAGTTTATTTTTGTGTATGGTGTAAGTTGGTGGTCTAGTTTCATTTTGTTGCATGTATCTTTCCAATTTTCCTAACACCATTTATTGAAGAGACTATCTTGACTCCATTGTATGTTCTTGCCTCCTTTTTCAAATATTAATTGAGCATATTGGTTGGGGCTGATTTCTGGGCTCTCTATTCTATTCCATTGATCTATATGTCTGTTCTTGTGCCAGTACCAGGCAGTTTTGAGAACAGTGGCTTTGTAATACAGCTTGATATCTGGTATTGAGATCCCACCTACTTTGTTCTTTCTCAGGATCGCTGCAGCTATTCGGTGTCGTTTTTAATTCCAGATGAATTTTTGGAGAGTACGTTCTAGGTCTGTGAAATATGCAATTGGTATTTTAATGGGAACTGCGTTGAATTTATAGATTGCTTCAGGCACTATGGACATTTTAATGATGTTGATTTTACCAATCCAAGAACATGGTATTTTCTTCCATCTCTTTATGTCTTCCTCTATCTCTTTTTTCAACGTCCTGTAGTTTTCTGAGAAGAGTCTTTTACCTCTTTAGTTAAGTTTATTCCTAGGTAGCTTAATTTTTTTGGTGTGATGGTAAATGGGATTGCTTTTTTAGTCTCTCTTTCTGCACATTCACTATTGCTGTATAGAAATGCCATAGATTTCTTGGCGTTAATTTTGTATCCTGCTACATTGCTGAATTCTTTTATTAAGTCTAATAGTTTATTGATGGAGTCTTAAGGGTTTTTTAAGTATAATATCATATCAACTGCAAATGAGGACAGTTTTACTTCTTCTTTTTCAATTTGAATGCCTTTTATTTCTTCTTCTTTTATAATTGCAATGGCTAATACTTCTAGTACTATGTCAAACATGAGTGGTGAGAGTGGGCATCCCTGTCTTGTTCCTGTTCTTAGGGCAAATGGTGTTAGTTTTTGTCCATTGAGTATGATGTTGGCTGTGGGTTTGTCATATATGGCTTTTATTATTTTGATGTATGATCCTTCTATTCCCACCTTGCTGAGAGTTTTTATCAAAAATGGGTGTTGAATTTTGTCAAATGCTTTTTCTGGATCAATTGATATGACTATGTGTTTTTTTTCTTTCAATTTGTTTATGTGATGTATCACGTTTATTAATTTGCGGATATTGTACCATCCTTGCATCCCTGGGATAAATCCTACTTAGTCGTGCTGTATGATCTTTCTGATGTACTGCTGGATACGATGTGCTAAGATTTTGTTGAGCATTTTGGCATCTATGTTCATGGGGGTTATTGGCCTGTAATTCTCTTTCATTGTGTTGTCTTTACCTGGTTTTGCTATTAGGGTGATGCTGGCTTCATAGAATGAGCTTGGAAGTGTTCCTTCCTCTTGCATTTTTTGTAGTAGTCTGAGGAGGATAGGTTTTAGTTGTTCCTTGAATGTTTGGTAAAACTCCCCTGTGAAGCCTTTTGGTCCTGGGCTTTTGTTTGCTGGAAGCTTTTTGATGACTGCTTCAAATTCTTCCATAGTTATTGGCCTAGTGAGATTTTTAGATTCTTCCTGATTAAGTTTTGGAATGTTGTATTTTTCTAGGAATTAGTCCATTTCCTCCAGGTTGTCTAGTTTGTTGGAGTAGAGTTCTTCATAGTATTTTTTAACAATCATTTGTATTTCTGTGGGATCTGTTGTTATTTCGCCTCTATCATTTCTGACTTTGTTGATTTGGGTCCTTTCTCTTCTCTTCTTGGTGAGCCTGGCTAGAGTTTTGTCAATCTTGTTTATCCTTTCAAAGAACCAGCTCTTTGTTTCACTGATTTTCGGTATTGTTTTTTTGGTCTCTATGTCATTTATTTCTGCTCTAATCTTTATTATCTCCTTCCTTCTGCTCAGTCTGGGGTTTTCTTGTTGCTCTCTTTCTAGTTCTTTGAGATGTAGATTTAGATGATTTACTACCATTTTTTCTTGTTTGTTGAGATAGGCCTGTAGAGCTATAAACTTCCCTCTCAGGACTGCTTTGATTGTGTCCCAAACGTTTTGGATTGTTGTGTTTTCATTGTCATTAGTTTCCAGGATGTTTTTAATTTCTTCTTTGATCTCATTGGTAACCCAATCAATATTTAATAACGTGTTATTCAGCCTCCCAGTGTTTGAGTATTTTAAGTTGTTTTTATTGTAGTTTGTTTCTAATATTATGGCCTTGTGGTCTGAGAAGATGATTTCAATCTTCCTGAATTTGGGAAGACTTTGTTTTGACCCAATATGTGGTCTATTTTTGAAGATGTCCCATGAGTACTTGAGAAGAACGTATATTTTGTGGCTTTGGGGTGAAGTGTTCTGAAGATGTCAATTAAGTCCATCTGATCTAGTGAGTCATTTAGGATTGCTGTTTCTTTGCTGAGTTTTTGTCTAGCGGATTTATCCAGTGATGTCAGTGGTGTATTAAAGTCCCCTACTATGATTGTATTGTTGTCGATCTCTCCCCTGATATCTTCCAGGAGTTTTCTGATCTATGTGGGTGCTCCTGCATTGGGTGCATATATGTTTATCAGGGTTATATCCTCTTGTTGTATTGATCCCTTTAGTATTATGAGGTGGCCTTCCTTATCTCTTGTTATGGCCTTCACTTTGAGGTCTATTTTGTCTGATATAAGTATTGCTACCCCAGTTTTTTTTTTTTTTCATTTCCATTTGCCTGAAAGATATTTTTCCATCCCTTCACTTTCAATCTGTGTGAGTCCCTTCTAATGAGGTAGGTCTCTTGTAGACAGCAAATATATGGGTCATGTTTTTTTATCCATTCAGCCACTCGATGTCTTTTGATTGGACCATTTAGTCCATTTACGTCTAAAGTTATTATTGAAAGGTACTTGTTTGTAGTCATTTCTATTTTTTTTTTGTGGCTGTTTTCTTTCTGGGCTTTTTAGTTCTTCTTTTTACACCAGTCCCTTTAGCCTTTCTTGCATTGTTGGCTTGGTGGTGATAAACTCCCTTAGCCTTTTTTTTGTCTGTGAAGCTTCTTATTTCCCCTTCAATTTTGAATGATAGCCTTGCTGGATAGAGTATTCTTGGATTCAGTCCTTTTCTTTGCATCACTTTGTAAATTTCTGTCCATTCTTTTCTGGCCTGATGTGTTTCTGTTGAGAAATCATTTGATAATCTGATGGGTGATCCTTTGTAGGTAACTCTCTGTTTCTCTCTTGCAGCCTTTAAGATTCTGTTTTTGTCTTGTACATTTGCTATCGTTATTATGACGTGTCTTGTTGTGAGTCTTTTGGGGTTCATCTTGCCTGGGACTCTCTGTACTTGTGTAACTTTTTTCTTCCCCATATCTGGGAAGTTTTCTGACATTATTTCTTCAAATAGATTTTCTAATCCTTGCTGCTCTTCTTGTCCTTCTTGCAGCCCTATTATGTGTATGTTACTCTGTTTCATGTTGTCCCGAAGCTCCCTTAGGCTCTCCTCCCGCTTTTTAATTCTTTTCTCCAGTTACTGTTCAGATTGAGCTTGTTTCTCTGCCTTATCTTCTAATTCACTAATTCGGGCCTCTGCTTCTTCTAGTCTGCTGTTGAAACTTTCCTTGGTGTTTTTGATTATAGCTATATCACTTTTCATTTCTTCCTGATTCTTGCATAGGTTGTTGATTTTTCTCATTCATCCAGTGAATGAATTGTACAGCCATTATCCTGAATTCTTTTTCTGTCATGTTGCATGCTTCCACTTCATTAATGTCCTTTCTTGGTGACTCCTCATTGTCTTTCCTCTGGGTGTTGTTTCGTCTCTTCATTCTGATTATCTCCTGATGGTTCAAACATCGAGTTGCATGGGCCTGGGCCATGTGCAGTGGGAGCCTCCCACCACTCTAGTGTCACTGAAGAGCTCTGACACTAAGATGTGTGGTTGTTGTGGGTTGGTGGGAACCAGGCTCGCTCAGAGTCAGTGTTGTCAGCGCTCAATGTGGCCTCGTACACGCCCTTAGAATCATGGACCCTGCCTGCACCGTGCTGAAACAGAGACCTCCCTGAAGCGTGTTGAAAACCAAAGCCCCCTAGCATGCGCCAGGAGTCAGAGTTCCCCAGAATCCAGTATCAGAGTCTCTGTTGCTTCGCGCGACCTTGCCTTGAGAATCAGGGTCCCTGTGTGCCCTTGCACCAGGAATTGGAGTCACTGGCTCTTAGTATGAATGCACAGGAAATCAGGATCTCAGGTGCAGGTGAAAAGAAACACACTGCTGCTTGGTGCTGCCTCCTTCCCAGAGAACCGGGGTCCCTAGGCCTGTGATACGCAGGACAAATTCCCGGTGTTCCTGCAATTGCTCCCAGCCCAGGGTTCCAAAGCAGGCAGTGCGTGTAGGCTCAGTTCCTGGGGTTCGCGAGTTTGCTCCCAGCCCAGGGCTCAGAAGCCGGCAGTGCACATAGGCTCAGTTCCTGGTGTTCCCACGTTTGCTCCGAGCCCAGGACTCCTGAACCCGGCCCTATGCAGGATCAGTTCCAAGGTGCTCGCGCACTTCCAGGCTAAAATTTCTGCAGCGCTGAGGCCCTGGCAAGGGGTGGGTCTATCAGTTAGTTACTCTGGCACTTCCCGCAAGCCTGTGGGAAGGGGGGATGGGCTCTGTTACTCATGGATCTGCCGTGGGGATTTCTGAACTTTTGGTGTCCGCAGGTCTGTAGCTGTGGTCACAGGTCTCTGTCCTCAGTGGCTGCAGGGTCCTGGTATGTGTCTGAGATCAGAGTGGGTGGTGCTGAGGCCAGGATCCTAGTCTCAAGCAGCTCTGTTTCCCAAGATGGCGTGGTCGCCTTGCCTGTGCTGGTTGCCCAGGAGTGTCCGTGGAGGAAGCGGGACTCCGCCACCTAAGACTGCACAGTTTAGCAGCCCCTTGGAAGACCTGCAGAATCTAACTGTCCCTAGCTCATGAACACACACCACACGTGTCCACACACTCATCTGTTACTTCCTTGCACTCTCACACTCTCTCCCTCCCTACCTTCCTGCTGGTCGCCATTTTGGAAGCCTCAAACAGGTTTTCTATCCCTTGCTCAGCTTCCTCTCCCTCTGGAAACCCTATTATGTGGATGTTGTTTCATTTCATGTTGTCCCAAAGTTCTCTTAGGCCAGGGGTGGGCAAACTTTGACTCAAGGGCCACAATGTGTTCTTAAACTGCACCAGAGGGCTGGAACAAAAGCATGGATGAAGTGTTTATGTGAACTAATATAAATTCAAAGTAAACATCATTACATAAAAGGGTACGGTCTTTTTTTTTTTTTTTTTTTTTTTTTTTTTTTTAATTAAATCTTTATTGTTCAGATTATTACATTTGTTCCTCTTTTTTCCCCCCATAACTCCCCTCCTCCCAGTTCCCGCCCCACCATCCGCCCTCACTCCCCACCCACTGTCCTCATCCATAGGTGCACGATTTTTGTCCAGTCTCTTCCCGCATCTCCCACACCCCTTTCCCCCCCAAGAATAGTCAGTCCATTCCCTTTCTATGTCCCTGATTCTATTATAATCACCAGTTCATTATTCATTTCAAATGGGCCGGATCTGGCCCGCAGGCTGTAGTTTGCCCACGGCTGTCTTAGGCTCTCCTCCTGATTTTTAATTTTTTTTTCTAGAAGCTGCTCTGCTTGGGTATTTTTTCCTACCTTGTCTTCTAGCTCACTGATGCAGTCCTCTGTTCTTCTATTCTACTGTTGATGCTTTCTATTGAGTTCTTTACAGCAGTGATGTCATTTTTTCATTTCTTCTTGGTTCTTACACATATTGTTGAATTTGTCTTCCATTCTTTTTATCCACCTTATGACCATTTCTCTGAATTCTTTCTCTGACAGGTTGCTTGCCTCCATTGCCTCCATTTCATTTACTTCCTTTTCTAGTGATGCCTGTTTTTCTTTCATATGCGGGCTGTTTCTTTGTCTTCCCATGATCTCTCTTCTCCAGGTGTTTGGTTATGTAGTTCAGTCTGTGCTGCATTAATTTAATGGCACAAAATACAATACCACAAGGCACAATGCACAAGGCACTGAACACAAATGTTTTCATGATACTAATAACCCCGAATAAAGGTTATCACCAGTGCAAAGAGAATTAGGGGATAAGGAAGAAAGAAGAGAAAAAAGAAAGAGAAAAAGAAAGAAAAGAAAAGATGAATGCAAAAATGAAATTTGGAAAAGGGAATAAAAAGTAAGAGAGAAAAGAACGGGAAGGAAATAGAAGAGGGGAAGAAACTATTTATAGGGGGAGAAAATTCCAATAGAACAGCCACTAAACCCAAAAATTCTAGCAACAGATCCCTGGAGATGAATGCAATTTATAAACAACAACTAATATCAAGCGAGGTGAGGGAAGACAGAAGCAAAAAAATAACTGGAAAAAAAAAAAAAAACAGAAAAAGAAAAAAAAAGAAAAAGAAAAACAATCTCATAAACAAGCATAAAGAAAACCCTAGTATACTCAACAACCAAGAAAACAACAACAAAATGAAAGAGAGAAAGAAAAATTTGGATAGTGAAGATAGATAAGAGAAAGGCGTATATGGATTTAGAGCAGGGGATTGGAAATTAGATATATAAATACGGTGAAATTTTAACAGGGGGTAAAAAGAAGAAATAGAGAAAATCTAAAGCAGGACTATGCGTAAGAGAAACACGACAACAAAAGGGGAAAAGTGAGGGAAAGAGTTTGGCCTAAAGGTAAAGTTGAGGTAGAGAAAAATGATGCTAAAGAAAAGATAAAAATAGATTGTAGAACACTAATCCCAAAATAAAATAAAGAGAAAATAAAATGACACTTTTAAAAAAGGTAAAATGGTAGTAGTAATAATACTGGTTAAAAATAAAAATGTAGTAATTAAAAAGGTAAAATCAGCTGATGAAAAAAGATAAAAAAAAAATTTAGTTTCTTAATTAAAAAGTGAAAATAAAAGAAAAAAAGAAAATAAATAAAAATGTGCAGTACTGAAGGTCCTTCACTTCTTCTACTCTTCTGTCTGGCATGCCTTAGTCCTGTCAGATATTCAGGAGAGTGTTGAAATTCCCTGCGATACACTGTTCGTCCGTGTTGTAAACCACAGTCCTGATTTTAAAGCAGGCCGTATTTGTGTCCCAGACTGCCTTTATTTGTGTTTACAGAAGAGATAGTTTGTGGTTCAGTCCTGGGTGGCAGTGTTTCTGTATTGACCTCCGAGGCTATAAGTCCTCTCTAGCCATTAGTAGGTTTGATTTCCCTATGGCACTTAGTAGTGGTTTGGGAACGTCAACTGCCTAGAGCAGGTTCTGTGATCATCATTCCCTGCTCTGTTTCCCAGGTTCCGCAAAAACAACTTTTTGCTGTAGTCTCTGTGAGTGACCCCAATTGGGCAATCCTATGTATTGGGTTTAATAATCAAATGCAAAGATTTAAGGGGAAGAGAGGAAAAAAAACAAAGAGCCTGAGAAGGTGCGCGAATTAGCAACCCTCCACCGTCCAGCTCTGTGAGCAGTCTCTTCTGCACGTCCTCTCTCCCCTGGCACTAAGCAGCTGGTACACTGGCAAAAACCAAGGCTGCCTTTTTGCATCCATTCCAGCTATGGGCTTATTTTTAGAGTTCCCTTCTGACAGCAGTCCTTCAGGAGCCCTTTCACACTTGGGGATCACACTGGCCCCTATGGCCTGCGGATTTTGTGGGACGCAAACTACCCCTGAGCACATTCCTCTCTCCAAACTGAATTGCAAACCGCACCTTTATCTAGGTGAAATCTGACCTTTCCGTGAGGAGGAGGAGTAGGAGGGCTCCTCTAAGTCCACGTATTCATGCTGCTTGAGATCCGTTGTTTCTGGGATAGTAGCTAATCCCTGGATGCCTTTGTTGCAGGATTTCTGGATGTATACACTTCTGATAATAGCCACTCAAGATGGCGCCGTTTCCTTGGCTTAGCTGGCATTCCAGGAGAGATTTCAGCAGCAGTGGAGGCAGCAATCTCCAACAGGCCCCTTTCTCCAGGAGTCCTCTGCCTTGCCTGGCTGCAAACTGTCTCCCAGCTAAATCTACTCTTCTATTTATTCTTTAACTAGAAATCATAACATCCAGTTATGGGAACAAATGTAATCTTCCTCTCATCTTTTAAATTCTTCTATATGGGCTAAAAACAAATTAACAGGAAGATTAACAGGAGACAATGTACAAAGTCTGATATATGAACAAATATTCTGGAGCTATAAGAATAGATACCAAAGGAAGTATTGGGTAGTGGAGGCTTATGCCATTCTGAAGCTAAGGGGGAAAGAGGGCTGTGGTTTGAGGCTTCAAAAGGCACAAACACTGGCATAGAGATGCCAAAGGAAATGGGAATGTTTCTCCTGGAGCTAGTCCTCCATATATACACATTGTAGGCAGTTTAGTGGGTAGGTCCAAGGCTTATTTCTTAAAGCTTTTCTTTTCCCAATGAGGATATCAAAATCAGTACCCTAAAAGGCACATCTAGGGTAAACATTCGGCTTCCCTTCACAGCAGAGCCACGACGTAGTAAGGTTTAAACGTCAAAATAAAAGCTCAATCCTAGTTACCTAGTCATTGAACTAACTCATTACCAAAACTAAACAAAACATAAAAATATTGAAACATTGCTCTTTCAGTCTAAATGTGCCCACTTTCAACTTCTCATTAGAAAAGAAACAACTGAAAGATATATTGGAATCTACTATAAAAAATTTCTTCATTTCTGGAGAGCAACTTGACACACTCACATCATCCACAGCTGTTCAGGAATAAGTAGGAGTCCTGAGACCCTGACTCATGTCTCAGATTAGTGTTTACGCCATCACTACTCACTGCTTAAGCTGTTCCTTTGTTGTGTTTGTACATGTCCCTAATTTTGAATAGTATGTGAACTTCTTGCCTGACTGAAGGACTCCAGTCACGTCTCTATTGAGGAATTGGGGGCAGGAGTTTGCCGCGAGTGTCCAGCTAGGCTTCAATATCACCCATGCACTTTCATGTTTAACTTAATTTAGTTCCAAAATGCGTACAGCATGAATGCTGGAGAAAGGTCCTGATGTGACTTACAAAAACAAAGGGATTCATAAGGGCCCCTGCAGTCATGGTAACTTTATGGCATCTCTGTATTTTTTCAGTCACTAAGAGCTATTATGGATGAGTGTGCAGGATAGGATCTGATTGCTCATTTTTCGATTCTTAGAATATGTAATTTACTCCTACTATATACCTACCCATCACTATCCAGGGTCCTAGAGGCACAAGAGTGGATGAGAGAGACAAATTGGATTATTGCTGATGTCCAACTATTTATTTACAACTACAATCTAAAAGGCACTTCAAGATGTCCTAAGTTCCTTGATCCCCGCCAAACTTCTGACCTCAGTGTGCTCCTCCAGAATTTTCCTGAATCTCTTTCACTGTCTCTCACACCCCACATCCAATCTTTCAGCAAATCCTCTTAATTCCATGCTTTCAACAAATACAGAAACTGACCCCTTCCTCCCACACTTGTCTGAACACCCTCACCTGTCACCTGGATGACTGCACTTGCCTCCTCACTGGGCTCCTTGCCCTCCACCCAGCAGGCACAAAGGTGCTGAGGAAAGTAGGCTAAGGTAAACATCCTGATTCCTTTCTTGAGCAAGTTTTTCTGTCTGAATCTATGGCAGGAATGTGGGGTGTGGGGTGAGGAGGGGTCAAAAGTTCTTTCTGAGTTTTGTTTCTTAAAAGCTTGAAATCAGTATCCCAAAATAGGAACTTCAGAGAAGCAAAATTTTGGATGCCTTCATTAAACACAGATCACTCACACCCACTGTGGCTCTGAGCCAACCAGAGGCTCCTCAGGTCACTCAGAGGGAAACCAGACTTCTGGCTCTGACCACTTCTGTATGTAGAGCTTGGGAAGTATGTCTCAGCGCTGTGGCTGTGGCAATGTTGTGAGCTCACTCCACCACGACATGCTTCCTCGGCACACCAGGAAGTAGCAACGCCTGCCTGAACGAACTCCTAGAGCCACGTGCACATTACCCCAGCCTTTCAGCCATTGGTCGCCTGTAGCAACGTGTCTCCCTCTGATTGGTCGCCTCATGCTATATATACCGCTGTAGTTCCACAATAAAATGAATCTGCATCACTGAACCTGGTCTCCGTTGTCTTGCATGCAGACACCCTAGCACGTTGAGGATCCGTTGTCCTCACCCCCGAGGGACCCCCTGCTTCATCTGGTGCCCAATGTGGGGCCCCCGGAATGGCTGGACGGGTGAGCGACCCTCTACAGTAAAATGGGAAACCTACCCCCTTCGGTGAGAGCACCACAAGCGTGCGGGCTTCACGCCTACTGCAGAGCAAGCAAGTTAAGGTTTCTGAAAAGGAACTCCAAACTCTATTACAGTCCAATCCGTGGTTAATCGAGGCCCCCATTTGGGACCCCTCCACTTGGGAGAAGGTCTTGAAAAGGATTAGATCCGCTGAGGTCAATGAGAAAAAATCATTACCCCCTTCTATGACACTGGCCATCTTAGCTACCCTGGCTTGCCTGTCCGGCACTCCGCCTGAACCGCCACTCCCAGTACCCACAGCCTTATCATCCACAGTGAAGGATGAGCCTCCCCCTAAGTTTCCCTTTCCACCTTACAATCCCCCGGTCACTACCACCACTCCCTCGGCACCTGAGGGTCCCCCAGAGGCTTACCCTTGGGAAGTATCTACCACCAACAGAGCTCAGAAGGAAGCGGAACAAAACGAAACTAAAACGGGGGAAGCCGCTACCTCGGCCAAAACAGCACAGGGCAGGAAGCCAAGCGCAGGTCCCCCACAGCAGACTGCTCCGGCCCTCCTTGTTGGGGACAAGAACAATAATCCCTGGAAAGGGCTATACCAATCCCAATGCTGGCAGAGGGACATGGCACGGTTCTCTTTGGGCTTAGACACTCAGGCTTTCCCCGTCAAAACTAATCCTACCGCCCCACAACCTCAGGCGTGGATACCGCCTAACCAAGAGGAGCCACTAGCCATTAGAAAGGCAGTACAGGAGGATGGGTTATCAGCCCCGTACACCCAACAGCTACTTGAAAATTTTAGTATAAATCTTAACTGCCCTCATAATTGGAAATGCCTCTCACGCACATTACTAGCCCCAGGGGACATGATTCAGTGGAAGGCTTTGTTTTATGAACCGTGCAAGCAACAGGCAGAACACAATCGAGCCGCGGTAACAGGAAAAGCCCATAATCCGCACGATGAGGCAGATGCACTACAGAGAGAAGGAGTTTTGTCTTCCCGTGCTTAACAGGCCCAGGGGCACGCTAGATATTTCGATCAAGTCCGCCTCTGTGCTATGCGTGTTTTCACACAAATAAATCCGAGGGGTAAGCCTACGCAACTGTCCAAGCTTATACAGGGTTCCAATGAAGGGTTTTCAAAATTTTTACATAGAGTCAGGGAAGCTGTGGACCATAAGGTTACTCATGCCCAGGCAGCAGGAGCCCTTACCAAGGAGCTCATCTGGGAGCGGGGTAATACTGAGTGCTGCCAGACAATCGCTCCGGTGAAAGCAGGCAGTATAGGTGACTGGGTGCTTACCTGTCGAGATGTAGCCAGTAAGTTGGCTGCCACCCTTGCGACAGCGCCGGCCGTTCATATCAATCTAGGAGGACAATCGGTAGGACAGAAAGGAGCATGCTATGAGTGTAAAGGGATCGGCCATTTTGTGAAGGACTGCCCTAACAGGAAGAGAAAACAGGGAGGGGAAGGGAAAAAAAAAAAAACCCTCCGTTTTCCCCCGCTATAGAAAGGGACTACACTGGCCCAGGGACTGCCGATCCAATAAGAATAAAGATGGCAATCCACTGGCCCCTTTAAACAAGAAGAGGGGCAGCTCTCAGCCCCGCCAGTAAGAGAGCAGCTGACCCAAGAGGTATATTGGACGCTACCTCTTACACAGAGCAAGGCGTTCCTTACCTTAAGGGTCAAAGGATAGAGAATAGAAGGGCTAGCAGATACTGGGGCAGACATGTTGGTTATTCAAGAGGAGAAGCGGAGTTCCAAATGGCCGACCACTTCTGGTCCACTAGTTCAGGGAGTCAGCGGCTACAAGAGGGCTGCCCAAGCTGCCAGGGGACTCTCCTGTGCGGACTCAGATGGGAATACCGCCCACTCTTCATGACTGACATCCCCCACGCTTTGTGGGTCCGAGACATCCTTGAGGCAGTCAATGCAATCATATGCACCGCACCGCCCCCCAATCCTAGGGGCCACTGTTCACCCACCGGCGCCACAGCCGATAAAGTTATCATGGGACACCACCGACCCCATATGGGTAGAACAGTGGCCTTTACCGCAAGAGAAATTACTTGCCCTTAAGCAATTAGTGCAGGAACAATTAGATGCTGGATATGTTGAACCCTCTCTCAGCCCTCACAATACACCAGTCTCTGTCATACAAAAGAAGGATAAAGTAAAATGGAGATTTCTACAGGACCTCAGAGCTGTAAATAGACACATGAAAAAACTAGGCTCTCTACAGCCAGGACTGCCTCACCCCTCGGCTATCGCAAGGGGAGCACATATAAAAATCATAGATATTAAAGACTGCTTTGTCTCTATCCCGTTGCATCCAGAGGACAGGCCCTACTTTGCCTTTTCAGTGCCCTCTACCAACCGTCAACTACCAGCAGATAGATACCAATGGAAGGTACTCCCCCAGGGCATGAAGAACAGCCCTACCATATGCCAGGCTTACGTTGGAGTGACAACCAAACCTCTAGCCAAACAATGCTTTATCACTCATTACATGGATGATATCCTTATTGCCCATAGGGACCCTATATGGCTAGAGGCATGCTACCAAACACTTAGTAGCAACCTACGAGCTCTTAACCTCTATATAGCTCCCGAAAAGTTCCAGACCATTCCTCCATACTCCTTTTTAGGATATAAAACACATGAACAAATAGTACCCATAGCTCCTCAGCTTGCAATTCCTGATACCATCTCCCTACATACGCTACAGGAACTATGTGGCCAGATTAATTGGGTTAGGAACAGCTTGTCAATCTCCACTGGGGCCCTAGGCCCCCTCTTCCAATTCCTTGAAGGAGACACAGACCCCTTAGTACCCGCTCTCTAACCCTCAAGGCCAAAGAGGTCTTAAAAGCTGTCAACCAGGCTCTAAGGGAGCTAGAGCTACACAGAATAGACTTGACCCAGCCAATCCAAGCAATAGTGCTGGCCACTGCCGGGAGCCGGTCCATCCTTGCTGTTTCAAGGGACCTGGCATATATGGCATACTGTTCTTAATATGTTTTCTCACCTTCTTGGCACTATGTGTTTTAACTAAGGTCTCTGAGAAAGGTTGTTTCCCCAGGTAGGGATTTTCCCCTGAAGTTAGGGAGGGAATAAAACCTCTTAACTAAGTGCCAGGCGGGTAATTAATCACTTTAACTACGAACAATCATGCTTAAGCTACATAATCTTTACTCCCTGGAATGGAGATAAGAAACGCCCTAACCTTTGTAATAGAGATTGATAGGATTGAATCAACTGGTATAAATACAGATGTAACAAGAGAGAGAGACAGACAGAAATTGGCACAGAACCTACACAGAACGTTCTCTAGAGACAGAAGAACTTCGCTGGAAAGAACATGGCAAAAGATCCTGGACTGAACCTGACTACAGAAATTGGCAAGAGAACCTGACTAGAACCTGGTGACTGAACCTGGCTGTAGAACCTGGACAGAACCTGGCTGGAGAACCTAGCGAGGGAACATGGCTACAGAGCCTGGCTGGAGAACCTGGAGAACCTAGCAAGAGAACATGGACACAGAACCAGGCTGGAGATCCTAAGCAGAACCTCTCTGGAGATTGAGACCAGAAATTGGCTGGAGATCCTGGCTAGGCTGCTGATCAACTGAACGCTGTCTCCGTGTCATTCCCTCTTCGCCGACTCCGTCCACACCTTTGGGGACCCCTGGACCCGCTGGGGTTGGACCCCGGCAGGCCACCATTGGGACTCCTACAGGAGTACTATTTCAGGAGGGTCCCCTTTATTGGGTACATTTGGCCTACAGCCAGTTTGCTAAAGTAACGCCCCCAACAGCGGCCTATGCCCTCATAGGACAGAAGCTCAGGCAGGTTTCGCTTACCCTATATGGAAAAGAAACTGACACTCTCATACTTCCTTATACACAGGAACAAATCTCTCATCTATTAACCACAGATCTAGAAACACAGTTACTTCTCCTAAACTACCCAGGGCAGGTAGATAATCACCTACCCAATCATAGGCTCCTCTAAACCCTCCAAAAGGTGCCGTTAGAGACACTAGGTCTGTTACGCCCCTCTAGTAAACCTATCCCTGGGGCACCCTGCACCTTCACTGATGCGGGGAAGCATTACTGTGCAGCAATAATAAAGTCCCCTAAAACTTCCACCAACCCCACTTATCTTAGATATACTTATCAAGGCTCAGCACAAGTAGGAGAACTCAGAGCTATAATATACGCCCTTCTCTACTGTCAAAATAGTCCAGTCAATTTATTCTCAGATAGTGTGGCAAAAAATATAGGGTATTCCACCTTAAGAGTTAAAGATACCCCGCTAGATCAGAGCCTCCAACTCCTAAAGGACATCCTAGAGAACCGTAAACAGCCCTGGTATATCCAACACTTACGGTCTCATACTGGCCTACCAGGCCCACTTTCCCTAGGCAATGCAGAAGCAGACAAGCTAGTTCTTACCCTACAACCCATAGAAGAGGCCAGACTCCTACACACCAAATTTCATATGTCAGCCTCCTCTCTCCATAAGCTCTTCCCCCATCTGCCCCTCGCTCAGTGCAAGTACCTCATATGTGCTTGCCGATCCTGCGGCCCTCTACTACCCCTCAGGCCTTTACAATCCAGAGGGGCCAATCCCAAGGACTACAGCCCAATGCCATATGGCAAGCGGATGTCACACATGTCCCAGCATTTGGCAAATTGAACTATGTCCACACAGTCATAGATACTTTCTCAGGAGCCACGTTCGCCCAGGCCCAAATGGGGGGAAAAGCCAAACATAGCATTGTCACCTTCAAGGCTGCCTTTCTCATCCTTGGATTCCCGTGGGAGGTAAAAACTGACAATGGACCATGCTACACCAGCACTCTATTTCAAGAATTCTTAAAATCACATGACATCAAGCATACCATGGGCATCCCCTATAATCCCCAGGGACAGGCAATTATTGAAAGACTACACAGGGAACTCAAGGCCCAACTGATTAAAGAAAAAGGGGGAGTGATAGGGAGAAATCCTCATACACTGCTAACCCAAGCCTTAACTACCCTCAATTATTTTCATTTTGATGAACATGGATTAACCCCTATGTATAAACACTGGGGAGGACTCCGGGACATACCAACACCTCTTCCTTTGGTCTGGTGGAGAGACCTACTCACCGGAGCCTGGAAAGGAGAGAGGGTTTGCTTCTATTTTTCCAGAAGGTGGCAAAAGTCCCGCGTGGATCCCTGCTCGCGACGTCAAACCCTACTCCACCATCGATGAGCCGTAGATCGCCACCATCGCCCCCCTCAACCCCCCCGTGGAGGAAATGGAGGACCTGACCATAGAAGAGAACCAGCCCCGACGGCGGAGATGACCTAGACACGGATGAGCCCATCCCATCACCTGGGGTGACATCAAGGCTCTATAGGACCAAGCCACAGGCATGGCGCCAGAGGGGAACCCATCAGCAGGAACGTTATTCTTATTAATGTGTGCTATCATCACAGCTAATAGCACGGGGGCGCACAGATAAGAACTGTGGACTGTGATACCTCACCCTGGCATTCTCATGCCAGTTGGTGTAGACAGTACCCAGTTTCCAGTGGCACGTGTCTCTGCTACTCCTTTTACCCATATATAAGGCCACCCTTTAATCTCCTTCTGAGTAGTGAAAACTCCTTTGCTTTGGCACTAATTAGAAAGGAAGGGGGAGATGTACGTAGAGCTCAGGAAGTATGTCTCAGCGCTGCGGCTGATGCAATGGTGTGAGCACACTCCACCATGACATGCTTCCTCGGCACACCAGGAAGTAGCAACACCTGCCTGAACGAACTCCTAGAGCCACGTGCACAGTACCCCAGTCTTTCAGCCATTGGTCGCCTGTAGCAACGTGTCTCCCTCTGATTGGACACCTCATGCTATATATACCCCTGTAGCTCCACAATCAAATGGATCTGCATCATTGAACATGGTCTCTGGAGTCATGCATGCAGATGCCCTAGCATGTTGGGGCTCCGTCGTCCTCACCCCCGAGGGACCCCCTGCTTCACAGTCTCTCCAGTAGTCAGAGCCCAGAGCAAATTTCTCAGACTGGGGCTGCTAACAATAGGAGCACCCCTTCACTGGGAAGGTGCAGTCTAAGTCTCCCAGGCAGACAGTCTCCCCCTGGCTCCCCGTGTCTGATGCTACATGGGCTCTTTTTTCTATCTCTGCTTCTCTGGGTTTGGGATCCCTGCATGGGGTTGAAACCCCACACTGCCAGCAGGGAGGAGCTTTGCAGCTGTGATATCTCTCTGGCCTCAGCCACCGCACCTGCTCAACGGGGGCTATCCCTTCCCCAACACTACTCCTCTTACCACTCTCGACATGGCTTCTTCATTGATCCTTAGATATAATATTTCCAATCAGCTACACCTCACTTGATTTTCCAAGTTCATTGCACAGTATTTACCTCTAAATCTGGTCCCTGGCTGGGATAAAGGCATGCAGCTTCTAGCTACTTCCCATATTGCCTCCCTAGAATTCCCTTTTTTAAAGGCTGAACAATAAATATTCCATTGCCTATATATACCACATTTTGCCTCTCCATTCACTACCCATGGACACTAGGGTTGCATTCATATTTCAGCTATTGTGAGTAAATTGGTATGAACATGTGTATACAAAAATCATCTATTTGAGACCCTGTTGTCATTTTTTTGAGTATGTACCCAGAAGTGGAATTGCTTGGTTATATGGTAATTACATATTTAACTTTTTGAGGAACCTCAACACTGTTTTCCAAAGCGGCTGTAGCATTTTACAGTCCTACCAACAGTGCACAATCTTTCCGACCTCTCCACATTGTTGTCAACACTTGTTATTTTATGGTTTTCGATAATAGCCATCCTAGTGGGTGTGAGATGGAATCTCATTGTATTTTTTAAGTCCCTTTTTAAATTTAAGCATAATTAACTTACAATATTCTATTAGGTTCAGGTGTAGAACATAGTGACTTGATATTTATATACATTATGAGGTGATCAGCATGATTGTTCTTGTAACCCTCTGTCACCATACAAAGTTATTGAAATATTCCTGACTACATGCTCTGTGCTGTTTGGTATAGTGACTCGTTTATTTTATAACTGGAGGTTTTCACCCTTTAATCCCCTTCACTTATTTTTGCCATTCTCCCATACACATCTCTCTAGAAACCACCAGTTTGTTTTCTGCAGCTATGAGCCTGTTTTTGTTTTGTTTTGATTATTCATTTGTCCTGCTTTTTATTTATTTTCATTTGTTAAATATTTTTATTGATTTTTACATATATTTTATTTTTTATTGTTTTATTGCTTTAAGTATTACAAAGGGTATTACATATGTTTCCTTTTTTCCCCCCACCCTTGACAATCAATCCCCTGGCCTCCCCTATCCCCCAGTGTCTTATGTCCATTGGTTATGCTTATATGCATGTATACAAGTCCTTCAGTTGATCCCTTACCCCTTATCCCCCAGCCCTCCCCGACCTTCCTGCTGCAGTTTGACAATCTGTTTGAGGCAGCTCTGCCTCTGTATCTATTATTGTTCAAAAGTTTATAATGGTCTTTATTATCCATGAATGAGTGAGATCATGTGGTATTTTTCCTTCATTGACTGGCTTATTTCACTTAGCATAATGCTCTCCAGTTCCATCCATGCTGATACAAATGGTAAGAGTTCCTTATTTTTTACAGCAGCATACTATTCCATTGTATAGATGTACCACAGTTTTTTAATCCACTCATCTGCTGATGGGCACTTAGGCTGTTTCCAAATCATAGCTATGGTAAATTATGCTGCTATGAACATAGGGATGCATATATCCTTTCTGATTGGTGTTTCTGGTTTCTTGGGATAAAGTCCTAGCAGTGGGATCAATAGGTCAAATGGGAATTCCATTTTTAACTTTTTGAGGAAACTCCATACTGTCTTCCATAGTGGCTGCACCAGTCTGCATTCACACCAGCAGTGCACCAGTGCTCCTTTTTCTCCGCATCCTCTCCAGCACTTGTCGTTTGTTGATTTGTTGATGGTAGCCATTCTGACAGGTGTGATTTCTTGTTTTGATTTGCATTTCTCAGATGATTAGTTACTTTGAGCATGTTTTCATATGTCTCTTGGCTTTCTAATTGTCCTCTTTTGAAAAGTGTCTATTTAGGTCCTTTTCCCATTTTTGATTGGGTTGTTTATCTTCCTTTTGTTAAGTTGTATGAGTTCCCTATAAATGTTGGAGATTAAACCCTTGTCAGTGATAACATTGGCAAATATGTTCTCCCATGCAGTGGGCTTTCTTGTTGTTTTCTTGATAGTTTCTTTTGCTTTGCAGAAGCTTTTTATTTTGATGTAGTCCCATTTGTTTATTTTCTCTTTAGTTTCCAATGCCCTAGGAGATGTATCGGTGAAGAAATGGCTCCAGCATATGTCTGAGATTTTGTTGCCTTTGGATTCCTCTAGTATTTTTATGGTTTCCCGTCGTACATTTAAGTCCTTTATCCATTTTGAATTTATTTTTGTGTATGGTGTAAGTTGGTGGTCTAGTTTCATTTTTTTGCATGTATCGGTCCAAATTTCCCAGTACCATTTATTGAAGAGACTGTCTTGACTCCATTGTATGTTCTTGCCTCCTTTGTCAAATGTTAATTGAGCATATTGGTTCGGGTAAATTTCTGGGGATTACATTGATCTATATGTCTGTTCTTGTGCCAGTACCAGGCAGTTTTGAGAACAGTGGCTTTGTAATACAGCTTGATATTTGATATTGAGATCCCACCTACTTTGTTCTTCTTTCTCAGTATTGCTGCAGCTATTCGGGGTCTTTTTTTATTCCAGATGAATTTTTGGAGAGGTCGTTCTAGGTCTGTGAAATATGTCATTGGTATTTTAATGGGGAGTGCATTGAATTTATAGATTGCTTTGGGTAGTATGGACATTTTAATGATGTTGATTCTACCAATCCATGAACATGGTATGTTCTTCCATCTGTTTATGTCTTCCTCTACCTCTTTTTTCAACATCCTGTAGTTTTCTGAGTAGAAGTCTTTTACCTGTTTAGTGATTTTTATTCCTAGGTATCTTAATGTTTTTGTTGCAATGGCAAATGAGATTGTTAATTAGTTACTCTTTTTCTGAGTTCACTGTTGGTGTATAAAATGCCACACATTCCTGAGTGTTAATTTTGTATCCTGCTACATTGCCAAATTCATTTATTAAATCTAGTAGTTTTTTTTATGGAATCTTTAGGGTTTTCTATGTACAATATCATGCCATCTGATAATAATGACAGTTTTACTTCTTCTTTTCCAATTTGGATACCTTTTATTTCTTCTTCTTGCCTGATCGCTATGCCTAGCACTTCCAATATTATGTAGAACAGGAGTGGTGAATGTAGGCATCCCTGTCTTATTCCTGGAAAATATTTTTTGTATTTGTCAATTGAGTATGATATTGGTTATTGGTTTTGTTATGGGTTGACTCAGCGAGATAGACCACCAACTCAGAATTTAAATTTAAGAACCCTTATTAAGCTGGCCAGCTGTCTGCAGTCCCAGCACCCCGCCAAAGCAAAGGCGGAACTGCAGCCCTGATTGCAAGAGTTACAGCATATTTATTTGCGAAAACTACAAAGTTACAAAGCCTTCTTTACACAATTTGTTCCCGACACAGTATAGCATTATCACCTTCCTATCTATGTTTTCCGGGAACAGAGAGCACAGTATATTGAGGAGAGACCATGAGACCATATCTCAAGGCCTGACCTGATGTCAGTACCTTCCTATCTGTCTGTTCCAGGAACAGACAGTACAGTGCGCTCCGATATGCAGCCCAGTACATTCCCTACTGGTCTTAGTGGGAATCAAATCTTTGATTCAGCGTCCTCCTCTAAGATTCTGGAGTATTGGGTGTATAAAACCATTAACTTTACAGCCTGTATTTGATTTTGTATGAAATTGAGGAGGCATCTGGCAATGCAGGGGCCAAATATGAGCCCTAGGAGGAGCAGAACGACTGGTCCTGTCAAGGAGGAGAGCAGGGTAGTTAGCCAGGGGGACCAGTAAAATAAATTCTCATACCAATTGCCTTCAGCCCTTCTAGCCTCTTCTCGATCAGCCAGCCGTTTTCGCAGCTGGCTAAGGCTTTCCCTGATCACCCCCGAGTGATTGGTGTAGAAACAGCAAGACTCTCCTAGAGCCAGACAGAGGCCTCCCTGCTTCAGGAAAAGCAGATCTAGGCCTCTTCTGTTTTGTAATACTACCTCTGCAAGTGAACCAAGGGAGTCCTCCAGGTGGCTAACAGATTTTTCGAGAGAGCTTAAATCTTGATCTATCTGCCTACTTAACTCTTTATAATTCTGGTGGCCGGTTGCTAGGGCGGCTGTTCTGAGGGCCGTGGACCCTGCTAGTCCTATTCCCATAAGGAGGGGGACTAGGATGGGGGAACTTTTAATCCTTCTGGATTCGAGGTTTAAATGTTCTCGGCCCCCTTCTCCCGAATAGTAATATACCTGTGGGAGGATATGAGTTAGAATTCATAGTCCAGGGTCCATCGGATTCTGGAGGACTGGAGAGAAGATGCAAGGAGTTACACCAGTTGTACATGCCCACCAAGTCCCCTTCGGAGCTACTAAGTAGGTGGGGGTCTCTCCTGTATAATTCTTTGGAAGTATGATAGAAGTATGAATTACATAGATCTGTATAGGTGGAACTGCTAAGGGGGTAGTTCATAGGGTACACACAAGTACCGGGGTTTAAGATGTCCCCAAGAGTAAGTCCTTGGTGTTTGTGTCCCCACATACACAGTCTGTTTGGCAGACTTTCTGCCGAAAGGTTCCTGATGGCAGAAGCGTCCTTCCCGAGCTGGGACCCTGCCCCTATCCCAACATAATAAGGGGGTTCAGGGTTGAGGCACAGCCAGCAATCAGCGGTCAGGTTTGGGGAGGTGCAATTTAGGAAAGAAAACATTAAGTCCAAGGTTCCCAGCAGCTTCCGGTTTGGTTTTCCTGCGCCTGTATCCAAAAGCTGTTGTAGGTTTCCAAGGGCTGTCAAGGTCGTGGCTGCAGGTGGAGTAGGGCTGGGGCTCCCAGAGCTTTGTGACCCAGGGGAACCAGGAGGTTTAGCTGGGGCTGGGTGCTGTGGCTGGCTCGGCCTCTCTGGCTTGTCTAGGGGACGCAAGGGGCCAATCGGGTTGAACCACCGGGGAAGAGTCCGGCGTTGAATGGTGAAGAGCTGGCCAGGGTCTTGGCCGCTTAAATAGCGTCTTAGTCCCCACGTCTTTCCCCCTTCCCATTGGTCAGTCCACCAGGCGAGAGGCATGAGGAGGACGGGGTTACAATTTCTGATCGTGCAGTGCTTCTTCGGGGCCCCAGGTCGAACCTCTCTGTTCAGACGGAGGAGCTTGTCGGTGGGAGGTTTTTTCCATGGGGCTAGGGTCTCACAACCACAAGAGGCACAGGAGAAGTCACCATCTCCTCCACAGTTACTACCCCCTTCCTGGGGGCAGACATAATGTCGAGTGTGCCACAATTTTTGCTCTAGGGCTAGGTCTCCGCACCCATAACCCCTGGCTTTGGTGACCCGGGCATGGCCCCCCGAGCCATACTCAGTCAATGCAGTTTTGCTATGGGAATTTCCCCAGTTTTCTCCAAACAGTTTACAGAGATCTGTCGGGATGACAGGAGCCCCGATTCCAACAACAGAGCCTATAACAGTCCCATCAATAGTACGTGTGACCTCCCAAGAGTAATTTCTGGCCGAATGGGGATTTCCCAGTCCCAGCTGCAGGCATATGAGGAGAGTTAGGAAGAACACCGAGTGAGTCTGGCCTTCAATGGGCCTCCAGTCTTCTGGACACGCCATTCCTCGACTCTGTCATTCGTTTTCTTAACCTGCGTACGATGGATCCAGTGCCTCTTTCCTGTGACTTTGATGGCGGTTGGAGTGCTCAGCACCACCTGGTAGGGTCCATCCCATCTAGGTTCCAGGTTGCCAGGGTCATGACGCTTCACCCAAACGAGATCTCCTGGAGAGAAGGCAGGCTGTGTTGGACTGGATCTCAGCATGTCCTCCTCCCGTACGGCTCTCACCACCCGTCATGCCGACAAGGCGCTGCTCTGCAAAGCCTGTAAGGACTTAACAAATTTCGGGTAGACAGTCGGGCAAGCTCTTCCTCCCTTAGGCGGGGAAAAAGAGGTGGTGGCCTGCCAAACATAATTTCAAAAGGGGTGAGTCCCTTTATGTATGGAGTGCACCTAGCTCTGAGGAGAGCAAAAGGAAGGAGACTTACCCAGTTTTCGCCAGTCTCTAATTTTAACTTAGTTAATGTTTCCTTTAAGGTCCCATTCATCCTCTCTACCTGTCCAGAACTCTGTGGCCTATAGACACAATGCAATTTCCAGGTAACCCTCAGGGCCTTAACTATGGATTGTGTAACTTTGGCGATGAACACTGGGCCATTATCGGACCCCATGTGTAGTGGCAGGCCAAACCAGGGGACAATTTCAGTGAGGAGTTTTCTAACTACTACCTGTGCTGTCTCTGCCTTGGTTGGGTATGCCTCAGGCCAGCCAGAGAAGGTATCAATGAAAACCGGCAATTATTTATACCCTCCATGTCCTCCTGGTATCTCGGTGAAGTCCACTTCCCAGTGTTCTTCAGGGTTCTGTCCTCAGAATCGCTGCCCCGGCGCGGCCACAACAGGGGGCCCTTGGTTTACCCGGCCACACACTTGGCACCTCCTAGCCACATCTTGGGATATTTTCTGGAGCCCTGGGATGCAAAATTCTCTTCCCAGTAGTTCTGATAGCTTTGTTACCCCCAGGTGGGTGCTCTGGTGGGTCTGGGAAGCGATGGTCCGCCCCAGGGCTTCTGGCACTATAGGCCTTCCATCTGGCAGGATGAGCCATCTAGCCTCTCCTTCCTGGGCCCCTAGTTTCACAGCTAGCCTCTGCTCCCCCATCACATAAGTAGGCTTCTCTGGGAGCCTTCGTGCTGGCAGGGCTACAAGAACTTCTAGGGGCCCTACTGGTCTTTTAGCCACGTCCTTGGCAGTTTGGTCTGCAAGTCGATTTCCCTGTGCTTCGGGACTATCACCCTTCTAGTGCCCTCAACAATGAATTACTGCCACTTCTTTTGGCCCCCATATGGCTGCCAGGAGGTTAAGTATCTCAGAAGCATTTTTAATGTCCTTTCCTCCTGAGGTCAGGAGGCCTCTTTCCTGATATAGGGCCCCATGCACATGTACAGTGGTGAAAGCATACCGACTGTCTGTGAAAATGTTCACTCTTTTTCCTTTTCCCCAATGGAGGGCCTGAGTGAGTGCTATAAGTTCTGCCTTTTGGGCTGAGGTGCCTCGTGCTAAGGCCTGTGCCCAGAGAACCTCCTTTTGTGTCACCACTGCCGCCCCCGCATACCGGGTACCTTCCTTTACGAAGCTGCTCCCGTCCATGTAGAGGGCTCATCTGGATTCTGCAGGGGCTGGTCCACAAGGTCCTCTCAGAGGGAAGTGAGGGCAGTCAATGTCTCCTCGCAGTCATGAAAAGGAGGCTCTGCCTCCTCGTCAGGGAGGAGTGTGGCCGGGTTCAAGGCAGCTGTTTTCAGGAAGCTGACTCGTGGTGGGTCTAGCAGTAACACCTGGTACTGGGTAATGAGGGCATTGGATATCCATCTCTCTGGGGGGCTCCTTAATAAGGTCTCAACTGCATGCGGAGCAACTACTTGGAGATTTTGGCCAAAGGTTAGCTTTGAGGCTTCCTTTACCAGGAGGGCGGTGGCTGCAGTGGCTCTCAAGCAGTTGGGCCATCCCGAGGCCACCGGGTCAAGTCTCTTAGAGAGATAAGCTACGGGGCGTTTCCATGGTCCTAGGGGTTGTGTGAGGACCCCTTTCGCCACCCCTTTGTTTTCTGCTACATATAGCTGAAAGGGTTTGGTTAGGTCTGGCAGGGCGAGTGCCGGGGCGCTTACGAGGGCTTCTTTCAGTCTCTTATAAGCCTCTTCTTCCTTTTCTGTCCAGACCAGAGTGGCCTCCTTTCCCCCCGTTGCAGTGTATAGTGGTCTTGCAATTTCTGAAAAACCTAGTATCCATAGCCTGCAATAACCCACTGCCCCGAGGAACTCCCGGACCTGCCTTTTGGTGGTAGGCCTGGGGGTTGACAAGATGGCCTTTATTCTGCTGCTGGATAAAGTTCGCCTACCCCCTTCTATGTTGTAACCCAAATATGTCACTCGGGTAGTGCATAGCTGAGCTTTCTTGGTTGAGACCCGATACCCAAATGATCTAGGGTGGTCAGCAACTTTCGAGTGGCCTGTCTACAGTCCTGTTCCTCCTCCGTGGCCAGTAGGAGGTCGTCTACATATTGGAGCAGAGTCACCCGTGGATGGTCCTGACAGATCTCCCGGAGGTCTTGGTTTAGGGCCTCATCAAACAGAGTGGGTGAGTTCTTAAACCCTTGTGGCAACCTAGTCCAAGTTAACTGTCCAGACTCTCCCTCTGTCGGGTCCACCCACTCGAAGACGAAAACAGGTTGACTCTACTTTGCCAGCGGAAGGGAGAAAAAGGCATCCTTTAGGTCTAAAACAGTATAGAACCAGTGTTCTGGCTTGAGGAGGCTGAGAAGAGTGTAAGGGTTCGGAACCGTGGGATTGATAGTCTCAACCCTCTTGTTTACTTCCTTTAAGTCCTGCACTGGCCTGAAATCCTCAATCCCTGGGTCTTGTAACTTGACCTCTGGCCTTGGCCCCTCAAAGGAGATTGTGGCCCATAATTTACTCAGCAAGTCCCGGCCTAGCAGAGGGTAAGGGGACTCTGGCATTACTAGGAATGAGTGAGTCACTGAGCCGTTTCCTAGGTTGCTGATCTGACCTTCAGTTTATGGGTAGGATTTTACTTTTCAGTTGCCCCTTTGATGGGGATTTTGGTCTTAGAGACTGGACCCACTGGCTATTGCAGGACAGAGAAAGTGGCTCCCGTGTCCACAAGGAAGTCCACCTTCTGGCCCCCCACTGTCAGAGTTCTCCTGGGCTCTCGGGGACCAGCTGAGCCCTGATGACCCTAATCCACCTCCTCCACCAACACGGGAGTCGGTTACCCCCACACGTTTAGGGCACTCCCTTTTCCAATGTCCTTCCTTTTTGCAAAATGCACACTGATTTTTTCCAAGCCCGGGTTGGACTCCTTTTCTCCCACAAGGCTTTCCTTTGTCCTCCTTGTCTCTCCAGCCCCTTGGGCCTTTTTCCTCATTTAGGGCCAGGAAGACCTTGGCCATCCGGGTGTTTAAACCTGCCGTCCGGTCCTCCCGATTGTTAAAAACCTTCTGGGCTGCCTCAAACAACTCAGAGATTGATTTCCCCTCAAAGCCTTCTAACTTCTGCATTTTTTTTTCTAATATCTGGGGCCAACTGGGTAACAAATGCAACAATGACAGCCCTCCGATTTTCTAGGGCATCAGGGTCAAAAGGAGTATACACCCGATAGGCCTCGCACAGCCTCTCAAGGAAAGCTTCCGGGCTCTCATTAGGCCCCTGGACTGTCTCTGTCACCTTAGAGAGGTTTGTGGGTCTCCGAGCAGCAGCTCGGATGCCCCCCAATAGAGTCTGGCAATACTGATCGAGAGCCTCCTTTCCCCTCTCACTATTGGGATTCCAGTCAGGTCGCCTGGAGGGAAACACAGCCTCTAATCTATCTTGGTCAGAGGTAGGCTGCCCAACCGGACCCAGTAAAAATCTCCTCCCTTCGGCCTTGACTCTCTCTCTCTCCTCCGAAGTGAAAAGAGTTTGCATCAACTGTTGGCAATCATCCCAGGTAGGTTGATGGGTAAAAAACACAGACTCTAAAAGAGAGATTAACCCCTGTGCGTTCTGGAAGAAAGAAGGATTCTGGTTCTTCCAACTGTACAGGTCACTGGTAGAAAAGAGGACATAGACCAGGAAAGGTTGCCCGTCTTGACCCAAATCTAAAGGGCCTGCCTGCCGTAGTGGCAGCATAGGAACTGCAGGACTGGCGGATGCCGCTGGGTCCTGCAGGTTGTTCCCCTCTCCCTCTCTCTCTCCATATGCTGTTCCTTGCCTAGTGTGAGGAGGGGATAACAAAGCCGGGTCCTGGACTGGTGTTTTCGGAGAAAAGGAAACCAGCTGTGGAGGAGGCAGAGGTTCCGGGCCGGTGGGTGGGGGAGCATACGGGGGAGGCCTGAGCTTGGGGAGTGCCTCCTCACTTGGATCCTGGAGAACAGGGGGAGTCTTGTCCTTCTGGGCCGAAGCCAAGAGGACTGTCTGTCTCTGTTCCAATTTTCCCCTTGGGAGGCAAGCCCTCATCCACCAGGGTTTCTTGGACAATATGTCAACCCAAACCTGAATATAAAGAATTTGATTAGGATGCCCTGGGTGGTCGTATATGACATATTAGACCCAGTAGGCAGTGGTCAGATCAAAATACCCTGCATCCGGCCACCCCTCCTGGAAAGAGGGCCACTCCCGTTCACAGAAAGCAGAATAAATCAGAGTAGCTTTCGCTTCACACAGACTCTCATACTTACATTCATACACCAGACAGTCCGAGTTTTTGACTTCTACCAAATGTTTACTCAGAGTTTCAGCAATCCAACCAATACCTGACTAATTGCCTAAGGGAGCTCTATGGCTTCCCAGGAGGTGATCAAGCTCCCCTTCCACTCACTCGGAGTGGGCCTGACTGATAGGGGGTCGACGAAGATGACTGACTCTATCCCTTTTTGACAAAGACGAAGAACAGAGACAAAACAAACCAGCCAAATGCAACCTAAGGTTGCCCGGAACCTGCAGCTCGCTCCTTGAAGTCCTGAAAATTTTTCAAAAAACATTGCAGCAGGGTGTACACAGAAGCAGACAACTTTTTGACAATAAACACCAAGACAAACAAATACCAGACAGACAAACCCAGTGCAGCCTACAGCCGCACAAACCAGGACCCCGGCCACCGTCGTGGCCGGGGGTCAGGACCAGGAGTACCGCTGCGTCCAGCCTTCCATAAAAGTCCTTCCATGGGACGTCCCAATTCCAGTTTAACGACCGGTCCTTACCTCTCTCAAGAGTCCAGGTGGCTCGGTTTCAGAATTGAAAGTTTTGGGTGGAGTGGAGGCCTCCTTGGTAGTCGTTCTCCACCGGTGTGGGGTATCTCGCTGAGTGCCCGGCGACAAGTGGGGAAGAGCCTCCTGCCTTGAATAGGGGGTCCCTCTCCTCCTTGCCGGCTATCTCATTTGAGCCTCCAAATGTTATGAGTTGACTCAGCGAAATAGACCACCGACTCAGAATTTAAATTTAGGAACCTTTATTAAGATGGCCAGCTGTCTGCAGTCCCAGCACCCCGCCAAAGCAAAGGCGGAACTGCAGCCCTGACTGCAAGAGTTACTGCATATTTATTTGCAAAAACTACAAAGTTACAAAGCCTTGTTTACGCAATTTGTTCCCGACACAGTATAGCATTATCACCTTCCTATCTATGTTTTCCGGGAACAGAGAGCACAGTATATTGAGGAGGGACCATGAGACCGTATCTCAAGGCCTGACCTGATGTCAGTACTTTCCTATCTGTCTGTTCCAGGAACAGACAGTACAGTGCGCCCCGATATGCAGCCCAGTACAGTTTGTCATATAAGGTTTTTATTATGTTGAGGTATGATCTCTCTATTCCCACTTTGCTGAGAGTTTTTATCAAAAAACGGTGTTGGATTTTGTCAAGTGCTTTTTATGCATCAATTGATATGATCATGTTGTTTTTGTCTTTCAATTTGTTTATGTGACGTCTCACATTTATTGATTTGCGGATGTTGTACCAGCCTTGCATCCCGGAATAAATTCCACTTGGTCATGGTGTATGATCTTTATAATGTATTGCTGGATGCAATTTGCTAAAATTTTGTTGAGGATTTTAGCATCTATGTTCATTGGGGATATTGGCCCATAATTCTTTTTCTTTGTAGTGTCTTTATCTGGTTTTGGGATTAGGGTAATGCTGGTTTCATAGAAAGAGCTTGGAATTGTTCCTTCCTCTTGAATTTTTTGGAATATTCTGAGGAGGATATGTTTTAGTTCTCCTTTGAATGTTTGGTAAACTCCCCTGTGAAGCTGTCTGGACCAGGCCTTTTGTTTGCTGAAAGTTTTTTTTATTACTGCTTCAATTTCATTGGTAGTTATCGGCCTATTTGGGGGTTTTTATTCTTCCTGATTGAGTTGTGGAAGATTGTATTTTTCTAGGAATATGTCCATTTCACCTAGTGCATTTCTCTACTTTCCCTATTTTGTTAGAATAGAGTTGTTAATAGTATTTTGTCATAATCCATTGTATTTCTGTGGTGTTGGTTGTTACTTCATCACTTTCATTTCTGATTGTTTATTTAAGTCCTCTCTCTCTGCTTCCTGCTGAGCCTGGCTAGAGGTTCATCAATCTTGTTTATCTTTTCAAAGAACCAGCTCTTGGTCCAATATATCTTTTGTACTAGAGGCCCAGTGCACAAAGTTGTGCTGAAAGGGCGAGGACTACGCCCTCCACCTTACCCCAGGGTAAGAGCTACATCCTCCACCTTACCCCAGGGTAAGAGCTATGCCCTCCACCTTGCCCCAGGGTAAGGGCTATGCCCTCCATCTTACCTTGGCCATGTGCTCAGCAAGGCTTCTTCCTGGAAGCTAAGCCGCTGCTGGCCACGCCCAGGATTTCTCTGGACTGGCCAATGATAGTCAAGGGAAGTGCACGCCATCACTATGACCACATCCTGTGTAATGAGACACCGACTCGTGCCTGGCCAATTGGCAGTGCCCACAGTCCTTTCTCCTCCCCTTACCCCAACCCCCTATAAAACCTCTCTCCACACAGAGTTTTCTCTCTCTCGGCCACTGGAGCTTACCGTTGCATCGGTGAGTGTGGCAGGGGAGCCAAACCTAGGTTTGAAATGAATGACTCTTTGCTTTTGCATCGGACTCGCTGGCTCCCTGTGGGTTCTTGGGAATCATGAAATCTGGGCACAACAGTGCACAAGAGGGGGGAGGGTCCCTCAGCCCAGCCTAGGACCTCTCACAATTCAGGACCCCTTGGGGGATGTCAGGCCTACACTGGGAGTCAGACATCCCTTTTACAATCTGGGATGCTATATGCACCAGTGACCATACTTTTCGTACAGCTGAAAGCATCTTGCTGTTGTATGGGCAGCTACATTATTTGCCCTGATTATAAAAAGTAGTACATAATATGATCCTTCTGAGGCAGTAGTATTATTTTCCCCATCTTATGAGTGGAAAAACTGAAGCAGAGAGAAGTTAAGTAATTGGCTTTGTCACACAGTTATAAGTTTCAGAATCAGGTCTGACCACAAAATGTGCAAGTCAGAGTGCATGCATGTCATCACTGCATCATCCTGTTTTTTCAGTGTTAGAGTAGCCTTGTCAGGTTTTAATGTTTAAATCTAAGAGACTGTTCCCAATATATAGGGTAGGATCACTAGGCCTGGCCTGCGATCAGGGCCATGTATGGGGTGACCGGCAGGCGGGGTGATAGGTGGGCCCCCGCTGGTACCTGCCTTGGCTGGTGGCCTGGCACTGCCCGCTGGCTGTCCCTGCTCCCCAATCGCCACTGCTGTACCTCCCTCTCAGGGGACAGTGAGCATCATAGCAACAGGTCATTCCACCAGTTGTTCCGCTGTTCAGTTGATTTGCATATTAGGGTTTTATTTTATAGGACTAGAGGCCTGGTGCACAAATTCGTGCATAGGTGGGGGCCCCTCAGCCTGGCTGGTGTTTGGAGCTGATCAGGGCCATATCGCCCAGTCCTGATTGAAGCCGGTTGGCTGGGGGGAGTGACTGTGGGAGGTTGGCTGGCTGGGGGAAGGCACCACAGAAGGTTGGCTGTCTGGGGGGTGGGACGGGCCATGGGAGTTTGGCCCACCAGGAGGAGGGGCTGTGGGAAGTTCCGATTGGGGCCATTGGTGCTGGTCAGCCAGGGGGAGGGGCCATGGGAGGTTGGTTTTGGGAGTGCACTGACCACTAGGGGGAAGCTCCTGCATTGAACGTCTGCCCACTGGTGGTCAGTGCACGTCATAGCAACTGGTTGACAGGTCATTCTGATTGTCTGGTCATTCCAGTTGTTTGGTCCTAACAGTCGCTTAGGCTTTCATATATATATATATATATATATATATATATATATATATATATAGAGAGAGAGAGAGAGAGAGAGAGAGAGAGAGAGAGAGAGAGAGATTGTTTGTTTGTTTTTGGTCTCTAAATCATTTATTTCCTCTCTGATATTTATTATTTCTTTCCTTCTACTTACTCTGGGCTTTTCTTGTTACTCTCTTTCTAGTTCCATAAGTTGTAGGGTTAGATAGCTTATTTCCAGTTTTTCTTGTTTTTTGAGGTAGACCTGTGGTGCTATGAACTTCACTCTCAGACTGCTTTCATTGTGTCCCATAGATTTTGGACTGTTGTGTTTTCATTGTCATTTGTTTCTAGGGTGTCTTTTGTTTCTTCTTTGATCTCTTTGATAACCCAGTCATTGTGTTTGATTGTTTTTGAGCATTTTTATTGTAGTTGATTTCTAATTTTATGCCATTGTGATCTGAGAATATGGTTATTATGATTTCAATCTTCTTGAATTTGTAGAGACTTAGCCTGTGTCCAAATATGTAGTATATCTTAGAAAATTCCCCATGTGCATTTGCGACGAATGTATATTCCATTGCTTTGAGGTGAAATATACTGAAGATGTCAATGAATTCCATCTGATCTAGTGAGTCATTTTAAATTGCTGATTTTTTGTTTAGGAGATTTACCCAGTGATGTCAATGGGGTATTAAAGTCCCCTACTATGATTGTATTGCTGTCTATCTCTCTCTTGATATCTTCCAGAAGTTTTTTTTTAATGTATTTGGGTGCTCCTGCATTGGGTGCATATATGTTTATGAGGGTTATATCCTCTTGTTGTATAGATTTCTTTAATATTATGAAGTGGCCTTCCTTATCTCTTGTTGAGGTCTATTTTGTCAACTTACTTACTATGTGTCTTGTTGTTGGTCTTTTTTAATTCATCCTGTTTAGGTCTCTCTGTGCTTTTTGGAGTTGTGTGAGTTTTTTCTTCCCAATATCAGGAAAGTTTTCTGTCATTATTTCTTCAAAGAGGTTTTCTATTCCTTGCTTAGTTTCCTCTCCTTCTTGCACCCCTATTATGCACATGTTGTTTTGTTTCGTATTTTGGTACTCCTGTATTGTGTGCATATATGTTTAGCAGAGTTATAGCCTCTTGTTGAATAAATCCCTTTAGTATTATTAAGTTGCCCTCCTTATCTCTTGTTACATTCTTCACTTTGAAGTCTATTTTGTCAGATATAAATATTGCTGTATCAGCTTTTTTTTTAATTTCCTTTTGACTGAAATTTTTTTTTAAATCCCTTCCCTTTGAGCCTGTGTGTGAGTCCTTTGTTCTTAGGTGTGTCTCTTGTATACAGCATATATATCTTTTCTTATCCATTCAGCTACCCTATGTCTTTTGATGGGAGCATTTAATCTATTTGCATTTAAGGTTATTCTTGATAGGTACTTGTTTGTTGCCATTTTTATTCTTTATGTCTGTGTTCCTTGTTCCTTTTCTATTTCTTCTTTTTACAGCAGTCCCTTTGGCATTTCTTGCATTGCTGGCTTGGTAGTGATAAACTCCCTAGCCTTTCTTTGTCTGCAAAGCTCCTGATTTCACCTTCAATTTTGAATGATAGCCTTCCTGGATAGGGTATGCTTGCATTCAGTCCATTGCTTTGCATCACTTTATAAGTTTCCTTTCATTTTTTTCTGGCCTGATGTGTTTCTGTTGAGAAATCAGTTCACAGTCTAATGGGAGATCCTTTGTAGGTAACGTTCTGTCTCTCTCCTGCTGCCTTTAATATTTGTACTTTGTTGTTGAACTTTGCCAACTTACATACTATGTGTCTTATTGTTGGTCTTTTTAAATTCCTCCTGCTTAGGTCTCTGTGTTTCTTGGAGTTGTGTGAGTTTTTTCTTCCCAATATCAGGAAGGTTTTCTGTCATTATTTCTTCAAACAGGTTTTCTATTCCTTGCTCAGTTTCCTCTCCTTCTTGCACCCCTATTATGCACATGTTGTTTTGTTTCGAGTTGTCCCAAAGCTCACTTAGGCTCTCCTTCACCTTCTTAATTTGTTTTTTCAGCTTCTGCTCGGCTTGGGTGTTCTTATTACCTTGTCTTCTAACTCGCTGATTCAGTCCTCAGTTTCTTCTAGTCTACTGTTGAAATCTTCCATTGTCTTCTTTATTGCACTATGTTTCCTTCTTCATTTCCTCTTGATTCTTACACATGTTGGTGAACTTGCCAACAATATATTTGAGCATCCTTACAACCATTATTCTAAATTCTTTCTCTGACAAATTGTTGGCCTCCATTTCATTTAGTTCACTTCCTGGTGATTCCTCCTTTTCTTTCATTTAGGATTGTTTCTTTGTTTCCCCATTATTGCTACTCCATTGTAACTGTTTCTATGTATTAGATCACACTGCTATGACACCCAGATTGTTTGAATTAGCCTTATGTAGTATATATTTTTTGGATCCCAGTGGTGCAGTCTCTCAGGTGTCCTTGGCTGAGTGCCCTAGCGAGGCCCCCTGCTGGAGATATTTGGGTTCTTCTGTTTTAGTTAGATCTTGAATACTATTGTCCTGTTCATGGATGGAGTCTCTTCTCAGGGTGTCTGATTTTGTGACTCACTCCCTACCACATTATGCCAACTGTTGTGGAGGTGTTGACCAAACAGGACAAAATGCAACATGACAAGACACGACACAGAAGGAACAAAACATGAATGTACACAAGACACCTATAACACAAATAAAAGTGACCACCAGAGAAAAGAGAATTAGTAAATATAAAACAGAACAAGAATGATAGTGAGAGAAAAGAAAGAAAAACTATGGGGAGAAAACACAACAAAACAAACAAAAAACACCCAGAAAAAAGGGGAGGGGCAGAAATTGTAGATGCAGAGTTTAAATAAGGAAAACAAGGTGGAGGAATTGGATGAGTGTGGAAGGACCATGGTTTAGAATATTTGTTGGGGAAAAGAAATGTGAAGACATGAAGAAAAAGAAAAATAAATAACTTTTCAAAATTTTCTGTCATTTTGAAAAGGAGAATAGAGGAGATGTTACAGAAGAGCAAAGAAATACCAAGCACGCTTCCTAGAGAAAGGGAGGGAAGTCGTTTATTAACACTAGTGGACTCTGGGAATAATTTTCAAATCAGAGTGAAGTAACATGCAGAGGCTTCGTGTTTTATAACCTTCTGGAATTATTGCCTTTCAGATATGGCTCCGCCCCCTTTCAAGGGCTTACAGGAAGGCCCCCAGGTGTTGATGATCTGCCCTGAGGCCAGTGATAACAACCTTTTCTCCTCCCTCCCTCCCCCCAGGGCAGTGCATTCTTCACAGTTTTTATGGCCTGACACACCTTGCAAGACCAGTTTCCTCCTCATTCCCTTCTCCCCTTGACCCACAAGCTTCTTTTAGCCTTGTGGAGCAACAACCATTGGATGTTATGGTGAACAGGGCTGACGACCGCTCTTAGCTACTTCCTGCTTGAAAGAGATGAGGACCAAGGGGTTAGCATCCCGCTTCTTCCTCTCAGAGGGATTTGTAGGGAGTTCTTCTGGTTTTAGGCAGGCAGAGGTAAGCAGTGGTCCCACATGTGTAGAATGTTCCTGCAGGGGTCACCAGGGGTAGGTGGTGTTTTCAGCTTTGGGGGTAGAGTTGAATGGCCCTGTGTGCTGCTGAAACAAATAGAAGCAACATTAGTTAGCTGCACATTAGCCATGGAAGGTCCTATCCAATACAGTTCCCCCCGCCACGTGCATTTGGTAATAGAGTCGTAACATGCCGCAGGCTGATAAGTATAGCTAACAAAAATCTGGCTCAACAGGGTTTTCTCGTGGACTACCTGATCTAGCATATTTAGGTAGCAAGTTTCTAAGCAAGGAGCAAAGGATGGCATGACAAGGTGTAATCCAACAATTTATGATAAACCCTTTGTTTCCTTGCTGTGTAGGGAGCAGTAATTTTATGGTGCTTCTGTGTCCCAGCAAGTGCAGATGAGTTCTCTTCCTGTTACTAATCTTGGATTCTGCTGGCACTCATAAAAAGACAAAATAAGAATTATTAGATAAAACCAGTGATTATCCAGAAATACTAGAGCATGTTAGGTTAGGAGGAGATAAGAAAGAAAGCTTAGTGTTAGGGAGAATTCAGCAGGGTGTTATCTGAATTCCTTGGAGCAGGTTGCTTGGCCAGGTCTGCTGTCTTCTTGAGGGTGATCCGCAGGGTGTGTTACTGCTCAGAGGTCACCTTCCACTCAGACTGGATGTCACTCGGCTGGTGGTCTGCCTTCACCCGGGAGTGGTGGATCCAGGTGTTTAGTCCTGCAACCTTAAGAGCTGTGGGAGTGATTAATATGACTGGATAGGGTACCTTCCAGGTAGGCTTGAGGGGCTCCTTTTTCCATTCCTTTACCCATACCTGATCTCCAAGTTTATAAGGATGTACGGCTGTTCCTAGGGAGATGGGTAGTTGGTCAGTAACCCACCTGTGGACCTCAAAGACAGTTTTTCCAAGTCCTTGTAGTTGTTTCTGGATTTCTAAGTTTCCCCCCAAATCTCCCTTTGGCTGAATTAAGGGAGGGGGTCTATATTCTTTGCATATAGAGTTTCAAAGGGAGAGAAACCTACCCTGGCCCTTGGGGCACAGCTTACCTGCAAGAGTACAAGAGGCAACATATCTGTTCAGGGTAAGGTTGTCTCTTGGCATAGCTTAGCCATAGTCTGCTTTATGGTCTGATTCATGCGTTCTACTTACCCTGAACTCTGAGGCCTGTAGGCTGTCTGTAGGTTCCATTTAATTCCTAAAGCCTTGGCTACCTGTTGTACTATTTCTGCTACAAAGGCTGGGCCATTATTGGACCCTATGGTCAGAGGCATTCCATACCATGGACTTATATCCTTCAGTAATGCCTTAGTGACTTCTCTCACCTTTTCAGTGCTAGTGGGATATGCCTCGACCCAACCTGAAAAGGTGCAAACAAAGAGTAGCAGGTATTTATTCCTTCTGCTAGGCCCTATTTCTGTATAATCTACTTCTAAGTCCTCAAAAGGAGCTTGCCCACAGCGCTGGACTCCTATCGGTCCCACAGGACGCTGGTTAGCATTGTTCTGAGCACAGAGGAGGCAACACTGAAAGACTGAGGCACACAAGCAGGGTAGACAGGCAATTAGGTAGTACCTGCCTAACAAAGCTTCTAGGGCAGTCTTCCTAAATGGGTAAGTTCATGCTGCTGAAGGACTACCTTATGGGCTAACTGTTCTGGGACATATATAATCTGGGAGTATCTACCAGCCTTCCTTTGTTCTCTTGTCCCCTTCTTGCTGGGCCCATTTCTCTTCCTGAGGAGTGTATTTTGGAGGTTCAGGTAATTCGGGGGCCAACATGATCCATGCCGGTGCTGCTTGTTCTTTAGCAGCCAGCCGGCTGCGGCATCAGCAGCCTGGTTTCCTTCTGACACTGAGTCATTGGAGCATGAGTCAGCCAGTGCTGCCCCCTGGCTTCCATCAGGGTGACAACAGCATGAGGTACTTTTACATTTAAATTTTGTTCTAAGGTAAGCTTATCCGCTTCCTTGACTAATAATGCCGTGGCCGCAAGGGCCTTGAGACATGGGGGCCATCCAGAGGCAACTGAGTCAATCTGTTTGGAGAGATAGATTACTGGTCTTTGCCAGAGTCCAAACTCCTGGGTTAGAACTCCTAGGGCTACCCTGCTGTTCACATGAACAAAAAGATTAGTCTCCTGTCACATGTCACATCTGGTAGCCCTAGTGCTGGGGCCTCAGTGAGCTTTGCCTTTATGGTGATGAAGGCTTTCTCCTGTTCGGGACCCCAGTTGATGGGTGACTTCTCTTCTCCTTTTAAAGCTTCATAGAGAGGTTTAGCTCGGTCTGAAAACCCTGGGATCCAAATTCGTCAGAACCGTGCTGCTCCCAGGAATTCCCGAATCTGCCACTGGGTGCAAGGGACTGGGATGGCGCATACGGCCTGCTTTCTTTCAATCCCTAGCTTTCATTTCCCTTGGGTGATTCGGAAGCTTAGATACTTGACTTCTTTCTGACAAATCTGTGCTTTTTTTTTTTTCTTGGACACTCTGTAACCTCTTTCAGTTAACAGTCTCAGAAGGGCTCATGTTCCCTCCCAGCACTGAGCTCGTGTGGAGCTGTCCAGTAGGAGGTCATCTACATACTGGAGTAGAACTCACCCCAAGCCCTGTCCTGGGAACTTAGACAGATCAGATGCTAGTGTTCCACTATAAAGAGTAGGGGAGTTCTTGAACCCTTGTGGCAGTCTGGTCCACGTGAACTGCTCCTTGGCCCCTGTAGTTGGGTTTTCCCATTCCAAAGTGAAGAGAGGCTGACTGGAAGGCACTAATGGAAGACAGAAAAAGGCATCTTTCAGATCTAGGCATGTAAACCATTCTGCCTCTGATGGGATGAGTCCCAGAAGAGTGTAGGGGTTTGGCAGTGCTGAATGCAGGGTTATAACAGCCTCATTAACAGCCTGTAGACGCTGTACGGGGTGGTAGTCATTAGTCACAGGTTTTTTCACAGGCAAGGGAGGTGTGTTCCATGGAGACCTGCATCGTTAACAAGTCCCCACTGAAGCAGCTGGTCTAAGTGGACCTGGATTCCTAGGCGTGCTTCCCTTGGAATTGGATATTGGTGGATTTTAACAGGCTCTGCCCCAGGCTTTAAGTCAATCAGTACCGGGGCATGGTCCTTAGCCAGGCCTGGAGGATTCCCTTCTGCCCAGACCAGCTGGAACTCTTTCTCTAATTCTGGTTCTAATGGTGAGGCCTTTACTCTGGGGGGTATAAAGTCTCCATTCTTCCTCCCTTGGCACCGCTGAAGACAGGATCATTGGGGAGGTCTCTTCACCTAGGCGACGCTGTGCTGAGCCATCTGGAGCAAACGTGGTTTCTGCTCCCATTTTGGCTAAAAGGACTCTGCCCGTTAGAGGGACCAGGCAATCTGGCAAATACAGAAATTCATAAACCACCTGGTGGCCGCCTAAGTAATATCGGTGGGGGAAGCAGAAGGTTCTGCAGCTGTGGTCCCTGGTAGCTCCAATAATGGTGACGTCCTGTCCTGAGAGGGGAGCTACCTTCTGAGTAACTACCGAGTGCTCTGCCCCTGTATCAACCATAAAGTTCACAGTCTGGCCTCCTATTTTCATTTCGACCATGGGCTCATGGGGGCCCAGTTGGAAAGAGCCCAGTCTGTCCTAGTTGGAGTCAGCTGTTTCCAGTCTGATGAGGTCTACCTCAGGCGGCTCTGGCCGATAGCGGCTGGGTTTTTTGGATGGCCTTGCCAGCTTCTTCTGGCTTGCTCCTGCCCTGCCTGCCTTTTCACTCCTGCTACTAAAACCTTACTCTGTCCCTTCTTACTCACACAGAAACAGACCCAAGGCAACAAGGTTTGAGCAATTTCTAACCAGCTGTCTATATAAGGGAACTGATCTGGGTGACCTGGGTCTCCTGTGATAATTCTGTGAACATTCCTGATCGTAGGGACATCCAATGTGCTCTCTGGTGGCCATCCTAATCCTTTTTAACTCCCAGGGGACTAATTTTACTCTGCAGTCCTCAACAAACCCCTTTTTAAAATTCCTTAACATACATTCTATGATAGTCGAATTTGAGGAGGAGCTATTACACATGTTGCAGAGAGGGACTCGGTTGCCTCCTCTTTAAAAAATACCTGAATAAAAGAACTAATCAAAATAAGGCTTATTTTCTATCCTCATTTGTCCTTGGGTATGGACAGCAAATGACACTAATCAGATTGACATAAATTATTTAACCTCTGTTTAGGGAGGCAAATGCAAATCATTTACTCCCAAGTGTCCTTGGTTTAGGGAAGACAGGATTTACAAGATGTCTCCAATGTCCTTGATTTAGGGAAGACAGGATTTAAGGATTTAGGAAGACAGAATTTCTGCTCAGTTTCCCTATTCTACTTGTCCCAGCTTACTGGCCTGTCATCCATTCAACTTTCTTTCAACATTTCTTTACCTTCCTCCATTACACCAAAGCCATACTCTCCAGTTAGTTAGAACTCTTAACCTTAATTTTTAGGTGACATGTAAATATTTAACATTCCTCAGATATCAATACATTCATATTTTTTTAAAAGCCACAAACAGAAATTTCACTAGCTAAACAATTTTAAACAAACAACAAAGACACATATTTAAACAATAAAGACAGATAACATTCCCCATTAAAAACTTTGAATCACCATGGAAACATGGGAAAGGTTTAGAAGGGTTTTTTAAAAAAACAAAACAGAAACAAACAAACATAAAAAAAACAAAACAATTTTACACTGGCACGCACCACATTTACACCACAGAATACCACCAACTCAGTTTCAATAGTGCAGAGATACAGAACAAGTCCCTGAACAGAGGCAGTAGAAAACTGCCTAGCAACGCTTCTCTCATACCTTTTTTTTTAAAAAAAAAGACAGGCCAGACTCGAACCCTTAGCCAGTCTGAGTTTTGACTTCCCTCCCAGAAGTCCCAGAGATGGTGAATACCATCTAGAAGCCATTCCTCCAGATACAGGGCAAGTCCCTAGTACACAAACATAGACAGAATTTTTTACTAAGTGGGCTGATTCCTTCCATGATAGAGAGCAAATGTCTCTGAGAAAACTAACTCAACAATGCTGCTTGCGACTTTTGCAGAACATCACAGGTTCAGTCTTCAGCAAATCAAAGGTTTTAACCAGATGAGCAAACAGAAAATCAAAATAGCTTTCGCTTTCATACAGACCACTTAATCAGCAAACATCCGTATCCACACTCTCTCAGAATAGCCCAGACTGCAGCTGAGCAGATAATGCCCAATTCCCCAGATGGGCATGGGGGCACTCCTGGCACCCACGCCCTAGACCAGAATTCTCGACCGATGTCTTGGTGAGAACCTACCAGAGGAGTTACGGTTGTGTCCAGCCCACCTTCTTGGTAGCAAATTGGCTAGTCCCACACACAAACAAACAGAAGAGTGAACCCATAATTCCTTAATAGAATCTGAATTCACTCACCTCCAGTGTCCTGATTCCTGATTTACCTGAGGAAGTCCTATGACTTCTGGGGAGGTGATCAAGCTCCCCCTTCCACTCACTTGGGGTGGGCCTGACTGACTGGGGCCCCTACCTTACAGATTCCGTCTACAGGTCCAGAGGTGTCCGTCCACTTTCTCCAGATGCTGGCTGGGTCCTAGGCTGAGGTCTGGGAGTGACTGGAGTTCCCCCCAGTTCAATTATGCTAAAATCAGCAGTGCGCGCCTTCCGAAGGCCTGTCCTGCAACCCTGGGCCCCACACCTGGTCCACTCACCAGAGGCAAGAGCCAAAGGCGGTTAGCTTCCCGGTTCAGGGAACCATATGATACAGAAGAGCAACAAAATACCAAGCAGGCTTCCTAGAGAAAGGGAGGGATGCTGTTTATTAACACTAGTGAACTCCCGGAATAATTTCCAAATCAGAGTGAAGTAACATGCAGAGGCTTTGCTTTTTATAACCTTCTGGGGTCTTTGTCTTGCAGATATGGTTCTGCCCCCTTTCCTGAGCTTACAGGAAAGCCCCCAGGTGTTAATGATCTGGCCAGTGCCAGCATTAATGACCTTCCCTCCCCCCCAGGGCAGTTCATTGTTCACAGTTTTTATGGCCTGACACACCTTGCAAGACCAGTTTCCTCCTCAGAGAGAGTAGATAGGCCTATATATAGCAAGTGAAACAAGTTAAAAATTAGTAAAAGCAAAGAGCAAGAGAAGAGAGAAAAAAACTGAGTAGTGAAGAGAAAGGAAAGAGAAGGGGAAATGGAGTAGGAGCAGGAAAAAGGAAATTAGATATTTGAATAAATCAACAGAGACTAGAATAGTAACACATCAATAAAGCAGATAAAGAAGATCCATTTTTAAAAGGGTGAAAGAAAGGAAAGAGAAAAACTAAAATGGGGATAAGAGAAGAAAAACAGGAGGATAAAAGCAGAAATGAGGAAGACAACGGTGCAAAAGTAAAATAAGATAAAGTGAAAAATAAAAAATAATAGTGAAACTCAAAAAATAAAAAAATGAAGTGTCATTTGCTTCAGCTGAGTTTTAATGCCCCATGGGAGCTCATTTAGGACCTCACTCTTCTGTTCTGTCTGCTAATTCTGGGATTCCTGTTAGGTGCGTAGGTGCTGGCCGCTGTCAAACACTTTCTTTCGGCTTTTAGCCCCCTGCTTGAAGCTCCAGTCAGGGGTCCTCAAACTATGGCCCGCGGGCCACATGTGGCCCGCCGGGTGTTTCTGCCACCACTGCCTGTTGCTTAGCAGCTGACTAGTTGTTTTTTTTTTAAACTATAGTCCGGCCCTCCAACGGTCTGAGGGACAGTGAACTGGCCCCCTGTTTAAAAAGTTTGAGGACCCCTGCTCCAGGTGATCCACAGGACCTCAGCTTGTGTCTGCCTCCACAGGCCTTGGCTGGAAGCTGATGGAGCCAAACTGCCCTCATTGCCTGTCTTCCAGCTGTCAGTCTTAATCACTCAAGAGTCTGTTTCTGACAGGGCTTTAGGTGGGGTTCTGCTGTTCTGCTTTCAGGGAGTAAGATGAGTGTTGTTGTGTTTTTTCTGACCTAGAACTACTCCTCCTTGGTGGCCCAAAATATTACTCTGGCCTTGGTTGGTCAGAGACCAATGGGGTTGGCTAGCAACCTGGAGTTTTTATCAGTCTGGCTCCCAGAACAGCGGGGTGGACCAGCCCCTCTTCCAATCCAGTTACTGAGGGATCTATTCAGACTTGGCCTCTGCCTTTGTTTCCTTTTTATAGCTCAAAATGCAGGCAGAGTATGGCAGACTGTATTGCCTGCCTTGAGGCTACAGGGAGGGGCTAGATCTTCTGGAGATAAATGTCCACTTAGGTTGGTACGCTTGAGAACACCCCAATGCAGGATTCCTGGCCAAGACTCCCTGTCTGCCCTGCTTTCCTCCCCAGGCTCTCCTCAGGCACCTCAAGTCTGTGCCTCTCTCCCTGTGCTCAGGCCTTGGGTGAGTGTTTGAAATTGAAAATTCCTGTGTTCTTGGTTTAGCAAATAAAATCAAGGACAAAACAAAACCAAAACAACCATGAAACTGTGGGTTTCTCTCCCCCAACCACTGTGCTGCTCAGGCAGCCTTTTTGGCTGCCTTTGCAGTGCAGCCTTTTGGGGCTGTGGTCTTAGGTCCAGATTCCCCAGTGTCAGCAGCCCTGTGGCATTTCCTTTCCACAGTTGTATGTTAAGCCTGTCAACAAGGGATGCAACTTTGGTGCAATGCAGCTTTCTCCTGGCCCTCTTGGCCCACTGGTCAGGTGTACCTCTCAAGCCCACATCCTTGATCCTACCATTCTCCAGGTGTCCTCTGCCATTCCTGGTAAATTGTCTCCTCAGCTCTATCTAATTCATTCATTTCAGGTGGATGTTTTCCAATTTGGTTGTTACTCAAGTCTGGACCCAGGACGAGGGGGATGAGATGTCTGCTTACTCAGTCGCCATTTTCTCTCCTCTGTCCCACACTCTTAAAGACTCCTCAAAAGCCCTCTTGTGTCTCTTCATTCTGTCCTTCTTCCACCCTCATTCCCCGTGCTAAGGAAACTCTCATCTGCTTTCTGGCATTATAGATGAGTTTGCATTTGCCAGAATTTCCAAAAGTTGAATCATACAGTATGTAATTTTGGGCAGAGTTTGGCTTCTTGACTCAACATGATTTTATTGGTTTAATAGGAAGCAAGGAGCATTCTGAAGCCTAAATAATTTGGCTGTTTAATGCTGCCTGTCAAGCTGCAGCACCAGCTAAGTGGTTTCCTATTGCTTTAAAGGTGGCAGCTTTAGAATGCTCTGGAATTTTTATAATTGCCAATTGTTTTGATTTCTTTGACATCCAATAAGTCTACAGCCTATTTTCTATTACTTATGCATTGCCATGAGAAAGTTAAGAACCCTCACTACTTCCATGGCATTCTAGAGTTGTGAGCTATACCAAGGGCATAGTTACTATTAGTTCAAATATTGGCTATTTTATTTTTGGTCAATTGACAAGCCCGAATTAGAACAATTAATTAAGCTTGTTGGGCATATCTTATTCAGGTAAATAAGTACTTTCAATTGTGTCCATCATGGAAGTTGTTGCATATTCAGCTGGGTAACATACCTGATTATCTATCACATGTCCATCTGTAGACCAAATTAAGTCAGCATTAGCAAGGACTTTCCTATAAACCATTCCTAGAATCAAGAAGCTGGTCAGTGGACAAAATGCAATTGTGGATGTCTTCATTCTACAAAAAAAATGTAGCATAGTTGTGGGGCTAAGACCTTTCCATTGATTTAAAGACATTTTAATAAGAGCCAGTTGACTGATATAAATGTTGAGTGTGATGAGAATTCAGTGAAGATTCCACAGAATGAGGAACATAAACAAAGGAGAGCCCATAAATACCTTTTGTTAGTTTGCATACCTGTCTTCAGCAGAGATGACTTTCATGCAGGGAGGGAGCCCTTTGGCTATTGAGTCTAATGGCTGACTATAATATTCTACAAGTATATGGTAATCTCTGTTTTTTAGCTAAAATTTCCTAAATATTTTGTTTATTTTTATGTATAAAAAGTTAGAAAATTTATACTTAAGGTGTCCCAGAGCATGAGCTTCAGATAATTCTTTAAAGATTTTATAGCTTATTTTCCTTCTCAGTTCCACTGAGTTAGAACAGGTCAATTTGACTTCAAAAGGACATAGACTCTGGGACGTTAATGAAAAACTCAAAACCCAATTGAAACAATGTCCAGTCACAATTGAAACAATATCCAATCCTCTAAGCTTCTTTCTTGGTTTTGGAAGAGGAAATGATAGAAGCCCTCTGATTCTTTCAGAGTTAATCATAAGCCCATCCCATATCATAAAAGCCTAATATGCAAATTTACCAAACGGCAAAATGACCGGTAGCTATGATGTGTGATGACCTCCAGGGGGCAGATACTCAATGCAAGAGCTGCCCCCAGCCTGCTGGCCCCAGGCCAGCCAAGGTGGGTGGGTGCCAGCGGGGATCCTCTGATCACCCCTCTGGTCGCCACACAGATTGGCCCTGATCGCCAGCCAGGCCTAGGAACCCTAAATGTGCACAAATTTCATGCTTTGGGCCTCTAGTCTTTATATAAGACATGGAAAGGTAATTTACTTGAGCAAAGCAAAATAAAAACTTGTCCTTTGAGACTGTATGTCCTTTTATAGCTAGCTGTTATAATGGGTAAACTGTGTCTTTTGGGAAGTTTAGTAATATCCTAGAAAATAAAAGTAAGTCATCCACATATTGGATGAGAGGGCAATTTCTAGGAAATTTAACATAATATCAACTTTTAATATCTTGGAGAAATAGGTGGGACTCTCTGTATATCCCTGTGGCATTTCAGTCCAAATAAATTGTGGATCTTTTCAGGTGAAAGCAAAGATATATTGACTGTCATTTTCTGCTGGAATGCTGAAAAGTCACTCTATAAATCTATCACTGAAAAATATTGGCAATCCATAGGCATAGCTGATAATGAGATATGTGGATCTGGAACCAAGGATGTCTGGGAATAACTATCTTATTTAAAGCTCTGAGATCCTGTACAAATGTTTACATTTTTGTCTTTGGAGTCTTCACTGGAAGGATAAAAGAATTACATGAATTATAAAGCCCCCTTTGAGTTAATATTATATAATGTGCTTAAATGCAGCTGGCAGATCAAGTCTTAAATGATATTGGTGAATATTTGGAAAAGGCAAGGTATTATCAATAGTTATTTTAGTGGGAGTGGCTGACTTAACCTTGCCAATGTCCATACTAGAAAGGGCTCAAAGTTGCATTGGAATGTCCTACAACAAATGTTCAGCTCCTTGAAGAAGTTCCTTTATAATCATCTACCCACTTGGTTTATAATTGGTTTATTTAGTTCTAAATACATTTCACCCTTTCAGGAAAAATGATATGTGAGTTTCAAGAAAATCTCTCCCTACCAGGTGAATTGGAACTGGTATGACCACTAAAAGTATATGTTGCCTCATAACACTCCAGAGCTGGAAATGAACGGGTTCTGATTTAAAAACAGTCATTAGTTGGTTAGATATCTCTACCATTTGCACAGAAGCTTTGCCTCAAAGATGAAGGCAACTTAGTTGGGGATGGTTTAAAATAGATAAAGTATCCACAGTATCTGCAAGGGCCTTCATAAGTTCCCCTTTTGTGCTAATTTCAACTTCTCCTAAACTATTAGTAAGGAGAAGGAGAAACACCCTCTCATAGATTTCAGAGGAGCCACATGCTTGCTTCTGTTTCTCTTCTCTTTCTAAATCCCACTTTGGTTTTCTATAACCCTTCTTATGTTGAACAGACTGCGCTACAAAAGTTTCCTGGTGAAACTTACTTAGTAATTCTGTTGCTTTGCTCCCAGAAACCAGTGGGTATATTCATTGTAATAGGTCAGAATAGTCAGGATCACATGTTCTGACGGTTGAATTAAATTACTTTCAAACCCATCAGGGTCCCAAATAAAACTGAGAAAATCTTTAGGTAGGTTTCTTAATTCTGGTCCAGTCCAAGGGATGGATATATATATATATATATATATATATATATATATATATATATAATCAGATTATTATGACCACCTGACGTTTGTAGGCAAATTAGCCATACACTGCATCATATGGGATATGGAAGCCAAAGGCCTGTTCGAACACCTTTGCTATCTGCAGTTATTAAGATAAAAACGTCTGCTGAAACCGGTTTGGCTCAGTGGATAGAGCTTTGGCCTGCGGACTGAAAGGTCCCGGGTTCAATTCCGGTCAAGGGCATGTACCTGGGTTGCGGGCACATCCCCGGTGGGAGATGTGCAGGAGGCAGCTGATCGGTGTTTCTCTCTCATCGATGTTTCTAACTCTCTATCTCTCTCTCTTCCTCTCTGTAAAAAATCAATAAAATATATTTTTAAAAAAAGGCAAAACGTCTCTAATTCGCACAGGGACACAAAGACTGGACAGTCGAGCATTGGAAAAAAAGTCATGTGGTCTGATGAATCATGTTTCCATTTGCATCATGCAGATGGCAGAGTGAGGATTTCGCAGAAATAGCATGAAAGTATGCATCCCCCATGCATAAGTACAACCCTTCAAGCTGGTGGGGGCAGTGTTATGATTTGGGGTGTGTTTTCCTGGCATGATTTGAGCCCTTTAATTCCTGTGGAACAATGTCTGAATAGCACAACATATCTAAGTATCATTGTTGATCAAGTTCATCCTATCATGTTGATGGCGTATCCCAATGGAGATGGGTTCTTCCAACAAGACAATGTGCCATGCCACGGTGCTCATATTGTGCAGGAGTGGTTTCAAGAACATGAGGGAGACTTTACCTTGCTTAGGTGGCCCCCACAATCACCAGTTCTCAGTCCAATTGAGCATTTATGGGACAAAGTTAAAAGAGACATCAAGCAGCTGGTTCCACAACCATCAAATCTCACAGAACTGGACAGTGCTATTCATCAGGCATGCATGGTGTCAGATTCCTCGCATCATCTTTCAACATCTCGTGGAGTCAATGCCAAGAAGAATCGCCACAGTATTGAAGGCAAAAGGTGGCCCAACGAAGTACTGATGGAGTGGTCATAATAATCTGTCTACTCAGTGTATATACTCATTGGTTCCCTATCATCTGAGGATAGATTTACTCTGAAGGCAGGTGCTAAAATTCCTGAATTATCTTTGTCTGACTTTCTATTCTCATTTTCTCTTATTTTGTAGGGAGTGGTAGTGGAAGCAATATAGCGGAGATAGAACCAAAAAGGAAAAAGTAGGAGAGAAAATCCAGACTCTGAAACTCAGACAGCAAAGGATATTGTGGAGGAGCTTTAGAAGAGACGGAAATGGGGTATTGGCATTTATTAGCTTCAGAAGCCGTCTTTAGTTTAGAGACAGTCTCTAAATTTGCTATTAACTTCTTTACAAAAAGAGCATTTATCCATGCTCCTTCTAAAAGGTTCTCATTTCCACCCTCGCTGGTTTGGCTCAGTGGATAGAGCATTGGCCTGAGGACTGAAGGGTCCCAGCTTTGATTCTGCTCAAGGACACATGCCCAGGTTGCAGGCTTGATCCCCAGTGTGGGGCATGCAAGAGGCAACCAACTGAGGATTCTTTCTCATCATTGATATTTCTGGCTCTCTCTCTCTCTCTCTCTCTCTCTCTCTCTCTCTCTCTCCCTCCTTTCCTCTTTGAAATAAATAATAATATATTTTAAAATGAATAAATAAATAAAAGCTTCTCCTTTCCAGTAAAGATAAGCTTCCCTTACATTCAGTTTAATTTTAGACCCACATTTTTTTACTTCCGCATGCAAAATATCAATTAAGAATCCAAAAGGTTCCATTTTGGCCATCATAAGTTGATACCACTTTCAGTTAAATCTTCTTATATCTATAATACTTGTGAGTAAAGACTTCCTATTACCTGTATATGTGTAGAGTATTAATGGGGGCCGAGGGCTGGAAATTTTCAACCTTGTATGTATGATTAATTTTAATTTTCTTTGGACAAATGCAGTCTGAACAAATGTCTAGAGATATTGTGTTATGGGTTAAAGCATGCTGCTTATGGGATGAGCTATAAGGGGCTGTAACATTCCAAGTCACATAAACCTTTTTATGTGTCTCAGTTTCTCTCCCTCACAACCTAATACAGCCATAGGACTCAGAGCACTAGGTAACCGACCTTTAGGTGTGCATCCTAATAAGAGTCAATGCTTTAATTACAGCTGAGTTGCAATTCCCTACGGAATTACTGCACATCATGAAGGATTCCCTCTGACACCTCCACAGAGATTCTTATTCACTTAAGAATACTAGAGCTCTATCCAGTTTGGCTCAGTGGATAGAGCATCGGCCTGCAGACTGAAAGGTCCCAGGTTCGATTCCAGTCAAGGGCATGTACCTTGGATGCGGGCACATCCCCAGTAAGAGGTGTGCAGGGGGCAGCTGATCGATGTTGCTCTCTCATCTATGTTTCTAACTCTATCTCTCTCCCTTACACTCTGTAAAAAAATCAATAAAATATAGTTTAAAATAAAAGAATACTAGAGATTCAAGCTGGAGAAAGGAAGTGCCCCTCATCTTTGGAACTGAATGACTTCAGGCTGTCATTTATCAGGCAAAATGTTTTGTTCTGGCCTAACCGGTTTGGCTCAAGCATTGGCCTGTGGACTAAAGGGTCCCAGATTTGATTCTGGTCAAGAGCATGTACCTTGGTTTTAGGCATGTACCTAGTGGGGAGTGTGCTGGAGGCAGCTGATTGATGTTTCTCTCTCATCGATGTTTCTGACTCTATCACTCTCCCTTCCTCTCTGTAAAAATTCAATAAAATATATATTTTTTTAATTTTTTTGTTCTGACTCTCACAAATCAATTCCAATTGAAAGTCAAAATTAAAAACCAATCACCACGCCGCAGTGAGGCTCAGTGATTGAGTGTTGAGGCATGTACAAAGAGTCCTGGTTGGATTCCCAGTCAGGGCACATGCCCAGGTTTCAGACTCGATCCCCAGCAGGGGGCATAGCATGCAAGAAGTAGCCAATCCATGTGGATGCATTGATGTTTCTATCTTTCCCTCTCCCTTTACCTCCCTCTAAAATCAATAATAACATATTAAAAAAAAAAAAAAAGTAACCACCCATTTTTCTCTTGTCCTGGGTTGTCAACTGTTATATTTTTTTTGGGTTCTTTCAACCTTTAATCCTTGATCACACATCAGATAAATTTTTTAAAGGACTTTTTAAAAACACTCAAATAAATGTAGGCCTCTTTGCTTAAAACTGGAAGGTCGGGAATTGCAAGAAAAACTGACTCAAGCTCACCTAGAGGAGTCATGTTGTACAATGGACCACTGCTGTTACATAGCACAGGTCTGAGTCCTTGGAGGGCTTCTCTGAAATTCTGACACACTACCCCAAATAATTGTCAACATAAGAAATGTTTAAACTTGTGGAGAATTATTATTCTGGGTTTTTAAGGCAAAACTAATAACAATTAACTAGAAGAAAAATCTGAAGGGATTGAGAAAATGCTCCAGAGAATGGCAGTTTTGCACCTTATTTTATAAATTACCATAAAGAGAGAAAACGTAAGGAGTGACATGAAATCCATTGGTTGTACATTAGAGAGGTGATAGAAAACACAGCAAGGCATATGGAGAGTCTCTGGGATTCCATAAAAGGTAATAGACACATATTTCTTTTGTATTGGTTGTACAGGAATACTTAGCTGTAAACAATTAACATGATAAAAATAACAATGAAGGGTTTTGTGGTCTCTGCTCTGAAGTTGTGAGGGGTTTGGAAAAAAGAAAATTACCCTGATATTCCAAAGGTATGTTATTGTAGATGTAAAAAGTCAATGGATGGACTCAGTTAAGGTAAAGTCTTTCTTACCTTTGTCAGGAAAGATACCAACCTAACACATGACTACCCACCATGACTCACTTTAACTTAGAAGGTTTTATTTTCAGACCATCCTATGGGGTTACTTCAGGTTTCTAAGTATGTAAGGCCCCCCACACAGGCCTTTCCTGAGCATCAGGTTGAGTATGTAGCCCCTTTTTCATTCACACAGCCCAAACCTTTAACCTCTTGGGAGGAGAGAGGAGCTAGAGATAATTACAAATGGCCAATTATTTAATCAACATAAGGATACTTATGTTGGAAGGATACTTCCAATAAAAACCCTAAACATGGGGTTCAGAAATCTTTGGGTTAATGCTGGAGGCTGGGAGCTCAAGGGAGATATGGAAGTTTCACACCTCTCCCCATGCCTTCATCTGAGGGTCTCAGAATTACATACGTTACAATAAACCTGTAACAGTAAGTAAAGTCCTTTCCTGAGTTCTGTGAGTTTTTTTTAGATAATTATAATCTGAAACTGGGAACCTCCAAATTTGGAGTTAGCCAGACAAAAATGAGTTACCTGCGCACCCCATTTGTGATGGCATCTGAAGAGGGGCAGTTTATGTTACTCAGCCTTGAACCTATGGGGTCTACAACCACTTCAGGTAGTTAGTGTCAGAACTGAAATGAATTGTAGGACACCCCATTGGATAATTGGTTGTTGATGGGAAAAAAAACAAAACAAATCCTTAAACTACCCGGCAGGGTGATGGTAGAAATGATTATGATACTGTCAGTGACCTGCCTGTATTAGGTGCTCAGGGAGTTTGAGAAGACTTTACTTTCGCTCTCTTCTCCCACTAAGCCCTCTATCACCTTCACAGTCCACCTTCACCCCATTTACTGCACTCTGTTCTCACAGAATGAGGCCTGAGGCAGTGTTTTTGATCCCAGGAGCAGTGGAGGTACAAGCCTGTAAGTCTATTCATATTGTTGTACACCCTGAGGTGGGGTCTGTTCTCCTAATGCCTAGACAGCCAGTAAACTGACACCAGGTTGCAGTGAAAGGAACGAAAGCATATATTTCAAAGGTACCAATGAAGGGGAATGAGGCAGCTGATGCTCAAAGACCAGAATGTTCAGTGGTTTATATTTAGGGTCTTTTAAGAGGAAAATATCATGACTTGAGGTTCTGAGTCATGGGCTTTGAGGATTGGTTAGTTATAAGTACTCATAATGTGACTTATTTCTCCCTGGCACCATCCCGGCTGGGGTCTTTGGTTATTGGGGCCTAGAAGTCTTCCTTCGTGCAGACAACCCAATGTTTTGCAAGCCATTTTGGGGTTGAGTTGGTGATGTTACCCTAAGAGCAGAAAACATCTATCAATCTTGTGCTTAGCAGACAACATCTTTGTCTTATCTTGAGCAAGATATCTCCTGCAACGTGTTTCACTGACTAGTTTCCATGCTCCAGGCTGCATCTGCATTCTTTCCTATCAGACCTGCAGATTCTATTTTCTATTTATTCTTTAACTAGAAATCATAACATCCAGCTATGGGAACAAAGGGTATTCTTCCTCTCATATTTTAAATTCTTCTATCTGGGCTAAAAGTCAAATGAACAGACAGATTAACAGGAGACAATATACAAAGTCTGTTATAAGAATGAATATTCTGGGGCTATAAGAATAGAGACCAAAGGAAGCATTGGGTAGTGGAGGCTTGTATGTCATTCTGAAGCTAAGGGGGAAAGAGGGTTGTGATTTGAGGCTTCAAAAGGCAGGAACATTGGCATGGAGATGCCAAAGCAAATGAGAATGTCCCTCCTGGAGCTGGCCCTCCATCTAAACACATTCTAAGCAGTTTAGTGGGAAGGTCCAAAACTTATTTCTTAAACCTTTTCTTTTCCATTAAGGATATCAATATCAATACCCTAAAAGGCATATCTGGGGTAAACACTTGGCTTCCCTAAACAGCAGAGCCACGACTCTTAGTAAGGTTTAAAAGTCTAACTAAAAGCTCAATCCTAGTTACCTACTCATTGAGTACCTAACACTTTACCAAAACAAAACAAAATATTAAAATACTGAAACATTGCTCTTTCAGTTCATATGTGCCCACTTTAGACTTCTCATTGGAAAAAAACTAAAAGATACATTGGAATCTGCTAATAAAATATGTCTTCATTCCTGGAGAGCAACTTGACACACTCACATCATCCATATCTGTTCAGGAAGAACTAAGTTTCCAGAGACCCTGACTCACATTTCACATTAGTGTTTATGCCATCACTACTCACTGCTTAAACTGTTCCTTTGTTGTGTTTGTACATGTCCCTAATTTCGACTAGTATGTGAGCTTCTTGCCTGCCTGAAGGACTCCAGTTACGTCTCTATTGTTGAGGAATTGGGGGCAGGAACCTCGCAGAGGTTTGCCAGCTAGGCTTCAATATCACCCATGCACTTTCATGTTTAACTTAATTTAGTTCCAAAATGCGTACAGCATGAATGCTGGAGAAAGGTCCTGATGTGACCTACAAAGGCAAATGGGTTCATATTGGTCCCTGCAGTAATGGTAACTTTATGGCATCTCTGCATTTAGGATGTGATTATTCATTTGTCGATCTGGAGATGTGTAATGGACTCCTACTATGTACCTACCAGTCACTATCCAGGGCCCTAGGGGCATGAGAGTGGATGAGAGGGACAAACTGGACATTATTGCTGATGTCCAACTATTTATTTCACAGCTAATATCTAAAAGGCATTTCAAGATGCCCTAAGATCCTTGATCCCTGCCAAACTTCTGACATCAATGTGCTCCTCAAGAATTTTCCTGAATCTATTTCACTGTCTCCCACACCCCACATCCAATCTTTCAGCAAATCCTCTTAATTCCATGTTTTCAACAAACACAGAACTGACCCCTTCTCCCACACTTGTCTGACCACCCTCACCTATCACCTGGATGACTGCACTTGCCTCCTCACTGGGCTCCCTGCCCTCCACCCAGCAGCCACACTGGTGCTGAGAAATGTAGGCTAAGGTGAACATCCTGATTCCTTTCCTGAGCAAGTTTTTCTGTCTGAATCAATGCCAGGAATGTGTGTGTGTTGGGGGGTGGGGTTGTTCAAAAGTTCTTTCTGAGTTTTGTTTCTTAAAAGCTTGAAATCAATATCCCAAAATAGGAACTTCAGAAAGGCTAAATTTTGGATGCCATCACTAAACACAGATCTCTCACACCCACTGCAGCTCTCAGCCCTCCAGAGGCTCCGCAGGTCACTCAGAGGGAAGCCAGACTTCTGGCTATGGCCCCGCCCTTTATGACTCCATCTCCTCTCATATCCAGCTCTGTCTGTTCCAACCAGCATGTCTCCTTTTGGCTGTCCAAACTTCTTAAATGGAAAGAAATAAAAACACCCCACACATCCCTTATTTCACTCTAACGTACTATCACATTATTACTGTTGTTGCTGTGTGAGTTACTGGGCGATTCCCTCCCCCACCAGCATGCCATGCCCATGAGGACTGGGATTTTGTCTGTTCTGTCTCACACCCGCACCCCCAGTGCTTAGAGCAGTGTCAGCAGATGGTAAGCAGTGGGTTGGTCTTCTTTGATAAATGGATAAAGAAGTTACACTTGTGATCATGGTTGAAAGGGTGAAATATGGAGCGTCATTACCTCACATAACTGGGATTCTGACCTAGACTGAGGGACCAGGGAAGACTTTCCTGAGGAGCGGCATCTAATAGAGCAAGAGCCCAGGCTAAGCTAGAGCTGATGTGGGGCAGGAGTAAGAGGTCCAGGCAGAGAGCACAGCAGGTGCAAAGGCCCGGAGGTGGGAAAGTCGAGGAAAGTAAACGAGTTAAACTGACTCATTTGGGTGATTAAATGAGCTAATATAGACCTGAAGTGCCCTGTACACAGTTTGTGCTGGAGAAAGGCCAGCTGTTGTCATTATTGCACATCCATGGTCTGCCCACCTGAGAACAACAATAACAGAATAAAGGGTTTCATCCCTCCAAAACTACACAATCACTTCATGACATCAAGCCTTGATGACAGCTTCACTGTGGTATAAGTGACAGGCCATAAACCACACATATGTAAAGTGTACAATCCGGTTAGTGCTGACACGCATACACACTCCCTGTCACCCAAAAGATTCTCATGTGCTTTTGTAGTCCCTCTCTCTGCACCCCACCCCACAGTCATCAGGCAATCACTCATCCTGCCTTTCTTGATAGATTATTTTGCATTTTCTAGAATGTTATATACATTGAATTACGTCCTATGCTCTCCTTTTGGTATGGCTTCTTTCAGTAAGCATAATGATTTTTCTGAGGTGAAATTCTTATAACCAGATTCTTTTAACGTGAACATTTCACTGGCAGTATAGCCACAATGTTGTTCAGCCACCATGTTACCTAGTACTAAAACATTTTCATCCCCCAAATAAAACTTTGTACCCAATGTAAGGTTACTCCCATCCCCCAGCCCCTATCCCTCAAAACCCCCAATCTGTGTTCTGTCTCCTTCTCTTTCTTGTCCCCTGTTCTGTGTACCATCTACCCTGTCAGCCTGTACATCTGGTGCCCCATATGTCCCAATGTCAGGGCACTAATCTAAGTCTTCAAGACCTTATTCTTCCTCTGAACCCTGTTTCTCACCCCTCACATCCATCTAGCTCTGTGGAAATGGCACCCCAATACCACTGCACTAGCTCCAGTGGCTACTTCCTCAACAAGTACGTCAGCCCCTCTCATGATCCTTAGCCGAACCATAACCCACACATAGAGAGCCTTCCTACCTTACAACCCTAGGTGCCATTGAACTCATAAAATGCCTCACACCCTCAAACCTCCCAAGCTTTATAATTTCCCATCCTGACTCTGAACAAACCCCATCCCTCCATGACCACTTCCTATGCTCCCTTCTGCTTACCCACAACCCAACTTTGGCCACTTCTGCAAATCTTTCCACCAAATACCCTGGAGGCCTCAATGAGCAGGAAGCAAAACAGATCCAGAGGAGAGATTTATTTCCATTTCCCAGGTTCTGGTTGTTGACGCTCTAAGGCCAGGCACATGGAGTTTGCAAAGCAGCAACAAAAAGAGACAAAGAATGAGGACCGTGATGTCTGGCCTGAGCTCTGGGTCATGTAGGGCTGGAAACAGGATCGTACAGTGTGGGCCTGCAGGTGGCTGACGTCACAGGGATGTGCATGTTTATGGAGTTGTTCTTTTATCACTGAATATGTGTTTAATTCTCTGTGATATTGTTCTTCGGAGGTGCAGTGAAAATGAATATAGAATGAGAACACTTTTGATGGTTAGGTCGCATCTTCTCAGATCTGGTACAAAGGCCAGAGGCAACCTGGGAAAGATATGGGAAGTCAGGCCATCTCCTGTTGTAAACCCCACTTCAGAAGAGAGGAAGAAAAGTGGGAAACATTTATTTGGAGATTGTAGCCACATAAGGAATGAAATGGGAAAATCTGAAAATATAATATGGATTGACACTGTAAGATGACAGGTTCAGCTAATTACAGGTAGATGATGTCAAAGTAAAACTTGAGCCAGACAAATTAGGGAGGCACGGAGTCCTTATTAAAGACCATGCAACAGACTGACTTCAACACCCCCAAAATAAAAGGCTGTGGAGATTTTAAGAACAGGAGAAGGAATCATAGGCGTCTGTATTTGCTAATTGGATTGACACAAAAAATAAATAAAACTCATGAAATCCTGATGGGAGGGTTTTCATTATTGTTACATTTAAACCTAACTCTTGAATAAGTTTTTATTGATGAGAGAGAGATAGAGAGGGAGAGAGAGAGAGAGAGAGAGAGAGAGGTGTGAGAGACAAAATAACCAGTTGCCTCCCATAAATTCCTTGACCAAGGATTGAACATGCAAGCTTTAGGTGTTTGGGACGAAGTGCCAACCAACTTAGCCACACTGCTGAGGGTAAGCAGGATTTTTTACATCTTGGTGTTAAATGTCCCCATCCAGGTTAAGCTCCCACTCTTCCTCAACGACTGAAACACAGAAAACAGGAGAATTAAATTTTAACAGAATGGACCCAAACCTTCTAGGCAGATATTCTATGAATCATATCACTGGAAAGAAGTTGTGTTTTTTAAAAATATGCTTTTATTGGGTTCAAAGAGAGGAAGGAAGAAGTGGAGAGACATAGGAACATCAATGATGAAAGAGAATCATTGATTGGCTTCTTCCTGCATGCCCCTACAAGATTTCAAGCCTGAAACCCAGGCCTGTGCCCTGACTGGGAAATGAACCATGAATCCCTATTTCTTGGCTTGATGCTCAACAACTGAGCCACTCCAGCTGGGCGGCAAGAAGCTTTTAAGGAGACTTAGAGGTAAATTTCAAAAGGACAGAGAAAGAATCTTCAATTACATATTGCAGTTACATTTCTAAAGGAGATGCTCTAAAAAATAATTGAGGTAAGAGGCCTATAGTGAGGAAAAAGGTTAGAGACTCTGAGGCAATAATGACGCCTTTGGTTCATAACACAACTGCTTTCTGCACAGCAGAGGGAAACCGAACTAATTCCTCTCAGCCAACACACAGTTTGCATCGCCATCAGTTCCTGCAATTGATAAAGAAGTGCAAGTTCCCAGCCATTTATAAATAGATGGCAAATAGTTGAGAGACTGAACAGAGATGGCATCTGATCTCCCAGAAGGCTGTGCTTCTGGAGTTTTACAAGGAGACTTTTCTCTCTACAGTCACCTTCACTTTGATCAAATGTCATCTCCAAGGAAGAAGAGCATCCTCCATCCTCCAACATGGTTGGTTTCTGCTTAGGGAACTAAGTACAGAGGACCTGATGTTCACCTTATAGTTTGCTCTGATGCAGGTTTTTCTATGAAACCTCAGATAGAGGATTTAACAGCCTCTTGAGGTTACACGGCCTCACCCTCACACTTCACCTGCAGTCTCTAGGTTTGGGTGATGCCCTCCTCTCAAACAGATTATGAGTCTTCAACAGGTAAAAATAGCTCCATAAAAGGTGAGGTCATTTATAATTCTGTGGGCATCAGTTTGAACGAGGACATTTGCTAAGCCATGGTTGCATTAACAACCTTCCCAATTCTATTCTATCAACAAAGAGGACAGAGTGCTACTGAACTGATGCAAATAAGTCTATTGCTATAAACATAAGCATACTCCAGAAGGCATTAGTAATTTTATGGAAGAAGTCAAACAGGGAGACAAAGTCACTGCTGCATCTCACATAGGTGTTCTCTTGTCTATTCCCATCATCACCAGTGTCCAGGCACCATCCACAAGCCTCCCTGGAAATGGGAGAGTGCTCATGTTCCAGTCAGCTTATCTTTTACTCTCGAGGGTCATCACACAATGACTGCCGCTTCTGTGAAGCACATGGTGTGCCATCCATTGTGGAGATGGTGCAAATGGGACCAACCAGAGATGGGGTCCAATGTGGAATGTTACATTACGTCAACAATAATGACAATGTGAGCTCACATTTTTTAGCATTTATTGATTCAAAGCAAGTCTTCTAAGTAATTTCCTCCACCACAAGAAATCTAATAGGTTCATTTTTATTTTATTTTATTTTTTTATTTTAAGAGCATAGGGGAGGGGAGGAGGATCACTAGTACTTGACATCTAACTCTACAGGCGCACTTTCAGCGGAGCTGAAGGGTTTGGAGACTTTACACTGATAGCTCCCAGCATCCTCTCTCCTGACAGGGTCTATGAGGAGAGTTCTGTGGTCCTTGTTAGCTTCATTCTCTCCCTGAGCGGCAGACGCGTAGAATTGCATACCAGTTGGTGGAGCTCGCATGTGTTTGGCAAGTCATGACAACAGCATCCTCATTCTCTGTGACAGTGGTGTTGCTGGCTAAGAATGTGGGCACACTCACTGGCCTTGTGAAGAAAAAGAGGGTGAGATTGATTGATTGTGGGCTTGAGACCTGGGACCATGCTCTTTCCTCAAAGATATCAGCCCTGACTCTGATGGTTCTGAGGTAATTCGGTTCCACAGTTAAAATTAATTAATTCTAAATGTGCCATCACTCCCCAGACCAAATCTACTGCTCTGAGCTATAGAGCCCTAAGAAGGAAGGATATGAACCAATGATTGACCTAGGGATCCAAAGACATTTAACAAGGCCTCAAGGATTCGAGGAAAATATGGGGCATGGCTGCAGATGGACCTCAAGTGACTCAGATCAATTTCTTATGGTCTTTGTGATTCTGCTCAGGATCTGTTCATACCTGTGCTTCACCTTCCCCTCAGTGAAGAAAAATGAATATTTGACTGCCAGGCTGACAATGTACTAATCATAAAATATTCAAATTATTTGACATAAATATTGGGAAGGAACACTGCTCAAATCAGAGGCACCTGTTACTGATGGACTTCATGAGAGAATCCCCTGGGCTGATCCATTGTGGATGAGCAGCTTCCAGGAGCATCCTTTCTCCTGCTCTTCCCTTGGGCAATGAAGTTTCTCTGGACTCTCCTAATTCCCATAGAACACTCAGATAATAATCTGGGGAGCTAGTCCAGTTGTGCTCTCCACACACAGTCTCAGGTGAAGGAGGGCTCAGACCCAACTGGTGACTAGCTCAAGAGCCTTGTGACTCCGGCACATGGGAAAATTACACTTTCACTCAGCCCTTCACAGAAGGCAAAACCCAACCTGACACAGGCTCCCCAGGGACTCTGCAGTCAGGACATTGTGACAGGGGCCTGGAGAGTGGCTGCCCAAGCTGAGTTTCTCTGTGAGGAACACAGAGAGCCCCTCAGGCCAGGTCCTTACAGAGCAATGCATGTTCTATCTCAGGAAATGATCAGGGAAAGGTGCCCAGGGACCTGGACTGAGACTGTTCTCCCTCTGCTGACTCACTCCCATCAAATTACTCCTTCTCTCTGTGTGGTGAATGTCTGTGGGGCTGGAACCTGGGAAGGAAACTCTGACCTTAGGATGTTTGTCTCCACTGTGTGTGTCCTCCACTAAATTCCCAAACCCAGCTTGGGACACGATGAAGAGGGGGATGGAGGAGAGTCCAGAGCTGGCAGTCCTGTGTGTGAAGTAGATTTCACCCCACCTGACACCTAGAGTCAGAGAGCAGTCACTCACGGTATACATTGAGCTGTCCAAATCCTATTTCTCTTCGTGAATTTGGAAGTATGGCTACTACCATGTAGACCTAGATCCCACACAGTGACATTTCTTATGATCAGGGATCCAACAAGGTTAATTTCCTCTCGACCAATGTATTTGGTACCTGTAAGATATACACTGTAATACCCTGCAAGAGACGCAATGAAATTATGGTACTTCATATCTACGCCCCTGTACCACATAAACCCTGGAACGTCAGAAGGCGTATTGCGGAGACGGAGAATCACATCCTGCCCTTCAGGAACAATGGTCGAGACAATAGCAAATCATGCAGTGGTGGGCGGGAGCCACAAGATTAAGAGGAAGACTAGACGGGAAGAGAGAATTTGATCAGTATTTTGATCTATGTATTGGGGCAGAGAGATGAGGCATTTCTCTTCATCTCTCAGCCTTAGTCTTCATGTGAGTTCGTGTGTGCATCTCCTTGGTCAAGGTCAGCAACATAGCCACCATGGCTTCAGCACCTCAGAACCTATGCTTGTTCTTTTCAATTCTATTTCCCAACTGTCTGTGTGGCTGTCCTCCTTACTTCCCTCAGATCCCTGTTGACACTCGGTGGCCTTCTTGGAAGACCTTCCCTGACCACGTCCTCTAAAGACCCTCTACCTTCACTCTCTGACCTGTCCCCGCTCTGTGACCTACAGGACACTTGTGGGTACCTGGTGTCACAAGTAGATCTCTTCTTGTTTCCTTTCTCCCCATATAATGTGAGCTGCATGTGGGCTGGGAATTTTGTGATCTTGTGCCCCCAGTGCCTGCAATAGGTGGCAAACACCTGTGGGTGAATGAATGAGTGCCCCCAGACTTGTCCACGTCCCATGTTGTATTTTCCCATATTTGTAGCTGGTGGTGGGGACAATATTTAGTACCCCTGGTTAAAATGATTCTGGTATCACCTGAAATAAATTGTCATGACTGTGGTCAGGTGTCAAAATTTAATACTCAGAGATGAATAACTTAGCAAATGAACCGCAATTGAGGTTTTCCTGCCCCTCACCACTTCCACATGATAAGATATTCCTCTTTCTGAGCCTCTCTCTCATCTGACTCTACACCCTGGTTCTTTCACTCAGGTCCAAAGGGAAGCCCTTCCTTCCCTCACTGAGTGTTGTCCTCCCCAGGGGATCTTGGCCAGTCTCTGACTCCCAATTTCCCTTCCATTCCCAGGGATTGTCCCCTCCTTATGGGCTAGAATGAGCCCCAGCCACGGGACAAGTCATCTGTGGGCAGAAGCTGCAAGGAACTCCTTGGGGACTGCTGCCTGCTCCATCCCTTTCTCTGAGAGAAGAGTGCGAGGTCCAGTAAGGCTCCCAGACACCTCTGTCCAGACTATTGGGATGTGCTCGCCCTCTTCCCTGTGTGCTGAGCCTCCTGCTGGGACAAGATAACCTCCCTGGTCATATGGACTAGGGAGTGGTCAGGGCCCAGGACCCTCCACATTCCTCCCCTCATTTTCTCCAACCCTGTTGCCCTTTTCAGTTTACCTTTACTCTGTATTTTGATTCCCTGGAAACTGCTGAAGCTTCTGACAACACAAACACATACAAACACAAACTTACACATGCACAGACAGGTACCCAGAAAGCACTGGCCTGGGGCGTCCAGTTCCTGTTCATTCTCCACAGCTCCCTGTCAGTGCACATTTGACTTTCCCTTCAGAGCAAGAGGTCTGGGGCCACTTCAGGAAAATTGTCGCTGGGATGCCCTGGCTCTGCATTAGTTCTCCTGTGAAAATTTGTAAGGATTGGGATGCACAGGTGGCATTTTTGAAAGGTTGCTTCAGCAGCTGCCCAGCAACATGGATGCCAGGATGAGACCCTATGATGTGAGGGTGGGGGCCCTGCCCCTCTCCTGTGCACAGGGAGGGTCTCCATATCCTGATAAAATGCAGATTCTAGCCCTAACCAATTTGGCTTAGTTGATAGAGCATTGGCCTGTGGACTCCAGGGTCCCAGATTTGATTCTGGTCAAGGGATTCTTGGTTGCAGACACATCTCCAGTGGGGAGTGTGCATGAGGCAGCTGATCGGTGCTTCTCTCTCATCGATATTTTAAGTCTCTATCCGTCTCCCTTCCTCTCTGTAAAATATCAATCAATAAAATCTTTTTTTAAAATGCAGATTCTGACTCAGCAGGTGTGCGGTGATCCAGAGACTCTGCATCTAACAAGCTCTAAGGTGAGGTGGATCTTACTGGCCTGTGGATCCCACTTGCAACAGCAAGGCTGATGGAGGCACATGGCCTCCTGAGAGGAGAACCCTCTCACTCCATCATTGGCCATGCTACAGCTTGGTCTTGTGTCCATAAGCACCACACAGAGAGCCCCACAGGCCCCAAACTGGAGATTTTTTTCTGGTGGTGACACAGAAACAAAGCTGGGCACCTGGTCTTTTCTGTGTTTTCAAATCCCTTAGGAAGTTGGGAATTCCTCCCAGCCATAAGGCCACAGAGGTAACTGGCGGTGAGAAGGGGTCAGGCTGGGTGACGACTGCAGAGGGGACCCTCCCTCTATCTCAGGTTGTCACCAGCCTGGCAGTTGTTTCCAGAGACAGAGATCCCATCACCACAGGTCTCAGAAGTATCTGCAGTTCCCGGATGTGAAGGGTAAGGTCTGAAGCAAGGAATGTGGTGTGAGCTCAGGTGGCTGTGGGATACATGGTCCTTGGGGAATGTTTTCAAGGAGACCCTCCCTCTCTTTTTTAGTTGACCCTCTCCATGTCCTCCCTGACTGTTCGGGCAGCCTCTGTCCTCTGCCTGGGGGACTTTTTTGAGGTCACCTTTCCTTGCCCATGTGTGATTCCAGTTATGAGTTGGGGAGCACCATAGAGATCCCTAAAAAAGCAGCTGCTCCTAGACCCAGTCAAAGTCAGAAATGCCCAAACCTGTGGAGGATTGTTATGAGTATTTCAGCTGAATTGATGTCATATGACTGCAAGCAAGGTCTCAAATCCTGAGAAAATAGCAGTTTTGTAGCTTATTTTGTACATTAAAATCAAAGGAGAAGATGAAAAAAGTTGCATGAAATCTATGGGAAAGTGAGGGAAAGCATAGCAGGGAGAGCTCTAGAAATAAATAAAAAGCAAAATGGAGAAACACATATTATTTTTACTTTGGAGGGTCCAGGATAGTTAACATTTACAGCAGGTACAGAGGCTGTGCAGGGAACCAGGCAACATGAGCTCTCTGTGGTCTTGTACTCTGGTGCCACAGGCTCTGCCTCTAGCAAAGAAAATTTGCTGGAGGTATGTGATGTCAAAGGTATGTTATCCATGATGCATAAGAACAGGGAAAGGGCTCACTTGAGGTAAAGTTTGACATTTGCTAAGGAAGCTGTAGGCCTGTGATCTGACTACCTGCCATCACCTGCCCAATGAGGCATTTGTGATCAGACTACACTGTGAGTCACTGAGCTTGTCAGGCCTGTAATGGGGCCCTCTGTGCTTATCAGGTTTCTTTCACAACTTCTTTTTCATTCTGTTTCTGGAAAGAGCAGGTGGGATGGCCCAGGCATGACAGAGGCGACCAGAAAAATCTTTTAGTCAGGGAATGGAAATAAGTCTCCTTCTGCACCTCCTTAGCTAAAGCCCAGTTCAAGTGTGAATATCCTGTTTTGTATTTGCTTCTCAATATCGCCCCCTCCAAGGCAAAAGGAGACATGCAGGTAATGTCAGGTACTGCACTAGGAATGCTGACCAGGCTCCTCATTGTGAGCCCTGGATAGAGGTGATCTCTGATTCTAGACTAAGAGCCAGCTATCTGGGGCTTGGTCCCTCTGTGTCTCATGCCTCCTGACTGCATCCCAGGGCAGGCAGGGCACAGTGAGAGAATTGGTTTTGTCCAGAGTATTATGAGTCCAGTGTCCGTAGAGCTGTCCCCTCTGGTGGATCTGCAGTTTCAGGAGGATGTGCAATTCCAGCTTTTCAAAGCCAGGGTTGGTGAGGGCTCTTTTGGGAGAGGGTGCTTGCCTGGGTGGCTGATCCTCAAAATGCCCTCCGTGTTTCCCATCACAGCATTAGTCCCCTGTGTCCCTGTCTGTTATCTGCTCTAGGCCTCCCCACAGGGCCCAGGTTCTGGAGCAGCTCCACATGGAGTGTCAACCAGGGACTCTGCAAGTTCCTCTGTTAGGGGAGCGGAGGACCCCATGGTACCCTCAGCACCTCTCAGATGGAAGCAACCCCAGATCCTCGGTTCTCCTTTCCTATCTTGCTGAGAAAGTTCCCCTTGTTCCCCAGGGCAACGGGAGCTATTGAGATGATTTTAGGGGCCACAGGCAGCTATATCCAGATCATGGACCTTTGGGATGGGGAGTTATCCCCTAATTCCCTTGAGGTGGGGTTGAGCAGCTTCGTGCTTTAGTAGAAACTCTAGCTGGGATGGAGAATCCAGAATGTCTTCCAGGTCAAGGATCTGTGAAAAAAGGAAGAACATGGGCTGCTTTCCAGGCCCTGAAGATATGAGGGTTGTGGAGGGCTGTGATTTCTTGGCAATGAAAGCAGAGAGGTCTGACCCTGCACTGTAAGGAGCTTCCTGTCCCCCTTTCCTCACTGGAAGTGTGGTGAACACCTGGCCCTGGGATTTCCCCTTGTAAAAAGGGGCTGTGGCCTCCTCCCACCCTGACACCAAGGCCTTCGTGTGGATAAGGATCATGATCTGACTGCAAGTGTCACACACGGTGACCTGCTTCCATTATATGGCTTCCCTCATCCACTTAATGAGTGTTTACTGGGTATCTGTGGTGTGTGTGGTCAGGGCTGGGCCCTGGGAACACCACAGAGAGCAGGAAATACATGGGACCTACGCTCATGGAGTTTAACTTATAAGGAGAGACAGGTTCTAAGATAAATGTTCTATAAACATTTGTGTAGAAAAGTCTTTCACACAAAGAATTAGGTACTTGTAAAATTATCAAAGGGCTAGAGAAGTGGAAGTTGAAGAGTTGCCAATGGAAGTTGGGTTTAAAGGTCACGCTGGCACAGCCCCCTCCCACAGGCAAAGACTTAGCTGTGTCTGCCAGAGGCCACCCATCAGTCATCACAGTAACAGAAATAATGAGCCCATCTCCTTTCCAGCTTCCAAATTACACACAAGTGCATCTCAGAGGCTGAGTTTAATTCACATCTAGATTCTCAATAACAAGGAGTGGGGGAATGTAGTATTTAACCTTTCAGTATACTTGATATCAGAGGGAACTTGGAAAGGGGTGGAACATAAATATCATGTGTCAATACATGGTATGTCTGAGCCCACATGCAGACTGTGGGACTGTAGGCAAGTGATCCCACCTCAAAAATCTTCCCTATGTGATATCACACAAAGATAATTGGTGTTATTTCCTGGTTCTTAGAACTGAGAAACAACAATACTTGGAATTTTCTGATTTATAAGGGTTGATAAGAGTGTCTTTTGTGATGATGAAGAAACTCTGACAGGCCTCTGGATAGATGCAAGGTAAGGGAAGATCACCATAAAGACAAAACCTTGCTTAGAAGCTGGAATTTCCCTGAAGAGATGAGGGTACATAAAATGTGTAGGAATTTTTGACTGCCAATATAAGAAGTGTTTAAACCTGTAGATAATTTTTATGAGTTTATTTGAGCCAAACTGATGAGAATTGCTGGAAAGCCAGAACTCAATGGACTGAGAAAATGCTTCAGAGAATGGGAGCTTTACTTCTTATTTTATACATTACAATCAAAGCAGAAGGAGTAAGGGGTTACATGAAATCCACTGGTGAAATATTAGACGGCGGGAGAAAGCAAAGTGGGGAAATGTCTGAGATTTGATAAAAAGTGAAACAAGTAGACACATACTAATTTTACATGGGTGGGTGCAGAATAGTTATCAGTTAAAAATTAACACGATGACAATAATAATGAGGGGTTCTGCAGTGCAGTAGGAAGTCTGGAAATAAAGAAATTACACAAACATTCCATAGGTATGCTATTTTAGACAGACTCCGTTAAACTGGAGATTGGCCTTTATTAGGGAAGAGATTGGCCTAACACATGACTACCTACCGGGCTAAAAAGACTCATTCCTAGAAAGCCTTAGTGTAAGCATTTGTCTTGCTGAACAAGGGACCATTGGGGATGGGCCAAGACTGTAACCTTGGAAGAAATTCAAGGCTGCATTTTCTCATAAGTGAAAAGCAGGTAAATGAGAGTCAGGCAGGTTCCATGGGCCTTCACTAAGAAAAACACTCTGGATTATTTCTAACCTATAATCCAAGTTTTGCTGTCTGTCTCATTTCTCTGTATTTTGCCTCTAGTTTGACATTTACTCATAGTTTCAGGATAAACTGTACACCTCTTCAATTATTATCATCTGACCATGATTTGGGTTCCCATTTACTATGGCCCCTATATTTCCCATTGGAAATGCTCAAGTGCTATTCTGATTCCTGCTAGTTTTGCAATTGGAAGCTATAATCTTAAGGTGTATGCCGAAACAAGGCTATAAGAATACAATGCTATGAAATACAATTACCATCTAACATTCCAAAGCCAAGGAAGTCAGTAAGAGTTTAATCAGTAAATTTCCTATGTCTCAGCAGCAGTTATAGTGGGCCTTGTTTGTAAAGCTTCTTTTTTAATTAATATAGTGAGTAGTCCTTGCTAGGTTAAAGTATAAGCATATTCCCATAATCAGGTTCTAGCATTCATACAAAAAATACCTTTCTCAACATTTCTTTTCCTCTAACTCTCCACATCTCCCCTTGTTCTTCTTGGTTTATCTCTTTTTTGTCATTCAAAAATAACCAACTTATTTAAACATGCTCAAATTTGCTAATAATCCAAGAAATGTAAATCAAAATGACAATGAAGTACCATCTCACACTGTCAGAATGACTATCATCAACAAATCAACAAATGACAAGTGTTGGCAAGGATGTGGAGAAAAACAAACCCTCGTGCACTGCTGTTGGGAATGCAAACTGGTGCAGCCACTGTGGAAAACAGTATGGAGTTCCTCAAAAAATTAAAAATGGAACTTCCATTTGACCCAGTAATTCCACTTCAAGGAATATTTACCAAGAAAAAAGAAACACCAATCAGAAAGGATATATGCACCCCTATATTCATAGCAGCACGACTTACAATAGCTAAGATCTGGAAACTGCTTAAGTGCCCATCAGCAGAAGAGTGGATTAGAATACATTGGTACATCTACACGATAGAATACTACACTGCTGTAAAAAAAAAAAAAAAAAAAAAAAAAAGAATTATTACCATTTGCTACAGCAGGGATGGAACTGGAGAACATTATGCTCAGTGAATTAAGCCAGTCAGAGAAAAATAAATACCACATGACCACACTCATTTGCAGAATATAATGGACAACAAACTAATGAACAAAAATAGAACCAGCGACATAGACGCATCAAACAGACTGTCCAACCGATGAGGGAAGTCGGTGGAAGAGAGGGTAAGAGATCAACCAAAGAACTTTTATGTATGCATATGAGCATAACCAATGGACACTGACAGTAGAGGCGGTGAGGGCGTGTGCTGGTGGGTGGAAGTGACCGGGGAGAGGTCAATGGGAAGAAAAGGAAACTCATGTAATACTTTAAACAATAAAAAATTTAAATTTCTTTAAAAGCATAAAAATGCTTTTAATCTTAAAAAAAAATAAAAAAAAATAACCAACTTGCCCATCTATATAGATGAGTGGTTGAGCATCAACCCATGAACCAGGAGGTCACAGTTCAATTCCCAGTCAGGTCACATGCCTAGATTGCGGGCTCCATCCCCCAAAGGGGACGTTCAGAAGGCAGCCAATCTATGTATGATTCTCTCTCATCATTGATGCTTCTCTCTCTATCTCCCTCTTCCTTCCTCTCTCTGAAATCAATAAAAATATATTTTTAAATAACCAACTGATTAAGAAAAACTACTTACTTTTAAATTCTCTTAAAAACAAACACATTCCATTCCTTTCCTTTGCAATAGCATCCCTTCTAAATTTCAAAATGTTACCAGAAACGGAGCCAGGTCCTGAACTGACTTGCTTAAGGCTGGCCTGCAGTGCGTGGGTTCTTGACTTGGTGCAAGAAAGGTTTCACAACATGAGTTCAGGTGATTTGGATACTATGTTTTTTAAATCTTAGAACTGTAAAACAAGGAAAGGCTTAGGATAGAGACAGTAGGAGAGAGACTAGGCAGGGCTGTTTGGGCTCTCTAGAAACATGGGAATGAAGTGAGTCTAGGTGGGGCTGCTGTCAGCTCACAGGTAAAAGAGTTTGGGGGACACGTCAATGGAATTAGTCCCAGACAAGCTGCTGCTGACCATTGCTCCCCTGGTTGCAAGATTCATGGGGACCTCATAGAGATTAAAAGAAAGAAAATTCATTCAAAAGGAGATTTGGGGGGTGGCGGTGCCACAAGGAGGGCATACACTGGCTTCTTTGTCTTGAGCAATTTTATTTACTTTCCAAAGGTGGGGATTTAGCGGAGGTCTCAGGGAGATCTCAATAGAGTTTTCATCAGCTTTCCCAGATGTCCCTTTTAAGTGTTATAGTCTCTAATAATAGGTCAGTGCCAGGGCAGGCAGTCTAAACCTCATTATCAGCAATATTTCAGGGAAGGGAAGGCCTCCCTGGGGCCAGTTTTGCCCATTACTAGGCACCCAGGGCTCTCCACCCTGATGGCCTTCAGTATCAGGCTGTAAATTGCTTGTCCAGTTTATTCAGCTGTCTGTCTCAGTTGCCTAATTCCACTTGCCAAGGAATGTTCCTAGTTTCTTACTATCCTGTCTCAAAGAGAGAAAGCATAAAGAAGTTATTATTTAAAACTTGTATCATTAATAATACAAAAGTTATCATATACATCTTTAGTCATTATTAAAAATTGAGCTATATATACAATGTTTGAGAAAGGTCCAAAGAATAAGTATAATTATTATTATCACTAATATTCATAGACAGGTAAAGATAATCAATTTGTAGTTATACAGGCCTTGTCAGTGTCTTGGGATAGCTGTCGATCTCTCATGTCAGTGACCTGTCATTCTCAAGAAGTCATTGTTCACTATAGGTGGAGGCAAGTGTCAGAGACAGGGGCAGGTGTCCATTTGTGGTTGGGCACCTGATAAGGTCCCTTCAAACAATGGTCGAGATTTTTCATTGAAGTCTTTTCCAATTGACAAAATAAGTCATGGTCTCTGAAGTCTTCATGTGCGGAGAGCACTCCTGTAAATAGATGTCACTAATTTATGTGTCTGTATAAGCTGGTTAAAAAGTTTCTGATAATAATGCAGAATGTCTTTTTTCATAAGGTTGGTTCATATGTATCTTCATCTAGATCAGCGGTTCAAACCGTGTGGGTCGCGACCCCTTTGGGGGTCGAACAACCCTTTCACGGGGTCAGAAAACACATACATAATCACATATTGTTTTTGTGATTAATCACTATGCTTTAATTACATTCAATTTGTAACAATGAAAATACATGCTGCATATCAGATGTTTATATTACCATTCATAACAGTAGCAAAATTACAGTTTTATGGTTGGGAGTCACTACAACATGAGGAACTGTATTAAAGGGTTGCAGTACTAGGGAGGTTGAGAACCACTGATCTAGATACATGGGGTTACTGGTGACTATTTAATGAGGAGAAAGCTATGTGTTTACCAAAAAAGGAGATTCCAGGTTGAGAACCATAAGGAGGGCTTTAAGCCAAGGGAGATTAAAAGCTTCTGAAAATTTACCTAGTTGAGTTTTAATTATATTATATTATTTGTATGTTATACCAATCCAGAGAACTAGAGTTATAGGTAAAATAAAAAGACTAGTAGAATAGGCCAAATATAAGAAATGAATAGTATTTTTTGAACAGTGAAATGTGTCCCCAACTCACTGTAAATCATAGGGAATTCCCTAATTGGCATTAATTTCCCCCAATCATAATTTACCTTTTTAACTGTTGCTCTACTTCAAGTGAATGCCTCATCCTAGTGAGAACAACATACAAATTATAACTAAGACATATTTGTATTCCTGAGATGGTATCACTTGGATAAAATTCAATTACCATCTTTAAAAGGGATCTATAGGAAGTAGGAAATGACATTGGGGTTCATGGAATGATTTTTCAGGGTTATATTTAGACAGTAGAATATCTGCTACACATTTTGCAATCTATAGAAGGAAAAGGAGTGACATGAAATCCAGTGGTTAAAGATAGGAGAGGTAGAAGAAAAAACAGCAAGGCATAGAGAGAATCTCTGGGATTAGATAAAAAGTAAAACCAATCATCGCATACTTCTTTTATATTGGTTGGAATAAGATAGTTAGCAGTAAACAATTAGCATGATAACAATAACATGGAGGGGTCTGTGCTCTCTCCTCTGGAGTTGTGAGGGGTTTGGAAAAAAAAAGAAAATCACCCTGACATTCCAAAGGTATGTTATTGTAGAAGCAAAAAGTCAATGGATGGGCTCAGTTAAGGTAAAGATTGACCTTTGCCAGGAAAGGTACCAACCTAGCACATGACTACCAACCATGACTCACTTTAAGTTAGAAGGTTTTATTTTCAGACCATCCTTTGGGCTTTCTTCAGGTTTCTGAGTTTGTAAGGCCCCCACACAGTCCTTTCCTGAGCTTATGAGGTTGCGTATGTGGCCCCTTTTTCATTCACACAGTCCAACTCCTTAACCTCTTGGGAGGAGAGAGGAATTAGAGAGAATTACCAATGGCCAGTTACTTCATCAATTATGCCAACATAAGGAAACTTCCAAGAAAAACTTTAAACAGAGGGTTCAGAAAACTTTGTGCTGATGCTGGAAGGCTGAACACTCAGGGAAAAAATGGAAGTTTCACACCTCTCCCCATGCCTTCATCTGCCAGTCTCTACCATTTAGTTATTCCTGAATTGTATACTTACAATAAACCAGTAATAGTAAGAAAAGTCATTTCCTGAGTACTGTGTGGGGTTTTTTAGATAATTATAAAGCATGATGGGTCATGGGAACATCCAAATCTAAAGTTAACCAGGCCAAAATATGAGTTACCTGTGCACCCCATTTGTGATGGCGTCTGAACTTATGTTACTGAGCCTTGAACCTATGTGATCTGCACCCACTTCATATAGCTATTATTAGAACTAAAATGAATTGTAGGACACCCCATTGGAGCATTGGTATCTGATGGGAAAAAACAGAAACAAAATCTTCAGCTCACATAAAAACTACCCAGCAGGGTGATGCTAGAAGTGATTATGATATTGTCAGTGATCTGCCTGTATTAGGTGCTTAGGGAGTTTGAGAAGACTTGACTTTCACTCCCCTTTCTCACTAAGCCGTCTCTCACCTTCAGAGTCCACCTTCACCCTTCTTCCTCCTCTTTGTTCTCACAGAACGAGGCTTGAGGCAGTGGTTCTGATCCCAGGAGCAGTGGAGGTACAGGCCTGTAAGTCTATTCATATTGCTGTCCACCCTGAGGTGGGATCTGTTCTCCTAATGCCTAAACAGCCAGTAAACTGACACCAGGTTGCAGTGAAAGGAAAGAAAGTACATATTACAAAGGTACCAATGAAGGGGAATGAGGCAGCTGATGCTCAAAAACCAGAACTCACAGTGGTTTATATTTAGGGTATTTTAAGGGGGAAAAGTCATGATGTGGGGTTCAGAGTCATGGGTTTTGAAGATTGGTCAGTTATGCTATAAGTACTCATAATGTGACTTATTTCTCCTGGCATCATCCTGGCTGTGATCTTTGGTTATCGGGCCTAGAGGTCTTCCTTCTTGCAGACAACCCAAAGTTCTGCAAACCATTTTGGGGTTGGGTCGGTTATGTTACCTTAAGAGCAGAAAACATCTATCCATCTTTTACTTAGCAGACAACATCTTTCTCTTATCTCGAACACGATAACTCCTGCAACCTGTTTCACTGACTTATTTCCAAGCTACAGGCCACATCTGCATTCTTTCCTATCACACCTGACAGGTACTATTTTCTATTTATTTTTTAACTAGAAATCATAACATCCAGCTATGGGAACAAATGTAATCTTCCTGTCATCTTTTAAATTCTTCTATCTGGGCTAAAAATCAAATTAACAGACAGATTAACAGGAGACAATGTACTAAGTATGATATATGAACAAATATTCTGGGGTTATAAGAATAGAAAACAAAGGAAGCATTGGGTAGTGGAATATATATGTCATTCTGAAGCTAAGGGGAAAGAGAGCTGTGGTTTGAGGCTTCAAAAGGCAGGAACATTGGCATGGAGATGCCAAAGCAAACATGAATGCCTTTCCTGGAGCTGGTCCTCCATCTAAACGCATTCTAGGCGGTTTAATGGGAAGGTCCAAGGCTTATTTCTTAAACCCTTTTTTCCCCAATAAGGATGTCAAAATCAAACCCTAAAAGGTACATCTGGGGTAAAACTTGGCTTCCCTTCACAGCAGAGCCACGACTCTTAGTAAGGTTAAAAAGTCTAACTGAAAGCTTAATCCTAGTTACCTAGTCATTGAACTAACTCATTACCAAACAAAGTATAAATACTGAAACATTGCTCTTTCAGTCTAAATGTGTCCACTTTTGACTTCTCATTAGGAAAAAAAAAAAACACCTAAAAAATACATTGGAATCTACTACAAAAAATTCTTCATTCTAGAGCACCTTGACACACTCACATCATCCATAGCTGTTCAGGAAGAACTAGGAGTCCAGAGACCCTCACTCATGTCTCAGATTAGTGTTTACGCCATCACTACTCACTGCTTAAGCCAGTGATTCTCAACCTTCTGGCCCTTTAAATACAGTTCCTCATGTTTTGACCCAACCATAAAATTATTTTCGTTGCTACTTCATAACTGTAAGGTTGCTACTCTTATGAATCATAATGTAAGTGTCTGATATGCAGTATGGTCTTAGGTGAGCCCTGTGAAAGGGTCGTTCGACCACCAAAGGGATCGCGACTCACAGGTTGAGAACCACTGGCTTAAGCTGTTGTGTTTTTTGTTGTGTTTGTTCATGTCCCTAATTTTGACTAGTATGTGAGCTTCATGCCTGCCTGAAGGACTCCTGTCACGTCTCTATTGTTCAGGAATCAGGGCAGGAGTCTTGCCGAGGGTTGTCAGCTAGGCTTCAATATCACCCATGCACTTTCCTGTTTAACTTAATTTAGTTCCAAAATGAGTACAGCATGAATTCTGGAAAAAGGTCCTGATGTGACTTATAGAAACAAATGTGTTCATAAGGGCCCCTGCGGTCATGGTAACTTTATGGCATGTCTGTGTTGTTTCAGTTACTAAGAGATATTGTGTATGAGTGTCCAGGATAGGATCTGTTTGTTCATTTGTTGATTCTTGTAATAGGTAATTGCCAGAAGCCGGTCCATCCTTGCTGCTTGACACAGTTGCTTCAGGGAAGAAACATCTGCACAGCATATGTTTCAAGGGACCTGGCATATATGGCATACTGTTCATAATATGTCTGCTCCCCTTCCTGGCGCTATGTGTTTTAACCAAGGTCACCTCTCCAAGAAAAGTTGTTTCCCCAGGTAGGGATTTTGCCCTGAAGTTAGGGAGGGAATAAAACCCCTTAACTAAGTGCCCGGCAGGTAGTTAATCACTTTAACTACAAACAATCACGCTTAAGCTACATAATCTTTACTCCCTGGAATGGAGATAAGAAACGCCCTACCCTTGGAATAGAAATTGATAGGATTAAAATCAACTGGTATAAATACAGATGTAACAAGACAATAAAACACAGAACTTGGCTGGAGATGCTGGCTAGAGAACCTGGCTAGGCTGCTGATCAATTGACCGCTGTCTCCATGTCATTCATTCTTCGACGACTCCGTCCACAACTTTGGGAACCCCTGGACCTGCTGGAGTTGGACCCCAATATTTGGCGCCCAAACAATGACGCCTACTGTGTACCTACCCATCACTATCCAGGGCCCTAGGGCAGTGGTTCTCAACCTTCCTAATGCTGCGAACCATTAATACAGTTCCTCATGTTATGATGACCGCCAACCATAAATTATTTTCGTTGCTATTTCATAACTGTAATTTTGCTACTGTTATGAATCCTAATGTAAATATCTGATATGCTGGATGCATTTTCATTGTTACAAATTGAACATAATTCAAGCATGGTGATTAATCACAAAAACAATATGTAATTACATATTGTGAAATATTTATTTCTAATTACAAATACATGAAATTTTGTCTTGAAGCATGGTGTAGCATGGGTAGCAGTCTTAAAATAACAACTGTAAACTACATTGTTACATTTTGTGACAGTATGCATAAAAAGCCAATGTCAGTGCGGAAGTTGAGATTGCTTGTTTCTCACCAGATCAGAAATTCTTGGGACAGTCTTTACAAGAGCACAACGAAGATCATCTTCCACAACAAGTCTACTTCTGTATTTAGACTTGATAACCAACAAGCTGGAAAACCCTGTTTCACAAAGATATGTTTTTGGAAATGGAAGAGAAAGGCACAACACTGTCTCAGACAGACAGGATATGACTGCAAACACTTAATCCAGAATTTTGTAACTGGCATTGTAGAGAAATCAGTTTTTGCTGCATTGTTGTTAGTAAGTTCAATGAACTCCTCTTGTGCTGTCTCAGGAACATCTTCAACTTTGACTGTGAATGGGCTTCTGGCAAGTGCAAATGGGGTGTCAGGTAGATTTGGAAAGTACGATGAAATTTTGTCTGCAAGCATGTGCAAGTGTTCTTTTACTGAAATTACTATCGTAATCCTTTTGTCTGGTTCAATGTCATGTTCCTCAAAGAAAGCAGATAAGGTAGGCAACATGTAAATTTTATTTTCATCCAATATTTTTTGCCAAAGCTGAAGTTTCATTTGGAGTGTTAGGATCTTTTCAGACAAATTGAGGCATGTTGCATTTGGTCCTTGCAGTGATAAATTTAACTCATTCAAGATGGCAAAGATGTCAACCAAGTAAGGTATTTTCTGCAGTTCACTTTTATCACCGAAAAGTGCTTCGAACTGTGGTCTTGCTTTCTGATTAAAAAACGTTTTGAGTTCATCACAAAACTCAAAAACATGTTTTAAATGTTTTCCTTTTGACAACCATCTCACTTCAGTGTGAAATAGCAGAGCATAGTTTGGCGCATCCAACTGGTTGCACAGTGGCGAAAACAGTCCACTGTTTAAAGTGCTCGCCTTTACAAAATTGACACAACTTATGACGCTTCATTACTTCTTGTAATTCTTGTGGCAGTGTCTTTGCTGCTAATATTTGCTGATGAATCATACAGTGAGTTCCAATGACTTTTGGTGATTCATTCAGTACCAAATGTTGAAATGCAGATTGACATCCTAGTATAGCTGGAACACAATCTGTGCAAACACCACAAACCTTTTCCAAGGAGATTTTATGCTCTTTCAGAAATGAACCAACTGTGTCAAATACATCACATGCAGTAGTTGTCATTTCAAGAGGTTTGCAAAAAAGAAGCTCATCTTTAAAGTCGCCACCATTAATATACCTCACATAAACCAGTAACTATGAACAGTTTTCAATGTCTGTAGACTCATCAAGCTGGATACTAAATATTGGAAGTGGAGTGGATTTAATTTCCTGGATTGCCTGATCAAGAATATCAGCAGACATGTCATCTATTCTTCTATGGACAGTATTATTAGATAAGAATATTACACTCAATTTCGTAACAAATTCGTCTCTGATCATAACTCGAGCAATGTCTTTGGCCGCTGGCAACAGTAAATCCTCAGTAATGGTGTGAGGTTTCATAGCTCTGGAAATTTTGAGTGCCATCAAATATGAAGCTTCAATGGCTGCTACGTTTTGTTTGTGGTACTTCCCACCAGTGTCAAGTCTGGCTTTCTTGAGTCCATCAGCTTTGCTTCTAAAATAGTTGGTATCCTTGCTGGAAAAGCTCAGATGCCTGCTATCAAAATGGTGTTTTAGTTTGTTCAGATTCATAGATTTGGCTGATAGAACTTCACAGCAAATAACACACCACGGTTTCTCAATTCCTGCTGTAATTATTGAGGTAAATCCATACTGTAAAAAATCCTCACTATATTTTTTTTTCTTAATGTTCTCTTCTACACGAACCATTGTCATGGGATGGTTTGCTAATGAAAATAATATATAATAATAGCTTTAATAATACAAAAGATGATACATGGCATAGTTCAGTCAATACAGCGGATTAAAGATTCCTAAGATTTACCATTCTCTGTGTTGTTGTTTTTTACATACCTGTTACTATCACAAGGCGGCAGTATTCACATTAACCTCAGCTGAATACAAAAAGGAAGGTCAGCATCCAGATTAAGTTCCCATGGTACAGATCTTTTTTTGCAGTAGTTGATGATTTTACAGTACATGATTTTACATTTACCCAGTAATCATAATTCATGAAGTGACGTTTTACCTCCAATACTACTGCTTTCTAAACAGTAGCAGCTCTCGACACATGTGTAGCTGGTCTGCAAAAGTACATTATGGCGCCAACCCTGTCACATATACCTGTATTTGTACCATGTGTATGTGATGGGGTTGGCTCTATGATGTCTTCACGCCCGGTACTCATATGGGGGCATGTCGTCATGTGGGCAGACCTACCTTCAGACGGATAGAGGAGCAGTGTCTCAGTTCCTATGACCATGGAAAATATGTGTTTTCCGATGGTCTTAGGTGACCCCTGTGAAAGGTTCCTTTCACCCCTAAAGTGGTCACCCCACGTGTTGAGAACCACTGCCCTAGAGGGACGAGAGTGGATGAGGGAGACAAACTGGACATTATTGCTGATGTCCAACTCTTTATTTGAAAACTGATATCTGAAAGGCACTTCAAGATGCCCTAAGTTCCTTGATCCCCGCCAAAATTCTGACCTCCATGTGCTCCTCCAGAAATTTCCTGAATCTCCTTCTCTGTCTCCCACACCCCACATCCAATCTTTCAGCAAATCCTCCTGAATCCATGCTTTCAACAAATACAGAAACTGACCCCTTCCTCCCATGCTTGTCTGACCACCCTCACCTGTCACCTGGATGACTGCACTTGCCTCCTCACTGCCCTCCCTGCCCTCCACCCAGGAGCCACACAGGTGCTGAGGAATGTAGGCTAAAGTGAACACTCTGATTCTTTCTTGAGCAAGTTTTTCCTTCTGAATCTATGGCAGGAATGGGATGAGGGGTGGAGGTGGGGAGGGGTCATAAGTTCTTAGTGAGATTTGTTTCTTAAAAGCTTGAAATCAATATCCCAAATAGGAACTTCAGAAAGGCTAAGTTTTGGAGGCCTCACTAAACACAGATCACTCAAACTCACTGGGGCTCTGAGCCCTCTACAGGCTCCTCAGCTCACCCAGAGGTAAATCAGATTACTGGCTATGGCCCCTCCCTCTCTGATTCCATCTCCTCTCATCTCCAGCTCTGTCTCTTCCAACCAGCTTGCCTCCTTTCCGCTGTCCAAACATTTTAAATGGAAAGAAATAAAAACACCCCACACATCCTTATTTCACTCTAACATGCTATCACATTATTACTGTTGTTGCTGTGTGGGTTACTGGGAGCCTCCCCCACCAGCATGCCATGTCCATGAGGACTGGGATTTTGTCTGTTCTGTCTCATACCTGCACGACCTTTACTTAGAGCACTGTCAGCAGATGGTGAACAGTAGGTTGGTCTTCTTTGATAAGTGAGTAAAGAAGTTACACATGTGATCATGGTTGAAAGGGTGAAATATGCAGTGTCATTACCTCACATAACTCAGATTCTGACCTAGACTGAGGGACCACGGAGACTTTCCTGAAGAGTGGCATCTAATAGAGCAAGGGCCCCGGCTAACCTAGAGCGGATGGAGGGGCAGGAGTAAGAGGTCCAGGAAGAGGGCACAGAAGATGCAAAAGCCAGGAGGTTGGAAAATTGAGCGAAGTAAATGAATTAAACTCACTCATTTTGCTGATTAAATGAGCTAGTAGACCTGAAGGGCCCAGTACACATTGTGTGCTGGAGAAAGGCCAACTATTGTCATTATTGCACATTCAGGGTCTGCCCTCCTGGGAACAACAATAACAGAATAAAGGGGTTCTTCCCTCCCAAACTTCACAAGCAATTCATGACATCAAGCCTATTAGAGCTTGACTGTGTGTACGTAGAGCTCGGGAAGTATGTCTCAGCGCTGTGGTTGATGAAATGGTGTGAGCACACTCCACCATGACATGCTTCCTAGGCACACCAGGAAGTAGCAATGCCCGCCTGAAGGAATTCCTAGAGCCATGTGCACAGTACCCCAGCCTTTCAGCCATTGGCTGCCTATAGTAACGAGTCTCCCTCTGATTGGTCCCCTCATGCTATATATACCCCTGTAATTCCACAATAAAATGGATCTGCGTTCATGAACCTGGTATCCAGAGTCGTGCATGAAGACGCCCTAGCGTGTTGGGGCTCCATAGTCCCCACCCCCGAGGGACCCCCTGCTTCAACTGTGGTATAAGTGGCAGGGGATAAACCACAGATACGTAAATACACACTCCCTGTCACACAAAAGTTTCTTATGTGCTTTTGTAGTCCCTCTCTCTGCGCCATACCACATAGTCATCAGGCAATCACTCATCCTGTCTTTCTTGATAGATTATTTTGCAATTTCTAGAATGTTATATACATGTAATTATATCGTATGCTCTCCTTTTGGTATGGCTTCTTTCAGTAAGCATAATATTTTTTTATGATGTGAAATTCTTATAACAAGATATTAATCCTTTTTAAGTGAACATTTCACTGCCGGTATAGCCACAATGTTGTTCAGCCACCATGTTACCTAGTACTAAAACATTTTCATCACCCCAAATAAAACTCTGTACCCAATGAGAGGTTGCTCACATTCCACAGCATCCATCCCTCAAAACCACCAATCTGAATTCTGTCTCCTTCTCTTTCTTGTCCCTGTTCTCTATCCCATCTACCCTGTCAGACTGTACATCTGGTGCCCCACTTGTCCCAATGTCCGGGCACTAATCTAAGCTTTCAAGACCTTATTCTTCCTCTGAACCCTGTTTCGTCCCCCTCACATCCATCTAGCTCTGGGGGAATGGCACCCCAATACCACTGCACTAGTTCCAGTGGCTGCTTCTCAACAGGTAGGTCAACCCCTCTCGAGTTACTCAGCCCAACCTACACTCACACGTAGAGAGCCTTTATACCCCTATGTGCCTTTGAAGTCATAAAAAGCCTCTCATTATACCCCTATGTGCCTTTGAAGTCATAAAAAGCCTCTCACCCCTAAACCTCCCAAGCTTTACAATTTGCCATCCTGACTCTGAACAAACTCCAACCTTCCAAGTCCCCTTCCTATGCTCCCTTCTGCTTATCCGCAATCCAACTATCTCCAGGTCTCCAAAATATTCCACCAAATACCCTAGAGGCCACAATGAGCAGGAAACAAAACACAACCAGAGGAGGGATTTATTTCCATTTCTCAGGTTCTGCCTGTTGACGCTCTAAGGCCAGGCATATCGAGATTGCAAACCAAGTACAAAAAAGAGACAAAGAATGAGGACCCTGATGTCTGGCCTGAGCTCTGGGTCATGGAGGGCTGGAAACAGGGTCGTCCAGTGTAGGCCTGCAGGTGGCTGACATCACAGGGACGTGCATGTTTACAGGAGTTGTTCTTTTATCACTGAATATGTATTTAATTCTCTGTGATATTGTTCTTTGAAGGTGCAGTGAAAATGAATATAGAATGAGAATATTTTTCTGGTCACTCAGCAGGGCAGTGAGACTGACCTCAACACCTTTGGAATTAAAGGCTGCAGAGAATTTAAGAAAAGGGGAAGGAATCATAGGCATCTGTGTTTGCTAATTGGATTGACACATAAGCAAAATAAAACTCATTAAATATTAACAGGAGGGTTTACATTACTGTTACATTTAAAACTCACTCATGGACAAGTTTTTATTGATGAGAGAGAGAGAGAGAGAGAGAGAGAGAGAGAGAGAGAGAGAGAGAGAGAGAGAGACGAGAGAAAATAATTAGTTGCCTCCCAAAATGCCTTGACCGAGGATTGAACATGCAAACTTTAAGTGTTTGGGAGAGAGTGCCAACCAACTTGGCCACACTATTGAGGGTAAGCAGGATTTTTTACATCTTGGTTTTAAGTGCCCCCACCCAAGTTAAGCTCCTATGCTTCCTCAGAGACTGAAACACAGAAAACAGGAGAATTAAATTTTAGCAGAAAGCACCCAAACCCTCTAGGCAGATTTTCTAGAAATCATATCACTGGCAAGAAGTTGTGTTTTTTAAAAATAGACTTTTCTTGATTTCAGAGAGAAGAAGGAAGAAGGGGAGGAAATAGAAACATCAATGATGAAGAGAATCATTGTTCCTTGACTGGGAATTAAACCATGACCTCCTGGTTCTTGGGTTCATGCCAAACCACTGAACCACCCCAGCAGGGAGGCAAGAAGCTTTTAAGGAGACTTAGGTATATTTTGAAAGGATAGAAAGTATCTGCAATTACAAATTGCAGTTACATTTGTAAAGGGAATGCTCTAAAAAAATAATAAAGAGTCCCAGTCAGGATAAAAATTAAAGACTCTGAGGGAATAATTAGGATTCTTGTTTAAAACACAGCTACTTTCTGCACAGTGTAGGCAAACAGAACTAAAACCTTTCAGCCAAGTCCCAGTTTGCATTGCAATTAAGTCCTGCAATTTATAAAGAAGTGCAAGTTCCTAGCCATTTAGAAATAGATGTCAAATAGTTGAGAAACTGAACACAGATCGCATCTGATCTCCCAGAATGCTGTGCTTCTGGAGTTTTTCATGCAGACATTACATTTCTCTCTACAGTCACCTGCCCTTTGATCAATCGTCAGGTCCAAGGAGTAAGAGTATTTTGTTCCTATCACATATATGCCTGGTGTTATTCAATTTGCCCTGATTAATGACCTAAGTGCAGAGGAATGACATTCACCTTATAGTTTGCTCCTATGCTGGTTTTTCTATGACACCTCAGACAGATGATTTAACACCCTCTTGAGGTTATAAGGCCTCACCCTCACACTTCACCTGCAGTCTCCAGGTTTGGGTGATGTCCTCCTCTCAAACGGATGATGTGTCTTCAACCGGTCAAAAATCGCTACATAAAAGGTGAGGTCATTTATAATTCTGTGAGCATCAGTTTGAACTAGGACATTTGCTAAACCATGGTTGCATTAACAACATTCCCAATTCTATTCTATCAACAAAGACGACAGAGTGTTACTGAATTCATGCAAATAAGTATATTGCTCTAAACAAAAGAATACTCCAGAAGGCATTAGTAATTTTTTGGTACAATCAAACAGGGAGACAACGTCACTGTTGTATCTCACATAGGTTTTCTCTTGTCTATTCCCATCATCACCAGTGTCCAGGCACCCTCCACAGGCCTCCCTGGAAACGGGAGAGTGCTCATGTTCCTTTCAGATTACTCCCGAGGGTCATCACACAATGACTGCCCCAACTGTTAAGCACATGGTGCTCCCTCCATTGTGGAGATGGTGCAAATGGAACCAACCAGAGATGGGGTCCAATGTGGAATTTTACATTACATCAACAATAATGACAATGCCAGCTCACATTTTTTAGTATTTATTGATTCAAAGCAAGTCTTCTAAGAAATTTTCTCCACCACAACAAATCTAATAGGTGCGTTTTAATTTTTGTTTTTTTAGTAACATAGGGGAAGGGAGGAAGATCATTAGTACTTGACCTCTAACTCTATAGGGGCACTTTCAGCAGAGCTGAAGGGGTTGGAGACTTTACACTGGTAGCTCCCAGCATCCTCTCTCCTGACAGGGTCTATGAGGAGGGTTCTGCTGTCAGTTGTTAGCTTCATTCTCTCCCTGAGCCGCAGAGTCTTGGAATTGAATAACCAGTTGGGGGAGCTCCCATGTGTGTTGCAAGTCATGACAAAGGCATCCTCATTCTCTGTGACTGTGGACCTGCTGGCTAAGAGTGTGGGCACACTTACTTGCCCTGTGAAGAAACAGAGGGAGAGTTTGATTGAGTGTGGGCTTGAGACCTGGGGCCATGCTCTTTCCTCAAAATATCAGCCCTGACACTGATGGTTCTGAGGTAATTTGGTTCCACAGTTAAAATTAATTAATTCTAAATGTGACATCATTCCCCAGACCAAATCTACTGCTCTGAGCTGAAGAGCCCTAAGAAGGAAGGATATGAACCAATGATTGACCTAGGGAATCCTAAGCCATGTAATAAGCCAGTAGGATTGGAGGAAAAGTTGGGGCTATGGCTGCAAATAGACCTCAAGTGACTCAGATGAATTTCTCATGGTCTTTGTGATTCTGCTTAGGAACTGTATCTACCTGTGCCTCACCTTCGCCTCAGTGATGAAAAATGAATATCTGACTGCCAGGCTGACAATGTACTAATCATAAAATATTCACAGTATTTAACATAAATATTGGAAAGGAAAACTGCTCAAATCAGAGGCATCTGTTACTGTTGGACTTCACAAGAGAATCCCCTGGGCTGATCCCTGGTATAATGAGCAGCTGCCAGGAGCATGTTTTCTCCTGCTCTTCCCTTGGGCACTCATGTTTCTCTGGACTCTCCTAAGTCCCATAGAACAGTCAGATAATAATCTTGGGAGCTAGTGCAGTTGTGCTCTCCACACACAGTCTCAGGGGAAAGAGGGTTCATCCCAAATGGTGACCAGCTCAAGAGCCTTGTGACTCTGGCACATGGGAAACTGTTGCATTCACTCAGCTCTTCAAAGAAGGCAAAACCCAACCTGACACAGGCTCCCCAGGGACTCTGCAGTCAGGACATTGTGACAGGGGCCTGGAGAGTGACTGCCCAAGCTGAGTTTCTCTATGAAGAACCCAGACAGCCCCTCAGGCCAGGTCCTTACAGAGCCCCGCATCTTCTATCTCAGGGAAATAATTAGGGAAAGGAGCCCAGGGACCTGGACTGAGTCTGTTCTCCCTCTACTGACTCACTCCCATTAAATTGATCCTTTTCTCTGTAGTGAATGTCTGTGGGGCTGGAATCTGGGAAGGAAACTCTGACCTTAGGATGTTTGTCTCTACTGTGTGTTTCCTGCACTAAATACTTAAACCCAGCTTGGGACACGATGAAGAGGGGGATGGAGGAGAGTCCAGAGCTGGCAGTCCTGTGTGTGAAGTAGAATTCACCCCACCTGACACCTAGAGTCAGAGAGCAATCACTCACGGTATACATTTAGGGGTCCAAATCCTAATTCTTTTCGTGAATTTGGAAGTATGGCTACTACCATGTAGATTCCTCGGTCCCAAACAGTGACATTTCTTATGACCAGGGATCCATCAAGGTTTATTTCCGCTCGACCACTGTATTCAGTACCTGTAAGATATACACTGTAATACCCTGAAAGAGATGCAATGAAATTATGGTACTTCATCTCTACGCCCCTGTACCACATAAACCCTGTAACATTGGGAGGCGTATTGCGGAGACGTAGAATCACATCCTGCCCTTCAAGAGCAATGGTGGAGACAATAGCAAATCGTGCAGTGGTGGCCGGGATCCACAAGGTTAAGAGGAAGGCTAGAAGGGAAGAGAGAATTTGATCAGTATTTTGATCTACGTATTGGGATGGAGAGATTAGGCATTACCCTTCTTCTCTCAGCCTTAGTCTTCATGTGAGTTCGTGTGTGCATCTCCTTGGTCAAGGTCAGCAACATGGCCACCATGGCTCCAGCACCTCAGAACCTATGCTTGTTATTTTCAAATCTATTTAACAACTGTCTGTGTGGCTGTCCTCCTTACTTCCCTCAGATCCCTGTTGACACTCGGTGGCCTTCTTGGAAGACCTTCCCTGACCACGTCCTCTAAAGACCCTCTATCTTCACTCTCTGACCTGTCCCCGCTCTGTGACCTTCAGGGCACTTGTGGGTACCTGAAGTCACAAGTAGATCTCTTCTTGTTTCCTTTCTCCCCATATAACGTGAGCTGAATGTGGGCAGGAGATTTTGTGATCTTGTGCCCACAGTGCCTGCAACAGGCTGCAAACACCTGTGGGTGAATGAATGAGTGTCCACAGACATGTCCATGTCTGATGTTGTATTTTCCCATATTTGTAGCTGGTGGTGGGGACAATGTTTAGCACCCCTGATTAAAATGATTCTGGTATCACCTGAAATAAATTGTCATGACCGTGGTCAGTGGTCAAAATTTAATACTCAGGGATGAATAACTTAGCAAATGAACTGCAATTGAGGTTTTCCTGCCTCTTACCACTCACCACTTCCTCATGATGAGATATTGGTGTTGCTGAGCACCCTCTCTCATCTGACTCTGCACCTCTGTCCTTTCACTCAGGTCCAAGGGAAACCCTTTCTTCCCTCACAGAGTGCTCTCTTTCCCAAGAGATCTTGGCCAGTCCCCGACTCCCAACTTCCCTTCCATTCCCAGGGATTGTCCCCTCCCTACCTGCCAGAAGGAGCCCGAGCCAGGGGACACGTCCTCTGTGGGCAGAAGCTGCAGGGAACTCCGTGAGGACTGCTGCCTGCTCCATCACTTTCTCTGAGAGAAGAGCTTGAGGTCCAGTAAGGCTCCCAGACACCTCTGTCCAGACAGGTGGTATGTTCTCTCCCTCTTACCTGTGTGCTGAGCCTCCTGCTAGGACAAGATAACCTCCCTGGTCATGTGGGCCGGGGAGGGGTCAGGGCCCAGGAACCTCCCTCTTCCTCCCCTCATTTTTGCAACCCTGTTGCCCTTTTCAGTTTATCTTTACTCTGTATTTTGATTACCTGGAAACTCCTGAAGCCTCCGACAACACACACACATACAAACACAAACTTACACATGCACAGACAGGTGCCCAGATAGCACTGGCCTTGGACGTCTAGTTCCTGGTCATTTTTTTGCAGCTCCCTTTCAGTGCACATTTGAGTTTTCCCTTCAGTGCAAGAGGTCTGTGGCCACCTTAGGAAAATTGTCGCAGGGATGCACCGGCACGGCATTGGATCTCCTGTGAAACTTTTTAAGGATTGGGATGCATAGGTGAAATTTTTGAAAGGCTGCTTCAGCAGCTGCCCAGCAACATAGATGCCAGGATGAGACCCTATGATATGAGCGTGGAGGGTCCTGCCCCTCTCCTGTGCAGAGGGAGGGTCTCCACATCCAGTTAAAATGCAGATTCTAGCCCTAAACGATTGGGCTCAGTGCATAGAGCATTGGCCTGCGGCCTCAAGAGTCACAGGTTCGATTCTGGTCAAGGGCATGTACCTTGGTTGCGGGCACATCTCCAGTGGGGAGTGTGCAGGAGGCAGCTGATCAGTCCTTCTCTCTCATCGATGTTTCTAACTCTCTATCCATCTCCCTTCCTCTCTGTAAAAAATCAATCAATAAAATATTTTTAAAAAATGCAGATTTTGCCTCGGCAGGTGTGCGGTGAATCAGAAACTCTGCATCTAACAAGCTCTCAGGTGAGGTGAATCTTACTTGCCTCTAAATCTCACTTTCAACAGCAAGGCTGATGGAGGCACATGGCCTCCTGAGAGAATGACACTCTCACTCCAGCATTGGCACCTGCTACAGCTTGGTCTTGTGTCCATAAGCACCACACAGAGAGCCCCACAGGCCCCAAACTGGAGATTTTTTCTGGTGGTGACACAGAAACAAAGCTGGGCACTGGGTATTTTCTGTGTTTTCAAATGCCCTAGGAGGTTGGGAATTCCTCCTGGTAGGAAGGCCATTGAGGGCCTGGGGGTGAGATGGCATCAAGCTGGGTGATGACAGCAGAGGAGATGTTCCCTGTAGCTCAGGTTGTCACCAGCCTGGCCGTTGTTTCCAGAGACAGAGACCACATCACCACGTGTCTCAGAAGGATCTGCATTTTCCAGGTGTGAAGGGCAAGGCGTGAAACGAGGACTGTGGTGGGAGCCCAGGTGGCTGTGGGCTCCGTGGTCCTTGGGGAATGTTTTCAAGGAGACCCTCCCTCTCTTTGCTGGTTGACCCTCTCCATGTCCTCCCTGACCGTTCGGGCAGCCTCTGTCCTCTGCCTGGGGTACTTTTTTGAGGTCACTTCGCCTTACGCATGTATGATTCCAGTTATGAATTGTGGAGCAGCATAAAGATCCCCAAAAAAGCAGCAGCTCCTAGACCCTGTCAAGGTCAGAAATGTCCAAACCTGAGGAGGATTTTTATGAGTATTTCAGCTGAATTGATGTTATATGATTGTAAGCAAGATCTCAAATACTGAGAAAAACAGCAGTTTTGTAGCTTATTTTATACATTAAAATCAAAGAAGATGAAAAAAGGTGCATCAAATCTATGGGAAAGTGATGGAAAACATAGCAGGGAGATCTTTAGAAATAAATAAAAAGAAAAAATGGTGAAACACATATTATTTTTACTTTGGAGGGTCCAGGATAGTTAACATTTACAGCAGGTATAGAGGCTGTGCACATATACAGGCAACATGAGCGCTCTGTGGTCTTGTATTCTGGTACCACAGCCTCTTCAATGGGTTTTGGCAAAGAAAATTTGCTAGAGGAATGTAATATCAAAGGTATGTTATCCATGATGCATAAGAACAGGGAAAGGGCTCACTTGAGGTAAAGTCTGACATTTCTTAAGGAGGTTGTAGGCCTGTGACCTGACTACCTGCCATCACCTGCCCAGTGAGGCATTTGTGATCAGACCACACTGTGCGTCACTGAGCTTGTCAGGCCTGTCATGTGGTCCCCTGGTATTATCAGGTTCCTTGCACAGCACCTTTTTCAATCACAGTTTCTGGGAAGAGCAGGTGGGACAGCGCAGGCATGATGGAGGGGCCCAGTAAAATCTGTTAGTCAGGGAATGGAAATAGGTCTTCTGCACCTCCTTAGGCAAAGCCCAGTTCAAGTGTAGATTTCCTGTGTTTTGTATTTGCTTCTCAACATCGCCCCCTGTAAGGCAAAAGGAGACCTGCAGGCAATGTCAGGTACTGCACTAGGAATGCTGTCCAGGCTCCAGAAGACAGGAGGTCACTGTGAGCCCTAGACAGAGGTGAGCTCTGATAGCTAGACTAAGAGCCAGCCATCCGGGGCTAGGTCCTTGTGTGTCTCATGCCTCCTGACTGCATCCCGGGGCAGGCTGAGCACAGTGAGAGGACTGGCTTTTTCCAGAGTATTATGAGTCCAGTGTCTGGGGAGCAGTCCCCACTGGTGGATATGCTGTTTCAGGAGGATGTGCCGTTCCAAGTTTTCAAAGCCAGGGCCTGGTGAGGCTCTTTTGGGAGAGGGTGCAGGCCTGGATGGTTGATCTGCAAATGCACTCTGGTTCTCATCACAGCATTAGGATGTTGCATCCATCCCCTGTGTCCCTGTCTGTCAACTGCTCTAGGCCTCCCCACAGTGCCCAGCTTTTAGAGCAGCTCCACATGGAATGCCAATGAGAGGAATCTGCGAGTTCCTCTGTTAGGGGAGGATAGACCCCCGTGGTACCCTCAGAACCTTTGAGATGAAGCAACCCCAGATCCTGGGTCCCCCTTTCCCATCCTTCTAAGGAAGTTCCTCTTGTTCCCAGGACACCGTGGGATGGTGAGATGTCCTTATGGGCCCCAGGTAGCTGTTTACAGACCACGGACATTGGGGATGGGGATTCAGACCGTAATTTCCTTGAGCGGGTGTGACCACCCCCGGTCATGGTAGAAACTCTATCTTGTATGTAGAATTCATAATGTCTGCAAGGTCAGGGATCTGTGATAAAAGGAAGAACATGGGCTGCTTTCCAGGCGCCCTTAAGATATGAGGGTTGTGGAGGGCTGTGATTTCCTGGCAATGAAATCAGAGTGGTCTGGTCCTTAACTGTTAGGAGGTTCCTATACCACTACCTGACTATAAATGGTGTAAACACCTGGCCCTGGGATATCCCCTTGTAAAAAGGGGCTGTGGCCTCCTCCCAGGCTGACACCAAGGCCTTCGTGTGGATAAGGAACATGATCTGACTGCAAGTGTCACACACGGTGACCTGATTCCATTATATGGCTTCCCTCATCCACTTAATGAGTGTTTACTGGGTATCTGTGGTGTGTGTGGTCAGGGCTGGGCCCTGGGAATACCACAGAGAGCAGGAAATACATGGGACCTACGCTCATGGAGTTTAACTTATAAGGAGAGACAGGTTCTAAGATAAATGTTCTATAAACATTTGTGTAGAAAAGTCTTTCACACAAAGAATTAGTTACTTGTAAAATTATCAAAGGGCTAGAGAAGTGGAAGTTGAAGAGTTTCCAATGGAAGTTGGGTTTAAAGGTCACGCTGGCACAGCCCCCTCCCACAGGCAAAGACTTAGCTGTGTCTGCCAGAGGCCACCCATCAGTCATCACAGTAACAGAAATAATGAGCCCATCTCCTTTCCAGCTTCCAAATTACACACAAGTGCATCTCAGAGGCTGAGTTTAATTCACATCTAGATTCTCAATAACAAGGAGTGGGGGAATGTAGTATTTAACCTTTCAGTATACTTGATATCAGAGGGAACTTGGAAAGGGGTGGAACATAAATATCATGTGTCAATACATGGTATGTCTGAGCCCACATGCAGACTGTGGGACTGTAGGCAAGTGATCCCACCTCAAAAATCTTCCCTATGTGATATCACACAAAGATAATTGGTGTTATTTCCTGGTTCTTAGAACTGAGAAACAACAATACTTGGAATTTTCTGATTTATAAGGGTTGATAAGAGAGTCTTTTGTGATGATGAAGAAACTCTGACAGGCCTCTAGATAGATGCAAGGTAAGGGCAGGTCACCATAAAGACAAAACCTTGCTTAGAAGCTGAATTTTCCTGAAGAAATGAGGGTACATAAAATGTGTAGGAATTTTTGTCTGCCAATGTAAGGAGTGTTTAAATCTGTAGATAATTTTCGTGAGTTCATTTGAGCCAAACTGATGAGAATTGCTGGAAAGTCAAAACTCAATGGACTGAGAAAATTCATCAGAGAATTGGAGTTTTACTTTTTATATTATACATTACACTCAAAATAGAAGGCGTAAGAGGTTACATGAAATCCATTGGGGAAATATAGAAGATGGGAGAAAGCAAAGTGGGGAAATCTCTGAGATTTGATAAATAGTAAAACAAGTAGACACACAGTAATTTTATATGGGTGGGTGCAGAAAGTTAACAGTTAACAACACGATGACAATAATAATGAGGGGTTCTGCAGTGCAGTAGGAAGTCTGGAAATAAATAAATTACACAAACATTCCATTGGTATGCTATTGTAGACATGCTCCATTAAACTGAAGATTGGCCTTTGTTAGGGAAGAGGTTGGCCTCACACATGACTACCCACCATGGCTAGCTTTTGTTTAGAAAATGTTCATTTCAGACCATCCTATGTGGTTACTGTAGGTCTCTGAGTTTGGAAATCCCCCACAGGCCTCCCCTGAGCTTGTCAGGTTGAGTATGCGGCCCTTTTGTCAACACGTTCATATTTTCGTCATAAGTCAATTTAAAGGATGCATTAATGACCAACATTTTGATTGGATAATGTGTTCCCACAGGGCTAAGAAGGCTCATTCCTAGGAAGTCTTAGTGAAAGCATTTGTCTTGCTGAACAACCAAATATTGGTGGTGGGTCAAGACTGTAACATTGGATGGAAGTCAAGGCTGAATTTTCTTAAAAGTGAAAAGCAGGTACATGGGAGGCAGGAAGGTTCCATGGGACTTCACTAAAAAAACCCCACTCTGGATTATTTCTAACCTATAATCCAAGTTTTACTCTCTGTCTCATTCTCTATGTTTTGCATCTAGTATGACATATACTCATAGTTTGAGGACAAACTATACAACTCTTCAATTATTATAATCTGAACAGGAGATGGGTTCCCATTTTCTATGGTCACTATGTTTCCCATTGGAAATGCTCAAGTGCTATTCATTATTGATCTGATTCTTGCTAGTTTTACAATTGGAAGCTATAATCTTAAATTATATACAAAAACAAGGCTCTAAGAACATATTGCTATAAATTACAATTACCATCTAAACATCCCAAAGTCAAGGAAGACAGTTATGTTTAATCAGTAAATTTCCTATGTCTCAGCAGCTATTATGGATGGCCTTGTTTATAAGCTTCTATTTTAATTAATATAGTTTAGTATTCCTTCATAGATTGAAGTGTAATCTTATTCCCATAATCACGTTCTAGCATTCTTAAAAGAAAAATATCTTTCTTAATATTTCTTTTCTACTAACTATCTATATCTTCCCATGATCTTCTTGGTTTATCGTTTTTTATTCATTCAAAAATAACCACCCTATGAAAACATGCTCAAGTCCCTAATCATCCAAGATATGTAAATTAAAATGACAGTGAGGTACCATCTCACACTGTCAGAATGACTATCATCAACAAATCAACAAATGACAAGTGTTGGCAAGGATGAGGAGGAAAAAGAAACCCTCGTGCACTACTGGTGGAATGCAAACAGGTGCAGCCACTGTGGAAAACAGTATGGAGTTCCTCAAAAAATTAAAAATGGAACTTCCATTTGACCCAGTAATTCCACTTCTAGGAATATATTCCAGGAAAAAAGAAACACCTATCAGAAAGGACATATGCACCCCTATATTCATAACAGCACTATTTACAATAGCTAAGATCTGAAAACTACCTAAGTGCTCAAGAGCAGACAAGTGGATTAGAGAACATTGGTACATCGACATGATGGAATACTATGCTGCTGTAAAAAAGAAGGAATGCTTACCATTTGCAACAACAGGGATGGAACTTGAGAACATTATGCTCAGTGAGATAAGGCATTCAGAGAAAAATAAATATCACATGATCTCACTCATTTGCTGAATATAATGAACAACAAACTAATGAACAAAAGTAGAACCAGAGACATAGAAGCATCGAACAGACTGTCCAACCGATGAGGGAAGACGGTGGATGAGAGGGTAAGAGATCAACCAAAGAACTTTTATGGATGCATATGAGCATAACCAATGGAAACTGACAGTCGACATGGTGAGGGCATGTGCTGGTGGGTGGAAGCGGCCGGTGGGGGGTGGGGAGGCGGCAGGACAATTGGAGTAAAAGGAAACTCATGTAATACTTTAAACAATAAAAAATTTAAATTTTGTTAAAAGCATAAAAGTGCTTTTAATCTTAAAAAAAAATAACCAACTTGCCCAGCCAGTGCGGATGAGTTGTTGAGCACCAACCCATGAACCAGGAGGTCACAGTTCAATTCCCAGTCAGGGCACATGCCTATTCTTTGGGCTCATTCCCCCGCAGGGGACTTGCACAAAGCAGCCAATCTATGTATGATTCTCTTTCGTCATTGATGCTTCTCTCTCTATCTCCCTCTCCCTTCCTCTCTCTGAAATCAATAAAAGTATTTTTTCAAAAAACCTACTGATTAGGAAAACCTACTTACTTTTAAATTCTCTTAAAAAAAAAACACACACACACAACCCATTCCTTTCCTTTTCAATAGCATCCCTTCTAAATTTCAAAATGTTACCAGAAATGGAGCCAGGTCCTGAACTGATTTGCTTAGGGCCGGTCGGCAGTGTGTGGGTTCTTGATTTGGTGCAAGAAAGATTTTACAACATGAGTTCAGGTTATTTTGAAAATATGTTTTTTAAAGCTTGGAACAGTGAAACAAGGAAAGGCTTAGGATAGAGACAGTAGGAGGGAGAATAGGCAGGACTGTATGGGCTCTCTAGCAACATGTGCATGAAGTGAGTCTAGGTGGGGCTGCTGTCAGCTCACATGTAAACTAGTTTGGGGTACACGACAATGGAATTAGTTCCGGACAAGATGCTACTGCCCATTGCTCACCTGGTTGCAAGATTCATGGGGACCTCATAGAGATGAAAGGAAAGAATATTCACTCAACTAGGAGATTTGGGGGTGGGGGTGCCACGAGGTGGGCACACCCTGGCTTCTTTGTCTTGAGCGATTTTATTTACTTTCCAAAGTTGTGGATTTAGCAGAGGTCTCAGGGTAAGATCTCAACAGCATTTTCATCAGCTTTCCCAGATGTCCCTTTTAAGGGTCCTGTTCTCTAATCACAGGTCAGTGCCAGGGAAGGCAGTCTAAACCTCATTATCAGCAATATTACACGGAAGGGAAGGCCTCCCTGGGGGCAGTTTTGCCCATTACTAGGCACCTGGAGCTCTCCACCCTGATGGCCTTCTGTATCTGGCTGTAAATTGCTTGTCCAGTTTATTCAGCTGTCTATCTCAGTTGCCTAATTCCACTTGCCAAGGAATGTTCCTAGTTTCTTACTATCCTGTCTCAAAAAGAGAAAACATAAAAAAGTATTATTAATAATACAAAAGTTATCATATACACCTTTAGTCATTATTAAAAATTGGGCTATATATACAATGTTTGAGAAAAGTCCAAAGAACATGTGTAACTATTATTATCACTAGTATTCACAGACAAGTAAAGATAATCAATTTGTAGTAATACAGGCCTTGTCGGTGTCTTGGGATAGTTATCGATCTCTGATGTCAGTGACCTCTCATTCTCAAAAGTCTTTGTTCAATATAGGTGGAGGCAAATGTCAGAGACAGGGCAGATGTCCATTTGTGGTTGGGCACCTGATAAAGTCCCTTCAAACAATGTTGGGGAGTCTTTCATTGATGTCTTTTCCAGTTGACAAAATAAATCACAGCATTTGAAGTCTTCATGCGCTGAGAGCACTCATGTAAATAAATGTCACTAATTTATCTGTCCCTATAAGCTGGTTAATAAGTTCTTAATAATAATGCAGAATGTCTCCTTTTTCTTAGGGTTGATTCATATGTCCCCTTATCTAGGTACATGGGGTTACTGGTGTTTACTTAATGAAGAGAAAAGCTATGTGTTTACCAAAAAAAGGAGATTCCAGGTTGAGAATAACCATAAGGAGGGCTTTAGGCCAAGGGAGATTAAAAGCGTCTGAAAATTCACTAATTTGATCCTCCGCTTCTCCTAGTCTTCTGTTGATACTTTCAATGGTGTTTTTTTATTGCAGCTATATCGCTCTTCATTTCTTCTTGGGTCATACTTAAGTTGTTGGATTTTTTCATCTGTTTTTCTTGCTTCTTGTATATGTTGTTGATTTTTTCCTCCATCTGGTTTATGCACTCTTGGACCCTTATTCTGAATTCTTTTTTTTTTAAATATATTTTATTGATTTTTTACAGAGAGGAAGGGAGAGAGATAGAGAGCTAGAAACATCGATGAGAGAGAAACATCGATCAGCTGCCTCCTGCACATCTCCTACTGGGGATGTGCCCGCAACCCAGGTACATGCCCTTGACCGGAATCAAACCTGGGGCCTTTCCGTCCGCAGGCTGACGCTCTATCCACTGAGCCAAACCGGTTTCGGCATATTCTGAATTCTTTTTATGTCATGTTGCATGCCTCTGTATCACTTAGCTGCTTTTCTGGTGAGACCTCTTTTTCTTTCCTTTGGGGGTTTCTTCGTCTACCCATGTTTGATCTCACCGACGAATATAGATATTGAGTCCTTCAGTGGCTGCTCCCTGGGTGGCAGTGGCTCCTCGGGCTGTGGTTGCTGCTTGTGCGGTTGTGGTAGCAGCTGATCCTCCATTGTTATCAGGTCCTCTGATGGGTGCTGTTCACAGCTGTGGTGGCTTTTCTGGCTGGTGGAGGGAGGCTTCACACACAGGAACTGCTCCTTAGACAGAGTGTGTGGTGATCAGGAGGCTGCTGTTTCTTGGATCTGCTGTGTTGATTTAAAGGCAGAAAATACAACACAACAAGGCACAACGTACCAGGCACTGAACACAAATGTATTTACGGTATTAATAACCCCAAATAAAGGTGGTCACCCGAGCTAAGAGAGTTGCAGGATAAGGAAGAAAGAAGAGAAAAAGATTGAAGAGAAAACAGAAGGAAAAAAAAAAGTAAGTGAGACAAGAGAATGAAGTAGAAGAGGGAAGGAGACTATTCATATGAGGAGAAAACCCCCATAGAACCGCCACTAATCCCAGTAATTTCGAGCAACGGATCCCTGGAGATGAATACAAACTACAAACAACCAATAATATCAAGCGAGGCAAGGGAAAACAGAAGCACAAAAATAACCAGGGGGTGGTGGGTTGGGGTGGGAGTGGGAAACAAAAAGAAAAAGAAAAAGCAGAACAACCTCACAAACAATCCTTAAAAAAAAACCCAGTATACTCAACAATCAAGCAAACAACAACAAAAAAATAGCGAAAAGAAGAAAAAAAAATTGGATAGTGAAGAAAGATTAGGGAGAGGTGTATAAGGATTTAGAGCAGGTGATTGGAAATAGGATATATATGTAGGGTGAAATTTAGAAGGGGGTAAAAAGAATAGGTAAAATCTAAAGCAGGAATAAGGTAAGAGAAATAGGACAGCAAAAGGGGAAAAGTGGGGAAGAGGGTTTTAGCACAGAGGCAAAACTGAGGTAAAGAAAAATGATGCTACAGGAACGATGAAAATAGAATGGAGAACACTAGTCCTCAAATAAAATAAAGAGAAAATAAAATGACACTTTAAAAAATGGGAAAATGGTAGCAGTAATATTACTGGTTAAAAATAAAAATGTAGTAATTAAAATTAAAATCAGGTGATGAAAAAAGGAAAAAAAATGGTTTCTTAGTTAAAAGGTGAAAAAATAATAAAAATAATAATTAAAAATGTGCAGTAATGAAGGTGCTTCAGATCTTCTACTCTTCTTTTTGACACAACAGGGATTCAGGAGAATGTTGAATTCCCCTCTAATACACTGTTACTCCATGTTGTAAGCCATAGTCCCGATTTTAAGGCAGGCCGCATTGGTTTCCCAGACAGCCTTTACCTGTATTTACAGAAGAGTCAGTCCGTGGCTCTGCCTCTGGGTGGCAGCGTGTTGGGATTGACCTCTGAGGCTATAAGTCCTCTCTGACAAGGTGTTCTCTATTGTACCTGAAACTGGCTTGGGAAAGTCCTCTGCCCAGAGCTGGTTCCCCAGTCGTCACTCCCTGCTCTGCTCCCCAGGCGCCCCAGAAACAACCTTCCCTTACAGGCTCTGCGACTGACCCCAACTGGGTAATCCCATGCACTGGGTTCAACAATCAAACGCACAGATTTCGGAGGAAGTGTAAAAACAACAGCCTGGGAAGCTGTGTGAATAGGGCTCCACCTTCCAGATCTGCGTGGAGTCTCTGTGCGCGCTCTCTGGCCCCTGGCACCAAGTAGCCAGCAGACTGGCAGAATCTGAGGCTGCCCATTTGCATCCAGTCCAACTGCGGGCTTATTTACAGTGTTCCCTTCTGCCAGGATCCCTGGGGGAGCCCTTCCACACTCGTGGGTCATGCTGGCCCCAACGACCGCAGACTTTGTGGGGCACAGAATTCACCCACGCCCTCACACGCGTTCCATTCTCCAACCTAAATTCCACCTTTGGGGGAAGTCTAACATTTCTGTGGGGAGGAGCAGGGCTCCTCTTAGTTCAAATAGTTGAGCTGCTTGAGAGCCCTGGCTTCCGGGTTAGTAGCCAATCTCTGGATGCTGGTAACAGCCACTCAAGATGGTGCAGTCTCCATGGCTGAGCCTGTGCACCTGGAGAGGTTTCAGTCTCAAACTCTAACTGTTCCCTTTTTCTAGGAGTTCTCTGTCTTTCCTGGCTGCAGACTGTCTCTCAGCTGAATCTCCTCTGCTTATTCGGGCTGTATGTTACCCGTTTCAGCTGCTCGCTGTTATCTACTCTGGGACAAGGCACCAACACGTCCCTCTAAAGCTCTGCAGTTCTTTTTCTCTCTATCAGAAATTCTTCAGGCAGTTTTTGCAAGAGCACAACAAAGATAATTCTCCACAACAAGTCAACTTCTGTATTGAGACTTGATAACCAACAAGCTGGAAAACCCTGTTTCACAAAGATATGTTGCTGGAAATGGAAGAAAAGGTGCAACACAGTCTCAGACAGAGCAGGATATGACTGCAAACAATCCAGAATTTTGTATTTGGCATTGTAGAGAAATCAGTTCTTGCTGCATTGTTGTTAATAAGTTCAATGAACTCCTCTTGCGCTGTCTCAGGAACATCTTCAACTTTGACTGTGAATGGGCTCTGGCAAGTGCAAATGGGGTGTCAGGTAGATTTGGAAAATACTATGAAATTTCGGTTGCAAACCTGTGCAAGTGTTCTTTCACAGAAATTATCATCGTAATCCTTTTGTGTGGTTCAATGTTATATTCCTCAAAGAAAGCAGATAAGGTAAGCAACATGTAAACTGTATTTTCATCCAATTATTTTGCCTAAGCTTAAGTTTCTTTTGGAGTGTTCGGATCTTTTCAGACAAACAGAGGCTTGTTGCTTTTGGTCCTTGCAGTGAAAAATTTAACTCATTCAAGATGGCAAAGATGTCAACCAAGTAAGCTATTTTCTGCAGTTCACTTTTATCACCGAAAAGTGCTTCGCACTGCGGTCTTGCTTTCTGATTAAAAAACTTCCTTTCGACACAGAACCTAGACACAGAACCTAGACACAGAACCTGCACACAGAACCTATACACAGAACCTATACACAGAACCTACACAGAACCTAGAGACAGAAGAACTTCGCTGGAGAGAACATGGCAAAAGATCCTAGACAGAAACTGGAGACAGAACCTAGAGACAGAACCTAGCGAGAGAACATGGCAAAAGATCCTAGACAGAAACTGGAGACAGAACCTAGAGACAGAACCTAGCGAGAGAACATGGCAAAAGATCCTGGACAGAAACTGGCCACAGAACCTAGAGACAGAACCCAGGGAAAGAACCTGGCTGAAGAACCTAGACACAGAACCTGGCTACAGAACCTGGATAGAACATGGCAAGAGAACCTGACTAGAACCTGGTGACTGAACCTGGCTGGAGAACCTGGACAGAACCTGGCTGGAGAACCTAGCAAGGCAACATGGCTACAGAACCTGGCTGGAAAACCTGGAGAACCTGGCTGGAGAACCTAGCAATAGGACATGGACACAGAACCTGGCTGGAGATCCTAACCAGAACTTCCCTGGAGATCCATACCAGAACTTGGCTAGAGATCCTGGCTAGGCTGCTGATCAACTGAACGCTGTCTCCGTGCCATTCCTTCTTCGCCGACTCCGTCCACACCTTTGGGGAACCCTGGACCTGCTGGGGTTGTACCCCAGCATTATCCTTTTATTTTTTCCATGTGAAAATTAAATATAGCTTATCAAGTCCCCCCCCAAAAAAAAAACACACACACAAAAAAAACTTCCTTTCGACAACCATCTCACTTCAGTGTGAAATAGCAGAGCACTGTTTGGCGCATCCAACTGGTTGCACAGTTGCGAAAACAGTCGACTATTTAAAGTGCTCGCCTTTACCAAATTGACACAACTTATGACGCTTTTCATTACTTCTTGTAATTCTTTTGGCAGTGTCTTTGTTGCTAATATTTGCCGATGAATCATACAGTGAGTTCTGATGACTTTTGGTAACTCATTCAGTACCAAATGTTGAAATGCAGATCGACATCCTAGTATAGCTGGAACACCATCTGTGCAAACACCACAAGAGATTTTATGCTCTTTCAGAAATGAACCAACTGTGTCAAATACATCACATGCAGTAGTTGTCATTTGAAGAGGTTTTCAAAAAAGAAACCCATCTTTAAAGTCGCCATCATTAATATACCTCAAGTAAACCAGTAACTGAACAGTTTGCAATGTCTACAGACTCATCAAGCTGGATACTAAATATTGGAAGCGGAGTGGATTTAATTTCCTGGATTACCTGATCAAGAATATCAGCAGACATGTCATCTCTTCTTCTGCGGACAGTGTCGTTAGATAAGGAAATTGCACTCAATTTCATAACAAATTCGTCTATGATCATAACTCAGACAATGTCTTTGGCCGCTGGCCACAGTATATCCTCAGTAATGGTATGAGGTTTCACAGCTCTGGCGATTCTCAGTGGCATCAAATATGAAGCTTCAATGGCTGCAACGTTTTGTTTGTGGTGCTTGCCACCAGTGTCAAGTCTGGCTTTCTTGAGTCCATCAGTTTTGCTTCTAAAATAATTGGTATCCTTGCTGGCATAGCTCGGATGCTTGCTTTCAAAATTGTGTTTTAGTTTGTTCGGATTCATAGATTTGGCTGATAGAAGCAAATAACTCATCACAGTTTCTCAATTCCTGCTGTAATTATTGAGGTAAAAACATACTGTAAAAAATCCTCACTATATTTTCTTTTCTTAACATTCTTCTCTACAAGAACATTGTCATTGAATGGTTTGCTAATGAAAATAATATGTAATAATAGCTTTAATAATACAAAAGATGATACATGGCATAGTTCAGTCAATACAGTGCATTAAAGTTTCCTAGGATTTACCATTCCCCGTGTTTTGTTTTTCTTACATACCTGTTACTACCACAAGGTGGCAGTATTCACATTCACCACAGCTGAATATAAAAAGAAAGATCAGCATCAAGATTAAGTTCCCATGGTACAGATTTTTTGTGCAGTAGTTGACAATTTTGCAGTATATGGTTTTACATTTACCCAGGAATCATAATTCATGAAGTGTCGTTTTACCTCCAATACTACTGCTTTCTACACAGTAGCTGCTCTTGACACATGTGTAGCTGGTCTGCATAAGTTCATTATGGCGCCAACCCTGTCACATATACCTGTATTTGTACCAGGTGTATGTGATGGGGTTGGCTCGATGAAGTCATCAAGCCAGGTACTCATATGTGGGCATATCTGTATGTGGGCGGACCTACCTTCAGAAGTATAGAGGAGCAATGTCTCGGTTCCTATGACCATGGAAAATATGTGTTGTCCACATATTTTGCTTCTAAAATAATTGGTATCCTTTCTGGCATAGCTCGGATGCTTGCTTTCAAAATGGTGTTTTTGTTTGTTCGGATTCATAGATTTGGCAGCCATTGAAGCTTCATATTAGGTGACCCCTGTGAAAGGGTCCTTTCACCGCTACAGGGGTCGACCCCACGGTTTGAGAACCACTGCCCTAGAGGCACGAGAGTGGTTGAGGGAGACAAACTGGACATTATTGCTGAGGTCCAACTCTTTATTTGAAAACTAATATCTGAAAGGCACTTCAAGATGCCCTAAGTTCCTTGATCCCCGCCAAACTTCTGACCTCTATGTGCTCCTCCGGAATTTTCCTGAATCTCTTTCTCTGTCTCCCACACCCCACATCCAATCTTTTAGCAAATCCTCTTGAATCCATGCTTTCAACAAATACAGAAAATGACCCATTCCTCCCATGCTTGTCTGACGACCCTCACCTGTCACCTGGATGACTGCACTTGCCTCCTCACTGCGTTCCCTGCCCTCCACCCAGCAGCCACACAGGTGCTGAGGAATATAGGCTAAAGTGAACACAATGATTCTTTCTTGAGCTAGTTTTTCTTTCTGAATCTATGGCAGGAAGGCGGTGTGTGGTGGGGATGGGGAGGGGTCATAAGTTATTACTGAGATTTGTTTCTTAAAAGCTTGAAATCAATATCCCAAATAGGAACTTCAGAAAAGCTAAATTTTGGAGGCCTTAACTAAACACAGATCACTCATGCTCACAGGGGCTATGAGCCCTCTACAGGCTCCTCAGGTCACTTAGAGGGAAACAAGATTACTGGCTATGGTCCCTCCCTCTCTGATTCCATCTCCTCTCATCTCCAGCTCTGTCTCTTCCAACCAGCTTGCCTCCTTTTGGCTGTCCAACCATTTTAAATGGAAAGAAATAAAAGCACCCCACACATCCCTTATTTCACTCTAACGTACTATCACATTATTACTCTTGTTGCTGTGTGGGTTACTGGGGGCCTATCCCAACAGCAGGCCATGTCCATGAGGACAGGGATTTTGTGTGTTCTGTCTCAAACCTGCATGCCCTGTGCTTCGAGCAGTGTCAGCAGATGGTGAACAGTAGGTTGGTCTTCTTTGAAAAGTGAGTAAAGAAGTTACACATGTGATCATGGTTGAAAGGGTGAAATATGCAGTGTCATTACCTCACATAACTCAGATTCTGACCTAGACTGAGGGACCACGGAGACTTTCCTGAAGAATGGCATCTAATAGAGCAAGGGCCCCGGCTAACCTAGAGCAGATGGAGGGGCAGGAGTAAGAGGTCCAGGCAGAGGGCACAGCAGTTGCAAAGACAAAGAGGTTGTAAAGTCGAGCGAAGTAAATGAATTAAACTGACTCATTTGGCTGATTAAATGTGCTAATAGACCTGAAGGGCCCAGTGCACAGTGTGTGCTGGAGAAAGGCCAGCTATTGTCATTATTGCACATCCAGGGTCTGCACTACTGGGAACAACAATAACAGAATAAAGGGGTTCTTCCCTCCCAAACTTCACAAGCGATTCATGACATCAAGCCTATTAGAGCTTGATTGTGTGTACGTAGAGCTCCGGAAGTATGTCTCAGCACTGTGGCTGATGCAATGGGGTGAGCACACTGCACCATGACATGCTTCCTGGGCACACCAGGAAGTAGCAATGCCAGCCTGAAGGAACTCCTAGAGCCACGTGCAGAGTACCCTAGCCTTTTAGCCATTGGTCGCCTGTAGCAACATGTCTCCGTCTGATTGGTCACCTCATACTATATATACCCCTGTAATTCCACAATAAAATGGATCTGTGTCGCTGAACATGGTCTCCGGAATCGTGCATGCAGACGCTCTAGCGTGTTGGGGCTCCATCGTCCTCACCCCCGAGGGACCCCCTGCTTCAACTGTGGTATCAGTGACAGGCGATAAACGAAGGATACGTAAATACACGCTCCCTGTCACACAGAAGTTTCTCATGAGCTTTTGTAGTCCCTCACTCTGCACCACACAACACAGTCATCAGGCAATCACTCATCCTGTCTTTCTGGATAGATTATTTTGCAATTTCGAGAATGTTATATACATGTAATTATATCGTATGCTCTCCTTTTGTAATTTTTTATGAGGTCAAATTCTTATAACAAGATATTAATCCTTTTAAAGTGAACATTTCACAGGCAGTATAGCCACAATATTATTCAGCCACCATGCTACCTAGTACTAAAACATTTTCATCACCCCAAATCAAATTCTGTACCGTATGAGAGGTTGCTACCATTCCCCAGCCCCTATCCTTCAAAACCAACAATCTGAATTCTGTCTCCTTCTTTTTCTTTTCCCCAGTTTTCTGTACCATCTATCCTGTCAGCCTGTACATCTGGTGCCCCACTTGTCCCAATGTCGGGGCACTAATCTAAGCCTTCAAGACCTTATTCTTCCTCTGAACCCTGTTTCGCCCCCCTCACATCCATCTACCTCTGGGGGAATGGCACCCCAATACCACTGCACTAGCTCCCTTGGTTACTTTCTCAACAGGTAGGTCAACCTCTCTCGAGTTCCTCAGCCAAACCTACACTCACACATAGAGAGCCTTCCTACATTACACACCTAGGTGCCTTTGAAGTCATAAAAAGCCTCTCACCCCCAAAACCCCCAAGCTTTACAATTTCCCATCCTGACTCTGAACAAACTCCAAACTTCCAAGTCCCCTTCCTATGTTCCCTTCTGCTTATCCACAATCCAACTATGGCCAGGTCTCCAAAATATTCCACCAAATACCCTAGAGGCCACAATGAGCCGGAAATAAAACACAACCAGAGGAGGAATTTATTTCCATTTCTCAGGTTCTGCCTGTTGACTCTCTAAAGCCAGGCATATCGAGTTTGCAAAGCAAGTACAAAAAAGAGATAAAGAATGAGGACCCTGATGTCTGGCCTGAGCTCTGGGTCATGGAGGGCTGGAAACAGGGTAGTCCAGTGTAGGCCTGCAGGTGGCTGACATCACAGGGATGTGCATGTTTACTGGTGTTGTTCTTTTATCACTGAATATGTGTTTAATTCTCTGTGATATTGTTCTTTGAAGGTGCAGTGAAAATGAATATAGAATGAGAACACTTTTGATGGTCACTCAGCAGGGCAGTGAGACTGACCTCAACACCTTTGAAATAAAAGGCTGCAGAGATTTTAAGAACAGGGGAAGGATTCATAGGCATCTGTGTTTGCTAATTGGATTGACACAAGAGATAAATTAAACTCATGAAATCCTGACAGGAGGGTTTTCATTATTGTTACATTTAAACCTCGTTCATGGGTAAGTTATTAGTGATGAGAGACAGAGAGAGAGAGAGAGAGAGAGAGAGAGAGAGAGAGAGAGAGAGAGAGAGGAGAGAGAGGAGAGAGAGAGAGGCGATAGAAAATAATTAGTTGCCTCACAAAATGCCTTGACCGAGGATTGAATATGCATACTTGAAGTTTTTGGGAGAAAGTGCCAACCAACTTGGCCACACTGGTGAGGGTTAGCAGGATTTTTCACATCTTGATTTTGAATGTCCCCATCCATCTTAAACTCCTAAACTTCCTCAGAGACTGAGGAACACAGAAAACAGGAGAATTAAATTTTAGCAGAATGCACCCAAACCCTCTAGGCAGATTTTCCAGAAATCATATCACTGGCAAGAAGTTGTGTTTTTACAAATAGACTTTTCTTGATTTCAGAGAGAGGAAGGAAGAAGGGGAGAGAAATAGAAACATCAATGATGAAGAGAATCATTGATTGTCTGCTTTCTGCCCACCCCTACTGGGGATCAAGCCTGAAACCCAGGCATGTGCCTTGACTAGGAATTAAACCATGGCCTCCGGTTTCTTGGGTTCATGCAAAACCACTGAACCACTCCAGCTGGGAGGCAAGAAGTTTTAAAGGAGACTTAGGTATATTTTGAAAGGATAGAAAAATTTGCAATTACAAATTGCAGTTACATTTGTAAAGGAAATGCTCTAAAAAATAATAGAGATAAGAGTCCCAGTCAGGAATAAAAATTAAAGACTCTGAGGGAATAATTAGGACTCTTGATTATAACACAGCTACTTTCTGCACAGTGTAGGCAAACACAGCTAAAACCTTTCAGCCAAGTCCCAGTTTGCATTGCCATCAGTTCCTGCAATTTATGAAGAAGTGCAAGTTACTATCCATTTAGAAATAGATGCCAAATAGTTGAGAGACTGAAAACGGATGGCATCTGATCTCCCAGAAGGCTGTGCTTCTGGAGTTTTCCATGCAGACATTACATTTCTCTCTACAGTCACCTTCCCTTTGATCAATCATCAGCTCCAAGGAAGAAGAGTATTTTGGTCCTACCACATATATGCCTGGTGTCATTCAATTTGCCCTGATTAATGACCTAAGTGCAGAGGAATGACATTCACCTTATAGATTGCTCTGATGCTGGTTTTTCTATGAAACCTCAGAGAGAGGATTTATCAAACTCTTGAGGTTATAGGGCCTCACCCTCACACTTCACCTGCAGTCTCTAGGTTTGGGTGATGCCTCCTCACAAACAGATTATAAGTCTTAAACCGGTCAAAAACAGCTCCATAATAGGTGAGGTAGTTTATAATTCTGTGGGCATCAGTTTGAACTATGACATTTGCTAAGCCATGGTTGCATTAACAACATTCCCAATTCTATTCTATCAACAAAGAGGACAGAGTGCTACTGAACTCATGCAAATAAGTCTATTGCTATAAACAAAAGAATACTCCAGAAGGCATTAGTAATTCTTTGGGACAATCAAACACAGAGACAAAGTCACTGTTGCATCTCACATAGGTGTTCTCTTGTCTATTGCCATCATCACCAGTGTCCAGGCACCCTGCACAGGCCACCCTGGAAACGGGAGAGAGCTCATGTTCCTGTCAGATTACTCCCGAGGGTCGTCACACAATGACTGCCCCTCCTGTGAAGCACATGGGGTCCCCTCCATTGTGGAGATGGCGCAAATGGAACCAACCAGAGATGGGGTCCAATGTGGAATGTTACATTACATCAACAATAATGACAATGCCAGCTCACATTTTTTAGTATTTATTGATTCAAAGCAAGTCTTCTACGCAATTTCCTCTACCACAAGAAATCTAATAGGTGCGTTTTAATTTTTATTTTTTATTTTTTTAGTAACATAGGGAAAGGGAGGAAGATCACTAGTACTTGACCTCTAACTCTACGGGGCACTTTCAGCAGAGCTGAAGGGGTTGGAGACTTTACACTGGTAGCTCCCAGCATCCTCTCTCCTGACAGGGTCTATGAAGAGGGTTCTGCGGTCCTTTGTTAGCTTCATTCTCTCCCTAAGCCACAGACACTTAGAATTGAATAACCAGTTGTGGGAGCTCCCATGTGTGTGGCAAGTCATGACAACAGCATCCTCATTCTCTGTGACTGTGGTCCTGCTGGCTAAAAGTGTGGGCACACTTACTGGCCCTGTGAAGAATTAGAGGGAGAGTTTGATTGAGTGTGGGCTTGAGACCTGGGGCAATGCTCTTTCCTCAAAATATCAGCCCTGACACTGATGGTTCTGAGGTAATTTGGTTCCACAGTTAAAATTAATTAATTCTAAATGTGCCATCACTCCCCAGACCAAATCTACCCCTCTGAGCTGAAGACGCCTAAGAAGGAAGGATATAAACAAATGATTGACCTAGGGATCCAAAGACATCTAATAAAGCCACTGGGATTCAAGGAAAAGATGGGGCTAAGGCTGCAGATGGACCTCAAGTGACTCAGATCAATTTCTCATGGTCATTGTGATTCTGCTTAGGATCTGTTTATACCTTTGCTTCACCTTCCCCTCAGTGATGAAAAATAAATATTTGACTGCCAGGCTGACAATGTACTAATCATAAAATATTCACAATATTTGACATAAATATTGGAAAGGAAAACTGCTCAAATCAGGGGCATTTGTTACTGATAGACTTCACGAGAGAATCCCCCAGGTTGATCCATTGTGGATGAGCAGCTGCCAGGAGCATCTTTTCTCCTGCTCTTCCCTTGGGCACTCATGTTTCTCTGGAATCTCCTAAGTCCCAAAGAACAGTCAGATAATAATCTGGGGAGCTAGTCCAGTTGTGCTCTCCACACACAGTCTCAGGTGAAGGAGGGCTCAGCCGCAACTGGTGACCAGCTCAAGAGCCTTGTGACTCTGGCACAAGGGAAACTGTTGTTTTCACTCAGCCCTTCACTGAAGTCAAAACCCAACCTGACACAGGCTCCCCAGGGACTCTGCAGTCAGGACATTGTGACAAGGGCCTGGAGAGTGGCTCCCAAGCTGAGTTTCTCTGTGAAGAACCCAGACAGCCCCTCAGGCCAGGTCCTTACAGGGCCCTGCATGTTTTCTCTCAGGGAAATGATCAGGGAAAAGTGCCCAGGGACCCGGACTGAGACTGTTCTCCCTCTGCTGACTCACTGCCATCAAATTGCTCCTTCTCTGTGTGGTGAATGTCTGTGGGGCTGGAATCTGGGATGGAATCTCTGATCTTAGGATGTTTGTCTCCACTATGTGTGTCCTGCACTAAATTCCCAAATCCAGCTTGGGACACGATGAAGAGGGGGATTGAGGGGAGTCCAGGGCTGGCAGTCCTGTGTGTGAAGTAGATTTCACCCCACCTGACAACTAGAGTCAGAGAGCAATCACTCACGGTATATATTGAGCTGTCCAAATCCTATTTCTCTTCGTGAATTTGGAAGTACGGCTACTACCATGTAGATTCCTAGGTCCCACACAGTGACATTTCTTATGATCAGGGATCCATCAAGGTTTATTTCTGCTCAACCACTGTATTCGTTACCTGTTAGATATACACTGTAATACCCTGCAAGATACGCAATGAAATTATGGTACTTCATCTGTACACCCCTGTACCACATAAACCCTGTAACTTTGGGAGACAAAGTATTGCGGAGACGTAGAATCATATCCTGCCCTTCAAGAGCAATGGTCGAGACAATAGCAAATCCTGCAGTGGTGGGCGGGATCCACACGGTTAAGAGGAAGGCTAGAAGGGAAGAGAGAATTTGTTCAGTATTTTGATCTATGTATTGGGGCAGAGAGATGAGGCATTTCTCTTCATCTCTCAGCCTTAGTCTTCATGTGACTTCGTGTGTGCATCTCCTTGATCAAGGTCAGCAACATGGCCACCATGGCTTCAGCACCTCAGAACCTATGCTTCTTGTTTTCAATTCTATGTCCCAACTGTCTCTGTGGCCGTCCTCCTTACTTCCCTAAGATACCTGTTGACATTCTGTGGCCTTCTTGGAAGACCTTCCCTGAAAACGTCCTCTAAAGACCCTCTATCTTCACTCTCTGACCTGTCCCCGCTTTGTGCCCTTCAGGGGACCTGTCCGTAACTGATGTCACAAGTAGTTCTCTTCTTGTTTCCTTTCACCCCATATAATGTGAGCTGCAGGTGGGCTGGGGATTTTGTGATCTTGTGCCCCCAGTGCCTGCAATAGGCTGAAAACACCTGTGGGTGAATGAATGAGTGTCCTCCGACATGTCCACGTCCCATGTTGTATTTTCCCATATTTGTACTAGTGGTGGGGACAATGTTTAGCACCCCTGGTTAAAATGATTCTGATATCACCTGAAATAAACTGTCATGACTGTGGTCAGTTGTCAAAATTTAATGCTCAGGGATGAATAACTTAGCAAATGAACTGCAATTGAGGTTTTGCTGCCCCTCACCACTTCCACATGATGAGATATTCCTCTTGCTGAGCCCCCTCTCTCATCTGACTCTACACCCCTGTCCTTTCACTCAGGTCCAAAGGGAAGCCCTTCCTTTCCTCACATAGTGTTGTCCTTCCCAGGAGATCTTGGCCATTCTTGGACTCCCAACTTCCCTTCCATTCCCAGGGATTGTCCCTCCTTACTGGCCAGAAGGAGTCCCAGCCATGGGACATGTCCTCTGTGGGCAGCAGCTGCAAGGAACTCCTTGGGGACTGCTGTCTTCTCCATCCTTTTCTCGGAGAGAAGAGCAGGAGGTCCAGTAAGGCTCCCAGACACCTCTGTCTAGACTGGTGGGATGTGCTCTCCCTCTTACCTGTGTGCTGAGCCTCCTGCTGGGACATGATAACCTCCCTGGTCATGTGGGTCAGGGAGTGGTCAGGGCCCAGCACCCTCTCTATTCATCCCCTCATTTTTTGCAACCCTGTTGCCCTTTTCAGTTTACATTTACTCTGTATTTTGATTCCCTGGAAACTCCTGAAGCCTCTGACAACAGACACACATAAAAACACAAACTTACATATGCATAGACAGGTGCCCAAAAAGCACTGGCCTGGGGCATCCTGTTACTGGTCGTTCTCCAAAGCTCCCTTTCAGTGCACATTTGACTTTTCCCTTCAGATCAAGAGGTCTGGGGCCACTTCAGGAAAATTGTCTCAAGGATGCCCTGGCTCTGCATTGGATCTCCTGTAAAACTTTGTAAGGATTGGGATGCACAGGTGACATTTTTGAAAGGCTGCTTCAGCAGCTGCCCAGCAACATGGATGTCAGGATGAGACCCTATGATGTGAGGGTGGGGGGCCCTGCCCCTCTCCTGTGCACAGAGAGGGTCTCCATATCCTGATAAAATGCAGATTCTAGCCCTAACCAGTTTGGCTTAGTGGATAGAGCGTCAGCCTGTGGACTCAAGGGTCCCAGATTTGATTCTGGTCAAGGGCATGTACCTTGGTTGCGGGCAAATCCCCAGTGGAGAGTGTGCAGGTGCAGCTGATCGGTGCTTCTCTCTCATCGATATTTCTAACTCTCTATCCATCTTCCTTCCTCTCTGTAAAAAATCAATCAAGAAAATATTTTCAAAAAAATGTGGATTCTGACTCAGCAGGTGTGCGGTGGACCAGAGACTCTGCATCTAACAAGCTCTCAGGTGAGGTGGATCTTACTGGCCTGTGGATCCCATTTGCACCAGCAAGGCTGATGGAGGCGCATGGCCTACTGAGAGGATGACCCTCTCACTCCAACATTGGCACCTGCTACAGCTTGGTCTTGTGTCCATAAGCACCACACAGAGAGCCCCACAGGCCCCACACTGGAGTATATTTCTGATGGTGACTCAGAAACAAAGCTGGGCACCGGGTCTTTTCTGTGTTTTCAAATCCCATAGGAAGTTGGGAATTCCTCCCAGCAGGAAGACTTCAGAGCAGACTAGGGGAGAGATAGCATCAAGCTGGGTGATGACAGCAGAGGAGACCGTCCCTCTATATCAGGTTTTTACCAGCCTGGCCATTGATTCCAGAGACAGAGACCACATCACCACGTGTCTCAGAAGGATCTGCAGTTTCCAGGTGGGAAGGGAAAGGTTTGAAGCTAGAACTGTGGTGGGAGCTCAGGTGGCTGTGGGCTCCGTGGTCCTTGGGGAATGTTTTCAAGGAGACCTTCCCTCTCTTTTTTGGTTGACCCTCTCCATCACCTCCCTGACTGTTCGGGCAGCCTCTGTCCTCTGACTGGGGGGACTTTTTTGTGTTCACTTCGCCTTACGCGTGTATGATTCCAGTTATGAGTTGAGGAGCAGCATAAAGATCCCTAAAAAAGCAGCTGCTCCTAGACCCTGTCAAGGTCAAAAATGTCCAAACCTGTGGAGGATTGTTATGAGTATTACAGCTGAATTGATGTCATATGACTTCAAGCAAGATCTCAAGTACTGAGAAGAACAGCAGTTTTGAAGCTTATTTTATACATTAAAATCAAAGGAGAAGATGAAAAAAGTTGCATGAAATCTATGGGAAAGTGAGAGAAAACATAGCAGAGAGATCTTTACAAATAAATAAAAAGCAAAATGGAGAAACACATATTATTTTTTCTTTGGAGGGTCCAGGATAGTTAACATTTACAGCAGGTACAGAGGCTGTGCAGATAACCAGGCAACATGAGCGCTGTGTGTTCTTGTATTCCGGTGCCACAGGCTCTTCAATGGGTCTAGCAAGCAAATTTGCTGGAGGTATGTGATATCAAAGGTATGTTATGCATGATGCATAAGAACAAGGAAAGGGCTCACTTGAGGTAAAGTCTGACATTTGCTAAGGAAGCTGTGTGCCTGTGACCTGACTACCTGCCATCACCTGCCCAGTGAGGCATTTGTGATCAGACCACACTGTGAGTCACTGAGCTTGTCAGGCCTGTCATTTGGCCCCCTGGCCTTATCAGGTTCCTTGCACAGCACCTTTTTCAATCACAGTTTCTGGAAAGAGCAGGTGGGACAGCGCAGGCATGATGGAGGGGCCCAGTAAAATCTGTTAGTCAGGGAATGGAAATAGGTATCCTTCTGCACCTCCTTAGGCAAAGCCCAGTTCAGGTGTGGATTTCCTGTGTTTTGTAGGTGTGTCTCAATATCGCCCCCTTGAAGGCAAAAGGAGACCTGCAGGCAATATTAGGTACTGCACTAGGAATGCTGTCCAGACTCCAGAAGACAGGAGGTCACTGTGAGCCCTGGACAGAGGAGAGCTCTGAACACTAGACTAAGAGCCAGCCATCCAGGGCTTGGTCCCTGTGTAACTCATGCCTCCTGACTGCATCCCAGGGCAAACTGAGCCCAGTGAGAGCACTGGCTTTGTCCAGAGTATTATAAGTCCAGTTTCTGGGGAGCAGTCCCCTCTGGTGGATATGCTGTTTCAGGAGTATGTGCTGTTCGAAGTTTTCAAAGCGAGGGCCGGGTGAGGCTCTTTTGGGAGAGGGCGCTGGCCTATATGGTTGATCCACAAAATGCCCTCTGTTTCTCATCACAGCATTAGAATGTTACATCCAGTCCCCTGTGTCCCTGTCTGTCATCTGCTCTAGGCCTCCCCACAGGGCCCAGGTTCTGGAGCAGCTCTACATCGAGTGTCAACAAGGGGACTCTGTGAGTTCCTCTGTTAGGGGAGTGGAGTCCTCCTTGGGACCCTTTGCCCCTCCTAGATGGAAGCACCCCCAGATCCTGGATTCTCCTCTCCCATCCTGCTGAGGAAGTTCCCCTTGTTCCCCAGGACACCGTGGGCTGCTGAGATGTCTTAAGGGGCCACAGGCAGCTGTATTCAGACCAGGGACCTTGGGAATGGGGACTCATCGCCTAATTTCATTGAGGTGGGTGTGAGCACCCTCAGGTCTTGGTAGAAACTCTATCTTGAATGGAGAACTCAGAATGTCTGCCATGACAGGGATCCGTGATAAAAGGGAAACATAAGCTGCTTTCCCTGAAGGGATGAGGGGTGGAGAGGTCTATGATTTCCTGGCAATGAAATCACAGTGGTCTGGCCTCTCACTGTTAGGAGGCTCCTGTCCCTTCTCCTGACTGTTAAGTGGGGTAAACACCTGTCCCTGGAACATCTCCTTGTAAAAAAGAGGCTGTGGCCTCCTCCCAAGCTGACACCAAGGCCTTCGTGTGGATAAGGAACATGATCTGACTGCAAGTGTCACACAGGGTGACCTGCTTCCATTATATGGCTTCCCTCATCCACTTAATGAGTGTTTACTGAGTATCAGTGGTGTGTGCGGTCAGGGATGAGCCATGGGAATACCACAGAGAACAGGAAGTACGTGGGCCGTGCATTCATGGAGTTTAACTGGTAAGGAGAGACAGGCTCTAAGATAAATGTTCCATAAACATTTGTGTAGAAAAGTCTTTCACACAAGGAATGGTGAGCTTGTAAAATTATCAAAGAGCTAGAGAAATGGAAGTTGAAGACTTGCCAATGAAGTTGGGTTTCAAGGTCACGCTGGCACAGCCCCTCCCACAGGTAAAGAATTAGTTGTGTCTGCCTAATGTCACCCATCAGTCATCACAATATCAGAAATAATAGGCACATCTCCTTTCCAGCTTCCACATTACACACAAGTGCATCTCAGGCTGAGTTTAATTCACATCTGGATTCTCATCACAATGAGTAGGAGAATGGAGTATTTAACTTTTCAGTCTTCCTGATATTGGAGGGAACATGGAAAGTGTTGGAACATAAATGCCATGTGCCAATACATTGCATGTCTGAGCCCACATGCAGGCTGGGGGACTCTGGGCTAGTGATCCCACCTCAAAAATCTTCAGTTTCTCTATGTGATATCATACAAAGATCTTTGGTGTTATTTCCTGGTTCTTAGAACTGAGCAACAAAAAATACCTGGAATTTTCTGATTTATAAAATTTATAAATTTTATAAAATTTATAAAAATAAAAATAAATCAGAAAATAAATAAATAAAATAAAAGAAAAGAAAATATATCAGAAAAGGTTGATAAATGTGTCTTTTGTGATGATGAAGAAACTGACAGGCCCCTGGTAGATGCAAGGTAAGGGCAGGTCACCATAAAGACAAAACCTTGCTTAGAAGCTGGAATTTTCCTGAAGAGATGAGGGTACATAAAATGTGTAGGAATTTTTGGCTGCCAATATAAGAAGTGTTTAAATCTGTACATAATTTTTATGAGTTCATTTGAGCCAAACTGATGAGAATTGCTGGAAAGCCAAAACTCAATAGACTGAGAAAATGTTTCAGGGAATGGGAGTTTTACTTCTTATTTTAAACATTACAATCAAAGCAGAAGTCGTAAGGGGTTACACGAAATCCATTGGTGAAATATTAGAAGGTGGGAGAAAGCAAAGTGGGGAAATCTCTGAGATTCGATAAAAAGTGAAACAACTAGACACATAGTAATTTTACATGGGTGGGTGCAGAATAGTTAACAGTTAACAACATGATGATAATAAAAATGAGGGGTTCTGCAGTGCATTAGGAAGTATGGAAATAAATAAATTACACAAACATTCCATGGGTATGCTATTGTACAGAGGCTTCATTAAACTGAAGATTGGCCTTTGTTAGGGAAGAGATTGGCCTAACACATGACTACCTACCATGGCTAGCTTTTGTTTAGAAAATGTTCATTTCAGACCATCCTATGTGGTTACTGTAGGTCTCTGAGTTTGTAAATCCAACCACAGGACTCCCCGAGCTTGTCAGGCTGAACATGTGGCCCGTTTGTCAACACGTTCATATTTTCGTCATAAGTCAATATAAAGGATGCATTAATGACCAACATTTTGATTGGATAATGTGCTCCCACAGGGCTAAGAAGGCTCATTCCTAGGAAGTCTTAGTGTAAGCATTTGTCTTGCTGAACAACCAAATATTGGGGATGGGTCAAGACTGTAACATTGGATGGAAGCCAACGCTGAATTTTCTTAAAAGTGAAAAGGAGGTACATGGGAGGCAGGAAGATTCCATGGGACTCCACTAAAAAAATCACTCTCGATTATTTCTAACCTATAATCCAAGTTTTACTCTCTGTCTCATTTTCTCTATGTTTTGCGTCTAGTATGACATATACTCATACTTTGAGGACAAACTATACAATTCTTGAATTATTATAATCTGACCAGGAGATGGGTTCCCATTTTCTATGGTCACTATGTTTCCCTTTGGAAATGCTCAAGTGCTATTCATTATTGATCTGATTCCTGCTAGTTTTGCATTTGGAAGCTGTAATCTTAAGGTATATACAGAAACAAGACTCTAAGAACACAATGTCAGAAATTACAATTACCATCTAAACATTCCAAAGTCAAGGAAGTCAGTAAGAGTTTAATCAGTAAATTTCCTATGTCTCAGCAGCTACTATAGAGGGCCTTGTTTGTAAAGATTCTATTTTAATTAATATAGTTTAGTAATCCTTGATAGGTTGAAGTGTAAGCTTATATACATAATCAAGTTATAGCATTCTTAAAAATATATCTTTCTCAATATTTCTTTTCGACTAACTTTCTAGATATTCCCATGATCTTCTTGGATTATCGCTTTTTAGTCATTCAAAAATAACCCACTTATGAAAACATGCTCATGTCGCTAATCATCCGAGCTATGCAAATTAAAATGACAGTGAAGTGCCATCTCACACTGTCAGAATGACTATCATTAACAAATCAACAAATGGCAATTGTTGGCAAGGATGTGGAGAAAAAGAAACCCTCATGCACTGCTGTTGGGAATGCAAACTGGTGCAGCCACTGTGGAAAAGGGTATGGAGTTCCTCAAAAATTAGAAATGGAACTTCCATTTCACCCAGTAATTCCACTTCTAGGAACATATTCCAGGAAAAGAGAAACACCTATCAGAAAGGATATATGCAACCCTATATTCATAACAGCACAGTTTACAATAGCTAAGATCTGAAAACTACCTTAGTGCTCAAGAGCAGACGAGTGGATTAGAGAACATTGGTATATCTACATGATGGTATACTACACTGCTGTAAAAGAGAAGGAATTCTTACCATTTGCAACAGCAGGGATGGAACTTGAGAACATTATGCTCAGTGAAATAAGGCAGTCAGAGAAAAACAAATATCACATGACCTCACTCATTTGCGGAATATAACAGCAAGAAACTAATGAACAAATATAGAACCAGAGACATAGAAGCATCGAACAGTCTGTCCAACAGATGAGGGAAGATGGTGGATGAGAGGGTAAGAGATGAACCAAAGAACTTTTTTTTTATTTTATTACTTAAAGTATTAAAAAGGGTATTACATATGTGTCCATTTTTCCCACCCACCCTAGACAGTCCCCTAGGGTCCCCTATCCCCCAGTTTTAATGTCCATTGGTTATGCTAATATGCATGCATACAAGTCCTTTGGTTGATCTCTTACCCCCCTACCGCCTGCCCCCTAACCCTCCCCGGCCTTCCTGCTGCAGTTTTACAATCTGTTTGAGGCAGCTCTGCCTCTGTATCTATTATTGTTCAAAAGTTTATAATGGTCTCTATTATCCATGAATGAGTGGGATCATGTGGTATTTTTCCTTCATTCACTGGCTTATTTCACTTAGCATAATGCTCTCCAGTTCCATCCATGCTGTTCCAAATGGTAAGAGTTCCTTCCTTTTAAGAGCAGCATAGTATTCCATCGTGTAGATGTACCACAGTTTTCTAATCCATTCATCTACTGATGGGCACTTAGGCTGTTTCCAGATCTTAGCTATGGTGAATTGTGCTGCTATGAACATAGAGGTGCATATATCCTTTCTGATTGGTGTTTCTGGTTTCTTGGGATATATTCCTAGAAGTGGGATCACAGGGTCAAATGGGAGTTCCATTTTCAGTTTTCTGAGGAACCTCCATACTGTCTTCCATAGTGGCTGTACCAGTCTGCATTCCCACCAGCAGTGCACGAGGGTTTCTTTTTCTCCACATCCTCTCCAGCACTTGTCGTTTGTTGATTTGTTGATGATAGCCAGTCTGACAGGTGTGAGATGGTACCTCATTGTTGTTTTGATTTGCATCTCTCAGATGATTAGTGACTTTGCATGTTTTCATATGTCTCTTGGCTTTCTGAATGTCCTCTTTTGAAAGGTGTCTATTTAGGTCTTTTGCCCATTTTTTGATTAGATTGTTTATCTTCATTTTGTTAAGTTGTATGAGTTCCCCATAAATTTTGGCGATTAGGCCCTTATCAGATATGACATTGGCAAATATATTTTCCCACACAGTGGGTTTTCACGTTGTTTTGTTGATGGTTTCTTTTGCTGTGCAGAAGCTTTTTATTTTGATGTAGTCCCATTTGTTCATTTTCTCTTTAGTTTCAAGTGCCCTAGGAGCTGTATCAGTGAAGAAATTGCTTCGGCATATGTCTGAGATTTTGTTGCCTTTGGATTCTTCTAGAATTTTTACGGTTTCCTGTCCTACATTTAAGTCCTTTATCCATTTTGAGTTTATTTTTGTGTATGGTGTAAGTTGGTGGTCTAGTTTCATTTTCTTGCATATATCCGTCCAATTTTCACAACACCATTTATTGAAGAGACTAACTTGGCTCCATTGTATGTTCTTGCCTCCTTTGTCAAATATTAATTGAGAATATTGGTTTGGGCCGATTTCTGGACTCTCTATTCTATTCCATTGATCTATATGCCTATTCTTGTGCCAGTACCAGGCAGTTTTGGGAACAGTGGCTTTGTAATACATCTTGATATCTGGAATTGAGATCCCACCTACTTTGTTCTTTCCAGGATTGCTGCAGCTATTCGGGGTCTTTTTTTTTCCAGATAAATTTTTGGAGAGTTCGTTTTAGATCTCTGAAGTATGCGTTGGTATTTTAATGGGAAGTGCGTTGAATTTATAGATTGCTTTGGGTAGTATGGACATTTTAATGATGTTGATTCTACCAATCCATGAACACGGTATGTTCTTCCATCAGTTTATGTCTTCCTCTATATCTTCCTTCAACGTCCTGTAGTTTTCTGAGTAGAGGTCTTTTACCTCTTTAGTTAAGTTTATTCCTAGGGAGCTTAATTTTTTTGGTGCGATGGTAAACGGGGTTGTTTTTATAATCTCTCTTTCTGAAAGTTCAATACTGGTATATAGAAATGCCTCAGATTTCTTAGGGTTAATTTTGTATCCTGCTACATTGCCAAATTCATGTATTAATTCTAGTAGCTTTTTGATGGAGTCTCTAGGGTTTTGTATGTATTATATCATGTCGTCTGCAAATAAGGACAGTTTTACTTCCTCTTTTACAATTTGAATGCCTTTTATTTCTTCTTCTTGCCTAATTGCAATGGCTAACACTTCCAGTACTATGTTGAACAGGAATGAGAGAGGGGGCATCCCTCTCTTGTTCCTGTTCTTAGGGGAAATGGTGTAAGTTTTTGTCCATTGAGTATGATGCTGGCTGTGGGCCTGTCATATATATGGCTTTTATTATGTTGAGGTATGATCCTTCTACTCCCGCCTTACTGAGAGTTTTTATCAAAAATGGGTGTTGAATTTTGTCAAATGCTTTTTCTGCATCAATTGACATGACCATGTGGTTTTTTTCTTTCAATTTGTTTATGTGATGTATCACGTTTATTGATTTGCGGATATTGTACCATCCTTGCATCCCTGGGATAAATCCTACTTGGTCATGGTTATGATCTTTCTGATGTACTGCTGGATTAGATTTGCTAGGATTTTGTTGAGGATTTTGGCATCTATGTTCATGAGGGATATTAGCCTGTAATTCTCTTTCATTGTGTTGTCTTTACTTGGTTTTGGTATTAGGGTGATGCTGGCTTCATAGAATGAGCTTGGAAGTGTTCCTTCCTCTTGGATTTTTTGTAGTAGTCTGGGGAGGATACGTTTTAGTTGTTCCTTGAATGTTTGTTAAAACTCCCCTGTGAAGCCGTCTGGTCCTGGACTTTTGTTTGCTGGAAGCTTTTTTATGACTGCTTCAATTTCTTCCATAGTTATTGGCCTGTTGAGATTTTTAGATTTTCCTGATTGAGTTTTGCAATGTTGTTTTTTTCCAGGAATTTGTCCATTTCCTCCAGGTTGTCTAGTTTGTTGGAGTGGAGCTGTCCATAGTATTTGTTAACAATCATTTGTATTTCTGTGGGATCTGTTGTTATTTCACCTCTATTGTTTCTGATTTTGTTTATTTGGGTCCTCTCTCTTTGCTTTTTGGTGAGTCTGGCTAGAGGTTTGTAAATCTTGTTTATCCTTTCAAAGAACCAGCTCTTGGTTTCATTGATTTTCTGTATTGTTTTTTTTTTGGTCTCTATGTCATTTATTTCTGCTCTAATCTTTATTATCTCCTTCCTTCTGCTCACTCTGGGGTTTTCTTGTAGCTCTCTTTCTAATTCTTTGAGTTGTAGAGTTAGATGATTTACTACCATTTTTTCTTGTTTTTTGAGATAGGCCTGTAGAGCTATAAACTTCCCTCTCAGGACTGCTTTCATTGCGTCCCATAGGTTTTGGATTGTTGTGTTTTCATTGTCATTATTTTCCAGGATGTTTTTAATTTCTTCTTTGATCTCATTGGTAACCCAATCAATATTTAATAGCATGCTATTCAGCTTCCAGGTGTTTGATTATTTTGGGCTGTTTTTATTGTAGATTATTTCTAATATTATGGCCTTGTGGTCTGAGAAGATGCTTGGTATGATTTCAATCTTCTTGAATTTGGGGATACTTGCTTGTGACCCAATATTGGTCTATATTTGAATATGTCTTATGAGCACATGAGTAGAATGTATATTCCGTGGCTTTGGGGTGAAGTGTTCTGAAGATGTCTATTAAGTCCATCTGATCTAGTGAGTCATTTAGGGTTGCTGTATCTTTGCTGATTGTTTGTCTAGAGGGCTTATCCAGTGCTGTCAGTGGTGTATAAAAGTCCCCTACTATGATTGTATTGTTGCCGATCTCTCCTTTGATATCTTCCAGGAGTTTTTTTTATGAATTTGGGTGCTCCTGCATTGGGTGCATATATGTTTACCAGGGTTATATCTTCTTGTTGTATTGATCCCTTTAGTATTATGAAGTGGCCTTCCTTATCTCTTGTTATGGCCTTCACTTTGAGGTCTATTTTGTCCGATATAAGTATTGCTACCCCAGCTTTCTTTTCCTTTCCATTTGCCTGAAAGATATTTTTCCATCCTTTTACTTTCAGTCGGTGTGTGTCCCTTCTAAAGAGGTGGGTTTCTTGTAGACAGCAGATGTATGTGTCATGTTTTTTTATCCATTCAGCCACTCTATGTCTTTTGTTTGGAGCATTTAGTCCATTTACGTTTACAATTATTATTGAAAGGTACTTGTTTGTAGCCATTTCTTTTTTTGTGTGTGTGGCTGTTTTCTTTCTGATCTTTTCATTTCTTCTTTTTATACCAGTCCCTTTAGCATTCCTTGCAATGCTGGCTTGGTGGTGATAAACTCCCTTAGCCTTTTTTTTTTTTTTTTTCTGTGAAGCTTCTTATTTCCCCTTCAAGTTTGAATGATAGCCTTGCTGGATAGAGTATTCTTGGATTCAGTCCTTTGCTTTGCATCACTTTGTAAATTTCTGTCCATTGTTTTCTGGCCTGATGTGTTTCTGTTGAGAAATCATTTGATAATCTAATGGGAGATCCCTTGTATGTAACTTTCCCTCTCTCTCTCTTGCAGCCTGTAAGATTCTCTCTTTGTCCTGAACATTTGCCATGGTAATTATGATGTGTCTTGGTGTGGGTCTTTTTGGGTTCACCTTGTTTGGGACTCTCTGGGCTTGTGTAACTTTTTTCTTCCCCACCTCAGGGAAGTTTTCTGATATTATTTCTTTGAATAGGTTTTCTAATCCTTGTTCATCTTTCTGTTGTTCTGGTAACCCTATTATTCGTATGTTGTTTCGTTTCATGATGTCTCAAAGCTCCCTTAGGCTCTCCTCCTGTCTTTTAATTTTTTTCTCCAATTGCAGTACATTTTGTGTGTGTTTTGCTTCCTTCTCTTCTAATTCACTAATTCAGTCCTCCGCTTCTCCTAGTCTTCTTTTGATACTTTCAATGGTGTTTTTAATTGCAGCTATATCACTCTTCCTTTATTCTTGGGTCTTACTTAAGTTGTTGATTTTTTCATCTGTTTCTTCTAGCTTCTTCCATATGTTATTGATTTTTTCATCTGTTTCTTCTTGCTTCTTGCAGAGGTTGTCGATTTTTTCTTCCATCCGGTTTATGCACTCTAGGACCCTTATTCTGAATTCTTTTTCTGTCATGTTGCATGCCTCTGTATTACTTAGCTGCTTTTCTGGAGAGTCCTCCTTCTCTTTCCTTTGGGGGTTTCTTTGTCTACCCAGGTTTGATCTCACTGACATATCTAGACGTTGAGTCGTTCAGTGGCTGCTCCCTGGGTGGCAGTGACTCCTTGGTCTGTGGTTGCTCTTTGGGTGGTTGCGGTAGCAGCTGCTCTTCAGTTTGCAGCACGTCCTCTGGTGGGTGCTGTTCACAGCTGTGGTGGCTCTTCTGCCTGGTGGGGGGAGGTTTCACGTACAGCTGCTGTTCCTCAGCAGAGGGTGTGGTGCTCAGGAGGCTGCAGTTGCTTGGATCTGCTGCGTTGATTTAAAGGCACAAAATACAACACAACAAGGCACCACGTACCTGGCACTAAGCACAAATATATTCACGATATTAATAACCCCAAATAAAGGTGACCGCCCGAATTAAGAGAATTAGGGGATAAGGAAGAAGGAAGATAAAAGAGAAAAAAGAAAAGAAAATTAGGGACCAAAAAAAGGAGTGCAAAAATGAAATTGGGAAAAAGGAGGGGGGGAAATAAGAGCGAGAAAAGAGAAGAAAAAAGAAGAGCGAAAAGAGAGAAGAGGGGAAGAGACTTTTTATATGAGGAGAATACTCCTATAGAACCGCCACTAATCCCAACAAATGCCAGCAACAGCTCCCTGGAGATGGATGCAAACTAGAAACAACCAATAATATAACGATGAAAATAGAATGGATAACACTAATCCCAAAATAAAATAAAAAGAAAATAAAATGGCACTTTAAAAAATGGTAAAATGGTAGCAGTAATAATACTGGTTAAAACTAAGAAGGTAGTAATTAAAAGGGTAAAATCAGCTGATGGAAAAAGAAGAAGATAGATAGAAAAAAAAAAGAATAAAGAAAAAAAGGAAAAAAGATTGGTTTCTTAGTTAAAAGGTGAAAAAAAAAATTGCGGTATTGAAGGTCCTTTGGTTCTTCTATTCTTCAGTCTGGATCACCTTTAGTCCTGCAAGGTATTCAGGAGAGTGTTGAGTTTCCCTGCGATACACTGTTCCTCTGTGTTGTAAACCACAGTCCTTATTTTAAAGCAGGCCGTATTTGTTTCCCAGACCGCCTTATATTGTGTTTAGCAAAGAGTCAGTTTGTGGCTCAGCCTCTGGGTGGCAGTGTTCTGGGGTTGGCCTCTGAGGCTATACGGCATCTCTATCGCACTTAAAAGTGATTTGGAGAGGTCAACTATCCAGAGCTGGTTCCTTAATAGTTAACCTCTCTGTGTTTTTGCTGGGATTCCAAAGAACTTTTATGTATGCATATGAGCACAACCAATGGACACTGACAGTAGAGGTGGTGAGGGAATGTCCTGGTGGGTGGAAGTGGCAGAGAGAGGACAATGGTAGTAAAAGGAAACTCATGTAATACCTTAAACAATAAAAAATTTAGATTTTTTAAAAACATAAAAGTGCTTTTAATCTTAAAAAAAAAAAAAAAAAAAGAAACAACTTGCCCAGCCAGTTTGGATGAACGGTTGAGCACCAACCCATGAACCAGAGGTCACAGTTCAATTCCCATTCAGGGCACATGCCTATTCTTTGGGCTCTTTCCCCTGCAGGGGACTTTCACAAGGCAGCCAATCTATGTATGATTCTCTCTCATCATTGATGCTTCTCTCTCTATCTTCCTCTCCCTTCCTCTCTCTGAAATCAATAAAAATATTTATTCAAAATCATACTGATTAGGAAAAACTACTTACTTTTAAATTCTCTAAAAAAAAAGAAAAGAAACAAAGGAAAAAAAAAACACACACACACAACCAATTCCTTTCCTTTGCAATAGCATCCCTTCTAAATTTCAAAATGTTACCAGAAACGGAGCCAGGTCCTGAATTGATTTGCTTAAGGCCGGCCTGCAGTTTGTGGGTTCTTGATTTGGTGCAAGAAAGATTTTACAACCTGAGTTCAGGTGATTTTGAAAATATGTTGTTTAAAGCTTGGAAGAGTGAAACAAGGAAAGGCTTAGGCTAGAGACAGTAGGAGGGAGAATAGGCAGGACTGTTTGGGCTCTCTAGCAACATGGGAATGAAGTGAGTCTAGGTGGGGCTGCTGTCAGCTTACAGGTAAAAGAGTTTGGGGGACACGTCAATGGAATTAGTCCCGGACAAGATGCTACTGCCCATTGCTCCCCTGGTTGCAAGATTCATGAGGACCTCATAGAGATTAAAAGAAAGAAAATTCACTCTAAAAGGAGATTTGGTGGGTGTGGGTGCCACAAGGAGGGCACAAACTGGCTTCTTTGTCTTAGGGATTTTATTTACTTTCCAAAGGTGTGGATTTAACGGAAGTCTCAGGGGAAGATCTCAATAGAATTTTCATCAGCTTTCCCAGATGTCCCTTTTAAGGATCCTGTTCTCTAATCACAGGTCAGTGCCAGAGAAGGCAGTCTAAACCTCATTATCAGCAATATTACACGGAAGGGAAGGCCTCCCTGGGGTCAGTTTTGATCATTAAAAGGCACCCAGAGCTCTCCACCCTGATGGCCTTCTGCATCTGCTTGTAAATTGCTTGGCCAGTTCGTTCAGCTGTCTGTCTCAGTTGCCTAATTCCACTTGCCAAGGAATTTTCCTAATTTCTTACGATCCTATCTCAAAAAGTGTAAACATAAAAAAGTGTTATTAATAATACAAAAGTTATCATATACACCTTTAGTCATTATTAAAAACCGGGCTATATAGACAATGTTTGAGAAAAGTCCAAAGAACAAGTGTAATTATTATTATCACTACTATTCACAGACAGGTAAAGATAATCAATTGGTAGTTATACAGGCCTTCTCGGTGTCTTGGGATAGCTAGCGAACTCTGATGTCAGTGACCTCTCATTCTCAAAAGGTTTTGTTCACTATAGGTGGAGACAAGTGTCAGAGACAGGGCAGATATTCATTTGTGGTTGGGCACCTGATAAAGTCCCTTCAAACAATGCTGGGGCGTCTTTCATTGATGTCTTTTCCAGTTGACAAAATAAGTCACAGTCCTTGAAGTCTTCATGCACTGAGAGCACTGCTGTAAATACATGTCACTAATTTATCTTTCCCTATAAGCTGGTTAATAAGTTCTTAATAATAATGCAGAATGTCTCATTTCTCATAAGGTTGATTCATATGTCCCTTCCTCTAGGAACATGGGGTTACTGGTGTTTACTTAATGAAGAGAAAAGCTATGTTTTTACCAAAAAAAGTAGACTCCAGGTTGAGAAGAACCATAAGGAGGGCTTTAAGCCAACAGAGATTAAAAGCTTCTGAAAATTTACCTAGTTCAGTTTTAATTATGTCATTTGTATATTACACCAATCCAGAGAACTGGAGTTATACGTACAATAAAAAGACTAGTAGAATAGGCCAAATATGAGAAATGAATTGTATTTTTTGAACAGAGAAATGTGTCCCTCAGTCACTATATCTCATTGGGAATTCTCCAATAGGTGTTAATTTTCCCAAATCATAATTTACCTTTTCAACTGTTGCTGTCCTTCAAGTGAATGCCTCAACCTAGTGTGAATAACATACAAATCATAACTAACACATATTCATATTCCTGAGATGGTGTCACCTGGGTAAATTTCAATTACCATATTAAAAAGGGATCTACAGGAAGGAGGAAATGACCTTGGGGTTCATGGAATGATTTTCCAGGGATATATTTAGACAGTAGAACATCTGCTACACACTTTGCAATCTATAGAAGGAAAAGGAGTGACATGAAATCCAGTGGTTAAAGATAGGAGAGGTAAAAGAAAAAACAGCAAGGCATAGAAAGATTCTCTGGGATTAGATAAAAGGTAAAACCAATCATCGCATACCTCTTTTATATTGGTTGGTATAAGATAGTTAGCAGTAAACAATTCGAATGATAACAATAACATGGAGGGGTCTGTGCTCTCTCCTCTGGAGTTTGAGGGGTCTGGAAAAAAGAAAATCACCATGACAATCCAAAGGTATGTTATTGTAGAAGCAAAAAGTCAATGGATGGACTCAGTTAAGGTAAAGACTGACCTTTGCTAAGAAAGATAGCAGCCTAGCACATGACTACCCACCATGACTCACTTTAATTTAGAAGGTTTTATTTTCAGACCATCCTGTGGGGTTACTTCAGGTTTCTGAGTTTGTAAGGCCCCCACACAGTCCTTTCCTGAGCTTATGAGATTGAGTATGTGGCCCCTTTTTCATTCACACAGTCCAACTCCTTAACCTCTTGGGAGGAGAAAAGAGCTAGAAATAATTACCAATGGCAAATTACTTCCTCAATTATGCCAACATAAGGATACTTCCAATAAAAACGCTAAAGAAGGGGTTCAGAATACTTTGCATTAATGCTGGAACACTGAGAGCTCAGGGAAAAAATGGAAGTTTCACACCTCTCCCCATGCCTTGCTTTGCCAGTATCTCCCATTTAGGTATTCCTGGACTGTATACTTACAATAAACCAGTAAAAGTAACTAAAGTTCTTTCCTGAGTATTGTGTGCGATATTTAGATAATTATAATGCCTGAGGGGTCATAGGAACATCCAAATCTAATGTTAACCAGGCCAAAATGTGAGTTACCTGGGCACCCCATTTGTGATGGTGTGTGAAGTTACATTACTGAGGCTTGAACCTATACGATATGCACCCACTTCAGATAGTTAATATCAGAACTGAAATGAATTGTAGGACACCCCATTGGAGCATTGGTATCTGATGGGAAAAAACAGAAACAAAATCTTCAGCTCATATAAAAACTACCCAGCAGGGTGATGCTAGAAGTGATTATGATATTGTCAGTGATCTGCCTGTATTAGGTGCTTAGGGAGTTTGAGAAGACTTGGCTTTCACTCCCCTTTCTCACTAAGCCCTCTCTCACCTTCAGAGTCCACCTTCACCCCCTTTCCTCCTCTTTGTTCTCACAGAACGAGGCTTGAGGCAGTAGTTCTGATCCCAGGAGCAGTGGAGGTACAGGCCTGTAAGTCTATTCATATTGTTGTCCACCCTGAGGTGGGATCTGTTCTCCTAATGCCTAGACAGCCAGTAAACTGACACCTGGTTGCAGTGAAAGGAAAGAAAGTATATGTTACAAAGGTACCAATGAAGGGGAATGGGGCAGCTGATGCTCAAAAACCAGAACTCACAGTGGTTTATATTTAGGGTCTTTTAAGGGGCAAAAGTCATGACGTGGGGTTCAGAGTCATGGGTTTTGAAGATTGGTCAGTTATGCTATACGTACTCATAATGTGACTTATTTCTCCCGGCATCATCCTGGCTGGGGTCTTTGGATATCGGGGCCTAGAGGTCTTCTTTCTTGCCGACAATCCGAAGTTCTGCAACCCATTTTGGGGTTGGGTCGGTTATGTAACCTTTAGAGCAGAAAACATCTATCCATCTTGTGCTTAGCAGACAACATCTTTCTCTTATCTCGAGCACAATAACTCCTGCAACCTGTTTCACTGACTAGTTTCCAAGCTCCAGGCCACATCTGCATTCTTTCCTATCACACCTGAAAAGGTTCTATTTTCTATTTATTTTTTAACTAGAAATCATAACATCCAGCTATGGGAACAAAGGGTAATCTTCCTCTCATCTTTTAAGTTCTTCTATCTGGGCTAAAAATCAAATTAACAGACAGATTAACAGGAGCCGAAACCAGTTTGGCTCAGTGGATAGAGCGTCGACCTGCGGACTGAAGGTCCCAGGTTTGATTCCGGTCAACAGGAAACAATGTACTAAGAATGATATATGAACAAATATTCTGGGTCTATAAGAATAGAGAACAAAGGTAGCATTGGGTAGTGGAGGCTTGTATGTCATTCTGAAGCTAAGGGGAAAGAGGCCTGTGGTTTGAGGCTTTAAAAGGCAGGAACATTGGCATGGAGATGCCAATGCAAACATGAATGTCCTTCCTGGAGCTGGTACTCCATCTAAACACATTCTTGGCAGTTTAGTGGGAAGGTCCAAGGCTTATTTCTTAAACCTTTTTTTCCCCAATAAGGATGTCAAAATCAATACCCTTAAAGGTACATCTGGGGTAAAACTTGGCTTCCCTTCACAGCAGAGCCACGACTCTTAGTTAGGTTTAAAAGTCTAACTAAAAGCTTAATCCTAGTTACCTAGTCATTGAACTAACTCATTACCAAAACAAAACATAAATACTGAAACATTGCTCTTTCAGTCTAAATGTGTCCACTTTTGACTTCTCATTAGGAAAAAAAAACACCTAAAAGATACATTGGAATCTACTACAAAAAATGTCTTCATTCGAGAGCACCTTGACACACTCACATCATCCATAGCTGTTTAGGAAGAACTAGGAGTCCAGAGACCCTCACTCATGTCTCAGATTAGTGTTTACTCCATCACTATACACTGCCTAAGCAAGTGGTTCTCAACTTTCTGGCCCTTTGAATACAGTTCCTCATGTTTTGACCCAACCATAAAATTATTTTCTTTGCTACTTCATAACTGTAATGTTGCTACTCTTATGAATCATAATATAAGTATCTGATATGCAGTATGGTCTTAGGTGAGCCCTGTGAAAGGGTCGTTCGACCACCAAAGGGATCGCGACTCACAGGTTGAGAACCACTGGCTTAAGCTGTTGTGTTTTTTTGTTGTGTTTGTACATGTCCCTAATTTTGACTAGTATGTGAGCTTCATGCCTGCCTGAAGGACTCCTGTCACGTCTCTATTGTTCAGGAATCAGGGCAGGAGTCTTGCCGAGGGTTGTCAGCTAGGCTTCAATATCACCCATGCACTTTCATGTTTAACTTAATTTAGTTCCAAAATGCGTACAGCATGAATGCTGGAAAAAGGTCCTGATGTGACTTACAGAAACAAATGTGTTCATAAGGGCCCCTGCAGTCATGGTAACTTTATGGCATCTCTGTGATGTTTCAGTTACTAAGAGATATTGTGTATGAGTGTCCAGGATAGGATCTGTTTGTTCATTTGTTGATTCTTGGAATAGGTAATTGCCGGAAGCCAGTCCATCCTTGCTGCTTGACACAGTCGCTTCAGGGAAGAAACATCTGCACAGCATATGTTTCAAGGGACCTGGCGTATATGGCATACCTTTCGTAATATGTCTGCTCCCCTTCTTGGCACTATGTGTTTTAACCAAGGTCACCTCTCTGAGAAAGGTTGTTTCCCCAGGTAGGGATTTTTCCCTGAAGTTAGGGAGCGAACAAAACCCCTTAACTAAGTGCCAGGCAATGTAGTTAATCACTTTAACTATGAACAATCACGCTTAAGCTACATAATCGTTACTCCCTGGAATGGAGATAAGAAACACCCTAACCTTTGGAATACAAGTTGATAGGATTAAAATCAACTGGTATAAATACAGATGTAACAAGACAATAAAACACAGAACTTGTCTGACGATCCTGGCTAGAGAACCTGGCTAGGCTTCTGATCAATTGACCACTGTCTCCATGTCATTCATTCTTCGCCAACTCTGTCCACACCTTTGGGAACCCCTGGACCTGCTGGGGTTGGTCCCCAACATTTGACGCCTGAACAATGACTCCTACTATGTACCTACCCATCACTATCCAGGGACCTAGAGCACTGGTTCTCAACCTTCATAATGCTGCAAAAATTTAATACAGTTTCTCATGTTGTGATGACCCCCAAACATAAATTATTATCGTTGCTACTTCATAACTGTAATTTTGCTACTGTTATGAATCCTAATGTAAATATCTGATATGCAGGATGCATTTTCATTGTTACAAATTGAACATAATTCAAGCATGGTGATTAATCACAAAAACAATATGTAATTATATATTGTGAAATATTTATTTCTAATCACAAATAAACAAAATTTTGTCTTCAATTATGGTGTAGCATGGGTAGCAGTCTTAATATAACAACTGTACACTACATTGCAACATTTTGCGACAGTATGAGTAAAAAGCCAATGTCAGTGCGGAGGTTGAGATTGCTTGTTTCTCACCAGATCAGAAATTCTTGGGGCAGTCTTTGCAAGAGCACAAAGAAGATCATCTTCCACACCAAGTCTACTTCGGTATTTAGACTTGATTACCAACAAGCTGGAAAACCCTGTTTCACAAAGATATGTTGTTGGAAATGGAAGAGAAAGGCACAACACAGTCTCAGACAGAACAGGATATGACTGCAAACACTTGATCCAGAATTTTGTAACTGGCATTGTAGAGAAATCAGTTCTCGCTGCATTGTTGTTAATAAGTTCAATGAACTCCTCTTGTGCTGTCTCAGGAACATCTTCAACTTTGACTTCTAATGGGCTTCTGGCAAGTGCAAATGGTGTGTCAGGTAGATTTGGAAAGTAAGATGAAATTTCGTCTGCAAGCATGTGCAAGTGCTCTTTCACAGAAATTATAATCATAATCCTTTTGTGTGGTTCAATGTCATGTTCCCCAAAGAAAGCAGATAAGGTAGGCAACATGTAAATTTTATTTTCATCCAATTTATTTTTCCAAAGCTGAAGTTTCATTTGGAGTGTTAGGATCTTTTCAGACAAATCGAGGCATGTTGCATTTGGTCCTTGCAGTGATAAATTTAACTCATTCAAGATGGCAAAGATGTCAACCAAGTAAGGTATTTTCTGCAGTTCACTTTTATCACCGAAAAGTGCTTCGAACTGCGGTCTTGCTTTCTGATTAAAAAACGTTTTTAGTTCATCACAAAACTCAAAAAGACGTTTTAAAATTTTTCCTTTCGAAAACCATCTCAATTCAGTGTGAAATAACAGAGCATTGTTTGGCTCATTCAACTGGTTGCACAGTTGCGAAAACAGTCAACTAATTAAAGTGCTCGCCTTTACAAAGTTGACACAACTTATGATGCTTTTCATTACTTCTTTTAATTCTTGTGGCAGTGTCTTTGCTGCTAATATTTGCTGATGAATCATACAGGGAGTTCCGATGACTTTTGGTGATTCATTCAGTACCAAACGTTGAAATGCAGATCAACATCCTAGTATAGCTGGAACACAATCTGTGCAAACACCACAAACCTTTTCCCAAGAGATTTTATGCTCTTTCAGAAATGAACCAACTGTGTCAAATACATCACGTGCAGTAGTTGTCATTTCAAGAGGTTTTCAAAAAAGAAACTCATCTTTAAAGTCACCATCATTAATATACCTCAGGTAAACCAGTAACTGTGAACAGTTTGCAACGTCTGTAGACTCATCAAGCTGGATACTAAATATTGGAAGTGGAGTGGATTTAATTTCCTCGATTGCCTGATCAAGAATATCAGCAGACATGTCATCTCTTCCTCTGCGGACAGTGTCGTTAGATAAGGAAATTGCACTCAATTTCATAACAAATTCGTCTGTGATCATACCTTGAGCAATGTCTTTGGCCGCTGGCCACAGTAAATCCTCAGTAGTGGTGTGAGGTTTCATAGCTCTGGCAATTCTCAGTGCCATCAAATATGAAGCTTCAATGGCTGCAACGTTTTGTTTGTGGTACTTGCCACCAGTGTCAAGTCTGGATTTCTTGAGTCCATCAGCTTTGCTTCTCAAATAGTTGGTATCCTTGTTGACAAAGCTCGGATGCTTGCTTTCAAAATGGTGTTTTAGTTTGTTCGGATAAATAGATTTGCCTGATAGAACTTCACAACAAATAACACATCACGGTTTCTCAATTCCTGCTGTAATTATTGAGGTAAAGCCATACTGTAAAAAATTCTCACTATATTTTCTTTTCTTAACGTTCTTTTCTACACAAACCATTGTCATGGGATGGTTTGCTAATGAAAATAATATGTAATAATAGCTTTAATAATACAAAAGATGATACATGGCATAGTTCAGTCAATACAGTACATTAAAGTTTCCTATGATTTACCATTGTCTGTTTTGTTGTTTTTTATATACCTGTTACTATCACAAGGCGGGAGTATTCACATTCACCACAGCTGAATATAAAAAGAAAGATCAGCATCCAGATTAAGTTCCCATGGTACAGATCTTTTTGTGCAGTAGTTGATGATTTTACAGTACATGATTTTACATTTACCCAGTAATCATAATTCATGAAGTGTCGTTTTACCTCCAATACTACTGCTTTCTACACAGTAGCTGCTCTCAACACATCTGTAGCTGGTCTGCATAAGTACATTATGGCGCCAACCCTGTCACATATACCTGTATTTCTGCCAGGTGTATGTGATGGAGTTGTCTCGATAACGCCATCACGCCCAGTACTCATATGTGGGCATATCTGCATGTGGTCTGACCTGCAATCAGATGGATAGAAGAGCAGTGTCTCAGTTCCTAAGACCATGGAAAATATGTGTTTTCTGATGGTCTTAGGTGACCCCTGTGAAAGGGTCCTTTGACCACCAAAGGGGTCACTCCCACAGGTTGAGAACCACTGCCCTAGAGGCACGAGAGTGGATGAGGGCATCAAACTGGACATTATTGCTGAGGTCCAACTATTTATTTGAAAACTAATATCTGAAAGGCACTTCAAGATGCCCTAAGTTCCTTGATCCCCGCCAAACTTCTGACCTCCATGTGCTCCTCCACAATTTTCCTGAATATCTTTCTCTGTCTCCCACACCCCACATCCAATCTTTCAGCAAATCCTCTTGAATCCATGCTTTCAACAAATACAGAAACTGACCCCTTCTTCCCATACTTGTCTGACTAACCTCACCTGTCACCTGGATGATTGCACTTGCCTCCTCACTGCGCTCCCTGCCCTCCACCCAGCAGCCACACAGGTGCTGAGGAATATAGACTAAGGTGAACATCCTGATTCTTTCTTGAGCAAGTTTTTCTGTCTGAAACTATGGCAGGAATGCGGTGGGGTGGTGGAGGTGGGGAGGGGTCATAAGTTATTTCTCAGATTTGTTTCTTAAAAGCTTGAAATCAATATCCTAAATAGAAACTTCAGAAAGGCTAAATTTTGGAGGCTTTCATTAAACACAGATCATTCATGCTCACTTGGGCTCTGAGCCCTCTACAGGCTCCTCAGGTCACTCAGAGGGAAACCAGATTTCTGGCTATGGCTCCTCTCTCCGATTCCATCTCCTGTCATTTACAGCTCTGTCTGTTCCAATCAGCTTGCCTCTGTTGGCTGTCCAAACATTTTAAATGGAAAGAAATAAAAACACACCACACATCCCTTATTTCACTCTAACGTACTATCACATTATTACTGTTGTTGCTGTGTGGGTTACTGGGCGTCTCTCCCGCCAGCAGGCCCTGTCCATGAGGACTGGGATTTTGTCTGTTCTGTCTCACACCAGCACCCCCAGTGCTTAGAGGAGTGTCAGCAGATGGTGAGCAGTAGATTGCTCTTTAATAAGTGAGTAAAGAAGTTACACATGTGATCATGGTTGAAAAGGGTGAAATATGGAGCATCATTACCTCACCTAACTGAGATTCTAACCTAGACTGATGGACCAGGGAGACTTTCCTGAAGAGTGACATCTAATAGAGCAAGTGCCCCGGCTAACCTAGAGCTGATGGAGGGGCAGGAGTAAGAGGTCCAGGCAGATGGCACAGCAGATGCAAAGGCCAGGAGGTGGGAAATTCGGGGGAAGTAAATGAATTAAACTGACTCATTTGGTTGATTAAATGAGCTAATAGACCTGAATGGCCCAGTACACAATGTGTGCTCGGGAAAGGTCAGCTGTTGTCATTATTGCACATCCAGAGTCTGCCCTCCTGGGAACAACAATAACAGAATAAAGGAGTTCTTCCCTCTCAAACTACACATGAAATTCATGACATCAAGCCTTGATTACAGCTTGACTGTCGTATAGGTGACAGGCGATAAACCACATATATGTAAATACACACTCCTTGTCACGCAGAAGTTTCTCATGTGCTTTTGTAGTCCCTCTCTCTGCACCCCACCACATAGTCATCAGGCAGTCACTCATCCTGTCTTTCTTGATAGATTATTTTGCAATTTCTAGAATGTTATATACATGTAATTATATCGTGTGCTCTCCTTTTGGTATGGCTTCTTTCATTAAGAATAATAATTTTTTATGAGGTGAAATTCTTTTTTTTTTTCTTTAGTGTTGCTTTATTTTTTTTTTCATTTTTAAGAGCAGTGGTTCTTTTTTTTTTTCTTTTATTATTAGTTAAGGTATTACAAATGTGTCCTCATACCCCCATTTACCCCCAACCTCCCCACACACACACTCATACTCCCATCCCCCTGTTGTCCATATCCATTGGTTTGGCTTATATACATGTATACAAGTCTTTCGGTTGATCTCTTCCCCTGACCCCCGCCCTTCCCTACTTTCCTTCTGGGGATTGATAGCCTGATTGCTGTTTCTCAGTCTTTGGGTCAGTCCCTTTTCATCAGTCTATGTTGTTCTCTATAATCCACAAATGAGTGAGATCATGTGGTATTTATCTTTCTCTGACTGGCGTATTTCACTTAGCGCAATGCTCTCCAGTTCCATCCATGCTGTTGCAAAAGGCAAGAGTTCCCTTTTTTTACCGCAGCATAGTATTCCATTGTGTATATGTACCACAGTTTTCTAATCCACTCATCTGGTGATGGGCACTTAGGCTGTTTCCAAATCTTAGCTATGGTGAATTGTGCTGCTATGAACATAGGGGTGCATATATCCTTTCTGATTGGTGTTTCTGGTTTCTTTGGATATATTCCTAGTAGTGGGATCACTGGGTCAAATGGGAGTTCCATTTTTAGTCTTCTGAGGTAGCTCCATACTGTTCTCCACAGTGGCTGCACCAGTCTGCATTCCCACTAGCAGTACAGAAGGGTTCCTTTTTCTCCACATCCTCTCCAACACTTGTTGTTTGTTGATTTGAGGTGAAATTCTTATAACAAGATATTAATCCTTTTAAAGTGAACATTACCCAGGCAGTATAGCCACAATGTTGTTCAGCCACCATGTTACCTAGTACTAAAACATTTTCATCCCCCAAATAAAACTCTGTAACCAATGAGAGGTTGCTCACATTCCCCAGCCCCTATCCCTCAAAACCACCAATCTGACTCTTCTCCCCTTTCTTGTCCCCAGTTTTCTGTACCATCTATCCTGTCAGCCTGTACATCTGGTGCCCCACTTGTCCCAATGTCAGGGCACCAATCTAAGCCTTCAAGACCTTATTCTTCCTCTGAACCCTGTCTCTCACCCCTCACATCCATCTAGCTCTGGGGGAATGGCACCCCAATACCGCTGCACTAGTTCCAGTGGCTGCTTTCTTAACAGTTAGGTCAAAACCTCTCGAGTTCCTCAACACAACCTACACTCATACACAGAGAGCCTTCCTACATTACACCCCTAGGTGCCTTTGAAGTCATAAAAAGCCTCTCACCCCTAAACCTCCCAAGCTTTACAATTTGCCATCCTGACTCTGAACAAACTCCAACCTTCCAAGTCCCCTTCCTATGCTCCCTTCTGCTTATCCGCAATCCAACTATGTCCAGGTTTCCAAAATATGCCACCAAATACCCTAGAGGCCACAATGAGCATGAAACAAAATACAACCAGAGGAGAGATTTATTTCCATTTCCCAGGTTCAGCCTAAAGACGCTCTAAGGCCAGGCATATCGAGTTTGCAAAGCAAGTACAAAAAAGAGATAAAGAATGAGGACCCTGATGTCTGGCCTGAGCTCTGGGTCATGGAGGGCTTGAAACAGGGTCGTCCAGTGTAGTCCTGCAGGTGGCTGACATCACAGGTACGTGCATGTTTACTGGAGTTGTTCTTTTATCACTGAATATTTGTTTAATTCTCTGTGATATTGTTCTTCGAAGGTGCAGTGAAAATGAATATAGAATGAGAACACTTTTGATGGTCACTCAGCAGGGCAGTGAGACTGACCTCAACACCTTTGAAATAAAAGCTGCAGAGATTTTAAGAACAGGAGAAGGAATCATAGGCATCTGTGTTTGCTAATTGGATTGACACATAAGCAAAATAATACTCATTAAATCTTAACAGGAGGGTTTTCATTACTGTTACATTTAAACCTCACTCATGGATAAGTTTTTTTTTGGAGAGAGCGAGTGGGGGAGAGAGAGAGAGAGAGAGAGAGAGAGAGAGAGAGAGAGAGAGAGAGAGAGTTAGAGAGAGAGATGCGAGAGAAAATAATTAGTTGGCTCCCCAAAATGCCTTGACCGAGGAAAGAACATGCAAACTTTAAGTGTTTGGGAGAAAGTGCTAATCAACTTGGCCACACTGGTGAGGGTAAACAGGATTTTTTACATCTTGGTTTTAAATGTCCCCACCCAAGTTAACCTCCTACACTTCCTCAGAGACTGAAACACAGAAAACAGGAGAATTAAATTTTAGCAGTATGCACCCAAACCCTCTAGGCAGATTTTCTAGAAATCACATCACTGGAAGAAGTAGTGTTTTTAAATAATAGACTTTTCTTAATTTCAGAGAGAGGAAGCAAAAGGGGAGAGAAATAGAAACATCAATGATGAAGACGATCATTGATTGTCTGCTTGCTGCCCACCCCTACAGGGGATCAAACCTGAAACCCAGGCATGTGCCTTGACTGGGAATTAAACAATGACCTCCTGGTCCTTGGGTTCATGCACAACCACTAAACCACACCAGCCGGGAGGCAAGAAGCTTTTAAGGAGACTAAGGTATATTTTGAAAGGAAAGAAAGAATCTGCAATTACAAATTGCAGTTACATTTATTTATAAAGGAAATACTGTAAAAAAATAGAGATAAGTTAAGAGTCCTAGTCAGGAAGAAAAATTAAAGACTCTGAGGGAATATTGAGGCCTCTTCTTCATAACACAGCTACTTTCTGCACAGTGCAGGAAAACACAACTAAATTCTTTCAGCCAAGTCCAAGTTTGCATTGCCGTCAGTTCCTGCAATTTATGAAGAAGTGCAAGTTCCTAGCCATTTTTAAATAGATGCCAAAGGGTTGAGAGATTGAACAGAGATGGCATCTGATCTCCCAGAAGGCTGTGTTTCTGGAGTTTTCCATGCAGACATTACATTTCTCTCTATAGTCACTTGCCCTTTGATCAATTGTCAGCTCCAAGGAAGAAGAGTATTTTGGTCCTACCACATATATGCCTGGTGTCATTCAGTTTTCCCTGATTAATGACCTAAGTGCAGAGGAATGACATTCACCTTATAGTTTCCTCTGATGCTGGTTTTTCTATGAAACCTGAGACAGGAGATTTAACAGCCCCTAGAGCTTAGTCGGCCTCACTCTCATACTTCACCTGCAGTCTCTCTAGCTTTCGGTGATGCCCTCCTCTCAAACAGATTATGAGTCTTCAACAGGACAAAAATAGCTCCATAAAAGGTTAGTTAGTTTATAATTCTGTGGGCATCAGTTTGACCTAGGACATTTGCTAAGCCATGGTTGCATTAACAACATTCCCAATACTATTCTATCAACAAAGAGGACAGAGTGCTACTGAATTCATGCAAATAAGTCTATTGCTATAATCATACGAATACTCCAGAAGGCATTAGTAATTTTTTGGGGACAAGTCAAACAGGGAGACAAAGTCACTGTTGCATCTCACATAGGTGTTCTCTTGTCTATTCCCATCATCACCAGTGAACACGCACCCTCCACAGGCCTTCGTGGAAATGTGAGAGAGCTCATGTTCCTCTCAGCTTATCTCTTACTCCGGAGGGTCATCACACAATGACTGCCCCAACTGTTAAGCACATGGTGCTCCCTCCATTGTGGAGATGGTGCAAATGGAACCAACCAGAGATGGGGTCCAATGTGGAATGTTACATTACATCAACAATAATGACAATGCCAGCTCACATTTTTTAGTATTTATTGATTCAAAGCAAGTCTTCTAAGCAATTTCCTCCACCACAAGAAATCTAATAGGTGCATTTTTTTTTTAAAGCATAGAGGAGGGAAGGAGGATCACTAGTACTTGACCTCTAACTCTACAGGCGCACTTTCAGCAGAGCTGAAGGGGTTGGAGACTTTACACTGGTAGCTCCCAGCATCCTCTCTCCTGACAGGGTCTATGAGGAGGGTTCTGCGGTCCTTTGTTAGCTTCATTCTCTCCCTGAGCCGCAGACTCATTGAATTGAATAACCAGTTGGGGGAGCTCTCGTGTGTTTGGCAGGTCATGACCAGGGCATCCTCATTCTCTGTGACAGTGGTGTTGCTGGCTAAGAGTGTGGGCACACTCACTGGCTCTGTGAAAAAATAGAGGGTAAGATTGATTGAGTGTGGGCTTGAGACCTGGGGACATGCACTTTCCTCAAAGATATCAGCCCTGACTCTGATGGTTCTGAGGTAATTCAGTTCCACAGTTAAAATTAATTAATTCTAAATGTGCCATCACTCCTCAGACCAAATCTACTGCTCTGAGCTGAAGACCACTAAGAGGGAAGGATATGAACCAATGATTGACCTAGGGAATACAAAGACATCTAATAAGGCCACTGGGATTAGAGTAAAAGATGAGGCTATGGCTGCAGATAGACCTCAAGTGACTCATATCAATTTCTCATGTTCTTTGTGATTCTGCTTAGGAACTGTATCTACCTGTGCCTCACCTTCCCCTCAGTGAAGAAAAATGAATATTTGACTGCCATGCTGACAATGTACAAATCATAAAATATTCACAGTACTTGACATAAATATTGGGAAGGAAAACTGCTCAAATCAGAGGCACCTGTTACTGATGGACTTCATGAGAGAATCCCCTGGGATGATGCCTGGTGGATGAGCAGCAGCCAGGAGCATCTTTTTTCCTGCTCTTCCCATGGGCACTGATGTTTCTCTGGACTCTCCTATGTCCCGTAGAACAGTCAGGTAATAATCTGGGGAACTAGTCCAGTTGTGCTCTCCACACACAGTCTCAGGTGAAGGAGGGCTCAGCCCCAAATGGTGACCACCTCAAGAGCCTTGTGACTCTGGCAAATGGGAAACTGTTCCTTTCACTCAGCCCTTCATAGAAGGTTCTATCTCAGGGACATGATTAGGGAAAGGGGCCCAGGGACCTGGACTGAGACTGGTCTCCCTCTGCTGACTCACTCCCATCAAATTGCTCCTTCTCTCTCTGTGGTGAATCTCTGTGGGGATGGAATCTGGGATGGAATCTCTGATCTTAGGATGTTTTGTGTGTCCTGCACTAAATTCCCAAACCCAGCTTGGGACATGATGAAGAGGGGGATGGAGGAGAGTCCAGGGCTGGCAGTCCTGTGTGTGAAGTAGAATTCACCCCACCTGACACATAGAGGTCAGACATCAATCACTCACGGTATACTTTGAGCTTTCCAAATCCTATTTCTCTTTGTGAATTTGGAAGGACAGCTACTGCCATGTAGAATCCTCGGTCCCACTCAGTGACGTTTCTTATGATCAGGGATCCTTCAAGGTTTATTTCCTCTCGACCACTGTATTCGGGACCTGTTAGATAAGCACTAAAATGCCATGCAAGAGACCCAATTAAATTCTGGTACTTCATCTCTATTCCCCTGTACCAAATAAACCCTGTAACATTGGGAGGCGTATTGCGGAGATGTAGAATCACATCCTGCCCTTCAAGAGCAATGGTTGAGATAATACCAAATCGTGCAGTGGTGGGCGGGATCCACAAGGATAAGAGGAATACTAGAAGCAAAGAGAGAATTTGATCAGTATTTTGATCTATGTATTGGGATGGAGAGATTAGGCATTTCTATTCATCTCTCAGCCTCATCTTCATGTAAGTTCGTGTGTGCATCTCCTTTGTCAAGGTCAGAACATGGCCACCATGGCTTCAGAACCTCAGAACCTATGCTTCTTGTTTTCAGTTCTATTTCCCAACTGTCTGTGTGGCTGTCCTCCTTATTTCCCTCAGATCCCTGTTGACATCTGTGGCCTTCTTGGAAGACCTTCCCTGACCATGTCCTCTAAAGACCCTCTATCTTCACTCTCTGACCTGTCCCCGCTCTGTGCCTTTCAGGGCACTTGTGGGTAACTGATGTCACAAGTAGATCTCTTCTTGTTTCCTTTCTCCCCATATAATGTGAGCTGCAGGTGGGCTTGGGATTTTGTGATCTTGTGCCCACAGTGCCTGCAACAGGCTGCAAACACCTGTGGGTGAATGAATGAGTGTCCCCAGACTTGTCCACGTCCCATGTTGTATTTTCCCATATTTGTAGCTGGTGGTGGGGACAATGTTTAGTACCCCTGGTTAAAATGATTCTGATATCACCTGAACTAAATTGTCATGACTGTGGTCAGTTGTCAAAATTTAATACTCAGAGATGAATAACTTAGCAAATGAACCGCAATTGAGGTTTTCCTGCCCCTCACCACTTCTACATGATGAGATATTCCTCTTGCTGAGCCCCCTCTCTCATCTGACTCTACACTCCTGTCCTTTCACTCAGGTCCAAAGGGAAGCCCTTTCTTCCCTCACAGAGTGCTGTCCTCCCCAAGAGATCTTGGCCAGTCTCCGACTCCCAACTTCCCTTCCATTCCCAGGCATCATCCCCTCCTTACCGGCCAGATGGAGCCCCAGCCAGGGCACACGTTCTCTGTGGGCAGAAGCTGCAGGGAACACTATTGGCACTGCTGCCTGCTCCATCCCTTTCTCTGAGAGAAGAGCGAGAGGTCCAGTAAGGCTCCCAGACACCTCTGTCCAGACTGGTGGGATGTTCTCTCCCTCTTACCTGTGTGCTGAGCTACCTGCTGGGACAAGATATCCTCCCTGGTCATGTGGGCCAGGGAGGAGTCAGGGCTAGGACCCTCCCTCTTCCTCCCCTCATTTTTTCCAACCATATTGCCCTTTTCAGTTTACCTTTACTCTGTAATTTGATTCCCTGGATACTGCTGAACCTTTGACAACACAAACATATACAAACACAAACTTACACATGCACAGACAGGAGCCCAGAAAGCACTGGACTGGGGCGTCCAGTTCCTGGTCATTCTCCACAGCTCCCTGTCAGTGCACGTTTGACTTTTCCCTTCAAGCAAGAGGTTGGGGCCACCTCAGGAAAATTGTCAAAAGGTTGCCACGACTCCGCATTGGATCTCCTGTAAAACTTTGTAAGGATTGGGATGCACAGGTGACATTTTTGAAAGGCTGCTTCAGCAGCAGCCCAGCAACATGGATGCCAGGATGAGACCCTATGATGTGAGGGTGGGGGGCCCTGCCCGTCTCCTGTGCACAGGGAGGGTCTCCATATCCAGTTAAAAAGCAGATTCTAGCCCTAAACGATTTGGCTCAGTGGATAGAGTGTTGGCCTGCAGACTCAAGGGTCCAGGGTTCAATTCTGGTCAAGGGCATGTACCCTGGTTGTGGGCACATCCCCAGTGGGGAGTGTGCAGGAGGCAGCTGATCAGTGTTTCTCTCTCATCGATGTTTCTAACTCTCTATCCGTCTCCCTTTCTCTCTGTAAAAAATCAATCAATAAAATATTTTTAAAAAATGCAGATTCTGACTCAGCAGGTGTGCAGTGGACCAGAGACTCTGCATCTAACAAGCTCTCAGGTGAGGTGGATCTTACTGGCCTGTGGATCCCACTTGCAACAGCAAGGCTGATGGAGGCACATCGCCTCCTGTGAGGGTGACCCTCTCACTCCAGCATTTGCCCCTGCTACAGCTTGGTCTTGTGTCCATAAACACCACGCAGAGAGCCCCACAGGCCCCAAACTAGAGATTTTTTCTGGTGGTGACACAGAAACAAAGCTGGGCACCGGGTCTTTTCTGTGTTTTCAAATACCTTAGGAAGTGGGGATTTCCTCCCAGCAGGAAGTCCACAAAGGGGACTGGGGGTGAGATGGCATCAAGTTGGGTGATGACAGCAGAGGAGATGTTCCCTCTATCTCAGGTTGTCACCAGTCTGGCCGTTGTTTCCAGAGACAGAGACCACATCACCACGTGTCTCAGAAGGATCTTCAGTTTCCAGATGTGAAGGGTAAGGTGTGAAGCAAGAACTGTGGTGTGAGCTCAGGTGGCTGTGTGCTCCCTGGTCCTTGGGGAATGTTTTCAAGGAGACCCTCCCTCTCTTTGCTGGTTGACCCTCTCCCTGTCCTCCCTGACTGTTCGGGCAGCTTCTGTCCTCTGCCTGGAAAACTTTTTTGAGGTCACCTCGCCTTACCTATGTGTGATTCCAGTTATGAGTTGGGGAGTGCCATGAAGATCCCTAAAAAAGCAGCTGATCCTAGACCCATTCAAGGTCAGAAATGTCCAAACACTTGGAAGAGTATTTCAGCTGAATTGATGTCATGTGACTGCAAGCAAGATCCCAAATACTGAGAAAATAGCAGTTTTAGCTTATTATATACATTAAAATCAAAGAAGATGAAAAAAGTTGCATGAAATCTATGGGAAAGTGAGGGAAAGCATAGCAGGGAGAGCTCTAGAAATAAATAAAATCAAAATGGAGAAACACATATTATTTTTACCTTGGAAGGTCCAAGATAGTTAACATTTACAGCAGGTACAGAGGCTGTGCAGATAACCAGGCAACATGAGCTCTCTGTAGTCTTGTATTCTGGTGCCACAGGCTCTCAATGGTTCTAGCAAGAAAATTTGCTAGAGGTATGTGATATCAAAGGTATGTTATCCATGATGCATAAGAACAGGAAAAGGGCTCACTTGAGGTAAAGTCTGACATTTGCTATGGAAATTGTAGGCCTGAGACGTGACTACCTGCCATCACCTGCAGAGTGAGGCATTTGTGATCAGACCACACTGTGTGTCACTGAGCTTGTCAGGCCTGTCATGTGGTCCCCTGGCCTTATCAGGTTTCTTGCACAGCCCCTTTTTCAATCACAGTTTCTGGAAAGAGCCTGAGGGACAGCGCAGGCATGACGGAGGGGCTCAGTAAAATCTGTTAGTCAGGGAATGGAAATAGGTCTCCTTCTGCACCTCCTTAACCAAAGCCCAATTCAAGTGTGGATTTCCTGTGTTTTGTAGGTGCGTCTCAATATCGCCCCCTGGAAGGCAAAAGGAGACCTGCAGGCAATGTCAGCTACTGCACTAGGAATGCTGTCCAAGCTCCAGAATGAAGGAGCACAATGTGAGCCCTGGAGAGAGGTGAACTCTGATCATTAGACAAAGAGCCAGGCATCCGGGGCTTGGTCCCTATGCTTCTCATGTCTCCTGACTGCATCCCAGGGCAGGCAGAGCCCAGTGAGAGGACTAGCTTTTTCCAGAGTATTATAAGTCCAGTGCCTGGGGAGCAGTCCCCTCTGGTGGATATGCTGTTTCAAGAGGATGTGTCATTCCAGATTTTCAAAGCCAGACCCTGGTGAGGCCGTTTTGGGAGAGGGTGCTGCCCTGACGGTTGATCCACAAAATGCACTCTGCCCCTCTGAGATGGAAGCACCCAAAAATCCTGGGTTCTCCTCTCCTATCTTGCTGAGGAAGTTCCCCTTATTCCCCAGGACACCTGGAGCTAGTGAGATGTCTTTACGGGCCACAGGCAGCTGTATTCAGACCAGGGACCTTGGGGATGTTTGGTCATCCCCTAATTTCAGTGAGGTGGGTGTGAGCACCCTCATGTCTTGGTAGAAACTCTATCTTGGATGGAGAACTCAGAATGTCTGCCATGTCAGGGATCTGTGATAAAAGGAAGAACATAGGCTGCTTTCCTGGCCCTGAAGGGGTGAGGGGTGGGGAGGGCTATGATTTCCTGGCAATGAAATCACAGTGGTCTGGCCACTCACTGTTAGGATATTCCTGTCCCTCTTCCTGACTGTTAAATGGGGTAAACACCTGTCCTTGGGACATCTCCTTGTAAAAAGAGGCTGTGGGCTCCCCGAAGGCTGACACCAAGGCCTTCATGTGGATAGGGAACATGATCTGACTGCAAGTGTCACACAGGGTGACCAGCTTCCATTATATGGCTTCCCTCACCCATTTAATGAGTGTTTACTGTGTATCTGTGGTGTTTGCGGTCAGGGCTGGACCCTGGGAACACCACAGAGAGCAGGGAATACGTGGAACCTGTGCTCATGGAGTTTAACTTGTAAGGAGAGAAAGGCTCTAAGATAAATGTTCCATAAATATTTGTGTAGAAAAGCCTTTCACACAAAGAATTAGGTACTTGTAAAATTATCAAAGGTCTAGAGAAATGGAAGTTGAAGAGTTGCCAATGAAAGTTGGGTTTCAAGGTCACGTGGCACAGCTCCCTCCCACAGGTAAAGAATTAGCTGTGTCTGCCAGAGGTCACCCATCAGTCATCACAGTAACAGAACTAATAGGCCCATCTCCTTTCCAGCTTCCACATTACACACAAGTGCATCTCAGGCTGAGTTTAATTCACATCTGGATTCTCATCAGAAGGAGTGGGAGAATGGAGTATTTAACCTTTCAGTGTTCCTGATATCAGAGGTAACATGGAAAGGGGTGGAACATAAATGCCATGTGCCAATACATGGCATGTCTGAGCCCACATGCAGGCTGGGGGACTATAGGCTAGTGATCCCACCTCAAAAATCTTCAATTTCCCTATGTGATATAATACAAAGGTCTTTGGTGTTATTTCCTGGTTCTTAGGACTGAGCAACAAAAAATACCTGGAATTTTCTGATATATAAGGGTTGATAAAATCGTCTTTTGTGATGATGAAGAAACTGACAGGCGCATGGATAGATGCAAGGTAAGGGCAGGTCACCATAAAGACAAAACCTTGCGTAGAAGCTGGAATTTCCCTGAAGAGATGAGGGTACATATAATCTGTAGGAATTTGTGGCAGCCAATGTAAGAAGTGTTTAAATCTGTAGATAATTTTTATGAGTTCATTTGAGCCAAAATGATGAGAATTGCTGGAAAGTCAAATCTAAATAGACTGAGAAAATGTTTCAGAGAATGGGAGTTTTACTTCTTATTTTATACATTACAATCAAAACATGAGATGTAAGGGGTTATACGAAATCCATTGCGGAAATATTAGAAGGCTGGAGAAAGCAAAGTGGGAAAATCTCTTAGATTCGATAAAAAGTGAAACAAGTAGACACATACTCATTTTATGTGGGTGGGTGCAGAATAGTTAACAGTTAATTAACACGATGACAATATTAATGAGGGGGTCTACAGTGCAGTAGGATGTCTGGAAATAAAGAAATTACACAAAAATTCCAAAGGTATGCTATTGTAGCGAGGATTCATTAAACTGAAGATTGGCCTTTTTTAGGGAAGAGATTGGCCTAACACATGACTACCCACCATGGTTAGCTTTTGTTTAGAAAATGTTCATTTCAGACTATCCTACGTGGTTACTTTAGGTCTCTGCGTTTGGAAATCCCACCACAGGCCTCCCCGAGCTTGTCAGATTGAGTATGTGGCCCGTTTGTCAACACGTTCATATTTTTGTCAAAAGTCAATATAAAGGACGCATTAATGACGAATATTTTGATTGGATAATGTGTTCCCACAGGGCTAAGAAGGCTCATTCCTAGAAGTCTTAATGTAAGCATTTGTCTTGATGAACAACCAACCATTGGGGATGGGTCAAGACTGTAACATTGGATGGAAGTCAAGGCTGAATCTTCTTAAAAGTGAAAAGCAGGTAAATGGGAGGCAGGAAGGTTCCACGGGACTTCACTAAAAAAAAAAAACCACTCTGGATTATTTCTAACCTACAATCCGAGTTTTACTCTCTGTCTCATTTTCTCTGTGTTTTGCATCTAGTATGACATATACTCATAGTTTGAGGACAAACTAGACAACGCTTCAATTATTATAAACTGACCAGGAGATGGGTTCTCATTTTCCCTGGCCACTATGTTTCCCATTGAAAATGCTCAGGTGCTATTCATTATTGTTCTGATTCCTGCTAGTTTTGCAATTGGAATTTATAATCTTAAGGTATATACAGAAACAAGACTCTAAGAACACAATGCTATAAATTACAATTACCATCTAACATTCCAAAGTCACGGAAGTCAGTAAGAGTTTAATCAGTAAATTTCCTATGTCTCAGCAGCTATTATAGAGGGCCTTCTTTTTAAAGATTCTATTTTAATTAATATAGTTTAGTACTCCTTGATAGGTTGAAGTGCAAGCTTATTCCCATAATCATGTTCTAGCATTCTTAAAAAAAAAAATCTTTCTCAATATTTCTTTTTGACTATCATTCTAGGTCTTCCCATGATCTTCTTGGTTTATCGGTTTTTAGTCATTCAAAAATAACCAACTTATGAAAACATGCTCAAGTCGCTAATCATCCGAGATATGCAAATCAGAATGACAGTGAAGTACCATCTCACACTGTCAGAATGACTATCATCAACAAATCAACAAATGACAAGTCCTGGCAAGGATATGTAGAAAAAGGAACCCTCGTGCACTGCTGGTGGGTAGGAAAACTGGTGCAGCCACTGTGAAAAACAGTATGGAGTTCCTCAAAAAATTAGAAATGGAACTTCCATTTGACCCAGTAATTCCACTTCTAGGAATATATACCAGGAAAACAGAAACACCTATCAGAAAAGATATATGCACCCCTATGTTCATAACAGCACAATTTACAATAGCTAAGATCTGAAAACTACCTAACTGCTCAAGAGGAGACGAGTGGATTAGAGAACATTGGTACATCTATAGGATGGAATACTACGCTGCTGTAAAAAAGAGGGAATTCTTACCATTTGCAACAGCAGGGATGGAACTTGAGAACATTATGCTCAGTGAAATAAGGCAGTCAGAGAAAAACAAATATCACATGACCTCACTCATTTGCGGAATATAATGAACAACAAACTAATGAACAATAATAGAACCAGAGACGTAGAAGCATCAAACAGACTGTCCAACAGGTGAGGGAAGATGGTGGATGAGAGGGTAAGAGATCAACCAAAGAATTTTATGTATGCATATGAGCATAACCAATGGACACTGACAGTAGAGGTGGTGAGGGCATGTGCTGGTGGGTGGAAGCGACTGGGGGGGTGTGGGGGGAGGACTATGGGAGTAAAAGGAAACTCATGTAATACTTTAAACAATAAAAAATTTAAATTTCTTTAAAAGCATAAAAGTGCTTCTCTGCTGGTGGGAATGCAGACTGCTGCAGCCACTATGGAAGACAGTATGGAGTTTCCTCAAAAAACTGAAAATGGAATTCCCATTTGACCCTGTGATCCCACTTCTAGGAATATATCTCAAGAAACAAGAAACACCAATCAGAAAGGATATATGCACCCCTATGTTCATAGCTGCACAATTCACCATAGCTAAGATCTGGAAACAGCCTAAGTGCCCATCAGTAGATGAATGGATTAGAAAACTGTGGTACATCTACACGATGGAATACTATGCTGCTCTAAAAAGGAAGGAACTCTTACCATTTGCAACAGCATGGATGGAACTGGAGAGCATTATGCTCAGTGAAATAAGCCAGTCAGAGAAAGATAAATACCACATGATCTCACTCATTCATGGATAATAGAGACAATTATACACTTTTGAACAATAATAGATACAGAGGCAGAGCTGCCTCAAGCAGATTGTCAAACTGCAGCGGGAAGGCCGGGGAGGGTTGAGGGGCAGAAGGTAGGGGGGTAAGAGATCAACCAAAGGACTTCTATGCATGGATATAAGCATAACCAATGGACATAAGAAACTGGGTGGTAGGGGAGGCCAGGGGACTGTCTAGGGCGGGGGAGGAAAAAGAGACCCATATGTAATATCATTTCTAATACTTTAAGCAATAAAAAAAAGAAAAAAGGCCTAAACCGGTTTGGCTCAGTGGATAGAGCGTCGGCCTGCGGACTGAAAGGTCCCAGGTTCGATTCCGGTCAAGGGCATGTACCTGGGTTGCGGGCACATCCCCAGTGGGGGATGAGCAGGAGGCAGCTGATCGATGTTTCTCTCTCATCGATGTTTCTAACTCTCTATCTCTCTCCCTTCCTCTCTGTGAAAAATCAATAAAAAATATATTAAAAAAAAAAAGAAAGAAAAAAGAATGAAGAACTTGGCCAGCCATTGTGGATGAGTTGTTGAGCACCAACCCATGAACCAGGATGTCACAGTTCAATTCCCAGTTAGGGCACATGCTTATTCCTTGGGCTCCTCCCCCAGCAGGGGACTTGCACAAGGCAGCAAATCTATGTATGATTCTCTCTCATCATTGATGCTTCTTTCTCTATCTTCCTCTCCCTTCCTCTCTCTGAAATCAATAAAAATATTTATTCAAAATCATACTGATTGGGAAAAACGACTTACGGTTAAATTCTCTTAAAACATACATACACACACACACACACACACACACACACACACACAACCCATTCTTTTCCTTTGCAATAGCATTCCTTCTAAATTTCAAAATGTTACCAGAAATGGAGCCAGGTCCTGAAGTGATTTGCTTAGGGCCAGCCTGCAGTGTTTGGGTTCTTGATTTGGTACAAGAAAGATTTTACAACATGAGTTCAGGTGACTTTGAAAGTATGTTTTTTAAATCTTGGAACAGAGAAACAAGGAAAGGCTTAGGGTAGAGACAGTAGGAGGGAGAATAGTGAGGACTGTTTGGGCTCTCTAGCAACATGGGAATGAAGTGAGTCTAGGTGGGGCTGCTGTCAGCTCACAGGTAAAAGAGTTTAGGGTACACGTCAATAGAATTAGTCCCGGACAAGATGCTACTGCCCATTGCTCCCCTGGTTGCAAGATTCATGGGGACCTCATAGAGTATAAAGAAAGAAAATTCACACAACTAGGAGATTTGGGGGATGAGGGTGCCACGAGGACGGCACACACTGGCTTCGTTCTTTTGAGCGATTTTATTTACTTACGAAAGGTGCAGATTTAATGGAGGTCTCAGAGGAACATCTCAACAGCATTTTCATCAGCTTTCCCAGATGTCCCTTTTAAGAGTCATGTTCTCTAATAATGGGTCAGTGCCAGGGAAGGCAGTCTAATCCTCTTTATCAGCAATATAACATGGAAGGGAAGGCCTCCCTGGGGTCAGTTTTGCCCATTACTAGGCACCCGGAGCTCTCCACCCTGATGGCCTTCTGCATCTGCTTGTAAATTGCTTGGCCAGTTTGTTCAGCTGTCTGCCTCAGTTGCCTAATTCCTCTTGCCAAGGAATTTTCCTAGTTTCTTACTATCCTGTCTCAAAAAGAGAAAACATAAAAAAGTATTATTAATACTACAAAAGTTATCATATACACCTTTAGTCATTATTAGAAACCGGGATATATATATATACAATGTTTGAGAAAAGTCCAAAGAACATGTGTAACTATTATTATCACTAGTATTCACAGAAAGGTAAAGATAATCAATTTGTAGTTATATACGCCTTGTCGGTGTCTTGGGATAGTTGTCGATCTTTGTTGTCAGTGACCTCTCATTCTCTAAAGTCTTTGTTCAATATATGTGGAGGCAAGTGTCAGAGACAGGGCAGATGTTCATATGTGGTTGGGCACCTGATAAAGTCCCTTCAAACAATGTTGGGGAGTCTTTCATTGATGTCTTTTCCAGTTGACAAAAGAAGTCACAGTCTTTGAAGTCTTCATGCGCTGAGAGCACTCCTGTAAATAAATGTCACTAATTTATCTGTCCCTATAAGCTGGTTAATAAGTTCTTAATAATGATGCAGAATGTCTCCTTTTTCATAAGGTTGATTCATATGTCCCTTCATCTAGGTACATGGGGTTACTGGTGTTTCCTTAATGAAGAGAAAAGCTACGTGTTTACCGAAAAAGGAGATTCCAGGTTGAGAATAACCATAAGGAGGGCTTTAGGCCAAGGGAGAATAAAAGCGTCTGAAAATTCACTAATTCGGTCCTCCGCTTCTCCTAGTCTACTATTGACACTTTCAATGGTGTTTTTTATTGCAGCTATATCGCTCTTCATTTCTTCTTGGGTCTTACTTAAGTTGTTGATTTTTTCATCTGTTTTTCTTGCTTCTTGTATATGTTGTTGATTTTTTCCTCCATCTGGTTTATGCACTCTTGGACCCTTATTCTGAATTCTTTGTCTGTCGTGTTGCATGCCTCTGTATCACTAAGCTGCTTTACTGGCGAGTCCTCTTTTTCTTTCCGTTGGGGGTTTCTTTGTCTACCCATGTTTGATCTCACAGACAAATATAGATATTGAGTCGTTCAGTGGCTGCTCCCTGGATGGCAGTGGCTCCTCGGGCTGTGGTTGCTCCTTGGGCGGTTATGGTAGCAGCTGATCCTCCATTGTTATCAGGTCCTCTGATGGGTGCTGTTAACAGCTGTGTTGGCTCTCCTGGCTGGTGGAGGGAAGCTTCACACACAGCAACTGTTCTTCAGAGAGAGCGTGTGGTGATCAGGAGGCCGCTATTTCTTGGATCTGCTGGGCTGTTTTAAAGGCAGAAAATACAACACAACAAGGCACAACGTACCAGGCACTTAACACAAATGTATTTACGGTATTAATAACCCCAAATAAAGGTGGCCACCAGAGCTAAGAGAGTTGTGGGATAAGGAAGAAAGAAGAGAAAAAGATAGAAGAGAAAACAGAAGGAAAAAAAAAGTAAGAGAGAAAAGAGAATGAAGTAGAAGAGGGGAGGAGACTATTCATATGAGGAGAAAACCCCCATAGACTGCCACTAATCCCAATAATTTCCCTCAATGGATCCCTGGAGATTAATACAAACTACAAACAATCAATAATATCAAGCAAGGCAAGGGAAAACAGAAGCACAAAAATAACCAGGGGCCAGCGTGACCCACGAGTGTGGAAGGGCTCCCCCAGTGCTCCTGGCAGAAAGGAACACTGTAAATAAGCCCACAATTGGACTGGATGCAAATGGGAAGCCTCAGATTCTGCCAGTCTGCTGGCTACTTGGTGCCAGGGTCCAGAGAGTATGCACAGAGACTCCGCGGACACAAAAATAAAAACAAAAAAGCAGAACAATCTCACAAACAATCCTTAAAAAAACCTCAATATACTCAGCAATCAAGCACACAACAACAAAACAATAGAGGAAAGAAGAAAAAAAATTTGGATAGTGAAAAAGATAAGGGAAAGATGTATAAGGATTTACAATAGGTGATTGGAAATTGGATATATAAGTAGGGTGAAATTAAGACAGGGGGTAAAAAGAATAGGGAAAATTTAAAGCAGGAATAAGGTAAGAGAATCCGGACAGCAAAAGGGGAAAAGTGGGAAGAGGGTTTTAGCACAGAGGCAAAATTGAGGTAAAGAAAAATGATGCTAAAGGATCGATGAAAATAGAATGGAGAACACTAGTCCAAAAATAAAATAAAGAGAAAATAAAATGACACTTTAAAAAATGGGAAAATGGTAGCAGTAATAATACTGGTTAAAAATAAAAATGTAGTAATTAAAAGAGTAAAATCAGGTGATGAAAAAAGGGAAAAAAATGGTTTCTTAGTTAAAAGGTGAAAAAATAATAAAAATAATAATTAAAAATGTGCAGTAATGAAGGTGCTTCAGATCTTCTACTCTTCTTTTTGGCACGCCAGGGATTCAGGAGAATGTTGGATTTCCCTCTGATACACTGTTACTCCGTGTTGTAAGCCACAGTCCTGATTTTAAGGCAGGCCGTATTGGTTTCCCAGACAGCCTTATCTGTATTTACAGAAGAGTCAGTTTGTGGCTCGCCTCTAGGTGGCAGTGTGTTGGAATTGACCTCTGAGGCTATAAGTCCTCTCTGACAAGGTGTTCTCTATTGTACCTGAAACTGGCATGGGTAAGTCCTATGCCCAGAGCTGGTTCTCCTGTTGTCACACCCTGCTGTGTTTCCCAGGATCCCCCAAAACAACCTTCCCTTACAGGCTCTGCGACTGACCCCAACTGGGTAATCCCATGCACTGGGTTCAACAATCAAATGCACGGATTTCAGAGGAAGTGTGAAAACAAGAGCCTGGGAAGGTGTGTGAACAGGGCTCCACCTTCCAGATCTGCGTGGAGTCTCTGTGCGCGCTCTCTGGCCCCTGGCACCAAGTAGCCAGCAGATTGGCAGAATCTGAGGCTGCCCATTTGCATCCAGTCCAATTGTGGGCTTATTTACAGTGTTCCCTTCTGCCAGGAGCCCTGGGGGAGCCCTTCCACACTCGTGGGTCACGCTGGACCCAACTGCCACGGACTTTGTGGGGCGCAGATTTCACTCCCCCCACGCGTTCCATTCTCCAACCTAAATTGCAAACCGCACATTTGGGGGAAGTCCAACCTTTTTGTGGGGAGAAGCTGGGCTCCTCTGAGTTCACATAATCTAGCTGCTTGAGAGCCCTTGCTTCTGGGTTAGTAGCCAATCTCTGGGTGCTGGTAACAGCCACTCAAGATGGTGCAGTCTCCATAGCTGAGCCTGTGCAGCCGGAGAGTTTTCAGCCTCAAACTCTAACCGTTCCCTTTTTCTAGGAGTTCTCTGTCTTTCCTGGCTGCAGACTGTCTCTCAGCTGAATCTCCTCTGCTTATTCGGGCTGTATGTTACCCGTTTCACCTGCTCGCCCTTATCTGCTCCTGGTCAAGGCACCAACACATCCCTGTAAACCTCCGCAGTTTTTTTTCTCTCTATCAGAAATTCTTCAAGCAGTCTTTGCAAGAGCACAGCAAAGATCATCTTCCATAACAAGTCTACTTCTATATTTAGACTTGATAACCAACAACCTGGAAAATCCTGTTTCACAAAGATATGTTGCTGGAAATGGAAGAAAAGGCACAACACAGTCTAAGACAGAACAGGATATGACTGCAAACACTTGATCCAGAATTTTGTAACTGGCATTGTAGAGAAATGAGTTCTCACTGCATTGTTGTTCATAAGTTCAATGAACTCCTCTTGTGCTGTCTCAGGAACATCTCCAACTTTGACTGTGAATGGGCTTCTGGCAAGTGCAAATGGGGTGTCAGGTAGATTTGGAATGTACGATGAAATTTCGTCTGCAAACATGTGCAAGTGTCTTTCACAGAAATTATCATCGTAATCCTTTTATGTGGTTCAATGTCATGTTCCTCAAAGAAAGCAGATAAGGTAGGCAACATGTAAACTGTATTTTCATCCAATCTTTTTTTGCCAAAGCTGAAGTTTCATTTGGAGTGTTCGGATCTTTTCAGACAAATAGAGGCATGTTGCTTTTGGTACTTGCAGTGATAAATTAAACTCATTCAAGATGGCAAAGATGTCAACCAAGTAAGCTATTTTCTGCAGTTCACTTTTATCACCGAAAAGCGCTGCGAACTGCGGTCTTGCTTTCTGATTAAAAAACTTCCTTTCGACAACCATCTCACTTCAGTGTGAAATAGCAGAGCATTGTTTGGTGCATCCAACTGCTTGCACAGTTGCGAAAACAGTCGACTATTTAAAGTGCTCGCCTTTACAAAATTGACACAACTTATGGCTCCTTTCATTACTTCTTGTAATTCTTGTGGCAGTGTCTTTGTTGCTAATATTTGCCGATGAATCATACCGTTAGTTCCGATGACTTTTGCTGACTCATTCAGTACCAAGTATTGAAATTCAGATCGACATCCTAGTATAGCTGGAACACCATTTTGTAAACACCACAAACCTTTTCCCAAGAGATTTTATGCTCTTTCAGAAATGAACCAACTGTGTCAAATACATCACGTGCAGTAGTTGTCATTTCAAGAGGTTTGCAAAAAAGAAACTCAACTTTAAAGTTGCTTTTATTAATATACCTCAAGGTAACAAGTAACTGAACAGTTTGCAACGTCTGTGGACTCATCAATCTGGACAGTAAATATTGGAAGTTTAGCAGATTTAATTTCCTGGATGGCCTGATCAAGAATATCAGCAGATCTGTCATCTATTCTTCTGTGGACAGTGTTGTTAGATAAGGAAATTGCACTCAATTTCGTAACAAATTCGTCTCTGATCATAACTTGAACAATGTCTTCGGCCGCTGGCAACAGTAAATCCTCAGTAATGGTGTGAGGTTTCATAGCTCTGGTGATTCTGAGTGCCATCAAATATGAAGCTTCAATGGCTGCTATGTTTTGTTTGTGCTACTTGCCACCAGTGTCAAGTCTGGCTTTCTTGAGTCCATCAGCTTTGCTTCTAAAATAGTTGGTATCCTTGATGGAAAAGCTCAAATGCTCGCTTTCAAAATGGTGACTTACTTTGTTCAGATTCATAGATTCAGCTGATAGAACTTCGCGTAAAATAACACATCACTGTTTCTCAATTCCTGCTGTAATTATTGAGGTAAAGCCATACTGTAAAAAATCCTCATTATATTTTCTTTTCTTAACGTTCTTCTCTACACGAACCATTGTCATGGGATTGTTTTCTAATGAAAACAATATATAATAATTGCTTTAATAATACGAAAGATGATACATGGCATAGTTCAGTCAATACAGTGCATTAAAGTTTCCTATGATTTACCATTCCCTCTCTTTTTTTTTATTTTTTTTTTTTACAAACCTGTTATTAACACAAGGGGGCAGTATTCACATTAACCACAGCTGAATATAAAAAGAAAGGTCAGCATCCAGATTAAGTTCCCATGGTACAGATTTTTTTGTGCAGTAGTTGATGATTTTACAGTACATGATTTTACATTTACCCAATAATCATAATACATGAAGTGTCATTTTACATCCTATACTACTGCTTTCTACACAGAAGCTGCTCTGGACACATGTGTAGCTGGTCTGCATAAGTACATTATGGCGACGACTCTGTCAAATATACCTGTAATTGTACCAGGTGTATGTGATGGGGTTGGCTCGATGATGTCATCACGCCCGGTACTCAAATGTGGGTATATCTTCATTTTGGAAAACCTACCTTCAGACGGATAGAGGAGCAGTTTTTCGGTTCCTATGACCATGGAAAATATGTGTTTTCCGATGGTCTTAGGTGACCCCTGTGAAAGGGTCCTTTCACCCCCCAAAGGAGTCACCCCCACGGGTTGAGAACCACTATCCCAGAGGCATGAGATTGGATGAGGGAGACAAACTGTACATTATTACTGAGGCCCAACTCTTTATTTGAAAATTAATATCTGAAAGGCACTTCAAGATGCCCTAAGATCCTTGATCCCCACCAAACTTCTGACCTCAATGTGTTCCTCCAGAATTTTCGTGAATCTCCTTCTCTGTCTCCCACACTCCACATCCAATCTTTCAGCAAATCCTCTTGAATCCATGCTTTCAACAAATACAGAAACTGACCCCTTCTTCCCATGCTTGTCTGACCACCCTCACCTGTCACCTGGCTGACTTCACTTGCCTCCTCACTGGGCTCCCTGCCCTCCACCCAGCAGCCACACAGGTGCTGAGGAATGTAGACTAAGGTGAACATCCTGATTCTTTCTTGAGCAAGTTTTTTTATCTGAATCTATGGCAGGAATGGGGTGAGAGGTTGAGTGTGGGAAGGGGTCATAAGTTCTTTCTGAGATTTGTTTCTTAAAAGCTTGAAATCAATATCCCAAATAGGAACTTCAGAAAGGCTAAATTTTGGAGGCCCTCACTAAACACAGATCACTCATACTCACTGGGGCTCTGAGCCCTCTACAGGCTCCTCAGGTCACTCAGAGGGAAACCAGATATCTGACTATGGCTCCTCTCTCTGATTCCATCTCCTCTCATATCTAGCTCTATCTGTTCCAACCAGCTTGCCTCCTTTTGGCTGTCCAAACATTTTAAATGGAAAGAAATAATAGCACCCCATATATCCCTTATTTCACTCTAAAGTACTATCACATTATTACTGTTGTTGCTGTGTGGGTTACTGGGAGCCTCCCCCTCCAGCATGCCATGTCCATGAGGACTGGGATTTTGTCTGTTCTGTCTCACACCTGCATCCCCAGTGCTTAGAACAGTGTCAGTAGATGGTGAGCAGTAGGTTGATATTCTTTGATAAGTGAGTAAAGAAGTTACACATGTGATCATATTTGAAAAGGGTGAAATATGGAGCGTCATTACCTCACCAACTGAGATTCTACCCTAGACTGATGGACCAGGGAGAATTTCCTGAAGAGTGGCATCTAATAGAGCAAGGACCCCGGCTAACATAGAGCTGATGGAGGGGCAGGAGTAAGAGGTCCAGGCAGAGGGCACAGCAGATGCAAAGGTCAGGGGGTGGGAAATTCCAGGGAAGTAAATGAATTAAATTGACTCATTTGGGTGTTTAAATGAGCTAATAGACCTGTATGGCCCAGTACACAGTGTGTGCTTCAGAAAGGCCAGCTGTTGTCATTATTGCACATCCAAGATCTGCCCTCTTGGGAACAACAACAAAAGAATAAAGGAGTTCTTCCCTCCCAAAGTACACAAGCAATTCATGACATCAAGCCTTGATTACAGCTTGACTCTGGTATAGGTGACAGGCGATAAACCACATATATGTAAATACACACTCCCTGTCAAACAGAAGTTTTTCTCATGTGCTTTTGTAGTCACTCTCTCTGCTGTCCCACCTCACAGTCATCAGGCAGTCACTCATCCTGTATTTCTTGATAAATTATTTTTCAATTTCTAGAATGTTATATACATGTAATTATATCGTATGCTCTCCTTTTGGTATGGCTTCTTTCAGTAAGCATAATAATTTTTTATGAGGTGAAATTCTTATAACAAGATATTAATCCTTTTAAAGTGAACATTTCACTGCCAGTATAGCCACAATGTTGTTCAGCCACCATGTTACCTAGTACTAAAACATTTTCATCACCCCAAATAAAACTCTGCACCCAATGAGAGGCTGCTCCCATTCCCCAGCCCCTATCCATCAAAACCACCAATCTGAATTCTGTCTCCTTCTCTTTCCCGTCCCCAGTTTTCTGTACCATCTATCCTGTCAGCCTGTACATCTGGTGCCCCACTTGTCCCAATGTCAGGGCACTAATCTAAGCCTTCAAGACCTTATTCTTCCTCTGAACCCTGTTTCGCCCCCCTCACATCCTTCTACCTCTGGGTGAATGGCACCCTGATACCACTGTACTAGCTCCAGTGGCTGCTTTCTCAACAGGTAGGTCAACCCCTCTCGAGTTCCTCAGCACAACCTACACTCACACATAGAGAGCCTTCCTACATTACACCCCTAGGTGCCTTGGAAGTCATAAAAAGCCTCTAACCCCTAAACCTCCCAAGCTTTACAATTTCCCATCCTGACTCTGAACAAACTCCAACCTTCCAAGTCCCCTTCCTATGCTCCCTTCTGCTTATCCACATTCCAACTATGGCCAGGTCTCCAAAATATTCCACCAAATACCCTAGAGGCCACAATGAGCCGGAAACAAAACACAACCAGAGGAGGGATTTATTTCCATTTCCCAGGTTCTGCCTGTTGACTCTCTAAGGACAGGCATATCGAGTTTGCAAAGCAAGTACAAAAAAGAGACAAAGAATGAGGACCCTGATGTCTGGCCTGAGCTCTGGGTTATGGAGGGCTGGAAACAGGGTCATCCAGTGTATTCCTGCAGGTGGCTGACATCACAGGGACGTGCATGTTTACAGGAGTTGTTCATTTATCATTGAATATTTTTTTTTAATTCTCTGTGATATTGTTCTTCGAAGGTGCAGTGAAAATGAATATAGAATGAGAACATTTTTGATGGTCACTCAGCAGGGCAGTGAGACTGACCTCAACACCTTTGAAAAAAAAAGGCTGCAGAGATTTTAAGAATAGGAGAAGGAATCATAGGCATCTGTGTTTGCTAATTGGATTGACACATAAGCAAAATAAAACTCATTAAATCTTAACAGGAGGGTTTTCATTACTATTACATTTAAAACCCACTCATGGAAAAGTTTTTATTGATGAGAGAGAGAGAGAGAGAGAGAGAGAGAGAGAGAGAGAGAGAGAGAGAGAGAGAAGAGAAAATAATTAGTTGCCTCCCAAAATGCCTTGACCAAGGATTGAACATGCAAACTTTAAGTGTTTGGGACAAAGTGCCAACCAACTTGGCAACACTGTTGAGGGTAAGCAGGAGTTTTTACATCTTGGTTTTAAATGTCCCCACCCAAGTTAAGCTCCTACACTTCCTCAGAGACTGAAACACAGAAAACAGGATAATTAAATTTTAGCAGAAAGCACCCAAACCCTCTAGGCAGATTTTCTAGAAATCATATCACTGGCAAGAAGTTGTGTTTTTTAAAAATAGACTTTTCTTGATTTCAGAGAGAAGAAGGAAGAAGGGGAGGAAATAGAAACATCAATGATGAAGAGAATCATTGTTCCTTGACTTGGAATTAAACCATGACCTCCTGGTTCTTGGGTTCATGCCAAACCACTGAACCACCCCAGCAGGGAGGCAAGAAGCTTTTAAGGAGACTTAGGTATATTTTGAAAGGATAGAAAGTATCTGCAATTACAAATTGCAGTTACATTTGTAAAGGGAATGCTCTAAAAAAATAATAAAGAGTCCTAGTCAGGAATAAAAACTAAAGACTTGCTTAGGTGTTTGAAAACTTAATGAGTTAATATTTATTCTGCTGCAAGAAAATAATTAAAATATTTCTGTGCCTAGTTATCTGAGATGGGATATTTTGATTTCATGACATTTTATATAAATAAATGTTTAAATGTACTGCTTAACTGCATGGATATTACTATTTCTCATGTGGCATAGACATATATCATTTTATATTTGTTACAGTAGATAAAATTGGCTGTATAAATTTTAAACTGTTCCATCAACAAAATTGAACATTTTAGTAAATTTATGTATATATCTTTGTATCTAAATATATATCTGTATATATAAATATATATTTAAAATTACCAGAGTCAAAAAATAAAGACTCTGAGGGAATAATTAGGACTCTTGTTTATAACACAGCTACTTTCTGCACAGTGTAGGCAAACAGAACTAAAACCGTTCAGCCAAGTCCCAGTTTGCATTGCCATCAGTTCCTGCAATTTATAAAGAAGTGCAAGTTCCTAGCCATTTAGAAATAGATGTCAAATAGTTGAGAAACTGAACACAGATAGCATCTGATCTCCCAGAAGGCTGTGCTTCTGTATTTTTCCATGCAGACATTACATTTCTCTCTACAGTCACCTGCCCTTTGAACAATCGTCAGCTCCAAGGAATAAGAGTATTTTGTTCCTATCACATATAGGCCTGGTGTCATTCAATTTGCCTTGATTAATGACCTAAGTGCAGAGGAATGACATTCACCTTATAGTTTGCTCTGATGCTGGTTTTTCTATGACACCTCAGATAGAGGATTTAACAACCTCTTGAGGTTATAAGGCCTCACCCTCACACTTCACCTGCAGTCTCCAGGTTTGGGTGATGCCCTCTTCCCAAACAGATGATGCGTCTGCAACCGGTCATAAATAGCTCCATAAAAGGTGAGGTCATTTATAATTCTGTGAGCATCAGTTTGAACTAGGACATTTGCTAAGCCATGGTTGCATTAACAACATTCCCAATTCTATTCTATCAACAAAGATGACAGAGTGCTACTGAATTCATACAAATAAGTATATTCCTCTAAACAAAAGAATACTCCAGAAGGCATTAGTAATTTTTTGGGACAATCAAACAGGGAGACAATGTCACTGTTGTATCTCACATAGGTTTTCTCTTGTCTATTCCCATCATCACCAGTGTCCAGGCAACCTCCACAGGCCTCCCTGGAAACGGGAGAGCGCTCATGTTCCTGTCAGATTACTCCCGAGGGTCATCACCCAATGACTGCCCCTCCTGTGAAGCACATGCTGTCCCCTCAATTGTGGAGATGGTGCAAATGAAACCAACCAGAGATGGGGTCCAATGTGGAATGTTACATTACATCAACAATAATGACAATGCAAGCTCACATTTTTTAGTATTTATTGATTCAAAGCAAGTCTTCTAAGCAATTTCCTCCACTACAAGAAATCTAATAGGTGCGTTTTAATTTTTGTTTTTTTAATAACATAGGGGAAGGGAGGAAGATCACTAGTACTTGACATCTAACTCTACAGGCGCACTTTCAGCGGAGCTGAAGGGGTTGGAGACTTTACACTGGTAACTCCCAGCATCCTCTCTCCTGACAGGGTCTATGAGGAGAGTTCTGTGGTCCTTTGTTATCTTCATCCTCTCCCTGAACCGCAGACTGATAGAATTGAATAACCAGTTGGTGTAGCTCACATGTGTGTGGCAGGTCATGACAAAGGCATCCTCATTCTCTGTGACTGTGGTCCTGCTGGCTTAGAATTATGGCAAACTTACTTGCCCTGTGAAGAAATAGAGGGAGAGTTTGATTGAGTGTGGGCTTGAGACCTGGGGCCATGTTCTTTCCTCAAAATATCAGCCCTGACACTGATGGTTCTGAGGTAATTTGGTTCCACAGTTAATATTAATTAATTCTAAATGTGCCATAATTCCCCAGACCAAATCTACTGCTCTAAGCTAAAGAGCCCTAATAAGGAAGGATATGAACCAATGATTGACCTAGGGAATCCTAAGACATATAATAAGCCAGTAGGATTGGAGGAAAAGTTGGGGCTATGGCTGCAAATAGACCTCAAGTGACTCAGATGAATTTTTCATGGTCTTTGTGATTCTGCTTAGGAACTGTATCTACCTGTGCCTCACCTTCGCCTCCGTGATGAAAAATGAATATTAAACTGCCAGGCTGACAATGTACTAATCATAAAATATTCACAGTATTTGACATAAATATTGGAAAGGAAAACTGCTCAAATCAGAGGCATCTGTTACTGTTGGACTTCACGAGAGAATCCCCTGGGCTGATCCCTGGTATAATGAGCAGCTGCCAGGAGCATCTTTTCTCCTGCTCTTCCCTTGGGCACTCATGTTTCTCTGGACTCTCCTAAGTCCCGTAGAACAGTCAGATAATAATCTGGGGAGCTAGTCCAGTTGTGCTCTCCACACACAGTCTCAGGTGAAGGAGGGTTCAGCCAAAATGGTGACCAGCTCAAGAGCCTTGTGACTCTGGCACATGGGAAACTGTTGCATTCACTCAGACCTTCAAAGAAGGCAAAACCCAACCTGACACAGGCTCCCCAGGGACTCTGCAGTCAGGACATTGTGACAGGGGCCTGGAGAGTGGCTTCCCAAGCTGAGTTTCTCTATGAAGAACCCAGACAGCCCCTCTGGCAGGTCCTTACAGAGCCCTGCATCTTCTATCCCAGGGAAATAATCAGGGAAAGGGGCCCAGGGACCTGGACTGAGACTGTTCTCCCTCTACTGACTCACTCCCATTAAATTGCTCCTTCTCTCTGTAGTGAATGTCTGTGGGGCTGGAATCTGCGAAGGAAACTCTGACCTTAGGATGTTTGTCTCTACTCTGTGTTTCCTGCACTAAATTCTCAAACCCAGCTTGGAATACGATGAAGAAGAGGATGCAGGAGAGCCCAGAGCTGGCAGTCCTGTGTGTGAAGTAGATTTCACCCCACCTAACACCTAGAGTTAGAGAGCAATCACTCACGGTATACATTTAGCGGTCCAAATCCTAATTCTTTTCGTGAATTTGGAAGTATGGCTACTACCATGTAGATTCCTCCATCCCAAGCAGTGACATTTCTTATGACCAGGGATCCATCAAGGTTTATTTCCGCTCGACCACTGTATTCAGTACCTGTAAGATATACACTGTAATACCCTGAAAGAGACGCAATGAAATTATGGTACTTCATCTCTACGCCCCTGTACCACATAAACCCTGTAACATTGGGAGGCGTATTGCGGAGACGTAGAGTCACATCCTGTCCTTCAAGAGCAATGGTTGAGACAATAGCAAATCGTGCAGTGGTGGCCGGGATCCACAAGGTTAAGAGGAAGGCTAGAAGGGAAGAGAGAATTTGTTCAGTATTTTGATCTATGTATTGGGATGGAGAGATGAGGCATTTCCCTTCTTCTCTCAGCCTTAGTCTTCATGTGAGTTCGTGTGTGCATCTCCTTGGTCAAGGTCAGCAACATGACCACCATGGCTTCAGCACCTCAATACCTATGCTTGTTCTTTTCAATTCTATTTCCCAACTGTCTGTGTGGCTGTCCTCCTTAATTCCCTCAGATCCCTTTTGACACTCTGTGGCCTTCTTGGAAGAAATTCCCTGACCACGTCCTCTAAAGACCCTCTATCTTCACTCTCTGACCTGTCCCGCTCTGTGACCTTCAGGGCACTTGTGGGTACCTGATGTCACAAGTAGATCTCTTCTTGTTTCCTTTCTCCCCATATAATGTGAGCTGCATGTAGGCAGGAGATTTTGTGATCTTGTGCCCCCAGAGCCTGGAATAGGCGGCAAACACCTGTGGGTGAATGAATGAGTGTCCACAGACATGTCCATGTCTGATGTTGTATTTACCCACATTTGTAGCTGGTGGTGGGGACAATGTTTAGCACCCCTGGTTAAAATGATTCTGGTATCACCTGAAATAAATTGTCATGACCGTGGTCAGTGGTCAAAATTTAATACTCAGGGATGAATAACTTAGCAAATGAACCACAATTGAGGTTTTCCTTCCTCTTACCACTCACCACTTCCTCATGATGAGATATTGGTGTTGCTGGGCACCCTCTCTCATCTGACTCTGCACCCCTGTCCTTTCACTCAGGTCCAAGGGAAGCCCTTTCTTCCCTCACAGAGTGCTCTCCTTCCCAAGAGATCTTGGCCAGTCCCCGACACCCAACTTTCCTTCCATTCCCAGGGATCATCCCCTCCCTACCTGCCAGAAGGAGCCCGAGCCAGGGGACACGTCCTCTGTGGGCAGAAGCTGCAGGGAACTCCATGAGGACTGCTGCCTGCTCCATCACTTTCTCTGAGAGAAGAGCTTGAGGTCCAGTAAGGCTCCCCGACACCTCTGTCCAGACAGGTGGGATGTGCTATCACTCCTCCTGTGTGCTGAGCCTCCTGCTAGGACAAGATAACCTCCCTGGTCATGTGGGCCAGGGAGGGGTCAGGGCCCAGGAACCTCCCTCTTCCTCCCCTCATTTTTTTCAACCCTGTTGCCCTTTTCAGTATATCTTTACTCTGTATTTTGATTCCCTGGAAACTCCTGAAACCTAGGACAACACACACACATACAAACACAAACTAACACATGCACAGACAGGTGCCCATAAAGCACTGGCCTTGGACGTCCAGTTCCTGGTCATTTTTTACAGCTCCCTGTCAGTGCACATTTAAGTTTTCCCTTCAGTGCAAGAGATCTGTGGCCACCTTAGGAATATTGTCGCAGGGATGCACCAGCACTGCATTGGATTTCCTGTGAAACTTTGTAAGGATTGGGATGCATAGGTGAAATTTTTGAAAGGCTGTTTCAGCAGCTGCCCAGCAACATGGATGCCAGGATGAGACCCTATGATGTGAGCGTGGGGGGGGGCCTGCCCCTCTCCTGTGCAGAGGGAGGGTCTCCACATCCAGTTAAAATGCAGATTCTAGCCCTAAACGATTTGGCTCAGTGGATAGAGCATTGGCCTGCGGACTCAAGAGTCACAGGTTCGATTCTGGTCAAGGGCATGTACCTTGGTTGCGGGCACATTTCCAGTGGGGAGTGTGCAGGAGGCAGCTGATCAGTGTTTCTCTCTCATTGATGTTTCTAACTCTCTATCCGTCTCCCTTCCCCTCTGTAAAAAATCAATCAATAAAATATTTTTTAAAAATGCAGATTCTGCCTCGGCAGGTGTGCGGTGAATCAGAGACTCTGCATCTAATAAGCTCTCAGGTGAGGTGAATCTTACTGCCTGTAAATCCCACTTTCAACAGCAAGGCTGATGGAGGCACATGGCCTCCTGAGAGAATGACACTCTCACTCCAGCATTGGCACCTGCTACAGCTTGGTCTTGTGTCCATAAGCACCACACAGAGAGCCCCACAGGCCCCAAACTGGAGATTTTTTCTGGTGGTGACACAGAAACAAAGCTGGGCACTGGGTCTTTTCTGTGTTTTCAAATGCCGTAGGAAGTTGGGAATTCCTTCTGGTAGGAAGGCCACAGAGGGGACTGGGGGAGAGATGGCGTCAAGCTGGGTGATGACAGCAGAGGAGATGTTCCCTGTAGCTCAGGTTGTCACCAGCCTGGCCGTTGTTTCCAGAGACAGAGACCACATCACCACGTGTCTCAGAAGGATCTGCATTTTCCAGGTGTGAAGGGCAAGGTGTGAAACAAGGACTGTGGTGGGAGCCCAGGTGGCTGTGGGCTCCATGGTCCTTGGGGAATGTTTTCAAGGAGACCCTCCCTCTCTTTGTTGGTTGTGCCTCTCCATGTCCTCCCTTATTTTTTGGGCAGCCTAGGTCCTCTGCCTGGGGGACATTTTTGAGGTCACTTCACCTTTACATGTGTGATTCCAGTTATGAGTTGGGGAGCAGCATAGATATCCTTGAAGAAGCAGCAGCTCCTAGACCCTGTCAAGGTCAGAAATGTCCAAACCTTTGGAGGATTTTTATGAGTATTTCAGCTGAATTGATGTTATATGACTGTAAGCAAGATCTCAAATACTGAGAAAAACAGCAGTTTTGTAGCTTATTTTATACATTAAAATCAAAGAAGATGAAAAAAGTTGCATGAAATCTATGAGAAAATGAGGGAAAAAATAGCAGGAAGATCTTTACAAATAAATAAAAAGAAAAATGGAGAAACACATATTTTTTTTACTTTGGAGGGTCCAGGATAGTTAACATTTACAGCAGGCACAGAGGTTGTGCAGATAACCAGGCAACATGAGCGCTCTGTGGTCTTGTATTCTGGTATCACAGCCTCTTCAAAGGGTTTTGGCAAAGAAAATTTGCTAGAGGAATGTAATATCAAAGATATGTTATCCATGATGCATAAGAACAGGGAAAGGGCTCACTTGAGGTAAAGTCTGACATTTGCTAAGGAAGTTGTAGGCCTGTGCCCTGAGTACCTGCCATCACCTGCCCAGTGAGGCATTTGTGATCGACCACACTGTGAGTCACTGAGCTTCTCAGGCCTGTCATGTGGTCTCCTGGCCTTATCAGGTTCCTTGCACAGCACCTTTTTCAATCACAGTTTCTGGAAAGAGCAGGTGGGACAGCGCAGGCATGACGGAGAGGCCCAGTAAAATCTGTTAGTCAGGGAATGGAAATAGGTCTTCTGCACCTCCTTAGGCAAAGCCCAGTTCAAGTGTGGATTTCCTGTGTTTTGTATTTGCTTCTCAATATCGCCCACTATAAGGCAAAAGGAGACCTGCAGGCAATGTCAGGTACTGCACTAGGAATGCTGTCCAGGCTCCAGAGGACAGGAGGTCACTGTGAGCCCTGGACAGAGGTGAGCTCTGATTTAGCTAGACTAAGAACCAGCCATCCAGGGCTTGGTCCCTGTGTATCTCATGCCTCCTGACTGCATCCCGGGGCAGGCTGAGCACAGTGAGATGACTGGCTTTTTCCAGAGTATTATGAGTCCAGTGTCTGCGAAGCAGTCCCCACTAGTGGATATGCTGTTTCAGGAGGATTTGCAGTTCCAAGTTTTCAAAGCCAGGGCCTTGTGAGGCTCTTTTTGGAGAGGGTGCAGGCCTGTATGGTTGATCCGCAAATGCACTCTGTTTCTCATCACAGCATTAGGATGTTGCATCCATCCCCTGTGTCCCTGTCTGTCAACTGCTCTAGGCCTCCCCACAGTGCCCAGCTTTTAGAGCAGCTCCACATGGAATGTCAAGCAGAGGACTCTGCGAGTTCCTCTGTTAGGGGAGGAGAGACCCCCGTGGTACCCTCAGATCCTTTGAGATGAAGCAACCCCAGATCCTGGGTCCCCCTTTCCCATCCTTCTGAGGAAGTTCCTCTTGTTTCCAGGATACCGTGGGATGGTGAGATGTCCTTATGGGCCCCAGGCAGCTGTTTACAGACCAGGGACATTGAGGATGGGGATTCAGACCATAATTTCCCTGAGGTGGGTGTGACCACCCCTGGTCTTGGTAGAAACTCTATCTTGTATGTAGAATTCATAATGTCTGCAAGGTCAGGGATCTGTGATAAAAGGAAGAACATGGGCTGCTTTCCAGGCCCTGAAGATATTAGGGTTGTGGAGGGCTGTGATTTCCTGGCAATGAAATCAGAGTGGTCTGGTCCTTAACTGTTAGGAGGTTCCTATACCGTTTCCTGACTATAAATGGTGTAAACACCTGGCCCTGGGATATCCCCTTGTAAAAAGGGGCTGTGGCCTCCTCCCAGGCTGACACCAAGGCCTTCGTGTGGATAAGGAACATGATCTGACTGAAAGTGTCACACAGGGTGACCTGCTTCCATTATATGGCTTCCCTCATCCACTTAATGAGTGTTTACTGGGTATCTGTGGTGTGTGTGGTCAGGGCTGGGCCCTGGGAACACCACAGAGAGCAGGAAATATGTGGGACCTACGCTCATGGAGTTTAACTTATAAGGAGAGACAGGTTCTAAGATAAATGTTCTATAAACATTTGTGTAGAAAAGTCTTTCACACAAAGAATTAGGTGCTTGTAAAATGATCAAAGGGCTAGAAAAATGGAAGTTGAAGAGTTGCCAATGGAAGTTGGGTTTAAAGGTCACGCTGGCACAGCACCCTTCCACAGTCAAAGAATTAGCTCTATCTGCCAGAGGCCACCCATCAGACATCACAGTAACAGAAATAATGAGCCCATCTCCTTTCCAGCTTCCAAATTACACACAAGTGCATCTCAGAGGCTGAGTTTAATTCACACCTAGATTCTCAATCACAAGGAGTGGGGGAATGTAGTATTTAACCTTTCAGTATACTTGATATCAGAGGGAACTTGGAAAGGGGTGGAACATAAATATCATGTGTCAATACATGGTATGTCTGAGTCCACATGCAGACTGTGGGACTCCAGGCAAGTGATCCCACCTCAAAAATCTTCAGTTTCCCTATGTGATATCACACAAAGATAATTGGTGTTATTTCCTGGTTCTTAGAACTGAGAAACAAAAATAATTGGAATTTTCTGATTTATAAGGGTGGATAAGAGTGTCTTTTGTGATGATGAAAAAACTCTGACAGGCCTCTGGTTAGATGCCAGGTAAGGGCAGGTCACCATAAAGACAAAACCTTGCTTAGAAGCTGGAATTTTCCTGAAGAGATGAGGGTACATAAATGTGTAGGAATTTTTGGCTGCCAATGTAAGAAGTGTTTAAATCTGTAGATAATTTTCATGAGTTCATTTGAGCCAAACTGATGAGTATTGCTGAAAAGCCAAAACTCAATGGACTGAGAAAATTCATCAGAGAGTGGTAGTTTGAGTGCTCTGTGGTCTTGTATTCTGGTATCACAGCCTCTTCAATGGGTCTAGCAAAGAAAATTTGCTAGAGGTATGTGATATCAAAGGTATGTTATCCATGATGCATAAGAACAGGGAAAGGGCTCACTTGAGGTAAAGTCTGACATTTGCTAAGGAAGTTGTAGGCCTGTGCCCTGAGTACCTGCCATCACCTGCCCAGTGAGGCATTTGTGATCAGACCACACTGTGAGTCACTGAGCTTCTCAGGCCTGTCATGTGGTCTCCTGGCCTTATCAGGTTCCTTGCACAGCACCTTTTTCAATCACAGTTTCTGGAAAGAGCATGAGGGACAGTGCAGGCATGACGGAGGGGCCCAGTAAAATCTGTTAGTCAGGGAATGGAAATAGGTCTTCTGCACCTCCTTAGGCAAAGCCCACTTCAAGTGTGGATTTCCTGTGTTTTGTATTTGCTTCTCAATATCGCCAGCTGTAAGGCAAAAGGAGACCTGCAGGCAATGTCAGGTACTGCACTAGGAATGCTGTCCAGGCTCCAGAGGACAGGAGGTCACTGTGAGCCCTGGACAGAGGTGAGCTCTGATAGCTAGACTAAGAGCCAGCCATCCTGGGATTGGTCCCTGTGTGTCTCATGCCTCCTGACTGCATCCCAGGGCAGGCTGAGGCCAGTGAGAAGACTGGCTTTTTCCAGAGTATTATGAGTCCAGTGTCTGGGGAGCAGTCCCCTCTGGTGGATATGCTGTTTCAGGAGGATGTGACGTTCCAAGTTTTCAAAGACAGGTCCTGGTGAAGCACTTTTCGGAGAGGGTGCAGGCCTGTATGGTTGATCCGCAAATGCACTCTGTTTCTCATCACAGCATTAGGATGTTGCATTCATCCTCTGTGTTCCTGTCTGTCATCTGCTCTAGGCCTCCCCACAGGGCCCAGGTTCTGGAGCAGCTCCACATGGAGTGTCAACAAGGGGACTCTTTGAGTTCCTCTGTTAAGGGAGGAGAGCCACCCGTGGTACCATCAGCTCCTTTGATATGAAAGAACCCCAAAACCTGGGTCTTCCTTTCCCATCCATCTGAGGAAGTCCCCCTTGTTTCCCATGACACCATGGGATGGTGAGATATCCTTAGGGGCCCCAGGTAGCTGTTTACAGACCAGGGACCTTGGGAATGGGGACTCATCACCTAATTTCCTTGAAGTGGGTGTGAGCACCCTCCTGTCTTGGTAGAAAAGCTATATTGAATGGAGAACTCAGAATGTCTGCCATGTCAGGGATCTGTGATAAAAGGAAAACATAAGCTGCTTTCCAGGCCATCAAGGGATGAGCGGAGGGGAGGGCTGTGATTTCCTGGCAATGAAAAAACAGTGGTCTGGCCTCTCACTGTTAGGAGGATCCTGTCCCACTTCTGGACTGTTAAGTGGGGTAAACACCTGTCCCTGGAACATCTCCTTGTAAAAAAGAGGCTGTGGCCTCCTCCCAGGCTGACACCAAGGCCTTCGTGTGGATAAGGAACATGATCTGACTGCAAGTGTCACACAGTGTGACCTGCTTCCATTATATGGCTTCCCTCATCCACTTAATGAGTGTTTACTGAGTATCTGTGGTGTGTGTGGTCAGGGCTGGGCACGGGAAACACCACAGAGAGCAGGAAATACATGGGACCTGCGCTCATGGAGTTTAACTTGTAAGGAGAGACAGGCTCTAAGATAAATGTTCAATAAACATTTGTGTAGAAAAGTCTTTCACACAAAGAATTAGGTGCTTGTAAAATTATCAAAGGGCTAGAAAAAAGGAAATTGAAGAGTTGCCAATGGAAGTTTTGATTCAAGGTCACACTGGCACAACCCCCTCCCACAGGCAAAGAATTAGCTCTATCTGCCAGAGGCCACCCATCAGTCATCACAGTATCAGAAATAATGAGCCCATCTCCTTTCCAGCTTCCAAATTACACACAAGTGCATCTCAGAGGCAGAGTTTAATTCACATCTAGATTCTCAATCACAAGGAGTGGGGGAATGTAGTATTTCACCTTTCAGTATAACTGATATCAGAGGGAACATGGAAAGGGGTGGAACATAAATATGATGTGTCAATACATGGCATGTCTGAGCCCACATGCAGACTGTGGGACTCCAGGCAAGTGATCCCACCTCAAAAATCTTCAGTTTCCCTATGTGATATCACACAAAGATAATTGGTGTTATTTCCTGGTTCTTAGAACTGAGAAACAAAAATAATTGGAATTTTCTGATTTATTAGGGTTGATAAAAGTGTCTTTTGTGATGATGAAGGAACTCTGACAGGCTCCTGGATAGATGCCAGGTAAGGGCAGGTCACCATAAAGACAAAACCTTGCTTAGAAGCTGGAATTTTCCTGAAGAGATGAGGGTACATAAAATGTGTAGGAATTTTTGGCTGTCAATGTAAGAAGTGTTTAAATCTGTAGATAATTTCATGAGTTCATTTGAGCCAAACTGATGAGTATTGCTGGAAAGCCAAAGTCAATGGACTGAGAAAATGCTTCAGAGTATGGGAGTTTTACTTCTTATATTATAAATTACACTCAAAACAGAAGGCGTAGGGGGTTACATGAAATCCATTGGTGAAATATTAGAAGGTGGTAGAAAGCAAAGTGGGGAAATCTCTGAGATTTGATAAAAAGTAAAACAAGTAGACACATAGTAATTTTATATGGGTGGTTGCAGAATACTTAACAGTTAACAATTAACACGATGACAATAATAATGAAGGGTTCTGCAGTGCAGTAGGCAGTCTGGAAATAAAGAAATTACACAAACATTCCTTAGGTATGGTATTGTAGACAGGCTCCATTAAACTGAAGATTGGCCTTTGTTAGGGAAGAGATTGGCCTAACACATGACTACCCACCATGGCTAGCTTTTATTTAGAAAATGTTCATTTCAGACCATCCTATGTGGTTACTGTAGGTCTCTGATTTTGGAAATCCCCCCACAGGCCTCCCCTGAGCTTGTCAGGTTGAGTATGCGGCCCTTTTGTCAACACGTTCATATTTTCTTCATAAGTCAATATAAAGAATGCATTAATGACCAAAATTTTGATTGGATAATGTGTTCCCACAGGGCTAAGAAGGCTCATTCCTAGGAAGTCTTAGTGAAAGCATTTGACTTGCTGAACAACCAACCATTGGGGATGGGTCAAGACTGTAACATTAGATGGCCGTCAAGGCTGAATCTTCTTTAAAGTGAAAAGCAGGCACATGGGAGGAAGGAAGGTTCCATGGGACTTCACTAAAAAAAACCACTCTGGATTATTCCTAACCTATAATCCAAGTTTTACTCTCTGTCTCATTTCTCTGTATTTTGCATCTAGTATGACATATACTCATTGTTTGAGGACAAACTATACAACTCTTCAATTATTATAATCTGACCAGGAGATGGCTCCCCTTTTTCTATGGTCCCTATGTTTCCCTTTGGAAATGCTCAAGTGCTATTCATTATTGATCTGACTCCTGCTACTTTTACAACTGGAAGCTATAATCTTAAGGTATATACAGAAACAAGACTCTAAGAACACAATGCTATAAATTACAATTACCATCTAAATATTCCAAAGTCAAAGAAGACAGTAATGTTTAATCATTAAATTTCTTATGTCTCAGAGCTATTATAATGGGCCTTGTTTGTAAAGCTTCTATTTCAATTAATATAGTTTAGTAATCCTTGATAGGTTGAAGTGTAAGCTTATTCCCATAATCACGTTCTAGCATTTTTAAAAGAAAAATATCTTCCTCAATATTTTTTTTCAACTAACTTTCTAGATCTTCCCATGATCTTCTTGGTTTATCGCTTTTTAGTCATTCAAAAATAACCAACTTATGAAAACATGCTCAGGTCGCTAATCATCCAAGATATGCAAATTAAAATGACAGTGAAGTACCATCACACACTGTCAGAATGACTATCATCAACAAATTAACAACTGACAAGTGTTGGCAAGGATGTGGAAAAAAAAGAAACCCTCGTGCACTGCTGGTGGGAAGGCAAACTGATGCAGCCACTGTGGAAAACAGTATGGAGTTCCTCAAAAAATTAAAAATGGAACTTCCATTTGACCCAGTAATTCCACTTCTAGGAATATATTCCAGGAAAAAAGAAACACCTATCAGAAAGGATATATGCACCCCTATTTTCATAACAGTACAATTTACAATAGCTAAGATGTGAAAACTACTTAAGTACTCAAGAGCAGACAAGTGGATTAGAGAACATTGGTACATTGACATGATGGAATACTACGCTGCTGTAAAAAAGAAGGAATTCCTACCATTTGCAACAGCAGGGATGGAACTTGAGAACATTATGCTCAGTGAAATAAGCCAGTCAGAGAAAAATAAATATCACATGACCTCACTCATTGGCTGAATATAATGAACAACAAACTAATTAACAAAAGTTGAACCAGAGACATAGAATCATCAAACAGACTGTCCAACCGATGAGGGAAGACGGTGGATGAGAGGGTAAGAGATCAACCAAAGAACTTTTATGTATGCATATGAGCATAACCAATGGACACTGACAGTAGAGGTGGTGAGGGCATGTGCTGGTGGGTGGAAGCGGCGGCGGGGGGTGGGGTAAGGGGGAGGACAATTGGAGTAAAAGGAAACTCATGTAATACTTTATAAAATGAAAAATTTAAATTTTTTAAAAGCATAAAAGTGCTTTCAATCTTAAAAAAACAAATAACCAACTTGCCCAGCCAGTGTGGATGAGTTGTTGAGCACCAACCCATGAACCAGGAGGTCACAGTTCAATTCCCAGTCAGGGCACATGCCTAATCTTTGGGCTCCTTCCCCTGCAGGGGACTTGCACAAGGCATCCAATCTATGTATGATTCTCTCTCATCATTGATGCTTCTCGATCTATCTTCCTCTCCCTTCCACTCTCTGAAATCAATAAAAATATTTATTCAAAAACCTACTGAATACGAAAAACGACTTACATTTAAATTCTCTTAACAACTACAAAAAAAAAAAAAATAACAATCCTTTCCTTTTCAAAAACATCCCTTCTAAATTTCAAAATATTAACAGAAATGGAGCCAGGTCCTGAACTGATTTGCTTAGGGCCGGCCTGCAGTGTGTAGGTTCTTGATTTGGTGCAATAAAGATTTTACAACATGAGTTCAGGTGATTTTGAAAGTATTTTTTTTAAAGTTTGGAAGAGTGAAACAAGGAAAGGCTTAGGGTAGAGACAGTAGGAGGGAGAACAGGCAGGACTGTTTGGGCTCTCTAGCAACATGGGAATGAAGTGAGTCTAAGTGTGGCTGCTGTCAGCTCACAGGTAAAAGAGTTTGGGGGACACGTCAATGGAATTAGTCCCGGACAAGATGCTACTGCCCATTGCTCCCCTGGTTGCAAGATTCATGGGGACCTCATAGAGATGAAAAGAAAGAAAATTCACTCAACTAGGTGATTTGGGGGGTGGGTGGCCACGAAGAGGGCACAAACTGGCTTCTTTGTCTTGAGCGATTTTATTTACTTTCCAAAGGTGCGGATTTAGTGGAGGTCTCAGGGGAAGATCTCAATAGAATTATCATCAGCTTTCCAGGATATCCCTTTTAAGGGTCCTGTTCTCTAATAACAGGTCAGTGCCAGGGAAGGCAGTCTAAACCTCATTATCAGCAATATTACATGGAAGGGAAGGCCTCCCTGGGGGCAGTTTTGCCCATTATTAGGCACTCGGAGCTCTCCACCCTGATGGCCTTCCGCATCTGCTTGTAAATTGCTCGGCCAGTTTGTTCAGCTGTCTGTCTCAGTTGCCTAATTCCACTTGCCAAGGAATTTTCCAAGTTTCTTACTATCCTGTCTCAAATAGAGAAAACATAAAAATGTATTATTAATAATTCAAAATTATCATATACACCTTTAGTCATTATTAAAAACCGGGCTATATATACAATGTTTGAGAAAAGTCCAAAGAACAAGTGTAACTATTATTATCACTAGTATTCGCAGACAGGTAAAGATAATCAATTTGTAATTAAACAGGCCTTGTCAGTGTCTTGGGATAGTTCTCTATCTCTGATGTCAGTAACCTCTAATTCTCAAAAGTCTTTGTTCAATATAGTTAGAGGCAAGTGTCAGAGACAGGGCAGATGTCTATTTGTGGTTGGGCACTTGATAAAGTCCCCTCAAACAATGTGGGGGAGGCTTTCATTGATGTCTTTTCCAGTTGACAAAATAAGTCACAGTCTTTGAAGTCTTCATGCGCTGAGAGCACTCCTGTAAATAAATGTTACTAATTTATCTGTCCCAAAGCTGGTTAATTAGTTCTTAATAATAATGCAGAATGTCTCCTTTTTCATAAGGTTGATTCATATGTCCCTTCATCTAGGTACATGGGGTTACTGGTGTTTACTAAAGAAGAGGAAAGCTATGTGTTTACCAAAAAAGGAGATTCCAGGTTGAGAATAACCATAAGGAGGGCTTTAGGCCAAGGGAGATTAAAAGCGTCTGAAAATTCACTAATTCGGTCCTCCGCTTCTCCTAGTCTACTGTTGACACTTGCAATGGTGTTTTTTATTGCAGCTATATCGCTCTTCATTTCTTCTTGGGTCTTACTTAAGTTGTTGATTTTTTCATCTGTTTCTTCTTGCTTCTTGTATATGTTGTTGATTTTTTCCTCCATCTGGTTTATGCACTCTAGGACCCTTATTCTGAATTCTTTGTCTGTCATGTTGCATGCCTCTGTATCACTTAGCTGCTTTTCTGGCAAGTCCTCTTTTTCTTTTCTTTGGGGGTTTCTTTGTCTACCCATGTTTGATCTCACGGACAAATATAGATATTGAGTCGTTCAGTGGCTGCTCCCTGGGTGGCAGTGGCTCCTAGGGCTGTGGTTGCTCCTTGGGTGGTTGTGGTAGCAGCTGATCCTCCATTGTTTGCAGGTACTCTGATGGGTGCTGTTCACAGCTGTGGTGGCTCTTCTGGCTGGTGGAGTGAGGCTTCACACACAGCAACTGTTCCTCAGACAGAGCGTGTGGTGATCAGGAGGCTGCTCTTTCTTGGATATGCTGCGTTGATTTAAAGGCAGAAAATACAACACAACAAGGCACAACATACCAGGAACTGAACACAAATGTATTTACGGTAATAATAACCCCAAATAAAGGTGGCCACCCGAGCTAGGAGAGTTGCGGGATAAGGAAGAAAGAAGAGAAAAATATAGAAGAGAAAACAGAAGGAAAAAAAAAAAGTAAGTGAGAAAAGAGAATGAAGTTGAAGAGGGGAGGAGACTATTCATATGAGGAGAAAACCTCCATAGAACCACCACTTATCCCAATAATTTCCAGCAACGGATCCCTGGAGATGAATACAAACTACAAACAACCAATAATATCAAGCGAGGCAAGGGAAAACAGAAGCACAAAAACAACCGGGTGGTGGTGGGTGTGGGGTGGGGGTGGGAAACAGAAAAATAAAAAGAAAAAGCAGAACAACCTCACAAACAATCCTTAAAAAAAAAAACACAATATATTCAACAATCAAGCAAACAACAACAAAAAAATAGAGGAAAGAAAAAAAAAATTTGGATAGTGAAGAAAGATAAGGGAGAGGTGTATAAGGATTTAGAGCAGGTGATTGGAAATAGGATATATAAGTAGGGTAAATTTAGACAGGGGGTAAAAAGAATAGGGAAAATCTAAAGCAGGAATAAGGTAAGAGAAACAGGACAGCAAAAGGGGAAAAGTGAGGAAGAGGGTTTTAGCACAGAGGCAAAATTGAGGTAAAGAAAAATGATGCTAAAGGAACGATGAAAATAGAAGGGAGAACACTACTCCCCCCAAAAAATAAAGAGAAAATAAAATGACAATTTAAAATATGGTAAAATGGTAGCAGTAATAATACTGGTTAAAAATAAAAATGTAGTAATTAAAAGAGTAAAATCAGGTGATAAAAAAAGGAAAAAAAATGGTTTCTATGTTAAAAGGTGAAAAAATAATAAAAATAATAATTAAAAATGTGCAGTAATGAAGGTGCTTCAGATCATCTACTCTTCTTTTTGACACAACAGGGATTCAGGAAAATGTTGAATTCCCCTCTGATACACTGTTACTCCGTGTTGTAAGCCACAGTCCTGATTTTAAGGCAAGCCATATTGGTTTCCCAGGCAGCCTTTATCTGTATTTACAGAAGAGTCAGTTCGTGGCTCTGCCACTGGGTGGCAGTGTGTGGGATTGACCTCTGAGTTTATAAGTCCTCTCTGAGAAGGTGTTCTCTATTGTACCTGAATCTGGCTTGGGAAAGTCCTCTGCCCAGAGCGGTTTCCCCAGTCTTCACTCTCTGCTCTGTTTCCCAGGCTTCCAAAACACAACCTTCCCTTACAGGCTCTGCGACTGACCCCAACTGGGTAATCCCATGCATGGGTTTCAACAATCAAATGCACAGATTTCAGAGGAAGTGTTAAACAAGTGGCTGGGAAGCTGTGTGAACAGGGCTCCACCTTCCAGATATGCGTGGAGTCTCTGTGCACGCTCTCTGGCCCCTGGCACCAAGTAGCCAGCAGACTGGCAGAATCTGAGGCTGCCCATTTGCATCCAGTCCAATTGTGGGCTTATTTACAGTCTTCCCTTCTGCCAGGAGCCCTGGGGGAGCCCTACCACACTCATGGGTCATGCTTGCCCCAACTGCTGCGGACTTTGTGGGGCACAGAGTTCAACCCCTCCCACCCGCGCATTCCATTTTCTAACCTAAATTGCAAACCGCACCTTTGGGGGAAGTCCAAACTTTCCATGGGGAGAAGCAGGGCTCCTCTTAGTTCACATAGTTGAGCTGCTTGAGAGCCCTGGCTTCCGGGTTAGTAGCCAATCTCTGGATTCCAGTAACAGCCACTCAAGATGGTGCAGTCTCCATGGCTGAGCCTGTGCACCCGCAGAGGTTTCAGCCTCAAACTCTAACCTTTCCCTTTTTCTAGGAGTTCTCTGTCTTTCCTGGCTGCAGACTGTCTCTCAGCTGAATTTCCTCTGCTTATTCGGGCTGTATGTTACCTGTTTCAGCTGCTCACCGTTATCTGATCCGGGACAAGGCACCAACACGTCCCTCTAAACCTCCACAGTTTTTTTCTCTCTATCAGAAATTCTTCAGGCAGTCTTTGCAAGAGCACAAAGAAGATCATCTTCCACATCAAGTCTACTTCTGTATTTAGACTTGATAACCAGCAAACTGGAAAACCTTGTTTGACAAAGATCTGTTGCTGGAAATGGAAGAAAAGGCACAACACAGTCTAAGACAGAACAGGATATGACTGCAAACACTTGATCCAGAATTTTGTAACTGGCATTGTAGAGAAATGAGTTCTCACTGCATTGTTGTTCATAAGTTCAATGAACTCCTCTTGTGCTGTCTCAGGAACATCTTCAACTTTGACTGTGAATGGGCTTCTGGCAAGTGCAAATGGGGTGTCAGGTAGATTTGGAATGTACGATGAAATTTCGTCTGCAAACATGTGCAAGTGCTCTTTCACAGAAATTATCATCGTAATCCTTTTATGTGGTTCAATGTCATGTTCCCCAAAGAAAGCAGATAAGGTTGGCAACATGTAAACTGTATTTTCATCCAATCTTTTTTTGCCAAAGCTGAAGTTTCATTTGGAGTGTTCGGATCTTTTCAGACAAATAGAGGCATGTTGCTTTTGGTACTTGCAGTGATAAATTAAACTCATTCAAGATGGCAAAGATGTCAACCAAGTAAGCTATTTTCTGCAGTTCACTTTTATCACCGAAAAGCGCTGCGAACTGCGGTCTTGCTTTCTGATTAAAAAACTTCCTTTCGACAACCATCTCACTTCAGTGTGAAATAGCAGAGCATTGTTTGGTGCATCCAACTGCTTGCACAGTTGCGAAAACAGTCGACTATTTAAAGTGCTCGCCTTTACAAAATTGACACAACTTATGACGCTTTTCATTACTTCTTGTAATTCTTGTGGCACTGTCTTTGTTGGTAATATTTGCCGATGACACATACCGTGAGTTCTGATGACTTTTGGTGACTCATTCAGTACCAAATGTTGAAATTCAGATCGACATCCTAGTATAGCTGGAACACCATCTGTGCAAACACCACAAACCTTTTCCCAAGAGATTTTATGCTCTTTCAGAAATGAACCAACTGTGTCAAATACATCACGTGCAGTAGTTGTTATTTTAAGAGGCTTGCAAAAAAGAAACTCATCTTTAAAGTCGCCATCATTAATATACCTCAAGTAAACCAGTAACTGAACAGTTTGCAACGTCTGTAGACTCATCAAGCTGGATACTAAATATTGGAAGTGGAGTAGATTAAATTTCCTGGATTACCTGATCAAGAATATCAGCAGACATGTCATCTATTCTTCTGCGGACAGTGTCATTAGATAAGGAAATTGCACTCAATTTCATAACAAATTCGTCTCTGATCATAACTCGAACAATGTCTTTGGCCACTGGCAACAGTAAATCCTCAGTAATGGTGTGTGGTTTCATAGCTCTGGCGATTCTGAGTGCCATCAAATATGAAGCTTCAATGGCTGCTACCTTTTGTTTGTGGTACTTCCCACCAGTGTCAAGTCTGGCTTTCTTGAGTCCATCAGCTTTGCTTCTCAAATAGTTGGTATCCTTGCTGGCAAAGCTCGGATGCTTGCTTTCAAAATGGTGTTTTAGTTTGTTCAGATTCATAAATGCGGCTGATAGAACTTCACAGCAAAAAACACATCACAGTTTCTCAATTCCTGCTCAATTATTGAGGTAAAACCATACTGTAAAAAATCCTTACTATATTTTCTTTTCTTAACATTCTTCTCTACACAAACCAGAGTCATGTGATGGTTTGCTAATGAAAATAATATATAATAATAACTTTAAAAATACAAAAGATGATAAATGGCATAGTGCAGTCAATACAGTGCATTAAAGATTCCTATGATTTACCATTCCCTGTGTTTTTTTTTTATATGCCTGTTACTATCACAAGGTGGCAGTATTCACATTAACCACAGCTGAATATAAAAAGAAAGATCAGCATCCAGATTAAGTTCACATGGTACAGATCTTTTTTTGCAGTAGTTGATGATTTTACAGTACATGATTTTACATTTACCCAGTAATCATAATTCATGAAGTGTCGTTTTACCTCCAATACTACTGCTTTCTACACAGTAGCTGCTCTTGACACATGTGTAGCTGTTCTGCATATGTACATTATGTCGCCAACCCTGTCACATATACCTGTATTTGTACCAGGTGTATGTGATGGGGTTGGCTCGATGATGTCATCACGCCCGGTACTCATATTTGGGCATATTTGCATGTGGGCAGACCTACCTTCAGACGGATAGAGGAGTTGTGTCTCGGTTCCTATGACCATGGTAAATATGTCCTTTCTGATGGACTTATGTCACCCCTGTGAAAGGGTCCCTTCACCCCTAAAGGTGTCGCCCCCCCTGGTTGAGAACCACTACCATAGAGGCATGAGAGTGGATGAGGGAGACAAACTGGACATTATTGCTGATGTCCAAATATTTATTTGAAAACTAATATCTGAAAGGCACTTCAAGATGCCCTAAGATCCTTCATCCCCACCAAAATTCTGATCTCAATGTGCGTCTCCAGAATTTTCCTGAATCTCTTTCTCTGTCTCCCACACTCCACATACAATTTTTCAGCAAATCCTCTTGAATCCATGCTTTCAACAAATATGGATACTGACCCCTTCCTCCCATGCTTGTCTGACCACCCTCACCTGTCACCTTGATGACTGCACTAGCCTCCTCACTGGGCTCCCTGCCCTCCACCCAGCAGCCACACAGGTGCTGAGGAATGTAGGCTAAAGTGAACACCCTGATTCGCAAGTTGATTTTATTTTATTTTTTTTTATCTGAGTCTATGGCAGAAATGGGGTGAGGGGTTGAGGGTGGGGAGCGGTCAAAAGATCTTTCTGAGATTTGATTCTTAAAAGCTTGAAATCAATATCCCAAATAGGAACTTCAGAAAGGCTAAATTTTGGAGGCCTTCACTAAACACAGATCACTCATACTCACTGGGGCTCTGAGCCCTCTACAGGCTCCTCAGGTCACTTAGAGGGAAACCAGATTACTGGCTATGGCCCCTCCCTCTCTGATTCCATTTCCTGTCATCTCCAGTTCTATCTGTTCCAACCAGCTTGCCTCCTTTCGGCTGTCAAAACATTTTAAATGGAAAGAAATAAAAATACCCCACACATCCCTTATTTCACTCTAAAGTACTATCACATTATTACTGTTGTTGCTGTGTGGGTTACTGGCCAACTCCCCCACCAGGATGCCATGTCCGTGAGGTCTGGGATTTTGTCTGTTCTGTCTCACACCTGCACCCCCAGTGCTTAGAGCAGTGTCAGCAGATGGAGAGCAGTAGGTTGCTCTTTAATAAGTGAGTAAAGAAGTTACACATGTGATCATGTTTGAAAAGGGTGAAATATGGAGCATCATTACCTCACCTAACTGAGATTCTGACGTAGACTGATGGACCAGGGAGACTTTCCTGAAGAGTGGCATCTAATAGAGCAAGTGCCTCGGCTAACCTAGAGCTAATGGAGGAGCAGGAGGACGAGTTCAAGGCAGAGGGTACAGAAGATGCAAAGGCCAGGAGGTGGGAAATTCGAGGGAAGTAAATGAATTAAACTGACTCATTTGAGTGATTAAATGAGCTAATAGACCTGAATGGCCCGGTACACAGTGTGTGCTTGAGAAAGGTCAGCTGTTGTCATTATTTCACATCCAGGGTCTGCCCTCCTGGGAACAACCATAACAGAATAAAGGAGTTCTTCCCTCCGAAACTACACAAGCAATTCATGACATCAAGCCTTGATTACAGCTTGACTGTGGTATAAGTGACAGGCAATAAAACACATATACGTAAATACACACTCCCTGTCACGCCGAGGTTTCTCATGTGCTTTTGTAGTCCCTCTCTCTGCACCCCACCACACAGTCATCAGGCAGTCACTCATCCAGTCTATCATGATAGATTATTTTGCAATTTCTAGAATGTTATATACAAGTAATTATATTGTATGCTCTCCTTTTGGTATGGCTTCTTTCAGTAAGCATAATAATTTTTTATGAGGTGAAATTCTTAAACAAGATATCAATCCTTTTAAAGTGAACATTTCACTGGCAGTATAGCCACAATGTTGTTCAGCCACCATGTTACCTAGTACTAAAACATTTTCATCCCCCAAATAAAATTCTGTACCCAATGAGAGGCTGCTCCCATTCCCCAGCCCCTATCCCTCAAAACCACCAATCTGAATTCTGTCTACTTTTCTTTCTTGTCCCCAGTTTTCTGTACCATCTATCCTGTCAGCATGTTCATCTGGTGCCCCTCTTGTCCCAGTGTCAGGGCACTAATCTAAGCTTTAAGACCTTATTCTTCCTCTGAACCCTGTTTCTCACCCCTCACATCCATCTACCTCTGGGGGAATGGCACACCAATACCACTGCACTAGCTCCCTTGGCTGCCTTCTCAACAGGTAGGTCAATCCCTCTCGAGTTCCTCAGCCCAACCTACACTCACACAAAGAGAGGCTTCCTACATTACACCCTTAGGTGCCTTTGAAGTCATAAAAAGCCTCTCACCCCTATACATCCTAAGCTTTCCAATTTCCCATCCTGACTCTGAAGCAACTCCAACCTTCTAAGACCGCTTCCTATGCTCCCTTCTTCCTATCCACAATCCAACTGTGGCCAGGTCTCCAAAATATCCCACCAAATACCCTAGACGCCACAATGAGCATGAAACAAAACACAACCGGAGGAGGGATTTATTTCCATTTCCCAAGTTCTGCCTGTTGACTCTCTAAGTCCAGGCATATCAAGTTAGCAAAGCAAGTACAAAAAAGAGACAAAGAATGAGGACCCTGATGTCTGGCCTGAGCTCTGGGTCATGGAGGGCTGGAAAAAGGGTCGTCCAGTGTAAGCCTGCAGGTGGCTGACATCACTGGGACGTGCATGTTTACTGGAGTTGTTCTTTTATCACTGAATATTTGTTTAATTCTCTGTGATATTGTTCTTCGAAGGTACAGTGAAAAGGAATATAGAATGAGAACACATTTGATGGTCACTCAGGAGAGCAGTGAGACTGACCTCAACACCTTTGAAATAAAAGGCTGCAGAGATTTTAAGAACAGGAGAAGGAATCATAGGCATCTGTGCTTGCTAACTGGATTGATACATAAGCAAAATAAAACTCATTAAATCTTAACAGGAGGGTTTTCATTACTGTTACATTTAAACCTCGCTCATGGATAAGTTTTTATTGGAGAGAGAGAGAGAGAGAGAGAGAGAGAGAGAGAGAGAGAGAGAGAAAGAAGAAGAAGAAGAAGATGAAGAAGAAGAAGAAGAAGAAGAAGAAGAAGAAGAAGAAGAAGAAGAAGAAGAAGAAGGAGAAGAGAAGAGAAGAGAAGAGAAGAGAAGAGAAGAGAAGAGAAGGGAAGGGAAGGGAAGGGAAGGGAAGGGAAGGGAAGGGAAGGGAAGGGAAGGGAAGGGAAGAGAAGAGAAGAGAAGAGAAGAGAAGAGAAGAGAAGAGAAGAGAAGAGAAGAGAAGAGAAGAGAAGAGAAAATAATTAGTTGGCTCCCCAAAATGCCTTGACCGAGGATTGAACATGCAAACTTTAAGTGTTTGGGAGAAAGTGCCAACCAACTTGGCCACACTGGTGAGGGTAAGCAGGATTTTTTACATCTTGGTTTTGAATGTCCCCACCCAAGTTAAGCTCCTACTCTTCCTCAGAGACTGAAACACAGAAAGCAGGAGAATTAAATTTTAGCAGAATGCACCCAAACACTCTAGGCCGATTTTCTATTAATCATATCGCTGGCAAGAAGTAGTGTTTTTTTAAAAATAGACTTTTCTTAATTTCAGACAGAGGAATGAAGAACGGGAGGAAATAGAAACATAAATGATGAAGAGAATCATTGATTGTCTGCTTGCTGCCCACCACTACTGGGGATAAAGCCTGAAACCCAGGCATGTGCCTTGACTGGGAATTAAACCATGACCTCCTGGTTCTTGGATTCATGCAAAACCAGTGAACAATTCCTGCCGGGAATCAAGAAGCTTTTAAGGAGACTTAGGTATATTTTGAAAGGATAGAAAGAATCTGCATTTACATTGCAGTTACATTTGTAAAGGAAATGCCCCCCCCCCAAAAAAAATGGAGATAAGAGCCCTAGTCAGAAAGGAAAATGAAAGACTCTGAGGCAATAATGAGGCCTCTTGTTCATAACACAGCTACTTTCTGCACAGTGTAGGCAAACAGAACTAAAACTTTTCAGCCAAGTCCCAGTTTGCATTGCCATCAGTTCCTGCAATTTATAAAGAAGTACAAGTTCCCAGACATTTAGAAATAGATGCCAAATAGTTGAGAGACTGAAAACAGATGGCATCTGATCTCCCAGAAGGCTGTGCTTCTGGAGTTTTCCATGCAGACATTACATTTCTCTCTACAGTCACCTTCTCTTTGATCAATTGTCAGCTCCAAGGAAGAAAAGTATTTTGTTCCTATCACATATATGCCTGGTGTCATTCAATTTGCCCCGATTAATGACCTAAGTGAAAAGGAATGACATTCACCTTATAGTTTGCTCTGATGCTGGTTTTTCTATGAAACCCCATATAGATGATTTAACAGCCTCTTGAGGTTATATGGCCTCACCCTCACACTTCACCTGCAGTCTCTAGGTTTGGGTGATGCCCTCCTCTAAAACAGATTATGAGTCTTCAACAGGTCAAAAATAGCTCCATAAAAGGTGAGGTCATTTATAATTCTGTGGGCATCAGTTTGAACTAGGACATTTGCTAAGCCATGTTTGCATTAACAACATTCCCAATTCTATTCTATCAACAAAGAGGACAGAGTGCTACTGAATTCATGCAAATACGTCTATTGCTATAAACATAAGACTACTACACAAAGCATTAGTTATTTTTTTGGGAGAAGTCAAAGAGGGAGACAAAGTCACTGTTGCATCTCATATAGGTGTTCTCTTGTCTATTCCCATCATCACCAGTGTCCAGGCACCCTCCACAAGCCTCCCTGGAAATGTGAGAGAGCTCAGGTTCCTGTCAGCTTATCTCTTACTCCCGAGGGTCATCACACAATGACTGCCACTCCTGTGAAGCACATGGTGTGCCATCCATTGTGGAGATGGTGCAAATGGAACCAACCAGAGATGGGGTCCAATGTGGAATGTTACATTACCTCAACAATAATGAAAATTCCAGCTCATATTTTTTAGTATTTATTGATTCAAAGCAAGTCTTCTAAGCAATTTCCTCCACCACAAGAAATCTAATAGTTGCATTTTCATTTTACTTAATTTTTTTTTTTTATTTTAGGAGCATAGGAGAGGGGAGGAGGATCACTAGTACTTGACATCTAACTCTACAGGGGCACATTCAGCAGAGCTGAAGGGGTTGGAGACTTTATACTAGTAGCTCCCAGCATCCTCTCTCCTGACAGGGTCTATGAGGAGAGTTCTGTGGTCCTTTGTTAGCTTCATCCTCTCCCTGAGCGGCAGACGGGTAGCATTGAATACCAGTTGGTGGAGCTCACATGTTTGTGGCAAGTCATGACCACGGCACCCTCAATCTCTGTGACTGGTGTTGCTGGCTAAGAGTGTGGGCACACTCACTCACCTTGTGAAGAAATAGAGGGTGAGATTGATTGACTGTGGACTTGAGACCTGGGGCCATGCTCTTTCCTCAAAGATATCAGCCCTGACTCTGATGGTTCTGAGGAAATTTGATTCCACTGTTAAAATTAATTAATTCTAAATGTGCCATCACTCCGCAGACCAAATCTACCCCTCTGAGCTGAAGACCACTAAGAAGGAAGGATATAAACCAATGATTGACCTAGGGATCCAAAGACATCTAATAAGACCACTGGGATTCAAGGAAAAGATGGGGATATGGCTGCAGATGGACCTCAAGTGTCTCAGATCAATTTCTCATGGTCATTGTGATGCTGCTTAGTATCTGTTTATACCTTTGCTTCACCTTCCCTTCAGTGATGAAAAATGAATATTTGACTGCCAGGCTGACAATGTACTAATCATAATATATTCACAGTATTTGACATAAATATTGGGAAAGAAAACTGCTCAAATAAGAGGCATTTGTTATTGATGGGCTTCACGAGAGAATCCCCCAGGTTGATCCATTGTGGATGAGCAGCTGCCAGGAGCATCTTTTCTCCTGCTCTTCCCTTTGGCAATGATGTTTCTCTGTACTCTCCTAAGTCCCGAAGAACAGTCAGAAAATAATCTGGGGAACTAGTGCAGTTGTGCTCTCCACACACAGTCTCAGGTGAAGGAGGGCTCAGCCCCAACTGGTGACCAGCTCAAGAGCCTTGTGACTCAGGAACAAGGGAAACTGTTGCTTTCACTCACCCCTTCACAAAAGTCAAAACCCAACCTGACACAGGCTCCCCAGGGACTCTGCAGTCAGGACATTGTGACAAGGGCCTGGAGAGTGGCTCCCAAGCTGAGTTTCTCTGTGAAGAACCCAGACAGCCCCTCAGGCCAGGTGCTTACAGAGCCCTGCATGTTCTATCTCAGGGACATGATCAGGGAAAGGGGCCCAGGGACCTGGACTGAGACTGTTCTCCCTCTGCTGACTCACTCCCATCAAATTGCTCCTTCTCTCTGTGGTGAATGTCTGTGGGGATGGAATCTGGGATGGAATCTCTGATCTTAGGATGTTTGTCTCCACTGTGTGTATCCTTCACTAAATTCCCAAATCCAGCTTGTGACACAATGAAGAGGGGGATTGAGGGGAGTCCAGGGCTGGCAGTCCTGTGTGTGAAGTAGATTTCACCCCACCTGACAACTAGAGTCAGAGAGCAATCACTCACGGTATATATTGAGCTGTCCAAATCCTATTTCTCTTCGTGAATTTGGAAGTACGGCTACTACCATGTAGATTCCTAGGTCCCACACAGTGACATTTCTTATGATCAGGGATCCATCAAGGTTTATTTCTGCTCAACCACTGTATTCGTTACCTGTTAGATATACACTGTAATACCCTGAAAGAGACGCAATGAAATTATGGTACTTCATCTCTACACCCCTGTACCACATAAACCCTGTTACTTTGGGAGGCGTATTGCTGAGACGTAGAATCACATCCTGCCCTTCAAGAGCAATGGTCGAGACAATAGCAAATTGTGCAGTGGTGGGCGGGATCCACAAGGTTAATAGGAAGGCTAGAAGGGAAGAAAGAATTTGATCAGTATTTTGATCTATGTATTGGGATGGAGAGATGAGGCATTTCTCTTCATCTCTCAGCCTGAGTCTTCATGTGAGTTCGTGTGTGCATCTCCTTGGTCAAGGTCAGCAACATGGCCACCATGGCTTCAGAACCTCAGAACCTATGCTTCTTGTTTTCAGTTCTATTTCCCAACTGTCTGTGTCGCTGTACTCCTTACTTCCCTCAGATCCCTGTTGACACTCTGTGGCCTTCTTGGAAGACCTTCCCTGACCACGTCCTCTAAAGAGCCTCTATCTTCACTCTCTGACCTGTCCCCGCTTCGTGCCCTTCAGGGCACTTGTGGGTACTTGATGTCACAAGTAGATCTCTTCTTGTCTCCTTTCTCCCCATATAATGTGAGCTTCATGTGGGCTGCGGATTTTGTGATCTTGTGCCCCCAGTGCCTGCAATAGGCTGAAAACACCTGTGGGTGAATGAATGAGTGTCCTCAGACATGTCCAAGTCAGATGTTGTATTTTCCCACATTTGTAGCTGGTGGTGGGGACAATGTTTAGCACCCCTGGTTAAAATGATTCTGGTATAACCTGAAATAAATTGTCATGACTGTGGTCAGTTGTCAAAATTTAATACTCAGGGATGAATAACTTAGCAATTGAACTGCAATTGAGGTTTTGCTGCTCCTCACCACTTAAACATGATGAGATATTCCTCTTGCTGAGCCCCCTCTCTCATCTGACTCTACACCCCTGTCCTTTCACTCAGGTCCAAAGGGAAGCCCTTCCTTTCCTCACATAGTTTTGTTCTCCCCAGGAGATCTTGGCCAGTCTTGGACTCCCAACTTCCCTTCCATTCCCAGGGATTGTCCCCTCCTTACTGCCCGGAAGGATCCCCAGCCAAGGGACACGTCCTCTGTGGGCAGCTGCTGCAAGGAACTCCTTGGGGACTGCTGTCTTCTCCATCCCTTTCTCGGAGAGAAGAGCACGAGGTCCAGTAAGGCTCCAAGTCACCTCTGTCTAGACTGGTGGGATGTGCTCTCCCTCTTGCCTGTGTGCTGAGCCTCCTGCTGGGACATGATAACCTCCCTGGTCATGTGGGTCAGGGAGTGGTCAGGGCCCAGCACCCTCCCTATTCATCCCCTCATTTTTTGCAACCCTGTTGCCCTTTTCAGTTTATCTTTACTCTGTATTTTGATTCCCTGGAAACTCCTGAAGCCTCTGACAACAGACACACATAAAAACACCAACTTACATATGCACAGACAGGTGCCCAAAAGGCACTGGCCTGGGGCATCCAGTTCCTGGTCGTTCTCCACAGCTCCCTGTCAGTGCACATTTGACTTTCCCTTCAGATCAAGAGGTCTGGGGCCACTTCAGGAAAATTGCCTCAAGGATTCCCCGGCTCCTCATTGGATCTCCTTTAAAACTTTGTAAGGATTGGGATTCACAGGTGACATTTTTGAAAGGCTGGTTCAGCAGCTGCCCAGCAACATGGATGCCAGGATGAGACCCTATGATGTGAGGGGTGGGGGGCCCTGCCCCTCTCCTGTGCACAGTGAGGGTCTCCATATCCTGATAAAATGCAGACTCTAGCCCTAACCAATTTGGCTTAGTGGATAGAGCATCGGCCTGTGGACTCCAGGGTCCCTGATTTGATTCTGGTCAAGGGCATGCACCTTGGTTGTGGGCAAATCCCCAGTGGAGAGTGTGCAGGAGGCAGCTGATCAGTGCTTTTCTCTCATCGATATTTCTAACTCTCTATCCATCTTCCTTCCTCTCTGTAAAAAATCAATCAAGAAAATATTTTTTAAAAAATGCAGATTCAGACTCAGCAGGTGTGCGGTGGACCAGAGACTCTGCATCTAACAAGCTCTCAGGTGAGGTGGATCTTACTGGCCTGTGGATCCCATTTGCACCAGCAAGGCTGATGGAGTCACATGGCCTCCTGAGAGGATGACCCTCTCACTCCAGCATTGGCCCCTGCTACAGCTTGGTCTTGTGTCCATAAGCACGACACAGAGAGCCCCACAGGCCCCATACTGGAGTATATTTCTGATGGTGACTCAGAAACAAAGCTGGGCACCTGGTCTTTTCTGTGTTTTCAAATCCCCTAGGAAGTTGGGAATTCCTCCCAGCAGGAAGGCCACAGAGGGGACTGGGGGTGAGATGGCGTCAAGCTGGGTGATGACAGCAGAGGAGACCTTCCCTCTATAGCAGGTTTTTACCAACCTGGCCATTGTTTCCAGAGACAGAGACCACATCACCACGTGTCTCAGAAGGATCTGCAGTTTCCAGGTGGGAAGGGAAAGGTTTGAAGCTAGAACTGTGGTGAGAGCTCAGGTGGCTGTGGGCTCCGTGGTCCTTGGGGAATGTTTTCAAGGAAACCCTCCCTCTCTTTTTTGGTTGACCCTCTCCATCACCTCCCTGACTGTTCGGGCAGCCTCTGTCCTCTGACTGGGGGGACTTTTTTGAGGTCACTTCGCCTTACGCATGTATGATTCACTTATGAGTTGGGGAGCAGCATAGAGATCCCTAAAAAAGCAGCTGCTCCTAGACCCTGTCAAGGTCAGAAATGTCCAAACCTGTGGAGGATTGTTATGAGTATTACAGCTGAATTGATGTCATATGACTTCAAGCAAGATCTCAAATACTGAGAAGAACAGCAGTTTTGAAGCTTATTTTATACATTAAAGTCAAAGGAAAAGATGAAAAAAGTTGCGTGAAATCTATGGGAAAGTGAGGGAAAACATAGCAGAGAGATCTTTACAAATAAATATAAAGCAAAATGGAGAAACACATATTATTTTTACTTTGGAGGGTCCAGGATATTTAACATTTACAGCAGGTACAGAGGCTATACAGATAACCAGGCAACATGAGCGCTGTGTGTTCTTGTATTCCGGTGCAACAGGCTCTTCAATGGGTCTAGCAAGCAAATTTGCTGGAGGTATGTGATATCAAAGGTATGTAATGCATGATGCATAAGAACAAGGAAAGGGCTAACTTGAGGTAAAGTCTGACATTTGGTAAGGAAGCTGTGGGCCTGTGACCTGACTACCTGCCATCACCTGCCCAGTGATGCATTTGTGATCAGACCACACTGTGAGTCACTGAGCTTGTCAGGCCTGTCATTTGGCCCCCTGGGCTTATCAGGTTCTTTGCACAGCACTTTTTTCAATCACAGTTTCTGGAAAGAGCAGGTGGGACAGCGCAGGCATGACGGAGGGGCCCAGTAAAATCTGTTAGTCAGGGGATGGAAATAGGTATCCTTCTGCACCTCCTTAGGCAAAGCCCAGTTCAAGTGTGGATTTCCTGTGTTTTGCAGGTGTGTCTCAATATCGCCCCCTTGAAGGCAAAAGGAGACCTGCAGGCAATATTAGGTACTGCACTAGGAATGCTGTCCAGACTCCAGAAGACAGGAGGTCACTGTGAGCCCTGGACAGAGGAGAGCTCTGAACACTAGACTAAGAGCCAGCCATCCAGGGCTTGGTCCCTGTGTAACTCATGCCTCCTGACTGCATCCCAGGGCAAACTGAGCCCAGTGAGAGCACTGGCTTTGTCCAGAGTATTATAAGTCCAGTTTCTGGGGAGCAGTCCCCTCTGGTGGATATGCTGTTTCAGGAGTATGTGCTGTTCGAAGTTTTCAAAGCCAGGGCCGGGTGAGGCTCTTTTGGGAGAGGGCGCTGGCCTATATGGTTGATCCACAAAATGCCCTCTGTTTCTCATCACAGCACTAGAATGTTACATCCAGTCCCCTGTGTCCCTGTTTGTCATCTGCTCTAGGCCTGCCCACAGGGGCCAGGTTCTGGAGCAGCCCCACATGGAGTGTCAACAAGGGACCTCTTTGAGTTCCTCTGTTAGGGGAGGGGAGTCCTCCTTGGGACCCTTTGCCCCTCCTAGATGGAAGCACCCCCAGATCCTGGGTTCTCCTCTACAATCATGCTGAGGAACTTCCCCTTGTTCCCCAGAACACCGTGGGCTGCTGAGATGTCTTAAGGGGCCACAGGCAGCTGTATTCAGATCAGGGACCTTGGGAATGGGGACTCATCGCCTAATTTCGTTGAGGTGGGTGTGAGTACCCTCATGTCTTGGTAGAAACTCTATCTTGAATGGAGAACTCAGAATGTCTGCCATGACAGGGATCTGTGATAAAAGGAAAACATAAGCTGCTTTCCAGGCCCTGAAGGGATGAGGGGTGGGGAGGGCTATGATTTCCTGGCAATGAAATCTCAGTGGTCTGGCCTCTCACTGTTAGGAGGCTCCTGTCCCTCTACCTGACTGTTAAGTGGGGTAAACACCTGTCCCTGGAACATCTCCTTGTAAAAAAGAGGCTGTGGCCTCCTCCCAAGCTGACACCAAGTCCTTCGTGTGGATAAGGAACATGATCTGACTGCAAGTGTCACACAGGGTGACCTGCTTCCATTATATGGCTTCCCTCATCCACTTAATGAGTGTTTACTGAGTATCTGTGGTGTGTGCGGTCAGGGATGAGCCATGGGAATACCACAGAGAACAGGAAGTACATGGGACGGGCATTCATGGAGTTTAACTTGTAAGGAGAGACAGGCTCTAAGATAAAGATTCCATAAACATTTGTGTAGAAAAGTCTTTCACGCAAGGAATGGTGTGCTTGTAAAATTATCAAAGAGCTAGAGAAATGGAAGTTGAAGACTTGCCAATGAAAGTTGGGTTTCAAGGTCACGCTGGCACAGCCCCTCCCACAGGTAAAGAATTAGTTGTGTCTGCCTAATGTCACCCATCAGTCATCACAATATCAGAAAAAATAGGCCCATCTCCTTTCCAGCTTCCACATTACACACAAGTGCATCTCAGGCTGAGTTTAATTCACATCTGGATTCTCATCACAATGAGTAGGAGAATGGAGTATTTAACTTTTCAGTCTTCTTGATATTGGAGGGAACATGGAAAGTGTTGGAACATAAATGCCATGTGCCAATACATTGCATGTCTGAGCCCACATGCAGGCTGGGGGACTCTGGGCTAGTGATCCCACCTCAAAAATCTTCAGTTTCTCTATGTGATATCATACAAAGATCTTTGGTGTTATTTCCTGGTTCTTAGAACTGAGCAACAAAAAATACCTGGAATTTTCTGATTTATAAAATTTATAAATTTTATAAAATTTATAAAAATAAAAATAAATCAGAAAATAAATAAATAAAATAAATCAGAAATGGTTGATAAATGTGTCTTTTGTGATGATGAAGAAACTGACAGGCCCCTGGTAGATGCAAGGTAAGGGCAGGTCACCATAAAGACAAAACCTTGCTTAGAAGCTGGAATTTTCCAGAAGAGATGAGGGTACATAAAATGTGTAGGAATTTTTGGCTGCCAATATAAGAAGTGTTTAAATCTGTACATAATTTTTATGAGTTCATTTGAGCCAAACTGATGAGAATTGCTGGAAAGCCAAAACTCAATAGACTGAGAAAATGTTTCAGAGAATGGGAGTTTTACTTCTTATTTGAAACATTACAATCAAAGCAGAAGTCGTAAGGGGTTATAGGAAATCCATTGCGGAAATATTAGAAGGTGGGAGAAAGCAAAGTGGGAAAATCTCTGAGATTCGATAAAAAGTGAAACAACTAGACACATAGTAATTTTACATGGGTGGGTGCAAAATAGTTAACAGTTAACAACACGATGATAATAAAAATGAGGGGTTCTGCAGTGCATTAGGAAGTCTGGAAATAAAGAAATTACACAAACATTCCATAGGTATGCTATTGTACAGAGGCTTCATTAAACTGAAGATTGGCCTTTGTTAGGGAAGAGATTGGCCTAACACATGACTACCTACCATGGCTAGCTTTTGTTTAGAAAATGTTCATTTCAGACCATCCTATGTGGTTTCTCTAGGTCTCTGAGTTTGTAAATCCAACCACAGGCCTCCCTGAGCTTGTCAGGCTGAATATGTGGCCCGTTTGTCAACACGTTGATATTTTCGTCATAAGTCAATCTAAAGGATTCATTAATGACCAACATTTTGATTGGATAATGTGCTCCCACACGGCTAAGAAGGCTCATTCCTAGGAAGTCTTAGTGTAAGCATTAGTCTTGCTGAACAACCAAACATTGGGGACGGGTCAAGACTGTAACATTGTATGGAAGCCAAGGCTGAATTTTCTTAAAAGTGAAAAGCAGGTACATCGGAGGCAGGAAGATTCCATGGGACTTCACTAAAAAAATCACTCTGGATTATTTCTAACCTATAATCCAAGTTTTACTCTCTGTCTCATTTTCTCTATGTTTTGTGTCTAGTATGACATATACTCATAGTTTGAGGACAAACTATACAATTCTTGAATTATTATAATCTGGCCAGGAGATGGGTTCCCATTTTCTATGGTCCCTATGTTTCCCTTTGGAAATGCTCAAGTGCTATTCATTATTGATCTGATTCCTGCTAGTTTTGCAATTGGAAGCTATAATCTTAAGGTATATACAGAAACAAGACTCTAAGAACACAATGTCAGAAATTACAATTACCCTCTAAACATTCCAAAGTCAAGGAAGTCAGTAAGAGTTTAATCAGTAAATTTCCTATGTCTCAGCAGCTACTATAGAGGTTCTTGTTTGTAAAGATTCTATTTTAATTAATATAGTTTAGTAATCCTTGATAGGTTGAAGTGTAAGCTTATTCCCATAATCATGTTCTAGCATTCTTAAAAAAAAATGTTTCTCAATATTTCTTTTTGACTAACTTTCTAGATCTTCCCATGATCTTCTTGGATTATCGCATTTAGTCATTCAAAAATAACCAAATTATGAAAACATGCTCATGTCGCTAATCATCCGAGATATGCAAATCAAAATGACAGTGAAGTACCATCTCACACTGTCAGAATGACTATCATCAACAAATTAACAACTGACAAGTCCTGGCAAGGATATGGAGAAAAAGGAACCCTCGTGCACTGCTGGTGGGTAGGAAAACTGGTGCAGCCACTGTGGAAAACAGTATGGAGTTCCTCAAAAAATTAGAAATGGAACTTCCATTTGACCCAGTAATTCCACTTCTAGGAATATATTCCAGGAAAACAGAAACACCTATCAGAAAAGATATATGCACCCCTATATTCATAACAGCACAATTTACAATAGCTAAGATCTGAAAACTACCTCTGCTCAAGAGGAGACGAGTGGATTAGAGAACATTGGTAGATCTACAGGATAGAATACTACGCTGCTATAAAAAAGAAGGAATTCCTACCATTTGCAACAGCAGGGATGGAACTTGAGAACATTATGCTCAGTGAAATAAGCCAGTCAGAGAAAAATAAATATCTCATGACCTCACTCATTTGCGGAATATAATGAACAACAAACTAATGAACAATAATAGAACGAGAGACGTAGAAGCATCAAACAGACTGTCTAACTGATGAGGGAAGACGGTGGATGAGAGGGTAAGAGATCAACCAAAGAACATTTATGTATGCATATGAGCATAACCAACGGACACTGACAGTAGAGGTGGTGGGGGCATGTGCTGGTGGGTGGAAGCAGCTGGGGGTGGGGTGGGGGGGTGGGCAATAGGAGTAAAAGGAAACTCATGTAATACTTTAAACAATAAAAAATTTAAATTTCTTTAAAAGCATAAAAGTGCTTCTCTGCTGGTGGGAATGCACACTGCTGCAGCCACTATGGAAGACAGTATGGAGTTTCCTCAAAAAACTAAAAATGGAATTCACATTTGACCCTGTGATCCCACATCTAGGAATATATCCCAGGAAACCAGAAACACCAATCAGAAAGGATATGTGCACCCATATGTTCATAGCAGCACAATTCATCATAGCTAAGATCTGGAAACAGCCTAAGTGCCCATCAGTACATGAATGGATTAGAAAACTGTGGTACATCTACACGATGGAATACTATGCTGCTGTAAAATAGAAGGAACTCCTACCATTTGCAACGGCATGAATGGAACTGGAGAGCATTATGCTAAGTGAAATAAGCCAGTCAATGAAAGAAAAATACCACATGATCTCACTCATTCATGGATAATAGAGACCATTATAAACTTTTGAACAGTAATAGATACAGAGGCAGAGCTGCCTCGAAGAGATTGTCAAAATGCAGTGGGAAGGCCGCGGACAGTTGGGGTACAGGAGGGAGGGGTATAAGAGATCAACCGAAGGACTTGTATGCATGCATATATGCATAACCAATGGACATGGGACGCAGAGGGGTGGGGGAGGCCAGGGGATAATCAAGGGCGGAGGAAAAAGAAAAAGACACATATGTAATACGCTTTGTAATACTTTAAGCAATAAAAAAAGTGCTTTTAATCTTAAAAAAAAAAACCAAAAGAACAAAAGCAATAAAAACAAATGGGACTACATCAAAATAAAAACTTCTGCACAGCAAAAGAAACCATCCACAAATCAACGAAAAACCCACTGTGTGCGAAAACATATTTGCCAATGTTATAACTGATAAGGGCCTAATCTCCAAAATTTATAGGGAACTAATACAACTTAACAAAAGGAAGATAAACAATCCAATCAAAAAATGGGAAAAGGACCTAAATAGACAACTTTCAAAAGACGACATTCAGAAAGCCAAGAGACATATGAAAACATGCTCAAAGTCACTAATCATCCGAAAGATGCAAATGAAAACAACAATGAGGTACCATCTCACACCTGTCAGATTGGCTATCATCAACAAATCAACAAACGACAAGTGCTGGAGAGGATGTGGAGAAAAAGAAACCCTCGTGCACTGCTGGTGGGAATGCAGACTGGTACAGCCACTATGGAAGACAGTATGGAGTTTCCTCAAAAAACTGAAAATGGAACTCCCATTTGACCATGTGATCCCACTTCTAGGAATATATCCCAAGAAACCAGAAACACCAATCAGAAAGGATATATGCACCCCTATGTTCATAGCAGCACAATTCACCATAGCTAAGATCTGGAAACAGCCTAAGTGCCCATCAGTAGATGAATGGATTAGAAAACTGTGGTACATCTACACGATGGAATACTATGCTGCTCTAAAAAGTAAGGAACTCTTACCATTTTCAACAGCATGGATGGAACTGGAGAGCATTATGCTAAGTGAAATAAGCCAGTCAAAGAAGGAAAAATACCACATGATCTCACTCATTCATGGATAATAGAGACCATTATACACTTTTGAACAATAATAGATACAGAGGCAGAGCTGCCTCAAACAGATTGTCAAACTGCAGCAGGAAGGCCGGGGAGGGTTAAGGGGCAGAAGGTAGGGGGGTAAGAGATCAACCAAAGGACTTGTATGGATGCATATAAGCATAACCAATGGACATAAGACACTGGGGGATAGGGGAGGCTAGGGGACTGTCTAGGACGGGGGGAGAAAGGGGACCCATATGTAATACCCTTTGTAATACTTTAAACAATAAAAAAAAGAAAAAAAATAACCAACTTTCCCAGCCATTGTGGATGAGTTGTTTAGCACCAACCCATGAACCAGGATGTTACAGTTCAATTCCCAGTCAGGGCACATGCTTATTCTTTTGACTCCTTCGCCCACAGGGGACTTGCACAAGGCAGCAAATCTATGTATGATTCTCTCTCATCATTGATGCTTCTCTCTCTATCTTCCTCTCCCTTCCTCTCTCTGAAATCAATAAAAATATTTATTCAAAATCATACTGATTGGGAAAAACGACTTACTTTTAAATTCTGTTAAAACATACATACACACACACACACACACAACCCATTCTTTTCCTTTGCAATAGCATTCCTTCTAAATTTCAAAATGTTACCAGAAATGGAGCCAGGTCCTGAAGTGATTTGCTTAGGGCCGGCCTGCAGTGTTTGGGTTCTTGATTTGGTGCAAGAAAGATTTTACAACATGAGTTCAGGTGATTTTGAAAGTATGTTTTTTAAAGCTTGGAACAGAGAAACATGGAAAGGCTTAGGGTAGAGACAGTGGGAGGGAGAATAGTGAGGACTGTTTGGGCTCTCTAGCAACATGGGAATGAAGTGAGTCTAGGTGGGGCTGCTGTCAGCTCACAGGTAAAAGAGTTTGGGGGACATGTCAATGGAATTAGTCTCGGACAAGATGCTACTGCCCATTGCTCCCCTGGTTGCAAGATTCATGGGGATCTCATAGAGATGAAAAGAAAGAAAATTCACTCAACTATGAGATTTGGGAGGTGGGGGTGCCACGAGGAGGGCACACACTGGCTTCTTTCTCTTGAGCGATTTTATTTACTTTCGAAAGGTGCAGTTTTAACGGAGGTCTCAGAGGAAGATCTCAACAGCATTTTCATCAGCTTTTCCAGATGTCCCTTTTAAGGGTCATGTTCTCTAATAATCGGTCAGTGCCAGGGAAGGCAGTCTAAACCTCATTATCTGAAATATTACAGGGAAGGGAAGGCCTCCCTGGGGGCAGATTTGCCCATTACTAGGCACCCGGAGCTATCCACCCTGATGGCCTTCTGCATCTGCTTGTAAATTGCTTGGCCAGTTTGTTCAGCTTTCTCAGTTGCCTAATTCCACTTGCCAAGGAATTTTCCTAGTTTCTTACTATCCTGTCTCAAAAAGAGAAAATATAAAAAAGTATTATTGATAATACAAAAGTTATCATATACACCTTTAGTCATTATTAAAAACCGGGCTATATATACAATGTTTGAGAAAAGTCCAAAGAACATGTGTAACTATTATTATCACTAGTATTCACAGAAAGGTAAAGATAATCAATTTGTAGTTATATACGCCTTGTCGGTGTCTTGGGATAGTTGTCGATCTCTGTTGTCAGTGAACTCTCATTCTCAAAAGTCTTTGTTAAATATAGGTGGAGGCAAGTGTCACAGACAGAGCAGATGTCCATATGTGGTTGGGCACCTGATAAAGTCCCTTCAAACAATGTTGGGGAGTCTTTCACTAATGTCTTTTCCAGTTGACAAAAGAAGTCACAGTCTTTGAAGTCTTCATGCGCTGAGAGCACTCCTGTAAATAAATGTCACTAATTTATCTGTCCCTATAAGCTGGTTAATAAGTTCTTAATAATGATGCAGAATGTTTCCTTTTTCATAAGGTTGATTCATATGTCCCTTCATCTAGGTACATGCGGTTACTGGTGTTTCCTTAATGAAGAGAAAAGCTATGTGTTTACCAGAAAAGGAGATTCCAGGTTGAGAATAACCATAAGGAGGGCTTTAGGCCAAGGGAAATTAAAAGCGTCTGAAAATTCACTAATTCGGTCCTCCACTTCTCCTAGTCTACTATTGATACTTTCAATGGTATTTTTTATTGCAGCTATATCGCTCTTCATTTCTTCTTGGGTCTTACTTAAGTTGTTGATTTTTTCATCTGTTTCTTCTTGCTTGTTGTATATGTTGTTCATTTTTTCCTCCATCTGGTTTATGCACTCTTGGACCCTTATTCTGAATTCTTTTTCTATCATGTTGCATGCCTCTGTTTCAGTTAGCTGCTTTACTGACGAGTCCTCTTTTTCTTTCCGTCGAGGGTTTCTTTGTCTACCCATGTTTGATCTCATGGACAAATATAGATATTGAGTCGTTCAGTGGCTGCTCCCTGGGTGGCAGTGGCTCCTAGGGCTGTGGTTGCTCCTTGGGTGGTTGTGGTAGCAGCTGCTCCTCCATTGTTAGCAGGTCCTCTGATGGATGCTGTTCACAGCTGTGGTGGCTCTTGTGGCTGGTGGAGTGAGGCTTCACACACAGCAACTGTTCCTCACAGAAAGCGTGTGGTGATCAGGAGGCCGCTGTTTCTCGGTTCTGCTGCCTTGATTTAAAGGCAGAAAATACAACACAACAAGGCACAACGTACCAGGCACTGAACACAAATGTATTTACGGTATTAATAACCCCAAATAAAGGTGGCCACCAGAGCTAAGAGAGTTGCGGGATAAGGAAGAAAGAAGAGAAAAAGATAGAAGAGAAAACAGAATGAAAAAAAAAGTAAGAGAAAAAAAGAGAATGAAGTAGAAGAGGGGAGGAGACTATTTATATGAGGACAAAACCCCCATAGACTGCCACTAATCCCAATAATTTCCCTCAACGGATCCCTGGAGATTAATACAATCTACAACAAACCAATAATATCAAGCGAGGCAAGGGAAAACAGAAGCACCAAAATAACCGGGGGCCAGCTTGACCTACGAGTGTGGAAGGGCACCCCCAGGGCTCCTGGCAGAAGGGAACACTGTCAATAAGCCCACAATTGGACTGGATGTAAATGGGAAGCCTCAGTTTCTGCCAGTCTGCTGGCTACTTGGTGCCAGGGGCCAGAGAGCATGCACAGAGACTCCGCGGGTACAAAAATAAAAAGAAAAAGCAGAAAAATCTCACAAACAATCCTTAAAAAGACCCCAATATACTCAGCAATCAAGCACACAACAACAAAACAATAGAGGAAAGAAGAAAAAAAATTTGGATAGTGAGGAAAGATAAGGGAAAGATGTATAAGGATTTACACTAGGTGATTGGAAATAGGATATATATGTAGGGTGAAATTAAGACAGGGGGTAAGAAGAATAGGGAAAATTTAAAGCAGGAATAAGGTAAGAGAATCAGGACAGCTAAAAGGGAAAAGTGGGGAAGAGGGTTTTAGCACAGAGGCAAAATTGAGGTAAAGAAAAATGACGCTAAAGGATCGATGAAAATAGAATGGAGAACACTAGTCCAAAAATAAAATAAAGAGAAAATAAAATGACACTTTAAAAAATGGGAAAATGGTAGCAGTAATAATACTGGTTAAAAATAAAAATGTAGTAATTAAAAGAGTAAAATCAGGTGATGAAAAAAGGGAAAAATGGTTTCTTAGTTAAAAGGTGAAAAAATAATAAAAATAATAATTAAAAATGTGCAGTAATGAAGGTGCTTCAGATCTTCTAATCTTCTTTTAGGCACGCCAGGGATTCAGGAGAATGTTGGATTTCACTCTGATACACTGTTACTCCGTGTTGTAAGCCACAGTCCTGATTTTAAGGCAGGCCGTATTGGTTTCCCAGACAGCCTTTATCTGTATTTACAGAAGAGTCAGTTTGTGGCTCGCCTCTAGGTGGCAGTGTGTTGGGATTGACCTCTGAGTTTATAAGTCCTCTCTGAGAAGGTGTTCTCTATTGTACCTGAAACTGGCTTGGGAAAGTCCTATGCCCAGAGCTGGTTCTCCAGTTGTCACTCCCTGCTGTGTTTCCCAGGCTCCCCAAAAACAACCTTCCCTTACAGGCTCTGCGACTGACCCCAACTGGTAATCCCATGCACTGGGTTCAACAATCAAATGCACGGATTTCAGAGGAAGTGTAAAAACAAGAGGCTGGGAAGCTGTGTGAACAGGGCTCCACCTTCCAGATCTGTGTGGAGTCTCTGTGCATGCTCTCTGGCCCCTGGCACCAAGTAGCCAGCAGACTGGCAGAATCTGAGGCTGCCCATTTGCATCCAGTCCAATTGTGGGCTTATTTACAGTGTTCCCTTCTGCCAGGAGCCCTTGGGGAGCCCTTCCACACTCGTGGGTCACGCTGGCCCCAACAGCCACGGACTTTGTGGGGCGCAGATTTCACCCCCCCCCCCACGCGTTCCATTCTCCAACCTAAATTGCAAACCGCACATTTGGGGGAAGTCCAACCTTTCTGTGGGGAGAAGCAGGGCTCCTCTGAGTTCACATAATCTAGCTGCTTGAGAGCCCTTGCTTCCGGGTTAGTATCCAATCTCTGGGTGCCGGTAACAGCCACTCAAGATGGTGCAGTCTCCGTGGCTGAGCCTGTGCACCCGGAGAGGTTTCAGCCTCAAACTCTAACCTTTCCCTTTTTCTAGGAGTTCTCTGTCTTTCCTGGCTTCAGACTGTCTCTCAGCTGAATCTCCTCTGCTTATTCGGGCTGTATGTTACCCGTTTCACCTGCTCGCCCTTATCTGCTCCTGGTCAAGGCACCAACACGTCCCTGTAAACCTCCGCAGTATTTTTTCTCTCTATCAGAAATTCTTCAAGCAGTCTTTGCAAGAGCACAAAGAAGATCATCTTCCATAACAAGTCTACTTCTGTATTTAGACTTGATAACCAACAACCTGGAAAATCCTGTTTCACAAAGATATGTTGCTGGAAATGGAAGAAAAAGCGCAACACAGTCTCAGACAGAGCAGGATATGACTGCAAACACTTGATCCAGAATTTTGTGACTGGCATTGTAGAGAAATCAGTTCTCGCTGCATTGTTGTTCATAAGTTCAATGAACTCCTCTTGTGCTATCTCAGGGACATCTCCAACTTTGACTGTGAATGGGCTTCTGGCAAGTGCAAATGGGGTGTCAGGTAGATTTGGAATGTACGATGAAATTTCGTCTGCAAACATGTGCAAGTGCTCTTTCACAGAAATTATCATCGTAATCTTTTTGTGTGGTTCAATGTTATGTTCCTCAAAGAAAGCAGATAAGGTAGGCAACATGTAAATTTTATTTTCATCCAATTTTTTTTTTGCCAAAGCTGAAGTTTCATTTGAAGTCTTCGGATCTTTTCAGACAAATAGAGGCATGTTGTTTTTGGTACTAGCAGTGATAAATTTAACTCATTCAAGATGGCAAAGATGTCAACCAAGTTAGCTATTTTCTGCAGTTCACTTTTATCACCGAAAAGTGCTTCGAACAGCGGTCTTGCTTTCTGATTAAAAAACTTCCTTTCGACAACCATCTCACTTCAGTGTGAAATAGCAGAGCATTGTTTGGTGCATCCAACTGCTTGCACAGTTGCGAAAACAGTCGACTATTTAAAGTGCTCGCCTTTACAAAATTGACACAACTTATGGCGCTTTTCATTACTTCTTGTAATTCTTGTGGCAGTGTCTTTGTTGTTAATATTTGCCGAAGAATCATAACGTTACTTCCGATGACTTTTGGTGACTCATTCAGTACCAAGTGTTGAAATGCAAATCGACATCCTAGTATAGCTGGAACACCATTTTGTAAACACCACAAACCTTTTCCCAAGAGATTTTATGCTCTTTTAGAAATGAACCAACTGTGTCAAATACATCACGTGCAGTACTTGTCATTTCAAGAGGTCTGCAAAAAAGAAACTCAACTTTAAAGTCGTCTTTATCAATATACCTCAAGGTAACAAATAACTGAACAGTTTGCAACGTCTGTAGACTCATCAAGCTGGATACTAAATATTGGAAGTGGAGCAGATTTAATTTCCTGGATGGCCTGATCAAGAATATCAGCAGACATGTCATCTATTCTTCTGTAGACAGTGTCGTTAGATAAGGAAATTGCACTCAATTTCGTAACAAATTCGTCTCTGATCATAACTCGAACAATGTCTTTGGCCGCTGGCAACAGTAAATTCTCAATAATGGTGTGAGGTTTCATAGCTCTGGTGATCTGAGTGCCACCAAATATGAAGCTTCAATGGATGCTATGTTTTGTTTGTGCTACTTGCCACCTGTGTCAAGTCTGGCTTTCTTGAGTCCATCAGCTTTGCTTCTAAAATAGTTGGTATCCTTGCTGGCAAAGCTCAAATGCTCGCTTTCAAAATGGTGATTTACTTTGTCCAGATTCATAGATTCGGCTGATAGAACTTCGCGTAAAATAACACATCACTGTTTCTCAATTCCTGCTGTAATTATTGAGGTAAAGCCATACTGTAAAAAATCCTCACTATATTTACTTTTCTTAACGTTCTTCTCTACACGAACCATTGTCATGGGATTGTTTTCTAATGAAAACAATATATAATAATAGCTTTAATAATACGAAAGATGATACATGGAATAGTTCAGTCAATACAGTGCATTAAAGTTTCCTATGATTTACCATTCCCCGTCTTTTTTTTTTTTTTTTTTTTTACAAACCTGTTACTAACACAAGGGGGCAGTATTCACATTAACCACAGCTGAATATAAAAAGAAAGATCAGCATCCAGATTGTTCCCATGGTACAGATTTTTTTGTGCAGTAGTTGATGATTTTACAGTACATGATTTTACATTTACCCAATAATCATAATACATGAAGTGTCATTTTACAACCTATACTACTGCTTTCTACACAGAAGCTGCTCTCGACACATGTGTAGCTGGTCTTCATAAGTACATTATGGCAACAACTCTGTCAAATATACCTGTAATTGTACCAGGTGTATGTGATGAGGTTGGCTCTATGATGTCATCACACCTGGTACTCATATGTGGGAATATCTTCATTTGGGAAAACCTACCTTCAGACGGATAGAGGAGCAGTTTTTCGGTTCCTATGACAATGGAAAATATGTGTTTTCCGATGGTCTTAGGTGACCCCTGTGAAAGGGTCCTTTCACCCGCAAAGGAGTCACCCCCACAGGTTTAGCACCACTGTCCCAGAAGCATGAGATTGGATGAGGGAGAAAAACAGGACATTAGAGCTGAGGCCCAACTCTTTATTTGAAAATTAATATCTGAAAGGCACTTCAAGATGCCCTAAGATCCTTGATCCCCGCCAAACTTCTGACCTCAATGTGCTCCTCCAGAATTTTCCTGAATCTTCTTCTCTGTCTCCCACACCCCACATCCAGTCTTTCAGCAAATCCTCTTGAATCCATGCTTTCAACAAATACAGAAACTGACCCCTTCCTCCCATGCTTGTCTGACCACCCTCACCTGTCACCTGGATGACTGCACTTGCCTCCTCACTGGGCTCCCTGCGCTCCACCCAGCAGCCACACAGGTGCTGAGGAATGTAGGCTAATGTGAACACCCTGATTCTTTCTTGAGCAACTTTTTCTGTCTGAATCTAGGGCAGGAATGGGGTGAGGGGTGGAGGTGGGGAGGGGTCATAAGTTCTTTCTGAGATTTGTTTCTCAAAAGCTTGAAATCAATATCCCAAATAGGAACTTCAGAAAGGCTAAATTTTGGAGGCCTTCACTAAACACAGATCACTCATGCTCACTGGGGCTCTGAGCCCTCTACAGGCTCCTCAGGTCACTCAGAGAAAAACCAGATATCTGACTATGGCTCCTCTCTCTGATTCCATCTCCTCTCATCTCTAGCTCTATCTGTTCAAACCAGCTTACCTCCTTTTGGCTGTCCAAACATTTTAAATGGAAAGAAATAATAGCACCCCATATATCCCTTATTTCACTCTAAAGTACTATCACATTATTACTGTTGTTGCTGTGTGGGTTACTGGGAGCCTCCCCCACCAGCATGCCATGTCCATGAGGACTGGAATTTTGTCTGTTCTGTCTCACACCTGCATCCCCAGTGATTAGAACAGTGTCAGTAGATGGTGAGCAGTAGGTTGATATTCTTTGATAAGTGAGTAAAGAAGTTACACATGTGATCATATTTGAAAAGGGTGAAATATGGAGCGTCATTACCTCACCAACTGAGATTCTACCCTAGACTGATGGACCAGGGAGAATTTCCTGAAGAGTGGCATCTAATAGAGCAAGGACCCCGGCTAACATAGAGCTGATGGAGGGGCAGGAGTAAGAGGTCCAGGCAGAGGGCACAGCAAATGCAAACGCCAGGGGGTGGGAAATTCCAGGGAAGTAAATGAATTAAATTGACTCATTTGGGTGATTAAATGAGCTAATAGACCTGTATGACCCAGTACACAGTGTGTGCTTCAGAAAGGCCAGCTGTTGTCATTATTGCACATCCAAGGTCTGCCCTCCTGGGAACAACAATAACAGAATAAAGGAGTTTTTCCCTCCCAAAGTACACAAGCAATTCATGACATCAAGCCTTGATTACAGCTTGACTCTGGTATAGGTGACAGGCGATAAACCACATATATGTAAATACACACTCCCTGTCAAACAGAAGTTTTTCTCATGTGCTTTTGTAGTCACTCTCTCTGCTGTCCCACCTCACAGTCATCAGGCAGTCACTCATCCTGTATTTCTTGATAAATTATTTTTCAATTTCTAGAATGTTATATACATGTAATTATATCATATGCTCTCCTTTTGGTATGGCTTCTTTCAGTAATCATAATAATTTTTGATGAGGTGAAATTCTTTTTTTTTTATTTTATTGATTTTTTACAGAGAGGAAGGGAGAGAGATAGAGAGTTAGAAACATCGATGAGAGAGAAACATCGATCAGCTGCCTCCTGCACATCCCCCACTGGGGAAGTGCCTGCAACCCAGGTACATGCCCTCCACCGGAATCGAACCCGGGACCCTTCAGTCCACAGGCCGACACTCTATCCACTGAGCCAAACCGGCTTTGGCAAGGTGAAATTCTTATAACAAGATATTAATCATTTTAAAGTGAACATTTCACTGAAAGTATAGCCACAATGTTGTTCAGCCACCATGTTACCTAGTACTAAAATATTTTCATCACCCCAAATAAAACTCTTTACCAAATGAGAGGTTGCTCCCATTCCCCAGCCCCTATCCATCAAAACCAACAATCTGAATTCTGTCTCCTTCCCTTTCTTGTCCCCAGTTTTCTGTACCATCTATCCTGTCAGCCTGTACATCTGGTGCCCCACTTGTCCCAATGTCAGGGCACTAATCTAAGCCTTCAACCTTATTCTTCCTCTGAACCCTGTTTCTCACCACTCACATCCATATACCTCTGGGGGAATGGCACCCCAATAACACTGCACTAGCTCCCTTGGTTACTTTCTCAACAGGTAGGTCAACCTCTCTCGAGTTCCTCAGCCAAACCTACACTCACACATAGAGAGCCTTCCTACATTACACCCCTTGGTGCCTTTGAAGTCATAAAAAGCCTTTCCCCCCTAAACCTCCCAAGCTTTACAATTTCCCATCCTGTCTCTGAACAAACTCCAACCTTCCAAGTCCCATTCCTATGCTCCCTTCTGCTTATCCACATTCCAACTATGGCCAGGTCTCCAAAGTATTCCACCAAATACCCTAGAGGCCACAATGAGCCGGAAACAAAACACAACCAGAGGAGGGATTTATTTCCATTTCCCAGGTTCAGCCTGTTGACGCTCTAAGGCCAGGCATATCGAGTTTGCAAAGTAAGTATTAAAAAGAGACAAAGATTGAGGACCCTGATGTCTGGCCTGAGCTCTGGGTCATGGAGGGCTGGAAACAGGGTCGTCCAGTGTAGTCCTGCAGGTGGCTGACATCACAGGGACGTGCATGTTTACAGGAGTTGTTCATTTATCATTGAATATTTTTTTAATTCTCTGTGATATTGTTCTTCGAAGGTGCAGTGAAAATGAATATAGAATGAGAACACTTTTGATGGTCACTCAGCAGGGCAGTGAGACTGACCTCAACACCTTTGAAATAAAAGGCTGCAGAGATTTTAAGAATAGGAGAAGGAATCATAGGCATCCGTGTTTGCTAATTGGATTGACACAATAGGTAAATTAAACTCATGAAATCCTGACAGGAGGGTTTTCATTGTTGTTACATTTAAACCTCATTCATGGAAAAGTTTTTATTGATGAGAGAGATGAGAGAGAGAGAGAGAGAGAGAGAGAGAGAGAGAGAGAGAGAGAGAGAGAGAGAGAGATACACGAGAGAAAATAATTAATTGCCTCCCAAAATGCCTTAACTGAGGATTGAAGATGCAAATTTCAAGTGTTTGGGAGAAAGTGCCAACCAACTTGGCCACACTGGTGAGGGTAAGCAGGATTTTTTACATCTTGGTTTTAAATGTCACCACCCAAGTTAAGCACCTACGCTTCCTCAGAGACTGAAAAACAGAAAACAGGAGAATTAAATTTTAGCAGAATGTACCCAAACCCTCTAGGCAGATTTTCTAGAAATCATATCACTGGCAAGAAGTTGTGTTTTTTAAAAATAGACTTTTCTTGATTTCAGAGAGAAGAAGGAAGAAGGGGAGAGAAATAGAAACATCAATGATGAAGAGAACCATTGATTGTCTGCTTGCTGCCCACCCCTACTGGGGATCAAGCCTGAAACCCAGGCATGTGCCTTGACTGGGAATTAAAGCATGACCTCCTTTTTCTTGGGTTCATGCAAAACCACTGAACCACTCAAGCCAGGAGGCAAGAAGCTTTTAAGGAGACTTGGGTATATTTTGAAAGGATAGAAAGTATCTGCAATTACAAATTGCAGTTACATTTGTAAAGGAAATGATCTAAAAAATAATAGAGATAAAAGTCCTGGTCAGGAAGAAAAATTAAAAACTCTGAGGGAATAATTAGGACTCTTGTTTAAAACACAGCTACTTTCTGCACAGTGTAGGCAAACAGAACTAAAACCTTTCAGCTAAGTCCCAGTTTGCATTACCATCAGTTCCCGCAATTTATAAAGAAGTGCAAGTTCCTAGCCATTTAGAAATAGATGCCAAATAGTTGAGAGACTGAAAACAGATGGCATCTGATCTCACAGAAGGCTTTGCTTCTGGAGTTTTCCATGCAGACATTACATTTCTCTCTACAGTCACCTTCCCTTTGATCAATCGTCAGTTCCAAGGAATAAGAGTATTTTGGTCCTACCACATACATGCCTGGTGTCATTCAATTAGCCCTGATTAATGACATAAGTGCAGAGGGATGACATTCACCTTATAGTTTGCTCTGATGCAGGTTTTTCTATGAAACCTCAGATAGAGGATTTAACAACCTCTTGATGTTATACGGCCTCACCCACACACTTCACCTGCAGTCTCTAGGTTTGGGTGATGCCCTCCACTCAAACAGATTATGAGTGTTCAACTGGTCAAAAATAGCTCCATAAAACGTGAGGTAGTTTATAATTCTGTGGGCATCAGTTTGAACTAGGACATTTTCTAAGCCATGGTTGCATTAACAACATTCCCAATTCTATTCTATCAACAAAGAGGACAGAGTGCTACTGAACTCATGCAAATAAGTCCATTGCTATAAACAAAAGAATACTCCAGAAGGCATTAGTAATTTTTTGGGACAATCAAATAGGGAGACAAAGTCACTGTTGCATTTCACATAGGTGTTCTCTTGCCTATTCCCATCATCACCAGTGTCCAGGCACCCTCCACAAGCCTCCCTGGAAACGGGAGAGAGCTCATGTCCCTTTCAGATTACTCCCAAGGGTCATCACACAATGACTGCCCCTCCTGTGAAGCATATGATGTCCCCTCCATTGTGGAGATGGCGCAAATGGAACCAACCAGAGATGGGGTGCAATGTGGATTGTTATATTACGTCAACAATAATGACAATGCCAGCTCACATTTTTTAGTACTTATTGATTCAAAGCAAGTCGTCTAAGCAATGTCATCCACCAAAAGAAATCTAATAGGTGCATTTTAATTTTAATTTTAATTTTTTTAATAACATAGGGGAAGGGAGGAAGATCACTAGTACTTGACATCTAACTCTACAGGCGCACTTTCAGCGGAGCTGAAGTTGTTGGAGACTTTACACTGGTAGCTCCCAGCATCCTCTCTCCTGACAGGGTCTATGAAGAGGGTTCTGCGGTCCTTTGTTAGCTTCATTCTCTCCCTAAGCGGCAGACCCCTTGAATTGAATAACCAGTTTGGGGAGCTCCCATATGTGTGGCAAGTCATGACAACAGCATCCTCATTCTCTGTGACTGTGGTGTTGCTGGTAACAGTGTGGGCACACATACTTATCCTGTGAAGAAATAGTGGGAGAGTTTGACTGAGTGTGGGCTTGAGACCTGAGGCAATGCTCTTTCCTCAAAATATTAGCCCTGACACTGATGTTTCTGAGGTAATTTGGTTCCACAGTTAAAATTAATTAATTCTAAAAGTGCCATCACTCCCCAGACCAAATCTACTGCTCTGAGCTGAAGAACCCTAAGAAGGAAGGATATGAACCAATGATTGACGTAGGGAATCCAAAGATATGTAATAAGCGACTAGGATTGGAGGAAAAGATGGGGCTATGGCTGCAAATAGACCTCAAGTGACTCAGATGAATTGTTCATGGTCTTTGTGATTCTGCTTAGGAACTGATTCTACCTGTGCCTCACCTTCCCCTAAGTGATGAAAAATGAATATTTGACTGCCAGGCTGACAATGTACTAATCATAAAATATTCACAATATTTGACATAAATATTGGAAAGGAAAACTGCTCAAATCAGAGGCATCTGTTAGTGATGGACTTCACGAGAGAATCCCCTGTGCTGATCCCTGGTAGATGAGCAGCTTCCAGGAGCATCTTTTCTCCTGCTCTTCCCTTGGGGAATGAAGTTTCTCTGGACTCTCCTAAGTCCCGTAGAACAGTCAGATAATAATCTGGGGAGCTAGTCCAGTTGTGCTCTCCACACACAGTCTCAGGTGAAGGAGGTCTCAGCACAAACTGGTGAACAGCTCAAGAGCCTTGTGACTCTGGCACATGGGAAAATGTTGCTTTCCATCAGCCCTTCACAGAAGGCAAAACCCAACCTGACACTGACTCCCCAGGGACTCTGCAGTCAGGACATTGTGACAGGGGCCTGGATAGTGGGTGCCCAAGCTAAGTTTCTCTGTGAAGAACCCAGAGATCCCCTCAGGCCAGGTCCTGACAGAGCCCTGCATGTTGTATCTCAGGGAAATGATTAGGGAAATGGGCCCAGGGACCTGGACTGAGACTGTTGCCCCTCTGCTGACTCACTCCCATCAAATTGCACCTTCTCTGTGTGGTGAATGTCTGTGGGGCTGGAATCTGGGAAGGAAACTCTGACCTTAGGATGATTGTCTCCATTGTATGTGTCCTGCACTAAATTCCCAAACCCAGCTTGGGACACGATGAAGAGGGGGATGGAGGAGAGCCCAGGGCTGGCAGTCCTGTGTGTGAAGTAGAATTCAACCCACCTGACACCTAGAGTGAGAGAGCAATGGCTGACAGTATACTTTGAGCTAACCAAATCCTTTTACTCTTTGTGAATTTGGAAGTACGGCTACTACCATGTAGAATTCTCGGTCCCACACAGTGACATTTCTTATGATCAGGGATCCATCAAAATTTAATTCCCCTCCACCACTGTATTCGGTACCTGTTAGATATACACTGTAATACCCTGCAAGAGAAGCAATGAAATTTTGGTACTTCATCTCCTAGTCCCTGTACCACATAAACCCTGTAACATTGGGAGGCGTATTGCGGAGACGTAGAGTCACATCCAGCCCTTCAACAGCAATGTTCGATACAATAGCAAATCGTGCAGTGGTGGGCGGGATCCACAAGGTTAAAAGGAAGGCTAGAAGGGAAGAGAGAATTTGATCAGTATTTTGATCTATGTATTGGGATGGAGAGATGAGGCATTTCTCTTCATCTCTCAGCCTGAGTCTTCATGTGAGTTCGTGTGTGCATCTTCTTGGTCAAGGTCAGCAACATGGCCACCATGGCTTCAGCACCTCAGAACCTATGCTTCTTGTTTTCAATTCTATTTCCCGACTGTCTGTGTGGCTGTCCTCCTTACTTCCCTCAGATTCCTGTTGACACTCGGTGGCCTTCTTAGAAGACCTTCCCTGACCACGTCCTCTAAAGACCCTCTATCTTCAATCTCTGACCTGTCCCCGCTCTGTGACCTTCAGGGCACTTGTGGGTACCTGATGTCACACGTGGATCTCTTCTTGTTTCCTTTCTCCCCATATAATGTGAGCTGCATGTGGGCTGGGGATTTTGTGATCTTGTGCCCCCAGTGCCTGCAATAGGCTGCAAACACCTGTGGGTGAATGAATGAGTGTCCCCAGACTTGTCCACGTCCCATGTTGTATTTTCCCATATTTGTAGCTGGTGGTGGGGACAATGTTTAACACTACTGGTTAAAATGATTCTGGTATCACCTGAAATAAATTGTCATGACTGTGGTCAGTTGTCAAAATGTAATACTCAGGATGAATAACTTAACAAATGAACCGCAATTGAGGTTTTCCTGCCTCTTACCACTCACCACTTCCACATGATGAGATATTCCTTTTGCTGAGCCCCCTCTCTCATCTTACTCTGCACCACAGTCCTTTCACTCAGGTCCAAAGGGAAGCCCTTTCTTCCCTCATAGAGTCCTGTCCTCCCCAAGAGACCTTAGCCAGTCCCCAACTCCCAACTTCCCTTCCATTCCCAGGTATCATCTCCGCCTTACCGGCCAGATGGAGCCCCAGCCAGGATACACGTCCTCTGTGGGTAGAAGCTGCAGGGAACTCCAAGAGGACTGCAGCCTGCTCATCCCTTTCTCTGAGAGAATAGTGTGAGGTCCAATAAGGCTCCCAGACGCCTCTGTCCAGACAGGTGGGATGTTCTTTCTCTCCTCCTGTGTGCTGAGCCTCCTCCTGGGACAAGATAACCTCCCTGGTCATGTGGGCCATGGAGGGTTCAGGTCCCAGGAACCTCCCTCTTCTTCCCTTCATATTTTCCAACCCTGTTGCCCTTTTCAGTTTACCTTTACTCTGTATTTTGATTCCTTGGAAACTCCTGAAGCCACTGACAACACACACACATACAAACACAAACTTACACATGCACAGACAGATGCCCAGAAAGCACTGGCCTGGGGCGTCCAGTTTTTGGTCATTTTGTACAGCTCCCTGTCAGTGCACATTTGAGTTTTCCCTTCAGTGCAAGAGGTCTTGGTCCACCTCAGGAAAATCGTCCCAGGGATGCCCCGGCTGTGCATTGGATCTCCTGTGAAACTTTGTAAGGATTGGGATGCACTTGTGACATTTTTCAAAGGCTGCTTCAACAGCTGCCCAGCAACATGGATGCCAGGATGTGACCCTATGATGTGAGCGTGGGGGGCCCTGCCCCTCTCTTGTGCATAAGGAGGGTCTCCACAGCCTGTTAAAATACAGATTCTAGCCCTAAACGATTTGACTCAGTGGATATTCCATCGGCCTGCGGACTGAAGGGTCCCAGGTTCGATTCCGGTCAAGGGCATGTACCTGGGTTGTGGGCACATCCCCAATGGGGGATGTGCAGGAGGCAGCTGATTGATGTTTCTCTCTCATCGATGTTTCTAGCTCTCTCTCTCCCTTCCTCTCTTTAAAAAATCAATAAAATATATTAAAAAAATATTTTTAAACAATGCAGATTCTGCCTTGGCAGGTGTCCGATGAATCAGAGACTCTGCATCTAACAAGCTCTCAGGTGAGGTGGATCTTACTGGCCTGTGGATCACACTTGCAACAGCAAGCTGATGAAGGCACATGGCCTCCTGAGAGGATGACCCTCTCACTCCACCATTGTCCCCTGCTAGAGCTCGGTCTTGTGTCCTTAAGCACCACACAGAGAGCTCCACAGGCCCCAAACTGGAGATTTTTTCTGGTGGTGACACAGAAACAAAGCTGGGCACTGGGTCTTTTCTGTCCTTTTAACTCCCGTAGGAAGTTGGGATTTCCTCCCGACAGGAAGGCCACAGAGGTAACTGGCGGAGAGAAGGCATCAAGTTGGGTGATGATTGCAGAGGGAACTCTCCTTCCATCTCAGATTGTCACCAGCCTAGCCATTGTTTCCAGAGACAACGACCCCATCACCACGGATCTCAGAAGGACCTGCAGTTTCCAGGTGTGAAGGGTAAGCTGTGAAGCAAGAACTGTGGTGAGAGCTCAGGTGGCTGTGGGCTCCATGGTCCTTGGGGAATGTTTTCAAGGAGACCCTCCTCTCTTTGTTGTTTGACCATATCCATTTGCTCCCTGACTTTTCTGGCAGGCTCTGTCCTTTTCCTGGGGAACTTTTTTGAAGTCACCTTGCCTTACCCATGTGTGGTTCCAGTTATGAGTAGGGGAGCAGCATAGAGATCTCTTGAAAAGCAACTGCCCCTTGTCACTGACAAGGTCAGAAATGTCCAAACCTTTGGAGGATTGTTATGAGTATTTCAGCTGAATTGTTGTCACATGACTGCAAACAAGATCTCAAATACTGAGGAGAACAGCAGATTTGTAGCTTATTTTATACATTATAATCAAAGGAGAAGATGAAAAAAAGTTGCATGAAATCTATTGGAAAGTGAAGGAACACATAGCACGGAGATCTGTAGAAATAAATAAAAAGAAAAATGGAGAAACACATATTATTTTTACTTTGGAGGGTCAGGACAGTTAACATTTCCAGCAGGTACAGAGGCTGTGCAGGGAACCAGGAAACATGAGCGCTCTGTGGTCTTGTATTCTGGTGCCACAGGCTCTGCCTTCACTTGGTCTAGCAAGAAAATTTGCTACCGGTATGTGATATCAAAGGTATGTTATCCATGATGCATAAGAACAGGAAAAGTGCTCACTTGAGGTAAAGTTTGACATTTGCTAAGGAAGCTGTGGGTCTGGGACATGACTACTTGCCATCACCTGCCCAGTGAGGCATTTGTGATCAGACAACACTGTGTGTCACTAAGTTGGTCAGGCCTCTCTGTGGGCCCCTGGGATTATCTGGTTTCTTGTAGATCCTCTTTTCCATTCACAGTTTCTGGAAAGAGCAGGTGGGATGGTGCAGACATGACGGAGGGGCCTAGAAAAATTTGTTGGTCAGGGAATGGAAATAGGTCTCCTTCTGCACCTCATTAACCAAAGCCCAATTCAAGCGTGGATTTCCTGTGTTTTGTTTCTGCTTCTCAATATTACCCCCTGGAAGGCAAAAGGAGACCTGCAGGCAATGTCAGGTACTGCACAAGGAATGCTGTCCAGGTTCAAGATGGTGGGAGCTCACTGTGAGGCCTGGACAAAGGTGATCTCTTATTCTAGACTAAGAGCCAGCCATCCGGTGCTAGGTCCCTGTGTGTCTCATGCCTCCTGACTGCATACCAGGGCAGGCTGAGCGCAGTGAGAGGACTGGCTTTTTTCAGAGTATTATGAGTCCAGTGTCTGGGGAGCAGTCCCCTCTGGTGGATATGCTGTTTCAGGAGGATGTGCCATTCCAGGATTTCAAAGCCAGGGCCTGGTAAGGGCTCTTTTGAGAGAGGGTGCTGGCCTGGATGGTTCATCCCCAAAATGCCCTCTGTTTCCCATCACAGCATTAGGATGTTCCATTAGTCCCCTGTGTCCCTATCTGTTATCTGCTATAGGACACCCCACAGGGCCCAAGTTCTGGAGCAGTTCCACAGGGAGTGTCAACCAGGGGACTCTGTGAGTTCTTCTGTTAGGGGAGGGGAGCCCCCCGTGGAACAGTCGGCACCTTTGAGATGGAAATAACCCCAGATCCTGGGTTCTTCTTTCCCATACTTCTGAGGAAGTTCCCCTTGTTTCCAAGGACACCATGTGATGGTGAGATGTCCTTAAGGGCCACAGGCAGCTGTATACAGACCAGGGACGTTGGAGATGGGGAGTCATCCCCTAATTTACTTGAGGTGGGTGTGATCACCCTGCTGTCTTGGTAGAAACTCTATCTTGTATGGAGAATTCATAATGTATGCAAGGTCAGGGATCCGTGATAAGAGGAAGAACATGGGTGGCTTTCCAGGCCCTGAAGGTATGAGGGTTGGGGAAGGCTGTGATTTCCTGGCAATGAAATCAGATTGGTCTGGTCCCTAACTGTTAGGAGGTAAATATCTTGCTTCCCGACTATAAATAGTGTAAACTCCTAGCCCTGGGACATCCCCTTGTAAAAAGGGGCAGTGGACTCCTACAAGGCTGACACCAAGGCCTTCTTGTGGATAAGGAACATGATCTGACTGCAAGTGTCACAGAGCGTGACCTGCTTCCATTATATGGCTTCCCTCATCCACTTAATGAGTGTTTACTGAGTATCTGTGGTGTGTGTGGTCAGGGCTGGGCCCTGGGAACACCACAAAGAGCAGGAAATACATGGGACCTGGGCTCATGGAGTTTTAATTGTAAGGAGAGACAGGCTCTAAGATAAATGTTCAATAAACATTTGTGTAGAAAAGTCTTTCACGCAAAGAATTAGGTGCTTGTAAAATTATCAAAGGGCTAGAGAAATGGAAGTTGAAGAGTTGCCAATGAAAGTTGGGTTTAAAGGTCACGCTGGCACAGCCCTCTCCCACAGGCAAATAATTTGTTGTGTCTGCCAGAGGCCACCCATCAGTCATCACAGTAACAGAAATAATGAGCCCATCTCCTTTCCAGCTTCCAAATTACACACAAGTGTATCTCAGAGGCTGAGTTTAATTCACATCTAGATTCTCAATCACAAGGAGTGGGGGGATGGAGTATTTAACCTTTCAGTATACCTGATGTCAGAGGGAACATGGAAAGGGGTGGAACATAAATTTCATGTGTCAATACATGGCATGTCTGAGCCCACATGCAGACTGTGGGACTCTAGGCAAGTGATCCCACCTCAAAAATATTCTGTTTCCCTATGTGATATCATACAAAGATAATTGGTGTTATTTACTGGTTCTTAGAACTGAGAAACAAAAATACTTGGAATTTACTGATTTATAAGGTTTGATAAAAGTGTCTTTTGTGATGATGAAGAAACTCTGACAGGCGCCTGGATAGATGCAAGGTAAGGGCAGGTCACTATAAAGACAAAACCTTGCTTAGAAGCTGGAATTTTCCTGAAGAGATGAGGGTCCATAAAATGTGTAGGAATTTTTGGCTGCCAATGTAAGAAGTGTTTAAATCTGTAGATAATTGGCATGAGTTCATTTGAGCCAAACTGATGAGAATTGCTGGAAAGCCAAAACTCAATTGATTGAGAAAATGCTTCAGAGTATGGGAGTTTTACTTCTTATATTATACATTATACTCAAAACAGAAGGCGTAAGGGGTTACACGAAATCCATTGGTGAAATATTAGAAGGTGGGAGAAAGCAAAGTGGGGAAATCTCTGAGATTTGATAAAAAGTAAAATAAGTAGACACATACTAATTTCATATGGGTGGGTGCAGAATAGTTAACAGTTAACAATTAACGTGAGGACAATAATAATGAGGGGTTCTGCAGTGCAGTAGGATGTCTGGAAATAAATAAATTACACAAACATTCATAGGTATGCTATTGTAGACAGGCTCCATTAAACTGAAGACTGGCCTTTGTTAGGGAAGAGATTGGCCTAAAACATGACTACCCACCATGGCTAGCTTTTGTTTAGAAAATGTTCATTTCACACCATCCTATGTGGTTACTGTAGGTCTCTGAGTTTGTAAATCCAACCACAGGCCTCCCTGAGCTTGTCAGGTTGAGTATATGGCCCGTTTATGTTAACACTTTCAAATTTTGGTCGTAAGTGAATCTAAAGGATGCATTAATGACCAACATTTTGATTGGATAATGTGCTCCCACAGGGCTAAGAAGGTTCATTCCAAGAAAGCCTTAGTGTAAGCATTTGTCTTGCTGAACAACGGACCATTGGGGATCGGCCAAGACTGTAACATTGGATGGAAGTCAAGGCTGAATTTTTTCAAAAGTGAAAAGCAGTTTAAGGGGAGGCAGGCAGTTTCCATGGGACTTCACTAAAAAAAACCAAAAAACACGGCTCTGGATTATTTCTAACCTATAATCCAAGTTTTATTCTCTGTCTCATTTATCTGTGTTTTGCATCTAGTATGACGTTTACTCATAGTTTGAGGACAAACTAGACAACTCTTCAATTATTATAATCTGACCAGGAGATGGGTACTCATTTTCTATGGCCCCTATATTTCCCATGGGAAATGCTCAAGTGCTATTCATTATTAATCTGATTCCTGCTCATTTTGCAATTGGAAGTTATAATCTTAAGGTATATGCAGAAACAAGACTCTAAGAACACAATGCTATAAATTACAATTACCATCTAAACTTTCCAAAGTCAAGGAAGACAGTAAGGTTTAAATCAGTAAATTTCCTATGTCTCAGCAGCTGTTATAGGGGCCCTTGTTTGTAAAGATTCTATTTTAATTAGTACAGTTTAGTAATCCTTGCTAGGTGAAGTGTAACCTTATTCCCATAATCAGGTTCTAGCATTCATAAAAAAATACTTTTCTCAATATTTCTTTTCTACTAACTTTCTAGATATTCCCATGATCTTCTTGGTTTATCGCTTTTTAGTCATTCAAAAATAACCAACTTATGAAAACATGCTCAAAGTCGCTCATCATCCGAGATATGCCAATCAAAATGATAGTGAAGTACCATCTCAAACTGTCAGAATGAATATCATCAACAAATCAACAAATGACAAGTGCTGGCAAGGATGTGGAGAAAAAGGAACCCTCGTGCACTGCTGTTGGGAATGCAAACTGGTGCAGCCACTGTGGAAAACAGTATGGAGCTCCTCAAAAAATTAAAAATGGATCTTCCATTTGACCCAGTAATTCCATTCTTGGAATATATCTCAAGAAAACAGAAATGCCAATCACTAAGGATATGTGCACCCCTATATTCATAGCAGCACAATTTACAATAGTTAAGATCTGAAAACTGCCGAAGTGCCCATGAGCAGACGAGTGGATTAGAAATCTGGGGTACATCAAAACAATGGAATAGTACCCTGCTGTAAAAAAGAAGGAATTCTTACCATTTGCAACAGCAGGCATGGAACTGGAGAATATTATGCTCCGTGAAATAAGCCAGTCAGAGAAAAATAAATATCACATGACCTCACTCATTTGTGGAATATAATGAACAACAAACTAATGAACAAATATAGAACCAGAGACATAGAAGCATTGAACAGACTGTCCAACCGTTGAGGGAAGACAGTGGATGAGAGGGTAAGAGATCAACCATAGGACATGTATGCATACATATGAGCATAACCAATCGACACAGACAGTAGAGGTGGTGAGGGCATGTGCTGGTGGGTAGAAGTGGCCGGGGAGAGATCAATGAGAGTAAAAGGAAACTCATGTAATATCTTAAACAATAAAAATATTAAATTTCTGTAAAAGCATAAAAGTGATTTTAATCTTAAAAAAATAACCAACTTGCGCAGCCAGTGTGGATGAGTGGTTGAGCACCAACCAATGAACCAGGAGGTCACAGTTCAATTCCCAGTCAGGGCACATGCCTAGTTTTTGGGCTCCATCCCCCACAGGGGACATGCAGAAGGCAGCCAATCTATGTATGATTCTCTCTCATCATTGATACCTTCTCTCTACCTCCCTCTCCCTTCCTCTCTCTTAAATCAATAAAAAACCTACTGATTAGGAAAAACTACTTACTTTTAAATTCTCTTAAAAACACACACATTCCATTCCTTTCCTTTGCAATAGCATTCCTTCTAAATTTCAAAACGCTACCAGAAAGGGAGCTAGGTCCTTAACAGATTTGCTTAAGGCTGGCCTGCAGTGTGTGGGTTCTTGACTTGGTGCAAGAAAGCTTTCACAACATGAGTTCAGGTGATTTCAAAAGTATGTTTTCAAATCTTGGAACAGTGAAACAAGGAAAGGCTTATGATAGAGACAGTAGGAGAGGGACTAGGCAGGGCTGTTTGGGCTCTCTAGAAACATGGGAATGAAGTGAGTCTAGGTGGGGCTGCTGTCAGCTCACAGGTAAAAGAGATTGGGGGACACGTCAATTCGATTAATCCCAGGCAAGCTGCTGCTGCCCCTTGCTCCCCTGGTTGCAAGTTTCATGGGGACCTCATAGAGATTAAAAGAAAGAAAATTCGCCGAGACCGGTTTGGCTCAGTGGACAGAGCGTCGGCCTGCGGACTCAAGGGTCCCAGGTTCGATTCCGGTCAAGGGCGTGTACCTTGGTTGCAGGCATATCCCCAGTGGAAGATGTGCGGGAGGCAGCTGATCGATGTTTCTCTCTCATCGATGTTTCTAACTCTCTGTCTCTCTCCCTTCCTCTCTGTGAAAAATCAATAAAATATATTAAAAAAAAAGAAAGAAAGAAAATTCACTCAACTAGGAGATTTGGGCGGAGAGGGGCACAAGGAGGCCACACACTGGCTTCATTGTCTTGAGTGATTTTATTTACTTTCCAAAGGTGCGGATTTAGTAGAGGTCTCAGGGGAGATCTCAAAAGAATTAGCATCAGCTTTCCTATATGTCCCATTTAAGGGTCATGTTCTCTAATAATGGGTCAGTGCCTGGGCAGGCAGTCTAAACCTCATTATCTGAAATATTACAGGAAAGGGAAGGCCTCCCTGCGGGCAGTTTTGCCCATTACTAGGCACCCAGGGCTCTCCACCCTGATGGTCTTCTGCATCTGGCTGTAAATTGCTTGGCCAGGTTGTTCAGTTGTCTGTCTCAGTTGCCTAATTCCACTTGCCAAGGAATTTTCCTAGCTTCGTACTATCCTGTCTCAAAAAGAGAAAACATAAAAAAGTATTATTAATAATACAGAAGTTATCATATACACCTTTAGTCATTATTAAAAATCGGGCTATATATACAATGTTTGAGAAAAGTCCAAAGAACAAGTGTAATTATTATTATAACTAGTATTCACAGACAGGTAAAGATAATCAATTTGTTGTTATACAGGCCTTGTCAGTGTCTTGGGTACCTGTCGATCTCTGATGTCAGTGACTTCTCATTCTCCAAAGTCTTTGTTCACTGTTGGTTTAAGCAAGTGTCAGAGACAGGCCAGATGTCCATTTGTGGTTTGGCTCCTGATAAGGTCCTTTCAAACAATGTTGGGGAGCCTTTCATTGATGTCTTTTCCAATTGACAAAATAAGTCTTGGTCTTTGAAGTCTTCATGCGCTGAGAGCACTCCTGTAAATAAATGTCACTAATTTATCTGTCCCTATAAGCTGCTTAATAAGTTCTTCATAATAATTCAGAATGTCTCCTTTTTCATAAGGTTGATACATATATCTCTTCATCTAGGTACATGGGGTTACTGCTGATTATTTAATGAAGAGAAAATCTATGTGTTTATCAAAAAAGGAGATTCCAGGTTGAGAAGAACCATATGGAGGGCTTTATGCCAAGGGAGATTAAAAGCTTCTGAAAAATATACCTAGTTGAGCTTTAAATATATCATTTGTATATTACACCAATCCAGAGAACTGGAGTTATACGTACAATAAAAAGACTAGTAGAATAGGCCAAATATGAGAAATGAATTGTATTGTTTGTACTGTGAAATCTGTCCCTCAGTCACTGTAGCTCATAGGGCATTCCCCCATAGGAGTTAATTTCCCCCAATCATAATTTACCTTTTTAACTGTTGCTCTCCTTCAAGTGAATGCTTTAACCAAGTAGAATAACAGAAAAATCATAATCAACACATATTCATATTCTTGAGATGGTGTCACTTGTGTAAAATTCAATTACCATCTTTACAAGGGATCTACAGAAAGTAGGAAATGACCTTGGGTTTCATGGAATGATTTTCCAGGCTTATATTTAGACAGTAGAACATATGCTACACACTTTGGAATCTATAGAAGGAAAAGGAGTGACATGAAATCCAGTGGTTAAAGATTGGAGAGGTAGAAGAAAAAACAGCAAGGCATAGAGAGAATCTCTGGGATTAGATAAAAAGTAAAAACAATCAACGCATACTTCTTTTATATTGGTTGGTATAAGATAGTTAGCAGGAAACAATTAGCATGATAACAATAATATGGAGGGGTCTTGTGCTCTCTGCTCTGGAGTTGTGAGGGATTTGGAAAAAAGAAAATCACCCTGACATTCCAAAGGTATGTTATTGTAGATGCAAAAAGTCAATGAATAGGCTCAGTTAAGGTAAAGACTGACCTTTGCCAAGAAAGATACCAGCCTAGCACATGACTACCAACCATGACTCACTTTAAGTTAGAAGGTTTTATTTTCAGACAATCCTGTGGGGTTACTTCAGGTTTCTGAGTTTGTAAGGCCCACACACAGTCCTTTCCTGAGCTTATGAGGTTGAGTGTGTGGCCCCTTTTTCATTCACACAGTACAACTCCTTAACCTCTTGGGAGGAGAGAGGAGCTAGAGAGAATTACCAATTGCCAAATACTTCATCAATTATGCTAACATAAGGATATATCCAATAAAAATGCTAAACACGGGATTCAGAAAACTTTGTGTTGATGCTGAAGGCTGAAGGATCAGGGAAAAAATGGAAGTTTCACACCTCTCCCCATGCCTTCATCTGCCAGTATCTCCAATTTAGTATTACTGAATTGTATACTTACAATAAACCAGTAACAGTAAATAAAGTCATTTACTGAGTACTTTGTGGGGATTTTAGATAATTATAAAGCATGAGGGGTCATGGGAACCTCCAAACCTGGACTTAACTAGGCCAAAATGTGAGTTACCTGGGCACCCCATCTGTGATGGCGTCTGAAGTTATGTTACTGAGCCTTGAACCTATGGGGTCTGCACCCACTTCAGATAGTTAGTATCAGAACTGAAAATAATTGTAGGACACCCCATTGGAGAAGTGGTTGTTGATGGGAAAAAACAGAAACAAATACTTCAGCTCATATAAACCAACCCGGCAGGTTGATGCTAGAAGTGATTATAATATTGTCAGTGATCTGCATGTATTAGGTGCTCAGGGAGTTTGAGAAGACTTGACTTTCACTCCTCTCTCTCACTAAGCCCTCTCTCACCTTCAGAGTCCACCTTCACCCCCTTTCCTCCTCTTTGTTCTCACAGAACGAGGCTTGAGGCAGTGGTTCTGATCCCAGGAGCAGTGGAGGTACAGGCCTGTAAGTCTATTCATATGGTTGTCCACCCTGAGGTGGGATCTGTTCTCCTAATGCCTTGACAGCCAGCCAGTAAACTGACACCAGGTTGCAGTGAAAGGAAAGAAAATATATATTACAAAGGAACCAATGAAGGGGAATGGGGCAGCTGATGCTCAAAAACCAGAACTCACAGTGGTTTATATTGAGGGTCATTTAAGACGCAAAAGTCATGATGTGGGTTTCAGAGTCAAGGTTTTTGAGGATCGGTCAGTTATAAGTACCCATAATGTGACTTACTTCTCCCTGGCATCATCCTTGCTGTGATCTTTGGTTATTAGGAGGCCTAGAGGTCTTCCTTCGTGCAGACAACCCAAATTTCTGCAACCCATTTTGGGGTTGAGTCAGTTATGTTACCTTAAGAGCAGAAAACATCTATCCATCTTGTACTTAGCAGACAACATCTTTCTCTGATCGCGAGCAAGATATCTCCTGCAACCTGTTTCACTGACTAGTTTCCAGGCTCCAGACCTCATCTGCATTTTTTCCTATCACACCTGCCAGGTTCTATTTTCTATTTATTCTTTTTTTTTCTTTATTGGTTAAGGTATTACAAGTGTGTCCTCACCCCCCCCCAATTAACCCCCAACCTCTCCCCCCCATACTCATGCTTTCATCCCCCTCTTGTCCATGTTCATTGGTTGGCTTATATGCACGCATACAAGTCTTTTAGTTGATCTCTTCCCCTTACCCCAACCCTCCCCCACTTTCCCTCAGGGGATTGATAGTCTGATCCCTGTTTCTCTGCCTTTGGATCTGTCCCTATTCATCAGTCTATGTTGTTCTCTATATTCCACAAATGAGTGAGATCATGTGGTATTTATCTTTCTCTGGCTGGCTAATTTCACTTAGCATAGTGCTCTCCAGTTCCATCCATGCTGTTGCAAATGGTAAGAGTTCCTTCTTTTTTACCGCAGTGTAGTATTCATTTTTGTAGATTTACCACTGTTTTTTAATCCACTCATCTTCTGATGGACACTTAGGCTGTTTCCAAAACTTTGCCGTGGTGGATTGAGCTGCTATGAACATAGGGGTGAATATATCCTTTCTGATTGGTGTTTCTGGTTTCTTGGGATATATTCCTAGAAGGGGCATCATTGGATCAAATGGGAGCTCCATTTTTAGTTTTTTGAGGAAACTCCATATTGTTCTCCACAGTATCTGCACCAGTCTGTATTCCCAACAGCAGTGCATGAGGGTTCCTTTTTCTCCACATCCTCTCCAACACTCGTTGTTTGTTGATTTATTGATGATAGCCATTCTGACAGATGTGAGATGATACCGCATTGTCGTTTTGATTTGCATCTCTCGTATAATTAGTGACTTTGAGCATGTTTTCATATGTCTTTCGGCCTTCTGTATGTCCTCTTTCAAAAAGTATCTATGTAGGTCTGTTGCCCATTTTTTGATTGGATTGTTTATCTCCCTATTGTTAAGTTTCATGAATTCCCTGTAAATGTTGGAGATTAAACCCTTATCAGTGATATCATTCGCAAATATGTTCTCCCATGTAGTGGGCCTTCTTGTTGTTTTGTTGATGGTTTCCTTTGATGTGCAAAAGGTTTTTATTTTGATGTAGCCCATTTGTTTATTTTCTCTTTAGTTTCATTTGCCCTAGGAGGAGTATCAGAGAAGAAATTCCTTCGGCATATGTTTGCGATTTTGCTATCTGTGGATTCCTCTAGTATTTTTATTGTTTCCCATCTTATGTTTAAGTCTTTTATCCATTTTGAGTTTATTTTTGTGTATGGTGTGAGTTGGTGGTCGAGTTTCATCTTTTTGCATGTATCTGTCCAATTTTCCCAACACCATTTATTGAAAAGACTGTCTTGACTCCAATGTATCCTCTTCCCTACTTTATCGAATATTAATTGGGCATAGTGGTTTGGGTTGATTTCTGGGATCTCTATTCTATTCCATTGATCTATATGTCTGTTCTTGTGCCAGTACCCAGCTGTTTTAAGAACAGTGGCTTTGTAATACAGCTTGATATCTGGTATTGTGATCCCACCTACTTTGTTCTTCTTTCTCAGTATTGCTGCAGCTATTTGAGGTCTTTTTTTATTCCATATGAAATTTTGGAAATATCTGTGAAATATGCTGTTGGTAATTTGATGGGGATTGCATTGAATCTATAGATTGCTTTGGGTAGTATGGACATTTTTATGATGTTGATTCTACCAATCCATGAACATGGTATGTTCTCCATCTGTTTATGTTCTCCTCTATCTCTTTTTTCAGTGTCCTGTAGTTTTTCGGATATAAGTCTTTTACCTCCTTGATTAAGTTTATTCCTAGGTATCTTAATTTTCTTGGTGCAATGGTAAATGGGATTGCTTTTTTAGCCTCACTTTCTGTAAGTTCACTATTGGTGTAAAGAAATACCATAGATTTCTTGGCATTAATTTTGTATCCTGCTACATTGCCGAATTCATTTATTAAGTCTAATAATTTTTTGATGGAGTCTTTAGGCTTCTCTATGTACAGTATCATGTCATCTGCAAATATGGACAGTTTTACTTCTTCTTTTCAAATTTGGATGCCTTTTATTTCTTCTTCTTGTCTGAACAAAATGGCTACTACTTCCAATACTATGTTGAACAGGAGTGGTGAGAGGGGGCATCCCTGTCTTGTTCCTGTTCTCAGGGGAAATGGTTTTAGTTTTTGTCCATTGATTATGATGTTGGCTGTGGGTTTGCCATATATGGCTTTTATTATGTTGAGGAATGATCCTTATATTCCTACCTTGCTAAGAGTTTTTATCAAGAAAGGGTTTTGGATTTTGTCAAATGCTTTTTCTGCATCAATTCATATGACTATGTGGTTTTTATCTCCCAATTTGTTTATGTGAAGTATTATGTTTATTGATTTGCGGATATTGTACCATCCTTGCATCCCTGGGATAAAACCTACTTGGTCATGATGTAAGATGTTTCTGATGTACTGCTGGATCCAATTTGCTAGGATTTTGATGAGGATTTTGGCATCTATGTTCATGATGGATATGGGCTTGCAATTCTCTTTCATTGTGTTGTCTCTATCTGGTTTTGGTATTAGGGTGATGCTGGCTTCATAGAATGAGCATGGAAGTGTTCATTCCTCCTGAATTTTTTGGAATAGTCTGAGGAGGATAGTTTTTAGTTCTTTCTTCAATGTTTGTTAAAACTCCCCGGTGAAGCCATCTGGCCCCAAGCTTTTGTTTGCTGGAAGCTTTTGATGACTGCTTCAATTTCTTCCATAGTTATTGGCATATTGAGATTTTTGGATTCTTCCTGATTAAGTTTTGGAAGGTGGTATTTTTCTAGGAATATGTCCATTTCCTCCAAGTTGTCTAGTGTGTTGGAGTAGAATTGTTCATAGTATTTTTTAATAATCCTTTGTATTTCTGTGGGGTCTGTTGTTATTGCTCCTCTTTCATTTCTGATTTTGTTTATTTGGGTCCTCTCTCTTTGTTTCTTGATGAGCCTGGCTAGAGGTTCATCAATCTTGTTTTTCCTTTTAAAGAACCAGCTCTTGGTTTTGTTGATCTTTTGTATTGTTTTTTTGGTCTCTATGTTGTTTATCTCTGCTCTGATCTTTATTATTTCATTCCTTCTGCTAACACTGGGCTTTTCTTGTTGCTCTCTTTCTAGCACTTTGAGTTGTAGCGTTAGGTGATTTATTCTCATTGTTTCTTGTTTTTTGCAGTAGGCTTTTAGAGCTATGAACTTCCCTCTCAAGACTGCTTTCGCTGTGTCCCATAGGTTTTGGATTGTTGTGTTTTCATTGTCGTTTGTTGCCATGATGTTTTTTATTTCTTCTTTGATCTCTCTGGCAGCCCAGTCATTGTTTAATAACATGCTATTTAGTCTCCATGTGTTTGATATTTTTGGATTGTAGTTGATTTCCAGTTTTATGCCATTGTGATCTAAGAAGATGCTTGGTATGATTTCAATCTTCTTTAATTTAAAAAGACTTTGCCTGTGACCCAATATATGGTCTATCTTTGAACATGACACATGTGCACTTGAGAAGAATATATATTCTTTGGCTTTGGGGTGAAATGTTCTGAAGATGTCAATTAATTCCATCTGATCTAGTGAGTCATTTAGGATTGATGTTTCTTTGCTGATTTTTTGTTTAGAGGATTTTTCCAAATGTGATAGTGGGGTGTTAAACTTCTCCTCCAGAAGTTTTCTTATGTATTTGGGAGCTCCTATATTGGGTGCGTATATGTTTACCAGAGTTATTTCATCGTGTTGGATTGCTCCCTTTAGTATTATGAAGTGGCCTTCCTTATCTCTTTTTATGTTCTTCACTTTGAGATCTAATTTGTCAGATATAACGTATTGCTACCCCAGCTTTTTTGTTCATTTCCATTCACCTGAAAAACCTTTGTCGATCCCTTTACCATCAGTCTTTGTGCATCTTTTGTTTTTAGGTGGGTTTCCGGTAGACAGCAGATATATGGGTCATGGTTTGTTATCCACTCAGTTACCCTATGTCTTTTGATTGGGGCATTTAATCCATTTACATTTAAAGTTATTATTGAAAGATCCTTGTTTGTTGCCATTTTTATTCTTTACTCCTGTGTTCCTTCTTTGTTTCCTATTTTTTTCTTTTTACAACAGACCCTTTAGCATTTCTTGCATTGCTGGTTTGGTGGTAATAAACTCCCGTAGTACTTTTTTGTCTGTGAAGCTCCTGATTTCACCCTCAATTGATAGCCTTGCTGGGTACAGTATTCTTGGATTCAGACCCTTCCTTTGCATGACATTGTATATTTCATCCCATTCATTTCTTGCCTGATGTGTTTCTGTTTAGAAATCAGTCGCTAGTCTCATCTGATGGGGGATCCTTTGTAGGTAACTTTCTGTCTCTCTCTGGCTGCTTTTAAGATTCTTGCTTTGTCGTTGGTGTTTGCCTATTTAATTATAATGTGCCTTGGCGTCAGTCATTTGGGGTTCATTCTATTTGGGACTCTGTGAGCTTCTTGGATTTGTGTGAGTTTTTTCTTCCCTATATCAGGGAAGTTTTCTGTCATTATTTTTTCAAACAGGCTTTCTCTTTTTTTTTTATTGCTTGAAGTATTACAAAGAGTATTACATATGTCTCCTTTTTTTCCCCCGCCCTAAAAATCCCCTAGCCTCCCCTACCCCCCAATGTCTTATGTCCATTGGTTATGCTTATATGCATGCATACAAGTCCTTTGGTTGATCTCGTACCCATACCCCTCCTGCCCTGCCACCCTCGCCGGCCTTCCCAATGTAGTTTGACAGTCTGTTTGAGGCAGCTCTGCCTCTGTATCTATTTTTGTTCATAAGTTTATAATGGTCTTTATTATCCAGAAATGATTGAGATCATATGGTATTTTTCCTTCATTGACTGGCTTATTTCACTTACCATAATGCTTTCCAGTTCCATCCATGCTGTTGAAAATGGTAAGAGTTCCTTCTTTTTACAGAAGCATAGTATTCCATCGTGTAGATGTATCACGGTTTTCTAATCCATTCATCTACAGATGGGCACTTAGGCTGTTTCCAGATCTTAGCTATGGTGAATTGTGCTGCTATGAACATAGGGGTGCATATATCCTTTCTTATTGGTGTTTCTGGTTTCCTGGGATATATTCCTAGAAGTGGGATCACAGGGTCAAATGGGAGTTCCATTTGTAGTTTTTTGAGGAAACTCCATACTGTCTTCCATAGTGTCTGCTCCAGTCTGCACTCCCACCAGCAGTGCACAAGTGTTCCTTTTTCTCCACATCCTCTGAAGCACTCGTCGTTTGTTGATTTGTTGATGATAGCCAGTCTGACAGGTATGAGATGGTACCTCATTGTTGTCTTGATTTGCATCTCTCGGATGATTAGTGACTTTGAGCATGTTTTTATATGTCTCTTGGCTTTCTGAATGTCCTCTTTTGAAAGGTGTCCATTTAGATCCTTTGCCCATTTTTTGATTGGATTGTTTATCTTCCTTTTGTTAAGTTGTATGAGTTCCCTATAAATTTTGGAAATTAGGCCCTTATCAGATATGACATTGGCAAATATGTTTTCCCATGCAGTGGGTTTTCTTGTTGTTTTGTTCATGGTTTCTTTTGCTGTGCAGAAGCTGATTATTATGATATAGTCCCATTTGTTTATTTTCTCTTTAGTTTCCAATGCCCTAGGAGCTGTATCAGTGAAGAAATTGCTTAGGCATATGTCTGAGATTTTGTTGCCTTTGGATTCTTCTTGTATTTGTATGGTTTCCCGTCGTTTATTTAAGTCCTTTATCCATTTTGAGTTTATTTTGTGTATGGTGGTAGTTGGTGGTCTAGTTTCATTTTCTTGCATGTATCTGTCCAATTTTCCCAACACCATTTATTGAAGAGACTATCTTGACTCCATTGTATGTTCTTGCCTCCTTTGTCAAATATTAATTGAGCGTATTGGTTGGGGCTGATTTCTGGGCTCTCTATTCTATTCCACTGATCTATATGTCTGTTTTGTGCCAGTACCAGGCAGTTTTGAGAACAGTGGCTTTTTAATACAGCTTGATATCTGGTATTGAGATCCCACCTACTTTGTTCTTTCTCAGGATCGCTGCAACTATTCGGGGTCATTTTTTATTCCAGATGAATTTTTGGAGAGTACATTCTAGGTCTGTGAAATATGCCATTGTTATTTTAATGGGAAGTGCGTTGAATTTATAGATTGCTTTGGGCAGTATGGACATTTTAATGATGTTGATTCTACCAATCCAAGAACATGGTTCGTTCTTCCATCTCTTAATGTCTTCCTCTATCTCTTTATTCAATGTCTTGTAGTTTTCTGAGAAGAGGTCTTTTACCTCTTTAGCTAAGTTTATTCCTAGGTAGCTTAGTTTTTTTGGTGCGATGGTAAATGGGATTGCTTTTTTAGTCTCGCTTTCTGTAAGTTCACTATTGGTGTATAGAAATGCCATAGATTTCTTGGCATTAATTTTGTATCCTGCTACATTGCCGAATTCTTTTATTAAGTCTAATAGTTTATTGATGGAGTCTTTAGGGTTCTTTAAGTATAATATCATGTCATCTGCAAATAAGGACAGTTTTACTTCTTCTTTTCCAATTTGGATGCCTTTTATTTCTTCTTCTTGTTTAATTGCAATGGCTAACACTTCCAGTACTATGTTGAACAGGAGTGGTGAGAGGGGGCATCCCTGTCTTGTTCCTTTTATTAGGGGAAATAGTGTTAGTTTTTGTCCATTGAGTATGATGTTGGCTGTGGGTTTGTCATATATGTCTTTTATTATGGTGAGGTATGATCCTTCAATTCCCACCTTCTTGAGAGTTTTTATCAAAAATGGGTGTTGAATTTTGTCAAACGCTTTTTCTGCATCAATTGATATGACCATGTGGTTTTTTTCCTTTTAATTTGTTTATGTGATGTATCACGTTTATTGATTTGCGGATATTGTACCATCCTTGCATCCCTGGGATAAATCCTACTTGGTCGTGGTGTATGATCTTTCTGATGTACTGCTGGATCCGATTTGCTAAGATTTTGTTGAGGATTTTGGCATCTATGTTCATGAGGGATATTGGCCTGTAATACTCTTTCATTGTGTTGTCTTTACCTGGTTTTGGTATTAGGGTGATGCTGGCTTCATAAAATGAGCTTGGAAGTGTTCCTTCCTCTTGCATTTTTTGTAGTAGTCTGAGGAGAATAGGTTTTATTTCTTCCTTGAATGGTTGGTAAAACTCCCCTGTGAAGCCGTCTGGTCCTGGGCTTTTGTTTGCTGGAAGCTTTTTGATGACTGCTTCAATTTCTTCCATAGTTATTGGCCTATTGAGATTTTTAGATTCTTCCTGATTAAGTTTTGGAATGTTGTGTTTTTCTAGGAATATGTCCATTTCCTCCAGGTTGTCTAGTTTGTTGGAGGAGAGTTATCCATAGTGTTTTTTAACAATCATTTGTATTTCTGTGGGGTCTGTGGTTATTTCTCCTCTTTCATTTCTGATTTTGTTTATTTGGGTCCTTTCTCTTTGCTTCTTGGTGAGCCTGGCTAGAGGTTTGTCAACCTTGTTTATCCTTTCAAAGAACCAGCTCTTGGTTTCACTGATTTTCTGTATTGTTTCTTTGGTCTCTATGTCATTTATTTCTGCTGTAATCTTTATTATTTCCTTCCTTCTGCTCACTCTGGGATTTTCTTGTTGCTCTCTTTCTAATTCTTTGAGCTGTAGATTTAGATGATTTACTACCATTTTTTCTTGTTTGTTGAGTTAGGCCTGTAGAGCTATAAACTTCCCTCTCAGGACTGCTTTCATTGTTTCCCAAACGTTTTGGATTGTTGTGTTTTCATTGTCATTAGTTTCCAGGACGTTTTTAATTTCTTCTTTGATCTCATTGGTAAACCAGTCAATATTTAATAATGTGCTATTCAGCTTCTACGTGTTTGAGTATTTTGAGTTGTTTTTATTGTAGTTTATTTCTAATATTATGGCATTGTCGTCTGAGAAGATGCTTGGTATGATTTCAATCTTCTTGAATTTGGGGAGACTTTGTTTGTGACCCAATATGTGGTCTATTTTTGAAGATGTCCCATGAGCACTTGAGAAGAACGTATATTTAGTGGATTTGGGGTGAAGTGTTCTGAAGATGTCAATTAAGTCCATTTCATCTAGTGAGTCATTTAGGATTGCTGTTTCTTTGCTGAGTTTTTGTCTAGCGGATTTATCCAGTGATGTCAGTGTTGTATTAAAGTCCCCTAATATGATTGTATTGTTGTCGATCTCTCCCCTGATATCTTCCAGGAGTTTTCTTATGTATGTGGGTGTTCCTGCATTGGGTGCATATATGTTTATCAGGGTTATATCCTCTTGTTGTATTAATCCCTTTAGTATTATGAAGTGGCCTTCCATATCTCTTGTTATGGCCTTCACTTTGAGGTCTATTTTGTCTGATATAAGTATTGCTACCCCAGCTTTTTTTTTCATTTCCATTAGCCTGAAAGATATATTTCCATCCCTTCACTTTCAGTCTGTGTGAGTCCCTTCTAAAGAGGTGGGTCTCTTGTAGACAGAAAATATATGGGTCATGTTCTTTTATCCATTCAGCCACTCGATGTCTTTTGATTGGACTATTTAGTCCATTTACGTTTAAAGTTATTATTGAAAGGTACTTGTTTGTAGACATTTCTATTTTTTTGTTGTGGCTGTTTTCTTTCTGGGATTTTAGTTATTCTTTTTACACCAGTCCCTTTAGCATTTCTTGCATTGCTGGCTTGGTGGTGATAAACTCCCTTAGCCTTTTTTTTTTTTTGTCTGTGAAGCTTCTTATTTCCCCTTCCTTTTTGAATCATAGCCTTGCTAGCTAGAGTATTCCTGGATTCATTCCTTTGCTTTGCATCACTTTGTAAATTTCTGTCCATTCTTTTCTGGCCTGATGTGTTTCTGTTGAGAAATCATTTGATAATCTGATGGGGGATCCTTTGTAGGTAACTCTCCGTTTCTCTCTTGCAGCCTTTAAGATTCTGTCTTTGTCTTGTACATTTGCCATCGTTATTATGGCGTGTGTTGTTGTGGGTCTTTTGGGGTTCATCTTGCCTGGGACTCTCTGTACTTGTGTAACTTCTTTCTTCCCCATATCTGGGAAGTTTTCTGACATTATTTATTCAAATAGATTTTCTAATCCTTGCTTCTCTTCTTGTCCTTCTTGCAGCCCTATTATGCGTATGTTACTTGGTTTCATGTTGTCCCGAAGCTCCCTTAGGCTCTCCTCCTGCTTTTTAATTTTTTTCTCCAGTTTCTGTTCAGATTGAGCTTGTTTCTCTGCCTTATCTTCTAATTCACTAATTCGGTCCTCTGCTTCTTCTAGTCTGCTGTTGAAACTTTCCATGGTGTTTTTGATTGTAGCTATATCACTTTTCATTTCTTCCTTATTCTTGCAAAGGTTGTTGATTTTCTCATCCATCCGGTGAATGAATTGTACAACCATTATTCTGAATTCTTTTTCAGTCATGTTGCTTCAACTTCATTAATGTCCTTTCTTGGTGACTCCTCATTGTCTTTCCTCTGGGTGTTGTTTCGTCTCTTCATTCTGATTATCTCCTGATGGTTCAAACGTCGAGTTACGTGGGCCTGGACCGTGTGCAGTGGGAGCCTCACACCACCCTAGTGTCACTGAAGAGCTCGGCCACTAAGATGTGTGGTTGTTGTGGGTTGGTGGGGACCAGGCTCGCTCAGAGTCAGTGTTGTCAGTGCTCAATGTGGCCTTGTACGCGCCCTTAGAATCATGGACCCTGCTTGCACCATGCTGAAACAGAGACCCCCCTGAAGCATGTTGAAAACCAGAGCCCCCTAGCGTGTGCCAGGAGTCAGAGTTCCCCAGAATCCAGTATCAGAGTCTCTGTTGCTTCGCGTGACCTTGCCTTGAGAATCAGGGTCCCTGTGTGCCCTTGCACCAGGAATCGGAGTCACTGGCTCTAAGTATGAATGCACAGGAAATCAGGATCTCAGGCGCAGGTGAAAAGAAACACAGTCAAGTCACTGGTGCTTCGTGCTGCCTCCTGCCCAGAGAATCGGGGTCCCTGGCCCTGTGATATGAGGGACAAATTCCCAGTGTTCCCGCGATTGCTCCCAGCCCAGGGCTCCGAAGCCGCCAGTGCGCATAGGCTCAGTACCTGGGGTTTGCACGTTTGCTCCCAGCCCAGGACTCCTGAACCCGGCCCTAAGTGGGATCAGTTCCAAGGGGCTAGCACACTTCCAGGCTAAAGTTCCTGGAGCACTGAGGTCCCGGCAAGGGATGGGTCTATCAGTTAGTTACTCTGGTGATGCCTGCAAGCCTGTGGGAAGGGGGCATGGGCTCTGTTACTCACAGAACTGCTGCGGGGATTTCTGAACTTTTGGTGTCTGCAGGTCTGTAGCTGTGGTCACAGGTCTCTGTCCCCAGTGGCTGCAGGGTCCTGGTAGGCGTCTATGATCAGACTGGGTGGTGCTGAGGCCAGGATCCTAGTCTCAAGCAGCTCTGTTTCTCAAGATGGCATGGTCGCCGTGCCTGTGCTGGCCGCCCAGGAGTGTCCGCACAGGGAGCGGGACTCCGCCGCCTAAGACTGCCTGGTTTAGCAGCCCCTTAGAAGACCTGCAGAATCTAACTGTCCCTAGCTCATACACACACACCACACACATCCACACACTCCTCTTTCACTTCCTTGCGCTCTCACACTCTCTCCCTCCCTACCTTCCTGCTGGTCGCCATTTTGGAAGCCTCAAACAGGTTTTCTATTCCTTGCTCAGCTTCCTCTCCCTCTGGAAACCCTATTATGTGGATGTTGTTTCATTTCTTGTTGTCCCAAAGTTCTCTTAGGCCAGGGGTGGGCAAACTTTTTGACTTGAGGGCCCCAATGTGTTCTTAAACTGGACCGGAGGGCCAGAACAAAAGCATGGATGGAGTGTTTGTGTGAACTAACATAAATTCAAAGTAAACATCATTACATAAAAGGGTATGGTCTTTTTTTTTTTTTTTTTTTTTTTTTTTTTTTTTTTTTTTTTTTAGTTCTATTCATTTCAAACGGGCCAGATCTGGCCCACAGGCCGTAGTTTGCCCACGGCTGTCTTAGGCTCTCCTACTGCTTTTTAATTTTTTTTTTTCTAGAAGCTGCTCTGCTCGGGTATTTTTTCCTACCTTGTCTTCTAGCTCACTGATGCAGTACTCTGTTCTTCTATTCTACTGTTGATGCTTTCTATTGAGTTCTTTATAGCAGTGATGTCATTTTTTCATTTCCTCTCGATTCTTACACATATAGTTGAATTTGTCTTCCATTCTTTTCATCCACCTTATGACCATTTCTCTGAATTCTTTCTCTGACAGGTTGCTTGCCTCCATTGCCTCCATTTCATTTACTTCCTTTTCTAGTGATGCCTGTTTTTCTTTCATATGCGGGCTGTTTCTTTGTCTTCCCATGATCTCTCTTCTCCAGGTGTTTGGTTATGTAGTTCTCTCTGTGCTGCATTAATTTAATGGTACAAAATACAACACAACAAGGCACAATGCGCAAGGCACCGAACACAAATATTTTCATGATACTAATAACCCCGAATAAAGGTGATCACCAGTGCAAAGAGAATTAGTGGATAAGGTAGAAAAAAGAGAAAAAAGAAAGAGAAAAATAAAGAAAAGAAAATATGAATGCAAAAATGAAATTTGGAAAAGGGAATAAAAAGTAAGAGAGAAAAGAAAGGGAAGGAAATAGAAGAAGGGAAGAAACTATTTATATGGGGAGAAAATTCCAATAGAACAGCCACTAAACCCAACAAATTCTAGCAACAGATCCCTGGAGATGAATGCAATCTATAAACAACAACTAATATCAAGTGAGGTGAGGGAAGACAGCAGCAAAAAAATAATCGGAAGGAAAAAAAAAAAAACAGAAAAAGAAAAAGAAAAAGAAAAAGAATCTCATAAACAAGCATAAAAAAAACCCAATATACTCAACAACCAAGCAAACAACAACAAAATGAAAGAGAGAAAGAAAAATTTGGATAGTGAAGATAGAGAAGAGAAAGGTGTATATGGATTTAGAGCAGGGGATTGGAAATTAGATATATAAATACGGTGAAATTTTAACAGGGGGTAAAAAGGAGAAATAGAGAAAATCTAAAGCAGGACTAGGCGTCAGAGAAACAGGACAACAAAAGGGGAAAAGTAGGGAGAAAGTTTGGCATAAAGGTAAAGTTGAGGTAGAGAAAAATGATGCTAAAGAAAAGATAAAAATAGATTGTAGAACACTAATCCAAAAATAAAATAAAGAGAAAATAAAATGACACTTTTAAAAAGGTAAAATGGTAGTAGTAATAATACTGGTTAAAAATAAAAATGTAGTAATTAAAAAGGTAAAATCAGCTGATGAAAAAAGATAAAAAAATTAGTTTCTTAATTAAAAAGTGAAAATAAAAGAAAAAAAGAAAATAAATGAAAATGGGCAGTAGTGAAGGTCCTTCACTTCTTCTACTCTTCTGTCTGGCATGCCTTAGTCCTGTCAGATATTCAGGAGAGTGTTGAAATTCCCTGCGATACACTGTTCGTCCGTGTTGTAAACCACAGTCCTGATTTTAAAGCAGGCCGTATTTGTGTCCCAGACTGCCTTTATTTGTGTTTACAGAAGAGACAGTTTGTGGTTCAGCCCTGGGTGGCAGTGTTTCTGTATTGACCTCCGAGGCTATAAGTCCTCTCTAGCCATTAGTAGGTTTGTTTTCCCTATGGCACTTAGTAGTGGTTTGGGAACGTCAACTGCCTAGAGCTGGTTCTGCGATCATCATTCCCTGCTCTGTTTCCCAGGTTCCACAAAAACAACTTTTCCCTGTAGTCTCTGTGTGTGACCCCAATTGGGCAATCCTATGTATTGGGTTTAATAATCAAATGCAAAGATTTAAGGGGGAGAGAGGAGAAAAAACAAAGAGCCTGAGAAGGTGCGCAAATTAGCAACCCTCCACCATCCAGCTCTGTGTGCAGTCTCTTCTGCATGTCCTCTCTCCCCTGGCACTAAGCAGCTGGTACACTGGCAAAAACCAAGGCTGCCTTTTTGCATCCATTCCAGCTATGGGCTTATTTTTAGAGTTCCCTTCTGCCAGCAGTCCTGCGAGAGCCCTTTCACACTCACGGATCACACTGGCCCCTATGGCCTGCGGATTTTGTAGGGCGCAAACTACCCCTGAGCGCGTTCCTCTCTCCAAACTGAATTGCAAACTGCACCTTTATCTAGGCGAAATCTGACCTTTCCGTGAGGAGGAGGAGGAGGAGGGCTCCTCTAAGTCCACTTATTCATGCTGCTTGAGATCCCTTGTTTCTGGGATAGTAGCTAATCCCTGGATGCCTTTGTGGCAGGATTTCTGGATGTATACACTTCTGATAACAGCCACTCAAGGTGGCGCTGTCTCCGAGGTTGCGCTGGCATTCCAGGAGAGATTTCAGCAGCAGTGGAGGCAGCAATCTCCAACAGGCCCCCTTTCTCCAGGAGTCCTCTGCCTTGCCTGGCTTCAAACTGTCTCCCAGCTAAATCTACTCTTCTATTTATTCTTTAACTAGAAATCATAACATCCAGCTATGGGAACAAATGTAATCTTCCTCTCATCTTTTAAATTCTTCTATCTGGGCAAAAAATCAAAATAACAGGCAGATTAACAGGAGACAATGTACAAAGTCTGATATATGAACAAATATTCTGGAGCTATAAGAATAGAGACCAAAGGAAACGTTGGGCAGTGGAGGCTTATGTCATTCTGAAGCTAAGGGGGAAAGAGGGCTGTGGTTTGGGGCTTCAAAAGGCATGAACACTGGCATAGAGATGCCAAAGCAAATGGGAATGTTCCTCCTGGAGCTAGTCCTCCCTCTATACACATTGTAGGCAGTTTAGTGGGAAGGTCCAAGGCTTATTTCTTAAACCTTTTATTTTCCCAATGAGGATATCAAAATCAATACCCTAAAAGGCACATGTAGGGTAAACATTCAGCTTCCCTTCACAGCAGAGCCACGGTGTACTAAGGTTTAAAAGTCTAACTAAAAGCTCAATCCTAGTTACCTAGTCATTGAACTAACTCATTACCAAAACTAAACAAATCATAAAAATATTGAAACATTGCTCTTTCAGTCTAAATCTGTCCACTTTCAACTTCTCATTAGAAAAGAAACAATTGAAAGATATATTGGAATCTACTATAAAAAATTTCTTCATTTCTGGAGAGCAACTTGACACACTCACATCATCCACAGCTGTTCAGGAAGAACTAGGAGTCCTGAGACCCTGACTCATGTCTCAGATTAGTGTTTACGCCATCACTACTCACTGCTTAAGCTGTTCCTTTGTTGTGTTTGTACATGTCCCTAATTTTGAATAGTATGTGAGCTTCTTGCCTGACTGAAGGACTCCAGTCACGTCTCTATTGAGGAATTGGGGGCAGGAGTTTGCCGCGAGTGTCCAGCTAGGCTTCAATATCACCCATGCACTTTCATGTTTAACTTAATTTAGTTCCAAAATGCGTACAGCATGAATGCTGGAGAAAGGTCCTGATGTGACTTACAAAAACAAAGGGATTCATAAGGGCCCCTGCAGTCATGGTAACTTTATGGCATCTCTGTATTTTTTCAGTCACTAAGAGCTATTATGGATGAGTGTGCAGGATAGGATCTGATTGCTCATTTTTCGATTCTTAGAATATGTAATTTACTCCTACTATATACCTACCCATCACTATCCAGGGCCCTAGAGGCACAAGAGTGGATGAGAGAGACAAATTGGACATGATTGCTGATGTCCAAATATTTATTTACAACTACTATCTAAAAAGCACTACAAGATGCCCTAAGATCCTTGATCCCCGCCAAACTTCTGACCTCAGTGTGCTCCTCCAGAATTTTCCTGAAACTCTTTCACTGTCTCTCACACCCCACATCCAATCTTTCAGCAAATCCTCTTAATTCCATGCTTTCAACAAATACAGAGACTGACCCCTTCCTCCCACACTTGTCTGACCACCCTCACCTGTCACCTGGATGACTGCACTTGCCTCCTCACTGGGCTCCCTGCCCTCCACCCAGCAGGCACACAGGTGCTGAGGAAAGTAGGCTAAGGTGAACATCCTGATTCCTTTCTTGAGCAAGTTTTTCTGTCTGAATCTATGGCAGGAATGTGGGGTGTGGGGTGAGGAGGGGTCAAAAGTTCTTTCTGAGTTTTGTTTCTTAAAAGCTTGAAATCAGTATCCCAAAATAGGAACTTCAGAGAGGCAAAATTTTGGATGCCTTCACTAAACACAGATCACTCACGCCCACTGTGGCTCTGAGCCACCCAGAGGCTCCTCAGGTCACTCAGAGGGAAACTAGACTCTGGCTATGACCCCTTCTGTATGTAGAGCTTGGGAAGTATGTCTTAGCGCTGTGGCTGTGGCAATGGTGTGAGCTCACTCCACCATGAAATGCTTCCTCAGCACACCAGGAAGTAGCAACGCCTGCCTGAACGAACTCCTAGAGGCACGTGCACATTACCCCAGCCTTTCAGCCATTGGTCGCCTGTAGCAACGTGTGTCCCTCTGATTGGTCGCCTCATGCTATATATAACCCTGTAGTTCCACAATAAAACGGATCTGCATCACTGAACCTGGTCTCCGGAGTCATGCATGCAGACGCCCTAGCACGTTGAGGCTCCGTCGTCCTCACCCCCGAGGCACCCCCTGCTTCATCTGGTGCCCAATGTGGGGCCCCTGGAATGGCTGGACGGGTGAGCGACCGTCTACAGTAAAATGGGAAACCTACCCCCTTCGGTGAGAGCACCACAACCGTGTGTGCTCCACGCCTACTGCAGAGCAAGCGAGTTAAGGTTTCTGAAAAGGAACTCCAAACTCATTGGGAATATCTATTACAGTCCAATCCATGGTTAATCGAGGCCCCCATTTGGGACCCCTCCACTTGGGAGAAGGTCTTGAAAAGGATTAGATCCGCTGGGGTCCACGAGAAAAAAATCATTACCCCCTTCTATGACACTGGCCGTCTTAGCTATCCTGGCTTGCCTGTCCGGCACTCAGCCAGAACCACCACTCCCAGTACCCACAGCCTTATCAGCCACAGTGAAGGATGAGCCTCCCCCTAAGCTTCCCTTTCCACCTTACAATCCCCTGGTCACTACCACCACTCCCTAGGCACCTGAGGGTCCCCCAGAGGCTTACCCTTGGGAAGTATCTACCACCAACAGAGCTCAGAAGGAAGCGGAACAAAACGAAACTAAAATGGGGGAAGCCGCTACCTCGGCCAAAACAGCACAGGGCAGGAAGTCAAGCGCAGGTCCCCCACAGCAGACTGCTCTGGCCCTCCTTGTTGGGGACAAGAACAATAATCCCTGGACAGGGCTATACCAATCCCAATGCTGGCAGACGGACATGGCACGGTTCTCTTTGGGCTTAGACACTCAGGCTTTCCCCGTCAACACTAATCCTACCGCCCCACAACCTCAGGCGTGGATACCGCCTAACCAAGAGGAGCTACTAGCCATTAGAAAGGCAGTACAGGAGGATGGGTTATCAGCCCCGTACACCCAACAGCTACTTGAAAATTTTAGTATAAATCTTAACTGCCCTCATAATTGGAAATGCCTCTCACGCACCATACTAGCCCCAGGGGACATGATTCAGTGGAAGGCTTTGTTTTATGAACCGTGCAAGCAACAGGCAGAACACAATCGAGCCGCGGTAGCAGGAAAAACCCATAATCCGCACGATGAGGCAGATGCACTACAGAGAGAAGGAGTTTTCTCTTCCCATGCTGTCCAGGCCCAGGGGCACGCTAGATATTTTGATCAAGTCCGCCTCTGTGCTATGCGTGTTTTCGCCCAAATAAATCCGAGAGGTACGCCTATGCAACTGTCCAAGCTTGTACAGGGTTCCAATGAAGGGTTTTCAAAATTTTTACATAGAGTCAGGGAAGCTGTGGACCATAAGGTTACTCACGCCCAGGCAGTGGAAGCCCTTACCAGGGAGCTCATCTGGGAGGGGGCTAATACTGAGTGCCACCAGGCAATCGCTCCCATGAAAGCAGGCAGTATAGATGACTGGGTGCTTTCCTGTGGAGATGTAGTCAGTAAGTTGGCTGCCGCCCTTGCGTCAGTGCTGGCCGCTCATATCAATCTAGGAGGAAAATCGGGAGGACAGAAAGGAGCATGCTATGAGTGTAAAGAGATCGGCCATTTTGCAAAGGATTGCCCTAACAGGAAGAGAAAACAGGGAGGGGAAGGGAAAAAAAACCCCACTGTTTGCCCCCGCTATAGAAAGGGACTACACTGGTGTAGGGACTGCAGATCCAATAAGAATAAAGATGGCAATCCACTGCCCCCTTTAAACAAGAAGAGGGGCAGCTCTCAGCCCCGCCAGTAAGAGAGCAGCTGATCCAAGGGGTATATTGGACGCTACCTCTTACACAGAGCAAGGCGTTCCTTACCTTAATGGTCAAAGGAGAGAGAATAGAAGGGCTCGCAGATACTGGGGCAGACCTGTCGGTTATTCAAGAGGAGAAGCGGAGTTCCAATTGGCCGACCACTTCCGGTCCGCTAGTTCAGGGAGTCAGCGGCTACAAGAGGGCTGCCCAAGCTGCCAGGGGACTCTCCTGGGCGGACTCAGATGGGAATACCGGGACTTTCCGCCCACTCTTCATGACTGACATCCCCCACACTTTGTGGGGCCGAGACATCCTTGAGGCAGTCTATGCAATCATATGCACCGCACCGCCCCCCAATCCTAGGGGCCACTGTTCACCCACCGGCGCCACAGCCGATAAAGTTATCATGGGACACCACCGACCCCATATGGGTAGAACAGTGGCCTTTACCGCAAGAGAAATTACTTGCCCTTAAGCAATTAGTACAGGAACAACTAGATGCTGGACATGTTGAACCCTCTCTCAGCCCTCACAATACACCAGTCTCTGTCATACAAAAGAAGGATAAAGTAAAATGGAGATTTCTACAGGACCTCAGAGCTGTAAATAGACACATGAAAAAACTAGGCCCTCTACAACCAGGATTGCCTCACCCCTCGGCTATCGCAAGGGGAGCACATATAAAAATCATAGATATTAAAGACTGCTTTGTCTCTATCCCGTTGCATCCAGAGGAGAGGTCCTACTTTGCCTTTTCAGTGCCCTCTACCAACCGTCAACTACCGGCAGATAGATACCAATGGAAGGTACTCCCCCAGGGCATGAAGAACAGCCCTACCATATGCCAGGCTTACGTTGGAGTGACAACCAAACCTCTAGCCAAACAATGCTTTATCACTCATTACATGGATGGTATCCTATTGCCCATAGGGACCCTATATGGCTAGAGGCATGCTACCAAACATTTATTAGCAACCTACAAGCTCTTAACCTCCATATAGCTCCCTAAAAGTTCCAGACCATTCCTCCATACTCCTTTTTAGGATATAAAATACATGAATAAATAGTACCCATAGCTCCTCAGCTTGCAATTCCTGATACCATCTCCCTACATGCGCTACAGGAACTATGTGGCCAGATTAATTGGGTTAGGAACAGCTTATCAATCTCCACTGGGGCCCTAGGCCCCCTCTTCCAATTCCTTGAAGGAGACACAGACCCCCTTAGTACCCGCTCTCTAACCCTCAAGGCCAAAGAGGTCTTAAAAGCTGTCAACAAGGCTCTAAGGGAGCTAGAGCTACACAGAATAGACTTGACTCAGCCAATCCAAGCGATAGTACTGGCCACCATTGGGACTCCTACAGGAGTACTATTTCAGGAGGGTCCTCTTTATTGGGTACACTTGGCCTACAGCCAGTTTGCTAAAGTAACGCCCCCAACAGCGGCCTATGCCCTCATAGGACAGAAGCTCAGGCAGGCTTCGCTTACCCTATATGGAAAAGAACCTGACACTCTCATACTTCCTTATACACAGGAACAAATCTCTCATCTATTAACCACAGATCTAGAAACACAGTTACTTCTCCTAAACTACCCAGGGCAGGTAGATAATCACCTACCCAATCATAGGCTCCTCCAAACCCTCCAAAAGGTACCATTAGAGACACTAGGTCTGTTACGCCACTCTAGTAAACCTATCCCTGGGGCACCCTGCGCCTTCACTGATGCGGGGAAGCATTACTGTGCAGCAATAATAAAGTCCCCAAAAACTTCCACCAACCCCACTTATCTTAGATATACTTATCAAGGCTCAGCACAAGTAGGAGAACTCAGAGCTATAATATACGCCCTTCTCTACTGTCAAAATAGTCCAGTCAATTTATTCTCAGATAGTGTGGCAAAAAATATAGGGTATTCCACCTTAAGAGTTAAAGATACCCCGCTAGATCAGAGTCTCCAACTCCTAAAGGACATCCTAGAGAACCGTAAACAGCCCTGGTATATCCAACACTTACGGTCTCATACTGGCCTACCAGGCCCACTTTCCCTAGGCAATGCAGAAGCAGACAAGCTAGTTCTTACCCTACAACCCATAGAAGAGGCCAGACTCCTACACACCAAATTTCATATGTCAGCCTCCTCTCTCCATAAGCTCTTCCCCCATCTGCCCCTCGCTCAGTGCAAGTACCTCATATGTGCTTGCCGATCCTTTGGCCCTCTACTACCCCTCAGGCCTTTCCAACCCAGAGGGGCCAATCCCAAGGACAACAGCCCAATGCCATATGGCAAGCGGATGTCACACATGTCCCAGCATTTGGCAAATTGAACTATGTCCACACAGTCATAGATACTTTCTCAGGAGCCACGTTCGCCCAGGCCCAAATGGGGGGAAAAGCCAAACATAGCATTGTCACCTTCAAGGCTGCCTTTCTCATCCTTGGATTCCCGTGGGAGGTAAAAACTGACAATGGACCATGCTACACCAGCACTCTATTTCAAGAATTCTTAAAATCACATGACATCAAGCATACCATGGGCATCCCCTATAATCCCCAGGGACAGGCAATTATTGAAAGACTACACAGGGAACTCAAGGCCCAACTGATTAAACAAAAAGGGGGAGTGATAGGGAGAAATCCTCATACACTTCTAACCCAAGCCTTAACTACCCTCAATTATTTTCATTTTAATGAACATGGATTAACCCCTATGTATAAACATCGGGGAGGACTCCGGGACATACCAACACCTCTTCCTTTGGTCTGGTGGAGAGACCAACTCACTGGAGCCTGGAAAGGCCCCGACCCACTCTTAACCCAGGAGAGAGGGTTTGCTTGTATTTTTCCAGAAGGTGGCAAAAGTCCCGCGTGGATCCCTGCTCGCGACGTCAAACCCTACACCACCATCGATGAGCCGTAGATCGCCACCATCCCCCCCCCCCACCCCTCCGTGGAGGAAATGGAGGACCTGACCATAGAAGAGAACCAGCTCTGATGGCGGAGATGACGTAGACACGGATGAGCCTATCCCATCACCTGGGGTGACATCAAGGCTCTATAGGACCAAGCCACAGGCATGGCGCCAGAGGGGAACCCATCAGCAGGAACGTTATTCTTATTAATGTGTGCTATCATCACAGCTCATAGCACGGGGGCGCACAGATAAGAACTGTGGACTGTGATACCTCACCCTGGCATTCTCATGCCAGTTGGTGTAGACAGTACCCAGTTTCCAGTGGCACGTTTCTCTGCTACTCCTTTTACCCATATATAAGGCCACCCTTCTATCTCCTTCTGAGTAGTGAAAATTCCTTTGCTTTGGCACTAATTAGAAAGGAAGGGGGAGATGTACGTAGAGCTCAGGAAGTATGTCTCAGCGCTGCGGCTGATGCAATGGTGTGAGCACACTCCACCATGACATGTTTCCTCGGCACACCAGGAAGTAACAACACCTGCCTGAACGAACTCCTAGAGCCACATGCACAGTACCCCAGCCTTTCATCTATTGGTCGCCTGTAGCAATGTGTCTCCCTCTGATTGGTCACCTCATGCTATATATACCCCTGTAGTTCCACAATAAAACGGATCTGCATCATTGAACCTGGTCTCTGGAGTCGTGCATGCAGACGCCCTAGCGCGTTGGGGCTCCGTCGTCCTCACCCCCGAGGGAACCCCTGCTTCACAGCCTCTCCAGTAGTCAGATCCCAGAGCAAACTTCTCAGACTGGGGCTGCTAACAATAGGAGCACCCCTTCACTGGGAAGGTGCAATCTAGGTCTCCCAGGCAGACAGAGTCCCCCTGGCTCCTCGTGTCTGATGCTACATGGGCTCTTTTTTCTATCTCTGCTTCTCTGGGTTTGGGATCCTTGCATGTGGTTGAAACCCCACACTGCCAGCAGGAGGGAGCTTTGCAGCTGTGATATCTCTCTGGCCTCAGCCACCGCACCTGCTCAACGGGGGCTATCCCTTCCCCAACACTACTCCTCTTACCACTCTCGATGTGGCTTCTTCATTGTTCCTTAGATATATTTCCAATCAGCTACACCTCACTTGATTTTTCAAGTTGATTGCACAGTATTTACCTCTAAATCTGGTCCCTGGCTGGGATAAAGTGCATGCAGCTTCCAGCTACTTCCCATCTTGCCTCCCTAGAATTCCCTTTTTTAAAGGCTGAACAATAAATATTCCATTGCCTGTATATACCACATTTTGCCTCTCCATTCACTACCCATGGACACTAGGGTTGCATTCATATTTCAGCTATTGTGAGTAAACTTGGTATGAACATGTGTACACAAATATCATCTATTTGAGACCCTGTTGTCATTTTTTTGAGTATGTACCCAGAAGTGGAATTGCTTGGTTATACCGTAATTCTATATTTAACTTTTTGAGGAACCTCCACACTGTTTTCCAAAGCGGCTGTAGCATTTTACATTCCTACCAACAGTGCACAATCTTTCCGACCTCTCCACATTGTTGCCAACACTTGTTATTTTATAGTTTTCGATAATAGCCATCCTAGTGGGTGTGAGATGGAATCTCATTGTATTTTTAAGTCCCTTTTTAAATTTAAGCATAATTAACTTACAATATTCTATTAGGTTCAGGTGTAGAACATAGTGACTTGATATTTATATACATTATGAGGTGATGAGCATCATTGTTCTTGTAACCCTCTGTCACCATACAAAGTTATTGAAATATTCCTGACTACATGCTCTGTGCTGTTTGGTATAGTGACTCGTTTATTTTATAACTGGAAGTTTTCACCCTTTAATCCCCTTCACTTATATTTACCGTTCTCCCACACATCTCTCTAGAAACCAGCAGTTTGTTTTCTGCAGCTATAAGCCTGTTTTTGTTTTGTTTTGATTATTAATTTGTCCTGCTTTTTATTTATTTTCATTTGTTAAATACTTTTATTGATTTTTAAATATATTTTATTTTTTATTGTTTTATTGTTTTATTGCTTAAAGTATTACAAAGGGTATTACATATGTGTCCTTTTTTTCCCCCACCCTTGACAATCCCCTGGCCTCCCCTATCCCCCAGTGTCTTATGTCCATTGGTTATGCTTATATGCATGCATACAAGTCCTTCGGTTGATCTCTGACCCCTTACCCCCCAGACCTCCCCGACCTTCCTGCTGCAGTTTGACAATCTGTTTGAGGCAGCTCTGCCTCTGTATCTATTATTGTTCAAAAGTTTATAATGGTCTTTATTATCCATGAATGAGTGAGATCATGTGGTATTTTTCCTTCATTGACTGGCTTATTTCACTTAGCATAATGCTCTCCAGTTCCATCCATGCTGATACAAATGGTAAGAGTTCCTTATTTTTTACAGCAGCATACTATTCCATTGTATAGATGTACCACAGTTTTTTAATCCACTCATCTGCTGATGGGCACTTAGGCTGTTTCCAAATCATAGCTATGGTAAATTATGCTGCTATGAACATAGGGATGCATATATCCTTTCTGATTGGTGTTTCTGGTTTCTTGGGATAAAGTCCTAGCAGTGGGATCAATAGGTCAAATGGGAATTCCATTTTTAACTTTTTGAGGAAACTCCATACTGTCTTCCATAGTGGCTGCACCAGTCTGCATTCGCACCAGCAGTGCACCAGTGCTCCTTTTTCTTCGCATCCTCTCCAGCACTTGTTGTTTGTTGATTTGTTGATGGTAGCCATTCTGACAGGTGTGATTTGTTGTTTTGATTTGCATTTCTCAGATGATTAGTTACTTTGAGCATGTTTTCATATGTCTCTTGTCTTTCTAATTGTCCTCTTTTGAAAAGTGTCTATTTAGGTCCTTTTCCCATTTTTGATTGGGTTGTTTATCTTCCTTTTGTTAAGTTGTATGAGTTCCCTATAAATGTTGGAGATTAAACCCTTATCAGTGATAACATTGGCAAATATGTTCTCCCATGCAGTGGGCTTTCTTGTTGTTTTCTTGATGGTTTCTTTTGCTTTGCAGAAGCTTTTTATTTTGATGTAGTCCCATTTGTTTATTTTCTCTTTAGTTTCCAAAGCCCTCGGAGATGTATTGGTGAAGAAATGGCTCCGGCATATGTCTGAGATTTTGTTGCCTTTGGATTCCTCTAGTATTTTTATGGTTTCCCGTCGTACATTTAAGTCCTTTATCCATTTTGAGTTTATTTTTGTGTATGGTGTAAGTTGGTGGTCTAGTTTCATTTTTTTGCATGTATCTGTCCAATTTTCCCAGCACCATTTATTGAAGAGACTGTCTTGACTCCATTGTATGTTCTTGCCTCCTTTGTCAAATATTAATTGAGCATATTGGTTCAGGTCAATTTCTGGGGATTCCATTGATCTATATGTCTGTTCTTGTGCCAGTACCAGGCAGTTTTGAGAACAGTGGCTTTGTAATACAGCTTGATATTTGATATTGAGATCCCACCTACTTTGTTCTTCTTTCTAAGTTTCGCTGCAGCTATTCGGGGTCTTTTTTTATTCCAGATGAATTTTTGGAGAGGTCGTTCTAGGTCTGTGAAATATGTCATTGGTATTTTAATGGGGAGTGCATTGAATTTATAGATTGCTTTGGGTAGTATGGACATTTTAATGATGTTGATTCTACCAATCCATGAACATGGTATGTTCTTCCATCTGTTTATGTCTTCCTCTATCTCTTTTTTCAACATCCTGTAGTTTTCTGAGTAGAGGTCTTTTACCTTTTTAGTTAAGTTTATTCCTAGGTATCTTAATTTTTTTGTTGCAATGGTAAATGAGATTGTTAATTAGTTACGCTTTCTCTGAGTTCACTATTGGTGTATAAAATGCCACAGATTCCTGAGTGTTAATTTTGTATCCTGTTACATTGCCAAATTCATTTATTAAATCTAGTAGTGTTTTTTTTTTTTTTTTATGGAGTCTTTAGGGTTTTCTATGTACAATATCATGTCATCTGCAAATAATGACAGTTTTACTTCTTCTTTTCCAATTTGGATACCTTTTATTTCTTCTTCTTCCCTGATCGCTATGCCTAGCACTTCCAATATTATGTAGAACAGGAGTGGTGAATGTAGGCATCCCTGTCTTATTCCTGGGAAATGTTTTTCATATTTGTCAATTGAGTATGATATTGGTTATTGGTTTTTGTTATGGGTTGACTCAGCGAGATAGACCACCGACTCAGAATTTAAATTTAGGAACCTTTATTAAGATGGCCAGCTGTCTGCTGTCCCAGCACCCTGCCAAAGCAAAGGCGGAACTGCAGCCCTGATTGCAAGAGTTACAGCATATTTATTTGCAAAAACTACAAAGTTACAAAGCCTTGTTTACGCAATTTGTTCCCGACACAGTATAGCATTATCACCTTCCTATCTATGTTTTCCAGGAACAGAGAGCACAGTATATTGAGGAGGGACCATGAGACCATATCTCAAGGCCTGACCTGATGTCAGTACCTTCCTATCTGTCTGTTCCAGGAACAGACAGTACAGTGCGCTCCGATATGCAGCCCAGTACATTCCCTACTGGTCTTAGTGGGAATCAAATCTTTGATTCAGCGTCCTCCTTTAAGATTCTGGAGTATTGGGTGTATAAAACCATTAACTTTACAGCCTGTATTTGATTTTGTATGAAATTGAGGAGGCATCTGGCAATGCAGGGGCCAAATATGAGCCCTAGGAGGAGCAGAACGACTGGTCCTGCCAAGGAGGAGAGCAGGGTAGTTAGCCAGGGGGACCAGGAAAATAAATTCTCATACCAATTGCCTTCAGCCCTTCTAGCCTCTTCTCGATCAGCCAGCCGTTTTCGCAGCTGGCTAAGGCTTTCCCTGATCATCCCCGAGTGGTTGGTGTAGAAACAGCAAGACTCTCCTAGAGCCAGACAGAGGCCTCCCTGCTTCAGGAAAAGCAGATCTAGGCCTCTTCTGTTTTGTAATACTACCTCTGCAAGTGAACCAAGGGAGTCCTCCAGTTGGCTAACAGATTTTTCGAGAGAGCTTAAATCTTGATCTATATGCCTACTTAACTCTTTATAATTCTGGTGGCCGGTTGCTAGGGCGGCTGTTCTGAGGGCCGTGGACCCTGCTAGTCATATTCCCATAAGGAGGGGGACTAGGATGGGGGCCCTTTTAATCCTTCTGGATTCGAGGTTTAAATGTTCTCGGCCCCCTTCTCCCGAATAGTAATATACCTGTGGGAGGATATGAGTTAGAATTCATAGTCCAGGGTCCATCGGATTCTGGAGGACTGGAGAGAAGATGCAAGGAGTTATACCAGTTGTACATGCCCACCAAGTCCCCTTCGGAGCTACTAAGTAGGTGGGGGTCCCTCCTGTATAATTCTTTGGAAGTATGATAGATGAATTACATAGATCTGTATAGGTGGAACTGATAAGGGGGTAGTTCATAGGGTACACACAAGTCCCGGGGTTTAAGATGTCCCCAAGAGTAAGTCCTTGGTGTTTGTGTCCCCACATACACAGTCCGTTTGGCAGACTTTCTGCCGAAAGGTTCCTGATGGCAGAAGTGTCCTTCCCGAGCTGGGCCCCTGCCCCTATCCCAACATAATAAGGGGGTTCAGGGTTGAGGCACAGCCAGCAATCCGCGGTCAGGTTTGGGGAGGTGCGATTTAGGAAAGAAAACATTAAGTCCAAGGTTCCCAGCAGCTTCCGGTTTGGTTTTCCTGCACCTGTATCCAAAAGCTGTTGTAGGTTTCCAAGGGCTGGCAAGGTCGTGGCTGCAGGTGGAGTAGGGCTGGGGCTCCCAGAGCTTTGTGACCCAGGGGAACCAGGAGGTTTAGCTGGGGCTGGGTGCTGTGGTTGGCTCGGCCTCTCTGGCTTGTCTAGGGGACGCAAGGGGCCAATCGGGTTGAACCACCGGGGAAGAGTCCGGCGTTGAATGGTGAAGAGCTGGCCAGGGTCTTGGCTGCTTACATAGAGTCTTAGTCCCCACATCTTTCCCCCTTCCCATTGGTCAGTCCACCAGGCGAGAGGCATGAGGAGGACGGGGTTACAATTTCCTATCGTGCAGTGCTTCTTCGGGGCTCCAGGTCGAACCTCTCTGTTCAGACGGAGGAGCTTGTCGGTGGGAGGTTTTTTCCCTGGGGCTAGGGTCTCACAACCACAAGAGGCACAATAGAAGTCACCCTCTCCTCCACAGTTACTACCCCCTTCCTGGGGGCAGACATAATGTCGAGTGTGCCACAATTTTTGCTCTAGGGCTAGGTCTCCGCACCCATAACCCCTGGCTTTGTTGACCCGGGCATGGCCCCCCTAGCCATGCCCAGTCAATGCAGTTTTGCTATGGGAATCTCCCCAGTTTTCTCCAAACAGTTTACAGAGATCTGTCGGGATGACAGGCGCCCCTATTCCAAAAACAGAGCCTATAACAGTCCCATCAATAGTATGTGTGACCTCCTAAGACTAATTTCTGGCTGAATGGGGATTTCCCAGTCCCGGCTGCAGGCAGATGAGGAGTTAGGAAGAACACCGAGTGAGTATGACCTTCAATGGGTCTCCGGTCTTCTGGACCCGCCATTCCTAGTTGCTGTCATTCGTTTTCTTAACCTGGGTATGATGGATCCAGTGCCTCTTTCCTGCGACTTTGATGGTGGTTGGAGTGCTCAGCACCACCTGGTAGGGCCCATCCCATCTAGGTTCAAGGTTGCCAGGGTCGTGACGCTTCACCCAAATGAGATCTCCCGGAGAGAAGGCAGGCTGTGTTGGACTGGATCTCAGCACGTCCTCCTCCCGTACGGCTCTCACCACCCATCGTATAGACGAGGCGCAGCTCTGCAAAGCCTGTAAGGACTTAAGCAAATTTCAGGTAGACAGTCTGGCAAGCTCTTCCTCCCTTAGACGGGGAAGAAGAGGTGGTGGCCTGCCAAACATAATTTCAAAAGGGGTGAGTCCCTTTATGTATGGAGTGCACCTAGCTCTGAGGAGAGCAAAAGGAAGGAGACTTACCCAGTTTTCGCCAGTCTCTAATTTTAACTTAGTTAATGTTTCCTTTAAGGTCCCATTCATCCTCTCTACCTGTCCAGAACTCTGTGGCCTATAGACACAATGCAATTTCCAGGTAACCCTCAGGGCCTTAACTATGGATTGTGTAACTTTGGCGATGAACGCTGGGCCATTATCGGACCCCATGTGTAGTGGCAGGCCAAACCAGGGGACAATTTCAGTGAGGAGTTTTCTAACTACTACCTGTGCTGTCTCTGCCTTGGTTGGGTATGCCTCAGGCCAGCCAGAGAAGGTATCAATGAAAACCAGCAATTATTTATACCCTCCATGTCCTCCTGGTATCTCGGAGAAGTTCACTTCCCAGTGTTCTCCAGGGTTCTGTCCTCAGAATCGCTGCCCCTGCGCGGCCACAACAGGGGGCCCTTGGTTTACCTGGTCACACACTTGGCACCTCCTAGCCACATCTTGGGATATTTTCTGGAGCCCTGGGATGCAAAATTCTCTTCCCAGTAGTTCTGATAGCTTTGTTCCCCCCAGGTGGGTGCTCTGGTGGGTCTGAGAAGCGATGGTCCACCTCTGGGCTTCTGGCACTATAGGCCTTCCATCTGGCAGGATTAGCCATCCAGCCTCTCCTTCCTGGGCCCCTAGTTTCACAGCTAGCCTCTGCTCCCCCGTCACATAAGTAGGCTTCTCTGGGAGCCTTCGTGCTGGCAGGGCTACGAGAACTTCTAGGGGCCCTACTGGTCTTTTAGCCACGTCCTTGGTAGTTTGGTCTGCAAGTCTATTTCCCTGTGCTTCGGGACTATCACCCTTCTAGTGCCCTCAACAATGAATTACTGCCACTTCTTTTGGCCCCCATATGGCTGCCAGGAGGTTAAGTATCTCAGAAGCATTTTTAATGTCCTTTCCTCCTGAGGTCAGGAGGCCTCTTTCCTGATATAGGGCCCCATGCACATGTACAGTGGCGAAAGCATACCGACTGTCTGTGAAAATGTTCACTCTTTTTCCTTTTCCCCAATGGAGGGCCTGAGTGAGTGCTATAAGTTCTGCCTTTTGGACTGAGGAGCCTCGTCCTAAGGCCTGTGCCCAGAGAACCTCCTTTTGTGTCACCACTGCCGCCCCCGCATACCGGGTACCTTCCTCTATGAAGCTGCTCCCATCCATCTAGAGGGCTCATCTGGATTCTGCAGGGGCTGGTCCACAAGGTCCTCTCAGAGGGAAGTGAGGGCAGTCAATGTCTCCTCGCAGTCATGAAAAGGAGGCTCTGCCTCCTCGTCAGCGAGGAGTGTGGCCGGGTTCAAGGCAGCTGTTTTCAGGAAGCTGACTTGTGGTGGGTCTAGCAGTAACACCTGGTACTGGGTAATGTGGGCATTGGACATCCATCTCTCCGGGGGGCTCCTTAATAAGGTCTCAACTGCATGCGGAGCAACTACTTGGAGATTTTGGCCAAAGGTTAGCTTTGAGGCTTCCTTTACCAGGAGGGCGGTGGCTGCAATGGCTCTCAAGCAGTTGGGCCATCCCGAGGCCACCGGGTCAAGTCTCTTAGAGAGATAAGCTACGGGGCGTTTCCATGGTCCTAGGGGTTGTGTGAGGACCCCTTTCGCCACCCCTTTGTTTTCTGCTACATATAACTGAAAGGGTTTGGTTAGGTCTGGCAGGGCGAGTGCCGGGGCGCTTACCAGGGCTTCTTTCAGTCTCTTATAAGCCTCTTCTTCCTTTTCTGTCCAGACCAGGGCGGCCTCCTTTCCCCCCGTTGCAGAGTATAGTGGTCTTGCAATTTCTGCAAAACCTAGTATCCATAGCCTGCAATCACCCACTGCCCCGAGGAACTCCCGGACCTGCTTTTTGGTGGTAGGCCTGGGGGTTGACAAGATGGCCTTTATTCTGCTGCTAGATAAAGTTCGCCTACCCCCTTCTATGTTGTAACCCAAATAAGTTACTCGGGTAGTGCATAGCTGAGCTTTCTTGGTTGAGACCCGATACCCAAATGATCTAGGGTGGTCAGCAACTCTCGAGTGGCCTGTCTACAGTCCTGTTCCTCCTCCGTGGCCAGTAGGAGGTCGTCTACATATTGGAGCAGAGTCACCCATGGATGGTCCTGACAGAACTCCCGGAGGTCTTGGTTTAGGGCCTCATCGAACAGAGTGGGTGAGTTCTTAAACCCTTGTGGCAACCTAGTTCAGGTTAACTGTCCAGACTCTCCCTCTGTCGGGTCCACCCACTCGAAGACGAAAACAGGTTGACTCTGCTTTGCCAGCAGAAGGGAGAAAAAGGCATCCTTTAGGTCTAAAACAGTATAGAACCAGTGTTCTGGCTTGAGGAGGCTGAGAAGAGTGTAAGGGTTCGGAACCGTGGGATTGATAGTCTCAACCCTCTTGTTTACTTCCTTTAAGTCCTGCACTGGCCTGAAATCCTCAATCCCTGGGTCTTGTAACTTGACCTCTGGCCTTGGCCCCTCAAAGGAGATTGTGGCCCATAATTTACTCAGCAAGTCCCGGCCTAGCAGAGGGTAAGGGCACTCTGGCATTACTAGGAATGAGTGAGTCACTGAGCCGTTTCCTAGGTTGCTGATCCGACCTTCAGTTTATGGGTAGGATTTTACTTTTCAGTTGCCCCTTTGATGGGGATTTTGGTCTTAGAGACTGGACCCACTGGCTATTGCAGGACAGAGAAAGTGGCTCCCGTGTCCACAAGGAAGTCCACCTTCTGGCCCCCCACTGTCAGAGTTCTCCTGGGCTCTCGGGGACCAGCTGAGCCCTGATGACCCTAATCCACCTCCTCCACCAACACGGGAGTCGGTTACCCCCACACGTTTAGGGCACTCCCTTTTCCAATGTCCTTCCTTTTTGCAAAATGCACACTGATTTTTTCCAAGCCCGGGTTGGACTCCTTTTCTCCCACAAGGCTTTCCTTTGTCCTCCTTGTCTCTCCAGCCCCTTGGGCCTTTTTCCTCATTTAGGGCCAGGAAGACCTTGGCCATCCGGGTGTTTAAACCTGCCGTCCGGTCCTCCCGATTGTTAAAAACCTTCTGGGCTGCCTCAAAAAACTCAGAGATTGATTTCCCCTCAAAGCCTTCTAACTTCTGCATTTTTTTTTCTAATATCTGGGGCCAACTGGGTAACAAATGCAACAATGACAGCCCTCCGATTTTCTAGGGCATCAGGGTCAAAAGGAGTATACACCCGATAGGCCTCGCACAGCCTCTCAAGGAAAGCTTCCGGGCTCTCATTAGGCCCCTGGACTGTCTCTGTCACCTTAGAGAGGATTGTGGGTCTCCGAGCAGCAGCTCGGATGCCCCCCAATAGAGTCTGGCAATACCGATCGAGAGCCTCCTTTCCCCTCTCACTATTGGGATTCCAGTCAGGTCGCCTGGAGGGAAACACAGCCTCTAATCTATCTTGGTCAGAGGTAGGCTGCCCAACCGGACCCAGTAAAAATCTCCTCCCTTCGGCCTTGACTCTCTCTCTCTCCTCCGAAGTGAAAAGAGTTTGCATCAACTGTTGGCAATCATCCCAGGTAGGTTGATGGGTAAAAAACACAGACTCTAAAAGAGAGATTAACCCCTGTGCGTTCTGGAAGAAAGAAGGATTCTGGTTCTTCCAACTGTACAGGTCACTGGTAGAAAAGAGGACATAGACCAGGAAAGGTTGCCCGTCTTGACCCAAATCTAAAGGGCCTGCCTGCCTTAGTGGCAGCATAGGAACTGCAGGACTGGCGGATGCCGCTGGGTCCTGCAGGTTGTTCCCCTCTCCCTCTCTCTCTCCATATGCTGTTCCTTGCCTAGTGTGAGGAGGGGATAACAAAGCCGGGTCCTGGACTGGTGTTTTCGGAGAAAAGGAAACCAGCTGTGGAGGAGGCAGAGGTTCCGGGCCGGTGGGTGGGGGAGCATACGGGAGAGGCCTGAGCTTGGGGAGTGCCTCCTCACTTGGATCCTGGAGAACAGGGGGAGTCTTGTCCTTCTGGGCCGAAGCCAAGAGGACTGTCTGTCTCTGTTCCAATTTTCCCCTTGGGAGGCAAGCCCTCATCCACCAGGGTTTCTTGGACAATATGTCAACCCAAACCTGAATATAAAGAATTTGATTAGGATGCCCTGGGTGGTCGTATATGACATATTAGACCCAGTAGGCAGTGGTCAGATCAAAATACCCTGCATCCGGCCACCCCTCCTGGAAAGAGGGCCACTCCCGTTCACAGAAAGCAGAATAAATCAGAGTAGCTTTCGCTTCACACAGACTCTCATACTTACATTCATACACCAGACAGTCCGAGTTTTTGACTTCTACCAAATGTTTACTCAGAGTTTCAGCAATCCAACCAATACCTGACTAATTGCCTAAGGGAGCTCTATGGCTTCCCAGGAGGTGATCAAGCTCCCCTTCCACTCACTCGGAGTGGGCCTGACTGATAGGGGGTCGACGAAGATGACTGACTCTATCCCTTTTTGACAAAGACAAAGAACAGAGACAAAACAAACCAGCCAAATGCAACCTAAGGTTGCCCGGAACCTGCAGCTCGCTCCTTGAAGTCCTGAAAATTTTTCAAAAAACATTGCAGCAGGGTGTACACAGAAGCAGACAACTTTTTGACAATAAACACCAAGACAAACAAATACCAGACAGACAAACCCAGTGCAGCCTACAGCCGCACAAACCAGGACCCCGGCCACCGTCGTGGCCGGGGGTCAGGACCAGGAGTACCGCTGCGTCCAGCCTTCCATAAAAGTCCTTCCATGGGACGTCCCAATTCCAGTTTAACGACCGGTCCTTACCTCTCTCAAGAGTCCAGGTGGCTCGGTTTCAGAATTGAAAGTTTTGGGTGGAGTGGAGGCCTCCTTGGTAGTCGTTCTCCACCGGTGTGGGGTATCTCGCTGAGTGCCCGGCGACAAGTGGGGGAGAGCCTCCTGCCTTGAATAGGGGGTCCCTCTCCTCCTTGCCGGCTATCTCATTTGAGCCTCCAAATGTTATGAGTTGACTCAGCGAAATAGACCACCGACTCAGAATTTAAATTTAGGAACCTTTATTAAGATGGCCAGCTGTCTGCAGTCCCAGCACCCCGCCAAAGCAAAGGCGGAACTGCAGCCCTGACTGCAAGAGTTACTGCATATTTATTTGCAAAAACTACAAAGTTACAAAGCCTTGTTTACGCAATTTGTTCCCGACACAGTATAGCATTATCACCTTCCTATCTATGTTTTCCGGGAACAGAGAGCACAGTATATTGAGGAGGGACCATGAGACCGTATCTCAAGGCCTGACCTGATGTCAGTACTTTCCTATCTGTCTGTTCCAGGAACAGACAGTACAGTGCGCCCCGATATGCAGCCCAGTACAGTTTGTCATATAAGGTTTTTATTATGTTGAGGTATGATCTCTCTATTCCCACTTTGCTGAGAGTTTTTATCAAAAAACGGTGTTGGATTTTGTCAAGTGCTTTTTATGCATCAATTGATATGATCATGTTGTTTTTGTCTTTCAATTTGTTTATGTGACGTCTCACATTTATTGATTTGCGGATGTTGTACCAGCCTTGCATCCCGGAATAAATTCCACTTGGTCATGGTGTATGATCTTTATAATGTATTGCTGGATGCAATTTGCTAAAATTTTGTTGAGGATTTTAGCATCTATGTTCATTGGGGATATTGGCCCATAATTCTTTTTCTTTGTAGTGTCTTTATCTGGTTTTGGGATTAGGGTAATGCTGGTTTCATAGAAAGAGCTTGGAATTGTTCCTTCCTCTTGAATTTTTTGGAATATTCTGAGGAGGATATGTTTTAGTTCTCCTTTGAATGTTTGGTAAACTCCCCTGTGAAGCTGTCTGGACCAGGCCTTTTGTTTGCTGAAAGTTTTTTTTATTACTGCTTCAATTTCATTGGTAGTTATCGGCCTATTTGGGGGTTTTTATTCTTCCTGATTGAGTTGTGGAAGATTGTATTTTTCTAGGAATATGTCCATTTCACCTAGTGCACTTCTCTACTTTCCCTATTTTGTTAGAATAGAGTTGTTAATAGTATTTTGTCATAATCCATTGTATTTCTGTGGTGTTGGTTGTTACTTCATCACTTTCATTTCTGATTGTTTATTTAAGTCCTCTCTCTCTGCTTCCTGCTGAGCCTGGCTAGAGGTTCATCAATCTTGTTTATCTTTTCAAAGAACCAGCTCTTGGTCCAATATATCTTTTGTACTAGAGGCCCAGTGCACAAAGTTGTGCTGAAAGGGCGAGGACTACGCCCTCCACCTTACCCCAGGGTAAGAGCTACATCCTCCACCTTACCCCAGGGTAAGAGCTATGCCCTCCACCTTGCCCCAGGGTAAGGGCTATGCCCTCCATCTTACCTTGGCCATGTGCTCAGCAAGGCTTCTTCCTGGAAGCCAAGCCGCTGCTGGCCACGCCCAGGATTTCTCTGGACTGGCCAATGATAGTCAAGGGAAGTGCACGCCATCACTATGACCACATCCTGTGTAATGAGACACCGACTCGTGCCTGGCCAATTGGCAGTGCCCACAGTCCTTTCTCCTCCCCTTACCCCAACCCCCTATAAAACCTCTCTCCACACAGAGTTTTCTCTCTCTCGGCCACTGGAGCTTACCGTTGCATCGGTGAGTGTGGCAGGGGAGCCAAACCTAGGTTTGAAATGAATGACTCTTTGCTTTTGCATTGGACTCGCTGGCTCCCTGTGGGTTCTTGGGAATCATGAAATCTGGGCACAACAGTGCACAAGAGGGGGGAGGGTCCCTCAGCCCAGCCTAGGACCTCTCACAATTCAGGACCCCTTGGGGGATGTCAGGCCTACACTGGGAGTCAGACATCCCTTTTACAATCTGGGATGCTATATGCAACAGTGACCATACTTTTCGTACAGCTGAAAGCATCTTGCTGTTATATGGGCAGCTACATTATTTGCCCTGATTATAAAAAGTAGTACATAATATGATCCTTCTGAGGCAGTAGTATTATTTTCCCCATCTTATGAGTGGAAAAACTGAAGCAGAGAGAAGTTAAGTAATTGGCTTTGTCACACAGTTATAAGTTTCAGAATCAGGTCTGACCACAAAATGTGCAAGTCAGAGTGCATGCATGTCATCACTGCATCATCCTGTTTTTTCAGTGTTAGAGTAGCCTTGTCAGGTTTTAATGTTTAAATCTAAGAGACTGTTCCCAATATATAGGGTAGGATCACTAGGCCTGGCCTGCGATCAGGGCCATGTATGGGGTGACCGGCAGGCGGGGTGATAGGTGGGCCCCCGCTGGTACCTGCCTTGGCTGGTGGCCTGGCACTGCCCGCTGGCTGTCCCTGCTCCCCAATCGCCACTGCTGTACCTCCCTCTCAGGGGACAGTGAGCATCATAGCAACAGGTCATTCCACCAGTTGTTCCGCTGTTCAGTTGATTTGCATATTAGGGTTTTATTTTATAGGACTAGAGGCCTGGTGCACAAATTCGTGCATAGGTGGGGGCCCCTCAGCCTGGCTGGTGTTTGGAGCTGATCAGGGCCATATCGCCCAGTCCTGATTGAGGCCGGTTGGCTGGGGGGAGTGACTGTGGGAGGTTGGCTGGCTGGGGGAAGGCACCACAGAAGGTTGGCTGTCTGGGGGGTGGGAGGGGCCATGGGAGTTTGGCCCACCAGGAGGAGGGGCTGTGGGAGGTTCCGATTGGGGCCATTGGTGCTGGTCAGCCAGGGGGAGGGGCCATGGGAGGTTGGTTTTGGGAGTGCACTGACCACTAGGGGGAAGCTCCTGCATTGAACGTCTGCCCACTGCTGGTCAGTGCACGTCATAGCAACTGGTCGACAGGTCATTCTGATTGTCTGGTCATTCCAGTTGTTTGGTCCTAACAGTCGCTTAGGCTTTCATATATATATATATATATATATATATATATATATATATATAGAGAGAGAGAGAGAGAGAGAGAGAGAGAGAGAGAGAGATTGTTTGTTTGTTTTTGGTCTCTAAATCATTTATTTCCTCTCTGATATTTATTATTTCTTTCCTTCTACTTACTCTGGGCTTTTCTTGTTACTCTCTTTCTAGTTCCATAAGTTGTAGGGTTAGATAACTTATTTCCAGTTTTTCTTGTTTTTTGAGGTAGACCTGTGGTGCTATGAACTTCACTCTCAGACTGCTTTCATTGTGTCCCATAGATTTTGGACTGTTGTGTTTTCATTGTCATTTGTTTCTAGGGTGTCTTTTGTTTCTTCTTTGATCTCTTTGATAACCCAGTCATTGTGTTTGATTGTTTTTGAGCATTTTTATTGTAGTTGATTTCTAATTTTATGCCATTGTGATCTGAGAAGATGGTTATTATGATTTCACTCTTCTTGAATTTGTAGAGACTTAGCCTGTGTCCTATATGTAGTATATCTTAGAAAATTCCCCATGTGCATTTGCGACGAATGTATATTCCATTGCTTTGAGGTGAAATATACTGAAGATGTCAATGAATTCCATCTGATCTAGTGAGTCATTTTAAATTGCTGATTTTTTGTTTAGGAGATTTACCCAGTGATGTCAATGGGGTATTAAAGTCCCCTACTATGATTGTATTGCTGTCTATCTCTCTCTTGATATCTTCCAGAAGTTTTTTTTTAATGTATTTGGGTGCTCCTGCATTGGGTGCATATATGTTTATGAGGGTTATATCCTCTTGTTGTATAGATTTCTTTAATATTATGAAGTGGCCTTCCTTATCTCTTGTTGAGGTCTATTTTGTCAACTTACTTACTATGTGTCTTGTTGTTGGTCTTTTTTAATTCATCCTGTTTAGGTCTCTCTGTGCTTTTTGGAGTTGTGTGAGTTTTTTCTTCCCAATATCAGGAAAGTTTTCTGTCATTATTTCTTCAAAGAGGTTTTCTATTCCTTGCTTAGTTTCCTCTCCTTCTTGCACCCCTATTATGCACATGTTGTTTTGTTTCGTATTTTGGTACTCCTGTATTGTGTGCATATATGTTTAGCAGAGTTATAGCCTCTTGTTGAATAAATCCCTTTAGTATTATTAAGTTGCCCTCCTTATCTCTTGTTACATTCTTCACTTTGAAGTCTATTTTGTCAGATATAAATATTGCTGTCTCAGCTTTTTTTAAATTTCCTTCTGACTGAAATTTTTTTTTAAATCCCTTCCCTTTGAGCCTGTGTGTGAGTCCTTTGTTCTTAGGTGTGTCTCTTGTATACAGCATATATATCTTTTCTTATCCATTCAGCTACCCTATGTCTTTTGATGGGAGCATTTAATCTATTTGCATTTAAGGTTATTCTTGATAGGTACTTGTTTGTTGCCATTTTTATTCTTTATGTCTGTGTTCCTTGTTCCTTTTCTATTTCTTCTTTTTACAGCAGTCCCTTTGGCATTTCTTGCATTGCTGGCTTGGTAGTGATAAACTCCCTAGCCTTTCTTTGTCTGCAAAGCTCCTGATTTCACCTTCAATTTTGAATGATAGCCTTCCTGGATAGGGTATGCTTGCATTCAGTCCATTGCTTTGCATCACTTTATAAGTTTCCTTTCATTTTTTTCTGGCCTGATGTGTTTCTGTTGAGAAATCAGTTCACAGTCTAATGGGAGATCCTTTGTAGGTAACGTTCTGTCTCTCTCCTGCTGCCTTTAATATTTGTACTTTGTTGTTGAACTTTGCCAACTTACATACTATGTGTCTTATTGTTGGTCTTTTTAAATTCCTCCTGCTTAGGTCTCTGTGTTTCTTGGAGTTGTGTGAGTTTTTTCTTCCCAATATCAGGAAGGTTTTCTGTCATTATTTCTTCAAACAGGTTTTCTATTCCTTGCTCAGTTTCCTTTCCTTCTTGCACCCCTATTATGCACATGTTGTTTTGTTTCGAGTTGTCCCAAAGCTCACTTAGGCTCTACTTCACCTTCTTAATTTGTTTTTTCAGCTTCTGCTCGGCTTGGGTGTTCTTATTACCTTGTCTTCTAACTCACTGATTCAGTCCTCAGTTTCTTCTAGTCTACTGTTGAAATCTTCCATTGTCTTCTTTATTGCACTATGTTTCCTTCTTCATTTCCTCTTGATTCTTACACATGTTGGTGAACTTGCCAACAATATATTTGAGCATCCTTACAACCATTATTCTAAATTCTTTCTCTGACAAATTGTTGGCCTCCATTTCATTTAGTTCACTTCCTGGTGATTCCTCCTTTTCTTTCATTTAGGATTGTTTCTTTGTTTCCCCATTATTGCTACTCCATTGTAACTGTTTCTATGTATTAGATCACACTGCTATGACACCCAGATTGTTTGAATTAGCCTTATGTAGTATATATTTTTTGGATCCCAGTGGTGCAGTCTCTCAGGTGTCCTTGGCTGAGTGCACTAGCGAGGCCCCCTGCTGGAGATATTTGGGTTCTTCTGTTTTAGTTAGATCTTGAATACTATCGTCCTGTTCATGGATGGAGTCTCTTCTCAGGGTGTCTGATTTTGTGACTCACTCCCTACCACATTATGCCAACTGTTGTGGAGGTGTTGACCAAACAGGACAAAATGCAACATGACAAGACACGACACAGAAGGAACAAAACATGAATGTACACAAGACACCTATAACACAAATAAAAGTGACCACCAGAGAAAAGAGAATTAGTAAATATAAAACAGAACAAGAATGATAGTGAGAGAAAAGAAAGAAAAACTATGGGGAGAAAACACAACAAAACAAACAAAAAACACCCAGAAAAAAAGGGAGGGGCAGAAATTGTAGATGCAGAGTTTAAATAGGGAAAACAAGGTGGAGGAATTGGATGAGTGTGGAAGGACCATGGTTTAGAATATTTGTTGGGGAAAAGAAATGTGAAGACATGAAGAAAAAGAAAAATAAATAACTTTTCAAAATTTTCTGTCATTTTGAAAAGGAGAATAGAGGAGATGTTACAGAAGAGCAAAGAAATACCAAGCACGCTTCCTAGAGAAAGGGAGGGAAGTCGTTTATTAACACTAGTGGACTCTGGGAATAATTTTCAAATCAGAGTGAAGTAACATGCAGAGGCTTCGTGTTTTATAACCTTCTGGAATTATTGCCTTTCAGATATGGCTCCGCCCCCTTTCAAGGGCTTACAGGAAGGCCCCCAGGTGTTGATGATCTGCCCTGAGGCCAGTGATAACAACCTTTTCTCCTCCCTCCCTCCCCCCAGGGCAGTGCATTCTTCACAGTTTTTATGGCCTGACACACCTTGCAAGACCAGTTTCCTCCTCATTCCCTTCTCCCCTTGACCCACAAGCTTCTTTTAGCCTTGTGGAGCAACAACCATTGGATGTTATGGTGAACAGGGCTGACGACCGCTCTTAGCTACTTCCTGCTTGAAAGAGATGAGGACCAAGGGGTTAGCATCCCGCTTCTTCCTCTCAGAGGGATTTGTAGGGAGTTCTTCTGGTTTTAGGCAGGCAGAGGTAAGCAGTGGTCCCACATGTGTAGAATGTTCCTGCAGGGGTCACCAGGGGTAGGTGGTGTTTTCAGCTTTGGGGGTAGAGTTGAATGGCCCTGTGTGCTGCTGAAACAAATAGAAGCAACATTAGTTAGCTGCACATTAGCCATGGAAGGTCCTATCCAATACAGTTCCCCCCGCCACGTGCATTTGGTAATAGAGTCGTAACATGCCGCAGGCTGATAAGTATAGCTAACAAAAATCTGGCTCAACAGGGTTTTCTCGTGGACTACCTGATCTAGCATATTTAGGTAGCAAGTTTCTAAGCAAGGAGCAAAGGATGGCATGACAAGGTGTAATCCAACAATTTATGATAAACCCTTTGTTTCCTTGCTGTGTAGGGAGCAGTAATTTTATGGTGCTTCTGTGTCCCAGCAAGTGCAGATGAGTTCTCTTCCTGTTACTAATCTTGGATTCTGCTGGCACTCATAAAAAGACAAAATAAGAATTATTAGATAAAACCAGTGATTATCCAGAAATACTAGAGCATGTTAGGTTAGGAGGAGATAAGAAAGAAAGCTTAGTGTTAGGGAGAATTCAGCAGGGTGTTATCTGAATTCCTTGGAGCAGGTTGCTTGGCCAGGTCTGCTGTCTTCTTGAGGGTGATCCGCAGGGTGTGTTACTGCTCAGAGGTCACCTTCCACTCAGACTGGATGTCACTCGGCTGGTGGTCTGCCTTCACCCGGGAGTGGTGGATCCAGGTGTTTAGTCCTGCAACCTTAAGAGCTGTGGGAGTGATTAATATGACTGGATAGGGTACCTTCCAGGTAGGCTTGAGGGGCTCCTTTTTCCATTCCTTTACCCATACCTGATCTCCAAGTTTATAAGGATGTACGGCTGTTCCTAGGGAGATGGGTAGTTGGTCAGTAACCCACCTGTGGACCTCAAAGACAGTTTTTCCAAGTCCTTGTAGTTGTTTCTGGATTTCTAAGTTTCCCCCCAAATCTCCCTTTGGCTGAATTAAGGGAGGGGGTCTATATTCTTTGCATATAGAGTTTCAAAGGGAGAGAAACCTACCCTGGCCCTTGGGGCACAGCTTACCTGCAAGAGTACAAGAGGCAACATATCTGTTCAGGGTAAGGTTGTCTCTTGGCATAGCTTAGCCATAGTCTGCTTTATGGTCTGATTCATGCGTTCTACTTACCCTGAACTCTGAGGCCTGTAGGCTGTCTGTAGGTTCCATTTAATTCCTAAAGCCTTGGCTACCTGTTGTACTATTTCTGCTACAAAGGCTGGGCCATTATCAGACCCTATGGTCAGAGGCATTCCATACCATGGAATTATATCCTTCAGCAATGCCTTAGTGACTTCTCTCACCTTTTCAGTGCTAGTGGGATATGCCTCGACCCAACCTGAAAAGGTGCAAACAAAGAGTAGCAGGTATTTATTCCTTCTGCTAGGCCCTATTTCTGTATAATCTACTTCTAAGTCCTCAAAAGGAGCTTGCCCACAGCGCCGGACTCCTATCGGTCCCACAGGATGCTGGTTAGCATTGTTCTGAGCACAGAGGAGACAACACTGAGAGATTGAGGCACACAAGGAGGGTAGACAGGCAATTAGGTAGTACCTGCCTAACAAAGCTTCTAGGGCCGTCTTCCCTAAATGGGTAAGTTCATGCTGCTGAAGGACTACCTTATGGGCTAACTGTTCTGGGACATATATAATCTGGGAGTATCTACCAGCCTTCCTTTGTTCTCTTGCGCCCTTCATGCTGCGTCCATTTCTCTTCCTGAGGAGTGTATTTTGGAGGTTCAGGTAATTCGGGAGCCAACATGATCCATGCTGGTGCTGCTTGTTCTTTAGCAGCCAGCTTGGCTGCGGCTTCAGCAGGCTGGTTTCCTTCTGACACTGAGTCATTGGAGCATGAGTCAGCCAGTGCTGCCCCCTTGCTTTCATCAGGGTGACAACAGCATGAGGTACTTTTACATTTAAGTTTTGTCCTAAGGTAAGCTTATCCGCTTCCTTGAATAATAATGCCATGGCTACAAGGGCCTTGAGACACGGGGGCCATCCAGAGGCAACTGAGTCAATCTGTTTGGAGAGATAGATTACTGGTCTTTGCCAGAGTCCAAACTCCTGGGTTAGAACTCCTAGGGCTACCCTGCTGTTCACATGAACAAAAAGATTAGTCTCCTGTCACATGTCACATCTGGTAGCCCTAGTGCTGGGGCCTCAGTGAGCTTTGCCTTTATGGTGATGAAGGCTTTCTCCTGTTCGGGACCCCAGTTGATGGGTGACTTCTCTTCTCCTTTTAAAGCTTCATAGAGAGGTTTAGCTCGGTCTGAAAACCCTGGGATCCAAATTCATCAGAACCGTGCTGCTCCCAGCAATTCCCGAATCTGCCACTGGGTGCAAGGGACTGGGATGGCGCATAAGGCCTGCTTTCTTTCAATCTCTAGCCTTCGTTTCCCTTGGGTGATTCGGAAGCCTAGATACTTGACTTCTTTCTGACAAATCTGTGTTGTTGTGTTTTTCTTGGACATTCTGTAACCTGTTTCAGTTAACAGTCTCAGAAGGGCTCATGTTCCCTCCCAGCACTGAGCTCATGTGGAGCTGGCCAGTAGGAGGTCATCTACATACTGGAGTAGAACTCACCACAAGTCCTGTCCTGGGAACTTAGACAGTTCAGATGCTAGTGCTCCACTAAAAAGAGTAGGGGAGTTCTTGAACCCTTGTGGCAGTCTGGTCCACGTGAACTGCTCCTTGGCCCCTGTAGTTGGGTTTTCCCACTCCAAAGTGAAGAGAGGCTGACTGGAAGGTGCTACTTGAAGACAGAAAAAGGTGTCTTTCAGAACTAGGCATGTAAACCATTCTGCCTCTGATGGGATGAGTCCCAGAAGAGTGTAGGGGTTTGGCAGTGCTGAATGCAGGGTTATAACAGCCTCATTAATAGCCTGTAGACTCTGTACGGGGTGGTATTCATTAGTCACAGGTTTTTTCACAGGCAAGGGAGGTGTGTTCCATGGAGACCTGCATCGTTAACAAGTCCCCACTGAAGCAGCCGGTCTAAGTGGACCTGGATTCCTAGGCATGCTTCCCTTGGAATTGGATATTGGTGGATTTTAACAGGCTGTGCCCCAGGCTTTAAGTCAATCAGTACCGGGGCGTGGTCCTTAGCCAGGCCTGGAGGACTCCCTTCTGCCCAGACCAGCTGGAACTCTTTCTCTAATTCAGGTTAATGGTGAGGCCTTTACTCTGGGGGGTATAAAGTCTCCATTCTTCCTCCCTTGGCACCGCTAAAGACAGGATCATTGGGGAGGTCTCTTCACCTAGGCGACGCTGTGCTGAGCCATCTGGAGCAAAAGTGGTTTCTGCTCCCATTTTGGCTAAAAGGACTCTGCCCGTTAGAGGGACCAGGCAATCTGGCAAATACAGAAATTCATAAACCACCTGGTGGGCGCCTAAGTAATATTGTTGGGGGCAGCAGAAGGTTCTGCAGCTGTGGTCCCTGGTAGCTCCAATAATGGTGACTTCCTGTCCTGAGAGGGGAGCTACCTTCTGAGTAACTACCGAGTGCTCTGCCCCTGTATCAACCATAAAGTTCACAGTCTGGCCTCCTATTTTCATTTCGACCATGGGCTCATGGGGGCCCAGTTGGAAAGAGCCCAGTCTGTCCTAGTTGGAGTCAGCTGTTTCCAGTCTGATGAGGTATACCTCAGGCGGCTCTGGCCGATAGCGGCTGGGTTTTTTGGATGGCCTTGCCAGCTTCTTCTGGCTTGCTCCTGCCCTGCCGGCCTTTTCACTCCTGCTACTAAAACCTTACTCTGTCCCTTCTTACTCACACAGAAACAGACCCAAGGCGACAAGGTTTGAGCAATTTCTAACCAGCTGTCTATATAAGGGAACTGATCTGGGTGACCTGGGTCTCCTGTGATAATTCTGTGAACATTCCTGATCGTAGGGACATCCAATGTGCCCTCTGGTGGCGATCCTAATCCTTTTAAACTCCCAGGGGACTAGTTTTACTCTGCAGTCCTCAACAAACCCCTTTTTTAAAATTCCTTAACATACATTCTATGATAGTCGAATTTGAGGAGGAGCTATTACACATGTTGCAGAGAGGGACTCGGTTGCCTCCTCTTTAAAAAATACCTGAATAAAAGAACTAATCAAAATAAGGCTTATTTTCTATCCTCATTTGTCCTTGGGTATGGACAGCAAATGACACTAATCAGATTGACATAAATTCTTTAACTTCTGTTTAGGGAGGCAAATGCAAATCATTTACTCCCAAGTGTCCTTGGTTTAGGGAAGACAGGATTTACAAGATGTCTCCAATGTCTTTGATTTAGGGAAGACAGGATTTAAGGATTTAGGAAGACAGAATTTCTGCTCAGTTTCCCTATTCTACTTGTCCCAGCTTACTGGCCTGTCATCCATTCAACTTTCTTTCAACATTTCTTTACCTTCCTCCATTACACCAAACCATACTCTCCAGTTAGTTAGAACTCTTAACCTTAATTTTTAGGTGACATGTAAATATTTAACATTCCTCAGATGGCAATACATTCATATTTTTTTTAAGACCCACAAACAGAAATTTCACTAGCTAAACAATTTTAAACAAACAACAAAGACACATATTTAAGCAATAAAGACAGATAACGTTCCCCATTAAAAACTTTGAATCACCATGGAAACATGGGAGAAGTTTAGAAGGGTTTTTTAAAAAAACAAAACAGAAACAAACAAACATGAAAAAAACAATTTTACACTGGCACGCACCACATTTACACCACAGAATACCACCAAATCAGTTTCAATAGTGCAGAGATACAGAACAAGTCTCTGAACAGAGGCAGTAGAAAACTGCCTAGCAACGCTTCTCTCATACCTTTTTTTTTTAAAAAAAGGCAGGCCAGACTCGAACCCTTAGCCAGTCTGAGTTTTGACTTCCCTCCCAGAAGTCCCAGAGATGGTGAATACCATCTAGAAGCCATTCCTCCAGATACAGGGCAAGTCCCTAGTACACAAACATAGACAGAATTTTTTACTAAGTGGGCTGATTCCTTCCATGATAGAGAGCAAACGTCTCTGAGAAAACTAACTCAACAATGCTGCTTGCGACTTTTGCAGACCATCACAGGTTCAGCCTTCAGCAAATCAAAGGTTTTAACCAGATGAGCAAACAGAAAATCAAAATAGCTTTCGCTTTCATACAGACCAGTTAATCAGCAAACATCCATATCCACACTCTCTCAGAATAGCCCAGACTGCAGCTGAGCAGATAATGCCCAATTCCCCAGATGGGCATGGGGGCACTCCTGGCACCCATGCCCTAGATCAGAATTCTCGACCAACGTCTTGGTGAGAACCTACCAGAGGAGTTACGGTTGCATCCAGCCCACCTTCTTGGTAGCAAATTGGCTAGTCCCACACACAAACAAACAGAAGAGTGAACCCATAATTCCTTAATAGAATCTGAATTCACTCACCTCCAGTGTCCTGATTCCTGATTTACCTGACGAAGTCCTATCACTTCTGGGGGAGGCGATCAAGCTCCCCCTTCCACTCACTTGGAGTGGGCCTGACTGACTGGGGCCCCTACCATACAGATTCTGTCCACAGGTCCAGAGGTGTCCCTCCACTTTCTCCAGATGCTGGCTGGGTCCTGGGCTGAGGTCTGGGAGTGCCTGGAGTTCCCCCCTGTTCAATTCTGATAAAATCAGCAGTGTGAGTCTTCCGGAGGCCTGTCCTGTAACCCCGGGCCCCACACCTGGTCCACTCACCAGAGGCAAGAGCCAAAGGCGGTTAGCTTCCCGGTTCAGGGAACCATATGATACAGAAGAGCAACAAAATACCAAGCAGGCTTCCTAGAGAAAGGGAGGGATGCTGTTTATTAACACTAGTGAACTCCAGGAATAATTTCCAAATCAGAGTGAAGTAACATGCAGAGGCTTTGCTTTTTATAGCCTTCTGAGGTCTTTGTCTTGCAGATATGGTTCTGCCCCCTTTCCTGAGCTTACAGGAAAGCCCCCAGGTGTTAATGATTTGGCCAGTGACAGCATTAATGACCTTCCCTCCCCCCCCCCCAGGGCAGTGCATTGTTCACAGTTTTTATGGCCTGACACACCTTGCAAGACCAGTTTCCTCCTCAGAGAGAGTAGATAGGCCTATATATAGCAAGTGAAACAAGTTAAAAATTAGTAAAAGCAAAGAGCAAGAGAAGAGAGAAAAAAACTGAGTAGTGAAGAGAAAGGAAAGAGAAGGGGAAATGGAGTAGGAGCAGGAAAAAGGAAATTAGATATTTGAATAAATCAACAGAGACTAGAATAGTAACACATCAATAAAGCAGATAAAGAAGATCCATTTTTAAAAGGGTGAAAGAAAGGAAAGAGAAAAACTAAAATGGGGATAAGAGAAGAAAAACAGGAGGATAAAAACAGAAATGAGGAAGACAATGGTGCAAAAAAAGTAAAATAAGATAAAGTGAAAAATAAAAAATAATAGTGAAACTCAAAAAAAAAAAAAATGAAGTGTCATTTGCTTCAGCTGAGTTTTAATGCCCCATGGGAGCTTATTTAGGACCTCACTCTTCTATTCTGTCTGCTAATTCTGGGATTCCTGTTAGGTACTTAGGTGTGTAACACTTTCTTTCGGCTTTTAGCCCCCTGCTTGAAATTCCAGTAACGGGTCCTCAAACTATGGCCCGCGGGCCACATGCGGCCCGCTGAAAACATTTATCCTGCCCGCCGGGTGTTTCTGCCACCACTGCCTGTTGCTTAGCAGCTGACTAGTTTTTTGTTTTTTGTTGTTTTTTTTTTTAACTATAGTCCGGCCCTCCAACGGTCTGAGGGACAGTAAACTGGCCCCCTGTTTAAAAAGTTTGAGGACCCTGCTCCAGGTGATCCACAGGACCTCGGCTTGTGTCTGTCTCCACAGGCCTTGGCTGGAAGCTGATGGAGCCAAACTGCCCTCATTGCCTGTCTTCCAGCTGTCAGTCTTAATCACTCAGGAGTCTGTTTCTGACAGGGCTTTAGGTGGGGTTGGTGCTGTTCCGCTTTCAGGGAGTAAGATGAGTGTTGTTGTGTTTTTTCTGACCTAGAGCTACTCCTCCTTGGTGGCCCAAAATATTACTCTGGCCTTGGTTGGTCAGAGACCAATGGGGTTGGCTAGCAACCTGAAGTTTTTATCAGTCTGGTTCCCAGAACAGCAGGGTGGACCAGCCCCTCTTCCAATCCAGTTACTGAGGGATCTATTCAGACTTGGCCTCTGCCTTTGTTTCTTTTTTATAGCTCAAAATGCAGGCAGGGTATGGCAGACGGTATTGCCTGCCTTGAGGCTACAGGGTGGGACTAGATCTTCTGGAGATAAATGTCCACTTAGGTTGGTAAGCTTGAGAACACCCCAATGCAGGATTCCTGGCCAAGACTCCCTGTCTGCCCTGCTTTCCTCCCCAGGCTCTCCTCAGGCACCTCAAGTCTGTGCCTCTCTCCCTGTGCTCAGGCCTTGGGTGAGTGTTTGAAATTGAAAATTCCTGTGTTCTGGGTTTAGCAAATAAAATCAAGGACAAAACAAAACCAAAACAACCATGAAACTGTGGGTTTCTCTCCCCCAACCACTGTGCTGCTCAGGCAGCCTTTTTGGCTGCCTTTTGCAGTGCAGCCTTTTGGGGCTGTAGTCTTAGGTCCAGATTCCCCAGTGTCAGCAGCCCTGTGGCATTTCCTTTCCACAGTTGTATGTTATGCCTGTCACCAAGGGATGCAACTTTGGCGCAATGCACCTTTCTCCTGGCCCTCTTGGCCCACTGGTCAGGTGTACCTCTCAAGCCCACATCCTTGATCCTACCATTCTCCAGGTGTCCTCTGCCATTCCTGGTAAATTGTCTCCTCAGCTCTAATTCATTAATTTCAGGTGGATGTTTTCCAATTTGGTTGTTACTCAAGTCTGGACCCAGGACGAGGTGGATGAGATGTCTGCTTACTCAGTCGCCATTTTCTCTCCTCTGTCCCACACTCTTAAAGACTCCTCAAGCCCTCTTGTGTCTCTTCATTCTGTCCTTCTTCCACCCTCATTCCCCGTGCTAAGGAAACTCTCATCTGCTTTCTGGCATTATAGATGAGTTTGCATTTGCCAGAATTTCCAAAAGTTGAATCATACAGTATGTAATTTTGGGCAGAGTTTGGCTTCTTGACTCAACATGATTTTATTGGTTTAATAGGAAGCAAGGAGCATTCTGAAGCCTAAATAATTTGGCTGTTTAATGCTGCCTGTCAAGCTGCAGCACCAGCTAAGTGGTTTCCTTTTGCTTTAAAGGTGGCAGCTTTAGAATGCTCTGGAATTTTTATAATTGCCAATTGTTTTGATTTCTTTGACATCCAATAAGTCTACAGCCTATTTTCTATTACTTATGCATTGCCATGAGAAAGTTAAGAACCCTCACTACTTCCATGGCATTCTAGAGTTGTGAGCTATACCAAGGGCATAGTTACTATTAGTTCAAATATTGGCTATTTTATTTTTGGTCAATTGACAAGCCCGAATTAGAACAATTAATTAAGCTTGTTGGGCATATCTTATTCAGGTAAATAAGAACTTTCAATTGTGTCCATCATGGAAGTTGTTGCATATTCAGCTGGGTAACATACCTGATTATCTATCACATGTCCATCTGTAGACCGAATTAAGTCAGCATTAGCAAGGACTTTCCTATAAACCATTCCTAGAATCAAGAAGCTGGTCAGTGGACAAAATGCAATTGTGGATGTCTTCATCCTGCAAAAAAATGTAGCATAGTTGTGGGGTTAAGACCTTTACATTGATTTAAAGACATTTTAATAAGAGCCAGTTGAATGATATAAATGTTGAGTGTGATGAGAATTCAGTGAAGATTCCACAGAATGAGGAACATAAACAAAGGAGAGCCCATAAATACCTTTTGTTAGTTTGCATACCTGTCTTCAGCAGAGATGACTTTCATGCAGGGAGGGAGCCCTTTGGCTATTGAGTCTAATGGCTGACTATAATATTCTACAAGTATATGGTAATCTCTGTTTTTTAGCTAAAATTTCCTAAATATTTTGTTTATTTTCATGTATATAAAGTTAGAAAATTTATACTTAAGGTGTCCCAGAGCATGAGCTTCAGATAATTCTTTAAAGATTTTATAGCTTATTTTCCTTCTCAGTTCCACTGAGTTAGAACAGGTCAATTTGACTTCAAAAGGACATATAGACTGTGGGACATTAATGAAAAACTTGAAACCCAATTGAAACAATGTCCAGTCACAATTGAAACAATATCCAATCCTCTAAGCTTCTTTCTTGGTTTTGGAAGAGGAAATGATAGAAGCCCTCTGATTCTTTCAGAGTTAATCATTAGCCCATCCCATATCATAAAAGCCTAATATGCAAATTTACCAAACGGCAAAATGACCGGTAGCTCTGATGTGCGATGACCGCCAAGGGGCAGATACTCAATGCAAGAGTTGCCCCCAGCCTGCTGGCCCCAGGCCGGCCAAGGTGGGTGGGTGCCAGCGGGGACCCTCTGATCACCCCTCTGGTCGCCACGCAGATTGACCCTGATCGCCAGCCAAGCCTAGGAACCCTAAATGTGCACAAATTTCATGCTTTGGGCCTCTAGTCTTTATATAAGACATGGAAAGGTAATTTACTTGAGCAAAGCAAAATAAAAACTTGTCCTTTGAGACTTTATGTCCTTTTATAGCTAGCTGTTATAATGGGTAAATTGTGTCTTTTGGGGAGTTTAGTAATATCCTAGAAAATAAAAGTAAGTCATCCACATGTTGGATGAGAGGGCAATTTCTAGGAAATTTAACATAATATCAACTTTTAATATCTTGGAGAAATAGGTGGGACTCTCTGTATATCCCTGTGGCATTTCAGTCCAAATAAATTGTGGATCTTTTCAGGTGAAAGCAAAGATATATTGACTGTCATTTTCTGCTGGAATGCTGAAAAGTCACTCTATAAATCTATCACTGAAAAATATTGGCAATCCATAGGCATAGCTGATAATGAGATATATGGATCTGGAACCAAGGATGTCTGGGAATAACTATCTTATTTAAAGCTCTGAGATCCTGTACAAATGTCTACATTTTTGCCTTTGGAGTCTTCACTGGAAGGATAAAAGAATTACATGAATTATAAAGCCCCCTTTGAGGTAATATTGTATAATGGGCTTAAATGCAGCTGGCACATCAAGTCTTAAATGATATTGGTGAATATTTGGAAAAGGCAAGGTATTATCAATAGTTATTTTAGTGGGAGTGGCTGACTTAACCTTGCCAATGTCCATACTAGAAAGGGCTCAAAGTTGCATTGGAATGTCCTACAACAAATGTTCAGCTCCTTGAAGAAGTTCCTTTATAATCATCTACCCACTTGGTTTATAATTGGTTTATTTAGTTCTAAATACATTTCACCCACTCAGGAAAAATGATATGTGAGTTTCAAGAAAATCTCTCCCTACCAGGTGAATTGGAACTGGTATGACCACTAAAAGTATATGTTGCCTCATAACACTCCAGAGCTGAAAATGAACGGGTTCTGATTTAAAAACAGTCATTGGTTGGTTAGATATCTCTACCATTTGCACAGAAGCTTTGCTTCAAAGATGAAGGCAACTTAGTTGGGGATGGTTTCAAATAGATAAAGTATCCACAGTATCTGCAAGGGCCTTCATAAGTTCCCCTTTTATGCTAATTTCAACTTCTCCTAAACTATTAGTAAGGAGAAGGAGAAACACCCTCTCATAGATTTCAGAGCAGCCACATGCTTGCTTCTGTTTCTCTTCTCTTTCTAAATCCCACTTTGGTTTTCTATAACCCTTCTTATGTTGAACAGACTGTGCCACAAAAGTTTCCTGGTGAAACTTACTTAGTAATTCTGTTGCTTTGCTCCCAGAAACCAGTGGGTATATTCATTGAAATAGGTCAGAATAGTCAGGATCACATGTTCTGACGGTTGAATTAAATTACTTTCAAACCCATCAGGGTCCCAAATAAAACTGAGAAAATCTTTAGGTAGGTTTCTTAATTCTGGTCCAGTCCAAGGGATATATATATATATATATATATATATATATATATATATATATATATAGAGAGAGAGAGAGAGAGAGAGAGAGAGAGAGAGAGAGACCAGATTATTATGACCACCTGACGTTTGTAGGCAAATTAGCCATACACTTCATCATATTGGATATGGAAGCCGAAGGCCTGTTCGAAGACCTTTGCTATCTGCAGTTACTAAGATAAAACGTCTCCAATTCGCACAGGGACACAAAGACTGGACAGTCGAGCACTGGAAAAAAAGTCAGGTGGTCTGATGAATCATGTTTCCATTTGCATCATGCAGATGGCAGAGTGAGAATTTCGCAGTAATAGCATGAAAGTATGCACCCCCCATGCATAAGTACAAACTTTCAAGCTGGTGGGGGCAGTGTTATGATTTGGGGTGTGTTTTCCTGGCATGATTTGAGCCCTTTAATTCCTGTGGAACAATGTCTGAATAGCACAACATATCTAAGTATCATTGTTGATCAAGTTCATCCTATCATGTTGATGGCGTATCCCAATGAAGATGGGTTCTTCCAACAAGATAATGCGCCATGCCATGGTGCTCCTATTGTGCAGGAGTGGTTTCAAGAACATGAGGGAGACTTTACCTTGCTTAGGTGGCCCCCACAATCACCAGTTCTCAGTCCAATTGAGCATTTGTGGGACAAAGTTAAAAGAGACATCAAGCAGCTGGTTCCACAACCATGAAATCTCACAGAATTGGACAGTGCTATTCATCAGGCATGGTGTCAGATTCCTCCCATCATCTTTCAACATCTCATGGAGACAATGCCAAGAAGAATCACCACAGTATTGAAGGAAAAAGGTGGCCCAACGAAGTACTGATGGGGTGGTCATAATAATCTGTCTACTCAGTGTATATACTCATTGGTTCCCTATCATCTGAGGATGGATTTACTCTGAAGGCAGGTGCTAAAATTCCTGGATTATCTTTGTCTGACTTTCTATTCTCATTTTCTCTTATTTTGTAGGGAGTGGTAGTGGAAGCAATATAGTGGAGATAGAACCAAAAAAGAAAAAAAGGGGAGAGAAAATCCAGACTCTGAAACTCAGAGAGCAAAGGATATTGTGGAGGAGCTGTAAAAGAGACGGAAATGGGGTATTGGCATTTATTAGCTTCAGAAGCCGTCTTTAGTTTGAGACAGTCTCTAAATTTGCTATTAACTTCTTTACAAAAAGAGCATTTATCCATGCTCCTTCTAAAAGGTTCTCATTTCCACCCTTGCTGGTTTGGCTCAGTGGATAGATCATTGGCCTGCGGACTGAAGGGTCCCAGGTGTGATTCTGCTCAAGGACACATGCCCAGGTTGCATGCTTGATCCCCAGTGTGGGGCGTGCCAGAGGCAACCAACTGAGGATTCTTTCTCATCATTGATATTTCTCTCTCTCTCTCTCTCTCTCTCTCTCTCTCTCTCTCTCTCTCTCTCTCTCTCTCTCTCCCTCTCCCTCTCCCTCTCCCTCTCCCTCCTTTCCTCTTTGAAATAAATAATAATATATTTTAAAATGAATAAATAAATAAAAGCTTCTCCTTTCCAGTAAAGATAAGCTTCTCTTCCATTCAGTTTAATTTTAGACCCAAATTTTTTTACTTCCGCATGCAAAATATCAATTAAGAATCCAAAAGGTTCCATTTTGTCCATCATAAGTAGATACCACTTTCAGTTAAATCTTCTTATATCTATAACACTTGTGAGTAAAGACTTCCTATTACCTGTATATGTGTAGAGTATTAATGGGGGCCGAGGGCTGGAAATTTTCAACCTTGTATGTATGATTAATTTTAATTTTCTTTGGACAAATGCAGTCTGAACAAATGTCTAGAGATATTGTGTTATGGGTTAAAGCATGCTGCTTATGGGATGAGCTATAAGGGGCTGTAACCTTCCAAGTCACATAAACCTTTTTATGTGTCTCAGTTTCGCTCCCTCACAACCTAATACAGCCATAGGACTCAGAGCACTAGATAACCGACCTTTAGGTGTGCATCCTAATACGAGTCAATTCTTTAATTACAGCTGAGTTGAAATTCCCTACGGAATTACTGCACATCATGAAGGATTCCCTCTGACACCTACACAGAGATTCTTATTCACTTAAGAATACTAGAGCCCTATCCAGTTTGGCTCAGTGGATAGAGCGTCGGCCTGCAGACTGAAAGGTCCCAGGTTCGATTCCAGTCAAGGGCATGTACCTTGGATGCGGGCACATCCCCAGTAGGAGGTGTGCAGGGGGCAGCTGATCGATGTTGCTCTCTCATCTATGTTTCTAACTCTATCTCTCTCCCTACCACTCTGTAAAAAAAATCAATAAAATATAGTTTAAAATAAAAGAATACTAGAGATTCAAGCTGGAGAAAGGAAGTGCCCCTCATCTTTGGAACTGAATGATTTCAGGCTGTCATTTATCAGGCAAAATGTTTTGTTCTGGCCTAACCGGTTTGGCTCAAGCATTGGCCTGTGGACTAAAGGGTCCCAGATTTGATTCTGGTCAAGAGCATGTACCTTGGTTTTAGGCATGTACCTAGTGGGGAGTGTGCTGGAGGCAGCTGATTGATGTTTCTCTCTCATCGATGTTTCTGACTCTATCGCTCTCCCTTCCTCTCTGTAAAAATTCAATAAAATATATTTTTTTAAAATTTTTTTTGTTCTGACTCCCACAAATCAATTCCAATTGAAAGTCGATATTAAAAACCAATCACCACGCCGCAGTGAGGCTCAGTGATTGAGTGTTGAGCCATGTACAAAGAGTCCCGGTTTCAGACTCGATCCCCAGCAGGGGGCATAGCATGCAAGAAGTAGCCAATCCACGTGGATGCATTGATGTTTCTATCTTTCCCTCTCCCTTTACCTCTCTCTAAAATCAATAAGAACATATTAAAAAAATAAAAGTAACCACCCATTTTTCTCTTGTCCTGGGTTGTCAACTGTTATATTTTGTTTGGGTTCTTTCAACCTTTAATCCTTGATCACACGTCAGATAAATTTTTTAAAGGACTTTTTAAAAACCCTCAAATAAATGTAGGCCTCTTTGCTTAAAACTGGAAGGTCGGGAATTGCAAGAAAAACTGACTCAAGCTCACCTAGAGGAGCCATGTGGTACAATGGACCACAGCTGTTACATAGCACAGGTCTGAGTCCTTGGAGGGCTTCTCTAAAATTCTGACACACTACCCCAAATAATTGTCAACATAAGAAATGTTTAAACTTGTGGAGAATTATTATTCTGGGTTTTTAAGGCAAAACTGATAACAATTAACTGGAAGAAAAATCTGAAGGGATTGAGAAAATGCTCCAGAGAATGGCAGTTTTGCACCTTATTTTATAAATTACCATAAAGAGAGAAAACGTAAGGAGTGACATGAAATCCATTGGTCGTACATTAGAGAGGTGATAGAAAACACAGCAAGGCATATGGAGAGTCTCTGGGATTCCATAAAAGGTAATAGACACATATTTCTTTTGTATTAGTTGTATAGGAATACTTAGCAGTAAACAATTAACATGATAAAAATAACAATGAAGGGTTTTGTGGTTTCTGCTCTGAAATTGTGAGGGGTTTGGAAAAAAGAAAATTACCCTGATATTCCAAAGCTATGTTATTGTAAATGTAAAAAGTCAATGGATGGGCTCAGTTAAGGTAAAGTCTTACCTTTGTCAGGAAAGATACCAACCTAACACATGACTACCCACCATGACTCACTTTAACTTAGAAGGTTTTATTTTCAGACCATCCTATGGGGTTACTTCAGGTTTCTAAGTATGTAAAGCCCCCCACACAGACCTTTCCTGAGCTCATCAGGTTGAGTATGTAGCCCCTTTTTCATTCACACAGCCCAAACCTTTAACCTCTTGGGAGGAGAGAGGAGCTAGAGATAATTACAAATGGCCAATTATTTAATCAATTATGCCAACATAAAGATACTTCCAATAAAATACCTAAACATGGGGTTCTGAAATCTTTGGGTTAATGCTGGAAGGCTGGGAGCTCAGGGGAGATATGGAAGTTTCATACCTCTCCCCATGCCTTCATTTGAGCGCCTCAGAATTGTATACTTTACAATAAACCTGTAACAGTAAGTAAAGCCCTTTCCTGAGTTCTGTGAGTTCTTTTTGGATAATTATAATCTGAAACTGGGAACCTCCAAATTTGGAGTTAGCCAGACAAAAATGAGTTACCTGCGCACCCCATTTGTGATGGCATCTGAAGAGGGGCAGTTTATGTTACTCAGCCTTGAACCTATGGGGTATACAACCACTTCAGGTAGTTAGTGTCAGAACTGAAATGAATTGTAGGACACCCCATTGGAGAATTGGTTGTTGATGGGAAAAAAAAACACAAAACAAATCCTTAAACTACCCGGCAGGGTGATGGTAGAAATGATTATGATACTGTCAGTGACCTGCCTGTATTAGGTGCTCAGGGAGTTTGAGAAGACTTTACTTTCACTCTCTTCTCCCACTAAGCCTTCTATCACCTTCACAGTCCACCTTCACTCCATTTACTCCTCTCTGTTCTCACAGAATGAGGCCTGAGGCAGTGTTTTTGATCCCAGGAGCAGTGGAGGTATAGGCCTGTAAGTCCATTCATATTGTTGTCCACCCTGAGGTGGGATCTGTTCTCCTAATGCCTAGACAGCCAGTAAACTGACACCAGGTTGCAGTAAAAGGAAAGAAAGTATATGTTACAAAGGTACCAATGAAGGGGAATGAGGCAGCTGATGCTCAAAGACCAGAATGTTCAGTGGTTTATATTTAGGGTCTTTTAAGAGGAAAAAATCATGACTTGAGGTTCTGAGTCATGGGCTTTGAGGATTGGTTAGTTATAAGTACTCATAATGTGACTTATTTCTCCCTGGCACCATCCCGGCTGCGGTCTTTGGTTATTGGGGCCTAGAAGTCTTCCTTCGTGCAGACAACCCAATGTTCTGCAAGCCATTTTGGCGTTGAGTCACTGATGTTACCCTAAGAGCAGAGAACATCTATCAATCTTGTGCTTAGCAGACAACATCTTTGTCTTATCTTGAGCAAGATATCTCCTGCAACCTGTTTCACTGACTAGTTTCCATGCTCCAGGCTCCATCTCCATTCTTTCCTATCAGACCTGCAGGTTCTATTTTCTATTTATCCTTTAACTAGAAATCATAACATCCAGCTATGGGAACAAAGGGTATTCTTCCTCTCATATTTTAAATTCTTCTATCTGGGCTAAAAGTCAAATGAACAGACAGATTAACAGGAGACAATGTACAAAGTCTGTTATAAGAATGAATATTCTGGGGCTATAAGAATAGATACCAAAGGAAGCATTGCGTAGTGGAGGCTTGTATGTCATTCTGAAGCTAAGGGGGAAAGAGGGTTGTGATTTGAGGCTTCAAAAGGCAGGAACATTGGCATGGAGATGCCAAAGCAAATGAGAATGTCCCTCCTGGAGCTGGCCCTCCATCTAAACACATTCTAAGCAGTTTAGTGGGAAGGTCCAAGACTTATTTCTTAAACCTTTTCTTTTCCATTAAGGATATCAATATCAATACCCTAAAAGGCATATCTGGGGTAAACACTTGGCTTCCCTAAACAGCAGAGCCACGACTCTTAGTAAGTTTTAAAAGTCTAACTAAAAGTTCAATCCTAGTTACCTACTCATTGAGTACCTAACACTTCACCAAAACAAAAAAAAAAATATTAAAATACTGAAACATTGCTCTTTCAGTCCATATGTGCCCACTTTAGACTTCTCATTGGAAAAAAAACTAAAAGATACATTGGAATCTGCTAATAAAATATGTCTTCATTCCTGGAGAGCAACTTGACACACTCACATCATCCATATCTGTTCAGGAAGAACTAAGTTTCCAGAGACCCTGACTCACGTTTCACATTAGTGTTTATGCCATCACTACTCACTGCTTAAACTGTTCCTTTGTTCTGTTTGTACATGTCCCTAATTTCGACTAGTATGTGAGCTTCTTGCCTGCCTGAAGGACTCCAGTTACGTCTCTATTGTTGAGGAATTGGGGGCAGGAACCACGCAGAGGGTTGTCAGCTAGGCTTCAATATCACCCATGCACTTTCATGTTTAACTTAATTTAGTTCCAAAATGCCTACAGCATGAATGCTGGAGAAAGGTCCTGATGTGACCTACAAAGGCAAATGGGTTCATATTGGTCCCTGCAGTAATGGTAACTTTATGGCATCTCTGCATTTAGGATGTGATTATTCATTTGTCGATCTGGAGATGTGTAATGGACTCCTACTATGTACCTACCAGTCACTATCCAGGGCCCTAGGGGCATGAGAGTGGATGAGAGGGACAAACTGGACATTATTGCTGATGTCCAACTATTTATTTCGCAGCTAATATCTAAAAGGCATTTCAAGATGCCCTAAGATCCTTGATCCCCGCCAAACTTCTGACATCAATGTGCTCCTCAAGAACTTTCCTGAATCTATTTCACTGTCCCCCAAACCTCACATCCAATCTTTCAGGAAATCCTCTTAAGTCCATGTTTTCAACAAATACAGAACTGACCCCTTCCTCCCACACTTGTCTGACCACCCTCACCTGTCACCTGGATGACTGCACTTGCCTCCTCACTGGGCTCCCTGCCCTCCACCCAGCAGCCACACTGGTGCTGAGAAATGTACGCTAAGGTGAACATCCTGATTCCTTTCCTGAGCAAGTTTTTCTGTCTGAATCAATGCCAGGAATGTGTGTGTGTGTGTGTGGAGGGGGGGTCAAAGTTCTTTCTGAGTTTTGTTTCTTAAAAGCTTGAAATCAATATCCCAAAATAGGAACTTCAGAGAGGCTAAATTTTGGATGCCATCACTAAACACAGATCTCTCACGCCCACTACAGCTCTCAGCCCTCCAGAGGCTCCGCAGGTCACTCAGAGGGAAGCCAGACTTCTGGCTATGGCCCCGCCCTCTATGACTCCATCTCCTCTCATATCCAGCTCTGTCTGTTCCAACCAGCATGTCTCCTTTTGGCTGTCCAAATGTTTTAAATGGAAAGAAATAAAAACACCCCACACATCCCTTATTTCACTCTAACGTACTATCACATTATTACTGTTGTTGCTGTGTGGGTTACTGGGCGACTCCCTCCCCCACTAGCATGCCATGTCCATGAGGACTGGGATTTTGTCTGTTCTGTCTCACACCTGCACCCCCAGTGCTTAGAGCAGTGTCAGCAGATGGTGAGCAGTGGGTCGGTCTTCTTTGATAAATGAATAAAGAAGTTACACTTGTGATCATGGTTGAAAGGGTGAAATATGGAGCGTCATTACCTCACATAACTGGGATTCTGACCTAGACTGAGGGACCAGGGAAGACTTTCCTGAGGAGCGGCATCTAATAGAGCAAGAACCCAGGCTAAGCTAGAGCTGATGTGGGGCAGGAGTAAGAGGTCCAGGCAGAGAGCACAGCAGGTGCAAAGGCCCAGAGGTGGGAAAGTTGAGGAAAGTAAACGAGTTAAACTGACTCATTTGGGTGATTAAATGAGCTAATAGACCTGAAGTGCCCAGTACACAGTTTGTGCTGGAGAAAGGCCAGCTGTTGTCATTATTGCACATCCATGGTCTGCCCACCTGAGAACAACAATAACAGAATAAAGGGGTTCCTCCCTCCAAAACTACACAATCAACTCATGACATCAAGCCTTGATGACAGCTTGACTGTAGTATAAGTGACAGGCCATAAACCACACATATGTAAAGTGTACAATCCGGTTAGTGCTGACACGCATACACACTCCCTGTCACCCAAAAGTTTCTCATGTGCTTTTGTAGTCCCTCTCTCTGCTCCCCACCCCACAGTCATCAGGCAATCACTCAGCCTGCCTTTCTTGATAGATTATTTTGCATTTTTCAGAATGTTATATACATTGAATTACGTCCTATGCTCTCCTTTTGGTATGGCTTCTTTCAGTAAGCATAATGATTTTTCTGAGGTGAAATTCTTATAACCAGATATTAATCCTTTTAACGTGAACATTTCACTGGCAGTATAGCCACAATGTTGTTCAGCCACCATGTTACCTAGTACTAAAACATTTTCATCCCCCAATTAAAACTCTGCACCCAATGAAAGGTTACTCCCATCCCCCAGCCCCTATCCCTCAAAACCACCAATCTGTGTTCTGTCTCCTTCTCTTTCTTGTCCCCTGTTCTCTGTACCATCTACCTTGTCAGCCTGTACATCTGGTGCCCCATATGTCCCAATGTCAGGGCACTAATCTAAGCCTTCAAGACTTTATTCTTCCTCTGAACCCAGTTTCTCATCCCTCACATCCATCCAGCTCTGTGGAAATGGCACCCCAATACCACTGCACTAGCTCCAGTGGCTACTTTCTCAACAAGTACGTCAGCCCCTCTCATGATCCTTCACCGAACCATAACCCACACATAGAGAGGCTTCGTACCATACAACCCTAGGTGCCATTGAACTCATAAAATGCCTCACACCCTCAAACCTCCCAAGCTGTATAATTTCCCATCATGACTCTGAACAAACCCCATCTCTCCATGACCACTTCCTATGCTCCCTTCTGCTTACCCACAACCCAACATTGGCCAGTTCTGCAAAACTTTCCACCAAATACCCTGGAGGCCTCAATGAGCAGGAAGCAAAACAGATCCAGAGGAGAGATTTATTTCCATTTCCCAGGTTCTGGTTATTGACGCTCTAAGGCCAGGCACATGGAGTTTGCAAAGCAGCAACAAAAAGAGACAACGAATGCAAACCCTGATGTCTGACCTGAGGTCTGGGTCATGTAGGGCTGGAAACAGGATCGTCCAGTGTAGGCCTGCAGGTGGCTGACGTCACAGGGACGTGCATGTTTATGGAGTTGTTCTTTTATCACTGAATATTTGCTTAATTCTCTGTGATATTGTTCTTCGGAGGTGCAGTGAAAATGAATATAGAATGAGAACACTTTTGATGGTTAGGCCGCATCTTCTCAGATCTGGTACAAAGGCCACTCAGAGGCAACCTGGGAAAGATATGGGAAGTCAGGCCATCTCCTGTTGTGAACCCCACTTCAGAAGAGAGGAAGAAATGTGGGAAACATTTATTTGGAGGATTGTAGCCACATAAGGAAAGAAATGGGAAAATCTGAAAATATAATAAGGATTGACACTGTAAGATGACAGGTTCAGCTAATTACAGGTAGATGATGTCAAAGTAAAACTTGAGCCAGACAAATTAGAGAGGCAAGAGAGTCCTTATTCAAGACCATGCAATAGGGCAGTGAGACTGACCTCAGCACCACTGAAATAAAAGGCTGTGGAGATTTTAAGAACAGGAGAAGGAATCATAGGCATCTGTATTTGCTAACTGGATTGACACAAAAGATAAATAAAACTCCTGAAATCCTGATGGGAGGGTTTTCATTATTGTTACATTTAAACCTAACTCCTGAATAAGTTTTTATTGATGAGAGAGAGAGAGAGAGAGAGAGAGAGAGAGAGAGAGAGAGAGAGAGAGAGATGTGAGAGAGAAAATAACCAGTTTCCTCCCATAAATTCATTGACCAAGGATTGAACATGCAAGCTTTAGGTGTTTGGGACAAAGTGCCAACCAACTTAGCCACACTGGTGAGGGTAAGCAGGATTTTTTACATCTTGGTGTTAAATGTCCCCATCCAAGTTAAGCTCCCACTCTTCCTCAACGACTGAAACAAAGAAAACAGGAGAATTAAATTTTAACAGAATGGACCCAAACCTTCTAGGCAGATATTCTATGAATCATATCACTGGAAAGAAGTTGTGTTTTTTTAAAATATGCTTTTATTGGGTTCAGAGAGAGGAAGGAAGAAGGGGAGAGACATAGAAACATCAATGACGAAAGAGAATCATTGATTGGCTGCTTCCTGCACAACCCTACAAGATTTCAAGCCTGAAACTCAGGCCTGTGCCCTGACTGGGAAATGAACCATGATCTCCTGGTTCTTGGCTTGATGCTCAACAACTGAGCCACTCCAGATGGGCGGCAAGAAGCTTTTAAGGAGACTTAGAGGTAAATTTCAAAAGGACAGAGAAAGAATCTGCAATTACATATTGCAGTTACATTTCTAAAGGAGATGTTCTAAAAAATAATCGAGGTAAGAGGCCTATAGTCAGGAAAAAGGTTAGAGACTCTGAGGCAATAATGACGCCTTTGGTTCATAACACAACTGCTTTCTGCACAGCAGAGGGAAACAGAACTAATTCCTCTCAGCCAACACACAGTTTGCATCGCCATCAGTTCCTGCAATTGATAAAGAAGTGCAAGTTCCCAGCCATTTATAAATAGATGGTAAATAGTTGAGAGACTGAACAGAGATGGCATCTGATCTCCCAGAAGGCTGTGCTTCTGGAGTTTTACAAGGAGACTTTTCTCTCTACAGTCACCTTCCCTTTGATCAAACATCATCTCCAAGGAAGAAGAGCATTCTCCATCTTCCAACATGGCTGGTTTCTGCGTAGGGAACTAAGTGCAGAGGAACTGATGTTCACCTTATAGTTTGCTCTGATACAGGTTTTTCTATGAAACCTGAGATGGGAGATTTAACAGCCCCTTGAGGATAGGCGGCCTCATCCTCACACTTCACCTGCAGTCTCTCTAGCTTTGGGTAATGCCCTCCTCTCAAACAGATTACAAGTCTTCATCAGGTCAAAATTAGCTCCATAAAGGTAAGGTCATTTATAATTCTGTGGGCATCAGTTTGAACTAGGATATTTGCTATGCCTTGGTTGCGTTACCTACGTTTCCAATTCTATTCTATCAAAAAAGAGGACAGAGTGCTACTGAATTTATGCAAATAAGTCTATTGCTATAAACATAAGAATACTCCAGAAGGCATTAGTAATTTTTTGGGAGAAGTCAAACAGGGAGACAAAGTCACTGTTGCATCTCACATAGGTGTTCTCTTGTCTATTCCCATCGTCACAAGTGTCCAGGTACCCTCCAAAGGACTCCCTGGAAATGGAAAAGAGCTCATGTTCCTGTGAGTTTATCTCTTACTCGTGCCAGTCATCACACAATGACTGCCCCTCCTGTGAAGCACATGGTGTCCCCTCCATTGTGGAGATGGTGCAAATGGGACCAACCAGAGATGGGGTCCAATGTGGAATGTTACCAATGCCAACAATAATGGCAATGCCAGCTCACAGTTTTTAGTATTTATTGATTCAAAGCAAGTCTTCTAAGCAATTTCCACCACCACAAGAAATCTAATAGGTACATTGTTATTTTTACTTTTATTTTTTTTTAGTTTAAGAACATAGTGGCGGGGAGGAGGATCAGTAGTATTTGACATCTAACCCTACAGGTGCACTTTCAGTGGAGCTGACGGGGTTAGAGACTTTACACTGGTAACAGCATCCTCTCTCCTGACAGGGTCTATGGTAAGGGTTCTGTGGTCCTGGGACAGCTTCATCCTCTCCCTGAGCCTCAGACTCCTAGCATTGAATAACCAGTTGGTGGAGCTCTCATCTGTGTAGCAGGTCATGACACAGCATCCTCATTCTCTATGACTGAGGTGTTGCTGGCTAGGAGTGTGGGCACACTCACTGGCCCTGTGAAGAAATAGAGGGAGAGAATGATTGAGTGTGAGCTTGAGACCTGGGGCATGCTCCTTCCTCAAAGATCTTAGCTTTGACTCTGATAGTTCTGAGGGTAATTTTGTTCCACAGTAAAAATTTATTTATTCTAAATTTGCAATCACTCCCCAGACCAAATCTACCCCTCTGAGCTGAAGACCCCTAAGAAGGAAGGAAACGAAACAATGATTGATCTAGGGATCCAAAGACATCTAATAAGGCCACTGGGATTGGAGGAAAAGATGGGGCTATGGCTGCAGATAGACCTCAAGTGACTCAGATCAATTTCTCATGGTCTTCGTGTTTCTGCTTAGGGACTGTATTTCCCTGTGCCTCACTTTCTCCTCAGTGAAGGAAAATGAATATTTGACTGTCAGGCTGACAATGTACTAATGAGAAAATACTCACAGTATCTGACATAAATATTGGGAAGGAAAACTGCTCAAATAAGAGGCATCTGTTATTGACGGACTCCAAGAGAGAATCCCCTGGGCTGCTCCCTGGTGGATGAGCAGCTGCCAGGAGCATCTTTTCTCCTGCTCCTCCCTTGGGATGTTGACCTTTCTCTGGACACTCCTAAGTCTCCCAGAACAGCCAGCTAAGAATCTGGGAAGCTCATCTAGTTGTGCTCTCCTCACACTGTCTCAGGTGAAGGACCAGGTTCCATCTCTTCCCAGACGTGGCTCTTAGGGTTGAGCCCCAACTAGAGACCAGGTCAGGAGCCTTGTGAATCTGGCATATGGAATACTGTTGTTCTCACTCAGCCCATTTCCGGAGGCAAAACCCAACTGGACACACGCTCCCCAGGGCCTTTGGAGTCAGGACATTGTGACAGAGGCTGGAGAGGGGCTGCCCAAACTAGGATTCTCTGTGATGAACCCAGGGAGCCCCTCAGGCCAGGTCCTTAAAGATTCCTGCAGGGTCTATCTCAGGCTCATGTTCAGGGAAAGGGGCCCAGGGACCTGGACTTACAAGGGTCTCTCTCTGCTGACTCACTCCCATCAAACTGGTCCTTCTCTCTGTGGTGAATGTGTGTGGGGCTGAAATCTGGGAAGGGAACTCTGACCTTAGGAAGTTTGTCTCCACTGTGTGTCCTGCACTAAATGCCCAAACCCAGCTTGGGACACGATGCAGAGGGGGATGGAGGAGAGTCCAAAGCTGGCAGTTCTGTATGTGTAGTAGAATTCACCCCACCTGAGACCTAGAGGTCAGAGAGCAATAACTCACAGTATACATTGAACCGTCCAAATCCAATTTCTTTTTGTGAATTATGAAGGACGGCTACTGCGATGTAGATTCCTAGGTCCCACACATTGACTTTTCTTATGGTCAGGGATCCATCAAGGTTTACTGTCTCTCGACCACTGTATTCGGGCCCTCTTAGAGATCGCCTTGAATGCAATGTAAGAGATGCAATAAGAGTATAGTAGTTCATCTCTATTCCCCTGTACCAAACAAAGCCTGAAACACCTGGAGGCCTATTTTTGGTACGTAGAATCACATCTTGCCCTTCAAGAGCACTGGTAATGACAATCTCAAATCGCGCAGTGGTGGGCGGGATCCAGAAAGTTAAGAGGAAGACTAGAAGGGAAGAGAGAAATTGGTCAGTATTTCATCTGTGTATTGGGATGGAGAGATGAGGCATTTCTCTTCATCTCTCAGCCTTGGTTGCGTGTGAGGTCGTGTGTGCATCTCCTAGGTCAAGATCAGCAACATGGCCACCATGGCTTCAACACCTCGGAACCTATACTTTTTGGTTTGAATACTCTTTCCCAGCTGTCTGTGTGGCTGTCCTCCTCAATGCCATCAGATCCCTGTTGACACTCAGGGGCCTTCTTTTTTTGTTTGTTTTGTTTTGTTTTGTTTTATTTATTTATTTTTGTTTTTTATTTTTATTGCTTACAGTATTACAAAGGGTATTACATATGTGTCCCTTTTTTTCCCCATCCTTGACAGTCCCATGGCCTCCCCCACCCCCCAGTGTCTTATGTCCATTGGTTATGCTTATATGCATGCATACAAGTCCTTCGGTTGATCTCTTACCCCCTCCCTCCTACCCCCCAACCCTCCCCGGCCTTTCCACTGCAGTTTGACAATCTGTTTGAGGCAGCTCTGCCTCTGTATCTATTATTGTTCAAAAGTTTATAATGGTCTCTATTATCCATGAATGAGTGAGATCATGTGGTATTTTTCCTTCATTGACTGGCTTATTTCACTTAGCATAATGCTCTCCAGTTCCATCCATGCCGTTGCAAATGGTAAGAGTTCCTTTTTTTTTTACAGCAGCATAATATTCCATCATGTAGATATACCACAGTTTTATTTTTTTTTTTTATACCCTTTTCTTTTTTTTTTTAATTTTTTATTGCTTAAAGTATTACAAAGGGTATTACATATGTGTCCATTTTATCCCCCCGCCCTAGACAGTCCCACAGCCTCCCCTATCCCCCAGTGTCTTATGTCCATTGGTTATGCTTATACGCATGCATACAAGTCCTTTAGTTGATCTCTTACCCCCCTCCCTCCTGCCCCACAACCCTCCCCGGGCTTCCCACTGCAGTTTGACAATCTGTTTGAGGCAGCTCTGCCTCTGAATCTATTATTGTTCAAAAGTTTATAATGGTCTCTATTATCCATGAATGAGTGAGATCATGTGGTATTTTTCCTTCATTGACTGGCTTATTTCACTTAGCATAATGCTCTCCAGTTCCATCCATGACGTTGCAAATGGTAAGAGTTCCTTCCTTTTTAGAGCAGCATAGTATTCCATCGTGTAGATGTACCACAGTGTTCTAATCCATTCATCTACTGATGGGCACTTAGGCTGTTTCCAGATCTTAGCTATGGTGAATTGTGCTGCTATGAACATAGGGGTGCATATATCCTTTCTGATTGGTGTTTCTGGTTTCTTGGGATATATTCCTAGAAGTGGGATCACAGGGTCAAATGGGAGTTCCATTTTCAGTTTTTTAAGAAAACTCCATACTGTCTTCCATAGTGGCTGCACCAGTCTGCATTCCCACCAGCAGTGCACAAGTGTTCCTTTTTCTCCGCATCCTCTCCAGCACTTGTTGTTTGCTGATTTTTTGATGATAGCCAGTCTGACAGGTGTGAGATGGTACCTCATTGTTGTTTTGATTTGCATCTCTCCGATGATTAGTGACTTTGAGCATGTTTTCATATGTCTCTTGGCTTTCTGAATGTCCTCTTTTGAAAGGTGTCTATTTAGGTCCTTTGCCCATTTTTTGATTGGATTGTTTATCTTCCTTTTGTTAAGTTGTATGAGTTCCCTATAGATTTTGGAGATTAGGCCCTTATCAGATATGACATTGGCAAATATGTTTTCCCACACAGTGGGTTTTCTCGTTGTTTTGTTGATGGTTTCTTTTGCTGTGCAGAAGCTTTTTATTTTGATGTAGTCCCATTTGTTCATTTTCTCTTTAGTTTCAAGTGCCCTAGGAGCTGTATCAGTGAAGAAATTGCTTCGGCATATGTCTGAGATTTTGTTGCCTTTGGATTCTTCTAGAATTTTTATGGTTTCCTGTCGTACATTTAAGTCCTTTATCCATTTTGAGTTTATTTTTGTGTATGGTGTAAGTTGGTGGTCTAGTTTCATTTTCTTGCATATATCTGTCCAATTTTCCCAACACCATTTATTGAAGAGACTATCTTGGCTCCATTGTATGTTCTTGCCTCCTTTGTCAAATATTAATTGAGCATATTGGTTCGGGCCGATTTCTGGGCTCTCTATTCTATTCCATTGATCTATATGCCTATTCTTGTGCCAGTACCAGGCAGTTTTGAGAACAGTGGCTTTGTAATACAACTTGATATCTGGTATTGAGATCCCACCTACTTTGTTCTTTTTCAGGATTGCTGCAGCTATTCGAGGTCTTTTTTTATTCCAGATGAATTTTTGGAGAGTTCGTTCTAGATCTCTGAAGTATGCCGTTGGTATTTTAATGGGAAGTGCATTGAATTTATAGATTGCTTTGGGTAGTATGGACATTTTAATGATGTTGATTCTACCAATCCATGAACACGGTATGTTCTTCCATCTGTTTATGTCTTCCTCTATATCTTTTTTCAACGTCCTGTAGTTTTCTGAGTAGAGGTCTTTTACCTCTTTAGTTAAGATTATTCCTAGGTAGCTTAGTTTTTTTGGTGCGATGGTAAACGGGATTGTTTTTATAATCTCTCTTTCTGAAAGTTCACTATTGGTGTATAGAAATGCCTCAGATTTCTTGGGGTTAATTTTGTATCCTGCTACATTGCCAAATTCATGTATTAAGTCTAGTAGCTTTTTGATGGAGTCTCTAGGGTTTTGTATGTATAATATCATGTCGTCTGCAAATAAGGACAGTTTTACTTCCTCTTTTCAAATTTGGATGCCTTTTATTTCTTCTTCTTGCCGAATTGCAATGGCTAACACTTCCAGTACTATGTTGAACAGGAGTGGTGAGAGGGGGCATCCCTGTCTTGTTCCTGTTCTTAGGGGAAATGGTGTAAGTTTTTGTCCATTGAGAATGATGTTGGCTGTGGGCCTGTCATATATGGCTTTTATTATGTTGAGGTATGATCCTTCTACTCCCACCTTGCTGAGAGTTTTTATCAAAAATGGGTGTTGAATTTTGTCAAATGCTTTTTCTGCATCAATTGATATGACCATGTGGTTTTTTTCTTTCAATTTGTTTATGTGACGTATCACGTTTATTGATTTGCAGATATTGTACCATCCTTGCATCCCTGGGATAAATCCTACTTGGTCATGGTGTATGATCTTTCTGATGTACTGCTGGATCCGATTTGCTAAGATTTTGTTGAGGATTTTGGCATCTATGTTCATGAGGGATATTGGCCTGTAATTCTCTTTCATTGTGTTGTCTTTACCTGGTTTTGGTATTAGGGTGATGCTGGCTTCATAGAATGAGCTTGGAAGTGCTCCTTCCTCTTGAATTTTTTGTAGTAGTCTGAGGAGGATAGGTTTTAGTTCTTCCTTGAATGTTTGGTAAAACTCCCCTGTGAAGCCGTCTGGTCCTGGGCTTTTGTTTGCTGGAAGCTTTTTGATGACTGCTTCAATTTCTTCCATAGTTATTGGCCTGTTGAGATTTTTAGATTCTTCCTGATTGAGTTTTGGAATGTTGTATTTTTCTAGGAATTTGTCCATTTCCTCCAGGTTGTCTAGTTTGCTGGAGTAGAGCTGTCCATAGTATTTTTTAACAATCATTTGTATTTCTGTGGGGTCTGTTGTTATTTCACCTCTTTCATTTCTGATTTTGTTTATTTGGGTCCTCTCTCTTTGCTTCTTGGTGAGTCTGGCTAGAGGTTTGTCAATCTTGTTTATCCTTTCGAAGAACCAGCTCTTGGTTTCATTGTACCACAGTTTTATAATCCATTCATCTACTGATGGACACTTAGGCTGTTTCCAGATCTTAGCTATGGTAAATTATGCTGCTATGAACATAGGGGTGCATATATCCTTTCTGATTGGTGTTTCTGGTTTCCTGGGATATATTCCTAGAAGTGGGATCACAGGGTCAAATGGGAGTTTCATTTGTAGTTTTTTGAGGAAACTCCATACTGTCTTCCATAGTGGCTGCACCAGTCTGCATTCCCACCAGCAGTGCACGAGTGTTCCTTTTTCTCCTCATCCTCTCCAGCACTTGTCGTTTGTTGATTTGTTGATGATAGCCAGTCTGACAGGTGTGAGATGGTACCTCATTGTTGTTTTGATTTGCATCTCTTGGATGATTAGTGACTTTGAGCATGTTTTCATATGTCTCTTGGCTTTCTGAATGTCCTCTTTTGAAAGGTGTCTATTTAGGTCCTTTGCCCATTTTTTGATTGGATTGTTTATCTTCCTCTTGTTAAGTTGTATGAGTTCCCTATAAATTTTGGAGATTAGGCACTTATCAGATATGACATTGGCATATATGTTTTCCCATGCAGTGGGTTTTCTTGTTGTTTTGTTGATGGTTTCTTTTGCTGTGCAGAAGCTTTTGATTTTGATGTAGTCCCATTTGTTCATTTTCTCTTTAGTTTCAAGTGCCCTAGGAGCTGTATCAGTGAAGAAATTGCTTCGGCATATGTCTGAGATTTTGTTGCCTTTGGATTCTTCTAGAATTTTTATGGTTTCCTGTCGTACATTTAAGTCCTTTATCCATTTTGAGTTTATTTTTGTGTATGGTGTAAGTTGGTGGTCTAGTTTCATTTTCTTGCATGTATCTGTCCAATTTTCCCAACACCATTTATTGAAGAGACTATCTTGGCTCCATTGTATGTTCTCGCCTCCTTTGTGAAATATTAATTGAGCATATTGGTTCAGGCCAATTTCTGGGCTCTCTATTTTCTTCAATTGATCTATATGCCAGTTCTTGTGCCAGTACCAGGCAGTTTTGAGAACAGTGGCTTTGTAGTACATTTTGATATCTGGGATTGAGATCCCACCTACTTTGTTCTTTCTCAGGATTGCTGCAGCTATTCAGGGTCTTTTTTTATTCCAGATGAATTTTTGGAGAGTTCGTTCTAGATCTCTGAAGTATGTCGTTGGTATTTTAATGGGAAGTGCGTTGAAATTATAGATTGATTTGAGTAGTATGGACATTTTAATGATGTAGATTCTACCAATCCATGAACACGGTATGTTCTTCCATATGTTTATGTCTTCCTCTATCTCTTTTTTCAACATCCTGTAGTTTTCTGAGTAGAGGTCTTTTACCTCTTTAGTTAAGTTTATTCCTAGGTAGCTTAATTTTTTTGGTGCGATGGTGAATGGGATTGTTTTTATAATCTCTCTTTCTGAAAGTTCACTATTGGTGTATAGAAATGCCTCAGATTTCTGTGGGTTAATTTTGTATCCTGCCACATTGCTAAATTCATGTATTAAGTCTACTAGCTTTTTGATGGAGTCTCTAGGGTTTTGTATGTATAATATCATGTCGTCTGCAAATAAGGACAGATTTACTTCCTCTTTTCAAATTTGGATGCCTTTTATTTCTTCTTCTTGCCTAATTGCAATGGCTAATACTTCCAGTACTATGTTGAACAGGAGTGGTGAGAGTGGGCATCCCTGTCTTGTTCCTGTTCTTAGGGGAAATGGTGTTAGTTTTTGTCCATTGAGTATGATGTTAGCTGTAGGCCTGTCATATATGGCTTTTATTATGTTGAGGTATGATCCTTCTACTCCTGCCTTGCTGAGAGTTTTTATCAAAAATGGGTGTTGAATTTTGTCAAATGCTTTTTCTGCATCAATTGATATGACCATGTGGTTTTTTTCTTTCAATTTGTTTATGTGATGTATCGCGTTTATTGATTTGCGGATATTGTACCATCCTTGCATCCCTGGGATAAATCCTACTTGGTCATGGTGTATGATCTTTCTGATGTACTGCTGGATGTGATTTGCTAAGATTTTGTTGAGGATTTTGGAATCTATGTTCATGAGGGATATTGGCCTATAATTCTCCTTTATTGTGTTGTCTTTACCTGGTTTTGGTATTAGGGTGATGCTGGCTTCATAGAATGAGCTTGGGAATGTTCCTTCCTCACGAATTTTTTGTAGTAGTCTGAGGAGGACAGGTTTTAGTTCTTCCTTGAATGTTTGGTAAAACTCCCCTGTGAAGCGTCTGGTCCTGGGCTTTTATTTTCTGGAAGCTTTTTGATGACTGCTTCAATTTCTTCCATATTTATTGGCTTATAGAGATTTTTAGATTCTTCCTGATTGAGTTTTGGAATGTTGTATTGTCCATTTCCTCCAGGTTGTCTAGTTTGTTGGAGTAGAGCTATCCATAGTATTTTTTATCAATCATTTGTATTTCTTTGCAGTCTGTTGTTATTTCATCTCTATCGTTTCTGATTTTGTTTATTTGGGTCTGCTCTCTTTGCTTCTTGGTGAGTCTGGCTAGAGGTCTGTCAATTTTGTTTATCCTTTCAAAGAACTAGCTCTTGGTTTCATTGATTTTCTGTATTGTTTTTTTGGTCTCTATGTCATTTATTTCTGCTCTAATCTTTATTATCTCCTTCCTTCCGCTCACTCTGGGTTTTTCTTGTTGCTGTCTTTCTAATTCTTTGAGTTGTAGAGTTAGATGATTTACTACCATTTTTTTTTTGTTTTGTTTTTTGAGATAGGCCTGTAGACCTATAAACTTCCCTCTCAGGACTGCTTTCATTGTGTCCCATAGGTTTTGGATTGTTGTGTTTTCATTGTCATTAGTTTCCAGGATGTTTTTGATTTCTTCTTTGATCTCACTGTTAACCCAATCAATATTTAATAACATACTATTCAGCTTCCAAGTGTTTGATTATTTGGGGTTGTTTTTATTGTAGTTCATTTCTAATATTATGCCATCGTGGTCTGAGAAGATGCTTTTTATGATTTCAATCTTCTTGAATTTGGGGAGACTTTGCTTGTGACCCAATATGTGGTCTATTTTTGAATATGTCCCATGAGCATCAGAGTGGAATGTATATTCCGTGGCTTTGGGGTGAAGTGTTCTGAAGATGTCTATTAAGTCCATCTGATCTAGTGAGTCATTTAGTATTGCTGTTTCTTTGCTGAGTTTTTGTCTAGAGGACTTATCCAGTGATGTCAGTGGTGTATTAAAGTCCCCTATGATGATTGTATTGTTGTCGATGTCTCCTTTGGTATCTTCCAGGAGTTTTTTTTATGAATTTGGGTGCCCCTGCATTGGGTGCATATATGTTTACCAGGGTTATATCTTCTTGTTGTATTGATCCCTTTAGTATTATGAAGTGGCCTTCCTTATCTCTTGTTATGGCCTTCACTTTGAGGTCTATTTTGTCCGATATAAGTATTGCTACCCCAGCTTTCTTTTCCTTTCCATTTGCCTGAAAGATATTTTTCCATCCTTTCACTTTCAGTCTGTGTGAGTCCCTTCTAATGAGGTGGGTCTCTTGTAGACAGCAGATGTATGGGTCATGATTTTTTATCCATTCAGCCACTCGATGTCTTTTGGTTGGAGCATTTAGCCCGTTTACGTTTAAAGCTATTATTGAAAGGTATTTGTTTGTAGCCATTTCTTTTTTTGTGTGGCTGTTTTCTTTCTGAGCTTTTTATTTCTTCTTTTTACACCAGTCCCTTTAGCATTTCTTGCATTGCTGGCTTGGTGGTGATAAACACCCTTAGCCTTTTTTAGTCTGTGAAGCTTCTTATTTCCCCTTCAATTTTGAATGATAGCCTTGCTGGATAGAGTATTCTTGGATTCAGTCCTTTGCTTTGCATCACTTTGTAAATTTCTGTCCATTCTTTTCTGGCCTGATGTGTTTCTGTTGAGAAATCATTTGATAATCTAATGGGAGATCCCTTGTATGTAACTTTCCTTTTCTCTCTTGCAGCCTGTAAGATTCTGTCTTTGTCCTGAACATTTGCCATGGTAATTATGATGTGTCTTGGTATGGGTCTTTTCGGGTTCACCTTGCTTGGGACTCTCTGGGCTTGTGTGACTTTTTTCTTCCCCACCTCAGGGAAATTTTCTGATATTATTTCTTCGAATAGGTTTTCTAAACCTTGTTCCTCTTTCTGTTGTTCTGGCAACCCTATTATTCGTATGTTGTTTCGTTTCATGTTGTCCCAAAGCTCCCTTAGACTCTCCTCCTGTCTTTTAATTTTTTTCTCCAATTGATGTACAGTTTGGGTGTGTTTTGCTTCCTTGTCTTCTAATTCACTAACTCGGTCTTCCACTTCTCCTAATCTACTGTTGATACTATCAATGGTGTTTTTTATTGCAGCTATATCACTCTTCATTTCTTCTTGGGTCTTACTTAAGTTGTCGATTTTTTCATCTGTTTCTTCTTGCTTCTTGCAGAGGTTGTCGATTTTTTCCTCCATCCGGTTTATGCACTCTAGGACCCTTATTCTGAATCTTTTTCTGTCATGTTTCATGCCTCTGTATCACTTAGCTGCTTTTCTGGCGAGTCCACTTTTTCCTTCCTTTGGGGGTGTCTTTGTCTACCCATGTTTGATCTCACTGACATATCAATATGTTCAGTCGTTCAGTGGCTGCTCCATCGGTGGTAGTGACTCCTTGGGCTGTGGTTGCTCTTCGGGCAGTTGCGGTAGCAGCTGCTCCTCAGTTGGCAGCAGCTCCTTTGGTGGGTGCTGTTCACAGCTGTGGTGGCTCTTCTGGCTGGTGGGGGGAGGTTTCATGTACAGCTGCTGTTCCTCAGACAGTGGGTGTGGTGCTCCGGAGGCTGCTGTTGCTTGGATCTGCTGCGTCGATTTAAAGGCACAAAATACAACACAACAAGGCACCACGTACCAGGCACTTTCCAGGGGAGTTCTGCCCTTCCTGGCTGCAAACCGTCTCACCAGCTGAGTAGTTTCGCCAATTTGGGGTGGGTGTTATTAGTTTCAGCTGCTCACTCCATCTGCTCCAGGAGACGACCTGGGACTCATCTGACTATATCGCCGCCATCTTCCAAAGTCCGCCTTCTTGGAAAACCTTCCTTGACCACGTCCTCTAAAGACCCTCTATCTTCACTCTCTGACCTGTCCCCGCTCTGTACCCTTCAGGGCACTTGTGAGTACCTGATATCACAAATAGATCTCTTATCATCTCTTTTCTCTCTGTATAATGTGAGCTGCATGTGGGCAAGGATTTTGTGATCTTGTGCCGACAGTGAATGCAATAGGCTGTAAACACCTGTGGGTGCATGAATGAGTGTTCCGGGCTTGACCACGTCCAATTTTGTATTTTCCCATATTTGTAGCTGGTGTTGGGGACAATGTTTAGCACTCCTGGTTAAAATGTTTCTGGTATCACCTGAAATAAATTGTCATGACTGTGGTCAGTTGTCAAAATTTAATACTCAGTGATGAATAACAGAACATGAACAGCAATTGAGGTTTTCCTGGCCCTCTCACCACTTTCACATCATGAGATTTTCCTGCAGCTGAGCCCTCCTATCATCCTGCTCTGCACCCCTGTCCTATCACTCAGGTCCAAAGGGAAGCCCTTCCTCCCCTCCCAGAGCGCTGTCCTCCCCAGGAAATCTTGGCCAGTCTCTGACTCCCAACCTCCCTTCCATTCCCACGGATTGTCCCCTCCTTACCAGCCAGTAGGAGCCCCAGGAAGGGGACAAGTCCTCTCTGGGCAGGAGTTGCAGGGAACTCCATGGTGACTGCTGCCTGCTCTGTCCCTCCCTCTGAGACAAGAGCTCGATGTCCAGTAAGGCTGCCAGGCACCTCTGTCCAGACTGGTGGGATGTGCTGTCCCTCCTGCCTGTGTGCTGAGCCTCCTGCTGGTGCAAGATAACCTCCCTGGTCATGTGGGCCAGGGCTGGGTCAGGGCCCAGGACCCTCCGTCTCCCTCCCCTCATTTTTGCCAACCCTGTTGCCCCTTTAAGTTTACTTTTACTCTGTATTTTGGTTCCATGGAAACTGCTGAAGCCTCTCACAACACACACACACACATACAAACACAAACTTCCACATGCACAGACACGAGCCCAGAAAAGCACTGGCCTGAGGCGTCCAGTTCCTGGTCATTCTTCACAGCTCCCTGTCAGTGTACATTTGACATTTTCCTTCAGCAAAAGAATTCTAGGGCCACCTCAAAAAATTGTCACAAGGATCTCACCCTGGCTCTGCATTGGATCTGCTGTGAAAAGTTTTTAAGGATTAGGATGCCCAGGTGACATTTTAGAAAGGCTACTTCAGCAGATGCCCATCTACATGGATGCCAGGATGAGAGCCTTTGAAGTGAGGATGGGGGGCCCTGCCCCTCTCCTGTGCACAGGGAGGGTCTCTGCATCGTGTTAAAATGCAGATTCTGACTCGCCAGGTGTACAGTGGACCAGAGACACTGCATCTGAGCAGCTCTCAGGGAAGGTGGACCTTAATGGCCTGTGGAGCCCAATTGCAACAGTAACGCAGATGGAGGCATGTGTCCCCAGAGATTGTGACCCTCTCACCCCAACATTGGACCCTGCTGCATCTTGGCCTTGGGCCTGTCAGCACCACACAAATAACCCCACAGGACCCAAACTAGGGATTATTTCTGTTTGTGACACAGAAACACAGCTGGGCACTAGGTCTTCCCTGTGTTCTCAAGTGTGCTGGGAAGAAGGGGTTTCCACACAGCAGGAAGGCCAAAGAGGTGACTGGCTGTGAGAAGGTGTCAAGCTGGGTGATGAGTGCAGAGGGGACCCTCCCTCTATCTCAGGTTGTCACCAGCCTGGCCATTGTTTCCAGAGACAGAGACCCCATCACCAAGGGTTTCAGAAGGACCTGCAGTTTCCAGGTGTGAAGGGTAAGGTGTGAAGCAAGAACTGTGGTGGGAGCCCAGGAGGCTGTGGGCTCTGTGGACCTTAGGGAATGTTTCCAAACTAAGGAGATCCTCCCTCTCCTTGTTGGTTGACCCACTCCATGTCCTCCCTGACTGTTCTGGCAGCCTCTGTCCTCTGCCTGGGGAACTTTGTTGAGGACACCTCACCTTACCCATGTGTGATTCCAGTTATGAGTTGGTAAGCAGCATAAAGATCCTTGAAAAAGCAGCTGCCCCAGATCCTGTCAGGTCAAAAATGTCCAAACCTGTGAAGGATTGTTATGAGTATTTCAGCTGAATTGATGTCATATGACTGCAAGCAAGATCTCAAATCCTGAGAAGAATAGCACTTTGTAGCTTATTGTTCACATTATAATCAAAGGAGAAGATGAAAAAGTTGAATGAAATCCATTGGAAAGTGAGGGAAAGGATACCAGGGACATCTCTAGAAATAAATAAAAAGCAAAATGGAGAAACACATATTATTTTTACTTTGGAGTGTCCAGGATAGGTAACATTTACAGGAGGTACAGAGGCTGTGCAGGGAACCAGGCAACATGAGAGTGCTCTGTGGCCTTGTATTCCGGTGCCACAGACTCTGCCCTCAATGAGTCTAGCAAAGAAAATTTGCTGGAGGTATGTGATGTCAAAGGTATGTTATCCATGATGCATAAGAACAGGGAAAGGGCTCACTTAAGGTAAAGTCTGACATTTGCTAAGGAAGCTGTAGGCCGGAGACATGACTACCTGCCATCACCTGCCCAGTTAGGCATTTGTGATCAGACAACACTGTGTGTCACTGAGATTGTCATGCCTGCCATGGGGCCCCCTGGGCTTATCAGGTTCCTTGCACAGCTGCTTTTTCATTCACAGTTTCTGGAAAGAGTAGGTGGGACAGGACAGGCATGATGGAGGGAACCAGAAAAATCTTTTAGTCAGGGAATGGAAATAGGTCTCCTTCTGCACCTCCTTAGCTAAAGCCCAGTTAAGGTGTGGATTTCCTGTGTTTTGTAGGTGCTTCTCAATATGGCCTGTAGAAGGCAAAAGGAGACCTGCAGGCAATGTCAGGTACTGCACTAGGAATGCTGACCAGGCTCCAGAAGGTGGGAGCTCACTGTGAGCCCTGGACAGAGGTGAGCTCTGATCACTAGACTAAGAGCCAGCCATCCGGGGCTTGGTCCCTTTGTGTCTCATGCCTCCTGACTGCAACCCAGGGCAGGCTGGGCCCAGTGAGAGGACTGGTTTTGTCCAGAGTATTATGAGTCCAGTGTCTGGGGAGCAGTCCCTCAGGTGGATATGCTGTTTCAGGAGGATGTTCTGTTCCAGGTTTTCAAAGCCAGGGTCTGGTGAGCGCTCTTTTGGGAGAGGGTGCTGGCCTGAATGGTTGATCGTGAAAATGCCCTCTGTGTTTCCCATCACAGCATTGGTATGTTGCATCCATTCCCCTGTGTCCCTGCCTGTCATCTGCTCTAGGCCTCCCCACAGGGCCCCGGTTCTAGAGCAGCTCCACATGGAGTGTCAACCAGGGGACTCTGTGAGTTCCTCTGTTAGGGGAGGAGAGCTCCCTGTGGTACCCTCAGCTCCTTTGAGATGAAAGCAACCCCAAATCCTGGGTCCTCCTTGCCCATCCTGCTGAGAAAGTTCCCCTTGTTTCCCTGGACACCGTGGGATGGTGAGATATCCTTAGGGGCCACAGGCAGCTGTATACCAACCAGGGACCTTGGGGATGGGGAGTCATCCCCTAATTTCCTTGAGGTGGGTGTGTGCACCCTCCTGTCTTGGTAGAAACTCTATCTTGTATGGAGAATTCATGTCTGCAAGGTCAGGGATCTGTGATAAAAGGAAGAATATGGGCTGCTTTCCATGCCCTGAAGATAGGAGGGTTGTGGAGGGCTGTGATTTCCTGGCAATGAAATCAGAGTTGCCTCGACCCTAACAGTTAGGAGGTTCCTATCCCGCTTCCTTACTATAAATGGTTTAATCACCTGGCCCTGGGATATCCCCTTGTAAAAAGGGGCTGTGGCCTCCTCCCAGAATGACACCAAGGCCTTCGTGTGGATAAAGAACATGATCTCACCTCAGGTGTCACCCAGGGTGACCTGCTTCCATTATATGGCTTCCCTAATCCACTTAATGAGTGTTTACTGTGTATCTGTGGTGTGTGTGGTCAGGGCTGGGCCCTGGAAACACCACAGAGAGCATGAAATACGTGGGCCCTGCGCTCATGGTGTTTAACTTGTAAGGAGAGACAGGATCTAAGATAAATCTTCCATAAACATTTGTGTAGAAAAGGCTTTCACACAAAGAATTAGGTGCTTGTAAAATTATCAAAGGGCTAGAAAAATGGAAGTTGAAGAGTTGCCAATGGAAGTTGGGTTTCAAGGTCACGCTAGCACAGCCCCTTCCCACAGGCAAAGACTTAGCTGTGTCTGCAAGAGGCCACCCATCAGTCATTACAGTAACAGAAATAATGAGCCCATCTCCTTTCAGATTCCAAATTGGACACAAGTGCATCTCAGAGGCTGAGTTTAATTCACATCTAGATTCTCAATCACAAGGAGTGGGGGAATGGAGTATTTAACCTTTCAGTATATCTGATATCAGAGGGAACATGGAAAGGGTTGGAACATAAATTTCATGTGTCAATACATGGCATGTCTGAGCCCACATGCAGACTGTGGGACTCTAGGCAAGTGATCCCACCTCAAAAATCTTCAGTTTCACTATGTGATATCACACAAAGATAATTGCTGTTATTTCCTGGTTCTTAGAACGTAGCAACAAAATTACTTTGAATTTTCTGATTTATAAGTGTTGATAAAAGTGTTTTTTGTGATGATGAAGAAACTCTGACAGGCGCCTGGATAGATGCAAGGAAAGGGCAGGTCACCATAAAGACAAAACCTTGCTTAGAAGCTGGAATTTTCCTGAAGAGATGAGGGTACATAAAATGTGTAGGAATTTTTGGCTGCCAATGTAAGAAGTGTTTAAATCTGTAGATAATTTTTATGAGTTCATTTGAGCCAAACTGATGAGAATTGCTGGAAAGCCAAAACTCAATGGACTGAGAAAATGTTCAGGGAATGGGAGTTTTACTTCTTATTTTATACATTACACTCAAAACAGAAGGTGTAAGGGGTTACATGAAATCCATTGGTGAAATATTAGAAGGTGGGAGAAAGCAAAGTGGGGAAATCTCTGAGATTTGATAAAAAGTAAAACAAGTAGACACACAGTAATTTTATATGGGTGGGTGCAGAATAGTTTACAGTTAACAACACGATGACAATAATAATGAGGGGTTCTGCAGTGCAGTAGGAAGTCTGGAAATAAAGATATTACACAAACATTCCATAGGCTCCGTTAAATTGAAGATTGGCCTTTGTTAGGGAAGAGATTGGCCTAACATATGACTACCCACCATGGCTAGCTTTTGTTTAGAAAATGTTCATTTCAGACCATCCTATGTGGTTACTGTAGGTCTCTGAGTTTGTAAACCCCACCACAGGCCTCCCTGAGCTTGTCAGGTTGAGAATATGGCCCGTTTATGTTAACACTTTCAAATTTTGGTCGTAAGTGAATCTAAAGGAAGCATTAATGACCAACGTTTTGATTGGATAATGTGCTCCCACAATGCAAAGAAGGCTCATTGCTAGGAAGTCTTAGTGTAAGCATTTGTCTTGCTGAACAACCAACCACTGGGGATGGGTCAAGACTGTAACATTGGATGGAAGTCAAGGCTGAATTTTCTTAAAAGTGAAAAGCAGGTACATGGGAGGCAGGAAGGTTCCATGGGACTTCACTAAAAAAAACCACTCTGGATTATTTCTAACCTATAATCCAAGTTTTACTCTCTGTCTCATTTCTCTGTATTTTGCATCTAGTATGACATATACTCATAGTTTGCGGACAAACTATACAACTCTTCAATTATTATAATCTGACCAGGAGATGGCTTCCCTTTTTCTATGGTCCCTATGTTTCCCTTTGGAAATGATCAAGTGCTATTCATTATTGATCTGACTCCTGCTACTTTTACAACTGGAAGCTATAATCTTAAGGTATATACACAAACAAGACTCTAAGAACACAATGCTATAAATTACAATTACCATCTAAATATTCCAAAGCCAAAGAAGACAGTAATGTTTAATCATTAAATTTCTTATGTCTCAGAGCTATTATAGTGGGCCTTGTTTGTAAAGCTTCTATTTAAATTAATATAGTTTAGTAATCCTTGATAGGTTGAAGTGTAAGCTTATTCCCATAATCACGTTCAAGCATTTTTAAAAGAAAAATATCTTTCTCAATATATCTTTTCGACTAACTCCCTAGATCTTCCCATGATCTTCTTGGTTTATTGCTTTTTAGTCATTCAAAAATAACCAATGTATGAAAACATGCACAAGTCCCTAATCATCCGAGATATGCAAATTAAAATGACAGTGAAGTACCATCTCACACTGTCAGAATGACTATCATCAACAAATCAACAAATGACAAGTGTTGGCAAGGATGTGGAGAAAAACAAACCCTCGTGCACTGCTGGTGGGAATGCAAACTGGTGCAGCCACTGTGGAAAACAGTATGGAGTTCCTCAAAAAATTAAAAATGGAACTTCCATTTGACCCAGTAATTCCACTTCTAGTAATATATTCAAGGAAAAAGAAACACCTATGAGAAAGGATATATGCACCCCTATATTAATAACAGCACTATTTACAAATAGCTAAGATCTGAAAACTACTTAAGTGCTCAAGAGCAGACAACTGGATTAGAGAACATTGGTACATCGACATGATGGAATACTACGCTGCTGTAAAAAAGGAGGAATTCTTACCATTTGCAACAGCAGGGATGGAACTGGAGAACATTATGCTCAGTGAAATAAGCCAGTCAGAGAAAAATAAATATCAAATGACCTCACCCATTTGCGGAATATAATGAACGACAAAGTAATGAACAAAAATAGAACCAGAGACATAGAAACATCGAACATTTTGTCCAACCGATGAGGGAAGACGGTGGATGAGAGGGTAAGAGATCAACCAAAGAACTTTTATGTACACTTATGAGCATAACCAATGGACACTGACAGTAGAGGTGGTGAGGGCATGTGCTGATTGGTTGAAGCAGCCAACGGGGGGAGCGCGGGGACAATGGGACTAAAAGGAAACTCATGTAATACATTAAAAAATAAAAAATTTAGATTTCTTTAAAAGCATAAAAGTGCTTTTAATCTTAAAAAAAAAAATAAATAAATAACCAACTTGCCCAGCCAGTGTGGATGAGTGGTTGAGCACCAACCCATGAACCAGGAGGTCACAGTTCAATTCCCAGTCAGGGCACATGCCTATTCTTTGGGCTCCTTCCACCGCAGGGGACTTGCACAAGGCAGCCAATCTATGTATGATTCTATCTCATCATTGATGCTTCTCTCTCTATCTCCCTCTCCCTTCCTCTCTCTGAAATCAATAAAAATATTTATCCAAAAAACCTACTGATTAGGAAAAACTACTTACTTTTAAATTCTCTTAAAAAAAAAAACAAAACCATCCCTTTCCTTTGCAATAGCATCCCTTCTAAATTTCAAAATGTTATCAGAAATGGAGCCAGGCCCTGAACTGATTTGCTTAGGGCTGGCCTGCAGTGTGTGGGTTCTTGATTTGATGCAAGAAAGATTTTACAACATGAGTTCAGGTGATTTTGAAAGTATGTTTTTTAAAGCTTGGAACAGAGAAACAAGGAAAGGCTTAGGGTAGAGACAGTAGGAGGGAGAATAGGCAGGACTGTAGGGCTCTCTAGCAACATGGGAATGAAGTGAGTCTAGGTGGGGTGCTGTCAGCTCACAGGTAAAAGAGTTTGGTGGATACGTCAATGGAATTAGTCCCGGAAAAGATGCTACTGCCCATTGCTCCCCTGATTGCAAGATTCATGGGGACCTCATAGAGATTAAAAGAAAGAAAATTCACTCAACTAGGAGATTTGGGGTGTGGAAGTGCCACGAGGAGGGCACACACTGGCTTCTTTGTCTTGAGCGATTTTATTTACTTTCCAAAGGTGCAGATTTAGTGGAGGTCTCAGGGGAAGATCTCAACAGCATTTTCATCAGCTTTCCCAGATGTCCTTTTAAGGGTCATGTTCTCTAATAACAGGTCAGTGCCAGGGAAGGCAGTCTAAACCTCATTATCAGCAATATAACATGGAAGGGAAGGCCTCCCTGGGGGCAGTTTTGCCCATTACTAGGCACCCGGAGCTCTCCACCCTGATGGCCTTCTGCATCTGCTTGTAAATTGCTTGGCCAGTTTGTTCAGCTGTCTGTCTCAGTTGGCTAATTCCACTTGCCAAGGAATTTTCCTAGTTTCTTACTATCCTGTCTCAAAAAGAGAAAACATAAAAAAGTATTATTAATAATACAAAAGTTATCATATACACCTTTAGTCATTATTAAAAACCGGGCTATATATACAATGTTTGAGAAAAGTCCAAAGAGCAAGTGTAACTATTATTATCACTAGTATTCACAGAGAAGTAAAGATAATCAATTTGTAGTTATATACGCCTTGTCGGTGTCTTGGGATAGTTGCCGATCTCTGTTGTCAGTGAACTCTCATTCTCAAAACTCTTTCTTCAATATAGGTGGAGGCAAGTGTCAGAGACAGGGCAGATGTCCATTTGTGGTTGGGCACCTGATAAAGTCCCTTCAAACAATGTTGGGGAGGCTTTCATTGATGTCTTTTCCAGTTGACAAAATAAGTCACCGTCTTTGAAGTCTTCATGCAATGAGATCACTCCTGTAAATAAATGTCACTAATGTATCTGTCCCTATAAGTTGGTTAATAAGTTCTTAATAATAATGCAGAATGTCTCCTTTTTCATAAAATTGATTCATATGTCCCTTCATCTAGGTACATGGGGTTACTGATGTTTACTTAATGAAGAGAAAAGCTATGTGTTTACCAAAAAGGGAGATTCCAGGTTGAGAAGAACCATAAGGAGGGCTTTAGGCCAAGGGAGATTAAAAGCGTCTGAAAATTCACTAATTCGGTCCTCTGCTTCTCCTAGTCTACTGTTGATACTTTCAATGGTGTTTTTTTTTTGTTTTTTTTTTGTTTTTTTGCAGCTATATCGCTCTTCATTTCCTCTTGGGTCTTACTTAAATTGTTGATTTTTTCATCTGTTTCTTCTTGCTTCTTGTATATGTTGTTGATTTTTTCCTCCATCTGGTTTATGCACTCTAGGACCCTTATTCTGAATTCTTTTTCTGTCATGTTGCATGCCTCTGTATCACTTAGCTGCTTTTCTGTAGAGTCCTGTTTTTCTTTCCGTTGGGGGTTTCTTTTTCTACCCATGTGTGATCTCACTGACAAATATAGATATTGAGTCGTTCAGTGGCTGCTCCCTGGGTGGCAGTGGCTCCTCGGGCTGTGGTTGCTCCTTGGGCGGTTGTGGTAGCAGCTGCTCCTCCATTGTTAGCAGGTCCTCTGATGGGTGCTGTTCACAGCTGTGGTGGCTCTTCTGGCTGGTGGTGGGAGGCTTGATACACAGGAACTGTTCCTCAGAGAGAGCGTGTGGTGATCAGGAGGCTGCTGTTTCTTGGATCTGCTGCATTGATTTAAAGGCACAAAATACAACACAACAAGGCACAACGTACCAGGCACTGAACACAAATGTATTTACGGTATTAATAACCCCAAATAAAGGTGGCCACCCGAGCTAAGAGAGTTGCACGATAAGGAAGAAAGAAGAGAAAAAGATAGAAGAGAAAACAGAAGGGAAAAAAAAGTAAGAGAGAAAAGAGAATGAAGTAGAAGAGGGGAGGAGACTATTCATATGAGGAGAAAACCCCATAGAACCGCCACTAATCCCAAATATTTCCACCAACGGATCCCTGGAGATGAATACAAACTACAAATAACCAATAATATCAAGCGAGGCAAGGGAAACCAGAAGCACAAAAATAACCAGGCGGTGGGGGTTGGGGGGTGGGTGTGGGAAACAGAAAAATAAAAAGGAAAAGCAGAACAACCTTACAAATAATCCTTAAAAAAACCCCAATATACTCAACAATCAAGCAAACAACAACAAAACAATAGAGAAAAGAAGAAAAGAAATTTGGATAGTGAAGAAAGATAAGGGAGAGGTGTATAAGGATTTAGAGCAGGTGATTGGAAATAGGATAAATAAGTTGGGTGAAATTGAGACAGGGGGTAAAAAGAATAGGGAAAATCTAAAGCAGGAATAAGGTAAGATAACCAGGACAGCAAATGGGGAAAACTGGGGAAGAGGGTTTCAGCACAGAACCAAAATGAGGTAAAGAAAAATGATGCTAAAGGAACGATGAAAATAGATTGGAGAACACTACTCCCAAAATAAAATAAAGAGAAAATAAAATGACACTATAAAAAATGGTAAAATGGTAGCAGTAATAATACTGGTTAAAAATAAAAATGTAGTAATTAAAAGAGTAAAATCAGGTGATAAAAAAAGGAAAAAAAATGGTTTCTTAGTTAAAAGGTGAAAAAATAATAAAAATAATAATAAAAAATGTGCAGTAATGAAGGTGCTTCAGATCTTCTACTCTTCTTTTTGGCACGCCATGGATTCAGGAGAATGTTGGATTTCCCTCTGATACACTCTTACTCCGTGTTGTAAGCCACAGTCCTGATTTTAAGACAAGCCGTATTGGTTTCCCAAACAGCCTTTATCTCTATTTACAGAAGAGTCAGTTCATGGCTCAGCCTCTGGGTGGCAGTGTGTCGGGATTGACCTCTGAGGCTATAAGTCCTCTCTGACAAGGTGTTCTCTGCGACTGACCCCAACTGGGTAATCCCATGCACTGGGTTCAACAATCAAACGCACAGATTTCAGAGGAAGTGTAAAAACAACAGCCTGTGAAGCTGTGTGAACAGGGCTCCACCTTCTAAATCTGCGCGAGGTCTCTGTGCACACTCTCTGGCCCCTGGCACCAAGTAGCCAGCAGACTGGAAGAATCTGAGGCTGTCCATTTGCATCCAGTCCAATTGTGGGCATATTTACAGTGTTCCCTTCTGCCATGAGCCCTGGGGGAACCCTTCCACACTCGTGGGTCATGCTGGCCCCAACGGCCGCAGACTTTGTGGGGCGCAGAGTTCACCCCCCCCCCACGCGTTCCATTCTCTAACCTAAATTGCAAATGGCACATTTGGGGGAAGTTTAACCTTCTGTGGGGAGAAGCAGGGCTCCTCTTAGTTCACATAGTCTAGCTGCTTGAAAGCCATTGCTTCCGGGTTAGTAGCCAATCTCTGGATACTAGTAACCGCCACTCAAGATAGTGCAGTCTCCATGGCTGAGCCTGTGCACCCGGAGAGGTTTCAACCTCAAACTCTAACCGTTCCCTTTTTCTAGGAGTTCTCTGTCTTTCCTGGCTGCAGACTGTCTCCCAGCTGAATCTCCTCTGCTTATTTGGGCTGTATGTTACCCGTTTCAGCTGCTCTTCCGTATCTGCTCCGGGACAAGGCACCAACACGTCCCTCTAAACCTCCGCAGTTTTTTTTTCTCTCTATCAGAAATTCTTCGGGCAGTCTTTGCAAGAGCACAACAAAGATCATCTTCCACAACAAATCTATGTCTGTATTTAGACTTGATAACCAACAAGCTGGAGAACACTGTTTCATAAAGATATGTTGCTGGAAATGGAAGAAATGGCGCAACACAGTCTCAGAAAGAGCAAGATATGACTGCAAACAGTTGATCCAGAATTTTGTAACTGGCAATGTAGAGAAATCAGTTCTCTCTGCATTGTTGTTAGTAAGTTCAATGAACTCCTCTTGTGCTGTCTCAGGAACATCTTCAACTTTGACTGTGAATGGGCTTCTGGCAAGTGCAAATGGGGTGTCAGGTAGATTTAAAATGTACGATGAAATTTCGTCTGCAAACATGTGCAAGTGTTCTTTCACAGAAATTATAATCGAAATCCTTTTATGTGGTTCAATGTCATGTTCCTCAAAGAAAGCAGATAAGGTAGGCAACATGTAAATTGTATTTTCATCCAATTTTTTTTTGCCAAAGCTGAAGTTTCATTTGAAGTGTTCGGATCTTTTCAGACAAATAGAGGCATGTTGCTTTTGGTACTTGCAGTGATAAATTTAAGTCATTCAAGATGGCAAAGATGTCAACCAAGTAAGCTATTTTCTGCAGTTCACTTTTATCACCGAAAAGTGCTTCGAACTGCGGTCTTGCTTTCTGATTAAAAAACTTCCTTTCGACAACCATCTCACTTCAGTGTGAAATAGCAGAGCATTGTTTGGTGCATCCAACTGCTTGAACAATTGCAAAAACAGTTGACTATTTAAAGTGCTTGCCTTTACAAAATTGACACAACTTATGATGCCTTTCATTACTTCTTGTAATTCTTGTGGCAGTGTCTTTGTTGCTAATATTTGCCGATGAATCATACCGTTAGTTCCGATAACTTTTGGTGACTCATTCTGTACCAAGTGTTGAAATGCAAATCGACATCCTAGTATAGCTGGAACACCATTTTGTAAACACCACAAACCTTTTCCCAAGAGATTTTATGCTCTTTCAGAAATGAACCAACTGTGTCAAATACATCACGTGCAGTAGTTGTCATTTCAAGAGGTTTGCAAAAAAGAAACTCAACTTTCAAGTCGCCTTTATTAATATACCTCAAGGTAACAAGTAACTGAACAGTTTGTAACGTCTGTAGACTCATCAAGCTGGATAGTAAATATTGGAAGATTAGCAGATTTAATTTCCTGGATGGCCTGATCAAGAATATCAGCAGACATGTCATCTATTCTTCTGTGGACAGTGTCTTAGATAAGGAAATCACACTCAATTGCATAACAAATTCGTCTTTGATCATAATTCGAACAATGTCTTTGGCCGCTGGCAACAGTAAATCCTCAGTAATGGTGTGAGGTTTCATTGCTCTGGAAATTTTGAGTGCCATCAAATATGAAGCTTCAATGGCTGCTACGTTTTGTTTGTGCTACTTTCCACCAGTGTCAAGTCTGGCTTTCTTGAGTCCATCAGCTTTGCTTCTAAAATAGTTGGTATCCTTGCTGGCAAAGCTCAAATCCTAGCTTTCAAAATAGTGATTTAGTTTGTTCGGATTCATAGATTCGGCTGATAGAACTTCACGGAAAATAACACATCACTGTTTCGAAAGTCCTGCTGTAATTACTGAGGTAAAGCCATTCTGTAAAAAATCCTCACTATATTTTCTTTTCTTAACGTTCTTCTCTACACGAACCATGGTCATGGGATGGTTTGCTAATGAAAAAAATATATAATAATAGCTTTAATAATACGAAAGATGATACATGGCATAGTTCAGTCAATACAGTGCATTAAAGTTTCCTATGATTTACCATTCCCTGTCTCTTTTTTTTTTTTTTTTACATAAATGTTAGTAAGGCCTTCACTAAACACAGGTCACTTATGCTCACTGGGGCTCTGAGCCCTCTACAGTCTCCTCAGGTCACTCAGAGGGAAACGAGATATCTGACTATGACTCCACTCTCTGATTCCATCTCCTCTCATCTCCAGTTCTATCTGTTCCAACGAGCTTGCCTACTTTTGGCTGTCCAAACATTTTAAATGGAAAGAAATAAAATCACCCCACACATCCCTTATTTCACTGTAAAGTACTATCACATTATTACTGTTGTTGCTGTGTGGGTTACTGGGCGACTCCCCCACCAGCATGCCATGTCCATGAGGTCTGGGATTTTGTCTGTTCTGTCTCACACCTGCATCCCCAGTGCTTAGAAAGGTGTCAGTAGATGGTGAGCAGTAGGTTGATCTTCTTTGATAAGTGAGTAAAGAAGTTACAGATGTGTTCATATTTGAAAAGGGTGATATATGGAGCGTCATTACCTCATCAACTGAGATTCTAACCTAGACTGATGGACCAGGGAGAATTTCCTGAAGTGTGGCATCTAATAGAGCAAGGGCCCCAGCTAACATAGAGCTGATGGAGGGGCAGGAGTAAGAGGTCCAGGCAGAGGGCACAGCAGATGCAAAGGCCAGTAGGTAGGAAATTCTAGGGAAGTAAATGAATTAAACTGACTCATTTGGGTGATTAAATGAGCTAATAGACCTGTATGGCCCAGTACACAGTGTGTGCTTCAGAAAGGCCAGCTGTTGTCATTATTGCACATCCAAGGTCTGCCCTCCTGTGAACAACAATAACAGAATAAAGGAGTTCTTCCCTCCCAAACTACACAAGGAATTCATGACATCAAGCCTTGATTAGAGCTTGACTGTGTTATAGGTGACAGGCGATAAATCAATATATGTAAATACACACTCCCTGTCACACAGAAGTTTCTCATGTGCTTTTGTATTCCCTCTCTTTGCAGTCCCACCTCACAGTCATCAGGAAATCACTCATCCTGTATTTCTTGATAAATTATTTTGCAATTTCTAGAATGTTATATACATGTAATTATATCGTATGCTCTTTTTTTGGTATGGCTTCTTTCAGTAAGCATAATAATTTTTTATGAGGTGAAATTCTTATAACAAGAGATTAATCCTTTAAAAGTGAACATTTCACTGGCAGTATAGCCACAATGTTGTTCAGCCACCATGTTACCTAATACTAAAACATTTTAATTCCCCAAACAAAACTCTGTACCAAATGAGAGGTTGCTCCCATTCCCAGCCCCTATCCCTCAAAACCACCAATCTGAATTCTGTATCCTTCTTTTTCCCGTCCCCAGTTTTATGTACCATCTATCCTGTCAACCTGTACATCTGGTGCCCCACTTGTCCCAATGTCAGGGCACCAATCTAATCCTTCAAGACCTTATTCTTCCTCTGAACCCTGTTTCGTCCCCCTCACATCCATCTAGCTCTGGGGGAATGGCACCCCAATACCACTGCACTAGCTCCAGTAGCTGCTTTCTCACCAGGTAGGTCAACCCTTCTCGAGTTGCTCAGCCCAACCTACACTCACACATAGAGAGCCTTCCTACATTACACCCCTAGGTGCCTTTGAAGTCATAAAAAGCCTTTCACCCCTAAATCTCCCAAGCTTTACAATTTCCCATCCTGGCTCTGAACAAAGTCCAACCTTCCAAGTCCCCTTCCTATGCTCCCTTATGCTTATCAACAATCCAACTGTGGTCAGGTCTCCAAAATATTCCACCAAATACCATAGAGGCCACAATGAGCAGGAAACAAAACACAACCAGAGGAGGGATTTATTTCCATTTCCCAGGTTCTGCCTGTTGACTCTCTAAGGCTAGGCATATCGAGATTGCAAACCAAGTACAAAAAAGAGACAAAGAATGAGGACCCTGATGTATGGCCTGAGCTCTGGGTCATGGAGGGCTGGAAATAGGGTCATCCAGTGTAGGCCTGCAGGTGGCTGACATCACAGGTACGTGCATGTTTACTGGAGTTGTACTTTGTCACTGAATATTTGTTTAATTCTCTGTGATATTGTTCTTCGAAGGTGCAGTGAAAATGAATATAGAATGAGAACACTTTTGATGGTCACTCAGCAGGGCAATGAGACTGACCTCAACACCTTTCAAATAAAAGGCTGCAGAGATTTTAAGAACAGGAGAAGGAATCATAGGCATCCGTGTTTGCAAATTGGATTGACACAAGAGATATATTAAACTCATGAAATCCTGACAGGATGGTTTTAATTAATGTTACATTTAAACCTCATTCATGGAAAAGTTTTTATTGATGAGAGAGAGAGAGAGAGAGAGAGAGAGAGAGAGAGAGAGAGAGAGAGAGAAAGAGAGAGAGAGAGAGAGAGAGAGAGAGAGAGAGAGAGAGAGAAGAGAAAATAATTAATTGCCTCCCAAAATGCCTTGACCGAGGATTGAACATGCAAACTTTAAGTGTTTGGGAGAAACTGCCAACCAACTTGGCCACACTGGTGAGGGTAAGCAGGATTTTTTACATCTTGGATTTAAATGTCCCCACCCAAGTTAAGCTCCTACCCTTCCTCAGAGACTGAAACACAGAAAACAGGAGAATTTAATTTTAGCAGAATGTACCCAAACCCTCTAGGCAGATTTTCTAGAAATCATATCACTGGCAAGAAGTTGTGTTTTTTAAAATAGATATTTCTTGATTTCAGAGAGAAGAAGGAAGAAGGGGAGAGAAATAGAAACATCAATGATGAAGAGAATCATTGATTGTCTGCTTCCTGCCCGCCCCTACTGGGGATCAAGACTGAAACCCAGACATGTGCCTTGACTGGGAATTAAACCATGACCTCCTGTTTCTTGGCTTCATGCAAAACCCCTGAACCACTCCAGCCGGGAGGCAAGAAGCTTTTAAGGAGACTTAAGTATATTTTGAAAGGATAGAAAGAATCTGCAATTACAAATTGCAGTTACATTTTTAAAGGAAATGCTCTAAAAAATAATAGAGATAAGAGTCCTAGTCAGGTAGAAAAATTAAAGACTCTGAGGGAATAATTAGGATTCTTCTTTATAACACAGCTACTTTCTGCACAGTGTAGGCAAACAGAACTAAAACCTTCCAGCCAAGTCCCAGTTTGCATTGCCATCAGTTGCTGCAATTAATAAAGAAGTACAAGTTCCTAGCCATTTATTAATAGATGCCAAAGAGTTGAGAGACTGAACACAGATGGCATCTTATCTCCCAGTATGCTGTGCGTCTGGAATTTTCCATGCAGACATTACATTCCTCTCTACAGTGACCTTCCCTTTGATCAATCGTCAGCTCCAAGGAATAAGATTATTTTGGTCCTACCAAATATATGCCTGGTGTCATTCAATTTGCCCTGATTAATGACCTAAGTGCAGAGGAATGACATTCACCTTATAGTTTGCTCTGATGCTGGTTTTTCAATGAAACTTCAGATAGAGGATTTAACAGCCTCTTGAGGTTAGACGGCCTCACCCTCACACTTCACCTGCAGTCTCTAGGTTTGGGTGATGCCTCCTCGCAAACAGATTATGAGTCTTCAACAGGTAAAAATAGCTCCATAAAACATGAGGTAGTTTATAATTCTGTGGGCATCAGTTTGAACTATGACATTTGCTAAGCCATGGTTGCATTAACAACATTCCCAATTCTATTCTATCAACAAAAAGGACAGAGTGCTACTGAATTCATGCAAATAAGTCCATTGGTATAAACAAAAGAATACTCCAGAAGGCATTAGTAATTTTTTGGACAATCAAACAGGAGACAAAGTCACTGTTGCATCTCACATAGGTGTTCTCTTGTCTATTCCCATCATCACCAGTGTCCAGGCACCCTACACAGGCCTCCTTGGAAACGGGAGAGAGCTCATGTTCCTGCCAGCTTATCCCCAAGGGTCATAACACAATGACTACCCCTCCTGTGAAGCACATGGTGTCCCCTCCAGTGTGGAGATGGCCCAAATGGAACCAACCAGATATGGGGTCCAATGTGGAATGTTACATTATGTCAACAATTATGACAAAGCCAGCTCACATTTTTTAGTACTTATTGATTCAAAGCAAGTCTTCTAAGCAATTTCATCAACCACAAGAAATCTAATAGGTGCATTTTAATTTTAATTTTTGTTTTTTTAATAACATAGGGGAAGGGAGGAAGATCACTAGTACTTGACATCTAACTCAACAGGCACACTTTCAGCGGAGCTGAAGGGGTTGGAGACTTCACACTGGTATTTCCCAGCATCCTCTCTCCTGACAGGGTCTATGGTGAGGGTTCTGCGGTCCTTTGTTAGCTTCATTCTCTCCCTAAGCCACAGAGTCTTGGAATTGAATAACCAGTTGGGGGAGCTCCCATGTGTGTGGCAAGTCATGACAACAGCATCCTCATTCTCTGTGACTGTGGTGTTGCTGGCTAAGAGTGTGGGCACACTTACTTGCCCTGTGAAGAAATAGAGGGAGAGTATGATTGAGTGTGGGCTTGAGACCTGGGGCAATGCTCTTTCCTCAAAATATCAGACCTGCCTGTTTTGGTTCTGAGGTAATTTGGCTCCAAATTTAAAATTAATTAATTCTAAAGTTGCCATCACTCCCCAGACCAAATCTACTGCTCTGAGCTGAAGACCCCTAAGAAGGAAGGATATGAACGAATGATTGACCTAGGGAATCCAAAGACATGGAATAAGCCACTAGGATTGGAGGAAAAGATGGGGCTATGTATGTAAATAGACCTCAAGTGACTCAGATGAATTTCTCATGGTCTTTGTGATTCTACTTAGGAACTGTATCTACCTGTGCCTCACCTTCCCCTCAGTGATGAAAAATTAATATTTGACTGCCAGGCTGACAATGTACTAATCATAATATATTCACAGTATTTGAAATAAATATTGGAAACGAAAACTGCTCTAATCAGAGGCATCTGTTACTGATGGACTTCACGAGAGAATCCCCTGAGCTGATCCCTGGTAGATGAGCAGCTGCCAGGAACATCTTTTCTCCAGCTCTTCCCTTGTGCACTGATGTTTCTCTGGACTCTCCTAAGTCCAGTAGAAAAGTCAGATAATAATCTGGGGAGCTAGTCCAGTTGTGCTCTCCACACACAGTCTCAGGTAAAGGAGGGTTCAGCCCCAACTGGTGACCAGCTCAAGAGCCTTGTGACTCTGGCACATGGGAAACTGTTGTTCTCACTCAGCCCTTCACAGAAGGCAAAACCCAACCTGACACAGGCTCCCCAGGGACTCTGCAGTCCGGACATTGTGACAGGGGCCTGGAGAGTGGCTTCCCAAGCTGAGTTTCTCTTTGAGGAACCCAGAGAGCCCCACAAGCCAGGTCCTTACAGAGGCCTGCATGTTCTATCTCAGGGACATGATTAGGGAAAGGGGCCCAGGGAACTGGACTGAGGCTGTTCCCCCTCTGCTGACTCACTCCCATCAAATTGTTCCTTCTCTCTGTGGTGTATGATTGTTGGGCTGGAATCTGGGAAGGAAACTCTGACCTTAGGATGTTTGTCTCCACTGTCTGTGTCCTGCACTAAATTCCCAAACCCAACTTGTTACACGATGAAGAGGGGGATGGAGGAGAGTCCAGGGCTGGCAGTCCTGTGTGTGAAGTAGAATTCACCCCACCTGACACCTAGAGACAGAGAGCAATCACTCACGGTATACTTTGAGCCATCCAAATCCTATATCTCTTAGTGAATTTGGAAGTACAGCTACTACCATGTAGATTCCTTGGTCCCACACAGTGACATTTTTTATGATCAGGGATCCATCAAGGTTTATTTCCGCTCGACCAATGTATTCGGTATCTGTTAGATATACACTGTAATATCCTGCAAGAGACACAATGAAATTATGGTACTTCATCTCTATGTCCCTGTACCACATAAACCCTGTAACATCGGGAGGCGTATTGCGGAGACGTAGAGTCACATCCTGCCCTTCAAGAGCAATGGTCGAGACAATAGCAAATTGTGCAGTGGTGGGCGGGATCCACAAGGTTAAGAGGAAGGCTAGAAGGGGAGAGAGAATTTGATCAGTATTTTGATCTATGTATTGGGATGGAGAGATGAGGCATTTCTCTTCATCTCTCAGCCTTAGTCTTCATATGAGTTCATGTGTGCATCCCCATGGTCAAGGTCAGCAACATGGACACCATGGCTTCAGCACCTCAGAACCTATGCTTGTTCTTTTCAATTCTATTTACCAACTGTCTGTGTGGCTGTCCTCCTTACTTCCCTCAGATCCCTGTTGACACTCGGTGGCTTTCTTGGAAGACCTTCCCTGACCACGTCCTCTAAAGACCCTCTATCTTCACTCTCTGACCTGTCCCCGCTCTGTGACCTTCAGGGCACTTGTGGGTACCAGATGTCAAAGTAGATCTCTTCTTGTTTCCTTTCTCCCCATATAATGTGAGCTGCATGGGGTCTGGGAATTTTGTGATCTTGTGCCCCCAGTGCCTTCAATAGGCTGCAAACACCTGTGTGTGAATGAATGAGTGTCCCCAGACTTGTCCACGTCCCATGTTGTATTTTCCCATATTTTTAGCTGGTGGTGGGGACAATGTTTAACACTACTGGTTAAAATGATTCTGGTATCACCTGAAATAAATTGTCATGACTGTGGTAAGTTGTCAAAATTTAATACTCAGGGATGAATAACATAGCAAATGAACCGCAATTGAGGTTTTCATGCCTCTTACCTCACAACACTTCCACATGATGTGATATTCCTGTTGCTGAGCCCCCTCTCTCATCTGACTCTGCACCCCGGTCCTTTCAATCAGGTCCAAAGGGAAGCCCTTTCTTCCCTCACAGAGTCCTGTCCTCCCCAAGAGACCTTGGCCATTCCCCGCCGCCCAACTTCCCTTCCATTCCCAGGGATCGTCCTCTCCTTACCAGTCAGAAGGAGCCCCAGCCAGGGGACACGTCCTCTGTGGGTAGAAGCTGCAGGGAACTCCAAGGAGACAGCTTCCTGCTCCATCTCTTTCTCTGAGAGATGAGCGGGAGATCCAGTAAGGCTCCCAGAAACCTCTGTGCAGACAAGTGGGATTTGCTGTCCCTCCTCCTGTGTGCTGAGACTCCTGCTGGGACAAGATAACTTCCCTGGTCATGTGGGCCAGGGAGGGGTCAGGGCCCAAGATCCTCCCTCTTCTTTCCCTCATTTTTTCCAACCCTGTTGCCCTTTTCAGTTTACCTTTACTCTGTATTTTGATTCCCTGGAAACTACTGAAGCCTCTGACAACACACACACATAAAAACACAAACTTACACATGCACAGACAGGTGCCCAGAGAGCACTGGCCTGGGGCGTCCAGTTCCTTGTCATTTTTTACAGCTCCCTGTCATTGCACATTTGAGTTTTCCCTTCAGTGCAGGATATCTGGGGCCACCTTAGGAAAATTTCCCAGGGATGCCCCGGCTCTGCATTGATTCTCCTGTGAAACTTTGAAAGGATTGGGATGCACAGGTGACATTTTGGAAACGCTGCTTCAGCAGCTGCCCAGCAACATGGATGCCAGGATGAGACAATATGATGTGAGGGTGGGGGGCCCTGCCCCTCTCCTGTGCAGAGGGAGGGTCTCCACATACTGTTAAAATGGAGATTCTAGCCCTAAAGGATTTCGCTCAGTGGATAGAGCGTCGGTCTGCTGACTCAAGGGTCACAGGTTCGATTCTGGTCAAGGGCTTGTACCTTGGTTGCGGGCACATCCCCAGTGGGGAGTGTGCAGGAGGCAGCTGATTAGTGTTTCTCTCTCATCGATGTTTCTAACTCTCTATCGGTCTGCCAAACCTCTCTGTAAAAAATCAATCAATAAACTATTTTTTAAAAAGGCAGATTCTTCCTCGGCAGGTGTGCTGTGAATCAGAGACTCTGCATCTAACAAGCTCTCAGGTGAGGTGGATCTTACTGGCCTGTGGATCCCACTTGCAACAGCAAGGTTGATGGAGGAACATGGCCTCCTGAGAGGATGACCATCTCACTCCAGCATTGGCCCCTGCTACAGCTTGGTCTTGTGTCCATAAACACCACACAGAGAGCCCCACAGTCCCCAAACTGGAGATTTTTTCTGGTGGTGACACAGAAACAAAGCTGGGCACCGGGTCTTTTCTGTGTTTTCAAATCCCCTAGGAAGTTGGGATTTCCTCCCAGCAGGAAGGCCACAGAGGGGACTGGGCGTGAGATGGGGTCAAGCTGGGTGATGACAGCAGAGGAGACATTCCCTCTATCTCAGTTTGTCACCAGCCTGGCCATTGCTTCCAGAGACAGAGACCACATCACCACGTGTCTCAGATGGATCTGCAGTTTCCAGGTGTGAAGGGTAAGGTGTGAAGCAAGGACTGTGGTGGGAGCCCAGGTGGCTGTGGGCTCCGTGGTCCTTGGGGAACGTTTTCAAGGAGACCCTTCCACTCTTTCTTGGTTGACCCTCTCCATGTCCTCCCTGACTGTTCGGGCAGCCTCTGTCCTCTGCCTGGGGGACTTTTTTGAGGTCACTTCGACTTATACATATGTGATTCCAGTTATGAGTTGGGGAGCAGCATAGATATCCTGGAAGAAGGAGCTGCTCCAAGACCCTGTCACGGTCAGAAATGTCCAAACCTTTGGAGGATTTTTATGAGTATTTCAGCTGAATTGATGTTATATGACTGTAAGCAAGATCTCAAACACTGAGGAGAACAGCAGTTTTGTAGCTTATTTTATACATTAAAATCAAAGAAGATGAAAAAGGTTGCATGAAATCTATGGGAAAGTGAGGGGAAGCATAGCAGGGAGATCTTTAGAAATAAATAAAAAGCAAAATGGAGAAACACATATTATTTTTACTTTGGAGGGTCCAGGATAGTTAACATTTACAGCAGGCACAGAGGTTGTGCAGATAACCAGGCAACATGAGCGCTCTGTGGTCTTGTATTCTGGTACCACAGCCTCTTCAATGGATCTAGCAAAGAAAATTTTCTAGAGGTATGTGATATCAAAGGTATGTTATCCATGATGCTTAAGAACAGGGAAAGGGCTCACTTGAAGTAAAGTCTGACATTTGCTAAGGAAGTTGTAGGCCGGAGACATGACTACCTGCCATCACCTGCCCAGTGAGGCATTTGTGATCAGACCACACTGTGCGTCACTGAGCTTGTCAGGCCTGTCATGTGGTCCCCTGGCCTTATCAGGTTCCTTGCACAGCACCTTTTTCAATCACAGTTTCTGGAAAGAGCAGGTGGGACACCGCAGGCATGACAGAGAGGCCCAGTAAAATCTGTTAGTCAGGGAATGGAAATAGGTCTTCTGCACCTCCTTAGGCAAAGCCCAGTTCAAGTGTGGATTTCCTGTGTTTTGTATTTGCTTCTCAATATTGCCCCCTGTAAGGCAAAAGGAGACCTGCAGGCAATGTCAGGTACTGCACTAGGAATGCTGTCCAGGCTCCAGAAGACAGGAGGTCACTGTGAGCCCTGGACAGAGGTGAGCTCTGATAGCTAGACTAAGAGCCAGCGATCCGGGGCTTGGTCCCTGTGTGCCTCATGCCTCCTGACTGCATCCCAGGGCAGGCTGAGCCCAGTGAGAGCACTGGCTTTGTCCAGAGTATTATGAGTCCAGTGTCTGGGGAGCAGTCCCTCAGGTGGATATGCTGTTTCAGGAGGATGTGCCGTTCCAAGTTTTCAAAGCCAGGGCCTGGTAAGTCTCTTTTGGGAGATGGTGCAGGCCTGGATGGTTGATCTGCAAAATGCCCTCTGTTTCTCATCACAGCAATGGGATGTTGCATCCACTCCCCTGTATCCCTGTCTGTCATCTGCTCTTGGCCTCCCCACAGGGCCCAAGTTCTGGAGCAGCTCAACATGGAATGTCAACCAGGGGACTCTGTGAGTTCCTCTGTTAGGGGAGGAGAGCCCCCCTTGGTACCCTCAGCTCCTTTGAGATGAAAGCAACCCCAGATCCTGGGTCCTCCTTTCCCATCCTGCTGAGGAAGTTCCCCTTGTTTCCCAGGACACCGTGGGATGGTGAGATGTCTTAAGGGGCCACAGGCAGCTGTATACAGACCATAGACCTTGGGGATGGGGAGTCATCCCCTAATTCCCTTGAGGTGGGTGTGAGCACCCTAATGTCTTGGTAGAAACTCTATCTTGTATGGAAAATTCATAATGACTGCAGGCTCAGGGATCTGTGATAAAAGGAAGAATATGGGCTGCTTTCCAGGCCCAGAAGATATGAGGGTTGGGGAGGGCTGTGACTTCCTGGCAATGAAATCAGAGTGGTCTGGTACCTAACTGTTAGGAGGTTCTTATCCTGCTTCATGACTATAAATGGTGTAAACACCAGGCCCTGGAATATCCCCTTGTAAAAAGGGGCTGTGGCCTCCTCCCAGGCTGACACCAAGGCCTTCCTGTGGATAAGGAACATGATCTGACTGCAAGGGCCACACACAGTGACCTGCTTCCATTATATGGCTTCCCTCATCCACATAATGAGTGTTTACTGAGTATCTGTGTTGTGTGTGGTCAGGGCTGGGCCCTGGGAACACCACAGACAGCAGGAAATACGTGGGAATTGCGCTCATGGAATTGAACTTGTAAGGATAGACAGGCTCTAAGATAAATCTTCCATAAACATTTGTGTAGAAAAGGCTTTCACACAAAGAATTAGGTGCTTATAAAATTATCAAAGGGCTAGAAAAATGGAAGTTGAAGAGTTGCCAATGGAAGTTGGGTTTCAAGGTCACGCTGGCACAGCCCCCTCCCACAGGCAAAGACTTAGCTGCGTCTGCAAGAGGCCACCCATCAGTCATCACAGTAACAGAAATAATGAGCCCATCTCCTTTCCAGCTTCCAAATTACACACAAGTGCATCTCACAGGCTGAGTTTAATTCACATCTGGATTCTCAATCACAAGGAGTGGGGGAATGGAGTATTTAACCTTTCAGTATATCTGATATCAGAGGGAACATGGAAAGGGTTGGAACATAAATTTCATGTGTCAATACATGGCATGTCTGAGCCCACATGCAGACTGTGGGACTCTAGGCAAGTGATCCCACCTCAAAAATCTTCAGTTCTCCTATGTGATATCACACAAAGATAATTGGTGTTATTTCCTGGTTCTTAGAACTGAGCAACAAAAATACTTGGAATTTTCTGATTTATAACTGTTGATAAAAGTATGTTTTGTGATGATGAAGAAACTCTGACAGGCCTCTGGATAGATGCAAGGTAAGGGCAGGTCACCATAAAGACAAAACCTTGCTTAGAAGCTGGAATTTTCCTGAAGAGATGAGGGTACATAAAATGTGTAGGAATTTTTGGCTGCCAATGTAAGAAGTGTTTAAATCTGTGGATAATTTTCATGAGTTCATTTGAGCCAAACTGATGAGAATTGCTGGAAAGCCAAAACACAATGGACTGAGAAAATGCTTCAGAAAATGGGAGTTTTACTTGTTATTTTATACATTACACTCAAAACAGAAGGTGTAAGGGGTTACATGAAATCCATTGGTGAAATATTAGAAGGTGGGAGAAAGCAAAGTGGGGAAATCTCTGAGATTTGATAAAAAGTAAAACAAGTAGACACACAGTAGTTTTATATGGGTGGGTCCAGAATAGTTAACAGTTATCAATTAACACGATGACAATAATAATGAGGGGTTCTGCAGTGCAGTAGGAAGGCTGGAAATAAAGAAATTACACAAACATTCCATAGGTATGCTACTGTAGACAGGCTCTATTAAACTGAAGATTGACCTTTGTTAGGGAAGAGATTGGCCTAACACATGACTACCCACCATGGCTAGTTTTTGTTTAGAAAATGTTCATTTCAGACCATCCTATGTGGTTACTGTAGGTCTCTGAGTTTGTAAATCCCCCCGCAGGCCTCCCCTGAGTTTGTCAGGTTGAGTATGTGGCCTGTTTGTTAACACGTTCATATTTTCGTCATAAGTCAATCTAAAGGATTCATTAATGACCAACATTTTGATTGGATAATGTGTTCCCACAGGGCTAAAGAGGCTCATTCCTAGGAAGTCTTAGTGAAAGCATTTGTCTTGCTGAACAACCAACCATTGGGGATGGGTCAAGACTGTAACATTGGATGGAAGTCAAGCTGAATTTTCTTAAAAGTGAAAAGCAGGTACATGGGAGGCAGGAAGGTTACATGGGACTTCACTAAAAATAAATTTCTCTAGATTATTTCTAACCTATAATCCAAGTTTTACTCTCTGTCTCATTCTCTATGTTTTGCATCTAGTATGACATATACTCATACTTTGAGGACAAACTGTAAAACTCTTCAATTATTATAATCTGAGCAGGAGATGGGTTCCCATTTTCTATGTTCCCTATGTTTCCCATTGGAAATGCTCAAGTGCTATTCATTATTGATCTGATTCCTGATAGTTTTGCTATTGGAAGCTATAATCTTAAGGTATATACAAAAACAAGACTCTAAGAACACAATGCTATAAATTACAATTACCATCTAAACATCCCATAGTCACGGAAGACAGTAATGTTTAATCAGTAAATTTCCTATGTCTCAGCAGCTATTATGGAGGGCCTTGTTTGTAAAGCTTATATTTTAATTAATATAGTTTAGTAATCCTTGATAGGTTGAAGTGTAAGCTTATTCTCATAATCACATTCTAGCATTTTTAAAAGAAAAATACCTTTCTCAATATTTCTTTTCACCTAACTTTCTAGATCTTCCCAGGATCTTCTTGGTTTATCGCTATTTAGTCATTGAAGAATAACCAAATTATGAAAACATGCTCAAGTCGCTAATCATCTGAGATGTGCAGATTAAAATGACAGTGAAGTACCATCTCACACTGTCAGAATGACTATCATCAACAAATCAACAAATTACAAGTGTTGGCAAAGATGTGGAGAAAAAGGAACCCTTGTGCACTGCTGGTGGGAATGCAAACTGGTGCAGCCACTGTGGAAAACAGTATGGAGTTCCTCAAAAAATTAAAAATGGAACTTCCATTTGACCCAGGAATTCCACTTCTAGGAATATATTACAGGAAAACAGAAACACCTATCAGAAAGTATATATATGCACATCTATATTCATAACAGCACAATTTACAATAGCTAAGATCTGAAAACTATCTAAGTGCTCAAGAGCAGACGAGTGGATTAGAGAACATTGGTACATCTACATGATGGAATACTACTCTGATATAAAAAAGAAGGAGTTCTTACCATTTGCAACAGCAGGGATGGAACTTGAGAACATGCTCAGTGAAATAAGCTAGTCAGAGAAAAATAAATATCACATGACCTCACTCATTTGTGGAATATAATGGACAACAAATTAATGAACAAAAATAGAACCAGCGACATAGAAGCATCGAACAGACTTTCCACCCGATGAGGGAAGACGCTGGAAGAGAGGGTCAACCAAAGATCTCTTTGGAAGAGATCAACCAAAGAACTTGTATGTATGCATATGAGCATAACCAATGAACACTGACAGTAGAGGTGGTGAGGGCATGTGCTGGAGGGTGGAAGCGGTGGGGGGGGGGGGGTACAATGGGAGTAAAAGAAAACCCATGTAATACTTTAAACAATTAAAAATTTAAATTTCTTTAAAAGCATAAAAGTGCTTTTAATCTTAAAATAAAAATAACCAACTTGCCCAGCCAGTGTGGATGAGTGGTTGAGCACCAACCCATGAACCAGAGGTCACAGTTCAATTCCCAGTCAGGGCACATGGCTATTCTTTGGGCTCCTTCCCCCGCAGGGGACTTGCACAAGGCAGCCAATCTATGTATGATTCTATCTCATCATTGATGCTTCTCTTTCTATCTTCCTCTCCCTTCCTCTCTCTGAAATCAATAAAAATATTTATTCAAAAAACCTACTGATTAGGAAAAACTACTTTCTTTTAAATTCTCTTAAAAAACAAACACACACATTCCATTCCTTTCCTTTGCAATAGCATTCCTTATAAATTTCAAAACGCTACCAGAAAGGGAGCTAGGTCCTTAACAGATTTGCTTAAGGCTGGCCTGCAGTGTGTGGGTTCTTGACTTGGTGCAAGAAAGGTTTCACAACATGAGTTCAGGTGATTTCAAAAGTATGTTTTCAAATCTTGGAACAGTGAAACAAGGAAAGGCTTAGGATAGAGACAGTAGGAGAGAGACTAGGCAGGGATGTTTGGGCTCTCTAGCAACATGAGAATGAAGTGAGTCTAGGTGGGGCTGCTGTCAGCTCACAGGTAAAAGAGTTTGGGGGACACGTCAATGGAATTAGTCCCGGACAAGACGCTACTGCCCATTGCTCCCCTGGTTGCAAGATTCATGGGGACCTCATAGAGATTAAAAGAAAGAAAATTCACTCAAAAAGGAGATTTGGGGGGTGGGGGTGCCACGAGGAGGGCACACACTGGCTTCTTTCTCTTGAGCGATTTTATTTACTTTCCAAAGGTGCGGATTCAGTGGAGGTCTCAGGGGAAGATCTCCAAAGCATTTTCATCAGCTTTCCCAGATGTCCCTTTTAAGTGTCCTGTTCTCTAATAACAGGTCAGTGCCAGGGAAGGCAGTCTAAACCTCATTATCAGCAATATAACATGGAAGGGAAGGCCTCCCTGGGGGCAGTTTTGCCCATTACTAGGCACCCGGAGCTCTCCACCCTGATGGCCTTCTGCATCTGCTTGTAAATTGCTTGGCCAGTTTGTTCAGCTGTCTGTCTCAGTTGGCTAATTCCACTTGCCAAGGAATTTTTCTAGTTCCTTACTATCCTGTATAAAAAGAGAAATCATAAAAAAGTATTATTAATAATACAAAAGTTATCATATACACCTTTAGTCATTATTAAAAATCAGGCTATATATACAATGTTTGAGAAAAGTCCAAAGAACAAGTGTAACTATTATTATCACTAGTATTCACAGACAAGTAAAGATAATCAATTTGTAGTTATATAGGCCTTGTCGGTGTCTTGGGATAGTTATCGATCTCTGTTGTCAGTGAACTCTCATTCTCAAAAGTCTTTCTTCAATATAGGTGGAGGCAAGTTTCAGAGACAGGGCAGATGTCCATTTGTGGTTGGGGACCTGATAAAGTCCCTTCAAACAATGTTGGGGAGTCTTTCATTGATGTCTTTTCCAGTTGACAAAAGAAGTTACGGTCTTTGAAGTATTCATGCGCTGAGAGCACTCCTGTAAATAAATGTCACTAATGTATCTGTCCCTATAAACTGGTTAATAAGATCTTAATAATAATGCAGAATGTCTCTATTTTCATAAAGTTTATTCATATGTCCCTTCAACTAGGTACATGGGGTTACTGGTGTTTCCTTAATGAAGAGAAAAGCTATGTGTTTACCAAAAAAGGAGATTTCAGGTTGAGAATAACCATAAGTTGGGCTTTAGGCCAAGGGAGATTAAAAGCGTCTGAAAATTCACTAATTTGGTCCTCCGCTTCTCCTAGTCTACTGTTGATACTTTCAATGGTGTTTTTTATTACAGCTTTATCGCTCTACATTTCTTCTTGGGCCTTACTTAGGTTGTTGATTTTTTCATCTGTTTCTACTTGCTTCTTGTTTATGTTGTTGATTTTTCCTCCATCTGGTTTATGCACTCTTGGACCCTTATTCTGAATTCTTTTTCTGTCATGTTGCATGCCTCTGTATCACTTAGCTGCTTTTCTTGCGAGTCCTCTTTTTCTTTCCTTTGGGGGTTTCTTTTTCTACCCATGTTTGATATCACCGACAAATACAGATATTGAGTCCTTCGGTGGCTGCTCCCTGGGTGGCAGTGGCTCCTCGGGCTGTGGTTGCTCCTTGGGCGGTTGTGGTAGCAGCTGCTCCTCTATTGTTAGCAGGTCCTCTGATAGGTGCTGTTCATAGCTGTGGTGGCTCTTCTGGCTGGTGGTGGGAGGCTTCACACACAGCAACTGTTCCTCAGAGAGAGCGTGTGGTGATCAGGAGGCTGCTGTTTCTTGGATCTGCTGCATTGATTTAAAGGCACAAAATACAACACAACAAGGCACAACGTACCAGGCACTGAACACAAATGTATTTGCGGTATTAATAACCCCAAATAAAGGTGGCCACCCGAGCTAAGAGAGTTGCATGATAAGGAAGAAAGAAGAGAAAAAGATAGAAGAGAAAACAGAAGGAAAAAAAATAAGAGAGAAAAGGGAGATGATTACAAACTACAAACAACCAATAATTTCAATAGAGGCATGGGAAATAGAAGCACAAACATAACCGGGGGGTGGGGGGTGGTGGGTGGGGGTGGGAAACAGAAAAATAAAAAGAAAAAGCAGAACAACCTCACAAGCAATCCTTAAAAAAACCCCAATATACTCAACAATCAAGCAAACAACAACAAAACAATAGAGAAAAGAAGAAAAAAATTTGGATACTGAAGAAAGATAAGGGAGAGGTGTATAAGGATTTAGAGCAGGTGATTGGAAATAGGATAGATAAGTAGGGTTAAATTTAGACAGGGAGTAAAAAGAATAGGGAAAATCTAAAGCAGGAATAAGGTAAGAGAAACAGGACAGCAAAGGGGGAAAAGTGGGGAAGAGGGTTTTAGCACAGAGGGAAAATTGTGGTAAAGAAGAATGATGAAAATAGAATGGGGAACACTAGTCCCAAAATAAAATAAAGAGAAAATATAATGACACTATAAAAAATGGTAAAATGGTAGCAGTAATAATACTGGTTAAAAGTAAAAATGTACTAATTAAAAGAGTAAAATCAGGTGATGAAAAAAGGAAAAAAATGGTTTCTTAGTTAAAAGGTGAAAAAATAATAAAAATAATAATTAAAAATTTTCTGTAATAAAGGTGCTTCGGATCTTCTACTCTTCTTTTTGACATGCCAGGCATTCAGGATAATGTTGATTTCCCTCTGATACACTGTTAACTCCGTGTTGTAAGCCACAGTCCTGATTTTAAGGGAGGCCGTATTGGTTTCCCAGACAGCCTTTATCTGTATTTACAGAAGAGTCAGTTCGTGGCTCTGCCTCTGGGTGGCAGTGTGTTGGGATTGATCTCTGAGGCTATAAGTCCTCTATGACAAGGTGTTCTCTATTGTACCTGATACTGGCTTGGGAAAGTCCTCTGCCCAGAGCTGGTTCTCCAGTCATCACTCCCTGCTCTGTTTCCCAGGCTCCCCCAAAACAACCTTCCCTTACAGGCTCTGCAACTGACCTCAACTGAGTAATACAATGCACTGGGTTCAACAATCAAACGCACGGATTTCAGAGGAAGTGTAAAATCAAGAGCTTGGGAAGCTGTGTGAACAGGGCTCCACCTTCCAGATCTGCGTGGAGTCTCTGTGCATGCTCTCTGGCCCCTGGCACCAAGTAGCCAGCAGACTGGCAGAATCTGAGGCTGCCCATTTGAATCCAGTCCAATTGTGGGCTTATTTACAGTGTTCCCTTCTGCCAGGAGCCCTGGGGGAGCCCTTCCACACTCGTGGGTCACGCTGGCCCCAACCGCCACGGACTATGTGGGGCGCAGAGTGAACCTCCAACGCCCCCGCATTCCATTCTCTAACGTAAATTGCAAACCGCACCTTTAGGGGAAGTCTAACCTTTCTGTGGGGAGAAGCAGGGCTCCTCTGAGTTCACATAATCTAGCTGCTTGAGAGCCCTTGCTTCCGGGTTAGTAGCCAATCTCTGGGTGCCGGTAACAGCCACTCAAGATGGTGCAGTCTCCATGGCTGAGCCTGTGCACCCTGAGAGGTTTCAGCCTCAAACTCTAACCGTTCCCTTTTTCTAGGAGTTCTCTGTCTTTCCTGGCTGCAGACTGTCTCTCAGCTGAATCTCCTCTGCTTATTCGGGCTGTATGTTACCCGTTTCACCTGCTCACCCTTATCTGCTCCTGGTCAAGGCACCAACCCATCCCTGTAAACCTCCTCAGTTTTTTTTCTCTCTATCAGAAATTCTTCAAGCAGACTTTGCAAGACCACAGCAAAGATCATCTTCCATAACAAGTCTACTTCTGTATTTAGACTTGATAACCAACAACCTGGAAAATCCTGTTTCACAAAGATATGTGGCTGGAAATGGAAGAAAAGGCACAACACAGTCTCAGACAGAGCAGGATATGACTGCAAACACTTGATCCAGAATTTTGTAACTGGCATTGTAGAGAAATCAGTTCTCCCTGCATTGTTGTTTATAAGTTCAATGAACTCCTCTTGTGCTGTCTCAGGAACATCTTCAACTTTGACTGTGAATGGGCTTCTGGCAAGTGCAAATGGGGTGTCAGGTAGATTTGGAATGTACGATGAAATTTCGCCTGCAAACATGTGCAAGTGCTCTTTCACAGAAATTATCATCATAATTCCTTAGTTTGGTTCAATGTCACGTTCCTCAAAGAAAGCAGATAAGGTAGGCAACATGTAAATTTTACTTTCATCCAATTTTTTTTGCCAAAGCTGAAGTTTCATTTGGAGTGTTCGGATCTTTTCAGACAAATAGAGGCATGTTTCTTTTGGTACTTGCAGTGATAAATTTAACTCGTTCAAGATGGCAAAGATATCAACCAAGTAAGCTATTTTCTGCAGTTCACTTTTATCACTGAATCGTGCTTCGAACTGCAGTCTGGCTTTCTGATTAAAAAACTTCCTTTTGACAACCATCTCACTTCAGTGTGAAATAGCAGAGCATTGTTTGGTGCATCCAACTGGTTGCACAGTTGCGAAAACAGTCGACTATTTAAAGTGCTCGCCTTTACAAAATTGACAAAACTTATGACGCTTTTCATTATTTTTGTAATTCTTGTGGCAGTGTCTTTGTTGCTAATATTTGCTGATGAATGATACCATGAGTTCTGATGACTTTTGGTGACTCATTCAGTACCAAATGTTGAAATGCAGATCGACACCCTAGTATAGCTGGAATACTATCTGTGCAAACACCACAAAACTTTTCCCAAGTGATTTTATGCTCTTTCAGAATTGAACCAACTGTGTCAAATACATCACGTGCAGTAGTTGTCATTTGAAGAGGTTTTCAAAAAAGAAACTCATCTTTAAAGTCGCCGTCATTAATATACCTCACGTAAACCAGTTATTGTGAACAGTTTTCAATGTCTACAGACTCATCAAGCTGAATACTAAATATTGGAAGTGGAGCAGATTTAATTTCCTGGATTGCCTGATCAAGCATATCAGCAGACATATCATCTATTCTTCTGCGGACAGTGTTGTTAGATGAGGAAATTGCACTCAATTTCGTAACAAATTTGCCTGTGAGCATACCTTGAACAATGTCTTTGGCCGCTGGCCACAGTAAATCCTTAGTAATGGTGTGAGGTTTCATAGCTCTGGCGATTATGAGTGCCATCAAATATGAAGCTTCAATGGCTGCTACGTTTTGTTTGTGGTACTTGCCACCAGTGTCAAGTCTGTCTTTCTTGAGTCCGTCAGCTTTGCTTCTAAAATAGTTGGTATCCTTGCTGGCAAAGCTCGGATGCTTGCTATCAAAATGGTGTTTTAGTTTGTTCAGATTCATAGATTCAGCTGACATAACTTCACAACAAATAACACATCACAGTTTCCCAATTCCTGCTGTAATTATTGAGGTAAAACCATACTGTAAAAAATTCTCAATATATTTTCTTTTCTTAACGTTCTTTTCTACACGAACCATTGTCATGGGATGGTTTGCTAATGAAAATAATATGTAATAATAGCTTTAATAATACAAAAGATGATACATGGCATATTTCAGTCAATACAGTGCATTAAAGTTTCCTATGATTTACCATTCTCTGTGTTTTTGTTTTTGTTTTTTACATAACTGTTACTATCACAAGGGGGCAGTATTCACATTAACCACAGCTGAATATAAAAAGAAAGATCAGCATCCAGATTAGGTTCCCATGGTACAGATTTTTTTGTGCAGTAGTTGATGATTTTACAGTACATGATTTTACATTTACCCAGTATTCATAATTCATGAAGTGTCGTTTTACCTCCAATACTACTGCTTTCTACACAGTAGCTGCTCTCAACACATGTGTAGCTGGTCTGCATGAGTACATTATGGCGCCAACCCTGTCACATATACCTGTATTTCTACCATGTGTATGTGATGGGGTTGGCTCAATGATGTCATCACGCCCAGTACTCATATGTGGGCATATTTGCATGTGGGATAACCTTCCTTCAGACAGATAGAGGAGCAGTGTCTCAGTTCCTAAGACCAGGGAAAATATGTGTTTTCTAATGGTCTTAGGTGACCTCTGTGAAAGGGTCCTTTGACCACCAAAGGGGTCACTCCCACAGATTGAGAACCACCGCCCTAGAGGCACGAGAGTGGATGAGGGGAACAAACTGGACATTATTGCTGAGGTCCAACTCTTTATTTAAAAACTAACATCTGAAAGGCACTTCACGATGCCCTAAGATCCTTGATCCCTGCCAAACTTCTGACCTCAATGTGCTCCTCCAGAATTTTCCTGAATCTCTTTCTCTGTCTCCCACACCATACATCCAATCTTTCAGCAAATCCTCTTGAATCCATGCTTTCAACAAATACAGAATCTGACCCCTTCTTCCCATGCTTGTCTGACCACCCTCAGCTGTCACATGGATGACTACACTTGCCTCCTACTGGGCTCCCTGCCCTCCACCCAGCAGCCACACAGGTGCTGAGGAATATAGGCTAAGGTGAACATCCTGATTCTTTCTTAAGCAAGTTTTTCTGTCTGAAACTATGGCAGGAATGGCGTGGGGTGATGGAGGTGGGGAGGGGTCATAAGTTCTTTCTGAGATTTGTTTCTTAAAAGCTTGAAATCAATATCCCAAATAGGAACTTCAGAAAGGCTAAATTTTGGAGGCCTTCACTAAACACAGATCACTCATGCTCACTGGGGCTCTGAGCCCTCTACAGGATCCTCACGTCACTCAGAGGGAAATGAGATTTCTGGCTATGGCTCCTCTCTCTGATTCCTTTTCCTCTCATTTCCAGCTCTGTCTGTTCCAACCAGCTTGCCTCGTTTTGGCTGTCCAAACATTTTAAATGGAAAGAAATAAAAACACCCCACACATCCCTTATTTCACTCTAACGTACTGTCATATTATTACTGTTGTTGCTGTGTGGGTTTCTGGGAGAGTCCCCCACCAGTAGACCATATCCATGAGGACTGGGATTTTGTCGGTTTTGTCTCACACCTGCACCCCCGGTGCTTAGTGGAGTGTCAGCCGATGGTGAGCAGTAGGTTGCTCTTTAATAAGCGAGTAAAGAAGTTACACATGTGATCATGGTTGAAGGGGTGAAATATGGAGCGTTATTACCTCACCTAACTGAGATTCTGACCTAGACTGAGGGACCATGGAGACTTTCCTGAAGAGTGGCATCTAATATGGCAAGGGCCCCGGCTAACGTAGAGCTAATGGAGCGGCAGGAGTTATAAGTCCAGGCAGATTGCACAGCAGATGCAAAGGGCAGGAGGTGGGAAAGTCGAGGGAAGTAAATGAATTAAATTGACTCATTTGGGTGATTAAATGAGCTAATAGACCTGAATGGCCCAGTACACAATGTGTGCTCGACTAAGGCCAGCTGTTGTCATTATTGCACATCCAGGGTTTGCCTTCCTGGGAACAACAATAACAGAATAAAGGTGTTCTTCCCTCCCAAACTACACATGCAATTCATGACATCAAGCCTTGATTACAGCTTGACTGTGGTATAGGTGACAGGCGATAAACCACATATACATAAATACACACTCCCTGTCACGCCGAAGTTTCTCATGTGCTTTTGTAGTCCCTCTTTGTGAACCCCACAACACAGTCATCAGGCAATCACTCATCCTGTTTTTCTTCATAGATTATTTTGCAATTTTTAGAATGTTATATACATGTAATTATATCTTATGTTCTCCTTTTGGTATGGCTTCTTTCAGTAAGAATAATAAATTTTTATGAGGCAAAATTCTTGTAACAAGATATTAATCCTTTTAAAGTGAACATTTCACTGGCAGTATAGCCACAATGTTGTTCAGCCACCATGTTACCTAGTACTAAAACATTTTCATCACCTCAAATAAAACTATGTACCCAATGAGAGGTTGCTCCCATTCCCCAGCCCCTAACCCTCAAAACCACCAATCTGAATTCTCTCTCCTTCTCTTTCTTTTCACCAGTTTTCTGTACCATCTATCCAGTCAGCCTGTACATCTGGTGCCCCACTTGTCCCAATGTCAGGGCACTAATCTAAGCCTTCAACCTTATTCTTCCTCTGAACCCTGTCTCTCACCCCTCACATGCATCTAGATCTGGGGGAATGGCACCTCAATACCACTGCACTAGCTCCAGTAGCTGCTTTCTCACCAGGTAGGTCAACCCTTCTCGAGTTCCTCAGCCCAGCCTACACTCACACATAGAGAGCCTTCGTACATTACCCACCTAGGTGCCTTTGAAGTCATAAAAAGCCTCTCACCCCTAAATCTCCCAAGCTTTACAATTTCCCATCCTGACTCTGAACAAACTCCAAACTTCCAAGTCCCCTTCCTATGCTCCCTTCTACTTATCCACAATCGAACTGTGGCCAGGTCTCCAAAATATTACACCAAATACCCTAGAGGCCACAATGAGCCGGAAATAAAACACAACCAGAGGAGGGATTTATTTCCATTTCCCAAGTTCTGCCTGTTGACTCTCTAAGGCCAGGCATATCGAGATTGCAAAGCAAGTACAAAAAAGAGACAAACAATGAAGACCCTGATGTCTGGCCTGAGCTCTGGGTCATGGAGGGCTGGAAATAGGGTCGTCCAGTGTAGGCCTGCAGGTGGCTGACATCACAGGGACGTGCATGTTTACTGGAGTTGTTCTTCTATCACTGAATATTTGTTTAATTCCCTGTGATATTGTTCTTCGAAGGTGCAGTGAACATGAATACAGAATGAGAACACTTTTGATGGTCACTCAGCAGGGAGGTGAGACTGACCTCAACACCTTTGAAATAAAAGGCTGCAGAGATTTTAAGAACAGGAGAACGAATCATAGGCATCTGTGTTTGCTAATTGGATTGACACAAGAGATAAATTAAACTCATGAAATCCTGACAGGAGGGTTTTCATTATTGTTACATTTAAACCTCGTTCATGGATAAGTTTTTATTGATGAGAGAGAGAGAGAGAGAGAGAGAGAGAGAGAGAGAGAGAGAGAGAGAGCCGAGAGAAAATAATTAGTTGCCTCCCCAAAATGCCTTGACCTAGGATTGAACATGCAAACTTTAAGTGTTTGGGAGAAACTGCCAACCAACTTGGCCACACTGGTGAGGTTAAGCAGGATTTTTTACATCTTGGATTTAAATGTCCCCACCCAAGTTAAGCTCCTCCCCTTCCTCAGAGACTGAAAAACAGAAAACCGGAGAATTAAATTTTAGCAGAATGCACCCAAACCCTCTAGGCAGATTTTCTATGAATCATATCACTGGCAAGAAGTTGTGTTTTTAAAAATATAATTTTCTTGATTTCAGAGAGAAGAAGGAAGAAGGGGAGAGAAATAGAAACATCAATGATGAAGAGAATCATTGATTGTCTGCTTGCTGCCCACCCCTACTGGGGATAAAGCCTGAAACCCAGGCATGTGCCTTGACTGGGAATTAAACCATGAGCTCCTGGTTCGTGGGTTCATGCAAAACCCCTGAACCACTCCAGCCGGGAGGCAAGAAGCTTTTAAGGAGACTTAGGTATATTTTGAAAGGATAGAAAGAATCTGCAATTACAAATTGCAGTTACATTTGTAAAGGAAATTCTCTAAAATAAAAAAATAGAGATAAGAGTCCTAGTCAGGAAGAAAAATTAAAGACTCTGAGGGAATAATTAGGACTCTAGTTTATAACACAGCTACTTTCTGCACAGTGTAGGCAAACACAACTAAAACCTTTCAGCCAAGTCCCAGTTTGCATTGCCATCAGTTCCTGCAATTAATAAAGAAGTGCAAGTTCCTAGCCATTTATAAATAGATGCCAAATAGTTGAGAGATTGAACACAGATGGCATCTGATCTCCCAGAAGGCTGTGCTTCTGGAGTTTTCCATCCAGACATTACATTTCTCTCTACAGTCACCTTCCCTTTGATCAATCATCAGCTCCAAGGAAGAAGTGTATTTTAGTCCTATCACATATATGCCTGGTGTCATTCGATTTGCCCTGATTAATGACCTAAGTGCAGAGGGATGACATTCACCTTATAGTTTGCTCTGATGCTGGTTTTTCAATGAAACCTCACATAGAGGATTTAACAAGCTCTTGAGGTTATAAGGCCTCACCCTCACACTTCACCTGCAGTCTCTAGGTTTGGGTGATGCCTCCTCGCAAACAGATTATGAGTCTTAAACTGGTCAAAAACAGCTCCATAATAGGTGAGGTAGTTTATAATTCTGTGGGCATCAGTTTGAACTAGGACATTTGCTAAGCCATGGTTGCATTAACAACATTCCCAATTCTATTTTATCAAAAAAGAGGACAGAGTGCTACTGAACTCATGCAAATAAGTCCATTGCTATAAACAAAAGAATACTCCAGAAGGCATTAGTAATTTTTTGGGACAATCAAACAGGGAGACAAAGTCACTGTTGCATCTCACATTGGTGTTCTCTTGTCTATTCCCATCATCACCAGTATCCAGGCACCCTCCACAGGCCTCCCTGGAAACGGGGGAGAGCTCATGTTCCTGTCAGATTACTCCCGAGGGTCATCACACAATGACAGCCCCTCCTGTGAAGCATATGGTGTCCCCTCCATTGTGGAGATGGCGCAAATGGAACCAATCAGAGATGGGGTCCAATGTGGAATGTTACATTACGTCAACAGGAATGACAATGCCAGCTCACATTTTTTAGTATTTATTGATTCAAAGCAAGTCTTCTAAACAATTTCAAGCACCAAAAGAAATCTAAGAGGTGCATTTTAATTTTAATTTTTTTTTAATAACATAGGGGAAGGGAGGAAGATCACTAGTACTTGACATCTAACTCTACAGGCGCACTTTCAGCGGAGCTGAAGTGGTTGGAGACTTCACACTGGTAGCTCCCAGCATCCTCTCTCCTGACAGGGTCTATGGTGAGGGTTCTGCGGTCCTTTGTTAGCTTCATTCTCTCCCTAAGCCACAGACTCATAGAATTGAATAACCAGTTGGGGGAGCTCTCATGTGTGTGGCAAGTCATGACAACAGCATCCTCATTCTCTGTGACTGCGGTGTTGCTGGCTGAGAGTGTGGGCACACTTACTGGCCCTGTGAAGAAATAGAGGGAGAGTTTGATTGAGTGTGGGCTTGAGACCTGGGGCAATGCTCTTTCCTCAAAATATCTGCTCTGACTCTGATGGTTCTGAGGCAATTTGGTTCCACAGTTAAAATTAATTAATTCTAAATATGCCATCACTCCCCAGACCAAATCTGCTGTTCTGAGCTGAAGACCCCTAAGAAGGAAGGATATGAACCAATGATTGACATAGGCAATCCAAAGACATGTAATAAGCCACTAAGATTGGAGGAAAAGATGGGTCTATGGCTGCAAATAGACCTCAAGTGACTCAGATGAATTTCTCATGGTCTTTGTGATTCTGCTTAGGAACTGTATCTACCTGTGCCTCACCTTCCCCTCAGTGAAGAAAAATGAATATTTGACTGCTAGGCTGACAATGTACTATTCATAAAATATTCACAGTATTTGACATAAATATTGGAAAGGAAAACTGCTCTAATCAGAGGCATCTGTTACTGATGGACTTCACGAGAGAATCCCCTGTGCTGATCCCTGGTAGATGAGCAGCTGCCAGGAACATCTTTTCTCCTGCACTTCCCTTGGGCACTGATGTTTCTCTGGACTCTCCTAAGTCCAGTAGAAAAGTCAGATAATAATCTGGGGAGCTAGTCCAGTTGTGCTCTCCACACACAGTCTCAGTGGAAGGAGGGCTCAGCCCCAACTGGTGACCAGCTCAAGAGCCTTGTGACTCTGGCACATGGGAAACTGTTGCTCTCACTCAGCCCTTCACAGAAGGCAAAACCCAACCTGACACAGGCTCCCCAGGGACTCTGAAGTCAGTACATTGTGACAGGGGCTTGGGGGGTGGCTGCCCAAGCTGAGTTTCTCTGTGAAGAACCCAGAGAGCCCCACAGGCCAGGTCCTTACAGAGACCTGCAGGTTCTATCTCAGGGACATGATCAGGGAAAGGGGCCCAGGGACCTGGACTGAGACTGTTCTCCCTCTTCTGACTCACTGCCATCAAATTGTTCCTTCTCTCTGTGGTGAATCTCTGTGGGGCTGGAATCTGGGAAGGAATCTCTGACCTTAGGATGTTTGTCTCCACTGTGTGTGTCCTGCACTAAATTCCAAAACCCAGCTTGGGACATGATGAAGAGGGGGATGGAGGAGATTCCAGGGGTAGCAGTCCTGTGTGTGAAGTAGAATTCACCCCACCTGACACCTAGAGTCAGAGAGCAATCACTCACGGTATACAATGAGCCATCCAAATCCTCTTTCTCTTTGTGAATTTGGAAGTACGGCTACTACCATGTAGACTCCTCGATCCCAAACAGTGACATTTCTGATGATCAGGGATCCATCAAGGTTTATTTCCGCTCGACCACTGTATTCGGTATCTGTTGGATATACACTGTAATACCCTGAAAGAGACGCAATGAAATTCTGGTACTTCATATTCATGCCCCTGTACCAAGTAAACCCTGTAACATCTGGAGGCGTATTGCGGAGACGTAGAATCACATCCTGCCCTTCACTAGCCGTGGTCCTGACAATAGCAAATCGTGCAGTGGTGAGCGGGATCCACAAGGTTAAAAGGAAGGCTAGAAGAGAAGAGAGAATTTGATCAGTATTTTGATCTATGTATTGGGATGCAGAGATGAGGCATTTCTCTTCATCTCTCAGCCTTAGTCTTCATGTGAGTTCGTGTGTGCATCTCCTTGGTCAAGGTCAGCAACATGGCCACCATGGCTTCAGCACCTCAGAACCTATGCTTCTTATTTTCAATTCTATTTCCCAACTGTCTGTGTGGCTGTCCTCCTTACTTCCCTCAGATCCCTGTTGACACTCGGTGGCCTTCTTGGAAGACCTTCCCTGACCATGTCCTCTAAAGACCCTCTATCTTCACTCTCTGACCTGTCCCCACTCTGTGACTTTCAGGGCACTTGTGGGTACCAGATGTCACAAGTAGATCTCTTCTTGTTTCCTTTCTCCCCATATAATGTGAGCTGCATGGGGGCTGGAGATTTTGTGATCTTGTGCCCCCAGTGCCTGCAACAGGCTTCAAACACCTGTGGGTGAATGAATGAGTTTCCCCAGACTTGTCCACGTCCCATGTTGTATTTTCCCATATTTGTTGCTGGTGGTGGGGACAATGTTTAGCACCCCTGGTTAAAATGATTCTGGTATCACCTGAAATAAATTGTCATGACTGTGGTAAGTTGTCAAAATTTAATACTCAGGGATGAATAACATAGCAAATGAACCGCAATTGAGGTTTTTCTGCCCCTCATCATTTCTACATGATGAGCTATTCCTGTTGGTGAGCCCCCTCTCTCATCTAACTCTACACCCCGTCTTTTCACTCAAGTTCAAAGGGAAGCCCTTTCTTCCCTCACAGAGTGCTGTCCTCCCCAAGAGATCTTGGCCATTCTCCGACTCCCCAATTCCCTTACATTCCCAGAGATTGTCCCCTCATTACCAGCCAGATGGAGCCCCAGCCAGGGGACACGTCCTCTGTGGGCAGAAGCTGCAGGGAACTCCATGGGGACTGCTGCCTGCTCCATCCCTACCTCTGAGAGAAGAGCGCGAGGTCCAGTAAGGCTCCCAGACACCTCTGTCCAGACTGGTGGGATGTGCTCTGCCTCTTCCCTGTGTGCTGAGCCTCCTGTTGGAACAAGATAAACTCCTGGTCATGTGGGCCAGGGAAGAGTCAGGGCTAGGACCCTCCCTCTTCCTCCCCTCATTTTTTCCAACCATATTGCCCTTTTCAGTTTACCTTTACTCTGTATTTTGATTCCCTGTAAACTGCTGAAGCCTCTGACAACAAAAACATATACAAACACAAACTTACACAGGTACAGACAGGCAGGTGCCCAGAAAGCACTGGCCTGGGCGTTGAGTTCCTGGTCATTCTCCACAGCTCCCTGTCACTGCACATTTGACTTTTCCCTTCAGAGCAAGTGGTCTGGGGCCATCTCAGGAAAATTGTCGCAGGGATGCCTGGCTCTGCATTGGATCTCCTGTTTAACTTTGTAAGGTTTGGGGTGCACAGGTGACATTTTTGAAAGGCTGCTTCAGCAGCTGCCCAGCAACATGGATGCCAGGATGAGACGCTATGATGTGAGGGTGGGGGGCCCTGCCGCTCTCCTGTGCAGAGGGAGAGTCTCCACATCCTGTTAAAATGCAGATTCTAGCCCTAAAGGATGTGGCTCTGTGGATAGAGCATCGGCCTTCGGACTCAAGGGTCACAGGTTCGATTCTGGTCAAGGGCATGTACCTTGGTTGGGGGCACATCCCCAGTGGGGAATGTGCAGGAGGCAGCTTATCAGTGTTTCTCTCTCATTGATGTTTCTAACTCTCTATCCGTCTCCCTTCCTCTCTGTAAAAAATCAATCAATAAAATATTTTTAAAAAAATGCAGATTCTGACTTGGCTGGTGTGGGGTGGACCAGAGACTCTCCATCTAACAAGCTCTCAGGTGAGGTGGGTCTTACTGGCCTGTGGATCCCACTGGCAACAGCAAAGCTGATGGAGACACATGGCCTCCTGAGTGGATGACCCTCTCCCACCAGCATTGGCCCCTGCTACAGCTTGGTCCTGTGTCCATAAGCACCACACAGAGAACCCAACAGGCCCCAAACTGGAGGTTTTTTCTGGTGGTGACACAGAAACACAGCTGGGCACCGGGTCTTTTCTGTGTTTTCAAATCCCCTAGGAAGTTGGGATTTCCTCCCAGCAGGAAGGCCACAGAGGGGACTGGGGGAGAGATGGCATCAAGCTGGGTGATGACAGCGGAGGAGACCTTCCCTCTATCTCAGGTTGTCACCAGCCTGGCCGTTGTTTCCGGAAACAGAGATCACATCACCACATGTCTCAGAAGGATCTACAGTTTCCAGGTGTGAAGGGTAAGGTGTGAAGCAAGAACTGTGGTGGGAGCCCAGGTGGCTGTGGGCTCCCTTGTCCCTGGGGAATGTTTTCAAGGAGACCCTCCCTCTCTTTGTTGGTTGATCCTCTCCTTGTCCGCCCTGACTGTTCCAGCAGCCTCTGCCCTCTGCCTGGGGTACATTTTGAAGTCACCTCGCCTTACCCATGTGTGATTCCAGTTTTGAGTTGGGGAGCACCATAAAGATCCCTAAAAAAGCAGCTGCTCCTAGACCATGTCAAGGTCAGAAATGTCCAAACCTGTGGAGGATTTTTTGAGTATTTCAGCTGAATTGATGTCATATGACTGCAAGCAAGATCTCAAATACTGAGAACAGCAGTTTTGTAGCTTATTTTATACAATAAAATCAAAGGAGAAGATAAAAAAAGTTGCATGAAATCAATGGGAAACTGAGGGAAAGCATAGCAGGGAGATCTCTACAAATAAATAAAAAGCAAAATGGAGAAACACATATTATTTTTACTTTGGAGGGTCTAAGATAGTTAACATTTAGAGCAGGTACAGAGGCTGTGCAGAAAACCAGGCAACATGAGCGCTCTGTAGTCTTGTATTCTGGTGCCACCGGCTCTTCAATGGGTCTAGCAAGAAAATTTGCTGGAGGTATGTGATATCAAAGGTATGTTATCCATGATGCATAAGAACAGGAAAAGGACTCTCTTGAGGTAAAGTCTGACATTTGCTAAGGAAATTGTAGGACTGCGACCTGACTACCTGCCATCACCTGCCCAGTGATGCATTTGTGATCAGACCACACTGTGCGTCACTGAGCTTGTCAGGCCTGTCATGTGGTCCCCTGGGCTTATCAGGTTTCTTGCACAGCCCCTTTTTCAATCACAGTTTCTCGAAAGAGCATGAGGGACAGAGCAGGCATGACGGAGGGGCCCAGTAAAATCTGTTAGTCAGGGAATGGAAATAGGTCTCCTTCTGCACCTCCTTAGCCAAAGCCCAATTCAAGTGTGGATGTCCTGTGTTTTGTATTTGCTTCTCAATATCGCCGCCTGGAAGGCAAAAGGAGACTAGCAGGCAATGTCAGGTACTGCACTAGGAATGCTGTGCAGGCTCTAGAAGGCAGGAGCTCAATGTGAGCCCTGGACAGAGGTGAGCTCTGAACACTAGACTAAGAGCCTGCCTTTCGGGGCTTGGTCCCTGTGTGTCTCATGCCTCCTGACTGAATCCCAGGGCAGGCTGAGCCCAGTGAGAGGACTGCCTTTGTCCAGAGTATTATGAGTCCAGTGTCTGGGGAGCTGTCCCCTCTGGTGGATATGCTGTTTCAAGAGGATGTGCCGTTCCAGATTTTCAAAGCCAGGCCTGGTGAGGCTCTTTTGGGAGAGGGCGCTGGCCTGGATGGTTGATCCACAAAATGCCCTCTAACCCTCTGAAATGGGAGCACCCCCAGATCCTGGGTTCTCCTCTCCCATGCTGCTGAGGAAGTTCTCCTTATTCCCCAGGACACTGGGAGCTGGGAGCCAGGGCCACAGGCAGCTGTATTCAGACCAGGGACCTTGGGGATGTTGAGTCATCCCCTAATTTCCTTGAGGTGCGTGTGAGCACCCTCCTGTCTTGGTAGAAACTCTATCTTGGATGGAGAACTCAGAATGTCTGCCATGTCAGGGATCTGTGATAAAAGGATGAACATAGGCTGCTTCCCAGGCCCTGAAGGGATGAGGGCTGGGGAGGGCTATGATTTCCTGGCAATGAAATCACAATGGTCTGGCCCTTCACTGATAGGAGGTTCCTGTCCCTCTTCCTGACTGTTAAGTGGGGTAAACACCTGTCCCTGGGACATCTCCTTGTAAAAAGAGGCTGTGGCCTCCTTCCTGGCTGACACCAAGGTCTTCGTGTGGATAAGGAACATGATCTGACTGCAAGTGTCCCACAGTGCGACCGGCATCCATTATATGGCTTCCCTCATCCATTTAATGAGTGTTTACTTAGTATCTGTAGTGTGTGCGGTCAGGGCTACGCAATGGGTATACCATAGAGAGCAGGAAATACGTGGGACCTGTGCTCATGGAGTTTAACTTGTAAGGAGAGACAGGCTCTAAGATAAATGTTCCATAAACATTTGTGTAGAAAAGTCTTTCACACAAGGAATTAGGCTAGAGAAATGGAAGTTGAAGAGTTGCCAATGGAAGTTGGGTTTCAAGGTCACGTGGCACAGTCCCCTCCCACAGAGAAAGAATTAGCTGTGTCTGCCAGAGGTCACCCATCAGTCATCACAGTAACAGAAATAATAGGCCTATCTCATTTCCAGCTTCCACATTACACACACGTGCATCTCAGGCTGAGTTTAATTCACATCTGTATTCTCATCAGAAGGAGTGGGAGAATAGATTAGTTAACCTTTCAGTCTTCCTGATATCGGAGGGAACATGGAAAGGGGTGGAACATAAATGCCATGTGCCAATACATGGCATGTCTGAGGCCACATGCAGGCTGGGGGACTCTAGGCAAGTGATCCCACCTCAAACATCTTCAATTTCCCTATGTGATATCATACAAAGATCTTTGGTGATATTTCCTGGTTCTTAGAACTGAGCAACAAAAAATACTTGGAATTTTCTGATTTATAAGGGTTGATAAGAGTGTCTTTTGTGATGATGAAGAAACTGACAGGCCCCTGGATAGATGCAAGGTAAGGGCAGGTCACCATGAAGACAAAATCTTGCTTAGAAGCTGGAATTTCCCTGAAGACATGAGGGTACGAAAAATGTGTAGGAATTTTTGGCTGCCAATGTAAGAAGTGTTTAAATCTGTAGATAATTTTCATGAGTTCATTTGAGCCAAACTGATGAGAATTGCTGGAAAGCCAAAACTCAATAGACTGAGAAAATGTTTCAGAGAATGGGAGTTTTACTTCTTATTTGAAACATTACAATCAAAGCAGAAGGGGTAAGGGGTTACAGGAAACCCATTGGGGAAATATTAGAAGGTGGGAGAAAGCAAAGTTGGGAAATCTCTGAGATTCGATAAAAAGTGAAACAAGTGGACACATACTAATTTTACATGGGTGGGTGCAGAATAATTAACAGTTAACAATCAACACAATGACAATAATAATGTGGTGTTCTGCAGTGCAGTAGGCACTCTGGAAATAAAGAAATTACACAAACATTCGATAGGTATGCTATTGTAGACAGGCTTCGTTAAACTGAAGATTGACCTTTGTTAGGGAAGAGATTGGCCTAACACATGACTACCCACCATGGCTAGCTTTTGTTTAGAAAATGTTCATTTCACACCATCCTATGTGGTTACTGTAGGTCTCTGAGTTTGTAAATCCCACCCCAGGCCTCCCCTGAGCTTGTCAGGTTGAGTATGTGGCCCGTTTGTCAACACGTTCATATTTTCGTCATAGGTCAATCTAAAGGATGCATTAATGACCAACATTTTGATTGGATAATGTGCTCCCACAGGGCTAAGAAGGCTCATTCCTAGGAAGCCTTAGTGTGAGCATTTGTCTTGCTGAACAACCAACCACTGGGGATGGGTCAAGACTGTAACATTGGATGGAAGTCAAGGCTGAATTTTCTTAAAAGTGAAAAGCAGGTACATGGGAGGCAGGAAGGTTCCATGGGACTTCACTAAAAAAGACCACTCTGGATTATTTCTAACCTATAATCCAAGTTTTACTCTCTGTCTCATTTCTCTGTTTTTGCATCTAGTATGACATATACTCATAGTTAGAGGACAAACTATACAACTCTTCAATTATTATAATCTGACCAGGAGATGGGTTCCCATTTTCTATGGCCACTATGTTTCCCATTGGCAATGCTCAAGTGCTATTCATTATTGATCTGATTCCTGCTAGTTTTGCAATTGGAAGTTATAATCTTAAGGTATATACAGAAACAAGACTCTAATAATGCCAGAAATTACAATTACCATCTAAACATTCCAAAGTCAAAAAGACAGTAATGTTTAATCAGTAAATTTCCTATGTCTCTGCAGCTATTAGAGAGTTTGTAAAGCCTTGTTTGTAAAGCTTCTATTTTAATTAATATAGTATAGTAATCCTTCATAAGTTGAAGTGTAAGCTTATTCCCATAATCACGTTCTAAAATTCTTAAAAAAAATATCTTTCTCAATATTTCTTTTGGACTAACTTTCTAGATCTTCCCATGATCTTCTTGGTTTATCGTTTTTTAGCCATTCAAAAATAACCAACTTATGAAAACATGCTCAAGTTGCTAATCATCCTAGATATGAAAATCAAAATGACAGTGAAGTACCATCTCACACTGTCAGAATGACTATCATTAACAAATCAACAAATGACAAGTGCTGGCAAGGATGTGGAGAAAAAGGAACCCTTGTGCACTGCTGGTGGGAATGCAAACTGGTGCAGCCACTGTGGAAAACAGTATGGAGTTCCTCAAAAAATTAAAAATGGAACCTCCATTTGACCCAGTAATTCCACTTCTAGGAATATATTCCAAGAAAACAGAAACACCAATCAGAAATGATATATGCACCCCTATATTCATAACAGCACAATTTACAATAGCTAAGATCTGAAAACTATCTAAGTGCTCAAGAGCAGACGGGTGGATTAGAGAACATTGGTACATCGACATGATGGAATACTACGCTGCTATAAAAAAGAAGGAATTCTTACCATTTGCAACAGCAGGGATGGAACTTGAGAACATTATACTCAGTGAAATTAGCCAGTCAGAGAAAAATAAATATCACATGACCTCACTCAATTGTGGAATATAAAGAACAACAAACTAATGAAAAAAATAGAACCAGAGACATAGAAGAATTGAACAGACTGTCCAACCGATGAGGGAAGATGGTGGATGAGAGGGTAAGAGATCAACCAAAGGACTTGTATGTATGCATATGAGCATAACCAATGGACACTGATAGTAGCGGTGGTGAGGGCATGTGCTGCTGGTTGGAAGTGGGCGGGTTGAGGTCAATGGGAGTAAAAGGAAACTCATGTAATACTTTAAACAATAAAAAATTTAAACTTCTTTAAAAGCACAAAAGTGCTTTTAATCTTAAAAAAAATAACCAACTTGCCCAGCCAGTGTGGATGAGTGGTTGAGCACCAACCCATGAACCAGGAGGTCACAGTTCAATTACCAGTCAGGGCACATGCCTATTCTTTGGGCTCCTTCCCCCGCAGGGGACTTGCACAAGGCAGCCAATCTATGTATGATTCTCTCTCATCACTGATGCTTCTCTTTCTATCTCCCTCTCCCTTCCTCTCTCTGAAATCAATAAAAATAGTATTCAAAAAACTTACTGATTAGGAAAAACTACTTACTTTTAACTTCTCTTAAAACACACACACACACACACACACACACACACAACCCATTCTTTTCCTTTGCAATAGCATTCTTTCTAAATTTCAAAATGTTACCAGAAACGGAGCCAGGTCCTGAACTGATTTGCTTAAGGCCGGCCTGCAGTGTGTGGGTTCTTGATTTGGTGCAAGAAAGATTTTACAACATGAGTTCAGGTGATTTTGAATGTATGTTTTTTAAAGCTTGGAACAGTGAAACAAGGAAAGGCTTAGGATAGAGTCAGTAGGAGGGAGACTAGGCAAGACTTTTTGGGCTCTCTAGCAACATGGGAATGATTTGAGTCTAGGTTGGGCTGCTGTCAGCTCACAGGTAAAAGAGTTTGGGGTACAAGTCAATGGAATTAGTCCCCGACAAGCAGCTGCTGCCCATTGCTCCCCTGGTTGAAAGATTCATGGGTACCTCATAGAGATTAAAAGAAAGAAAATTCACTCAAAAAGGAGATTTGGTGGGTGTGGAGGTGCCACAAGGATGGCACACACTGGCTTCTTTGTCTTGAGCAATTTTGTTTACTTTCTGAAGGTGCGGCTTTAACAGAGGTCTCAGGGGAAGATCTCAACAGTATTTTCATCAGCTTTCCTAGATGTCCCTTTTAAGGGTCATGTTCCTTAATAATGGATCAGTGCCAGGGAAAGCAGTCTAAACCACATTATCAGCAATATTACAGGGAAGGGAAGTCCCCCCTGGGGGCACTTTTGCCTATTACTAGGTACCCAGGGCTCTCCACCCTGATGGCCTTCTGCATCTGGCTGTAAATTGCTTGGCCAGGTTGTTCAGCTGTCTGTCTCAGTTGCCTAATTCCACTTGCCAAGGAATTTTCCTAGCTTCTCACTATCCTGTCTCAAAAAAAGAAAACATAAAAAAGTATTATTAATAATACAGAAGTTATCATATACACCTTTAGTCATTATTAAAAATCAGGCTATATAGACAATGTTTGAGAAAAGTCCAAAGAACAAGTATAATTATTATTATCACTAGTATTCACAGACAGGTAAAGATAATCAATTTGTAGTTATACAGGCCTTGTTGGTGTCTTGGGATAGCTGTCGATCTCTAATTTCAGTGACCTCTCATTCTCAAAAGTCTTTTTTCACTATAGGTGGAGGCAAGTGTCAGAGACAGGTCAGATGTCCATTTGTGGTTGGGCACCTGATAAAGTCCCTTCAAGCAATGTTGAGGAGTCTTTCATTGATGTCTTTTCCAATTGACAAAATAAGTCACGGTCTTTGAAGTCTTCATGCCCTGAGAGCAGTCCTGTAAATACATGCCACTAATTTATCTGTCCCTATAAGCTGGTTAATAACTTCTTCATAATAATGCAGAATGTCTCCTTTTTCATAAGGTTGATTCATATGTCTCTTCATCTAGGTACATGGGGTTACTGGTGTTCACTTAATGAAGAAAAAAGCTATGTGTTTACCAAAAAGGAGATTGCAGGTTGAGAAGAACCATAAGGAGGGCTTTAGGCCAAGGGAGATTTAAAGCTTCTGAAAATTTACCTAGTTGTTTTAATTATGTCATTTGTATATTACACCAATCCAGAAAACTGGAGTTATAGGGACAATAAAAGACTAGTAGAATAGGCCAAATATGAGAAATGAATTGTATTTTTTGAACAGAGAAATGTGTCCCTCAGTCACTTTAACTCATCGGGAATTCCCCAATAGGAGTTAATTTTCCCAAATCATAATTTATCATTTTTAACTGTTGCTGTCCTTCAAGTGAATGCCTCAACCTAGTGTGAATAACATACAAATCATAACTAACACATATTCCTATTCTTGAGATGGTGTCTCTTGCGTAAAATTCAATTACAATCTTTAAAAGGGATCTACAGGAAGTAGGAAATGACCCTGGGGTTTATGGAATGATTTTCCAGGGTTATATTTAGACAGTAGAACATCTGCTATACACTTTGCAATATATAGAAGGAAAAGGAGTGACATGAAATCCAGTGGTTAAAGATTGGAGAGGTAGAAGAAAAAATAGCAAAGCATAGAGATAATCTCTGGAATTAGATAAAAAGTAAAGCCAAACATCGCATACTTCTTTTATATTGGTTGGTATGAGACAGTTAGCAGAAAACAATTAGCATGATAACAATAACATGGAGGGGTCTTGTGCTCTCTCCTCTGGAGTTGTGAGGGGTTTGGAAAAAAGAAAATCACCCTGACATTCCAAAGGTATGTTATTGTAGAAGCAAAAAATCAATGAATGGGCTCAGTTAAGGTTAAGACTGACCTTTGCCAGGAAAGATATGAGCCTAGCACAGGACTACCTACCATGACTCACTTTAAGTTAAAAGGTTTTATTTTCAGACCATCCTGTGGGGTTACTTCAGATTTCTGAGTTTTTAAGGCCCCCACAGAGTCCTTTCCTGAGCTTATGAGGTTGAGTATGTGGTCCCTTTTTCATTCACAAAGCCCAACTCCTTATCCTATTGGGTGGAGAGAAGAGCTAGAAATAATTACCAATGACCAATTACTTCCAATAAAAATGCTAAACAAGGGGTTCAGAAAACTTTGGATTGATGCTGGAAGGCTGAGCGCTCAGGGAAAAAATGGAAGTTTCACACCTTTCCCCATGCCTTGCTCTGCCAGTATCTTCCATTTAGGTATTCCTGAACTGTATACTTACAATAAACCAGTAATAGTAAGTAAAGTCGTTTCCTGAGTACTGTCTGGGGGTTTTTAGGTAATTATAAAGCCTGAGGGTTCATGGGAACCACCAAATCTAAAGTTAACCAGGACAAAATGTGAGTTACCTGGGCACCCCATTTGTGATGGTGTCTGAAGTTATGTTACTGAGCATTGTACCTATTTGGTCTGCACCCACTTCAGATAGTTAGTATCAGAACTGAAATAAATTGTAGCACACCCCATTGGAGAATTGATTGTTGATAGGAAAAAACAGAAACAAAACCTTCAGCTCATATAAATCAACTCGGCAGGGTAATGCTAGAAGTGATTATGATATTGTCAGTGATTTGCCTTTATTAGGTGCTCAGGGAGTTTGAGAAGACTTGACTTTCACTCCCCTCTCTCACTAAGCCCTCTCTCACCTTCAGAGTCCACCTTCACCCCTTTTCCTCCTCTTTGTTCTCACAGAACAAGGCTTGAGGCAGTGGTTCTGAACCCAGGAGCAGTGGAGGTACAGGCCTGTAAGTCTATTCATATTGTTGTCCACCCTGAGGTGGGATCTGTTCTCCTAATACCTAGACAGCCAGTAAACTGACAGCAGGTTGTAGTGAAAGGAAAGAAAGTATATATTACAAAGGTCCCAATGAAGGGGAATGGGACAGCTGGTGCTCAAAGATCAGAACTCACAGTGGTTTATATTTAGGGCCATTTAAGGGGCAAATGTCTTGACACGGGGTTCAGAGTCATGGGTTTTGAGGATTGGTCAGTTACAAGTACTCATAATGTGACTTTTTTTCCCTCGCGTCATCCCAGCTGGGGTTTTTGGTTGTTGGGGCCTAAAGGTCTTCCTTTGTGCAGAAACCCAAAGTTCTGCAACTCGTTTTGAGGTTGGGTTGGTTATGTTACATTTAGTGCAGAAAACATCTATCCATCTTGTGCTTAGCAGACAACATCTTTCTCTTAACTTGAGCACAATAACTCCTGCAACCTGTTTCACTGACTAGTTTCCTGGCTCCAGGCCGCATCTGCATTCTTTCCTATCACACCTGCCAGGTTCTATTTTCTATTTATTCTTTAACTAGAAATCATAACATCCAGCTATGGGAACAAAAGTTAATCTTCCTCTCATCTTTTAAATTCTTCTGTGGTAAAAATCAAATTAACAGACTGATTAAACAGGAGAAAATATACAAAGTCTGATGTATGAACATATATTCTGGAGCTATAAGAATGGAGACCATGCCGAAACCGGTTTGGCTCAGTGGATAGAGCGTCGGCCTGCGGACTGAAAGGTCCCAGGTTCGATTCCGGTCAAGGGCATGTACCTGGGTTGCGGGCACATCCCCAGTGGGAGATGTGCAGGAGGCAGCTGATCGATGTTTCTCTCTCATCGATGTTTCTAACTTTCTATCTCTCTCCCTTCCTCTCTGTGAAAAATCAATAAAATATATTAAAAAAAAAAAAAAGAATGGAGACCAAAGGAAGCATTGGGTGGTGGCAGCTTATGTCATTCTGCAGCTAAGGGGGAAAGAGGGTTGTGGTTTTAGGCTTCAAAAGGAACGAACACTGGCATAGAGATGCCAAAGCAAATGGGAATGTTCCTCCTGGAGCTAGTCCTCCATCTACACACATTGTAGGCAGTTTAGTGTTAAGGTCCAAGGCTTGTTTCTTAAACCATTTTTTTCCCAATGAGGATATCAAAATCAATACCCTAAAAGGCACATCACAGGTAAACACTCAGTTTCCCTTCCAGCAACAGATGCCTAGAGATGAATGCAAGCTACAAAAAAACCTAATATCAAGCAAAGCGAGGGAAAACAGAAGCAAAAAATAACCAAAAAAACCCAAAACAACAAAAAGAGAAAAAGAAAAAGTGAAACAATCTCACAAACAAGCAGGAAAAATCCCAATACAATCAATAATCAAGCAAACAACAAAATGACAGAGAGAAAAAAAATGGGTAGTGAAGAAAGAGAAGAGAGATGTATATAAGGACTTTGAGCAGGGGATTGAAAATTAGATATATAAGTAGGGTGAAATTATAACAGGGGGTAAAAAGAAGGAATAGGAAAAATCTAAAGCAGAATACGGTAGGAGAAACAGGACAACAAAAGGGGAAAAGTTCCCTAACCAGTTTGGCTCATGGATACAGCTCAGCCTGTAGACTGAAGGGTCCCAGGTTTGATTCCGGTCAAGGGCATGTACCTTGGTTGCGGGTGCATCCCCATTAGGGTGTGTGCAGGAGGCAGCTGATCAATGTTTCTCTCTCATCAATGTTTCTAGCTCTCTATCCCTCTCCCTTCCTCCCTGAAAATCATCAATAAAATATATTTTTAAAAGGGGGGTAGTGAGGAAGAGAGTTTTGACATAATGGTAAAGTTGAGATAGAGTAAAATGATGCTAAAGAAAAGACGAAAATAGAATGTAGAACACTAATCCCAAAATGAAATAAAGAGAAAATAAAATGACACTTTTTTAAAAAAGGTAAAATGGTAGTAGTAATAATGCTGGTTAAAAATAAAAATGTAGAAATTAAAAAAGGTCAAATCAGGTGATGAAAAAAAATTTAGTTTCTTAAGTAAAAGGTGAAAAAAATAAAAATGTGCAGTAGTGAAGGTCCTTCACTTGCGATACTCTTCTGTTTGGCACACATCAGTCCTGTCAGGTATTCAGGAGAGTGTTGAAGTTCCCTGCGATACACTGTTCCTCCGTGTTGTAAACCACAGTCCTGATTTTAAAACAGGCAGTATTTCTTTGTTTCCCAGACTGCCTTTATTTGTATTTACAGAAGAGTCAGTTCCTGGTTCATCCCTAGGTGCCAGTGTTTCTGGATTGACCTCTGAGGCTATAATTCCTCTCTAGCCAGTATATAGGTTTTGTTTTCCCTATCGTACTTAATATTGGTTTGGGAGAGTTGACTCCCCCAGAGCTGGTTCCTTGATCGTTACTCCCGCTCTGATTCCCAGGTTCCACAAAAACAACTTTCCCCTGCAGTCTCTGTGAATGACCCAAATTGGACGATCTTATGTATTGGGTTTAATAATCAAAAGCAAAGATTTAAGGAGAAAAGAAAGAAAAAAGAGCCAGAGTAGGTGCGTGAGCTCGCAACCCTCCACCATCCAGCTCTGTGCGAAATTCTCCCAAAGTCTCTTCCACACGTCCTCTCTTCCCTAGCACTAAGCAGCCGGCACACTGGCAAAATATGAGGCTGCCTTTTTACACCCAGTACAGCTCTGGGCTGATTTTTAGAGTTCCCTTCTGCCAGCAGCCCTGTGGGGTCCCTTGAAAACTTGTGGATCAAGCTGGCCTCAACGTCCTCAGACTTTGGGGTGCAGATTTCCCCGCATGTTCCTCTCTCAAACCTGAATTACAAAGCACACCTTTATTTAGGTGAAATCTGACCTTTCTGAGAGGAGGAGCAGGGCTAGTCTGAGTCCACTTATTCGCTCTGCTTAAGATGCAGTGTTCCTGGGTTTGTACCTGATGCCTGGGTCTGCTCCAACATTTTTAAATGGAAAGAATCAAAAACACCCCACTCATCCCTTATTTCATTCTAACGTACTATCACATTATTACTATTGTTGCTGTGTGGGTTACTGGGCGACTGCCCCCCTAGCATGCCATGTCCATGAGGACTGGGGTTTTGTCTGTTCTGTCTCACACTTGCACGCCCAGTACTTAGATCAGTGTCAGCAGATGGTGAGCAGTAGGTTGGTCTTCTTTGATAAATGAGTAAAGAAGTTACACATGTGATCATGGTTGAAAGGGTTAAATATGGAGCATCATGACCTCACATAACTGTGACACTAAACTAGACTAGGGACCAGGGAGACTTTCCTGAAAAGCGGCATCTAATAGAGCAAGGGCCCTGGCTAACCTAGAGCTGATGGTGGGGCAGGAGTAAGAGGTCCAGGCAAAGGGCACAGCAGATGCAAAGGCTAGGAGGTGGGAAAGTTGAGGGAAGTAAATGAATTAAACTGACTCATTTGGGTGATTAAATGAGCTAATAGATCTGAAGGATCCAGTACACAGTGTGTGCTGGAGAAAGGCCCGCCATTGTCATTATTGCACATCCAGGGTCTGCCCACCTGGGAACAACAATAACAGAATAAAGGGGTTCTTCCCTCTCAAACTACACAAGCAATTCATGACATCAAGCCTTGATTACAGCTTGACTATGGTATAAGTGACAGGCGATAATCCACATATATGTAAATACACACTCCCTGTCATGCAAAAGTTTCTCATGTGTCTTTGTAGTCCCTCTCTCTGCACCCACACCACAGTCATCAGGAATTACTCATCCTGTCTTTCTTGATAGATTATTTTGCATTTTCTAGAAGGATATATACATGGAATTACATTGTATGCTCTTCTTTTGGAATGGCTTAATTCAGTAAGCATAATGATTTTTATGAGGTGAAATTCTTATAACAAGATATTAATCATTTTAAAGTGAACATTTCACTAGCAGTATAGACAAAATGTTATTCAGTCACTAGGTTACCTAGTACTGAAATTTTTTCATCACCGCAAATAAAACTCTGCCCCCAATGAGAGGTTACTCCCATCTCCCCAGCCCCTATCCCTGTACACTCCAAATCTGAATTCTGTCTCCTTCTCTTTCTTGTCCCAGTTTTCTGTACTATCTACCCTGCCAGACCTGACTGTATATCTGGTGCCCCACTTATCCCAATGTCAGGGCACTAACCTAAGACTTTAACACCTTATTCTTCCTCTGAACTGCATTTCTCACCCCTGACATCCTTCTAGCTCTGGGGGAATGGCACCCCAGTACCAATGCACCAGCTGCAGTGGCTGCTTTCTCAACAGGTAAGTCAGCCCCCCTCATGTTCCTCAGCCCAACCTAAACCCAGACATAGAGAGCCTTCCTACATTACAGCCCTAGGTGCCATTGAACTCATAAAATGTCTCACACCCCCAAACCTCCCAAGCTTTACAATTTCCCATCCTGGCTCAACAAACCCCATCCCTCCCCCACCCCTTCCTAAGCTCCCTTCTGCTTACCCACAATCCATCTTTGACCAAGTCCAAAAACAATCCACCATATACCCCGGAGGCCACAATTAGCAGGAAAAAAAACAGAACCAGAAGAGAGATTTATTTCCATTTCCCAGGATCTGCTTGTTAAATTTCAGAGGCCAGACACATCGAGTTTGCAAAGCAACAACCAAAAGAGACAATGAATGCAGACCCTGATGTCTAGCCTGAGATCTGGGTCATGGTGGGCTGGAAACAGGGTCGTCCAGTATAGGCCTGCAGTTGGCTGACATCACAGGGATGTGCATGTGTATTGGAGTTGTTCTTTTATCACTGAATATTTCTTTAATTCTCTGTGAAATTGTTCTTCAAAGGTGCAGTGAAAACGAATATAGAATGAGAAGGGCCACTCAGAGGCAATCTGAGAAAGATCTGGGAAGTCAGGCCATCTATTACTGTAAACACCACATCAGAGAAGAGGAAGAAAAGTGGGAAACATTTATTTGGAGGATTGTAGCCACATTAGGAAAGAAATGGGAAAATATGAAAATATGGTAAGGATCGACACTGTAAGATGACAGGTTCAGCTAATTACAGGTAGATGATGTCAAAGTAAAACTTGAGCCAGACAAGTTTAGGGAGGCAAGAAAGCCCTTATTCAAGACCATGCAGCAGGGCAGTGAGACTGACCTCAACACCACTAAAATGAAAGCTGGAGAGATTTTAAAAACAGAAGGAATCATAGGCATCTGTGTCTGCTAATTGGATTGACACAAGAGATAAATAAAACTCATTAAATCCTGACAGGAGGATTTTCATTCTTGTTACATTTAAACCTTGCTGATGGATAGGTTTTTATTGAGAGAGAGAGAGAGAGAGAGAGAGAGAGAGAGAGAGAGAGAGAGAGATTGAGAGTTTTGAGAGAGAAAATAATCAGTTGCCTCCTCTAAATGCCTTGACCGAGGACTGACCATGCAAACTTTAGGTGTGATTTTTTACATCTTGGTTTTAAATGTCCCCACCCAAGTTAAGCTTCTACACTTCCTCAGAGACTGAGACACAGAAAAGGAGAGAATTACATTTTAACAGAATGGACCCAAACCCTCTAGGCAGATGTTGTATGAATCATATCACTGGCAAGAGTTGTGTTTATTAAAATACACTTTTATAGATTTCAGAGAGAGGAAGGAAGAAGGAGAGAGATGTAGAAACATCAATGATGAAAGAGAATCATTGATTGGCTGCTGTCTGCGCATCCTTACTGGGAATCAAGCCTGAAAGTCAGCATGTGCCCTGACTGGGAATTGAACCATGATCTCCTGGTTTTGGGGTTGATGCTCAACCACTGCGCCACTCCTGCTAGGAGGCAAGAAGCTTTTAAGGAAACTTAGGTATTTTTCAAAAGAACAGAGAAAGAATCTGCAATTACAGATAACAGTTACATTTATTTCTAAAGGAAATACTCTAAAAAATAGAGATAAGAGTCCTAGTCAGGAAGAAAAATTAAAGACTCTGAGGGAATAATGAGGCCTCTTGTTCATAACACAGCTACTTTCTGCACAGTGAAGGGTAACACCACTAAATCCTTTCAGCCAAGTCCCAGTTTGCATCGCCATCAGTTCCTGCAATTTATAAAGAAGTGCAAGTTCCCAGCCATTTATAAATAGATGCCAAATAGTTGAGAGACTGAACAGAGAGGGCATCTTACCTCCCAGAAGGCTGTGCTTCTGGAGTTTTCCATGGAGACACTACATTTCTCTCTACAGTCCCCTTCCCTTTGATCAAACTTCATCTCCAAGGAAGAAGAGTATTCTACATCCTCCAACATGGCTGGTTTCTGATTAGTGACCGAAGTGCAGAGGAAAGACATTCACCTTCTACTTTGCTCTGGTGCTGGTTTTTCTATGATAGCTGAAATGGGAGATTTAACAGCCTCTTGAGATTAGGCGGTTTCACCCTCCTATCTTGAGATTAGTGCAGGCCTCACACTTCACCTGCAGTCTCTAGCTTTTGGTGATGCCCTCCTATCAAACAGATATTGAGTCTTTAATAGGTTAATAATAGCTCCATTAAAGGTGAGGTCCTTTATAAATCTGTGGGCATCAGTTTGAAGTAGGACATTTGCTAAGCATCTCTTTTTTTTAAATTAAATCTTTTTTGTTCAGATTATTACATTTGTTCCTCTTTTTCCCCCCCATAACTCTCCTCCTCCCAGTTCCCGCTCCACCCTCCACCCTCACTCCCCACCCACTGTCCTCATCCATAGGTACACGGGTTATCTCCAGTCTCTTCCCACATCTCCCAACCCCTCCCCCCGCCAAGAATAGCCAGTCCATTCCCTTTCTATGTCCCTGATTCTATTATAATCACCAGTTTATTCTGTTCATCAGATTATTTATTCACTTGTTCATAGATGCATATTTGTTGTTCATAATTTGTATCTTTACCTTTCTCTTCTTCTTCCTCTTCTTAAAGGATACCTTTCAGCATTTCATATAATACTGGTTTGGTGGTGGTGAACTCCTTTAGCTTTTTCTTATCTGTGAAGCTCTTTATCTGACCTTCAATTCTGAATAATAGCTTTGCTGGATAAAATAATCTTGGATGTAGGTTCTTGGTATTTATCACTTTAAATATTTCTTGCCATTCCCTTCTGGCCTGCAAAGTTTCTGTTGAGAAATCCGCTGACAGTCGTATGGGTATTCCCTTGTAGGTAACTGAGTTTCTTTATCTTGCTGCTTTTAAGATTCTCTCTTTGTCTTTTGCTCTTGGCATTTTAATGATGATGTGTCTTGGTGTGGTCCTCTTTGGATTCCTTTTGTTTCGGGTTCTCTGCGCTTCTTGGACCTGTAAGTCTATTTTTTTCACCAGGTGGGGGAAGTTTTCTGTCATTATTTCTTCAAATAGGTTTTCAATATCTTGCTCTCTCTCATCTTCTGGCACCCCTATAATTCTGATGTTGGTACGCTTGAAGCTGTTCCAGAGGCTCCTTACACTATCTTCGTATTTTAGGATTCTTTTTTCATTTTGCTTTTCCAGTTGGGTGTTTTTTGCTTCTTCGCATTTCAAATCTTTGACTTGATTCTTGCTGTTGGCAGTCTGTATAATATTCTTTATTTCAGTCAGTGTATGCTTAATTTCTAGTTGGTTCTTTATCACAACATCGAGGGTCTCATTAGATTTCTTGAGGATCTCACTACATTTATTGGCAGTTGTTAGAAAATTATTGAAAGACCTTCAAATTGTGGTTTTGAGGTCTATATCTTCCATTTTGGACATTTGCGTCCTTTTTCTTTGTCTCCGAATTTTTTTGTTTTTTTGGTGCACCCCCTAGTGGTCTTTGTGTGCAGTCTTGTTGTAGTTAAGCCTTGATTGTTGTAGGTAATACTAGAGGGGATTTGAGCTCCAGGCCAAGTGGCTGTGAGAATCAGCTGTGTCTTCAGTGAGAGAACTTCTGTCCTCTAGGGAGGTGCTAATCTAGCCTTTGCCTGAGGCTATCTGGCAAATGCCTCTGTGCAGGGCTTGGGCAGGGCGTTTCCCATGGGATCAACAGGGCAGCTGAGAGACCAATTATGGCTGCTCTCAGTCCTGTCCCGGGGGCTCTGCCTCTCAGATTCCCAGCAACTACTGCAAACCTCGGAGAGAAAGCTGCCTTCGAGTTCCAACCAAAGCTAGACAGTCCTGCTTATCCCGTTTGAGTCTGGGTGCCTAGAGACCCGCCCGGATCTGGAGCTCAGAATCTGAGACTCACTCCTGATTAGAAAAGACAACCATGTCCTCAGCCATCAGCCCGCTCCGAGCACCTCTGCACCTTAGTATTTGACTTCAGCACTGCGCCTCCTCTGAGTCTCAGTATGTTATTCTCTTTCCTCCTAGTTGTATAACTTCCACACAGCCAGCCTTCCTGTGGTTCTGGATGATGTCCATTCTGTCTTTTAGTTGTATTTTTGAAGTGGTTGTACAAGGCAGCAAACTCCGGGGTTAACCTATCCCACCATCTTGGTTCCCCGAGATCATGTGTCAGCATCTCTTATATTACCAACGTTTCCAATTCTATTCTATCAACAAAGAGGACAGGGTGCTACTGAACTTATACAAATAAGTATATTGCCATAAACTTAAGAACACTCCAGAAGGCATTAGTAGCTTTGGGGAAGACAAAGGTCACCGTTGCATCTCACATAGGTGTTCTCTTGTCTATTCCCATCATCACCAGTGTCCAGGCACCCTCAACAGGTCTCCCTGGAAACGTGAGAGAGCTCATGTTCCTGTCAGCTTATCTATTACTTCAGCATGTCATTACAAAATAACTGCCCCTCCTGTGAAGCACATGGTGTCCCCTCCATTGTGGAGATGGTGCAAATGGAACCAACCAGAGATGGGATCCAATGTGGAATGTTACATTATGTCAACAATAATGACAATGCCAGCTCACAGTTTTTAGTATTTATTGATTCAAAGCAAGTCTTCTAAGCAATTTCCACCACCCCAAGTAATCTAATAGGTGCATTTTTATTTTTATTTTTATTTTTTTACTTTAAGAACATAAGGGAGGGGAGGAGGATCACTAGTACTTGACATCTAACTCTACAGGCGCACTATCAGTGGAGCTGACGGGGTTGGAGACTTTACACTGGTATTTCCCAGCATCCTCTCTCCTGACAGGTTCTATGGTGAGGGTTCTGTCGTCTTGGGATAGCTTCATCCTCTCCCTGAGCCGCAGACTTGTAGCGTTAAATAACCAGTTGATGGAGTTCTCATCTGTGTGGCAAGTCATGACCACAGAATCCTCATTCTCTGTGACTGTGGTGTTGCTGGCTAGGAGTGTGGGCACACTCACTGGCCCTGTGAAGAAATAGAGGGTGAGAATGATTGAGTGTGGGCTTGAGACCGGGGGCTATGCTCCTTCCTCAAAGATATCAGCCTTGACTCTGATTGCTCTGAGGGTAATTTTGTTCCACAGTAAAAATTAATTAATTCTAAATTTGTCATCATTCCCCATACCAAATCTACTGCTCTGAACTGAAGATCCCTAAGCAGGAAGGATATGAACCAATGATTGATCTAGGGATCCAAAGACATCTAATAAGGCCACTGGGATTGGAGGAAAAGATGAGGCTATGGCTGCAGATAGACCTCAAGTGATTCAGTTAAATTTCTCATAGTCTTTGTGATTCTGCTTAGGAACTGTATCTCCCTATGCCTCACTTTCCCCTCAGTGAAGAAAAATGAATATTTGACTGCCAGGTGGACCATGTACTAATCATAAAATATTCACAGTATTTGACATAAATATGGGGAAGGAACACTGCTCAAATAAGAGGCATTTGTTATTGATGGACTTAACGAGAGAATCCCCTGGGCTGATCTCTTGTGGATGAGCTGCTGCCAGGAGCATCTTTTCACCTGCTCCTCCCTTGGGATGCAGATCTTTCTCTAGACTGTCCTCAGTCCCCCAGAACAGTCAGATAATAATCTGGGGAGCTAGTCCAGTTGTGCTCTCCACACACAGTCTCAAGTGAAGGAGGGTTCAGCCCGAAATGGTGATCAGCTCAGGAACCTTTTGACTCTGGCACATGGGAAACTGTTGAACTTACTCAGCCCTTCACAGAAGTCAAAACCCAACCTGACACAGGCTCCAGAGGGCATTTGCAGTTAGTACATTGTGACAGGGGCCTGGAGAGGGCTGCCCAAGCTAAGCTTCTCTGTGAGCAAGGCATGGAGCCCCTCAGGCCAGGTCCTTACAGAGCCCTGCAGGGTCTATCTCAGGGACATGATCAAGGAAAGCAATCCAGGGACCTGGACTTAGACTGTTCTCCCTTTGCTTAGTCACTCCCATCAAATTGCTCCTTCTTTCTGTGGTGTATGTCTGTGGGGCTGGAATCTGGGAAGGGAACTCTGACCTTAGAATGTTTGTCTCCACTGTGTGTGCCCTGCACTAATTTCCCAAACCCAGCTTGGGACATGATGCAGAGGGGGATGAAGGAGAGTCCAGGGCTGGCATTCCTGTGTGTGAAGTAGAATTCACCCACCCAACACCTAGAGGTCAGAGAGCAATCACTCACGGTATACATTGAGCCGTCCAAGTCCTATTACTCTTCGTGACATAGGAAGGACGGCTGCTACGACGTAAATTCCTAGGTCCTGCACAGTGACATTTCTTATGATCAGGGATCCATCAAGGTTTATTTTCTCTCGACCACTATATTCGGGACCTGTTAGATTTCGACTAAACTGCAATGAAAGAGTCCCAATTACTTTATAGTAATTCATCTCTATTTCCCTGTACCAAATAAACCCTGTAACATTGGGAGGCATATTGCGGAGACTTAGAATCACATCCTGCCCTTCAACAGCACTGGTTGAGACAACAGCAAATCGCGCAGTGGTGGGAGGGATCCAGAAGGTTAAGAGGAAGACTAGAAGGGAAGAGAGATATTGATCAGTATTTTGATCTATGTATTGGGATGCAGAGATGAGGCATTTCTCTTCATCTCTCAGCCTTAGTCTACATGTGAGTTCCTGTGTGCATCTCCTTGGTCAAGGTCATCAATATGGCCACCATGGCTTCAGCATCTCAGAACCTACGCTTCCTCTTTTCAATTCTATTTCCCAGCTGTCTGTGTGGCTGTCCTCCTTACTTCCCTCAGATCCCTGTTGACACTCGGTGGCCTTCTTGGAAGACCTGCCCTGACCACGTCCTCTAAAGACCCTCTATCTTCACTCTATGACCTTTCCCCGCTCTGTGCCCTTCAGGGCTCTTCTGAGTACCTGATCTCACAAGTAGGTCTTTTCCCCTCTCTTTTCTCCCTGTATAATGTGAGCTGCATGAGGGCAGGGGATTTTGTTATCTTGTGCCCCTAGTGCCTGCAATAGGCTTAAAACACCTGTGGGTGAATGAATGAGTGTCCCCAGATTTGTCCACGTCCCATGTTGTATTTTCCCATATTTTTAGCTGGTGGTGGGGCCAATGTTTAGCACCCCTGGTTAAAATGATTCCGGTATCACCTGAAATAAATTGTCATGACTGTGGTCAGTTGTCATAATTTAATACTCAGGGATGAATAACTTAGCAAATGAACCCCATTTGAGGTTTTCCTGCCTCTCACCACTTCCACATGATGAGATATTCCTGTTGCTGAGCTCCCTCTCTCATACTACACTGCAGACCTGCCCTTTCAGTCAGATCCAAAGGGAAGCCCTTCCTTCCCTCACAGAGTGCTGTCCTCCCCAGGAGATCTTGGCCAGTCTCTGACTCCCAACCTCCCTTCCATTCTCTGGGATTGTCCCCTCCTTACCGTTCAGTAGGAGCCCCAGCCAGGGGACATGTCCTCTGTGGGCAGAAGCTGCAGGGAACTCCATGGGGACTGCTGCCTGCTCCGTCCCTTTCTCTGAGAGAAGAGCGTGAGTTCCTGTAAGGCTCCCAGACACCTCTGTCCAGACTGGTGGGATATGCTGCCCCTCCTCCCTGTGTGTTAGCCTCCTGCTGTGGCAAGATAACCTCCCTGGTCATGTGGGCCAGGGCGGGGTCAGGGCCCAGGACATTCCCCTCATTTTTTCCAACCCTGTTGCCCCTTTGAATTTACCTTTACTCTGTATTTTGGTTTCCTGGAAACTGCTGAAGCCTCTGACAACACACACACATACAAACACAAACTTACACATGCACAGACACATGCCCAGAAAAGCACTGGCCTGGCGTCTCCAGTTCCTGGTCATTTTCCATAGCTGCCTGTCAGTGCACATTTACCTTTTCTCTTCAGAGCAAGAGCTCTGGGGCTGTTTTGGGTTTACTCAGCGAGATAGATCACCAAGTTAGAATTTAAATTTAAGAGCCTTTATTAAGCTGGCCAGCTGACTACAGCTACAGCACCCTGCTGAAGCAAAGACTGAACTGCAGTGCCAACTTCCATGGCCAGCAACTACAGTTACAGCACCCTGCTGGAGCAGAGGCCAAACTGCAGTGCTGACTGCAAGAGTTACATTTTATTATTAAATTCTGTGGAGACCCAGAGAAAAATGTGTCTTTCAAATTCTGGGCCCCCCAATATGGAGGAAACTCTCTTTATTTATACTTTTTCTAGTCCTTTGTCTCCCAAATTTGGAATGAGACTTCCAGGCCTTCTGAGAAAGAAGGCCTGCATGCTGTTAAGGGGCTATGAGACCATATCTCCAGGCCTGGTCTGATGTCAGTACCTTCCTATCTATGTGTTTTTGGAACAGACAGCATAGCATAACCCATCTGGCCAAAGTACCAGATATGCAGCCCAGCACATTCCCCACTGGTTTTATGTACATGAGTCAAATCATTGACTCTTTTGGGTTATTGTTGGCGAGGGAGTTATATTGACTACTGAGGACTATAGAATTAATTCTTTGCTGAATAAAGTCAGTGGACCTGTTTATAAGATTAGGGCCTGGAATGAGGGCCCACTGAGTCCTGGACTTTTTATTTTGCCTGGGCTGTCTTTAGCTGGGTATGATGAAGCCATGTCAGGATCCTGTCATCCTTGATTGCCGTGAGGGTAGTCCTTTCCAGGCACGAGTCAGTCCTTGGGTGACAAATTTCTTTACCCAAACAGAGTCACCAAGTTGGAAGGGATGAATCGGATACAGGCAGATCATCTTGGACGTGCTTCTGGTCTGCTTTCTGGGTAGACTGTAAAGCTTGAAAGAACTTGAGTAAACTGGTGAGATGAGTTGTTCAGGGTCTGGAAGAGTCACTAGAATCTGTAAAGGCCCCACTGGTTTTAGGGCAGCCTCTCGGGCTGCTTCGTCTGCAGCCTAGTTCCCTCTTGCTTCTGGGGAGTTCATGCCAGTTGGCCCATCATCCTTGCTCTGCTCATGTTTGTCTAACTGCCTACTATATTACCTCAAGGGTCCTGGCTCTGAATTCTTTCAGGGAAAATGGGTGTTGGATTTCTTCTGTAACTGCTTTGAGCTGAGGAGGGTCAGAAGTTTCTCTCAGAGTGAAGGGATCCTTGCTGTCTGTCAGAGGGACAATGAGGCCTGGGCACAGAAGGAAGTGGGCTTGTGACCTGGCGGAGACAAACTATAACAAATGGTCTGGTGGGAGGGAAAGAATACATTTCAGTTTTAATAACCTCTATTGAAATATAGAGTTTTTCTCCTTAAAATTACCCCTCTGTTTATTAAAATACTAATTTATTTACTGTATTCAATTTGGCCTTATTGTTTGCATAAACATAACAAGAATAGTAACCAACTACCTTTGCTGGAATCCTATGATTGAATCTTAATGTGCCCCATAGGGCCAAGAAGCCAAACCATCCAGCTGCCATCAGGCCTGTCTGCAGTATCTGCTGCCCATTGTCCTTGCTTCAGGCCCTTCTCAGCAGCCCTCCTACTCATCGTGGCCAAGAGTGCATGGGGGTTCTGTGCTCCCCTTCTACTCTGACCAACCGCCAGTGATGGTAGGGCATGGGTCTGACGCCAGTGCCAGCGCCAGCTATTTTCAGGGCTCCCAAGCAGGATACCAGACTTTCTCCATGGCACTCTTATTGGCTTCAAGTTTTCAGAACTCAGATAGGACTCTTTAAAATATGATACTCCAGTCAAAGTTTCTAATTAATAAAACCACTATTGAAAACCAGTTTTATTGAATTTATTCAAAGAAATGTGTTGCCATGATTTATTTAGCATTGCCAAATTTCTGAGGAATTACATAAGGAGAAAAAGCCACTGACCTGCCTTAAGATCTTCTGATTTTCCTTGTCAGTCCTTTTTAAGGACTCTCCAGAGTTATAACAAAATAGTAACTATTGTATTTCTTTTATCAGTCCCCTCTAAGTACTTTGGCATAACTATTTACTCTCTCTGGCTTACTGGCCTGTACCATTTGATTAATTTCCTTTCAATATTTCTCTTCACCTTCTTATCACATACACAACCTTTCTAAATTTTATATTTTTAAATTAGCCTTTAAACCTTCTTTCTATTTCCTTTAAAAATGCATAACTATGCCTCAGACCTTCTACTCAGTAATTCCTTATTCTTAGAAACCTCAATCCTTTAATGATTACTATAAAGTAAATAGCCAGTATTTCTTAGATTGTATTAGTCTAATTTAGTATTGGAAGGGTTAGAGAACAAAACGGGGCAGAGAAAAACTTACTGTGCTCCATAGCAGCTTTCAGCCTTGAGTTCAGCATAGTTCAGATAAGTAAAAAAATCAACAAAACTTCTGGTCTGCCTTCCCTGCCCACTGCCCTCCTCTTTTCTGAATTAACCATTTCCTTAGCTGCTCTCCCTCCTAGATTTTTCTTCTCTACTCTAAGCCCCAGAGGCTCAAATTCTTCTCCTCCTTTACCACTTTTGACCTCTCTGACTATCCCCCTGTCCCCCAGCCTAGGGCTCCTCCATCTCAGCAGGCTGAGAGCCTACCACCCTATCTAGGGAATCCTACCACTATTACCCCATCTCACGCCCGCTCTGGAGCAGTTTTCAGCTCTCTTACTCCCCCAGTTAGAGTGGATGCTGTCCCCAACAGAGACCCACTGTGAATCTATCTGGAAGGGCAGACAAGTCGTAGGTCTCGGGACCATATGATAAAAATCCAGCAGTCCCTCTCCCTCACCCTATACAGGCTATAAGAAAATGTACTAATCTTAACCTATTAAGCCTTTGTTTAAACTTCTTTGGGTTGCAACCTTATACCTTTAAATTAACCCTAGACTTCTAAAATTTTAACCTAACACAGCAAAATTATACATTAGGGAAAAGCAATTAAAAGTTTCATACTTTCTTCCCCTTAAAGCAGGGTTTGCCCTATCTTTAAACAAACAACAGAAAGAGATAACAAATACTCTTATGTGTACAGCCAGACAGCACAAATTAGGTTTCGCTTCATATAGACTCTTACACTTACATTCATACACCAGACAGTCCAAGTTTTTGACTTCTACCAAATGTTTACTTAGAGTTTAAGCAATCCAACCAATTCCTGCCTAATTGGCTGAGGGAGCTCCATGTCTTCCCGGGAGGTGATCATGATCCCCTTCCACTCACTTGGAGTGGGCCTGATTGATAGGGGGTCGACGAAGATGACTGACCCTGACCCATTTTGACAAAGACAAAGACAACAAGGAACAAAGACAACAAACACCAGACAACAAACACCAGACAGACAAACCCGGTGCAGCCTAAAGCCACACAAATCAGGGGCCCTGGCTACCGCCATGGCCGCGGGTCAGGACCAGGAGTACTGCTGCGTCCAGCCCTCCATACAGGTCCTTCTGTGGGACATCCCAATTCCAGATTAATGACCGGTCTTCCTTACCTCTCTCGAGAGTCCAGGTGGCTCAGTTTCCAAATTGAAAGTTTTGGATGGAGTCTCCTCCAGCTCCCTGGGACCAGGTATGGAGACTAGAGGCCTCCTTGGTAGTCGTTCCCCACAGGGATGTGGGGTATCTCACCTCATGCCCGGCAATAAATGGGAGAGAACCTCCTGCCTTAAATAGGGGTTCCCTCTCACCCCTGCCTGGGGAGAGCCTCCTGCACTAAATAAGGGGTCCCTCTCACCCCTACCGGGGAATTCGCTGGGGCCTCCAAATGTTATGGGTTCACTCAGTGAGATAGACCACCAACTCAGAATTTAAATTTAAGAGCCTTTATTAAGCTGGCCAGCTGACTACAGCTACAGCACCCTGCCGAAGCAAAGACTGAACTGCAGTGCCAACTTCCATGGCCAGCAACTACAGTTACAGCACCCTGCTGGAGCAGAGGCCAAACTGCAGTGCTGACTGCAGGAGTTACATTTTATTATTAAATTCTGTGGAGACCCAGAGAAAAATGTGTCTTTCAAATTCTGGGCCCCCCAATATGGAGGAAACTCTCTTTATTTATACTTTTTCTAGTCCTTTGTCTCCCAAATTTGGAATGAGACTTCCAGGCCTTCTGAGAAAGAAGGCCTGCATGCTGTTAAGGGGCCATGAGACCGTATCTCAAGGACTGGCCTGATGTCACTACCTTCCTATCTATATGTTTTAGGAACAGACAGCAGAGCATGATGCATCTGGCCAAAGAGCCAGATATGAGGCAAGCACAGGGCCACCTCAGGAATATTGTCACAGGGATGCCCCGGCTCTGCATTGGGTCTCCTGTGAAACTTAGTAAGGATTGGGATACACAGGTGACATTTTTTGAAAGGCTGCTTCAGCAGCTTCCCAGTTACATGGATGCCAGGATGAGACCCTATGATGTGAGGGTGGGGGGTTCTGCCCCTGTCCTGTGTACAGAGAGGGTCTCCACATCTTGTTAAAATGCAGATTCTGACTCGGCAGGTGTGTGGTGGACCAGAGACTCTGCATCTAACAAGCTCTCAAGGGAGGTGGAATATATTTTCCTGCGGAGCCCTCTTGCAACAAGGCTGATGGAGGCACATGGCCTCCTAAGAGGATGACCTTCTCACTCCAGCATTTGCCCATGATACATCTTGGACTTTGGTCCGTCACCACCAAACAGAGAACCTCACAGGACTCAAACTGGGGATTATTTCTGGTGGTGACACAGAAACACAGCTGGGCACCGGGTCTTTTCTGTGTTTTCAAATCCCCTAGGAAGTTGGGATTTCCTCCCAGCAGGAAGGCCACAGAGGTAACTGGTGGAGCGAAGGCATCAAGTTGGGTGATGACTGCAGAGGGCACCCTGCCTCTATCTCAGGTTGTCACCAGCCTGGCCGTTGTTTCCAGAGACAATGACCCCATCACCACGGATCTCAGAAGGACCTGCAGTTTCCAGGTGTGAAGGGTAAGGTGTGAAGCAAGAACTGTGGTGGGAGCTCAGGTGGCTGTGGGCTCCATGGTCCTTGGGGAATATTTTCAAGGAGACCCTCCCTCTCTTTGTTGGTTGACCCTCTCCATGTCCTCCCTGACTGTTCTGGCAGGCTCTGTCCTCTGCCTGGGGAACTTTTATGAGGTCACCTTGCCTTACCCATGTGTGGTTCCAGTTATGAGTAGGGGAGCAGCATAGAGATGCCTGAAAAAGCAGCTGCCCCTTGTCCCTGACAAGGTCAGAAATGTCCAAAACTGTGGAGGATTGTTATGAGTATTTCAGCTGAATTGGTGTCACATGAATGCAAGCAAGATCTCAAATCCTGAGAACAGCAGTTTTGTAGCTTATTTTATACATTATAAGCAAAGGAGAAGATGAAAAAAAGTTGCATGAAATCTATTGGAAAGTGAAGGAAAGCATAGCAGGGAGATCTGTAGAAATAAATAAAAAGCAAAATGGAGAAACACATATTATTTTTACTTTGGAGGCTCAGGACAGTTAACATTTCCAGCAGGTACAGAGGCTGTGCAGGGAACCAGGCAACATATGCGCTCTGTGATCTTGTATTCTGGTGCCACAGGCTCTGCCTTCAATGGGTCGACCAAGAAAATTTGGTAGAGGTATGTGATATCAAAGGTATGTTATCCATGATGCCTAAGAACAGGAAAAGGGCTCACTTCAGGTAAAGTTTGACATTTGCTAAGGAAGCTGTGGGTCTGGGACATGACTACCTGCCATCACCTGCCCAGTGAGGCATTTGTGATCAGACAACACTGTGCGTCACTGAGCTTGTCAGGCCTCTCTGTGGCCCCCTGGGATTATCAGGTTTCTTGTAGAGCCTCTTTTCCAGTCACAGTTTCTGGAAAGAGCAGGTGGGACGGCGCAGACATGACGGAGGGGCCCAGGAAAATTTGTAGGTCAGGGAATGGAAATAGGTCTCCTTCTGCACCTCCTTAACCAAAGCCCAATTCAAGTGTGGATTTCCTGTGTTTTGTTTTTGCTTCTCAATATTGCCCCATGGAAGGCAAAAGGAGACCTGCAGGCAATGTCAGGTACTGCACAAGGAATGCTGTCCAGGTTCAAGATGGTGGGAGCTCACTGTGAGCCCTGTACAAAGGTGATATCTGATTCTAGACTAAGAGCCAGCCATCCAGGGCTTGGTCCCTGTGTGTCTCATGCCTCATGACTGCATCCCAGGGCAGGCTGAGCGCAGTGATAGGACTGGCTTTTTCCAGAGTATTATGAGTCCAGTGTCTGGGGAGCAGTCCCCTCGGGTGGATGTGCTGTTTCAGGAGGATGTGCCATTCCAGGTTTTCAAAGCCAGGGCCGGGTAAGGGCTCTTTTGGGAGAGGGTGCTGGCCTGGATGGTTCATCCCCAAAATGCCCTCTGTTTCCCATCACAGCATTAGGATGTTCCATCAGTCCCTTGTGTCCCTGTCTGTTATCTGCGATAGGACTCCCCACAGGGCCCAGTTTCTTGAGCAGTTCCACAGGGAGTGTCAACCAGGGGACTCTGTGCATTCTTCTGTTAGGGGAGGGGAACCCCCATGGAACCCTAGGCACCTTTGAGATGGAAATAACCCCAGATCCTGGATTCTCCTTTCACATCCCTCTGAGGAAGTTCCCGTTGTTTCCCAGGACACCGTGGGATGGTGACATGTCCTTAGGGGCCACAGGCAGCTTTATACAAACCAGGGACCTTGGAGATGGGGAGTCATCCCCTAATTTCCTTGAGGTGGGTATGAGCACCCTCCTGTCATTGTAGAAACTCTATCTTGTATGGATAATTCATAATGACTGGAAGGTCAGGGATCCGTGATAAGAGGAAGAACATGGGCTGCTTTCCAGGCCCTGAAGATATGAGGGTTGGGGAGGGCTGTGATTTCCTGGCAATGAAATCAGAGCTGTCTGGTCCCTAAATGCTGGTAGGTAAATATGCCGCTTCCTGACTATAAATGGTGTAAACACCTGGCCGTGGGACATCCCCTTGTAAAAAGGGGCTGTGGACTCCTACAAGGCTGACACCAAGTTCTTCTTGTGGATAAGGAACATAATCTGACTTCAAGTGTCACACAGGGTGACCTGCGTTCATTATATGGCTTCCCTCATCCACATAATGAGTGTTTACTGAGTATCTGTGGTGTGTGTGGTCAGGGCTGGGCCCTGGGGACACCACAGACAGCAGGAAATACATGGGACCTGCGCTCATGGAGTTTTAATTGTAAGGAGGGACAGGCTCTAAGATAAATGTTCCATAAACATTTGTGTAGAAAAGTCTTTCACACAAAGAATTAGGTGCTTGTAAAATTATCAAAGGGCTAGAAAAATGGAAGTTGAAGAGTTGCCAATAGAAGTTGGGTTTCAAGGTCACGCTGGCACAGCCCCCTCCCACAGGCAAAGACTTCGCTGTGTCTGCCACAGGCCACCCATCAGTCATCACAGTAACAGAAATAATGAGCCCAACTCCTTTCCAGCTTCCAAAGTACACACAAGTGCATCTCAGAGGCCGAGTTTAATTCACATCTGGATTCTCAATCACAAGGAGTGGGGGGATGGAGTATTTAACCTTTCAGTATACCTGATATCAGAGGGAACATGGAAAGGGGTGGAACATAAATTTTATGTGTCAATACATGGCATATCTGAGCCCACATGCAGACTATGGGACTCTAGGCAAGTGATCCCACCTCAAAAGTCTTCATTTTCCCTATGTGATATCATACAAAGATAATTGGTGTTATTTCCTGGTTCGTAGACCTGAGCAACAAAAATACTTGGAATTTTCTAATTTATAAGGGTTGATAAAAGTTTCTTTTGTGAGGATGAAGAAACTCTGACAGGCCTCTGGATAGATGCAAGGTAAGGGCAGGTCACCTTAAAGACAAAACCTTGTTTAGAAGCTGGAATTTTCCTGAAGAGATGAGGGTACATAAAATGTGTAGGAATTTTTGGCTGCCAATGTAAAAAGTGTTTAAATCTGTAGATAATTGGCATGAGTTCATTTGAGCTAAACTGATGAGAATTGCTGGAAAGCCAAAACTCAATGGACTGAGAAAATGCTTCAGAGTATGGGAGTTTTACTTCTTATTTTATACATTACACTCAAAACAGAAGGCTTAAGGGGTTATATGAAATCCATTGGTGAAATATTAGAAGGTGGGAGAAAGCAAAGTGGGGAAATCTCTGAGATTTGATAAAAAGTAAAACAAGTAGACACATACTAATTTTATATGGGTGGGTCCAGAATAGTTAACAGTTAACAATTAACACATTGACAATAATAATGAGGGGTTCTGCAGTGCAGTAGGAAGGCTGGAAATAAAGAAATTACACAAACATTCCATAGGTATGCTACTGTAGACAGGCTCTATTAAACTGAAGATTGGCCTTTGTTAGGGAAGAGATTGGCCTAACACATGACTACCCACCATGACTGGCTTTTGTTTACAAAATGTTCATTTCAGACCATCCTAATTGGTTACTGTAGGTCTCTGAGTTTGTATACCCCACCACAGGCCTCCCCGAGCTTGTCAGGTTGAGTATATGGCCCGTTTATGTTAACACTTTCAAATTTTGGTCATAAGTCAATCTAAAGGATGCATTAATAACCAACATTTTGATTGGATAATGTGCTCCCACAGGGCTAAGAAGGCTCATTCCAAGAAAGCCTTAGTGTAAGAATTTGTCTTGATAAACAACGGACCATTGGGGATGGGCCAAGACTGTAACATTGGATGGAAGTCAAGGCTGAATTTTTTCAAAAGTGAAAAGCAGGTTAAGGGGAGGCAGGCAGGTTCCATGGGACTTCACTAAAAAAAACCCGACTCTGGATTATTTCTAACCTATAATCCAAGTTTTATTCTGTGTCTCATTTCTCTATGTTTTGCATCTAGTATGACATTTACTCATAGTTTGAGGGCAAACTATACAACTCTTCAATTATTATCATCTGGCCAGGAGATGAGTTCTCATTTTCTATGGCCCCTATGTTTACCATGGGAAATGCTCAAGTGCTATTCATTATTAATCTGATTCCTGCTAGTTTTGCAATTGGAAGTTATAATCTTAAGGTATATGCAGAAACAAGACTCTAAGAACACAATGCTATAAATTACAATTACCATCTAAACTTTCCAAAGTCAAGGAAGACAGTAAGGTTTAAATCAGTAAATTTCCTATGTCTCAGCAGCTGTTATAGGGGGCCTTGTTTGTAAAGCTTCTATTTTAATTAATATAGTTTAGTAATCCTTGCTAGGTGAAGTGTAACCTCATTACCATAATCAGGTTCTAGCATTCATAAAAAAATACCTTTCTCAATATTTCTTTTCTACTAACTTTCTAGATATTCCCATGATCTTCTTGGTTTATCACTTTTTAGTCTTTCAAAAATAACCCACTTATGAAAACATGCTCAAAGTCGCTAATCATCCGAGATATGCAAATCAAAATGATAGTGAAGTACCATCTCACACTGTCAGAATGACTATCATCAAGAAATCAACAAATGACAAGTGCTGGCAAGGATGTGGAGAAAAAGGAAGCCTCATGCACTGCTGGTGGGAATACACACTGGTGCAGCCACTGTGGAAAACAGTATGGAGTTCCTCAATAAATTAAAATTGGAACTTCCATTTGACCCAGTAATTCCACTTCTTTGAATATATCTCAAGAAAACAGAAACACCTATCAGAAAGGATATATCCACCCCTATATTCATAGCAGCACAATTTACAATAGCTAAGATCTGAAAACTGCCTAAGTGCCCATCAGCAGACGAGTGGATTAGAAATCTGGGGTACATCAAAACAATGGAATACTACCCTGCTGTAAAAAAGAAGGAATTCTTACCATTTGCAACAGCAGGGATGGAACTGAAGAACATTATGCTCAGTGAAATAAGCCAGTCAGAGAAAAATAAATATCACATGACCTCACTCATTTGCGGAATATAATGAACAACAAACTAATGAACAAATATAGAACCAGAGACATAGAAGCATCGAACAGACTGTCCAAACGATGAGGGAAGACGGTGGATGAGAGGGTAAGAGATCAACCATAGGACATGTATGCATACATATGAGCATAACCAATCGACACAGACAGTAGAGGTGGTGAGGGCATGTGCTGGTGGGTGGAAGTGGCCGGGGAGAGATCAATGGGAGTAAGAGGAAACTCATGAAATATCTTAAACAATAAAAATATTAAATTTCTTTAAAAGCATAAAAGTGCTTTTAATCTTAAAAAAATAACCAACTTGCGCAGCCAGTGTGGATGAGTGGTTGACCACCAACCCATGAACCAGGAGGTCACAGTTCAATTCCCAGTCAGGGAACATGCCTAGTTTTTGGGCTCCATCCCCCGCAGGGGACATGCAGAAGGCAGCCAATCTATGTATGATTCTCTCTCATCATTGATACTTCTCTCTCTACCTAGCTCTCCCTTCCTCTCTCTTAAATTAATAAAAATATTTCTTTAAAAATCCTACTGATTAGGAAAAACTACTTACTTTTAAATTCTCTTAAAAACAAACACACACATTCCATTCCTTTCCTTTGCAATAGCACTCCTTCTAAATTTCAAAACGCTACCAGAAAGGGAGCCAGGTCCTGAACAGATTTGCTTAAGGCTGGCCTGCACAGTGTGGGTTTTTGACTTGGTGCAAGAAAGCTTTCACAACATGAGTTCAGGTGATTTCAAAAGTATGTTTTCAAATCTTGGAACAGTGAAACAAGGAAAGGCTTAGGATAGAGACAGTAGGAGAGGGACTAGGCTGGGCTGTTTGGGCTCTCTAGAAACATGAGAATGAAGTGAGTCTAGGTGGGACTGCTGTCAGCTCACAGGTAAAAGAGATTGGGGGACACGTCAATGGGATTAGTCTCAGGCAAGCTGCTGCTGCCCATTGCCCCCCTGGTTGCAAGTTTCATGGGGACCTCATAGAGATTAAAAGAAAGAAAATTCACTCCAAAAGGAGATTTGGCGAGAGGGGCACAAGGAGGGCACACACTGGCTTCTTTGTCTTGAGTGATTTTATTTACTTTCCAAAGGTCCGGATTTAGCAGAGGTCTCAGGGGAGATCTCAATAGAATTATCATCGGCTTTCCCAGATGTCCCATTTAAGGGTCATATTCTCTAATAATAGGTCAGTGCCAGGGCAGGCAGTCTAAAAATCATTATCAGAAATATTACAGTGAAGGGAAGGCCTCGCTCGGGGCAGTTTTTCCCATTACTAGGCACCCAGGGCTCTCCACCCTGATGGCCTTCTGCATCTGGCTGTAAATTGCTTGGCCAGGTTGTTCAGCTGTCTGTCTCAGTTAGCTAATTCCACTTGCCAAGGAATTTTCCTAGCTTCTTACTATCCTGTCTCAAAAAGAGAAAACATAAAAAAGTATTATTAATAATACAGAAGTTATCATATACACCTTTAGTCATTATTAAAAATCGGGCTATATATACAATGTTTGAGAAAAGTCCAAAGAACAAGTGTAATTATTATTATAACTAGTATTCACAGACAGGTAAAGATAATCAATTTGTAATTAAACAGGCCTTGTCAGTGTCTTGGGATAGCTGTTGATCTCTGATGTCAGTGACTTCTCATTCTCAAAAGTCTTTGTTCACTGTTGGTTTAAGCAAGTGTCAGAGACAGGGCAGATGTCCATTTGTGGTTTGGCTCCTGATAAGGTCCTTTCAAACAATGTTAGGGAGTCTTTCATTGATGTCTTTTCCAATTGACAAAATAAGTCATGGTCTTTGAAGTCTTCATGCGCTGAGAGCACTCCTGTAAATAAATGTCACTAATTTATCTGTCCCTATAAGCTGGTTAATAAGTTCTTTATAATGATGCATAATGTCTCCTTTTTCATAAGGTTGATTAATATATCTCTTCATCTAGGTGCATGGGGTTACTGCTGATTATTTAATGAAGAGAAAATTTATGTGTTTACCAAAAAAGGAGATTCCATGTTGAGAAGAACCATATGAAGGGCTTTATGCCAAGGGAGATTAAAAGCTTCTGAAAATATACCTAGTTGAGCTTTAAATATATCATTTGTATATTACACCAATCCAGAGAACTGGAGTTATAGGTACAATAAAAAGACTAGTAGACTAGGCCAAATATGAGAAATGAATTGTATTTTTTGTACTGTGAAATGTGTCCCTCAGTCACTGTAGCTCATAGGGCATTCCCCCATAGGAGTTAATTTCACCTAATCATAACTTACCTTTTTAACTGTTGCTCTCCTTCAAGTGAATGCTTTAACCAAGTGAGAATAACATACAAATCATAAATAACACGTATTCATATTCCTGAGATGGTGTCACTTGTGTAAAATTCAATTACCATCTTTAAAAGGGATCTACAGGAAGTAGGAAATGACCTTGGGGTTCATGGAATGATTTTCCAGGGTTATATTTAGACAGTAGAACATCTGCTACACACTTTGCAATCCATAGAAGGAAAAGGAGTGACATGAAATCCAGTGGTTAAAGATTAGAGAGGTAGAAGAAAAAAACAGCAAGGCATAGAGAGAATCTCTGGGATTAGATAAAAAGTAAAAACAATCATCCCATGCTTCTTTTATATTGGTTGGTATGAGATAGTTAGCAGAAAACAATTAGAATGATAACAATTATATGGAGGGGTCTTGTGCTCTCTCCTCTGGAGTTGTGAGGGGTTTGGAAAAAAGAAAATCACCCTGACATTACAAAGGTATGTTATTGTAGATGCAAAATGTCAATGAATGGGCTCAGTTAAGGTAAAGACTGACCTTTGCCAAGAAAGATACCAGCCTAGCACATGACTACCAACCATGACTCACTTTAAGTTAGAAGGTTTTATTTTCAGACCATCCTGTGGGGTTACTTCAGGTTTCTGAGTTTGTAAGGCCCACACACAGTCCTTTCCTGAGCTTATGAGGTTGAGTGTGTGGCCCCTTTTTCATTCACACAGTACAACTCCTTAACCTCTTGGGAGGAGAGAGGAGCTAGAGATAATTACCAATGGCCAATTACTTCATCAATTATGCCAACATAAGGATATTTCCAATAAAAATGCTAAACATGGGATTCAGAAAACTTTGTGTTGATGCTGAAGGCTGAGGGATCAGGGAAAAAATGGAAGTTTCACACCTCTCCCCATGCCTTCATCTGCCAGTATCTCCAATTTAGTTATTCCTGAATTGTATACTTACAATAAACCACTAACAGTAAATAAAGTCATTTCCTGAGTACTCTGTGGGGTTTTTTAGATAATTATAAAGCATGAGGGGTCATGGGAACCTCCAAAACTGGAGTTAACTAGGCCAAAATGTGAGTTACCTGGGCACCCCATCTGTGATGGCGTCTGAAGTTATGTTACTGAGCCTTGAACCTATGGGGTCTGCACCCACTTCAGATAGTTAGTATCAGAATTGAAATTAATTGTAGGACACCCCATTGGAGAAGTGGTTGTTGATGGAAAAAAAAACAGAAACAAATCCTTCAGGTCATATAAATCAACCTGGCAGGTTGATGCTAGAAGTGATTATATTATTGTCAGTGATCTGCATGTATTAGGTGCTCAGGGAGTTTGAGAAGACTTGACTTTCACTCCACTCTCTCACTAAGCCCTCTCTCACCTTCAGAGTCTACCTTCACCCCTTTTCCTCCTCTTTGTTCTCACAGAATGAGGCTTGAGGCAGTGGTTCTGATCCCAGGAGCATGGTGGTCCAGGCCTGTAAGTCTATTCATATTGTTGTCCACCCTGAGGTGGGATCTGTTCTCCTAATGCCTAGACAGCCAGTAAACTGACACCAGGTTGCAGTGAAAGGAAAGAAAATATATATTACAAAGGAACCAATGAAGGGTAATGGAGCAGCTGATGCTCAAAGACCAGAACTCACAGTGGTTCATATTTAGGGTCATTTAAGTCGCAAAAGTCATGATGTGGGGTTCAGAGTCAAGGTTTTTGAGGATCGGTCAGTTATAAGTACCCATAATGTGACTTATTTCTCCCTGGCATCATCCTGGCTGTGATCTTTGGTTATTGGGGGGCCTAGAGGTCTTCCTTCTTGCAGACAACCCAAATTTCTGCAACCCATTTTGGGGTTGAGTCAGTTATGTTACCTTAAGAGCAGAAAACATCTATCCATCTTGTACTTAGCAGACAACATCTTTCTCTGATCGCGAGCAAGATATCTCCTGCAACCTGTTTCACTGACTAGTTTCCAGGCTCCAGACCTCATCTGCATTCTTTCCTATCACACCTGCCAGGTTCTATTTTCTATTTATTTTTTTTTCTTTATTGGTTAAGGTATTACAAGTGTGTCCTCATCCCCCCCCCCCCAATGAACCACCAACCTCTCCCCCCGTACTCATGCTTTCATCCCCCTGTTGTACATGTTCATTGGTTGGCTTATATGCACGCATACAAGTCCTTTAGTTGATCTCTTCCCCTTACCCCTACCCTCCACCACTTTCCCTGAGGAGAGTGATAGTCTGATCAATGTTTCTCTGTCTTTGAATCTGTCCCTGTTCATCAGTCTTTGTTGTTCTCTATATTCCACAAATGAGTGAGATCATGTGGTATTTATCTTTCTCTGACGGGCTTATTTCACTTAGCATAGTGCTCTCCAGTTCCATCCATGCTGTTGCAAATGGCAAGAGTTCCTTCTTTTTTACCGCAGTGTAGTATTCCATTTTGTAGATGTACCACTGTTTTTTAATCCACTCATCTTCTGATGGACACGTAGGCTGTTTCCAAAACTTTGCTGTGGTGGGTTGTGCTGCTATGAACATAGGGGTGCATATATCCTTTCAGACTGGTGTTTCTGGTTTCTTGGGATATATTCCTAGGAGTGTGATCATTGGATCAAATGCGAGCTCCATTTTTAGTTTTTTGAGGAAACTCCATATTGTTCTCCACAGTGACTGCACCAGTCTGTATTCCCACCAGCAGTGCACGAGGGTTCCTTTTTCTCCACATCCTCTCCAACACTCGTTGCTTGTTGATTTGTTGATGACAGCCATTCTGACAGGTGTGAGATGATACCGCATTGTCGTTTTGATTTGCATCTCTCGTATAATTAGTGACTTTGAGCATGTTCTCATACATCTTTCCGCCTTCTGTATGTCCTCTTTCAAAAAGTATCTATGTAGGTCTGTTGCCCATTTTTTGATTGGATTGTTTATCTTCCTATTGTTGAGTTTCATGAATTCTCTGTAAATGTTGGAGATTAAACCCTTATCGGTGATATCATTCACAAATATGTTCTCCCATGTAGTGGGCCTTCTTGTTGTTTTGTTGATGGTTTCCTTTGATGTGCAAAAGGTTTTTATTTTGATGTAGTCCCATTTGTTTATTTTCTCTTTAGTTTCATTTGCCCTAGGAGGAGTATCAGAGAAGAAATTCCTTCGGCATATGTTTGTGATTTCGCTGTCTGTGGATTCCTCTAGTATTTTTATTGTTTCCCATCTTATGTTTAAGTCTTTTATCCATTTTGAGTTTATTTTTGTGTATGGTGTGAGTTGGTGGTCTAGTTTCATCTTTTTGCATGTATCTGTCAAATTTTCCCAACACCATTTATTGAAAAGGCTGTCTTGACTCCATTGTATGCTCTTGCCTACTTTGTCAAATATTAATTGGGCATAGTGGTTTGGGTTGATTTCTGGGATATCTATTCTATTCCATAGATCTATATGTCTGTTCTTGTGCCAGTAGCAAGCTGTTTTAAGAACAGTGGCTTTGTAATACAGCTTGATATCTGGTATTGAGATCCCACCTACTTTGTTCTTCTTTCTCAGTATTGCTGCAGCTATTTGAGGTCTTTTTTTATTCCATATGAAATTTTGGAAATATCTGTGAAATATGCCGTTGGTAATTTGATGGGGATTGCATTGAATCTGTAGATTGCTTTGGGTAGTATGGACGTTTTGATGATGTTGATTCTACCTATCCATGAACACGGTATGTTCTCCATCTGTTTATGTTTTCCTCTATCTCTTTTTTCAGTGTCCTGTAGTATTTCGGATATAAGTCTTTTACCTCCTTAGTTAAGTTTATTCCTAGGTATCTTAATTTTCTTGGTGCAATGGTAAATGGGATTGCTTTTTTAGCCTCACTTTCTGTAAGTTCACTATTGGTGTAAAGAAATACCATAGATTTCTTGGCATTAATTTTGTATCCTACTACATTGCCGAATTCATTTATTAAGTCTAATAATTTTTTGATGGAGTCTTTAGGGTTCTCTATGTACAGTACCATGTCATCTGCAAATAAGGACAGTTTTACTTCTTCTTTTCAAATTTGGATGCCTTTCATTTCTTCTTCTTGTCTGATCACAATGGCTAGTACTTCCAATACTATGTTGAACAGGAGTGGTGAGAGGGGGCATCCCTGTCTTGTACCTGTTCTTAGGGGAAATGGTTTTAGTTTTTGCCCATTGATTATGATGTTGGCTGTGGGTTTGTCATATATGGCTTTTATTATGTTGAGGTATGATCCTTCTATTCCTACCTTGCTGAGAGTTTTTATCAAGAAAGGGTTTTGGATTTTGTCAAATGCTTTTTCTGCATCCATTGATAAGACCATGTGGTTTTTATCTCCCAATTTGTTTATGTGATGTATTACGTTTATTGATTTGCGGATATTGTAGCATCCTTGCATCCCTGGGATAAAACCTACTTGGTCATGGTGTAAGATGTTTCTGATGTAGTGCTGGATCCAATTTACTAGGATTTTGATGAGGATTTTGGCATCTATGTTCGTGAGGGATATGGGCCTGCAATTCTTTTTCATTGTGTTGTCTCAATCTGGTTTTGGTTTTAGGGTGATGCTGGCTTCATAGAATGAGCATGGAAGTGTTCCTTCCTCCTGAATTTTTTGGAATAGTCTGAGGAGGATAGTTTTTAGTTCTTTCTTGAATGTTTGTTAAAACTCCCCGGTGAAGCCATCTGGCCCCAGGCTTTTGTTTGCTGGAAGCTTTTGATGACTGCTTCAATTTCTTCCATAGTTATTGGCCTATTGAGATTTTTGGATTCTTCCTGATTAAGTTTTGGAAGGTTGTATTTTTCTAGGAATATGTCCATTTCCTCCAAGTTGTCTAGTGTGTTGGAGTAGAATTGTTCATAGTATTTTTTAATAATCCTATGTATTTCTGCGGGGTCTGTTGTTATTGCTCCTCTTTCATTTCTGATTTTGTTTATTTGGGTCCTCTCTCTTTGTTTCTTGGTGAGCCTGGCTAGAGGTTCATCAATCTTGTTTATCCTTTCAAAGAACCAGCTCTTGGTTTTGTTGATCTTTTGTATTGTTTTTTTGGTCTCTATGTCGTTTATCTCTGCTCTGATCTTTATTATTTCATTCCTTCTTCTAACACTGGGCTTTTCTTGTTGCTCTCTTTCTAGAACTTTGAGTTGTAGGGTTAGGTGATTTATTCTCATTGTTTCTTGTTTTTTTGCAGTAGTCTTGTAGAGCTATGAACTTCCCTCTCAAGACTGCTTTCGCTGTGTCCCATAGGTTTTGGATTGTTGTGTTTTCATTGTTGTTTGTTGCCATGATGTTTTTTATTTCTTCTTTGATCTCACTGGTAACCCAGTCATTGTTTAATAACATGGTATTTAGTCTCCATGTGTTTGATTTTTTTGGATTGTTTTTATTGTAGTTGATTTCCAGTTTTATGCCATTGTGATCTGAGAAGATGCTTGATATGATTTCAATCTTCTTTAACTTAAAAAGACTTTGCCTATGACCCAATATATGGTCTATCTTTGATCATGACCCATGTGCACTTGAGAAGAATATATATTCTCTGGCTTTGGGGTGAAATGTTCTGAAGATGTCAATTAATTCCATCTGAACTAGTCAGTCATTTAGGATTGATGTTTCTTTGCTGATTTTTTGTTTAGAGGATTTGTCCAAAAGTGACAGTGGGGTGTTAAAGTCCCCTACTATGGTTGTACTGCTGTCAATCTCTCCCTTGATCTCCTCCAGAAGTTTTCTTATGTGTGTGGGTGCTCCTATATTGGGTGCGTATATGTTTACCAGAGTTATTTCTTCGTGTTGGATTCCTCCCTTTAGTATTATGAAGTGGCCTTCCTTATCTCTTTTTATGATCTTCACTTTCAGATCTAATTTGTCAGATATAAGTGTTGCTACCCCAGCTTTCTTTTTTCATTTCCATTCGCCTGTAAAACCTTTGTCGATCCCTTTACCATCAGTCTGTGTGCATCTTTTTTTTTTTTTTTTTTGAGGTGTGTTTCCTGTAGACAGCAGATATATGAGTCATGGTTTGTTATCCACTCAGTTACCCTATGTCTTTTGATTGGGGCATTTAATCCATTTACATTTAAAGTTATTATTGAAAGATCCGTGTTTGTCGCGATTTTTATTCTATCCTCCTTGACGCCATTTTTATTCTTTACTCCTGTGTTCCTTCTTTGTTTCCTATTTTTTCTTTTTACAGCAGACCCTTTAGCATTTCTTGCATTGCTGGTTTGGTGGTAATAAACTCCCGTAGTCCTTTTTTGTCTGTGAAGCTCCTGATTTCACCCTCAATTGATAGCCTTGCTGGGTACAGTATTCTTGGATTCAGACCCTTCCTTTGCATGACATTGTATATTTCATCCCATTCATTTCTTGCCTGATGTGTTTCTGTTGAGAAATCAGTCGCTAGTCTCGTCTGATGGGGGATCCTTTGTAGGTAACTTTCTGTCTCTCTCTGGCTGCTTTTAAGATTCTTGCTTTGTCGTTGGTGTTTGCCTACTTAATTATAACGTGCCTTGGTGTCACTCTTTTGGGGTTCATTCTGTTTGGGACTCTGTGAGCTTCTTGTATTTGTGTGAGTTTTTTCTTCCCTATATTAGGGAAGTTTTCTGTCATTATTTTTTCAAACAGGCTTTCTCTTTTTTTTTTATTGCTTAAAGTATTACAAAGAGTATTACATATGTCTCCTTTTTTCCCACCGCCCTTGACAATCCCCTGGCCTCCCCTACCCCCCAGTGTCTTATGTCCATTGGTTATGCTTATATGCATGCATACAAGGCCTTTGGTTGATCTCTTACCCACACCCCTCCTGACCTCCCACCATCCCTGGCCTTCCTGCTGTAGTTTGACAGTCTGTTCGAGGCAGCTCTGCCTCTGTATCTATTTTTGTTCATAAGTTTATAATGGTCTTTATTCTCCAGAAATGAGTGAGATCATATGGTATGTTTCCTTCATTGACTGGCTTATTTCACTTAGCATAATGCTCTCCAGTTCCATCCATGCTGTTGCAAATGGTAAGAGTTCCTTCTTTTTTACAGCAGCATAGTATTCCATCGTGTAGATGTACCACAGTTTTCTAATCCATTCATCTACTGATGGGCACTTAGGCTGTTTCCAGATCTTAGCTATGGTGAATTGTGCTGCTATGAACATAGGGGTGCATATATCCTTTCTGATTGGTGTTTCTGGTTTCCTGGGATATATTCCTAGAAGTGGGATCACAGGGTCAAATGGGAGTTTCATTTGTAGTTTTTTGAGGAAACTCCATACTGTCTTCCATAGTGGCTGCTCCAGTCTGCACTCCCACCAGCAGTGCACAAGTGTTCCTTTTTCTCCACATCCTCTCCAACACTTGTCGTTTGTTGATTTGTTGATGATAGCCAGTCTGACAGGTGTGAGATGGTACCTCATTGTTGTTTTGATTTGCATCTCTCCGATGATTAGTGACTTTGAGCATGTTTTCATATGTCTCTTGGCTTTCTGAATGTCCTCTTTTGAAAGGTGTCTATTTAGATCTTTTGTCCATATTTTGATTGGATTGTTTATCTTCCTTTTGTTAAGTTGTATGAGTTGCCTATAAATGTTGGAGATTAGGCCCTTATCAGATATGACATTGGCAAATATGTTTTCCCACACAGTGGGTTTTCTCGTTGTTTTGTTGATGGTTTCTTCTGCTGTGCAGAAGCTTTTTATTTTGATGTAGTCCCATTTGTTTATTTTCTCTTTAGTTTCCAATGCCCTAGGAGCTGTATCGGTGAAGAAATTGCTTCGGCATATGTCTGAGATTTTGTTGCCTTTGGATTCTTCTAGAATTTTTATGGTTTCCCGTCGTATATTTAAGTCCCTCATCCATTTTGAGTTTATTTTTGTGTATGGTGTAAGTTGGTGGTCTAGTTTCATTTTTTTTTGCATGTATCGGTCTAATTTTCCCAGCACCATTTATTGAAGAGTCTGTCTTGACTGCATTGTATGTTCTTGTTTCCTTTGTCAAATATTAATTGAGCATATTGGTTCGGGTTGATTTCTGGGCTCTCTATACTAGTCCATTGATCTATATGTCTGTTCTTGTGCCAGTACCAGGCAGTTTTGAGAACAGTGGCTTTGTAATACAGCTTGATATCTGGTATTGAGATCCCACCTACTTTGTTCTTTCTCAGGATTGCTGCAGCTATTCAGTGTCGTTTTTTATTCCAGATGAATTTTTGGAGAGTACGTTCTCTGTCTGTGAAATATGCAATTGGTATTTTAATGGGAAGTGCGTTGAATTTATAGATTATTGGGTAGTATGGACATTTTAATGATGTTGATTCTACCAATCCATGAACATGGTATGTTCTTCCATCTGTTTATGTCTTCCTCTATCTCTTTTTTCAACATCCTGTAGTTTTCTGAGTAGAGGTCTTTTACCTCTTTAGTTAAGTTTATTCCTAGGTATCTTAATTTTTTGGTGTGATGGTAAATCGGATTGCTTTCTTAGTCTCTCTTTCTGTAAGTTCATTATTGGTGTATAAAAATGCCATAGATTTTTTTAGCCTTAATTTTGTATCCTGCTACATTGCCTAATTCATTTATTAAGTCCAATAGTTTTTTGATGGAGTCTTTAGGGTTTTTCATGTACAATATCATGTCATCTGCAAATAAGGACAGTTTTACTTCTTCTTTTCCAATTTGGATGCCTTTTATTTCTTTTTCTTGTCTAATTGCAATGACTAATACTTCCATTACTATGTCGAACAGGAGTGGTGAGAGTGGGCATCCCTGTCTTGTTCCTGTTCTTAGGGGAAATGGTTTTAGTTTTTTCCCATTGAGTATGATGTTGGATGTGGGTTTTTCATATATGGCTTTTATTATGTTGAGGTATGTTCCTTCTATTCCCACTTTGCTAAGAGTTTTTATCAAAAATGGATGTTGGGTTTTGTCAAATGCTTTTTCTGCATCAATTGATACGACTATGTGGATTTTATCTCCCAATTTCTCTATGTGATGTATTACGTTTATTGATTTGCAGATATTGTACCATCCTTGCATCCCTGGGATAAATCCTACTTGCTCATGGTGTAGGATGTTTCTGATGTACTGCTGGATCCAATTTGCTAGGATTTAGTTGAGTATTTTGGCATCTATGTTCATGAGGGATATGGGCCTGTAATTCTCTTTCATTGTGTCATCTTTATCTGGTTTTGGTATTAGGGTGATGCTGGCTTCATAGAATGAGCTTGGAAGTGTTCTTCCTCTTGAATTTTTTGGAATAGTCTGAGGAGGATAGGTTTTAGTTCTTCCTTGAATGTTTGGTAAAACTCCCCTGTGAAGCAATCTGGCCCTGGGCTTTTGTTTGCTGGAAGCTTTTTGATGACTGCTTCAATTTCTTCCATAGTTATTGACCTATTGAGATTTTTAGATTCTTCCTGATAGAGTTTTGGAATGTTGCATTTTTCTAGGAATATGTCCTTTTCTTCCAGGTTGTCTAGTTTGTTGGAGTAGAGTTGTCCATAGTATTTTTTTAACAATCATTTGTATTTCTGTGGGGTCTGTTGTTATTTTGCCTCTATCATTTCTGATTTTGTTTATTTGGGTCCTCTTTGTTTCTTGGTGAGCCTGGCTAGAGGTTCCTCAATCTTGTTTATCCTTTCAGAGAAGCAGCTCTTGGTTTTGTTGATCTTTTGTTTTGTTTTGTTTTGTTTTGTTTGTTTTTGTTTTTGTTTTTGTCTCTATGTCGTTTATCTCCACTCTGATCTTTTTTTTTTAATATATTTTATTGATTTTTTACAGAGAGGAAGGGAGAGAGATAGAGAGTTAGAAACATCAATGAGAGAGAAACATCGATCAGCTGCCTCCTGCACATCTCCTACTGGGGATGTGCCCGCAACCCATGTACATGCCCTTGACCGGAATCGAACCTGGGACCTTTCAGTCCTCAAGCCGACGCTCTATCCACTGAGCCAAACTGGTTTCGGCTCCGCCCTGATCTTTATTATTTCCTTTCTCTGCTTACACTGGGCTTTTCTTGTTGCTCTCTTTCTAACTCTTTGAGTTATAGGGTTAGGTAATTTATTATCGTTGTTTCTTGTTTTTTGCAGTAGGCTTGTAGAGCTATGAACTTCCCTCTCAAGACTGCTTTCATTGTGTCCCATAGATTTTGGATTGTTGTGTTTTCATTGTCATTTGTTGCCATGATGTTTTTTATTTCTTCTTTGATCTCACTGGTAACCCAGTCATTGTTTAATAACATGCTATTTAGTCTCCGTGTGTTTGATTTTTTTGGATGGTTTTTATTGTAGTTGATTTCCAGTTTTATGCCATTGTGATCTGAGAAGATGCTTGATATGATTTCTATTTTCTTGAATTTAAAAAGACTTTGCCTGTGACCCAAAATGCTGCAGACCAAGATCAACAGTAATTGATATAAATGTGAGAAGTCTTGCAGAAGGCTGACCAGGACTCCTTTTGATATTCACAGGGTGAATATCTACATTTTATTACCTGCTGATGACTCAGTGGCCTAAAGCAAACTCCCCCAAGTCCTGACAATCTTACTGTTTGCTAAGCATTACCATTGATATGTCTGTTTGCATTCCTAAAGGCAATAGTGTATTCTAGCTAATAAAAACAGCTGGGAATGGAGCAACAGAGAGAGCTTGACCATCATGGTTAGGCTGTTCTCTGGTTCCCCCAGTAATTATAAAAATTAATATTCCATCTTGTGTGTATCATTTGCATGTCAGCCCTCCCTCCAAGTCTTTGAACCCATGAAAGCCACGCTGGCCATGGACTCTCGCACCAATATATGGTCTATCTTTGAAAATGACCCATGTGCACTTGAGAAGAATGTATATTCTTTAGCTTTGGGGTGAAATGTTCTGAAGGTGTCAATTTATTCCATCTGATCTAGTGAGTCATTTAGGATTGATATTTCTTTGCTGATTTTTTGTTTAGAGGATTTGTCCAATGGTGATAGTGGGGTATTAAAGTCCCCTACTATGATTGTATTGCTGTCAATCTCTCCCTTGATCTCCTCCAGAAGTTTCCTTATGTATTTGGGTGCTCCTATATTGGGTGCGTATATGTTTACCAGAGTTATTTCTTCATGTTCGATTGCTCCCTTTAGTATTATGAAGTGGCCTTCCTTATCTCTTTTTATGTCCTTCACTTTGAGATCTGATTTGTCAGATATAAGTGTTGCTACCCCAGCCGTTTTTTTTTTATTATTATTATTTACATTCACCTGAAAAACCTTTGTGCATCCCTTTACCATCAGTCTTTGTGTGTGTATCTTTTTTTCTGAAGTGGGTTTTCTGTAGACAGCAGATATATGTGTCATGTTTTCTATTCCACTCAGTTACCTTAAGTCTTTTGATTGGGGCATTTAATCCATTTACATTTAAAGTTATTATTGAAAGATCCTTGTTTGTTGCCATTTTTATTCTTTACTCCTATGTTGCTTCTTTGTTTCCTATTTTTTTTCTTTTTACAGCAGACCCTTTAGCATTTCTTGCATTGCTGGTTTGGTGGTAATAAACTCCCGTAGTCCTTTTTTGTCTGTGAAGCTCCTGATTTCACCCTCAATTGATAGCCTTGCTGGGTACAGTATTCTTGGATTCAGACCCTTCCTTTGCATGACATTGTATATTTCATCCCATTCATTTCTTGCCTGATGTGTTTCTGTTGAGAAATCAGTCGCTAGTCTCGTCTGATGGGGGATCCTTTGTAGGTAACTTTCTGTCTCTCTCTGGCTGCTTTTAAGATTCTTGCTTTGTCGTTGGTGTTTGCCTATTTAATTATAATGTGACTTGGTGTCAGTCTTTTGGGGTTCATTTTGTTTGGGATTCTGTGAGCTTCTTGGACTTGTGTGAGTTTTTTCTTCCCTATATCAGGGAAGTTTTCTGTCATTATTTCTTCAATCAGGTTTTCTATTCCTTGCTCAGTTTCCTCTCCTTCTGGCATCCTTATTATGCAGATGTTGTTTCATTTCATGTTGTCCCAAAGTTCTCTTAGGCTCTCCTCCTGCTTTTTAATTTTTTTTCTAGAAGCTGCTCTGCTTGGGTATTTTTTCCTACCTTGTCTTCTAGCTCACTGATGTAGTCCTCTGCTTCTTCTATTCTACTGTTGATGCTTTCTATTGAGTTCTTTATAGCAGTGATGTCATTTTTCATTTATCCTCAGTTCTTCTTCATTTCCTCTTGGTTCTTACACATATTGTTGAATTTGTCTTCCATTCTTTTCATCCACCTTATGACCATTTCTCTGAATTCTTTCTCTGACAGGTTGCTTGCCTCCATTGCCTCCATTTCATTTACTTCCTTTTCTAGTGATGCCTGTTTTTCTTTCATATGCAGGCTGTTTCTTTGTCTCCCTATGACCTCTCTTCTCCAGGTGTTTAGTTATGTAGTTCTCTATCTCTCTGCTGCATTGATTTAAAGGCACAAAATACAACACAACAAGGCACAACGCACCAGGCACTGAACACAAATGTATTCATGATACTAATAACCCCAAATAAAGGTGATCACCAGAGAAAAGAGAATTAGGGGATAAGGATGAAAAAAGAAGAGAAAAAGAAAAAAAGGAATGCAAAAATGAAATTGGGGAAAAGGAAAAAAAAAAGTAAGAGAGAAAAGAAAGAGAATGAAATAGAGGAGGGGAAGAAACTATTTACATGGGGAGAAAACTCCAATAGAACAACCACTAATCCCAACAAATTCCAGCAAGAGATACCTAGAAATGAATGCAAACTACAAACAACAACTAATATCAAGTGAGGCAAGGGAAAACAGAAGCAAAAAATAACGTAAAAAAAGCAATGAAAAAAGAAAAAGTGAAGCAATCTCACAAACAAGCATAAAAAACCCAATATAATTAACAATCAAACAAACAACAAAATGTCAGAGAGAAAAAAAATTTGGATAGCGAAGAAAGAAAAGAGAGAGGTGTATATGGACTTAGAGCAAGGGATTGGAAATTAGATATATAAGTAGGGTGAAATTTTAACAGGGGGTAAAAAGACGGAATAGGGAAAATCTAAAGCAGGAATAGGGTAAGAGAAACAGGACAACACAAGTAGAAAAGTGAGGAAGAGAGTTTTGGCATAAAGGTAAAGTTGAGATAGAGTAAAATGATGCTAAAGAAAAGATGAAAATAGAATGTAGAACACTTATCCCAAAATAAAATAAGGAGAAAATAAAATGACACTTTTTTAAAAAAGGGTAAAATGGTAGTAGTAATAATACTGGTTAAAAATAAAAATGTAGTAATTAAAAAAGGTAAAATCAGGTGATGAAAAAAAATTAGTTTCTTAAGTAAAAGGTGAAAAAAATAAAAATGTGAAGTAGTGAAGGTCCTTCACTTCCCATACTCTTCTGTTTGGCACACCTTACTCCTGTCAGGTACTCAGGAAAGTGTTGAAGTTCCCTATGATACACTGTTCCTCCGTGTTATAAACCACAGTCCTGATTTTAAAGCCGGCAGTATTTCTTTGTTTCCCAGACTGCCTTTATTTGTATTTACAGAAGAGTCAGTTTATGGTCCATCCCCTGGATGCCAGTGTTTCTGGATTGAACTCCGAGGCTATAATTCCTCTCTAGCCAGTATTTAGGTTTTGTTTTCCCTATCTCACTTAATACTGGTTTGGGAGAGTCCACTGCTCCAGAGCTTGTTCCTTGATCATTACTCCCGCTCTGATTCCCAGGTTCCACAAAAACAACTTCCTCCTGCAGTCTCTGTGAATGAACCTAATTGGGCAATCCTATGTATTAGGTGCGTGAGCTCACAACCTTCCACCATCCAGCTCTGTGCGAAATTCTCCCAAAGTCTCTTCCACATGTCCTCTCTCCCCTGGCACTAAGCAGCCGGCACACTGGAAAAATCCAAGGCTGCCTTTTTGCACCCAGTCCAGCTATGAGCTGATTATTAGAGTTCCCTTCTGCCAGAAGCCCTGCGGAGCCCCTTCCACACTTGCAGATCACTCTGGCCCCAATGGCCTCAGACTTTGTGGGGCGCAGACATTCCACACGAATTCCTCTCTCCAACCTAAGTCACAAACCGCACCTTCATCTAGGTGAAATCTGACCTTTCTGTGAGGAAGAACAGGGCTCCTCTGAGTCCACTTATTCGCTCACCTTGAGATCCGGTGTTCCTGGCTTGGTACCTGATCCCTGGGTATCCTCCAACATTTTTAAATGGAAAGAATCAAAAACATCTCACACATCCTTTATTTCACTCTAGCGTACTATCACATTATTACTGTTGTTGCTCTGTGGGTTACTGGGTGCCTCCCCCACCAGCATGCCATGTCCATGAGGACTGGGATTTTGTCTGCTCTGTCTCACACCTGCACCCCCAGTGGTTAGGGCAGTGTCAGCAGATGGTGAGCAGTAGGTTGGTCTTCTTTGATAAGTGAGTAAAGAAGTTACACATGTGATCATGGTTGAAAGGGTGAAATATGGAGCGTCATAACCTCATCTAACTGGGATTCAGTCCTAGACTGGGGGACCAGGGAGACTTTCCTGAAGAGTGGCATCTGATAGAGCAAGAGCCCAGGCTAACCGAGAGCTGATGGAGGGGCAGGCGTAAGAGTTCCAGGCAGAGGGCACAGCAGATGCAAAGGCCAGGAGGTGGGAAAGTCGAGGGAAGTAAATGAGTTAAACTGACTCATTTGGGTGGTTAAATGAGCTAATAGACCTGAAGGGCCCAGTACACAGTGTGCTAGAGAAAGGCCAGCCATTGTCATTATTGCACATCCAGGGTCTGCCCACCTGGGAACAACAATAACAGAATAAAGGGGTTCTTCCCTCTCAAACTGCACAAGCAATTCATGACATCAAGCCTTGATTACACCTTGACTGTGGTATAAGTGGCAGGCGATAAACCACATATATGTAAATACACACTCCCTGTCATGCAAAAGTTTCTCATGTGTTTTGTAGTCCCTCTCTCTGCACCCCACCCCACAGTCATCAGGCAATCACTCCTCCTGTCTTTCGTGATAGATTACTTTGCAATTTCTAGAATGTTATATACATGGAATTATATCATATGCTCTCCTTTTGGTATGGCTTCTTTCACTAAGCATAATGATTTTTATGAGGTGAAATTCTTATAACAAGATATTAATCCTTTTAAAGTGAACATTTCACTGGCACTATAGACACAATGTTGTTCAGTCACTAGGTTACCTAGTACTAAAACATTTTCATCCCCCAAATAAAACTCTGCATCCAATGAGAGGTTGCTCCCATCTCGCCAGCCCCTATCCCTGGACACCCGCAATCTGAATTCTGTCTCCTTCTCTTTCTTGTCCCTGTTTTCTGTACCATCTACACTGTCAGCCTGTACATCTGGTGCCCCACTTGTCCCAATGTCAGGGCACTAATCTAAGCGTTTACACCTTATTCTTCCTCTAAACTGCATTTCTCACCCCTCACATCCTTCTAGCTCTGGGGGAATGGCACCCCAATACCACTGCACCAGCTCTAGTGGCTGCTTTCTCAACAGGTAGGTCAGCCCCCCTCGTGTTCCTCAGCCCAACCTAAACCCACACATAGAGAGCCTTCCTACATTAAAGCCCTCGGAGCCATTGAACTCATAAAATGCCTCACACCCCCAAACCTCCCAAGCTTTATAATTTCCCATCCTGACTCTGAACAAACCCCATCCCTCCAAGACCCCTTCCTATGCTCCCTTCTGCTTACCCACAATCCAACATTGGCCAGGTCCAAAAATATTCCACCGTATACCCCAGAGGACACAATGAGCAGGAAACAAAACAGAACCAGAAGTGAGATTTATTTCCATTTCCCAGGATCTCCTTGTTAACTCTCTAAGGCCAGACACATTGAGTTTGCAAAGGAACAACAAAAAGAGACAAAGAATGAGGACCCTGATGTCTGGCCTGAGCTCTGGGTCATGGATGGCTGGCAACAGGGTCGTCCAGTGTAGGCCTGCGGGTGGCTGACATCATAGGGAGGTGCATATTTACTAGAGTTGTTCTTTTATCACTGAATATTTGTTTAATTCTCTGTGATATTGTTCTTCAAAGGTGCAGTGAAAGTGAATATAGAATGAGAACACTTTTGTTGATTAGGGCGTGTCTTCTCAGATCTGGTGCAAGGGCCACTCAGAGGCAACCGGGGAAAGATATGGGAAGTCAAACCATCACCACCTGTGAACCCCACTTCAGAAAAGAGGAAGAAAAATGGGGAACATTTATTTGGAGGATTGTAGCTACATAAGGAAAGAAATGAGAACATTTGAAAATATGATAAGGATTGACACTGTAAGATGACAGGTTCAGCTAATTACAGGTAGATGATGTCAAAGTAAAACTTGAGCCAGACAAATTCAGGGAGGCAAGAAAGTCCTTATACAAGACCACGCAACAGGGCATTGAGACTGACCTCAACACCCCTGAAAGAAACGGCTGGGGAGATTTTAAGAACAAGAGAAGGAATCATAGGCATCTGTGTTTGCTAATCGGATTGACACAAGAGATATATTAAACTCATGAAATCCTGACAGGAGGGTTTTCATTATTGTTACATTTAAACCTCGCTCAAGGATAAGTTGTTTTGTTTTGTTTTGTTTTTTTTGATGAGAGAGAGAGAGAGAGAGAGAGAGAGAGAGAGAGAATAATCAGTTGCCTCCCCTAGATGCCTTGACCAAGGATTGAATATGCAAACTCTAGGTGTTTAGGAGAAAGTGCCAACCAACTTCGCCACACTGGTGAGGGTAAGCAGGATCTTTTACATCTTGGTTTTAAATGTCCCTACCCGAGTTAAGCTTCTACCCTTCCTCAGAGCCTGAGACACAGAAAACAGGAGAATTAAATTTTAACAGAATGGACCCAAACCCTCTATGCAGATATTCAATGAATCATATAAATGACAAGAAGTTCTGTTTATTAAAAATACACTTTTATTGATTTCAGAGAGAGGAAGGAAGAAGGAGAGAGATGTAGAAACATCAATGATGAAAGAGAATCATTGACTGGCTGCTTCCTGCACACCCCTACTGGGAATCAGGCCTGAAAGCCAGCTTGTGGCCTGACTGGGAATTGAACCATGACCTCCTGGTTCTTGGGTTGATGCACAACCACTGAACCACTCCAGCTGGGAGGCAAGAAGCTTTTAAGGAGACTTAGGTATATTTCAAAAGGACAGAGAAAGAATCTGCAATTACGAATTGCAGTTGCATTTATTTCTAAAGGAAATGCTCTAAAAACATAGTGGTAAGAGGCCCAGTCAGGAAGAAAGGTTAGAGACTCTGAGGGAATAATGAGGCCTCTGGTTCATAACAGCTACTTTCTGCACAGCAGAGGGAAACACAACTAAATCCTTACAGCCAACACACAGTTTGCATCACCATCAGTTCCTGCAATTTATAAAAAAGTGCAAGTTCCCAGCCATTTATAAATAGATGCAAAATAGTTGAGAGACTGAACAGAGATGGCATCTGATCTCCCAGAAGGCTGTGCTTCTGTAATTTTCCATGCAGACATTACATTTCTCTACAGTCACCTTCCCTTTGATAAAACATCATCTCCAAGGAAGAAGAGTATTTTGGTCCTATCACATATAAGTCTGGTGTCATTCTATTTGTCCTGATTAATGACCTAAGTGCAGAGGAATGACATTCACCTTATAGTTTGCTCTGATGCAGGTTTTTCTATGAAGCCTGAGATGGGAGATTTAACAGCCTCTTGAGATTAGGAGCCCCTGTCCTTTCACTCAGGTCCAAAGGGAAGCCCTTCCTTCCCTCCCAAAGCGCTATCCTCCCTAGGAAATCTTGGCCAGTCTCCGACTCCCAACCTCCCTTCCATTCCCAGGGATTGTCCCCTCCTTACCAGCCAGCAGGTACCCCAGCCAGGGGAATAGTCCACTGTGGGCAGGGGCTGCAGGGAACTCCATGGTGACCGCTGCCTGCTCTGTCCCTCCTTATAATAGAAGAGTTCGAGGTCCAGTAAGGCTACCAGCACCTCTGTCCAGACTGATGGGATGTGCTCTCCCTCCTGCCTGTGTGCTGAGTCTCCTGCTGGGGCAAGATAACGTCCCTGGTCATGAGGGCCAGGGTGGGGTCAGGGCCCAGGACCCTCCCTCTCCCTCCCCTCATTTTTGCCAACCCTGTTGTCCCTTTCAGTTTACCTTTACTCTATAATTTGGAAACTGCTGAAGCCTCTGACAACACACACACATACAAACACAAACACACACATGCATAGACACGTGCCCAGAAATGCACTGGCCTGGGGCTTCCAGTTCCTGGTCATTCTCCACAGCTCCCTATCTGTGCACATTTGACTTTTCCCTTCAGAGCAAGAGGCCTGGGGCCACCTCAGAAAAATTGTCACAGGGATGCCCCGGCTCTGCATTGGATCTCCTGTGAAACTTTGTAAGGATTGGGATGCCCAGGTGACATTTTAGAAAGGCTGCTTCAGCAGCTGCCCAGCTACATGGATGCCAGGATGAGACGCTATGATGTGAGGTTGGGGTGCCCTGCCCCTCTTCTGTACACAAGGTGAGTCTCCAGATCCTCTTAAAATGCAGATTCTGACGCAGCTGGTGTGCAGTGGACCAGAAACTCTGCATCTGACGAGCTCTCAGGGAAAGTGGATCTTACTGGCCTGTGGAGCCCACTTGCAATAGCAAGGCTGATGAGGGCACATGTCCCCGTGAGAGGGTGACCCTCTCACCCCAGCATTGGCCCCTGCTGCATCTTGGTCTTGGGTCTGTCAGCACCACACAGGGAACCCCACAGGCCCCAAACTGGGGATTATTTCTGTTTGTGACACAGAAACCCAGCTGGGCACCAGGTCTTCCCTGTGTTCTAAAATGTGCTGGGAAGATGGTATTTCCTCTCAGCAGGAAGGCCACAGAAGACTGTGGGGGGTGAGAAGGTGTCAAGCTGGGTGACAACTGCAGAGGGGACCCTCCCTCTATCTCAGGTTGTCACCAGCCTGGGTGTTGTTTCCAGAGACAGGGACTCCAGCACCACAGGGAGCAGAAGGACCTGCAATTTCTAGGTGTGAAGGGTAAGGTGTGAAGCAAGGACTATGGTGGGAGCTCAGGTGGCTGTGGGCTCCATGGTTCTTGGGGAATGTTTTCAAGGAGACCCTCCCTCTCTTTGTTGGTTGACCCTGTTCATATCCGCCCTGACTGTACCGGCAGCCCCTGTCCTCTGCCTGGGGGACTTTTATGAGGTCACCTTGCCTTAACCATGTGTGGTTCCAGTTATGAGGAGGGGAGCAGCATAGAGATCCTTGAAAAATCGGCTGCCCCTTGACCCTGTCAAGGTCAGAAATATCCAAACCTGTGGAGGATTGTTATGAGTGTTTTAGCTGAATTGGTGTCATATGACTGCAAGCAAGATCTCAAATCCTGAGAAGAACAGCAGTTTTGTAGCTTATTTTATACATTATAATCAAAGGAGAAGATGAAAAAAAGTTGCATGAAATTTATTGGAAAGTGAAGGAAAGCATAGCAGGGAAATCTGTAGAAATAAATAAAAAGCAAAATGGAAAAACACATATTATTTTTACATTGGAGGATCCAGGATAGTTAACATTTCTAGCAGGTACAGAGGCTGTGCAGGGAGCCAGGCAACATGAGCACTCTCTGGTCTTGTACTCTGGCACCACAGGCTCTGCCTTCAATGGGCCAGGCAAAGAAAATTTGCTGGAGGTATGTGATGTCAAGGTATGATATCAATGATGCATGAGAACAGGGAAAGGGCTCACTTGAGGTAAAGTCTGACATTTGCAAAGGAAGTTGTAGGCCTGGGACATGACCACCTGCCATCACCTGCCCAGTGAGGCATTTGTGATCAGACAACACTGTGAGTCACTGAGCTTCTCAGGCCTGTCATGTGGCCTCCTGGGCTTATCAGGTTCCTTGCACAGCCCCGTTTTCATTCACAGTTTCTGGAAAGAGCAGGTGGAACGGCGTAGACATGACGGAGGGGCCCAGAAAAATTTGTTGGTCAGGGAATGGAAATAGGTCTCCTTCTGCACCTCCTTAGGCAAAGCCCAGTTCCAGTGTGGATTTCCTGTGTTTTGTAGGTGCGTCTCAATATCGCCCCCTGTAAGGCAAAAGGAGACCTGCAGGTAATGTCAGGTACTGCACTAGGAATGCTGACCAGCCTCCAGAAGGTGGGAGCTTACTGTGAGCCCTGGACAGAGGTGAGCTCTGATTCTAGACTAAGAGCCACCCATCCGGGGCTTGGTCCCTGTGTGTCTCATGCCTCCTGACTGCATCCCAGGGCAGGCCGGGCCCAGTGAGAGGACTGGCTTTGTCCAGAGCTGTCCCCTCTGGTGGATGTGCTGTTTCAGGAGGATGTGCAGTTCCAGGTTTTCAAAGCTAAGGCCTGGTAAGGGCTCTTTTGGGAGAGGGTGCTGGCCTGGATGGGTGATCCCCAAATTCCCTCCGTGTTTCCCATCACAGCATTGGGATTTTCCATCGAGTCCCCAGTGTCCCAGTTTGTCATCTGCTCTAGGCCTCCCTACAGGGCCCAGTTTCTGGAGCAGCTCCACATGCAGTGTCAACCTGCTTACTCTGTGGGTTCCTCTGTTAGGGGAAGGGAGGCTCCTGTATGACCCTCAGCACCTATGAGATGGAAACAACCCCAGATCCTGAATTCTCCTCTCCCATCTTGTTTAGGATGTTCCTCTTGCTCCCAAGGACACCGTGGGCTGGTGTGATGTCTTTAGGGGCCACAGGCAGCTGTATTCAGACCAGGGACCTTGGGGATAGGTAGTCATCCCCTAATTCCCTTGAAGGGATTCTACCTGGGATGGAGAATGTCTGCCAGGTCAGGGATCTGTGATAAGAGGAAGATCATGGGCTGCTTTCCAGGCCCTGAAGAGATGAGATGCCACTCAGAGGGTGGGGGTGTGGAGAATTGTGATTTTCTGGGAATAAAGAGGGGTCTGGCCCCTCACTGTTAGGAGGTTCCTCTCCCCCTTCATGATGGTAAGTGGGGTAAAGACCTGACCCTGAGACATTCCCGTGCACAAAGGGGCTGTGGCCCCCTCTCAGGCTGACAACAAGGCCTTCGTGTGGATCAGGAACATGATCTGACTCCAAGTGTCACACAGGGTGACAGGCTTCCATTGTGTGGTTTCCCTCACAGATTTATTGAGTTTTTACTGAGCATCTGTGAACTCCACAGAAATCAGAACCTGCATTGCCCCTGCACTCATGGAGTTTACCTTGTAAGGAGAGACAGGCTCTCAGATAAATCATAGCACTAAGAATACAATTATAATCGAGAGAAGGGCCATGAGTGGAAAGTTCTGGTGCATCCAGAGCATGTACTTGAGTCTCAGCTGGTCAGGGGATCCCAGAGAGAACTGATTAATTGATCTTCTTGCTGAGATCTGAAGCGTGAGTGGTCCTGTGCCCCTTGAAGGACAGGGGGTGTTGGGGAAGAGCTGCCTGCAGAGCACCGGCCTTTTGTGAGCAGATGCCTGGCTGGATGTAAGAGCTGAGAAAGTACAGTGTGGGCAGTGGAGAGCGAGAAGGACTGAGTGATGCTATTGAGGTTGGGCCCTGCTGGGCTGTGGGTGCTGCTCAGGACAGGTCAGCAGCCACCTGGGGAGGCTCCCAGCTTTGGACTAGCTCTGCTGCCCTCTGGTGGACTAGCAGCTAAATGTGCAAGAAAAGGTCATGTTACAGTTGGGTATTTTTTGACTTTTGTATTTTTCATTCAACTTACACTTTAAAAAATATTTCATATATATATAAATATATATAAATTTAACATGTTTATTGAATTTTAGTTGACATATAATAAAATTAACATATTGAAAACATGCAATTAATTAAGTTTTGCTAGTGTATGCACCAGAGAATTTCTTACAATGAAAATAATTAACATGTCCCTCATTCTGTTTTTTAATTCTTTATTCTTGAAAATATTACATATGTCACCTTTTTCCCCCATTGACCTCTCCCAGCCAGCCCCCACCCCCCAGCACAGGTCCTCACTCCCATATTGTCTGTGTCCATTGGTTATGCTTATATGCATTCATACAAGTCCTTTGGTTGATCTCCTACCACCCCCCTCCCCCCTCACGACCTTCCCTCTGAAGTTTGATTGTCTGTTCAATGCTTCTCTGTCTCTGGATATATTTTTATTCATCGATTTATGTTGTTCATTATATTCCACAAATGAATGAGATCATGTGATACTTATCCTTCTCCAACTGGTTCATTTCGCTTAGCATAGTCCATCCATGCTGTTGCAAATGGTAAGAGTTCTTTCTTTTTTATAGCATCATAGTATTCCATTGTGTACATGTACCACAATTTTTTATCCACTCAACTGCTGATGGAAATTTAGGCTGTTTCCAAATATTAACTATTGTAAACTGTGCTGCTATGAACATAGGGGTGCATACATCCTTTCTGATTGCTGTTTCTGATTCCTTGGGATTTATTCTGAAAAGCAGAATTACTGGGTCAAATGGGAGTTCCATTTTTAATTTTTTGAGGAAACTCCATATTGTTTTCTACAGTGGCTGCACCAGTCTGCATTCCCACCAACTGTGTACAAGGGTTCCCTTTCTTGCCAGCACTTGTAATTTGTTGATTTTCTTATGACAGCCATTCTGACACGTGTAAGGTGGTACCTCATTGTTGCTTTTATTTGCATCATTCAGATGATTAGTGACTTTGAGCATGTTTTCATATGTCTCTTGGCCTTCTGTATGTCCACTTTCGGAAAGTGTCTATTTAATTCCTTGGCCCATTCTTTAATTGGATGGGTTATCTTCCTTTTGTTAAGTTGAGTGAGTTCCCTATAAATTTTGGAGAATAAACCCTTATTGGATGTAACATTGGCAAATACATTCTCCCATGCAGTGGGCTCTCTTTTTGTTTTATTGATGTTTTTTTTTGTTTTTTGGTTTTTTTTGTTTTTTTTTTGCTGTACTGAATCTTTTTATTTTGATATAGTCTTATTTGTTTACTTTCTCCTAAGTTTCTTTTGTCTAGGAGCTGTGTCCATAAACATATTGCTATGAGACATGTCTGATATTTTGCTACATATAACATTTTCTAGGATTTTTATGGCTCTGTGACTTACATTTAAGTGTTTTATACATTTTGAGTTTATTTTTGTGTATGGTGTAAGTTGGTGGTCTAGTTTTATTTTTTTTTTCATATATCTGTCCAATTCTCTCCCATTTATTGAAGAGACTGTCTTGAATTCATTGTATGCTCTTACCTCCTTAGTCAAATATTAATTGAACATAATGGCTTGGGTCAATTTCTGGGTTCTCTGTTTTGTTCCATTGGTCTATTCTTGTGCCAGTACCAGGCAGTTTGAGAACAGTGGCTTTGTAATACAGCTTGATATCTGGTATTGTAATCCCTTCAACTTTGTTCTTCTTTTCTTGCAGCTATTTGGGATATTTATTATTTCATATGAATTTTTGGAGAGTTTGTTCTAGGTCTGTGAAATGTGCCATTGGTATTTTAATAGGGATTGAATTGAACCTATAGATTGCTTTGGGTAATATGGGCATTTTAATGATGTTGATTCTATGGATCCATGAACATGGTACATTCTTCCACTTGTTTGTATCTTTCTCTATCTCTTTTTTCAACATCCTGTAATTTGCCAAATACAGGTTTTTACCTCCTTAGTTAATTTTATTCCTAGATATCTTAATTTTTTTGTTGCAAGGGTAAATGAGATTGTTTATTAGTTACTCTTTCTCTGAGTTCACTATTGGTGTATAAAATACCACAGATTTCTGAGTGTTAATTTTGTATCCTGCTACATTGCCAAATTCATTTATTAAATCTAGTAGTTTTTTTATGGAGTCTTTAGGGTTTTCTAAGTACAATGTCATATCATCTGCAAATAATGACAGTTTTACTTCTTCTTTTCCAATTTGGATACCTTTTATTTCTTCTTCTTTCCTGATCTCTATGGCTAGCACTTCCAATATTATGTAGAACAGGAGTGGTGAATGTAGGCATCCCTGTCTTGTTCCTGGGAAATGTTTTTCGTATTTGTCAATTGAGTATGATATTGGTTATAGGTTTTGTTATAGGTTGACTCAGCGAAATAGACCACCGACTCAGAATTTAAATTTAGGAACCTTTATTAAGCTGGCCAGCTGTCTGCAGTCCCAGCACCCCGCCAAAGCAAAGGCGGAACTGCAGCCCTGACTGCAAGAGTTACAGCATATTTATTTGCAAAAACTACAAAGTTACAAAGCCTTGTTTACGCAATTTGTTCCCGACACAGTATAGCATTATCACCTTCCTATCTATGTTTTCCTGGAACAGAGAGCACAGTAATGTTGAGGAGGGACCATGAGACCATATCTCAAGGCCTGACCTGATGTCAGTACCTTCCTATCTGTCTGTTCCAGGAACAGACAGTACAGCGCGCCCCGATATGCAGCCCAGTACATTCCCTACTGGTCTTAGTGGGAATCAAATCTTTGATTCAGCGTCCTCCTCTAAGATTCTGGAGTATTGGGTGTATAAAACCATTAACTTTACAGCCTGTATTTGATTTTGTATGAAATTGAGGAGGCATCTGGCAATGCAGGGGCCAAATATGAGCCCTAGGAGGAGCAGAACGACTGGTCCTGCCAAGGAGGAGAGCAGGGTAGTTAGCCAGGGGGACCAGGAAAATAAATTCTCATACCAATTGCCTTCAGCCCTTCTAGCCTCTTCTCGGTCAGCCAGCCGTTTTCGCAGCTGGCTAAGGCTTTCCCTGATCACCCCCGAGTGGTTGGTGTAGAAACAGCAAGACTCTCCTAGAGCCAGACAGAGGCCTCCCTGCTTCAGGAAAAGCAGATCTAGGCCTCTTCTGTTTTGTAATACTACCTCAGCAAGTGAACCAAGGGAGTCCTCCAGTTGGCTAACAGATTTTTCGAGAGAGCTTAAATCTTGATCTATCTGCCTACTTAACTCTTTATAATTCTGGTGGCCGGTTGCTAGGGCGGCTGTTCTGACGGCCGTGGACCCTGCTAGTCCTATTCCCATAAGGAGGGGGACTAGGATGGGGGCCCTTTTAATCCTTCTGGATTCGAGGTTTAAATGTTCTCGGCCCCCTTCTCCCGAATAGTAATATACTTGTGGGAGGATATGAGTTAGAATGCATAGTCCAGGGTCCATCGGATTCTGGAGGACTGGAGAGAAGATGCAAGGAGTTATACCAGTTGTACATGCCCACCAGGTCCCCTTCGGAGCTACTAAGTAGGTGGGGGTCCCTCCTGTATAATTCTTTGGAAGTATGATAGATGAATTACATAGATCTGTATAGGTGGAACTGCTAAGGGGGTAGTTCATAGGGTACACACAAGTCCCGGGGTTTAAGATGTCCCCAAGAGTAAGTCCTTGGTGTTTGTGTCCCCACATACACAGTCCGTTTGGCAGACTTTCTGCCGAAAGGTTCCTGATGGCAGAAGCGTCCTTCCCGAGCTGGGCCCCTGGCCCTATCCCAACATAATAAGGGGGTTCAGAGTTGAGGCACAGCCAGCAATCCGCAGTCAGGTTTGGGGAGGTGCGATTTAGGAAAGAAAAAATTAAGTCCAAGGTTCCCAGCAGCTTCCGGTTTGGTTTTCCTGCGCCTGTATCCAAAAGCTGTTGTAGGTTCCCAAGGGCTGGCAAGGTCGTGGCTGCAGGTGGAGTAGGGCTGGGGCTCCCAGAGCTTTGTGACCCAGGGGAACCAGGAGGTTTAGCTGGGGCTGGGTGCTGTGGCTGGCTCGGCCTCTCTGGCTTGTCTAGGGGACGCAAGGGGCCAATCGGGTTGAACCACTGGGGAAGAGTCCGGCGTTGAATGGTGAAGAGCTGGCCAGGGTCTCGGCCGCTTACATAGAGTCTTAGTCCCCACGTCTTTCCCCCTTCCCATTGGTCAGTCCACCAGGCGAGAGGCATGAGGAGGATGGGGTTACAATTTCCTATCGTGCAGTGCTTCTTCGGGGCTCCAGGTCGAACCTCTCTGTTCAGACGGAGGAGCTTGTCGGTGGGAGGTTTTTTCCCTGGGGCTAGGGTCTCACAACCCCAAGAGGCACAATAGAAGTCACCCTCTCCTCCACAGTTACTACCCCCTTCCTGGGGGCAGACATAATGTCGAGTGTGCCACAATTTTTGCTCTAGGGCTAGGTCTCCGCACCCATAACCCCTGGCTTTGGTGACCCGGGCATGGCCCCCCGAGCCATGCCCAGTCAATGCAGTTTTGCAATGGGAATCTCCCCAGTTTTCTCCAAACAGTTTACAGAGATCTGTCGGGATGACAGGCGCCCCTATTCCAACAACAGAGCCTATAACAGTCCCATCAATAGTATGTGTGACCTCCCAAGACTAATTTCTGGCTGAATGGGGATTTCCCAGTCCCGGCTGCAGGCAGATGAGGAGTTAGGAAGAACACCGAGTGAGTATGACCTTCAATGGGTCTCCGGTCTTATGGACCCGCCATTCCTAGTTGCTGTCATTCGTTTTCTTAACCTGGGTATGATGGATCCAGTGCTTCTTTCCTGCGACTTTGATGGCGGTTGGAGTGCTCAGCACTACCTGGTAGGGCCCATCCCATCTAGGTTCAAGGTTGCCAGGGTCGTGACGCTTCACCCAAATGAGATCTCCCGGAGAGAAGGCAGGCTGTGTTGGACTGGATCTCAGCATGTCCTCCTCCCGTATGGCTCTCACCACCCGTCGTATCGACGAGGCGCAGCTCTGCAAAGCCTGTAAGGACTTAAGCAAATTTCAGGTAGACAGTCCGGCAAGCTCTTCCTCCCTTAGACGGGGAAGAAGAGGTGGTGGCCTGCCAAACATAATTTCAAAAGGGGTGAGTCCCTTTATGTATGGAGTGCACCTAGCTCTGAGGAGAGCAAAAGGAAGACTTACCCAGTTTTCGTCAGTCTCTAATTTTAACTTAGTTTATGTTTCCTTTAAGGTCCCATTCATCCTCTCTACCTGTCCAGAACTCTGTGGCCTATAGACAAAATGCAATTTCCAGGTAACCCTCAGGGCCTTAACTATGGATTGTGTAACTTTGGCGATGAACGCTGGGCCATTATCAGACCCCATGTGTAGTGGCAGGCCAAACGAGGGGACAATTTCAGTGAGGAGTTTTCTAACTACTACCTGTGCTGTCTCTGCCTTGGTTGGGTATGCCTCAGGCCAGCCAGAGAAGGTATCAATGAAAACCAGCAATTATTTATACCTTCCATGTCCTCCTGGTATCTCGGAGAAGTTCACTTCCCAGTGTTCTCCAGGGTTCTGTCCTCAGAATCGCTGCCCCTGCGCGGCCACAACAGGGGGCCCTTGGTTTACCTGGTCACACACTTGGCACCTCCTAGCCACATCTTGGGATATTTTCTGGAGCCCTGGGATGCAAAATTCTCTTCCCAGTAGTTCTGATAGCTTTGTTCCCCCCAGGTGGGTGCTCTGGTGGGTCTGGGAAGCGATGGTCCACCTCTGGGCTTCTGGCACTATAGGCCTTCCATCTGGCAGGATTAGCCATCCAGCCTCTCCTTCCTGGGCCCCTAGTTTCACAGCTAGCCTCTGCTCCCCCATCACATAAGTAGGCTTCTCTGGGAGCCTTCATGCTGGCAGGGCTACGAGAACTTCTAGGGGCCCTACTGGTCTTTTAGCCACGTCCTTGGCAGTTTGGTCTGCAAGTCTATTTTCCTGTGCTTCGGGACTATCACCCTTCTAGTGCCCTCAACAATGAATTACTGCCACTTCTTTTGGCCCCCATATGGCTGCCAGGAGGTTAAGTATCTCAGAAGCATTTTTAATGTCCTTTCCTCCTGAGGTCAGGAGGCCTCTTTCCTGATATAGGGCCCCATGCACATGTACAGTGGCGAAAGCATACCGACTGTCTGTGAAAATGTTCACTCTTTTTCCTTTTCCCCAATGGAGGGCCTGAGTGAGTGCTATAAGTTCTGCCTTTTGGGCTGAGGAGCCTCGTCCTAAGGCCTGTGCCCAGAGAACCTCCTTTTGTGTCACCACTGCCGCCCCCGCATACCGGGTACCTTCCTCTATGAAGCTGCTCCCATCCATCTAGAGGGCTCATCTGGATTCTGCAGGGGCTGGTCCACAAGGTCCTCTCAGAGGGAAGTGAGGGCAGTCAATGTCTCCTCGCAGTCATGAAAAGGAGGCTCTGCCTCCTCATCAGCGAGGAGTGTGGCCGGGTTCAAGGCAGCTGTTTTCAGGAAGCTGACTTGTGGTGGGTCTAGCAGTAACACCTGGTACTGGGTAATGAGGGCATTGGACATCCATCTCTCTGGGGGGCTCCTTAATAAGGTCTCAACTGCATGCGGAGCAACTACTTGGAGATTTTGGCCAAAGGTTAGCTTTGAGGCTTCCTTTACCAGGAGGGCGGTGGCTGCAGTGGCTCTCAAGCAGTTGGGCCATCCCGAGGCCACCGGGTCAAGTCTCTTAGAGAGATAAGCTACGGGGCGTTTCCATGGTCCTAGGGGCTGTGTGAGGACCCCTTTCGCCACCCCTTTGTTTTCTGCTACATATAACTGAAAGGGTTTGGTTAGGTCTGGCAGGGCGAGTGCCGGGGCGCTTACCAGGGCTTCTTTCAGTGTCTTATAAGCCTCTTCTTCCTTTTCTGTCCAGACCAGAGTGGCCTCCTTTCCCCCCGTTGCAGTGTATAGTGGTCTTGCAATTTCTGCAAAACCTAGTATCCATAGCCTGCAATCACCCACTGCCCCGAGGAACTCCCGGACCTGCCTTTTGGTGGTAGGCCTGGGGATTGACAAGATGGCCTTTATTCTGCTGCTGGATAATGTTCGCCTACCCCCTTCTATGTTGTAACCCAAATAAGTTACTCGGGTAGTGCATAGCTGAGCTTTCTTGGTTGAGACCCGATACCCAAATGATCTAGGGTGGTCAGCAACTCTCGAGTGGCCTGTCTACAGTCCTGTTCCTCCTCCGTGGCCAGTAGGAGGTCGTCTACATATTGGAGCAGAATCACCCATGGATGGTCCTGACAGAACTCCCGGAGGTCTTGGTTTAGGGCCTCATCGAACAGAGTGGGTGAGTGCTTAAACCCTTGTGGCAACCTAGTTCAGGTTAACTGTCCAGACTCTCCCTCTGTCGGGTCCACCCACTCGAAGACGAAAACAGGTTGACTCTGCTTTGCCAGCAGAAGGGAGAAAAAGGCATCCTTTAGGTCTAAAACAGTATAGAACCAGTGTTCTGGCTTGAGGAGGCTGAGAAGAGTGTAAGGGTTCGGAACCGTGGGATTGATAGTCTCAACCCTCTTGTTTACTTCCTTTAAGTCCTGCACTGGCCTGAAATCCTCAATCCCTGGGTCTTGTAACTTGACCTCTGGCCTTGGCCCCTCAAAGGAGATTGTGGCCCATAATTTACTCAGCAAGTCCCGGCCTAGCAGAGGGTAAGGGCACTCTGGCATTACTAGGAATGAGTGAGTCACTGAGCCGTTTCCTAGGTTGCTGATCCGACCTTCAGTTTATGGGTAGGATTTTACTTTTCAGTTGCCCCTTTGATGGGGATTTTGGTCTTAGAGACTGGACCCACTGGCTATTGCAGGACAGAGAAAGTGGCTCCCGTGTCCACAAGGAAGTCCACCTTCTGGCCCCCCACTGTCAGAGTTCTCCTGGGCTCTCGGGGACCAGCTGAGCCCTGATGACCCTAATCCACCTCCTCCACCAACACGGGAGTCGGTTACCCCCACACGTTTAGGGCACTCCCTTTTCCAATGTCCTTCCTTTTTGCAAAATGCACACTGATTTTTTCCAAGCCCGGGTTGGACTCCTTTTCTCCCACAAGGCTTTCCTTTGTCCTCCTTGTCTCTCCAGCCCCTTGGGCCTTTTTCCTCATTTAGGGCCAGGAAGACCTTGGCCATCCGGGTGTTTAAACCTGCCGTCCGGTCCTCCCTATTGTTAAAAACCTTCTGGGCTGCCTCAAAAAACTCAGAGATTGATTTCCCCTCAAAGCCTTCTAACTTCTGCATTTTTTTTTCTAATATCTGGGGCCAACTGGGTAACAAATGCAACAATGACAGCCCTCCGATTTTCTAGGGCATCAGGGTCAAAAGGAGTATACACCCAATAGGCCTCGCACAGCCTCTCAAGGAAAGCTTCCGGGCTCTCATTAGGCCCCTGGACTGTCTCTGTCACCTTAGAGAGGTTTGTGGGTCTCCGAGCAGCAGCTCGGATGCCCCCCAATAGAGTCTGGCAATACCGATCGAGAGCCTCCTTTCCCCTCTCACTATTGGGATTCCAGTCAGGTCGCCTGGAGGGAAACACAGCCTCTAATCTATCTTGGTCAGAGGTAGGCTGCCCAACCGGACCCAGTAAAAATCTCCTCCCTTCGGCCTTGACTCTCTCTCTCTCCTCCGAAGTGAAAAGAGTTTGCATCAACTGTTGGCAATCATCCCAGGTAGGTTGATGGGTAAAAAACACAGACTCTAAAAGAGAGATTAACCCCTGTGCGTTCTGGAAGAAAGAAGGATTCTGGTTCTTCCAACTGTACAGGTCACTGGTAGAAAAGAGGACATAGACCAGGAAAGTTTGCCCGTCTTGACCCAAATCTAAAGGGCCTGCCTGCCTTAGTGGCAGCATAGGAACTGCAGGACTGGCGGATGCCGCTGGGTCCTGCAGGTTGTTCCCCTCTCCCTCTCTCTCTCCATATGCTGTTCCTTGCCTAGTGTGAGGAGGGGATAACAAAGCCGGGTCCTGGACTGGTGTTTTCGGAGAAAAGGAAACCAGCTGGGGAGGAGGCAGAGGTTCCGGGCCAGTGGGTGGGGGAGCATACGGGAGAGGCCTGAGCTTGGGGAGTGCCTCCTCACTTGGATCCTGGAGAACAGGGGGAGTCTTGTCCTTCTGGGCCGAAGCCAAGAGGACTGTCTGTCTCTGTTCCAATTTTCCCCTTGGGAGGCAAGCCCTCATCCACCAGGGTTTCTTGGACAATATGTCAACCCAAACCTGAATATAAAGAATTTGATTAGGATGCCCTGGGTGGTCGTATATGACATATTAGACCCAGTAGGCAGTGGTCAGATCAAAATACCCTGCATCCGGCCACCCCTCCTGGAAAGAGGGCCACTCCCGTTCACAGAAAGCAGAATAAATCAGAGTAGCTTTCGCTTCACACAGACTCTCATACTTACATTCATACACCAGACAGTCCGAGTTTTTGACTTCTACCAAATGTTTACTCAGAGTTTCAGCAATCCAACCAATACCTGACTAATTGCCTAAGGGAGCTCTATGGCTTCCCAGGAGGTGATCAAGCTCCCCTTCCACTCACTCGGAGTGGGCCTGACTGATAGGGGGTCGACGAAGATGACTGACTCTATCCCTTTTTGACAAAGACAAAGAACAGAGACAAAACAAACCAGCCAAATGCAACCTAAGGTTGCCCGGAACCTGCAGCTCGCTCCTTGAAGTCCTGAAAATTTTTCAAAAAACATTGCAGCAGGGTGTACACAGAAGCAGACAACTTTTTGACAATAAACACCAAGACAAACAAATACCAGACAGACAAACCCAGTGCAGCCTACAGCCGCACAAACCAGGACCCCGGCCACCGTCGTGGCCGGGGGTCAGGACCAGGAGTACCGCTGCGTCCAGCCTTCCATAAAAGTCCTTCCATGGGACGTCCCAATTCCAGTTTAACGACCGGTCCTTACCTCTCTCAAGAGTCCAGGTGGCTCGGTTTCAGAATTGAAAGTTTTGGGTGGAGTGGAGGCCTCCTTGGTAGTCTCCACCGGTGTGGGGTATCTCGCTGAGTGCCCGGCGACAAGTGGGGGAGAGCCTCCTGCCTTGAATAGGGGGTCCCTCTCCTCCTTGCCGGCTATCTCATTTGAGCCTCCAAATGTTATGAGTTGACTCAGCGAAATAGACCACCGACTCAGAATTTAAATTTAGGAACCTTTATTAAGATGGCCAGCTGTCTGCAGTCCCAGCACCCCGCCAAAGCAAAGGCGGAACTGCAGCCCTGACTGCAAGAGTTACTGCATATTTATTTGCAAAAACTACAAAGTTACAAAGCCTTGTTTACGCAATTTGTTCCCGACACAGTATAGCATTATCACCTTCCTATCTATGTTTTCCGGGAACAGAGAGCACAGTATATTGAGGAGGGACCATGAGACCGTATCTCAAGGCCTGACCTGATGTCAGTACCTTCCTATCTGTCTGTTCCAGGAACAGACAGTACAGTGCGCCCCGATATGCAGCCCAGTACAGTTTGTCATATAAGGTTTTTATTATGTTGAGGTATGATCTCTCTATTCCCACTTTGCTGAGAGTTTTTATCAAAAAACGGTGTTGGATTTTGTCAAGTGCTTTTTATGCATCAATTGATATGATCATGTTGTTTTTGTCTTTCAATTTGTTTATGTGACGTCTCACATTTATTGATTTGCGGATGTTGTACCAGCCTTGCATCCCGGAATAAATTCCACTTGGTCATGGTGTATGATCTTTATAATGTATTGCTGGATGCAATTTGCTAAAATTTTGTTGAGGATTTTAGCATCTATGTTCATTGGGGATATTGGCCCATAATTCTTTTTCTTTGTAGTGTCTTTATCTGGTTTTGGGATTAGGGTAATGCTGGTTTCATAGAAAGAGCTTGGAATTGTTCCTTCCTCTTGAATTTTTTGGAATATTCTGAGGAGGATATGTTTTAGTTCTCCTTTGAATGTTTGGTAAACTCCCCTGTGAAGCTGTCTGGACCAGGCCTTTTGTTTGCTGAAAGTTTTTTTTATTACTGCTTCAATTTCATTGGTAGTTATCGGCCTATTTGGGGGTTTTTATTCTTCCTGATTGAGTTGTGGAAGATTGTATTTTTCTAGGAATATGTCCATTTCACCTAGTGCATTTCTCTACTTTCCCTATTTTGTTAGAATAGAGTTGTTAATAGTATTTTGTCATAATCCATTGTATTTCTGTGGTGTTGGTTGTTACTTCATCACTTTCATTTCTGATTGTTTATTTAAGTCCTCTCTCTCTGCTTCCTGCTGAGCCTGGCTAGAGGTTCATCAATCTTGTTTATCTTTTCAAAGAATCAGCTCTTGGTCCAATATATCTTTTGTACTAGAGGCCCAGTGCACAAAGTTGTGCTGAAAGGGCGAGGACTACGCCCTCCACCTTACCCCAGGGTAAGAGCTACATCCTCCACCTTACCCCAGGGTAAGAGCTATGCCCTCCACCTTGCCCCAGGGTAAGGGCTATGCCCTCCATCTTACCTTGGCCATGTGCTCAGCAAGGCTTCTTCCTGGAAGCCAAGCCGCTGCTGGCCACGCCCAGGATTTCTCTGGACTGGCCAATGATAGTCAAGGGAAGTGCACGCCATCACTATGACCACATCCTGTGTAATGAGACACCGACTCGTGCCTGGCCAATTGGCAGTGCCCACAGTCCTTTCTCCTCCCCTTACCCCAACCCCCTATAAAACCTCTCTCCACACAGAGTTTTCTCTCTCTCGGCCACTGGAGCTTACCGTTGCATCGGTGAGTGTGGCAGGGGAGCCAAACCTAGGTTTGAAATGAATGACTCTTTGCTTTTGCATTGGACTCGCTGGCTCCCTGTGGGTTCTTGGGAATCATGAAATCTGGGCACAACAGTGCACAAGAGGGGGGAGGGTCCCTCAGCCCAGCCTAGGACCTCTCACAATTCAGGACCCCTTGGGGGATGTCAGGCCTACACTGGGAGTCAGACATCCCTTTTACAATCTGGGATGCTATATGCAACAGTGACCATACTTTTCGTACAGCTGAAAGCATCTTGCTGTTGTATGGGCAGCTACATTATTTGCCCTGATTATAAAAAGTAGTACATAATATGATCCTTCTGAGGCAGTAGTATTATTTTCCCCATCTTATGAGTGGAAAAACTGAAGCAGAGAGAAGTTAAGTAATTGGCTTTGTCACACAGTTATAAGTTTCAGAATCAGGTCTGACCACAAAATGTGCAAGTCAGAGTGCATGCATGTCATCACTGCATCATCCTGTTTTTTCAGTGTTAGAGTAGCCTTGTCAGGTTTTAATGTTTAAATCTAAGAGACTGTTCCCAATATATAGGGTAGGATCACTAGGCCTGGCCTGCGATCAGGGCCATGTATGGGGTGACCGGCAGGCGGGGTGATAGGTGGGCCCCCGCTGGTACCTGCCTTGGCTGGTGGCCTGGCACTGCCCGCTGGCTGTCCCTGCTCCCCAATCGCCACTGCTGTACCTCCCACTCAGGGGACAGTGAGCATCATAGCAACAGGTCATTCCACCAGTTGTTCCGCTGTTCAGTTGATTTGCATATTAGGGTTTTATTTTATAGGACTAGAGGCCTGGTGCACAAATTCGTGCATAGGTGGGGGCCCCTCAGCCTGGCTGGTGTTTGGAGCTGATCAGGGCCATATCGCCCAGTCCTGATTGAGGCCGGTTGGCTGGGGGGAGTGACTGTGGGAGGTTGGCTGGCTGGGGGAAGGCACCACAGAAGGTTGGCTGTCTGGGGGGTGGGAGGGGCCATGGGAGTTTGGCCCACCAGGAGGAGGGGCTGTGGGAGGTTCCGATTGGGGCCATTGGTGCTGGTCAGCCAGGGGGAGGGGCCATGGGAGGTTGGTTTTGGGAGTGCACTGACCACTAGGGGGAAGCTCCTGCATTGAACGTCTGCCCACAGGTGGTCAGTGCACGTCATAGCAACTGGTCGACAGGTCATTCTGATTGTCTGGTCATTCCAGTTGTTTGGTCCTAACAGTCGCTTAGGCTTTCATATATATATATATATATATATATATATATATATATATATATAGAGAGAGAGAGAGAGAGAGAGAGAGAGAGAGAGAGATTGTTTGTTTGTTTTTGGTCTCTAAATCATTTATTTCCTCTCTGATATTTATTATTTCTTTCCTTCTACTTACTCTGGGCTTTTCTTGTTACTCTCTTTCTAGTTCCATAAGTTGTAGGGTTAGATAACTTATTACCAGTTTTTCTTGTTTTTTGAGGTAGACCTGTGGTGCTATGAACTTCACTCTCAGACTGCTTTCATTGTGTCCCATAGATTTTGGACTGTGGTGTTTTCATCGTCATTTGTTTCTAGGGTGTCTTTTGTTTCTTCTTTGATCTCTTTGATAACCCAGTCATTGTGTTTGATTGTTTTTGAGCATTTTTATTGTAGTTGATTTCTAATTTTATGCCATTGTGATCTGAGAATATGGTTATTATGATTTCAATCTTCTTGAATTTGTAGAGACTTAGCCTGTGTCCAAATATGTAGTATATCTTAGAAAATTCCCCATGTGCATTTGCGACGAATGTATATTCCATTGCTTTGAGGTGAAATATACTGAAGATGTCAATGAATTCCATCTGATCTAGTGAGTCATTTTAAATTGCTGATTTTTTGTTTAGGAGATTTACCCAGTGATGTCAATGGGGTATTAAAGTCCCCTACTATGATTGTATTGCTGTCTATCTCTCTCTTGATATCTTCCAGAAGTTTTTTTTAATGTATTTGGGTGCTCCTGCATTGGGTGCATATATGTTTATGAGGGTTATATCCTCTTGTTGTATAGATTTCTTTAATATTATGAAGTGGCCTTCCTTATCTCTTGTTGAGGTCTATTTTGTCAACTTACTTACTATGTGTCTTGTTGTTGGTCTTTTTTAATTCATCCTGTTTAGGTCTCTCTGTGCTTTTTGGAGTTGTGTGAGTTTTTTCTTCCCAATATCAGGAAAGTTTTCTGTCATTATTTCTTCAAAGAGGTTTTCTATTCCTTGCTTAGTTTCCTCTCCTTCTTGCACCCCTATTATGCACATGTTGTTTTGTTTCGTATTTTGGTACTCCTGTATTGTGTGCATATATGTTTAGCAGAGTTATAGCCTCTTGTTGAATAAATCCCTTTAGTATTATTAAGTTGCCCTCCTTATCTCTTGTTACATTCTTCACTTTGAAGTCTATTTTGTCAGATATAAATATTGCTGTCTCAGCTTTTTTTTAATTTCCTTTTGACTGAAATTTTTTTTTTAAATCCCTTCCCTTTGAGCCTGTGTGTGAGTCCTTTGTTCTTAGGTGTGTCTCTTGTATACAGCATATATATCTTTTCTTATCCATTCAGCTACCCTATGTCTTTTGATGGGAGCATTTAATCTATTTGCATTTAAGGTTATTCTTGATAGGTACTTGTTTGTTGCCATTTTTATTCTTTATGTCTGTGTTCCTTGTTCCTTTTCTATTTCTTCTTTTTACAGCAGTCCCTTTGGCATTTCTTGCATTGCTGGCTTGGTAGTGATAAACTCCCTAGCCTTTCTTTGTCTGCAAAGCTCCTGATTTCACCTTCAATTTTGAATGATAGCCTTCCTGGATAGGGTATGCTTGCATTCAGTCCATTGCTTTGCATCACTTTATAAGTTTCCTTTCATTTTTTTCTGGCCTGATGTGTTTCTGTTGAGAAATCAGTTCACAGTCTAATGGGAGATCCTTTGTAGGTAACGTTCTGTCTCTCTCCTGCTGCCTTTAATATTTGTACTTTGTTGTTGAACTTTGCCAACTTACATACTATGTGTCTTATTGTTGGTCTTTTTAAATTCCACCTGCTTAGGTCTCTGTGTTTCTTGGAGTTGTGTGAGTTTTTTCTTCCCAATATCAGGAAGGTTTTCTGTCATTATTTCTTCAAACAGGTTTTCTATTCCTTGCTCAGTTTCCTCTCCTTCTTGCACCCCTATTATGCACATGTTGTTTTGTTTCGAGTTGTCCCAAAGCTCACTTAGGCTCTCCTTCACCTTCTTAATTTGTTTTTTCAGCTTCTGCTCGGCTTGGGTGTTCTTATTACCTTGTCTTCTAACTCGCTGATTCAGTCCTCAGTTTCTTCTAGTCTACTGTTGAAATCTTCCATTGTCTTCTTTATTGCACTATGTTTCCTTCTTCATTTCCTCTTGATTCTTACACATGTTGGTGAACTTGCCAACAATATATTTGAGCATCCTTACAACCATTATTCTAAATTCTTTCTCTGACAAATTGTTGGCCTCCATTTCATTTAGTTCACTTCCTGGTGATTCCTCCTTTTCTTTCATTTAGGATTGTTTCTTTGTTTCCCCATTATTGCTACTCCATTGTAACTGTTTCTATGTATTAGATCACACTGCTATGACACCCAGATTGTTTGAATTAGCCTTATGTAGTATATATTTTTTGGATCCCAGTGGTGCAGTCTCTCAGGTGTCCTTGGCTGAGTGCCCTAGCGAGGCCCCCTGCTGGAGATATTTGGGTTCTTCTGTTTTAGTTAGATCTTGAATACTATCGTCCTGTTCATGGATGGAGTCTCTTCTCAGGGTGTCTGATTTTGTGACTCACTCCCTACCACATTATGCCAACTGTTGTGGAGGTGTTGACCAAACAGGACAAAATGCAACATGACAAGACACGACACAGAAGGAACAAAACATGAATGTACACAAGACACCTATAACACAAATAAAAGTGACCACCAGAGAAAAGAGAATTAGTAAATATAAAACAGAACAAGAATGATAGTGAGAGAAAAGAAAGAAAAACTATGGGGAGAAAACACAACAAAACAAACAAAAAACACCCAGAAAAAAAGGGGAGGGGCAGAAATTGTAGATGCAGAGTTTAAATAGAGAAAACAAGGTGGAGGAATTGGATGAGTGTGGAAGGACCATGGTTTAGAATATTTGTTGGGTTAAAGAAATGTGAAGACATGAAGAAAAATAAAAATAAATAACTTTTTAAAATTTTCTGTCATTTTGAAAAGGAGAATAGAGGAGATGTTACAGAAGAGCAAAGAAATACCAAGCACGCTTCCTAGAGAAAGGGAGGGAAGTCGTTTATTAACACTAGTGGACTCTGGGAATAATTTTCAAATCAGAGTGAAGTAACATGCAGAGGCTTCGTGTTTTATAACCTTCTGGAATTATTGCCTTTCAGATATGGCTCCGCCCCCTTTCAAGGGCTTACAGGAAGGCCCCCAGGTGTTGATGATCTGCCCTGAGGCCAGTGATAACAACCTTTTCTCCTCCCTCCCTCCCCCCAGGGCAGTGCATTCTTCACAGTTTTTATGGCCTGACACACCTTGCAAGACCAGTTTCCTCCTCATTCCCTTCTCCCCTTGACCCACAAGCTTCTTTTAGCCTTGTGGAGCAACAACCATTGGATGTTATGGTGAACAGGGCTGACGACCGCTCTTAGCTACTTCCTGCTTGAAAGAGATGAGGACCAAGGGGTTAGCATCCCGCTTCTTCCTCTCAGAGGGATTTGTAGGGAGTTCTTCTGGTTTTAGGCAGGCAGAGGTAAGCAGTGGTCCCACATGTGTAGAATGTTCCTGCAGGGGGCACCAGGGGTAGGTGGTGTTTTCAGCTTTGGGGGTAGAGTTGAATGGCCCTGTGTGCTGCTGAAACAAATAGAAGCAACATTAGTTAGCTGCACATTAGCCATGGAAGGTCCTATCCAATACAGTTCCCCCCGCCACGTGCATTTGGTAATAGAGTCGTAACATGCCGCAGGCTGATAAGTATAGCTAACAAAAATCTGGCTCAACAGGGTTTTCTCGTGGACTACCTGATCTAGCATATTTAGGTAGCAAGTTTCTAAGCAAGGAGCAAAGGATGGCATGACAAGGTGTAATCCAACAATTTATGATAAACCCTTTGTTTCCTTGCTGTGTAGGGAGCAGTAATTTTATGGTGCTTCTGTGTCCCAGCAAGTGCAGATGAGTTCTCTTCCTGTTACTAATCTTGGATTCTGCTGGCACTCATAAAAAGACAAAATAAGAATTATTAGATAAAACCAGTGATTATCCAGAAATACTAGAGCATGTTAGGTTAGGAGGAGATAAGAAAGAAAGCTTAGTGTTAGGGAGAATTCAGCAGGGTGTTATCTGAATTCCTTGGAGCAGGTTGCTTGGCCAGGTCTGCTGTCTTCTTGAGGGTGATCCGCAGGGTGTGTTACTGCTCAGAGGTCACCTTCCACTCAGACTGGATGTCACTCGGCTGGTGGTCTGCCTTCACCCGGGAGTGGTGGATCCAGGTGTTTAGTCCTGCAACCTTAAGAGCTGTGGGAGTGATTAATATGACTGGATAGGGTACCTTCCAGGTAGGCTTGAGGGGCTCCTTTTTCCATTCCTTTACCCATACCTGATCTCCAAGTTTATAAGGATGTACGGCTGTTCCTAGGGAGATGGGTAGTTGGTCAGTAACCCACCTGTGGACCTCAAAGACAGTTTTTCCAAGTCCTTGTAGTTGTTTCTGGATTTCTAAGTTTCCCCCCAAATCTCCCTTTGGCTGAATTAAGGGAGGGGGTCTATATTCTTTGCATATAGAGTTTCAAAGGGAGAGAAACCTACCCTGGCCCTTGGGGCACAGCTTACCTGCAAGAGTACAAGAGGCAACATATCTGTTCAGGGTAAGGTTGTCTCTTGGCATAGCTTAGCCATAGTCTGCTTTATGGTCTGATTCATGCGTTCTACTTACCCTGAACTCTGAGGCCTGTAGGCTGTCTGTAGGTTCCATTTAATTCCTAAAGCCTTGGCTACCTGTTGTACTATTTCTGCTACAAAGGCTGGGCCATTATCAGACCCTATGGTCAGAGGCATTCCATACCATGGAATTATATCCTTCAGCAATGCCTTAGTGACTTCTCTCACCTTTTCAGTGCTAGTGGGATATGCCTCGACCCAACCTGAAAAGGTGCAAACAAAGAGTAGCAGGTATTTATTCCTTCTGCTAGGCCCTATTTCTGTATAATCTACTTCTAAGTCCTCAAAAGGAGCTTGCCCACAGCGCTGGACTCCTATCGGTCCCACAGGATGCTGGTTAGCATTGTTCTGAGCACAGAGGAGACAACACTGAGAGATTGAGGCACACAAGGAGGGTAGACAGGCAATTAGGTAGTACCTGCCTAACAAAGCTTCTAGGGCCATCTTCCCTAAATGGGTAAGTTCATGCTGCTAAAGGACTACCTTATGGGCTAACTGTTCTGGGACATATATAATCTGGGAGTATCTACCAGCCTTCCTTTGTTCTCTTGCGCCCTTCATGCTGGGTCCATTTCTCTTCCTGAGGAGTGTATTTTGGAGGTTCAGGTAATTCGGGAGCCAACATGATCCATGCTGGTGCTGCTTGTTCTTTAGCAGCCAGCTTGGCTGCGGCTTCAGCAGGCTGGTTTCCTTCTGACACTGAGTCATTGGAGCATGAGTCAGCCAGTGCTGCCCCCTTGCTTCCATCAGGTGACAACAGCATGAGGTACTTTTACATTTAAGTTTTGTCCTAAGGTAAGCTTATCCGCTTCCTTGAATAATAATGCCATGGCTACAAGGGCCTTGAGACACGGGGGCCATCCGGAGGCAACTGAGTCAATCTGTTTGGAGAGATAGATTACTGGTCTTTGCCAGAGTCCAAACTCCTGGGTTAGAACTCCTAGGGCTACCCTGCTGTTCACATGAACAAAAAGATTAGTCTCCTGTCACATGTCACATCTGGTAGCCCTAGTGCTGGGGCCTCAGTGAGCTTTGCCTTTATGGTGATGAAGGCTTTCTCCTGTTCGGGACCCCAGTTGATGGGTGACTTCTCTTCTCCTTTTAAAGCTTCATAGAGAGGTTTAGCTCGGTCTGAAAACCCTGGGATCCAAATTCATCAGAACCGTGCTGCTCCCAGCAATTCCCGAATCTGCCACTGGGTGCAAGGGACTGGGATGGCGCATAAGGCCTGCTTTCTTTCAATCTCTAGCCTTCGTTTCCCTTGGGTGATTCGGAAGCCTAGATACTTGACTTCTTTCTGACAAATCTGTGTTGTTGTGTTTTTCTTGGACATTCTGTAACCTGTTTCAGTTAACAGTCTCAGAAGGGCTCATGTTCCCTCCCAGCACTGAGCTCATGTGGAGCTGGCCAGTAGGAGGTCATCTACATACTGGAGTAGAACTCACCACAAGTCCTGTCCTGGGAACTTAGACAGATCAGATGCTAGTGCTCCACTAAAAAGAGTAGGGGAGTTCTTGAAACCTTGTGGCAGTCTGGTCCACGTGAACGGCTCCTTGGCCCCTGTAGTTGGGTTTTCCCACTCCAAAGTGAAGAGAGGCTGACTGGAAGGTGCTACTTGAAGACATAAAAAGGTGTCTTTCAGAACTAGGCATGTAAACCATTCTGCCTCTGATGGGATGAGTCCCACAAGAGTGTAGGGGTTTGGCAGTGCTGAATGCAGGGTTATAACAGCCTCATTAATAGCCTGTAGACTCTGTACAGGGTGGTAGTCATTAGTCACAGGTTTTTTCACAGGCAAGGGAGGTGTGTTCCATGGAGACCTGCATCGTTAACAAGTCCCCACTGAAGCAGCCAGTCTAAGTGGACCTGGATTCCTAGGCATGCTTCCCTTGGAATTGGATATTGGTGGATTTTAACAGGCTGTGCCCCAGGCTTTAAGTCAATCAGTACCGGGGCGTGGTCCTTAGCCAGGCCTGGAGGACTCCCTTCTGCCCAGACCAGCTGGAACTCTTTCTCTAATTCAGGTTAATGGTGAGGCCTTTACTCTGGGGGGTATAAAGTCTCCATTCTTCCTCCCTTGGCACCGCTAAAGACAGGATCATTGGGGAGGTCTCTTCACCGAGGCGACGCTGTGCTGAGCCATCTGGAGCAAAAGTGGTTTCTGCTCCCATTTTGGCTAAAAGGACTCTGCCCGTTAGAGGGACCAGGCAATCTGGCAAATACAGAAATTCATAAACCACCTGGTGGGCGCCTAAGTAATATCGGTGGGGGCAGCAGAAGGGTCTGCAGCTGTGGTCCCTGGTAGCTCCAATAACGGTGACTTCCTGTCCTGAGAGGGGAGCTACCTTCTGAGTAACTACCGAGTGCTCTGCCCCTGTATCAACCATAAAGTTCACAGTCTGGCCTCCTATTTTCATTTCGACCATGGGCTCATGGGGGCCCAGTTGGAAAGAGCCCAGTCTGACCTAGTTGGAGTCAGCTGTTTCCAGTCTGATGAGGTATACCTCAGGCGGCTCTGGCCGATAGCGGCTGGGTTTTTTGGATGGCCTTGCCAGCTTCTTCTGGCTTGCTCCTGCCCTGCCGGCCTTTTCACTCCTGCTACTAAAACCTTACTCTGTCCCTTCTTACTCACACAGAAACAGACCCAAGGCGGCAAGGTTTGAGCAATTTCTAACCAGCTGTCTATATAAGGGAACTGATCTGGGTGACCTGGGTCTCCTGTGATAATTCTGTGAACATTCCTGATCGTAGGGACATCCAATGTGCCCTCTGGTGGCCATCCTAATCCTTTTTAACTCCCAGGGGACTAGTTTTACTCTGCAGTCCTCAACAAACCCCTTTTTTAAAATTCCTTAACATACATTCTATGATAGTCGAATTTGAGGAGGAGCTATTACACATGTTGCAGAGAGGGACTCGGTTGCCTCCTCTTTAAAAAATACCTGAATAGCCGAAACCGGTTTGGCTCAGTGGATAGAGCATCGGCCTGCGGACTGAAAGGTCCCAGGTTCAGTTCCGGTCAGGGGCATGTACCTTGGTTGCGGGCACATCCCCAGTGGGGGGTGTGCAGGAGGCAGCTGATCGATGTTTCTCTCTCGTCGATGTTTCTAACTCTCTATCTCTCTCCCTTCCTCTCTGTAAAAAAATCAATAAAATATATTTAAAAAAAAAATACCTGAATAAAAGAACTAATCAAAATAAGGCTTATTTTCTATCCTCATTTGTCCTTGGGTATGGACAGCAAATGACACTAATCAGATTGACATAAATTCTTTAACTTCTGTTTAGGGAGGCAAATGCAAATCATTTACTCCCAAGTGTCCTTGGTTTAGGGAAGACAGGATTTACAAGATGTCTCCAATGTCTTTGATTTAGGGAAGACAGGATTTAAGGATTTAGGAAGACAGAATTTCTGCTCAGTTTCCCTATTCTACTTGTCCCAGCTTACTGGCCTGTCATCCATTCAACTTTCTTTCAACATTTCTTTACCTTCCTCCATTACACCAAACCATACTCTCCAGTTAGTTAGAACTCTTAACCTTAATTTTTAGGTGACATGTAAATATTTAACATTCCTCAGATATCAATACATTCATATATTTTTTAAGAGCCACAAACAGAAATTTCACTAGCTAAACAATTTTAAACAAACAACAAAGACACATATTTAAACAATAAAGACAGATAACGTTCCCCATTAAAAACTTTGAATCACCATGGAAACATGGGAGAGGTTTAGAAGGGTTTTTTAAAAAAATAAAACAGAAACAAACAAACATGAAAAAAACAATTTTACACTGGCACGCACCACATTTACACCACAGAATACCACCAAATCAGTTTCAATAGTGCAGAGATACAGAACAAGTCTCTGAACAGAGGCAGTAGAAAACTGCCTAGCAACGCTTCTCTCATACCTTTTTTTTTTAAAAAAAGGCAGGCCAGACTCGAACCCTTAGCCAGTCTGAGTTTTGACTTCCCTCCCAGAAGTCCCAGAGATGGTGAATACCATCTAGAAGCCATTCCTCCAGATACAGGGCAAGTCCCTAGTACACAAACATAGACAGAATTTTTTACTAAGTGGGCTGATTCCTTCCATGATAGAGAGCAAATGTCTCTGAGAAAACTAACTCAACAATGCTGCTTGCAACTTTTGCAGACCATCACAGGTTCAGCCTTCAGCAAATCAAAGGTTTTAACCAGATGAGCAAACAGAAAATCAAAATAGCTTTCGCTTTCATACAGACCAGTTAATCAGCAAACATCTGTATCCACACTCTCTCAGAATAGCCCAGACTGCAGCTGAGCAGATAATGCCCAATTCCCCAGATGGGCATGGGGGCACTCCTGGCACCCATGCCCTAGATCAGAATTCTCGACCGACATCTTGGTGAGAACCTACCAGAGGAGTTACGGTTGCATCCAGCCCACCTTCTTGGTAGCAAATTGGCTAGTCCCACACACAAACAAACAGAAGAGTGAACCCATAATTCCTTAATAGAATCTGAATTCACTCACCTCCAGTGTCCTGATTCCTGATTTACCTGACGAAGTCCTATCACTTCTGGGGGAGGTGATCAAGCTCCCCCTTCCACTCACTTGGAGTGGGCCTGACTGACTGGGGCCCCTACCTTACAGATTCTGTCTACAGGTCCAGAGGTGTCCCTCCACTTTCTCCAGATGCTGGCTGGGTCCTGGGCTGAGGTCTGGGAGTGCCTGGAGTTCCCCCCTGTTCAATTCTGCTAAAATCAGCAGTGTGCGTCTTCCGGAGGCCTGTCCTGTAACCCCGGGCCCCACACCTGGTCCACTCACCAGAGGCAAGAGCCAAAGGCGGTTAGCTTCCCGGTTCAGGGAACCATATGATACAGAAGAGCAACAAAATACCAAGCAGGCTTCCTAGAGAAAGGGAGGGATGCTGTTTATTAACACTAGTGAACTCCAGGAATAATTTCCAAATCAGAGTGAAGTAACATGCAGAGGCTTTGCTTTTTATAGCCTTCTGAGGTCTTTGTCTTGCAGATATGGTTCTGCCCCCTTTCCTGAGCTTACAGGAAAGCCCCCAGGTGTTAATGATTTGGCCAGTGCCAGCATTAATGACCTTCCCTCCCCCCCCCCCCCAGGGCAGTGCATTGTTCACAGTTTTTATGGCCTGACACACCTTGCAAGACCAGTTTCCTCCTCAGAGAGAGTAGATAGGCCTATATATAGCAAGTGAAACAAGTTAAAAATTAGTAAAAGCAAAGAGCAAGAGAAGAGAGAAAAAAACTGAGTAGTGAAGAGAAAGGAAAGAGAAGGGGAAATGGAGTAGGAGCAGGAAAAAGGAAATTAGATATTTGAATAAATCAACAGAGACTAGAATAGTAACACATCAATAAAGCAGATAAAGAAGATCCATTTTTAAAAGGGTGAAAGAAAGGAAAGAGAAAAACTAAAATGGGGATAAGAGAAGAAAAACAGGAGGATAAAAACAGAAATGAGGAAGACAACGGTGCAAAAAAAGTAAAATAAGATAAAGTGAAAAATAAAAAATAATAGTGAAACTCAAAAAAAAAAAAAAAATGAAGTGTCATTTGCTTCAGCTGAGTTTTAATGCCCCATGGGAGCTTACTTAGGACCTCACTCTTCTGTTCTGTCTGCTAATTCTGGGATTCCTGTTAGGTACTTAGGTGTGTAACACTTTCTTTCGGCTTTTAGCCCCCTGCTTGAAATTCCAGTAACGGGTCCTCAAACTATGGCCCGTGGGCCACATGCGGCCCGCTGAAAACATTTATCCTGCCCGCCAGGTGTTTCTGCCACCACTGCCTGTTGCTTAGCAGCTGACTAGTTTTTTGTTTTTTGTTGTTGTTTTTTTTTTTAACTATAGTCCGGCCCTCCAACGGTCTGAGGGACAGTAAACTGGCCCCCTGTTTAAAAAGTTTGAGGACCCTGCTCCAGGTGATCCACAGGACCTCGGCTTGTGTCTGTCTCCACAGGCCTTGGCTGGAAGCTGATGGAGCCAAACTGCCCTCATTGCCTGTCTTCCAGCTGTCAGTCTTAATCACTCAGGAGTCTGTTTCTGACAGGGCTTTAGGTGGGGTTGGTGCTGTTCCGCTTTCAGGGAGTAAGATGAGTGTTGTTGTGTTTTTTCTGACCTAGAGCTACTCCTCCTTGGTGGCCCAAAATATTACTCTGGCCTTGGTTGGTCAGAGACCAATGGGGTTGGCTAGCAACCTGAAGTTTTTATCAGTCTGGTTCCCAGAACAGCAGGGTGGACCAGCCCCTCTTCCAATCCAGTTACTGAGGGATCTATTCAGACTTGGCCTCTGCCTTTGTTTCTTTTTTATAGCTCAAAATGCAGGCAGGGTATGGCAGACGGTATTGCCTGCCTTGAGGCTACAGGGTGGGACTAGATCTTCTGGAGATAAATGTCCACTTAGGTTGGTAAGCTTGAGAACACCCCAATGCAGGATTCCTGGCCAAGACTCCCTGTCTGCCCTGCTTTCCTCCCCAGGCTCTCCTCAGGCACCTCAAGTCTGTGCCTCTCTCCCTGTGCTCAGGCCTTGGGTGAGTGTTTGAAATTGAAAATTCCTGTGTTCTGGGTTTAGCAAATAAAATCAAGGACAAAACAAAACCAAAACAACCATGAAACTGTGGGTTTCTCTCCCCCAACCACTGTGCTGCTCAGGCAGCCTTTTTGGCTGCCTTTTGCAGTGCAGCCTTTTGGGGCTGTAGTCTTAGGTCCAGATTCCCTGGTGTCAGCAGCCCTGTGGCATTTCCTTTCCACAGTTGTATGTTATGCCTGTCACCAAGGGATGCAACTTTGGCGCAATGCACCTTTCTCCTGGCCCTCTTGGCCCACTGGTCAGGTGTACCTCTCAAGCCCACATCCTTGATCCTACCATTCTCCAGGTGTCCTCTGCCATTCCTGGTAAATTGTCTCCTCAGCTCTAATTCATTAATTTCAGGTGGATGTTTTCCAATTTGGTTGTTACTCAAGTCTGGACCCAGGACGAGGTGGATGAGATGTCTGCTTACTCAGTCGCCATTTTCTCTCCTCTGTCCCACACTCTTAAAGACTCCTCAAGCCCTCTTGTGTCTCTTCATTCTGTCCTTCTTCCACCCTCATTCCCCGTGCTAAGGAAACTCACATCTGCTTTCTGGCATTATAGATGAGTTTGCAATTGTCAGAATTTCCAAAAGTTGAATCATACAGTATGTAATTTTGGGCAGAGTTTGGCTTCTTGACTCAACATGATTTATTTGTTTAATAGGAAGCAAGGAGCATTCTGAAGCCTAAATAATTTGGCTGTTTAATGCTGCCTGTCAAGCTGCAGCACCAGCTAAGTGGTTTCCTTTTGCTTTAAAGGTGGCAGCTTTAGAATGCTCTGGAATTTTTATAATTGCCAATTGTTTTGATTTCTTTGACATCCAATAAGTCTACAGCCTATTTTCTATTACTTATGCATTGCCATGAGAAAGTTAAGAACCCTCACTACTTCCATGGCATTCTAGAGTTGTGAGCTATACCAAGGGCATAGTTACTATTAGTTCAAATATTGGCTATTTTATTTTTGGTCAATTGACAAGCCCGAATTAGAACAATTAATTAAGCTTGTTGGGCATATCTTATTCAGGTAAATAAAAACTTTCAATTGTGTCCATCATGGAAGTTGTTGCATATTCAGCTGGGTAACATACCTGATTATCTATCACATGTCCATCTGTAGACCAAATTAAGTCAGCATTAGCAAGGACTTTCCTATAAACCATTCCTAGAATCAAGAAGCTGGTCAGTGGACAAAATGCAATTGTGGATGTCTTCATCCTGCAAAAAAATGTAGCATAGTTGTGGGGTTAAGACATTTACATTGATTTAAAGACATTTTAATAAGAGCCAGTTGAATGATATAAATGTTGAGTGTGATGAGAATTCAGTGAAGATTCCACAGAATGAGGAACATAAACAAAGGAGAGCCCATAAATACCTTTTGTTAGTTTGCATACCTGTCTTCAGCAGAGATGACTTTCATTCAGGGAGGGAGCCCTTTGGCTATTGAGTCTAATGGCTGACTATAATATTCTACAAGTATATGGTAATCTCTGTTTTTTAGCTAAAATTTCCTAAATATTTTGTTTATTTTCATGTATATAAAGTTAGAAAATTTATACTTAAGGTGTCCCAGAGCATGAGCTTCAGATAATTCTTTAAAGATTTTATAGCTTATTTTCCTTCTCAGTTCCACTGAGTTAGAACAGGTCAATTTGACTTCAAAAGGACATATAGACTCTGGGACATTAATGAAAAACTTGAAACCCAATTGAAACAATGTCCAGTCACAATTGAAACAATATCCAATCCTCTAAGCTTCTTTCTTGGTTTTGGAAGAGGAAATGATAGAAGCCCTCTGATTCTTTCAGAGTTAATCATTAGCCCATCCCATATCATAAAAGCCTAATATGCAAATTTACCAAACGGCAAAATGACCGGTAGCTATGATGTGCGATGACCGCCAGGGGGCAGATACTCAATGCAAGAGTTGCCCCCAGCCTGCTGGCCCCAGGCCGGCCAAGGTGGGTGGGTGCCAGCGGGGACCCTCTGATCACCCCTCTGGTCGCCACGCAGATTGACCCTGATCGCCAGCCAAGCCTAGGAACCCTAAATGTGCACAAATTTCATACTTTGGGCCTCTAGTCTTTATATAAGACATGGAAAGGTAATTTACTTGAGCAAAGCAAAATAAAAACTTGTCCTTTGAGACTTTATGTCCTTTTATAGCTAGCTGTTATAATGGGTAAATTGTGTCTTTTGGGGAGTTTAGTAATATCCTAGAAAATAAAAGTAAGTCATCCACATGTTGGATGAGAGGGAAATTTCTAGGAAATTTAACATAATATCAACTTTTAATATCTTGGAGAAATAGGTGGGACTCTCTGTATATCCCTGTGGCATTTCAGTCCAAATAAATTGTGGATCTTTTCAGGTGAAAGCAAAGATATATTGACTGTCATTTTCTGCTGGAATGCTGAAAAGTCACTCTATAAATCTATCACTGAAAAATATTGGCAATCCATAGGCATAGCTGATAATGAGATATATGGATCTGGAACCAAGGATGTCTGGGAATAACTATTTTATTTAAAGCTCTGAGATCCTGTACAAATGTCTACATTTTTGCCTTTGGAGTCTTCACTGGAAGGATAAAAGAATTACATGAATTATAAAGCCCCCTTTGAGGTAATATTGTATAATGGGCTTAAATGCAGCTGGCACATCAAGTCTTAAATGATATTGGTGAATATTTGGAAAAGGCAAGGTATTATCAATAGTTATTTTAGTGGGAGTGGCTGACTTAACCTTGCCAATGTCCATACTAGAAAGGGCTCAAAGTTGCATTGGAATGTCCTACAACAAATGTTCAGCTCCTTGAAGAAGTTCCTTTATAATCATCTACCCACTTGGTTTATAATTGGTTTATTTAGTTCTAAATACATTCCACCCACTCAGGAAAAATGATATGTGAGTTTCAAGAAAATCTCTCCCTACCAGGTGAATTGGAACTGGTATGACCACTAAAAGTATATGTTGCCTCATAACACTCCAGAGCTGAAAATGAACGGGTTCTGATTTAAAAACAGTCATTGGTTGGTTAGATATCTCTACCATTTGCACAGAAGCTTTGCTTCAAAGATGAAGGCAACTTAGTTGGGGATGGTTTCAAATAGATAAAGTATCCACAGTATCTGCAAGGGCCTTCATAAGTTCCCCTTTTATGCTAATTTCAACTTCTCCTAAACTATTAGTAAGGAGAAGGAGAAACACCCTCTCATAGATTTCAGAGCAGCCACATGCTTGCTTCTGTTTCTCTTCTCTTTCTAAATCCCACTTTGGTTTTCTATAACCCTTCTTATGTTGAACAGACTGTGCCACAAAAGTTTCCTGGTGAAACTTACTTAGTAATTCTGTTGCTTTGCTCCCAGAAACCAGTGGGTATATTCATTGAAATAGGTCAGAATAGTCAGGATCACATGTTCTGACGGTTGAATTAAATTACTTTCAAACCCATCAGGGTCCCAAATAAAACTGAGAAAATCTTTAGGTAGGTTTCTTAATTCTGGTCCAGTCCAAGGGATATATATATATATATATATATATATATATATATATATATATAGAGAGAGAGAGAGAGAGAGAGAGAGAGAGAGAGAGAGACCAGATTATTATGACCACCTGACGTTTGTAGGCAAATTAGCCATACACTGCATCATATGGGATATGGAAGCCGAAGGCCTGTTCAAAGACCTTTGCTATCTGCAGTTACTAAGATAAAACGTCTCCAATTCGCACAGGGACACAAAGACTGGACAGTCGAGCACTGGAAAAAAAGTCAGGTGGTCTGATGAATCATGTTTCCATTTGCATCATGCAGATGGCAGAGTGAGAATTTCGCAGTAATAGCATGAAAGTATGCACCCCCCATGCATAAGTACAACCTTTCAAGCTGGTGGGGGCAGTGTTATGATTTGGGGTGTGTTTTCCTGGCATGATTTGAGCCCTTTAATTCCTGTGGAACAATGTCTGAATAGCACAACATATCTAAGTATCATTGTTGATCAAGTTCATCCTATCATGTTGATGGCGTATCCCAATGAAGATGGGTTCTTCCAACAAGATAATGCGCCATGCCATGGTGCTCCTATTGTGCAGGAGTGGTTTCAAGAACATGAGGGAGACTTTACCTTGCTTAGGTGGCCCCCACAATCACCAGTTCTCAGTCCAATTGAGCATTTGTGGGACAAAGTTAAAAGAGACATCAAGCAGCTGGTTCCACAACCATGAAATCTCACAGAATTGGACAGTGCTATTCATCAGGCATGGTGTCAGATTCCTCCCATCATCTTTCAACATCTCATGGAGACAATGCCAAGAAGAATCACCACAGTATTGAAGGAAAAAGGTGGCCCAACGAAGTACTGATGGAGTGGTCATAATAATCTGTCTACTCAGTGTATATACTCATTGGTTCCCTATCATCTGAGGATGGATTTACTCTGAAGGCAGGTGCTAAAATTCCTGGATTATCTTTGTCTGACTTTCTATTCTCATTTTCTCTTATTTTGTAGGGAGTGGTAGTGGAAGCAATATAGTGGAGATAGAACCAAAAAAGAAAAAAAGGGGAGAGAAAATCCAGACTCTGAAACTCAGAGAGCAAAGGATATTGTGGAGGAGCTGTAAAAGAGATGGAAATGGGGTATTGGCATTTATTAGCTTCAGAAGCCGTCTTTAGTTTGAGACAGTCTCTAAATTTGCTATTAACTTCTTTACAAAAAGAGCATTTATCCATGCTCCTTCTAAAAGGTTCTCATTTCCACCCTTGCTGGTTTGGCTCAGTGGATAGATCATTGGCCTGCGGACTGAAGGGTCCCAGGTGTGATTCTGCTCAAGGACACATGCCCAGGTTGCAGGCTTGATCCCCAGTGTGGGGCGTGCCAGAGGCAACCAACTGAGGATTCTTTCTCATCATTGATATTTCTCTCTCTCTCTCTCTCTCTCTCTCTCTCTCTCTCTCTCTCTCTCTCTCTCCCTCTCCCTCTCCCTCTCCCTCTCCCTCCTTTCCTCTTTGAAATAAATAATAATATATTTTAAAATGAATAAATAAATAAAATCTTCTCCTTTCCAGTAAAGATAAGCTTCTCTTCCATTCAGTTTAATTTTAGACCCAAATTTTTTTACTTCCGCATGCAAAATATCAATTAAGAATCCAAAAGGTTCCATTTTGGCCATCATAAGTAGATACCACTTTCAGTTAAATCTTCTTATATCTATAACACTTGTGAGTAAAGACTTCCTATTACCTGTATATGTGTAGAGTATTAATGGGGGCCGAGGGCTGGAAATTTTCAACCTTGTATGTATGATTAATTTTAATTTTCTTTGGACAAATGCAGTCTGAACAAATGTCTAGAGATATTGTGTTATGGGTTAAAGCATGCTGCTTATGGGATGAGCTATAAGGGGCTGTAACCTTCCAAGTCACATAAACCTTTTTATGTGTCTCAGTTTCGCTCCCTCACAACCTAATACAGCCATAGGACTCAGAGCACTAGATAACCGACCTTTAGGTGTGCATCCTAATACGAGTCAATTCTTTAATTACAGCTGAGTTGAAATTCCCTACGGAATTACTGCACATCATGAAGGATTCCCTCTGACACCTACACAGAGATTCTTATTCACTTAAGAATACTAGAGCCCTATCCAGTTTGGCTCAGTGGATAGAGCGTCGGCCTGCAGACTGAAAGGTCCCAGGTTCGATTCCAGTCAAGGGCATGTACCTTGGATGCGGGCACATCCCCAGTAGGAGGTGTGCAGGGGGCAGCTGATCGATGTTGCTCTCTCATCTATGTTTCTAACTCTATCTCTCTCCCTACCACTCTGTAAAAAAAATCAATAAAATATAGTTTAAAATAAAAGAATACTAGAGATTCAAGCTGGAGAAAGGAAGTGCCCCTCATCTTTGGAACTGAATGATTTCAGGCTGTCATTTATCAGGCAAAATGTTTTGTTCTGGCCTAACCGGTTTGGCTCAAGCATTGGCCTGTGGACTAAAGGGTCCCAGATTTGATTCTGGTCAAGAGCATGTACCTTGGTTTTAGGCATGTACCTAGTGGGGAGTGTGCTGGAGGCAGCTGATTGATGTTTCTCTCTCATCGATGTTTCTGACTCTATCGCTCTCCCTTCCTCTCTGTAAAAATTCAATAAAACATATTTTTTTAAAATTTTTTTTGTTCTGACTCCCACAAATCAATTCCAATTGAAAGTCGATATTAAAAACCAATCACCACGCCGCAGTGAGGCTCAGTGATTGAGTGTTGAGCCATGTACAAAGAGTCCCGGTTGGATTCCCAGTCAGGGCACATGCCCAGGTTTCAGACTCGATCCCCAGCAGGGGGCATAGCATGCAAGAAGTAGCCAATCCACGTGGATGCATTGATGTTTCTATCTTTCCCTCTCCCTTTACCTCTCTCTAAAATCAATAAGAACATATTAAAAAATTAAAAGTAACCACCCATTTTTCTCTTGTCCTGGGTTGTCAACTGTTATATTTTGTTTGGGTTCTTTCAACCTTTAATCCTTGATCACACGTCAGATAAATTTTTTAAAGGACTTTTTAAAAACCCTCAAATAAATGTAGGCCTCTTTGCTTAAAACTGGAAGGTCGGGAATTGCAAGAAAAACTGACTCAAGCTCACCTAGAGGAGCCATGTGGTACAATGGACCACAGCTGTTACATAGCACAGGTCTGAGTCCTTGGAGGGCTTCTCTAAAATTCTGACACACTACCCCAAATAATTGTCAACATAAGAAATGTTTAAACTTGTGGAGAATTATTATTCTGGGTTTTTAAGGCAAAACTGATAACAATTAACTAGAAGAAAAATCTGAAGGGATTGAGAAAATGCTCCAGAGAATGGCAGTTTTGCACCTTATTTTATAAATTACCATAAAGAGAGAAAACGTAAGGAGTGACATGAAATCCATTGGTCGTACATTAGAGAGGTGATAGAAAACACAGCAAGGCATATGGAGAGTCTCTGGGATTCCATAAAAGGTAATAGACACATACTTCTTTTGTATTGGTTGTACAGGAATACTTAGCAGTAAACAATTAACATGATAAAAATAACAATGAAGGGTTTTGTGGTTTCTGCTCTGAAATTGTGAGGGGTTTGGAAAAAAGAAAATTACCCTGATATTCCAAAGCTATGTTATTGTAAATGTAAAAAGTCAATGGATGGGCTCAGTTAAGGTAAAGTCTTACCTTTGTCAGGAAAGATACCAACCTAACACATGACTACCCACCATGACTCACTTTAACTTAGAAGGTTTTATTTTCAGACCATCCTATGGGGTTACTTCAGGTTTCTAAGTATGTAAAGCCCCCCACACAGACCTTTCCTGAGCTCATCAGTTTGAGTATGTAGCCCCTTTTTCATTCATACAGCCCAAACCTTTAACCTCTTGGGAGGAGAGAGGAGCTAGAGATAATTACAAATGGCCAATTATTTAATCAATTATGCCAACATAAAGATACTTCCAATAAAATACCTAAACATGGGGTTCTGAAATCTTTGGGTTAATGCTGGAAGGCTGGGAGCTCAGGGGAGATATGGAAGTTTCATACCTCACCCCATACCTTCATTTGAGCGCCTCAGAATTGTATACTTTACAATAAACCTGTAACAGTAAGTAAAGCCCTTTCCTGAGTTCTGTGAGTTCTTTTTGGATAATTATAATCTGAAACTGGGAACCTCCAAATTTGGAGTTAGCCAGACAAAAATGAGTTACCTGCGCACCCCATTTGTGATGGCATCTGAAGAGGGGCAGTTTATGTTACTCAGCCTTGAACCTATGGGGTATACAACCACTTCAGGTAGTTAGTGTCAGAACTGAAATGAATTGTAGGACACCCCATTGGAGAATTGGTTGTTGATGGGAAAAAAAAAAAAAAAAACAAATCCTTAAACTACCCGGCAGGGTGATGGTAGAAATGTTTATGATACTGTCAGTGACCTGCCTGTATTAGGTGCTCAGGGAGTTTGAGAAGACTTTACTTTCACTCTCTTCTCCCACTAAGCCTTCTATCACCTTCACAGTCCACCTTCACCCCATTTACTGCACTCTGTTCTCACAGAATGAGGCCTGAGGCAGTGTTTTTGATCCCAGGAGCAGTGGAGGTACAAGCCTGTAAGTCTATTCATATTGTTGTACACCCTGAGGTGGGGTCTGTTCTCCTAATGCCTAGACAGCCAGTAAACTGACACCAGGTTGCAGTAAAAGGAAAGAAAGTATATGTTACAAAGGTACCAATGAAGGGGAATGAGGCAGCTGATGCTCAAAGACCAGAATGTTCAGTGGTTTATATTTAGGGTCTTTTAAGAGGAAAAAATCATGACTTGAGGTTCTGAGTCATGGGCTTTGAGGATTGGTTAGTTATAAGTACTCATAATGTGACTTATTTCTCCCTGGCACCATCCCGGCTGGGGTCTTTGGTTATTGGGGCCTAGAAGTCTTCCTTCGTGCAGACAACCCAATGTTCTGCAAGCCATTTTGGCGTTGAGTCACTGATGTTACCCTAAGAGCAGAGAACATCTATCAATCTTGTGCTTAGCAGACAACATCTTTGTCTTATCTTGAGCAAGATATCTCCTGCAACCTGTTTCACTGACTAGTTTCCATGCTCCAGGCTCCATCTCCATTCTTTCCTATCAGACCTGCAGGTTCTATTTTCTATTTATCCTTTAACTAGAAATCATAACATCCAGCTATGGGAACAAAGGGTATTCTTCCTCTCATATTTTAAATTCTTCTATCTGGGCTAAAAGTCAAATGAACAGACAGATTAACAGGAGACAATGTACAAAGTCTGTTATAAGAATGAATATTCTGGGGCTATAAGAATAGAGACCAAAGGAAGCATTGGGTAGTGGAGGCTTGTATGTCATTCTGAAGCTAAGGGGGAAAGAGGGTTGTGATTTGAGGCTTCAAAAGGCAGGAACATTGGCATGGAGATGCCAAAGCAAATGAGAATGTCCCTCCTGGAGCTGGCCCTCCATCTAAACACATTCTAAGCAGTTTAGTGGGAAGGTCCAAGACTTATTTCTTAAACCTTTTCTTTTCCATTAAGGATATCAATATCAATACCCTAAAAGGCATATCTGGGGTAAACACTTGGCTTCCCTAAACAGCAGAGCCACGACTCTTAGTAAGTTTTAAAAGTCTAACTAAAAGTTCAATCCTAGTTACCTACTCATTGAGTACCTAACACTTCACCAAAACAAAAAAAAAATATTAAAATACTGAAACATTGCTCTTTCAGTCCATATGTGCCCACTTTAGACTTCTCATTGGAAAAAAAACTAAAAGATACATTGGAATCTGCTAATAAAATATGTCTTCATTCCTGGAGAGCAACTTGACACACTCACATCATCCATATCTGTTCAGGAAGAACTAAGTTTCCAGAGACCCTGACTCACGTTTCACATTAGTGTTTATGCCATCACTACTCACTGCTTAAACTGTTCCTTTGTTCTGTTTGTACATGTCCCTAATTTCGACTAGTATGTGAGCTTCTTGCCTGCCTGAAGGACTCCAGTTACGTCTCTATTGTTGAGGAATTGGGGGCAGGAACCACGCAGAGGGTTGTCAGCTAGGCTTCAATATCACCCATGCACTTTCATGTTTAACTTAATTTAGTTCCAAAATGCCTACAGCATGAATGCTGGAGAAAGGTCCTGATGTGACCTACAAAGGCAAATGGGTTCATATTGGTCCCTGCAGTAATGGTAACTTTATGGCATCTCTGCATTTAGGATGTGATTATTCATTTGTCGATCTGGAGATGTGTAATGGACTCCTACTATGTACCTACCAGTCACTATCCAGGGCCCTAGGGGCATGAGAGTGGATGAGAGGGACAAACTGGACATTATTGCTGATGTCCAACTATTTATTTCGCAGCTAATATCTAAAAGGCATTTCAAGATGCCCTAAGATCCTTGATCCCCGCCAAACTTCTGACATCAATGTGCTCCTCAAGAACTTTCCTGAATCTATTTCACTGTCCCCCAAACCTCACATCCAATCTTTCAGGAAATCCTCTTAAGTCCATGTTTTCAACAAATACAGAACTGACCCCTTCCTCCCACACTTGTCTGACCACCCTCACCTGTCACCTGGATGACTGCACTTGCCTCCTCACTGGGCTCCCTGCCCTCCACCCAGCAGCCACACTGGTGCTGAGAAATGTACGCTAAGGTGAACATCCTGATTCCTTTCCTGAGCAAGTTTTTCTGTCTGAATCAATGCCGGGAATGTGTGGGCTAAATTTTGGATGCCATCACTAAACACAGATCTCTCACGCCCACTACAGCTCTCAGCCCTCCAGAGGCTCCGCAGGTCACTCAGAGGGAAGCCAGACTTTTGGCTATGGCCCCGCCCTCTATGACTCCATCTCCTCTCATATCCAGCTCTGTCTGTTCCAACCAGCATGTCTCCTTTTGGCTGTCCAAATGTTTTAAATGGAAAGAAATAAAAACACCCCACACATCCCTTATTTCACTCTAACGTACTATCACATTATTACTGTTGTTGCTGTGTGGGTTACTGGGCGACTCCCTCCCCCACTAGCATGCCATGTCCATGAGGACTGGGATTTTGTCTGTTCTGTCTCACACCTGCACCCCCAGTGCTTAGAGCAGTGTCAGCAGATGGTGAGCAGTGGGTCGGTCTTCTTTGATAAATGAATAAAGAAGTTACACTTGTGATCATGGTTGAAAGGGTGAAATATGGAGCGTCATTACCTCACATAACTGGGATTCTGACCTAGACTGAGGGACCAGGGAAGACTTTCCTGAGGAGCGGCATCTAATAGAGAAAGAGCCCAGGCTAAGCTAGAGCTGATGTGGGGCAGGAGTAAGAGGTCCAGGCAGAGAGCACAGCAGGTGCAAAGGCCCAGAGGTGGGAAAGTTGAGGAAAGTAAACGAGTTAAACTGACTCATTTGGGTGATTAAATGAGCTAATAGACCTGAAGTGCCCAGTACACAGTTTGTGCTGGAGAAAGGCCAGCTGTTGTCATTATTGCACATCCATGGTCTGCCCACCTGAGAACAACAATAACAGAATAAAGGGGTTCCTCCCTCCAAAACTACACAATCAACTCATGACATCAAGCCTTGATGACAGCTTGACTGTAGTATAAGTGACAGGCCATAAACCACACATATGTAAAGTGTACAATCCGGTTAGTGCTGACACGCATACACACTCCCTGTCACCCAAAAGTTTCTCATGTGCTTTTGTAGTCCCTCTCTCTGCTCCCCACCCCACAGTCATCAGGCAATCACTCAGCCTGCCTTTCTTGATAGATTATTTTGCATTTTTCAGAATGTTATATACATTGAATTACATCCTATGCTCTCCTTTTGGTATGGCTTCTTTCAGTAAGCATAATGATTTTTCTGAGGTGAAATTCTTATAACCAGATATTAATCCTTTTAACGTGAACATTTCACTGGCAGTATAGCCACAATGTTGTTCAGCCACCATGTTACCTAGTACTAAAACATTTTCATCCCCCAATTAAAACTCTGCACCCAATGAAAGGTTACTCCCATCCCCCAGCCCCTATCCCTCAAAACCACCAATCTGTGTTCTGTCTCCTTCTCTTTCTTGTCCCCTGTTCTCTGTACCATCTACCTTGTCAGCCTGTACATCTGGTGCCCCATATGTCCCAATGTCAGGGCACTAATCTAAGCCTTCAAGACTTTATTCTTCCTCTGAACCCAGTTTCTCATCCCTCACATCCATCCAGCTCTGTGGAAATGGCACCCCAATACCACTGCACTAGCTCCAGTGGCTACTTTCTCAACAAGTACGTCAGCCCCTCTCATGATCCTTCACCGAACCATAACCCACACATAGAGAGGCTTCGTACCGTACAACCCTAGGTGCCATTGAACTCATAAAATGCCTCACACCCTCAAACCTCCCAAGCTGTATAATTTCCCATCATGACTCTGAACAAACCCCATCTCTCCATGACCACTTCCTATGCTCCCTTCTGCTTACCCACAACCCAACATTGGCCAGTTCTGCAAAACTTTCCACCAAATACCCTGGAGGCCTCAATGAGCAGGAAGCAAAACAGATCCAGAGGAGAGATTTATTTCCATTTCCCAGGTTCTGGTTATTGACGCTCTAAGGCCAGGCACATGGAGTTTGCAAAGCAGCAACAAAAAGAGACAACGAATGCAAACCCTGATGTCTGACCTGAGGTCTGGGTCATGTAGGGCTGGAAACAGGATCGTCCAGTGTAGGCCTGCAGGTGGCTGACGTCACAGGGACGTGCATGTTTATGGAGTTGTTCTTTTATCACTGAATATTTGCTTAATTCTCTGTGATATTGTTCTTCGGAGGTGCAGTGAAAATGAATATAGAATGAGAACACTTTTGATGGTTAGGCCGCATCTTCTCAGATCTGGTACAAAGGCCACTCAGAGGCAACCTGGGAAAGATATGGGAAGTCAGGCCATCTCCTGTTGTGAACCCCACTTCAGAAGAGAGGAAGAAATGTGGGAAACATTTATTTGGAGGATTGTAGCCACATAAGGAAAGAAATGGGAAAATCTGAAAATATAATAAGGATTGACACTGTAAGATGACAGGTTCAGCTAATTACAGGTAGATGATGTCAAAGTAAAACTTGAGCCAGACAAATTAGAGAGGCAAGAGAGTCCTTATTCAAGACCATGCAATAGGGCAGTGAGACTGACCTCAGCACCACTGAAATAAAAGGCTGTGGAGATTTTAAGAACAGGAGAAGGAATCATAGGCATCTGTATTTGCTAACTGGATTGACACAAAAGATAAATAAAACTCCTGAAATCCTGATGGGAGGGTTTTCATTATTGTTACATTTAAACCTAACTCCTGAATAAGTTTTTATTGATGAGAGAGAGAGAGAGAGAGAGAGAGAGAGAGAGAGAGAGAGAGAGAGAGAGATGTGAGAGAGAAAATAACCAGTTTCCTCCCATAAATTCATTGACCAAGGATTGAACATGCAAGCTTTAGGTGTTTGGGACAAAGTGCCAACCAACTTAGCCACACTGGTGAGGGTAAGCAGGATTTTTTACATCTTGGTGTTAAATGTCCCCATCCAAGTTAAGCTCCCACTCTTCCTCAACGACTGAAACAAAGAAAACAGGAGAATTAAATTTTAACAGAATGGACCCAAACCTTCTAGGCAGATATTCTATGAATCATATCACTGGAAAGAAGTTGTGTTTTTTTAAAATATGCTTTTATTGGGTTCAGAGAGAGGAAGGAAGAAGGGGAGAGACATAGAAACATCAATGACGAAAGAGAATCATTGATTGGCTGCTTCCTGCACAACCCTACAAGATTTCAAGCCTGAAACTCAGGCCTGTGCCCTGACTGGGAAATGAACCATGATCTCCTGGTTCTTGGCTTGATGCTCAACAACTGAGCCACTCCAGATGGGCGGCAAGAAGCTTTTAAGGAGACTTAGAGGTAAATTTCAAAAGGACAGAGAAAGAATCTGCAATTACATATTGCAGTTACATTTCTAAAGGAGATGTTCTAAAAAATAATCGAGGTAAGAGGCCTATAGTCAGGAAAAAGGTTAGAGACTCTGAGGCAATAATGACGCCTTTGGTTCATAACACAACTGCTTTCTGCACAGCAGAGGGAAACAGAACTAATTCCTCTCAGCCAGCACACAGTTTGCATCGCCATCAGTTCCTGCAATTGATAAAGAAGTGCAAGTTCCCAGCCATTTATAAATAGATGCAAAATAGTTGAGAGACTGAACAGAGATGGCATCTGATCTCCCAGAAGGCTGTGCTTCTGGAGTTTTACAAGGAGACTTTTCTCTCTACAGTCACCTTCCCTTTGATCAAACATCATCTCCAAGGAAGAAGAGCATTCTCCATCTTCCAACATGGCTGGTTTCTGCGTAGGGAACTAAGTGCAGAGGAACTGATGTTCACCTTATAGTTTGCTCTGATACAGGTTTTTCTATGAAACCTGAGATGGGAGATTTAACAGCCCCTTGAGGATAGGCGGCCTCATCCTCACACTTCACCTGCAGTCTCTCTAGCTTTGGGTAATGCCCTCCTCTCAAACAGATTACAAGTCTTCATCAGGTCAAAATTAGCTCCATAAAGGTAAGGTCATTTATAATTCTGTGGGCATCAGTTTGAACTAGGATATTTGCTATGCCTTGGTTGCGTTACCTACGTTTCCAATTCTATTCTATCAAAAAAGAGGACAGAGTGCTACTGAATTTATGCAAATAAGTCTATTGCTATAAACATAAGAATACTCCAGAAGGCATTAGTAATTTTTTGGGAGAAGTCAAACAGGGAGACAAAGTCACTGTTGCATCTCATAGGTGTTCTCTTGTCTATTCCCATCGTCACAAGTGTCCAGGTACCCTCCAAAGGACTCCCTGGAAATGGAAAAGAGCTCATGTTCCTGTGAGTTTATCTCTTACTCGTGCCAGTCATCACACAATGACTGCCCCTCCTGTGAAGCACATGGTGTCCCCTCCATTGTGGAGATGGTGCAAATGGGACCAACCAGAGATGGGGTCCAATGTGGAATGTTACCAATGCCAACAATAATGGCAATGCCAGCTCACAGTTTTTAGTATTTATTGATTCAAAGCAAGTCTTCTAAGCAATTTCCACCACCACAAGAAATCTAATAGGTACATTGTTATTTTTACTTTTATTTTTTTTTAGTTTAAGAACATAGTGGCGGGGAGGAGGATCAGTAGTATTTGACATCTAACCCTACAGGTGCACTTTCAGTGGAGCTGACGGGGTTAGAGACTTTACACTGGTAACAGCATCCTCTCTCCTGACAGGGTCTATGGTAAGGGTCTGTGGTCCTGGGACAGCTTCATCCTCTCCCTGAGCCTCAGACTCCTAGCATTGAATAACCAGTTGGTGGAGCTCTCATCTGTGTAGCAGGTCATGACACAGCATCCTCATTCTCTATGACTGTGGTGTTGCTGGCTAGGAGTGTGGGCACACTCACTGGCCCTGTGAAGAAATAGAGGGAGAGAATGATTGAGTGTGAGCTTGAGACCTGGGGCATGCTCCTTCCTCAAAGATCTTAGCTTTGACTCTGATAGTTCTGAGGGTAATTTTGTTCCACAGTAAAAATTTATTTATTCTAAATTTGCAATCACTCCCCAGACCAAATCTACCCCTCTGAGCTGAAGACCCCTAAGAAGGAAGGAAACGAACCAATGATTGATCTAGGGATCCAAAGACATCTAATAAGGCCACTGGGATTGGAGGAAAAGATGGGGCTATGGCTGCAGATAGACCTCAAGTGACTCAGATCAATTTCTCATGGTCTTCGTGTTTCTGCTTAGGGACTGTATTTCCCTGTGCCTCACTTTCTCCTCAGTGAAGGAAAATTAATATTTGACTGTCAGGCTGACAATGTACTAATGAGAAAATACTCACAGTATCTGACATAAATATTGGGAAGGAAAACTGCTCAAATAAGAGGATTCTGTTATTGACGGACTCCAAGAGAGAATCCCCTGGGCTGCTCCCTGGTGGATGAGCAGCTGCCAGGAGCATCTTTTCTCCTGCTCCTCCCTTGGGATGTTGACCTATCTCTGGACACTCCTAAGTCTCCCAGAACAGCCAGCTAAGAATCTGGGAAGCTCATCTAGTTTTGCTCTCCTCACACTGTCTCAGGTGAAGGACTAGGTTCCATCTCTTCCCAGACGTGGCTCTTAGGGTTGAGCCCCAACTAGAGACCAGGTCAGGAGCCTTGTGAATCTGGCATATGGAATACTGTTGTTCTCACTCAGCCCATTTCCGGAGGCAAAACCCAACTGGACACACGCTCCCCAGGGCCTTTGGAGTCAGGACATTGTGACAGAGGCTGGAGAGGGGCTGCCCAAACTAGGATTCTCTGTGATGAACCCAGGGAGCCCCTCAGGCCAGGTCCTTAAAGATTCCTGCAGGGTCTATCTCAGGCACATGTTCAGGGAAAGGGGCCCAGGGACCTGGACTTACAAGGGTCTCTCTCAGCTGACTCACTCCCATCAAACTGGTCCTTCTCTCTGTGGTGAATGTCTGTGGGGCTGAAATCTGGGAAGGGAACTCTGACCTTAGGAAGTTTGTTTCCACTGTGTGTCCTGCACTAAATGCCCAAACCCAGCTTGGGACATGATGCAGAGGGGAATGGAGGAGAGTCCAAAGGTGGCAGTTCTGTATGTGTAGTAGAATTCACCACACCTGAGACCTAGAGGTCAGAGAGCAATAACTCACAGTATACATTGAGCCGTCCAAATCCAATTTCTTTTTGTGAATTATGAAGGACGGCTACTGCGATGTAGATTCCTAGGTCCCACACATTGACTTTTCTTATGGTCAGGGATCCATCAAGGTTTACTGTCTCTCGACCACTGTATTCCGGCCCTCTTAGAGATCGCCTTGAATGCAATGTAAGAGATGCAATAAGAGTATAGTAGTTCATCTCTATTCCCCTGTACCAAACAAAGCCTGAAACACCTGGAGGCCTATTTTTGGTACGTAGAATCACATCTTGCCCTTCAAGAGCACTGGTAATGACAATCTCAAATCGCGCAGTGGTGGGCGGGATCCAGAAAGTTAAGACGAAGACTAGAAGGGAAGAGAGAAATTGGTCACTATTTCATCTGTGTATTGGGATGGAGAAATGAGGCATTTCTCTTCATCTCTCAGCCGTGGTTGCGTGTGAGGTCGTGTGTGCATCTCCTTGGTCAAGATCAGCAACATGGCCACCATGGCTTCAACACCTCGGAACCTATACTTTTTGGTTTGAATACTCTTTCCCAGCTGTCTGTGTGGCTGTCCTCCTCACTGCCATCAGATCCCTGTTGACACTCAGGGGCCTTCTTTTTTTGTTTGTTTTGTTTTGTTTTGTTTTATTTATTTATTTTTGTTTTTTATTTTTCTTGCTTACAGTATTACAAAGGGTATTACATATGTGTCCCTTTTTTTCCCCACCCTCGACAGTCCCATGGCCTCCCCCACCCCCCAGTGTCTTATGTCCATTGGTTATGCTTATATGCATGCATACAAGTCCTTCGGTTGATCTCTTACCCCCTCCCTCCTACCCCCCAACCCTCCCCGGCCTTTCCGCAGCAGTTTGACAATCTGTTTGAGGCTGCTCTGCCTCTGTATCTATTATTGTTCAAAAGTTTATAATGGTCTCTATTATCCATGAATGAGTGAGATCATGTGGTATTTTTCCTTCATTGACTGGCTTATTTCACTTAGCATAATGCTCTCCAGTTCCATCCATGCCGTTGCAAATGGTAAGAGTTCCTTCTTTTTTACAGCAGCATAATATTCCATCGTGTAGATATACCACAGTTTTCTAATCCATTCATCTACTGATGGACACTTAGGCTGTTTCCAGATCTTAGCTATGGTTAATTGTGCTGCTATGAACATAGGGGTGCATATATCCTTTCTGATTGGTGTTTCTGGTTTCTTAGGATATATTCCTAGAAGTGGGATCACAGGGTCAAATGGGAGTTTCATTTGTAGTTTTTTGAGGAAACTCCATACTGTCTTCCATAGTGGCTGCACCAGTCTGCATTCCCACCAGCAGTGCACGAGTGTTCCTTTTTCTCCACATCCTCTCCAGCACTTGTCGTTTGTTGATTTGTTGATGATAGCCAATCTGACAGGTGTGAGATGGTACCTCATTGTTGTTTTGATTTGCATCTCTTGGATGATTAGTGACTTTGAGCATGTTTTCATATGTCTCTTGGCTTTCTGAATGTCCTCTTTTGAAAGGTGTCTATTTAGGTCCTTTGCCCATTTTTTGATTGGATTGTTTATCTTCCTCTTGTTAAGTTGTATGAGTTCCCTATAAATTTTGGAGATTAGGCCCTTATCAGATATGACATTGGCATATATGTTTTCCCATGCAGTGGGTTTTCTTGTTGTTTTGTTGATGGTTTCTTTTGCTGTGCAGAAGCTTTTGATTTTGATGTAGTCCCATTTGTTCATTTTCTCTTTAGTTTCAAGTGCCCTAGGAGCTGTATCAGTGAAGAAATTGCTTCGGCATATGTCTGAGATTTTGTTGCCTTTGGATTCTTCTAGAATTTTTATGGTTTCCTGTAGTACATTTAAGTCCTTTATCCATTTTGAGTTTATTTTTGTGTATGGTGTAAGTTGGTGGTCTAGTTTCATTTTCTTGCATGTATCTGTCCAATTTTCCCAACACCATTTATTGAAGAGACTATCTTGGCTCCATTGTATGTTCTTGCCTCCTTTGTGAAATATTAATTGAGCATATTGGTTCGGGCCAATTTCTGGGCTCTCTATTTTCTTCAATTGATCTATATGCCTGTTCTTGGGCCAGTACCAGGCAGTTTTGAGAACAGTGGCTTTGTAATACATCTTGATATCTGGTATTGAGATCCCACCTACTTTGTTCTTTCTCAGGATTGCTGCAGCTATTCGGGGTCTTTTTTTATTCCAGATGAATTTTTGGAGAGTTCGTTCTAGATCTCTGAAGTATGCCGTTGGTATTTTAATGGGAAGTGCGTTGAATTTATAGATTGCTTTGAGTAGTACGGACATTTTAATGATGTTGATTCTACCAATCCATGAACACGGTATGTTCTTCCATCTGTTTATGTCTTCCTCTATCTCTTTTTTCAACATCCTGTAGTTTTCTGAGTAGAGGTCTTTTACCTCTTTAGTTAAGTTTATTCCTAGGTAGCTTAATTTTTTTGGTGCGATGGTGAATGGGATTGTTTTTATAATCTCTCTTTCTGAAAGTTCACTATTGGTGTATAGAAATGCCTCAGATTTCTGGGGGTTAATTTTGTATCCTGCCACATTGCCAAATTCATGTATTAAGTCTACTAGCTTTTTGATGGAGTCTCTAGTGTTTTGTATGTATAATATCATGTCGTCTGCAAATAAGGACAGTTTTACTTCCTCTTTTCAAATTTGGATGCCTTTTATTTCTTCTTCTTGTTTAATTGCAATGGCTAACACTTCCAGTACTATGTTGAACAGGAGTGGTGAGAGTGGGCATCCCTGTCTTGTTCCTGTTCTTAGGGGAAATGGTGTTAGTTTTTGTCCATTGAGTATGATGTTGGCTGTAGTCCTGTCATATATGGCTTTTATTATGTTGAGGTATGATCCTTCTACTCCTGCCTTGCTGAGAGTTTTTATCAAAAATGGGTGTTGAATTTTGTCAAATGCTTTTTCTGCATCAATTGATATGACCATGTGGTTTTTTTCTTTCAATTTGTTTATGTGATGTATCATGTTTATTGATTTGCGGATATTGTACCATCCTTGCATCCCTGGGATAAATCCTACTTGGTCATGGTGTATGATCTTTCTGATGTACTGCTGGATCTGATTTGCTAAGATTTTGTTGAGGATTTTGGCATCTATGTTCATGAGGGATATTGGCCTATAATTCTCCTTCATTGTGTTGTCTTTACCTGGTTTTGGTATTAGGGTGATGCTGGCTTCATAGAATGAGCTTGGGAATGTTCCCTCCTCATGAATTTTTTGTAGTAGTCTGAGGAGGATAGGTTTTAGTTCTTCCTTGAATGTTTGGTAAAACTCCCCTGTGAAGCGTCTGGTCCTGGGCTTTTATTTTCTGGAAGCTTTTTGATGACTGCTTCAATTTCTTCCATATTTATTGGCTTATAGAGATTTTTAGATTCTTCCTGATTGAGTTTTGGAATGTTGTATTGTCCATTTCCTCCAGGTTGTCTAGTTTGTTGGAGTAGAGCTATCCATAGTATTTTTTATCAATCATTTGTATTTCTTTGCAGTCTGTTGTTATTTCATCTCTATCGTTTCTGATTTTGTTTATTTGGGTCCGCTCTCTTTGCTTCTTGGTGAGTCTGGCTAGAGGTTTGTCAATTTTGTTTATCCTTTCAAAGAACTAGCTCTTGGTTTCATTGATTTTCTGTATTGTGTTTTTGGTCTCTATGTCATTTATTTCTGCTCTAATCTTTATTATCTCCTTCCTTCCACTCACTCTGGGTTTTTCTTGTTGCTGTCTTTCTAATTCTTTGAGTTGTAGAGTTAGATGATTTACTACCATTTTTGTTTTGTTTTGTTTTTTGAGATAGGCCTGTAGACCTATAAACTTCCCTCTCAGGACTGCTTTCATTGTGTCCCATAGGTTTTGGATTGTTGTGTTTTCATTGTCATTAGTTTCCAGGATGTTTTTGATTTCTTCTTTGATCTCACTGTTAACCCAATCAATATTTAATAACATACTATTCAGCTTCCAAGTGTTTGAGTATTTGGGGTTGTTTTTATTGTAGTTCATTTCTAATATTATGCCATCGTGGTCTGAGAAGATGCTTTTTATGATTTCAATCTTCTTGAATTTGGGAAGACTTTGCTTGTGACCCAATATGTGGTCTATTTTTGAATATGTCCCATGAGCATCAGAGTGGAATGTATATTCCGTAGCTTTGGGGTGAAGTGTTCTGAAGATGTCTATTAAGTCCATCTGATCTAGTGAGTCATTTAGGATTGCTGTTTCTTTGCTGAGTTTTTGTCTAGAGGACTTATCCAGTGATGTCAGTGGTGTATTAAAGTCCCCTATGATGATTGTATTGTTGTCGATCTCTCCTTTGGTATCTTCCAGGAGTTTTTTTATGAATTTGGGTGCCCCTGCATTGGGTGCATATATGTTTACCAGAGTTATATCTTCTTGTTGTATTGATCCCTTTAGTATTATGAAGTGGCCCTCCTTATCTCTTATTATGGCCTTCACTTTGAGGTCTATTTTGTCCGATATAAGTATTGCTACCCCAGCTTTCTTTTCCTTTCCATTTGCCTGAAAGATATTTTTCCATCCTTTCACTTTCAGTCTGTGTGAGTCCCTTCTAATGAGGTGGGTCTCTTGTAGACAGCAGATGTATGGGTCATGTTTTTTTATCCATTCAGCCACTTGATGTCTTTTGGTTGGAGCATTTAGCCCGTTTACATTTAAAGCTATTATTGAAAGGTATTTGTTTGTAGCCATTTCTTTTTGTGTGTGGCTGTTTTCTTTCTGAGCTTTTTATTTCTTCTTTTTACACCAGTCCCTTTAGCATTTCTTGCATTGCTGGCTTGGTGGTGATAAACACCCTTAGCCTTTTTTAGTCTGTGAAGCTTCTTATTTCCCCTTCAATTTTGAATGATAGCCTTGCTGGATAGAGTATTCTTGGATTCAGTCCTTTGCTTTGCATCACTTTGTAAATTTCTGTCCATTCTTTTCTGTCCTGATGTGTTTCTGTTGAGAAATCATTTGATAATCTAATGGGAGATCCCTTGTATGTAACTTTCCGTTTCTCTCTTGCAGCCTGTAAGATTCTGTCTTTGTCCTGAACATTTGCCATGGTAATAATGATGTGTCTTGGTATGGGTCTTTTCAGGTTCACCTTGCTTGGGACTCTCTGGGCTTGTGTGACTTTTTTCTTCCCCACCTCAGGGAAATTTTCTGTTATTATTTCTTCGAATAGGTTTTCTAAACCTTGTTCCTCTTTCTGTTGTTCTGGCAACCCTATTATTCGTATGTTGTTTCGTTTCATGTTGTCCCAAAGCTCCCTTAGACTCTCCTCCTGTCTTTTAATTTTTTTCTCCAATTGATGTACAGTTTGGGTGTGTTTTACTTCCTTGTCTTCTAATTCACTAATTCGGTCTTCCGCTTCTCCTAATCTACTGTTGATACTTTCAATGGTGTTTTTTATTGCAGCTATATCACCCTTCATTTCTTCTTGGGTCTTACTTAAGTTGTTGATTTTTTCATCTGTTTCTTCTTGCTTCTTGCAGAGGTTGTCGATTTTTTCCTCCATCCGGTTTATGCACTCTAGGACCCTTATTCTGAATCTATTTCTGTCATGTTGCATGCCTCTGTATCACTTAGCTGCTTTTCTGGCGAGTCCACTTTTTCCTTCCTTTGGGGGTTTCTTTGTCTACCCATGTTTGATCTCACTGACATATCTATATGTTCAGTCGTTCAGTGGCTGCTCCATCGGTGGTAGTGACTCCTTGGGCTGTGGTTGCTCTTCGGGCAGTTGCGGTAGCAGCTGCTCCTCAGTTGGCAGCAGCTCCTTTGGTGGGTGCTGTTCACAGCTGTGGTGGCTCTTCTGGCTGGTGGGGGGAGGTTTCATGTACAGCTGCTGTTCCTCAGACAGAGGGTGTGGTGCTCCGGAGGCTGCTGTAGCTTGGATCTGCTGCGTTGATTTAAAGGCACAAAATACAACACAACAAGGCACCACGTACCAGGCACTTTCCAGGGGAGTTCTGCCCTTCCCGGCTGCAAACCGTCTCACCAGCTGAGTAGTTTCGCCAATTTGGGGTGGGTGTTATAAGTTTCAGCTGCTTACTCCATCTGCTCCGGGAGACGACCTGGGACTCATCTGCCTATATCGCCGCCATCTTCCAAAGTCCGCCTTCTTTGAAAACCTTCCTTGACCACGTCCTCTAAAGACCCTCTATCTTTACTCTCTGACCTGTCCCCGCTCTGTACCCTTCAGGGCACTTGTGAGTACCTGATATCACAAATAGATCTCTTCTCATCTCTTTTCTCTCTGTATAATGTGAGCTGCATGTGGGCAAGGATTTTGTGATCTTGTGCCGACAGTGCCTGCAATAGGCTGTAAACACCTGTGGGTGCATGAATGAGTGTTCCGGGCTTGACCACGTCTCATGTTGTATTTTCCCATATTTGTAGTTGGTGTTGGGGACAATGTTTAGCACTCCTGGTTAAAATGTTTCTGGTATCACCTGAAATAAATTTTCATGACTGTGGTCAGTTGTCAAAATTTAATACTCAGTGATGAATAACAGAACATGAACAGCAATTGAGGTTTTCCTGGCCCTCTCACCACTTTCACATCATGAGATTTTCCTGCAGCTGAGCCCTCCTATCATCCTTCTCTGCACCCCTGTCCTATCACTCAGGTCCAAAGGGAAGCCCTTCCTCCCCTCCCAGAGCGCTGTCCTCCCCAGGAAATCTTGGCCAGTCTCTGACTCCCAACCTCCCTTCCATTCCCACGGATTGTCCCCTCCTTACCAGCCAGTAGGAGCCCCAGGAAGGGGACAAGTCCTCTCTGGGCAGGAGTTGCAGGGAACTCCATGGTGACTGCTGCCTGCTCTGTCCCTCCCTCTGAGACAAGAGCTCGATGTCCAGTAAGGCTCCCAGGCACCTCTGTCCAGACTGGTGGGATGTGCTGTCCCTCCTGCCTGTGTGCTGAGCCTCCTGCTGGGGCAAGATAACCTCCCTGGTCATGTGGGCCAGAGCTGGGTCAGGGCCCAGGACCCTCCGTCTCCCTCCCCTCATTTTTGCCAACCCTGTTGCCCCTTTAAGTTTACTTTTCCTCTGTATTTTGGTTCCATGGAAACTGCTGAAGCCTCTCACAACACACACACACATACAAACACAAACTTCCACATGCACAGACACGAGCCCAGAAAAGCACTGGCCTGAGGCGTCCAGTTCCTGGTCATTCTTCACAGCTCCCTGTCAGTGTACATTTGACATTTTCCTTCAGCAAAAGAATTCTAGGGCCACCTCAAAAAATTGTCACAATGATCTCACCCTGGCTCTGCATTGGATCTGCTGTGAAAAGTTTTTAAGGATTAGGATGCCCAGGTGACATTTTAGAAAGGCTACTTCAGCAGATGCCCATCTACATGGATGCCAGGATGAGACCCTTTGAAGTGAGGATGGGGGGCCCTGCCCCTCTCCTGTGCACAGGGAGGGTCTCCGCATCGTGTTAAAATGCAGATTCTGACTCGCCAGGTGTACAGTGGACCAGAGACACTGCATCTGAGCAGCTCTCAGGGAAGGTGGACCTTAATGGCGTGTGGAGCCCAATTGCAACAGTAACGCAGATGGAGGCATGTGTCCCCAGAGATTGTGACCCTCTCACCCCAACATTGGACCCTGCTGCATCGTGGCCTTGGGCCTGTCAGCACCACACAAATAACCCCACAGGACCCAAACTGGGGATTATTTCTGTTTGTGACACAGAAACACAGCTGGGCACTAGGTCTTCCCTGTGTTCTCAAATGTGCTGGGAAGATGGGGTTTCCACACAGCAGGAAGGCCAAAGAGGTGACTGGCTGTGAGAAGGTATCAAGCTGGGTGATGAGTGCAGAGGGGACCCTCCCTCTATCTCAGGTTGTCACCAGCCTGGCCATTGTTTCCAGAGACAGAGACCCCATCACCAAGGGTTTCAGAAGGACCTGCAGTTTCCAGGTGTGAAGGGTAAGGTGTGAAGCAAGAACTGTGGTGGGAGCCCAGGAGGCTGTGGGCTCTGTGGACCTTAGGGAATGTTTCCAAACTAAGAAGATCCTCCCTCTCCTTGTTGGTAGACCCACTCCATGTACTCCCTGACTGTTCTGGCAGCCTCTGTCCTCTGCCTGGGGAACTTTGTTGAGGACACCTCACCTTACCCATGTGTGATTCCAGTTATGAGTTGGTAAGCAGCATAAAGATCCTTGAAAAAGCAGCTGCCCCAGATCCTGTCAGGTGAAAAATGTCCAAACCTGTGAAGGATTGTTATGAGTATTTCAGCTGAATTGATGTCATATGACTGCAAGCAAGATCTCAAATCCTAAGAAGAATAGCACTTTGTAGCTTATTGTTCACATTATAATCAAAGGAGAAGATGAAAAAGTTGAATGAAATCCATTGGAAAGTGAGGGAAAGGATAGCAGGGACATCTCTAGAAATAAATAAAAAGCAAAATGGAGAAACACATATTATTTTTACTTTGGAGTGTCCAGGATAGTTAACATTTACAGCAGGTACAGAGGCTGTGCAGGGAACCAGGCAACATGAGAGTGCTCTGTGGTCTTGTATTCCGGTGCCACAGACTCTGCCCTCAATGAGTCTAGCAAAGAAAATTTGCTGGAGGTATGTGATGTCAAAGGTATGTTATCCATGATGCATAAGAACAGGGAAAGGGCTCACTTAAGGTAAAGTCTGACATTTGCTAAGGAAGCTGTAGGCCGGAGACATGACTACCTGCCATCACCTGCCCAGTTAGGCATTAGTGATCAGACAACACTGTGTGTCACTGAGATTGTCATGCCTGCCATGGGGACCCCTGGGCTTATCAGGTTCCTTGCACAGCTGCTTTTTCATTCACAGTTTCTGGAAAGAGTAGGTGGGACAGGACAGGCATGATGGAGGGAACCAGAAAAATCTTTTAGTCAGGGAATGGAAATAGGTCTCCTTCTGCACCTCCTTAGCCAAAGCCCAGTTAAGGTGTGGATTTCCTGTGTTTTGTAGGTGCTTCTCAATATGACCCCTAGAAGGCAAAAGGAGACCTGCAGGCAATGTCAGGTACTGGACTAGGAATGCTGACCAGGCTCCAGAAGGTGGGAGCTCACTGTGACCCCTGGACAGAGGTGAGCTCTGATCACTAGACTAAGAGCCAGCCATCCGGGGCTTGGTCCCTTTGTGTCTCATGCCTCCTGACTGCAACCCAGAGCAGGCTGGGCCCAGTAAGAGGACTGGTTTTGTCCACTGTATTATGAGTCCAGTGTCCAGAGAGCTGTCCCCTCTGGTGGATATGCTGTTTCAGGAGGATGTTCTGTTCCAGGTTTTCAAAGCCAGGGTCTGGTGAGCGCTCTTTTGGGAGAGGGTGCTGGCCTGAATGGTTGATCGTGAAAATGCCCTCTGTGTTTCCCATCACAGCATTGGTATGTTGCATTCATTCCCCTGTGTCCCTGCCTGTCATGTGCTCTAGGCCTCCCCACAGGGCCCCGGTTCTAGAGCAGCTCTACATGGAGTGTCAACCAGGGGACTCTGTGAGTTCCTCTGTTAGGAGAGGAGAGCTCCCTGTGGTACCTTCAGCTCCTTTGAGATGAAAGCAACCCCAAATCCTGGGTCCTCCTTGCCCATCCTGCTGAGAAAGTTCCCCTTGTTTCCCTGGACACCATGGGATGGTGAGATATCCTTAGGGGCCACAGGCAGCTGTATACCGACCAGGGACCTTGGGGATGGGGAGTCATCCCCTAATTTCCTTGAGGTGGGTGTGTGCACCCTCCTGTCTTGGTAGAAACTCTATCTTGTATGGAGAATTCATGTCTGCAAGGTCAGGGATCTGTGATAAAAGGAAGAATATGGGCTGCTTTCCATGCCCTGAAGATATGAGGGTTGTGGAGGGCTGTGATTTCCTGGCAATGAAATCAGAGTTGCCTGGACCCTAACAGTTAGGAGGTTCCTATCCCGCTTCCTTACTATAAATGGTTTAATCACCTGGCCCTGGGATATCCCCTTGTAAAAAGGGGCTGTGGCCTCCTCCCAGAATGACACCAAGGCCTTCGTGTGGATAAAGAACATGATCTCACCTCAAGTGTCACCCAGGGTGACCTGCTTCCATTATATGGCTTCCCTAATCCACTTAATGAGTGTTTACTGTGTATCTGTGTTGTGTGTGGTCAGGGCTGGGCCCTGGAAACACCACAGAGAGCATGAAATACGTGGGCCCTGCGCTCATGGAGTTTAACTTGTAAGGAGAGACAGGCTCTAAGATAAATCTTCCATAAACATTTGTGTAGAAAAGGCTTTCACACAAAGAATTAGATGCTTGTAAAATTATCAAAGGGCTAGAAAAATGGAAGTTGAAGAGTTGCCAATGGAAGTTGGGTTTCAAGGTCACGCTGGCACAGCCCCATCCCAGAGGCAAAGACTTAGCTGTGTCTGCCAGAGGCCACACATCAGTCATTACAGTAACAGAAATAATGAGCCCATCTCCTTTCCAGATTCCAAATTAGACACAAGAGCATCTCTGAGGCTGAGTTTAATTCACATCTAGATTCTCAATCACAAGGAGTGAGTGAATGGAGTATTTAACCTTTCAGTATATCTGATATCAGAGGGAACATGGAAAGGGTTGGAACATAAATTTCATGTGTCAATACATGGCATGTCTGAGCCCACATGCAGACTGTGGGACTCTAGGCAGGTGATCCGACCTCAAAAATCTTCAGTTTCACTATGTGATATCACACAAAGATAATTGCTGTTATTTCCTGGTTCTTAGAACGTAGCAACAAAATTACTTTGAATTTTCTGATTTATAAGTGTTGATAAAAGTGTTTTTTGTGATGATGAAGAAACTGACAGGCGCCTGGATAGATGCAAGGAAAGGGCAGGTCACATTAAGACAAAACCTTGCTTAGAAGCTGGAATTTTCCTGAAGAGATTAGGGTACATTAAATGTGTAGGAATTTTTGGCTACCAATGTAAGAAGTGTTTAAATCTGTAGATAATTTTTATGAGTTCATTTGAGCCAAACTGATGAGAATTGCTGGAAAGCCAAAACTCAATAGACTGAGAAAATGTTCAGGGAATGGGAGTTTTACTTCTTATTTTATACATTACACTCAAAACAGAAGGTGTAAGGGGTTACATGAAATCCATTGGTGAAATATTAGAAGGTGGAAGAAAGCAAAGTGGGGAAATCTCTGAGATTTGATAAAAAGTAAAACAAGTAGACACACAGTAATTTTATATGGGTGGGTGCAGAATAGTTAACAGTTAACAACACGATGACAATAATAATGAGGGGTTCTGCAGTGCAGTAGGAAGTCTGGAAATAAAGATATTACACAAACATTCCATAGGCTCCGTTAAATTGAAGATTGGCCTTTGTTAGGGAAGAGATTGGCCTAACATATGCCTACCCACCATGGCTAGCTTTTGTTTAGAAAATGTTCATTTCAGACCATCCTATGTGGTTACTGTAGGTCTCTGAGTTTGTAAACCCCACCACAGGCCTCCCTGAGCTTCTCAGGTTGAGAATATGGCCCGTTTATGTTAACACTTTCAAATTTTGGTCGTAAGTGAATCTAAAGGAAGCTTTAATGACCAACGTTTTGATTGGATAATGTGCTCCCACAATGCAAAGAAGGCTCATTGCTAGGAAGTCTTAGTGTAAGCATTTGTCTTGCTGAACAACCAACCACTGGGGATGGGTCAAGACTGTAACATTGGATGGAAGTCAAGGCTGAATTTTCTTAAAAGTGAAAAGCAGGTACATGGGAGGCAGGAAGGTTCCATGGGACTTCACTAAAAAAAATCACTCTGAATTATTTCTAACCTATAATCCAAGTTTTACTCTCTGTCTCGTTCTCTATGTTTTGTATCTAGTATGACATATACTCATAGTTTGAGGGCAAACTATACAACTCTTCAATTATTATAATCTGAGCAGGAGATGGGTTCCCATTTTCTATGGTCACTATGTTTCCCATTGGAAATGCTCAGCTGCTATTCATTATTGATCTGATTCCTGCTAGTTTTACAATTGGAAGCTATAATCTTAAGGTATATACAAAAACAAGACTCTAAGAACACAATGCTATAAATTAAAATTACCATCTAAACATTCCAAAGTCAAGGAAGACAGTAATGTTTAATCAGTAAATTTCTTATGTCTCAGCAGCTATTATGGAGGGCCTTGTTTATAAGCTTTGATTTTAATTAATATAGTTTAGTAATCCTTGATAGCTTTAAGTGTAAGCTTATTCCCATAAATACGTTCTAGCATTCTTAAAAGAAAAATATCTTTCTCAATATATCTTTTCGACTAACTCTCTAGATCTTCCCATGATCTTCTTGGTTTATCGCTTTTTAGTCATTCAAAAATAACCAATGTATGAAAACATGCACAAGTCCCTAATCATGCAAGATATGCAAATTAAAATGACAGTGAAGTACCATCTCACACTGTCAGAATGACTATCATCAACAAATCAACAAATGACAAGTGTTGGCAAGGATGTGGAGAAAAACAAACCCTCGTGCACTGCTGGTGGGAATGCAAGCTGGTGCAGCCACTGTGGAAAACAGTATGGAGTTCCTCAAAAAATTAAAAATGGAACTTCCATTTGACCCAGTAATTCCACTTCTAGGAATATATTCAAGGAAAAAGAAACACCTATGAGAAAGGATATATGCACCCCTATATTAATAACAACACTATTTAGAATAGCTAAGATCTGAAAACTACTTAAGTGCTCAAGAGCAGACAACTGGATTAGAGAACATTGGTACATGTACATGATGGAATACTACGCTGCTGTAAAAAAGGAGGAATTCTTACCATTTGCAACAGCAGGGATGGAACTGGAGAACATTATGCTCAGTGAAATAATCCAGTCAGAGAAAAATAAATATCAAATGACCTCACTCATTTGCGGAAGATAATGAACAACAAAGTAATAAACAAAAATAGAACCAGAGACATAGAAACATCGAACATTTTGTCCAACCGATGAGGGAAGACGGTGGATGAGAGGGTAAGAGATCAACCAAAGAACTTTTATGTATGCTTATGAGCATAACCAATGGACACTGACAGTAGAGGTGGTGAGGGCATGTGCTGATTGGTTGAAGCAGCCAACGGAGGGAGCGCGGGGACAATGGGACTAAAAGGAAACTCATGTAATACATTAAACAATAAAAAAATTAGATTTCTTTAAAAGCATAAAAGTGCTTTTAATCTTAAAAAAATAAATAAATAACCAACTTGCCCAGCCAGTGTGGATGAGTGGTTGAGCACCAACCCATGAACCAGGAGGTCACAGTTCAATTCCCAGTCAGGGCACATGCCTATTCTTTGGGCTCATTCCCCCGCAGGGGACTTGCACAAGGCAGCCAATCTATGTATGATTCTATCTCATCATTGATGCTTCTCTCTCTATCTCCCTCTCCCTTCCTCTCTCTGAAATCAATAAAAATATTTATCCAAAAAACCTACTGATTAGGAAAAACTACTTACTTTTAAATTCTCTTAAAAAAAAAACAAAAAAACAAAAAAAAAAACAACAACAAAAAAAAACAACAACAACCCATCCCTTTCCTTTGCAATAGCATCCCTTCTAAATTTCAAAATGTTAACAGAAATGGAGCCAGGCCCTGAACTGATTTGCTTAGGGCTGGCCTGCAGTGTGTGGGTTCTTGATTTGGTGCAAGAAAGATTTTACAAAATGAGTTCAGGTGATTTTGAAAGTATGTTTTTTAAAGCTTGGAACAGAGAAACAAGGAAAGGCTTAGGGTAGAGACAGTAGGAGGGAGAATAGGCAGGACTGTAGGGCTCTCTAGCAACATGGGAATGAAGTGAGTCTAGGTGGGGTGCTGTCAGCTCACAGGTAAAAGAGTTTGGGGGACACGCCAATGGAATTAGTCCCGGACAAGACACTACTGCCCATTGCTCCCCTGATTGCAAGATTCATGGGGACCTCATAGAGATTAAAAGAAAGAAAATTCACACAACTAGGAGATTTGGGGTGTGGAGGTGCCACGAGGAGGGCACACACTGGCTTCTTTGTCTTGAGCGATTTTATTTACTTTCCAAAGGTGCAGATTTAGTGGAGGTCTCAGGGGAAGATCTCAACAGCATTTTCATCAGCTTTCCCAGATGTCCTTTTAAGGGTCATGTTCTCTAATAACAGGTCAGTGCCAGGGAAGGCAGTCCAGACCTCATTATCAGCAATATAACATGGAAGGGAAGGCCTCCCTGGGGGCAGTTTTGCCCATTACTAGGCACCCAGAGCTCTCCACCCTGATGGCCTTCTGCATCTGCTTGTAAATTGCTTGGCCAGTTTGTTCAGCTGTCTGTCTCAGTTGGCTAATTCCACTTGCCAAGGAATTTTCCTAGTTTCTTACTATCCTGTCTCAAAAAGAGAAATCATAAAAAAGTATTATTAATAATACAAAAGTTATCATATACACCTTTAGTCATTATTAAAAACCGGGCTATATATACAATGTTTGAGAAAAGTCCAAAGAGCAAGTGTAACTATTATTATCACTAGTATTCACAGAGAAGTAAAGATAATCAATTTGTAGTTATATACGGCTTGTCGGTGTCTTGGGATAGTTGTCGATCTCTGTTGTCAGTGAACTCTCATTCTCAAAAGTCTTTGTTCAATATAGGTGGAGGCAAGTGTCAGAGACAGGGCAGATGTCCATTTGTGGTTGGGCACCTGATAAAGTCCCTTCAAACAATGTTGGGGAGTCTTTCATTGATGTCTTTTCCAGTTGACAAAATAAGTCACAGTCTTTGAAGTCTTCATGCAATGAGATCACTCCTGTAAATAAATGTCACTAATGTATCTGTCCCTATAAGTTGGTTAATAAGTTCTTAATAATAATGCATAATGTCTCCTTTTTCATAAAATTGATTCATATGTCCCTTCATCTAGGTACATGGGGTTACTGATGTTTATTTAATGAAGAGAAAAGCTATGTGTTTACCAAAAAGGGAGATTCCAGGTTGAGAAGAACCATAAGGAGGGCTTTAGGCCAAGGGAGATTAAAAGCGTCTGAAAATTCACTAATTCGGTCCTCTGCTTCTCCTAGTCTACTGTTGATACTTTCAATGGTGGGTTTTTTTTGTTGTTGTTTTTTTTTTTTGCAGCTATATCGCTCTTCATTTCCTCTTGGGTCTTACTTAAATTGTTGATTTTTTCATATGTTTCTTCTTGCTTCTTGTATATGTTGTTGATTTTTTCCTCCATCTGGTTTATGCACTCTAGGACCCTTATTCTGAATTCTTTGTCTGTCGTGTTGCATGCCTCTGTATCACTTAGCTGCTTTTCTGTAGAGTCCTCTTTTTCTTTCCGTTGGGGGTTTCTTTGTCTACCCATGTGTGATCTCACTGACAAATATAGGTATTGAGGCGTTCAGTGGCTGCTCCCTGGGTGGCAGTGGCTCCTCGGGCTGTGGTTGCTCCTTGTGCGGTTGTGGTAGCAGCTGCTCCTCCATTGTTAGCAGGTCCTCTGATGGGTGCTGTTCACAGCTGCGGTGGCTCTTCTGGCTGGTGGTGGGAGGCTTCACACACAGGAACTGTTCCTCAGAGAGAGCGTGTGGTGATCAGGACGCTGCTGTTTCTTGGATCTGCTGCATTGATTTAAAGGCACAAAATACAACACAACAAGGCACAACGTACCAGGCACTGGACACAAATGTATTTACGGTATTAATAACCCCAAATAAAGGGGGCCACCCGAGCTAAGAGAGTTGCACGATAAGGAAGAAAGAAGAGAAAAAGATAGAAGAGAAAACAGAAGGGGAAAAAAAAGTAAGAGTGAAAAGAGAATGAAGTAGAAGAGGGGAGGAGACTATTCATATGAGGAGAAAACCCCATAAAACCGCCACTAATCCCAAATATTTCCACCAACGGATCCCTGGAGATGAATACAAACTACAAATAACCAAGAATATCAAGCGAGGCAAGGGAAACCAGAAGCACAAAAATAACCGGGCGGTGGGGGTTGGGGGGTGGGTGTGGGAAACAGAAAAATAAAAAGGAAAAGCAGAACAACCTTACAAATAATCCTTAAAAAACCCCCAATATACTCAACAATCAAGCAAACAACAACAAAACAATAGAGAAAAGAAGAAAAGAAATTTGGATAGTGAAGAAAGATAAGGGAGAGGTGTATAAGGATTTAGAGCAGGTGATTGGAAATAGGATAAATAAGTTGGGTGAAATTGAGACAGGGGGTAAAAAGAATAGGGAAAATCTAAAGCAGGAATAAGGTAAGATAACCAGGACAGCAAAAGGGGAAAACTGGGGAAGAGGGTTTCAGCACAGAAGCAAAATGAGGTAAAGAAAAATGATGCTAAAGGAACGATGAAAATAGATTGGAGAACACTAGTCCCAAAATAAAATAAAGAGAAAATAAAATGACACTATAAAAAATGGTAAAATGGTAGCAATAATAATACTGGTTAAAAATAAAAATGTAGTAATTACAAGAGTAAAATCAGGTGATAAAAAAAGGAAAAAAATGGTTTCTTAGTTAAAAGGTGAAAAAATAATAAAAATAATAATAAAAAAAGTGCAGTAATGAAGGTGCTTCAGATCTTCTACTCTTCTTTTTGGCATGCCATGGATTCAGGAGAATGTTGGATTTCCCTCTGATACACTGTTACTCCGTGTTGTAAGCCACAGTCCTGATTTTAAGACAAGCCGTATTGGTTTCCCAAACAGCCTTTATCTCTATTTACAGAAGAGTCAGTTCGTTGCTCAGCCTCTAGGTGGCAGTGTGTCGGGATTGACCTCTGAGGCTATAAGTCCTCTCTGACAAGGTGTTCTCTGCGACTGACCCCAACTGGGTAGTCCCATGAACTGGGTTCAACAATCAAACGCACAGATTTCAGAGGAAGTGTAAAAACAACAGCCTGTGAAGCTGTGTGAACAGGGCTCCACCTCCTAAATCTGCGCGGAGTCTCTGTGCATGCTCTCTGGCCCCTGGCACCAAGTAGCCAGCAGACTGGCAGAATCTGAGGCTGCCCATTTACATCCAGTCCAATTGTGGGCATATTTACAGTGTTCCCTTCTGCCATGAGCCCTGGGGGAACCCTTCCACACTCGTGGGTCACGCTGGCCCCAACGGCCGCAGACTTTGTGGTGCGCGGAGTTCACCCCCGCCCCCCCCCCCCCCACGCGTTCCATTCTCTAACCTAAATTGCAAACGGCACATTTGGGGGAAGTTTAACCTTTCTGTGGGAAGAAGCAGGGCTCCTCTTAGTTCACATAGTCTAGCTGCTTGAAAGCCGTTGCTTCCGGGTTAGTAGCCAATCTCTGGATACCGGTAACCGCCACTCAAGATGGTGCAGTCTCCATGGCTGATCCTGTGCACCCGGAGAGGTTTCAACCTCAAACTCTAACCGTTCCCTTTTTCTAGGAGTTCTCTGTCTTTCCTGGCTGCAGACTGTCTCTCAGCTGAATCTCCTCTGCTTTTTGGGCTGTATGTTACCCGTTTCAGCTGCTCTTCCGTATCTGCTCCGGGACAAGGCACCAACACGTCCCTCTAAACCTCCGCAGTTTTTTTTCTCTCTATCAGAAATTCTTCGGGCAGTCTTTGCAAGAGCACAACAAAGATCATCTTCCACAACAAATCTATTTCTGTATTTAGACTTGATAACCAACAAGCTGGAAAACACTGTTTCATAAAGATATGTTGCTGGAAATGGAAGAAATGGCGCAACACAGTCTCAGACAGAGCAAGATATGACTGCAAACAGTTGATCCAGAATTTTGTAACTGGCAATGTAGAGAAATCAGTTCTCGCTGCATTGTTGTTAGTAAGTTCAATGAACTCCTCTTGTGCTGTCTCAGGAACATCTTCAACTTTGACTGTGAATGGGCTTCTGGCAAGTGCAAATGGGGTGTCAGGTAGATTTGGAATGTACGATGAAATTTCGTCTGCAAACATGTGCAAGTGTTCCTTCACAGAAATTATAATCGAAATCCTTTTATGTGGTTCAATGTCATGTTCCTCAAAGAAAGCAGATAAGGTAGGCAACATGTAAATTCTATTTTCATCCAATTTTTTTTTGCCAAAGCTGAAGTTTCATTTGAAGTGTTCGGATCTTTTCAGACAAATAGAGGCATGTTGCTTTTGGTACTTGCAGTGATAAATTTAAGTCATTCAAGATGGCAAAGATGTCAACCAAGTAAGCTATTTTCTGCAGTTCACTTTTATCACCGAAAAGTGCTTCGAACTGCGGTCTTGCTTTCTGATTAAAAAACTTCCTTTCGACAACCATCTCACTTCAGTGTGAAATAGCAGAGCATTGTTTGGTGCATCCAACTGCTTGCACAATTGCAAAAACAGTCGACTATTTAAAGTGCTTGCCTTTACAAAATTGACACAACTTGTGACGCTTTTCATTACTTCTTGTAATTCTTGTGGCAGTGTCTTTGTTGCTAATATTTGCCGATGAATCATACCGTTAGTTCCGATAACTTTTGGTGACTCATTCTGTACCAAGTGTTGAAATGCAAATCGACATCCTAGTATAGCTGGAACACCATTTTGTAAACACCACAAACCTTTTCCCAAGAGATTTTATGCTCTTTCAGAAATGAACCAACTGTGTCAAATACATCACGTGCAGTAGTTGTAATTTCAAGAGGTTTGCAAATAAGAAACTCAACTTTAAAGTCGCCTTTATTAATATACCTCAAGGTAACAAGTAACTGAACAGTTTGTAACGTCTGTAGACTCATCAAGCTGGATAGTAAATATTGGAAGTCTAGCAGATTTAATTTCCTGGATGGCCTGATCAAGAATATCAGCAGACATGTCATCTATTCTTCTGTGGACAGTGTCGTTAGATAAGGAAATCACACTCAATTGCATAACAAATTCGTCTTTGCTCATAATTCGAACAATGTCTTTGGCCGCTGGCAACAGTAAATCCTCAGTAATGGTGTGAGGTTTCATTGCTCTGGAAATTTTGAGTGCCATCAAATATGAAGCTTCAATGGCTGCTACCTTTTGTTTGTGGTACTTGCCACCAGTGTCAAGTCTGGCTTTCTTGAGTCCATCAGCTTTGCTTCTAAAATAGTTGGTATACTTGCTGGCAAAGCTCAAATCCTCGCTTTCAAAATAGTGATTTAGTTTGTTCGGATTCATAGATTCGGCTGATAGATCTTCACGGAAAATAACGCATCACTGTTTCTCAATTCCTGCTGTAATTACTGAGGTAAAGCCATTCTGTAAAAAATCCTCACTATATTTTCTTTTCTTAACGTTCTTCTCTACACGAACCATGGTCATGGGATGGTTTGCTAATGAAAACAATATATAATAATAGCTTTAATAATACGAAAGATGATACATGGCATAGTTCAGTCAATACAGTGCATTAAAGTTTCCTATGATTTACCATTCCCTGTCTCTTTTTTTTTTTTTTTACATAAATGTTAGTAAGGCCTTCACTAAACACAGGACACTCATGCTCACTGGGGCTCTGAGCCCTCTACAGGCTCCTCAGGTCACTCAGAGGGAAACGAGATATCTGACTATGGCTCCACTCTCTGATTCCATCTCCTCTCATCTCCAGTTCTATCTGTTCCAACGAGCTTGCCTACTTGGCTGTCCAAACATTTTAAATGGAAAGAAATAAAAGCACCCCACACATCCCTTATTTCATGCTAAAGTACTATCACATTATTACTGTTGTTGCTGTGTGGGTTACTGGGCGACTCCCCCACCAGCATGCCATGTCCATGAGGTCTGGGATTTTGTCTGTTCTGTCTCACACCTGCATCCCCAGTGCTTAGAAAGGTGTCAGTAGATGGTGAGCAGTAGGTTGATCTTCTTTGATACGTGAGTAAAGAAGTTACAGATGTGTTCATATTTGAAAAGGGTGAAATATGGAGCATCATTACCTCAGCAAATGAGATTCTAACCTAGACTGATGGACCAGGGAGACTTTCCTGAAGAGTGGCATCTAATAGAGCAAGGGCCCCAGCTAACATAGAGCTGATGGAGGGGCAGGAGTAAGAGGTCCAAGCAGAGGGCACAGCAGATGCAAAGGCCAGGAGGTGGGAAATTCGAGGGAAGTAAATGAGTTAAACTGACTCATTTGGGTGATTAAATGAGCTAATAGACCTCTATGGCCCAGTACACAGTGTGTGTTTCAGAAAGGCCAGCTGTTGTCATTATTGCACATCCAAGGTCTGCCCTCGTGTGAACAATAACAGAATAAAGGAATTCTTCCCTCCCAAACTACACAAGGAATTCATGACATCAAGCCTTGATTACAGCTTGACTGTGTTATAGGTGACAGGCGATAAACCAATATATCTAAATACACATTCCCTGTCACACAGAAGTTTCTCATGTGCTTTTGTATTCCCTCTCTTTGCAGTCCGACCTCACAGTCATCAGGAAATCACTCATCCTGTATTTCTTGATAAATTATTTTGCAATTTCTAGAATGTTATATACATGTAATTATATCGTATGTTCTCCTTTTGGTATGGCTTCTTTCAGTAAGCATAATAATTTTTTATGAGGTGAAATTCTTATAACAAGATATTAATCCTTTCAAAGTGAACATTTCACTGGCAGTATAGCCACAATGTTGTTCAGCCACCATGTTACCTAATACTAAAACATTTTAATTCCCCAAATAAAACTTTGTACCAAATGAGAGGTTGCTCCCATTCCCAGCCCCTATCCCTCAAAACCACCAATCTGAATTCTGTATCCTTCTTTTTCCCGTCCCCAGTTTTATGTACCATCTATCCTGTCAACCTGTAAATCTGGTGCCCCACTTGTCCCAATGTCAGGGCACCAATCTAATCCTTCAAGACCTTATTCTTCCTCTGAACCCGGTTTCATCCCCCTCACATCCATCTAGCTCTGGGGGAATGGCACCCCAATACCTCTGCACTGGCTCCAGTAGCTGCTTTCTCACCAGGTAGGTCAACCCTTCTCGAGTTCCTCAGCCCAACCTACACTCACACATAGAGAGCCTTCCTACATTACACCCCTAGGTGCCTTTGAAGTCATAAAAAGCCTTTCACCCCTAAATCTCCCAAGCTTTACAATTTCCCATCCTGACTCTGAACAAAGTCCAACCTTCCAAGTCCCCTTCCTATGCTCCCTTATGCTTATCAACAATCCAACTGTGGTCAGGTCTCCAAAATATTCCACCAAATACCCTAGAGGCCACAATGAGCAGGAAACAAAACACAACCAGAGGAGGGATTTATTTCCATTTCCCAGGTTCTGCCTGTTAACTCTCTAAGGCTAGGCATATCGAGATTGCAAACCAAGTACCAAAAAGAGACAAAGAATGAGGACCCTGAAGGCCTCAGAAGTCTGGCCTGAGCTCTGGGTCATGGAGGGCTGGAAATAGGGTCATCCAGTGTAGGCCTGCAGGTGGCTGACATCACAGGTACGTGCATGTTTACTGGAGTTGTACTTTGTCACTGAATATTTGTTTAATTCTCTGTGATATTGTTCTTCGAAGGTGCAGTGAAAATGAATATAGAATGAGAACACTTTTGATGGTCACTCAGCAGGGCAATGAGACGGACCTCAACACCTTTCAAATAAAAGGCTGCAGAGATTTTAAGAACAGGAGAAGGAATCATAGGCATCCGTGTTTGCAAATTGGATTGACACAAGAGATATATTAAACTCATGAAATCCTGACAGGATGGTTTTAATTAATGTTACATTTAAACCTCATTCATGGAAAAGTTTTTATTGATGAGAGAGATAGAGAGAGAGAGAGAGAGAAAGAGAGAGAGAGAGAGAGAGAGAGAGAGAGAGAGAGAGAGAAGAGAAAATAATTAATTGCCTCCCAAAATGCCTTGACCGAGGATTGAACATGCAAACTTTAAGTGTTTGGGAGAAACTGCCAACCAACTTGGCCACACTGGTGAGGTTAAGCAGGATTTTTTACATCTTGGTTTTAAATGTCCCCACCCAAGTTAAGCTCCTCCCCTTCCTCAGAGACTGAAACACAGAAAACAGGAGAATTTAATTTTAGCAGAATGCACCCAAACCCTCTAGGCAGATTTTCTTGAAATCATATCACTGGCAAGAAGTTGTGTTTTTTAAAATAGACATTTCTTGATTTCAGAGAGAAGAAGGAAGAAGGGGAGAGAAATAGAAACATCAATGATGAAGAGAATCATTGATTGTCTGCTTCCTCCCCGCCCCTACTTTGGATCAAGACTGAAACCCAGACATGTGCCTTGACTGGGAATTAAACCATGACCTCCTGTTTCTTGGCTTCATGCAAAACCACTGAACCACTCCAGCCGGGAGGCAAGAAGCTTTTAAGGAGACTTAAGTATATTTTGAAAGGATAGAAAGAATCTGCAATTACAAATTGCAGTTACATTTTTAAAAGAAATGCTCTAAAAAATAATAGAGATAAGAGTCCTAGTCAGGTAGAAAAATTAAAGACTCTGAGGGAATAATTAGGATTGTTCTTTATAACACAGCTACTTTCTGCACAGTGTAGGCAAACAGAACTAAAACCTTTCAGCCAAGTCCCAGTTTGCATTGCCATCAGTTGCTGCAATTAATAAAGAAGTGCAAGTTCCTAGCCATTTATTAATAGATGCCAAAGAGTTGAGAGACTGAACACAGATGGCATCTTATCTCCCAGTATGCTGTGCTTCTGGAATTTTCCATGCAGACATTACATTCCTCTCTACAGTCACCTTCCCTTTGATCAATCGTCAGCTCCAAGGAATAAGATTATTTTGGTCCTACCAAATATATGCCTGGTGTCATTCAATTTGCCCTGATCAATGACCTAAGTGCAGAGGAATGACATTCACCTTATAGTTTGCTCTGATGCTGGTTTTTCAATGAAACTTCAGATAGAGGATTTAACAGCCTCTTGAGGTTATAGGGCCTCACCCTCACACTTCACCTGCAGTCTCTAGGTTTGGGTGATGCCCTCCTCTCAAACAGATTATGAGTCTTCAACAGGTAAAAATAGCTCCATAAAACATGACGTAGTTTATAATTCTGTGGGCATCAGTTTGAACTATGACATTTGCTAAGCCATGGTTGCATTAACAACATTCCCAATTCTATTCTATCAACAAAAAGGACAGAGTGCTACTAAATTCATGCAAATAAGTCCATTGGTATAAACAAAAGAATACTCCAGAAGGCATTAGTAATTTTTTGGACAATCAAACAGGAGACAAAGTCACTGTTGCATCTCACATAGGTGTTCTCTTGTCTATTCCCATCATCACCAGTGTCCAGGCACCCTACACAGGCCTCCTTGGAAATGGGAGAGAGCTCATGTTCCTGCCAGCTTATCCCCGAGTGTGATAACACAATGACTACCCCTCCTGTGAAGCACATGGTGTCCCCTCCAGTGTGGAGATGGCGCAAATGGAACCAACCAGAGATGGGGTCCAATGTGGAATGTTACATTATGTCAACAATAATGACAATGCCAGCTCACATTTTTTAGGACTTATTGATTCAAAGCAAGTCTTCTAAGCAATGTCATCCACCACAAGAAATCTAATAGGTGCATTTTAATTTTAATTTTTGTTTTTTTAATAACATAGGGTAAGGGAGGAAGATCACTAGTACTTGACATCTAACTCAACAGGCACACTTTCAGCGGAGCTGAAGGGGTTGGAGACTTCACACTGGTATTTCCCAGCATCCTCTCTCCTGACAGGGTCTATGGTGAGGGTTCTGCTGTCCTTTGTTAGCTTCATTCTCTCCCTAAGCCACAGAGTCTTGGAATTGAATAACCAGTTGGGGGAGCTCCCATGTGTGTGGCAAGTCATGACAACAGCATCCTCATTCTCTGTGACTGTGGTGTTGCTGGCTAAAAGTGTGGGCACACTTACTTGCCCTGTGAAGAAATAGAGGGAGAGTATGATTGAGTGTGGGCTTGAGACCTGGGGCAATGCTCTTTCCTCAAAATATCAGACCTGCCTGTTTTGGTTCTGGGGTAATTTGGCTCCAAATTTAAAATTAATTAATTCTAAAGTTGCCATCACTCCCTAGACCAAATCTACTGCTCTGAGCTGAAGACCCCTAAGAAGAAAGGATATGAACGAATGATTGACCTAGGGAATCCAAAGACATGGAATAAGCCACTAGGATTGGAGGAAAAGATGGGTCTATGGCTCCAAATAGACCTCAAGTGACTCAGATGAATTTCTCATGGTCTTTGTGATTCTACTTAGGAACTGTATCTACCTGTGCCTCACCTTCCCCTCAGTGATGAAAAATTAATATTTGACTGCCGGGCTGACAATGTACTAATCATAATATATTCACAGTATTTGAAATAAATATTGGAAAGGAAAACTGCTCTAATCAGAGGCATCTGTTACTGATGGACTTCACGAGAGAATCCCCTGAGCTGATCCCTGGTAGATGAGCAGCTGCCAGGAACATCTTTTCTCCAGCTCTTCCCTTGCGCACTGATGTTTCTCTGGACTCTCCTAAATCCAGTAGAAAAGTCAGATAATAATCTGGGGAGCTAGTCCAGTTGTGCTCTCCACACACAGTCTCAGGTAAAGGAGGGTTCAGCCCCAACTGGTGACCAGCTCAAGAGCCTTGTGACTCTGGTACATGGGAAACTGTTGCTCTCACTCAGCCCTTCACAGAAGGCAAAACCCAACCTGACACAGGCTCCCCAGGGACTCTGCAGTCAGGACATTGTGACAGGGGCCTGGAGAGTGGCTTCCCAAGCTGAGTTTCTCTTTGAGGAACCCAGAGAGCCCCACAAGCCAGGTCCTTACAGAGGCCTGCATGTTCTATCTCAGGGACATGATTAGGGAAAGGGGCCCAGGGAACTGGACTGAGGCTGTTCCCCCTCTGCTGACTCACTCCCATCAAATTGTTCCTTCTCTCTGTGGTGTATGATTGTTGGGCTGGAATCTGGAAAGGAAACTCTGACCTTAGGATGTTTGTCTCCACTGTCTGTGTCCTGCACTAAATTCCCAAACCCAACTTGGGACACGATGAAGAGGGGGATGGAGGAGAGTCCAGGGCTGGCAGTCCTGTGAGTGAAGTAGAATTCACCCCACCTGACACCTAGAGACAGAGAGCAATCACTCACGGTATACTTTGAGCCATCCAAATCCTATATCTCTTAGTGAATTTGGAAGTACAGCTACTACCATGTAGATTCCTTGGTCCCACACAGTGACATTTTTTATGATCAGGGATCCATCAAGGTTTATTTCCGCTCGACCAATGTATTCGGTATCTGTTAGATATACACTGTAATATCCTGCAAGAGACACAATGAAATTATGGTACTTCATCTCTATGTCCCTATACCACATAAACCCTGTAACATCGGGAGGCGTATTGCGGAGACGTAGAATCACATCCTGCCCTTCAAGAGCAATGGTCGAGACAATAGCAAATTGTGCAGTGGTGGGCGGGATCCACAAGGTTAAGAAGAAGGCTAGAAGGGAAGAGAGAATTTGATCAGTATTTTGATCTATGTATTGGGATGGAGAGATGAAGCATTTCTCTTCATCTCTCAGCCTTAGTCTTCATATGAGTTCATGTGTGCATCCCCATGGTCAAGGTCAGCAACATGGCCACCATGGCTTCAGCACCTCAGAACCTATGCTTCTTGTTTTCAATTCTATTTACCAACTGTCTGTGTGGCTGTCCTCCTTACTTCCCTCAGATCCCTGTTGAGACTCGGTGGCTTTCTTGGAAGACCTTCCCTGACCACGTCCTCTAAAGACCCTCTATCTTCAATCTCTGATCTGTCCCCACTCTGTGACCTTCAGGGCACTTGTGGGTACCAGATGTCAAAGTAGATCTCTTCTTGTTTCCTTTCTCCCCATATAATGTGAGCTGCATGGGGTCTGGGAATTTTGTGATCTTGTGCCCCCAGTGCCTTCAATAGGCTGCAAACACCTGTGTGTGAATGAATGAGTGTCCCCAGTCTTGTCCACGTCCCATGTTGTATTTTCCCATATTTTTAGCTGGTGGTGGGGACAATGTTTAACACTACTGGTTAAAATGATTCTGGTATCACCTGAAATAAATTGTCATGACTGTGGTAAGTTGTCAAAATTTAATACTCAGGGATGAATAACTTAACAAATGAACCGCAATTGAGGTTTTCATGCCTCTTACCTCACAACACTTCCACATGATGAGATATTCCTGTTGCTGAGCCCCTCTCTCATCTGACTCTGCACCCCGGTCCTTTCAATCAGGTCCAAAGGGAAGCCCTTTCTTCCCTCACAGAGTGCTGTCCTCCCCAAGAGACCTTGACCATTCCCCGCCGCCCAACTTCCCTTCCATTCCCAGGGATCGTCCCCTCCTTACCAGTCAGAAGGAGCCCCAGCCAGGGGACACGTCCTCTGTGGGCAGAAGCTGCAGGGAACTCCAAGGAGACTGCTTCCTGCTCCATCTCTTTCTCTGAGAGATGAGCGGGAGATCCAGTAAGGCTCCCAGAAACCTCTGTCCAGACAGGTAGGATGTGCTGTCCCTCCTCCTGTGTGCTGAGACTCCTGCTGGGACAAGATAACTTCCCTGGTCATGTGGGCCAGGGAGGGGTCAGGGCCCAAGATCCTCCCTCTTCTTCCCCTCATTTTTTCCAACCCTGTTGCCTTTTTCAGTTTACCTTTACTCTGTATTTTGATTCCCTGGAAACTACTGAAGCCTCTGACAACACACACACATAAAAACACAAACTTACACATGCACAGACAGGTGCCCAGAGAGCACTGGCCTGGGGCGTCCAGTTCCTTGTCATTTTTTACAGCTCCCTGTCATTGCACATTTGAGTTTTCCCTTCAGTGCAGGATATCTGGGGCCACCTTAGGAAAATTTCGCAGGGATGCCCAGGCTCTGCATTGGTTCTCCTGTGAAACTTTGAAAGGATTGGGATGCACAGGTGACATTTTGAAAACACTGCTTCAGCAGCTGCCCAGCAACATGGATGCCAGGATGAGACCCTATGATGTGAGGGTGGGGGGCCCTGCCCCTCTCCTGTGCAGAGGGAGGGTCTCCACATCCTGTTAAAATGGAGATTCTAGCCCTAAAGGATTTCGCTCAGTGGATAGAGCGTCGGTCTGCTGACTCAAGGGTCACAGGTTCGATTCTGGTCAAGGGCTTGTACCTTGGTTGCGGGCACATCCCCAGTGGGGAGTGTGTAGGAGGCAGCTGATCAGTGTTTCTCTCTCATGGATGTTTCTAACTCTCTATCCGTCTGCCAAACCTCTCTGTAAAAAATCAATCAATAAACTATTTTTTAAAAAGGCAGATTCTTCCTCGGCAGGTGTGCTGTGAATCAGAGACTCTGCATCTAACAAGCTCTCAGGTGAGGTGGATCTTACTGGCCTGTGGATCCCACTTGCAAAAGCAAGGCTGATGGAGGCACATGGCCTCCTGAGAGGATGACCCTCTCACTCCACCATTGGCCCCTGCTACAGCTTGGTCTTGTGTCCATAAACACCACACAGAGAGCCCCACAGTCCCCAAACTGGAGATTTTTTCTGGTGGTGACACAGAAACAAAGCTGGGCACCGGGTCTTTTCTGTGTTTTCAAATCCCCTGGGAAGTTGGGATTTCCTCCCAGCAGGAAGGCCACAGAGGGGACTGGGCGTGAGATGGGGTCAAGCTGGGTGATGACAGCAGAGGAGATGTTCCCTCTATCTCAGGTTGTCACCAGCCTGGCCATTGTTTCCAGAGACAGAGACCACATCACCACATGTCTCAGATGGATCTGCAGTTTCCAGGTGTGAAGGGTAAGGTGTGAAGCAAGGACTGTGGTGGGAGCCCAGGTGGCTGTGGGCTCCGTGGTCCTTGGGGAACGTTTTCAAGGAGACCCTTCCACTCTTTCTTGGTTGACCCACTCCATGTCCTCCCTGACTGTTCGGGCAGCCTCTGTCCTCTGTCTGGGGGACTTTTTTGAGGTCACTTCGACTTATACATATGTGATTCCAGTTATGAGTTGGGGAGCAGCATAGATATCCTGGAAGAAGGAGCTGCTCCAAGACCCTGTCACGGTCAGAAATGTCCAGACCTGTGGAGGATTTTTATGAGTATTTCAGCTGAATTGATGTTATATGACTGTAAGCAAGATCTCAAACACTGAGGAGAACAGCAGTTTTGTAGCTTATTTTATACATTAAAATCAAAGAAGATGAAAAAGTTTGCATGAAATCTATGGGAAAGTGAGGGGAAGCATAGCAGGGAGATCTTTAGAAATAAATAAAAAGCAAAATGGAGAAACACATATTATTTTTACTTTGGAGGGTGCAGGATAGTTAACATTTACAGCAGGCACAGAGGTTGTGCAGATAACCAGGCAACATGAGCGCTCTGTGGTCTTGTATTCTGGTACCACAGCCTCTTCAATGGGTCTAGCAAAGAAAATTTTCTAGAGGTATGTGATATCAAAGGTATGTTATCCATGATGCTTAAGAACAGGGAAAGGGCTCACTTGAGGTAAAGTCTGACATTTGCTAAGGAAGTTGTAGGCCGGAGACATGACTACCTGCCATCATCTGCCCAGTGAGGCATTTGTGATCAGACCACACTGTGCGTCACTGAGCTTGTCAGGCCTGTCATGTGGTCCCCTGGGCTTATCAGGTTCCTTGCACAGCACCTTTTTCAATCACAGTTTCTGGAAAGAGCAGGTGGGACACCGCAGGCATGACAGAGAGGCCCAGTAAAATCTGTTAGTCAGGGAATGGAAATAGGTCTTCTGCACCTCCTTAGGCAAAGCCCAGTTCAAGTGTGGATTTCCTGTGTTTTGTATTTGCTTCTCAATATTGCCCCCTGTAAGGCAAAAGGAGACCTGCAGGCAATGTCAGGTACTGCACTAGGAATGCTGTCCAGGCTCCAGAAGACAGGAGGTCACTGTGAGCCCTGGACAGAAGTGAGCTCTGAATGCTAGACTAAGAGCCAGCCATCCGGGGCTTGGTCCCTGTGTGCCTCATGCCTCCTGACTGCATCCCAGGGCAGGCTGAGCCCAGTGAGAGCACTGGCTTTGTCCAGAGTATTATGAGTCCAGTGTCTGGGGAGCAGTCCCTCTGGTGGATATGCTGTTTCAGGAGGATGTGCCGTTCCAAGTTTTCAAAGCCAGGGCCTGGTAAGTCTCTTTTGGGAGATGGTGCAGGCCTGGATGGTTGATCTGCAAAATGCCCTCTGTTTCTCATCACAGCAATGGGATGTTGCATCCACTCCCCTGTGTCCCTGTCTGTCATCTGCTCTTGGCCTCCCCACAGGGCCCAGGTTCTGGAGCAGCTCCACATGGAATTTCAACCAGGGGACTCTGTGAGTTCCTCTGTTAGGGGAGGAGAGCTCCCCATGCTACCCTCAGCTCCTTTCAGATGAAAGCAACCCCAGATCCTGGGTCCTCCTTTCCCATCCTGCTGAGGAAGTTCCCCTTGTTTCCCAGGACACCGTGGGATGGTGAGATGTCCTTAGGGGCCACAGGCAGCTGTATACAGACCATAGACCTTGGGGATGGGGAGTCATCCCCTAATTCCCTTGAGGTGGGTGTGAGCACCCTAATGTCTTGGTAGAAACTCTATCTTGTATGGAAAATTCATAATGTCTGCAGGCTCAGGGATCTGTGATAAAAGGAAGAATATGGGCTGCTTTCCAGGCCCAGAAGATATGAGGGTTGGGGAGGGCTGTGACTTCCTGGCAATGAAATCAGAGTGGTCTGGTCCTTAACTGTTAGGAGGTTCTTATCCTGCTTTCTGACTATAAATGGTGTAAACACCAGGCCCTCGAATATCCCCTTGTAAAAAGGGGCTGTGGCCTCCTCCCGGGCTGTCACCAAGGCCTTCGTGTGGATAAGGAACATGATCTGACTGCAAGGGCCACACACAGTGACCTGCTTCCATTATATGGCTTCCCTCATCCACATAATGAGTGTTTACTGAGTATCTGTGTTGTGTGTGGTCAGGGCTGGGCCCTGGGAACACCACAGACAGCAGGAAATACGTGGGAATTGCGCTCATGGAATTGAACTTGTAAGGATAGACAGGCTCTAAGATAAATCTTCCATAAACATTTGTGTAGAAAAGGCTCTCACACAAAGAATTAGGTGATTATAAAATTATCAAAGGGCTAGAAAAATGGAAGTTGAATAGTGCCAATTGAAGTTGGGTTTCAAGGTCACGCTGGCACAGCCCCCTCCCACAGGCAAAGACTTAGCTGCGTCTGCAAGAGGCCACCCATCAGTCATCACAGTAACAGAAATAATGAGCCCATCTCCTTTCCAGCTTCCAAATTACACACAAGTGCATCTCAGAGGCTGAGTTTAATTCACATCTGGATTCTCAATCACAAGGAGTGGGGGAATGGAGTATTTAACCTTTCAGTATATCTGATATCAGAGGGAACATGGAAAGGGTTGGAACATAAATTTCATGTGTCAATACATGGCATGTCTGAGCCCACATGCAGACTGTGGGACTCTAGGCAAGTGATCCCACCTCAAAAATCTTCAGTTCTCCTATGTGATATCACACAAAGATAATTGGTGTTATTTCCTGGTTCTTAGAACTTAGAAACAAAAATACTTGGAATTTTCTGATTTATAACTGTTGATAAAAGTATGTTTTGTGATGATGAAGAAACTCTGAGAGGCCTCTGGATAGATGCAAGGTAAGGGCAGGTCACCATAAAGACAAAACCTTGCTTAGAAGCTGGAATTTTCCTGAAGAGATGAGGGTACATAAAATGTGTAGGAATTTTTGGCTGCCAATGTAAGAAGTGTTTAAATCTGTAGATAATTTTCATGAGTTCATTTGAGCCAAACTGATGAGAATTGCTGGAAAGCCAAAACTCAATAGACTGAGAAAATGTTTCAGAGAATGGGAGTTTTACTTCTTATTTGAAACATTACAATCAAAGCAGAAGTCGTAAGGGGTTACAGGAAATCCATTGGTGAAATATTAGAAGGTGGGAGAAAGCAAAGTGGGGAAATCTCTGAGATTTGATAAAAAGTAAAACAAGTAGACACACAGTAATTTTATATGGGTGGGTCCAGAATAGTTAACAGTTAACAATTAACACGATGACAATAATAATGAGGGGTTCTGCAGTGCAGTAGGAAGGCTGGAAATAAAGAAATTACACAAACATTCCATAGGTATGCTACTGTAGACAGGCTCTATTAAACTGAAGATTGACCTTTGTTAGGGAAGAGATGGGCCTAACACATGACTACCCACCATGGCTAGTTTTTGTTTAGAAAATGTTCATTTCAGACCATCCTATGTGGTTACTGTAGGTCTCTGAGTTTGTAAATCCCCCCGCAGGCCTCCCCTGAGTTTGTCAGGTTGAGTATGTGGCCTGTTGGTTAACACGTTCATATTTTCGTCATAAGTCAATCTAAAGGATTCATTAGTGACCAACATTTTGATTGGATAATGTGCTCCCACAGGGCTAAGAAGGCTCATTCCTAGGAAGTCTTAGTGAAAGCATTTGTCTTGCTGAACAACCAACCATTGGGGATGGGTCAAGACTGTAACATTGGATGGAAGTCAAGGCTGAATTTTCTTAAAAGTGAAAAGCAGGTACATGGGAGGCAGGAAGGTTCCATGGGACTTCACTAAAAATAAATTTCTCTAGATTATTTCTAACCTATAATCCAAGTTTTACTCTCTGTCTCATTCTCTATGTTTTGCATCTAGTATGACATATACTCATACTTTGAGGACAAACTGTACAACTCTTCAATTATTATAATCTGATCAGGAGATGGGTTCCCATTTTCTATGTTCCCTATGTTTCCCATTGGAAATGCTCAAGTGCTATTCATTATTGATCTGATTCCTGCTAGTTTTGCTATTGGAAGCTATAATCTTAAGGTATATACAAAAACAAGACTCTAAGAACACAATGCTATAAATTACAATTACCATCTAAACATTCCATAATCACGGAAGACAGTAATGTTTAATCAGTAAATTTCCTATGTCTCAGCAGCTATTATAGAGGGCCTTGTTTGTAAAGCTTATATTTTAATTAATATAGTTTAGTAATCCTTGATAGGTTGAAGTGTAAGCTTATTCTCATAATCACATTCTAGCATTTTTAAAAGAAAAATAACTTTCTCAATATTTCTTTTCACCTAACTTTCTAGATCTTCCCAGGATCTTCTTGGTTTATCGCTATTTAGTCATTCAAGAATAACCAAATTATGAAAACATGCTCAAGTCGCTAATCATCCAAGATGTGCAGATTAAAATGACAGTGAAGTACCATCTCACACTGTCAGAATGACTATCATCAACAAATCAACAAATTACAAGTGTTGGCAAAGATGTGGAGAAAAAGAAAGCCTCGTGCACTGCTGGTGGGAATGCAAACTGGTGCAGCCACTGTGGAAAACAGTATGGAGTTCCTCAAAAAATTAAAAATGGAACTTCCATTTGACCCAGTAATTCCATTTCAAGGAATATATTCCAGGAAAACAGAAACACCTATCAGAAAGTATATATATGCACATCTATATTCATAACAGCACAATTTACAATAGCTAAGATCTGAAAACTATCTAAGTGCTCAAGAGCAGACGAGTGGATTAGAGAACATTGGTACATCTACATGATGGAATACTACGCTGATGTAAAAAAGAAGGAGTTCTTACCATTTGCAACAGCAGGGATGGAACTTGAGAACATGCTCAGTGAAATAAGCTAGTCAGAGAAAAATAAATATCACATGACCTCACTCATTTGCGGAATATAATGGACAACAAATTAATGAACAAAAATAGAACCAGCGACATAGAAGCATCGAACAGACTTTCCACCCGATGAGGGAAGACGCTGGAAGAGAGGGTAAGAGATCAACCAAAGAACTTGTATGTATGCATATGAGCATAACCAATGAACACTGACAGTAGAGGTGGTGAGGGCATGTGATAGAGGGTGCAAGCGGTGGGGGGGTGGGGGGGTACAATGGGAGTAAAAGAAAACCCATGTAATACTTTAAACAATTAAAAATTTAAATTTCTTTAAAAGCATAAAAGTGCTTTTAATCTTAAAAAATATATAACCAACTTGTCCAGCCAGTGTGGATGAGTGGTTGAGCACCAACCCATGAACCAGAGGTCACAGTTCAATTCCCAGTCAGGGCACATGGCTATTCTTTGGGCTCCTTCCCCCGCAGGGGACTTGCACATGGCAGCCAATCTATGTATGATTCTCTCTCATTATTGATGCTTCTCTTTCTATCTTCCTCTCCCTTCCTCTCTCTGAAATCAATAAAAATATTTATTCAAAAAACCTACTGATTAGGAAAAACTACTTTCTTTTAAATTCTCTTAAAAAACAAACACACACATTCCATTCCTTTCCTTTGCAATAGCATTCCTTATAAATTTCAAAACGCTACCAGAAAGGGAGCTAGGTCCTTAACAGATTTGCTTAAGGCTGGCCTGCAGTGTGTGGGTTCTTGACTTGGTGCAAGAAAGCTTTCACAACATGAGTTCAGGTGATTTCAAAAGTATGTTTTCAAATCTTGTAACAGTGAAACAAGGAAAGGCTTAGGATAGAGACAGTAGGAGAGAGACTAGGCAGGGATGTTTGGGCTCTCTAGCAACATGAGAATGAAGTGAGTCTAGGTGGGGCTGCTGTCAGCTCACAGGTAAAAGAGTTTGGGGGACACGTCAATGGAATTAGTCCCGGACAAGACGCTACTGCCCATTGCTCCCCTGGTTGCAAGATTCATGGGGACCTCATAGAGATTAAAAGAAAGAAAATTCACTCAACTACGAGATTTGGGGGGTGGGGGTGCCACGAGGAGGGCACACACTGGCTTCTTTCTCTTGAGCGATTTTATTTACTTTCCAAAGGTGCGGATTCAGTGGAGGTCTCAGGGGAAGATCTCAACAGCATTTTCATCAGCTTTCCCAGATGTCCCTTTTAAGGGTCATGTTCTCTAATAATCGGTGAGTGCCAGGGAAGGCAGTCTAAACCTCATTATCAGCAATATTACATGGAAGGGAAGGCCTCCCTGGGGGCAGTTTTGCCCATTACTAGGCACCCAGAGCTCTCCACCCTGATGGCCTTCTGCATCTGCTTGTAAATTGCTTGGCCAGTTTGTTCAGCTGTCTGTCTCAGTTGGCTAATTCCACTTGCCAAGGAATTTTTCTAGTTCCTTACTATCCTGTATCAAAAAGAGAAATCATAAAAAAGTATTATTAATAATACAAAAGTTATCATATACACCTTTAGTCATTATTAAAAACCGGGCTATATATACAATGTTTGAGAAAAGTCCAAAGAACAAGTGTAACTATTATTATCACTAGTATTCACAGACAAGTAAAGATAATCAATTTGTAGTTATATAGGCCTTGTCGGTGTCTTGGGATAGTTATTGATCTCTGTTGTCAGTGAACTCTCATTCTCAAAAGTCTTTCTTCAATATAGGTGGAGGCAAGTTTCAGAGACAGGGCAGATGTCCATTTGTGGTTGGGCACCTGATAAAGTCCCTTCAAACAATGTTGGGGAGTCTTTCATTGATGTCTTTTCCAGTTGACAAAATAAGTCACGGTCTTTGAAGTATTCATGCGCTGAGAGCACTCCTGTAAATAAATGTCACTAATGTATCTGTCCCTATAAACTGGTTAATAAGATCTTAATAATAATGCAGAATGTCTCTATTTTCATAAAGTTTATTCATATGTCCCTTCAACTGGGTACATGGGGTTACTGGTGTTTCCTTAATGAAGAGAAAAGCTATGTGTTTACCAAAAAAGGAGATTTCAGGTTGAGAATAACCATAAGGTGGGCTTTAGGCCAAGGGAGATTAAAAGCGTCTGAAAATTCACTAATTTGGTCCTCCGCTTCTCCTAGTCTACTGTTGATACTTTCAATGGTGTTTTTTATTACAGCTTTATCGCTCTTCATTTCTTCTTGGGCCTTACTTAAGTTGTTGATTTTTTCATCTGTTTCTACTTGCTTCTTGTTTATGTTGTTGATTTTTTCCTCCATCTGGTTTATCCACTCTAGGACCCTTATTCTGAATTCTTTTTCTGTCATGTTGCATGCCTCTGTATCACTTAGCTGCTTTTCTTGCGAGTCCTCTTTTTCTTTCCTTTGGGGGTTTCTTTTTCTACCCATGTTTGATATCACCGACAAATACAGATATTGAGTCCTTCAATGGCTGCTCCCTGGGTGGCAGGGGCTCCTCGGGCTGTGGTTGCTCCTTGGGCGGTTGTGGTAGCAGCTGCTCCTCCATTGTTAGCAGGCCCTCTGATAGGTGCTGTTCATAGCTGTGGTGGCTCTTCTGGCTGGTGGTGGGAGGCTTCACACACAGCAACTGTTCCTCAGAGAGAGCGTGTGGTGATCAGGAGGCTGCTGTTTCTTGGATCTGCTGCATTGATTTAAAGGCACAAAATACAACACAACAAGGCACAACGTACCAGGCACTGAACACAAATGTATTTGCGGTATTAATAACCCCAAATAAAGGGGGCCACCCGAGCTAAGAGAGTTGCACGATAAGGAAGAAAGAAGAGAAAAAGATAGAAGAGAAAACAAAGGAAAAAAAATAAGAGAGAAAAGGGAGATGATTACAAACTACAAACAACCAATAATTTCAATAGAGTCATGGGAAATAGAAGCACAAACATAACCGGGGGGTGGGGGGTGGGGGGTGGGGGTGGGAAACAGAAAAATAAAAAGAAAAAGCAGAACAACCTCACAAGCAATCCTTTAAAAAAACCCAATATACTCAACAATTTAGCGAACAACAACAAAACAATAGAGAAAAGAAGAAAAAAAAATTGGATACTGAAGAAAGATAAGGGAGAGGTGTATAAGGATTTAGAGCAGGTGATTGGAAATAGGATAGATAAGTAGGGTGAAATTTAGATAGGGAGTAAAAAGTATAGGGAAAATCTAAAGCAGGAATAAGGTAAGAGAAACAGGACAGCAATAGGGGAAAAGTGGGGAAGAGGGTTTTATCACAGAGGGAAAACTGTGGTAAAGAAGAATGATGAAAATAGAATGGGGAACACTAGTCCCAAAATAAAATAAAGAGAAAATATAATGACACTATAAAAAATGGTAAATTTGTAGCAGTAATAATACTGGTTAAAAGTAAAAATGTACTAATTAAAAGAGTAAAATCAGGTGATGAAAAAAGGAAAAAAATGGTTTCTTAGTTAAAAGCTGAAAAAATAATAAAAATAATAATTAAAAATGTTCTGTAATAAAGGTGCTTCAGATCTTCTACTCGTCTTTTTGGCACACCAGGCATTCAGGATAATGTTGAATTTCCCTCTGATACACTGTTAACTCCGTGTTGTAATCCACAGTCCTGATTTTAAGGGAGGCCGTATTGGTTTCCCAGACAGCCTTTATCTGTATTTACAGAAGAGTCAGTTCGTGGCTCTGCCTCTGGGTGGCAGTGTGTTGGGATTGACCTCTGAGGCTATAAGTCCTCTCTGACAAGGTGTTCTCTATTGTACCTGATACTGGCTTGGGAAAGTCCTCTGCCCAGAGCTGGTTCTCCAGTCATCACTCCCTGCTCTGTTTCCCAGGCTCCCCCAAAACAACCTTCCCTTACAGGCTCTGCAACTGACCTCAACTGAGTAATCCAATGCACTGGGTTCAACAATCAAACGCACGGATTTCAGAGGAAGTGTAAAATCAAGAGCTTGGGAAGCTGTGTGAACAGGGCTCCACCTTCCAGATCTGCGTGGAGTCTCTGTGCATGCTCTCTGGCCCCTGGCACCAAGTAGCCAGCAGACTGGCAGAATCTGAGGCTGCCCATTTGAATCCAGTCCAATTGTGGGCTTCTTTACAGTGTTCCCTTCTGCCAGGAGCCCTGGGGGAGCCCTTCCACACTCGTGGGTCACGCTGGCCCCAACCGCCGCGGACTTTGTGGGGCGTAGAGTGAACCTCCCAAGCCCCCGCATTCCATTCTCTAACGTAAATTGCAAACCGCACCTTTAGGGGAAGTCTAACCTTTCTGTGGGGAGAAGCAGGGCTCCTCTTAGATCACATAATCTAGCTGCTTGAGAGCCCTTGCTTCCGGGTTAGTAGCCAATCTCTGGGTGCCGGTAACAGCCACTCAAGATGGTGCAGTTGCCATGGCTGAGCCTGTGCACCCTGAGAGGTTTCAGCCTCAAACTCTAACCGTTCCCTTTTTCTAGGAGTTCTCTGTCTTTCCTGGCTGCAGACTGTCTCTCAGCTGAATCTCCTCTGCTTATTTGGGCTGTATGTTACCCGTTTCACCTGCTCACCCTTATCTGCTCCTGGTCAAGGCACCAACCCGTCCCTGTAAACCTCCTCAGTTTTTTTTCTCTCTATCAGAAATTCTTCAAGCAGACTTTGCAAGACCACAGCAAAGATCATCTTCCATAACAAGTCTACTTCTGTATTTAGACTTGATAACCAACAACCTGGAAAATCCTGTTTCACAAAGATATGTGGCTGGAAATGGAAGAAAAGGCACAACACAGTCTCAGAGCAGGATATGACTGCAAACACTTGATCCAGAATTTTGTAACTGGCATTGTAGAGAAATCACTTCTCCCTGTATTGTTGTTTATAAGTTCAATGAACTCCTCTTGTGCTATCTCAGGAACATCTTCAACTTTGACTGTGAATGGGCTTCTGGCAAGTGCAAATGGGGTGTCAGGTAGATTTGGAATGTACGATGAAATTTCGTCTGCAAACATGTGCAAGTGCTCTTTCACAGAAATTATGATCATAATCCCTTAGTTTGGTTCAATGTCATGTTCCTCAAAGAAAGCAGATAAGGTAGGCAACATGTAAATTTTATTTTCATCCAATTTTTTTTGCCAAAGCTGAAGTTTCATTTGAAGTGTTCGGATCTTTTCAGACAAATAGAGGCATGTTGCTTTTGGTACTTGCAGTGATAAATTTAACTCGTTCAAGATGGCAAAGATGTCAACCAAGTAAGCTATTTTCTGCAGTTCACTTTTATCACTGAATCGTGCTTCGAACTGCGGTCTTGCTTTCTAATTAAAAAACTTCCTTTCGACAACCATCTCATTTCAGTGTGAAATAGCAGAGCATTGTTTGGTGCATCCAACTGGTTGCACAGTTGCGAAAACAGTCGACTACTTAAAGTGCTCGCCTTTACAAAATTGACACAACTTGTGACGCTTTTCATTACTTCTTGTAATTCTTGTGGCATGTCTTTGTTGCTAATATTTGCTGATGAATGATACCATGAGTTCTGATGACTTTTGGTGACTCATTCAGTACCAAATGTTGAAATTCAGATCGACACCCTAGTATAGCTGGAATACCATCTGTGCAAACACCACAAACCTTTTCCCAAGAGATTTTATGCTCTTTCAGAATTGAACCAACTGTGTCAAATACATCACGTGCAGTAGTTGTCATTTGAAGAGGTTTTCAAAAAAGAAACTCATCTTTAAAGTCGCCATCATTAATATACCTCACGTAAACCAGTAATTGTGAACAGTTTTCAATGTCTGTAGACTCATCAAGCTGGATACTAAATATTGGAAGTGGAGCAGATTTAATTTCCTGGATTGCCTGATCAAGCATATCAGCAGACATATCATCTATTCTTCTGCGGACAATGTTGTTAGATGAGGAAATTGCACTCAATTTCGTAACAAATTTGCCTGTGAGCATATCTTGAACAATGTCTTTGGCCGCTGGCCACAGTAAATCCTCAGTAATGGTGTAAGGTGTCATAGCTCTGGCGATTATGAGTGCCATCAAATATGAAGCTTCAATGGCTGCTACGTTTTGTTTGTGGTACTTGCCACCAGTGTCAAGTCTGGCTTTCTTGAGTCCGTCAGCTTTGCTTCTAAAATAGTTGGTATCCTTGCTGGCAAAGCTCGGATGCTTGCTATCAAAATGGTGTTTTAGTTTGTTCAGATTCATAGATTCAGCTGATATAACTTCACAACAAATAACACATCACAGTTTCCCAATTCCTGCTGTAATTATTGAGGTAAAACCATACTGTAAAAAATTCTCAATATATTTTCTTTTCTTAACGTTCTTTTCTACACGAACCATTGTCATGGGATGGTTTGCTAATGAAAATAATATGTAATAATAGCTTTAATAATACAAAAGATGATACATGGCATATTTCAGTCAATACAGTGCATTAAAGTTTCCTATGATTTACCATTCTCTGTGTTTTTGTTTTTGTTTTTTACATAACTGTTACTATCACAAGGGGGCAGTATTCACATTAACCACAGCTGAATATAAAAAGAAAGATCAGCATCCAGATTGTTCCCATGGTACAGATTTTTTTGTGCAGTAGTTGATGATTTTACAGTACATGATTTTACATTTACCCAGTATTCATAATTCATGAAGTGTCGTTTTACCTCCAATACTACTGCTTTCTACACAGTAGCTGCTCTCAACACATGTGTAGCTGGTCTGCATGAGTACATTATGGCGCCAACCCTGTCACATATACCTGTATTTCTACCATGTGTATGTGATGGGGTTGGCTCAATGATGTCATCACGCCCAGTACTCATATGTGGGCATATTTACATGTGGGCTAACCTTCCTTCAGACGGATAGAGGAGCAGTGTCTCAGTTCCTAAGACCAGGGAAAATATGTGTTTTCTAATGGTCTTAGGTGACCCCTGTGAAAGGGTCCTTTGACCACCAAAGGGGTCACTCCCACAGATTGAGAACCACCGCCCTAGAGGCACGAGAGTGGATGAGGGCAACAAACTGGACATTATTGCTGAGGTCCAACTCTTTATTTAAAAACTAACATCTGAAAGGCACTTCACGATGCCCTAAGATCCTTGATCCCTGCCAAACTTCTGACCTCAATGTGCTCCTCCAGAATTTTCCTGAATCTCTTTCTCTGTCTCCCACACCATACATCCAATCTTTCAGCAAATCCTCTTGAATCCATGCTTTCAACAAATACAGAATCTGACCCCTTCTTCCCATGCTTGTCTGACCACCCTCAGCTGTCACATGGATGACTACACTTGCCTCCTACTGGGCTCCCTGCCCTCCACCCAGCAGCCACACAGGTGCTGAGGAATATAGGCTAAGGTGAACATCCTGATTCTTTCTTAAGCAAGTTTTTCTGTCTGAAACTATGGCAGGAATGGCGTGGGGTGATGGAGGTGGGGAGGGGTCATAAGTTCTTTCTGAGATTTGTTTCTTAAAAGCTTGAAATCAATATCCCAAATAGGAACTTCAGAAAGGCTAAATTTTGGAGGCCTTCACTAAACACAGATCACTCATGCTCACTGGGGCTCTGAGCCCTCTACAGGATCCTCAGGTCACTCAGAGGGAAACCAGATTTCTGGCTATGGCTCCTCTCTCTGATTCCTTTTCCTCTCATTTACAGCTCTGTCTGTTCCAACCAGCTTGCCTCCTTTTGGCTGTCCAAACATTTTAAATGGAAAGAAATAAAAACACCCCACACATCCCTTATTTCACTCTAACGTACTGTCATATTATTACTGTTGTTGCTGTGTGGGTTTCTGGGAGAGTCCCCCACCAGTTGACCATGTCCATGAGGACTTGGATTTTGTCGGTTCTGTCTCACACCTGCACCCCCGGTGCTTAGTGGAGTGTCAGCCGATGGTGAGCAGTAGGTTGCTCTTTAATAAGCGAGTAAAGAAGTTACACATGTGATCATGGTTGAAGGGGTGAAATATGGAGCGTTATTACCTCACCTAACTGAGATTCTGACCTAGACTGAGGGACCATGGAGACTTTCCTAAAGAGTGGCATCTAATATGGCAAGGGCCCCGGCTAACCTAGAGCTAATGGAGCGGCAGGAGTTAGAAGTCCAGGCAGATTGCACAGCAGATGCAAAGGGCAGGAGGTGGAAAAGTCGAGGGAAGTAACTGAATTAAATTGACTCATTTGGGTGATTAAATGAGCTAATAGACCTGAATGGCCCAGTACACAATGTGTGCTCGACTAAGGCCAGCTGTTGTCATTATTGCACATCCAGGGTCTGCCCTCCTGGGAACAACAATAACAGAATAAAGGTGTTCTTCCCTCCCAAACTACACATGCAATTCATGACATCAAGCCTTGATTACAGCTTGACTGTGGTATAGGTGACAGGCGATAAACCACATATACATAAATACACACTCCCTGTCACGCCGAAGTTTCTCATGTGCTTTTGTAGTCCCTCTTTGTGAACCCCACAACACAGTCATCAGGCAATCACTCATCCTGTTTTTCTTCATAGATTATTTTGCAATTTTTAGAATTTTATATACATGTAATTATATCTTATGTTCTCCTTTTGGTATGGCTTCTTTCAGTAAGCATAATAATTTTTTATGAGGCGAAATTCTTGTAACAAGATATTAATCCTTTTAAAGTGAACATTTCACTGGCAGTATAGCCACAATGTTGTTCAGCCACCATGTTACCTAGTACTAAAACATTTTCATAACCCCAAATAAAACTATGTACCCAATGAGAGGTTGCTCCCATTCCCCAGCCCCTAACCCTCAAAACCACCAATCTGAATTCTCTCTCCTTCTCTTTCTTTTCCCCAGTTTTCTGTACCATCTATCCAGTCAGCCTGTACATCTGGTGCCCCACTTGTCCCAATGTCAGGGCACTAATCTAAGCCTTCAACCTTATTCTTCCTCTGAACCCTGTCTCTCACCCCTCACATGCATCTAGATCTGGGGAAATGGCACCTCAATACCACTGCACTAGCTCCAGTGGCTGCTTTCTCACCAGGTAGGTCAACCCTTCTCGAGTTCCTCAGCCCAACCTACACTCACACATAGAGAGCCTTCCTACATTACCCACCTAGGTGCCTTTGACGTCATAAAAAGCCTCTCACCCCTAAATCTCCCAAGCTTTACAATTTCCCATCCTGACTCTGAACAAACTCCAAACTTCCAAGTCCCCTTCCTATGCTCCCTTCTACTTATCCACAATCCAACTGTGGCCATGTCTCCAAAATATTCCACCAAATACCCTAGAGGCCACAATGAGCCGGAAAAAAAAACACAACCAGAGGAGGGATTTATTTCCATTTCCCAGGTTCTGCCTGTTGACTCTATAAGGCCAGGCATATTGAGATTGCAAAGCAAGTACAAAAAAGAGACAAACAATGAAGACCCTGATGTCTGGCCTGAGCTCTGGGTCATGGAGGGCTGGCAACAGGGTCGTCCAGTGTAGGCCTGCAGGTGGCTGACATCACAGGGACGTGCATGTTTACTGGAGTTGTTCTTCTATCACTGAATATTTGTTGAATTCCCTGTGATATTGTTCTTCGAAGGTGCAGTGAAAATGAATACAGAATGAGAACACTTTTGATGGTCACTCAGCAGGGCAGTGAGACTGACCTCAACACCTTTGAAATAAAAGGCTGCAGAGATTTTAAGAACAGGAGAATGAATCATAGGCATCTGTGTTTGCTAATTGGATTGACACAAGAGATAAATTAAACTCATGAAATCCTGACAGGAGGGTTTTCATTATTGCTACAATTAAACCTCATTCATGGATAAGTTTTTATTGATGAGAGAGAGAGAGAGAGAGCCGAGAGAAAATAATTAGTTGCCTTCCCAAAATGCCTTGACCTAGGATTGAACATGCAAACTTTAAGTGTTTGGGAGAAACTGCCAACCAACTTGGCCACACTGGTGAGGTTAAGCAGGATTTTTTACATCTTGGTTTTAAATGTCCCCACCCAAGTTAAGCTCCTCCACTTCCTCAGAGACTGAAAAACAGAAAACAGAAGAATTAAATTTTAGCAGAATGCACCCAAACACTCTAGGCAGATTTTCTATGAATCATATCACTGGCAAGAAGTTGTGTTTTTAAAAATATAATTTTCTTGATTTCAGAGAGAAGAAGGAAGAAGGGGAGAGAAATAGAAACATCAATGATGAAGAGAATCATTGATTGTCTGCTTGCTGCCCACCCCTACTGGGGATAAAGCCTGAAACCCAGGCATGTGCCTTGACTGGGAATTAAACCATGACTTCCTGGTTCGTGGGTTCATGCAAAACCACTGAACCACTCCAGCCGGGAGGCAAGAAGCTTTTAAGGAGACTTAGGTATATTTTGAAAGGATAGAAAGAATCTGCAATTACAAATTGCAGTTACATTTGTAAAGGAAATTCTCTAAAATAAAAAAATAGAGATAAGAGTCCTAGTCAGGAAGAAAAATTAAAGACTCTGAGGGAATAATTAGGACTCTAGTTTATAACACAGCTACTTTCTGTACAGTGTAGGCAAACACAACTAAAACCTTTCAGCCAAGTCCCAGTTTGCATTGCCATCAGTTGCTGCAATTAATAAAGAAGTGCAAGTTCCTAGCCATTTATTAATAGATGCCAAAGAGTTGAGAGACTGAACACAGATGGCATCTGATCTCCAAGAAGGCTGTGCTTCTGGAGTTTTCCATCCAGACATTACATTTCTCTCTACAGTCCCCTTCCCTTTGATCAATCATCAGCTCCAAGGAAGAAGTGTATTTTAGTCCTATCACATATATGCCTGGTGTCATTCAATTTGCCCTGATTAATGACCTAAGTGCAGAGGGATGACATTCACCTTATAGTTTGCTCTGATGCTGGTTTTTCAATGAAACCTCAGATAGAGGATTTAACAAACTCTTGAGGTTATAGGGCCTCACCCTCACACTTCACCTGCAGTCTCTAGGTTTGGGTGATGCCTCCTCGCAAACAGATTATGAGTCTTAAACTGGTCAAAAACAGCTCCATAATAGGTGAGGTAGTTTATGATTCTGTGGGCATCAGTTTGAACTAGGACATTTGCTAAGCCATGGTTGCATTAACAACATTCCCAATTCTATTTTATCAAAAAAGAGGACAGAGTGCTACTGAGTTCATGCAAATAAGTCTATTGCTATAAACAAAAGAATACTCCAGAAGGCATTAGTAATTTTTCGGGACAATCAAACAGGGAGACAAAGTCACTGTTGCATCTCACATAGGTGTTCTCTTGTCTATTCCCATCATCACCAGTGTCCAGGCACCCTCCACAGGCCTCCCTGGAAACGGGAGAGAGCTCATGTTCCTGTCAGATTACTCCCGTGGGTCATCACACAATGACAGCCCCTCCTGTGAAGCACATGGTGTCCCCTCCATTGTGGAGATGGCGCAAATGGAACCAATCAGAGATGGGGTTCAATGTGGAATGTTACATTACGTCAACAGTAATGACAATGCCAGCTCACATTTTTTAGTATTTATTGATTCAAAGCAAGTCTTCTAAACAATTTCAAGCACCAAAAGAAATCTAAGAGGTGCATTTTAATTTTAATTTTTTTTTAATAACATAGGGGAAGGGAGGAAGATCACTAGTACTTGACATCTAACTCTACAGGCGCACTTTCAGCGGAGCTGAAGTGGTTGGAGACTTCACACTGGTAGCTCCCAGCATCCTCTCTCCTGACAGGGTCTATGGTGAGGGTTCTGCGGTCCTTTGTTAGCTTCATTCTCTCCCTAAGCCACAGACTCATAGAATTGAATAACCAGTTGGGGGAGCTCTCATGTGTGTGGCAAGTCATGACAACAGCATCCTCATTCTCTGTGACTGCGGTGTTGCTGGCTGAGAGTGTGGGCACACTTACTGGCCCTGTGAAGAAATAGAGGGAGAGTTTGATTGAGTGTGGGCTTGAGACCTGGGGCAATGCTCTTTCCTCAAAATATCTGCTCTGACTCTGATGGTTCTGAGGCAATTTTTTTCCACAGGTAAAAGTAATTAATTCTAAATGTGCCATCACTACCCAGACCAAATCTGCTGTTCTGAGCTGAAGACCCCTAAGAAGGAAGGATATGAACCAATGATTGACATAGGCAATCCAAAGACATGTAATAAGCCACTAAGGTTGGAGGAAAAGATGGGTCTATGGCTGCAAATAGACCTCAAGTGACTCAGATGAATTTCTCATGGTCTTTGTGATTCTGCTTAGGAACTGTATCTACCTGTGCCTCACCTTCCCCTCAGTGAAGAAAAATGAATATTTGACTGCTAGGCTGACAATGTACTAATCATAAAATATTCACAGTATTTGACATAAATATTGGAAAGGAAAACTGCTCTAATCAGAGGCATCTGTTACTGATGGACTTCACGAGAGAATCCCCTGTGCTGATCCCTGGTAGATGAGCAGCTGCCAGGAACATCTTTTCTCCTGCACTTCCCTTGGGCACTGATGTTTCTCTGGACTCTCCTAAGTCCAGTAGAAAAGTCAGATAATAATCTGGGGAGCTAGTCCAGTTGTGCTCTCCACACACAGTCTCAGTGGAAGGAGGGCTCAGCCCCAACTGGTAACCAGCTCAAGAGCCTTGTGACTCTGGCACATGGGAAACTGTTGCTCTCACTCAGCCCTTCACAGAAGGCAAAACCCAACCTGACACAGGCTCCCCAGGGACTCTGCAGTCAGTACATTGTGACAGGGGCTTGGGGGGTGGCTGCCCAAGCTGAGTTTCTCTATGAAGAACCCAGAGAACCCCACAGGCCAGGTCCTTACAGAGACCTGCAGGTTCTATCTCAGCGACATGATCAGGGAAAGGGGCCCAGGGACCTGGACTGAGACTGTTCTCCCTCTGCTGACTCACTCCCATCAAATTGTTCCTTCTCTCTGTGGTGAATCTCTGTGGGGCTGGAATCTGGGATGGAATCTCTGACCTTAGGATGTTTGTCTCCACTGTGTGTGTCCTGCACTAAATTCCCAAACCCAGCTTGGGACATGATGAAGAGGGGGATGGAGGAGATTCCAGGGGTAGCAGTCCTGTGTGTGAAGTAGAATTCACCCCACCTGACACCTAGAGTCAGAGAGCAATCACTCACGGTATACAATGAGCCATCCAAATCCTCTTTCTCTTTGTGAATTTGGAAGTAGGGCTACTACCATGTAGAATCCTCGATCCCACACAGTGACATTTCTGATGATCAGGGATCCATCAAGGTTTATTTCCGCTCGACCACTGTATTCGGTATCTGTTGGATATACACTGTAATACCCTGCAAGAGATGCAATGAAATTCTGGTACTTCATATTCATGCCCCTGTACCAAGTAAACCCTGTAACATCTGGAGGCGTATTGCGGAGACGTAGAATCACATCCTGCCCTTCACTAGCCGTGGTCCTCACAATAGCAAATTGTGCAGTGGTGGGCGGGATCCACAAGGTTAAAAGGAAGGCTAGAAGAGAAGAGAGAATTTGATCAGTATTTTGATCTATGTATTGGGATGGAAAGATGAGGCATTTCTCTTCATCTCTCAGCCTTAGTCTTCATGTGAGTTCGTGTGTGCATCTCCTTGGTCAAGGTCAGCAACATGGCCACCATGGCTTCAGCACCTCAGAACCTATGCTTCTTATTTTCAATTCTATTTCCCACTGTCTGTGTGGCTGTCCTCCTTACTTCCCTCAGATCCCTGTTGACACTCGGTGGCCTTCTTGGAAGACCTTCCCTGACCATGTCCTCTAAAGACCCTCTATCTTCACTCTCTGACCTGTCCCCACTCTGTGACGTTCAGGGCACTTGTGGGTACCAGATGTCACAAGTAGATCTCTTCTTGTTTCCTTTCTCCCCATATAATGTGAGCTGCATGGGGGCTGGAGATTTTGTGATCTTGTGCCCCCAGTGCCTGCAACAGGCTTCAAACACCTGTGGGTGAATGAATGAGTTTCCCCAGACTTGTCCATGTCCCATGTTGTATTTTCCCATATTTGTTGCTGGTGGTGGGGACAATGTTTAGCACCCCTGGTTAAAATGATTCTGGTATCACCTGAAATAAATTGTCATGACTGTGGTAAGTTGTCAAAATTTAATAATCAGGGATGAATAACATAGCAAATGAACCGCAATTGAGGTTTTTCTGCCCCTCATCATTTCTACATGATGAGCTATTCCTGTTGGTGAGCCCCCTCTCTCATCTAACTCTACACCCCGTCTTTTCACTCAAGTTCAAAGGGAAGCCCTTTCTTCCCTCACAGAGTGCTGTCCTCCCCAAGAGATCTTGGCCATTCTCCGACTCCCCAATTCCCTTACATTCCCAGAGATTGTCCCCTCATTACCTGCCAGATGGAGCCCCAGCCAGGGGACACGTCCTCTGTGGGCAGAAGCTGCAGGGAACTCCATGGGGACTGCTGCCTGCTCCATCCCTACCTCTGAGAGAAGAGCGCGAGGTCCAGTAAGGCTCCCAGACACCTCTGTCCAGACTGGTGGGATGTGCTCTCCCTCTTCCCTGTGTGCTGAGCCTCCTGTTGGAACAAGATAACCTCCTGGTCATGTGGGCCAGTGAAGAGTCAGGGCTAGGACCCTCCCTCTTCCTCCCCTCATTTTTTCCAACCATATTGCCCTTTTCAGTTTACCTTTACTCTGTATTTTGATTCCCTGTAAACTGCTGAAGCCTCTGACAACAAAAACATATACAAACACAAACTTACACAGGTACAGACAGGCAGGTGCCCAGAAAGCACTGGCCTGGGCGTTGAGTTCCTGGTCATTCTCCACAGCTCCCTTTCACTGCACATTTGACTTTTCCCTTCAGAGCAAGTGGTCTGGGGCCATCTCAGGAAAATTGTCGCAGGGATGCCCGGCTCTGCACTGGATCTCCTGTTTAACTTTGTAAGGTTTGGGGTGCACAGGTGACATTTTTGAAAGGCTGCTTCAGCAGCTGCCCAGCAACATGGATGCCAGGATGAGACGCTATGATGTGAGGGTGGGGGGCCCTGCCCCTCTCCTGTGCAGAGGGAGAGTCTCCACATCCTGTTAAAATGCAGATTCTAGCCCTAAAGGATGTGGCTCTGTGGATAGAGCATCGGCCTTCGGACTCAAGGGTCACAGGTTCGATTCTGGTCAAGGGCATGTACCTTGGTTGCGGGCACATCCCCAGTGGGGAATGTGCAGGAGGCAGCTTATCAGTGTTTCTCTCTCATCGATGTTTCTAACTCTCTATCTGTCTCCCTTCCTCTCTGTAAAAAATCAATCAATAAAATATTTTTTAAAAAATGCAGATTCTGACTTGGCTGGTGTGGGGTGGACCAGAGACTCTCCATCTAACAAGCTCTCAGGTGAGGTGGGTCTTACTGGCCTGTGGATCCCACTGGCAACAGCAAAGCTGATGGAGACACATGGCCTCCTGAGTGGATGACCCTCTCCCACCAGCATTGGCCCCTGCTACAGCTTGGTCCTGTGTCCATAAGCACCACACAGAGAACCCAACAGGCCCCAAACTGGAGGTTTTTTCTGGTGGTGACACAGAAACACAGCTGGGCACCGGGTCTTTTCTGTGTTTTCAAATCCCCTAGGAAGTTGGGATTTCCTCCCAGCAGGAAGGCCACAGAGGGGACTGGGGGAGAGATGGCATCAAGCTGGGTGATGACAGCGGAGGAGACCTTCCCTCTATCTCAGGTTGTCACCAGCCTGGCCGTTGTTTCCGGAAACAGAGATCACATCACCACATGTCTCAGAAGGATCTACAGTTTCCACGTGTGAAGGGTAAGGTGTGAAGCAAGAACTGTGGTGGGAGCCCAGGTGGCTGTGGGCTCCCTTGTCCCTGGGGAATGTTTTCAAGGAGACCCTCCCTCTCTTTGTTGGTTGATCCTCTCCTTGTCCACCCTGACTGTTCCAGCAGCCTCTGCCCTCTGCCTGGGGTACTTTTTGAAGTCACCTCGCCTTACCCATGTGTGATTCCAGTTTTGAGTTGGGGAGCACCATAAAGATCCCTAAAAAAGCAGCTGCTCCTAGACCATGTCAAGGTCAGAAATGTCCAAACCTGTGGAGGATTTTTTGAGTATTTCAGCTGAATTGATGTCATATGACTGCAAGCAAGATCTCAAATACTGAGAACAGCAGTTTTGTAGCTTATTTTATACATTAAAATCAAAGGAGAAGATAAAAAAAGTTGCATGAAATCAATGGGAAACTGAGGGAAAGCATAGCAGGGAGATCTCTACAAATAAATAAAAAGCAAAATGGAGAAACACATATTATTTTTACTTTGGAGGGTCTAAGATAGTTAACATTTAGAGCAGGTACAGAGGCTGTGCAGAAAACCAGGCAACATGAGCGCTCTGTAGTCTTGTATTCTGGTGCCACCGGCTCTTCAATGGGTCTAGCAAGAAAATTTGCTGGAGGTATGTGATATCAAAGGTATGTTATCCATGATGCATAAGAACAGGAAAAGGACTCTCTTGAGGTAAAGTCTGACATTTGCTAAGGAAATTGTAGGACTGCGACCTGACTACCTGCCATCACCTGCCCAGTGAGGCATTTGTGATCAGACCACACTGTGCGTCACTGAGCTTGTCAGGCCTGTCATGTGGTCCCCTGGGCTTATCAGGTTTCTTGCACAGCACCTTTTTCAATCACAGTTTCTCGAAAGAGCATGAGGGACAGAGCAGGCATGACGGAGGGGCCCAGTAAAATCTGTTAGTCAGGGAATGGAAATAGGTCTCCTTCTGCACCTCCTTAGCCAAAGCCCAATTCAAGTGTGGATGTCCTGTGTTTTGTATTTGCTTCTCAATATCGCTGCCTGGAAGGCAAAAGGAGACTAGCAGGCAATGTCAGGTACTACACTAGGAATGCTGTGCAGGCTCTAGAAGGCAGGAGCTCAATGTGAGCCCTGGACAGAGGTGAGCTCTGAACACTAGACTAAGAGCCTGCCTTTCGGGGCTTGGTCCCTGTGTGTCTCATGCCTCCTGACTGAATCCCAGGGCAGGCTGAGCCCAGTGAGAGGACTGCCTTTGTCCAGAGTATTATGAGTCCAGTGTCTGGGGAGCTGTCCCCTCTGGTGGATATGCTGTTTCAAGAGGATGTGCCATTCCAGATTTTCAAAGCCAGACCTGGTGAGGCTCTTTTGGGAGAGGGCGCTGGCCTGGATGGTTGATCCACAAAATGCCCTCTAACCCTCTGAAATGGGAGCACCCCCAGATCCTGGGTTCTCCTCTCCCATGCTGCTGAGGAAGTTCTCCTTATTCCCCAGGACACTGGGAGCTGGGAGCCAGGGCCACAGGCAGCTGTATTCAGACCAGGGACCTTGGGATGTTGAGTCATCCCCTAATTTCCTTGAGGTGGGTGTGAGCACCCTCCTGTCTTGGTAGAAACTCTATCTTGGATGGAGAACTCAGAATGTCTGCCATGTCAGGGATCTGTGATAAAAGGATGAACATAGGCTGCTTCCCAGGCCCTGAAGGGATGAGGGCTGGGGAGGGCTATGATTTCCTGGCAATGAAATCACAGTGGTCTGGCCCTTCACTGTTAGGAGGTTCCTGTCCCTCTTCCTGACTGTTAAGTGGGGTAAACACCTGTCCCTGGGACATCTCCTTGTAAAAAGAGGCTGTGGCCTCCTTCCTGGCTGACACCAAGGTCTTCGTGTGGATAAGGAACATGATCTGACTGTAAGTGTCCCACAGTGCGACCGGCATCCATTATATGGCTTCCCTCATCCATTTAATGAGTGTTTACTTAGTATCTGTAGTGTGTGCGGTCAGGGCTACGCAATGGGTATACCACAGAGAGCAGGAAATACGTGGAACCTGTGCTCATGGAGTTTAACTTGTAAGGAGAGACAGGCTCTAAGATAAATATTCCATAAACATTTGTGTAGAAAAGTCTTTCACACAAGGAATTAGGTGTTTGTAAAATTATCAAAGGGCTAGAGAAATGGAAGTTGAAGAGTTGCCAATGGAAGTTGGGTTTCAAGGTCACGTGGCAAAGTCCCCTCCCACAGAGAAAGAATTAGCTGTGTCTGCCAGAGGTCACCCATCAGTCATCACAGTAACAGAAATAATAGGCCTATCTCATTTCCAGCTTCCACATTACACACACGTGCATCTCAGGCTGAGTTTAATTCACATCTGTATTCTCATCAGAAGGAGTGGGAGAATGGATTAGTTAACCTTTCAGTCTTCCTGATATCGGAGGGAACATGGAAAGGGGTGGAACATAAATGCCATGTGCCAATACATGGCATGTCTGAGGCCACATGCAGGCTGGGGGACTCTAGGCAAGTGATCCCACCTCAAACATCTTCAATTTCCCTATGTGATATCATACAAAGATCTTTGGTGATATTTCCTGGTTCTTAGAACTGAGCAACAAAAAATACTTGGAATTTTCTGATTTATAAGGGTTGATAAGAGTGTCTTTTGTGATGATGAAGAAACTGACAGGCCCCTGGATAGATGCAAGGTAAGGGCAGGTCACCATGAAGACAAAACCTTGCTTAGAAGCTGGAATTTCCCTGAAGACATGAGGGTACGAAAAATGTGTAGGAATTTTTGGCTGCCAATGTAAGAAGTGTTTAAATCTGTAGATAATTTTCATGAGTTCATTTGAGCCAAACTGATGAGAATTGCTGGAAAGCCAAAACTAAATAGACTGAGAAAATGTTTCAGAGAATGGGAGTTTTACTTCTTATTTTATACATTACAATCAAAGCAGAAGGGGTAAGGGATTACAGGAAACCCATTGGGGAAATATTAGAAGGTGGGAGAAAGCAAAGTTGGGAAATCTCTGAGATTCGATAAAAAGTGAAACAAGTGGACACATACTAATTTTACATGGGTGGGTGCAGAATAATTAACAGTTAACAATCAACACAATGACAATAATAATGAGGGGTTCTGCAGTGCAGTAGGCACTCTGGAAATAAAGAAATTACACAAACATTCGATAGGTATGCTATTGTAGACAGGCTTCGTTAAACTGAAGATTGACCTTTGTTAGGGAAGAGATTGGCCTAACACATGACTACCCACCATGGCTAGCTTTTGTTTAGAAAATGTTCATTTCACACCATCCTATGTGGTTACTGTAGGTCTCTGAGTTTGTAAATCCCACCCCAGGCCTCCCCTGAGCTTGTCAGGTTGAGTATGTGGCCCGTTTGTCAACACGTTCATATTTTCGTCATAGGTCAATCTAAAGGATGCATTAATGACCAACATTTTGATTGGATAATGTGCTCCCACAGGGCTAAGAAGGCTCATTCCTAGGAAGCCTTAGTGTAAGCATTTGTCTTGCTGAATAACCAACCACTGGGGATGGGTCAAGACTGTAACATTGGATGGAAGTCAAGGCTGAATTTTCTTAAAAGAGACAAGCAGGTAAATAGGAGGCAGGAAGATTCCATGGGACTTCACTAAAAAAAACCATTCTGGATTATTTCTAACCTATAATCCAAGTTTTACTCTCTGTCTCATTTCTCTGTTTTTGCATCTAGTATGACATATACTCATAGTTAGAGGACAAACTATACAACTCTTCAATTATTATAATCTGACCAGGAAATGGGTTCCCATTTTCTATGGCCACTATGTTTCCCATTGGCAATGCTCAAGTGCTATTCATTATTGATCTGATTCCTGCTAGTTTTGCAATTGGAAGTTATAATCTTAAGGTATATACAGAAACAAGACTCTAATAATGCCAGAAATTACAATTACCATCTAAACATTCCAAAGTCAAGGAAGACAGTAATGTTTAATCAGTAAATTTCCTATGTCTCTGCAGCTATTAGAGAGTTTGTAAAGCCTTGTTTGTAAAGCTTCTATTTTAATTAATATAGTATAGTAATCCTTCATAAGTTGAAGTGTAGGCTTATTCCCATAATCACGTTCTAGCATTCTTAAAAAAAATATCTTTCTCAATATTTCTTTTGGACTAACTTTCTAGATCTTCCCATGATCTTCTTGGTTTATCGTTTTTTTGCCATTCAAAAATAACCAACTTATGAAAACATGCTCAAGTTGCTAATCATCCGAGATATGAAAATCAAAATGACAGTGAAGTACCATCTCACACTGTCAGAATGACTATCATTAACAAATCAACAAATGACAAGTGCTGGCAAGGATGTGGAGAAAAAGGAACCCTTGTGCACTGCTGGTGGGAATGCAAACTGGTGCAGCCACTGTGGAAAACAGTATGGAGTTCCTCAAAAAATTAAAAATGGAACCTCCATTTGACCCAGTAATTCCACTTCTAGGAATATATTCCAAGAAAACAGAAACACCAATCAGAAATGATATATGCACCCCTATATTCATAACAGCACAATTTACAATAGCTAAGATCTGAAAACTATCTAAGTGCTCAAGAGCAGACGGGTGGATTAGAGAACATTGGTACATCGACATGATGGAATACTACGCTGCTATAAAAAAGAAGGAATTCTTACCATTTGCAACAGCAGGGATTGAACTTGAGAACATTATACTCAGTGAAATTAGCCAGTCAAAGAAAAATAAATATCACATGACCTCACTCAATTGTGGAATATAAAGAACAACAAACTAATGAAAAAAATAGAACCAGAGACATAGAAGAATTGAACAGACTGTCCAACCGATGAGGGAAGACGGTGGATGAGAGGGTAAGAGATCAACCAAAGGACTTGTATGTATGCATATGAGCATAACCAATGGACACTGATAGTAGCGGTGGTGAGGGCATGTGCTGCTGGTTGGAAGTGGGCGGGTTGAGGTCAATGGGAGTAAAAGGAAACTCATGTAATACCTTAAACAATAAAAAATTTAAACTTCTTTAAAAGCATAAAAGTGCTTTTAATCTTAAAAAAAATAACCAACTTGCCCAGCCAGTGTGGATGAGTGGTTGAGCACCAACCCATGAACCAGGAGGTCACAGTTCAATTACCAGTCAGGGCACATGCCTATTCTTTGGGCTCCTTCCCCCGCAGGGGACTTGCACAAGGCAGCCAATCTATGTATGATTCTCTCTCATCACTGATGCTTCTCTTTCTATCTCCCTCTCCCTTCCTCTCTCTGAAATCAATAAAAATAGTATTCAAAAAACTTACTGATTAGGAAAAACTACTTACTTTTAACTTCTCTTAAAACACACACACACACACACACACACACACACAACCCATTCTTTTCCTTTGCAATAGCATTCCTTCTAAATTTCAAAATGTTACCAGAAACGGAGCCAGGTCCTGAACTGATTTGCTTAAGGCCGGCCTGCAGTGTGTGGATTCTTGATTTGGTGCAAGAAAGATTTTACAACATGAGTTCAGGTGATTTTGAATGTATGTTTTTTAAAGCTTGGAACAGTGAAACAAGGAAAGGCTTAGGATAGAGTCAGTAGGAGGGAGACTAGGCAAGACTTTTTGGGCTCTCTAGCAACATGGGAATGAAGTGAGTCTAGGTGGGGCTGCTGTCAGCTCACAGGTAAAAGAGTTTGGGGTACAAGTCAATGGAATTAGTCCCGGACAAGCAGCTGCTGCCCATTGCTCCCCTTGTTGAAAGATTCATGGGTACCTCATAGAGATTAAAAGAAAGAAAATTCACTCAAAAAGGAGATTTGGTGGGTGTGGGTGCCACAAGGATGGCACACACTGGCTTCTTTGTCTTGAGCAATTTTGTTTACTTTCTGAAGGTGCGGCTTTAACAGAGGTCTCAGGGGAAGATCTCAACAGTATTTTCATCAGCTTTCCTAGATGTCCCTTTTAAGGGTCATGTTCCTTAATAATGGATCAGTGCCAGGGAAAGCAGTCTAAACCACATTATCAGCAATATTACAGGGATGGGAAGTCCCCCCTGGGGGCAGTTTTGCCCATTACTAGGTACCCAGGGCTCTCCACCCTGATGGCCTTCTGCATCTGGCTGTAAATTGCTTGGCCAGGTTGTTCAGCTGTCTGTCTCAGTTGCCTAATTCCACTTGCCAAGGAATTTTCCTAGCTTCTCACTATCCTGTCTCAAAAAAAGAAAACATAAAAAAGTATTATTAATAATACAGAAGTTATCATATACACCTTTAGTCATTATTAAAAATCAGGCTATATAGACAATGTTTGAGAAAAGTCCAAAGAACAAGTATAATTATTATTATCACTAGTATTCACAGACAGGTAAAGATAATCAATTTGTAGTTATACAGGCCTTGTTGGTGTCTTGGGATAGCTGTCGATCTCTAATTTCAGTGACCTCTCATTCTCAAAAGTCTTTTTTCACTATAGGTGGAGGCAAGTGTCAGAGACAGGTCAGATGTCCATTTGTGGTTGGGCACCTGATAAAGTCCCTTCAAGCAATGTTGAGGAGTCTTTCATTGATGTCTTTTCCAATTGACAAAATAAGTCACGGTCTTTGAAGTCTTCATGCCCTGAGAGCAGTCCTGTAAATACATGCCACTAATTTATCTGTCCCTATAAGCTGGTTAATAACTTCTTCATAATAATGCAGAATGTCTCCTTTTTCATAAGGTTGATTCATATATCTCTTCATCTAGGTACATGGGGTTACTGGTGTTCACTTAATGAAGAAAAAAGCTATGTGTTTACCAAAAAGGAGATTGCAGGTTGAGAAGAACCATAAGGAGGGCTTTAGGCCAAGGGAGATTTAAAGCTTCTGAAAATTTACCTAGTTGTTTTAATTATGTCATTTGTATATTACACCAATCCAGAAAACTGGAGTTATAGGGACAATAAAAGACTAGTAGAATAGGCCAAATATGAGAAATGAATTGTATTTTTTGAACAGAGAAATGTGTCCCTCAGTCACTTTAACTCATCGGGAATTCCCCAATAGGAGTTAATTTTCCCAAATCATAATTTATCATTTTTAACTGTTGCTGTCCTTCAAGTGAATGCCTCAACCTAGTGTGAATAACATACAAATCATAACTAACACATATTCCTATTCTTGAGATGGTGTCTCTTGCGTAAAATTCAATTACAATCTTTAAAAGGGATCTACAGGAAGTAGGAAATGACCTTGGGGTTCATGGAATGATTTTCCAGGGTTATATTTAGACAGTAGAACATCTGCTATACATTTTGCAATCTATAGAAGGAAAAGGAGTGACATGAAATCCAGTGGTTAAAGATTAGAGAGGTAGAAGAAAAAATAGCAAAGCATAGAGACAATCTCTGGAATTACATAAAAAGTAAAGCCAAACATCACATACTTCTTTTATATTGGTTGGTATGAGATAGTTAGCAGAAAACAATTAGCATGATAACAATAACATGGAGGGGTCTTGTGCTCTCTCCTCTGGAGTTGTGAGGGGTTTGGAAAAAAGAAAATCACCCTGACATTCCAAAGGTATGTTATTGTAGAAGCAAAAAATCAATGAATGGGCTCAGTTAAGGTTAAGACTGACCTTCGCCAGGAAAGATATGAGCCTAGCACAGGACTACCTACCATGACTCACTTTAAGTTAGAAGGTTTTATTTTCAGACCATCCTGTGGGGTTACTTCAGATTTCTGAGTTTTTAAGGCCCCCACAGAGTCCTTTCCTGAGCTTATGAGGTTGAGTATGTGGTCCCTTTTTCATTCACACAGCCCAACTCCTTATCCTATTGGGTGGAGAGAAGAGCTAGAAATAATTACCAATGACCAATTACTTCCAATAAAAATGCTAAACAAGGGGTTCAGAAAACTTTGCATTGATGCTGGAAGGCTGAGCGCTCAGGGAAAAAATGGAAGTTTCACACCTTTCCCCATGCCTTGCTCTGCCAGTATCTTCCATTTAGGTATTCCTGAACTGTATACTTACAATAAACCAGTAATAGTAAGTAAAGTCGTTTCCTGAGTACTGTCTGGGGGTTTTTAGGTAATTATAAAGCCTGAGGGTTCATGGGAACCACCAAATCTAAAGTTAACCAGGACAAAATGTGAGTTACCTGGGCACCCCATTTGTGATGGTGTCTAAAGTTATGTTACTGAGCATTGTACCTATTTGGTCTGCACCCACTTCAGATAGTTAGTATCAGAACTGAAATAAATTGTAGCACACCCCATTGGAGAATTGATTGTTGATAGGAAAAAACAGAAACAAAACCTTCAGCTCATATAAATCAACTCGGCAGGGTAATGCTAGAAGTGATTATGATATTGTCAGTGATTTGCCTTTATTAGGTGCTCAGGGAGTTTGAGAAGACTTGACTTTCACTCCCCTCTCTCACTAAGCCCTCTCTCACCTTCAGAGTCCACCTTCACCCCTTTTCCTCCTCTTTGTTCTCACAGAACAAGGCTTGAGGCAGTGGTTCTGAACCCAGGAGCAGTGGAGGTACAGGCCTGTAAGTCTATTCATATTGTTGTCCACCCTGAGGTGGGATCTGTTCTCCTAATACCTAGACAGCCAGTAAACTGACAGCAGGTTGTAGTGAAAGGAAAGAAAGTATATATTACAAAGGTCCCAATGAAGGGGAATGGGACAGCTGGTGCTCAAAGATCAGAACTCACAGTGGTTTATATTTAGGGCCATTTAAGGGGCAAATGTCTTGACACGGGGTTCAGAGTCATGGGTTTTGAGGATTGGTCAGTTACAAGTACTCATAATGTGACTTTTTTTCCCTCGCGTCATCCCAGCTGGGGTTTTTGGTCGTTGGGGCCTAAAGGTCTTCCTTTGTGCAGAAACCCAAAGTTCTGCAACTCGTTTTGAGGTTGGGTTGGTTATGTTACATTTAGTGCAGAAAACATCTATCCATCTTGTGCTTAGCAGACAACATCTTTCTCTTAACTTGAGCACAATAACTCCTGCAACCTGTTTCACTGACTAGTTTCCTGGCTCCAGGCCGCATCTGCATTCTTTCCTATCACACCTGCCAGGTTCTATTTTCTATTTATTCTTTAACTAGAAATCATAACATCCAGCTATGGGAACAAAAGTTAATCTTCCTCTCATCTTTTAAATTCTTCTGTGGTAAAAATCAAATTAACAGACTGATTAAACAGGAGAAAATATACAAAGTCTGATGTATGAACATATATTCTGGAGCTATAAGAATGGAGACCATGCCGAAACCGGTTTGGCTCAGTGGATAGAGCGTCGGCCTGCGGACTGAAAGGTCCCAGGTTCGATTCCGGTCAAGGGCATGTACCTGGGTTGCGGGCACATCCCCAGTGGGAGATGTGCAGGAGGCAGCTGATCAATGTTTCTCTCTCATCGATGTTTCTAACTTTCTATCTCTCTCCCTTCCTCTCTGTGAAAAATCAATAAAATATATTAAAAAAAAAAAAAAAAAAGAATGGAGACCAAAGGAAGCATTGGGTGGTGGCAGCTTATGTCATTCTGCAGCTAAGGGGGAAAGAGGGTTGTGGTTTTAGGCTTCAAAAGGAACGAACACTGGCATAGAGATGCCAAAGCAAATGGGAATGTTCCTCCTGGAGCTAGTCCTCCATCTACACACATTGTAGGCAGTTTAGTGTTAAGGTCCAAGGCTTGTTTCTTAAACCATTTTTTTCCCAATGAGGATATCAAAATCAATACCCTAAAAGGCACATCACAGGTAAACACTCAGTTTCCCTTCCAGCAACAGATGCCTAGAGATGAATGCAAGCTACAAAAAAACCTAATATCAAGCAAAGCGAGGGAAAACAGAAGCAAAAAATAACCAAAAAAACCCAAAACAACAAAAAGAGAAAAAGAAAAAGTGAAACAATCTCACAAACAAGCAGGAAAAATCCCAATACAATCAATAATCAAGCAAACAACAAAATGACAGAGAGAAAAAAAATGGGTAGTGAAGAAAGAGAAGAGAGATGTATATAAGGACTTTGAGCAGGGGATTGAAAATTAGATATATAAGTAGGGTGAAATTATAACAGGGGGTAAAAAGAAGGAATAGGAAAAATCTAAAGCAGAATACGGTAGGAGAAACAGGACAACAAAAGGGGAAAAGTTCCCTAACCAGTTTGGCTCATGGATACAGCTCAGCCTGTAGACTGAAGGGTCCCAGGTTTGATTCCGGTCAAGGGCATGTACCTTGGTTGCGGGTGCATCCCCATTAGGGTGTGTGCAGGAGGCAGCTGATCAATGTTTCTCTCTCATCAATGTTTCTAGCTCTCTATCCCTCTCCCTTCCTCCCTGAAAATCATCAATAAAATATATTTTTAAAAGGGGGGTAGTGAGGAAGAGAGTTTTGACATAATGGTAAAGTTGAGATAGAGTAAAATGATGCTAAAGAAAAGACGAAAATAGAATGTAGAACACTAATCCCAAAATGAAATAAAGAGAAAATAAAATGACACTTTTTTAAAAAAGGTAAAATGGTAGTAGTAATAATGCTGGTTAAAAATAAAAATGTAGAAATTAAAAAAGGTCAAATCAGGTGATGAAAAAAAATTTAGTTTCTTAAGTAAAAGGTGAAAAAAATAAAAATGTGCAGTAGTGAAGGTCCTTCACTTGCGATACTCTTCTGTTTGGCACACATCAGTCCTGTCAGGTATTCAGGAGAGTGTTGAAGTACCCTGCGATACACTGTTCCTCCGTGTTGTAAACCACAGTCCTGATTTTAAAACAGGCAGTATTTCTTTGTTTCCCAGACTGCCTTTATTTGTATTTACAGAAGAGTCAGTTCCTGGTTCATCCCTAGGTGCCAGTGTTTCTGGATTGACCTCTGAGGCTATAATTCCTCTCTAGCCAGTATATAGGTTTTGTTTTCCCTATCATACTTAATATTGGTTTGGGAGAGTTGACTCCCCCAGAGCTGGTTCCTTGATCGTTACTCCTGCTCTGATTCCCAGGTTCCACAAAAACAACTTTCCCCTGCAGTCTCTGTGAATGACCCAAATTGGACGATCTTATGTATTGGGTTTAATAATCAAAAGCAAAGATTTAAGGAGAAAAGAAAGAAAAAAGAGCCAGAGTAGGTGCGTGAGCTCGCAACCCTCCACCATCCAGCTCTGTGCGAAATTCTCCCAAAGTCTCTTCCACACGTCCTCTCTTCCCTAGCACTAAGCAGCCGGCACACTGGCAAAATATGAGGCTGCCTTTTTACACCCAGTACAGCTCTGGGCTGATTTTTAGAGTTCCCTTCTGCCAGCAGCCCTGTGGGGTCCCTTGAAAACTTGTGGATCAAGCTGGCCTCAACGGCCTCAGACTTTGGGGGTGCAGATTTCCCCGCATATTCCTCTCTCAAACCTGAATTACAAAGCGCACCTTTATTTAGGTGAAATCTGACCTTTCTGAGAGGAGGAGCAGGGCTAGTCTGAGTCCACTTATTCGCTCTGCTTGAGATGCAGTGTTCCTGGGTTTGTACCTGATGCCTGGGTCTGCTCCAACATTTTTAAATGGAAAGAATCAAAAACACCCCACTCATCCCTTATTTCATTCTAACGTACTATCACATTATTACTGTTGTTGCTGTGTGGGTTACTGGGCGACTACCCCCCTAGCATGCCATGTCCATGAGGACTGGGGTTTTGTCTGTTCTGTCTCACACTTGCACGCCCAGTACTTAGATCAGTGTCAGCAGATGGTGAGCAGTAGGTTGGTCTTCTTTGATAAATGAGTAAAGAAGTTACACATGTGATCATGGTTGAAAGGGTTAAATATGGAGCATCATGACCTCACATAACTGTGACACTAAACTAGACTAGGGACAAGGGAGACTTTCCTGAAAAGCGGCATCTAATAGAGCAAGGGCCCTGGCTAACCTAGAGCTGATGGTGGGGCAGGAGTAAGAGGTCCAGGCAGAGGGCACAGCAGATGCAAAGGCTAGGAGGTGGGAAAGTTGAGGGAAGTAAATGAATTAAACTGACTCATTTGGGTGATTAAATGAGCTAATAGATCTGAAGGATCCAGTACACAGTGTGTGCTGGAGAAAGGCCCGCCATTGTCATTATTGCACATCCAGGGTCTGCCCACCTGGGAACAACAATAACAGAATAAAGGGGTTCTTCCCTCTCAAACTACACAAGCAATTCATGACATCAAGCCTTGATTACAGCTTGACTATGGTATAAGTGACAGGCGATAAACCACATATATGTAAATACACACTCCCTGTCATGCAAAAGTTTCTCATGTGTCTTTGTAGTCCCTCTCTCTGCACCCACACCACAGTCATCAGGAATTACTCATCCTGTCTTTCTTGATAGATTATTTTGCATTTTCTAGAAGGATATATACATGGAATTACATTGTATGCTCTTCTTTTGGAATGGCTTAATTCAGTAAGCATAATGATTTTTATGAGGTGAAATTCTTATAACAAGATATTAATCATTTTAAAGTGAACATTTCACTAGCAGTATAGACAAAATGTTATTCAGTCACTAGGTTACCTAGTACTGAAATTTTTTCATCACCGCAAATAAAACTCTGCCCCCAATGAGAGGTTACTCCCATCTCCCCAGCCCCTATCCCTGTACACTCCAAATCTGAATTCTGTCTCCTTCTCTTTCTTGTCCCACTTTTCTGTACTATCTACCCTGCCAGACCTGACTGTATATCTGGTGCCCCACTTATCCCAATGTCAGAGCACTAACCTAAGACTTTAACATCTTATTCTTCCTCTGAACTGCATTTCTCACCCCTCACATCCTTCTAGCTCTGGGGGAATGGCACCCCAGTACCAATGCACCAGCTGCAGTGGCTGCTTTCTCAACAGGTAAGTCAGCCCCCCTCATGTTCCTCAGCCCAACCTAAATCCAGACATAGAGAGCCTTCCTACATTACAGCCCTAGGTGCCATTGAACTCATAAAATGTCTCACACCCCCAAACCTCCCAAGCTTTACAATTTCCCATCCTGGCTCAACAAACCCCATCCCTCCCCCACCCCTTCCTAAGCTCCCTTCTGCTTACCCACAATCCATCTTTGACCAAGTCCAAAAACAATCCACCATATACCCCGGAGGCCACAATTAGCAGGAAAAAAAACAGAGCCAGAGGAGAGATTTATTTCCATTTCCCAGGTTCTGCTTGTTAAATTTCAGAGGCCAGACACATCGAGTTTGCAAAGCAACAACCAAAAGAGACAATGAATGCAGACCCTGATGTCTGGCCTGAGATCTGGGTCATGGTGGGCTGGAAACAGGGTCGTCCAGTATAGGCCTGCGGTTGGCTGACATCACAGGGATGTGCATGTGTATTGGAGTTGTTCTTTTATCACTGAATATTTCTTTAATTCTCTGTGAAATTGTTCTTCAAAGGTGCAGTGAAAACGAATATAGAATGAGAAGGGCCACTCAGAGGCAATCTGAGAAAGATCTGGGAAGTCAGGCCATCTATTGCTGTAAACACCACATCAGAGAAGAGGAAGAAAAGTGGGAAACATTTATTTGGAGGATTGTAGCCACATTAGGAAAGAAATGGGAAAATATGAAAATATGGTAAGGATCGACACTGTAAGATGACAGGTTCAGCTAATTACAGGTAGATGATGTCAAAGTAAAACTTGAGCCAGACAAGTTTAGGGAGGCAAGAAAGCCCTTATTCAAGACCATGCAGCAGGGCAGTGAGACTGACCTCAACACCACTAAAATGAAAGCTGGAGAGATTTTAAAAACAGAAGGAATCATAGGCATCTGTGTCTGCTAATTGGATTGACACAAGAGATAAATAAAACTCATTAAATCCTGACAGGAGGATTTTCATTCTTGTTACATTTAAACCTTGCTGATGGATAGGTTTTTATTGAGAGAGAGAGAGAGAGAGAGAGAGAGAGAGAGAGAGAGAGAGAGAGAGAGAGAGATTGAGAGTTTTGAGAGAGAAAATAATCAGTTGCCTCCTCTAAATGCCCTGACCGAGGACTGAACATGCAAACTTTAGGTGTGATTTTTTACATCTTGGTTTTAAATGTCCCCACCCAAGTTAAGCTTCTACACTTCCTCAGAGACTGAGACACAGAAAAGGAGAGAATTACATTTTAACAGAATGGACCCAAACCCTCTAGGCAGATGTTGTATGAATCATATCACTGGCAAGAGTTGTGTTTATTAAAATACACTTTTATTGATTTCAGAGAGAGGAAGGAAGAAGGAGAGAGATGTAGAAACATCAATGATGAAAGAGAATCATTGATTGGCTGCTGCCTGCGCATCCTTACTGGGAATCAAGCCTGAAAGTCAGCATGTGCCCTGACTGGGAATTGAACCATGATCTCCTGGTTTTGGGGTTGATGCTCAACCACTGCGCCACTCCTGCTAGGAGGCAAGAAGCTTTTAAGGAAACTTAGGTATTTTTCAAAAGAACAGAGAAAGAATCTGCAATTACAGATAACAGTTACATTTATTTCTAAAGGAAATACTCTAAAAAATAGAGATAAGAGTCCTAGTCAGGAAGAAAAATTAAAGACTCTGAGGGAATAATGAGGCCTCTTGTTCATAACACAGCTACTTTCTGCACAGTGAAGGGTAACACCACTAAATCCTTTCAGCCAAGTCCCAGTTTGCATCGCCATCAGTTCCTGCAATTTATAAAGAAGTGCAAGTTCTCAGCCATTTATAAATAGATGCCAAATAGTTGAGAGACTGAACAGAGATGGCATCTTACCTCCCAGAAGGCTGTGCTTCTGGAGTTTTCCATGTAGACACTACATTTCTCTCTACAGTCCCCTTCCCTTTGATCAAACTTCATCTCCAAGGAAGAAGAGTATTCTACATCCTCCAACATGGCTGGTTTCTGATTAGTGACCGAAGTGCAGAGGAAAGACATTCACCTTCTACTTTGCTCTGGTGCTGGTTTTTCTATGATAGCTGAAATGGGAGATTTAACAGCCTCTTGAGATTAGGCGGTTTCACCCTCCTATCTTGAGATTAGTGCAGGCCTCACACTTCACCTGCAGTCTCTAGCTTTTGGTGATGCCCTCCTATCAAACAGATATTGAGTCTTCAATAGGTTAATAATAGCTCCATTAAAGGTGAGGTCCTTTATAAATCTGTGGGCATCAGTTTGAAGTAGGACATTTGCTAAGCATCTCTTTTTTTTAAATTAAATCTTTTTTGTTCAGATTATTACATTTGTTCCTCTTTTTCCCCCCCATAACTCTCCTCCTCCCAGTTCCCGCTCCACCCTCCACCCTCACTCCCCACCCACTGTCCTCATCCATAGGTACAGGGGTTATCTCCAGTCTCTTCCCACATCTCCCAACCCCTCCCCCCGCCAAGAATAGCCAGTCCATTCCCTTTCTATGTCCCTGATTCTATTATAATCACCAGTTTATTCTGTTCATCAGATTATTTATTCACTTGTTCATAGATGCATATTTGTTGTTCATAATTTGTATCTTTACCTTTCTCTTCTTCTTCCTCTTCTTAAAGGATACCTTTCAGCATTTCATATAATACTGGTTTGGTGGTGATGAACTCCTTTAGCTTTTCCTTATCTGTGAAGCTCTTTATCTGACCTTCAATTCTGAATAATAGCTTTGCTGGATAAAATAATCTTGGATGTAGGTTCTTGGTATTCATCACTTTAAATATTTCTTGCCGTTCCCTTCTGGCCTGCAAAGTTTCTGTTGAGAAATCCGCTGACAGTCGTATGGGTATTCCCTTGTCGGTAACTGAGTTTCTTTCTCTTGCTGCTTTTAAGATTCTCTCTTTTTCTTTTGCTCTTGGCATTTTAATGATGATGTGTCTTGGTGTGGTCCTCTTTGGATTCCTTTTGTTTCGGGTTCTCTGCGCTTCTTGGACCTGTAAGTCTATTTTTTTCACCAGGTGGGGGAAGTTTTCTGTCATTATTTCTTCAAATAGGTTTTCAATATCTTGCTCTCTCTCATCTTCTGGCACCCCTATAATTCTGATGTTGGTACGCTTGAAGCTGTTCCAGAGGCTCCTTACACTATCTTCGTATTTTCGGATTCTTTTTTCATTTTGCTTTTCCAGTTGGGTGTTTTTTGCTTCTTCGCATTTCAAATCTTTGACTTGATTCTTGCGCTCTCCTCTGGTCTGCTATTGGCAGTCTGTATAATATTCTTTATTTCAGTCAGTGTATGCTTAATTTCTAGTTGGTTCTTTATCACAACATCGAGGGTCTCATTAGATTTCTTGAGGATCTCACTACATTTATTGGCAGTTGTTAGAAAATTATTGAAAGACCTTCAAATTGTGGTTTTGAGGTCTATATCTTCCATTTTGGACATTTGCGTCCTTTTTCTTTGTCTCCGAATTTTTTTGTTTTTTTGGTGCACCCCCTAGTGGTCTTTGTGTGCAGTCTTGTTGTAGTTAAGCCTTGATTGTTGTAGGTAATACTAGAGGGGATTTGAGCTCCAGGCCAAGTGGCTGTGAGAATCAGCTGTGTCTTCAGTGAGAGAACTTCTGTCCTCTAGGGAGGTGCTAATCTAGCCTTTGCCTGAGGCTATCTGGCAAATGCCTCTGTGCAGGGCTTGGGCAGGGCGTTTCCCATGGGATCAACAGGGCAGCTGAGAGACCAATTATGGCTGCTCTCAGTCCTGTCCCGGCGGCTCTGCCTCTCAGATTCCCAGCAACTACTGCAAACCTCAGAGAGAAAGCTGCCTTCGAGTTCCAACCAAAGCTAGACAGTCCTGCTTATCCCGTTTGAGTCTGGGTGCCTAGAGACCCGCCCGGATCTGGAGCTCAGAATCTGAGACTCACTCCTGATTAGAAAAGACAACCATGTCCTCAGCCATCAGCCGAGGCACCTCTGCACCTTAGTATTTGACTTCAGCACTGCGCCTCCTCTGAGTCTCAGTATGTTATTCTCTTTCCTCCTAGTTGTATAACTTCCACACAGCCAGCCTTCCTGTGGTTCTGGATGATGTCCGTTCTGTCTTTTAGTTGTATTTTTGAAGTGGTTGTACGAGGCAGCAAACTCCGGGGTTAACCTATCCCACCATCTTGGTTCCCCGAGATCATGTGTCAGCATCTCTTATATTACCAACGTTTCCAATTCTATTCTATCAACAAAGAGGACAGGGTGCTACTGAACTTATACAAATAAGTATATTGCCATAAACTTAAGAACACTCCAGATGGCATTAGTAGCTTTGGGGAAGACAAAAGTCACCGTTGCATCTCACATAGGTGTTCTCTTGTCTATTCCCATCATCACCAGTGTCCAGGCACCCTCAACAGGTCTCCCTGGAAACGTGAGAGAGCTCATGTTCCTGTCAGCTTATCTATTACTTCAGCATGTCATTACAAAATAACTGCCCCTCCTGTGAAGCACATGGTGTCCCCTCCATTGTGGAGATGGTGCAAATGGAACCAACCAGAGATGGGATCCAATGTGGAATGTTACATTATGTCAACAATAATGACAATGCCAGCTCACAGTTTTTAGTATTTATTGATTCAAAGCAAGTCTTCTAAGCAATTTCCACCACCCCAAGTAATCTAATAGGTGCATTTTTATTTTTATTTTTATTTTTTTACTTTAAGAACATAAGGGAGGGGAGGAGGATCACTAGTACTTGACATCTAACTCTACAGGCGCACTATCAGTGGAGCTGACGGGGTTGGAGACTTTACACTGGTATTTCCCAGCATCCTCTCTCCTGACAGGTTCTATGGTGAGGGTTCTGTGGTCTTGGGATAGCTTCATCCTCTCCCTGAGCCGCAGACTTGTAGCGTTGAATAACCAGTTGATGGAGTTCTCATCTGTGTGGCAAGTCATGACCACAGAATCCTCATTCTCTGTGACTGTGGTGTTGCTGGCTAGGAGTGTGGGCACACTCACTGGCCCTGTGAAGAAATAGAGGGTGAGAATGATTGAGTGTGGGCTTGAGACCGGGGTCTATGCTCCTTCCTCAAAGATATCAGCCCTGACTCTGATTGCTCTGAGGGTAATTTTGTTCCACAGTAAAAATTAATTAATTCTAAATTTGTCATCATTCCCCAGACCAAATCTACTGCTCTGAACTGAAGATCCCTAAGCAGGAAGGATATGAACCAATGATTGATCTAGGGATCCAAAGACATCTAATAAGGCCACTGGGATTGGAGGAAAAGATGAGGCTATGGCTGCAGATAGACCTCAAGTGATTCAGTTAAATTTCTCATAGTCTTTGTGATTCTGCTTAGGAACTGTATCTCCCTATGCCTCACTTTCCCCTCAGTGAAGAAAAATGAATATTTGACTGCCAGGTGGACCATGTACTAATCATAAAATATTCACAGTATTTGACATAAATATGGGGAAGGAACACTGCTCAAATAAGAGGCATTTGTTATTGATGGACTTAACGAGAGAATCCCCTGGGCTGATCTCTTGTGGATGAGCTGCTGCCAGGAGCATCTTTTCACCTGCTCCTCCCTTGGGACGCAGATCTTTCTCTAGACTCTCCTCAGTCCCCCAGAACAGTCAGATAATAATCTGGGGACCTAGTCCAGTTGTGCTCTCCACACACAGTCTCAAGTGAAGGAGGGTTCAGCCCCAAATGGTGATCAGCTCAGGAACCTTTTGACTCTGGCACATGGGAAACTGTTGCACTCACTCAGCCCTTCACAGAAGTCAAAACCCAACCTGACACAGGCTCCAGAGGGCATTTGCAGTTAGTACATTGTGACAGGGGCCTGGAGAGGGCTGCCCAAGCTAAGCTTCTCTGTGAGCAAGGCATGGAGCCCCTCAGGCCAGGTCCTTACAGAGCCCTGCAGGGTCTATCTCAGGGACATGATCAAGGAAAGCAATCCAGGGACCTGGACTTAGACTGTTCTCCCCTTGCTTAGTCACTCCCATCAAATTGCTCCTTCTTTCTGTGGTGTATGTCTGTGGAGCTGGAATCTGGGAAGGGAACTCTGACCTTAGAATGTTTGTCTCCACTGTGTGTGCCCTGCACTAATTTCCCAAACCCAGCTTGGGACATGATGCAGAGGGGGATGAAGGAGAGTCCAGGGCTGGCATTCCTGTGTGTGAAGTAGAATTCACCCACCCAACACCTAGAGGTCAGAGAGCAATCACTCACGGTATACATTGAGCCGTCCAAGTCCTATTACTCTTCGTGACATAGGAAGGACGGCTGCTACGACGTAAATTCCTAGGTCCTGCACAGTGACATTTCTTATGATCAGGGATCCATCAAGGTTTATTTTCTCTCGACCACTATATTCGGGACCTGTTAGATTTCGACTAAACTGAAATGAAAGAGTCCCAATTACTTTATAGAAAGTCATCTCTATTCCCCTGTACCAAATAAACCCTGTAACATTGGGAGGCATATTGCGGAGACTTAGAATCACATCCTGCCCTTCAACAGCACTGGTTGAGACAACAGCAAATCGCGCAGTGGTGGGAGGGATCCAGAAGGTTAAGAGGAAGACTAGAAGGGAAGAGAGAAATTGATCAGTATTTTGATCTATGTATTGGGATGCAGAGATGAGGCATTTCTCTTCATCTCTCAGCCTTAGTCTACATGTGAGTTCCTGTGTGCATCTCCTTGGTCAAGGTCATCAATATGGCCACCATGGCTTCAGCATCTCAGAACCTACGCTTCCTCTTTTCAATTCTATTTCCCAGCTGTCTGTGTGGCTGTCCTCCTTACTTCCCTCAGATCCCTGTTGACACTCGGTGGCCTTCTTGGAAGACCTGCCCTGACCACGCCCTCTAAAGACCCTCTATCTTCACTCTATGACCTTTCCCCGCTCTGTGCCCTTCAGGGCTCTTCTGAGTACCTGATCTCACAAGTAGGTCTTTTCCCCTCTCTTTTCTCCCTGTATAATGTGAGCTGCATGAGGGCAGGGGATTTTGTTATCTTGTGCCCCTAGTGCCTGCAATAGGCTTAAAACACCTGTGGGTGAATGAATGAGTGTCCCCAGATTTGTCCACGTCCCATGTTGTATTTTCCCATATTTGAAGCTGGTGGTGGGGCCAATGTTTAGCACCCCTGGTTAAAATGATTCCGGTATCACCTGAAATAAATTGTCATGACTGTGGTCAGTTGTCATAATTTAATACTCAGGGATGAATAACTTAGCAAATGAACCCCATTTGAGGTTTTCCTGCCTCTCACCACTTCCACATGATGAGATATTCCTATTGCTGAGCTCCCTTTCTCATACTACACTGCAGACCTGCCCTTTCAGTCAGATCCAAAGGGAAGCCCTTCCTTCCCTCACAGAGTGCTGTCCTCCCCAGGAGATCTTGGCCAGTCTCTGACTCCCAACCTCCCTTCCATTCTCTGGGATTGTCCCCTCCTTACCGTTCAGTAGGAGCCCCAGCCAGGGGACATGTCCTCTGTGGGCAGAAGCTGCAGGGAACTCCATGGGGACTGCTGCCTGCTCCGTCCCTTTCTCTGAGAGAAGAGCGTGAGTTCCTGTAAGGCTCCCAGACACCTCTGTCCAGACTGGTGGGATATGCTGCCCCTCCTCCCTGTGTGTTAGCCTCCTGCTGTGGCAAGATAACCTCCCTGGTCATGTGGGCCAGGGCGGGGTCAGGGCCCAGGACATTCCCCTCATTTTTTCCAACCCTGTTGCCCCTTTGAATTTACCTTTATTCTGTATTTTGGTTTCCTGGAAACTGCTGAAGCCTCTGACAACACACACACATACAAACACAAACTTACACATGCACAGACACATGCCCAGAAAAGCACTGGCCTGGCGTCTCCAGTTCCTGGTCATTTTCCATAGCTGCCTGTCAGTGCACATTTACCTTTTCTCTTCAGAGCAAGAGCTCTGGGGCTGTTTTGGGTTTACTCAGCGAGATAGATCACCAAGTTAGAATTTAAATTTAAGAGCCTTTATTAAGCTGGCCAGCTGACTACAGCTACAGCACCCTGCTGAAGCAAAGACTGAACTGCAGTGCCAACGTCCATGGCCAGCAACTACAGTTACAGCACCCTGCTGGAGCAGAGGCCAAACTGCAGTGCTGACTGCAAGAGTTACATTTTATTATTAAATTCTGTGGAGACCCAGAGAAAAATGTGTCTTTCAAATTCTGGGCCCCCCAATATGGAGGAAACTCTCTTTATTTATACTTTTTCTAGTCCTTTGTCTCCCAAATTTGGAATGAGACTTCCAGGCCTTCTGAGAAAGAAGGCCTGCATGCTGTTAAGGGGCTATGAGACCATATCTCCAGGCCTGGTCTGATGTCAGTACCTTCCTATCTATGTGTTTTTGGAACAGACAGCATAGCATAACCCATCTGGCCAAAGTACCAGATATGCAGCCCAGCACATTCCCCACTGGTTTTATGTACATGAGTCAAATCATTGACTCTTTTGGGTTATTGTTGGCGAGGGAGTTATATTGACTACTGAGGACTATAGAATTAATTCTTTGCTGAATAAAGTCAGTGGACCTGTTTATAAGATTAGGGCCTGGAATGAGGGCCCACTGAGTCCTGGACTTTTTATTTTGCCTGGGCTGTCTTAAGCTGGGTGTGATGAAGCCATGTCAGGATCCTGTCATCCTTGATTGCCGTGAGGGTAGTCCTTTCCAGGCACGAGTCAGTCCTTGGGTGACAAATTTCTTTACCCAAACAGAGTCACCAGATTGGAAGGGATGAATCGGATACAGGCAGATCATCTTGGACGTGCTTCTGGTCTGCTTTCTGGGTAGACTGTAAAGCTTGAAAGAACTTGAGTAAACTGGTGAGATGAGTTGTTCAGGGTCTGGAAGAGTCACTAGAATCTGTAAAGGCCCCACTGGTTTTAGGGCAGCCTCTCGGGCTGCTTCGTCTGCAGCCTAGTTCCCTCTTGCTTCTGGGGAGTTCATGCCAGTTGGCCCGTCATCCTTGCTCTGCTCATGTTTGTCTAACTGCCTACTATATTACCTCAAGGGTCCTGGCTCTGAATTCTTTCAGGGAAAATGGGTGTTGGATTTCTTCTGTAACTGCTTTGAGCTGAGGAGGGTCAGAAGTTTCTCTCAGAGTGAAGGGATCCTTGCTGTCTGTCAGAGGGACAATGAGGCCTGGGCACAGAAGGAAGTGGGCTTGTGACCTGGTGGAGACAAACTATAACAAATGGTCTGGTGGGAGGGAAAGAATACATTTCAGTTTTAATAACCTCTATTGAAATATAGAGTTTTTCTCCTTAAAATTACCCCTCTGTTTATTAAAATACTAATTTATTTACTGTATTCAATTTGGCCTTATTGTTTGCATAAACATAACAAGAATAGTAACCAACTACCTTTGCTGGAATCCTATGATTGAATCTTAATGTGCCCCATAGGGCCAAGAAGCCAAACCATCCAGCTGCCATCAGGCCTGTCTGCAGTATCTGCTGCCCATTGTCCTTGCTTCAGGCCCTTCTCAGCAGCCCTCCTACTCATCGTGGCCAAGAGTGCATGGGGGTTCTGTGCTCCCCTTCTACTCTGACCAACCGCCAGTGATGGTAGGGCATGGGTCTGACGCCAGTGCCAGCGCCAGCTATTTTCAGGGCTCCCAAGCAGGATACCAGACTTTCTCCATGGCACTCTTATTGGCTTCAAGTTTTCAGAACTCAGATAGGACTCTTTAAAATATGATACTCCAGTCAAAGTTTCTAATTAATAAAACCACTATTGAAAACCAGTTTTATTGAATTTATTCAAAGAAATGTGTTGCCATGATTTATTTAGCATTGCCAAATTTCTGAGGAATTACATAAGGAGAAAAAGCCACTGACCTGCCTTAAGATCTTCTGATTTTCCTTGTCAGTCCTTTTTAAGGACTCTCCAGAGTTATAACAAAATAGTAACTATTGTATTTCTTTTATCAGTCCCCTCTAAGTACTTTGGCATAACTATTTACTCTCTCTGGCTTACTGGCCTGTACCATTTGATTAATTTCCTTTCAATATTTCTCTTCACCTTCTTATCACATACACAACCTTTCTAAATTTTATATTTTTAAATTAGCCTTTAAACCTTCTTTCTATTTCCTTTAAAAATGCATAACTATGCCTCAGACCTTCTACTCAGTAATTCCTTATTCTTAGAAACCTCAATCCTTTAATGATTACTATAAAGTAAATAGCCAGTATTTCTTAGATTGTATTAGTCTAATTTAGTATTGGAAGGGTTAGAGAACAAAACGGGGCAGAGAAAAACTTACTGTGCTCCATAGCAGCTTTCAGCCTTGAGTTCAGCATAGTTCAGATAAGTAAAAAAATCAACAAAACTTCTGGTCTGCCTTCCCTGCCCACTGCCCTCCTCTTTTCTGAATTAACAATTTCCTTAGCTGCTCTCCCTCCTAGATTTTTCTTCTCTACTCTAAGCCCCAGAGGCTCAAATTCTTCTCCTCCTTTACCACTTTTGACCTCTCTGACTATCCCCCTGTCCCCCAGCCTAGGGCTCCTCCATCTCAGCAGGCTGAGAGCCTACCACCATATCTAGGGAATCCTACCACTATTACCCCATCTCACACCCGCTCTGGAGCAGTTTTCAGCTCTCTTACTCCCCCAGTTAGAGTGGATGCTGTCCCCAACAGAGACCCACTGTGAATCTATCTGGAAGGGCAGACAAGTCGTAGGTCTCGGGACCATATGATAAAAATCCAGCAGTCCCTCTCCCTCACCCTATACAGGCTATAAGAAAATGTACTAATCTTAACCTATTAAGCCTTTGTTTAAACTTCTTTGGGTTGCAACCTTATACCTTTAAATTAACCCTAGACTTCTAAAATTTTAACCTAACACAGCAAAATTATACATTAGGGAAAAGCAATTAAAAGTTCCATACTTTCTTCCCCTTAAAGCAGGGTTTGCCCTATCTTTAAACAAACAACAGAAAGAGATAACAAATACTCTTATGTGTACAGCCAGAGAGCACAAATTAGGTTTCGCTTCATATAGACTCTTACACTTACATTCATACACCAGACAGTCCAAGTTTTTAACTTCTACCAAATGTTTACTTAGAGTTTAAGCAATCCAACCAATTCCTGACTAATTGGCTTAGGGAGCTCCATGTCTTCCCGGGAGGTGATCATGATCCCCTTCCACTCACTTGGAGTGGGCCTGATTGATAGGGGGTCGACGAAGATGACTGACCCTGACCCATTTTGACAAAGACAAAGACAACAAGGAACAAAGACAACAAACACCAGACAACAAACACCAGACAGACAAACCCGGTGCAGCCTAAAGCCACACAAATCAGGGGCCCTGGCTACCGCCATGGCCGCGGGTCAGGACCAGGAGTACTGCTGCGTCCAGCCATCCATACAGGTCCTTCTGTGGGACATCCCAATTCCAGATTAATGACCGGTCTTCCTTACCTCTCTCGAGAGTCCAGGTGGCTCAGTTTCCAAATTGAAAGTTTTGGATGGAGTCTCCTCCAGCTCCCTGGGACCAGGTATGGAGACTAGAGGCCTCCTTGGTAGTCGTTCCCCACAGGGATGTGGGGTATCTCACCTCATGCCCGGCAATAAATGGGAGAGAACCTCCTGCCTTAAATAGGGGTTCCCTCTCACCCCTGCCTGGGGAGAGCCTCCTGCACTAAATAAGGGGTCCCTCTCACCCCTACCGGGGAATTCGCTGGGGCCTCCAAATGTTATGGGTTCACTCAGCGAGATAGACCACCAACTCAGAATTTAAATTTAAGAGCCTTTATTAAGCTGGCCAGCTGACTACAGCTACAGCACCCTGCTGAAGCAAAGACTGAACTGCAGTGCCAACTTCCATGGCCAGCAACTACAGTTACAGTACCCTGCTGGAGCAGAGGCCAAACTGCAGTGCTGACTGCATGAGTTACATTTTATTATTAAATTCTGTGGAGACCCAGAGAAAAATGTGTCTTTCAAATTCTGGGCCCCCCAATATGGAGGAAACTCTCTTTATTTATACTTTTTCTAGTCCTTTGTCTCCCAAATTTGGAATGAGACTTCCAGGCCTTCTGAGAAAGAAGGCCTGCATGCTGTTAAGGGGCCATGAGACCGTATCTCAAGGACTGGCCTGATGTCACTACCTTCCTATCTATATGTTTTAGGAACAGACAGCAGAGCATGATGCATCTGGCCAAAGAGCCAGATATGAGGCAAGCACAGGGCCACCTCAGGAATATTGTCACAGGGATGCCCCGGCTCTGCATTGGGTCTCCTGTGAAACTTAGTAAGGATTGGGATACACAGGTGACATTTTTTGAAAGGCTGCTTCAGCAGCTTCCCAGTTACATGGATGCCAGGATGAGACCCTATGATGTGAGGGTGGGGGGTTCTGCCCCTGTCCTGTGTACAGAGAGGGTCTCCACATCTTGTTAAAATGCAGATTCTGACTCGGCAGGTGTGTGGTGGACCAGAGACTCTGCATCTAACAAGCTCTCAAGGGAGGTGGAATATATTTTCCTGCGGAGCCCTCTTGCAACAAGGCTGATGGAGGCACATGGCCTCCTAAGAGGATGACCTTCTCACTCCAGCATTTGCCCATGATACATCTTGGACTTTGGTCCATCACCACCAAACAGAGAACCTCACAGGACTCAAACTGGGGATTATTTCTGGTGGTGACACAGAAACACAGCTGGGCACCGGGTCTTTTCTGTGTTTTCAAATCCCCTAGGAAGTTGGGATTTCCTCCCAGCAGGAAGGCCAGAGAGGTAACTGGTGGAGAGAAGGCATCAAGTTGGGTGATGACTGCAGAGGGCACCCTGCCTCTATCTCAGGTTGTCACCAGGCTGGCCGTTGTTTCCAGAGACAATGACCCCATCACCACGGATCTCAGAAGGACCTGCAGTTTCCAGGTGTGAAGGGTAAGGTGTGAAGCAAGAACTGTGGTGGGAGCTCAGGTGGCTGTGGGCTCCATGGTCCTTGGGGAATGTTTTCAAGGAGACCCTCCCTCTCTTTGTTGGTTGACCCTCTCCATGTCCTCCCTGACTGTTCTGGCAGGCTCTGTCCTCTGCCTGGGGAACTTTTATGAGGTCACCTTGCCTTACCCATGTGTGGTTCCAGTTATGAGTAGGGGAGCAGCATAGAGATGCCTGAAAAAGCAGCTGCCCCTTGTCCCTGACAAGGTCAGAAATGTCCAAAACTGTGGAGGATTGTTATGAGTATTTCAGCTGAACTGGTGTCACATGAATGCAAGCAAGATCTCAAATCCTGAGAAGAACAGCAGTTTTGTAGCTTATTTTATACATTATAAGCAAAGGAGAAGATGAAAAAAAGTTGCATGAAATCTATTGGAAAGTGAAGGAAAGCATAGCAGGGAGATCTGTAGAAATAAATAAAAAGCAAAATGGAGAAACACATATTATTTTTACTTTGGAGGCTCAGGACAGTTAACATTTCCAGCAGGTACAGAGGCTGTGCAGGGAACCAGGCAACATATGCGCTCTGTGATCTTGTATTCTGGTGCCACAGGCTCTGCCTTCAATGGGTCGACCAAGAAAATTTGGTAGAGGTATGTGATATCAAAGGTATGTTATCCATGATGCATAAGAACAGGAAAAGGGCTCACTTCAGGTAAAGTTTGACATTTGCTAAGGAAGCTGTGGGTCTGGGACATGACTACCTGCCATCACCTGCCCAGTGAGGCATTTGTGATCAGACAACACTGTGCGTCACTGAGCTTGTCAGGCCTCTCTGTGGCCCCCTGGGATTATCAGGTTTCTTGTAGAGCCTCTTTTCCAGTCACAGTTTCTGGAAAGAGCAGGTGGGACGGCGCAGACATGACGGAGGGGCCCAGGAAAATTTGTTGGTCAGGGAATGGAAATAGGTCTCCTTCTGCACCTCCTTAAAAAAGCCCAATTCAAGTGTGGATTTCCTGTGTTTTGTTTTTGCTTCTCAATATTGCCCCATGGAAGGCAAAAGGAGACCTGCAGGCAATGTCAGGTACTGCACTAGGAATGCTGTCCAGGTTCAAGATGGTGGGAGCTCACTGTGAGCCCTGTACAAAGGTGATATCTGATTCTAGACTAAGAGCCAGCCATCCGGGGCTTGGTCCCTGTGTGTCTCATGCCTCATGACTGCATCCCAGGGCAGGCTGAGCGCAGTGATAGGACTGGCTTTTTCCAGAGTATTATGAGTCCAGTGTCTGGGGAGCAGTCTCCTCGGGTGGATGTGCTGTTTCAGGAGGATGTGCCATTCCAGGTTTTCAAAGCCAGGGCCGGGTAAGGGCTCTTTTGGGAGAGGGTGCTGGCCTGGATGGTTCATCCCCAAAATGCCCTCTGTTTCCCATCACAGCATTAGGATGTTCCATCAGTCCCTTGTGTCCCTGTCTGTTATCTGCGATAGGACTCCCCACAGGGCCCAGGTTCTTGAGCAGTTCCACAGGGAGTGTCAACCAGGGGACTCTGTGCATTCTTCTGTTAGGGGAGGGGAACCCCCATGGAACCCTAGGCACCTTTGAGATGGAAATAACCCCAGATCCTGGGTTCTCCTTTCCCATCCCTCTGAGGAAGTTCCCGTTGTTTCCCAGGACACCGTGGGATGGTGACATGTCCTTAGGGGCCACAGGCAGCTTTATACAAACCAGGGACCTTGGAGATGGGGAGTCATCCCCTAATTTCCTTGAGGTGGGTATGAGCACCCTCCTGTCATTGTAGAAACTCTATCTTGTATGGATAATTCATAATGACTGGAAGGTCAGGGATCCGTGATAAGAGGAAGAACATGGGCTGCTTTCCAGGCCCTGAAGATATGAGGGTTGGAGAGGGCTGTGATTTCCTGGCAATGAAATCAGAGCGGTCTGGTCCCTAAATGCTGGTAGGTAAATATGCCGCTTCCTGACTATAAATGGTGTAAACACCTGGCCGTGGGACATCCCCTTGTAAAAAGGGGCTGTGGACTCCTACAAGGCTGACACCAAGTTCTTCGTGTGGATAAGGAACATAATCTGACTTCAAGTGTCACACAGGGTGACCTGCGTTCATTATATGGCTTCCCTCATCCACATAATGAGTGTTTACTGAGTATCTGTGGTGTGTGTGGTCAGGGCTGGGCCCTGGGAACACCACAGACAGCAGGAAATACATGGGACCTGCGCTCATGGAGTTTTAATTGTAAGGAGAGACAGGCTCTAAGATAAATGTTCCATAAACATTTGTGTAGAAAAGTCTTTCACACAAAGAATTAGGTGCTTGTAAAATTATCAAAGGGCTAGAGAAATGGAAGTTGAAGAGTTGCCAATAGAAGTTGGGTTTCAAGGTCACGCTGGCACAGCCCCCTCCCACAGGCAAAGACTTAGCTGTGTCTGCCACAGGCCACCCATCAGTCATCACAGTAACAGAAATAATGAGCCCAACTCCTTTCCAGCTTCCAAAGTACACACAAGTGCATCTCAGAGGCCGAGTTTAATTCACATCTGGATTCTCAATCACAAGGAGTGGGGGGATGGAGTATTTAACCTTTCAGTATACCTGATATCAGAGGGAACATGGAAAGGGGTGGAACATAAATTTCATGTGTCAATACATGGCATATCTGAGCCCACATGCAGACTATGGGACTCTAGGCAAGTGATCCCACCTCAAAAGTCTTCATTTTCCCTATGTGATATCATACAAAGATAATTGGTGTTATTTCCTGGTTCTTAGACCTGAGAAACAAAAATACTTGGAATTTTCTAATTTATAAGGGTTGATAAAAGTTTCTTTTGTGAGGATGAAGAAACTCTGACAGGCCTCTGGATAGATGCAAGGTAAGGGCAGGTCACCATAAAGACAAAACCTTGCTTAGAAGCTGGAATTTTCCTGAAGAGATGAGGGTACATAAAATGTGTAGGAATTTTTGGCTGCCAATGTAAAAAGTGTTTAAATCTGTAGATAATTGGCATGAGTTCATTTGAGCCAAACTGATGAGAATTGCTGGAAAGCCAAAACTCAATGGACTGAGAAAATGCTTCAGAGTATGGGAGTTTTACTTCTTATATTATACATTACACTCAAAACAGAAGGCTTAAGGGGTTATATGAAATCCATTGGTGAAATATTAGAAGGTGGGAGAAAGCAAAGTGGGGAAATCTCTGAGATTTGATAAAAAGTAAAACAAGTAGACACATACTAATTTTATATGGGTGGGTCCAGAATAGTTAACAGTTAACAATTAACACGATGACAATAATAATGAGGGGTTCTGCAGTGCAGTAGGAAGGCTGGAAATAAAGAAATTACACAAACATTCCATAGGTATGCTACTGTAGACAGGCTCTATTAAACTGAAGATTGGCCTTTGTTAGGGAAGAGATTGGCCTAACACATGACTTCCCACCATGGCTGGCTTTTGTTTACAAAATGTTCATTTCTGACCATCCTAATTGGTTACTGTAGGTCTCTGAGTTTGTATACCCCTCCACAGGCCTCCCCGAACTTGTCAGGTTGAGTATATGGCCCGTTTATGTTAACACTTTCAAATTTTGGTCATAAGTCAATCTAAAGGATGCATTAATGACCAACATTTTGATTGGATAATGTGCTCCCACAGGGCTAAGAAGGCTCATTCCAAGAAAGCCTTAGTGTAAGAATTTGTCTTGATAAACAACGGACCATTGGGGATGGGCCAAGACTGTAACATTGGATGGAAGTCAAGGCTGAATTTTTTCAAAAGTGAAAAGCAGGTTAAGGGGAGGCAGGCAGGTTCCATGGGACTTCACTAAAAAAAACCCGACTCTGGATAATTTCTAACCTATAATCCAAGTTTTATTCTGTGTCTCATTTTTCTGTGTTTTGCATCTAGTATGACATTTACTCATAGTTTGAGGGCAAACTATACAACTCTTCAATTATTATCATCTGACCAGGAGATGAGTTCTCATTTTCTATGGCCCCTATATTTACCATGGGAAATGCTCAAGTGCTATTCATTATTAATCTGATTCCTGCTAGTTTTGCAATTGGAAGTTATAATCTTAAGGTATATGCAGAAACAAGACTCTAAGAACACAATGCTATAAATTACAATTACCATCTAAACTTTCCAAAGTCAAGGAAGACAGTAAGGTTTAAATCAGTAAATTTCCTATGTCTCAGCAGCTGTTAAGGGGGCCTTGTTTGTAAAGCTTCTATTTTAATTAATATAGTTTAGTAATCCTTGCTAGGTGAAGTGTAACCTCATTACCATAATCAGGTTCTAGCATTCATAAAAAAATACCTTTCTCAATATTTCTTTTCTACTAACTTTCTAGTTATTCCCATGATCTTCTTGGTTTATCACTTTTTAGTCTTTCAAAAATAACCCACTTATGAAAACATGCTCAAAGTCGCTAATCATCTGAGATATGCAAATCAAAATGATAGTGAAGTACCATCTCACATTGTCAGAATGACTATCATCAAGAAATCAACAAATGACAAGTGTTGGCAAGGATGTGGAGAAAAAGGAAGCCTCATGCACTGCTGGTGGGAATACACACTGGTGCAGCCACTGTGGAAAACAGTATGGAGTTCCTCAATAAATTAAAATTGGAACTTCCATTTGACCCAGTAATTCCACTTCTTTGAATATATCTCAAGAAAACAGAAACACCTATCAGAAAGGATATATCCACCCCTATATTCATAGCAGCACAATTTACAATAGCTAAGATCTGAAAACTGCCTAAGTGCCCATCAGCAGACGAGTGGATTAGAAATCTGGGGTACATCAAAACAATGGAATACTACCCTGCTGTAAAAAAGAAGGAATTCTTACCATTTGCAACAGCAGGGATGGAACTGAAGAACATTATGCTCAGTGAAATAAGCCAGTCAGAGAAAAATAAATATCACATGACCTCACTCATTTGCGGAATATAATGAACAACAAACTAATGAACAAATATAGAACCAGAGACATAGAAGCATCGAACAGACTGTCCAAACGATGAGGGAAGACGGTGGATGAGAGGGTAAGAGATCAACCATAGGACATGTATGCATACATATGAGCATAACCAATCGACACAGACAGTAGAGGTGGTGAGGGCATGTGCTGGTGGGTGGAAGTGGCCGGGGAGAGATCAATGGGAGTAAGAGGAAACTCATGAAATATCTTAAACAATAAAAATATTAAATTTCTTTAAAAGCATAAAAGTGCTTTTAATCTTAAAAAAATAACCAACTTGCGCAGCCAGTGTGGATGAGTGGTTGACCACCAACCCATGAAACATGAGGTCACAGTTCAATTCCCAGTCAGGGAACATGCCTAGTTTTTGGGCTCCATCCCCCGCAGGGGACATGCAGAAGGCAGCCAATCTATGTATGATTCTCTCTCATCATTGATACTTCTCTCTCTACCTCGCTCTCCCTTCCTCTCTCTTAAATTAATAAAAATATTTCTTTAAAAAACCTACTGATTAGGAAAAACTACTTACTTTTAAATTCTCTTAAAAACAAACACACACATTCCATTCCTTTCCTTTGCAATAGCACTCCTTCTAAATTTCAAAATGCTACCAGAAAGGGAGCCAGGTCCTGAACAGATTTGCTTAAGGCTAGCCTGCACAGTGTGGGTTTTTGACTTGGTGCAAGAAAGCTTTCACAACATGAGTTCAGGTGATTTTAAAAGTATGTTTTCAAATCTTGGAACAGTGAAACAAGGAAAGGCTTAGGATAGAGACAGTAGGAGAGGGACTAGGCTGGGCTGTTTGGGCTCTCTAGAAACATGAGAATGAAGTGAGTCTAGGTGGGACTGCTGTCAGCTCACAGGTAAAAGAGATTGGGGGACACGTCAATGGGATTAGTCTCAGGCAAGCTGCTGCTGCCCATTGCCCCCCTGGTTGCAAGTTTCATGGGGACCTCATAGAGATTAAAAGAAAGAAAATTCACTCCAAAAGGAGATTTGGGGAGAGGGGCACAAGGAGGGCACATACTGGCTTCTTTGTCTTGAGTGATTTTATTTACTTTCCAAAGGTCCGGATTTAGCAGAGGTCTCAGGGGAGATCTCAATAGAATTATCATTGGCTTTCCCAGATGTCCCATTTAAGGGTCATATTCTCTAATAATAGGTCAGTGCCAGGGCAGGCAGTCTAAAAATCATTATCAGAAATATTACAGTGAAGGGAAGGCCTCGCTCGGGGCAGTTTTGCCCATTACTAGGCACCCAGGGCTCTCCACCCTGATGGCCTTCTGCATCTGGCTGTAAATTGCTTGGCCAGGTTGTTCAGCTGTCTGTCTCAGTTGCCTAATTCCACTTGCCAAGGAATTTTCCTAGCTTCTTACTATCCTGTCTCAAAAAGAGAAAACATAAAAAATTATTATTAATAATACAGAAGTTATCATATATACCTTTAGTCATTATTAAAAATCGGGCTATATATACAATGTTTGAGAAAAGTCCAAAGAAAAAGTGTAATTATTATTATAACTAGTATTCACAGACAGGTAAAGATAATCAATTTGTAGTTATACAGGCCTTGTCAGTGTCTTGGGATAGCTGTTGATCTCTGATGTCAGTGACTTCTCATTCTCAAAAGTCTTTGTTCACTGTTGGTTTAAGCAAGTGTCAGAGGCAGGGCAGATGTCCATTTGTGGTTTGGCTCCTGATAAGGTCCTTTCAAACAATGTTAGGGAGTCTTTCATTGATGTCTTTTCCAATTGACAAAATAAGTCATGGTCTTTGAAGTCTTCATGCGCTGAGAGCACTCCTGTAAATAAATGTCACTAATTTATCTGTCCTTATAAGCTGGTTAATAAGTTCTTTATAATGATGCATAATGTCTCCTTTTTCATAAGGTTGATTAATATATCTCTTCATCTAGGTGCATGGGGTTACTGCTGATTATTTAATGAAGAGAAAATTTATGTGTTTACCAAAAAAGGAGATTCCATGTTGAGAAGAACCATATGAAGGGCTTTATGCCAAGGGAGATTAAAAGCTTCTGAAAATATACCTAGTTGAGCTTTAAATATATCATTTGTATATTACACCAATCCAGAAAACTGGAGTTATAGGTACAATAAAAAGACTAGTAGACTAGGCCAAATATGAGAAATGAATTGTATTTTTTGTACTGTGAAATGTGTCCCTCAGTCACTGTAGCTCATAGGGCATTCCCCCACAGGAGTTAATTTCCCCCAATCATAACTTACCTTTTTAACTGTTGCTCTCCTTCAAGTGAATGCTTTAACGAAGTGAGAATAACATACAAATCATAAATAACACATATTCATATTCCTGAGATGGTGTCACTTGTGTAAAATTCAATTACCATCTTTAAAAGGGATCTACAGGAAGTAGGAAATGACCTTGGGGTTCATGGAATGATTTTCCAGGGTTATATTTAGACAGTAGAACATCTGCTACACACTTTGCAATCCATAGAAGGAAAAAGAGTGACATGAAATCCAGTGGTTAAAGATTAGAGAGGTAGAAGAAAAAACAGCAAGGCATAGAGAGAATCTCTGGGATTAGATAAAAAGTAAAAACAATCATCCCATGCTTCTTTTATATTGGTTGGTATGAGATAGTTAGCAGAAAACAATTAGCATGATAACAATGATATGGAGGGGTCTTGTGCTCTCTCCTCTGGAGTTGTGAGGGGTTTGGAAAAAAGAAAATCACCCTGACATTCCAAAGGTATGTTATTGTAGATGCAAAATGTCAATGAATGGGCTCAGTTAAGGTAAAGACTGACCTTTGCCAAGAAAGATACCAGCCTAGCACATGACTACCAACCATGACTCACTTTAAGTTAGAAGGTTTTATTTTCAGACCATCCTGTGGGGTTACTTCAGGTTTCTGAGTTTGTAAGGCCCACACACAGTCCTTTCCTGAGCTTATGAGGTTGAGTGTGTGGCCCCTTTTTCATTCACACAGTACAACTCCTTAACATTTTGGGAGAAGAGAGGAGCTAGAGATAATTACCAATGGCCAATTACTTCATCAATTATGCCAACATAAGGATATTTCCAATAAAAATGCTAAACATGGGATTCAGAAAACTTTGTGTTGATGCTGAAGGCTGAGGGATCAGGGAAAAAATGGAAGTTTCACACCTCCCCCCATGCCTTCATCTGCCAGTATCTCCCATTTAGTTATTCCTGAATTGTATACTTACAATAAACCACTAACAGTAACTAAAGTCATTTCCTGAGTACTCTGTGGGGTTTTTTAGATAATTATAAAGCATGAGGGGTCATGGGAACCTCCAAACCTGGACTTAACTAGGCCAAAATGTGAGTTACCTGGGCACCCCATCTGTGATGGCGTCTGAAGTTATGTTACTGAGCCTTGAACCTATGGGGTCTGCACCCACTTCAGATAGTTAGTATCAGAATTGAAATTAATTGTAGGACACCCGATTGGAGAAGTGGTTGTTGATGGGAAAAAACAGAAACAAATCCTTCAGCTCATATAAACCAACCCGGCAGGTTGATGCTAGAAGTGATTATATTATTGTCAGTGATCTGCATGTATTAGGTGCTCAGGGAGTTTGAGAAGACTTGACTTTCACTCCACTCTCTCACTAAGCCCTCTCTCACCTTCAGAGTCTACCTTCACCCCTTTTCCTCCTCTTTGTTCTCACAGAATGAGGCTTGAGGCAGTGGTTCTGATCCCAGGAGCAGTGGTGGTACAGGCCTGTAAGTCTATTCATATTGTTGTCCACCCTGAGGTGGGATCTGTTCTCCTAATGCCTAGACAGCCAGTAAACTGACACCAGGTTGCAGTGAAAGGAAAGAAAATATATATTACAAAGGAACCAATGAAGGGTAATGGAGCAGCTGATGCTCAAAGACCAGAACTCACAGTGGTTCATATTTAGGGTCATTTAAGTCGCAAAAGTCATGATGTGGGGTTCAGAGTCAAGGTTTTTGAGGATCGGTCAGTTATAAGTACCCATAATGTGACTTATTTCTCCCTGGCATCATCCTGGCTGTGATCTTTGGTTATTGGGGGGCCTAGAGGTCTTCCTTCTTGCAGACAACCCAAATTTCTGCAACCCATTTTGGGGTTGAGTCAGTTATGTTACCTTAAGAGCAGAAAACATCTATCCATCTTGTACTTAGCAGACAACATCTTTCTCTGATCGCGAGCAAGATATCTCCTGCAACCTGTTTCACTGACTAGTTTCCAGGCTCCAGACCTCATCTGCATTCTTTCCTATCACACCTGCCAGGTTCTATTTTCTATTTATTTTTTTTTCTTTATTGGTTAAGGTATTACAAGTGTGTCCTCATCCCCCCCCCCCCCAATGAACCACCAACCTCTCCCCCCGTACTCATGCTTTCATCCCCCTGTTGTACATGTTCATTGGTTGGCTTATATGCATGCATACAAGTCCTTTAGTTGATCTCTTCCCCTTACCCGTACCCTCCACCACTTTCCCTGAGGAGAGTGATAGTCTGATCAATGTTTCTCTGTCTTTGGATCTGTCCCTGTTCATCAGTCTTTGTTGTTCTCTATATTCCACAAATGAGTGAGATCATGTGGTATTTATCTTTCTCTGAAGGGCTTATTTCACTTAGCATAGTGCTCTCCAGTTCCATCCATGCTGTTGCAAATGGCAAGAGTTCCTTCTTTTTTACCGCAGTGTAGTATTCCATTTTGTAGATGTACCACTGTTTTTTAATCCACTCATCTTCTGATGGACACATAGGCTGTTTACAAAACTTTGCTGTGGTGGGTTGTGCTGCTATGAACATAGGGGTGCATATATCCTTTCTGACTGGTGTTTCTGGTTTCTTGGGATATATTCCTAGGAGTGTGATCATTGGATCAAATGCGAGCTCCATTTTTAGTTTTTTGAGGAAACTCCATATTGTTCTCCACAGTGACTGCACCAGTCTGTATTCCCACCAGCAGTGCACGAGGGTTCCTTTTTCTCCACATCCTCTCCAACACTCGTTGCTTGTTGATTTGTTGATGACAGCCATTCTGACAGGTGTGAGATGATACCGCATTATCATTTTGATTTGCATCTCTCGTATAATTAGTGACTTTGAGCATGTTCTCATACATCTTTCCGCCTTCTGTATGTCCTCTTTCAAAAAGTATCTATGTAGGTCTGTTGCCCATTTTTTGATTGGATTGTTTATCTTCCTATTGTTGAGTTTCATGAATTCCCTGTAAATGTTGGAGATTAAACCCTTATCGGTGATATCATTCACAAATATGTTCTCCCATGTAGTGGGCCTTCTTGTTGTTTTGTTGATGGTTTCCTTTGATGTGCAAAAGGTTTTTATTTTGATGTAGTCCCATTTGTTTATTTTCTCTTTAGTTTCATTTGCCCTAGGAGGAGTATCAGAGAAGAAATTCCTTCGGCATATGTTTGTGATTTCGCTGTCTGTGGATTCCTCTAGTATTTTTATTGTTTCCCATCTTATGTTTAAGTCTTTTATCCATTTTGAGTTTATTTTTGTGTATGGTGTGAGTTGGTGGTCTAGTTTCATCTTTTTGCATGTATCTGTCAAATTTTCCCAACACCATTTATTGAAAAGGCTGTCTTGACTCCATTGTATGCTCTTGCCTACTTTGTCAAATATTAATTGGGCATAGTGGTTTGGGTTGATTTCTGGGATATCTATTCTATTCCATAGATCTATATGTCTGTTCTTGTGCCAGTAGCAAGCTGTTTTAAGAACAGTGGCTTTGTAATACAGCTTGATATCTGGTATTGAGATCCCACCTACTTTGTTCTTCTTTCTCAGTATTGCTGCAGCTATTTGAGGTCTTTTTTTATTCCATATGAAATTTTGGAAATATCTGTGAAATATGCCGTTGGTAATTTGATGGGGATTGCATTGAATCTGTAGATTGCTTTGGGTAGTATGGACGTTTTGATGATGTTGATTCTACCTATCCATGAACACGGTATGTTCTCCATCTGTTTATGTTTTCCTCTATCTCTTTTTTCAGTGTCCTGTAGTATTTCGGATATAAGTCTTTTACCTCCTTAGTTAAGTTTATTCCTAGGTATCTTAATTTTCTTGGTGCAATGGTAAATGGGATTGCTTTTTTAGCCTCACTTTCTGTAAGTTCACTATTGGTGTAAAGAAATACCATAGATTTCTTGGCATTAATTTTGTATCCTACTACATTGCCGAATTCATTTATTAAGTCTAATAATTTTTTGATGGAGTCTTTAGGGTTCTCTATGTACAGTACCATGTCATCTGCAAATAAGGACAGTTTTACTTCTTCTTTTAAAATTTGGATGCCTTTCATTTCTTCTTCTTGTCTGATCACAATGGCTAGTACTTCCAATACTATGTTGAACAGGAGTGGTGAGAGGGGGCATCCCTGTCTTGTACCTGTTCTTAGGGGAAATGGTTTTAGTTTTTGCCCATTGATTATGATGTTGGCTGTGGGTTTGTCATATATGGCTTTTATTATGTTGAGGTATGATCCTTCTATTCCTACCTTGCTGAGAGTTTTTATCAAGAAAGGGTTTTGGATTTTGTCAAATGCTTTTTCTGCATCCATTGATAAGACCATGTGGTTTTTATCTCCCAATTTGTTTATGTGATGTATTACGTTTATTGATTTGCGGATATTGTAGCATCCTTGCATCCCTGGGATAAAACCTACTTGGTCATGGTGTAAGATGTTTCTGATGTAGTGCTGGATCCAATTTACTAGGATTTTGATGAGGATTTTGGCATCTATGTTCGTGAGGGATATGGGCCTGCAATTCTTTTTCATTGTGTTGTCTCAATCTGGTTTTGGTTTTAGGGTGATGCTGGCTTCATAGAATGAGCATGGAAGTGTTCCTTCCTCCTGAATTTTTTGGAATAGTCTGAGGAGGATAGTTTTTAGTTCTTTCTTGAATGTTTGTTAAAACTCCCCGGTGAAGCCATCTGGCCCCAGGCTTTTGTTTGCTGGAAGCTTTTGATGACTGCTTCAATTTCTTCCATAGTTATTGGCCTATTGAGATTTTTGGATTCTTCCTGATTAAGTTTTGGAAGGTTGTATTTTTCTAGGAATATGTCCATTTCCTCCAAGTTGTCTAGTGTGTTGGAGTAGAATTGTTCATAGTATTTTTTAATAATCCTATGTATTTCTGCGGGGTCTGTTGTTATTGCTCCTCTTTCATTTCTGATTTTGTTTATTTGGGTCCTCTCTCTTTGTTTCTTGGTGAGCCTGGCTAGAGGTTCATCAATCTTGTTTATCCTTTCAAAGAACCAGCTCTTGGTTTTGTTGATCTTTTGTATTGTTTTTTTGGTCTCTATGTCGTTTATCTCTGCTCTGATCTTTATTATTTCATTCCTTCTTCTAACACTGGGCTTTTCTTGTTGCTCTCTTTCTAGAACTTTGAGTTGTAGGGTTAGGTGATTTATTCTCATTGTTTCTTGTTTTTTTGCAGTAGTCTTGTAGAGCTATGAACTTCCCTCTCAAGACTGCTTTCGCTGTGTCCCATAGGTTTTGGATTGTTGTGTTTTCATTGTTGTTTGTTGCCATGATGTTTTTTATTTCTTCTTTGATCTCACTGGTAACCCAGTCATTGTTTAATAACATGGTATTTAGTCTCCATGTGTTTGATTTTTTTGGATGGTTTTTATTGTAGTTGATTTCCAGTTTTATGCCATTGTGATCTGAGAAGATGCTTGATATGATTTCAATCTTCTTTAACTTAAAAAGACTTTGCCTGTGACCCAATATATGGTCTATCTTTGATCATGACCCATGTGCACTTGAGAAGAATATATATTCTCTGGCTTTGGGGTGAAATGTTCTGAAGATGTCAATTAATTCCATCTGAACTAGTCAGTCATTTAGGATTGATGTTTCTTTGCTGATTTTTTGTTTAGAGGATTTGTCCAAAAGTGACAGTGGGGTGTTAAAGTCCCCTACTATGGTTGTACTGCTGTCAATCTCTCCCTTGATCTCCTCCAGAAGTTTTCTTATGTGTGTGGGTGCTCCTATATTGGGTGCGTATATGTTTACCAGAGTTATTTCTTCGTGTTGGATTCCTCCCTTTAGTATTATGAAGTGGCCTTCCTTATCTCTTTTTATGATCTTCACTTTCAGATCTAATTTGTCAGATATAAGTGTTGCTACCCCAGCTTTCTTTTTTCATTTCCATTCGCCTGTAAAACCTTTGTCGATCCCTTTACCATCAGTCTGTGTGCATCTTTTTTTTTTTTTTTTTTTGAGGTGCGTTTCCTGTAGACAGCAGATATATGAGTCATGGTTTGTTATCCACTCAGTTACCCTATGTCTTTTGATTGGGGCATTTAATCCATTTACATTTAAAGTTATTATTGAAAGATCCGTGTTTGTCGCGATTTTTATTCTTTCCTCCTTGACGCCATTTTTATTCTTTACTCCTGTGTTCCTTCTTTGTTTCCTATTTTTTCTTTTTACAGCAGACCCTTTAGCATTTCTTGCATTGCTGGTTTGGTGGTAATAAACTCCCGTAGTCCTTTTTTGTCTGTGAAGCTCCTGATTTCACCCTCAATTGATAGCCTTGCTGGGTACAGTATTCTTGGATTCAGACCCTTCCTTTGCATGACATTGTATATTTCATCCCATTCATTTCTTGCCTGATGTGTTTCTGTTGAGAAATCAGTCGCTAGTCTCTTCTGATGGGGGATCCTTTGTAGGTAACTTTCTGTCTCTCTCTGGCTGCTTTTACGATTCTTGCTTTGTCGTTGGTGTTTGCCTACTTAATTATAATGTGCCTTGGTGTCACTCTTTTGGGGTTCATTCTGTTTGGGACTCTGTGAGCTTCTTGTATTTGTGTGAGTTTTTTCTTCCCTATATTAGGGACGTTTTCTGTCATTATTTTTTCAAACAGGCTTTCTCTTTTTTTTATTGCTTAAAGTATTACAAAGAGTATTACATATGTCTCCTTTTTTCCAACCGCCCTTGACAATCCCCTGGCCTCCCCTACCCCCCAGTGTCTTATGTCCATTGGTTATGCTTATATGCATGCATACAAGGCCTTTGGTTTATCTTTTACCCACACCCCTCCTGACCTCCCACCATCCCCGGCCTTCCTGCTGTAGTTTGACAGTCTGTTCGAGGCAGCTCTGCCTCTGTATCTATTTTTATAATGGTCTTTATTCTCCAGAAATGAGTGAGATCATATGGTATTTTTCCTTCATTGACTGGCTTATTTCACTTAGCATAATGCTCTCCAGTTCCATCCATGCTGTTGCAAATGGTAAGAGTTCCTTCTTTTTTACAGCAGCATAGTATTCCATCGTGTAGATGTACCACAGTTTTCTAATCCATTCATCTACTGATGGGCACTTAGGCTGTTTCCAGATCTTAGCTATGGTGAATTGTGCTGCTATGAACATAGGGGTGCATATATCCTTTCTGATTGGTGTTTCTGGTTTCCTGGGATATATTCCTAGAAGTGGGATCACAGGGTCAAATGGGAGTTTCATTTGTAGTTTTTTGAGGAAACTCCATACTGTCTTCCATAGTGGCTGCTCCAGTCTGCACTCCCACCAGCAGTGCACAAGTGTTCCTTTTTCTCCACATCCTCTCCAGCACTTGTCGTTTGTTGATTTGTTGATGATAGCCAGTCTGACAGGTGTGAGATGATACCTCATTGTTGTTTTGATTTGCATCTCTCGGATGATTAGTGACTTTGAGCATGTTTTCATATGTCTCTTGGCTTTCTGAATGTCCTCTTTTGAAAGGTGTCTATTTAGATCTTTTGTCCATATTTTGATTGGATTGTTTATCTTCCTTTTGTTAAGTTGTATGAGTTGCCTATAAATGTTGGAGATTAGGCCCTTATCAGATATGACATTGGCAAATATGTTTTCCCACACAGTGGGTTTTCTCGTTGTTTTGTTGATGGTTTCTTTTGCTGTGCAGAAGCTTTTTATTTTGATGTAGTCCCATTTGTTTATTTTCTCTTTAGTTTCCAATGTCCTAGGAGCTGTATCGGTGAAGAAATTGCTTCGGCATATGTCTGAGATTTTGTTGCCTTTGGATTCTTCTAGAATTTTTATGGTTTCCCGTCGTATATTTAAGTCCCTCATCCATTTTGAGTTTATTTTTGTGTATGGTGTAAGTTGGTGGTCTAGTTTCATTTTTTTTGCATGTATCGGTCCAATTTTCCCAGCACCATTTATTGAAGAGTCTGTCTTGACTCCATTGTATGTTCTTGTTTCCTTTGTCAAATATTAATTGAGCATATTGGTTCGGGTTGATTTCTGGGCTCTCTATACTAGTCCATTGATCTATATGTCTGTTCTTGTGCCAGTACCAGGCAGTTTTGAGAACAGTGGCTTTGTAATACAGCTTGATATCTGGTATTGAGATCCCACCTACTTTGTTCTTTCTCAGGATTGCTGCAGCTATTCAGTGTCGTTTTTTATTCCAGATGAATTTTTGGAGAGTACGTTCTCTGTCTGTGAAATATGCAATTGGTATTTTAATGGGAAGTGCGTTGAATTTATAGATTATTGGGCAGTATGGACATTTTAATGATGTTGATTCTACCAATCCATGAACATGGTATGTTCTTCCATCTGTTTATGTCTTCCTCTATCTCTTTTTTCAACATCCTGTAGTTTTCTGAGTAGAGGTCTTTTACCTCTTTAGTTAAGTTTATTCCTAGGTATCTTAATTTTTTGGTGTGATGGTAAATCGGATTGCTTTCTTAGTCTCTCTTTCTGTAAGTTCATTATTGGTGTATAAAAATGCCATAGATTTTTTTAGCCTTAATTTTGTATCCTGCTACATTGCCTAATTCATTTATTAAGTCCAATAGTTTTTTGATGGAGTCTTTAGGGTTTTTCATGTACAATATCATGTCATCTGCAAATAAGGACAGTTTTACTTCTTCTTTTCCAATTTGGATGCCTTTTATTTCTTTTTCTTGTCTAATTGCAATGACTAATACTTCCATTACTATGTCGAACAGGAGTGGTGAGAGTGGGCATCCCTGTCTTGTTCCTGTTCTTAGGGGAAATGGTTTTAGTTTTTTCCCATTGAGTATGATGTTGGATGTGGGTTTTTCATATATGGCTTTTATTATGTTGAGTTATGTTCCTTCTATTCCCACTTTGCTAAGAGTTTTATCAAAAATGGATGTTGGGTTTTGTCAAATGCTTTTTCTGCATCAATTGATACGACTATGTGGATTTTATCTCCCAATTCCTTTATGTGATGTATTACGTTTATTGATTTGCAGATATTGTACCATCCTTGCATCCCTGGGATAAATCCTACTTGCTCATGGTGTAAGATGTTTCTGATGTACGGCTGGATCCAATTTGCTAGGATTTAGTTGAGTATTTTGGCATCTATGTTCATGAGGGATATGGGCCTGTAATTCTCTTTCATTGTGTCATCTTTATCTGGTTTTGGTATTAGGGTGATGCTGGCTTCATAGAATGAGCTTGGAAGTGTTCTTCCTCTTGAATTTTTTGGAATAGTCTGAGGAGGATAGGTTTTAGTTCTTCCTTGAATGTTTGGTAAAACTCCCCTGTGAAGCAATCTGGCCCTGGGCTTTTGTTTGCTGGAAGCTTTTTGATGACTGCTTCAATTTCTTCCATAGTTATTGACCTATTGAGATTTTTAGATTCTTCCTGATAGAGTTTTGGAATGTTGCATTTTTCTAGGAATATGTCCTTTTCTTCCAGGTTGTCTAGTTTGTTGGAGTAGAGTTGTCCATAGTATTTTTTTAACAATCATTTGTATTTCTGTGGGGTCTGTTGTTATTTTGCCTCTATCATTTCTGATTTTGTTTATTTGGGTCCTCTTTGTTTCTTGGTGAGCCTGGCTAGAGGTTCCTCAATCTTGTTTATCCTTTCAGAGAAGCAGCTCTTGGTTTTGTTGATCTTTTGTTTTGTTTTGTTTTGTTTTGTTTGTTTTTGTTTTTGTTTTTGTCTCTATGTCGTTTATCTCCACTCTGATCTTTTTTTTTTAATATATTTTATTGATTTTTTACAGAGAGGAAGGGAGAGAGATAGAGAGTTAGAAACATCAATGAGAGAGAAACATCGATCAGCTGCCTCCTGCACATCTCCTACTGGGGATGTGCCCGCAACCCATGTACATGCCCTTGACCGGAATCGAACCTGGGACCTTTCAGTCCTCAAGCCGACGCTCTATCCACTGAGCCAAACTGGTTTCGGCTCCGCCCTGATCTTTATTATTTCCTTTCTCTGCTTACACTGGGCTTTTCTTGTTGCTCTCTTTCTAACTCTTTGAGTTATAGGGTTAGGTAATTTATTATCGTTGTTTCTTGTTTTTTGCAGTAGGCTTGTAGAGCTATGAACTTCCCTCTCAAGACTGCTTTCATTGTGTCCCATAGATTTTGGATTGTTGTGTTTTCATTGTCATTTGTTGCCATGATGTTTTTTATTTCTTCTTTGATCTCACTGGTAACCCAGTCATTGTTTAATAACATGCTATTTAGTCTCCGTGTGTTTGATTTTTTTGGATGGTTTTTATTGTAGTTGATTTCCAGTTTTATGCCATTGTGATCTGAGAAGATGCTTGATATGATTTCTATTTTCTTGAATTTAAAAAGACTTTGCCTGTGACCCAAAATGCTGCAGACCAAGATCAACAGTAATTGATATAAATGTGAGAAGTCTTGCAGAAGGCTGACCAGGACTCCTTTTGATATTCACAGGGTGAATATCTACATTTTATTACCTGCTGATGACTCAGTGGCCTAAAGCAAACTCCCCCAAGTCCTGACAATCTTACTGTTTGCTAAGCATTACCATTGATATGTCTGTTTGCATTCCTAAAGGCAATAGTGTATTCTAGCTAATAAAAACAGCTGGGAATGGAGCAACAGAGAGAGCTTGACCATCATGGTTAGGCTGTTCTCTGGTTCCCCCAGTAATTATAAAAATTAATATTCCATCTTGTGTGTATCATTTGCATGTCAGCCCTCCCTCCAAGTCTTTGAACCCATGAAAGCCACGCTGGCCATGGACTCTCGCACCAATATATGGTCTATCTTTGAAAATGACCCATGTGCACTTGAGAAGAATGTATATTCTTTAGCTTTGGGGTGAAATGTTCTGAAGGTGTCAATTTATTCCATCTGATCTAGTGAGTCATTTAGGATTGATATTTCTTTGCTGATTTTTTGTTTAGAGGATTTGTCCAATGGTGATAGTGGGGTATTAAAGTCCCCTACTATGATTGTATTGCTGTCAATCTCTCCCTTGATCTCCTCCAGAAGTTTCCTTATGTATTTGGGTGCTCCTATATTGGGTGCGTATATGTTTACCAGAGTTATTTCTTCATGTTCGATTGCTCCCTTTAGTATTATGAAGTGGCCTTCCTTATCTCTTTTTATGTCCTTCACTTTGAGATCTGATTTGTCAGATATAAGTGTTGCTACCCCAGCCGTTTTTTTTTTATTATTATTATTTACATTCACCTGAAAAACCTTTGTGCATCCCTTTACCATCAGTCTTTGTGTGTGTATCTTTTTTTCTGAAGTGGGTTTTCTGTAGACAGCAGATATATGTGTCATGTTTTCTATTCCACTCAGTTACCTTAAGTCTTTTGATTGGGGCATTTAATCCATTTACATTTAAAGTTATTATTGAAAGATCCTTGTTTGTTGCCATTTTTATTCTTTACTCCTATGTTGCTTCTTTGTTTCCTATTTTTTTTCTTTTTACAGCAGACCCTTTAGCATTTCTTGCATTGCTGGTTTGGTGGTAATAAACTCCCGTAGTCCTTTTTTGTCTGTGAAGCTCCTGATTTCACCCTCAATTGATAGCCTTGCTGGGTACAGTATTCTTGGATTCAGACCCTTCCTTTGCATGACATTGTATATTTCATCCCATTCATTTCTTGCCTGATGTGTTTCTGTTGAGAAATCAGTCGCTAGTCTCTTCTGATGGGGGATCCTTTGTAGGTAACTTTCTGTCTCTCTCTGGCTGCTTTTAAGATTCTTGCTTTGTCGTTGGTGTTTGCCTATTTAATTATAATGTGCCTTGGTGTCACTCTTTTGGGGTTCATTTTGTTTGGGATTCTGTGAGCTTCTTGGACTTGTGTGAGTTTTTTCTTCCCTATATCAGGGAAGTTTTCTGTCATTATTTCTTCAATCAGGTTTTCTATTCCTTGCTCAGTTTCCTCTCCTTCTGGCATCCTTATTATGCAGATGTTGTTTCATTTCATGTTGTCCCAAAGTTCTCTTAGGCTCTCCTCCTGCTTTTTAATTTTTTTTCTAGAAGCTGCTCTGCTTGGGTATTTTTTCCTACCTTGTCTTCTAGCTCACTGATGTAGTCCTCTGCTTCTTCTATTCTACTGTTGATGCTTTCTATTGAGTTCTTTATAGCAGTGATGTCATTTTTCATTTCTCCTCAGTTCTTCTTCATTTCCTCTTGGTTCTTACACATATTGTTGAATTAGTCTTCCATTCTTTTCATCCACCTTATGACCATTTCTCTGAATTCTTTCTCTGAGAGGTTGCTTGCCTCCATTGCCTCCATTTCATTTACTTCCTTTTCTAGTGATGCCTGTTTTTCTTTCATATGCGGGCTGTTTCTTTGTCTCCCCATGACCTCTCTTCTCCAGGTGTTTGGTTATGTAGTTCTCTATCTCTCTGCTGCATTGATTTAAAGGCACAAAATACAACACAACAAGGCACAACGCACAAGGCACTGAACACAAATGTATTCATGATACTAATAACCCCAAATAAAGGTGACCACCAGAGAAAAGAGAATTAGGGGATAAGGATGAAAAAAGAAGAGAAAAAGAAAAAAAGGAATGCAAAAATGAAATTGGGGAAAAGGAAAAAAAAGTAAGAGAGAAAAGAAAGAGAATGAAATAGAGGAGGGGAAGAAACTATTTACATGGGGAGAAAACTCCAATAGAACAACCACTAATCCCAACAAATTCCAGCAAGAGATACCTAGAAATGAATGCAAACTACAAACAACAACTAATATCAAGTGAGGCAAGGGAAAACAGAAGCAAAAAATAACGTAAAAAAAGCAATGAAAAAAGAAAAAGTGAAGCAATCTCACAAACAAGCATAAAAAACCCAATATAATTAACAATCAAACAAACAACAAAATGTCAGAGAGAAAAAAAATTTGGATAGCGAAGAAAGAGAAGAGAGAGGTGTATATGGACTTAGAGCAAGGGATTGGAAATTAGATATATAAGTAGGGTGAAATTTTAACAGGGGGTAAAAAGACGGAATAGGGAAAATCTAAAGCAGGAATAGGGTAAGAGAAACAGGACAACACAAGTAGAAAAGTGAGGAAGAGAGTTTTGGCATAAAGGTAAAGTTGAGATAGAGTAAAATGATGCTAAAGAAAAGATGAAAATAGAATGTAGAACACTTATCCCAAAATAAAATAAGGAGAAAATAAAATGACACTTTTTTAAAAAAGGGTAAAATGGTAGTAGTAATAATACTGGTTAAAAATAAAAATGTAGTAATTAAAAAAGGTAAAATCAGGTGATGAAAAAAAATTAGTTTCTTAAGTAAAAGGTGAAAAAAATAAAAATGTGAAGTAGTGAAGGTCCTTCACTTCCCATACTCTTCTGTTTGGCACACCTTACTCCTGTCAGGTACTCAGGAAAGTGTTGAAATTCCCTATGATACACTGTTCCTCCGTTTTATAAACCACAGTCCTGATTTTAAAGCAGGCAGTATTTCTTTGTTTCCCAGACTGCCTTTATTTGTATTTACAGAAGAGTCAGTTTATGGTCCATCCCCTGGATGCCAGTGTTTCTGGATTGAACTCCGAGGCTATAATTCCTCTCTAGCCAGTATTTAGGTTTTGTTTTCCCTATCTCACTTAATACTGGTTTGGGAGAGTCCACTGCTCCAGAGCTTGTTCCTTGATCATTACTCCCGCTCTGATTCCCAGGTTCCACAAAAACAACTTCCTCCTGCAGTCTCTGTGAATGAACCTAATTGGGCAATCCTATGTATTAGGTGCGTGAGCTCACAACCTTCCACCATCCAGCTCTGTGCGAAATTCTCCCAAAGTCTCTTCCACATGTCCTCTCTCCCCTGGCACTAAGCAGCCGGCACACTGGAAAAATCCAAGGCTGCCTTTTTGCACCCAGTCCAGCTATGAGCTGATTATTAGAGTTCCCTTCTGCCAGAAGCCCTGCGGAGCCCCTTCCACACTTGCAGATCACTCTGGCCCCAATGGCCTCAGACTTTGTGGGGCGCAGACATTCCACACGAATTCCTCTCTCCAACCTAAGTCACAAACCGCACCTTCATCTAGGTGAAATCTGACCTTTCTGTGAGGAAGAACAGGGCTCCTCTGAGTCCACTTATTCGCTCACCTTGAGATCCGGTGTTCCTGGCTTGGTACCTGATCCCTGGGTATCCTCCAACATTTTTAAATGGAAAGAATCAAAAACATCTCACACATCCTTTATTTCACTCTAGTGTACTATCACATTATTACTGTTGTTGCTCTGTGGGTTACTGGGTGCCTCCCCCACCAGCATGCCATGTCCATGAGGACTGGGATTTTGTCTGCTCTGTCTCACACCTGCACCCCCAGTGGTTAGGGCAGTGTCAGCAGATGGTGAGCAGTAGGTTGGTCTTCTTTGATAAGTGAGTAAAGAAGTTACACATGTGATCATGGTAAAAAGGGTGAAATATGGAGCGTCATAACCTCATCTAACTGGGATTCAGTCCTAGACTGAGGGACCAGGGAGACTTTCCTGAAGAGTGGCATCTGATAGAGCAAGAGCCCAGGCTAACCGAGAGCTGATGGAGGGGCAGGCGTAAGAGTTCCAAGCAGAGGGCACAGCAGATGCAAAGGCCAGGAGGTGGGAAAGTCGAGGGAAGTAAATGAGTTAAACTGACTCATTTGGGTGGTTAAATGAGCTAATAGACCTGAAGGGCCCAGTACACAGTGTGCTAGAGAAAGGCCAGCCATTGTCATTATTGCACATCCAGGGTCTGCCCACCTGGGAACAACAATAACAGAATAAAGGGGTTCTTCCCTCTCAAACTGCACAAGCAATTCATGACATCAAGCCTTGATTACACCTTGACTGTGGTATAAGTGACAGGCGATAAACCACATATATGTAAATACACACTCCCTGTCATGCAAAAGTTTCTCATGTGTCTTTGTAGTCCCTCTCTCTGCACCCCACCCCACAGTCATCAGGCAATCACTCATCCTGTCTTTCGTGATAGATTACTTTGCAATTTCTAGAATGTTATATACATGGGATTATATCATATGCTCTCCTTTTGGTATGGCTTCTTTCACTAAGCATAATGATTTTTATGAGGTGAAATTCTTATAACAAGATATTAATCCTTTTAAAGTGAACAATTTCACTGGCACTATAGACACAATGTTGTTCAGTCACTAGGTTACCTAGTACTAAAACATTTTCATCCCCCAAATAAAACTCTGCATCCAATGAGAGGTTGCTCCCATCTCGCCAACCCCTATCCCTGGACACCCCCAATCTGAATTCTGTCACCTTCTCTTTCTTGTCCCTGTTTTCTGTACCATCTACCCTGTCAGCCTGTACATCTGGTGCCCCACTTGTCCCAATGTCAGGGCACTAATCTAAGCGTTTACACCTTATTCTTCCTCTAAACTGCATTTCTCACCCCTCACATCCATCTAGCTCTGGGGGAATGGCACCCCAATACCACTGCACCAGCTCCAGTGGCTGCTTTCTCAACAGGTAGGTCAGCCCCCCTCGTGTTCCTCAGCCCAACCTAAACCCACACATAGAGAGCCTTCCTACATTAAAGCCCTCGGAGCCATTGAACTCATAAAATGCCTCACACCCCCAAACCTCCCAAGCTTTATAATTTCCCATCCTGACTCTGAACAAACCCCATCCCTCCAAGACCCCTTCCTATGCTCCCTTCTGCTTACCCACAATCCAACATTGGCCAGGTCCAAAAATATTCCACCGTATACCCCAGAGGACACAATGAGCAGGAAACAAAACAGAACCAGAAGTGAGATTTATTTCCATTTCCCAGGATCTGCTTGTTAACTCTCTAAGGCCAGACACATTGAGTTTGCAAAGGAACAACAAAAAGAGACAAAGAATGAGGACCCTGATGTCTGGCCTGAGCTCTGGGTCATGGATGGCTGGCAACAGGGTCGTCCAGTGTAGGCCTGCGGGTGGCTGACATCATAGGGAGGTGCACATTTACTAGAGTTGTTCTTTTATCACTGAATATTTGTTTAATTCTCTCTGATATTGTTTTTCAAAGATGCAGTGAAAGTGAATATAGAATGAGAACACTTTTGTTGATTAGGGCGTGTCTTCTCAGATCTGGTGCAAGGGCCACTCAGAGGCAACCGGGGAAAGATATGGGAAGTCAAACCATCACCACCTGTGAACCCCACTTCAGAAAAGAGGAAGAAAAGTGGGGAACATTTATTTGGAGGATTGTAGCCACATAAGGAAAGAAATGAGAACATTTGAAAATATGATAAGGATTGACACTGTAAGATGACAGGTTCAGCTAATTACAGGTAGATGATGTCAAAGTAAAACTTGAGCCAGACAAATTCAGGGAGGCAAGAAAGTCCTTATACAAGACCACGCAACAGGGCATTGAGACTGACCTCAACACCCCTGAAAGAAACGGCTGGGGAGATTTTAAGAACAAGAGAAGGAATCATAGGCATCTGTGTTTGCTAATTGGATTGACACAAGAGATATATTAAACTCATGAAATCCTGACAGGAGGGTTTTCATTATTGTTACATTTAAACCTTGCTCAAGGATAAGTTGTGTTTTTTTTTTTTTTTTTGATGAGAGAGAGAGAGAGAGAGAGAGAGAGAGAGAGAGAGAGAGAGAGAATAATCAGTTGCCTCCCCTAGATGCCTTGACCGAGGATTGAATATGCAAACTCTAGGTGTTTAGGAGAAAGTGCCAACCAACTTCGCCACACTGGTGAGGGTAAGCAGGATCTTTTACATCTTGGTTTTAAATGTCCCTACCCGAGTTAAGCTTCTACCCTTCCTCAGAGCCTGAGACACAGAAAACAGGAGAATTAAATTTTAACAGAATGGACCCAAACCCTCTATGCAGATATTCAATGAATCATATAAATGACAAGAAGTTCTGTTTATTAAAAATACACTTTTATTGATTTCAGAGAGAGGAAGGAAGAAGGAGAGAGACATAGAAACATCAATGATGAAAGAGAATCATTGACTGGCTGCTTCCTGCACACCCCTACTGGGAATCAGGCCTGAAAGCCAGCTTGTGGCCTGACTGGGAATTGAACCATGACCTCCTGGTTCTTGGGTTGATGCACAACCACTGAACCACTCCAGCTGGGAGGCAAGAAGCTTTTAAGGAGACTTAGGTATATTTCAAAAGGACAGAGAAAGTATCTGCAATTACAAATTGCAGTTGCATTTATTTCTAAAGGAAATGCTCTAAAAACATAGTGGTAAGAGGCCCAGTCAGGAAGAAAGGTTAGAGACTCTGAGGGAATAATGAGGCCTCTGGTTCATAACACAGCTACTTTCTGCACAGCAGAGGGAAACACAACTAAATCCTCTCAGCCAGCACACAGTTTGCATCGCCATCAGTTCCTGCAATTTATAAAAAAGTGCAAGTTCCCAGCCATTTATAAATAGATGCAAAATAGTTGAGAGACTGAACAGAGATGGCATCTGATCTCCCAGAAGGCTGTGCTTCTGTAATTTTCCATGCAGACATTACATTTCTCTACAGTCACCTTCCCTTTGATAAAACATCATCTCCAAGGAAGAAGAGTATTTTGGTCCTATCACATATAAGTCTGGTGTCATTCTATTTGTCCTGATTAATGACCTAAGTGCAGAGGAATGACATTCACCTTATAGTTTGCTCTGATGCAGGTTTTTCTATGAAGCCTGAGATGGGAGATTTAACAGCCTCTTGAGATTAGGAGCCCCTGTCCTTTCACTCAGGTCCAAAGGGAAGCCCTTCCTTCCCTCCCAGAGCGCTATCCTCCCTAGGAAATCTTGGCCAGTCTCCGACTCCCAACCTCCCTTCCATTCCCAGGGATTGTCCCCTCCTTACCAGCCATCAGGTACCCCAGCCAGGGGAATAGTCCACTGTGGGCAGGGGCTGCAGGGAACTCCATGGTGACCGCTGCCTGCTCTGTCCCTCCTTATAATAGAAGAGCTCGAGGTCCAGTAAGGCTACCAGCACCTCTGTCCAGACTGATGGGATGTGCTCTCCCTCCTGCCTGTGTGCTGAGTCTCCTGCTGGGGCAAGATAACCTCCCTGGTCATGAGGGCCAGGGCGGGGTCAGGGCCCAGGACCCTCCCTCTCCCTCCCCTCATTTTTGCCAACCCTGTTGTCCCTTTCAGTTTACCTTTACTCTATAATTTGGAAACTGCTGAAGCCTCTGACAACACACACACATACAAACACAAACACACACATGCATCGACACGTGCCCAGAAATGCACTGGCCTGGGGCTTCCAGTTCCTGGTCATTCTCCACAGCTCCCTATCAGTGCACATTTGACTTTTCCCTCAGAGCAAGAGGCCGGGGGCCACCTCAGAAAAATTGTCACAGGGATGCCCCGGCTCTGCATTGGATCTCCTGTGAAACTTTGTAAGGATTGGGATGCCCAGGTGACATTTTAGAAAGGCTCCTTCAGCAGCTGCCCAGCTACATGGATGCCAGGATGAGACGCTATGATATGAGGTTGGGGTGCCCTGTCCCTCTTCTGTACACAAGGTGACTCTCCAGATCCTCTTAAAATGCAGATTCTGACGCAGCTGGTGTGCAGTGGACCAGAAACTCTGCATCTGACGAGCTCTCAGGGAAAGGGGATCTTACTGGCCTGTGGAGCCCACTTACAATAGCAAGGCTGATGAGGGCACATGTCCTCGTGAGAGGGTGACCCTCTCACCCCAGCATTGGACCCTGCTGCATCTTAGACTTTGGTCAGGCAGCACCACACAGGGAACCCCACAGGGCCCAAACTGGGGATTATTTCTGTTTGTGACACAGAAACCCAGCTGGGCACCAGGTCTTCCCTGTGTTCTAAAATGTGCTGGGAAGATGGGATTTCCTCTCAGCAGGAAGGCCACAGAGGACTGTGGGGGGTGAGAAGGCGTCAAGCTGGGTGACGACTGCAGAGGGGACCCTCCCTCTATCTCAGGTTGTCACCAGCCTGGGTGTTGTTTCCAGAGACAGGGACCCCAGCACCACAGGGAGCAGAAGGACCTGCAATTTCTAGGTGTGAAGGGTAAGGTGTGAAGCAAGGACTATGGTGGGAGCTCAGGTGGCTGTGGGCTCCATGGTCCTTGGGGAATGTTTTCAAGGAGACCCTCCCTCTCTTTGTTGGTTGACCCTGTTCATATCCGCCCTGACTGTACCGGCAGCCCCTGTCCTCTGCCTGGGGGACTTTTATGAGGTCACCTTGCCTTAACCATGTGTGGTTCCAGTTATGAGGAGGGGAGCAGCATAGAGATCCCTGAAAAATCAGCTGCCCCTTGACCCTGTCAAGGTCAGAAATATCCAAACCTGTGGAGGATTGTTATGAGTGTTTTAGCTGAATTGGTGTCATATGACTGCAAGCAAGATCTCAAATCCTGAGAAGAACAGCAGTTTTGTAGCTTATTTTATACATTATAATCAAAGGAGAAGATGAAAAAAAGTTGCATGAAATTTATTGGAAAGTGAAGGAAAGCATAGCAGGTAGATCTCTAGAAATAAATAAAAAGCAAAATGGAGAAACACATTATTTTTACATTGGAGGATCCAGGATAGTTAACATTTCTAGCAGGTACAGAGGCTGTGCAGGGAACCAGGCAACATGAGCACTCTCTGGTCTTGTACTCTGGCACCACAGGCTCTGCTTTCAATAGGCCAGGCAAAGAAAATTTGCTGGAGGTATGTGATGTCAAGGTATGATATCAATGATGCATGAGAACAGGGAAAGGGCTCACTTGAGGTAAAGTCTGACATTTGCACAGGAAGTTGTAGGCCTGGGACTTGACTACCTGCCATCACCTGCCCAGTGAGGCATTTGTGATCAGACCACACTGTGAGTCACTGAGCTTGTCAGGCCTGTCATGTGGCCCCCTGGGCTTATCAGGTTCCTTGCACAGCCCCGTTTTCATTCATAGTTTCTGGAAAAAGCAGGTGGAACGGCGTAGACATGACGGAGGGGCCCAGAAAAATTTGTTGGTCAGGGAATGGAAATAGGTCTCCTTCTGCACCTCCTTAGGCAAAGCCCAGTTCCAGTGTGGATTTCCTGTGTTTTGTAGGTGCGTCTCAATATCGCCCCCTGTAAGGCAAAAGGAGACCTGCAGGCAATGTCAGGTACTGCACTAGGAATGCTGACCAGCCTCCAGAAGGTGGGAGCTCACTGTGAGCCCTGGACAGAGGTGAGCTCTGATTCTAGACTAAGAGCCAACCATCCGGGGCCCAGTCCCTGTGTGTCTCATGCCTCCTGACTGCATCCCAGGGCAGGCCGGGCCCAGTGAGAGGACTGGCTTTGTCCAGAGCTGTCCCCTCTGGTGGATGTGCTGTTTCAGGAGGATGTGCAGTTCCAGGTTTTCAAAGCTAAGTCCTGGTAAGGGCTCTTTTGGGAGAGGGTGCTGGCCTGGATGGGTGATCCCCAAATTCCCTCCGTGTTTCCCATCACAGCATTGGGATTTTCCATCGAGTCCCCAGTGTCCCAGTTTGTCATCTGCTCTAGGCCTCCCCACAGGGCCCAGTTTCTGGAGCAGCTCTACATGCAGTGTCAACCTGCTTACTCTGTGGGTTCCTCTGTTAGTTGAAGGGAGGCTCCTGTATGACCCTCAGCACCTATGAGATGGAAGCAACCCCAGATCCTGAATTCTCCTCTCCCATCTTGCTTAGGATGTTCCTCTTGCTCCCAAGGACACCGTGGGCTGGTGTGATGTCTTTAGGGGCCACAGGCAGCTGTATTCAGACCAGGGACCTTGGGGATAGGGAGGCACCCCCTAATTCCCTTGAAGGGATTCTACCTGGGATGGAGAATCCAGAATGTCTGCCAGGTCAGGGATCTGTGATAAGAGGAAGATCATTGGCTGCTTTCCAGGCCCTGAAGAGATGAGATGCCACTCAGAGGGTGGGGGTGTGGAGAATTGTGATTTTCTGGGAATAAAGAGGGGTCTGGCCCCTCACTGTTAGGAGGTTCCTCTCCCCCTTCATGATGGTAAGTGGGGTAAAGACCTGACCCTGAGACATCCCCGTGCCCAAAGGGGCTGTGGCCCCCTCTCAGGCTGACTGCAAGGCCTTCGTGTGGATCAGGAACATGATCTGACTGCAAGTGTCACACAGGGTGACAGGCTTCCATTGTGTGGTTTCCCTCATAGATTTATTGAGTTTTTACTGAGCATCTGTGAACTCCACAGAAATCTGAACCTGCATTGTCCCTGCACTCATGGAGTTTACCTTGTAAGGAGAGACAGGCTCTCAGATAAATCATAGCACTAAGAATACAATTATAATCGAGAGAAGGGCCATGAGTGGAAAGTTCTGGTGCATCCAGAGCATGTACTTGAGTCTCAGCTGGTCAGGGGATCCCAGAGAGAACTGATTAATTGATCTTCTGGCTGAGATCTGAAGCGTGAGTGGTCCTGTGCCCCTTGAAGGACAGGGGGTGTTGGGGAAGAGCTGCCTGCAGAGCACCGGCCTTTTGTGAGCAGATGCCTGGCTGGATGTAGGAGCTGAGAAAGTACAGTGTGGGCAGTGGAGAGCGAGAAGGACTGAGTGATGCTATTGAGGTTGGGCCCTGCTGGGCTGTGGGTGCTGCTCAGGACAGGTCAGCAGCCACCTGGGGAGGCTCCCAGCTTTGGACTAGCTCTGCTGCCCTCTGGTGGACTAGCAGCTAAATGTGCAAGAAAAGGTCATGTTACAGTTGGGTATTTTTTGACTTTTGTATTTTTCATTCAACTTACACTTTAAAAAATATTTCATATGTATATAAATATATATAAATTTAACATATTTATTGAATTTTAGTTGACATATAATAAAATTAACATATTGAAAACATGCAATTAATTAAGTTTTGCTAGTGTATGCACCAGAGAATTTCTTACAATGAAAATAATTAACATGTCCCTCATTCTGTTTTTTAATTCTTTATTCTTGAAAGTATTACATATGTCACCTTTTTCCCCCATTGACCTCTCCCAGCCAGTCCCCACCCCCCAGCACAGGTCCTCACTCCCATATTGTCTGTGTCCATTGGTTATGCTTATATGCATGCATACAAGTCCTTTGGTTGATCTCCTACCACCCCCCTCCCCCCTCACGACCTTCCCTCTGAAGTTTGATTGTCTGTTCGATGCTTCTCTGTCTCTGGATCTATTTTTATTCATCGATTTATGTTGTTCATTATATTCCACAAATGAATGAGATCATGTGATACTTATCCTTCTCCAACTGGTTCATTTCGCTTAGCATAGTCCATCCATGCTGTTGCAAATGGTAAGAGTTCTTTCTTTTTTATAGCATCATAGTATTCCATTGTGTACATGTACCACAATTTTTTATCCACTCAACTGCTGATGGAAATTTAGGCTGTTTCCAAATATTAACTATTGTAAACTGTGCTGCTATGAACATAGGGGTGCATACATCCTTTCTGATTGCTGTTTCTGATTCCTTGGGATTTATTCTGAAAAGCAGAATTACTGGGTCAAATGGGAGTTCCATTTTTAATTTTTTGAGGAAACTCCATATTGTTTTCTACAGTGGCTGCACCAGTCTGCATTCCCACCAACTGTGTACAAGGGTTCCCTTTCTTGCCAGCACTTGTAATTTGTTGATTTTCTTATGACAGCCATTCTGACACGTGTAAGGTGGTACCTCATTGTTGCTTTCATTTGCATCATTCGGATGATTAGTGACTTTGAGCATGTTTTCATATGTCTCTTGGCCTTCTGTATGTCCACTTTCGAAAAGTGTCTATTTAGTTCCTTGGCCCATTCCTTAATTGGATGGGTTATCTTCCTTTTGTTAAGTTGAGTGAGTTCCCTATAAATTTTGGAGATTAAACCCTTATTGGATGTAACATTGGCAAATACATTCTCCAATGCAGTGGGCTCTCTTTTTGTTTTATTGATGTTTTTTTTTTTTTTTTTTTTTGCTGTACTGAATCTTTTTATTTTGATGTAGTCTTATTTGTTTACTTTCTCCTAAGTTTCTTTTGTCTAGGAGATGTGTCCATAAACATATTGCTATGAGACATGTCTGATATTTTGCTACATATAGCATTTTCTAGGATTTTTATGGCTCTGTGACTTACATTTAAGTGTTTTATACATTTTGAGTTTATTTTTGTGTATGGTGTAAGTTGGTGGTCTAGTTTTATTTTTTTTCATATATCTGTCCAATTCTCTCCCATTTATTGAAGAGACTGTCTTGAATTCATTGTATGCTCTTACCTCCTTAGTCAAATATTAATTGAGCATAATGGCTTGGGTCAATTTCTGGGTTCTCTGTTTTGTTCCATTGGTCTATATGTCTGTTCTTGTGCCAGTACCAGACAGTTTGAGAACAGTGGCTTGTAATACAGCTTGATATCTGGTATTGTAATTCCTTCAACTTTGTTCTTCTTTTCTTGCACCTATTTGGGATATTTATTATTTCATATGAATTTTTGGAGAGTTTGTTCTAGGTCTGTGAAATGTGCCATTGGTATTTTAATAGGGATTGAATTGAACCTATAGATTGCTTTGGGTAATATGGGCATTTTAATGATGTTGATTCTATGGATCCATGAACATGGTACATTCTCCCACTTGTTTGTATCTTTCTCTATCTCTTTTTTCAACATCGTGTAGTTTGCCAAATACAGGTTTTTACCTCCTTAGTTAATTTTATTCCTAGGTATCTTAATTTTTTTGTTGCAATGGTAAATGAGATTGTTTATTAGTTACTCTTTCTCTGAGTTCACTATTGGTGTATAAAATGCCACAGATTCCTGAGTGTTAATTTTGTATCCTGCTACATTGCCAAATTCATTTATTAAATCTAGTAGTTTTTTTATGGAGTCTTTAGGGTTTTCTATGTACAATGTCATATCATCTGCAAATAATGACAGTTTTACTTCTTCTTTTCCAATTTGGATGCCTTTTATTTCTTCTTCTTTCCTGATTGCTATGGCTAGCACTTCCAATATTATGTAGAACAGGAGTGGTGAATGTAGGCATCCCTGTCTTGTTCCTGGGAAATGTTTTTCGTATTTGTCAATTGAGTATGATATTGGTTATAGGTTTTGTTATGGGTTGACTCAGCAAGATAGACCACCGACTCAGAATTTAAATTTAGGAACCTTTATTAAGCTGGCCAGCTGTCTGCAGTCCCAGCACCCCGCCAAAGCAAAGGCGGAACTGCAGCCCTGACTGCAAGAGTTACAGCATATTTATTTGCAAAAACTACAAAGTTACAAAGCCTTGTTTACGCAATTTGTTCCCGACACAGTATAGCATTATCACCTTCCTATCTATGTTTTCTGGGAACAGAGAGCACAGTATATTGAGGAGGGACCATGAGACCATATCTCAAGGCCTGACCTGATGTCAGTACCTTCCTATCTGTCTGTTCCAGGAACAGACAATACAGCGCGCCCCGATATGCAGCCCAGTACATTCCCTACTGGTCTTAGTGGGAATCAAATCTTTGATTCAGTGTCCTCCTCTAAGATTCTGGAGTATTGGGTGTATAAAACCATTAACTTTACAGCCTGTATTTGATTTTGTATGAAATTGAGGAGGCATCTGGCAATGCAGGGGCCAAATATGAGCCTTAGGAGGAGGAGAACGACTGGTCCTGCCAAGGAGGAGAGCAGGGTAGTTAGCCAGGGGGACCAGGAAAATAAATTCTCATACCAATTGCCTTCAGCCCTTCTAGCCTCTTCTCGGTCAGCCAGCCGTTTTCGCAGCTGGCTAAGGCTTTCCCTGATCACCCCCGAGTGGTTGGTGTAGAAACAGCAAGACTCTCCTAGAGCCAGACAGAGGCCTCCCTGCTTCAGGAAAAGCAGATCTAGGCCTCTTCTGTTTTGTAATACTACCTCTGCAAGTGAACCAAGGGAGTCCTCCAGGTGGCTAACAGATTTTTCGAGAGAGCTTAAATCTTGATCTATCTGCTTACTTAACTCTTTATAATTCTGGTGGCCGGTTGCTAGGGCGGCTGTTCTGACGGCCGTGGACCCTGCTAGTCCTATTCCCATAAGGAGGGGGACTAGGATGGGGGCCCTTTTAATCCTTCTGGATTTGAGGTTTAAATGTTCTCGGCCCCCTTCTCCCGAATAGTAATATACCTGTGGGAGCATATGAGTTAGAATGCATAGTCCAGGGTCCATCGGATTCTGGAGGACTGGAGAGAAGATGCAAGGAGTTATACCAGTTGTACATGCCCACCAAGTCCCCTTCGGAGCTACTAAGTAGGTGGGGGTCTCTCCTGTATAATTCTTTGGAAGTATGATAGATGAATTACATAGATCTGTATAGGTGGAACTGCTAAGGGGGTAGTTCATAGGGTACACACAAGTCCCGGGGTTTAAGATGTCCCCAAGAGTAAGTCCTTGGTGTTTGTGTCCCCACATACACAGTCCGTCTGGCAGACTTTCTGCCGAAAGGTTCCTGATGGCAGAAGTGTCCTTCCCGAGCTGGGCCCCTGCCCCTATCCCAACATAATAAGGGGGTTCAGGGTTGAGGCACAGCCAGCAATCCGCAGTCAGGTTTGGGGAGGTGCGATTTAGGAAAGAAAAAATTAAGTCCAAGGTTCCCAGCAGCTTCCGGTTTGGTTTTCCTGCGCCTGTATCCAAAAGCTGTTGTAGGTTCCTAAGGGCTGGCAAGGTCGTGGCTGCAGGTGGAGTAGGGCTGGGGCTCCCAGAGCTTTGTGACCCAGGGGAACCAGGAGGTTTAGCTGGGGCTGGGTGCTGTGGTTGGCTCGGCCTCTCTGGCTTGTCTAGGGGACGCAAGGGGCCAATCGGGTTGAACCACCGGGGAAGAGTCCGGCGTTGAATGGTGAAGAGCTGGCCAGGGTCTCGGCCGCTTACATAGAGTCTTAGTCCCCACGTCTTTCCCCCTTCCCATTGGTCAGTCCACCAGGCGAGAGGCATGAGGAGGACGGGGTTACAATTTCCGATCGTGCAGTTCTTCTTCGGGGCCCCAGGTCGAACCTCTCTGTTCAGATGGAGGAGCTTGTCGGTGGGAGGTTTTTTCCCTGGGGCTAGGGTCTCACAACCCCAAGAGGCACAATAGAAGTCACCCTCTCCTCCACAGTTACTACCCCCTTCCTGGGGGCAGACATAATGTCGAGTGTGCCACAATTTTTGCTCTAGGGCTAGGTCTCCGCACCCGTAACCCCTGGCTTTGGTGACCCGGGGATGGCCCCCCGAGCCATGCCCAGTCAATGCAGTTTTGCTCTGGGAATTTCCCCAGTTTTCTCCAAATAGTTTACAGAGATCTGTCGGGATGACAGGCGCCCCTATTTCAACAACAGAGCCTATAACAGTCCCATCAATAGTACGTGTGACCTCCCAAGAGTAATTTCTGGCCGAATGGGGATTTCCCAGTCCCGGCTGCAGGCAGATGAGGAGAGTTAGGAAGAACACCGAGTGAGTCTGACCTTCAATGGGTCTCCGGTCTTCTGGACCCGCCATTCCTAGTTGCTGTCATTCGTTTTCTTAACCTGGGTATGATGGATCCAGTGCCTCTTTCCTGCGACTTTGATGGTGGTTGGAGTGCTCAGCACCACCTGGTAGGGCCCATCCCATCTAGGTTCAAGGTTGCCAGGGTCGTGACGCTTCACCCAAATGAGATCTCCCGGAGAGAAGGCAGACTGTGTTGGACTGGATCTCAGCACGTCCTCCTCCCGTACGGCTTTCACCACCCGTCGTATCGACGAGGCGCTGCTCTGCAAAGCCTGTAAGAACTTAAGCAAATTTAGGGTAGACAGTCGGGCAAGCTCTTCCTCCCTTAGGCGGGGAAGAAGAGGTGGTGGCCTGCCAAACATAATTTCAAAAGGGGTGAGTCCCTTTATGTATGGAGTGCACCTAGCTCTGAGGAGAGCAAAAGGAAGACTTACCCAGTTTTCGCCAGTCTCTAATTTTAACTTAGTTAATGTTTCCTTTAAGGTCCCATTCATCCTCTCTACCTGTCCAGAACTCTGTGGCCTATAGACAAAATGCAATTTCCAGGTAACCCTCAGGGCCTTAACTATGGATTGTGTAACTTTGGCGATGAACACTGGGCCATTATTGGACCCCATGTGTAGTGGCAGGCCAAACCAGGGGACAATTTCAGTGAGGAGTTTTCTAACTACTACCTGTGCTGTCTCTGCCTTGGTTGGGTATGCCTCAGGCCAGCCAGAGAAGGTATCAATGAAAACCAGCAAGTATTTATACCCTCCTTGTCCTCCTGGTATCTCGGTGAAGTCCACTTCCCAGTGTTCTCCAGGGTTCTGTCCTCAGAATCGTTGCCCCGGCGCGGCCACAACAGGGGGCCCTTGGTTTACCCGGCCACACACTTGGCACCTCCTAGCCACATCTTGGGATATTTTCTGGAGCCCTGGGATGCAAAATTCTCTTCCCAGTAGTTCTGATAGCTTCATTACCCCCAGGTGGGTGCTCTGGTGGGTCTGGGAAGCGATGGTCCGCCATCGCTTAGGCCTTCCATCTGACAGGATTAGCCATCCAGCCTCTCCTTCCTGGGCCCCTAGTTTCACAGCTAGCCTCTGCTCCCCCATCACATAAGTAGGCTTCTCTGGGAGCCTTCATGCTGGCAGGGCTACGAGAACTTCTAGGGGCCCTACTGGTCTTTTAGCCACGTCCTTGGCGGTTTGGTCTGCAAGTCAATTTCCCTGTGCTTCGGGACTATCACCCTTCTGGTGTGCTCGACAATGAATTACTGCCACTTCTTTTGGCCCCCATATGGCTGCCAGGAGGTTAAGTATCTCAGAAGCATTTTTAATGTCCTTTCCTCCTGAGGTCAGAAGGCCTCTTTCCTGATATAGGGCCCCATGCACGTGTACAGTGGCGAAAGCATACCGACTGTCTGTGAAAATGTTCACTCTTTTTCCTTTTCCCCAATGGAGGGCCTGAGTGAGTGCTATAAGTTCTGCCTTTTGGGCTGAGGTGCCTCGTCCTAAGGCCTGTGCCCAGAGAACCTCCTTTTGTGTCACCACTGCCGCCCCCGCATACCGGGTACCTTCCTCTACGAAGCTGCTCCCGTCCATGTAGAGGGTCTCATCTGGATTCTGCAGGGGCTGGTCCACAAGGTCCTCTCAGAGGGAAGTGAGGGCAGTCAATGTCTCCTCGCAGTCATGCAAAGGAGGCTCTGCCTCCTTGTCAGGGAGGAGTGTGGCCGGATTCAAGGCAGCTGTTTTCAGGAAGCTGACTCATGGTGGGTCTAGCAGTAACACCTAGTACTGGGTAATGAGGGTGTTGGACACCCATCTCTCCGGGGGGCTCCTTAATAAGGTCTCAACTGCATGCGGAGCAACTACTTGGAGATTTTGGCCAAAGGTTAGCTTTGAGGCTTCCTTTACCAGGAGGGCGGTGGCTGCAATGGCTCTCAAGCAGTTGGGCCATCCCGAGGCCACCGGGTCAAGTCTCTTAGAGAGATAAGCTACGGGGCGTTTCCATGGTCCTAGGGGTTGTGTGAGGACCCCTTTCGCCACCCCTTTGTTTTCTGCTACATATAGCTGAAAGGGTTTGGTTAGGTCTGGCAGGGCGAGTGCCGAGGCGCTTACCAGGGCTTCTTTCAGTCTCTTATAAGCCTCTTCTTCCTTTTCTGTCCAGACCAGGGCGGCCTCCTTTCCCCCCGTTGCAGAGGATAGTGGTCTTGCAATTTCTGCAAAACCTAGTATCCATAGCCTGCAATAACCCGCTGCCCCAAGGAACTCCCGGACTTGCCTTTTGGTGGTAGGCCTGGGGATTGACAAGATGGCCTTTATTCTGCTGCTGGATAAAGTTCGCCTACCCCCTTCTATGTTGTAACCCAAATAAGTTACTCGGGTAGTGCATAGCTGAGCTTTCTTGGTTGAGACCCGATACCCAAATGATCTAGGGTGGTCAGCAACTCTCGAGTGGCCTGTCTACAGTCCTGTTCCTCCTCCGTGGCCAGTAGGAGGTCATCTACATTTTGGAGCAGAGTCACCCGTGGATGGTCCTGACGGAACTCCCAGAGGTCTTGGTTTAGGGCCTCATCAAACAGAGTGGGTGAGTTCTTAAACCCTTGTGGCAACCTAGTCCAAGTTAACTGTCCAGACTCTCCCTCTGTCGGGTCCATCCACTCAAAGGCGAAAACAGGTTGACTCTGCTTTGCCAGCGGAAGGGAGAAAAAGGCATCCTTTAGGTCTAAAACAGTATAGAACCAGTGTTCTGGCTTGAGGAGGCTGAGAAGAGTGTAAGCGTTCGGAACTGTGGGATTGATAGTCTCAACCCTCTTGTTTACTTCCCTTAAGTCCTGCACCGGCCTGAAATCCTCAATCCCTGGGTCTTGTAACTTGATCTCTGGCCTTGGCCCCTCAAAGGAGATTGTGGCCCGTAATTTACTCAGCAAGTCCCAGCCTAGCAGAGGGTAAGGGCACTCTGGCATTACTAGGAATGAGTGAGTCACTGAGCCGTTTCCTAGGTCGCTGATCCGACCTTCAGTTTATGGGTAGGATTTTACTTTTCAGTTGCCCCTTTGATGGGGATTTTGGTCTTAGAGACTGGACCCACTGGCTATTGCAGGACAGAGAAAGTGGCTCCCGTGTCCACAAGGAAGTCCACCTTCTGGCCCCCCACTGTCAGAGTTATCCTAGGCTCTCGGGGGGCCAGCTGAGCCCTGATGACCCTAATCCACCTCCTCCACCAACACGGGAGTCAGTTCCCCCCACACGTTTAGGGCACTCCCTTTTCCAATGTCCTTCCTTTTTAAAAATGCACACTGATTTTTTCCAAGCCAGGGTTGGACTCCTTTTCTCCTGCGAGGCTTTCCTTTGTCCTCCTTGTCTCTCCGGCCCCTTGGGCCTTTTTCCTCGTTTAGGGCCAGGAAGACCTTGGCCATCCGGGTGTTTAAACCTGTCGTCGGGTCATCCCGATTGTTAAAAACCTTCTGGGCTACCTCAACCAACTCAGAGATTGATTTCCCCTCAAAGCCTTCTAACTTCTGCAATTTTTTTTCTAATATCTGGGGCCGACTGGGAAACAAATGCAACAATGACAGCCCTCCGATTTTCTGGGGCATCAGGGTCAATGGGAGTATACACCCGATAGGCCTCGCACAACCTCTCAAGGAAAGCTGCCGGGCTATCATTAGGCCCCTGGACTGTCTCTGTCACCTTAGAGAGGTTTGTGGGTCTCAGAGCATCAGCTCGGATGCCCCCCAATAGAGTCTGGCGATACCGACCAAGAGCCTCCTTTCCCCTCTCACTATTGGGATTCCAGTCAGGTCGCCTGGAGGCAAACACAGCCTCTAATCTATCTTGGTCAGAGATAGGCTGCCCATCCAGACCCAGTACAAATCTCCGCCCTTCCGCCTTGACTCTCTCTCTCTCCTCCGAAGTGAAAAGAGTTTGCATCAACTGTTGGCAATCATCCCAGGTAGGTTGATGGGTAAAAAACACAGACTCTAAAAGAGAGATTAACCCCTGTGGGTTCTGGGAGAAAGGATTCTGGTTCTCCCAATTGTACAGGTCACTGGTAGAAAAGGGGACATAGACCATGAAAGGTTGCCCGTCTGGACCCATATCTAAAGGGCCTGCCTGCCGTAGTGGCAGCATAGGAACTGCAGGACTGGCAGATGCCGCTGGGTCCTGCAGGTTGTTCCCCTCTCCCTCTCTCTCTCCATATGCTGTCCCTTGCCTAGTGTGAGGAGGGGAGAACGAAGCCGGGTCCTGGACTGGTGTTTTCAGAGAAAAGGAAACCAGCTGTGGAGGAGGCCGAGGTTCCGGGCCGGCAGGTGGGGGAGCATACGGGGGAGGCCTGACCTTGGGGAGTGCCTCCTCACTTGGATCCTGGAGAACAGGGGGAGTCTTGTCCTTCTGAGCCGAAGCCAAGAGGACTGTCTGTCTCTGTTCCAATTTTCCCCTCAGGAGGCAAGCCCTCATCCACCGGGGTTTCTTGGACAATATGTCAACCCAAACCTGAATATAAGGAATTTGGTTAGAATGCCCTGGGCGGTCGTATATGACATAATAGACCAGGTAGGCAGTGGTCAGATCAAAATACCCTGCATCCGGCCACCCCTCCTGGAAAGAGGGCCACTCCCGTTCACAGAAAGCAGAATAAATCAGAGTAGCTTTCGCTTCACACAGACTCTCATACTTACATTCATACACCAGACAGTCCGAGTTTTTGACTTCTACCAAATGTTTACTCAGAGTTTCAGCAATCCAACCAATACCTGACTAATTGCCTAAGGGAGCTCTATGACTTCCCAGGAGGTGATCAAGCTCCTCTTCCACTCACTCGGAGTGGGCCTGACTGATAGGGGGTCGACGAAGATGACTGACTCTATCCCTTTTTGACAAAGACAAAGAACAGAGACAAAACAAACCAGCCAAATGCAACCTAAGGTTGACCGGAACCTGCAGCTCTCTCCTTGAAGTCCTGAAAATTTTTCAAAAAACATTGCAGCAGGGTGTACACAGAAGCAGACAACTTTTTGACAATAAACACTAAGACAAACAAATACCAGACAGACAAACCTAGTGCACCCTACAGCCGCACGAACCAGGGACCCCGGCCACCGTCGTGGCCGTGGGTCAGGACCAGGAGTACCGCTGCGTCCAGCCTTCCGTATAGGTCCTTCCATGGGACGTCCCAATTCCAGTTTAACGACCAGTCCTTACCTCTCTCAAGAGTCCAGGTGGCTCGGTTTCAGAATTGAAAGTTTTGGGTGGAGTGGAGGCCTCCTTGGTAGTCGTTCTCCACCGGTGTGGGGTATCTCGCTGAGTGCCCGGCGACAAGTGGGGGAGAGCCTCCTGCCTTGAATAGGGGGTCCCTCTCCTCCCTGCCAGGGGAGAGCCTCCAGCCCTAAATAAGGGGTCCCTCTCCTCCCTGCCGGGTATCTCACTGGAGCCTCCAAATGTTATCGGTTGACTCAGTGAGATAGACCACCGACTCAGAATTTAAATTTAGGAACCTTTATTAAGCTGGCCAGCTGTCTGCAGTCCCAGCACCCCGCCAAAGCAAAGGCGGAACTGCAGCCCTGACTGCAAGAGTTACAGCATATTTATTTGCAAAAACTACAAAGTTACAAAGCCTTGTTTACGCAATTTGTTCCCGACATAGTATAGCATTATCACCTTCCTATCTATGTTTTCCGGGAACAGAGAGCACAGTATATTGAGGAGGGACCATGAGACCATATCTCAAGGCCTGACCTGATGTCAGTACCTTCCTATCTGTCTGTTCCAGGAACAGACAGTACAGCGCGCCCCGATATGCAGCCCAGTACAGTTTGTCATATAAGGTTTTTATTATGTTGAGGTATGATCTCTCTATTCCCACTTTGCTGAGAATTTTTATCAAAAAACGGTGTTGGATTTTGTCAAGTGCTTTTTATGCATCAATTGATATGATCATGTTGTTTTTGTCTTTCAATTTGTTTATGTGATGTCTCACATTTATTGATTTGCGGATGTTGTACCAGCCTTGCATCCCGGAATAAATTCCACTTGGTCATGGTGTATGATCTTTATAATGTATTGCTGGATGCAATTTGCTAAAATTTTGTTGAGGATTTTAGCATCTATGTTCATCGGGGATATTGGCCCATAATTCTTTTTCTTTGTAGTGTCTTTATCTGGTTTTGGGATTAGGGTAATGCTGGTTTCATAGAAAGAGCTTGGAATTGTGCCTTCCTCTTGAATTTTTTGGAATATTCTGAGGAGGATATGTTTTAGTTCTCCTTTGAATGTTTGGTAAACTCCCCTGTGAAGCTGTCTGGACCAGGCCTTTTGTTTGCTGAAAGTTTTTTCATTACTGCTTCAATTTTTCATTGGTAATTATTGGACTATTTGGGATTTTTTATTCTTCCTGATTGAGTTGTGGAAGATTGTATTTTTCTAGGAATATGTCCATTTCACCTAGTCCATTTCTCTACTTTCCCTATTTTGTTGGAATAGAGTTGTTAATAGTATTTTGTCATAGTCCATTGTATTTCTGAGGTGTTGGTTGTTACTTCATCTCTTCCATTTCTGATTGTTTATTTAATTCCTCTCTCTCTGCTTCTTGCTGAGCCTGGCTAGAGGTTCATAAATCTTGTTTATCTTTTCAAAGAACCAGCTCTTGGTCCAATATATCTTTTGTACTAGAGGCCCAGTGCACAAAGTTGTGCACAAGAGGGGGGAGGGTCCCTCAGCCCAGCCTGGGTCCTTTCACAATTCAGGACCCCTTGGGGGATGTCAGGCCTACACTGGGAGTCAGACATCCCTTTTACAATCTGGGATGCTATATGCATCAGTGACCATACCTTTCATACAGCTGAAAGCATCTTGCTGTTGTATGGGCAGCTACATTATTTGCCCTGATTATAAAAAGTAGTACATAATATGATCCTTCTGAGGCAGTAGTATTATTTTCCCCATCTTATGAGTGGAAAAACTGAAGCAGAGAGAAGTTAAGTAATTGGCTTTGTCACACAGTTATAAGTTTCAGAATCAGGTCTGACCACAAAATGTGCAAGCCAGAGTCCATGCATGTCATCACTGCATCATCCTGTTTTTTCACTGTTAGAGTAGCCTTGTCAGGTTTTAATGTTTAAATCTAAGAGACTGTTCCCAATATATAGGGTAGGATCACTAGGCCTGGCCTGCGATCAGGGCCATCTGTGGGGTGACCGGCAGGCGGGGTAATAGGTGGGCCCCTGCTGGTACCTGCCTTGGCTGGTGGCCTGGCACTGCCCGCTGGCTGTCCCTGCTCCCCGATCGCCACTGCTGTACCTCCCTCTCAGGGGACAGTGAGCATCATAGCAACAGGTCATTCCACCAGTTGTTCCGCTGTTCAGTTGATTTGCATATTAGGGTTTTATTTTATAGGACTAGAGGCCTGGTGCACAAATTCGTGCATAGGTGGGGGTCCCTCAGCCTGGCTGGTGTTTGGAGCTGATCAGGGCCATATCGCCCAGTCCTGACTGAGGCTGGTTGGCTGGGGGGAGTGACTGTGGGAGGTTGGCTGGCTGGGGGAAGGCATCACAGAAGGTTGGCTGTCTGGGGGGTGGGAGGGGCCATGGGAGTTTGGCCCACCAGGAGGAGGGGCTGTGGGAGGTTCCGATGGGGGCCATTGGTGCTGGTCAGCCAGGGGGAGGGGCCATGGGAGGTTGGTTTTGGGAGTGCACTGACCACTAGGGGGTGAAGGAACAGAACAGAACTTGAAAGAACTAAGCAGAACTAAGCAGAAATACACCCTCCTCCCTCTTCAAGGACGAAGCAGGGACATACTCTTCCTGCCCTCTCCTCTATCTTGTCTTGCAAGGCTGGGCCCTCAGCCCAAGCCCCCCCCCAAGAGTGACCACAAGAACGCTGGTATTGTCCTAACTTTCCCAACCACCCACCTGAGTGGACCAATGAAGCTCCAGAAATGTAGCTAAGGTCCTAATAAGGCTAAAGTGGAGGACGGCTCCAACCTTCAGAATGTGATGGTCACTTCCTGACCCTTATGCTGTAAAACCCTGACCAATCTCTGTAACTCACACCACCCCTAAAGCCCACCCCAAATAGCTAGCCCTATATAACCTTTGTTCTCCTGGGACACGCTCTCTCACCTCACCGCTGTGCCGGATAGAGGCTGGGAGCCAATTCTAGAATTGATCAATAAAGACTCGTTGCTTTTGCATCGGACGAGGCTCCCTGGTGGTGGATTATTGAGGACCCCGAGCTCTGGGCATAACATTTTGGGGGCGCGTCCGGGATCCCCAAGGAAAACCCATGAGGGACTCCACTCCGAGAGTCTGCTGTCCGCGGTAAGTGTCTATGTGTTATCTGTTCTGTCTTATGCGAGCTCGCTTCTGCAATCTGGCCTGATAAAGATCTAAGTGGACGCACTGGCGGGTCTCGGGCAGGAGGAGGCAAGGGACGCCTTGCACCTCCATCTGGCGGGGTGTAAAAGCCCCCATCTGGCTTTTTTTCAGTTTTTCTTCCACGGGGTCGGAAGGCTGTTCTTAGGTGTCTTTGTTTGTTTGGTGTCTATGTTCTTTTGTTTGGTGTCTGTGTTCTTTTGTTTGATTTTGTGGACTCACTGGACGGACGCTATGGGACAGACTCAAACTACTCCTTTAAGCATTATGGCTGATCATTTTAAAGAGGTTAAGGGAAGGGCTAACAACCTCAGTGCAGAAGTGAAGAAGGGTCAATGGCAGACTTTCTGTTCCAGCGAGTGGCCGGCTCTCAATGCCGGGTGGCCGCTGGAGGGGACGTTCGACCTCCCCACCATTCGCCGGGTCAGGGAAGTCGTATCTCGGCCGAAGGGGGGTCATCCCAATCAACTCCCTTACATTATTACTTGGCAGGACCTCGTGGAGGACCCTCCCTCCTGGCTCAAGCCCTTCCTGGCTCCACGCCCTCCGGAGCCGGCACCCATACTTGCCTTGCAGGATGCAGAAAAGAAGAAGGAGGAGAAAAAAAACCACCCTGCCATCGGCTCCAGCTCCCCTCTACCCAGTTTTGCAGGGGGGTAATGAAGAAGAGTTAATCTTTCCTCCCCCGTATCAGCTTCCCAGGACTCTGGAGAGATTAGATCCTGCCCCGTCGCGGGAAGTTGATGCAGTTCCGGTTCCAGGTGCGGGTGTGGGAGTTCCGGGAATGGCCGTGGTTCCGATGGGAGGTCCGCCCCTCACCCGCCTGAGAGCACAGCGGGAGCTGTCAGTCGCTGCACCCGATTCCACTATCAAGACCATGCCCTTACGGGCTGCTGGACCCCCAGATGCGGACGGCAATCAACCTTATTTTTATTGGCCTTTCTCAACTAGCGATCTTTACAACTGGAAGGCGCAGAACCCTAAGTTCTCCGAGAAACCGGGGGGGCTTATTGACTTGCTAGATTCTGTTCTCTTCACCCACCAGCCCACATGGGACGATTGCCAGCAGCTTTTGCAGCTCCTGTTCACAACAGAGGAGAGAGAGAGAATCCTGAATGAAGCCCGGAAGGTGGTTCCCAGCGTAGATGGGAATCCAACTACCAACCAGGCCCAGATAGATGTCTCTTTCCCCTTAACCAGGCCTGAATGGGACTTCAACACGGCAGAAGGTAAGGAGAGGCTCAAAATCTACCGTCAGACTCTGATGGGGGGTCTTCGTATGGCTGCTAGGAAGCCTACCAATTTGACCAAGGTAGGGAACGTACAACATGAAAGGGATGAATCTCCAGCTGCCTTTCTAGAATGGATCATGGAGGCGTATCGCACCTATACCCCCATGGATCCAGAAGCTCCTGAAAATAAGGCGGCTGTGGTCATGAGCTTTATAAACCAGTCAGCCACAGACATTAGAAAGAAACTGCAGAGGATAGATATATTAGGGGAAAAGAGTTTTCGGGACTTGTTGGAGGTGGCTGAAAAGGTGTATAACAACCGAGAATTTCCTGAGGATAGGCAAGCCCGTGCCATGGTGGCTGCCAGTGACAAACAGACCCGAAACCTGGCCAAGATTCTGCTGGCCACCACCACGGAGAACCCTGAGGAGCGGACCCGCCACCTTCGCCAGCTTGCCGATGACCAAGAGGGAGGTAAGGGGACCGCCCGGGGCGGGAAGAAGAAGCTGCAACGGAACCAGTGTGCTTACTGCAAAGAGATAGGACACTGGGCCCGGGAATGCCCAAAGAAGGCCGGTAAAAAAGGAAACAAGACAGATCGGGTGGAGGTCTTGGAGCTGGGAGGACTGAGTGATTAGGGGAGTCGGGGTTCGGACCCCCTCCCCGAGCCCAGGGTAACTCTTAGAGTGGAGGGACGCCTATTAACTTCCTTGTCGACACTGGGGCACAACATTAGGTCCTACGCACACCTCAAGGGAAGCTAGCCAGCAAGAAGTCCTGGGTGCAAGGGGCAACTGGCATAAGCCAGTATTCATGGACTACCCGAAGAACAGTAGATCTAGGAACGGGCCGGGTATCCCATTCCTTCATGGTAATACCGGAGTGCCCCTACCCCCTATTAGGACGGGACTTGCTGACCAAGATCGGAGCCCAAATAACTTTCAGACAAGGGGGGCCCCCGGTCACTGGTGGCAAAGGCCATCCCATCCAGGTTCTGACTCTGAGACTGGAGGATGAATATCGCCTCCACCAGGGGGTGCCCCCACGAGAGAACAATATGGACAGATGGCTACAAGAATTCCCCACCGCCTGGGCAGAGACGGGAGGAGTAGGACTGGCCGCTCACAGGGCCCCAACCCTGGTAGAGTTAAAACCAGGGGAAAGTCCGATAAGAGTCAAACAGTATCCCATGCCCCAGGAGGCCTGGGAGGGGATTCAGCCTCATATCCGAAGACTGCGAAGCCTAGGGATACTGGTCCCATGCCAATCTGCCTGGAACACCCCCCCTCCTGCCAGTCAGAAAGCCCCAAACGAATGACTACCGACCAGTCCAGGACCTCCGAGAAGTAAATAAAAGAGTTATGGATATACACCCAACCGTTCCTAACCCGTACACTCTCCTAAGCTCTTTAACACCCACTAGAGTGTGGTACACTGTATTGGATTTGAAGGATGCTTTTTTCAGCCTGCCGCTCGCGCCTCAAAGCCAACCCCTGTTCGCCTTCGAATGGCACGATCCAGAGGGCGGCTACAGTGGACAATTAACCTGGACGCGGTTACCCCAAGGGTTCAAGAATTCGCCCACCATCTTTGACGAGGCACTGCACGAGGATCTCGGTGAGTACAGGAGAGAACACCCCAGTCTCACCCTCCTTCAGTATGTAGATGACATCCTGGTTGCTGCAGACACTGCCGAGGACTGTGAGCAAGGGACCAAAGACTTGTTGACCACCCTAGGGACCTTAGGGTACCGGGCCTCTGCGAAGAAAGCTCAGATATGCCAAGAAAGGGTGAGTTACCTGGGGTACATACTGGAGGGCGGACAGCGGCGGTTGTCGGACGCTAGGAAGGAGACAGTCCTGAAAATCCCTATTCCCACCACCCGGAGGGAAGTAAGGGAATTCCTAGGATCAGCTGGCTATTGCCGCCTCTGGATCCCAAGTTTTGCTGAGATCGCCAGGCCCCTATATGAAGCTACCAAAGAGGGAAAGGCCTTTGAATGGACTGAGACAGAGGAAATTGCCTTTAATCAGATAAAGAGAGCTCTTTTGGCTGCTCCAGCCCTGGGCCTGCCAGACATTACAAAACCCTTCCGCCTCTTTGTAGACGAGCGCAAGAGAATAGCAAAAGGGGTTTTAACTCAGGCTTTAGGCCCCTGGAGCCGCCCGGTAGCGTATTTGTCCAAAAAGCTGGACCCCGTAGCCGCCGGCTGGCCACCGTGCCTAAGAATCATTGCAGAAACCGCGCTCTTAGTCAAGGATGCCGACAAATTGACCCTGGGACAGGAAATCTGGATAACAACCCCGCATGCCATTGAGGGAGTCCTAAAACAGCCTCCTGACCAATGGATGAGCAATGCACGCATGACCCACTATCAGAGCTTATTGCTCAACCCTCCTAGAGTGCGGTTCCATCCCAGCGTGGCTCTCAACCCCGCTACCCTGCTGCCTGACCCCGACTTAGATGCCCCGCTGCACGACTGTGCGGGGATCCTGGAGCAGGTACATGGACTTCGGAAGGACTTGACCAACCGGCCCCTCCCTGATGCAGAGGCCATCTGGTTCACGGATGGAAGCAGCTTCGTGCGGGACGGATGCAGGTACGCGGGTGCAGCGGTGGTCACCGACACAGACACTGTGTGGGCAGAAGCACTGCCCTCTGGGACATCAGCCCAGCGAGCAGAACTTATTGCTCTCACCAAGGCACTGACACTGGGGGCAGGGAAGCGGCTCAACATTTACACAGACAGCCGTTATGCATTTGCTACGGCTCATGTTCACGGGGCGATTTACCAGGAAAGAAGGCTGTTGACAGCAGAAGGACGAATAGTGAAAAACAAACAGGAGATTCTCGACCTGCTTGCGGCCCTATGGCTTCCCACGAAGCTAGCCATTATCCACTGTCAAGGGCACCAGAAGGCAGATGACCCAGTAGCAAAAGGTAACCAAAAGGCTGATCAGGCAGCCAAGGCAGCGGCCTTCAACCCGGTCCCTGCAATGGCCATACAACTACCAGACCCCGGGGACCCAGTTCTACCAGATCAGCCTAAATACTCTCAGGAAGAGCTGCAGCAGATCAGAAAACTCCCCCTCGCTAAGGAAGTGAAAGGATGGTGGTACACCTCAGATGGGAAACTCATACTACCGGACTGGCTTGGGGTCACAGTATTAGAACGCATGCATCGGTCCACCCACTTGGGAGCCCGGAAGTTAAAGGACTTAATTCAGCATGCCAAAATCAAGATCCACCAACAAGACTCCAAAATCAATCAAATTATAAACTCCTGTAAGACCTGCCAACTCACAAATGCAAGAGCTGGGTCAGGTGGACAAGGAACCAGGCTCAGAGGCACCAAACCAGGAGCACACTGGGAGGTTGATTTCACTGAAGTCAAACCAGGGAAGTATGGTTATAAATATCTTTTAGTGTTCATAGATACCTTTTCTGGCTGGGTAGAGGCATACCCAACTAAGCATGAGACGGCCCAGACGGTGGACAAGAAGCTGCTGGAAGACATCTTACCCAGGTATGGTTTTCCTGCTATGATAGGCTCCGACAACGGGCCAGCCTTTATTTCGCAGGTAACACAGGCAGTAGCCAAAGTCATAGGGGCGGATTGGAAATTGCATTGTGCTTACAGGCCCCAGAGTTCAGGGCAGGTAGAAAGAATGAATAGAACTCTAAAAGAGACCCTTACCAAATTAATCATGGAGACTGGCGGGGATTGGGTGGCTCTCCTTCCATATGCCCTTTACCGGGTGAGGAACTCTCCTTACACCCTGGGACTCACCCCTTACGAGATCATGTTTGGTAGGCCCCCTCCTATCATCCCTAACCTAAAAGCTGAACTTCTTATTGAGTTTGAAAATCAGGAGATATCTTCTTTCCTAAGAGAATTGCAGAGGGCACATGAGGACATTTGGCCCCGCCTCCGCGCCATCTACGAGGCTGGCCCCACCCCGACGCCTCATCAGTACAAGCCAGGTGACTGGGTGTTCATCAGAAGACACCGCCGGGAGACCCTCGAACCACGCTGGAAAGGCCCCTACATCGTCGTGCTGACTACACCCACCGCTCTCAAGGTAGATGGCATCGCGACTTGGGTCCATCACTCCCACGTTCGCCCAGTTGACCCCTCTGCAATCCTGGAAGACTTCATCACACAATGGAGCATCGACCAAGACCAGCGCAACCCGCTCAAGCTCAAGCTGCGGCGCACTCGACCTACCTGATGTTGGTAACTTTATTCGTGAACACTCCTGCCACCGGGAGCCCGCACACTCCTTATAATATCACCTGGCAGATCATAGACACTAACTCAGGGGTGATCCTTAATCAGACTTCTCAAATCCATCCCAAAGACACCAGGTTCCCTGAACTGCGAGTAGACCTCCTAACTCTCCTTCCCAACCCACTCGACACCAGCGATTACTGCCTGGGTGCGGCAATACGCCAGGCTTTTGAGGACTCAAAACCAAGGAGAACCCTCTATTTTTATGTCTGCCCCGGACACTCACAAGCTCGGTCCCGGGGAAATGACCCTTGTGGAAGTGCTGGAGACTACTTCTGTGCTTCCTGGTCATGTGTGTCAACCGGACACATCTGGTGGAAGGCCCCCAAGAAGGGTGACCTAATCACCGTTGGGCGACCGGCTGCTCCACCGCGTCCCCAGAGTGGCCGTGTCTACTGCAACCCTGTGAGCATTTCCTTCACAAAAGAGGGGAGAAAGGCTACAGGATGGGACACCGGAAAGACTTGGGGATTCCGAATCTATTCTTGCAGGGGGGTTTTGCATAGGGCGGACCCTGGGATGTTGTTCACCCTCCGGGTTCAAAATACCCCCCTTCACTATCATTCCCCTGTGGGAATGGGGCCCAACAAAGTACTAGCTCCTCAACCTCAGCTGACCACTCCCCGGGTATCTACAACTGAAGGAGCATGGGCCCCGGCATCACTGCCTAACACCCTACTCGCACCTACCACGAAGAGCCTGACTCTGAGTCATACCCCCCCGCCTGAAGTAGACCCACTTATGAGCATGGTTATAGGAGCTTATTATGTTTTAAACGCCTCCAGGCCTGACCTGACCAAATCTTGCTGGCTCTGTCTAGACGTTGAGCCACCGTATTATGAGGGTATCGCGGTTAAGGGTAACTATACAACGGCCACGATTGTCAGCTCCTGCAGGTGGCAGCAAACTGTTGCAAGGCTAACCCTCCAGGCAGTAATGGGGCAGGGGGCCTGCGTAGGCAACGTACCCCCTGAGCAGTTGCATCTCTGCAACGAAACTCTGACTATCCCTGAAGAGGCAGTATACCTTTTGTCTCCCAAGAATGCATGGTGGGCCTGCTCCAGTGGCCTCGCTCCTTGTGTCCACTCCCTGGTCCTTAATTCCCAGAAGGAGGGCTTTTGCGTGCTCGTGCAGTTAATTCCCAAGTTAATATACCATTCAGAGAAAGAGGTCCTTAACAAATTCGGTGCTGCCAATCCCCGAAATAAAAGAGAGCCCATCACAGCCTTAACTATGGCCGCCCTCTTGGGATTGGGACTAGCGGGAGCAGGGACTGGAATATCCTCACTTGTCATACAAGACAAGAATTATGGAGCCCTAAGAGCAGCCATTGACCTAGACATAGAAAGAATTGAAAAATCTATTACCCATTTACAGGATTCTCTCACCTCCTTATCTGAGGTAGTGCTCCAAAACAGAAGAGGACTAGACTTGCTATTCCTGCAGCAGGGGGGCTTATGTGCAGCTTTGGGAGAGGAATGTTGTTTTTATGTTGACCACTCAGGTGTTGTTAAAGAGTCTATGGCCCTCATAAGGGAAGGATTGCAGAAGCGGAAGTTGGAAAAAGAGCGGTCTCAGTCTTGGTATGAATCCCTGTTTAATTGGTCCCCATGGTTAACCACTCTCATTTCTGCCCTCGTTGGGCCCCTTGTAATCCTCCTAATGTTGCAAACTTTTGGCCCCTGCATTATTAACAAGCTAGTTCAATTTGTCAAGGAACGCATAGGGGTAGTTCAATTAATGGTCTTACAAGCTCAATACCGGCCTCTAGCGATGGAGGGAGAGGTAGAAATGCAGTCCGTCTCATGATTGAGCCGTGAGTTCCAAGACAAGGGGGGAATGAAGGGACAGAACGGAACTTGAAAGAACTAAGCAGAACTAAGCAGAAATACACCCTCCTCCCTCTTCAAGGACGAAGCAGGGACATACTCTTCCTGCCCTCTCCTCTATCTTGTCTTGCAAGGCTGGGCCCTCAGCCCAAGCCGCCCCCCCCCCCCAAGAGTGACCACAAGAACGCTGGTATTGTCCTAACTTTCCCAACCACCCACCTGAGTGGACCAATGAAGCTCCAGAAATGTAGCTAAGGTCCTAATAAGGCTAAAGTGGAGGACGGCTCCAACCTTCAGAATGTGATGGTCACTTCCTGACCCTTATGCTGTAAAACCCTGACCAATCTCTGTAACTCACACCACCCCTAAAGCCCACCCCAAATAGCTAGCCCTATATAACCTTTGTTCTCCTGGGACACACTCTCTCGCCTCACCGCTGTGCCGGATAGAGGCTGGGAGCCAATTCTAGAATTGATCAATAAAGACTCGTTGCTTTTGCATCGGACGAGGCTCCCTGGTGGTGGATTATTGAGGACCCCGAGCTCTGGGCATAACTGGGGAAGCTCCTGCATTGAACGTCTGCCCACTGGTGGTCAGTGCACGTCATAGCAACTAGTCGACAGGTCATTCTGATTGTCTGGTCATTCCAGTTGTTTGGTCCTAACAGTCGCTTAGGCTTATATATATATATATATATATATATATATATATATATAGAGAGAGAGAGAGAGAGAGAGAGAGAGAGAGAGAGATTGTTTGTTTGTTTGTTTGTTTTTGGTCTCTGAATAATTTATTTCCTCTCTGATCTTTATTATTTCTTTCCTTCTACTTACTCTGGGCTTTTCTTGTTACTCTCTTTCTAGTTCCATAAGTTGTAGGGTTAGATAACTTATTACCAGTTTTTCTTGTTTTTTGAGGTAGACCTGTGGTGCTATGAACTTCACTCTCAGACTGCTTTCATTGTGTCCCATAGATTTTGGACTGTTGTGTTTTCATTGTCATTTGTTTCTAGGGTGTCTTTTGTTTCTTCTTTGATCTCTTTGATAACCCAGTCATTGTGTTTGATTGTTTTTGAGCATTTTTATTGTAGTTGATTTCTAATTTTATGCCATTGTGATCTGAGAAGATGGTTATTATGATTTCACTCTTCTTGAATTTGTAGAGACTTAGCCTGTGTCCTAATATGTAGTATATCTTAGAAAATTCCCCATGTGCATTTGCGACGAATGTATATTCCATTGCTTTGAGGTGAAATATACTGAAGATGTCAATGAATTTTATCTGATCTAGTGAGTCATTTTAAATTGCTGATTTTAAATTGCTGGGAGATTTACCCAGTGATGTCAATGGGGTATTAAAGTCCTTTACTATGATTGTATTGCTGTATATCTCTCTCTTGATATCTTCCAGAAGTTTTTTTTTTATGAATTTGGGTGCTCCTGCATTGGGTGCATATATGTTTATCAAGGTTATATCCTCTTGTTGTATAGATTTCTTTAATATTATGACGTGGCCTTCCTTATCTCTTGTTGAGGTCTATTTTGTCAACTTACTTACTATGTGTCTTGTTGTTGGTCTTTTTTAATTCATCCTGTTTAGGTCTCTCTGTGCTTCTTGGAGTTGTGTGAGTTTTTTCTTCCCAATATCAGGAAAGTTTTCTGTCATTATTTCTTCAAACAGGTTTTCTATTCCTTGCTTAGTTTCCTCTCCTTCTTGCACCCCTATTATGCACATGTTGTTTTGTTTCGTATTTTGGTACTCCTGTATTGTGTGCATATATGTTTAGCAGAGTTATAGCCTCTTATTGAATAAATCCCTTTAGTATTATTAAGTGGCCCTCCTTATCTCTTGTTACATTCTTCACTTTGAAGTCTATTCTGTCAGATATAAATATTGCTATCTCAGTTTTTTTAAATTTCCTTTCGCCTGAAAATTTTTTTTTCCATCCCTTCCCTTTGAGTTTGTGTGTGAGTCCTTTGTACTGAGGTGTGTCTCTTGTATACAGCATATATATGTTTTCTTATCTATTCAGCTACCCTATGTCTTTTGATTGGAGCATTTACTCCATTTGCATTTAAGGTTATTCTTGATAGGTACTTATTTGTTGCCATTTTTATTCTTTATGTCTGTGTTCCTTGTTCCTTTTCTATTTCTTCTTTTTACAGCAGTCCCTTTGGCATTTCTTGCATTGCTGGCTTGGTAGTGATAAACTCTCTAGCCTTTCTTTCTCTGCGAAGCTCCTGATTTCACCTTCAATTTTGAATGATAGCCTTCCTGGATAGGGTATGCTTGCATTCAGTCCCTTGCTTTGCATCACTTTATAAGTTTCCTTTCATTTTTTTCTGGCCTGATGGGTTTCTGTTGAGAAATCAGTTCACAGTCTAATGGGAGATCCTTTGTAGGTAACGTTCTGTCTCTCTCTTGCTGCCTTTAATATTTGTACTTTGTCGTTGACGTTTGCCAACTTACTTACTATGTGTCTTATTGTTGGTCTTTTTAAATTCCTCCTGTTTAGGTCTCTGTGTTTCTTGGAGTTGTGTGAGTTTTTTCTTCCCAATATCAGGAAGGTTTTCTGTCATTATTTCTTCAAACAAGTTTTCTATTCCTTGCTCAGTTTCCTCTCCTTCTTGCACCCCTATTATGCACATGTTGTTTTGTTTCAACTTGTCCCAAAGCTCACTTAGGCTCTCCTTCAGCTTCTTAATTTGTTTTTTCAGTTTCTGCTCTGCTTGGGTGTTCTTATTACCTTGTCTTCTAACTCGCTGATTCAGTCCTCAGCTTCTTCTAGTCTACTGTTGAAATCTTCCATTGTCTTCTTTATTGCACTATGTTTCCTTCTTCATTTCCTCTTGATTCTTACACATGTTGGTGAACTTGCCAACAATATATTTGAGCATCCTTACAACCATTATTCTGAATTCTTTCTCTGACAAATTGTTGTCCTCCATTTCATTTAGTTCACTTCCTGGTGATTCCTCCTTTTCTTTCATTTAGGATTGTTTCTTTGTCTCCCCATTATTGCTACTCCATTGTAAATGTTTCTATGTATTAGATCACACTGCTATGACACCCAGATTGTTTGAATTAGCCTTATGTAGTAGATATTTTGTGGGTCCCAGTGGTGCAGTCTCTCAGGTCTCCTGGGCTGAGTGTCCTAGGGAGGCCCCCTGCTGGAGATATTTGGGTTCTCCTGTTGTAGTTAGATCTTGAATACTATTGTCCTGTTCATGGATGGAGTCTCTTCTCAGGGTGTCTGATTTTGTGACTCACTCCCTGCCACATTATGCCAACTGTTGTGGAGGTGTTGACCAAACAGGACAAAATGCAACATGACAAGACACGACACAGAAGGAACAAAACATGAATGTACACAAGACACCTATAACACAAATAAAAGTGACCACCAGAGAAAAGAGAATTAGTAAATATAAAACAGAACAAGAATGATAGTGAGAGAAAAGAAAGAAAAACTATGGGGAGAAAACACAACAAAACAAACAAAAAACACCCAGAAAAAAGGGGAGGGGCAGAAATTGTAGATGCAGAGTTTAAATAGAGAAAACAAGGTGGAGGAATTGGATGAGTGTGGAAGGACCATGGTTTAGAATATTTGTTGGGTTAAAGAAATGTGAAGACATGAAGAAAAATAAAAATAAATAACTTTTTAAAATTTTCCGTCATTTTGAAAAGGAGAATAGAGGAGAAGTTACAGAAGAGCAAAGAAATACCAAGCACGCTTCCTAGAGAAAGGGAGGGATGCCATTTATTAACACTAGTGGACTCTGGGAATAATTTTCAAATCAGAGTGAATTAACACGCAGAGGCTTTGCATTTTATAACCTTCTGGAATTATTGTCTCCCAGATATGGTTCCGCCCCCTTTCAGGGGCTTACAGGAAGGTCCCCAGGTGTTGATGATCTTCCCTGGGGCCAGCGATAACAACCTTTCCTCCTCCCTCCCTCCCCTCAGGGCAGTGCATTGTTCATAGTTTTTATGGCCTGACTCATCTTGCAAGACCAGTTCCCTCCTCATTCCACCCCCTCCCCCTTGACCCACAAACTTCTTTTAGTTTTGTGGAGCAAAAACCATGGGATGTTATGGTGAACAGGGGTGACGACCGCTCTTAGCTACTTCCTGCTTGAAAGGGACGATGACCAAGGGGTTAGCATCCCGCTTCTTCCTCTCAGAGGGGTTTGTAGGGAGTTCTTCTGGTTTCAGGCAGGCAGAGGTAAGCAGTGGTCCCACATGTGTAGAATGCTCCTGCAGGGGGCACCAGGGGTAGGTGGTGTTTTCAGCCTTGGGGGTAGAATTGTATGGCCCTGTGTGCTGCTGAAACAAATAGAAGCAACATTAGTTAGCTGCACATTAGCCATGGAAGGTCCTATCCAATACAGTTCCCCCCGCCACGTGCATTTGGTAATAGAGTCGTAACATGCCGCAGGCTGATAAGTATAGCTAACAAAAATCTGGCTCAACTGGGTTTTCTCGTGGACTACCTGGTCTAGCATAGTTAGGTAGCAAGTTTCTAAGCAAGGAGCAAAGGATGGCATGACAAGGTGTAATCCAACAATTTATGATAAACCCTTTGTTTCCTTGCTGTGTAGGGAGCAGTAATTTTATGGTGCTTCTGTGTCCCAGCAAGTGCAGATGAGTTCTCTTCCTGTTACTAATCTTGGATTCTGCTGGCACTCATAAAAAGACAAAATAAGAATTATTAGATAAAACCTGTTATTATCCAGAAATACTAGAGCATGTTACATTAGGAGGAGATAAGAAAGAAAGCTTTGTGTTAGGGAGAATTCAGCAGGGTGTTATTTGAATTCCTTGGAGCAGGTTGCTTGGCCAGGTCTGCTGTCTTCTTGAGGGTGATCCGCAGGGTGTGTTACTGCTCAGAGGTCACCTTCCACTCAGACTGGATGTCACTTGGCTGGTGGTCTGCCTTCACCCAGGAGTGGTGGATCCAGATGTTTAGTCCTGCAACCTTAAGAGCTGTGGGAGTGATTAATATGACTGGATAGGGTCCCTTCCAGGTAGGCTTGAGGGGCTCCTTTTTCCAATCCTTTACCCAAACCTGGTCTCCAAGTTTATAAGGATGTACGGCTGTTCCTAGGGAGATGGGTAGTCGGTCAGTAACCCACCTGTGGACCTCAAAGACAGTTTTTCCAAGTCCTTGTAGTTGTTTCTGGATTTCTAAGTTTCCCCCCAAATCACCCTTTGGCTGAATTAAGGGAGGGGGTCTATATTCTTTGCATATAGAATTTCAAAGGGAGAGAAACCTACCCTGGCCCTTGGGCCACAGCATACCTGCAAGAGTACAAGAGGCAACATATCTGTGCAGGGTAAGGTTGTCTCTTGGCATAGCTTAGCCATAGTCTGCTTTATGGTCTGATTCATGCGTTCTACTTACCCTGAACTCTGAGGCCTGTAGGCTGTCTGTAGGTTCCATTTAATTCCTAAAGACTTAGCTACCTGTTGTACTATTTCTGCTACAAAGGCTGGGCCATTATCAGACCCTATGGTCAGAGGCATTCCATACCATGGAGTTATATCCTTCAGCAATGCCTTAGTGACTTCTCTCACCTTTTCAGTGCTAGTGGGATATGCCTCGACCCAACCTGAAAAGGTGCAAACAAAGAGTAGCAGGTATTTATTCCTTCTTCTAGGCCCTATTTCTGTAAAATCTACTTCTAAGTCCTCAAAAGGAGCTTGCCCACAGCGCCAGACTCCTATCGGTCCCACAGGACGCTGGTTAGCATTGTTCTGAGCACAGAGGAGGCAATGCTGAGAGACTGAGGCACACAAGGAGGGTAGACAGGCAATTAGGTAGTACCTGCCTAACAAAGCTTCTAGGGCCGTCTTCCCTAAATGGGTAAGTTCATGCTGCTGAAGGACTACCTTATGGGCTAACTGTTCTGGGACATATATAATCTGGGAGTATCTACCAGCCTTCCTTTGTTCTCTTGCCCCCTTCTTGCTGGGTCCATTTCTCTTCCTGAGGAGTGTATTTTGGAGGTTCAGGTAATTCGGGGCCAACATGATCCGTGCCGGGCTCTTTGTTCTTTAGCAGCCAGCTTGGCTGCGGCTTCAGTAGGCTGGTTTCCTTCTGACACTGAGTCATTGGAGCATGAGTCAGCCAGTGCTGCCCCCTTGCTTCCATCAGGGTGACAACAGAATGAGGTACTTTTACATTTAAGTTTTGTCCTAAGGTAAGCTTATCCGCTTCCTTGACTAATAATGCCGTGGCTGCAAGGGCCTTGAGACACGGGGGCAATCCAGAGGCAACTGAGTCAATCTGTTTGGAGAGATAGATTACTGGTCTTTGCCAGAGTCCAAACTCCTGGGTTAGAACTCCTAGGGCTACCCCGCTGTTCACATGAACAAAAAGATTAGTCTCCTGTCACATGTCACATCTGGTAGCCCTAGTGCTGGGGCCTCAGTGAGCTTTGCCTTTATGGTGATGAAGGCTTTCTCCTGTTCGGGACCCCAGTTGATGGGTGACTTCTCTTTTCCTTTTAAAGCTTCATAGAGAGGTTTAGCTCCGTCTGAAAACCCTGGGATCCAAATTCGTCAGAACCGTGATGCTCCCAGGAATTCCCGAATCTGCCACTGGGTGCAAGGGACTGGGATGGCGCATACGGCCTGCTTTCTTTCAATCTCTAGCCTTCGTTTCCCTTGGGTGATTCGGAAGCCTAGATACTTGACTTCTTTCTGACAAATCTGTGCTTTTTTTTTTTTCTTGGACACTCTGTAACCTGTTTCAGTTAACAGTCTCAGAAGGGCTCATGTTCCCTCCCAGCACTGAGCTCATGTGGAGCTGTCCAGTAGGAGGTCATCTACATACTGGAGTAGAACACACCCCAAGTCCTGTCCTGGGAACTTAGACAGATCAGATGCTAGTGCTCCACTAAAAAGAGTAGGGGAGTTCTTGAACCCTTGTGGCAGTCTGGTCCACGTGAACTGCTCCTTGGCCCCTGTAGTTGGGTCTTCCCATTCAAAAGTGAAGAGAGGCTGACTGGAAGGCACTAATGGAAGACAGAAAAAGGCATCTTTCAGATCTAGGCATGTCAACCATTCTGCCTCTGATGGGATGAGTCCCAGAAGAGTGTAGGGGTTTGGCAGTGCTGAATGCAGGGTTATAACAGCCTCATTAACAGCCTGTAGATGCTGTACGGGGTGGTAGTCATTAGTCACAGGTTTTTTCACAGGCAAGAGAGGCATGTTGCATGGAGACCTGCATCGTTTAACAAGTCCCCACTGAAGCAGCTGGTCTAAGTGGACCTGGATTCCTAGGCGTGCTTCCCTTGGAATTGGATATTGGTGGATTTTAACAGGCTGTGCCCCAGGCTTTAAGTCAATCAGTACCGGGGCGTGGTCCTTAGCCAGGCCTGGAGGACTCCCTTCTGCCCAGACCAGCTGGAACTCTTTCTCTAATTCAGGTTCTAGTGGTGAGGCCTTTACTCTGGGGGGTATAAAGTCTCCATTCTTCCTCCCTTGGCACCGCTAAAGACAGGATCATTGGGGAGGTCTCTTCACCTAGGCGACGCTGTGCTGAGCTATCTGGAGCAAAAGTGGTTTCTGCTCCCATTTTGTCTAAAAGGACTCTGCCCGTTAGAAGGACCAGGCAATCTGGAAAATACAGAAATTCGTGAACCACGTGGTGGCCGCCTAAGTAATATCGGTGGGGGCAGCAGAAGGGTCTGCAGCTGTGGTCCCTGGTAGCTCCAATAATGGTGACTTCCTGTCCTGAGAGGGGAGCTACCTTCTGAGTAACTACCGAGTGCTCTGCCCCTGTATCAACCATAAAGTTCACAGTCTGGCCTCCTATTTTCATTTCGACCATGGGCTCATGGGGGCCCAGTTGGAAAGAGCCCAGTCTGACCTAGTTGGAGTCAGCTGTTGCCAGTATGATGAGATCTACCTCAGGCGGCTCTGGCAGATAGCGGCTGGGTTTTTTGGATGGCCTTGCCAGCTTCTTCTGGCTTGCTCCTGCCCTGCCTGCCTCTTCACTCCTGCTACTAAAACCTTACTCTGTCCCTTCTTACACACGCAGAAACAGACCCAAGGCGACAAGGTTTGAGCAATTTCTAACCAGCTGTCTATATAAGGGAACTGATCTGGGTGACCTGGGTCTCCTGTGATAATTCTGTGAACATTCCTGATCATGGGGACATCCAATGTGCCCTCTGGTGGCCATCCTAAACCTTTTTAACTCCCAGGGGACTAGTTTTACTCTGTAGTCCTCAACAAACCCCTTTTTAAAATTCCTTAACATACATTCTAAGATAGTCAAATTTGAGGACGAGCTATTACCCATGTTGCAGGGAGGACTTGGTTGCCTCCTCTTTCATTTGTCCTTGGGTATGGACAGCAAATGACACTAATCAGATTGACATAAATTATTATACCTCTGTTTAGGGAGGCAAATGCAAATCATTTACTCCCAAGTGTCCTTGGTTTAGGGAAGACAGGATTTACAAGATGTCTCCAATGTCCTTGATTTAGGGAAGACAGGATTTAAGGATTTAGGAAGACAGAATTTCTGCTCAGTTTCCCTATTCTACTTTTCCCAGCTTACTGGCCTGTCATCCATTCAACTTTCTTTCAACATTTCTCTTTACCTTCCTCCATTACACCAAAGCCATACTTTCCAGTTAGTTAGTACTCTTAGCCTTAATTTTTAGGTGACATGTAAATATTTAACATTCCTCAGATAGCAATACATTCATATTTTTTTAAGAGACACAAACAGAAATTTCACTAGCTAAACAATTTTAAACAAACAACAAAGAAACATATTTAAACAATAAAGACAGATAACATTCCCCATTAAAAACTTTGAATCACCATGGAAACAAGGGAGAGGTTTAGAAGGGTTTTTTTAAAAAACAAAACAGAAACAAACAAACATAAAAAAAAAAAATTTTACACTGGCACGCACCACATTTACACCACAGAATACCACCAAATCAGTTTCAATAGTGCAGAGATACAGAACAAGTCCCTGAACAGAGGCAGTAGAAAACTGCCTAGCAATGCTTCTCTCATACCTTTTTTTTAAAAAAAAAGACAGGCCAGACTCGAACCCTTAGCCAGTCTGAGTTTTGACTTCCCTCCCAGAAGTCCCAGAGATGGTGAATACCATCTAGAAGCCATTCCTCCAGATACAGGGCAAGTCCCTAGTACACAAACATAGACAGAATTTTTTACTAAATGGGCTGATTCCTTCCATGATAGAGAGCAAACGTCTCTGAGAAAACTAACTCAACAATGCTGCTTGCGACTTTTGCAGACCATCACAGGTTCAGCCTTCAGCAAATCAAAGGTTTTAACCAGATGAGCAAACAGAAAATCAAAATAGCTTTCGCTTTCATACAGACCAGTTAATCAGCAAACATCCGTATCCACACTCTCTCAGAATAGCCCAGACTGCAGCTGAGCAGATAATGCCCAGTTCCCCAGATGGGCATGGGGGCATCCCGGCACCCACGCCCTAGACCAGAATTCTCGACCGATGTCTTGGTGAGAACCTACCAGAGGAGTTACGGTTGTGTCCAGCCCACCTTCTTGGTAGGAAATTGGCTAGTCCCACACACAAACAAACAGAAGAGTGAACCCATAATTCATTAATAGAATCTGAATTCACTCACCTCCAGTGTCCTGATTCCTGATTTACCTGACGAAGTCCTATGACTTCTGGGGGAGGTGATCAAGCTCCCCCTTCCACTCACTTGGAGTGGGCCTGACTGACTGGGGCCCCTACCTTACAGATTCTGTCTACAAGTCCAGAGGTGTCCGCCCACTTTCTCCAGATGCTGGCTGGGTCCTGGGCTGAGGTCCAGGAGTGCTGGAGTTCCCCCCCCACAGTTCAATTCTGCTAAAATCAGCAGTGTGCGCCTTCCAGAGGCCTGTCCTGCAACCCCGGGCACCACACCTGGTCCACTCACCAGAGGCAAGAGCCAAAGGCGGTTAGCTTCCCGGTTCAGGAAACCATATGATACAGAAGAGCAACAAAATACCAAGCAGGCTTCCTAGAGAAAGGGAGGGACAGTGTTTATTAACACTAGTGAACTCCCAGAATAATTTCCAAATCAGAGTGCAGTAACATGCAGAGGCTTTCCTTTTTATAGCCTTCTGGGGTCTTTGTCTTGCAGATATGGTTCTGCCCCCTTTCCTGAGCTTACAGGAAAGCCCCCAGGTGTTGATGATCTGTCCAGTGCCAGCATTAATGACCTTCCCTCCCCGCCCAGGGCAGTGCATTGTTCACAGTTTTTATGGCCTGACACACCTTGCAAGACCAGTTTCCTCCTCAGAGAGAGTAGATAGGCCTATATATAGCAAGTGAAACAAGTTAAAAATTAGTAAAAGCAAAGAGCAAGAGAAGAGAGAGAAAAAATGAGTAGTGAATAGAAAGGAAACTGAAGGGGAAATGGAGTAGGAGCAGAAAAAAGGAAATTAGATATTTGAATAAATCAACAGAGACTAGAATAGTAACACATCAATAAAGCATATAAAGAAGATCCATTTTTAAAAGGGTGAAAGAAAGGAAACAGAAAAACTAAAATGGGGATAAGAGAAGAAAAACAGGAGGATAAAAGCAGAAATGAGGAAGACAACGGTGCAAAAAAAGTAAAATGAGATAAAGTGGAAAATAAAAAATAATAGTGAAACTCAAGAAATAAAAAAATGAAGTGTCATTTGCTTCAGCTGAGTTTTAATGCCCCATGGGAGCTCATTTAGGACCTCACTCTGCTGTTCTGTCTGCTAATTCTGGGATTCCTGTTAGGTACTTAGGTGCTGGCCGCTGTCAAACACTTTCTTTCGGCTTTTAGCCCCCTGCTTGAAGCTCCAGTCAGGGGTCCTCAAACTATGGCCCGCGGGCCACATGCGGCCCACTGAAAACATTTATCCTGCCCGCCGGGTGTTTCTGCCACCACTGCCTGTTGCTTAGCAGCTGACTAGGTTTTTCTTAAAAAAAACTGTAGTCCGGCCCTCCAACTGTCTGAGGGACAGTGAACTGGCCCCTGTTTAAAAATTTGAGAACCCCTGCTCCAGGTGATCCACAGGACCTCGGCTTGTGTCTGTCTCCACAGGCCTTGGCTGGAAGCTGATGGAGCCAAACTGCCCTCATTGCCTGTCTTCCAGCTGTCAGTTGAAAGGGTGAGTCGTCGCAGGGCCTACGTGGGCCGGCCACCCGGCACCATGAGGCACAGCCTGACCACGCTGCTGGCGGCCTCGGGCACTGACTCCCCAGCCCACAGCGGGAGCCCGGCGCAGGCCGCCACCCGCCCGCCACCACCACCGGACCGGACCCACGCAGGAGCGGCGGTGGGGCGGGGCGCATTTCCTCGCCCTAGGAGATGGAGGAGGAGGCGATCCCCGGTGCCCCCGGGGATGAGATGGAGGACGTGGACTTCCTGTCTGGGCTGGAACTGGTCGATCTGCTGGACCCCCGGCAACCGGACTGGTCCCTGGAGCCCGGGGTCAGCTCGCCCTGGGGGGGGCTAAGACTGCGCCCTCCATCTTGCCCTGGGTCCTCCATTTTGGGGGCAGCCGCCATGTGCTCAGGAGAGTACCTTCTTCCCAGAAGACCAGGCCCTTGCTGGCCACGCCCGGGATTTCTTTAAACTAACCAATGACAATCAAGGGACGTGCGCGCCATAGAGATGACCACATTCTGTGTAACAAGACCCGACTCGCGCCTGGCCAATCGGCGGGGCCCACAGTCCCCTCCCCTGCCCTTACTATAAAACCCACAATCCCATCAGGCCTCGAGCTCTCGGCCACTGGGCTTACTGTTGCATCGGTGAGTGTGGTCGGGGAGCCGAACTAGTTCGAAATGAAGGACTCTTTGCTTTTGCATCAGACTGGCTGGCTCCCTGGTGGGCCCTTAGGAATCTTGAAATCTGGGCACAACAAGTCTTAATCACTCAGGAGTCTGTTTCTGACAGGGCTTTAGGTGGGGTTGGTGCTGTTCCGCTTTCAGGGAGTAAGATGAGTGTTGTTGTGTGTTTTTTCTGACCTAGAGCTACTCCTCCGTGGTGGCCCAAAATATTACTCTGGCCTTGGTTGGTCAGAGACCAATGGTGTTGGCTAGCAACCTGGAGTTTTTATCAGTCTGGTTCCCAGAATAGCAGGGTGGACCAACCCCTCTTCCAATCCAGTTACTGAGGGATCTATTCAGACTTGGCCTCTGCCTTTGTTTCCTTTTTATAGCTCAAAATGCAGGCAGGGTATGGCAGACTGTATTGCCTGCCTTGAGGCTACAGGGAGGGGCTAGATCTTCTGGAGATAAATGTCCACTTATGTTGGTAAGATTGAGAACACCCCAATGCAGGATTCCTGGCCAAGACTCCCTGTCTGCCCTGCTTTCCTCCCCAGGCTCTCCTCAGGTACCTCAAGTCTGTGCCTCTCTCCCTGTGCTCAGGCCTTGGGTGAGTGTTTGAAATTGAAAAGTCCTGTATTATGGGTTTAGCAAATAAAATCAAGGAAAAAAACAAAACCAAAACAACCATGAAACTGTGGGTTTCTCTCCCCCAACCACTGTGCTGCTTAGGCAGCCTTTTTGGCTGCCTTTCGCAGTGCAGCCTTTTGGGGCTGTGGTCTTAGGTCCAGATTCCCTGGTGTCAGCAGCCCTGTGGCATTTCCTTTCCACAGTTGTATGTTATGCCTCTCACCAAGGGATGCAACTTTGGTGCAATGCACCTTTCTCCTGGCCCTCTTGGCCCACTGGTCAGGTGTACCTCTCAAGCCCACATCCTTGATCCTACCATTCTCCAGGTGTCCTCTGCCATTCCTGGTAAATTGTCTCCTGAGCTGTGTCTAATTCATTAATTTCAGGTGGATGTTTCCCAATTTGGTTGTTATTCAAGTCTGGACCCAGGACGAGGTGGATGAGATGTCTGCTTAATCAGTCACCATTTTCTCTCCTCTCTCCCACACTCTTAAAGACTCCTCAAGCCCTCTTGTGTCTCTTCATTCTGTCCTTCTTCCACCCTCATTCCCCGTGTTAAGGAAACTCTCATTGCTTTCTGTCATTATAGATGAGTTCGCATTTTCCAGAATTTCCAAAAGTTGAATCATATAGTATGTAATTTTGGGCAGAGTTTGGCTTCTTGACTCAACATGATTTTATTGGTTTAATAGGAAGCAAGGAGCATTCTGAAGCCTAAATAATTTGGCTGTTTAATGCTGCCTGTCAATCTGCAGCACCAGCTAAGTGGTTTCCTTTTGCTTTAATGGTAGCAGCTTTAGAATGCTCTGGAATTTTTATAATTGCCAATTGTTTTGATTTCTTTGACATCCAGTAAGTCTACAGCCTATTTTCTATTACTTATGCATTGCCATGAGAAAGTTAAGAACCCTCACTACTTCCATGGTATTCTAAAGTTGTGAGCTATACTAAGGGCATAGTTACTATTAGTTCAAATATTGGCTATTTTATTTTTTGGTCAATTGACAAGCCTGAATTAGAACAATTAATTAAGCTTGTTGGGCATATCTTATTCAGGTAAATAAGAACTTTCAATTGTGTCCATCATGGAAGTTGTTGCATATTCAGCTGGGTAACATACCTGATTATCTATCACATGTCCATCTGTAGACCAAATTAAGTCAGCATTAGCAAGGACTTTCCTATAAACCATTCCTAGAATCAAGAAGCTGGTCAGTGGACAAAATGCAATTGTGGATGTCTTCATTCTACAAAAAAATGTAGCATAGTTGTGGGGTTAAGACCTTTACATTGATTTAAAGACATTTTAATAAGAGCCAGTTGACTGATATAAATGTTGAGTATGATGAGAATTCAGTGAAGATTCCACAGAATGAGGAACATAAACAAAGGAGAGCCCATAAATACCTTTTGTTAGTTTGCATACCTGTCTTCAGCAGAGATGACTTTCATGCAGGGAGGGAGCCCTTTGGCTATTGAGTCTAACTGCTGACTATAATATTCTACAAGTATATGATAATCTCTGTTTTTTAGCTAAAATTTCCTAAATATTTTGTTTATTTTCATGTATAAAAAGTTAGAAAATTTATACTTAAGGTGTCCCAGAGCATGAGCTTCAGATAATTCTTTAAAGATTTTATAGCTTATTTTCCTTCTCAGTTCTACTGAGTTAAAACAGGTCAATTTGACTTCAAAAGGACATATAGACTCTGGGACATTAATGAAAAACTTGAAACCCAATGGAAACAATAACCAGTCACAATAGAAACAATATCCAATCCTCTAAGCTTCTTTCTTGGTTTTGGAAGAGGAAATGATAGAAGCCCTCTGATTCTTTCAGAGTTAATCATTAGCCCATCCCATATCATAAAAGCCTAATATGCAAATTTACCAAACGGCAAAATGACCGGTAGCTATGATGTGCGATGACCGCCAGGGGGCAGATACTCAATGCAAGAGCTGCCCCCAGCCTGCTGGCCCCAGGCCGGCCAAGGTGGGTGGGTGCCAGCGGGGACCCTCTGATCACCCCTCTGGTCGCCACGCAGATTGGCCATGATCGCCAGCCAGGCCTAGGAACGCTAAATGTGCACAAATTTCATGCTTTGGGCCTCTAGTCTTTATATAAGACATGGAAAGGTAATTTACTTGAGCAAAGCAAAATAAAAACTTGTCCTTTGAGACTTTATGTCCTTTTATAGCTAGCTGTTATAATGGGTAAATTGTGTCTTTGGGGGAGTTTAGTAATATCCTAGAAAATAAAAGTAAGTCATCCACATATTGGATGAGAGGGCAATTTCTAGGAAATTTAACATAATATCAACTTTTAATATCTTGGAGAAATAGGTGGGACTCTCTGTATATCCCTGTGGCATTTCAGTCCAAATAAATTGTGGATCTTTTCAGGTGAAAGCAAAGATATATTGACTGTCATTTTCTGCTGGAATGCTGAAAAGTCACTCTAGGTACAAATGTCTACATTTTTGCCTTTGGAGTCTTCACTGGAAGGATAAAAGAATTACATGAATTATAAAGCCCCCTTTGAGGTAATATTGTATAATGGGCTTAAATGCAGCTGGCACATCAAGTCTTAAATGATATTGGTGAATATTTGGAAAAGGCAAGGTATTATCAATAGTTATTTTAGTGGGAGTGGCTGACTTAACCTTGCCAATGTCCATACTAGAAAGGGCTCAAAGTTGCATTGGAATGTCCTACAACAAATGTTCAGCTCCTTGAAGAAGTTCCTTTATAATCATCTACCCACTTGGTTTATAATTGGTTTATTTAGTTCTAAATACATTTCACCCATTCAGGAAAAATGATATGTGAGTTTCAAGAAAATCTCTCCCTACCAGGTGAATTGGAACTGGTATGACCACTAAAAGTATATGTTGCCTCATAACACTCCAGAGCTGGAAATGAACGGGTTCTGATTTAAAAACAGTCATTAGTTGGTTAGATATCTCTACCATTTGCACAGAAGCTTTGCTTCAAAGATGAAGGCAACTTAGTTGGGGATGGTTTAAAATAGATAAAGTATCCACAGTATCTGCAAGGGCCTTCATAAGTTCCCCTTTTATGCTAATTTCAACTTCTCCTAAACTATTAGTAAGGAGAAGGAGAAACACCCTCTCATAGATTTCAGAGCAGCCACATGCTTGCTTCTGTTTCTCTTCTCTTTCTAAATCCCACTTTGGTTTTCTATAACCCTTCTTATGTTGAACAGACTGTGCCACAAAAGTTTCCTGGTGAAACTTACTTAGTAATTCTGTTGCTTTGCTCCCAGAAACCAGTGGGTATATTCATTGAAATAGGTCAGAATAGTCAGGATCACATGTTCTGACGGTTGAATTAAATTACTTTCAAACCCATCAGGGTCCCAAATAAAACTGAGAAAATCTTTAGGTAGGTTTCTTAATTCTGGTCCAGTCCAAGGGATATATATATATATATATATATATATATATATATATAGAGAGAGAGAGAGAGAGAGAGAGAGAGAGAGAGAGAGAGAGAGAGACCAGATTATTATGACCACCTGACGTTTGTAGGCAAATTAGCCATACACTGCATCATATGGGATATGGAAACCGAAGGCCTGTTCGAACACCTTTGCTATCTGCAGTTACTTAGATAAAACGTCTCCAATTCGCACAGGGACACAAAGACTGGACAGTCGAGCATTGGAAAAAAAGTCATGTGGTCTGATGAATCATGTTTCTATTTGCATCATGCAGATGGCAGAGTGAGAATTTCGCAGAAATAGCATGAAAGTATGCACCCCCATGCATAAGTACAACCCTTCAAGCTGGTGGGGGCAGTGTTATGATTTGGGGTATGTTTTTCTGGCATGATGTGAGCCCTTTAATTCGTGTGGAACAACGTCTGAATAGCACAACATATATAAGTATCATTGCTGATCAAGTTCATCCTATCATGTTGATGGCGTATCCCAATGAAGATGGGTTCTTCCAACAAGACAATGTGCCATGCCACGGTGCTCATATTGTGCAGGAGTGGTTTCAAGAACATGAGGGAGACTTTACCTTGCTTAGGTGGCCCCCACAATCACCAGTTCTCAGTCCAATTGAGCATTTGTGGGACAAAGTTAAAAGAGACATCAAGCAGCTGGTTCCACAACCATCAAGTCTCACAGAACTGGACAGTGCTATTCATCAGGCATGGTGTCAGATTCCTCGCATCGTCTTTCAACATCTCGTGAAGTCAATGCCAAGAAGAATCACCATAGTATTCAAGGCAAAAGGTGGCCCAACAAAGTACTGATGGGGTGGTCATAATAATCTGTCTACTCAGTGTATATATTCATTGGTTCCCTATCATCTGAGGATGGATTTACTCTGAAGGCAGGTGCTAAAATTCCTGGATTATCTTTGTCTGACTTTCTATTCTCATTTTCTCTTATTTTGTAGGGAGTGGTAGTGGAAGCAATACAGTGGAGATAGAACCAAAAAAGAAAAAAAGGGGAGAGAAAATCCAGACTCTGAAACTCAGAGAGCAAAGGATATTGTGGAGGAGCTGTAGAAGAGACGGAAATGGGGTATTGGCATTTATTAGCTTCAGAAGCCGTCTTTAGTTTAGAGACAGTCTCTAAATTTGCTATTAACTTCTTTACAAAAAGAGCATTTATCCATGCTCCTTCTAAAAGGTTCTCATTTCCACCCCCGCTGGTTTGGCTCAGTGGATAGAGCATTGGCCTGTGGACTGAAGGGTCCCAGGTTTGATTCTGCTCAAGGACACATGCCCAGGTTGCAGGCTTGATCCCCAGTGTGGGGCATGCAAGAGGCAACCAACTGAGGATTCTTTCTCATCATTGATATTTCTGGCTCTCTCTCTCTCTCTCTCTCTCTCTCTCTCTCTCTCTCCCTCCTTTCCTCTTTGAAATAAATAATAATATATTTTAAAATGAATAAATAAATAAAAGCTTCTCCTTTCCAGTAAAGATAAGCTTCCCTTCCATTCAGTTTAATTTTAGACCCAAATTTTTTTACTTCCGCATGCAAAATGTCAATTAAGAATCCAAAAGGTGCTGAAACCGGTTTGGCTCGGTGGATAGAGCGTCGGCCTGCGGACTGAAAGGTCCCGGGTTCGATTCCGGTCAAGGGCATGTACCTGGGTTGCAGGCACATCCCCAGTAGGAGATGTGCAGGAGGCAGCTAATCGATGTTTCTCTCTCATCGATATTTCTAACTCTCTATCTCTCTCCCTTCCTCTCTGTAAAAAATCAATAAAATATATTTAATTAAAAAAAAAAAAGAATCCAAAATGTTCCATTTTGGCCATCATAAGTTGATACCACTTTCAGTTAAATCTTCTTATATCTATAATACTTGTGAGTAAAGACTTCTTATTACCTGTATATGTGTAGAGTATTAATGGGGGCCAAGGGCTGGAAATTTTCAACCTTGTATGTATGATTAATTTTAATTTTCTTTGGATAAATGCAGTCTGAACAAATGTCTAGAGATATTGTGTTATGGGTTAAAGCATGCTGCTTATGGGATGAGCTATAAGGGGCTGTAACCTTCCAAGTCACATAAACTTTTTTATGTGTCTCAGTTTCTCTCCCTCACAACCTAATACAGCCATAGGACTCAGAGCACTAGGTAACCGACCTTTAGGTGTGCATCCTAATACGAGTCAATTCTTTAATTACAGCTGAGTTGCAATTCCCTACGGAATTACTGCACATCATGAAGGATTCCCTCTGACACCTACACAGAGATTCTTTTATTTTTAATTTATTTTTTTTTATTGCTTAAAGTATTACAAAGAGTATTACATATGTCTCCTTTTTTTCCCCCCGCCCTTGACAATCCCCTGGCCTCCCCTACCCTTATTCACTTAAGAATACTAGAGCCCTATCCAGTTTGGCTCAGTGGATAGAGCATCGGCCTGCAGACTGAAAGGTCCCAGGTTCGATTCCAGACAAGGGCATGTACCTTGGATGCGGGCACATCCCCAGTAGGAGGTGTGCAGGGGGCAGCTGATCGATGTTGCTCTCTCATCTATGTTTCTAACTCTATCTCTCTCCCTTCCACTCTGTAAAAAAAAATCAATAAAATATAGTTTAAAATAAAAGAATACTAGAGATTCAAGCTGGAGAAAGGAAGTGCCCCTCATCTTTGGAACTGAATGACTTCAGGCTGTCATTTATCAGGCAAAATGTTTTGTTCGGGCCTAACCAGTTTGGCTCAAGCATTGGCCTGTGGACTAAAGGGTCCCAGATTTGATTGTGGTCAAGAGCATGTACCTTGGTTTTAGGCATGTACTTAGTGGGGTGTGTGCTGGAGGCAGCTGATTGATGTTTCTCTCTCATCGATGTTTCTGACTCTCTATCACTCTCCCTTCCTCTCTGTAAAAATTCAATAAAATATATATTTTTTTAATTTTTTTGTTCTGACTCTCACAAATCAATTCCAATTGAAAGTCGAAATTAAAAACCAATCACCACGCCGCAGTGAGGCTCAGTGATTGAGTGTTGAGGCATGTACAAAGAGTCCCAGTTGGATTCCCAGTCAGGGCACATGCCCAGGTTTCAGAGTCGATCCCCAGCAGGGGGCATGGCATGCAAGAAGTAGCCAATCCATGTGGATGCATTGATGTTTCTATCTTTCCTTCTCCCTTTACCTCTCTCTAAAATCAATAAGAACGTATTAAAAAAATTAAAGTAACCACCCATTTTTCTCTTGCCCTGGGTTGTCAACTGTTATATTTTGTTTGGGTTCTTTCAACCTTTAATCCTTGATCACACATCAGATAAATTTTTTAAAGGACTTTTTAAAAACCCTCAAATAAATGTAGGCCTCTTTGCTTAAAACTGGAAGGTCAGGAATTGCAAGAAAAACTGACTCAAGCTCACCTAGAGGAGCCATGTGGTACAATGGACCACTGCTGTTACATAGCACAGGTCTGAGTCCTTGGAGGGCTTCTCTGAAATTCTGACACACTACCCCAAATAAGTGTCAACATAAGAAATGTTTAAACCTGTGGAGAATTATTATTCTGGGTTTTTAAGGCAAAACTGATAACAATTATCTGGAAGCAAAATCTGAAGGGATTGAGAAAATGCTCCAGAGAATGGCAGTTTTGCACCTTATTTTATAAATTACCATAAAGAGAGAAAACGTAAGGAGTGACATGAAATCCATTGGTCGTACATTAGAGAGGTGATAGAAAACACAGCAAGGCATATGGAGAGTCTCTGGGATTCCATAAAAGGTAATAGACACATATTTCTTTTGTATCGGTTGTACAGGAATACTTAGCAGTAAACAATTAACATGATAAAAATAACAATGAAGGGTTTTGTGGTCTCTGCTCTGAAGTTGTGAGGGGTTTGGAAAAAAGAAAATTACCCTGATATTCCAAAGCTATGTTATTGTAAATGTAAAAAGTCAATGGATGGGCTCAGTTAAGGTAAAGTCTTACCTTTGTCAGGAAAGATACCAACCTAACACATGACTACCCACCATGACTCACTTTAACTTAGAAGGTTTTATTTTCAGACCATCCTATGGGGTTACTTCAGGTTTCTAAGTATGTAAGGCCCCCACACAGGCCTTTCCTGAGCTCATCAGGTTGAGTATGTAGCCCCTTTTTCATTCATACAGCCCAAACCTTTAACCTCTTGGGAGGAGAGAGGAGCTAGAGATAATTACAAATGGCCAATTATTTAATCAATTATGCCAACATAAGTATACTTCCAATAAAAACCCTAAACATGGGGTTCAGAAATCTTTGGGTTAATGCTGGAAGGCTGGGAGCTCAGGGGAAATATGGAAGTTTCACACCTCTCTCCATGCCTTCATCTGAGTGTCTCAGAATTGTATACTTTACAATAAACCTGTAACAGTAAGTAAAGTCCTTTCCTGAGTTCTGTGAGTTTTTTTAGATAATTATAATCTGAAACTAGGAACCTACAAATTTGGAGTTAACCAGACAAAAATGAGTTACCTGCGCACCCCATTTGTGATGGCATCTGAAGAGGGGCAGTTTATGTTACTCAGCCTTGAACCTATGGGGTATACAACCACTTCAGGTAGTTAGTGTCAGAACTGAAATGAATTGTAGGACACCCCATTGGAGAATTGGTTGTTGATGGGAACAAAACAAAAACAAATCCTTAAACTCATATAAAAACTACCCGGCAGGGTGATGCTAGAAATGATTATGATACTGTCAGTGACCTGCCTGTATTAGGTGCTCAGGGAGTTTGAGAAGAATTTACTTTCACTCTCTTCTCCCACTAAGCCCTCTATCACCTTCACAGTCCACCTTCACCCCATTTACTCCTCTCTGTTCTCACAGAACGAGGCCTGAGGCAGTGTTTTTGATCCCAGGAGCAGTGGAGGTACAGGCCTGTAAGTCGATTCATATTGTTGTCCACCCTGAGGTGGGGTCTGTTCTCCTAATGCCTAGACAGCCAGTAAACTGACACCAGGTTGCAGTGAAAGGAACGAAAGCATATATTTCAAAGGTACCAATGAAGGGGAATGAGGCAGCTGATGCTCAAAGACCAGAATGTTCAGTGGTTTATATTTAGGGTCTTTTAAGAGGAAAAAATCATGACTTGAGGTTCTGAGTCATGGGCTTTGAGGATTGGTTAGTTATAAGTACTCATAATGTGACTTATTTCTCCCTGGCACCATCCCGGCTGGGGTCTTTGGTTATTGGGGCCTAGAGGTCTTCCTTCGTGCAGACAACCCAATGTTCTGCAAGCCATTTTGGGGTTGAGTCGGAGATGTTACCCTAAGAGCAGAAAACATCTATCAATCTTGTGCTTAGCAGACAACATCTTGCTCTTATCTTGAGCAAGATATCTCCTGCAACGTGTTTCACTGACTAGTTTCCATGCTCCAGGCTCCATCTGCATTCTTTCCTATCAGACCTGCAGGTTCTATTTTCTATTTATTCTTTAACTAGAAATCATAACATCCAGCTATGGGAACAAAGGGTATTCTTCCTCTCATATTTTAAATTCTTCTATCTGGGCTAAAAGTCAAATGAACAGACAGATTAACAGGAGACAATGTACAAAGTCTGTTATAAGAATGAATATTCTGGGGCTATAAGAATAGATACCAAAGGAAGCATTGCGTAGTGGAGGCTTGTATGTCATTCTGAAGCTAAGGGGGAAAGACGGTTGTGATTTGCGGCTTCAAAAGGCAGGAACATTGGCATGGAGATGCCAAAGCAAATGAGAATGTCCCTCCTGGAGCTGGTCCTCCATCTAAACACATTCTAAGCAGTTTAGTGGGAAGGTCCAAGACTTATTTCTTAAACCTTTTCTTTTCCATTAAGGATATCAATATCAATACCCTAAAAGGCATATCTGGGGTAAACACTCGGCTTCCCTAAACAGCAGAGCCACGACTCTTAGTAAGGTTTAAAAGTCTAACTAAGAGCTCAATCCTAGTTACCTACTCATTGAGTACCTAACACTTCACCAAAACAAAACAAAATATAAAAATACTGAAGCATTGCTCTTTCAGTCCATATGTGTCCACTTTAGACTTCTCATTGGAAAAAAACTAAAAGATACATTGGAATCTGCTAATAAAATATGTCTTCATTCCTGGAGAGCAACTTGACACACTCACATTATCCATATCTGTTCAGGAAGAACTAAGTTTCCAGAGACCCTGACTCACGTTTCACATTAGTGTTTATGCCATCACTACTCACTGCTTAAACTGTTCCTTTGTTGTGTTTGTACATGTCCCTAATTTCGACTAGTATGTGAGCTTCTTGCCTGCCTGAAGGACTCCAGTTACGTCTCTATTGTTGAGGAATTGGGGGCAGGAACCTCGCAGAGGGTTGCCAGCTAGGTTTCAATATTACCCATGCACTTTCATGTTTAACTTAATTTAGTTCCAAAATGCGTACAGCATGAATGCTGGAGAAAGCTCCTGATGTGACTTGCAAAGGCAAATGGGTTCATATTGGTACCTGCAGTGATGGTAATTATGGCATCTCTGCATTTAGGATGTGATTATTCATTTGTCGATCTGGAGATGTGTAATGGACTCCTACTATGTACCTACCAGTCAATATCCAGGGCCCAACGGACATGAGAGTGGATGAGAGGGACAAACTGGACAATATTGCTGATGTCCAACTATTTATTTGACAGCTAATATCTAAAAGGCATTTCAAAATGCCCTATGATCCTTGATCCCCTCCAAACTTCTGACCTCAATGTGCTCCTCAAGAACTTTCCTGAATCTATTTCACTGTCTCCCACACCCCACATCCAATCTTTCAGCAAATCCTCTTAATTCCATGCTTTCAACAAATACGGAACTGACCCCTTCCTCCCACACTTGTCTGACCACCCTCACCTGTCACCTGGATGACTGCACTTGACTCCTCACTGGGCTCCCTGCCCTTCACCCAGCAGCCACACAGGTGCTGAGGAATGTAGGCTAAGGTGAACATACTGATTCCTTTCCTGAGCAACTTTTTCTGTCTGAATCTATGGCAGGAATGTGTGTGTGTGGGGGGGGGGAGGGTCAAAAGTTCTTTCTGAGTTTTATTTCTTAAAAGCTTGAAATCAATATCCCAAAATAGGAACTTCAGAAAGGCTAAATTTTGGGTGCCATCACTAAACACAGATCACTCACGCCCACTGCAGCTCTCTGCCCTCCAGAGGCTCCGCAGGTCATTCAGAGGGAAGCCAGACTTCTGGCTATGGCCCCGCCCTCTATGACTCCATCTCATCTCAAATCCAGCTCTGTCTATTCCAACCAGCTTGCCTCCTTTTGGCTGTCCAAACATTTTAAATGGAAAGAAATAAAAACACTCTACACATCCCTTATTTCACTCTAACGGACTATCACATTATTACTGTTGTTGCTGTGTGGGTTACTGGGCGACTCCCTCCCCCACCAGCATGCCATGTCCATGAGGACTGGGGTTTTGTCTGTTCTGTCTCACACCTGCACCCCCAGTGCTTAGAGCAGTGTCAGCAGATGGTGAGCAGTGGGTTGGTTTTCTTTGATAAATGAATAAAGAAGTTACACTTGTGATAATGGTTGAAAGGGTGAAATATGGAGTGTCATGACCTCACATAACTGGGATTCTGACCTAGACTGAGGAACCAGAGAAGACTTTCCTGAGGAGCGGCATCTAATAGATCAAGAGCCCAGGCTAAGCTAGAGCTGATGTGGGGCAGAGGTAAGAGGTCCAGGCAGAGAGCACAGCAGGTGCAAAGGCCCGGAGGTGGGAAAGTAGAGGAAAGTAAATGAGTTAAACTTACTCATTTGGGTGATTAAATGAGCTAATAGACCTGAAGGGCCCAGTACACAGTTTGTGCTGGAGAAAGGCCAGCTGTTGTCATTATTGCACATCCATGGTCTGCCCACCTGAGAACAACAATAACAGAATAAAGGAGTTCTTCCCTCCAAAACTACACAATCAATTCATGACATCAAGCCTTGATTACAGCTTGACTGTGGTATAAGTGACAGGCCATAAACTACACATATGTAAAGTGTACAATCCAGTTAGTGCTGACACACATACACACTCCCTGTCACCCAAAAGTTTCTCATGTGCTTTTGTAGTTCCTCTATCTGCACCCCACCCCACAGTCATCAGGCAATCACTCATCCTGTCTTTCTTGATAGATTATTTTGCATTTTCTAGAATGTTATATACATTGAATTACGTCCTATGCTCTCCTTTTGGTACAGCTTCTTTCAGTAAGCATAATGATTTTTCTGAGGTGAAATTCTTATAACCAGATATTAACCCTTTTAAAGTAGCCGAAACCGGTTTGGCTCAGTGGATAGAGCGTTGGCCTGTGGACTGAAAGGTCCCAGGTTCGATTCCGGTCAAGGGCATGTACCTGGGTTGCGGGCATATCCCCAGTGGGAGATGTGCAGGAGGCAGCTGATCGGTGTTTCTCTCTCATCGATGTTTCTAACTCTCTATCTCTCTCCCTTCCTCTGTAAAAAATCGATATATATATATATATATATATATATATATATATATATATATATTTAAAGTGAACATTTCACTGGCAGTATAGCCACAATGTGGTTCAGCCACCATGTTACCTAGTACTAAAACATTTTCATCCCCCAATTAAAACTCTGCACCCAATGAAAGGTTACTCCCATCCCCCAGCCCCTATCCCTCAAAACCCCCAATCTGTGTTCTGTCCTCTTCTCTTTCTTGTCCCCAGTTTTCTGTACCATCTACCCTGTCAGCCTGTACATCTGGTGCCCCTCTTGTCCCAATGTCAGGGCACTAATCTAAGTCTTCAAGACCTTATTCTTCCTCTGAACCCTGTTTCTCACCCCTCACATCCATCTAGCTCTGGGGGAATGGCACCCCAATACCACTGCACTAGCTCCAGTGGCTACTTTCTCAACAAGTAGGTCAGCCCCTCTCATGATCCTTCACCGAACCATAACCCACACATAGAGAGGCTTCGTACCTTACAACCCTAGGTGCCATTGAACTCATAAAATGCCTCACACCCTCAAACCTCCCAAGCTGTATAATTTCCCATCCTGACTCTGAACAAACCCCATCCCTCCATGACCACTTCCTATGCTCCCTTCTGCTTACCCACAACCCAACATTGGCCAGTTCTGCAAAACTTTCCACCAAATACCCTGGAGGCCTCAATGAGCAGGAAGCAAAACAGATCCAGAGGAGAGATTTATTTCCATTTCCCAGGTTCTGGTTGTTGACGCTCTAAGGCCAGGCACATGGAGTTTGCAAAGCAGCAACAAAAAGAGACAACGAATGCAGACCCTGATGTCTGACCTGAGGTCTGGGTCATGTAGGGCTGGAAACAGGATCGTCCAGTGTAGGCCTGCAGGTGGCTGACGTCACAGGGACGTGCATGTTTATGGAGTTGTTCTTTTATCACTGAATATTTGCTTAATTCTCTGTGATATTGTTCTTCAGCGGTGCAGTGAAAATCAATATAGAATGAGAACACTTTTGATGGGTAGGCTGCATCTTCTCAGATCTGGTACAAAGGCCACTCAGAGGCAACCTGGGAAAGATATGGGAAGTCAGGCCATCTCCTGTTGTGAACCCCACTTCAGAAGAGAGGAAGAAATATGGGAAACATTTATTTGGAGGATTGTAGCCACATAAGGAAAGAAATGGGAAAATCTGAAAATATAATAAGGATTGACACTGTAAGATGACAGGTTCAGCTAATTACAGGTAGATGATGTCAAAGTAAAACTTGAGCCAGACAAATTAGAGAGGCAAGAGAGTCCTTATTCAAGACCATGCAATAGGGCAGTGAGACTGACCTCAGCACCACTGAAATAAAAGGCTGTGGAGATTTTAAGAACAGGAGAAGGAATCATAGGCATCTGTATTTGCTAATTGGATTGACACAAAAGATAAATAAAACTCATGAAATCCTGATGGGAGGGTTTTCATTATTGTTACATTTAAACCTCACTCAGGATACGTTTTTATTGATGAGAGAGAGAGAGAGAGAGAGAGAGAGAGAGAGAGAGAGAGATGTGAGAGAGAAAATAACCAGTTTCCTCCCATAAATTCCTTGACCAAGGATTGAACATGCAAGCTTTAGGTGTTTGGGACAAAGTGCCAACCAACTTAGCCACACTGTTGAGGGTAAGCAGGATTTTTTACATCTTGGTGTTAAATTTCCCCATCCAAGTTAAGCTCCCACTCTTCCTCAACGATTGAAACAAAGAAAACAGGAGAATTAAATTTTAACAGAATGGACCCAAACCTTCTAGGCAGATATTCTATGAATCATATCACTGGAAGGAAGTTGTGTTTTTTAAAAATATGCTTTTATTGGTTTCAGAGAGAGGAAGGAAGAAGGGGAGAGACATAGAAACAACAATGACGAAAGAGAATCATTGATTGGCTGCTTCCTGCACGCCCCTACAAGATTTCAAGCCTGAAACCCAGGCCTGTGCCCTGACTGGGAAATGAACCATGATCCTCTGGTTCTTGGCTTGATGGTCAACAACTGAGCCACTCCAGCTGGGCGGCAAGAAGCTTTTAAGGAGACTTAGGTAAATTTCAAAAGGACAGAGAAAGAATCTGCAATTACATATTGCAGTTACATTTCTAAAGGAGATGCTCTAAAAAATAATGGAGGTAAGAGGCCTATAGTCAGGAAAAAGGTTAGAGACTCTGAGGGAATAATGAGGCCTCTTGTTCATAACACAACTGCTTTCTGCACAGCAGAGGGAAACCGAACTAATTCCTCTCAGCCAACACACAGTTTGCATCGCCATCAGTTCCTGCAATTGATAAAGAAGTGCAAGTTCCCAGCCATTTATAAATAGATGGCAAATAGTTGAGAGACTGAACAGAGATGGCATCTTATCTCCCAGAAGGCTATGCTTCTGGAGTTTTACAAGGAGACTTTTCTCTCTGCAGTCACCTTCACTTTGATCAAATGTCATCTCCAAGGAAGAAGAATATCCTCCATCCTCCAACATGGCTGGTTTCTGCTTAGTGAACTAAGTGCAGAGGACTGACATTCACCTCATAGTTTGCTCTGATGCAGGTTTTTCTATGAAACCTGAGATGGGAGATTTAACAGCCCCTTGAGGTTAGGTGGCCTCATCCTCACACTTCACCTGCAGTCTCTCTAGCTTTGGGTGATGCCCTCCTCTCAAACAGATTATGACTCTTCATCAGGTCAAAATTAGCTCCATAAAAAGTGAGGTCGTTTATAATTCTGTGGGCATCAGTTTGAACGAGGACATTTGCTATGCCTTGGTTACATTACCAACGTTTCCAATTATAGTCTATCAATAAAGAGGACAGGGTGCTACTGAATTATGCAAATAAGCCTATTGCTATAAACATAAGACTACTCCAGAAGGCAGTAGTAATTTTTTTGGGAGAAGTCAAACAGGGAGTCAAAGTCACTGTTGCATTTCACATAGGTGTTCTCTTGTCTATTCCCATCATCACAAGTGTCCAGGCACCCTCCACAAGTCTCCCTGGAATGGGAAAGAGTTCATGTTCCTGTGAGTTTATCTCTTACTCCTGCCAGTCATCACACAATGACTGGCCCTCCTGTGAAGCACATGGTGTCCCCTCCATTGTGGAGATGGTGCAAATGGGACCAACCAGAGATGGGGTCCAATGTGGAATGTTACCTTATGCCAACAATAATGGCAATGCCAGCTCACAGTTTTTAGAATTTATTGATTCAAAGCAAGTCTTCTAAGCAATTTCCACCACCACAAGAAATCTAATAGGTACATTGTTATTTTTACTTTTTTTTTTAGTTTAAGAACATAGTGGAGGGGAGGAGGATCACTAGTACTTGACATATAACTCTACAGGCGCACTTTCAGTGGAGCTGACGGGGTTGGAGACTTTACACTGGTATTTCCCAGCATCCTCTCTCCTGACAGGGTCTATGGTGAGGGTTCTGTGGTCCTGGGACAGCTTCATCCTCTCCTTGTGCTGCAGACTCGTAGCATTGAATAACCAGTTGATGGAGATCTCATCTGTGTAGCAGGTCATGACCACAGCATCCTCATTCTCTGTGACTGTGGTGTTGCTGGCTAGGAGTGTGGGCACACTCACTGGCCCTATGAAGAAATAGAGGATGAAAATGATAGACTGTGGGCTTGAGACCTGGGGCATGCTCCTTCCTCAAAGATCTTAGCCCTGACTCTGATAGTTCTGAGGGTAATTTTGTTCCACAGTAAAAATTAATTTATTCTAAATTTGCCATCACTCCCCAGACCATATCTACATCTCTGAGCTGAAGACCCCTAAGAAGGAAGGAAATGAACCAATGATTGATCTAGGGATCCAAAGACATCTAATAAGGCCACTGGGATTGGTGGAAAATATGAAGCTATGGCTGCAGATAGACTTGAAGTGACTCAGATCAATTTCTCATGGTCTTCGTGATTCTGCTTAGGGACTGTATCTCCCTGTGCCTCACTTTCTCCTCAGTGAAGGAAAATGAATATTTGACTGCCAGGCGGACCATGTACTAATCATAAAATAGTCACAGTATCTGACATAAATATTGGGAGGGAAAACTGCTCAAAATAAGAGGTATTTGTTATTTATTGATGGACTTCATGAGAGAATCCCCTGGGCTGCTCCCTGATGGATGAGCAGCTGCCAGGAGCATCTTTTCTCCTGCTCCTCCCTTGGGATGCTGACCTTTCTCTGGACTCCCCTAAGTCTCCCAGAACAGCCAGCTAAGAATCTGGGAAGCTCATCTAGTTGTGCTCTCCACACACTGTCTCAGGTGAAGGACCAGGTTCCATCTCTTCCCAGACGTGGCTCTTAGGGTTGAGCCCCAACTAGAGACCAGGTCAGGAGCCTTGTGAATCTGGCATATGGAAAACTGTTGTTCTCACTCAGCCCTTTTCCGGAGGCAAAACCCAACCGGACACACGCTCCCCAGGGCCTTTGGAGTCAGGACATTGTGACAGAGCCTGGAGAGGGGCTACCCAAACTAGGATTCTCTGTGATGAACCCAGGGAGCCCCTCAGGCCAGGTCCTTAAAGATTCCTGTAGGGTCTATTTCAGGCACATGTTCAGGGAAAGGGGCCCAGGGACCTGGATTGACAAGGGTCTCTCTCTGCTGACTCACTCCCATCAAACTGGTCCTTCTCTCTGTGGTGAATGTCTGTGGGGCTGAAATCTGGGAAGTGAACTCTTACCTTAGGAAGTTTGTCTCCACTGTGTGTCCTGCACTAAATGCCCAAACCCAGCTTGGGACACGATGCAGAGGGGGATGGAGGAGAGTCCAAAGCTGGCAGTTCTGTATGTGTAGTACAATTCACCCCACCCGAACCCTAGAGGTCAGAGAGCAATAACTCACGGTATACATTGAGCTGTACAAATCCAATTTCTTTTTGAAAATTATGAAGGACGGCTACTACGATGTAGATTCCTCGGTCCCACACATTGACTTTTCTTATGGTCAGGGATCCATCCAGGTTTACTGTCTCTCGACCACTGTATTCGGGCCCTCTTAGAGATCGCCTTGAATGCAATGTAAGAGATGCAATAAGAGTATGGTAGTTCATCTCTATTCCCCTGTACCAAACAAAGCCTGAAACACCTGGAGGCCTATTTTTGGTATGTAGAATCACATCTTGCCCTTCAAGAGCACTGGTCATGACAATCTCAAATCGCGCAGTGGTGGGCGGGATCCAGAAGGTTAAGAGGAAGACTAGAAGGGAAGAGAGAAATTTGTCAGTATTTCATCTGTGTATTGGGATGGAGAGATGAGGCATTTCTCTTCATCTCTCAGCCTTGGTCTGCGTGTGAGTTTGTGTGTGCATCTCCTTGGTCAAGGTCAGCAACATGGCCACCATGGCTTCAGCACCTCAGAACCTATACTTTTTGTTTTGAATACTCTTTCCCAGCTGCCTGTGAGGCTGTCCTCCTCACTGCCCTCAGATCCCTGTTGACACTCAGGGGCCTTCTTGGAAGACCTTCCCTGACCACATCCTGTAAAGAACCTCTATCTTCATTCTCTGACCTGTCCCCGCTCTGTGCCCTTCAGGGCACTTGTGAGTACCTGATATCACAAATAGATCTCATCTCTTTTCTCTCTGTATAATGTGAGCTGCATGCGGGCAAGGGATTTTGTGATCTTGTGCCGACAGTGCCTGCAATAGGCTGTAAACACCTGTGGGTGCATGAATGAGTGTTCTGGGCTTGACCACGCCCCATGTTGTATTTTCCCATATTTGTAGTTGGTGGTGGGGACAATGTTTAACACCCCTGGTTAAAATGTTTCTGGTATCACCTGAAATAAATTGTCATGACTGTGGTCAGTTGTCACAATTCAATACTCAGTGATGAATAACAGAAAATGAACAGCAATTGAGGTTTTCCTGGCCCTCTCACCACTTTGACATCATGAGATTTTCCTGCTGCTGAGCCCCCCTCTCATCCTACTCTGCACCCCTGTCCTATCACTCAGGTCCAAAGGGAAGCCCTTCCTCCCCTCCCAGAGCGCTGTCCTCCCCAGGAAATCTTGGCCAGTCTCCGACTCCCAACCTGCCTTCCATTCCCACGGATTGTCCCCTCCTTACCAGCCAGTAGGAGCCCCAGCCAAGGGACAAGTCCTCTCCGGGCAGGAGTTGCAGGGAACTCCATGGTGACTGCTGCCTGCTCCGTCCCTCCCTCTGAGACAAGAGCTCGGTGTCCAGTAAGGCTCCCAGGCACCTCTGTCCAGACTGGTGGGATGTGCTGTCCCTCCTGCCAGTGTGCTGAGCCTCCTGCTGTGGCAAAATAACCTCCCTGGTCATGTGGGCCAGGGCTGGGTCAGGGCCCAGGACCCTCCCTCTCCCTCCCCTCATTTTTGCCAACCCTGTTTCCCCTTTCAGTTTACCTTTACTCTGTATTTTGGTTCCCTGGAAACTGCTGAAGCCTCTCACAACACACAAACGCATACAAACACAAACTTCCACATGCACAGACATGAGCCCAGAAAAGCACTGGCCGGAGGCGTCCAGTTCCTGATCTTCTCCACAGCTCCCTGTCAGTGCACGTTTGACATTTTCCTTCAGCAAAAGAATTCTAGGCCCACCTCAAAAAATTGTCACAAGGATCTCACCCTGGCTCTGCATTGGATCTGCTGTGAAAACTTTTTAAGTACTAGGATGCCCAGGTGACATTTTAGATAGGCTACTTCAGCAGATGCCCATCTACATGGATGCCAGGATGAGACTCTTTGAGGTGAGGATGGGGGCCCTGCCCCTCTCCTGTGCACAGGGAGAGTCTCCGCACCCTGTTAAAATGCAGATTCTGACTCACCAGGTGTACAGTGGACCAGAGACACTGCATCTGACCAGCTCTCAGGGAAGGTGGCCCTTAATGTCCTGTGGAGCCCACTTGCAACAGCAAGGCAGATGGAGGCATGTGTCCCCAGAGATTGTGACCCTTTCACCCCAACATTGGACCCTGCTGCATCTTGGCCTTGGGCCTGTCAGCACCGCACAGATAACCCCACAGGCCCCAAACTGGGGATTATTTCTGTTTGTGACACAGAAACACAGCTGGGCACTAGGTCTTCCCTGTGTTCTCAAATGTGCTGGGAAGATGGGATTTCCACACAGCAGGAAGGCCAAAGAGGTGACTGGCTGTGAGAAGGCGTCAAGCTGGGTGATGAGTGCAGAGAAGACCCTCCCTCTATCTCAGGTTGTCACCAACCTGGCCATTGTATCCAGAGACAGAGACCCCATCACCAAGGGTTTCAGAAGGACCTGCAGTTTCCAGGTGTGAAGGGTAAGGTGTGAAGCAAGAACTGTGGTGGGAGCCCAGGTGGCTGTGGGCTCTGTGGACCTTGGGGAATGTTTCCAAACAAAGGAGACCCTCCCTTTCCTTGTTGGTTGACCCACTCCATGTCCTCCCTGACTGTTCTGGCAGCCTCTGTCCTCTGCCTGGGGAACTTTGTTGAGGACACCTCACCTTACCCATGTGTGTTTCCAGTTATGAGTTGGTAAGCAGCATAAAGATCCTTGAAAAAGCAGCTGCCCCTAGACCCTGTCAAGGTCGGAAATGTCCAAACCCGTGGAGGATTGTTATGAGTATTTCAGCTGAATTGATGTCATATGACTGCAATCAAGATCTCAAATCTTAAGAAGAATAGCATTTTTGTGGCTTATTTTTTACATTATAATCAAAGGAGAAGATGAAAAAGTTGAATGAAATCCATTGGAAAGTGAGGGAAAGGATAGCAGGGACATCTCTAGAAATAAATAAAAAGCAAAATGGAGAAACACATATTATTTTTACTTTGGAGTGTCCAGGATAGTTAACATTTACAGTAGGTACAGAGGCTGTGCAGGGAACCAGGCAACATGAGAGTGCTCTGTGGTCTTGTATTCCGGTGCCACAGGCTCTGCCCTCAATAGGTCTAGCAAAGAAAATTTGCTGGAGATATGTGATGTCAAAGGTATGTTATCCATGATGCATAAGAACAGGGAAAGGGCTCACTTAAGGTAAAGCCTGACATTTGCTAAGGAAGCTGTAGGCCTGGGACATGACTATCTGCCATCACCTGCCCAGTTAGGCATTTGTGATCAGACCACACTGTGCGTCACTGAGCTTGTCAGGCCTGCCATGGGGTCCCCTGGGCTTATCAGGTTTCTTGCACAGCCCCGTTTTCAATCACAGTTTCTGGAAAGAGCAGGTGGGACAGCGCAGGCATGACGGAGGGGCCCAGTAAAATCTGTTAGTCAGGGAATGGAAATAGGTCTCCTTTTGCACCTCCTTAGCTAAAGCCCAGTTCAGGTGTGGATTTCCTGTGTTTTGTAGGTGCTTCTCAATATCGCCCCTAGAAGGCAAAAGGAGACCTGCAGGCAATGTCAGGTACTGCACTAGGAATGCTAACAAGGTTCCAGAATGTGGGAGCTCACTGTGAACCCTGGACAGAGGTGAGCTCTGACCTCTAGACTAAGAGCCAGCCATCCGGGGCTTGGTCCCTCTGTGTCTCATGCCTCCTGACTGCATCCCAGAACAACCTGGGCCCAGTGAGAGGACTGGCTTTGTCCAGAGTATTATGAGTCCAGTGTCCAGAGAGCTATCCCCTCTAGTGGATATGCTGTTTCAGGAGGATGTTCTGTTCCAGGTTTTCCAAGCCAGGGCCTGGTGAGTGCTCTTTTGGGAGAGGGTGCTGGCCTGGATGGTTGATCGTGAAAATACCCTCTGTGTTTCCCATCACAGCATTGGGGTTTTGCATCCATTCCCGTGTCCCTGACTGTCATCTGCTCTAGGCCTCCCCACAGGGCCCAGGTTCTAGAGCAGCTCCACATGGAGTGTCAACCAGGGGACTCTGTGGGTCCTTCTGTTAGGGGAGGGGAGTCCCCAAGGGACCCTCAGAACCTCTGAAATGGAAGCAACCCCTATCCTGGGTTCTCCTTTCCCATCCTGCTGAGGAAGTTCCCCTTGTTCCACAGGTCACTGTGGGCTGGTGAGATATCTTTTGGGGCCACAGGCAGCTGTATTCATAGCAGGGACCTTGGGGATGGGGAGTCATCCCCTAATTTCCTTGAGGTGAGGGTAAGCACCCTCCTGCCTTGGTAGAAACTCTACATGGGATAGAGAATCCAGAATGTCTGCTAGGTAAGGGATCTGTGATAAGAGAAAGAGCACAGGCTACTTTCCAGTTCCTGAAGTGATGAGGAGTGGGGAGGGCTGTGATATCCGGGCAATAAAATCAGAGTGGTCTGACGCCTCACTGTTAGGAGGTTCCTGTCCCCCTTTCCTGACTGTAGGTGAGGTAAATACCTGGCCCTGGGACATCGCAGTGTAAAAAAGGTCTGTGGCCTCCTCCCAGGCGGACACCAAGGCCTTCGTGTGGATAAGGAACATGATCTGACTGCAGTTGTCACACAGGGTGACCAGCTTCCATTATATGGCTTCCCTCATCCACTTAATGAGTGTTTACTGAGTATCTGTGGTGTTTCAGGTCAGGGCTAGGACCTGGGAACACCACAGAGAGCAGGAAATACTTGGGCCCTGCTCTCGAGGAGTTTAACTTGTAAGGAGAGATTGGCTCTTAGATAAACTTTCCATAAACATTTGTGTAGAAAAGTCTTACACACAAAGAATTAGGTGCTTGTAAAATTATCAGAGGGCTAGAGAAATAGAAGTTAAAGAGTTGCAGCTGGAAGTTGGGTTTCAAGGTCACGCTGGCACAGCCCCTTCCTCAGGTAAAGAATTAGCTGTGTCTGCCAGAGGCCACCCATCAGTCCACACAGTAGCAGAAATAATAGGCCCATCTCCGCTCCAGCTTCCAAATTACACACAAGTGCATCTCAGAGGCCGAGTTTAATTCACATCTGGATTCTCAATCACAAGGAGTGGGGGAATGGAATATTTAACCTTTCAGTCTACCTGACATCGGAGGGAACATGGAAAGGAGTGGAGCATAAATTCCATGTGCCAATACATGGCATGTCTGGGCCCACATGCAGACTGTGGGACTCTAGGCAAGTGATCCCACCTCAAAAATCTTCAGTTTCCCTATGTGATATCATACAAAGATAATTGGTGTTATTTCCTGGTTCTTAGAACTGAGCAACAAAAAATACTTGGAATTTTCTGATTTATAAGGGTTGATAAGAGTGTCTTTTGTGGTGATGAAGAAACTCTGCCACGCCTCTGGATAGATGCAAGGTAAGGGCCGGTCACCAAGAAGACAAAATCTTGCTTAGAAGCTGGAATTTCCCTGAAGAGATGAGGGTACATAAAATGTGTAGGAATTTTTTGCTGCCAATATAAGAAGTGTTTAAACTTGTAGATAATTTTTATGAGTTTATTTGAGCCAAATTGATGAAAATTGCTGGAAAGACAAAACTCAATGGACTGAGAAAATGCTTCAGAGAATGGGAGTTTTACTTCTTATTTTATACATTACAATCAAAGCAGACGGCGTAAGGGGTTACATGACATCCATTGGTAAAATATTAGAAGGCGTGAGAAAGCAAAGTGGGGAAATCTCTGAGACTGGATAAAAATTAAAACAAGTAGACACATACTAATTTTACATGGGTGGGTACAGAATAGTAACAGTTAACAATTAACATGATGACAATAACAATGAGGGGTTCTGCAGTGCAGTAGAATTCTAGTAATAAATTACACAAACATTCCATAGGTATGCTATTGTAGACAGGCTCAGCTAAACAAAGATTGACCTTTGTTAGGGAAGAGATTGGCCTAAGACATGACTACCTACCATGGCTCACTTTTGTTTAGAAAATTTTCCTTTCAGACTATTCTATGTGCTTACTGTAAGTCTCTGAGTTTGTAAATCCTACCACAGGCCTCCCCTTAGCTTGTCAGGTTGAGTATGTGGCCCTTTTATGTCAACACTTTCAAATTTTGGTCATAAGTGAATCTAAAGGATGCATTAATGACCAACATTTTGATTGGATAATATGCTCCCATGGTGCTAGGAAGGCTCATTCCAAGAAAGCCTTAGTGTAAGCATTTGTCTTGCTGAACAATGGACCATCAGGGATGGGCCAAGACTGTAACCATGGATAGAAGTCAAGGCTGAATTTTCTCAAAAGGAAAGCAGGTAAGTGGAAGGCAGGAAGGTTCCATGGGCCTTCACTAAGAAGAACACTCTGGATTATTTCTAACCTATAATCCCAGTTTTGCTCTGTATTTTGCCTCTAGTATGATATTTACTCATAGTTTGAGGACAACCTATACAACTCTTCAATTATTACTATCTGACCATGAGTTGTTCTCATTTACTATGGCCCATGTATTTCCCATTGAAAACACTGAAGTGCTATTCATAATTAATCTGATTCCTGCTAGTTGTGCAATTTGAAGCTATAATCTTAAGGTTTATGCAGAAACAAGGCTGTAAGAACACAATGCTATACATTATAATTACCATCTAAACATTCCAAGTACAAGGAAGACAGTAAGAGTTTAATCATAAAATTTCCTGACTCAGCAGCAGGTATAGAGAGCCTTGTTTGTAAAGCTTCTATTTTAATTAATAAAGTTAGTATCCCTTGCTAGGTTAAAGTGCAAGCATATTCCCATAATCTGTTCTACTATACATACAAAAAAACATCTTTCTCAACATTTCTTTCCACTAACCTTCTACATCTTCCCTTGTTCTTCTTGATTTATCGCATTTCAGTCATTCAAAAATAACCAACTTATGAAAACATGCTCAAAGTCACTAATAATCCAAGAAATGCAAATCAAAACTACAATGAGGTACCATCTCATACTGTCAGAATGGCTATCATCAACAAATCAATAATAACAAGTGCTGGCAAGGATATGGAGAAAAAGGAACCCTCTTATATTGCTGGTGGGAATGCAGACTGGTGCAGCCACTGTGGAAAATAGTATGGAAAACAGTATGGAAAGCCACTGTGGAAAGCAGTTTCCTCAAAAAATTAAAAATGGAACTTTCATTTGACCCAGTAATCCCACTTCTAGAAATATATCCCAAGGAAACAGAAATACCAGTCAGAAAGGATATATGCACCGCTATGTTCATAGCAGCAAAATTTATAATAGCTAAGACCTGGAAACTGCCTAAGTACCTATCAGCAGAGAAGTGGATTAGAAAATTGTGGTAAATCTACACAATGGAATACTATACTGCAGTAAAAAAGAAGGAATTCTTACCATTTGCAATAGCAGGAATGGAACTGGAGAACATTATGGTAAGCAAAATAAGCCAGTCAGAGAAAAATAAATATCCCATGATCTCACTCATTTGTGGAATATAATGAACAACATAAAGTGATGAACAAAAATAGGACCAGAGACATACAAGCATCAAAAAGACTAGACTGTCCAACCTATGAGGAAAGACAGGGGATGAGAGGCTAAGAGATCAACCACAGGACAAGTATGCATGCATATGAGCATAAACAATGGACACAGACAGTAGCGGGGTGAGGGCATGTGCTGGTGGGTGGAAGCAGCTGGGGAGAGGTCAATGGGGGTGAAAGGAAACTCATGTAATAGTTTAAACAATAAAAAATTAATATTTTAAAAGCATAAAAGTGCTTTTAATCTTAAAAATATAAAATTAAATTAATATTAAAAAATAACCAACTTGGCCAGCCAGTGTGGATCAGTGGTCGAGCATCAACCCTTGAACCAGGAGGTCACAGTTCAATTCCCAGTCAGGGCACATGCCTAGGTTTCGGGCTCCATCCCCCGCAGCCAATCTATGTATGATTCTCTCTCATCATTAATGTTTCTCTCTCTATCTCCCTCTCACTTCCTCTCTCTGAAATCAATAAAAACATTTCTTAAAATAACCAACTAATTAGGAAAAACTACTTACTTTTAAACTCTCTTAAAAACAAACACATTCCATTCCATTGTAATAACATTCCTTCTAAATTTCAAACTGTTACCAGAAAGGGAGACAGGTGCTGAACTGATTTGCTTAAGGCCGGTCTGCAGTGTGTGGGTTCTTGACTTGGTGCAAGAAAGATTTCACAACATGAGTTCAGGTGATTTTGAAAGTATGTTTTTTAAAGCTTGGAACACTGAAATAAGGAAGGGCTTAAGATGGAGGCAGTAGGGGGAGTAGGAAAGGCTGTTTGGGCTCTCTAGAAACATTATAGGAATGAAGTGAGTCTAGGTGGGGCTGCTGTCAGCTCACAGGAAAGTTAGAGTAGAAAAGTTTGGGGGACAGGTCAATGGGATTAGTCCCGGACAAGCTGCTGCTGCCCATTGCTCCCCTGGTTGCAAGTTGCATGGGCAACTCATAGAGTTTAACAGAAAAAAAAATCACTCAAAACTGAGATGGGGGAAGGGGGCACAAGGAGGGCACACACTGGCTTCTTTTTCTTGAGCGATTTTATTTACTTTCCAAAGGTGGGGATTTAGCGGAGGTCTCAGGGGAGATCTCAATAGAATTTTCATCAGCTTTCCCAAATGTCCCTTTTAAAGGTCATGGTCTCTAATAATAGGTCAGTGCCAGGGCAGGCAGTCTAAGCCTCATTATCAGCAATATTACAGGGAAGGGAAGGCCTCCCTGGGGGCAGTTTTGCCCATTACTAGGCACCCGGGGCTCTCCACCCTGATGGCATTCTGCATCTGGCTGTAAATTGCTTGGCCAGTTTGTTCAGCTGTCTGTCTCAGTTGCCTAATTTCACTTGCCAAGAAATTTTCCTAGCTTCTTACTGTCTCAAAAAGAGAAAACATAAAAAAGTATTATTAATAATACAAAAGTTATCATATACAACTTTAGTCATTATTAAAAATTGGGCTATATATACAATGTTTGAGAAAACTCCAAAGAACAAGTGTAACTATTATTATAACTAGTATTCACAGACAAGTAAAGATAATCAATTTGTAGTTATACAGGCCTTGTCTTGGGATAGTTGTCAATTTCTCATGTTAGTGACCTCTCATTCTCAAGAAGTCTTTGTTCACTGTAGGTGGAAGCAAGTGTCAGAGACAGGGCAGATGTCCATTTGTGGTTTGGCATCTGATAAGGTCCCTTCAAACAATGTTGGGGAGTCTTTCATTGAAGTCTTTTCCAATTGACAAAATAAGTCATGGTCTCTGAAGTCTTCAGGTGCTGAGAGCATTCCTGTAAATAAATGTCACTAATTTATCTGTCCCTATCAGTTGGTTAAAAAGTTCTTGATAATAATGCAGAGTATCGCCTTTTCCTAAGGTTGATTCATGTCTCTTCATCTAGATACATGGCATTACTGGTGACTATTTAATGAAGAGAAAAGCTATGTGTTTACCAAAAGAGCAGATTCCAGGTTGAGAAAAACCATAAGGAGGGCTTTAGGCCAAGGGAGATTAAAAGCTTCTGAAAATTTAGCTAGTTGACTTTTAATTATATCATTAGTATATTACACCAATCCAGAGAACAGGAGTTATAGGTACAATAAAAATACTAGTAGAATAGGCCAAATATTAGAAATGGATTGTATTTTTTGAACAGTGAAATGTGTCCCTAAGTCACTGTAACTCATAGGGAATTCCCCAATAGGTGTTAATTTTCCCCAATCATAATTTAGATTTTTCACTGTTGCTCTCCTTCAAGTGAATACCTCAACCTAGTGAGAATAACATACAAATCATAACTAAGACATATTTGTATTCCTGAGATGGTATCACTTGGATAAAATTCAATTACCATCTTTAAAAGGGATCTACAGGCAGGAAGTAGGAAATAACCTTGGGGATCATGGAATGATTTTCCAGGGTTATATTTAGACAGTAGGACATCTGCTACACACTTTGCAATCTATAGAAGGAAAAGGAGTGACATGAAATCCAGTGGTTAAAGTTTGGAGAGGTAGGAGAAAAAACAGCAAAGCATAGAGAGAATCTCTGGGACTAGATAAAAAGTAAAACCTAACAACGCATACTTCTTTTATATTGGTTGGAATAAGATAGTTAGCAGTAAGCAATTAGCATGATAACAATAACATGGAGGGGTCTTGTGCTCTCTGCTCTGGAGTTGTGAGGGGTTTGGTGTAGCTGGACATTTGTAAACAAGGATCTGAAGTCCTGCCAAGAAGAGGTGAATGTTCTATCAGGAACAACCGCGTGACTTGCAAGCAAGTTACGCTGGGTCAAGATTGCACGCAATCTTGAGTTCCCAGAACATTTACCTCCCTAAGAAAGAATAAGATTAAATAGTCATGGGTAGAGCAGAAAAGGAATTGCACAGCTGCAAGTTGTTTTCAATGCGCTATTGTAATAATATAGAACAAAACAAGATTTTGTTGATTAACTGCTGATGCACTAACCTTGTGCCAAACCCCAATAAAAGTAATGGTTGAGGGTACAGGGTTGTTACATGCCTGAGCGAGCTGTAGCCCTCTGTCCGGCATCAATCGCCTGTGTGCTCGTCTTATCTCTGCGTCTTCGGTTCATTAAACATCCCTCAACATTTGGAAAAATGAAAATCACCCTGACATGGCAAAGGTATGTTACAGATGGAAAAAGTCAATGGATGGGCTCAGTTAAGGTAAAGACTGACCTTTGCCAGGAAAGATACCAGCCTAGCACATGACTACCCACCATGACTCACTTAAAGTTAATAAATTTTCATTGTCAGACCATCCTGTGAGGTTACTTCAGGTTTCTGAGTTTGTAAGGCCCCCACAGAGGCCTTTCCTGAGCTTTTGAGGTTAAGTGTATGGCCCCTTTTCATTCAAAGAGCCCAACTTCTTAACCTCTTGGGAGGAGAGAGGAGCTAGAGATAATTATCAATGGCCAATTACTTCATAAATTATGCCAACGTAAGGATACTTCCAATAAGAAACCTAAACACGGGGTTCAGAAAACTTTGTGTTGATGCTGGAAGGCTGAGCACTCAGGGAAAAAATGGAAGTTTCACACCTCTCCACATGCCTTCATCTGCCAGTATCTCCAATTTAGTTATTCCTGAATTATATACTTACAATAAACCAGTAATAGTAAGTAAAGTCCTTTCCTGAGTACTGTGTGGGGTTGTTAGATAATTATAAAGCATGAGGGGTCATGGGAACCTCCAAACCTGGACTAACTAGGCCAAAATGTGATTTACCTGGGCACCCCATCTGTGATGGAGTCTGAAGTTATGTTACTGAGCCTTGAACCTATGGGGTCTGCACCCACTTCAGATAGTTAGAATCAGAACTGAAATGAATTGTAGGACACCCCATTGGAGAATTGGTATCTGATGAGGAAAACAGAAATAAAAACCTTCAACTCATATAAAAACTACCTGGCAGGGTGATGCTAAAAGTGATTATGATATTGTCAGTGATTTGCCTGTATTAGGTGCTCAGGTAGTTTGAGAAGACTTGACTTTCACTCCCCTCTCTCACTAAGCCCTCTTTCACCCCTTTTCCTCTTCCTTGTTCTCACAGAATGAGGCTTGAGACAGTGGTTCTGACCCCAGGAGCAGTGGAGGTACAGGCCTGTATGTCTATTCCTATTGTTGTTCACCCTGAGGTGGGATCTGTTCTCCTAATGCCTAGACAGCCAGTAAACTGACACCAGGCTGCAGTAAAAGGAAATAAAGTATATATTACAAAGGTACCAATGAAGGTGAATGGAGCAGCTAATGCTCAAAGACCAGAACTCACAGTGGTTTATATTTAGGGTATTTTAAGGGGCAAAAGTCATGACGTGGGGTTCAGAGTCATGGATTTTGAGGATTGGTCAATTATGTTATAAGTACGCATAATGTGACTTATTTCTCCTGGCATCATCCTGGCTGGGGTCTTTGGTTATTGGGGCCTAGAGGTCTTCCTTCGTGCAGACAACCCAATGTTCTGCAACCCATTTTGGGGTTGGGTCAGTGATGTTACTCTAAGAGCAGAAAACATCTATCAATCTTGTGCTTAGCAGAAAACATCTTGCTCTTATCCCGAGCACGATATCTCTTGCAACCTGTTTCAGTGACTAGTTTTCAGGCTCCAGGCTGCATCTGCATTCTTTCCTATCACACCTGCCAGGTTCTATTTTCTATTTATTCTTTAACTAGAAATCATAACATCCAGCTATGGGAACAAAGGGTAATCTTCCTCTGATATTTTAAATTCTTCTATCTGGGCTAAAAGCCAAATGAACAGACAGATTAACAGGAGACAATGTACAAAGTCTGTTATAAGAATGAATATTCTGGGGCTATAAGAATAGAGACCAAAGGAAGCATTGGGTAGTGGAGGCTTGTATGTCATTCTGAAGCTAAGGGGGAAAGAGGGTTGTGGTTTGAGGCTTCAAAAGGCAGGAAGCCATTGGCATGGAGATGCCAAAGCAGTGGAATGTCCCTCCTGGAGCTGGTCCTCCATCTATACACATTCAAGGCCAGCGGTTCTCAACCTGTAGGTCGGGACCCCTTTGGTGGTCGAATGACCATTTCACAGGGGTCACCTAAGACCATCCTGCATATAAGATATTTACATTACTATTCATAACAGTAGCAACATTACAATTATGAAGTAGCAACGAAAATAATTTCATGGTTGGGTCACAACATTAGGAACTGTATTTAAAGGGCCAGAAGTTTGAGAACCACTATTCTAGGCAGTTTAGTGGGAAGGTCCAAGGCTTATTTCTTAAACCTTTTTTTTCCCCCAATAAGGACACCAATATCAATACCCTAAAAGGTACATCTGGGGTAAACACTCGACTTCCCTTCACAGTAGAGCAATGACTCTTCGTAAGGTTTAAAAGTCTAACTAAGGGGACCCCTTCCCCCTCCCTACCTGGGAGTCAGTTCTGTGGGACTCTTTCCCTCTCCCCATGTGGGAGTCTATACTTGTTCTTCAATAAATCTCCATCTTTGCTATTAAAAAAAAGTCTAACTAAAAACTCAATCCTAGTTACCTAGTCATTGAACTAACTCATTAGCAAAACAAAACAAAACATAAAAATACTGAAACATTGCTCTTTCAGTCTAAATGTGTCCATTTTTGACTTCTCATTAGAAAAAAAACTAAAAGATACATTGGAATCTACTATAAAATATTTCTTCATTCCTGGAGAGAGCAACTTGACACACTCACATCATCCATAGCTGTTCAGGAAGAACTAAGAGTCCTGAGACCCTGATTCATGTCTCAGATTAGTGTTTCCCCCATCACTGCTCACTGGTTAACCTGTTCCTTTGTTGTGTTTGTACATGTCCCTAATTTTGACTAGTATGTGAGCTTCTTGCCTGCCTGAAGGACTCCAGTCACATCTCTATTGTTGATGAATTGGGGGCAGGAGTCTCGCTGCTGGTGTCCAGCTAGGCTTCAATATCACCCATGCACTTTGATGTTTAGCTTAATTTAGCTCCAAAATGCTACAACATGAATGCTGGGAAAAGGTACAGATGTGACTTACAAAAACAAAGGGATTCATAAGTGGCCCCACAGTAATGGTAACTTTATGGAATCTCAGTATTTTTTCAGTCACTAAGAGATATTGTGTATGAGTGTCCAGGATAGGATCTGATTGTTCATTTGTCAATTCTTGGAATATACAATGTACTCCTACTATGTACCTACCCATGACTCTCCAGGGCCCTAGAGCAGTGGTTCTCAACCTTCCTAATGCTGTGACCCTTTAATACAGTTCCTCATGTTGTGGTGACCCCCAACCATAAAATTATTTTCATTGCTACTTCATAAGTGTAATTTTGCTACTGTTATGAATCCTAATGTAAATATCTGATATGCAGGATTTATTTTCATTGTTACAAATTGAATATAATTAAAGCATAGTGATTAATCACAAAAACAATATGTAATTATATATTGTGAACTATTTATTTCTAATAACAAATAAATGAAATTTTGTCTTGAAGCATGGTGTAGCATGGGTAACAGTCTTAATATAACAACAGTAAACTACATTGCTACATTTTGCGACAGTATGGTTAAAAAGCCAACGTCAGTGCAAAGGTTGAGATTGCTTCTTTCTCACCAGATCAGAAATTCTTGGGGCAGTCTTTGCAAGAGCACAACGAAGATCATCTTCCACAACAAGTCTACTTCTGTATTTAGATTTGATAACCAACAAGCTGGAAAACCCTGTTTCACAAAGATATGTTGTTGGAAATGGAAGAGAAAGGCACAACACAGTCTCAGACAGAACAGGATATGACTGCACACACTTGATCCAGAATTTTGTAACTGGCATTGTAGGGAAATCAGTTCTCGCTGCATCGTTGTTAATAAGTTCAATGAACTCCTCTTGTGCTGTCTCAGGAACATCTTCAACTTTGACTGTGAATGGGCTTCTGGGAAGTGCAAATGGGGTGTCAGGTAAATTTGGAAAGTACGATGAAATTTCGTCTGCAAGCATGTGCAAGTGTTCTTTCACAGAAATTATCATCATAATCCTTTTGTCTGGTTCAATGTCATGTTCCTCAAAGAAAGCAGATAAGGTAGGCAACATGTAAATTTTATTTTCATCCAATTTTTTTTTTTTTTTTTTGCCAAAGCTGAAGTTTCATTTGGAGTGATCAGATCTTTTCAGACAAATTGAGGCATGTTGCATTTGGTCCTTGCAGTGATAAATTTAACTCATTCAAGATGGCAAAGATGTCAACCAAGTAAACTATTTTCTGCAGTTCACATTTATCATCGAAAAGTGCTTCAAATGGCGGTCTTGCTTTCTGATTAAAAAACGTTTGAGTTCATCACGAAGCTCAAAAACATGTTTTAAATGTTTTCCTTTCGACAACCATCTCACTTCAGTGTGAAATAGCAGAGCATTGTTCAGCGCATCCAAATGGTTGCACGGTTGTGAAAACAGTTGACTGTTTAAAGTGCTCGCCTTTACAAAATTGACACAACTTATGACGCTTTTCCTTACTTCTTGTAATTCTTGTGGCAGCGTCTTCATTGCTAATATTTGCCGATGGAGCATACAGTGCATTCCGATGACTTTTGGTGACTCATTCAGTACCAAACGTTGAAATCCAGATCAACATCCTAGCATAGCTGGAGCACCATCTGTGCAAACACCACAAACCTTTTCCCAAGAGATCTTATTCTCTTTCAGAAGTGAACCAACTGTGTCAAATACAACACATGCAGTAGTTGTCATTTCAAGAAGTTTGCAAAAAAGAAACTCATCTTTAAAGTTGCCATCTGCCGAAACTGGTTTGGCTCAGTGGATAGAGTGTCAGCCTGCGGACTGAAAGGTCCCGGGTTCAACTCCGGTCAAGGGCACGTACCTGGGTTTCAGGCACTTCCCCAGTGGGGGATGTGCAGGAGGCAGCTGATTGATGTTTCTAGCTCTCTATCTCTCTCCCTTCCTTTCTGTAAAAAAATCAATAAAACATATTTTAAAATAAAAATAAAAAAACAAAGTCGCCATCATTAATATACCTCATGTAAACCAATAACTGTGACAAGTTTGCAACGTCTGTAGACTCATCAAGCTAGATACTAAATATTGGAAGTGGAGCAGATTTACTTTCCTGGATTACCTGATCAAGAATATCAGCAGACATGTCATCGATGCTTCTGCAGGCAGTGTCATTAGATAAGGATATTGTACTCAATTTCATAACAAATTTGTCTGTGATCATAACTCGAACAATGTCTTTGGCCGCTGGCAACAGTAAATCCTCAGCAATGGTATGAGGTTTCATTGCTCTGGCGATTCTGAGTGCCGCCAAATATGAAGCTTCAATGGCTGCTACGTTTTGGTGGTGTTTGCCACCAGTGTCAAGTCTGTCTTTCCTGAGTCCATCAGATTTGCTTCTAAAATAGTTGGTATCCTTACCGACAAAGCTATCAAAATGATGTTTTAGTTTATTCAGCTTCATAGATTTTGCTGATAGAACTTCACAACAAATAACACATTGCAATTTCTCAATTCCTGCTGTAATTATTGAGGTAAAACCATACTGCAAAAAATCCTCACTATATTTTCTTTTCTTAACGTTCTTCTCTACACGAACCATTGTCATGGGATGGTTTGCTAATGAAAATAATATATAACAATAGCTTTAATAATACAAATGATGATACATGGCATAGTTCAGTCAATACAGTTCATTAAAGTTTCCTATGATTTACCATTCTGTGTTGTTGTTGTTTTACATACCTGTTACTATCACATGGGGGCAGTATTCATATCAACCACAGCTGAATATAAAAAGAAAGACCAGCATCCACATTAATTTCCCAAGGTACAGATATTTTTTTGCAGTAGTTGATGATTTTACAGTACATGATTTTACATTTACCCAGGAATTATAATTCATGAAGTGTCGTTTTACTTCCAATACTGCTGCTTTCCACACAGTAGCTGCTTTTAACGGAGTAGCTGCTTTCAACATAGCAGCTGCTTTCTACACAGTAGCTGCTCTCTACACAGGTGTGACTGGTCCGCATAAGTACATTATGGTGCCAAACCATTCACATACACCTGGGGTTGGCACGATGATGTCATCACCCTGGGTACTCCTATGTGGGAATATCTGCATGTGGGCGGACTCGCCTGGAGACGGATAGAGGAGCGGTGTCTCGGTTCCTAAGACCATCGAAAATATGTGTTTTCCGATGGTCTTAGGCGACCCTTGTGAAAGGGTCGCTTGACCACAAAAGAGGTCGCAACCCACAAGTTGAGAACCGCTGACCTAGAGGCACGATACTGGATGAGGGAGACAAATTGGACATTATTGCTGATGTCCAATTATTTATTTGACAACTAATATTTGAAAGGCACTTCAAGATGCCCTAAGATCCTTGATCCCCGCCAAACTTCTGACCTCAGTGTGCTCCTCCAGAATTTTCCTGAATCTCTTTCTGTGTCTCCCACACCCCATATCCAATCTTTCAGCAAATCCTCTTGAATCTATGCTTTCAACTAATACAGAAACTGACCTCTTCCTCCCACACTAGTCTGACCACCCTCACCTGTCACCTGGATGACTGCACTTGCCTCCTCACTGGGCTCCCTGCCCTGCACCCAGCAGCCACACAGGTGCTGAGGAATGTAAGCTAAGGTGAACATCCTGATTCCTTTCTTGAGCAACTTTTCATCTGAATCTATGGCAGGAATGTGGGGGCAGGAAAGGTCAAAAGTTATTTCTGAGTTTTGATTCTAAAAAGCTTGAAATCAATATCCCAAAATAGGAATTTCAGAAAGGCTAAATTTTGGATGCCTTCATTAAACACAGATCACTCATGCCCATTGGGACTCTGAGCCCTCCAGAGGCTCCTCAGATCACTCAGAGGGAAGCCAGACTTCTGGTTATGGCCCCTCCCTCTCTGACTTCATCTCCTCTCATCTCCAGCTCTGTCTGCTCCAACCAGCTTGCCTCTTTTTTGCTACTCCAACATTTTTAAATGGAAAGAAATAAAAACACCCCATACATCCCTTATTTCACTCTAACGGACTATCACATTATTACTGTTGTTGCTGTGTGGGTTACTGGGCGCCTCCCCCACCAGCAGGCCATGTCCATGAAGACTGGGATTTTGTCCGTTCTGTCTCACACCTGCACCCCCAGTGCTTAGAGCAGTGTCAGCAGATGGTGAGCAGTAGGTTGGTCTTCTTTGATAAACAAGTAAAGAAGTTACACATGTGATCATGGTTGAAAGGGTGAAATATGGAGCGTCAGGACCTCACATAACTGGGATTTTTACCTAGACTGAGGGACCAGGGAGACTGTCCTGAAGAGAGGCATCTAATAGAGCAACAACCCAGGTTAACCTAGAGCTGATGGAGGGCAGGAGTAAGAGATTCAGGCAGAGAGTACAGCAGATGCAAAGGCCGAGAGGTGAGAAAGTCGAGGGAAGTAAACAGGTTAAACTGACTCATTTGGGTGATTAAATGAGCTGATAGATCTGAAGTGCCCAGTACACAGTGTGTGCTGGAGAAAGGCCAGCTGTTGTCATTATTGCACATCCAGGGTCTGCCCACCTGGGAACAACAATAACAGAATAAAAGGGTTCTTCCCTCCCAAACGTCACAACAATTCATGACATCAAGCCGTGATTACAGCTTGACTGTGGTATAAGTAACAGGCGATAAACCACATATACGTAAATACACACTCCCTGTCATGCAAAAGTTTCTCATAAGCTTTTGTAGTCCCTCTCTCTGCAACCCACCCCACAGTCATGAGGCAATTATTCATCCTGTCTTTCTTGATAGATTATTTTGCATTTTCTAGAATGTTATATGCATGGAATTACATCCTATGCTCTCCTTTTGGTAGGTCTTCTTTCAGTGAGCATAATGATTTTTATGAAGTGAAATTCTTATAACCAGATATTAATCCTTTTAAAGTGAACATTTCACTGGCAGTATAGCCACAATGTGGTTCAGCCACCATGTTACCTAGTACTAAAACGTTTTCATCCCCCAATTAAAACTCTGCACCCAATGAGAGGTTGCTCCCATCCCCCAGCCCCTATCCCTCAAAACCACCAATCTGTATTCTGTCTACTTCTCTTTCTTGTCCCCTGTTCTCTGTACCATCTACCCTGTCAGCCTTTACATCTGGTGCCCCACATGTCCCAATGTCAGGGCACAAATCTACGCCTTCCAGACCTTATTCTTCCTCTGAACCCTGTTTCTCACCCCTCACATCCATCTAGCTCTTGGGGAATGGCACCCCAATACCACTGCACCAGCTACAGTGGCTGCTTTCTCAACAAGTAGGTCAGCCCCTCTCGTGTTCATCAGCCCAACATAAACCCACACATAGAGAGCCTTCCTACATTACACCCCCAGGTGCCATTGAACTCATAAAATGTCTCACACCCCAAAACCTCCCATGCTTTACAATTTCCCATCCTGACTTTGAACAAACCCCATTCCTCCACGGACACTTCCTATGCTCCCTTCTGCCTACCCACAACACAACTTTAGACAGGTCTCCAAAATATTCCACCAAATACCCCGAAGGCCACAATGAGCAGGGACCAAAAGAGAACCAGAGGAGAGATTTATTTCCATTTCCCATGTTCTGTTTGTTGACGCTCTAAGGCCAGGCACATCGAGTTTGCAAAGCAGCAACAAAAAGAGACAAAAAAATGAGGACTCTGGGTCATGGATGGCTGGCAACAAGGTCGTCCAGTGTAGGCCTGCAGGTGGCTGACGTCACAGGGATGTGCATGTTTACTGAAGTTGTTCTTTTATCACTGAATATTTGTTTAATTCTCTGTGATATTGTTCTTCAAAGGTGCAGTGAAAATGAATATAGAATGAGAACACTTTTGATGGTTAGGTCACGTCTTCTCAGATCTAGTGCAAAGTCCACTCTGAGGCAACCTGGGAATGATCTGGGAAGTCAGGCCATCTCCTGTTTTGAACCCCACTTCAGAAGAGAGGAAGAAAAGTGGGAAACATTTATTTGGAGGATTATAACCACATAAGGAAAGAAATGAGAAAATTTGAAAATATGATGAGGATTGACACTGTAAGATGACAGGTTCAGCTAATTACAGGTAGATGATGTCAAAGTAAATCTTGAGCCAGACAAATTCAGGGAGACGAGAGAGTCCTTATTCATGACCATGTAATGGGGCAGTTATACTGACCTCAACACCACTGAAATAAAAAGCTGCAGAGATTTTAAGAACAGGAGAAAGAATCATTGGCATCTGTGTTTGCTAATTGGATTGACACAAAAGAAAAATAAAACTCATTAAATCCTAACGGGATGGTTTTCATTATTGTTACATTTAATCCTCACTCAAGGATAAGTTTTTATATATATGAGAGAGAGAGAAAGAGAGAGAGAGAGAGAGAGAGAGAGAGAGAGAGAGAGAGAGAGAGAGAGAGAGAAAGAGATGAGAGAGAAAATAACCCATTGTGCAGGAGGCCGCCCATTGTCTTCACTAACACAGAAGTGCAAACAAGGATCCCGGAATCCTGGTGACCCTTCAACCCATGGCAAGGGCCTGAGTTATGCACCAATTGTCTAGTCCTGACAAAGGGGGCTCAAGCTATTTCCTGATGAAATAGTCTTAGAGTAAATCCTTCTAATATTTACTGACCTTTAAGATAGCCTGTCTGTTACTGCAATTATCTGACTGACTAAGGGTTTTATGTTTAACTATAGTTGAATAAAATGCTGGAAAAGCCTGGGCACCAGTGGAAGTCCTTTCCCTTGAGTTGGACTTGCCCGCCTGGCCCACAATATTTCCAAATTATCTCTTGTCTACTCTCTTTCGTTTGTTTGCAGCTCCTCTTTTAGATCCTGAACCCTGAACCACGCAGGACGTGGGGGAACACACATACACACAGTTGCCTCCCATAAATGCCTTGACCGAGGATTGAACATGCAAACTTTAGGTGTTTGGGACAAAGTGCCAACGAACTTGGCCACACTGGTGAGGGTAAGCAGGATTTTTTTACAGGATAAGGTCCTTACAAGATAAGGTCCTACCCTTCCTCAGAGAATGAGACACAGAAAACAGGAGAATTAAATTTTAGCAGAATGGACCCAAACCTTCTAGGCCAGAGATGGTGAACCTTTTGAGCTCGGCATGTGAGCATTTTGAAAAACCCTAACTTAACTCTGGTGCCGTGTCACATATAGAAATTTTTTTGATATTTGCAACCATAGCACAACAAAGACTTATATTTTTGATATTTATTTTATATATTTAAATGCAATTTAAAAAAGAAAAATCAACCAAATAAATGAGTTTGCGTTTCACCTCTGATACACATTTCATAGGTTCCCCATCACTGTTCTAGACAGATATTCTATGAACCATATCACTAGCAAGATGTTGTGTTTTTTAAAAATATGCTTTTATTGATTACAGAGAGAAGAAGGAAGAAGGGGAGAGAAATGGAAACATCAATGACGAAAGAGAATCATTGATTGACTGCTTCCTGCACACCTCTACTGGAGATCAAGCCTGAAACCCAGGAATTGGCCCTGACAGGGAATTGAACCATGACCTCCTGGTTCTTCGGTTGATACTCAATCACTGAGCCACTCCAACTGGGCGGCAAGAAGCTTTCAAGGAGATATAGGTATATTTCAAAAGGACAGAGAATGAATCTGCAATTACAAATTGCAGTTACATTTCTAAAGGAAATGCTCTAAATACAAAAAATCAAGGTAGAGGCCTATAGTCAGGAAGAAAGGTTAGAGACTCTGAGGGAATAATGAGGCCTTTGGTTCATAAAAGAGCTGATTTTTTCACAACAGAGGGAAACACGACTAATTCCTTTCAGCAAACACCCAGTTTGCATCGCCATCAGTTCCTGCAGTTGATAAAGAAGTGCAAGTTCCCAGCCATTTATAAATAGATGCAAAATAGTTGAGAGACTGAACAGAGATGGCATCTGATCTCCCAGAAGGCTGTGCTTCTGGGATTTTCCAAGGAGAGATTTCTCTATACAGTCACCTTCCCTTTGATCAAACATCATCTCCAAGGAAGAAGAGTATTCTTCATCCTCCAACATGGCTGGTTTCTGCTTAGTGAACTAAGTGCAGAGGACTGACATTCACCTTATAGTTTGCTCTGATGCAGGTTTTTCTATGAAGCCTGAGTTGGGAGATTTAACAGCCCCTTGAGGTTAGGCGGCCTCACCCTCACACTTCACCTGCAGTCTCTCTAGCTTTGGGTGATGCCCTCGTCTCAAACAGATTACAAGTCTTCATCAGGTCAAAATTAGCTCCATAGCCCTGACCGGTTTGGCTCAGTGGATAGAGCGTTGGCCTGAGGACTCAAGGATCCCAGGTTCGATTCTGGTCAAGGGCGTGTACCTTAGTTTCAGGAACATGCCCAGTAGGGAGTGTGCAGGAGGCAGCTGGTCCGTGTTTCTCTCTCATCAATGTTTCTAACTCTCTATCCCTCTCACTTCCTCTCTGTAAAAAATCAATAAAACATATTTAAAAAAAAATAGCTCCATAAAAGGTGAGGTCATTTTAATTCTGTGGGCATCAGTTTGAACTAGGACATTTGCTAAGTCTTGGTTACATTGCCAACGTTTCCAATTATAGTCTATCAAAAAAGAGGACAGGGTGCTACTGAATTATGCAAATAAGTCTATTGCTATAAACATAAGACTACTCCAGAAGGCATTAGTAATTTTATGGGAGAAGTCAAACAGGGAGACAAAGTCACTGTTGCATCTCACATAGGTGTTCTCTTGTCTATTCCCATCGTCACAAGTGTCCAGGCACCCTCCACAGGGCTCCCTGGAATGGCAAAGAGTTCATGTTCCTGTGAGTTTATCTCTTACTCGTGCCTGTCATCACACAATGACTGCCCCTCCTGTGAAGCACATGGTGTCCCCTCCATTGTGGAGATGGTGCAAATGGGACCAACCAGAGATGGGGTCCAATGTGGAATGTTATCTTATGCCAACAATAATGACAATGCCAGCTCACATTTTTTAGTATTTCTTGATTCAAAGCAAGTCTTCTAAGCAATTTCCACCACCACAAGAAACCTAATAGGTGCATTTTTATTTTTTCTTTAGTTTAGGAACAGAGGGGAAGAGAGGAGGATCACTAGTACTTGACATATAACTCTACAGGCGCACTTTCAGTGGAGCTGACCGGGTTGGAGACTTTGCACTGGTATTTCCCAGCATCCTCTCTCCTGACAGGGTCTATGGTAAGGGTTCTGTGGTCCTGGGACAGCTTCATCCTCTCCTTGAGCCGCAGACTCGTAGCATTGAATAACCAGTTGATGGAGATCTCATCTGTGTAGCAGGTCATGACCACAGCATCCTCATTCTCTGTGACTGTGGTGTTGCTGGCTAGGAGTGTGGGCACACTCACTGGCCCTATGAAGAAATAGAGGATGAAAATGATAGACTGTGGGCTTGAAACCTGGGGCTAAGCTCCTTCCTCAAAGATCTTAGCCCTGACTCTGATGGTTCTGAGGGTAATTTGGTTCCACAGTAAAAATTAATTTATTCTAAATTAGCCATCAATCCCCAGACCATATCTACATCTCTGAGCTGAAGACCCCTAAGAAGGAAGGAAATGAACCAATGATTGATCTAGGGATCCAAAGACATCTAATAAGGCCACTGGGATTGGTGGAAAATATGAAGCTATGGCTGCAGATAGACCTCCAATGACTCAGATCAATTTCTCATGGTCTTCGTGATTCTGCTTAGGGACTGTATCTCCCTGTGCCTCACTTTCTCCTCAGTGAAGGAAAATGAATATTTGACTGCCAGGCGGACCATGTACTAATCATAAAATAGTCACAGTATCTGACATAAATATTGGGAGGGAAAACTGCTCAAAATAAGAGGTATTTGTTATTTATTGATGGACTTCATGAGAGAATCCCCTGGGCTGCTCCCTGATGGATGAGCAGCTGCCAGGAGCATCTTTTCTCCTGCTCCTCCCTTGGGATGCTGATTTTTCTCTGGACTCCCCTAGGTCGCCCAGAACAGTCAGCTAATAATCTGGGGAGCTCATTCAGTTGTGCTCTCCGCTCATAGTCTCAGGGGAAGGACCTGGCTCCATCTCTTCCCAGACGTGGCTCTTAGGGTTGAGCCCCAACTGGAGACCCGCCCAGGAGCCTTGTGACTCTGGCACATAGGAAACTGTTGCTCTCACTCAGCCCTTCTCCAGAGGCAAACCCAAGCTGACACAGGCTCCCCAGGGCCTCTAGCGCAGGGGTCCTCAAACTTTTAAACAGGGGGCCAGTTCAATGTCCCCTCAGACCTTTAGACGGCCGGACTATAGTTTAAAAAAAAACTATGAACAAATTCTTATACACACTGTACATATCTTGTTTTGAAGAAAAAAAAAAAGAAAAAGAAAGAACGGGAACAAATACAATATTTGTATTTGCATGTGGCCCGCTTGCCATAGTTTGAGGACCCCTGCTCTACAGTCAGGACATTGTGACAGGGGCCTAGAGAGGGGCTGCCCAAGCTGAGCTTCTCTGTGAAGAACCCAGGGAGCCCCTCAGGCCAGATCCTTACTGAGCCCTGCAGGGTCTATCTCAGAGACATGATCAGGGAAAGGGGCCCAGGGAACTGAACTGAGACTGCTCTCTGTCTGCTGACTCACTCCCATCAAACTGGTCCTTCTCTCTCTGGTGAATGTCTGTGGGGCTGGAATCTGGGAAGGGAACTCTGATCTTGGGAAGTTTGTATCCACTGTGTGTCCTGCACTAAATGCCCAAACCCTGCTTCGGACACTATGCAGAGGGGGATGGAGGAGAGTCCAGGGCTGTCAGTCCTGTGTGTGAAGTAGAATTCACCCCACCTAGAGGTCAGAGAGCAATCACTCATGGGATACATTGAGCCGTCCAAATCCTATTTTTCTTTCTGCATTTAGAAGGGTGGCTACTACGATGTAGATTCCTCGGTCCCACACAGTGGCGTTTCTTATGATCAGGGATCCATCAAGTTGTACTTTCTCTCGACCAGTGTATTCGGGCCCTGTTACATATCGCCTTAAACGCCATCCATCATACCCAATAAAATTAGAGTAGTTCAAGTCTAATCCCCTATACCAACTAAAGACTGTAACACCACGAGGCCTATTTTGGATATGCAGAATCACATCCTGCCCTTCAAGAGCATTGGTCGAGACAACAGCAAATCGCGCACTGGTGTGCGGGATCCAGAAGGCTAAGGGGAAGACTAGAAGGGAAGAGAGAGATTTGTCAGTATTTCATCTGTGTATTGGGATGGAGAGATGAGGCATTTCTCTTCATCTCTCAGCCTTGGTCTGCGTGTGAGTTCGTGTGTGCATCTCCTTGGTCAAGGTCAGCAACATGGCCACCATGACTTCAGCACCTCGGAACCTATGCTTTTTGTTTTGAATTCTCTTTCCCAGCTGTCTGTGTGGCTGTCCTCCTCACTGCCCTCAGATCTCTGTTGACACTAAGCGGTCTTCTTGGAAGACCTCCAATGACCACATCCTATAAAGAACCTCTGTCTTCACTCTCTGACCTGGCACTGCTCTGTGCCCTTCAGGGCACTGTGGGTACCTGATGTCACGTGTAGATCTCTTCTCGTCTCTTTTTTCCCATATAATGTGAGCAGCATGTGGGCAGAGGGTGTTGTGATCTTGTGCCCCCTGTGCCTGCAATAGGCTGCAAACACCTGTGGGTGCATGAATGAGTGTTCCCAGCCTTGACCATGTCCCATGTTGTATTTGCCCATGTTTGTAGTTGGTGGTGGAGACAATGTTTAGCGCCCCTGGTTAAAATCTTTCTGGTATTGCCTGAAATAAATTGTTATGACTGTGGTCAGTTTTCAAAATTCAATACTCAGTGATGAATAACAGAAAATGAATGGCAATTGAGGTTTTTCCTGCCCCTCACCACTTCCACATGATGTGATTTTCATGTTACTGAGCCTCATCTCTCATCCTACTCTGCACCCCTGTCCTTTCACTCAGATCCAAAGGGAAGCCGTTCCTCCCCTCCCAGAGCGCTGTCCTCCCCAGGAGATCTTGGCCAGTCTCCGACTCCCAACCTCCCTTCCATTCCCACGGATTGTCCCCTCCTTACCAGCCAGTAGGAGCCCCAGCCAGGGGACAAGTCCTTTCCGGGCAGGAGCTGCAGGGAATTCCATGATGGCTGCTGCCTGCTCTGTCCCTCCCTCTGAGACAAGAGCTCGATGTCCAGTAAGGCTCCCAGGCACCTCTGTCCAGTCTGGTGGGATGTGCTGTCCCTCCTGCCTGTGTGCTGAACCTCCTGCTAGGGCAAGATAACCTCCCTGGTCATGTGGGCCATGGCTGGGTCAAGGCCCAGGGTCCTCCCTCTCCCTCCCCTCATTTTTGCCAACCCTGTTGCCCCTTTCAGTTTACCGTTACTCTGTATTTTGGTTCCCTGGAAACTGCTGAAGCCTCTGACGACAAAAACACACACATACAAACACAAACTTCCACAAGCACAGGCAGTGCCCAGAAAAGCACTGGCCTGAGGCGTCCAGTTCCTGGTCATTCTCCACAGCTCCCTATCAGTGCATGTTTGACATTTTTCTTCAGCAAAAGAGTTCTAGGGCCACCTCATAAAATTGTCCCAGGGATGTCAACCCAGCTCGCATTGGCTCTACTGTGAAACTTTGTAAGGATTGGGATGCACAGGTGACATATTAGAAAAGCTGCTTCAGGAGCTGCCCATCTACATGGATGCCACATGAGACCCTATGATGTGAGGGTGGGGGGCCCTGCCCAGCTCCTGTGCACAGGGAGGGTCTCCACATCCTGTTAAAATGCAGATTCTGACTCGGCAGGTATACAGTGAACCAGAGACTCTACATCTGAAGAGCTCTCAGGGGAAGTGGATCTTACTGGTGTGTGAGCCCAGTTGCTATAGCAAGGCTGATGGGAGCACATATCCCCAGAGAGGGTGACCCTCTCACCCCAGCATTGGCCCCTGCTGCATCTTGGTCTTGGGTCTGTCAGCACCACACAGGGAGCCCCACAGGCCCCAAACTGGGGATTATATCTGTTTGTGACACAGAAACCCAGCTGGACACCAGATCTTCCCCGTGTTCTCAAATGTGCTGGGAAGATGGGATTTCCTCCATTTAATGAATGCTTCCTGAGTATCTGTGGTGTTTCAGGTCAGGGCTGGGCCCTGGGAACACCACAGAGAGCAGAAACTACATGGGCCCTGCACTTGAGGAGTTTAACTTCCAAGGAGAGACAGGGTCTCAGATAAATGTTCCATAAACATTTGTGTATAAGAGTCTTTCACACAAAGAATTAGGTGCTTGTAAAATTATGAAAGAGCTAGAGCAGTGGTTCTCAACCTGTGGGTCCTGACCCCTTTGAGGGCCAACGACACTCTCACAGGGGTTGCCTAAGATCATTGGAAAACACATATATCATTACAAATTGTTTTTGTGATTAATCACTATGGTTAAATTATGTTCAATTTGTAACAATGAAAATACATACTGCATATCAGATATTTACATTATGATTCATAACACTAGCAAAATTACAATTATGAAGTAGCAACAAAAATAATTTTATGGTTGGGGGTCACCACAACATGAAAAACTTTATTGAAGGGTGCGGCATTAGGAAGATGAGAACCACTGGGCTAGAGAAGTGGAAGTTAAGGAGTTGCCAGTGGAAGTTGGGTTTCAAGGTCACGGTGGCACAGCCCCTCCCACAGGTAAAGAATTAGCTGTGTCTGCCAGAGGCCACCCATCAGTCCACACAGTAGCAGAAATAATAGGCCCATCTACTTTCCAGGTTCCAAATTAGACAGAAGTGCATCTCAGAGGCTGAGTTTAATTCACATCTGGATTCTCAATCACAAGGAGTGGGGGAATGGAATATTTAACCTTTCAGTCTACCTGACATCGGAGGGAACACGGAAAGGGGTGGAGCATAAATTCCATGTGCCAATACATGGCATGTCTGAGCCCACATGCAGGCTGTGGGACTCTAGGCAAGTGATCCCACATCAAAAATCTTCAGTTTCCCTATGAGATATCATACAAAGATATTTGGTGTTATTTCCTGGTTCTTAGACCCGAGCAACAAAACATACTTGGAATTTTCTGATTTATAAGGGTTGATAAGAGTGTCTTTTGTGATGATGAAGAAACTCTGTCACGCCTCTGGATAGATGCACAGTAAGGGCAGGTCACCATAAAGACAAAATCTTGCTTAGAAGCTGGAATTTCCCTGAAGAGATGAGGGTACGTAAAATGTGTAGGAATTTTTGGCTGCCAATGTAAGAAGTGTTTAAACTTCTTTGGCTGCTTCCTGCACACCCCTACAAGATTTCAAGCCTGAAACCCAGGCCTGTGCCCTGACTGGGAAATGAACCATGATCTCCTGGTTCTTGGCTTGATGCTCAACCACTGAGCCACTCCAGCTGGGCGGCAAGAAGCTTTTAGGGAGACTTAGGTAAATTTCAAAAGGACAGAGAAAGTATCTGCAATTACATATTGCAGTTACATTTCTAAAGGAAATGCTCTAAAAAATAATCAAGGTAGAGGCCTATAGTCAGGAAGAAAGGTTAGAGACTCTGAGGCAATAATGAGGCCTCTTGTTCATAACACAACTGCTTTCTGCACAGCAGAGGGAAACCGAACTAATTCCTCTCAGCCAACACACAGTTTGCATTGCCATCAGTTCCTGCAATTGAAAAAGAAGTGCAAGTTCCCAGCCATTTATAAATAGATGGCAAATAGTTGAGAGACTGAACAGAGATGGCATCTGATCTCCCAGAAGGCTGTGCTTCTGGAGTTTTACAAGGAGACTTTTCTCTCTACAGTCACCTTCCCTTTGATCAAACATCATCTCCAAGGAAGAAGAGTATCCTCCATCCTCCAACATGGCTCGTTTCTGCTTAGTGAACTAAGTGCAGAGGACTGACATTCACCTCATAGTTTGCTCTGATGCAGGTTTTTCTATGAAACCTGAGATGGGAGATATAACAGCCCCTTGAGGTTAGGCGGCCTCACCCTCACATTTTACCTGCAGTCTCTCTAGCCTTGGGTGATGCCCTCCTCTCAAACAGATTATGAGTCTTCATCAGGTCAAAATTAGCTCCATAAAAAGTGAGGTCGTTTATAATTCTGTGGGCATCAGTTTGAACTAGGTCATTTGCTATGCCTTGGTTACATTACCAACGTTTCCAATTATAGTCTATCAATAAAGAGGACAGGGTGCTACTGAATTATGCAAATAAGTCTATTGCTATAAACATAAGACTACTCCAAAAGGCAGTAGTAATTATTTGGGAGAAGTAGAACAGGGAGACAAAGTCACTGTTGCATCTCACATAGGTGTTCTCTTGCCTATTCCCATCGTCAAAAATGTCCAGGTACCCTCCACAGGTCTCCTTGGAAATGGGAAAGAGCTCAAGTTTCTGTGAACTTATCTCTTACTCCTGCCAGTCATCACACAATGACTGCCCCTTCTGTGAAGCACATGGTGTCCCCTCCATTGTGGAGATGGTGCAAATGGGACCAACCAGAGATGGGGTTCAATGTGGAATATTATCTTATGCCAACAATAATGACAATGCCAGCTCACATTTTTTAGTATTTATTGATTCAAAGCAAGTCTTCTAAGCAATTTCCACCACCACAAGAAATCTAATAGGTGCATTTTTATTTATTTATTTTTTTGGTTTAGGAACAGAGGGGAAGAGAGGAGGATCACTAGTACTTGACATATAACTCTACAGGCACACTTGCAGTGGAGCTGATGGGGTTGGAGACTTTACACTGGTATTTCCCAGCATCCTCTCTCCTGACAGGGTCTATGGTGAGGGTTTTGTGGTCCTGGGGCAGCTTCATCCTCTCCCTGAGCTGCAGACTCCTTGCATTGAATAACCAGTTGGTGGAGCTCTCATCTGTGTAGCAGATCATGACCACGGCATCTTCATTCTCTGTGACAGTGGTGTTGCTGGCTAGGGGTGTGGGCACACTCACTGGCCCTGTGAAGAAATAGAGGATGAGAATGATTGAGTGTGGGCTTGAGACCTGGGGCCATACTCCTTCCTAAAAGATCTCAGCCCTAACTCTGATTGTTCTGAGGGTAATTTGATTCCACAGTAAAAATTAATTTATTCTAAATTTGCCATCACTCCCCAGACCAAATCTATCCCTTTGAGCTGCTGACCCCTAAGTAGGAAGGTTCTGAGCCAATGTTTAGTCTAGGGATCCGTAGACACCTAATAATGCCCTCAGGGTGGATGTAAAGATGGGCTATGGCTGCACAGACCTCAGGTGACTCAGATCAACTTCTCATACTCTGCGTGACTCTGTTAGGGACTGTATCTCCCTGTGCCTCAGTATCCCCTCAATGAAGTAAAATGAATATTTGACTGCCAGGCTGTCAATGTATTAATCATAAAATATTCACAGTATCTGACATAAACTTTGAGGATGGAAAACTTCTCAAATAAGAGTCATCTGTTATTGATGGACTCCAAGAGAGAATCCCCTGGGCTGATCCCTGGTGGATGAGCAGCTGTCAGGAGATCTTTTCTCCTGCTCTTCCCCTGGGATGCTGACCTTGGTTTGGACTCTCCTAAGTCCCCCAGAGCAGTCAGCTAATAATCTGTGGACCTTGTCCAGTTGTGCTCTCCACACACAGTCTCAGGGGAAGGACCAGGCTCCATCTCTTCCCAGTCATGGCTCTTAGGGTTGAGCCCCAACTGGTGACCAGCTCAGGAGCCTTGTGACTCCGGCACATGGGAAACAGTTGGTCTCACTCAGCCCTTCTCTGGAGGCAAAACCAACCTGACTCAGGCTCCCCAGGTCCCTGGAGTCAGGACATTGTGACAGGGGCCTGGAGAGGGGTTTCCCAAGTTGAGCTTCTCTGTGATAAACCCAGGGAACCCCTCAGTCCAGGTCCTTATAGAGCCCTGCAGGGTCTACCTCAGGGTCATGGTCAGGGAGAGGGGACCAGGGACCTGGACTGAGACGGGTCTCCCTCTGCTGACTCACTCCTATCAAACTGGTACTTCTCTTTGTGGTGTATGTCTGTGGGGCTGGAATCTGGGAAAGGAACCTTGACCTTAGGAATTTTGTCTCACCTGTGAAACTTTGTAAGGATTGGAATGCCCAGGTGACATTTTATAAAGGCTCCTGGAGCAGCTTCCCAGTTACATGGATGCCAGGATGTGACCCAAAGATGTGAGGGTGGGGGACCCTGCACCTCCCCTGTGCACAGAGAGCGTCTCCAGATCCTCTTAAAATGCAGATTCTTACTCTGCATGAGTGCAGTGGACCAGAGATTCTGCATCTAACATGCTCTCAGAGGAGGTGGATCTTACTGGCCTAGGGAGCACATTTGTAACAGCAAGGCTGATGGGGGCACATGTCCCCTGGGAGGGTGACCCTCTCACTTCAGCATTGGCCCCTGCTGCATCTTGGTCTTGGGTCCGTAAGCACCACACAGAGAGACCCACGGGCACCCAAACTGGGGATTATATCTGTTTGTGACACAGAAACACAGCTAGGCACCAGGTCTTCCCCATGTTCTCAAATGTGCTTGGAAGATGGGATTTCCTCCTGGCAGGAAGGCCACAGAGGTGACTGTGGGTGAGAAGGCGTCAAGCTGGGTGATGACTACAGAGGAGACCCTCCCTCTACCTCAGGTTGTCACCAGCCTGGCCGTTGTTTCCAGAGGCAGAGACCCCATCACCATGGGTCTCAGAAGGACATGCAGTTTCCAGGTGTGAAGGGTAAGGTTTAAAGCAAGATCTGTGGTGGAAGCTAGGGTGGCTCTTGGCTCCCGGATCCTTGGGGAATGTTTTCAAGGAGACCCTCTCTCTCTATGTTGGTTAACCTTCTCAATGTCCTCCCTGTCTATTCGGGTAGATTCTGTCCTCTGCCTGGGGAATTTTTTGAGGTCACCTCGCCTTACCAATGTGTGATTCCAGTTATGAGTTGGGGAGCAGCATAGAGATCCCTGAAAAGGTAGTTGCCCCAGATCCTGTCAAGGTCAAAAATGTCCAAACCTGTGAAGGATTGTTATGAGTATTTCAGCTGAATTGATGTCATATGACTGCAAGCAAGATCTCAAATCCTGAGAAGAATAGCACTTTGTAGCTTATTTTTTACATTATAATCAAAGGAGAAGATGAAAAAAGTTGCCTGAAATCTATTGGAAAATGATGGAAATGATAGCAGGGAAAGCTCTAGAAATAAATAAAAAGCAAAATGGAGTAACACATATTATTTTTACATTGGAGGGTCCAGGACAGTTAACATCTCCAGCAGGTACAGCGGCTATGCAGGGAACCAGGCAACATGAGCACTCTGTGGTCTTGTATTCTGGCGCCAAAGGCCCTGCCTTCAATGGGTCTAGCAAAGAAAATTTGCTGGAGGTATGTGATGTCAAAGGTATGTTATCCATGATGCATATGAACAGGGAAAGGGCTCACTTGAGGTAAAATCTGACATTTGCTAAGGAAGCTGTAGGCTTGTGACCTTACTACCTGCCAACACCTGCCCAGTGAGGCATTTGTAATCAGACCACACTGTGCCTCACTGAACTTGTCAGGCCTGTCATGTGGCCCCTGGGCTTATCAGGTTCCTTGCACAGCCTCTTTTTCATTCACAGTTTCTGAAAGAGCAGGTGGGACCCACAGGCATGACTGAAGGACCAGAAAAATCTGTTAGTCAGGGAATGGAAATAGGTCTCCTTCTGCACCTCCTTAGCCAAAATCCAGTTCAAGTGTTGATTTCCTGTGTTTTGTAGGTGCCTCTCAATATTGGCCCCTAGGAGGCAAGAGGAGACCTGCAGGCAATGTCAGGTACTGCACTAGGAATGCTGACCAGGTTCCAGAAGGTGGGAGCTCACTGTGAGTCCTGGACAGAGGTGAGCTCTGACCTCTAGACTAAGAGCCAGCCATCTGGGCCCAGTCCCTGTGTGTCACATGCCTTGCGACTGCATCTCAGGGCAGGCTGGGCCCAGTGAGAGGACTGGCTTTCTCCAGAATATTATGAGTCCAGTGTCCAGAGAAATGTCCCTCTGGTGGATGTGCTGTTTCAGGAGGATGTGCTGTTCCAGGTTTTCAAAGCCAGGGCCTGGTGAGGGCTCTTTTGCGAGAGGGTGCTGGCCTGGATGGTTGATCCCCAAAATGCCCTCTGTGTTTCCTATCACAGCATTGGGATGTTGCATGCAGTCTCCTGTGTCCCTGTCTGTCATCTGCTCTAGGCCTCCCCACAGGGCCCAGGTTCTGGAGCAGCTCCACATGGAGTGTCAACCAGGGGACTCTGTGGGTCCCTCTGTTAGGGGAGGGGGGGCCCCCGTGGGACCCTCAACACCTCTGAGATGGAAGCAACCCCAGATCCTGGGTTCTCCTTTTCTATCCTGCTGAGAACACTCCCCTTGCTCCCCAGGACACCGTGGGCTGGTGAGATGTCTTTAGGGGCCATAGGATGCTGTATTCAGACCAGGGACCTTGGGAATGGGGAGTAATCCCCTAATTCCTCTGAGGTGAGGGTGAGCACCCTCTTGCCTTGTAGAAACTCTACCTGGGATGGAGAATCCAGACTGGTGTCAGGTCAGGGATCTGTGATAAAAGTCAGAACATGGGCTGCTTTCCAGGCCCTGAAGATGTGAGGGGTGGGGAGGGCTGTGATTTCCTGTCAATGAAATCAGAGAGGTCTGATCCCTCACTATGAGGAGGTTCCTGTCCCCCTTTCCTGACTGTAAGTGTGGTAAACACCTGGTCCTGGGACATCCCTGAGTAAAAAGGGGCTGTGGCCTCCTCCCAGGCTGACGCCAAGGTCTTCCTGTGGATAAGGAACATGATCTGACTGCAAGAGTCACACATGGTTACCGGGTTCCATTATATGGCTGCCCTCATCCATTTAATGAGTGTTCACTGAGTATCTGTGGTGTTTCAGGTCAAGGCTGGACCGCGAGAACACCACAGAGAGCAGGAAATACGTGGGCCCTGCGATCGAGGAGTTTAACTTATAAGGAGAGACAGGCTCTCAGATAAACGTTCCATAAACATTTGTGTAGAGAAGTCTTTCACACAAAGAATTAGGTGCTTGTAAAATTGTCAAAGGGCTAGAGAAATGGAAGTTGAAGATGAAGGGACAGAACGGAACTTGAAAGAACTAAGCAGAACTAAGCAGAAATGCACCCTCTTCCCTCTTCAAGGGCGAAGCAGGGACATACTCTTCTCCCTCTCCTCTATCTTGTCTTGCAAGGCTGGGCCCTCAGCCCAAGCCGCCACCCCCCCCGAGAGTGACCACAAGAATGCTGGTATTGTCCTAACTCTCTGAACCACCCACCTGAGTGGACCAATGAAGCTCCAGAAATGTAGCTAAGGTCCTAATAAGGCTATAGTGGAGGACGGCTCCAACCTTCAGAATGTGATGGTCACTTCCTGACCCTTATGCTGTTAAAACCTGACCAATCTCTGTAACTCATGCCACCCCTAAAGCCCACCCCAAATAGCTAGCCCTATATAACCTTTGTTCTCCTGGGACACTCTCTCTGGCCTCACCGCTGCGCCGGATAGAGGCTGGGAGCCAATTCTAGAATTGATCAATTAAGACTCGTTGCTTTTGCATCGGAGGAGGCTCCCTGGTGGTGGATTATTGGGGACCCCGAGCTCTGGGCATAACAAAGACTTGCCACTAGAAGTTGGGTTTCAAGGTCACACTGACACAGCCCCCTCTCACAGGCAAAGAGTTAGCTGTGTCTACCAGAAGCCACCCATCAGTCAACACAGTAGCAGAAATAACAGGCCCATCTCCTCTCCAGCTTCTAAATTATACACAAGTGCATCTCAGGGACTTAGATCAATTCACATCTGGATTCTCAATCACAAGGAGTGGGGGAATGGAATATTTAACCTTTCAGTCTACCTGATATTGGGGAGCATGGAAAGGGGTGGAACATAAATGCCATGACCAATACATGACATGTCTGAGCCCACATGCAGGCTGTGGCACTCTAGGTAGTGATCCCACATCAAAAATCTTCAGTTTTCCTATGAGATATCATACAAAGATATTTGGTGTTATTTCCTGGTTCTAAGAACTGAGCAACAAAAAAATACTTGGAATGTCTGACTTATAAGAACTGATAAGAGTGTCTTTTGTAATGATGAAGAAACTCTGACAGGCCTCTACATAGATGCAAGGTAAGGGCAGGTCACCATAAAGACAAAACCTTGCTTAAAAGCTGTAATTTTCTTGAAGAGATGAGGGTACATAAAATGTGTAGGAATTTATGGCTGCCAATGTAAGAAGTGCTTAAACCTGTAGATAATTTTTATGAGTTTATTTGAGCCAAACTGATGAGAATTGCTGGAAAGACAAAACTCAATGGACTGAGAAAATGCTTCAGAGAATGGGAGTTTTACTTCTTATTTTATACAATACAATCAAAGCAGAAGGTGTAAGGGGTTACATGAAATCCATTGGTGAAATATTAGAAGGTGGGAGAAATCAAAGTGGAGAAATCTCTGAGATTTGATAAAAAGTAAAACATGTAGACACATACTAATTTTACATGGGTGGGTACAGAATAGTTAACAGTTAACAATTAAGATGATGAAAATAATAATGAGGGGTTCTGCAGTGAGTAGAAAGTCTGGAAATAAAAAAATTACACAAACATTCCATAGGTATGCTATTGTAGAGAGGCTGAGTTAAACTAAAGATTGACCTTTTTTAGGGAAGAGATTGGCCTAAGACATGACTACCCACCATGGCTCGCTTTTGTTTAGAAAATGTTGATTTCAGATCATCCTATGTGCTTACTGTAGGTCTCTGAATTTGTAAATTCCACCACAGGACTCCCCTGACCTTGTCAGGTTGAGTGTGTGGCCCTTTTATGTCAACACTTTCAAATTTTGGTCATAAGTCAATCTAAAGGATGCACTAATGACCAACATTTTGATTGGATAATGTGCTTCCACAGGGTTAAGAAGGCTCATTCCTAGAAAGCCTTAGTGTAAGCATTTGTCTTGCTAAACATCCCCAACGGACCATTGGGGATGAGACAAGACTGTAACCTTGGATGGAAGTCAAGGCTTAATTTTCTCAAAAGTGAAAAGCAGGTAAATGGGAGGCAGGCAGGTTCCATGGGCCTTCACTAAGAAAAACACTCTGGATTATTTCTAACCTATAATCCAAGTTTTGCTCTCTGTCTCATTTCTCTGTATTCTTCCTCTAGTACAGGGGTCCTCAAACTTTTTAACAGGGGGGCCAGTTCACTGTCCATCAGACCATTGGGTGGCCAGACTATAGTTTAAAAAAAAACCATGAACAAATTCCTATGCACACTGCACATATCTTATTTTGAAGTAAAAAAAAAAAAAAAAAAGGAACAAATACAATATTTGTATTTGCATGTGGCCTGCGGGCCATAGTTTGAGGACCCCTGCTCTAGTATGACATTTACTCATAGTTTGAGAGTAACCAATACAACTCTTCAATTATTATCATCTGACCATGAGATGGGTTCCCATTTACTATCACCCCTATCCTATATTTCCCATTGGAAACACTCAAGTGTTATTCATTATTAATCTGAATCCTGCTAGTTTTGCAATTAGAAGCTATAATCTTAAGGTTTATGCAGAAACAAGGCTGTAAGAACACAATGCTATAAATTACAATTACCATCTAAATACTCCAAAGTCAAGGAAGACAGTAAGAGTGTAATCAGTAAATTTCTTATGTTTCAGCAGCAGTTATAGAGAGCCTTGCTTGTAAAGCTTCTATTTTAATTAATATAGTTTGAAAGCCTTGCTAGGTTAAAGTGTAAGCATATTCCCATGATCAGGTTCTAGCAATCATACAAAAAATATCTTTCTCAATATTTCTTTTCCACTAACTTTCTACATCTTCCCATGATCTTCTTGATTTATCGCTTTTTAGTCAGTCAAAAATAACCAACTTATGAAAACATGCTCAAAGTCGCTAATCATCTGAGAAATGCAAATCAAAATGACAATGAAGTATCATGTCACACTGTCAGAATGACTATCATCAACAAATCAACAAATGACAAGTGCTGGCAAAGTTGTGGGGAAAAAAGGAACCCTCTTGCACTGCTGGTGGGAATGTAGACTGGTGCAGCCACTGAGGAAAACAGTATGGAGTTTCCTCAAAAAATTAAAAATGGATCTTCCATTTGACCCAGTAATTCCACTTCTAGGAATATATCCCAAGAAAACAGAAACACCAATCAGAAAGGATATATGCACCCCTATGTTCATAGCAGCACAATTAACCATAGCTAAGATCTGGAAACAGCCTAAGTGTCCATCAGTAGATGAATGGATTAGAAAACTGTGGTATATCTACACGATGGAATATTGCGCTGCTGTAAAAAAAGAATTATTAACATTTGCAACAGCAGGGATGGAACTGGAGAACATTGTGCTCAGGGAAATAAGACAGTCAGAGAAAAATAAATATCACATGACCTCACTCATTTGCAGAATATGATGGACAACAAACTAATGAACAAAAATAGAACCAGAGACATAGAAGAATCAAACAGACTGCCAACCAATGAGGGAAGACGGGGGATGAGAGGATTAGAGAGCAACCAAAGGACACTTATTCATGGATATTAGCATAACCAATGGACACAGACAGTAGGGGTGGTGAGGGCATGTGCTAGTGGTTGGAAGTGGCCGGGGAGAGGTCAATGGGAGGAAAAGGAAACTCATGTAATACTTTAAACAATAAAATATTTAAATTTCTTTAAAAGCATAAAAGTGCTTTTATTCTTAAAAAAATAACCAACTTGCCCAGCCAGTGTGGAAGAGTGGTTGAGCATCAACCCATGATCCAGGAGGTCACAGTTCAATTCCCAGTCAGGGCACATGCCTAGGTTTCGGGCTCCATCCCCCACAGGGGACATGCAGGAGGCAGCCAATCTTTATATGATTCTTTCTCATCATTGATGTTTCTCTCTCTATCTCCCTCTCACTTCCTCTCTCTTAAATCAATAAAAATATTGTTTTAAATAACCAACTGATTAGGAAAAACCACTTACTTTTAAATTCTCTTAAAAACAAACACATTCAATTCCTTTCCTTTGCAATAGCATTCCTTCTAAATTTCAAAATGTTAACAGAAAGGGAGCCAGGTCCTGAACTGATTTGTTTAAGGCCATCCTGCCCTGTGTGGGTTCTTGACTTGGTGCAAGAAAGCTTTCACAACATGAGTTCAGGTGATTTTGATAGTATGTTTTTTAAATCTTGGAGCAGTGAAACAAGGAAAGGCTTAGGATAGAGGCATTGGGAGAGAGATTTGGCAGCACTGTTTGGCCTATCTAGAAACATGGGAATGAAGTGAGTATAGGTGAGTATGCTGTCACCTCACAGGTAAAAGAGTTTGGGGGTTAGGTCAATGGGATTGATTAGTCCAGGACAAGCTGCTGCTGCCCATTGCTCCCCTGGGGACCTCATAGAGTTTAAAAGAAAGAAAATTCACTCAAAAAGGAGATTTTTGGAGGGGTGTGTGCCAGAAGGAGGCACACTCTGGCTTCTTTGTCTTGAGCAATTTTACTTACTTTCCAAAGGTGGGGATTTAGCGGAGGACTCAGGGGAAGATCTCAGTAGAGTTTTCATCAGCTTTCCCAGATATCCCGTTTAAGGATCATGGTCTCTATTAATGGGTCAGTGCCAGAACAGGCACTCTAAACCTCATTATCACTAATATTACAGGGGAGGAAAGGCCTTCCTGGGGCCAGTTTTGCACATTACTAGGCACCCAGGGTTCTCCACCATGATAGCCTTCTGTATCTGGCTATAAATTGCTTCGAGAGTTGGTTCAGCTATCTATCTCAGTTGCCTAATTCCAATTGCCAAGGAATTTTCCTAGCTTCTTACTAACCTGTCTCAAAAAGAGAAAACATAAAAAAGTTATTATTAATAACTTGTATTATTAATAATACAAAAGTTATCATATACACCTTTAGTCATTATTAAAAATTGGGCTATATATACAATGTTTGAGACAAGTCCAAAGAACAAGTGTAATTATTATTATTTACTTATGTAAAAATCATGGATGGTGTTCATCATGTCCAGAAGAACCGCCACAACCAAAGGGAAGGAAGTCAGTCCTGCAGGGGTTGTCTTGGCAATGGCTGCACCCTCCCCCAAGCTGTTTTCCGGAGCTGTTTCCTGTAAGGGCTGGTTTTGAGGCAGGAACCCACCCCCAGACCATGGAGGCAGATGTTTATGAAGTGTGTCGAGCGCCAGCATGGCCTCGGGTGAACCTGAGGGGGGCAGCTGGAAAGTTTAGAAAAGACAAACAAGAGAATGAAAGCCAGGTCCTGGTGGGATGCTGCTTCTCTGAGAGACAGTGACCATGCCCACAGCCATGCCTTTATTTTATAGCAGATGCTAAGAGGCAAAGTAAGGGTGTGACCAAGATGTTTACAACATTCTCCTGGGTTTCAATCCTACTCAACTACATGCACGTGAACTCTATCAAGCCTACATCACTCAGGCACGTGGGGCCGTGTGTTCTGACCATTGGTTCAAGCTTACAACTACAGCTGTTGGCTATAATTGTGCTGGGAGGGCTCTGCCCTCCAAGCTGGGACTTGTACCTGGCAATGAGAGGACTGTGCCCTCTCATCAGTCCAAGGCTTGAACCTGTCCAAAACACTGTAGCGGCTCCCCACAATAAAGTTTTAATTCTGTTTCTTTGTTACTGATGTTGTGGCCCCACCCCATAACAAAGAAACAATTTCCGGAGGATTAGGCCCAGGAGTCAGAATTTTAAAAAGATTCCCAAGTGATTCTAATGTGCAGCCAAGGTTGAGAACCACTGCTATAGATAATATTAAAAATATATCTAAACGTGCAATTCTTTGTCCAAATAATGAGCATGTTCAAAAATTAAATGAAGAAAATTTGGATATACTCGATGGAGATTTTCACACCTATTTGAGTGATGATTCCATTGATTCCACAGATGATGCTGAAAAGGAAAATTTTCCCATCAAATTTCTTAATAGTATTTATTACTCCTTCGGGAATGCCATGTCATAAATTAAAATTGAAAGTGGGTGCAATCATCATGCTATTGAGAAATATCAATAGTATATGGGGTCTTCATAATGGTACCATATTTATTATCAAAAGATTATGACCTAACATTATCAAAGCTGAAGTATTAACAGGATCTGCAGAGGGAGCGGCTGTTCTGATTCCAAGAATTAATTTGTCCCCATCTGACACTGGCCTCCCATTTAAATTGATTCGACGACGGTTACCCGTGATGCCAGCATTTGTGATGACTATTAATAAATCACAAGGACAAACTCTAGACAGAGCAGGCATATTCCTACCTGAACCCGTTTTTGCACATGGTCAGTTATATGTTGCTTGCTCTCGAGTTTGAAGAGCATGTAATGTTACAGTTAAAGTTCTAAGTACTTCATCACAAGGGAAATTAGTCAAGCACTCTGAAAGTGTTTTCACTCTTAATGTGGTGTACAGGGAGATAATAGAATAAGTTTAATCACTTTATCAGTCATTGTTTGTATCACTGTTGTTTTTATATCATGTTTTTGTTGTTTTCATATCATGTTTTTATTGTTTTCATATCATATTTTTGTCATTTTTATATCATGCCTCTGTTGTTGTTATATCCTTTTGTTACTGTTTATTTATTAATAAATTTATATATTATTTTTATATACATTTTACTAATTTCTTTTCATCTCTCACACTTCTGTAATAGAGAAAGGGCAAATAGCAATATTAAAATATCTCTGCTAATTAATTCCCTTTTATAAAATAATATATTTTATTGATTTTTTACAGAGAGGAAGGGAAAGGGATAGAGAGTTAGAAACATCGATGAGAGAGAAACATTAATCAGCTGCCTCCTACACACTCCCCACTGGGGATGTGCCCACAACGGAGGTACATGCCTTTGACCAGAATCGAACCTGGGACCCTTGAGTCTGTAGGCCGATGCTCTATCCTCTGAGCAAAACCGGTTATGACAATTAATTCCCTTTTAATGTGCATAGATTTCGTGCACCAAGCTACTAGTCACTAATATTCACAGACAGGTAAAGATAATCAATTTGTAGTTATACAGGCCTTGTCTTGGGATAGCTGTCAATCTCTGATGTCAGTGACCTCTCATTCTTAAGAAGTCTTTGTTCACTGTAGGTGGAGGCAAGTGTCAGAGACAGGGCAGATGTCCATTTGTGGTTGGGCACCTGATAAGGTCCATTCAAACAATTTTGGAGAGTCTTTCATTGAAGTCTTTTCCAATTGACAAAATAAGTCATGGTCTTTGAAGACTTCAGGTGCTGAGAGCATTCCTGTAAATAAATAAATGTCACTAATTTATCTGTCCCTATCAGCTGGTTAAAAAGTTCTTGATAATAATGTATGTCTCCTTTTCGTAAGGTTGGTTCATATGTCTCTTCTTCTAGATCAGCGGTTCTCAAACTGTGGGTGGCGACCCTTTCACAGGGGATGTCTAATACCATTGGAAAACACATATATAATTACATATTGTTTTTGTGATTAATCACTATGCTTTAATTATGTTCAATTTGTAACAATGAAAATACTTCCTGCTTATCAGATATTTACATTATGATTCTTAACAGTAGCAAAATTACAGTTATGAAGTAGCAAGAAAAATAATTTTATGGTTGGGCGTCACCACAACATGAGGAACTGTATTAAAGGGTAGTGGCATTAGGAAGGTTGAGAACCACTGATCTAGATACATTGGGTTACTGGTGACTATTTAATGAAGAGAAAAGCTATGTGTTTACCAAAAAAGCAGATTCCAGGTTGAGAAGAACCATAAGGAGGGCTTTAGGCCAAGGGAGATTAAAAGCTTCTGAAAATTTAGCTAGTTGACTTTTAATTATATCATTAGTATATTACACCAATCCAGAGAACAGGAGTTATAAGTACAATAAAAAGTCTAGTAGACTAAGCCAAACGTTAGAAATGGATTGTATTTTTTGAACAGTGAAATCTGTCCCTCAGTCACTTTAACTCATAGGGAATTCCCTAATAGGCGTTAATTTTCCCCAATCATAATTTATCTTCTTTTAATATATTTTTTATTGATTAAGATATTACATATGTGTCCTTATCCCCACGTTACCCCCTACCCTCCCCATTCATGCCCTCACCCCCCTGTTGTCCATGTCCATTGGTTAGGCCTATATGCTTGCATATAAGTTCTTTGGTTGATCTTTCCCCCTTACATCCACCCTCCCCTACTTTCCCTCCAAGGCCTGACAGTCCAATCAACGCCTCTCCGTCTCCGGATCAGTCCTTGTTCATTAGTTTATGTTGTTCATTATATTCCACAAATGAGTGAGATCATGTGGTATTTATGCTTCTCTGACTGGCTTATTTCACTTAGCATAATGCACTCCAGTTCCATCCATGCTGTGGCAAATGGTAAGAGTTCCTTTTTCTTCTTCCTCTTCTTAAATAATACTTTTCCGCATTTCATATAATGCTGGCTTGGTGGTGATGAACTCCTTTAGCTTTTCCTTATTTGTAAAGCTCTTTATCTGACCTTCAATTCTTAATGATAGCTTTGCTGGATAAAGTAATCTTGGTTGTAGGTTCTTGCTATTCATCACTTTGAATATTTCTTGCCACTCTCTTCTGGTCTGCATGGTTTCTGTTGAGAAATCAGCTGACAGTTGTATGGGTACTCCCTTGTAGGTAACTGACTGTCTTTCTCTTGCTGCTTTTAAGATTCTCTCTTTGTCTTTTGCTCTTGGCATTTTAATTATCATGTGTCTTGGTGTGGTCCCCTTTGGATTCCTTTTGCTTGGGGTTCTCTGCGCTTCCTGGACTTGTAAGTCTATTTTTTTCACCAGGTAGGGGAAGTTTTCTGTCATTATTTCTTCAAATAGGTTTTCAATATCATGCCCTCTCTCTTCTTCTGGCACCCCTATAATTCTGATGTTGGTACGCTTGAGGTTGTCCCAGAGGCTCCTTACACTATCTTCATATTTTTGGATTCTTTTTTCTTTTTGCTTCTTCGGTTGGGTATTTTTTGTTTCCTCATATTTCAAATCTTTGACTTGATTCTTGGGATCTTCTTGTCTGCTGTTGGATCTCTGTATATTATTCTTTATTTCAGTCAGTGTATGCTGAATTTCTAGTTGGTCTTTTTTCATATCCTCCAGGGTCTCACTAAGTTTATCAGCGGTTTCCATAAAATTCTTGAAAAACCTTATAACTGTGGTTTTGAACTCTATTTCCAGTCGTTTGCTTTCCTCCATTTCTGTCATTTGTGATCTGTTTCTTTGTCTCTGCATTTTGGCTGCTTCCTTGTGTTGGTAGAGTGGTTTTGTGTGCTAGGTGTCCTATAGGGCCCAGTGGCTCAGCCTCCCCAGTTACCTGAGGTGGACACTCTTGGTGCACCCCCTTGTGGGCTTTGTGCACAGTCTTGCTGTAGTTATGCCTTGATTGTTGTAGGTATTACTGGGAGGAATTGACCTCCAGGCGAATTGGCAGTGAGAATCAGCTGTGTCTGCAGTGGGAGAACTTCTGTGCTGAAGACAACCTTCTGGGGCAAGACTTGCTTCAGTGGTGCTTTGGTGCTCACTGAGTCTGCCCCCTGAGTGTGCTCCTTATGGATCTGAGGAGTTGTAATCTGGATGGTTCCACTCTGACCACTGGGTACACTGGCTCTTGGATCTAAGGAGGTACCAATTTAGTCTCTACCTGAGGTTACCCAGCAAGAGCTACGAAAAGATCTGCAGATTCCCCTTCCTTTTTTGGAGTTTGGAGGTGCCCAGATTAGGCCTAGCTGTGAAGCACTGCAAGCTGCTGTGGGGCCTTGGGCCTTCTCTTGGAAGTTCTGGGTCTGTCTGCCCCAGCTGTAATTTGTTAGGTAATTTTCAGGTTGCAAAGAGCCAGGGCATTCATATGCAGAAGCCTCTGCCACAGCCTGGGTGGGGCAGGGTCTCAAGGAATCAACAGGGTGGAGCAAGCAGCTATGGCAGATCCTCAGCCCTGCCCTAAGGGGCCGCGGTCTCGGTGTCCCGGTAATTTAATTGCTGCAAACACCTCTGAGGGAAAGCCGCCCTCGAGTTCCGAGTTCTGCCTGCTGCCAGACAGTTCAGTTTCTCCCCGTATGAGTCCTGGGTCCCCAGAGACTTCCCAGAACTGGAGTTCAGAGCAGTCGGGAGCTTGTGACTCCCTCCCAATATAAAAAGACAGCCGCGTCCTCAGGTACCAGTCCCTTTCCACACACGATCGAGCCTCCATCCTTTGCAATTTACTTCCACAGCTCCTGACTCTCAATGAGCTTTTCTCTTTCCTTCTAGTTGTAGAATTTCCACTCAGCCAGCCTTCATGTAGTTCTGGATGATGTCCGTTTTGTCTTTTTGTTGTATTTGTGAAGTTGTAGGAGGCAGCAATTTCGGTGTTTACCTATGCCGCCATCTTTGTTTCTCCATAATTTACCTTTTGAACTGTTGCTCTGCTTCAAGTGAATGCCTCAACCTAGTGAGAATAACATAGAAATCATAACTAACACATATTTGTATTACTGAGATGGTATCACTTGGATAAAATCCAATTACCATCTTTAAAAGGGATCTACAGGAAGTAGGAAATAACCTTGGGGATCATGTAATGATTTTCCAGGATTATATTTAGACTGTAGAACATCTGCTACACACTTTGCAATCTATAGAAGGAAAAGGAGTGACATGAAGTCCAGTGGTTAAAGATAGGAGAGGTAGAAGAAAAAAACAGCAAGGCATAGACAGAATCTCTGGGACTCGATAAAAAGTAAAACCAATCAACGCATACTTCTTTTATATTGGTTGGTATAAGATAGTTAGCAGTAAACAATTATCATGATAACAATAACATGGAGGGGTCTTGTGCTCTCTGCACTGGAGTTGTGAGGGGTTTGGAAAAAAGAAAATCAACCTGTCATTTCAAAGGTCTGTTATTGTAGATGTAAAAAGTCAATTGATGGGCAAAGTTAAGGTAAAGACTAACATTTGTGAGAAAAGTTAGCAACCTAGCACATGACTACCCACAATGACTCACTTTAAGTTAAAAGGTTTTATTTTCAGACCTTTCTGTGGGGTTACTTCAGGTTTCTGAGTTTGTAAGGCCCCCACACAGTCCTTTCCTGAGCTTATGAGGTTGAGTATGTGGTCCCTTTTTCATTCACACAGTCCAATACCTTAACCTCTTGGGAGGAGAGAGGAGCTAGAGAGAATTACCAATGGCCAATTACTTCATCAATTATGCCAACATAAGGATACTTCCAATAAAAACCCTAAACATGGGATTCAGGAAACTCTGTGTTGATGCTAAAAGGCTGAGCACTCAGGGAAAAAATGGAAGTTTCACACCTCTCCCCATGCCTTGATCTACCAGTATCTCCATTTTAGGTATTCCTGAATTGTATACTTACAATAAACCAGTAACAGTAAGTAAAGTCCTTTCCTGAGTACTCTGTGGGTTTTTTAGATAATTATAAAGCATGAGGGGTCATGGGAACCTCCAAACCTGGATTTAACCAGATCAAAATATGAGTTACCTAGGCACCCCATTTGTGATGGCGTCTGAAGTTATGTTACTGAGCCTTGAACCTATGGGGTCTGCACCCATTTCAGATAGTATCAGAACTGAAATGAATTGTAGGACACCCCATTGGAAAATTGGTTGTTGATGAGAAAAAAACAGAAACAAAACCTTCAGTTCATATAAAAACTACCCGGCAGGGTGATGCTAAACGTGATTATGATATTGTCAGTGATTTGCCTGTATTAGCTGCTCAGGTAGTTTGAGAAGACTTGACTTTCACTCCCCTCTCTCACTAAGCCCTCTCTCACCTTCAGAGTCCACCTTCACCCCTTTTCCTCCTCTTTGTTCCCACAGAACGAGGCTTGAGGCAGTGGTTCTGATCCCAGGAGCAGTGGAGGTACAGGCATGTAAGTCCATTCATATTGTTGTTCACCCTGAGGTGGGAACTGTTCTCCTAATGCCTAGACAGCCAGTAAACTGACATCAGGTTGCAGTGAAAGGAAGAAAGTATATATTATAAAGACAACAATGAAGGGGAATGGAGCAGCTGATGCTCAAAGACCAGAACTCACAGTGGTTTATATTTAGGGTATTTTAAGGGGCAAAAGTCATGACGTGGGGTTCAGAGTCATGGATTTTGAGGATTGGTCAGTTATGCTGTAAGTACTCATAATGTGACTTATTTCTCCCGGCATCATCCTAGCTGGGGTCTTCGGTTATTGGAGCCTAGAGGTCTTCCTTCATACAGACAACCCAAAGTTCTGAAACCCATTTTGGGGTTGGGTCGGTTATGTTACCTTAAGAGCAGAAAACATCTATCAATCTTGTGCTGGCAGACAACATTTTTCTCTGATCGCAAGCACGATATCTCCTGCAACCTGTTTCACTGACTAGTTTCCAGGCTCCAGGACGCATGTGCATTCTTTCCTATCACACCTGCCAGGTTCTATTTTCTATTTATTCGTTAACTAGAAATCATAACATCCAGCTATGGGATAAAGGGTAATCTTCCTCTCATATTTTAAATTCTTCTATCTGGGCTAAAAGTCAAATTAACAGACAGATTAACAGTAGACACTGTAAAGTCTGATATATGAACAAATATTCTGGGACTATAAGAATAGAGAACAAAGGAAGCATTGGGTAGTGGAATCTTATATGCCATTCTGAAGCTGAGGGGGAAAGAGGGTTGTGATTTGAGGTTTCAAAAGCCAAGAACATTGGCATAGAGATGCCAAAGCAAATGGGAATGTCCCTCCTGGAGCTGGTCCTCTATCTAAACACATTCTAGGCAGTTTATTGGGAAGGTCCAAGGCTTATTTCTTAAACCTTGTTTTCCCCAATGACGGTATCAATATCAACACCCTAAAAGGCACATCTCCGGTAAATACTCGGCTTCCCTTCACAGTAGAGCCACGACTCTTAATAAGGTTTCAAAGTCTAACTGAAAGCTCAATCCTAGTTACCTAGTCATTGAACTAAGTCATTATCAAAACAAAACAAAACATAAAAACACTGAAACATTGCTCTTTCAGTCTAAATGTGTCCACTTTTGACTTCTCTTTAGAAAAAAAAACTAAAAGATACATTGGAATCTACTATAAAAACTTTCTTCATTCCTGCAGAGCAACTTGATACACTCACATCATCCATAGCTGTTCAGGAAGAACTAGGAGTCCTGAGACCCAGACTCATGTCTCAGATTTGTGTTTCTGCCATCACTCCTCACTGGTTAAGCTGTTCCTTTGTTGTGTTTGTACATGTCCCTAATTTTGACTAGTATGTGAGCTTCTTGTCTGACTGAAGGACTCCAGTCACGTCTCTATTGTTGAGGAATTGGAGGCAGGAGTCTTGCCGCGAGTTTCCAGCTAGGCTTCAATATCACCCATGCACTTTCATGTTTGACTTAATTTAGTTCCAAAATGCGTACAGCATGAATGAGGAAGAAAAGTCCTGTTGTGACTTACAAAAGAAAAGGGATTCATAAGGGATTTATGGTAATTTTATGGCATCTATGTTTTTTTCAGTCACTGAGAGATATTGTGTATGAGTGTCCAGGATAGGATCTGATTGTTCATTTGTCAATTCTTGGAATATGTAATGTACTCTTACTATGTACCTACCCATCACTATGCAGGGCCCTAGAAGCCAGAGAGTGGATGAGAGAGACAAGCTGGACATGATTGCTGATTTCCAATTCTTTATTTGACAACTAATACCTGAAAAGCACTTCAAGATGCCCTAAGATACTTGATCCCAGCCAAACTTCTGACTTCAATGTGCTCCTCCAGAATTTTCCCAAATCTCTTTTACTGTCTCCCACATCCCACATCCAGTCTTTCAGCAAATTCTCTAGAATATATGCTTTTAACCAATACAGAAACTGACCTCTTCCTCCCACACTAGTCTGACCATCCTCACCTGTCACCTGGATGACTGCACTTGCCTCCTCACTGGGCTCTCTGCCCTCCAGGCAGCAGCCACACAGGTGCTGAAGAAAGTAGGCTAAGGTGAACATCCTGATTCCTTTCTTGAGCAAGTTTTTCTGTCTGAATCTATGCCAGGAATGTGGGGGCGTGGGGAGGGGTCAAAAGTTCTTTCTGAGTTTTGTTTCTTAAAAAGCTTAAAATCAATATCCCAAAACAGGAACTTCAGAAAGGCTAAATTTTGGATGCCTTCACTAAACACAGATCACTCATGCCCACTGTGGCTCTGAGCCCTCTACAGGCTCCTCAGGTCACTGAGAGGGAAGCCAGATTTCTGGCTATGGCCCCTCCCTTTCTGACTCCATCTCCTCTCATCTCCAGCTCTGTCTGCTCGAACCAGCTTGCCTCCTTTTTGCTGCTCCAACATTTTTAAATAGAAAAAAATAAAAACATGCCACACATCCCTTATTTCACTCTAACGTACTATCACATTATTACTGTTGTTGCTGTGTGGGTTACTGGGCGCCTCCCCCACCAGCAGGCCATGTCCATGAGGACTGGGATTTTGTCCGTTCTGTCTCACACCTGCACCCCCAGTGCTTAGAGCAGTGTCAGCAGATGGTGAGCAGTGGGTTGGTCTTCTTTGATAAACAAGTAAAGAAGTTACTCTTGTGATCATGGTTGAAAAGGTGAAATATGGAGCGTCAGGACCTCACATAACTGGGATTTTTACCTAGACTGAGGGACCAGGAAGGCTTTCGTGAGGAGAGGCATCTAATAGAGCAAGAGCCTAGGCTAAGCTAGAGCTGATGTTGGGCAGGAGTAAGAGGTCCAGGCAGAGAGCACAGCAGGTGCAAAGGCCTGGAGGTGGGAAAGTCAAGGGAAGTAAATGAGTTAAACTGACTCATTTGGGTGATTAAATGAGCTAATAGACTTGAATGGCCCAGTACACAGTGTGTGCTGGAGAAAGGCCAGCTGTTGTCATTATTGCATATCCACGGTCTGCCCACCTGGGAACAACAATAGCAGAATAAAGGCATTCTTCCCTCCAAAACTGCACATTCAATTCATGACATCAAGCCTTGATGACAGCTTGACTGTGGTATAAGTGACAGGCGATAAACCACACATATGTAAAGTGTACAATCTGGTGAGTGCTGACACACATACACACTCCCTGTCACCCAAAAGTTTCTCATGTGCTTTTGTAGTCCCGCTCTCTGGACCCCACCCCACAGTCATCAGGCAATCACTCATCCTGTCTTTCTTGATAGATCATTTTGCATTTTCTAGAATGTTATATATATACATGGAATTACATCGTATGCTCTCCTTTTGGTATGGCTTCTTTTAGTAAGCATAATGATTTTTATGAGGTGAAATTCTTATAACAAGATATAAATCTTTTTAAAGTGAACATTTTACTGGCAGTATAGCCACATGTTGTTCAGCCACCATGTTACCTAGTACTAAAATATATTCATCCCCCAAATAAAACACTGCACCCAATGAGAGGTTGCTCCCATCCCTCAGCCCCTATCTCTCAAAACCCCCAATCTGAATTCTGTCTCCTTCCCTTTCTTGTCCCTTATTTTCTGCCCATCTACCCTATCAGCCTGTATACCTGGTGCCCCACTTGTCCCAATGTCAGGGCACTAATCTAACCCTTCCAGACCTTATTCTTCCTTTGAACCCTATTTCTCACCTCTCCCATCCATCTAGCTCTTGGGGAATGGCACCCCAATACCACTGCACCAGCTCTAGTGGCTGCTTTCTCAACACGTGGGTCAGCCCCTCTCATGTTCCTCAGCCCAACCTAAACCCACACATAGAGAGCCTTCCTATTTTACACCTCCAGATGCCATTGGACTCATAAAATGTCTCACACCACCAAACCTCCCAAGCTTTACAAATTCCCATCATGACTCTGAACAAACCCCATCCCTCCACAACCACTTCCTGTGCTCCCTTCTGCTTACCCACAATCCAACTTTGGCCAGGTCTCCAAAATGTTCCACCAAATACCCAGGAAGCCACAATGAGCAGGAAGCAAAAGAGAACCAGAGGAGAGATTATTTCCATTTCCCACCTTCTGCTTGTTGACACTCTAAGGCCAGGCACATCAAGTTTGCATAGCAACAACAAAAATGAGACAAAGAATGAGGACCCTGATGTCTGGCCTGAGCTCTGGGTCATGGAGGGCTGGCAACAGGGTCGTCCAGTGTAGGCCTGCAGGTGGCTGACCTCACAAGGATGTGCATGTTTACTGGAGTTGTTCTTTTGTCACTGAATATTTGTTTAATTCTCTGTGATATTGTTCTTCGGAGGTGCAGTGAAAATGAATATAGAATGAGAACGCTTTTGATGGTTTGGTTGCGTCTTCTCAGATCTGGTGCAAAGGCCACTCAGAGGCAACCCGGGAAAGATCTGGGAAGTTAGGCCATCTCCTGCTGTGAACCCCACTTCAGAGGAGAGGAAGAAAAGTGGGAAACATTTATTTGGAGGATTGTAGCCACATAAGGAAAGAAATGGGAAAATTTGAAAATATGATAAGGATTGACACTGTAAGATGACACGTTCAGCTAATTACAGGTAGATGATGTCAAAGTAAATCTTGAGCCAGACAAATTCAGGGAGACAAGAGAGTCCTTATTCAAGACCATGCAATAGGGCAGTGAGACTGACCTCAGCACCACTGAAATAAAAGGCTGTGGAGATTTTAAGAACGGGAGGAAGAATCATAGGCATCTGTGTTTGCTAATTGGATTGACACAAAAGATAAATAAAACTCATTAAATCCTAACAGGAGGGTTTTCATTATGGTAACATTTAAAACTCACTTAAGGATAAGTTTTTATTGATGAGAAAGAGAGAGATGTGAGAGAGAAAATAACCAGTTTTGCAGGAGGCCACCCATTTTTCTTCACTAGCAGAGAAGTGCAAACAAGGATCCCAGAATGCTGGTGACCCTTCAACCCATGGCAAGGGCCTGAGTTATGCACCAATTGTCTTGTCAATGACAAAGGGGGCTCAAGCTATTTCATGATCAAATAGTCTCAGAGTAAATCCCTCTAATATTTACTGACCTTTAAGATTGCCTGTCTGTTACTGCAATTACCTGCCTGACTAAGAGTTTTATGTTTAATCAAAGTTGAATAAAAGGCTTGCAAGGCCTGTGCACCAGTGGAAGTCCTTCCCCTTGAGTTGGAATTGCCTGCCTGGCCCCACAATATTTCCAAATTATCTCTTGTCTCCTCTCTTTCATTTGTGTGTGGCTCCTCTTCCAGATCCTGAACCTTGAACCACGCAGGACGTGGGGGAACACACATACACATCTGGCTCCTCAAGGGGACACCTGGAAGAGAAGACTTCGCCTAGAGTGAAAAATTAAGATTCACTGGCAAGGTGGGAAAGAATTCACCGTAGATGTGGGAAGATATTTCACTGCACACAAAGCCCACTATCAGCTGCAGAAATCGTGATCTGTAAGTAGGGTGGGAACATATCTTTCTAGCCAGGCTAATGGGGCAGGATTAGGCTCAAAAGTAAGAAAGTTTATTGTAGATTTTTGATTTGCATGCTTAAGGAATTAAAGTTTCAGAAGGTAATCTCTTACAGTTTGTGCATGTTATTATAGAACATAATCCTTGGTTTCCTGAAGAAGGTACATTAGGTCTTGAATGTTGGGAAAAAGTTAGTCAGAACTTGAAAAAAAAAAAAAAAAAAAAAAAAAGCTCATCAGCAGGGAAAAAACTTGCCTCCAGACTGTTTCTCCTTGTGGAACATGGTATTTCATTTGCCAGAGTCTTTCAAAGAGACTAAAGAGGATAAACCTGGCTGAATTCTCAAATAACTTGTGAAATGTTAGCAGGGCTGGGACAGTATAATAACGTGCAAAATCAGCTAAATTATATGCAGAAAGCTTATAAGTATGTCAGACTTTGTGGTAAAGCTCTTCTGTGATAATGTGTTGATAGTAAAGGGCCAGTCACTCTTCTCCCTGTAGAAGCAGAAAAGCCAGAGAAGCCTGGGGTGGCAACAGAAACCTTATCTTTAAAGAAAAAAGTGGTGCTTTTAAATCCCCTCCCCCTGCCTTCTCACCAAAAACATAGTTTTCCAAAGCCTTTGGTAACTTAAGACTTTAGAACATTGCTGAATTAAATAATAAAAATTATTAAATATCTAGGTATTTTAAAATGACAAAAATATGGAAATATTAACCTGAGTTTACCTCATTTAAAAAAAAATCTAGAGGATAGAATTTAATCTGTTAATTGAATATGCCTTGTATTTTATTGAAAATACATCCTTAAAATATAAATGTATTACTAATTTGAGAAATGCTAAGTATTTAACTTGCCACCTGAAATTTGAAGCTTCTAAGAATTCAAATTAAGTTGGAAGAAATTATATAGTTGTAATAACAAAATGCCTAAAGTGTGGAAATTTATTTTTGAGAAAATAATTTTTGTGTTTTCTCTGAAATAATTAGGAATTCAAAATATGTTACTTATTGGTCTAATTTTAAAAAAGGAAGGTTAATTCTGTGATCCCAACTAAATTTTTAAAACAAAAACCAGTTTAAATTTCATTAATATCTTTTAATAATTATAAAAAGTATGTAATCTTTAAATATATATCTGACAGTCTTTCTAGGTTAAATTTCAAGGCTATAACTGAGGGATGATTCTTGGAAAACTCCCAAGGGCCTGGGCTGATCCAAAAAAGAATTTGTTCTCTCTTCTTAAAGGAAATATTTTAAATTTAGTCAATCTAATATATTTGAAATTGTATGGAAAGCTTTAATTAAATAAAAATTAATAACTATATTTTACTTATACATATATTTTAAATGTTATGAAGATTTTGGCCTCTAAGGAGGGCAAAATAAAGTAATGAAATATTTCTTAAAATCCAACAGCAGAATTTTAAGACGGAATTCTAATTGCAGAAGCCTCTAATGGCCTACATTTTGGGTAGGGTAGAGGTAGAGCAGCGTTTGTGCCTTGTGAATCGGACGTATAAGTTTACTAAATTTACTTGCTTTGCTTTTTTAATAAAGATATCTACTTTAATTACTTTATAAATTAGCTTTTTAAATTACAATCAAGGTTTCATATAATTTCAGCTAAATGAAAAGCCAATCCTATCTAATTAAAGAGAAACATGGCAATTAGCATACATCTACTACCCTTCCCATTGGCTAATCAGCGAGATATGCAAATTAACTGCCAGCCAAGATGGCGGCCGGCAGCCAGGCAGCTTGAAGCTAACATGAGGCTTGCTTGCTTCAGTGATGGTGGAAACCAACGTTCCCCGCCTGCCTTGCTGGCCTCTGAGCTTGCAGTTTGAAACACTGTTACAAATATAGAAGCTAAACAAAACCCCAGAAACCTGCTTTCAGCCCACCAGGATCTCAGAGCTGGAGTTGATACAGTGTTTTGATTATAGAATCCAAACAAACCAGATACCTGCTTTCAGCAACGGAGGCCTCAGAGCTGGATCCAGAGCTAAAGCTGGACCAGAATAAAAAAAGAAAAAGAAAAAAGGAGCAGTTGGGAGCTTCAGTCAGCTGCCAGCCTGAAAACAGCCCTCAGCCCCTCACCCAGACTGGCAGGGAACCCAGTGGGGACCCCCACCATGAGGGGTGTGTGAGCAGCTGCAAACAGCCATCATCCCCTCACCCAGGCTGGCCAGGCACCCTAGTGGGGACCCCCACCCTGATCCAGGACACCCTTCAGGGCAAACTAGCTGGCCCCCTCCCGTGCACCAGTCCTCTATCCTATATAGTAACAGGGTAATATGCCTCCCAGCACCGGGATCAGCAGAGCTGAGAGGCCTCCTGGCACTGGGATCAGTGTGACAGGGGGCAGCACCCAAACCCCCTGATTGCCCTGCGGCTCTGTGTGTGACAGGGGGCAGGGCCACAACCTCCCTATCTGCCCTGCTCTGTTCCTGACAGGGGAAGGCGCCCCAACCCCCTGATCAGCCCTGCTCTGTGCCTGATAGGAGGGAACTCCCCAACCCCCTGATTGCCCTGTGGCTCTGTGTGTGACAGGGTGCGGTGCCCCAACCCCCTGATCGGCCCTGCTCTGTGTGTGACAGGTTGCGGTGCCCCAACCCCCCCGCCCCCACGGGCCCTGCTCTGTGTGTGATGGGGTAGAGCCATAACCTCCCCATCTGCCCTGCCCTGAGTGTGAGAGTGGCGGTGCCCCAACCCGCTGATAGGCCCTGCACTGTGGGTGATAGAGGGTGGCGGCCCAACCCCCTGATCCGCCCTGCTCTGTGTGTGACAGGGGGGAGCTCCCCAACCCCCTGATGGGCCCTGCTCTGTGCGTGACATGGGGCTGGACCTAGGGATTGGGCCTGCCCTCTGCCACCTGGGAGCAAGCCTAAGCCAGCAGGTCATTATCTCCCGAAGGGGTCCCAGACTGCGAGAGGACACAGGCCGGGCTGGAGGACCCCCCTCCCCCCAGAGTGCACAAACTTTTGTGCACCGGGCCTCTAGTATTTTTATAAACACTTAAATTGTAATAAATCTCTCTGAAAGTTATTGGGACTACTCATAATCCCTCTTTATATGCAAATAAGCCAAAGGGGATACTCTTTAAAAATAAAATTCTAAGGTTAATAAAAAGTAGAAATTTAAAAATTTTGAAATCTCTTCTGCTAACTTTACAGGGTAAATTAAAGATTATTATTAAAATATTAAATCTGATCCTTACTAGTAGTCAACATAACGTAATGAGAGTCATTGAAATATAGCTATTCAGCTGCATGACCCAATATCCAAGCAGCAGCCTGTAAGTTGCTTGGTGTAAAAAGAAAGAAAAGTGTCTTTTAAGAGAAACTCTCTAAGTGTGTTCTAATAATTGCTCTGAAAGGAAATGAAAAGAGGTTTCCTTCAAATACATGAAAGCTGTAATGAAAAGTCAGTGTTAGGCTTCATAAGCAAAAGTAAGTAATTTGTGTTTTTGCCTCCCTGAGAAAACTTAGGTAAAGTTATTCAAAGGCTAATAGCACAAATTTAGTTAATGTCATTTACTGTCTATAACCTAGGACAAGTGAAGTTAAAAAATAAACTTTATTTTAGATTAATTTAAATTGGCTAGTTAAAAATAAATGAATATTCATAAAATAACATTGTTGTACTGGGCAGGAAACTGTTCCTGAAGCATTAGCTAATTTTTTTAAAATAAATCTTTATTGTTCAGGTTATTACAGCTGTTCCTCTTTTTTCCCCCCATAGCTCCCCTCCACCCAGTTCCCACCTCCACTGTCCTCATCCATAGGTTTACATTTTTGTCCAGTCTCTTTCCACACCCCCTACACACCTTTTCCCCACCCCGAGAATTGTCATTCCACTCCCTTTCTATGCCCCTGATTCTATTATATTCACCAGTTTACTCTGTTCATCAGATTTTTTTATTCACTTCATTTTTATATTCACTTGTTGATAGATATGTATTTGTTGTTCATAATTTTTATCTTTACCTTTTTCTTCTTCTTCCTCTTCTTAAAGAATACCTTTCAGCATTTCATATAATACTGGTTTGGTGGTGATGAACTCCTTTTGTTTTTTTCTCATCAGTGAAGTTCTTTATCTGACCTTCAATTCTGAATGATAGCTTTGCTGGATAAAGTAATCTTGGTTGTAGGTTCTTGCTATTCATCACTTTGAATATTTCTTGCCACTCCCTTCTGGCCAGCAAAGTTTCTGTTGAGAAATCAGCTGACAGTTGTATGGGTACTCCCTTGTAGGTAACTGAATTTTTTTCTCTTGCTGCTTTTAAGATTCTCTCTTTGTCTTTTGCTCTTGGCATTTTAATTATGATGCGTCTTGGTGTGGTCCTCTTTGGATTCCTTTTGTTTGGGGTTCTCTGCATTTCCTGGACTTGCAAGTCTATTTCTTTCACCAGGTAGGGGAAGTTTTCTGTCATTATTTCTTCAAATAGGTTTTCAATATCGTGCTCTCTCTCTTCTTCTGGCACCCTTATAATTCCGATGTTGGTACGCTTGAAGCTGTCCCAGAGGCTCCTTACACTATCCTGATATTTTTGAATTCTTTTTTCTTTTCCGGTTGGGTATTTTTTGCTTCTTCATATTACAAATCTTTGACTTGATTCTTGGGATCCTCTTGTTTGCTGTTGGATCTCTGTATATTATTCTTCACCTCAGTCACTGTATGTTTAATTTCTAGTTGGTCCTTTTTCATATCCTCGAGGGTCTCACTAAATTTATCAGTAGTTTCTACAAAATTCTAGAAAAACCTTATAACTGTGGTTTTGAACTCTGTATCCAGTAGTTTGCTTTCCTCCATTTCTGTCATTTGTGATCTGTTTCTTTGTCTCTGCATTTTGGCTGCTTCCCTGTGTTGATAGAGTGACTTTGTGTGCTATGTGTCCTATAGGGCCCAGTGGCCCAGTCTCCCCAATTACCTAAGGTGGACACTCTTGGTGCACTCCTTTGTTGGCTGTGTGCACAGTCTTGTTGTAGTTAAGCCTTGGTTGTTGTGGGTATCACTGGGAAGAATTGACCTCCAGGCTTAGTGTTTGAGAATCAGCTGTGTCTACAGTGGGAGAACTTCTGTGCTGAAGCCACCCTTCTGGGGCCAGACTTGCTTCAGTGGTGCTTTGGTGCTCACTGAGTCTGCCCCCTGAATGTGTCCCTTATGGATCTAGGGAGTTGTAATCTGGATGGTCCCACTCTGACCACTGGGTACACTGACTCTTGGATCTCTAAGGAGGTGCTAATTTATCCTCTGCCTGAGGCCACCCATCAGGAGCTATGAGGAGATCTGCAGATTCCTCTTCCTTGTTTAGGGTTTGGAGGTGCCCAGATGAGGCCCAACTGTGAAGCAATGTAACCTGCTGTGGGGCCTTGGGCCTTCTTTTTGATGTTCTGGGTCTCTCTGACCCAGCTGCAGTTTGTTAGGTAATTTTCAGAATGTAAAGGGCCAGGTCTTTCATATGCAAAAGCCTCTGCACACAGCTTAGGTAGGGAAGGGTCTCAGGGGAACAACAGGGCAGAGCAAACAGCTATGGCTGATCCTCAGCCCTGTGCTAAGAGGCCCCCAGGTCTCAGTGTCCCATGGTAATCGCTGCAAGCACCTCTAAGAGAAAGCTGCCCTCGAGTTCTGCCCGCTTCCAGACAGTCCAGTTTCTCCCCATATGAGTCTGGGTTCCCAGAGACTCGCCTGGAACTGGGATTCAGATCAGTTTGGAGCTTGAGACTCCCTCCCGATTGAAAAAGGCACCAGCATCCTCCATTGCCAGCCCTTTCCACGTGCCTCCGTACCTTTGCACTTTACTTCCGCACCTCCTCTGAGTCTCAGTGTGTTTTTTTCTTTCCTTCTAGTTGTAGAATTTCCACTCAGCCAGCCTTCCGGTGGTTCAGCATGATGTCTGTTTTGTCTTTTTTCTTTATTTATTTTTTATTTTTTACTTTGTTATTTGTTTGTTTGTTTTTTAATTAAATCTTTATTGTTCAGATTATTACATTAGTTACTCATTTTTCCCACCATAACTCCCCTCCACCCAGTTCCCACCCCACCCTCCGCCCTCACTCCCCACCCACTGTCCTCATCGATAGGTGCACGATTATTGTCCAATCTCTACCCTCATCCCCACACCTCTCCCCCCCCCAGAATAGTCAGTCCATTACTTTTCTATGTTCCCTGATTCTATTACAATCACCAGTTCATACTGTTCATCAGATTATTTATTCACTTGATTTTTAGATTCACTTGTTGATAGATGTGTATTTGTTGTTCATAATTTGTATCTTTACCTTTGTCTTCTTCTTCCTCTTCTTAAAGGATACCTTTCAGCATTTCACATAATACTGGTTTGGTGGTGATCAACTCCTTTAGCTTTTTCTTATCCGTGAAGCTCTTTATCTGGCCTTCACTTCTGAATGATAGCTTTGCTGAATAAAGTAGTCTTGGTTGTAGGTTCTTGGTTTTCATCACTTTGAATATTTCTTGCCATTCCCTTCTGGCCTGCAAAGTTTCTGTTGAGAAATCAGCTGACAGTTGTATGGGTACTCCATTGTAGATAACTGATTTTCTTTCTCTTGCTGCTTTTAGGATTCTCTCTTTGTCTTTTGCTCTTGGCATTTTAATTATGATGTGTCTTGGTGTGGTCCTCTTTGGATTCCTTTTGTTTGGGGTTCTCTGCGCTTCCTGGACTTGTAAGTCTATTCCTTTCACCAGGTAGGGGAAGTTTTCTGTCATTATTTCTTCAAAGAGGTTTTCAATATCTTGCTCTCTCTCTTCTGGCACCCCTGTAATCTGGATGTTGGCATGCTTGAAGCTGTCCCAGAGGCTCCTTACACTATCTTGATATTATTGGATTCTTTTTTCATTTTGCTTCTCCGGTTGGGTGTTTTTTGCTTCTTCGTATTTCAAATCTTTGACTTGATTCTTGCGATCTTCTGGTCTGCTGTTGGGAGTCTGTATAATATTCTTTATTTCAGTCAGTGTATGCTTAATTTCTAGTTGGTTCTTTATCACAACATTGAAGGTTTCACCAGTCTTCTTGAGGATCTCACTACATTTATCGGCGGTCTCACCAGTCTTTTCGAGGGCCTTATTAAATTTATCAGTGGCTTCTAGACAGTTCTTTAAAGACCTTAAAAGTGTGGTTTTGAACTCTATATACAGCAGTTTGCTTTCCTCCAATTCTATCGTTTGTGTCCTGTTTCTTTGTCTCGGCCTTTTTTATGCTTCACTCTGTCGATAGAGTGTCTTTCTGTGCTAAGTGTCCCAATTACCTGAGGTAGACACTCTTGGTGCACCCCCTTGTGGGCTTTGTGCACAGTCTTGTTGTAATTAAGCCTTGATTGTTGTAGGTATCACTGTGAGGAATTGACCTCCAGGCCAATTGGCTGTGAGAATCAGCTGTGTCTGCAGTGGGAAGAATTCTGTGCTGGAGACACCCCTCTGGGGCTAGACTTGCTTCAATGGGGCATTGGTGCTCATTGAGTCTGCCACCTGAGTGTGTCTTTTATGGTTCCACAGAGCTGCAAACTGGATGGTCCCACTCTGACCTCTGGGCTTCCTGGCTCCTGGATCTCTAGGGAGGTGCTAATCTAGCCTTTGCCTGAGGCTATCCACCAAAAGCCTCCCTGCAGGGCTTGGGTAGGGCGGGTCCCACAGAATCAACAGGGCGGGGTTAGCAATTATGGCTGCTCTCAGTCTTGCCTTCAGAGGCTCTGCTTCTCAGTGTCCCAGTAATCGCTGCAAGCCCCATGAGAGAAAGCTGCCCTAGGGTTCTGAGCGATGCCAGACAGTCCCACTTCTCCCGTATGAGTCTGGGTCCCTAGAGACTTGTCCAGAAATGGAGCTCAGAGCCTGACACTCTCTTCCAATTGAAAATGACAAGCACACCCACAGCCACCAGCCCACTCAGCATGCACTCTGCACCTTAGTATTTTACTTCAGCACTGCACCTCCTCTGAGTCTCGGTATGCTTTTCTCTTTCCTCCAAGTTGTAGAACTTTCACTCAGGCAGCCTTCCTGTCTGTTCCGTCTTTCAGTTGTATTTTTGAAGTGGTGGAGGGAGGCAGCAATTTCAGGTGTTTACCTATGCCGCGCCATCTTGATTTCTCCAGTTAAAATTCTGTGAAGGTGTGTCAACTAAATTTTTACTAATGGTTTATCTCATAGTAAACTTGCAATGAATTCAAAGCAGTCCTATTTCTGTAAAGAAATTTAAAATTAAAAAGTTATGAAGACTGCATTGCAGAATTTCCAAAAGCCTCTGAATATTATTTAGATCAAAAAAAGAAGGGGGATAGTGGAATTATCCCCTATGGGTAAATTACATCAAGAAAAGTTTTTACTTTAAAAATTATTTTTCAGCCCTAGCCGGTTTGGCTCAGTGGATAGAGCATCGACCTGCAGACTCAACGTTACCAGGTTCGATTCTGGTCAAGGGCATGTACCTTGTTTGTGGGCACATACCCAGTAGGGAGTGTGCAGGAGGCAGCTGATCGATGTTTCTTTCTCATTGATATTTCTAGCTCTCTAACTCTCTCCTTCCTCTCTGTAAAAAATCAATAAAATATATTTTAAAAAAAAAATAAATAAAAATTATTTTTCACTTGTAATGCTGAAGACAAGACACCTATGAAAACACACATGGTGTCAAAATAAGCCAAAGGAAAATGGTTTGGGCACAATGAAAAGAAAGGATCCCAAGTCTAGTTTATAAAAAAGATTCCTTTATAAACCTTTGGTCAAGAATATGTGGGTATTTTCCAGAAAACTCCTCCAAGCCCGAGTGGATTCCTGCAACAACAGATCACAGAAAGAAACTGACCAGATTGCTCCAGAAATGAAGATGGTGAAGACTCTTTGCCATGCTAGCAGTCAGCAGCTGTGCATCGCTGCAGGTTGCCCAGTACCAACCAGGAGAAGGTCGGACATGCATTGCCACCATTAGCCCACCATCCAAAAATAGCATATCATTGCTGACATGTACACATAAAGAGCTGTTGGACAAGGACATTGAAATTGGGATTCAAAGAACTGTTGACCCAGGAAGAAACTTACTGCAGACTGATTAATTTGCCTCTCAGCATAACCATATTGCTTGTCTCATTTTTGTTCTCATGTTTATTTCTAGTCTACAGAAGCAGAATTACTAAGGAAAAGAAACGGGGGAGATGCAGTAGGCCGCCGATTGTCTTCACTAGTAGAGAAGTGCAAACAAGGATCTCAGAATGTTGGTGGACCTTGAACCCATGGCAAGGGCCTGAATTATGCACCAATTGTCTAGTCCTGACAAAGGGAGCTCAAGCTATTTCCTGATGAAATAATCTTAGAGTAAATCCTTCCAATATTTACTGACCTTTAAGATAGCCTGTCTGTTACTGCAATTATCTGACTGACTAAGGGTTTTATGTTTAACCGAAGTTTAATAAAAGGCTGGCGAGGCCTGGGCATCAGTGGAAGTCCTTTCCCTTGAATTGGACTTGCCCGCCTGGCCCCCCAATATTCCCAAATTATCTCTTGTCTCTTCTCTTTCATTTGTGTGCAGCTCCTCTTCCAGATCCTGAACCCTGAACCACGCAGGACGTGGGGAACACACATACACACAGTTGCCTCCCATAAATGCCTTGACCAAGGATTGAACATGCAAACTTTAGGTGTTTGGGACAAAGTGCCAACCAACTAGGCCACACTGGTGAGGGTAAGCAGGATTTTTCATATCTTGGTTTAAAATGTTCCGACCCAAGTTAAGTTCCTACTCTTCCTCAGAGAATGAAACACAGAAAATGGGAGAATTAAATTTTAGCAGAATGGACCCAATCTTTCTAGGCAGATATTATATGAATCATAACTGGAAAGAAGTTGTGTTTTTTAAACATACACTTTTATTGATTTCAGAGAGAGGAAATGAGAAGGGGAGAGACATAGAAACATCAATGTTGAAAGAGAATTATTGATTGACTGCTTCCTGCACACCACTACTGGTGATCAAGCCTGAAACACAGGCATGTGCCCTGACTGGGAATTGAACCATGACCTCCTGGTTCTTGGGTTGATGCTCAATCACTGAACCACTCCAGCTGAATGGCAAGAAGCTTTTAAGGAGACATAGCTATATTTCAAAAGGACAGAGAAAGAATCTGCAATTACAACTTGCAGTTACATTTCTAAAGGAGATGCTCTAAAAACAAAAAATGGACGTAAGGGGCTTATAGTCAGGAAGAGAGGTTAGAGACACTGAGGCAATAATGAGGCCTCTTGTTCATAACACAACTGCTTTCCGCACAGCAGAGGGAAACACAACTAAATCCTTTCAGCCAACACACAGTTTGCATCACCATCAGTTCCTGCAATTTATAAATAAATGCAAGTTTCCAGCCATTTATAAATCGACTAGAGGCCCAGTGCACAAAAATTTGTGCAATCAGGGGGGAGGGGGGTCCCTTAGCCCGGCCTGTGCCCTCTTGCAGTCTGGGAGATAATGACCTGCTGGCTTAGGCCTGCTCCCTGGTGGCAGAGGGCAGGCCCAATCCCTAGGTGCAGCCCCTGGTCAGGCTCAGAGCAGGGCCGATTGGGGAGTTGGGGCACCACCCCCTGTCATGCACAGAGCAGGGCGTATCGGGAGGTTGCGATGCCACCCTCAGTCATGCTCAGGGTAGGGCCGATAGGGGGTTGGGGCACCGCCCCCTGCCACACTCAAGGCAGGGTCGATGGGGAGGTTGCTGCACCTCCCCGTCACCCACAGAGCAGGGCCAATCAGAGTGTTGGGGCACTGCCCCCTGTCACTCACAGAGCAGGGCAATCAGGGGGGTTGGGGCTCCGTACCCTGTCATGCACAGAGCAGAGCCGCAGGGCAATCAGGTGGTTTGGTCACTGCCCCTTGTCACGCTGATCCCGGTGCCGGGAGGGCGCGTAGCTCTGCTGATTCCAGTGCGGGGAGGCATATTATCCTTTTACTATATAGGATAGAGGCCTGGTGCACGGGTGGGGGCCAGCTGGTTTGCCCTGAAGGGTGTCCTGGATCAGGGTGGGGTCCAGCTTGGGTGCCTGGCCAGCCTGGATGAGGGGATGATGGCTGTTTGCACCTGGTCACACACTCTTTAGGTTGGGGGTCCCCACTGGGGTGCCTGGCCATTCTGGATGAGGGCCGTTTTCAGGCTGGCGGGTGACTGAAGCTCCCAACCTGTCTTTTTTTCTTTTTTCTTTTTTATTCTGCATTAGTTCTATAATTAAAACAATGTTGCAGTCCTGCTGGCTGAAGCCGGCTGGCTGAAAGCAGGTTTGTGGAATTTTGTTTAACTTCTATATTTGTAACATTGTTTCTTAAACTGCAAGCTCAGAGCCCAGCAGCGGCAGGCCAGGGGGGAACATTTGCTTCCTCCGTCACTGAAGCAAGCAAGACTCCTGTTCACTTCAAGCTGCCTGGCTGCCGGGCCGCCATCTTGGTTGGCAGTTAATTTGCATATATCCTGATTAGCCAATGGGAAGAGTAGTGGAGGTACAGCAAACTAACATGTTTGTCTATTATTAGACAGGATGCAAATAGTTGGAGAGACTGAACAGAGATGGCATCTGATCTCCCAGAAGGCTGTGCTTCTGGAGTTTTCCATGGAGACATTACATCTCTCTCTACAGTCACCTTCCCGTTGATAAAATGTCATCTCCAAGGAAGAAGAGTATTTTCCATCCTTCAACATGGCTGGTTTCTGCTTAGTGACCTAAGTGCAGAGTACGGACATTCACCTCATAGTTTGCTCTGATGCAGGCTTACCAATGAAACCTGAGATGGGAGATTTAACAGCCCCTTGAGCTTAGGAGGCCTCACCCTCACACTTCACCTGCAGTCTCTCTAGCTTTGGGTGATGCCCTCCTCTCAAACAGATTACAAGTTTTCATCAGGTCAAAATTGGCTCCATAAAGGTGAGGTCATTTATAATTCTGTGGGCATCAGTTTGAACTAAGACATTTGCTAAGCCATGGTTGCATTACCAACATTCCCAATTCTATTCTATCTACAAAGAGGACAGAGTGCTACTGAATTCATGCAAATAAATCTATTGCTATAAACATAAGACTACTCCAGAAGGCATTAGTAACTTTTTGGGAGAAGTCAAACAGGGAGACAAACTCACTGTTGCATCTCACATAGGTGTTCTCTTGTCTATTCCCATCGTCAAAAATGTCCAGGCACCCTCCACAGGTCTCCCTGGAATGGGAAAGAGCTCATGTTCCTGTGAACTTATCTCTTACTCCTGCCAGTCATCACACAATGACTGCCCCTCCTGTGAAGCACATGGTGTCCCCTCCATTGTGGAGATGGTGCAAATGGGACCAACCAGAGATGGGGTCCAATGTGGAATGTTATCTTATGCCAACAATAATGACAATGCCAGCTCACATTTTTTAGTATTTCTTGATTCAAAGCAAGTCTTCTAAGCAATTTCCAACACCTCAAAAAATCTAATAGGTGCATGTTTATTTTTTTTTGTTTGTTTAAGAACATAAGGGAGGAGAGGAGGATCACTAGTCCTTGACATCTAACTCTACAGGCACACTTTCAGTAGAGCTGACGGGGTTGGAGACTTTACACTGGTAATTCCCAGCATCCTCTCTCCTGACAGGGTCTATGGTGAGGGTTCTGTTTTCCTGGGACAGCTTCATCCTCTCGTTGTGCTGCAGACTCGTAGCATTGAATAACCAGTTGATGGAGATCTCATCTGTGTAGCAGGTCATGACCACAGCATCCTCATTCTCTGTGACTGTGGTGTTGCTGGCTAGGAGTGTGGGCACACTCGCTGGCCCTGTGAAGAAATAGAGGATGAAATTGATAGAGTATGGGCTTGAAACCTGGGGCATGCTCCTTCCTCAAAGATCTCAGCCCTGACTCTGATGGTTCTGAGGGTAATTTGGTTCCACAGTAAAAATTAATTAATTCTAAATTTGCCCTCACTCCCCAGACCAAATCTACCCCTCTGAGCTGAAGACCCCTAAGAAGGAAGGAAATGAACCAATGATTGATCTAGGGATCCAAAGACATCTAATAAGGCCACTGGGATTGGAAGAAAAGATGGAGCTATGGCTGCAGATAGACCTCAAATGACATTGATCAATTTCTCATGGACTTCGTGATTCTGCTTAGGGACTGTATCTCCCCCTGCCTCACTTTCCCCTCAGTGAAGGAAAATAAATATTTGACTGCCAGGCTGACAATGTACTAATCATAAAATATTCACAGTATCTGACATAAATATTGGGAAGGAAAACTGCTCAAAAAAAGGCATTTGTTATTGACGGACTCCATGAGAAAATCCCCTGGGCTGATCCCTGGTGGATGAGAGCTGCTGGGAGCATCTTTCCTCCTGATGCTCCCTTGGGATGCCCTGGACTCTCCTAAGTTCCCCAGAAGAGTCAGCTAATAATCTGTGGAGCTCGTCCACTTGTGCTCTCCACACACTGTCTCAGGTGAAGGACCAGGATCCATCTCTTCCCAGACGTGGCTCTTAGGGTTGAGCCCCAACTAGTGACCAGATCAGGGGCCTTGTGACTCTGGCACATGGGAAACTGATGCTCTCACTCAGCTCATCCCTGGAGGCAAAACCCAACCAGACACAGGCTCCCCAGGGACTCCGGAATCAGGACATTGTGACAGGGGCCTGGAGAGGTGCTACCCAAACTGAGATTCTCTGTGAAGAACCCAGGGAGTCCCTCAGGCCAGGACCTTACAGAGCCCTGCGGGGTCTATCTTAGGGACATGATCAGGGAAAGGGGATCAGGGACCTGGACTGAGACGGATCTCTCTCTGCTGACTAACTCTCATCAAACTGGTCCTTCTTTCTGCGGTGAATGTCTGTGGGGCTGGAATCTGGGAAGGGAACTCTGACTTTAGGAAGTTTGTTTCCACTGTGTGTCCTGCACTAAATGCCCAAACCCAGCTTGGGACACGATGAAGAGGGGGATGGAGGAGAGTCCAGGGCTGTCAGTCCTGTGTGTGAAGTAAAATTCACCCCACCCCACACATAGAGGTCAGAGAGCAATAACTCACGGTATACAAAGAGCCATCCAAATCCGTTTACTATTTCTGAATTCTGAAGGACAGCTACTGCGATGTATTGTCCTAGGTCCCACAAAGTGACATTTCTTATGATTAGGGTTCCATTAAAATTTACTATCTCTCGACCACTATATGCGGGCCCTGTTATATATATCCTTGGACTCCATGACACATATGATATTAAATTAGTGTATTCCTTCACGAATCCCCTGTACCAAATAAAGCCTGTAACATTTGGAGGCCTATTTTGGGTACGTAGAATCACATCCTGCCCTTCAAGAGCACTGGTGTTGACAATCTTAAATTGCGCAGTGGTGGACGGGATCCAGAAGGTTAAGAGGAAGACTAGAAGGGAAGAGAGAAATCGGTCAGTATTTCATCGGTGTATTGGGATGGAGAGATGAGGCATTTCTCTTCATCTCTCAGCCTTGGTCTGCATGTGAGTTCATGTGTGCATCTCCTTGGTCAAGGTCAGCAACATGGCCACCATGGCTTCAGCACCTCGGAACCTATGATTTTTGTTTTGAATACTCTTTCCCAACTGTCTGTGTGGCTGTCCTCCTCACTGCCCTCATATCCCTGTTCACAGTCAGGGGCCTTCTTGGAAGACCTTCCGTGACCACGTTCTCTAAAGACCCTCTATCTTCACTCTCTGACCTGTCCCTGCTCCGTGCCCTTCAGGGCACTTGTGGGTACATGATGTCACATGTAGATCTCTTCTTGTTTCCTTTCTCCCCATATAATGTGAGCTTCATGTGGGCAGAGGGTGTTGTGATCTTGTGCCCCCAGTGCCTGCAATAGGCTGCAAACACCTGTGGGTGCATGAAAGAGTGTTCCCAGTCTTGACAACGTCCCATATTGTATTTGCCCATATTTGTAGTTGGTGGTGGGGACAATGTTTAACACCCCTGGTTAAAATGTATCTGGTATCACCTGAAATAAATTGTCATGACTATGGTCTGTTGTCAAAATTCAATCCTCAGTGATGAATAACAGAAAATGAACAGCAATTGAGGTTTTCCAGGCCCTCTCCACTTCCACATTATGAGATTTTCCTGCTGCTGAGCCCCCTCTCTCATCCTACTCTGGGCCCCTGTCCTTTCACTCAGGTCCAAGGGGAAGCCCTTCCTCCCCTCTCAGAGCACCGTCCTCCCCAGGAGATCTTGGCCAGTCTCCGACTCCCAACCTCCCTTCCATTCCCAGGGATTGTTTCCTCCTTACCAGCCATTAGGAGCCCCAGCCAAGGGAGAAGTCTTCTGCTGGCAGAGGCTGCAGGGAACTCCATGGTGACTTCTGCCTGCTCTGTCCCTCCCTCTGAGACAAGAGCTCGATGTCCAGTTAGGCTCCCAGCACTTCTGTCCGGACTGGTGGCATGTGCTGTCCCTCCTGCCTGTGTGCTGAGCCTCCTGCTGGGGCAAGATAACCTCCCTGGTCATGTGGGCCAGGGCAGGATCAGAGCTCAGGATCCTCCCTCTCCCTCCCCTCATTTGTGCCAAGTCCATTGCCCCTTTCAGTATTTTGGTTCCCTGGAAACTGGTGAAGCCTCTAACAACACACACAGATACAAACAATCTTACACATGCACAGACAGGTGCCCAGAAAAGCAGTAGCCTGAGACGTCCAGGTCCTGGTCATTCTCCACAGCTCCCTGTGAGTGCACGTTTGACATTTTCCTTTAGCAAAAGAGTTCAATGGCCACCTCATAAAATTGTCCCAGGGATGTGACCCCGGCTCTGCGTTGGATCTCCTGTGACACTTTGTAAGGATTGGGATGCCCAGGTGACATTTTAGAAAGGCTGCTTCAGCAGCAGCCCTTCTACATGGATGCCAGGATGAGACCCTATGATGTGAGGGTGGGGGGCCCTGCCCCTTTCCTGTGCACAGGGAGGGTCTCCACATCCTGTTAAAATGCAAATTCTGACTCTGCAGCTGTGCCTTGAACCAGAGACTATGCACCTGAGTAGCTTTCAGGGAAGGTGGAACTTACTGGCATGTGAGCCCACTTGCTATACCAAGGCCGTTGGGGGCACATGGCCCCTGAGAGGCTGACCCTCTCACAACAGCATTGGCCCCTGCTGCATCTTGGTCTTGGGTCTGTCAGCACCACACAGGGAGCCCCACAGGCCCCAAACTGGGGATTATTTCTGTTTGTGACACAGAAACCCAGCTGGGCACCAGGTCTTCCCTATGTTCTCAAATGTGCTGGGAAGATGGGATTTCCTCCTGGCAGGAAGGCCACGGAGGTGACTGTAGGTGAGAAGGTGTCAAGCTAGGCGACGAATGCAGAGGGGACCCTCCCTCTATCTCAGGTTGTCACCAGCCTGGCCGTAGTTTCCAGAGACGGAGACCCTATCACCACGGGTCTCACAAGGACCTGCAGTTTCCAGATGTGAAGGGTAAGGTGTGAAGCAAGGACTGTGGTAGGAGTTCGGGTATCTTTGGGCTCCCTGGACCTTGGAGAATGTTTTCAAGGAGACCCTCCCTCTCTTTGTTGGTTAACCCTTTCCATGTCCTCCCTGACTGTTCCGGCAGCCTCTGTCCTCTGAATGGGGAAATTTTTTGAGGTCACCTCGCCTTACCAATGTGTGATTCCAGTTATGAGTTGGGGAGCAGCATAGAGATCCCTGAAAAGGTAGCTCCCCCAGACCCAGTAAAGGTGAGAAATGTCCAAACCTGTGGAGGATTGTTATGAGTATTTCAGCTGAATTGATGTCATATGACTGCAAGCAAGATCTCAAATCCTGAGAGGAACAGCGCTTTTGTAGCTTATTTTTTACATTATAATCAAAGGAGAGGATGAAAAAAGTTGCCTGAAATCTATTGAAAAATGAGGGAAAGGATAGCAGGGAAAGCTCTAGAAATAAATAAAAAGCAAAATGGAGTAACACGTATTATTTTTACATTGGAGGGCCCTGAACAGTTACGATTTCCAACAGGTACAGAGGCTGTGCAGGGTACAAGGCAACATGAGCACTCTGTGGTCTTGTATTCTGGAGCCACAGGCTCTACCTTCAATGGGCCAGGCAAAGAATATTTGTTGGAGGTATGTGATGTCAAAGGTATGTTATCCATGATGCATATGAACAGGGAAAGGGCTCACTTGAGGTAAAATCTGACATTTGCTAAGGAAGCTGTAGGCTTGTGACCTGACTCCCTGCCATCACCTGCCCAGTGAGACATTTGTGATCAGACCACACTGTGCATCACTGAGCTTGTCAGGCCTGTCATGTGGCCCCCTGGCTTATCAGGTTTCTTGCACAGTCCCGTTTTCATTCACAGTTTCTGGAAAGAGCACGTGGGACGCGCAGGCATGACTGAAGGACCAGAAAAATCTGTTAGTCAGGGAATGGAAATAGGTCTCCTTCTGTACCTCCTTAGCCAAAATCCATTTCAAGTGTTATTTCCTGTGTTTTGTAAGTGCATCTCAATATTGCCCTCTAGGAGGCAAAAGGAGACCTGCAGGCAATGTCAGGTACTGCACTAGGAATGCTGACCTGGTTCCAGAAGGTGGGAGCTCACTGTGAGTCCTGGACAGAGGTGAGCTCTGACCTCTAGACTAAGAGCCAGCCATCCCGGGCCCAGTCCCTGTGTGTCTCATGCCTCCCGACTGCATGTCAGGGCATGCTGGGCCCAGTGAGAAGACTGGCTTTCTCCAGAGTATTATGAGTCCAGTGTCCAGAGAGCTGTCCCTCTGGTGGATGTGCTGTTTCAGGAGGATGTGTTGTTCCAGGTTTTCAAAGCCAGGGCCTGGTGAGGGCTCTTTTGGGAGAGGGTGCTGGCCTGGATGGTTGATCCCCAAAATGCCCACTGTGTTTCCCATCACAGCATTGGGATGTTGCATGCAGTCTCCTGTGTCCCTGTCTGTCATCTGCTCTAGGCCTCCCCACAGGGCCCAGGTTCTGGAGCAGCTCCAAATGGAGTGTCAACCAGGGGACTCTGTGGGTCTTTCTGTTAGGGGAGGAGAGGCCCCCGTGGACCCTCAGCACCTCTGAGGTGGAAGCAACCCCAGATCCTGGGTTCTCCTTTCCCATCCTGCTGAAGACGTTCTCCTTGCTCCCCAGGACACCCTGGGCTGGTGAGATGTCTTTAGGGGCTATCAAATGCTGTGTTCAGACAAGGGACCTTGGGAATGGGGAGTCATCCCTTAATTCCCTTGATGTGAAGGTGAGCACCCTCCTGCCTAAGTAAAAACTATACCTGGGATGGAGAATCCAGAATGTCTGTCAGGTCAGGGATCTGTGTTAAAAGTCAGAACATGGGCTGCTTTACAGGCCCTGAAGATATGAGGGTTGGAGAGGGCTGTGATTTCCTGTCAATGAAATCAGAGAGGTCAGATCCCTCACTGTTAGGAGGTTCCTGTCCCCCTTTCCTAACTGTAAGTGTGGTAAACACATGGTCCTGGGACATCCCCGTGTAAAAAGGGGCTGTGGCCTCCTCCCAGGCGGACACCAAGTTCTTCATGTGGATAAGGAACATGATCTGACTGCAAGTGTCACACATGGTTACCGGGTTCCATTATATGGCTTCCTTCATCCATTAAATGAGTGTTTACTGAGTATCTGTGGTGTTTCAGGTCAGGGCTGGTCCCTGGGAACACCACAGAGAGCAGGACATACGTGGGCCCTGCTCTCGAGGAGTTTAACTTAAAAGGAGAGACAGGCTCTTAGATAAACGTTCCATAAACATTTGTGTAGGAAAGTCTTTCACACAAAGAGTTAGGTGCTTGTAAAATTATCAAAGGGCTAGAGAAATGAAAGTTGAAGACTTGCCACTGGAAGTTGGGTTTCAAGGTCAGGCTGACATAGCCCCCTCTCACAGGCAAAGAGTTAGCTGTGTCTGCCAGAGGCCACCCATCAGTCAACACAGTAGCAGAAATAGTAGGCCCATCTCCCCTGCAGCTTCGAAGTTACACACAAGTGCATCTCAGGAGCTGAGTTTAATTCACATCTGGATTCTCAATCACAAGGAGTGGGGGAATGGAGTATTTAACATTTCAGTCTACCTGATATCGGAGGGAACATGGAAAGGGATGGAACATAAATGCCATGTGCCAGTAAATGGCATGTCTGAGCCCACATGCAGGCTGTGGGGCTCTAGGTAGTGATCCCACATCAAAAATCTTCAGTTTTCCGGTGTGATATCATACAAAGATATTTAGTGTTATTTCTGGTTCTTAGAACTGAGCAACAAAAAAATACTTGGAATGTTCTGATTTATAAGAGTTGATAAGAGTGTTTTTTTGTGATGATGAAGAAACACTTATAGGCCTCTGGATAGATACAAGGTAAGGGTAGGTCACCATAAAGACAAAAAAGAAGCTGGAATTTCCCTGAAGAGATGAGGGTACATAAAATGTGTAGGAATTTTTGGCGGCCAATGTAAGAAGTGCTTAAACCTGTAGATGATTTTCATGAGCTTACTTGAGCCAAACTGACGAGAATTGCTGGAAAGACAAAACTCGATGGACTGAGAAAATGCTTCAGAGTATGGGAGTTTTACTTCTTATTTTATACATTACAATCAAAGCAGAATGCGTAAGGGGTTACGTGAAATCCATTGGTAAAATATTAGAAGGTGGGAGAAATCAAAGTGGAGAAATCTCTGAGATTCGATAAAAAGTAAAACATGTAGACACATACTAATTTTACATGGGTGGGTACAGAATAGTTAACAGTTAACAATTAACATGATGACAATAACAATGAAGGGTTCTGCAGTGCAGTAAGAAGTCTGGAAATAAAAAAATTACACAAACATTCTATAGGTATGCTATTGTAGACAGGCTCAGTTAAAGATTGACCTTTGTTAGGGAAGAGATTGGCCTAAGACATGACTACCCACCATGGCTCGCTTTTGTTTAGAAAATGTTGTTAATTTCAGATCATCCTATGTGCTTACTGTAGGTCTCTGAGTTTGTAAATTCCACCACAGGCCTCCCCTGACCTTGCCAGGTTGAGTGTGTGGCCCTTTTATGTCAACACTTTCAAATTTTGGTCATAAGTCAATCTAAAGGATGCACTAATGACCAACATTTTATTGGATAATGTGCTCCCACAGGGTTAAGAAGGCTCATTCCTAGAAAGCCTTAGTGTAAGCATTTGTCTTGCTGAACATCCCCAACGGACAATTGAGGATGAGTCAAGACTATAACCTTGGATGGAAGTCAAGGCTTAATTTTCTCAAAAGTGAAAAGCAGGTAAATGGGAGGCAGGCAGGTTCCATGGGCCTTAACTAAGAAAAACACTCTGGATTATTTCTAACCTACAATTCAAGTTTTGCTCTCTGTCTCAATTCTCTGTATTCTTCCTCTAGTACAGGGGTCCTCAAACTTTTTAAACAGGGGGCCAGTTCACTGTCCCTCAGATCGTTGGAGGACAGACTATAGTTTAAAAAAAAACCATGAACAAATTCCTATCCACACTGCACATATCTTATTTTGAAGTAAAAAAAAATAAAACAGGAACAAATATAATATTTGTATTTGCATTTGGCCTGGGGACCTTAGTTTGAGGACTCCCGCTCTAGTATGACATTTACTCAGTTTGAGGGCAACCTATACAAATCTTCAATTATTATCATCTGACCATGAGGTGGGTTCCCATTTACTATTGCCCCTATATTTCCCATTGAAAACACTCAAGTGTTATTCATTATTAATCTGGTTCCTGCTAGTTTTGCAATTAGAAGCTATAATCCTAAGGTTTATGCAGAAACAAGGTTGTAAGAACACGATGCTATAAATTATAATTACCATCTAAATATTCCAAAGTCAAGGAAGACAGTAAGGGTTTAATCAGTAAATTCCTTATGTCTCAGCAGCAGTTATAGACAGCCTTGATTGTAAAGCTTCTATTTCAATTAATATAATTTGTAGGCCTTGCTAGGTTAAAGTGTAAGCATATTCATTCATACAAAAAATATCTTTCTCAATATTTCTTTTCCACTAACTTTCTACATCTTCCCATGATCTTCTTGATTTGTCGCTTTTTAGTCATTCAAAAATAACCAACTTATGAAAACATACTCGAAGTCGCTAATCATCTGAGAAATGCAAATCAAAATGACAATGAAGTATCATGTCACACTGTCAGAATGACTATCATCAACAGATCAACAATGACAAGTGCTGGCAAAGTTGTGGAAAAAAAGGAACCCTCTTGCACTGCTGGTGGGAATGTAGACTGGTGCAGCCACTGAGGAAAACAGTATGGAGTTTCCTCAAAAAATTAAAAATGGATCTTCCATTTGACCCAGTAATTCCACTTCTAGGAATATATCCCAAGAAAACAGAAACACCAATCAGAAAGGATATATGCACCCCTTATTCATAGCAGCACAATTTACAATAGCTAAGATCTGGAAACTGCCTAAGTACCCATCAGCAGACTAGTGGATTAGAAGGCTGTGGTACATTTACACAATGGAATACTACACTGCTGTAAAAAAAGAATTATTACCATTTGCAACAGCAGGGATGGAACTGGAGAACATTGTGCTCAGGGAAATAAGACAGTCAGAGAAAAATAAATATCACATGACCTCACTCATTTGCAGAATATAATGGACAACAAACTAATGAACAAAAATAGAACCAGAGACATAGAAGAATCAAACAGACTGCCAACCAATGAGGGAAGACAGGGGGATGAGAGGGTTAGAGAACAACCAAAGGACTTTTATATATGCATATTAGCATAACCAATGGACACAGACAGTAGGGGTGTTGAGGGAATGTGCTAGTGGTTGGAAGTGGCCGGGGAGAGGTCAATGGGAGGAAAAGGAAACTCATGTAATACTTTAAAAAATAGAAAATTTAAATTTCTTTAAAAGCATAAAAGTGCTTTTATTCTTAAAAAAAATAACCAACTTGCCCAGCCAGTGTGGATGAGTGGTTGAACATCAACCCATGATCCAGGAGGTCACAGTTCAATTGCCAGTCAGGGCACATGCCTAGGTTTCAGGCTCCATCCCCCGCAGAGGACTAGCAGGAGGCAACCAACCTATATGTGATTCTTTCTCATCGTTGATGTTTCTCTCTTTATCTCCCTCTCACTTCCTCTCTCTTAAATCAATAAAAATATTTTTTTAAATAACCAAGTGATTAGGAAAAACTACTCACTTTTAAATTCTCTTAAAAACAAACACCTTCCCTCCCTTTCCTTTGCAATAGCATTCCTTCTAAATTTCAAAATGTTACCAGAAAGGGAGCCAGGTCCTGAACTGATTTGCTTAAGGCCAGCCTGCAGTGTGTGGGTTCTTGACTTGGTGCAAGAAAGCTTTCACAACATGAGTTCAGGTGATTTTGATAGTATGTTTTTTAAATCTTGGAACAGTGAAACAAGTAAAGGCTTAGGATAGAGGCATTAGGAGAGATATTAGGCAGCACTGTTTGGCCCCTATAGAAACATTGGAATGAAGTGAGTCTAGGTGGGTATGCTGACAGCTCACAGGTAAAAGAGTTTGGGGGTTAGGTCAATGGGATTGATTAGTCCAGGACAAGCTGCTGCTGCCCATTGCTCCCCTGGGGACCTCATAGAGTTTAAAAGAAAGAAATTTCACTCAAAAAGGAGTTTTTTGGAGGGGTGTGTGCCAGAAGGAGGCACACCCTGGCTTCTTTGTCATGAGCAATTTTACTTACTTTCCAAAGGTGGGGATTTAGCGGAGGACTCAGGGGAAGATCTCAGTAGAGTTTTCATCAGCTTTCCCAGATATCCCGTTTAAGGATCATGGTCTCTATTAATGGGTCAGTGCCAGAACAGGCACTCTAAACCTCATTATCACTAATATTTCAGGGAAGGAAAGGCCTCCCTGGGGCCAGTTTTGCACATTACTAGGCACCCAGGGCTCTCCACCCTGATGGCCTTCTGTATCTGGCTGTAAATTGCTTGGACAGTTGGTTTAGCTATCTGTCTCAGTTGCCTAATTCCACTTGCCAAGGAATTTTCCTAGCTTCTTACTAACCTGTCTCAAAAAGAGAAAACATAAAAAAGTTATTATTAATAACTTGTATTATTAATAATACAAAAGTTATCATATACACCTTTAGTCATTATTAAAAATTGGGCTATATATACAATGTTTGAGACAAGTCCAAAGAACAAGTGTAATTATTATTATCTACTTATATAAAAATCATGGGTGGTGTTCATCATGTCCGGAAGAACAGTCGCAACCAAAGGGAAGGAAGTCAGTCCTGCAGGGGTTGTCTTGGCAATGGCTGCGCCCTCCCCCAAGCTGTTTTCCAGAGCTGTTTCCTGTAAGGGCTGGTTTTGAGGCTGGAACCTGCCCTCAGACCATGGAGGCAGATCTTTATGAAGTGTGCCGAGCGCCAGCACGGCCACGGGTGAACCTGAGTCGGGGGGGCTCTAAGGCTTAGAAAAGACAGACAAGAGAATGAAAGCCAGGTCTCGGTGGGATGCTGCTTCTCTGAGAGATAGTGACCACGCCCACAGCCATGCCTTCATTTTATAGCAGATGGTAAGAGGCAAAGTAAGGGTGTAACCAAGATGTTTACAACATTCTCCTGGGTTTCAATCCTACTCATCTAGATGCACCTGAACTCTATCAAGCCTACATCACTCAGGCACGTGGGGCCACGTGTTCTGACCACAGGTTCAAGCTTACAAATACAGCTGTTGGCTATAATTGTGCTGGGAGGACTCTGCCCTCCAAGCTGGGACTTGCACGAGGCAAAGAGAGGACTGGGCCCTCTCATCCATCCAAGGCTTGAACCTATCCAAAACACTGTAGCGGCTCCCCACAATAAAGTTTTAATTCTGTTTCTTTGTTAGTGATGTTGTGGCCCCACCCCATAACAAAGAAACAATTTCCGGAGGATTAGGCCCAGGAGTCAGAATTTTAAAAAGATTCCCAAATGATTCTAATGTGCAGCCAAGGTTGAGAACCACTGCTATAGATAATATTAAAAATATATCTAAACGTGCAATTCTTTGTCCAAAAAATGAGCATGTTCAAAAATTAAATGAAGAAAATTTGGATATACTCGATGGAGATTTTCACACCTATTTGAGTGATGATTCCATTGATTCCACAGATGATGCTGAAAAGGAAAATTTTCCCATCAAATTTCTTAATAGTATTTATTACTCCTTCCGGAATGCCGTGTCATAAATTAAAATTGAAAGTGGGTGCAATCATCGTGCTATTGAGAAATATCAATAGTATATGGGGTCTTTGTAATGGTACCAGATTTATTATCAAGAGATTATGACCTAACATTATCAAAGCTGAAGTATTAACAGGATCTGCAGAGGGAGATGCTGTTCTGACTCCAAGAATTAATTTGTCCCCATCGACACTGGCCTACCATTTAAATTGATTCGACGACGGTTTCCCATGATGCCAGCATTTGTGATGGCTATTAATAAATCACAAGGACAAACTCTAGACAGAGCAGGCATATTCCTACCTGAACCCGTTTTTGCACATGGTCAGTTATATGTTGCTTGCTCTCAAGTTTGAAGAGCATGTAATGTTACAGTTAAAGTTCTAAGTACTTCATCACAAGGGAAATTAGTCACGCACTCTGAAAGTGTTTTCACTCTTAATGTGGTGTACAGGGAGATAATAGGATAAGTTTAATCACTTTATCAGTCATTGTTTGCATCACTGTTTTTTGTGGGGGTTTTTTTGGTGTTTTTTTAAAATATATTTTATTGATTTTTTTACAGAGAGGAAGGGAGAGAGATAGAGAGTTAGAAACATCGATGAGAGAGAAACATCGATCAGCTGCCTCCTGCCCATCTCCTACTGGGGATGTGCCCGCCGCCCAGGTACATGCCCTTGAGTGGAATCAAACCCGGGACCCTTCAGTCCACAGGCCAAGGCCCCATCCACTGAGCCAAACCGGTTTCGGCTGCATCACTGTTGTTTTTATATCATGTTTTTGTTGTTTTCATATCATGTTTTTGTTGTTTTCATATCATATTTTTGTCATTTTTATATCATGCCTCTGTTGTTGTTATATCCTTTTGTTACTGTTTATCTATTAATAAATTTATATATTATTTTCAAATACATTTTACTAATTTCCTTTCATCTCTCACACTTCTGTAATAGAGAAAGGGCAAATAGCAATATTAAAATATCTCTGCTAATTAATTTTCTTTTATAAAAAATATATTTTATTGATTTTTTACAGAGAAGCAGGGAGAGGGATAGAGAGTTAGAAACATCGATGAGAGAGAAACATTGATCAGCTGCCTCTTACACACTCCCCACTGGGGATGTTCTCACAACCGAGGTAAATGCCCTTGACCAGAATTGAACCTGAGACTCTTGAGTCTTCAGGCCAATGCTCTATCCTCTGAGCAAAACCGGTTAAAGTTTCAGAGACAGGGCAGATGTCCATTTGTGGTTGGGCACCTGATAAGGTCCCTTCAAACAATGTTGGAGAGTCTTTCATTGAAGTCTTTTCCAATTGACAAAAGTTGAAGACTTCGTGTGCTGAGAACACTCCTGTAAATAAATGTCACTAATTTATCTGTCCCTATCACCTGGTTAAAAAGTGCTTGATAATAATGCAGAATGTCTCCTTTTCGTAAGGTTGGTTCATACATCTCTTTATCTAGATCAGCGGTTCAAAACCTGTGGGTGGCGACCCTTTCACAGGGCATGTCTAATACCATCGGAAAACACATATATAATTACATATTGTTTTTGTGATTAATCACTGCTTTAATTATGTTCAATTTGTAACAATGAAAATACTTCCTGCATATCAGATATTTACATTAGGATTCATAACAGTAGCAAATTTACAGTTATGAAGTAACAAAAAAAATAATTTTATGGTTGGGTGTCACCACAACATGAGGAACTATATTAAAGGGTCGTGGCATTAGGAAGGTTGAGAACCACTGATCTAGATACATTGGGTTACTGGTGACTATTTAATGAAGAGAAAAGCTATGTGTTTACCAAAAGAGCAGATTCCAGGTTGAGAAGAACCATAAGGAGGGCTTTAGGCCAAGGGAGATTAAAAGCTTCTGAAAATTTAGCTAGTTGACTTTTAATTATATCATTTGTATATTACACCAATTCAGAGAACAGGAGTTATAAGTACAATAAAAAGACTAGTAGACTAGGCCAAACGTTAGAAATGGATTGTATTTTTTGAACAGTGAAATCTGTCCCTCAGTCACTTTAACTCATAGGGAATTCCCCAATAGACATTAATAATCCCCAATCATAATTTATCTTTTTAATTGTTGCTCTCCTTCAAGTGAATGCCTCAACCTAGTGAGAATAACATAAAAATCATAACTAACACATATTTTTATTCCTGAGATGGTATCACTTGGATAAAATCCAATTACCATCTTTAAAAGGGAACTACAGGAAGTAGGAAATAACCTTGGGGATCATGGAATGATTTTCCAGGGTTATATTTAGACTGTAAAACATCTGCTACACACTTTGCAATCTATAGAAGGAAAAGGAGTGACATGAAATCCAGTGGTTAAAGATTGGAGAAGTAGAAGAAAAAAACAACAAGGAATAGAGAGAATCTCTGGGACTCGATAAAAAGTAAAACCATCAACGCATACTTCTTTTATGTTGGTTGGTATGAGATAGTTAGCAGTAAACAATTAGCATGATAACAATAACATGGAGGGGTCTTGTGCTCTCTGCTCTAGAGTTGTGAGATGTTATTGTAGATGTAAAAAGTCGCTCGGTTAAGGTAAAGACTGACCTTTGTCAGGAAAGATACCAGCCTAGCACATGACTACCCACCATGACTCACTTTAAGTTAGAAGGCTTTATTTTCAGACCATCCTGTGGGGTTACTTCAGGTTTCTGAGTTTGTAAGGCCCCCACACAGTCCTTTCCTGAGCTTATGAGGTTGAGTATGTGGCCCCTTTTTCATTCAAACAGCCCAACTCCTTAACCTTTTGGGAGGAGAGAGGAGCTAGAGAGAATTACCAATGGCCAAATACTTCATCAATTATGCCAACGTAAGGATACTTCCAATAAAAACCCTAAACATGGAATTCAGGAAACTTTGTGCTGATGCTGAAAGGCTGAGCACTTAGGGAAAAAATGGAAGTTTCACGCCGCTTCACATGCCTTGATCTACCAGTATCTCCCATTTAGTTATTCCTGAATTGTATACTTACAATAAACCAGTAACAGTAAGAAAAGTCCTTTCCTGAGTACTCTGTGGGGTTTTTAGATAATTATAAAGCATGAGGGGTCATGGGAAACTCCAAACCTGGACTTAACCAGGCCAAAATGTGAGTTACCTGGGCACCCCATCTGTGATGGCGTCTGAAGTTATGTTACTGAGCCTTGAACCTATGGGGTCTGCCCACTTCAGATAGTTAGAATCAGAACTGAAATGAATTGTAGGACACCCCATTGGAAAATTGGTTGTTGATGAGAAAAACCAAAAACAAAACCTTCAGCTCATATAAAAACTAACTGGCAGGGTGATGCTAAATGTGATTTTGATATTGTCAGTGATTTGCCTGTATTAGGTGCTCAGGTAGTTTGAGAAGGCTTTACTTTCACTCCACTCTGTCACTAAGCCGTCTCTCATCTTCAGAGTCCACCTTCACCCCTTTTCCCCCTCTTTATTCTCACAGAACGAGGCTTGAGGCAGTTTTTCTGATCCCAGGAGCAGTGGAGTTACAGGCCTGTAAGTCTATTCATATTGTTGTCCACCCTGAGGTGGGATCTGTTCTCCTAATGCCTAGACAGCCAGTAAACTGACATCAGGTTGCAGTGAAACGAAGAAAGTATATACTACAAAGGTACCAATGAAGAGGAATGGAGCAGCTGGTGCTCAAAGACCAGAACTCACAGTGGTTTATATTTAGGGTCTTTTAAGGGAGGAAAGTCATGACGTGGGGTTCAGAGTCATGGGTTTTGAGGATTGGTCAGTTATAAGTACTCATAATGTGACGTTTCTCTCTGGCATCATCCTGGCTGGGGTCTTTGGTTATTAGGGCCTAGAGGTCTTCCTTCGTGCAGACAACCCAATGTTCTGCAACCCATTTTGGGGTTGGCTCGGTGATGTTACTCTAAGAGCAGAAAACATCTATCAATCTTGTGCTTAGCAGACAACATCTTTCTCTCATCTCAAGAAAGATATCTCTTGCAACCTGTTTCACTGACTAGTTTCCAGGCTCCAGACAGCATGTGCATTCTTTCCTATCACACCTGCCAGGTTCTATTTTCTATTTATTCTTTAACTAGAAATCATAACATCCAGCTATGGTAACAAAGGGTAATCTTCCTCTGATATTTTAAATTCTTCTATCTGGGCTAAAAGTCAAATTAACAGACAGATTAATAGGAGACACTGTAAAGTCTGATATATGAACAAATATTCTGGGACTATAAGAGTAGAGACCAAAGGAAGCATTGGGTAGTGGAGGCTTGTATGTCATTCTGAAGCTGAGGAGGAAAGAGGGTTGTGGTCTGAGGCTTCAAAAGGCAAGAACATTGGCATAGAGATGCCAAAGCAAATGGGAATGTCCCTCCTGGAGCTGGTCCTCTATCTAAACACATTCTAGGCAATTTAGTGGGAAGGTCCAAGGCTTATTTCTTAAACCATTTTTTCCCCAATGACGATATCAATATCAATACCCAAAAAGGCATATCTGGGGTAAGCACTCGGCTTCCCTAAATAGCAGAGCCACGACTCTTAGTAAGGTTTAAAAGTCTAACTAAGAGGTCAATCCTAGTTACCTAGTCATTGAACTAAGTCATTATCAAAACAAAACAAAACATAAAAACACTGAAACATTGCTCTTTCAGTCTAAATGTGTCCACTTTTGACTTCTCTTTAGAAAAAAAAACAACTAAAAGATACATTGGAATCTACTATAAAAAATCTCTTCATTCCTGGAGAGCAACTTGATACACTCACATCATCCATAGCTGTTCAGGAAGAACTAGGAATCCTGAGACCCTGACTCATATCTCAGATTAGTGTTTCCTCCATCACTACTCACTGCTTAAGCTGTTCCCTTGTTGTGTTTGTACATGTCCCTAATTTTTACTAGTATGTGAGCTTCTTGCCTGCATGAAGGACTCCAGTCACGTCTCTATTGTTGAGGAATTGGGGGCAGGAGTCTTGCCGCGAGTGTCCAGCTAGGCTTCAATATCACCCATGCACTTTCATGTTTAACTTAATTTAGTTCCAAAATGCGTACAGCATGAATGAGGGAGAAAGGTCCTTATGTGACTTACAAAAACAAAGGGATTCTTAAGGGCCCCTGCAGTCATGGTAACTTTATGGCATCTCTGTTTTTTTCAGTCACTTAAAGATATTGTGTATTAGTGTCCAGGATAGGATCTGATTGTTCATTTGTCAATTCTTGGAATATGTAATGTACTCCTACTATGTACCTACCCATCACTATGCAGGACCCTAGAGGGAAGAGAGTGGATGAGAGAGACAAACTGGACATGATTGCTGATGTCCAATTATTTATTTGACAACTAATATCTGAAAGGCACTTCAAGATGCCCTAAGATCCTTGATCCCCACCAAAATTCTAACCTCAATGTGCTCCTCCAGAATTTTCCTGAATCTCTTTTACTGTCTCCCACACCCCACATCCATTTCTCTTGAATCTATGCTTTCAACAAATACAGAAACTGACCTCTTCCTCCCACACTAGTCTGACCACCCTCACCTGTCAGCTGGATGACTGCACTTGCCTCCTCACTGGTCTCCCTGCTGTCCACACAGCAGCCACACAGGTGCTGAGGAAAGTAGACTAAGGTGAACATCCTGATTCCTTTCTTGAGCAAGTTTTTCTGTCTGAATCTATGCCAGGAATGTGGGGGCATGGGGAGGGGTCAAAAGTTCTTTCTGAGTTTTGTTTCTTAAAAAGCTTGAAATCAATTTCCCAAAATAGGATCTTCAGAGAGGCAAAATTTTAGATGCCTTCACTAAACACAGATCACTCATGCCCATTGGGGCTCTGAGCGTTCCAGAGGCTCCTCAGATCCCTCAGAGGGAAACCAGATTTCTGGCTATGGCCCTTCCCTCTATGACTCAATTTCCTCTCATCTCCAGCTCTGTCTGCTCCAACAAGCTTACCTCCTTACCTCCTTTTTGCTGCTCCAACATTTTTAAATGGAAAAAAAATAAAAACACCCCTCACATCATTTATTTCACTCTAATGTACTATCACATTATTACTGTTGTTGCTGTGTTACTGGGCGACTCCCCCACTAGCAGGCCATGTCCATGAGGACTGGGATTTTGTCTGTTCTGTCTCACACCTCCACCCCCAGTGCTTAGAGCAATGTCGGCAGATAGTGAGCAGTGGGTTGGTCTTCTTTGATAAATGAGTAAAGAAGTTACACATGTGATCATGGTTGAAAAGGTGAAATATGGAGCATCATGACCTCACATATATGGGATTCTGACCTAGACTGAGGGACCAGGGAGACTTTCCTGAGGAGAGGCATCTAATAGAGCAAGAGCCCAGGCTAAGCTAGAGCTGATGGAGGGCAGGAGTAAGAGGTCCAGGCAGAGAGCACAGCAGGTGCAAAGGCCCGGAGGTGGGAAAGTCAAGGGAAGTAAATGAGTTAAACTGACTCATTTGGGTGATTAAATGAGCTAATAGACCTGAAGGGCCCAGTACACAATTTGTGCTGGAGAAAGGCCAGCTGTTGTCATTATTGCACATCCAGGGTCTGCCCACCTGGGAACAACAATAGCAGAATAAAGGCATTCTTCCCTCCAAAACTGCACAATCAATTCATGACATCAAGCCTTGATTACAGCTTGACTGTGGTATAATTGACAGGCGATAAACCACACATATGTAAAGTGTACAATCTGGTGAGTGCTGACACGCATACACACTCCCTGTCACCCAAAAGATTCTCATGTGCTTTTGTAGTCCCTCTCTCTGCAACCCACCCCACAGTCATCAGGCAATCACTCATCCTGTCTTTCTTGATAGATCGTTTTGCATTTTCTAGAATGATATATATATATATATATATATATATATATATATATATATATATATATATATATATGGAATTACATCATATGCCCTCCTTTTGGTGTGGCTCCTTTCAGTAAGCATAATGATTTTTATGAGGTGAAATTCTTATAACAAGATATTAATCTTTTTAAAGTGAACATTTTACTGGCAGTATAGCCACATGTTGTTCAGCCACCATGTTACCTAGTACTAAAATATATTCATCCCCAAAATAAAACTCTGTACCCAATGAGAGGTTGCTCTGATCCCTCAGCTCCTATCTCTCAAAACCCCCAATCTGAATTCTGTCTCCTTCTCTTTCTTGTCCCCTGTTTTCTGCACCATCTACCCTGTCAGCCTGTACATCTGGTGCCCCACTTGTCTCAATGTAAGGGCACTTATCTAAGCCTTCCAGATCTTATTCTTCCTTTGAACCCTGTTTCTCACCCCTCACATCCATCTAGCTTTGGGGGAATATAACCCCAATACCACTGCACCAGCTCCAGTGGCTGCTTTCTCAACACGTGGGTCAGCCCCTCTCATGTTCCTCAGCCCAACCTAAACCCACACATAGAGAGCCTTCCTATTTTACACCCCCAGATGCCATTGGACTCATAAAATGTCTCACACCACCAAACCTCCCAAGCTTTACAATTTCCCATCCTGACTCTGAACAAACCCCATCCCTCCACAACCACTTCCTGTGCTCCCTTCTGCTTACCCACAATCCAACTTTGTCCAGGTCTCCAAAATGTTCCACCAAATACCCAAGAAGCCACAATGAGCAGGAAGCAAAAGAGAACCAGAGGAGAGATTATTTCCATTTCCCAGGATATGCTTGTTGACACTCTATGGCCAGGCACATCAAGTTTGCATAGCAACAACAAAAAAGAGACAAAGAATGAGGACCCTGATGTCTGGCCTGAGATCTGGGTCATGGAGGGCTGGCAACAGGGTCGTCCAGTGTAGGCCTGCAGGTGGCTGACATCACAGGGACGTGCATGTTTACTGGAGTTGTTCTTTTATCACTGACTATTTTTTTAATTCTCTGTGATATTGTTCTTCGGAGGTGCAGTGAAAATGAATATAGAATGAGAACTCTTTTGATGGTTTGGTGGCTGTCGTAAGTGTTTCCCTCCACGTCCTGCGTGGTTCAGGGTTTGGGTCTGGAAGAGGAGCCGCACACAAATGAAAGAGAATAGACACAAGATAATTTGGAAATAATGGGGGACCAGGTGGGTAAGTCCAACTCCAGAGGAAGGACTTCCACTGTGCTCAGGCCTCACCAAGCTTTTTATAGTGAGAGATAAACAAGGTAGTGGTTACCATAGTTACACAGTTCTTGTGAGTTTCACTTGTTTTGACCACTGTTACACTTCCTGCACTTCCTCAGCCCATTAGCTTCCCAGATAAGATCTAGGGAGTGTTATACAGTCAAACCTAATTATGCTAAGAAGACTGTGCCCTCTAAGCTTGGACTTGTTTGTGACTTTGCCAACAGGTCAGTCCGAGGCTTAACCCTATATCAGTTTCCCACATCTCACCCTTTTTTTTATTATTAAGCTACTATAATGAAAATAAAACTTAAACATCAAGAACAAAACTTTGGCTATTAAAACAATAACAATGCCAATCCATAACCCAAAACATTTTAAAACTTAAGCATAACATTTTAAGAACAAAAAATGTTTTATGTCCCAATTTCAATTTCCAACAGTTTTGAGTCCAAGTTTCAATGTCCGACAGTTCCTTATGTGTACATGTCAGCAATGATATTTCAGTTCTGGATGGTGGACAAATGGTGGAAATGCAGGTCCGACCCTCTCTGGTTTGATCCTGGGCAACCTGCTGACTCCTTAGCATGGCAAAGTGTCATCAGCTTCTCCATCTCTGAACTGTCTCTCCTCCTGTCTTCATGGCTGGAGCATTCCTGAGAATTCCTCTCTGTTGCAGGAATCCACATGGTCTTGAAGTTGTTTTCTGAAAATATACAAACATATTCTCTACCGAAGGTTAATAAAGGGAATTTTACTTGGGGTCCTTTTTATATTTGCCCAAATGATTTTCCTTTGGCTTATTTTGACACCATGTGTGTTTTCCTGGGTGTCTCGCTGTTAGCATTATAAATAAAAAAAATTTTCTAGATGTAATTTAGTTACAGGATATTTTTCCTTACATGGTATTTTTCCACTATCCCCCATTTTTTGATTTACTTATTAGGAGAATTTTTGGAAAATTTATAATGCAGTCTAGATAACTTTAAATTTTAATTTTTTGCACAAAAATATGACTGTTTTAGGTTCATTGCATGTTAAGCAATTTTTCCATGAAATGAAAATTTTGGTTAATACTACTTATTTCAATTAAACTTGTTACTGTCAAATTTAATACTCTAACAACAATTTTAGTTTACACTGTAAATATTAATGGAAAGGATTATTTTGCATCTTTGGGAAGGCACTGAGCACTCCTGGTGTTAAGCTGGATTTTAAATATAGGGTAGCTGTTGTCAGCCAAGTCTCTGTTTTCTGGGTACTGATCTCAGCTGGGCCAAGTCTCTTTCTGTTACCAGGGTCCTGATCTGGGTTGGACATGAGAAGCAAGAAGCAGCCATGGGAGCAGGAGACCTCCCTCAGAAGGGGCGAGTATTCAAGCCCCTGCATAGTTGGGTGGGTGAGGATTTGTGCCCCACCTCTGTTGACCCCCAAGTTCTCTTCTGCTGGCCCCTCTGCGACTGTGCCTGTCTTAGGTTGGTCCTCCCTGAGTAATCTTACTCATCTTTGACTAACCAGCCATCCTCCAAGGCCAAGCAGGGTGATGTGAGGTTCAGTACTGTCTCCATGGTAGCCTATGCCCCTGTGGCCTCCACACCCAGAAACTGCCTTGGGATACCCTCGCCTGCTGGTGGGGCCCCGGCACTGGTCACATATCTTGGGGAGGCCAGGTTTCTTCTCCAGAGAGGGCCCAGCTCATGCCATTGGGTGAGAGACAGATCAACAGTACCAGCCACCACGAGGCTTCAACCTCAGCATGAACAAAGAGCTCAGGCAACAGCTGTAGGCAATTGAATTGTGAGAAGAGGGACCCTCTTGGCAAAAAGGGCAAGAGAGGTCAATACAGAATGCTTGTATTTCAAACAAGCATTTTGAAATACTCCCTTCTCAGGGAGGCCTTCCACACAGTGGAAGGGATTAAATCCTTTCATGTCCTTAGTAAATTTCTGCCAAATATTCAAAGAATTAGTTTGTAAGTTTGTTTGGGATAAATGTACAATAATGACATTGTAGAACAATATCATGTAAGGATATTCTTTGCTCTAGGCCATGGCAATTCAATTTTAAACTAGCTGTCAATTTCTTTTTGTATAGACAAGCTCTTAGTTACATTTTCCTTGACCTGTTGTATGAAATGAGAGGTCTGAACAGTCTGTACCATATATAAAACAGCAATGCCCACAGAAGTAAGTAACATTACGAGGGCAAAGATTCCTGCAATTAACATTCCAAGAAATCTTTTTTGTCTTTTTAAGATTTTTTACTAGATCATGCAACAGTCTGTAGGTTTGATGAGATTCCCATGGTTCAGTTAAGTTAGTGGGAACCCAAGCAAAAACTAGTTGTTTTAAAATCATGAGGGAGTTCTTTTGAACAGTAGAATTGATACAATGGGATAATGTACAATCTGTGCATGACACCTCATACAGATGGCTTGTAACATTAAGATGCATCTGAGTGGGGCCTGATAGGAGCACAAATGGATCAAACACACAGGTAGTAGCAAACACTGTCTAATTGAGAGTTCCTCGTAAAGCAAAAATGGAACTATTTGAGCTATAATTGAAACTATACCATTTTATAAGTGCAAGTGCAGCAGCTAATTTCCACTGTGTACTTTGTAGAGGCCAATTGTCATGTTGTAATTGAGGCCCAACAAAGTCTCCTCCATGAGATGGAGTGATTTTCTTCAACATATAGATAGGATACATTCCCGTTCCATTTAAGGGTGCGGTTGTTACTATACAGAGAACCATAAGGGCTCCAGTCTATAAAGAAAAAAGATTATTAAGTTTGCTGGTGGTAGGATAATTACTATAACAATTTTTCCAATTAACTTCTTCCTCAGTGGGATTCCATACATAAGACCATTTACGTAAAGGCTTAGTGGGGGGGTGCCTTAGCACACTTATATTTTCTGCACCTTTCCCCGGAGCAAGTAGAGATAATACATGTACCTGAGCCGTTTCTTCCCCATTCTTTGTGGTCCAGGCTGGCCCAAAACCTCTCTTTAATTTTACACACAAGGGAGCAGTGGCTTGATTTAGAGTCATACAGAAGGGAAGCTGGGTGGCAACAGCTGTGTAATAATACCTTGTCCATATGCTTCCTTGCCCCACCTGTGGTCCTCCTGGAAGGATTGGCCCACATAAGGGTTCTTACCCATGAAGGGTCAGGAGCATAAGTCTGAAATACTTCCACATTTTCCCTAGGTAATATTACTGTACAGATGATTACTGCTAGCATGGCAAGAAAGACGTTCTCTGTACAGTCTTCTTTACCATGCCCCAGGTGGTCTCCAGGCTGTTTGTTATCTGGCTCGTCCTCCTCCTGCTGGGTTAGACTTGGAGAACTTCAATTTAAAAAGAAATCTTTTTCTTTTACACTAAGTAACCTACAGGGTTACTTCCTGGATGTTGACTGATAGTGCCGCAAGGCCATGTATTTCAAGTCAAAGTTATTAAACATTTATGGTGACTGTACTTTCAGATTTGGTATTTTAACAGCAAATCATTAGATTATCCTATAAATATTAGTGGAAGATATTTCAAAATTTTAAAATTTCTTTTTTTTATTAAATTTAACATAATATTTTTAAACAGCATTCCCTTTTGGCTTATTTGCATATACAGAGGGATCATGGGAAGCCTTTAGTAACTTTTTTAGAAGAATTTTACTTTACTAGGATTCAATTGCTTACAAAGATACTGGCTTCTTATAGTAGGTACTTTTGTTTATAAAGTTAGTAAATTTAGTAAAGTTTTATGTCTGATTCATGAGGTGCAAGCGCTGCCCCACCTCCAGCCTAATTTAAAATGCAGCGGTGAGGAGCTTTTGTTATTTTAAATTACATCTTAAAATTCTACTGCTGTATTTTAAGAAATATCAAACAAAATAACTTGTTTTGCCCTTTATTAGAGGCAAAAACTTAAAATAAAATATATTTATTAACTTATATTTGATAAAGCTTTCCATGTGATTTTAAGTATATTAAATTGGCTTTATTAAAAAATCCTTTAAGAAGAGAGAATAAACTTTTTAAAACATTTCAGGGCCCATGAAATGTCCCAAAGTCATTCTTTGGTTATAGTTTGAAATCCAACTTGAAAGACCATCAAATACATATGTGTATATGTGATTTAAAGATTATATTCCTTTTATAATTATTAAGAGATATCAATTAAATTAAAACTGATCTTTGTATATAAAAATTTCGGTTGGGATCACAGAATTTATCCTCTTTTTTTAATCAGACCATTGAGTAACATATTTTGAATTCCTAATTTTTCGGAGAAAGATAAATTTCTATACTTTAGGCATTTAGTTACCACAATTATAATTTTTCCCAATTTAACTAGAATTTTAAACTCTTAGCTGGCAAGTTAAATATTTAGCATTTCTCAATCAGTAACATTTTTAAGAATAAACTTCAAAAATACAAGACATAATCAATAGATTTAATTCTGTCCTCTGGATTTTTCGTTAGGGAAATTTAGATTAATATTTTAGCATTTTGTTATTTCAGAATATCTAATTCAATTTAGCAAACTCCCAAAGCCTTGGGCTGCCATTGACTGGAAACAGGTAACCATCAAAATGCAAATTAGTTACATTCTTTCTACCAAGGATGGGAAACTGGGAAGTAAGCCTCTCTTTAGAAATTGCCACTGGCAGTAAATTTTTGGCCTACCTGCTTGTTCTGTTGGGGGAAGGGAGGCTAGCCCTTCCTCCATTAGAAATTGCTTTGGGAAGCCAGCCTTAATTAAATACCTGGGCTACTTAGATTTTTATAATTAATATAGATCAATAATTCTTGAGATTCAAATTCAAATTATTATTTTAAGGCATATTCTTTAGCAAATTAGAATACTTTGGGAGGGGGTGTCCATATTGGATCACCAGGTGCTCCCTTCTTCTCTTCCCCCACATCCTGCTTTGGGGGAAGTTTCAGCAAATGACTCAGGTGGCATATTTTTCCCAAAATCAAGCTTAATAGAAAAAGACATTGAAATTTTTTTCCTATTTCACTTTCTAAAGTCATGGCTAGCACCCAAGGTTATCTTAGCCAAAGTTTGGTTGTCATAAGATGTTCTCTGGTAATTTTTAAATAAAACTAGTCTTTTTACGGGCAAGCCAAAAACTCTGCCCTCTCCTGCCACCTTTGAATCTCTCCACACCAGAGGTGGATTCAGTAGCAGAACTTCATTTCTTATTACAGATTTTAGATTCCAAATACAAATTAAGATTTTAATTTGGACAAGAAACCACATTGAGATGACCATGGAATTCTTTTTTCTTTCTGCCTGATTTAAAGGAGTACATTTTAATATTCCAATTTCTTTATAATTTGGCCTTTTAGTACAGGTGATTCTATTAACAGAGAATAAAACATTTCAGGATTAGGACATGGAGGTGCAGGGAGCCATGAAGGCTATTCCTCCCATTTTTTTCTTTTCTTTCTGCTGCTCTTTAGGAGCGGAGTGTGCAAGGGGAGGAGATTTATCCTCCTTGGCCTCTCTCAAAGGCTCTAGTAAATGAAATACTGTGTTTCACAAGGAAAAACAGTTTTTGGAGGCAAGATTTTTCCTGCTGCTGACCTTTTTTCAAGTTCTAACTTTTTGGAAAGCATTAAAGATCTAATGTACCTTTTTCAAGAAAACAGAAGTTATGTTCTATAACAACATGCAAAAACTATAAGAGATTACCTTCTGAAACTTTAACTCCTTAAGCATGCAACTCAAAAGTCTATAATAAAGTTTCTTACTTTTTTAAAAGCCCAATCTACTTTTTTAAAGCCGAATCCTGCCCCGTTAGCCTGGTTAAGAAAACGTTCCCACACCGCCTACAGCTCCAGACCACTGTAGCTGATTGTGGCCGTTTGTGTGCAGTGAAATAACCTCTCACCTTTACGGTGAATTTTCCTACCTTTATAGTAAATTCTTTGTTCCTCACTTTGCCAGTGAAACTTCGTTTTTTCGCTCTAGCGAAACTTTCACTTCCAGAGTTCCCGACGGGCGCCAGATGTCATAAGTGTTTCCTTCCACATCCTGCGTGGTTCAGGATTTGGGTCTGGAAGAGGAGCCGCACACAAATGAAAGAGAATAGACACAAGATAATTTGGAAATATTGGGGGACCAGGCGGGTAAGTCCAACTCAAGAGGAAGGACTTCCACTGTGCTCAGGCCTCACCAAGCTTTTTATAGTGAGAGATAAACAAGGTAGTGGTTCCCATAGTTACACTTGTGAGTTTCACTTGTTTTGACCACTGTTACACTTCCTGCACTTCCTCAGCCCATTAGCTTCCCAGATAAGATCTAGGGAGTGTTATAAAGTCAAACCTAATTATGCTAAGAGGACTGTGCCCTCTAAGCTGAGACTCCTTTGTGACTTTGCCAACAGGTCAGTCCAAGGCTTAACCCTATATGAGTTTCCCACAGGTTGCGTCTTCTCAGATCTGGTGCAAAAGCCACTCAGAGGCAACCTAGGAATGATATGGGAATTCAGGCCATCTTCTGCTATGAACCCCACTGCAGAAGAGAGGAAGAAAAGTGGGAAACATTTATTTGGAGGATTATAACCACATAAGGAAAGAAATGGGAAAATTTGAAAATATGATGAGGATTGACACTGTACGATGACACGTTCAGCTAATTACAGGTAGATGATGTCAAAGTAAATCTTGAGCCAGACAAATTCAGGGAGACAAGAGAGTCCTTATTCAAGACCATGCAATAGGGCAGTGAGACTGACCTCAGCACCACTGAAATAAAAGGCTGTGGAGATTTTAAGAACGGGAGGAAGAATCATAGGCATCTGTGTTTGCTAATTGGATTGACACAAAAGATAAATAAAACTCATTAAATCCTAACAGGAGGGTTTTCATTATGGTAACATTTAAAACTCACTTAAGGATAAGTTTTTATTGATGAGAAAGAGAGAGATGTGAGAGAGAAAATAACCAGTTTTGCAGGAGGCCACCCATTTTTCTTCACTAGCAGAGAAGTGCAAACAAGGATCCCAGAATGCTGGTGACCCTTGAACCCATGGCAAGGGCCTGAGTTATGCACCAATTGTCTTGTCCCTGACAAAGGGGGCTCAAGCTATTTCATGATCAAATAGTCTCAGAGTAAATCCTTCTAATATTTACTGACCTTTAAGATATCCTGTCTGTTACTGCAATTACCTGCCAAGGGTTTTATGTTTAACCAAAGTTGAATAAAAGGCTAGCGAGGCCTGGGCACCGGTGGAAGTCCTGCCCCTTGAGTTGGAATTGCCTGCCTGCCCACCCCCCAATATTTCCAAATTATCTCTTGTCTCCTCTCTTTCATTTGTGTGTGGCTCCTCTTCCAGATCCTGAACCTTGAACCACGCAGGACGTGGGGGAACACACATACATATCTGGCGCCACAAGGGGACACCTGGAAGAGAAGCCTTCGCCTAGAGTGAAAAATTAAGATTCACTGGCAAGGTGGGAAAGAATTCACCGTAGATGTGGGAAGATATTTCACTGCACACAAAGCCCACGATCAGCTGCAGAAATCGTGATCTGTAAGTAGGGTGGGAACGTATCTTTCTAGCCAGGCTAACGGGCAGGATTTGGCTTAAAAGTAAGAAACTTTATTGTAGATTTTTGATTTGCATGCTTAAGGAATTAAAGTTTCAGAAGGTAATCTCTTACAATTTGTGCATGTTATTATAGAACATAATCCTTGGTTTCCTGAAGAAGGTACATTAGGTCTTGAATGTTGGGAAAAAGTTAGTCAGAACTTGAAAAAAAAAAAAGGGGGGGGGGCTCATCAGCAGGGAAAAAACTTGCCTTCAGACTGTTTTTCTTTGTGGAACATGGTATTTCATTTGCCCGAGTCTTTTAAAGAGACTAAAGAAGATAAACCTGGCTGAATGCTCAAATAACTTATGAAATATTAGCAGGGCTGGGGCAGTATAATGACGTGCAAAATAAGCTAAATTAAATGCAGAAAGCTTATAAGTATGTCAGACTTTGTGGTAAAGCTCTTCTGTGATAATGTGTTGATAGTAAAGGGCCAGTCACTCTTCTCCCTGTAGAAGCAGAAAAGCCAGAGAAGCCTGGGGTGGCAACAGAAACCTTATCTTTAAAGAAAAAAGTGGTGCTTTTAAATCCCCTCCCCCTGCCTTCTCACCAAAAACATAGTTTTCCAAAGCCTTTGGTAACTTAAGACTTTAGAACATTGCTGAATTAAATAATAAAAATTATTAAATATCTAGGTATTTTAAAATGACAAAAATATGGAAATATTAACCTGAGTTTACCTCATTTAAAAAAAAAATCTAGAGGATAGAATTGAATATGCCTTGTATTTTATTGGAAATACATCCTTAAAATATAAATGTATTACTAATTTGAGAAATGCTAAGTATTTAACTTGCCACCTGAAATTTGAAGCTTCTAAGAATTCAAGTTAAGTTGGAATAAATTATATAGTTGTAATAACCAAATGCCTAAAGTATAGAAATTTATTTTTGAGAAAATAATTTTTGTGTTTTCTCTGAAATAATTAGGAATTCAAAATATGTTACCTATTGGTCTAATTTTAAAAAAGGAAGGTTAATTCTGTGATCCCAACTAAATTTTTAAAACAAAAACCAGTTTAAATTTCATTAATATCTTTTAATAATTATAAAAAGTATGTAATCTTTAAATATATATCTGACAGTCTTTCCAGGTTAAATTTCAAGGCTGAAACCGAGGGATGATTCTTGGAAAACTCCCAAGGGCCTTGAGTGATCCAAAAAAGAATTCGTTCTCTCTTCTTAAAGGAAATATTTTAAATTTAGTCAATCTAATATACCTGAAATTGTATGAAAAGCTTTAATTAAATAAAAATTAATAACTATATTTTACTTATACATATATTTTAAATGTTATGAAGATTTTGGCCTCTAAGGAGAGCAAAATAAAGTAACGAAATATTTCTTAAAATCCAACAGCAGTATTTTAAGACGGAATTCTAATTGCAGAAGCCTCTAATGGCCTGCATTTTGGGTAGGGTAGAGGTAGAGCAGCGTTTGTGCCTTGTGAATCAGACGTATAAGTTTACTAAATTTACTTGCTTTCTTTTTTAGTAAATATATCTACTTTAATTACTTTATAAATTAGCTTTTAAAATTACAATCAAGGTTTCATATAATTTCGGCTAAATGAAAATCCAGTATTTTTATAAATAATTAAATTGTACTAAATCTCTCTGAAAGTTACTGGGACTACTCATAATCCCTCTGTATATGCAAATAAGCCTAAGGAGATACTCTTTAAAAATATAATTCTAAGGTTAATAAAAAGGAGAAATTTAAAAATTTTGAAATCTCTTCCACTAATATTTACAGGGTAAATTAAAGATTATTATTAAAATATTAAATCTGATCCTTACTAGTAGTCAACATAATGTAATGAGAGTCATTGAAATATAGCTATTCAGCTGCATGACCCAATATCCAAGCAGCAGCCTGTAAGTTGCTTGGTGTAAAAAGAAAGAAAAGTGTCTTTTAAGAGAAACTCTCTAAGTGTGTTCTAATAATTGCTCTGAAAGGAAATGAAAAGAGTTTTCCTTCAAATACATGAAAGCTGTAATGAAAAGTCAATGTTAGGCTTCATAAGCAAAAGTAAGTAATTTGTGTTTTTGCCTCCCTGAGAAAACTTAGGTAAAGTTATTCAAAGGTGGGGCAGGTCAGCAAGCTATAAAAAGAGGAAGTGGGGAGGAGAAAGGGGGCGGGAGGAGCTACAGGAGGGCAGCAAAGACCTAGTGGCACACAGATTTGTGCACAGGGCTACTAGTTAGTTATATGAAAGAAAAAAGAGAGAGGAAGATGGCAGCGATATAGGCAGATGGGACCCATGTCCTGTCCCGGAGCATATGGATTGAGCAGCTGAAACTAAGAACACCCACTCCGAATTGGGGAAATTGCTCAGCTGGTGAGACCGTTTGCAGCCGGGAAGGGCAGATCTCCCCTGGAAAGGTAAAAAAAAAAAAAAAAACAGGGATTTGGGCAGGAAAGTCTGCCAGACCTCTGAGCCCAGAGGATCGGAGGGAGACTGCATGGCAGACAGCCGCGTTCCTTGGGACAGGCACAGCCCCTGACTGGGGAAAGGAAATCCAGGGGATTCCTGGCACTGCCGGGGATTTGAGAGCTGGGTTCTGTGATCACGGAGGACTGAGCCTAAAGGGGGAAGCCTGAAGAGCTGACCAGACCATGCAGTGCCCGTAAGAGAAGAGCTTACAGAAACCAAGCCTTCCCCGTTTCCACGGCCGGCGTTTGTTTTTTTGTTTGTTTTCACTGAATCCTGTTCATAAGATATTTCGGATACAGACACTCACCTATGCTGAAGAGAGGGAGAGGGTGCTGAGGAGTGGAATCTGGGGAGAGACTGAGGAGAGAAGGGGGGCCGGGAGAGGTGGCAGTGAATTGAGCGCTGAGACACCCCTGAGCCCAGGACTGGGGCAGCCATTCTTTCTGGAGCATGAGACTCCTCCCCCCAGCCCCCAGGCAAGGAGCACAGCCACACCCAGATTCCACCCTGAACGAGATCAAGGATTAAAATAATCTGATCAGTCCCTGGGAGTTAACAGGGTCTGGCCTATAGAGGGATTTTCAATCCCAGCAACAACACAGAGCTGGTAACTATTAAGGAACCAGCTCTGGATAGTTGACCTCTCCAAATCAGTTTTAAATGCTATAGAGAAGGCTTATAGCCTCAGAGACCAACCCCAGAACACTGCCACCCAGAGGCTGAGCCACAAACTGACTCTTTGCTAAACACAAAATAAGGCAGTCTGGGAAACAAATACGACCTGCTTTAAAATAAGGACTGTGGTTTACAACACAGAGGAACAGTGTATCGCAGGGAAACTCAACACTCTCCTGAATACCAGGCAGGACTAGAGGCGAGCCAGACTGAAGAATAGAAGTACCGAAGGACCTTCACTACTGCAATTTTTTTTTCTTTTTTCACCTTTTAACTAAGAAACCAATTTTTTTCTTTTTTTCTTTTTTTTTCTTCTTTTTCCATCACCTGATTTTACCCTTTTAATTACTACCTTCTTATTTTTAACCAGTATTATTACTGCTACCATTTTACCATTTTTTAAAGTGCCATTTTATTTTTTCTTTATTTTATTTTGGGATTAGTGTCCTCCATTCTATTTTCATTGTTCTATTATTAGTTGTTTCTAGTTTGCATCCATCTCCAGGGAGCTGTTGCTGGAATTTGTTGGGATTAGTGGCGGTTCTATAGGAGTATTCTCCTCATATAAAAAGTCTCTTCCCCTCTTCCACTTCATTCTCTCTATTCGCTCTTTTTCTTTTGCTTTCTTTTCTTTTCTCGCTTTTATTTTCCCCACTCCTTTTTCCCAATTTCATTTTTGCACTCCTTTTTTTGGTCCCTACTTTTCTTTTCTTTTTTCTCTTTTATCTTTTTCTCTTCCTTCTTCCTTATCCCCTAATTCTCTTAATTAGGGTGGTCACCTTTATTTGGGGTTATTAATATCGTGAATATATTTGTGTTTAGTGCCTGGTACGTGGTGCCTTGTTGTGTTGTATTTTGTGCCTTTAAATCAACGCAGCAGATCCAAGCAACAACAGCCTCCTGAGCACCACACCCAATGCTGAGGAACAGCAGCTGTACGTGAAGCCTACCCCCACCAGCGAAAAGAGCCACCACAGCTGTGAAAAGCACCCACCAGAGGAGCTGCTGCCAACTGAAGAGCAGCTGCTACCGCAACCGCCCGAAGAACAACCACAGACCAAGGAGTCACTGCCACCAAGGGAGCAACCACTGAACGACTCAACATCTAGATATGTCAGTGAGACCAAACATGGGTAGACAAAGAAACCCCCAAAGGAAAGAGAAGGAGGACTCTCCAGAAAAGCAGCTAAGTAATACAGAGGCATGCAACATGACAGAAAAAGAATTCAGAATAAGGGTCCTAGAGTGCATAAACCGGATGGAGGAAAAAAATCAACAACTTCTACAAGAAGCAAGAAGAAACAGATGAAAAGGTCAACTACCTATGCAAGAAGCAAGAAGAAACAGATGAAAAAAATCAATAACATATGGAAGAAGCTAGAAGAAACAGATGAAAAAAATCAACAACTTAAGTAAGACCCAAGAAGAGATGAAGAGTGATATAGCTGCAATAAAAAACACCATTGAGAGTATCAACAGTAGACTAGGAGAAGCGGAGGGCCGAATTAGTGAATTAGAAGACAAGGAAGCAAAACACACCCAAAATGTACTGCAATTGGAGAAAAATATTAAAAGACAGGAGGAGAGCCTAAGGGAGCTTTGGGACGACATGAAACGAAAAAACATACGAATAATAGGGGTGCCAGAACAACAGAAAGATGAACAAGGATTAGAAAACCTATTCGAAGAAATAATATCAGAAAACTTCCCTGAGATGGGGAAGAAAAAAGTCACACAAGCACAGAGAGTCCCAAACAAGGTGAACCCGAAAAGACCCACACCAAGACACATCATAATTACCACGGCAAATGTTCAAGACAAAGAGAGAATCTTACAGGCTGCAAGAGAGAGAAAGAAAGTTACATACAAGGGATCTCCCGTTAGATTATCAAATGATTTCACAACAGAAACACATCAGGCCAGAAAAGAATGGACGGAAATTTACAAAGTAATGCAAAGCAAAGGACTGAATCCAAGAATACTCTATCCAGCAAGGCTATCATTCAAACTTGAAGGGGAAATAAGAAGCTTCACAGACAAGAAAAGGCTAAGGGAGTTTATCAGCACCAAGCCAGCAATGCAAGGAATGCTAAGGGGACTGATATAAACAGAAGAAATAAAAAGCTCAGAAACAAAACAGCCACACAAAAAAAGAAATGGCTACAAACAAGTACCTTTCAATAATAACTTTAAATGAAAACGGACTAAATGCTCCAACCAAAAGACATCAAGTGGCTGAATGGATAAAAAAACATGACCCATACATCTGCTGTCTAAAGAAACCCACCTCATTAGAAGGGACTCACACAGACTGAAAGTGAAAGAATGGAAAAATATCTTTCAGGCTAATGGAAAGGAAAAGAAAGCTGGGGTAGCAATACTTATATCGGACAAAATAGACCACAAAGTGAAGGCCATAACAAGAGATAAGGAAGGCCACTTCATAATACTAAAGGGATCAATACAACAAGAAGATATAACCCTGGTAAACATATATGCACCCAATGCAGGAGCACCCAAATTCATAAAAAAACTCCTGGAAGATATCAAAGGAGAGATCGACAACAATACAATCATCGTAGGCGACTTTAATACACCACTGACAGCACTGGATAAGTCCTCTAGACAAGCAATCAGCAAAGATACAGCAATCCTAAATGACTCACTAGATCAGATGGACTTAATAGACATCTTCAGAACACTTCACCCCAAAGCCACGGAATATACATTCTACTCATGTGCTCATAAGACATATTCAAAAATAGACCATATATTGGGTCATAAGCAAAGTATCCCCAAATTCAAGAAGATTGAAATCATAAAAAGCATTTCTAAGACCACGATGGCATAATATTAGAAATAAACTACAATAAAAACTACAATAAAAACAACCCAAACACCTGGAAGCTGAATAGCATGCTATTAAATATTGATTGGGTTACCAATGAGATCAAAGAAGAAATTCAAAACATCCTGGAAACTAATGACAATGAAAACACAACAATCCAAAACCTATGGGACACAATGAAAGCAGTCCTGAGAGCGAAGTTTATAGCTCTACAGGCCTATCTCAAAAAAAGAAGAAAAAATGGTAGTAAATCATCTAGTTCTACAACTCAAAGAATTAGAAAGAGAGCAACAAGAAAACCCCAGAGTGAGCAGAAGGAAGGAGATAATAAAGATTAGAGCAGAAATAAATGACATAGAGACCAAAAAAACAATACAGAAAATCAATGAAACCAAGAGCTGGTTCTTTGAAAGGATAAACAAGATTGACAAACCTCTAGCCAGACTCACCAAGAAGCAAAGAGAGAGGACCCAAATAAACAAAATCAGAAAAGATAGAGGTGAAATAACAACAGACCCCACAGAAATACAAACGATTGTTAAAAAATACTATGGACAGCTCTACTCCAACAAACTAGACAACCTGGAGGAAATGGACAAATTCCTAGAAAAATACAACATTCCAAAACTCAATCAGGAAGAATCTAAACATCTCAACAGGCCAATAACTATGGAAGAAATTGAAGCAGTCATCAAAAAGCTTCCAGCAAACAAAAGCCCAGGACCAGACGGCTTCACAGGGGAGTTTTACCAAACATTCAAGGAAGAACTAAAACCTCTCCTCCTCAGACTAGTACAAAAAATTCAAGAGGAAGGAACACTTCCAATATCATTCTATGAAGCCAGCATCACCCTAATACCAAAACCAGGGAAAGACAACACAATGAAAGAGAATTACAAGTCAATATCCCTCATGAACATAGATGCCAAAATCCTCAACAAAATCTTAGCAAATTGGATCCAGCAGTACATCAGAAACATCTTACACCATGACCAAGTAGGATTTATCCCAGAAATGCAAGGATGGTACAATATCTGCAAATCAATAAACGTGATACATCACATAAACAAATTGAAAGAAAAAAACCACATGGTCATATCAATTGATGCAGAAAAAGCATTTGACAAAATTCAACACCCATTTTTGATAAAAGCTCTCAGTAAGGTGGGAGTAGAAGGATCATACCTCAACATAATAAAAGCCATATATGACAGGCCCACAGCCAACATCATACTCAATGGACAAAAGCTAACACCATTACCCCTAAGAACAGGAACAAGACAGGGATGCCTCCTCGCACCACTCCTGTTCAACACAGTACTGGAAGTGTTAGCCATTGCAATTAGGCAAGAAGAAGAAATAAAAGGCATCCAAATTGGAAAAGAGGAAGTAAAACTGTCCTTATTTGCAGACGACATGATATTATACATACAAAATCCTAGAGATTCCATCAAAAAGCTACTAGACTTAATACATGAATTTGGCAATGTAGCAGGATACAAAATTAGCCCCAAGAAATCTGAGGCATTTGTATATACCAATAGTGAACTTTCAGAAAGAGAGATTATAAAAACAATCCCATTCACCATCGCACCAAAAAAATTAAGCTACCTAGGAATAAACTTAACTAAAGAGGTAAAAGACCTCTACTCAGAAAACTACAGGACGTTGAAAAAAGATATACAGGAAGACATAAACAGATGGAAGAACATACCATGTTCAAGGATTGGTAGAATCAACATCATTAAAATGTCCACACTACCCAAAGCAATCTATAAATTCAACTCACTTCCCATTAAAATACCAACGGCATACTTCAGAGATCTAGAACGAACTCCCCAAAAATTCATCTGGAATAAAAAAAGACCCCGAATAGCTGCAGCAATCCTGAAAAAGAACAAAGTAGGTGGTATCTCAATACCAGATATCAAGATGTATTACAAAGCCACTGTTCTCAAAACTGCCTGGTACTGGCACAAGAATAGGCATATAGATCAATGGAATAGAATAGAGAGCCCAGAAATCGGCCTGAACCAATATGCTCAATTAATATTTGACAAAGGAGGCAAGAACATACAATGGAGGCAAGATAGTCTCTTCATTAAATGGTGTTGGGAAAATTGGACAGATATATGCAAGAAAATGAAACTAGACCACCAACTTACACCATACACGAAAATAAACTCAAAATGGATAAAGGACTTAAATGTAGGACAGGAAACCATAAAAATTCTAGAAGAATCCAAAGGCAACAAAATCTCAGACATATGCCGAAGCAATTTCTTCACTGATACAGCTCCTAGGGCACTTGAAACTAAAGAGAAAATGAACAAATGGGACTACATCAAAATAAAAAGCTTCTGCACAGCAAAAGAAACCATCAACAAAACAACGAGAAAACCCACTGTGTGGGAAAACATATTTGCCAATGTCATATCTGATAAGGGCCTAATCTCCAAAATTTATAGGGAACTCATACAACTTAACAAAAGGAAGATAAACAATCCAATCAAAAAATGGGCAAAGGACCTAAATAGACACCTTTCAAAAGAGGACATTCAGAAAGCCAAGAGACATATGAAAACATGCTCAAAGTCACTAATCATCCGAGAGATACAAATCAAAACAACAATGAGGTACCATCTCACACCTGTCAAACTGGCTATCTTCAACAAATCAACAAACGACAAGTGCTAGAGAGGATGTGGAGAAAAAGGAACACTCGTGCACTGCTGGTGGGAATGCAGACTGGTGCAGCCACTATGGAAAACAGTATGGAGTTTCCTCAAAAAACTAAAAATGGAACTCCCATTTGACCCAGTAATCCCACTTCTAGGAATATATCCCAAGAAAACAGAAACACCAATCAGAAAGGATATATACACCTCTATGTTCATAGCTGCACAATTTACAATAGCTAAGATCTGGAAACTGCCTAAGTGCCCATCAGCAGACAAGTGGATGAGAAAATTGTGGTACATCTACACAAAAGAATACCACACTGCAGTAAAAAAGAAGAAATTCTTATCATTTGCAACAGCAGGGATGGAACTGGAGAACATTATGGTAAGAAAAATAAGCCAGTCAGAGAAAAATAAATATCACATGATCTCACTCAATTGTGGAATATAATGAACAAAATAAAGTGATGAACAAAAATAGAACCAGAGACATTGAATCATCAAGAAGACTAGACTGTCCAACCTATGAGGAAAGACAGGGGATGAGAGGCTAAGAGATCAACCCCAGGACTTGTATGCATGCATTTGAGCATAACCAATGGACACAGACAGTAGCGGGGTGAGGGCATGTGCTGGTGGGTAGAAGCAGATGGGGAGAGGTCAATGGAGAGAAAAGGAAACTCATGTAATACTTTAAACAATAAAAAATTAATTTTTTAAAAGCATAAAAGTGCTTTTAATCTTAAAAAAATAAAATAAAATAAAATAAAATAATAACCAACTTGGCCAGCCAGTGTAGATCAGTGGTTGAGCATGAACCCTTGAACCAGGAGGTCACATTTTAATTCCCAGTCAGGGCATATGCCTAGGTTTCGGGCTCCATCCCCCGCAGTCAATCTATGTATGATTCTCTCTCATCATTAATGTTTCTCTCTCTATCTTCCTCTCCCTTCCTCTCTCTGAAATCAATAAAAACATTTCTTAAAATAACCAACTAATTAGGAAAAACTACTTACTTTTAAACTCTCTTAAAAACAAACACATTCCTTTCCTTTGCAATAGCATTCCTTCTAAATTTCAAACTGTTACCAGAAAGGGAGTCAGGTGCTGAACAGATTTGTTTAAGGCCGTCCTGCAGTGTGTGAGTTCTTGACTGGGTGCAAGAAAGATTTCACAACATGAGTTCAGGTGATTTTGAATGTTTTTTAAAGCTTGGAACACTGAAATAAGGAAGGGCTTATGATAGAGGCAGTAGGGGATTAGACAGGGCTGTTTGGGCTCTCTAGAAACATTATGGAAATGAACTGAGTCTAGGTGGGGCTGCTGTCAGGTCACAGGAAAGTTAGAGTAAAAAAGTTTGGGGGACAGGTCAATGGGATTAGTCCCGGACAAGCTGCTGCTGCCCATTGCTCCCCTGGTTGCACATTGCATGGGGACCTTATAGAGTTTAAAAGAAAGAATATTCACTCAAAAAGGAGATTGGGGGGAAGGGGACACAAGGAGGGCACACACTGGCTTCTTTGTCTTGAGCGATTTTATTTACTTTCCAAAGGTGAGGATTTAGCGGAGGTCTCAGGGGAGATCTCAATAGAATTTTCATCAGCTTTCCCAGATGTCCCTTATAAAGGTCATAGTCTCTAATAATAGGTCAGTGCCAGGGCAGGCAGTCTAAGCCTCATTATCAGCAATATTACAGGGAAGGAAAGGCCTCCTTGCGGCCAGTTTTGCCCATTACTAGGCACCCGGGGCTCTCCACCCTGATTCTGTACCTGGCTGTAAATTGCTTGGACAGTTTGTACAACTGTCTGTCTCAGTTGCCTAATTCCACTTGCCAAGGAATTTTCCATGCTTCTTATTATCCTGTTTCAAAAAGAGAAAACATAAAAAATATTATTAATAATATAAAAGTTACTATATACACTTTTAGTCATTATTAAAAATTGGGCTATATATACAATGTTTGAGAAAAGTCCAAAGAACAAGTGTGTAATTATCATTATCACTAATATTCACAGACAGGTAAAGATAATCAATTTTTAGTTATATAGGCCTTCTCCGTGTCTTGGGATAGCTCTCAATCTCTGATGTCAGTGACCTCTCATTCTCAAGAAGTCTTTGTTCACTGTAGGTAGAGGCAAGTGTCAGAGACAGGGCAGATGTCCATTTGTGGTTGGGCACCTGATAAGGTCCCTTCAAACAATGTTGGAGAGTCTTTGATTGATGTCTTTTCCAATTGAAAAAATAAGTCATGGTCTTTGAAGTCTTCATGTGTTGAGAGCACTCCTGTAAATAAATGTCACTAATTTATCTGTCCCTATCAGCTGGTTAATAAGTTCTTCATAATAATGCAGAATGTCTCCTTTTCATAAGGTTGGTTCATATGTCTCTTAATCTAGATGCATGGGGTTACTGATGACTATTTAATGAAGAGAAAAGCTATATGTTTACCAAAAAAAAAGGAGATTCCAGGTTGAGAAGAACCATAAGGATGGCTTTAGCCAAAGGAGATTAAAAGCTTCTGAAAATTTACCTAGTTGAGTTTTAATTATATCATTTGTGTATTACACCAATCCAGAGAACTAGAGTTATAGGTCCAATAATAAATACTAGTAGAATAGGCCAAATATTAGAAATGAATTGTATTTTTTGAATGGTGAAATGTGTCCTTAAGTCACTGTAACTCATAGGGAATTCCCCAATAGGTGTTAATTTTCCCCCAATAATAATTTACCTTTTTAACTGTTGCTCTCCTTCAGGTGAATGCCTCAACCTAGTGAGAATAACATACAAATCATAAGTAACACATATTAGTATTCCTAAGATGGTGTCACTTGGGTAAAATTCAATTATTGTCTTTAAAATGGATTTAAAGGAAGTAGGAAATGGCCTTGGGGTTCATGGAATGATTTTCCAGGATTATATTTAGACAGTAGAACATCTGCTACACACTTTGCAATCTACAGAAGGGAAAGGAGTGACAGGAAATCCACTGATCAAAGATTAGAGAGGTGGTGGAAAACACAGCAAGGCATAGGGAGAATCTCTGGGATTAGATAAAAAGTAAAACCAATCAACGCATACTTCTTTTATATTGGTTGGTATAAGATAGGTAGCAGTAAACAATTAGCATGATAACAGTAACATTGACGAGTCTTGTGCTGTCTGCTCTGGAGTTGTGAGGGGTTTGGAAAAAAGAAAATTACCCTGACATTCCAAAGGTATGTTATTGTAGATGCAAAAAGTCAATGGATGGACTCAGTTAAGGTAAAGACTGACCTTTGCCAGGAAAGATACCAACCTAGCACATGACTACCCACCATGACTCACTTAAAGTATGTAAGTTTTTATTTTCAGACCATCCTATTGGGTTAATTCAGTTTCTGAGTTTGTAAGGCCCACACACAGGCCTTTCCTGAGCTTATGAAGTTGAGTATGTGGCCCCCCCTTTTTTTTTTAATTAAATCTTTATTGTTCAGGTTATTACATTTGTTCCTCTTTCCCCCCCCCCATAACTCCCCTTCTCCCAGTTCCCACCCCACCCTCCTCCCTCACTCCCAGCCCACTGTCCTCATCCATAGGTGCACGATTTTTGTCCAGTCTCTTCCCGCATCTCCCACACCCCTTTCCCCCCCAAGAATAGTCAGTCCATTCCCTTTCTATGTCCCTGATTCTATTATGATCACCAGATTATTTATTCACTTGATTCTTAGATTCACTTGTTGATAGATGCATGTTTGTTGTTCATAATTAGTATCTTTACCTTTTTCTTCTTCTTCCTCTTCTTAAAGGATACCTTTCAGCATTTCATATAATACTGGTTTGGTGGTGATGAACTCCTTTAGCTTTTCCTTATCTGTGAAGCTCTTTATCTGACCTTCAGTTCTGAATGATAGCTTTGCTGGATAAAGTAATCTTGGTTGTAGGTTCTTGCTATTCATCACTTTGAATATTTCTTGCCACTCCCTTCTGGCCAGCAAAGTTTCTGTTGAGAAATCAGCTGACAGTCGTATGGGTATTCCCTTGTAGGTAACTGAGTTTCTTTCTCTTGCTGCTTTTAAGATTCTCTCTTTGTCTTTTGCTCTTGGCATTTTAATGATGATGTGTCTTGGTGTGGTCCTCTTTGGATTCCTTTTGTTTGGGGTTCTCTGTGCTTCCTGGACCTGTAAGTCTATTTCTTTCACCAGGTGGGAGAAGTTTTCTGTCATTATTTCTTCAAATAGGTTTTCGATATCTTGCTCTCTCTCATCTTCTGGCACCCCTATAATTCTGATGTTGGTACGCTTGAAGCTGTCCCAGAGGCTCCTTACACTATCTTTGTATTTTCGGATTCTTTTTTCATTTTGCTTTTCTGGTTGGGTGTTTTTTGCTTCTTCACATTTCAAATCTTTGCCTTGATTCTTGCGCTCCTCTGGTCTGCTGTTGGGAGTCTGTATAGTATTCGTTATTTCAGTCCGTGTATGCTTAATTTCTTGTTGGTTCTTTATCATAACATCGAGGGTCTCATTAGATTTCTTGAGGATCTCACTATATTTATCGGCGGCTTCTAGACAGTTCTTAAGAGACCTTAAAAGTGTGGTTCTGAACTCAATATCCTCCATTGACAGTTTTGTCCTGTTTCTTTGTCTCTGCATTTTTTATGCTTTCTTGGTGCACCCCCTAGTGGTCTTTGTGCGCAGTCTTGTTGTAGTTAAGCCTTGATTGTTGTCAGCAATACCGGGGGTGATTTGACCTCCAGGCTAACTGGCTATGAGAGTCCGCTGTGTCTGCAGTGGGAGAGCTTCTGTGCTGAATCTCTAGGGCGGTGCTAATCTAGCGTTTGCCTGAGACTATCCGGCAAATGGCTCTGTGCAGGGCTTGGGCGGGGTGGTTCCCCGAGGATCTACAGGGCGGGCCAGAGCAAGCAGTTATGGCTGCTCTCAGTTCCGTCCCTAGGGACTCTGCCTCACAGAGTCCCAGAAACCGCGGCAAACCTCGGAGAGAAAGCTGCCTTCAAGTTCCGACCGAAGCCAGACAGTCCCGCTTCTCCCGTTTGAGTCTGGGTCCCTAGAGACTCGCCCGGATCTGGAGCTCAGAGTCTGAAACTCCCTCCTGATTGAAAACAACAACCGCGCCCTCCGCCTTCAGCCCGCTCCGCGCGGGCACTCCGCACCTGAGTATTTCACTTCAGCACTGCGCCTCCTCTGAGTCTGGGTATGATATTCTCTTTCCTCCTAGTTGTTGAATTTCCACTCAGCCAGCCTTCCTGTGGTTCTGGATGATGTCCTTTCCATCTTTTAGTTGTTTTTTGAAGTGGTTGTTCGAGGCCGCAATCTCCGGCATTAACCTATGCCGCCATCTTGGTTTCTCCTCGGAAAAGTCCGTGGCCCCTTTTCCATTCACACAGCCCAACCCCTTAACCTCTTGGGAGGAGAGAGGAGCTAGAGATAATTACCAATGGCCTATTACTTCATCAATTATGCCAACATAAGGATACTTCCAATAAAAACCCTAAACAAGGGGTTCAGAAAACTTTGTGTTGATACTGGAAGGCTGAGCGCTCAGGGGAAAAAAAATGGAGGTTTCACACCTCTCCCCATGCCTTCATCTGCCAGTCTCTCCCATTTAGTTATTCCTAAATTGCATATTTACAATAAACCAGTAATAGTAAGTAAATTCCTTCCTGAGTACTGAGTGAGTTTTTTTAGATAATTATAAAGCATCAAGGGGTCATGGGAACCCCCAAACCTGGAGTTAACCAGTCCAAAATTTGCGTTACCTGGTCACCCCATTTGTGATGGAGTCTGAAGTTATGTTACTGAGCCTTGAACCTGTGGGGTCTGCACCCACTTCAGATAGTTAGTGTCAGAAATGAAATTAATTGTAGGACAACCCATGGAGAATTGGTTGTTGATGGGGAAAAAAAAACACAAAAACAAAACCTTCAGCTCATATAAAAACTACCTGGCAGGGTGATGCTAGAAGTAATTATGATAGTGTCAGTGATCTGCCTGTATTAGATGCTCAGGGAGTTTGAGAAGACTTTACTTTCACTCTCCTCTCTCACTAAGCCCTCTATCACTTTCACAGTCCACCTTCACCCCTTTTACTCCTCTCTGTTCTCACAGAACGAGGCCTGAAGCTGTGGTTCTGATCCCAGGAGCAATGGAGGTACAGGCCTGTAAGTCTATTCATATTGTTGTCCACCCTGTTTGCCAGGTGACTGACACCAGGTTGTAGTGAAAGGAAAGAAAGCACATATTACAAAGGTACCAATGAAGAGGAATGGGGCAGCTGATGTTCAAAGACCAGAACTCACAGAGGTTTATATTTAGGTTCTTTTAAGGGAGGAAAGTGAAGATTTGGGGTTCAGAGTCATGGATTTTGAGGATTAGTCAGTTATAAGTACTCATAATGTGACATTTCTCTCTGGCATCATCCTGGCTGGGGTCTTTGGTTATTGGGGCCTAGAGGTCTTCCTTCGTGCAGACAACCCAATGTTCTGCAACCCATTTGGGGGTTGTGTTGGTGATGTTACTCTAAGAGCAGAAAACATCTATCCATCTTGTGCTTAGCAGACAACATCTTGCTCAATATCTCGAGCAAGATAATCTCCTGCAACCTGTTTCACTGACTAGTTTCTAGGCTCCAGGCTCTAGGCCGCATCTGCATTCTTTCCTATCACACCTGCCAGGTTATATTTTCTATTTATTCTTTAACTAGAAATCATAACATCCAGCTATGGGAACAAAGGGTAATCTCCCTCTCATCTTTTAAATGTTTTAGCTGGGCTAAAAATCAAATTAACAGATTAACAGGAGACAATGTACAAGGTCTGATATAAGAATGAATATTCTGGGGCTATAAGAATAGAGACCAAAGGAAGCATTGGGTAGTGGAGGCTTGTATGTCATTCTGAAGCTAAGGGGGAAAGAGGGTTGTGGTTTGAGGCTTCAAAAGGCAGGAAGCCTTACCCTAACCCTGTGGTCGGCAAACTGCGGCTTGCGAGCCACATGCGGCTCTTTGGTCCCTTGAGTGTAGCTCTTCCTAAGCCTTAGGAGTACCCTAATTAAGTTAATAACAATGTATTGACCTATATAGTTTAAGTTTAAAAAATTTGGCTCTCAAAAGAAATTTCAATCGTTGTACTGTTGATATTTGGCTCCGTAGACTAATGAGTTTGCCGACCACTGCCCTAACCGGTTTGGCTCAGTGGATAGAGTGTCGGCATGTGGACCGAAGAGTCCCAGGTTTGATTTCAGTCAAGGGCATGTAGCTTGGTTGCTGGCACATCCCCAGTGGGGGGTGTGCAAGAGCCAGCTGATTGATGTTTCTCTCTCATCGATATTTCTAATTCTCTATTCCCTCTCCCTTCCTCTCTGTAAAAAATCAATGAAATATATTTTTAAAATAAAAAGGTAGGAAGCCATTGGCATGGAGATGCCAAAGCAAATTTGGTAAATGAATGTTTGCTGGGCATCTCCATGTGAATGTCCCTCCTGGAGCTGGTCCTCCATCTAAACACATTCTATGCAGTTTGGTGTGGAGGTCTAAACCTTTTTTTCCAATAAGGATATCAAAACCAATATCCTAAGAGGCACATCTGGGGTAAACACTCTACTTCCCTTCACAGCAGAGTCATGACTTTTAGGAAGGTTTAAAAGTCTAACTAAAAGCTCAATCCTAGTTACCTAGTCATGGAGTACCTAAATCATTACAAAAACAAACACATAAAAATACTGAAACATTGCTCTTTCAGTCTAAGTCTGTCAACTTTTAACTTCTCATTAGAAAAAAACTAAAAGCTATATTTGAATCTACTAATAAAAATTCTTCCTGCTTTGTTGTCCACAGCTTCTCTTTAGTGGGCACCTTACTTCCTGGAGAGCAACTCAACATGGGTGTTATGATATTATCCATAGCTGTTCAGGAAGAAGTAAGAGTCCTGAGACCCTGACTCTTGTCTCAGATTAGTGTTTCCACCATCACGACTCACTGCTTAAGCAGTTCCTTTGTTCAGTTTGTACATGTCCCTAATTTTGACTAGTATGTGAGCTTCTTGCCTCTATTGTTGAGGACTCCAGTCACGTCTCTATTGTTGAGGAATTGGGGGCAGGAGTCTCTCCGAGTGTTGCCAGCTAGGCTTCAATATTACCCATGCACTTTCATGTTTAACTTAATTTAGTTCAAAAAATGCATACAGCATGAATGCTGGAGAAAGGTCCTGATGTGACTTACAAAAACAAATGGGTTCAGAAGGGCCCCTGCGGTCATGACAACTTTGTGGTATCTCTGTATTTTTTCAGTCACTGAGAAATATTATATATGAATGTCCAGGATAGGATTGTTCATTTGTTGATTCTGGAAATGTGTAATGGACTCCTACCATTTACCCACCAGTCACTATCCAGGGCCTTGGGGGCATAAGAGTGGATGAGGAAGACAAACTGGACATTATCGCTGATGTCCAACTATTTATTTGACACAGGCATCCTCAAACTTTTTAAACAGGTGGCCAGTTCACTGTCCCTCAGACCGTTGGTCAGACTATAGTTTAAAAAAAAAACTATGAACAAATTCCTATGCACACTGCACATACCTTATTTTGAAGTAAAAAAACAAAACGGGAACAAATACAATATTTGTATTTGCATGTGGCCCGCAGGCCGTAGTTTGAGGACCCCTGATGACAGCTAATATCTGAAAGGCACTTCAAGATGACCTAAGATCCTTGATCCCAGGCAAACTTCTGACCTCAATGTGCTCCTCCAGAATTTTCCTGAATTTCTTTGTGTTTTCCCAATTTTTCCTTCTCCCAAACATGCACATTCAACTAGCTCATTTGGGTGATTAAATAAGCTAATAGACCTGAAGTGCCCAGTACACAGTGTGTGCTGGAGAAAGGCCAGCTATTGTCATTATTACACTCCTGTGGGTACACATCTAGGTCTGCCACTTTGGAACAGCAGTGATAGAGAAACAATGTTCTCCCCTCCCCAACCACACGAGCAATTCATGACACCAGCCTTGATTACAGCTGGACTGAGTTATAAGTGACAGGCAATAAACCACACATATATAAAGTGTACAATCTGATGAGTGTTGACACGCATACACACTCCATGTGTGTCCATTCCCCCCCCCAAAATTTCTCATGTGCCTTTGCAATCCCTCTCTCTATATCCCACCCCAACCCAACAGTCCTAAGTCAGTCGTTCAATTTCTGTTTTTCTCAATAGATTAGTTTACATATTCCTTAATTATATATACATGTAATTTCATTGGACACTCTTTTGTCTGACTTTTTTCATTTGACATAATTATTTTTATGAAGTGGAATTCATATAACAAAAAACTTTATCAATTAAAAGTAAACACTTCAGTGGCAGTTAGTATAGTCACAATGTTGTGCAAATACCACCTCTACCTTGTACTAAAACATTTTCATCACCTCAAACATAACCATGTTCCCACTGAGAAGTTTCTACCTCTTTCTCCACCCCCTAACCCCTGAAAACTACCAATCTGAATTCTCTCTCCTTCTCCCCCTTGTCCCACGTCTGCTGCCAGCCTGTACGTCTGGTGCTACCTCTTGTCCCAATGTCAGGGCACTAATCTAAGTCTTCAAGACCTTATTTTCTATTTTAAACTTGGGCCTCAGCACTCATGCCCATCCAAGATTGGACCCCACCTCACTGCACCAGCTCCAGTTGCTTCTCCCTCAACAGGTAGGTCAGTCACTCACTCATATTCCTCAGCCCCATTTTGACAGTCACCAAGGAGCCTTCCTGCAGGGCACCCTTAGGTTCCCTCGAGCTCATATAACACCCAAAAACACTTCAGGTTTTAAAATTTCTCGTCCTGATGCTTAGCAGCCCCTACCCCTCCATGGCCTAGCCTCTAGGGCAGTGATGGCGAAACTTTTGAGCTCTGCGTGTCAGCATTTTGAAAAACCCTAACTTAACTCTGGAGCCTTGTCACATATAAAAATTTTTTGATATTTGCAACCATAGTAAAACAAAGATTTATATTTTTTATGTTTATTTTATATATTTAAATGCCATTTAACAAAGAAAAATCAACCAAAAAAATGAGTTGGCATGTCACCTCTGACACACGTGTCATAGGTTCGCCATCACTGCTCTAGGGTCACCTCTGCTTACATACAATCCACCTCTGCCATGGTCTTGAAGGATTTTAGCCAAATACCAAAGAGGCCACAGGGAGCAGGAAAGGAAACAGAATCAGAAGAGAGATTTGTTCCCATGTCCCAGATTCTGGTAGTGAACTCTCTAAGGACAGGTACATGGAGTTTATAAAAACAATGATGAAAACCAAGAATGAGGACACTGATATCTGCCTGGAGCTCCATGTAAACAGGGCTAACCAGTGCAGGCCTGAGGGTGGAGGACGTGAGAAAAACCAGCCTGTTTACTGGAATTGTTGAATTTCGTGAAAGAATCGCTTTTAAAATCTCTGTGATCTTGTTCCTTGAAGGTGAAGTGAAAATGAATGTAGAACGAGAACACCATTGATGATCAGGTCACTGCTGAAGTTCACCTTTTCAAGTCTGCTCCCAGGTAACACTCAGACCCAGAAGGGCAGTCAGGTCATGTGCTGTGGCTGCCACATCAGAAATAAGGGAGGAAAGTTGAAAATGTTTATTTGGAGGATTGTAGCCAAACACGGGAAAATATGGTAAGGATTGACACTGTGAGCAAGATGACAGGATCAGAAGTCAGACAAATTTAAAGAGGCAAGAAAGACTTTATTCAAAACCATGCAATAGGGCAGTGAGACTGATCTCAACTCCCCTGAGACAAGACCCTAGAGAGATTTTAAAAACAGCAGAAGGAAGCCTAGGCTCCCGTGTTTGCTAATTGGATTTACACAAAAGTAAAGTAGAACTTCTCATGAAACCCTAAGAGGAGGTTACCTCTGGGTTGTAAAGGACCCCCACCCAGGTTAGGCTCCTATCCCCCCTCAGAGACTGGGACACGGGGACTACAGGAGAATTAAATTTCAAAGGGATGGGGCCAGGCCCCTGAGACAGTTGTTCTCTGAGTCATAGCACCCGCAAGAAACTTTTCAAGAAACGTGTATATTTCAAAAGGGCTGAGAAAGAATCTGAATCACAAATTGTAATTACATTTCTGAAGAAAATGCTCTAAGAATATGGAGGTCAGAGGCCTGTAGTGAGGAGGAACCTGTGCAAAGGTGAGTGACTCTGAGGGAACGCCAAGGCCCCCAGGTCATTAAAACTGCCTTCCGCACAGTGGAGAGAAACACAACTAAACCTCTTTCAGTCCAGACCCAGTTCGATCTCCCAACAGTTCCTGCAATTTATAAAGGGGTGCAAGTTACAAGCCATTTTAAACAGGTGCAAATAGCTAAGAGACCCTGAACAGAGCCAGGATCTGATCTCCCAGAAGGCTGTTCTTCCAATCCTATCTAATAATAGACTATGTAATAGTAGACAAAGATTCAAATTGACCATACCTTCGCTACACCCACCATTGGCTAATCAGAGGGATATGCAAATTAACTGCCAACAAAGATGGCGGTTAATTTGCATATGTAGGCGCGAAGCAGAGCAGTGAAGGCGCCTCGGCCAGAGCAAAAGCCTGGGTCCCGGGTGCCAGAGGAAAACCAGTGCCGGCAGCCAGGAGAAGGGAAGGTCTATTGCACGAATCTTTTCGTGCAACAGGCCTTAATGGAGTCTATGGTGAGGGTTCTGTTAACAAGGAGGACAGAGTCATACAGCTGGTTCTCCCCTCTCCCTCTGTACCATGTAAAGGCTATACTATCCAGAGACAGCAGACATGAGGGAGAAGCCCAGAAGGGCCTGTTAGACCAAGAGATAGAAATCGGTCTCCTTTTCCACCTCTTAAGCCAAAGACAGGTGCATGTGTGAATTCCCTGTTATCTGAATGTCTCAATGTCACCCCTTGGAGGTCGGAGGAGATCTGCAGCCAATGTCAGGTGCTGCACCAGTGATGCTGACCAAGCACCGGAGGGAGGGAGCTGACGCTGAGCCCTGGACAGAGGTGGGCTCTGACCTGCAGGCTGAGAGACAAGTTAGGACCCAATCACTGTGGTTTCCCAGCCTCCTGACTCCATCCCAGGACAGGGTGAGCCCAGTGAGAGACAGGCACTGTTGAGTATTATGAGTTGAGTGTCAGGAGAACTGTCTCCCAGGGGGATGTACTGTGGCAGGAGGAGCTTTCTGCCCCAAAGGTTTCACAGAAAGGTCCTGATGAGGGTTCTCCTGAGGCTTTTGGGAGCAGGTGCCAACCTAGGGGGCTGGTCCCCAGAAAGCTGTGTGTGTTTCCCATCACAGCTCTGAGATGTTGCATCCAAGTCATCTGTGTCCCTGTCAGTCATCTGCTCTAGGCCTCTCCAAGGGGCCCAGGAACTGGAGCAGCTCCACATGGAGACTAAACCAGGGCATCTTGTGAGTTCCTCTGTTAGGGGAGGGGAGGCCCCTGTGGGACACTCAGCCCCTCTGAAATTAAAGCAACCATGGATCCTGGGTTCTCCTGTCCCATCCTGCACAGGAAGTGCCATTTCTTCCCCCAAACACCATGGGCTGGTGAGATGTCTTCAGGGACCACAGCCAGCTGTATCAGTTCCACCTTTGGGATGGGGACTCATCTTCTGGTATTCTGAGGGCTGGTGGGCTGCCTTTCTCTACCTGGGGCAGAGAATCCAGAGCAGTGCCGGGCTGCTGCTCAAGCCTGAGGAATATGAAATGTCACTCACAGGTGGAAATGGGGAGGGCTGTGATTTTCTGAGAATGAAGTTGGGCTGGCCCCTTATAGTCAGGTTCCTATCCTACATCCTGGCTGTAAGTTGGGTAAAGAACTGATCCTGGGCCCTAACCGGTTTGGCTCAGTGCATAGAGCTTCAGTCTGCGGACTCAAGGATCCTGGGTTCAATTCCAGTCAAGGGCATGTACCTTGGTTGTGGGCACATCCCCAGTAGGGGGTGTGCAGGAGGCAGCTGATTGATGTTTCTCTCTTATCGATGTTTCTAACTCTCTATCCCTCTCCCTTCCTCTCTGTAAAAAAAAATCATTGAAATATATTTTTTAAAAAAGAACTGATCTTAAGACATCCCTGGGCACTTGGTGGCCTCCTCCCAAGCTGACACTAATACCTTCATGTCTATTAGGAACAGGATTCCATTGTGTGGTTTCCCTAATCCATCTAATGAGTGTTTACTGAGCATCTGTGGAGTTCCCAGAGCAAGCCATACATGGGTCCTGCACTCATGTATATTTAGCTGTAATATTAATGTGGTTGAGGAAGGAGGGAATTACCGTGTTTACCTACGTTACCATCTTGACTGGAAGTGCCCCCAATTTAGGTTTATTCAGTTGGGTACTGGAAGGAGGTGTGAAAAAGATCCACATACTCTGATGCAATTTTGAAAGTCTCATTAGTTCTTCATTTGCTATCACTCCCCAGACCAGAATATATACCTGTGAGCTGAGGAAGCCTAATGGTTGGTCTAGGGATCCACAGACACTTAACAGGGCCCTGGGGTGGAGGAGAGGACAGGGCTCTGGCTGCAGACAGACCTCAGGTGACTCTGATCAGCTGCTCATGGTCTGTGGGACTCCGCTTTAGTGTCTGTATCTCCCTGTGCCTCGGCTTCCCCTCAATGAAGTATGATGAATACTTGGCTGCGGGTTGTCAGTGTATTCACTGTAAAATACTCATAGTATCTGACTAAACCTTGGGATAGGGAATCTGCTCAAATAGGAGGCATCTGTTATTGATCAACTCCAAGAAGGAACCCCCTGGGATAATCCCTGGTGGGTGAGGAGCTGCCAGGAGCATCTTTTCTCCTCTCTCTGGACTCTCCTAAGCCCCCCAGGGCAGTCAGTTAGTGATCCAAGGTTGCGTAGTCACTGTTGATAAAGATGAATTCTTTAAAAATGGTGCTAGGACAGTATGTGCAAGGAAATGTTAGGGTCCTCCTCATTGGGGGGGACTATGATATTCACCTGGCCTCAATGGTTCACACCACAAATTACTTATCAATTAGTCCAAAATGCAACAATGTGGCATTACAATCCCAATGTAATGAATGGACTTCTTCTTTTTTGGAATTTTAAGGTGTTCCATTGTCTGATGATACATTCAGTCGGAGGAGGTCCAAATTGTCTCGCTGAAGCTCTATTTCCATGATCTTTTGCATTGCTGATTACATTCAGTTTGAATTTTGCAAGTAAGACAATCGCTTACCAGTATTTAATCTTTTTATTTTTTGACATCCTTATGGGTTCAGAACGCTCTGGTCCCTGTTGCATATAAACACTCTCCAGCTCCACCTCCAATTATGGCATCAGCTGATGTCAGTAACAATAAGGCTCGTGACTGGAGGAAGACTGTTTGACAAGGTATGGACAGTTACACATCTGCGCACCTGTGTGGCTCCCTCCTCGGCTGACTTTCTTGTATTAGACGTCCTTCAAAAAAATAGCGTATTATTCATAGAAAAATACGGTAGTCTTTCTGTATCCCAAGCAACCAGGACAAACTTCTGGCAGTAAGTTCAGCCTCAGTAAATATTTGTTGACTAAAACAAGATATTTAATGGATGACCTGTGACCCTATGTGCCTCTTTGACCACCTTCTTTCCCCTCTTCCTCTAGGGACCCTGCTTGAGACCATGCACAACTTCAGAGGGCGCCATTCACACAGCAACAATGTGAATCATTAGGGAGGAGGTGGTGTTTCAAAAGTGCACAACCCATATAAATGTACTGATGGCTCTGTTGCTATCTTTCCCTCCTCTCCATTCATTCATTCACTCAATCGAAAACATCTATTGAGCACCTACGATATGCAGAGTTAGTGGTGCAAACACAGTAGGAGAGAAGAGAAACACCTCTCTGAATGTGTGGCAAATTTGAAACTTGCAAACAAAAGAAAAATAGAATGTATAAAAATGTCAAAAATAAGCAGACCATTATGAATTACACATTCATTTCTCTTTCTCCTCTGCTATTGTTCTCAGCCTTTCTTTTCAAACTTTGCAGCCTCTGCAGTCACTGAAGGATGTCCCATACCCTTTCCCTCTCCCTCCTACCCAGTGGGCTAGAGCTGATTTGTAGACACCTGAAAAGCTGATTATTAAATATTTAGGGATTTGGCAAGCTGGTTGTCAAACTGTGCATGGCTTCAAAATCAGACGTGGTGGGAGCCTTTGCGCCACAGTAATGGGCCAACATTATGAGATGGGGTTTGTTGATGCTGTTTTTCCAAAAAGCTGGTTTTATAGCACACCACTGTTCCCATCTGTTTCTAGCAGAAAAACGCTGCTTTGTCAAAGAATATTCTGGTTCTTCCATAGCTATTCAATTCCCCCTGCCATACCTCAGCCCCCTCCTGGGTGGCAGGAACTGGAGACTCTAAGCCTGCGTTGCGGAAGGAGGGGAGAGAACAGAGGAAGATGAAAGATAAGTAAAAGAAGAAAAAGAGAAAGCATGAGAGAAGGTCATGAAATAGGGTATTTAAAAAAAGCAATATTTGAAGGAAAGAGAAAGAAAAGAGAAGTAGGTATCTGTGGAGGGGCAGAGGTTAGGGTAGAAAAAACATAGAGACCAGCCAAGACCCATCACACAATGTCATCACAGGAAGTTGAGCCATTCCCCACCTGGGGCCAGAAGGTGGCCAGTTTGCCAGGAGAAATGAGGAAACTACCTTCACAAACTACCCTGAAACAATGTGGGGGTGGGGTCCACACCAGTGGAGGCTGGGGTCAGGGTGCCTCAGTGTTTAACTGTAGGGGGGTCGGGGAGCCTGCACAACTGGGTCAGCGGGAGGAGAGAGACCTTAACTCCTGGGTCAAGTTCTTCCTCCAAGTTCTTCCTCCTCAGCAGAAGGAGGAAGAACTTGGGTTTCTGGTCCTTTAAAGTTGGTGAGACTCAGAGTGTGGGCCCAGGCCTTCTTTAGCAAGGCCCTCCACTCCCCACCCTTTCCTGGCTACCCTGGGTGAAGAGAGACATAAAAGGGCTCTGTTTCCTGGAGAAAGAGCAGGAGCAAGAGAATTCTGGCTGCCCCAACCATGAGCTCCATCCTGCTGCCAGCCCTCCTAGGCCTCACCCTCATGCTGCCCCGTGAGTGAAAACCCTAACTTGGGAGGGGATTTCCTGGGAGGATGGGCTAAGATGGATTTCTTGTTCCCACTTCAGCAATGGAGGCCCTGACCTGTCAGGCAGGAATATGGGAGACTGTGAAGAAAACATCAGAAATGCCCTTGAGGTGGACAGCTGAAGAGGAGTCCTGCAAGGATGGCTGGGGTTGCCAAGATTCGCTGATGCTCATTGAGAATGGTGAGAAAGGCCCCAAAAGCCCCAAGCCTGACCCCACCTTCACCTGCACAGGGCTATCCCCCCTCCTGACCAGCAGTCTCCAAAGACTCAGCTCCCCTCATGCCAGGAGCTGTCCCTTCCCCAGCAGGAGCAAGCCCTCAGGGGCCCAGTTGCTTCCTCTTCAGCCTCTCCCCCAGCCACGATGAAGACTCTCCCTCTAGCACCCTGGAGTCCAGATCCTCACCTGGCCTGCCTCCTTCTTCATTTAGGACCCCAAGTGTTCCTAGCGATCAGCAAGGGCTGTACCCAGAAGGAGGATCATGAAGCCCGTATCACCCAGCACAGGAAAAGCCCTGGCCTCTCTGTAGTCTCCTACACCCGTGTGTGCCGTCACAAGAACTTCTGCAATGACCTCTCCTCCACCCGCCCTGTCTGGACCTTGCCCACCTCTGCAGGTGCGAACAAGGAGTGGGAGGAGGAGGAGCAGGAGAGGACAGGAGAGAGGGGAGGAGGGAAGCACAGAAGGGCTGTTCATTTAGAACCCCTCCCTCCAATCTGGCCTGTGCACACTTCCCAGGACTTTCGACCCTGACATACCTTCTTCTAACAGTCCTGGGGCAGGAAACTGGATTGCTCTTCTGAGTTCAGCCCCACCTCAAATTCTGACGATAGCCTGAACCTGGGCCATACTCCTTTGTCTACACTGTTGAGCTTGGCTCACTCATGTTTCATTTAGGATTTGGGTATATCCTCTTAAAGTGAAACTGGCCTGTAGCTCTCCAGTGTCCTTCTCTATACTATAAACTGTATTAGAGTGGGGGTGTGTGCTTCTCTACTCTTTAGGGCACCTTGTCTGCTTTTATTGTGTATTGGAAGTTGTGGGTGGAAGTTACCATCGTTCTTGCAAGGTCCCCTGTCTTGTCTGAGTCACCACTGCCTCTCCCAGGTCTCATGCCCTCCCCTTGCTCTCAGCAACCACTCCACTGCAATTTCCAGCACCCCAGGTCTACATGAGACTGAGAAGGTTGATGATGGGGCTACAAAAGCAAAGACGATAGAAGGCACTGGATCCAAATGCGGAGCCCACTAAGTCCTCCCTTCTTCCCTGTTCCCTCCCAGTCCCAGGGTCGGTGCGGTGCCCAGTCTGCTTTTCTGAGGAAGGCTGTAAATCTGCAACAGAGCTGACCTGCCCCGTTGGGAACACGCACTGCTACAATGGGGTCCTGCAGCTCAGGGGAGGTAAGCTGGGACATCGGGGTCCCTGCTGGCCCTGAGGGTAGCTGAGGGCTGGGGCTCAGAGGAGAGTGGGCTGGATCCTCAGTGTTGAAAGGCCCCAGTGGTGGCATCTCACTCTCCCCCACTCTGCCTGGCCCCTTTCCACAGTTGGCATCCACACCAATCTGAAAGTCCAGGGATGCATGTCCCAAGCAGCCTGCAACCTGCTGAATGAGACTCAGGAAATTGGGGCCTTGTCTGTGCGTGAAAAGTGTGATTCAGACGGTGAGTCCCATGTCTGGAAGGCGAGGCTGTACCCACCCTTCAGCCTTGGGGTACGATGACCCTTGTGAAAGTCAGACATACAAACACATCCCACAAACTCTAACAGCCACAAATAATTTAGAAATTTATTACACATTTGGGCATGCACAAAGTGAGAGATTGTGCTGGGAGACACCCAATGGTGAGCATGACTTGAAGAGGTGCCCAGCTGAAGGGAAAGACAGGCCCAGGGGATGGACATAGGACAAGGTGGCTTGGCTGGCTGTGTTGCCTTTCACTTTATCCGTTGGGTGTGGAAGTGAGTGCACAGTGTATGCTTCTCATGCTGGGAGTGATTCATTGCCTTTATTTCTATTTCTCTACACTCTTGACCTTGGGTTGCCCTAGTTCCTTCCCCTTACCTCTTGCAAGAGCCAAGGAAAGACATTGGGCAAGTCCCCACTCACCCACACAAGCCCCGCCCTTACCAGTACACCCGACTGAGACAGAGCCTGGCCTGGAGGATCTCAATGAGAAGCACCAATGGCAGGGAGGAGAGTGGGAAGAGGGCCTTCCCTGTCTGAGACTCAGTTTCCTCATCCACCCACGGCACCCAGTCCTTAAAGCCTCAAGGTGAAAGTCCAGTGAATGCAGCAACATCCTCTGTGTGCTTGGATCTCTCTGACAAGACTGGGAGCCTTGAGGACAGGGCAGGATGTCACTGACATGAAGGATTCTAGCCTGAGGCACCACAAGGGCTGGCTCAGGATGGGAAGTGAGCTTGTACAGGATTCCAAGGTCTCCGGTGGAGACTGCAGAGGACTGAGACCCTAACCCTGCCCTAAAGGGCCTCCAGGACAAGGAGGGGAGACATTACAGTTGCAGATGGTCACAGGGCTACAGTGAAAGGGATTGGAGATCTGAGAGGAAAGGTCCTAATATCCTGTGGTAGAGTGTCAAGGAGGGCTTCACATAGGAGGTAAACTGAAAGACTAGCTACAGTCTATTAGTAGAAGAGGAAAAGGACATTAATAGGCAGAGGAAACAGCCTGTGCAAAGGCCCAGCCGTGGGAATAAACCCACTATTTTTATAAGGCCTCCCTGGCTGTACGAGTAAGTCACATCAAGAGGATGTGACCTTGGACTGTGCAGTGGAAGTGTAGCTGTAACTGGGGGTGATTGCCAGTTTTTCGGGTAGACAATGTAGATGTGGGTGACCTCTGCTATTCCAAGCAGAAGGAACAGTGGTGCAAGGCCAAGGAGGCAGGAAATGGCCTGGAGTGTCTTTGGAATAGATATTGGGGGGGGGGGGAATGAAGAGAGAGATAAGGAGCCTGGTGGTGGGTCAAGTAGCCACAAAGCCAGACTGAGGGATTAGTCTTTCTCCTGAGGCACAGGAGCCATGGAAGGGTGTTGAACAGGGAAGAACAATCTGAGTCTCTCCTTTTGATTAGTTCTGTTTAATTGTCTGGCCCTCAGTTCTGGGAGTAGGTAACATTCATTTTCCAGAAGGCATTCCTGAAAATAATCAAATGTAACACATACCACACGGACACAGCACAGAATACACACAACAGACAGAACCTCACTCACCATACCACATGCACATCACACACGACATGAGAAAACAGAAGTAGGCATCTGTGGTGGGGTAAAGGTTAGCCTGGAAAAAAACACAGGAACAAACCAAGACCCATCAGACATTGTCCTCACAGGCAATTGAGCCATTTCCCCACTTGGGGCCAGAAGATCCCCAGGTTGCCAAAGAAAATGAGAAAAATACCTTCCAAAATTACCCAGAAACAGTGTGAGGGTGGGGATCCAGACCAGTGGAGCCTGGAGTCAGGATGCTTCAGTTGTTAACTGTAGAGGGTTTGGGAGCCTGGACAACTGGGGCAGAAGGAGGAGAGGAGCCTTGATTCCTAGGTCTGAGGGAGGAGGAAGAACTCGGGTTCTGCCCTTTAAAGTTGGTGAGACTCAGAGTGTGGGCTCAGACTCTCTTGCTAAAGTAGGCCCTCCACTCCCCACCCTTTCCTGGCCGCCCTGGGTGAAGAGAGACATAAAAGGTATCTGTTTCCTGGGGGAAGAGCAAGAGCAAGAGAATTCTAGCTGCTCCGATCATGAGCTCCATCCTGCTGCCAGCCCTCCTGGGCCTAATGGATTGCTGTTCCCACCTCAGGAGTGAAGGCCCTGACCTGTGAGTTTGGAAGACTGACAATTGTGAGGAAAGCATCAGAACTGCCCTTGAGGTGGACAGCTGGCCAGGAGTCCTGCAAGGAAGGCTGGGGTTGCCAAGATTCGCTGATGCTCATTGAGAATGGTGAGAAAGGCCCCAAAGGCCCAAGCCTGACCCCACCTTCACCTGCACAGGGATATCCCTCCTCCTGACCAGGAGACTCCAAAGACTCCCCCCTGCCCTTATGCCAGGAGCTGTCCCCTCCCCAGCAGGAGCAAGCCCTCAGGTGCCCAGTTGCTTCCTCTCCAGCTTCTCCCCCAGCCACAACCAAGACTCTCCCTCTAGCACCACAGAGTGCTGATCCTCACCCTGTCTGCCTCCTTCTTCTTCTAGGACCCCTAGTGTTCCTAGCACTTAGCAAGGGCTGTACCCAGAAGAAGGATCATGAAGCCCGTGTCACCCAGCACAGGGAAGGTTCTGGCCTCTCTGTCGTCTCCTACACCCGTGTGTGCCGCCACAAGAACTTCTGCAATGACCTCACCTCCACTGACCCTGTCTGGACCCTGCCCACCCCTGCAGGTGCAAATGAGGAGGGAGAAGAGGAGGAGAGGACAGGAGCTAGGGGCTGAGGGGAGCAAAGAAGGGCTGTTCATTCAGAACCCCTCCCTCCCATCTGGCCTGTCCACACTTCCCAGGACTACCTCCCCTGGCACAGCTTCTTCTAACAGTCCTGTGGCAGGAAACTGGACTGCTTTCTGAGTTCAACCTCACCTCAAACTCCACTGATGACCTGAACCTGGGCAAAGCTCCATTCTCTATACTGTTGCGCTTGGCTCACTCATGTTTCCAGAAGGCATTCTTAAAAATAATCAAATAGGATTTCGGTAGATCCTCTTAAAATGAAATTGGTCTATAACACTCCACTGTCCTTTTCTATATCATAAATTGTTTTTGCGGTGGGGAGGGCGATCCTTTTGATTCTCTGCACTTTGGAGCATGTTGTCTACTTGGACTGTGCAGTGGAAGTGTGGGTGAAAGCTACGCTGGTGCCTCAAAGGGCCAGACTCCTGTCTCAGTCACTGCTGCCTCTCCCAGACTCATACCCACCCCCTTGCTCTCTCAGCAACCACTCCACTGCAATTTCCAGCACCCCAAGTCTACATGAGACTGAGGAGGTTGATGATGGGGCCACAAATGCGAAAAGATAAAAGGCAACAAATCCAAATGCAGAGCCCACTCAGTCCTCCCTTCTTCCCTCTCCCCTCCCAGTCCCAGGGTCGGTGCGGTGCCCAGTCTGCTTTTCTGAGGAAAGCTGTGAATCTGCAACAGAGCTGACCTGCCCCATTGGGCACACGCACTGCTACAATGGGACCCTGCAGCTCAGGGGAGGTAAGCTGTGACATCAGGGTCCCTGCCGGCACTGAGGGTAAGGGAGGGCTGGGGCTCAGAGGAGAGTGGGCCTGGCTCCTCAGGGTTGGGTGGTCCCAGTGACGACATCTCACTCTCTCCCCCTCTGCCTGGCCCCTTTCCACAGTTGGCACCTTCACTGATCTGAAAGTCCAGGGATGCATGTCCCAAGCAGCCTGCAACCTGCTGAATGACACTCAGGAAATCGGGGCTTTGTCTGTGAATGAAAAGTGTGATTCTGATGGTGAGTCCCATATCTGGAAGGTGAGGCTGTACCCACCCTGCATCCTTGGAGTATGATGACCCTTGTAAACATCAGACATGCAAACGCATCCCACAAACTCCAACAGCCACAAATAATTTAGTTTATTACATATTTGGGCATGCACAAAGTGAGGGATTGTCCTGGTAGGCCCTTTGGGGTGAACACGCCAAAAGAAGTGCCCAGCTGAAAGGGAGAGAGAGGATCAGGAAGCAGACATAGAACAAGTTGGTGGGCTGGCTGCTTTGCATTGCACTTTGTCCATTGTGTGTGGAAGTGAGTGCAAGTGCATGCTTCTCATGCTGGGATTGATGCATTGCCTTCAGTTCTATTTCTCCACACTCTTGACCTCAGCTAGCCAAAGTTCCCTTACCTCCCTCCTCCCTCATCAATACCCCACCCATGGTGCTAGAGCACCCTAGCAGCACTGTGGCATAGAAAAGAGTGTCAGAGAGAAAATCGAGGGTGCTTCAGGTGTGATAGGGTCAACAAGAGACAAGCAGGGACACTGGGAGGGTCCCCACTCACCCACACAAGACCCGCCCTTACCAGCACCCCCGACTGAGACTGAGACAGAGCCTGGCCTGGAGGATCTCAATGAGAAGCACCAATGGCAGGGAGGAGAGTGGGAAGAGGGCCTTCCTTGCATGAGACTCAGTTTCCTCATCCACCCACGGCACCCAGTCCTTAAAGCCTCAAGGTGAGAGTTCAGTGAATGCAGCAACATTCCTCTGTGTGCTTGGATCTCTCTGACTAGACTGGGAACCTTGAGGACAGGGCCTGGATGTCACTGACACCAAGGATTCTAGCCTGAGGCAATACAAGGGCTGGCTCAGGATGGGAAGTGAGCTTGTATAGGACTCCAAGGTCTCCAGTGGAAACTGCAGACAACTGAGACCCTAACCCTGCCCTAAAGGGCCTCCAGGATGAGGAGGGGAGACATTACTGATTCAGATGGCCACAGGGCTGCAGTGAAATGGGTCTGGGGGAGGTCTGAGGAGGAAGATACTAATGTCCTGCAAGTGGATGTCAAGGGGGCTTCACAGAGGGGGTGACCTTAAAGATTAGCTTCAATCTATTAATAGAAGAGGAAAAGGACATTAATAGGCAGAGGAAACAGCCTGTGCAAAGGCCCTGTGGTGGAAATAAACCTGCTATTTTATAGAAGGGCTCCTTAGCTCTACCTAAGAAGGTCACTTAAAGAGGATGGGGTGTAGCTGGAACTGGGGGTGATTGCCAGTTTTTCAGGTAGACAAGATAGATGTGGGTGACCTCTGCTATTCCAAGCAGAAGGAACAGTGGTGCAAGGTCAGGAGGCAGGAAATGACCTGGCGTGTATGTGGAATGGATATTGTGGGGGAGTGAAGAGGGAGGTTGGGGGGCCTGGTGGTGGGTCAAGTAGCCACAAAGCCAGACTGAGGGGTTAGTCTTTCTCCTGAGGCACAGGAGCCAGGGAAGGGAGTTCAACAGGTAGAACAGTCTGAGTCTGTCCTTTTGATTAGTTCTGTTTAATTGTCCAGCCTTCATCTCTGGGACTAAGTAACATTCATTTCCCGGAAGGTATTCCTGAAAGAAATCCAATGTAACCCATACCACACAGCACACAATCACTCAATACACCCAACAGACATAACCACACTCATTATACCACATGCACATCACACACCACATGAGAAAAGGGAAGGTGGAAGTGACTGCACAGTACATGCTTCTATGATGGGACAAAGATTAGGATATAAAAACCATAGAGACCAGCCAAGACCCATCACACATTGCTCTTTCAGGCAGTTGAGCCATTTCCCCACCTGGGGCCAGAAAGTGGCCAGGTGGCCAAGAGAAATGAGGAAAGTACCTTCTAAAACTACCCTGAAACAGTGTGGGGATGGGGATCCCGACCAGTGGAGCCTTTGGTCAGGAAGCCCCAGTTTTTAACTGTGGTGAGGTCTGGGAGCCTGGACAACTGGGTCAGAGGGAGGAGAGGGGCCTTGACTCCTGGGTCTGAGGGAGGAGGAAGGATTCGGGCTCTGGGCCTTTAAAGTTGATGAGACTCAAAGTGTGGTCCCAGGCAGTCTTTAGCAAGGCGTTTCACCCTCCACCCTTTCCTGGATGCCCTTGGTGAAGAGAGACATAAAAGGGCTCTGCTTCCTGGGTGAAGAGCAGGAGAAAAAGAAATCTAGCTGCCCTGGCCATGAACCCTGCTCTGTTGCCAGCCCTCCTGGGTCTCACCCTCATGCTGCCCCGAGAGGGAAAACTCCAACGTGGGAGGGGATTTCCCGGGAGGATGGGCTAAGATGCTGTTCCCACCTCAGGAGTGCAGGCCCTGACCTGCCAGGCGGGAACACTGAGGGCCGTGAGGAAACCATCAGAACTGCCCTTGGAGTGGACAGCGGGCGAGGAATTCTGCAAGGATGGCTGGGGTTGCCAAGATTCGCTGATGCTCATTGAGAATGGTGAGAAAGGCCCCAAAGGCCCAAGCCTGACCTTCACCTGCACAGGGCTATCCCCCCTCCTGACCAGCAGACTCCAAAGACTCCCCGCTCCTCCTGCCAGGAGCTGTCCCCTCCCCAGCAGGAGCAAGCCCTCAGCAGCCCAGCTGCCTCCGCTCCAGCCTCTCCCGGCCACAACCAAGACTCTCCCTCTAGCACCGCAGAGTCCTGATCCTCCCCCTGTCTGCCTCCCTCTTCTTCTAGGACCCCTAGTGTTCCTAACGTTCATCAAGGGCTGTACCCCGAAGGAGGATCATGAGGCCCGTGTCACCCAGCACAGGAAAGGCCCTGGCCTCTCTGTCGTCTCCTACACACGTGTGTGCCGCCACAAGAACCTCTGCAATGACCTCTCCACGTCCCTCCCTGTCTGGACCCTGCCCACTTCTGAAGGTGCAAACAAGGAGGAGGATGAGGAGGAGGAGGAAGAGGAGGAGGAGGAGGAGGAAGAGGAGGAGGAGGAGGAGGAGGAGGAGGAGGAGGAAGAGGAGGAGGAGGAGGAGGAGGAGGAGGAGGAGGAGGAGGAAGAGGAGGAGGAGGAGGAGGAGGAGAAGGGAGAGGAGGAGGAGGAGGAGGAGGAGGAGGAGGAGGAGGAGGAGGAGGAGGAGGAGGAGGAAAAGATAAGAGCTAGAGGAGGCAGGGAGCACAGAAGGGCTGTTCATTTAGAACCCCTCCGTCCCACCAGCCTGTTCACACTCCCCAGGCATGCCTTCCTGGCAAAGCTTCTTCTAACAGTCCTGTGGCAGCAAACTGGACTGCTCTTCTGAGTACAACCCCTCCTCAAATTCCAGTGATGGCCTGAACCTGAGCCAAACTCCTTTCTCCATACTGTTGAGCTTGGCTCACTCACATTTCATTTAGGTTTTGGGTATATCCTCTTAAAGTGAAATTGGCCTGTAGCAGTCCACTGTCATTTTCTATATCATAAGCTGTTTTGGAGGGAGCGGGGGTACGTTGAGATTCTCTAGTCTTTGGAGCATGTTGTCTACTTGGACTGTGCAATGGAAGTCATGGGTAAAATCTACCCTGGTTCCTCCAAGGGACCCCCTCCTGTCTCAGTCACCGCTGCCTCTCCCAGATCTCATGCCCACCCCCTTGTTCTCTCAGCAACCACTCCAATTTCCAGCAACCCAGGTCTACATGAGACTGAGGAGGTTGATGATGGGGCCACAAATGCGAAAAGGATAGAAGGCACCAGATCCAAATGCAGAGCCCACTCAGTCCTCCCTTCTTCCCTCTCCCCTCCCAGTGCCAGGGTCCGTGCATTGCCCAGTCTGCTTTTTTGAGGATGGCTGTAAGTCTGCAACAGAGCTGACCTGCCCCGTTGGGCACACACACTGCTACAATGGGGTCCTGCAGCTCAGGGGAGGTAAGCTGTGACATCAGGGTCCATGCCGGCACTGAGGGTAGGGGATGGCTGGGGCTCAGAGGAGAGTGGGCCTGGCTCCTCAGGGTTGGAAGGCCCCAGTGGTGGCATCTCACGCTCTTCTACTCTGCCTGGCCCCTTTCCACAGTTGGCACCTTCACTGATCTGAAAGTCCAGGGATGCATGTCCCAAGCAGCCTGCAACCTGCTTAATGACACTCAGGAAATCGGGGCTTTGTCTGTGAGTGAAAAGTGTGATTCAGACGGTGAGTACCATGTCTGGAAGATGAGACTGTACCCACCCTTCAGCCTTGGGGTACGATGATCCTTGTGAATGTCAGACATAAAAACACATCCCACAAACTCCAACAGCCACAAATAATTTAGAAGTTTATTACACATTTGGGCATGCAGAAATTGAGGGATTGACCTGCTAGGCCATTTGGGGTGAGCATGCCAATAGAAGTGTCCAGCTGAAGGGAAAGACAGGCCAGGGTACACACATCGGGCAGGGTGGATGGGCTGGCAGCATTGCATTGCACTTTGTCCATTGGGTGTGGAAGTGAGTGCAAGTGCATTCCTCTCATGCTGGGAGTGATGCATTTCTTTTAATTCTCTTTCTCCACACTCTTGACATTGGCTAGCCCTAGTTACATCTCCTCCTCTGCACCCACATCCATCCTCCACAATGGTACTAGAGAACCCTAGCAGCCCTGCTGCATAGGAAAGAGTGTCAGAGAGAAAATCAAGGGTGCTTCAGGTGTGATAGGGTCAGCAAGAGACAAGCAGGGACACTGGGAGAGTCCCCACTCACCCACACAAGCCCAGTCCTTACCAGCACACCCAACTGAGACTGAGCCTGGCCTGGAGTATCTCAATGAGAAGCACCAATGGCAGGGAGGAGAGTGGGATGAGGGCCTTACCTGTCTGAGACTCAGTTTCCTCATCCACCCACGGCACCCAGTCCTTAAAGCCTCAAGGTGGAAGTCCAGTGAATGCAGCAACTTTCCATGTGTGCTTGGATCTCTCTGACAAGACTGGGAGCCTTGAGGACAGGGCCTGGATGTCACTGACACCAAGGTTTCTAGCCTGAGGCACCACAAGGGCTGGCTCAGGATGGGAAGTGAGCTTGTACAGGCTTCCAAGGTCTCTGGTGGAGACTGCAGAGGACTGAGACCCTAACCTTGCCCTAAAGAGCCTCCAGGACCAGGAAGGGAGACATTACTGATGCAGATGGTCACAGAGGAGCTCTGAGAAGATATTAATGATCTGTGGGTGGGGTATCAAGGAGGGATTTACAGAGGAGATGACTCAAAGATTAGCTTCAATCTATTAATAGAAGAAGAAAAGGACATTAATAGGCAGAGGAAACAGCATGTGCAAAGGCCCCGCAGAGGGAATAAGCCTGCTATTTTCAATAAGGACTCCTTGGCTGTACCTAAGAAGGTCAAATAGAGAGGTTGAGGTGTAGTTGGAACTGGGAGTGTTTGCCAGTCTTTCAGGTAGACAAGGTGGATGTGGGTGACCTCTGCTATTCCAAGCAAAAGGAACAGTGTTGCAAGGCCAAGGAGGCAGGATATGACCTGGCGTGTCTTTGGAATAGATACTGGGGGAGAGTGAGGTGGGAGTTTGGGAGGCCTGGTGGTGGGTCAAGTAGTGACAAAGCCAGACTGAGGGGTTAGTCTTTCTCCTGAGGCACAGGAGCCATGGAAGGGAGTTCAACAGGGAAGAACAGTCTGAGTCTGTCCTTTTGATTAGTTCTGTTTAATTGTCTGGCCCTCATCTCTGGGACTAGGTAATATTCATTTTCCAAAAGGCATTCCCAAAAATAATCAAATGTAACCCATACCACACAGACACAGCACACAATACACACAACAGCCATAACCTCACTCACCTTACTATATGCACACCACACACCACATGAGAAAAGAGAAGTAGGCATCTGTGGTGGGGCAGAGGTTAGCCTAGAAAAAAGCATAGGAACCAGCCAAGACACATCACATAATGTCCTCTCAGGCAGTTGAGCCATTTCCCCACCTGGGGCCAGAAGGTGGCCAGGTTTCCAGGACAAATGAGGAAACTACCTTCACAAACTACACTGAAACAGTGTGGGGGTGGATCCAGACCAATGGAGGCTGGAGTCAGGATGCCTCAGTTTTTAACTGTAGAGGGGTCTTGGCGCCTGGACAACTGGATCAGAGGGAGGAGAGGGGCCTCGACTCTGGGTCTGAGGGAGAAGGAAGAACTTGGGTTTCTGGCCTTTAAAGTTGGTGAGACTCAGAGTGTGGGCCCCGGCCTTCTTTAGCAAGACCCTCCACTCCCCACCCTTTCCTGGCTGCCCTGGTGAAGAGAGACATAAAAGGGCTCCCTTTCCTGGGGGAAGAGCAGGAGCAAGAGAATTCTAGATGCCTGACCATGAGCTTCATACTGCTGCCAGCCCTCCTGGGCCTCACCCTCATGCTGCCCCATGAGTGAAAACCCAACTTGGGAAGGGATTTCCCAGGAGGATGGGCTAAGATGGATTTGCTGTTCCCACCTCAGGAGTGGAGGCCCTGACCTGTCATTCTGGAAGTTTCACAACTGTGAGGAAAACATCGGAACTGCCCTTGAAGTGGACTTTTGAGGAGGAGACCTGCAAGGAAGGCTGGGGTTGCCAAGATTCGCTGATGCTCATTGAGAATGGTGAGAAAGGCCCATAGGTCTCAAGTCTGACCCCACCTTCACCTGCACAGGGATATCCCTACTCTTGACCCGCAGACTCAAAAGACTCCCGCCCCTCATGCCAGGAGCTATCCCCTCCCCAGCAGGAGCAAGCCCTTGGGTTCCCCGTTGCCTACTCTCCAACCTCTCCCCCAGCCACAACCAAGACTCGCCCTCTTGCACCGCTGAGTCCTGATCCTCACCTGGCCTGCCTCCTTCTTCATCTAGGACCCGAAGTGTTCCTAGTGCTCAGCAAGGGCTGTACCCAGAAGGAGGATCATGAGGCCCGTGTCACCCAGCACAGGGAAGGCCCTGGCCTCTCTGTCGTTTCCTACACCCATGTGTGTCGCCACAAGAACTTCTGCAATGACCTCTCTTCCACCCGCCCTGTCTGGACCCTGCCCCACTCTGCAGGTGAGAACAAGGAGGGAGAGGAGGAGGAAGAGAGGACAGGAGCTAGAGGAGGATGGGAGAACAGAGGGGCTGTTCATTTAGAATCCCCCCCCCATCTGCCTGTCCACACTCCCCAGGCATGCCTTCCTGGCAAAGCTTCTTCTAACAGTCCTAGGGCAGGAAACTTGACTGCTCTTCTGAGTACAACCCCTCCTCAAATTCCAGTGATGGCCTGAACCTGGGCGAAGCTCCTTTCTCCATACTCTTGAGCTTGGCTCACTCATGTTTCATTTAGGTTTTAGGTATATCCCCTTAAGGTGAAATTGGCCTGTAGCTCTCCACTGTCATTTTCTATATCATAAGGTGTTTTGGAGGGAGCGGGGGTGCTTTGTGATTCTCTACTCTATGGAGCATGTTGTCTACTTGGACTGTGCAGGGGAAGTTGTGCATGAAAGCTACCCTGGTTCCTCCAAGGGACCCCCCTCCTGTCTCAGTCACTGCTGACTCTCCCAGATCTCATGCCCCTCACCCCTTGCTCTCTCAGCAACCACTCCACTGCAATTTCCAGCACCCCAGGTCTACATGAAACTGAGGAGGTTGATGATGGGGCCACAAAAGAAAAGAACATAGAAGGCACCAGATCTAAAGCAGAGCCCACTCAGTCCTCCCATCTTCCCTCTCCCCTCCCAGTGCCAGGGTCCATGAGATGCCCAGTCTGCTTTGCTGAGGATGGCTGTAAGTCTGCAACAGAGCTGACCTGCCCCGTTGGGCACACACACTGCTACAATGGGGTCCTGCATCTAAGGGGAGGTAAGCTGGCACATCAGGGCCCCCTGCCAGTCCTGAGGTAGCTGAGGGCTGGGGCTCAGAGGAGAGTGAGCCTGGCTCCTCAGGGTTGGATGGTCCCAGTGGTGGCATCTTACACTCTCCCTTTCTGCCTGGCCCCTTCCCACAGTTGGTATCCTCACCAATCTGAAAGTCCAGGGATGCATGTCCCAAGCAGCCTGCAACCTGCTTAATGAGACTCAGGAAATCGGGGCCTTGTCTGTGAGTGAAAAGTGTGATTCTGTCGGAGTCCCACGTCCGGATGGAAAAGCTGTACCCAACCTGCAGTCTTCGGGTATGGTGACCCTTCTGAAAGTCAGACATGCAAACACATCCCACAAACAGCAATACCCAAAAATAACTTAGAATTTTATTACTCATTCAGTCATGCACAAACTGAGGGCTTGTCCTGGTAGCTGCCATGGAGTGAGCATGCCAGTAAGTGGGTCCAGCTGAAGTGGAGATAGAGGGCCAGGGGTCAGACATAGGACAGGGTGGGTGGGCTGGCTGTGTTCCTTTCACTTTATCCATTGGGTGTGGAAGTGAGTACAAGTGCATACCCCTCATGCTGGGAGTCATTCATTGCTTTTAATTCTCTTTCTCCACACTCTTGACATTGGGTAGCCCTAGTTCCCTCTCCTCCTCTGCACGCACATCCATCCTTCACCCATGGTACTAGAAAACCCTAGCAGCCCTGCTGCATAGGAAAGAGTGTCAGAGAGAAAATCGAGGGTGCTTCAGGTGTGATAGGGTCAGCAAGAGACAAGCAGGGGCACTGGGAGGGTCCCCACTCACCCACACAAGCCCCGCCCTTACCAGCACACCCGACTGAGACTGAGACAGAGCCTGGCCTGGAGGATCTCAGTGAGAAGCACCAATGGCAGGGAGGAGAGTGGGAAGAGGGCCTTCCCTGTCTGAGACTCAGTTTCCTCATCCACCCACAGCACCCAGTCCTTAAAGCCTCAAGGTGAGAGTTCAGTGAATGCAGCAACATTCCTCTGTGTGCTTGGATCTCTCTGACAAGACTGGGAGCCTTGAGGACAGGGCAGGATGTCACTGACATGAAGGATTCTAGCCTGAGGCACCACAAGGTCTGGCTCAGGATGGGAGGTGAGCTTGTACAGGCTTCCAAGGTCTCTGGTGGAGACTGCAGAGGCCTGAGACCCTAACCCTGCCCTAAAGGGCCTCCAGGGTGAGGAGGGGAGACATTACTGATGCAGATGGTCACAGGGTTGCAGTTTAAGAAGTCTGGGAGAGGTCTGAGGGAGAAGATACTAATGTCCTGCAGGTGGGTGTTAAGGGGGGCTTCACAGAGGAGGTGACCTTAAAGACTAGCTGCAGTCTATTAGTAGAAGAGGAAAAGGACATTAATAGGCTGAGGAAACTGCCTGTGCAAAGGCTAAGCCATGGGAATAAACCTGCTATTTTATAGAAGCGCTCCTTGGCTCTACCTGAGAAGGTCACATCAAGAGGTTGGGGTGTAGCTGGAACTGGGGGTGATTTCCAGTTCTTGAGGTAGACAAGGTGGATGTGGGTGACCTCTGCTATTCCAAGCAGAAGGAACAGTGGTGCAAGACCAAGGAGGCAGGAAATTACCTTGCATGTCTTTGGAATGGATACTGGTGGGGTAGTGAAGAGGGAGGTTGCGGGGCCTGGTGATGGGTCAAGTAGCCACAAAGCCAGACTGAGAGGTTAGACTTTCTCTTGAGGCACAGGAACCATGGAAGGGTGTTGAGCAGGGAAGAAAAGTCTGAGGCACTCCTTTTGATTAGTTCTGTTTAATTGTCTGGCCCTCATCTCTGGAACTAGGTAACATTCATTTTCCAGAAGGCACTCCTGAAACAAACATAATGTAACCCACAGAGACACACAGCATACAATACACACAACAGACATAACCATACTCACCGTGCCAAATGCACACCACACACCAAATGCCTCCTTCCACCTGATACACACCATTACCCTCATACACAGCACACCATGCACAACACAGCACATGCCACATACAACACACATTAACAAACCACAGTCACACAGAACTCATACCATGTCATGCCTTCACAATAAACACAAAATGCATACATCATGCACTCATACCTCGCATCACACACCACTCATACTATACACACCGTACAAACATATCATATACAAATCATACTCCCACACGTATACACTTACACCCATATACCATACACACACGCTACACAAACCACACAAATGCCACATGGAACACAGCTACTACACCACAAATGAGTTCGCCCAATAAGTAAACTTGGCTTGTTCCTGGGCTTACACAGACCCTGATTTCTTCTCCCCAGCTCCTCTCACCTGTCAAAAGGGGGTCATTCTGTTCGCTTTCAACTTTGGAGTCAGATCTTGAGGGTTGCATTTGCTTTCCCTAGTTCAGTTCAGTTGAGCAGTTTAACAAGTATTTATTGAGCAACGGCAAGATCAGGTGTCAGAAGCAGGGGTACAACGAGATATCATGGAGACAGAAGGCCATTGCAGGGTGACAGACAGCTCCTGTGAAGACCTGGGGCTGAAAGACAGCTGGGTGCAAGGGGACAGATTGCCTAAACCGGCCATGGCAGAAGCCCACTGAAGTAGAACCAAAGGGCTCGAATGTGAATGGCCTTGACTGCCCCACCAAGGAGCTGAGCAGTGGTCTCATCGAAGGCTATGAATCCACACAGTCAGGGAGAGCACAACAGTTAAGAATCTAGTTAGTGTCTGAATCCAAGAGATGTAGGCTCCTGTCTTGTTTCTGCCAGCTTTGGAGGATCACTACCTCTTTGAGCCCCTTTCACCAAATTCAAGGAGAAGGGGGTGATTACAGAGACTTGGGAGCAAAGGAATATATGCAAAGGCCCTGGGGTGGGTGGGTACCTGCCACTTGTTCAAAAAAGAGCCCAGCAGTCTGTGTGACTTTAAGCAGTGTGTTCAAAAGAGATCAGAGCAGGACATGTGGTCAGAGAGGCAGGGCCTTTGGGGCCATTTTAAGGACTTAAATTTTATTCTGAGTGGAGTGGAAACCTATTAAATCTTCAGAGCAGAGGAGTGACATGAATTGACCTACCTTTTATGAGAATCCTTCTTGCTGTTGGGTGAAAACTACAATCAGGGAAGGTGGGAATGGAGGAGGGGACCTCCAGAGAGACTCAGAAGGGAGCAGGTGACAGCCAGTGGGGTCTTGGACTCTAGTGGAAGCAACAGAGGTGATGAAAATAGGGGTCTGTAGGTATTGTGCAGCTTAATGCAACAGGATATCCTAATGGTGCAACACAGGATGTAAGAAATAGAGAATTGTTAAGAATGACAGCAATGTTCTCAAACTTGAGCAATTACAAGACAGGAGCTGCTATTGACCAAGACACGAAAGGTGGTGGCAGGGAGAGTGGGGCCAGGATGGGAGGAGGGAAGCAGGAGCCATGATACTATGGTCTGTTAAGTGGAGAAGTGGGCGGTCCTACTTCCTGGGGCTGTTTTGAAGGTTACCCATGTAGGTGGATGCTATATCGTCAGCCCAGGAGTTTCTGCATCATGGGACACATCCCTGCTGGTGATGTGATGGCCTTAAGTGAAGGCTCCTGGTTTTCAGAGTGGACTCCTGAGGGCCCCAGAGGCCACAGTAGCTGAGGACAGTCCTCAATCACTGTCTTCCCCATAACTCAACTCAAGGAGCCCTGCTCTTCTAATTGCTAGCAGTGGGCACTGGGAAAGCTGCTTCACAATTCTTCTGCTCCTGTTTTCCATCTTGAAACTGGGGAGGAAGAGGATAGCACCACCTACTTTGGGGGTCATTGTGAGAAAATGAGGTAACCCAGATGAGTGAGCTCCTTGGGAAACTTAAAACAGGCTAATCCATAGAAAGCAATCACAACAGCCGGGCATATAGTAAATGCTCAGTACTCACTAGGCACTGCAATAATTCTGTTTGGAACATGGGGTTTCTCAGTTAAAAGAATATAAGGTGTCAGTCTACACTCTTCATTATCCTAGACTGGGAGCCATGAGGACAGGTCCTGGATGTCACTGACACAAAGGTTTCTAGCCTGGGGAAACACAAGGGCTGGCTCAGCACGTGAAGTGAATTTGTACAGGATTCTAAAGTGCCTAAAGGAGATGCTAGAGGACGCCGACCCATCCGTCTCTCTCACACCCCAAGCAGGGAGCAGCCTTAAAGGGGTGTTGAGAAAGGCCCCTGCAGATGTTGGAGCAGAAATGGTGGTATGAAGAATAGGGGAGGGTCTCAGACTTAAAAGTTCCCTTCTAAGCCTGAGATCAAGGGGCTGTGTCCAGGCTACGTGTCTGTCCCCAAGCACGGGACCAGGAGGGACAGACATGGCTTGTTCCGGGGCTTACCCAGACCCTGATTTCTTCTCCCCAGCTCCTCTGACCTGTCAAAAGGGGATCATGCTTCAGACGAAAGAAAACCTGGCTCAGAACCCCTTGCCTTGGGACACATTTTCGACCGTGACATGTGATTTGAAGGAGGTGTGTCAGGAGACACTGCTGCTCATAGATGTAGGTACGTGGACTCTGCAACAGGGTGGGATGGCTGCATGGCATCCTGGGTCTCCTGCCCTGGACTCTGTCCCCTGAACTTGCTGCCTGATTCCCACCATGCCTGGAGTTCTACACCTCAGTCTTCCTCTTTCTGACCTTGGTTTCCCCTTCTGAAAAATGGGGCTAGGTGCTGGCAGGAATAGTACTTATTGTGCTGGGGAGTCATGAGGATATATTTGAGGGCCCTTGCAAAGATCTGAGAACAGAGCTGGTGTACAGTGACATCGGTGACCTTGTCTGAACCTTATTGAGCACCTGTGTGTGCCATCTTCTATAGATGCCATTGGATGTCTTCCTGTCTCTTTTTGCATGAGTGAGGAAGCAGAAAATCCAGCAGGGAAAGGAGAAAATAGAGAGTGAGATGGCAGTGGCAATTTGAAAAATGGGAGGTTCCACCTGAGTGGGTGACATTTGATCAAGAACTGAGAAGTGACAGAGCTAATGGAAGGACTCAGGCTCAGGCTCCCTCTTCACTCCACCTGCAACGACCTCTGATCTTGGACTCAGACATCCTACTTTCACCTTCTGTCTGCTAAGCATCCAGAAAACGCTAGCTCCAGTCTCCTTTGGGAACTCCCCACCCCTGCCCAGCTGTCACTCCCTTCCCCTGCAGGACCTACATCACTCATAGTGGGGAGCAAAGGCTGCAGCAAGACTGAGACACAGAATTCCACCACTATCTCCATCCACTCGGCGCCCCCTGGAGTGCTCGTCGCCTCCTATGCCCATTTCTGTTCCTCTGATGGGTGCAACAGGGCCACAAGTAGCAGTGTCCTGCTGAACTCCCTCCCTCCTCCAGGTATGGGAGCCCAGGAGGATGGGGGCTACCCCATGGGGAGGCCATGGAGAGATGGGGCCCCAGACATACAGAGACTCTGGGCTCAAGGAGGGTGACTGCAGCTGGGAGGAGAGCTGTGCACCCTAACCTTCCCTTTGCTCCCCAGCTGCCCCTGCCCCAGGAGGCCTGCAGTGTCCTGCCTGTGTGCAATTCGCTGGATCCTGTTCAAACTCTGTAAATGTCGTGTGCCCTCCTGGTACCACTCATTGTTATAATGGCTACCTCAATCTCAAAGGAGGTGAGTGCTGAAGGCCAGGTCCCAGGATGAAAGGGTTATGGGTTTGGGTTCACTGGTGCTGCGGTGGGAACATGCTTAAGGCCCTGGCTCATGGGCTTGAGTATGGAGAGAGCTGGAGACTCAGATTTCTAGATCTGACGGTGGAGAGCCCTAAGAGCCTGATCTCCTGGTCTGAGGGGTGAATGGTAAGGTCTGAGATTCTGGATCATAGGAATTTAAGTGTGTATTACTTTGAGACCCCTCTGAGTCAATCTTCACTCTCTAGGTGGACTGTCCGCTATATTTAGCATTCAGGGCTGCATGGCCCAACTTTCCAGCTCCTTGTTGAACCACACCAAAAATATTGGGCAGTTCATCGCAAGTGAGGGTGCTGAGAATGAAGATGAGGAAGATAAGGTTCGCCAAAGTGGGGCTGTTCCTGTTCGCTGCCTGGCTTGGGTGGTGGGGCTGGGAATATCCCTAGCCCTTTGGTGTGGGATAACCTCCCACTGACTCCATTTACCCATGATTTTTCTCCCCTGCTGATCCCCTAAATACAGCCCTCCCTCCGACCTCATAACGAAACACTGAGTTGTTTTACCATCTTCTCTGTAAATTCTCATCCACACACACACACTTTGTGACCTGATAACAAGACATGGAAGAGCCTGGGAGCAGCTGCACTGTTTTTACAGCCTCATGTATCTAATAAATAAAGAAATCATCTTTTTTCCCAGTGCTGGGGTTTCTCTTTAGGCGGGGAGGGCAGCACACCCAGCTTTCTGGCATGAGGGAAGAGAGGAATCCTGTGAGTGATTCACCATCCCAAACCAGTCCTTCTCTGGTCTGGAGAACATCTTTGTTCTAGCTTGGGTAGTAGCAGAGCCTTCAGGGTATTTGGGCATCTCTGTGACCTGGAAGGTGAAGGCACACTTTGACCAATGAAGCATCTACTTAGGAGTCAGGGTCCCTGCACAAACAGTGGCTTCATCCCACTCAAATCACTTGACATATGATTTTGTGTGAAGTAGAGAAACAAGAGATCATGCACGGTTTTCTGAGGCTGGCACAGGGTCTGCTACCCTTCTAGACCTGAAAGACTGAGGAGAAGTTATTACCATTACTAGAATCCTGAGAGAGGGGGCGGGATGTTTAGAAAGGTTTGCCTGGCAAGAGCTCAGATCTCAGACCAAGTAATCCGTCCAGCCAACAGAAACATTACAGGGAAGTAGCTGGGGAATTGGAGGCCCAGCCTCACTCAGTGTCTGCCCTCTGGCCTCCTGTCAGGGCTCCCCATTGACAGCACCCAGCTGTAAAGCAGGAGATCCCAATGACACAGTCCCCATAGATCTTCCCCCAACAGTGCAGAACAGGGGCAGAAGGGGAGGGAGTGAGTCTGAAAAAGGAAACAGTGTCCAGAACAGTCCACCCTTCTTCTCCTCACATCTACCCCTTCCTTTGTTCAGGTGGAAATCAGAGTTTTCAGAGAGGATCATAGGCCTGGGGAAAATTAAAATGGCAATAAATAAATACCTATCAATAATAACCTTAGCCGAAACTGGTTTGGCTCAGTGGATAGAGCGTCGGTCTGCAGACTGAAAGGTCCCAGGTTCGATTCCAGTCAAGGGCATGTACCTGGGTTGCGGGCACATCCCCAGTAGGAGATGTGCAGGAGGCAGCTGATCAATGTTTCTCTCTCACTGATGTTTCAACTCTCTATCTCTCTCCCTTCCTCTCTGTAAAAAATCAATAAAATATATTTTTAAAAAATAAAATAATAACCTTAAATGTAAATAGATTAAGTGTTCAATCAAAAGACATAGGGTGACTGAATGGATAAGAAAATATGCTCTCTACAAGAGACCCACCTCAGAACAAACGATGCACATTAATTAAAAGTGAAAGGATGGAAAAAAATATTGCAAGCAAATGAGAAAAGAAAAGCTGGGGTAGCAATACTCATAACAGATAAAATAGACTTCAAAACAAAGGCCATAACAAGAGACAAAGAAGGCCACTACATAATACTAAAGGGAATGATCAACAAGAAAATATAACCCTTGTAAACATATATGCACCCAATACAGGAAGACCCAAATATACTTTTTCAAAGAAAAAAAACTCTTGATGGGCTTTAAGGGAGAGATTGACAGCAATACAGTCATAGTAGAAAACACAAATGAAAATTAACATACAACCAACCAAAACCTATGGAACACAGTGAAAGCAGTCCTGAAAGGGAAGTCCATAGTATTACAGGCCTACCTCAAAAAAACAAGAAAGAGCACTAATAAACTAACCCTATACCTAAACTAATTGGAAAGAGAACAGCAAGAATATAACAGAGAAGTAGAAGGAAGGAAATAATAAAGAACAGAGCAGAAATAAAGAACATAGAGACAAAACCAAAAAAAGCACCAATAGTACAAAAGATTAATGAATCCAAGAGCTGGTTCTTTGAAAAGATAAACAAAATTGATGAACCCTTAGCCCGATTCATCAAGAAACTAATAGAGAGGACCCAAATACATAAAATCAGAAATGAAAGAGGCAATATAACAATGGACAACACAGAAATACAAAGGATTATAAGCAAATACTTTGAACTATATGCCAACAAACTGGACAACCTGGGTGAAATGGACAATCTTCCAACACTCAATCAGGAAGAATAAAAAAACCTGAATAGGCCAATAACAACTGATAAAATTGAAACAGTAATTTAAAAATTCCCAGCAAACCAAAGTCCTGGACCAATGAATTTACAGGAGAATTTTACCAAACATTCAAAGAAAAACTAACACCTATCCTCCTTAAACTATTCCAAAGAGTTCAAAAGGGAGGAGCACTTCCAAGCTCTTTTTACAAAGCCAGCAATATCCTAATTCCAAAATCAGTTAAAAACAAAGAAAGATAGAAAATTACAGGCCAATATCCCGGATGAACACAGATGCTAAAATCCTCAACAAAATATTAGCATCCAATAATATATTTTCAAAAATCATACATCAAGTGGGTTTTATTCTAGAGATGCAGAACTGGTACAATATTCACAAATCAATAAATGTGATACATCACATAAACAAAATGAAAGATAAAAATCACATGATCATATCAATAGATGAAGAAAAAGCATTCAACAAAATCCAGAATCCTTTTTTGATTAAAATTATCAGCAAAGTGGGAATAAAGGAACCATACCTCAACAAAATAAAGGCCATATATAGCAAACCTATAGCCAATATCATACTCAATTGGCAAAACTAAAAGAACAAGTATTAGACAAGGATGTCCACGTTCACCACTCTTATTCAATATAGCACTGGAAGTCCCAGACATGGAGATCAGACAAGAAGAGATGGAAGGCATCCAAATTAGAAAGGAGAAAATAAAATCCTTATTACTCACAGATGACATGATCTTGTATATGGAAAACCCTAAAGACTCCACCAGGAAACCATTAGACTTAATAAATGAATTCAACAAGGTAACAGGATACAAAATCAACAGCCAGAAATTGATGGCATTTTAATTTTTATTTATTTACTTTTAACATTTAGGGAACCATATTCTTTTTTTCTTTTTTTTAATGTTTTTTTCATTGATTTCAGAGAGAAAGGGAGAGAGATAGAGGTATAGAAACGTCAATGATGAGAGAGAATCATTGATTGGCAGCCTCCTGCACACCCCCTATTGGGGAAGAGGGGATCAAACCTGCAACCCAGGCATGTGCCCTTGGCCAGAATTGAGCCTGGGACCCTTTAGTCTGCAGGCCAACGCTCTATCCACTGAGCCAAATTGGCTAGGGCTTGATGGCATTTTTATACAGCAATAATGAACTCTCAGAAAGAGAAACTAAATAACAATCCCATTTACCATTTCAACAACACAAAAAATACCTACGAATAAACTCAACAAAGGAGGTAAAAGTCCTATACTTGGAAAACTATAGGACATTGAGCCCTAGCTTGTTTGGCTCAGTGGATAGAACATCCACCTGCAGACTGAAGGGTCCAGATTCACTTCAGTCAAGCGCGCATGCTCAGGTTGTGGGCTCAATCCCCAGTAGGGGGCGTCCAGGAGGCAGCCAATCAATGATTCTCATGACTGATGTTTCTATCTCTCTCTCCCTCTCCCTTCTTCTCTGAAATCAAAATATATATATATATATATAAGCAAGTTTTTCTATCTAAATCTCTTCTCATGAATGTGGAGAGGGTCAAAAGTTCTTTCTGAGTTTTGTTTCTTAAAAGCCTGAAATCAATATCTTAAAATAGGAACTTCAGAGAGGCTAAATTTTGGATGCCTTCACTAAACACAGATCACTCATGCCCACTGGGGCTCTCAGCCCTCCAGAGGCTCCTCAGGTCACTCAGAGGGAAGCCAGACTTCTGGCTATGGCCCCGCCCTCTCTGACTCCATCTCCTCTCATCTCCATCTCTGTCTGCTCCAACCAGCTTGCCTCCATTTTGCTGCTTCAAACATTTTAAATGGAAATAAATAAAAACACCCCGCACATCCCTTATTTCACTCTAACGTACTATCACATTATTACTGTTGTTGCTGTGTGCGTTACTGGGCAACTCCCCCACCAGCATGCCATGTCCATGAGGACTGGGATTTTGTCTGTTCCGTCTCACACCTGCACCCCCAGTGCTTAGAGCAGTGTCAGCAGATGGTGAGCAGTAGGTTGGTTTTCTTTGATAAGTGAGTAAAGAAGTTACACATGTGATCATGGTTAAAAGGGTGAAATATGGAGCGTCATGACCTCACATAACTGGGATTCTGACCTAGACTGAGGGACCAGGAAGACTTTCCTGAAGAGCGGCATCTAATAGAGCAAGAGCCCAGGCTAAGCTAGAGCTGATGGAGGGCAGGAGTAAGAGGTCCAGGCAGAGGGCACAGCAGGTGCAAAGGCCCGGAGGTGGGAAAGTCAAGGGAAGTAAATGAGTTAAACTGACTCACTTGGGTGGTTAAATGAGCTAATAGACCTGAAGTCCCCAGTACACAGTGTGTGCTGGAGAAAGGCCAGCTGTTGTCATTATTGCACTCCTGTGGGCACACATCCAGAGTTTGCCACTTGGGAACAGCAGTGATAGAGAAACAACGTTCTCCTCTCCCCAACCACACGAGCAATTCATAACATCAGCCTTGATTACAGCTGGACTGAGTTATAAGTGACAGGCAATAAACCACACATATATAAAGTATACAATCTGATGAGTGTTGACACGCATACACACTCCATGTGTGTCCATTCCACCCAAAAGTTTCTCATGTGCCTTTGTAAACCCTCTCTCTACATCCCACCCCACCCCAACAGTCCTGTCAGTCGCTCAATTTCTGTCTTTCTTAAGTTTACCTTTTCCAGAATTATATATACTAGTACATGTAATTTCGTAGTACATTCTCTTTTTTTGTCTGACTTTTTCATTCGGCATAATTATTTTTATGAAGTGGAATTCATATAACAAAAAACTTTATCAATTAAAAGTAAACACTTCATCACTTCTCAGCCTTTGGGCTAAGATCAAGTGTAGTATCTGTTCTGTTCTTATCAGTTTAAAAGTAAACACTTCAGTGGCAGTTAGTATAGTCACAATGTTGTGCAAGCACCACCTCTACCTTGTACTAAAACATTTTCATCACCTCAAACATAACCATGTTCCCACTGAGAGGTTTCTACCTCTTTCTCCACCCCCTAAACCAGCCATGGGCAAACTACGGCCCGCAGGCCGGATCCGGTGTTTGAAATGAATAAAACTAAAAAGAAAGAAGACCGTACCCTTTTATGTAATGATGTTTACTTTGAATTTATATTAGTTCACACAAACACTCCATCCATGCTTTTGTTCTGGCCCTCTGGTCCAGTTTAAGAATCCATTGTGGCCCTCGAGTCAAAAAGTTTGCCCACCCCTGCCCTAACCCCTGAAAACTACCAATCTGAATTCTCTCTCCTTCTCCCCCTTGTCCCATGTCTGCTGCCAGCCTGTACGTCTGGTGCTACCTCTTGTCCCAATGTCAGGGCACTAATCTAAGTCTTCAAGACCTTATTTTCTCTTTTAAACTTGGGCCTCAGCACTCACGCCCATCCAAGATTGGACCCCACCTCACTGCACCAGCTCCAGTTGCTTCTCCCTCAACAGGTAGGTCAGTCACTCACTCATATTCCTCAGCCCCATTTTGACAGTCACCAAGGAGCCTTCCTGCAGGGCACCCTTAGGTTCCCTCGAGCTCATATAACACCCAAAAACACTTCAGGTTTTAAAATTTCTCGTCCTGATTCTTAGCAGCCCCTACCCCTCCACGGCTCCTAGCCTCTGTCTAGGGTCACCTCTGCTTACATACAATTCACCTCTGCCATGGTCTTGAAGGATTTTAGCAAATACCCCAGAGGCCACAGGGAGCAGGAAAGGAAACAGAACCAGAGGAGAGATTTGTTCCCATGTCCCAGGTCCGGTTGTGAACTCTCACAGTGGTTCTCAACCTGTCGGACGCGACCCCTTTGGGAGTCGAACGACCCTTTCACAGGGGTTGACTAAATACATTCTGCATATCAAATATTTCCATTATGATTCATAACAGTAGCAAAATTACAGTTATGAAATAGCAATGAAATTAATTTTATGGTTGGGGGTCACCACAACATGAGGAACTGTATTAAAGAGTCGCAGCATTAGGAAGGTTGAGAACCACTGCGTCTAAGGACAGGCATGTGAAGTTTGTAAAAACAACAAAGAGAAACAAGAATGAGGACACTGATATCTACCCTGAGCTCCAGGTAAACAGGGCTGACCAGTGCAGGCCTGCGGGTGGAGGACGTGAGAAAAACCTGCCTGTTTCCTGGAATTGTTGAATTTCGTGAAAGAATCGCTTTTAAAATCTCTGTGATCTTGTTCCTTGAAGGTGAAGTGAAAATGAATGTAGAACGAGAACACCATTGATGATCAGGTCACTGCTGAAGTTCACCTTTTCAAGTCTGCTCCCAGGTAACACTCAGACCCAGAAGGGCAGTCAGGTCATCTGCTGTGGCTGCCACATCAGAAATAAGGGAGGAAAGTTGGAAATGTTTATTTGGAGGATTGTAGCCAAATACGGGGAAAAATTGGAAAATAAGGTAAGGATTGACACTGTGAGCAAGATGACAGGATCAGAATCCAGACAAATTTAAAGAAACAAGAAAGACTTTATTCAAAACCATGCAATAGGGCAGTGAGACTGATCTCAACTCCGCTGAGACAAGACCCTAGAGAGATTTTAAAAACAGCAGAAGGAAGCCTAGGCTCCTGTGTTTGCTAATTGGATTTACACAAAAGTAAAGTAAAACTTCTCATGAAACCCTAAGAGGAGGTTACCTCTGGGTTGTAAAGGACCCCCACCCAGGTTAGGCTCCTATCCCCCCTCAGAGACTGGGACACGGGGACTCCAGGAGAATTAAATTTCAAAGGGATGGGCCCAGGCCTGTGAGTGAATTATCATGTGGTCCCAGGGTCCTGCACCTCCGGAGGTGCATGTGCCCACTTCTGAGGTTGGTGGTAAGGACAATGTTTAGCACCCCTGGTTACGTTTTTTCTGTTGTCACTTGACAAAAATTGCTATTATTATCATCAGTGTTCAAAATTCAATAATCAGTGATGATTAACCCGGGGAATGAACAGCAATTAAGGTTTTCCTTTCCCCTTTCCACTTGCAGATCATGAAACTTTTTTGTAGCTGAGCCTCCTCCCCTGTCCTACTCAGCTCCCTTGTCTTCTCCCCTCAGGTCCACACAGAAGCCCTCCCTCCACTGTCAGAGCACTGCCCCCTTCCCCGCCCCCCAGAACTTCTTAGTCAGTCTCTGGCTCCCATGCTGTCTTCCATCCTCAGGGATTGTCCCCTCCTTACTCACCAGCAGGATCCCCCGCCGGGGACAAGTCCTCTGCAGGTAGGGGCTGAGGGGGACTCCGTGCTCCTGCCCCTGCTCTGTCCCTTCCTCTGTGAGAAGAGCTGGAGCTCCAGTAAGGCTCCCAGGCACCTCTGTCATAAGAGGTGGGATCTGCTGTCCCTCCTCCCCGTGTGCTGAGCCTCCTCAGAGGCAAGATCACTTCCCTGGTCACATGGGCAGGGGCACGGTCTGTGCCCAGGACCCTCTTTCTCCCTCCCCTCATTTCTGCCACCCCTCTCCCTTTGTGGGGGCCCTGTCTAGAGTGTGCCAGATGTTCAAGACCACTCTGAGTGTGGGAATCCTAATCTGGATGTTCAAGGCCAAGTTGCCATAAGAAGGAACAAGGACACAGCAGTGCCATTGTATGCCCTGGGCAAGTGTGCCCTTCTATATAACCCAAGTACTGAGGTCACTATTTGGCAAAAAGCCTCCTGTGTCTGAGCTTGTTTGAACTTGTATAGAAGTATGTTACTCACCAGCCAGTATGCGACAGCTGCTTAGTATGGCTGTAGCTTTAAGGATGGCTCCTGTATAGCTCCTATGTCGGAGGCTGCATTATGGAGAAGATGTATTACTGACCAGCCGGTGTGCGGCTGCTTGGTCAGGCTGTTTTGTTAGCAATGGCTCCTGTGTTTGGTACTGTATTAGCAAGGACTGCTTTGTGAGCTACTATATTAACAATGGCTACTTGGACTGCAATAAAGACTCTCTTATATACCCATAACTGCTCATAGGTCTCCTCCATCTAATAACCGGCATCCTTAAGGTCCAGTCCCTGGCAGAGGGGCTCGGACGCAACACTCCTCCTTTCAGTTTATTGTCTCTTTAAATTTCAGTTCTCTGGGAACTGCTAAGTCTCTGAACACACACACACACACACACACACACGTGCTTGGAAAAGCACTAGCCTGGGGCCTCCAGTTCCTGGTCATTCCCCACAGCTCCCTGTCAGGTGCACAGTAGCCTCCCCCATAGTCCTCTCTCTTTCACATTTGACTTTTCCCTTCAGAGTGCGAATTCTGGAGCCACCTCAGGAAAACCTGTCACAGGGATGTCACCACCACTGTACACCAAATCACCTATGAAACTTTGTAAAGATTGCGATGCCCGGGTGACATTTTAGAAAGGCTGCTCAGCAAAGGTGGGTGCCCAACCAGAATGAGATCCCATGATGCGGGGTGGGATGCCCGTGCTCCTCTCCTGTGCACAGTGGGGGTCTCCACATCCTGTTAAAATGCAGATTCTGACTCAGCAGGTGTGCGCTGGACCAGGGAGTCTGCATCTGACAAGCTCTCAGGGGAGGTGGATCTTACTGGCCTCTGGAGCCCACATGCCGTAGCAAGGCCTCTGCTGTGTCCTGGCCTTGGGTCTGTCAGCACCACACAGAGAGCCCTACGGGCCCCAAACCTGGGGACTATTTCTGCTTGTGACACAGAAACCCAGCTGGGCACCGGGTCTGCCCCGTGTTCTCAAATGCGCTGGGAAGGTTGGATTTCCTCCCAGCAGGAAGGCCACAGAGGTGACTGGGGGTGAGAAGGGGTCAAGCTGGGTGATGACTGCAGAGGGGACCCTCCCTCTATCTCAGGTGGTCACTAACCTGACTTTTGCTTCCAGGGACAGAGACCCAACACCTGCAGTTCCCAGGTGTGAAGAGGAAGGTGTCTTGTGTGTCTGGGAAGAGAGGACTGTGGTGGAAGGTCAGGTGGCTGTGGGCTCCCTGGTCCTCAGGGAAAGGCTTCTGGGAGACCTCCCCTCTCCATGTCTATTTAGCTGAGCCTGTCCATGTGCTCCCTGACTATTAGGGCAGCCTCTGTCCTCTGCCTGGGGGACTCTCCTGGGGTCACCCTGCTTTGCCCATGGGTGGTGCCAGGCATGGGGTAGGGAGCAGCACAAAAACCCTAAGACAACAGGTGCTCCTAGACCAGGAGTGGGGATTGTCTGCCAAGGATCATTTGGATGTTTATAACATCATTCGCAGGCCATACAGTTATCAAGTTAAAAATTAACCTGCTGTATTTGGTCAAACCTTTAATTAACTCACCCCTAATGCCTTGGCAGGACCAGACCAAACGATTTCATGGGTTTCAAATGGCCCATGGGCTATACGTGCCCTACTCCTATCCTAGACCCTGTCAAAGTAAGAAATGATCAAAGCTGTGGAGAGTTTTTATGAGTTTATCTGAGCCAAACTGAAAACATATGCCTGGAAACAATGTCTCAAATCCTGCAAAGATCAGCAGTTTTGAAGCTTATTTTATAAATTATAATCAAAGGAGAAGATGAAAAAAAGTGTCTTGAAATCCATTAGGAGGTGAGAGAAAGTATAGCAAGGAAATCTCTAGGGATGGCTAAAAGGCAGAATGAAGAAACACTTTTTGTACGTGAGTGGATCAGGACAAATAACATTATATAGAGAGGGAATTCAGGGAACCCGGAACACGAGGGCTCTGAGGTCTTCTACTCTGATGCCAGAGGCTCCACCTTCAATTGGTCTAGCAAAGAAAATTACTCTGACAAGTGAAAGGTATGTTATCTATCATGCTTTAAAACAGGGAACGGGGCTCAATTAAAATAAAATCTGATCTTGCTAAGGAAGCTGTAGGCCTGGGACATGACTACCTGCCATCACCTGCCCAGTTGAGCATTTGTGACCAGATCATTCTGTGTGGTTACTTCTGGCCAATGAGATTATTAGGCCTGAACGTGGCCACCTAAGCTTGTCAGGTTTACTGTGCAGCTTTATTTTTTGTTAACAATCCCTAGAAAGGACAGGTGGGACACAGCAGACATAGGAGAGAAGCCCAGAGGGCCTGTTAGACCAGCGGATAGAAATCAGTCTCCTTCTCCACCTCCTTAGCCAAAGCCAGGTACATGTGTGAATTCCCTGCTGAGTATCTCAATGTTACCCCCTGGAGGTCGGAAGGAGATCTGCAGTCAATGTCAGGTGCTGCACCAGTGATGCCACCAGGGGGTGGGAGCTGAAGCTGTGCCTTGGACAGAGGTGGGCTCTGACCTGCAAGCTGAAAGACCAGTCAGTTAGGACCCAATCACTGTGGGTTCCCAGCCTCCTGACTCCATCCCAGGACAGGGTGAGCCCAGTGAGAGACAGGCATTGTCCAGAGTATTATGAGTTGAGTGTCAGGAGAACTGTCTCCCAGGGGGATGTACTGTGGCAGGAGGAGCTCTCTGCCCTCAAGGTTTCACAGAAAGGTCCTGATGAGGGCTCTCCTGAGGCTTTTGGGAGCGGGTGCCGACCTCGGGGGCTGGTCCCCAGAAAGCTGTGTGTGTTTCCCATCACAGCTCTGAGATGTTGCATCCATGTCATCTGTGTCCCTGTCAGTCATCTGCTCTAGGCCTCTCCAAAGGGACCAAGATCTGGAGCAGCTCCACATGGAGACTAAACCAGGGCATCTTGTGAGTTCCTCTGTTAGGGGAGGGGAGGCCCCTGTGGGACACTCAGCCCCTCTGAAATTAAAGCAACCATGGATCCTGGGTTCTCCTGTCCCATCCTGCACAGGAAGTGCCATTTCTTCCCCCAAACACCATGGGCTGGTGAGATGTCTTCAGGAACCACAGCCAGCTATATCAGACCAGGGACCTTTGGGATGGGGACTCATCTGGTATTCTGGGGTCTGGTGAGCTGCCTTTTCCCCAGCTAGTATCTCTACCAGGGGCAGAGGATCCAGTGTGTCTGCCAGGTCAGGGCTCTGTGAGAAGACAAAGAACACAGGCTGCTGCTCAGGCCCCAAGAATATGAAATGTCACTCACAGGTGGAAATGGGGAGGGCTGTGATTTTCTGGGAATGAAGTGGAGCTGACCCCTTGTATTCAGGTTCCTGTCCTCCCTCCTGGCTGTAAGTTGGGTAAAGAACTGATCCTGGGACATCCCTGGGCACTTGGTGGCCTCCTCCCAGGCTGACACCAATGCCTTCATGTCTATAAGGAACATACTCCAACCAAAAGTATCACACAGGGTAACAGGATTCCATTGTGTGGTTTCCCTCATCCATTTAATGAGTGTTTACTGAGAAAAAGCCATACTTGGGTGCTGCACTCGTATTCCGTAGTTTAGTTGTAATATTAATGTGTTTGAGAGAGGAGGCAATTACTGTGTTTACCTACATTACCATCTTGACTGGAAGTGCCCCCAATTTAGGTTTATTCCAGTTGGGTACTGGAAGGAGGTGTGAAAAAGATCCACGTACTCTGATGCAATTTTGAAAGTCTCATTAGTTCTTCATTTGCTTTCACTCCCCAGACCAGAATATATACCTATGAGCTGAGGAAGCCTAATGGTTGGTCTAGGGATCCACAGACACCTAACAGGGCCCTGGGGTGGAGGAGAGGACAGGGCTCTGGCTGCAGACAGACCTCAGGTGACTTTGATCAGCTGCTCATGGTCTGAGGGACTCTGCTTTAGTGCCTGTATCTCCCTGTGCCTTGGCTTCCCCTCAATGAAGTATGATGAATACTTGGCTGCAGGTTGTCAGTGTGTTCACCGTAAAATATTCACAGCATCTGACTAAACCTTGGGATAGGGAAGCTGCTCAAATAGGAGGCATCTGTTATTGATCAACTCCAAGAAGGAACCCCCTGGGCTAATCCCTGGTGGATGAGGAGCTGCCAGGAGCATCTTTTCTCCTCTCTCTGGACTCTCCTAAGGCCCCCAGGGCAGTCAGCTAGTGATCCAAGGTTGCGTAGTCACTGTTGATAAAGATGAATTCTTTAAAAATGGTGCTAGGACAGTATGTGCAAGGAAATGTTAGGGTCCTCCTCATTGGGGGGTACTATGATATTCACCTGGCCTCAATGGTTCACACCACAAATTACTTATCAATTAGTCCTAAATGCAACAATGTGGCATTAAAATCCCTATGCGATGCACGGGAAAGACACAACATCACCCATGTAGAATATTGTCAAAAACAATTTAAATGACTCATCGTATAGACATAGACAAACCCAGGTTGTGGGACATTTCACAGGGATCAAAAGGCTGGGGACACTTCTAGATTGAAGGAGGCCTCAGAGACAGGACGAGCGAAGTCAGTGCATAACCTCAGGTTGTCTCCCCGATCAAAAATAATGTAAAGGATGTTTTTGGAACAGTGGAGGAAAATTGAAAATGGGCCAGTTATTCAGCAGTATTATACCAATGTAAATTACTGAAGTATGATACTGGTCTTGTGGTTATGTAGCACACGGTTTTTATTCTTAATGGGGAACTTGCTGAAGCTCTCAGCAGTGAGAGTTACAACATCTACAACTTATTTTTAAAATTTAAAAATATTTTAAAATTGTGTGTGTGAAAAAATAAAATAAAGTATTAACAATTGGTGAATATATGTGTGTTCCTGCAGGTTTTTGGCAGGTTGAAAATTTTTCAAAATAAAATATTAGGGCACAAAAAGAAATAATCCTTTGAAGACAGGTGGACTTGGGCCTTCTTGACCCTCTATAACCCTCCTCTGTGGACTGGGCGCTATGTGGGGCCTCCCTCGGGACTTAGAGATGAGAAGACAGGTGGGGACAGTCACTGCCCAGAAATATTATGGCAGTGGCAGCAATAGGGGTTGTACCTGAGGAAATCCCAGGGGGAAGTACTTGTTCCTTGAGTCATTAAGGAAGTGTCAGAAGAGGGTGGGGAAGTGTGTTGGCTGGAGATAACTATGAAGGCAGCCCCACGAAAATGTTAAAGGTAAATCTTGAGAGCAGATTCTGGCATGACACAGGCTTCTTGTACCTGGTGATCCCAGTGGCCAGTCAAGGAGAAAAACGCAGAATGAGTCAGCCAATCTGTGGACTGAGGTCCCCAGAACTGGCTCTCCCTCGGCCACAGCCTGACATGGAGGCCTTAGAAAGCTTCTTTCCTTCTGTCAGTGTCTGGATCCTCTTCCACAGAGGAACGAGGAATTGTTGCCTTTGTCGCCCTCAATGAAAAGAAATGAAAAAAAGAGAGAGAGAGAAAAGAAAAGAAATAAGAGAACAGAAAGAAACCAGTCCTGGCAGTGTTGGGCGAATGCCTCTAGGTTCTTAACTATGACACCCTGTATAGCATTGATCATGTAAAGTAGTGTTTATCACTGTTACTCTTTCTGTTCTGTTATGAAGTTGGTCTTCCTAGAAATTCACAGAAGAACCCCATGCAGAGGTAGTGGTCAGGTGCTGGCCCCGGGAGTTAAATCTGTCCCCAGCTTTGAAGTGCGTGTGCTATGTCCTGCCACAATGCCCGTGGCCAGCTGGTGTAGGCTAACAGCATCTCAAAGCTGCCCCTTTTCTGGAGAATTGCCCTCAGCCAGTGGGAGCCACTAACTACACACCTTCCACTCCCTCCACTCAGGGGTGGACCTTGGCCAATGGCTGACTGGATTGGAGGTGCAAAGGGTGGCGCTCTTTCAGAGCAGGTCCAACTCTGTGGTGCAATGTGTGGGATTGAACTGAGGTGCGATTCCAGCCTAGACCCCTCCTTCTTTAGACTCCCTGCTCTCCCCTACCTGCTTCCCTCACTGCCCCTTCTCTTGAGAATGCTCTTTCAGGAAAGGGCTTGAAAAGTCCTGTCTCAGGTTCTGCTTCTAGGACCTCCATCCCAAGGAAAGCACTTTCTAGCTGTGTGTGATGTATTAGACATTCTAATCACTACAGCAAACACATCGCCAAGTTAAACTTCTGTGGTTTAGCATAATCGATATCTCCACTTGCAGCCTGTCGACTTGGTAGAGTATTTGCGGGGAGGGAGGTGTGCTCTGCTTTACTCACACTTTCAGGCACTGAGGCCAATGGAGGCTGTGCCATCTTCTATGTGTGGCTCCAAGGTCATCCTTGATGGCCACAGGGATTTGGGCGGAGGAGAAGCGGGGGAGAGAAATGCACTCTTGCTTCTAAATCACTCAGGCTCAAAGTGACACCATTCATTTCTGCCCACATTCCATTGATGGAAGCAGTCACATGGTCCACATACAGACTAGGGTGGCTGGGAAGTGTAGTCCCTACCTGGGCAGTCACCACTTAGTAAGAGCTCTACACCCTGAAAGGATCATGGATGTTTGGTGGGCAGTTATCTCTGCCACACTGTGTGACCTTGCGCAAGTTATTTTAATTTTCTGAGACTCAGTTTCTTTACCTATAAAACTGCGCAATTAACAGGATCCCCCTCATAGTTGTGGTCATAAATCAATGAGTTGAAACATACAAAGTGCTTGGACTAAGGCTTGGACCGAATAAGGGCTCAGAACATTAACTATTTTTATTATTTGTTGAGAATCCACTTTGGGTTATATATAATCCTCACCACCATCCATGATATGCAGATAATCATTACACCTGCCTTACAGAGAAGTAGGGTGAAGTTCACAGAGGGGAAGTGATTGACCTGAGGTTCTACAATTAGGGAGCAACAGAATCGGGCCAGGTAGCCAACATAATTTTACACCAAGGACTCTCAGGATTTTTGCTAAACAGCCCCGAACCCAATCTTGGCATTTGTCATTGGAAAGATGCCAGGCTCCCAGGTAGGTTGCTTTAATCTCCAGACTTAGTCTACCTGGCTGGGCCCCTGACAGCCTTTCCACTCCTCTCTTTATCACTCTCCCTCTTAGCCACTACAGTCTAGCCCTGCTTTCTTTCTAATGCTCACATAAGCTAAGCTTGATCCCACCTCAGGGCCCTTACTCCTGCTCTCCGCTCTGCCTGGAATACTCTTCCCACCTGTCTTTGCATGGCAGGCTCTTTCTTTTCACTCTGCTCTCAGCTCAAAGGTCACCTCCTCAGGAAGGCCCTCCCTATCCCAGTTCAGTCACTTACTTTCAGATCATGGGCCTGACACTCAGTGATATCTGAGATTTTTTGTGTGCTCGTGTATGTGCTGTCTGTCTCTCTCATTAGGCTGCGAGCTCAACAAAACCAAGGTCCTCATTCTCATTACCATATTTTTGGGGGTATAAGACACCCCCATGTATAAGACACTCCCCACTTTGCAAACCCAAAATTAAAAAATCAATATTTTAAACATTTTGCTGGTTTTTCTCTTAAGGCCTTCTTCTTTTTTGGCATCTTAAGGAGTTGTTCCACTGTCTGATCATACACTCAGTGGGAAGAGGTCCAAATTGTCTCGCTGCAGCTCTATTTCCATGCTCTTTGGCATTGCTGATTACAATCAGTTTGAATTTAGCAGAGCATAATAAATGCTTACAGTATTTATCTTTTTATTTTTTGACGTCTTTATGGGCTCAGAACGCTCTGGTCCCTGTTGCATCTGCACACTCTCCAGCTCCACCTCCAATTATGGCATCAGCTGATGTCAGTAACAATAAGGCTCATGACCGGAGGAAGACTGTTTGACAAGGTATGGGCAGCTATGCACCTGTGCACCTGTGTAGCTCCCTCCTCGGCTGACTTCCGTGTATTAGACACCCTTCAAAAAAATAGCGTATTATTCATAGAAAAATACGGTAGTCTTTCTGTATCCCAAGCAACCAGGACAAAGTTCTGGCAGTAAGTTCAGCCTCAGTAAATATTTGCTGACTAAAACAAGACATTTAATGGATGACCTGTGACCCTATGTCCCTCTCTGCCCACCTTCTATCCCCTCTTCCTCTAGGGACCCTGCTTGAGGCCATGCACAACTTTAGAGGGCGCCATTCACACAGCAACAATGTGAATCATTAGGGAGGAGGCGGTGTTTCAAAAGTGCACAACCCATATAAATGTACTGATGGCTCTGTTGCTATCATTCCCTCCTCTCCATTCATTCATTCATTCATTCACTCAATCGAAAACATCTATTGAGCACCCACAATATGCAGAGTTAGTGGTGCAGACACAGTAGCAGAGAAGAGAAACACCTCTGTGCCTGTGTGGCAAATTTGAAACTTGCAAACAAAGAAAAATAGAATAAAAATGTCACAAATAAGCAGACCATTATGAATTAATTACACATTCATTTCTCTTTCTCCTCTACTATTGTTCTCAGCCTTTCTTTTCAAACTTTGCAGCCTCTGCAGTCACTGAAGGATGCCCCATACCTTTTCCCTCTCCCTCCTACCCAGTGGGCTAGAGCTGATTTGTAGACACCTGAAAAGCTGATTATTAAATATTTAGGGATTTGACAAGCTGGTTGTCAAACTGTGCATGGCTTCAAAATTAGACGTGGTGGGAGCCTTTGCGCCACAGTAATGGGCCAACATTATGAGATGGGGTTTGTTGATGCTGTTTTTCCAAAAAGCTGGTTTTATAGCACACCACTGTTCCCATCTGTTTCTAGCAGAAAAACGCTGCTTTGTCAAAGAATATTCTAGCTCTTCCATAGCTGTTCAATTCCACCTGCCATACCTCAACCCCTTCCTGGGTGGCAGGAACTGGAGACTCTAAGCCTGTGTTGTGGAAGGAGGGGAGAGAACAAAGGAAGATGAAAGATAAGTAAAAGAGAGAGAGAGAGAGAGAGAGAGAGAGAGAGAGAGAGAGAGAAAGCATCAGAGAAGGTCATGAAATAGGGTATTTTTTTAAAAAAAAAAAAAAAAGCAGTATTAGGAGGAAAGAGAAAGAAAAGAGAAGTAGGCATCTGTGGAGGGGCAGAGGTTAGGGTAGATAAACCATAGAGACCAGTCAAGACCCATCAAACAATGTCCTCACAGGAGGTTGAGAAATTTCCCCACCTGGGGCCAGAAGGAGGCCAGGTTGCCAGGAGAAATGAGGAAACTACCTTCCCAAACTACCCTGAAACAGTGTGCTTGTGGGATCCAGACCAATTGAGGCTGGCGTCAGGATGCCTCAGTTTTTAACTGTAGGGGGGTCTGGGAGCCTGCACAACTGGGTCAGAGAGAGGAGAGAGGCCTTGACTCCTGGGTCAGAGGGAGGAGGAAGAACTCAGGTTTCTGGTCCTTTAAAGTTGGTGAGACTCAGAGTGTGGGCCCAGGCCTTCTTTAGCAAGACCCTCCACTCCCCACCCTTTCCTGGCTGCCCTGGGTGAAGAGAGACATAAAAGGGCTCTGTTTCCTGGAGGAAGAACAGGAGCGAGAGAATTCTGGCTGCCCCAACCATGAGCTCCATCCTGCTGCCAGCCCTCCTAGGCCTCACCCTCATGCTGCCCCGTGAGTAAAAACCCCAAAGTGGGAGGGCATTTCCTGGGAGGATGGGCTAAGATGGATTTGCTGTTCCCACCTCAGGAGTGCAGGCCCTGACCTGTCAGTCAGGAACACTGACAATTTGGAGGAAAACATCAGAACTGCCCTTGGAGTGGAAAACAGGCGAGGAATTCTGCATGAATGGCTGGGGTTGCCAAGATTCTCTGATGCTCATTGAGAATGGTGAGAAAGGCCCCAAAGGCCCCAATCCTGACCCCACCTTCACCTGCACAAGGTTATCCCTCCTCCTGACCAGCAGACTCCAAAGACTCAGCTCCCCTCATGCCAGGAGCTGTCCCCTCCCCAGCAGGAGCAAGCCCTCAGGGGCCCAGTTGCTTCCTCTCCAGCCTCTCCCCCAGCCACAATGAAGACTCTCCCTCTAGCACCATAGAGTCCTGCTCCTCACCTGGCCTGCCTCCTTCTTCTTCTAGGACCCGAAGTGTTCCTAGCGCTCAGCAAGGGCTGTACCCAGAAGGAGGATCATGAGGCCCGTGTCGCCCAGCACAGGAAAGGCCCTGGCCTCTCTGTCGTCTCCTACACCCGTGTGTGTCGCCACAAGAGCCTCTGCAATGACCTCTCCACCACCCTCCCTGTCTGGACCCTGCCCACCCCTGCAGGTGCGAACAAGGGGGTGGGGGGAGGAGAAGACAGGAGTTAGGGGAGGAGGGGAGCAGAGAAGGGCTGTTCATTTAGAACCTCCCCCCCCCCCCAATCTGGCCTGTCCACACTTCCCAGGATGCCACCCCTGGAATTGCTTCTTCTTACAATCCTGGGAAGGAAACTGAACTGCTTTTCTAAGTTCAACCCCACCTCAAATTCTGGCGATGGCCTGAACCTGGGCCAAGCTCCTTTCTCTATACTGTTATGCTTGGCTCACTCATGTTTCATTTACGGTTTGAGTATATCCTCTTAAAGTGAAATTGACCTGTAGCTCTGCACTGTCTTTTTCTATATCATAAACTGTTTTGGAGCAGGGTGCAGGGGGGAGGGGGATGCAATGTGATTTTCTGCTCTTTAAGGCATCTTGTCTGCTTGGATTGTGTAGTGAAAGTTGTGGATGAAAGCTACCCTGGTTCCTCCAAGGGGTCCCCTCCTGTCTCAGTCACTGCTGCCTTTCCCAGGTATCATTCCCCCCGCCCCCCACCCCTTGATCTCTCAGCAACCACTCCACTGCAATTTCCAGCACCCCAGGTCTACATGAGACTGAGGAGATTGATGATGAGGACACAAAAGCGAAGGGGATAAAAGGCACCAGATCCAAATGCAGAGCCCACTCAGTCCTCCCTTCTTCCCTCTCCCCTCCCAGTGCCAGGGTCTGTGCAGTGCCCAGTCTGCTTTTCTGAGGAAGACTGTGAATCTGCAACAGAGATGACCTGCCCCGTTGGGCACACGCACTGCTACAATGGGGTCCTGCACATCAGGGGAGGTAAGCTGCGACATCGGGGTCCCTGCTGGCCCTGAGGGTAGCTGAGGGCTGGGGCTCAGAGGAGGGTGGGCCTGGCTCCTCAGAGTTGGAAGGTCCCCTTGATGGCATCTCACTCTCTCCCACTCTGCCTGGCCTCTTTCCACAGTTGACATCTTCACCGATCTGAAAGTCCAGGGATGCATGTCCCAAGCAGACTGCAACCTGCTGAATGAGACTCGGAAAATCGGGGCCTTGTCTGTGAGTGAAAAGTGTGATTCTGATGGTGAGTCCCTTGTTTGGAAGATGAGACTGTACCCACCCTTCAGCCTTGGGGTACAATGACCCTTGTGAAAGTCAGAGGTGCAAACACATACAACCAACACCAACACCCACAAATAATTTAGAAGTTTATTACTCATTCAGTCATGCAAAAAGTGAGAAATTGTCCTGGTGGGCGCCATGGGGTGAGCATACCAGTAAGAGGTGCCCAGCTGAAGGGAAAGACAGGCCCAGGGGACACATATAGGACAAGGTGGCTTGGCTGGCTGTGTTGCCATTCACTTTATCCATTGTGTGTGGAAGTGAGTGCAGAGTGCATGCTTCTCATGCTGGAAGTTATTCCTTACCTTCAGTTCTATTTATCCACTTTCTTGACCTTGGGTAGCCCTAGTTCCTTCCCCTCCCCTCTTGCAAAAGCCAATCAGGGGCTCTGGGGGGTCCCCACTCACCCACACATGCCCAACCCTTACCAGCACACCCGACTGAGACAGAGCCTGGCCTGGAGTATCTCAATGAGAAGCACCAATGGCAGGGAGGAGAGTGGGAAGAGGGCCTTCCCTGTCTGAGACTCAGTTTCCTCATCCACCCACGGCACCCAGTCCTTAAAGCCTCAAGGTGAACGTTCAATGAATGCAGCAACTTTCTATATGTGCTTGGATCTCTCTGACAAGACTGGGGCCTGGATGTCACTGACACCAAGGTTTCTAGCCTGAGGCAACACAAGGGCTGGCTCAGGATGGGAAGTGAGCTTGCACAGGCTTCCAAGGTCTCTGGTAGAGACTGCAGAGGACTGAGACCCTAACCCTGCCCTAAAGGGCCTCCAGGATGAGGAGGGGAGACATTATTGATGCAGATGGTCACAGGGCTGCAGTGAAAGGGGTCTAGGGGAGGTCTGAGGTGGAAGGTACTAATGTCCTGCAGGTGGGTGTCAAGAAGGGCTTCACAGAGGTGGTAACTTTAAAGATTAGTTGCAGTCTATTAGTACAGTGGTCAGCAAACTGTGGCTCGCGAACCACATGCAGCTCTTTGGCCCCTTGAGTGTGGCTCTTCCACAAAATACCACATGCGGGCACGCAAGTACAGTGCAATTGAAACATCGTGGCCCATGCACAGAAGTCGGTTTTCAGAAAAGAGATAGACGAAGAAAGTATACAAGGCGAGTGTGGATGGGGGAATTGGAAGGGGTCGACCTCAGCGAATGTACCTCAATCAGATTGAGGACCTTTTTAGCCAAGGGCAGCTTAGGAGTACCCTAATTATGTTAATAACAATATACCTACCTATACAGTATAAGTTTTAAAAATTTGGATCTCAAAAGAAATTTCAATCATTGTATTGTTAATATTTGGCTCTGTTGACTAATGAGTTTGCCGACCACTGTATTAGTCGAAGAGGAAAAGGTCATTAATAGGAAGAGGAAACAGCATGTGCAAAGGCCCTGTGGTGAGAATAAACCTGCTATTTTATAGAAGGGCTCCTTGGCTCTACCCGAGCAGGTCACATCAAGAGGATGGGGTGTGGCTGGAACTGGTGGTGATTGCCAATTTTTCAGGTAAACAAGGTGGATGTGGGTGACCTCTGCTATTCCAAGCAGAAGGAACAGTGGTGCAAGTCCAAAGAGGCAGGAAATGACCTGGTGTGTTTTTGGAATAAATACTGGGGGAGAGTGAAGAGGGAAGTTGGGGGGCCTGGTGGTGGGTCAAGTAGCCACAAAGCCAGACTGAGGGGTTAGTCTTTCTCCTGAGGCACAGGAGCCAGGGAAGGGTGTTCAACAGGGAAGAACAGTCTGAGTCTCTCCTTTTGATTAGCTCTGTTTAATTGTCTGGCCCTCATCTCTGGGACTAGGTAACATTCATTTTCCAGAAGGCATTCCTGAAAATAATCAAATGTAACCCATACCACACAGACACAGCACACGATCACACAACAGACATAACCTCACTTATCATACCAATGCACACCAAACACCACATGAGAAAAGAGAAGTAGAAAACTGTGGTGGGGCAGATGTTAGGATAGAAAAAACATAGAGACCAGTCAAGGCCCATCACACATTGTCCTCACCGGCAGTTGATCCATTTCCCCACGTGGGCCAGAAGGTGGCCTGGTTGCCAGGAGAAATGAGGAAAGGACCTTCACAAACTACGCTGAAACAGTGTGGGGGTGGGGATCCAGACCAGTGGAGGCTGGAGTCAGGATGTCTCAGTTTTTAACTGTAGGGGGGTCTGGGAGCCTGCACAACTGGGTCAGAGGGAGGAGAGGGGCCTTGACTCCTGGGTCAGAGGGAGGAGGAAGGACTCAGGTTTCTGGGCCTTTAAAGTTGGTGAGACTCAAGAGTGTGGGCCCCGGCCTTCTTTCGCAAGGCCCTCCACTCCCCACCCTTTCCTGGCTGCCCTGGATGAAGAGAGACATAAAAGGGTTCCATTTCCTGGAGGAACAGCAGGAGAGAGAGAATTCTAGCTTCTCTGACCCTGTACTCTGCCCTGCTGCCAACCCTAGTAGGCCTAATGGATTGCTGTTCCCACCTCAGGAGTGAAGGCCCTGTCCTGTCAGTTGGGAAGACTGGCAATTGTAAGGAATACATCAGAACTTCCCTTGAAATGGACAGCTGACAAGGAGACCTGCAAGGAAGGCTGGGGTTGCCAAGATTCGCTGATGCTCATTGAGAATGGTGAGAAAGGCCCATAGGTCCCAAGCCTGACCCCAACCTTCCCTGCACAGGGAAATCGCTCCTCCTGACCAGCACACTCCAAAGACTCCCCGCTGCTCCTTCCGTCAGGAACTGTCACCTCCCCAGCAGGAGCAAGCCCTTGGGTGCCCAGTTGCCTCCTCTCCAGCCTCTCCCTCAGCCATAACCAAGACTCTCCCTCTAGCACCACAGAGTGCTGATCCTCACCCTGTCTGCCTCCCTCTTCATCTAGGACCCCTAGTGTTCCTAGCACTCAGCAAGGGCTGTACCCAGAAGGAGGATCATGAGGCCCGTGTCACCCAGCACAGGGAAGGCTCTGGCCTCTCCGTCATCTCCTACACCCATGTGTGTCGCCACAAGAACTGCAATGACCTCTCCTCCACTGACCCTGTCTGGTCCTTGCCCACCTCTGCAGGTGCGTACAAGGAGGGAGAGGAGGAGGAGCAGGAGATGACAGGAGCTAGGGGAGGAGGGGAGCACAGAAGGGCTGTTCATTTAGAACCCCTTTGTCCCACCTACCTGTCCACACTCCCCAAGACTATCTCCCCCGTCAGTTTCTTCTAACAGTCCTGGAGTAGCAAATGGGACTACTTTTCTGATTCAACCCCTCCTCAAACTCCAGTGATGGCCTGAACCTGGGACAAGCTCCATTCTCTATACTGTTAAGCTTGGCTCACTCATGTTTCATTTAGAATTTGGGTATATCCTCTTAAAGTGAAATTGGCTTATAACACTCCACTGTCCTTGTCTATGTCATAAACTCTTTGTGAGGGTACATGCTTTGTGTTTCTCTACTCTTTGGAGCATGTTGTTTGCTTGGACTGTGCAGTGGAAGTTGTGGGTGAAAGCTGCCCTAGTTCCTCCAAGGGCCCGCCTCCTGTCTCAGTCATCACTGCTTCTCCCAGGTCTCCCCCTGCACCCCTTTGATCTCTCAGCAACCACTCCACTGCAATTTCCAGCACCCCAAGTCTACATGAGACTGAGGAGGTTAAAGATGGGGCCACAAAAGCAAAGAGGATAAAAGGCACCGGATCCAAATGCAGAGCCCAGTCAGTCCTCCTTTCTTCCCCCTCCCCTCCCAGTGCCAGGGTCTGTGCGGTGCCCAGTCTGCTTTTCTGAGGAAGACTGTGAATCTGCAACAGAGATGACCTGCCCCGTTGGGCACACGCACTGCTACAATGGGACCCTGCAGCTCAGGGGAGGTAAGCTGCAACATCGAGGTCCCTGCTGGCCCTGAGGGTAGCTGAGGGCTGGGAATTAGAGGAGGGTGGGCCTGGATCCTCAGGGTTGGAAAGCCCCAGTGGTGGCATCTCACTCTCTCCCACTTTGCCTGGCCCTTTTCCACAGTTGGCATCCTCACCGATCTGAAAGTCCAGGGATGCATGTCCCAACCAGACTGCAACCTGCTGAATAAGACTCGGGAAATCGGGGCCTTGTCTGTGAGTGAAAAGTATGATTCTGATGGTGAGTCCCTTGTCTGGAAGGTGAGGCTGTACCCACCCTTCAGCCTTGGGGTCCAATGATTCCTGTGAATTTCAGACGTGCAAACACATCCAACCAACACCAACAGTGACAAATAATTTAGAAGTTTATTACACATTGGGACATGCACAGAGTGAGGGATTATCTTGGTAGGTACCATGGGGTGAGCATGCCAATAAGAGGTACCCCGCTGGAGGGGAAGACTGGCCCAGGGGGACAGATATAGGACACTGTGGGTGGCTTGGCTGCTTTGCATTGCACTTTATCCATTGGAAGTGCACAGTACATGCTTCTCATGCTGGGAGTGTTGCATTGCCTTCAATCTATTTCTCCACACTCTTGACCTTGGCTAGCCCAAGTTCCCTTACCTCCCACCACCCTCATCCATTCCCCACAATGATACTAGAGCACCCTAGCAGCCCTGCTGCATAGGAAAGAATGTCAGAGAGAAAACAGGGTGTTTCAGGTGTAATAGGTCAGCAAAATACTAGCAGGGACACTGGGAGGGTCCCCATTCACCCACACAAGCCCCGCCCTTACCAGCACACCCGACTGAGACTGAGACAGAGCCTGGCCTGGAGGATCTCAATGAGAAGCACCAATGGCAGGGAGGAGAGTGGGAAGAGGGCCTTCCCTGTCTGAGACTCAGTTTCCTCATCCACCCACAGCACCCAGTCCTTAAAGCCTCAAGGTGAGAGTTCAGTGAATGCAGCAACATTCCTCTGTGTGCTTGGATCTCTCTGACTAGACTGGGAACCTTGAGGACAGGGCAGGATGTCACTGACACCATGGTTTCTAGCCTGAGGCAACACAAGGGCTGGCTCAGGATGGGAAGTGAGCTTGTACAGGACTCCAAGGTCTCTGGTGGAGACTGCAGAGGACTGAGACCCTAACCCTGCCCTAAAGTGCCTCCAGGATGAGGAGGGGAGACATTATTGATGCAGATAGTCACAGGGCTGCAGTGAAATGGGTCTAGGGGAGGTCTGAGGAGGAAGATACTAATGTCCTGTGGTTGGGATGTCAAAGAGGGCTTCACAGAGGACGTGACCTTAAAGGCTAGCTGCAGTCTATTAGTAGAAGAGGAAAGGACATCAATAGGCAGAGGAAACAGCATGTGCAAAGGCCCTGTGGTGAGAATAAACCTGCTATTTTATAGAAGGGCTCCTTGGCTCTACCCAAGCAGGTCACATCAAGAGGATGGGGCGTGGCTGGAACTGGGGGTGATTGCAAGGTTTTCAGGTAAACAAGGTGGATGTGGTTGACCTCTGCTATTCCAAGCAGAAGGAACATTGGTGCAAGTCCAAGGAGGCAGGAAATGGCCTGGCGTGACTTTGGAATAGATATTGGTGGGGGAGTAAAGAGGGAGGTTGGGGGGCATGGCCATGGGTCAAGTAGCCACAAAGCCAGACTGAGGGGTTAGTCTTTCTCCTGAGGCACAGGAGCCAGGGAAGGGAGTTCAACAGGGTAGAACAGTCTGAGTCTCTCCTTTTGATTAGTTCTGTTTAATTGTCTGGCCCTCATCTCTTGGACTAGGTAACATTCATTTTCCAGAAGGCATTCCTGAAAATAATCAAATGTAATCCATACCACACAGACACAGCACACAATACAAACAACAGACATAACGTCACTCGTCATACCACATGCACATCACACACCACAGGAGAAAAGAGAAGAGGAATCTGTGATGGGGCAGAGGTTAGGCTAGAAAAAAACATAGAGACCAGACAAGACCCATCACACATTGTCCTCACAGGCAGTTGAGCCCTTTCCCACCTGGGGCCAGAAGGGGCCAGGTTGCCAGGACAAATGAGGGAACTACCTTCCAAAACTACCCTGAAACAGTGTGGGGATGAGTATCCAGACCAGCTGTGGCTGGGGTCAGGATGCCTCAGTTTTAACTGTAGGGGGGCCTGGGAGACTGCACAACTGGGTCAGAGAGAGGAGAGAGGCCTTGACTCCTGGGTCAGATGGAGGAAGGACTTGGGTTTATGGTCCTTTAAAGTTGGTGAGACTCAGAGTGTGGGCCCAGGCCTTCTTTAGCAAAGCCCTCCACTCCCCACCCTTTCCTGGCTACCCTGGGTGAAGAGAGACATAAAAGGGCTCCCTTTCCTGGGGGAAGAAGAGGAGCAAGAGAATTCTAGCTGCCCTGACCATGAGCTTCATCCTACTGCCAGTCCTCCTAGCCCTCACCCTCATGCTGCCCCGTGAGTAAAAACCCCAAAGTGGGAGGGCATTTCCTGGGAGGATGGGCTAAGATGGATTTGCTGTTCCCACCTCAGGAGTGCAGGCCCTGACCTGTCAGTCAGGAACACTGACAATTTGGAGGAAAACATCAGAACTGCCCTTGGAGTGGAAAACAGGCGAGGAATTCTGCATGGATGGCTGGGGTTGCCAAGATTCTCTGATGCTCATTGAGAATGGTGAGAAAGGCCCCAAAGGCCCCAAGCCTGACCTTCACCTGCACAGGGCTATCCCCCCTCCTGACCAGTAGTCTCCAAAGACTCAGCTCCCCTCATGCCAAGAGCTGTCTCCTCCCCAGCAGGAGCAAGCCCTCAGGGGTCCAGTTGCCTCCTCTCCACCTCTCCCCCAGCCACGATGAAGACTCTCCCTCTAGCACCACAGAGTCCTGCTCCTCACCTGGCCTGTCTCCTTCTTCTTCTAGGACCCGAAGTGTTCCTAGCGCTCAGCAAGGGCTGTACCCAGAAAGAGGATCATGAGGCCCGTGTCACCCAGCACAGGAAAGGCCCTGGCCTCTCTGTCATCTCCTACACCCGTGTGTGTCGCCACAAGAACCTCTGCAATGACCTCTCCACCACCCGCCCTGTCTGGACCCTGCCCACCCCTGCAGGTGAGAACAAGGAAGGAGAGGAGGAGGAGGAGAGGACAGGAGCTAGAGGAGGAGGCGAGCACTGAAGGGCTGTTCATTTAGAACCCCTCCCTCCTACCAGCCTGTCCACACTCCCTCGGACTGCCTCCCCTGGCACAGCTTCTTCTAACAGTCCTGAGTGAAGCTCCTTTCTCCATACTGTTGAGCATGGCTCACTCCTGTTTCACTTAGGGTTTGGGTATATCCTCTTAAAGTGAAATTAGACTATAACATTCCACTGTCCTTGTCTATATCATAAAATGCTTTGGAGGGGAGGGTACTTTGTGTTTCTCTACTCTTTGGAGCATCTTGTCTGCTTGGATTGTGTAGTGGAAGTTGTGGGTGAAAGCTACCCTGGTTCCTCCAAGGACCCGCCTCCTGTCTCAGTCACCGCTGCTTCTCCCAGGTCTCATGCCGCATGCCTTGCTCTCTCACCAACAACTCCACTCAAATTTCTGGCTCCCCAGGTCTACATGACACTGAGGAGGTTGATAATGGGGCCACAAAAGAGAAGAGATTAGAAGGTACTGGATACGAATGCACAGCCCACTCAATCCTCCCTTCTTACCTCTCCCCTCCCAGTGCCAGGGTCAGTGCAGTGCCCAGTCTGCTTTACTGAGGATGGCTGTAAGTCTGCAACAGAGCTGACCTGCCCCGTTGGGCACACGCACTGCTACAATGGGACCCTGGATCTCAGAGGAAGTAAGCTGGGACATCGGGGTCCCTGCCTGTCCTGAGGGAAGCTGAGGGCTGGGGCTCAGAAGTGGGTGGGCCTGGTTCCTCAGGGTTGGAAGGTCCCAGTGGTAGCATCTCACTCTCTTCCGCTCTGCCTGGCCCCTTTCCACAGTTGGCATCCTCGGCAATCTGAAAGTCCAGGGATGCCTGTCCCAAGCAGCCTGCAACCTGCTGAATGAGACTCAAGAAATTGGGGCCTTATCTGTGAGTGAAAAGTGTGCTTCTGACGGTGAGTCCCACATCCTGAACGTGAAGCTGTACCCACCTTGCAGTCTTCAGGTATGGTGACCCTGTGAATGTCAGACGTGCAAACACATCGCACGAACACCAGCACCCACAAATAATTTAGAAGTTTATTACTCATTCAGTCATGCATAAGATGAGGGATTTTCCTGGTAGGTGCTCTGGGGTAAACATGCCAGTAAGTGGTGTCCACCTGCAGGAGAGAGAGAGGGCCAGGGGACAGATATAGGACAGGGTGGCTGGGCTGGCTGTGTTGCCTTTCACTTTATCCATTGTGTGTGGAAGCGAATGCACAGTGCATGTTTCTCATGCTGGCAGTGATTCGTTGTCTTCAGTTCTATTTCCCCACACTCTTGACCTTGGGCAGACCTAGTTCCCTCCCCTCTTGCAAGAGCCAAGCAGGTTCACTGGGAGGGTCCCCAGTCACCCACACAAGCCCAGTCCTTACCAGTACACCGGTAGACTGAGTCTGGCCTGGAGTATCTCAATGAGAAGCACCAATGGCAGGGAGGAGAGTGGGAAGAGGGCCTTACCTGTCTGAGACTCAGTTTCCTCATCCACCCATGGCACCCAGTCCTTAAAGCCTCAAGGTGAAAGTTCAGTGAATGCAGCAACATCCTGTGTGTGCTTGGATCTCTCTGACTAGACTGGGAACCTTGAGGACAGGGCCTGGATGTCACTGACACCAAGGTTTCTAGCCTGAGGCACCACAAGGGCTGGGTCAGGATGGGAAGTGAGCTTGTACAGGTCTCCAAAGTCTCTGGGGGAGACTGCAGAGGACTGAGACCCTAACCCTGACCTAAAGGGCCTCCAGGACAAGGAGGAGAAACATTACTGATGCAGATGGTCACAGGGGAGCTTTGAGGAGGAAGATACTAATGTCCTGCAGGTGGATGTCAAGAAGGGCTTCACAGAGGAAGTGACCTTAAAGACTAGCTGCAGTCTATTAGTAGAAGAGGAAAAGGACATTAATAGGCAGAGGAAACAGCATGTGCAAAGGCCAAGCTGTGGGAATAAACCTGCTATTTTTTAGAAGGGCTCCTTAGCTCTACCTGAGAAGGTCACATCAAGAGGATGGGGTGTGGCTGGAACTGGGGGTGATTGCCAGTTTTTCAGGTAGACAAGGTGGATGTGGGTGACTTCTGCTATTCCAAGCGGAAGGAACAGTGGTGCAAGGTCAGGAGGCAGGAAATGACCTGGCGTGTATGTGGAATGGATATTGTGGGGGAGTAAAGAGGGAGGTTGGGGGGCCTGGTAGTGGGTCAAGTAGCCACAAAGCCAGACTGAGGGGTTAGTCTTTCTCCTGAGGCACAGGAGCCAGGGAAGGGTGTTGAACATGGAAGAACTGTCTGAGTCTCTCCTCTTGATTATTTCTGTTTAAACTGTTTGGCCCTCATCTCTGGGACTAGGTAACATTCATTTTCCAGAAGGCATTCCTGAAACAAATCTTATGTAACCCAGACCACACAGACACGCAGTACACAATCCACACAACAGACATAACCGCACTCACCATGCCAAATGCACACCACACACCACATGTCTCCTTACGCCTGACACACACCACTAACCTCATACACCACATACCACACACAACCCAAAACATTCCATATATCACAGATGAGGAAAACACAGATACACAGAACTCATACCATGTTATGCCTTCACAATAAACACAAAATACATACATTATACACTCATACCTCACATCTCATACCATACATACTATACACACCAAACAAACATATCATCTACACTAATAAAAGAGAAAAATGGTAATTGGCGTACAGCGATACCCTTTTCATTGGCTAATCAGGGCTATATGCAAATTAACTGCCAACTAAGATTGGCAGTTAACTGCCAACTAAGATTGGCAGTTAACTGCCAACAAGATGGCGGCTAATTTGCATATGTAGGCACAATGCAGGGAGGCGAAAGGGAAAGCAGGAAGAAGCCCCCTACCACTGACAGTGATCTGAAACCCAGGGGGGAGCTAAGAGCTGGGGGGCAGGGCAGAGGCGGCCCTGGGGCCGCCTCTGCCCTGCCCCCGAGCCATGATCGGAGAATCAGGCGCCTTTTCCGCCCTGGCCAGTGATAGCAGGAAGTAGGGGTGGAGCCAGCGATGGGAACTGGGCACGGTTGAAGCTGGCAGTCCCAGGAGCTAGGGGTCCCTTGCCTGGGCCTAAAGCGAAGCCCATGATCGCGGCGCCCCCCGCTGCCACTGCAGGTCCCCGCTGCCTGGGCCGGACGCCTAGGCCAGAGGCGTTAGGCCTGGGCAGGGGCGGAGCCTGCAACCGCGGGGAGCTGGGGGTCCCCTGCCCAGGCCTGACACCTCTGCCAGAGGCCTCAGGCCTGGTCAAGGGGCCGACCCGGTGATTGGTGATCGGAGGGTGATGAGAGTCAACTCCTCTGGCCGAGGCATCAGGCCTGGGTGGGGGGCGGAGCCGGGGATTGGGGAGATATGATGGTCCCCTTGCCCAGGCCTGAAGCCTGGGTCAGAGGCGTCAGGCTTGGGCGGGGGGTGGAGCAAGCGATCAGAGGGAGATGGGGATCCCCTGCCCAGGCATGATTCCTGGGCCAGAGGCCTCAGGCCTGGGCGGGGGCCAGAGCCAGTGATCGGGGGGAGATGGGGGTCCTCTGTCCAAGCCTGACACCTCTGGCAGAGGCGTCAGGCCTGCGCAAGGGGCCGATCAGGCAATCGGAGGGTGATGGGGGTCAACGCCTGAGGGCTCCCAATATGTGAGAGGGGGCAGGCTGGGCTGAGGGACACTCTCCCCCCGCCCCACACCCAGTGCACGAATTTCATGCACCGGGCCCCTAGTATCATATAATATACCTACACACATACACTTACACCCATATACCATACACACACACAACACAAATGCCACATGGAACACAGCTACTTCACCACAAATGAATTCTCCTAGTAAATAAACTTGGCTTGTTCCCAGGCTTACGCAGACCCTGACTTCTCCCCAGCTCCTCTCACCTGTCAAAAGGGGGTCATTCTGTTCGCTTTCAACTTTGGAGTCAGAGCTTGAGGGTTGCATTTGCTTTCCCTAATTCAGTTCAGTTGAGCAGTTTAACAAGTATTTATTGAGCAACGGCAAGATCAGGTGTCAGAAGCTGGGGTACAATGATACGGCATGGAGAGAGAAGGCCATTGCAGGGTGACAGACAGCTCCTGTGAAGACCTGGGGCTGAAAGACAGCTGGGTGCAAGGGGACAGATTGCCCAAACAGGCCATGGCAGGAGCCCACTGAAGTAGAACCAAAGGGCTCGAATGTGAATGGCCTTGACTGCCCCACCAAGGAGCTGAGCAGTGGTCTTATCGAAGGCTATGAGTCTACACAGTCAAGGAGAGCATAACAGTTAATAGTCTACTTAGTGTCTGAATCTGAGAGATGTAGGCTCCTGTCTGGGTTCTGCCACTGAACCAGCTTTGGAGGATTACTACTTTTTTGACTCCCTTTCACCAAATTCAAGGAGAAAGGGGTGATTACAGTCAGGAGTAAAGAGTTTATGCAAAGGCCCTGGGGTGGGTGGGTACCTGCCACTTGTTCAAAAAAGAGCCCAGAGGCCCATGCAACTCCAAGCAGTGTATTAAAAAGATATCAGAGCAGGACATGTGGTTGGAGAGGCAGGGCCTTTGGGGCCATTTTAAGGACTTAAATTTTTTTCAGAGTGGGGTGGGAACCTATTATATGTTCTGAGCAGAAGGTGACATGAATTAACTTACCTGTTATGAGGATCCTTCTAACTGTTGTGTGAAAACTACAGTAAGGGGAAGGTGGGAGTGGAGGAGGGGACCTCCAGAGAGACTCAGAAGGAAGCAGGTGAGAGCCAGTGGGGTCTTGGACTCCAGTGGAAGCAGCAGAGGTGACGAAAAGTGGTCAGGGTCTGGCAGTATTGTGCAGTTTAAGGCAACAGGATATCCTATTGGGTGCAACATGGGGTGTAAGACATAGAGAATTGTTAAGAATGACAGCAATGTTCTCAACTTGAGCAATTATAAGACAGGAGCTGCTATTGACCAAGACACGAAAGGTGGTGGCAGGGAGAGTGGGGCCAGGATGGGAGGAGGGCAGTAGGAGCCATGATACTATGGTCTGTTAAGTGGAGAAGTGAGCGGTCCTACTTCCTGGGGCTGTTTTGAAGGTTACCCATGTAGGTGGATGCTATATCGTCAGCCCAGGAGTTTCTGCATCATGGGACACATCCCTGCTGGTGATGTGATGGCCTTAAGTGAAGGCTCCTGGTTTTCAGAGTGGACTCCTGAGGGCCCCAGAGGCCAAGGTAGCTGAGGATAGTCATCAATCACTGTCTTCCCCTTCACTCAACTCAAGGAGCCCAATCTCTTCTAATTGCTAGCGGGGGGCACTGGGAAAGCTGCTTCACAATTCTTCTGCTTCTGTTTTCCATCTTGAAAATGGGGAGGAGAAGGATAGTACCACCTACTTTGGGGGTCATTGTGAGAAAATGAGGTAACCCAGATGAGGGAGCTCCTTGGGAAACTTAAAACAGGCTAATCCATAGAAAGCAATCACAACAGCCGGGCATATAGTAAATGCTCAGTACACACTAGGCACTGCAATAATTCTGTTTGGAACTTGGGGTTTCTCAGTTAAAAGAATATAAGGTGTCAGTCTACACTCTTCATTATCCTAGACTGGGAGCAGTGAGGACAAAGCCTGGATGTCACTGACACAAAAGTTTCTAGCCTGGGGCAACACAAGGGCTGGCTCAGCACATGAGGTGAGTTTGCACAGGATTCTAAAGTGTCTAATGGAGATGCTAGAGGACGCCGACCCATCCGTCTTTCTAACACCCCAAGCAAGGAGCAGCCTTAAAGGGGTGTTGAGAAACGTCCCTGCAGTTGTTGGAGCAGAAGTGGTGGTATGAAGAATAGGGGAGGGTCTCAGACTTCAAAGATCCCTTCTAAGCCTGAGATCAAGGGACTGTGTCCAGGCTACCTGGAGTGTGACTCAAGAACGTAATCACCTTGCCTAGCACGGGACCTGGAGGGACAGACATGGCTTGTTCCCGGGCTTACACAGACCCTGATTTCTTCTCCCCAGATCCTCTGACCTGTCAAAAGGGGATCATGCTTCAGATCAAAGAAAACCTGGCTCAGAACCCCCTGCAATGGAACACATTTTCGACCGTGACATGTGATTTGAAGGAGGTGTGTCAGGAGACACTGCTGCTCATAGATGTAGGTGCGTGGGCTCTGCAACAGGGTCGGATGGCTGCATGGCGTCCTGGGTCTCCTGCCCTGGACTCTGTCCCCTGAACTTGCTGCCTGATTCCCACCATGCCTGGAGTTCTACACCTCAGTCTTCCTCTTTCTGACCTTGGTTTCCCCTTCTGAAAAATGGGGCTAGGTGCTGGCAGGAATAGTACTTATTGTGCTGGGGAGTCATGAGGATATATTTGAGGGCCCTTGCAAAGATCTGAGAACAGAGCTGGTGTACAGTGACATCGGTGACCTTGTCTGAACCTTATTGAGCACCTGTGTGTGCCAGCCTCTATAGATGTCATTGGGTGTCTTCCTGCCTCTTTTTGCACCAGTGAGGAAGCAGAAAATCCATCAGGGAAAGGAGATAAGAGAGAGTGGGATGTCGGGTGCAATTTGAAAAATGGAAGGCTCCACTGAGAGGGTGACATTTGAGCAAGAACTGAGAAGTGACAGAGTTGATGGAAGGACTCAGGCTCAGGCTCCATCTTCTCCCCACTTGCAACGACCTCTGATCTTGGACTCAGGCATCCTACTTCCACCCTCTGCCTGCTAAGCATCCAGAAAACGCTAGCTCCTGTCTCCTTTGGGAACTCCCCACCCCAGCCCAGCTGTCATTCCCTTCCCCTGCAGGACCTACGTCACTCATAGCGGGGAGCAAAGGCTGCAGCAAGACCAAGACACAGAATTCCAAGACTATCTCCATCCACTCGGCGCCTCCTGGAGTGCTCGTCGCCTCTTATGCACATTTCTGTTCCTCCAATGGGTGCAACAGGGCCACAAGTAGCAGTGTCCTGCTGAACTCCCTCCCTCCTCCAGGTATGGGAGCCCAGGGGGATAGGGGAGGCCATGGAGAGATGGGGCCCCAGACATACAGAGACTCAGCTCAAGGAGGGTGACTGCAGCTGGGAGCAGAGCTGTGCACCCTAACCTTCCCTTTGCTCTCCAGCTGCCCCTGCCCCTGCCCCTACCTCAGGAGGCCTGCAGTGTCCTGCCTGTGTGCAATTCGGTGGGTCCTGTTCAAACACTGTAAACGTCATGTGCCCTCCTGGTACCACTCGTTGTTATAATGGCTATCTCAATCTCAAAGGAGGTGAGTGCTGAAGGCCAGGTCCCAGGATGAAAGGGTTATGGGTTTGGATTCACTGGTGCTGCGGTGGGAAGGTACTTGAGGCCCTGGCTCATGGACTTGAGTATGGAGGGGGTTGGAGACTCAGATTTCTAGATCTGAGGGTGGAGAGGCCTAAGAGCCTGATCTCCTCGTCTGAGGGGTGAGTGGTAGGGTCTGAGATTCTGGATCATAGGAATTTAAGTGTGTATTACTTTGAGACCCCTCTGAGTCAATCTTCACTCTCTAGATGGGCCGTCCGCTATATTTAACATTCAGGGCTGCGTGGCCCAACCTTCCAGCTCCTTGTTGAACCACACCAAAAATATTGGGCATTTCATCGCAAGTGAGGGTCCTGAGAATGAAGATGAGGAAGATAAGGTTCGCCAAAGTGGGGCTGTTCCTGTTCGCTGCCTGGCTTGGGTGGTGGGGCTGGGGATATCCCTAGCCCTTTGGTGTGGGATAACCTCCCACTGACTCCATTTACCCATGATTTTTCTCCCCTGATTACCCCCTAAATACAGCCCTCCCTCCGACCTCATAACCAAACACCGAGTTGTTTTCTCACCTTCTCTGTGAATTCTCATCCACACACACACACACACACTTTGTGACCTGATAACAAGACATGGAAGAGCCTGGGAGCAGCTGCACTGTTCTTACAGCCTCATGTATCTAATAAATAAAGAAATCATCTTTTTTTCCAGTGCTGGGGTTTCTCTATGGGAGCGGAGGGCAGCACACACAGCCATCTGGCATGGCAGAGGAGAGTAACCCTGTGAGTGATTCGCCGTCCCAGGCCTGTCCTTCTCTGGTCTGGTGAACATTTCTGTTCCAGCTTGGGTATTAGTAGAGCCTTCAGGGTATTTGGGCATCTCTGTGACCTGGGAGGTAAATGTGCACTGTGACTAATGAAGCATCTCCTTAGGAGTCAGGTTCCCTACACAAACAGGGGCTTCATCCCACTCAAATCACTTGACATACGGTTTTGTGTAAAGTAGAGAAACAAGTGATTGTGCACAGTTTCCTGAGGCTGCATCACAGGGTCTGCTACCATTCTATGAAGACTGAGGAGAAGTTATTACCATTAATAGAATCCTGAGAGAGGGGGCGGGAGGTTTAGAGACGGCTGCCTGGCAAGAGCTCAGATCTCAAACCAAGTAATCCTTCCAGCCAACAGAAACATTACAGGGAAGGAGCTGGGGAATTGGAGGCCCAGCCTCACTCAGTGTCCGCCCTTTGGCCTCCTGTCAGGGCTCCCCATTGACTGCACCCAGCTGTAAAGCAGGAGATCACATAGTCCCCATGGATCTGCCCCCAACAGTGCAGAACCTGGGAAAAACGGGAGAGAGTGAGTCTGGAAAAGGAAACAGAGTGTCCAGCACAGTCCACTCTTCTTCTCCTCACATCTACCCCTTCCTTTGTCCAGGTAGAAATCAGAGTCTTCAAAGAGGATCATAGGCCTGGGGAAAATTAAAATGGCAATAAGTAAATACCTATCAATAATAACCTTAAATGTAAATGGATTAAATGTTCAATCAAAAGACATAACGTGACTGAATGGGTAAGAAAATATGCGGTCTTCAAGAGACCCACCTCAGAACAAAAGATACACATTAATTGAAAGTTAAAGGATGGAAAAAAATATTCCACGCAAATGAGGGAAAAAAAACACTGGTGTAGCAATACTCATATCAGACAAGATAGACTTCAAAACAAAGGCCATAACAAGAGACAAAGAAGGCCACTACATAATACTAAAGGGAATGATCAACAAGAAAATATAACCCTTGTAAACATATATGCACCCAATACAGGAAGACCCAAATATATTTTAAAAGAAAAAAAACCTCTTGATGGGCTTTAAGAGAGATATTGACAGCAATACAGTCATAGTAGAAACCACAAATGAAAATGAACACACAACCAACTAAAACCTATGCAACACAGTGAAAGCAGTCCTGAAAGGGAAGTTGAGAGCATTACAGGCCTACCTCAAAAAACAAGAAAGAGCACTAATAAACTAACCCTACAACTAAACTAATTGGAAAGAGAACAGCAAGAATATAACAGAGAAGTAGAAGGAAGGAAATAATAAAGAACAGAGCAGAAATAAAGAACAGAGACTAAAAAAAACCACACAAATACTACAAAAGATCAATGAATCCAAAAGCTGGTTCTTTGAAAAGATAAATAAAATTGATAAACCCTTATCCAGATTCATCAAGAAACAAACAGGACCCAAATGTATAAAATTAGAAATGAAAGAGGCAATATAACAATGGACAACACAGAAATACAAAGGATTATAAGCAAATACTTTGAACTATATGCCAACAAACTGGACAACCTGGGTGAAATGGACAATCTTCCAACACTCAATCAGGAAGAATAAAAAAAAAACCTGAATAGGCCAATAACAACTGATATTGAAACAGTAATTTAAAAATTCCCAGCAAACCAAAGTCCTGGACCAATGGATTTACAGAATTTTACCAAACATTCAAAGAAGAACTAACACCTATCCTCCTTAAACTATTCCAAAGAGTTCAAAAGGGAGGAGCACTTCCAAGCTCTTTTTACAAAGCCAGCAATATCCTAATTCCAAAATCAGATAAAAACAAAGAAAGAAAGAAAATTACAGGCAAATATCCCTGATGAACACAGATGCTAAAATCCTCAACAAAATATTAGCAAATCAGATCCAGCAATATATTTTCAAAAATCATACATCAAGTGGGTTTTATTCTAGAGATGCAGAACTGGTACAATATTCACAAATCAATAAATGTGATACATCACATAAACAAAATGAAAGATAAAAATCACATGATCAGCCGAAACCGGTTTGGCTCAGTGGATAGAGCGTCGGCCTGCGGACTGAAAGGTCCCGGGTTCGGTTCCAGTCAAGGGCATGTACCTGGGTTGCGGGCACATCCCCAGTGGGGAGTGTGCAGGAGGCAGCTGGTCGATGTTTCTCTCTCATCGATGTTTCTAACTCTCTATCTCTCTCCTTTCCTCTCTGTAAAAACTCAATAAAATATATTTTAAAAAAAAAATCACATGATCATATCAATAGATGAAGAAAAAGCATTCAACAAAATCCAGAATCCTTTTTTGATTAATATTATCAGCGAAGTGGGAATAAAGGAATCATACCTCACAACATAATAAAGGTCATATATAGCAAACCTATAGCCAATATCATACTCAATGGGCAAAACTAAAAGTGTTTCCCTTAAGAACAAGAATAAGACAAGGATGTCCACGTTCACCACTCTTATTTAATATAGTACTGAAAGTCCTAGCCATGGAGATCAGACAAGAAGAAGAGATAGAAGGCATCCATATTGGAAAGGAGAAAATAAAATTCTTATTATTCACAGACGACATGATCTTGTACATAGGAAACCCTAAAGACACCACCAGGAAACCATTAGACTTAAATGAATTCAACAAGGTAACAGGATACAAAATCAACAGCCAGAAATTGATGGCATTTTAATTTTTATTTATTTTTATTTTTTAACATTTAGGGAACCATATTCTTTTTTCTTTTTTTTTTCAATATGTTTTTTTCATTGATTTCAGAGAGAAGAGAGAAAGAGAGAGAAACATCAATGATGAGAGAGAATCATTGATTGGCGCCTCCTGCACGCCCCCTCCTTGCGGCTCGGGGGATCAAGCCTGAAATCCAGGCATGTGCCCTTGGCCAGAATCGAGCCTGGGACTCTTTAGTCTGCAGGCCAGCGCTCTATCCACTGAGCCAAATTGGCTAGGGCTTGATGGCAATTTTATACAGCAATAATGAACTCTCAGAAAGAGAATCTAAAAAACAATCCCATTTACCATTTCAAGAACAACAAAAAATGATACCTATGAATAAACTTAACAGAAGTAAAAGTCCTATACTTGGAAAACTATAGGACATTGAGCCCTAGCTGGTTTGGCTCAGTGGATAGAGCATCCACCTGCAGGCTGAAGGGTCCCAGGTTCAATTCCAGTCAAGGGCACATGCTCAGGTTGCAGGTTCAATCCCCAGTAAGGGGCATGCAGGAGGCAGCCAATGGTTGAACATTGACCTATGAACCAAGAGGTCATAGTTTGCCTCCCATTTATAGGCTTGATCCCTATGAGGGAACACACCCTGGAGCCAACCTTCCGCAGTCCCACCCCAGCTGGCCACCCCTGGGGCAGCACCGGGGTTCAATGGGCATCTGCAGAGTGAGCAGAGTCCCTCTGGCAGGTGAGGTCCCTTGGCCTGGCCTGCGGGATGGGGCCAAAACCGGCAGTCCGATATCCCCAGAGGGATCCCAGAGTGCAAGAGAGCACTCTGCAAAGTTGCTGTCGCTCAGCAGCTCCTGCATTGAGCGTCTTCCCCGTGGTGGTCAGTGCACGTCATACCTACGGGCCAGTCGGCCAGTCAGCTGGTCACTTAGCCTTTTATATATATAGATATGTATAGTCCATGGACACAAACAATAGTGTAGTGACACCTGGGATGGTAGGCAGGGACTGGGAGGAGGAAGGCAAGGGGGGAAGGATGATGGGAGATATCTGTAACACTGTCAACAATAAAAGAAGATTTAAGCCCTAGCTGGTTTAGCTCAATGGATAGTGTCGGCCTGGGAATTGAAGGGTCCTGGGTTTGATTCCAGTCAAGGGGAACATGCTCAAGGTTGCAGGCTCTATTCCCAGTAGGGGGCATGCAGGAGGCAGCCCATCAATGATTCTCTCTCATCACTGATGTTTCTACCTCTCTCTCTCCCTCTCCCTTCTTCTCTGAAATCAATAAAAATATATTTAAAAATAATAATAGCCCTAACTGGTTTGGCTCAGTGGATAGAGTGTCAGCCTGCAGACTGAAAGGTCCCAGGTTCGATTCTGGTCAAGTGCATTTACCTTGGTTACGGGCACATCCCCAGTAGGAGGTGTGCAGGAGGCAGCCGGTTGATGTTTCTCTCTCATCAGTGTTTCTAACTCTCTATCCCTCTCCCTTCCTCTCTGTAAAAAAAATCAATAAAAATATTTTTTAAAATAATAATAATAAAATAAAATTTAGTTTAAAAAATAACAAATACCATATGTTGAATTTAAAGAACAATATAAGCAAACAAATGAAACAGAATCAGATTCATAGATACAGAGAACACACTGAGGGTTGCCAGACAGAAGAGAGTTAAGGGGACTGGGGGGGAAAAGATGATGGGATTGAAAAAGACACATTGGTATTTACAAAATAGTTATGGGGACGTAAAGTACATCATAGGAAATATAGTCAATAATCTATAATAATAAAAGTGTAATATGCTGATTAGACCAGGGCTGCAAGGGAAGCCCGGGTCCCGGGTCCAGAGGGAAGCCGGTGCCGGCAGCTGGGGGAAGGAAGGCCTACTCTTGCATGAATTTCATGCATCAGGCCTCTAGTCCAATCTAATAAAAGAGAAACATGGTAATTAGCGTACGACTGCTACCCTTCCCATTGGCTAATCAGGGAGATATGCAAATTAACTGTCAGCCAAGATGGCGGCCGGCAGCCAGGCAGCTTAAAACTAACATGAGGCTTGCTCGCTTCAGTGACGGAGGAAACCAACGTTCCCTGCCTGCCTTGCAGGCCTCTGAGCCTGCAGTTTGAAACATTTTAACAAACATAGAAGCTAAAAGAAAAACACCCAGAAACCAGCTTTCAGCAAGCTGGGATCTCAGAGCTGGAGTCAGAGCTGGAGTTATACATTGTTTCGATTACCTACTTTCAGCAGAGGAGGCCTAAGAGCTGGAGACTCAGAGCTAAAGCTGGCCCAGAATTTTAAAAAAAGCAAAAAGAAAAAAAGGAGCGGTTGGGAGCTTCCATCACCCGCCAGCCTGAAAACAGCCCTCAGCCCCTCACCCAGACTGGCCAGGCACCCCAGTGGGGACCCCAACCCTGAAAAGTGTGTGACCAGCTGCAAACAGCCATCATCCCCTCACCCAGGCTGGCCAAGCACCCCAGTGGGGACCCCCACCCTGAATGGTGTGTGACCAGATGCAAACAGCCATCATCCCCTCACCCAGGCTGGCCAGGCACCCCAATGGGGACCCCCACCCTGATGCAGGACACCCTTCAGGGCAAACCAGCCAGCCCCACCCATGCGCCAGGCCTCTACCCTATATAGGAAAAGGGTAATATGCCTCCCAGCACCGGGATCAGCAGAGCCGAGAGGCCTCCCGGCACCGGGATCAGCGTGACAGGGGGCAGCGCCCAAGCCCCCTGATCGCCCTGCGGCTGTGTGTGTGACAGGGGGTGGGGCCACAACCTCCCTATCCGGCCTGCTCTGTTCGTGACAGGGGAAGGCGCCCCAACCTCCTGATCAACCCTGCTCTGTGCCTGATACGGGGGCGCTCCCCAACCTCTGATCGCCCTGCGGCTCTGTGTGTGACAGGGTGCGGCGCCCCAACGTCCCACCCCCCCTCACGGGCCCTGCTCTGTGTGTGACAGGGTAAAGCCATAACCTCCCCATCAGCCCTGCCCTGAGTGTGAGAGTGGTGGCATCCCAATCCCCTGATCAGCCCTGCTCTGTGGGTGATAGAGGGCAGCGCCCCAACCCCCTGATCCGCCCTGCTCTGTGTGTGACAGGGGGCGGTGCCCCAACTCCCCTATCTGCCCTACTCTCTGAGTGACAGGGGGGAGCTCCTCAACCCCCTGATGGGCCCTGCTCTGTGTGTGACAGGGGGCAGCGCCCCAATCCCCGGATTGGCCCTGCTCTGTGCGTGACACGGGGTGGCGCCGCAACCTCCCCATCGACCCTGCCTTGAGTGTGACAGGGGGCGGTGCCCCAACCCCCCAATCAGCCCTACCCTGAGCATGACTGGGGGTGGCATCGCAACCTCCTGATCCACCCTGCTCTGTGCATGACAGGGGGCGGTGCCCCAACTCCCCAATCGGCCCTGCTCTGAGCCTGACCAGGGGCTGCACCTAGGGATTGGGCCTGCCCTCTGCCACTCGGGAGCAGGCCTAAGCCAGCAGGTCGTTATCTCCCGAGGGGTCCCAGACTGCGAGAGGGCACAGGCCAGGCTGAGGGACCCCCTCTTCCCCCCGAGTGCACAAATTTTTGTGCACCGGGCCTCTAGTCTATATAAGAAAAGCCTAAGTGACCCTTACAGTGGAACGACCAGAGCTACCAGTGGCTATGATGCACACTGACCACCAGGGGGCAGATGCTCAATGCAGGAGCTGCCCCCTGGTGATCAGTACGCTCCCACAGGAGGAACACCGCTCATCCAGAAGCCGGGTTCATGGCTGGCAAGTGCAGTGGAAGTGGCAGGAGCCTCTCCCACCCCCACGGTATTCCTAAGGATCCGCAAGCATGCAGGCAGTAAGGAGCAAAGGGTCCCAGACTGAGAGAAGGATGTCTACCTGTCGGCTTAGGCGGACATTCCCCTGAGGGGAATAGAGAGATCATACCTCAACATAATAAAAACCTTATATGACAAACTGTACTGGGCTGCATATCGGGGCGCGCTGTACTGTCTGTTCCTGGAACAGACAGATAGGAAGGTATTGACATCGGGTCAGGCCTTGAGATATGGTCTCATGGTCCCTCCTCAATATACTGTGCTCTCTGTTCCCGGAAAACATAGATAGGAAGGTGATAATGCTATACTGTGTCAGGAACAAATTGCATAAACAAGGCTTTGTAACTTTGTAGTTTTTGCAAATAAATATGCTGTAACTCTTGCAGTCAGGGCTGCAGTTCAGCCTTTGCTTTGGCGGGGTGCTGGGACTGCAGACAGCTGGCCAGCTTAATAAAGGTTCCTAAATTTAAATTCTGAGTCGGTGGTCTATCTCGCTGAGTCAACCCATAACAGTGGGTATTAGAAATATCTGGAGGGTCACTTTGTAAAGTACTAGGTTGTCTGACCACAATGCTGTACACTGAAAATAACACAGTAATGATGAAAGTAAACTGCATTGAAAAAGAAAGACCTTGGTTTGCTCATCTCTACAGAGCACACAGTTGTGCTTCAGGCAGGGCTTCCAGGTCTCTCTCTAGAATTTTCAGCTCCTGAGGTCACAATGACAGGCAGATTCCAGAATCCTGCAGTTGGGTCCAGCTCTCACTCTGCGCATTGGCAGCGATGAGGAAAAAGCCCTTCTGTTTTCCTACTGTCCCCAGCCCACCCTCGCCCCCTCCCACTTCCCCTGCCTCTTCCTCCTCACCTGGTTTCCCACACTGCCTTTGGCAGGCCCCCACTCAGGGCCCTCGGCCTGGCCCTCCCCTTGTTCCCCCACCTCGCCAAACCAAATTGCCATCTCTCACCAATGGGCACCCTCCTCGCTTGGTGGCCCAAAAGGCTTGCAGCCTCCACAGGTCCCCTGGGGTCCCCCGCTCCCACTACCCAGCCAGTCCCCCTTCTCCTCCTTCCCTCCACCCTGTCCAGCTGGCCTCCTCCTCTGCTCTTCACTTTTCCTTTGCCCCACACCCCCCTTCTGGACCTTCACTGGCCCGCAGACACCTGGGCAGGAAGCTCACCTGCCCATCCTCCCCTCCTTCCCAGTCACCTCCTCCCACAATCTCCCCTCTGTTGGGCCATTCTGCAAACTGTCCCCTGAGCCAGGAGTCCCTGCCAATGGGAACCCAGACCTCTCAATGCTTCAGGAGTCAGGCACCTACTGGGCACAGGGAGCAAGACATGGTGGGCAGCAGCTACAGGTAAAACTGGCGGGCCCTCCAGCACTCCAGAAAGAACCATCTCCACAGAGAGTTATCAGCCCTCTAGTCCACCTGGCCTGAGTCTCCAGGTGGATATCCCACCTGTGGATTGGTCCTCAGGCCAAAGAAAATGTAACAAGCTCCTGGGTATCCACACGTGGGCCCCACCAGGCTCTCAGAGCTGCCATTAGAAGTGGGTGGCGGGGCTTGGACTCAGGGCATCTTTCCCTGCTGGCCCTTCCCCTCCATGTGGCCAAGCACAGTCCCCTCATTCAGAAGGAGTGACTGTGTCATGTGCCTGGTACATACCCCACCCCCCAACCAGCCTTCCTAAGAAACCATGACTAGGAGCCTTCTGGCTAAGCAAAGACTGCCTGGGATGGGGCACAATGGCAGTGGGAGGAGAGGTGAATCCCTGATGAGAGAAGCCTAGGACCCCTCTGGAGCAAAGCGCCCTGTTCACTGTGATCCTGGGCAGTTGCTGGTCATCAACTTAGCTCAGACTAGACTGTGTTTCCGGAGCTTCCTTGGGGACAGCCTTAGGCTTCTGGGGGTGTGGGAGAAAGTTGCATCTGGAGGTGAGAGCTGTCTGGAGGGGTCTCTCTGAGGCTTCGGGGCCTCCACACCTTCCTTCACACCCTTCCCTGCAGGCCCCAGGGCAGCCAGGGCTACTCCCGCTTCCCACCTGTGAAACAAGCAAGACATGGCCAGACTGGCCCGAAATGGGGGAACCCACATTTAAACTCTTCTGTCTGCCCAGCTGGGCCAGACAGCTCCAGATTGGACCGCCAAAAATCAGCAGCACGTCCCCTTCTACCCCTCCGAAAGGTGAGTCTTGGGAATGTTGACTGGCTGTGGGGAGGGGGACCCCTGAAAACTCACATACCGCACTGGCTGCCTGCCCCTCCAGGGGTGGCCTTCCTGACCACAGCCTGGGATGTTCAGGGTCCAGGATTGTACTTTCTTTTAGCCCTTGCCAACGTCTTAGTCTTGATAACTTCCTTTCTGTGAGCGAAGTCATGCTCTGAAGACACACCTGTGACTGGCACAACTGGCAACCCTTCTCTAGGATGGCACAGCATTGGCCGACCAGGGGAGACCAATCCCTCCTGCTGATGGCCTTGAGTTTGCCAATGATTGTGAAGTAAATGCAGTCTGCCAGACACCCCAACCTTGAGCTCTTATTTCTTTTTTAGAAATATATTTTTATTAATAATTTCAGAGTGGAAGAGAGAGAGAGAGAGAGAGAGAGAGGGAGAGAAACATCAATGATGAAGAGAATCATTGATTGGCTGCCACCTGCAACACCCCACACTGGGGATTGAGCCCAAAACCCAGCATGTGCCCTGACTAGGAATTAAACCATGACCTCCTGGTTCATAGGTCAACACTCAACCACTGAGTCACACCAGCCTGGCTTAAGCTCTGATTTCTAATGTCAAGAACAGGTGGAGAGCCTAGCAGACTTTGAGGAACCTCACCACAAGATCCTTCCTCAGCACTTAGCCCCCATCCTCCATCCCTTTCTCTGCTTTGGGGAGGGTTAGGTCCTACCCCAAGAGGAGCCTGACCTCTCCACAACCTATGGCCCCCCAGGTATCTGCATCTCAGACAGGACTGACCAAGGACAGAGCTGTGCAATGTCCACCCAAGGAAGGAAACCAATGACCCAGCTCGTTGGGGCCACGGGACAGCAGTCCTTTTCCCTAGAGCTCCCCAGCCCTCTACCCAGGGCAAAGGTAAGACTGGGTTCTCTGAGGCTCAACCCAGACCCCAAGAGGCAGGGCAATGGAGAGACCTGGGGAGGAAGCCTGTGGTTCAGGTTCACAGTTGGCTAGTCCCATCGCTCTCCTCTCCATCTTGCCAACTTGCCCTCTTAGAAGACGCGTCTGACCCCTAGGTAGGGAGGTGGGATCCATGATGGTAGCCTATTTTCTTTCCCAAGTGCTACCTGGGGAAGCGTTTAAGCAGCTCTTCAGAAAGGCCAGGCCCTTCTACTGATCCTGGAAGCTGTTGACTGAGACCTGGAGAAGATGCAGCTGGAGTCAGGTTCCCATGAACACACTGTGGGACTTGGAGGTTTTATTTCTTCCCACCCAGAAGGGCGTCCTTCAATTTCCCAAGGGAAATGAACAGAGGCAAGGTCATGGGACCTCATGGAGAGCTTCTGACTGCCCCAGGGCCTCGGAGGAAGGGGGCTGGTGCGAGGGCCCAGAGCCCCCTAGGAGCCCTTCCCTCAGCCTGCTGCTTGGGGCCCCCGAGAGATTCATATTTTCCAGAGCTGGTAGAATTAAGATGACCGGCAATCTTCACTGACCTTCTCCTCACTCCAGTGTCCCAGCACTAGTCAACCTCCCTTCGTCTGTCCTTCAACTGAGATGCCATCAGGAAGCAGCACATATTTCTTACAGTGATAGAAAATATGTTAAAACCATTTCACAGAAACACAGGCCAAAATGCAGGGAGGGCTGGCTCAACCAGTTTTGGGTCATCACGTTACAGAAATATAACTTGATTGTCCTTCCTATTTATCTTATAATAAAAAAAATGCCAGTAAGTTGTCTTTTGTAAAGAAAATTAATTCTGTATGAAGTCCATCCTGACAGCTTCACTTCCTCAAGTGGCCATTCAGAAGGCCCTTGCCTGAGGTTTTACATGACCACCCAACCATAAATATGAGAATGACTAACCAAATATCAACGGATTCAAGCATCTTGCTCTCCCTGGTACATTTTCTCTATTCTACTTCATGATTTCAACAGCATCTGTGCTGCATAGTTTACAGATTTTGAGAAATTAGCATTAACCTTCTCCTAGATTTGGCCTTTACCATGTGATTTTTTTCTGAATGATTCAGGACAAGACTTTTTTTAATGGCTGACATTTTTACCCAGAATCCACACACTAGGTAGTTGCTAATTATCATATACTGTATTTTTATTTAATGTTAAGTCATAAGGCCCAACCTAAAATCAGGGTTATCTCATTCAAGGAAAGCAATTTAAAATATTATTAAATTTGTTAATTTGTTAGCACATGCTTTAACATCCTATATAATAATAGAAAACATGGTAATTAACCGTAGCTCCAACACGCTTCCCATTGGCTAATCAGGGTGATATGCAAATTAACTGCCAACCAAGATGGCGGCTGTCAGCCAGGCAGCTGAGGCGAACAGGAGGCTTGCTTGCTCCAGTGATGGAGGAAGCCAAGGTTCCCCGCCTGCCGCGGCTGGCCTCTGAGCTTGCACTCTAAGAAACAATGTTGCAATTATAGAAGTTAAACAAAACCCAGAAACCTGCTTTCGGCCAGCTGGGCTTCAGCCAGCAGGACCGCAACATTGTTTCAATTGTAGAATCCAAACAAACCCAGATCCCTGCTTTCAGCAGCCGAGGTCTCAGCGCTGCAGCCGGCTCTCAGAGCTAAAGCTAGCTCTCAGCTCCAGTGACAGCCATAGAAGGTAAATAAATCCCAGAATAAAAGAATAAAAATAAAAAAGGGAGAAGTCAGGAGCTTCAGTCGCCCGCCAGCCTGAAAACGGCCCTCAACCCCTCACCCAGACTGGCCAGGTACCCCAGCGGGGACGCCCACCCTGAAGGGGGTGTGACCAACTGCAAACAGCCATCATCCCCTCATCCAGGCTGGCCAGGCACCCCAGTGGGGACCCCCACCCTGAAGGAACTAGATGGCGGCTAATTTGCATACTGAAGGCGGGAGGCAGCGGGCAAGGCTGTCTGCGGTCCCAGGACCCGGATCTGTGACCCTGCAGAGCTAGAGGCTGTCTGCAGTCTGGGACCCAGATCCATGTCCTGGTGGGCAGGGCGGCAGTGCTTGAGGCTGTCCGTGGTCCTGGGACCTGGATCTGTGACCTGGTGGGTGGGGGGCAGCGCTTGAGGCTCTCCGTGGTCCTGGGACCCAGATCCGTGACCTGGCAGGCGGGGTGCAGCGCTTGAGGCTGTCCGTGGTCCGGGACCAGATCTGTGACCCTGCCAGGCGGCAGGAAGAGCTAGAGGCTGTCTGCAGTCTGGGACCCAGATCCATGTCCTGGTGGGTGGGGCAGCAGTGCTTGAGGCTGTCCGTGGTCCTGGGACCTGGATCTGTGACCTGGTGGGTGGGGGGCAGTGCTTGAGGCTCTCCGTGGTCCTGGGACCCGGATCCGTGACCCTTCCTGGCGGGACAGCAGCTCACACAGGGGCGAATCAGCCGGGGTTGGGCAGGGCAGGACACCTGGCTTCCTCCCAGCCCCAGTCACTCTGGGCAGGTGAGCAGCACAGAGAGCCTCTGGACAGGGGAGGCAGGCCGGCGGAGGGCGGCCTGTACTCCCCACATGGTGGTGGTGACAGCTGTGAGCACGCCAAGCGGAGCCTGCAGGCTGAGCTGAAGTAGCGCCTGCAGGCCATCAGCGCTCAGGAGTGGCTGTGCAAGATCCGCCTCCTGGCCCAGAAGGTGCAGGATCGCAGGGACAGCCACCGTGGCGGGCCAGACTGACGTCCTCCTGGCCACACCACGGGGGTTTGCGGATCTGCAAAGCCAGAGGCCTCCGGTGTGCACATCCCCCCCCCCTGGCGTGTGAACATCCCCCAGCACACTGTCACCCTCCCATGCCTACAACAGTTGCAAACCAAGGCGTGCACAAGTTCCCCCCGCCTCTCCACCGCACTTCCATCATCCCAGCATGCCTAACACCCCAACAGGATGTTCACACATCCCCTCTGATGCGTTCACATCCTTTGTAGAGTGTCTAGGTGTTCTGGGTGCTGAGGGTGGGCGCCTGTGAGATGACAGTGAGAGGGCGGAGTGGTGATGCCCTGTTCCCATGGAGGCCAGTGCAGCTACGAGATCACCTCTGGGGGGTTAATGCAGGTGCTGAGGCAGGAGCAGGTGCAGATAGACACACCTGGTGGGTGCGGGTGGCCCTCACTGAGGTGCCTTCGGTCAGCATTCAAGATCAAGAACCCAGAGGCGGAGAGGAATTCCGTCCTCTCAGTGAAACAGTGGGATAGTCGGGGGAACTGTAGAGGAGCAATGTGCACTTTGGGTGCCAGCACCCATGAGCGAAGGCTGCCCTGACTGAGCCTTGCTTGCTTGGGGCCTAGAGCACTCCTGCCGGGCAGCGGGTGACAGGACATGCTTTTCCGAATTAATGAGAGAAAACGTTGATTCTCCTGCTGCCCACAAAGGTGGAAAGTGAAGTGGGGAGACGTGGGGAGTGAGCAAGGTTCCAAATCTGCTCTTGGTTTCTTTCACCACTGACTAGAGATATACAGGGTGTCCCCCCAAAATGTATACACACTTTGAAAACCTACTAATTCCAATGGTTTTAAGCATAAGAAAGAAACAATGGAGCTGTTATCTGTTAAAAGTGTGGGCACAAACAGGTAATTGGACATTCCCTGAGGGGTCTCAGATTGGAGAGGGTGAAGGCTAGACTGAGGGGCCCCTCCCCCCCCTCGAATTTCGTGCACCGGGCTACTAGTTGATTAATAAATTTAGAAGACTAGGAAGACAAAAGGAAGAATTGGGAAACACTTCTTGGCAAAGGAGAGCTAGCTCAATTTAGACCAAAAGAGTCACAACTTCTAATCCTTTTCATAGAAGTGTAAAAGAAATCATAAATATTGATTACTTGCCCATTAACCTCCAACCAAACTTTAATAAGCCCATGATACCTTGAGTGATAACTCAATAAGAGTCCAGCAATTTCTAATAAGAAATTCATCTGTGGGGATCACCCTAGACTTTTTATAGACACTTTTTTATAGATGCTTAGATTCCATGAGCTGAGATCCACCACTTTGATGGGCTCCTGGTCCTCTGCTTCGCTCCTGCAAGTAGCTACTCTCCGGGCATCACTGCTGTCCATAGGGTGTTCTTGGTGTCCCTTTCCAAGACTCGGTCCTGGCCACTGGCTCATCTTCAATGCACCCTCACAGATTGGCATGATCTTCCTTTGGCTTTTGTGACTTGTAGTTGTTCTGCCTCTGACAGCTCCCAGCCATATCATGGCTCCAGCATTTCTGCCAACCCTTTTTAAAGTGCTCTTTCCCAGGTTTAGTTCCTTGGTTATTTTCTCACACTGTGCATTGTTTCCTACAAATCCACAAGCTTCCTCCACTGTCCTTCCACTGATGTCTCCCCGCCCTGTATCTCCATGGTTGAGGAATCTTCTTTAGGTCTACGAAAGGTTTCCTCCTAATCACTCCTGGAATCAGCATTTCCTCCTCTACCCTCAGTCCAGGCAGCCTCTCCTCCAAGAAATATAAAGAATGTCTTGTTCATCTTTGCATCCCAAAAGCTGTGCACATAGCAGGTCCTCAGTAAATGATTTTTATTAGTGAACTGAAACAGGATTTGTTTGTTTGTTTGTTTTTTGTTTTTGTTTTTTATTTAAATTATTTATTGTTTAAAGTAGTACATGTTTCCTTTTCCCTCCATTGACCTCTCTCTGGCCACTCCCACCCCTCAGCACATGCCCTCACCCCCCTACTGTCTGTGTCCATTGGTCATGCTTATATGCATGCATACAAGTCCTTTGGTTGATCTCTTATCCATTCCCCCCCCTCACCCTTTCCTGCCTTCCCTCTGGTGTTTGATGGTTTGTTTAATGATTCTATGTCTCTGGATCTATTTTTGCTCTTCAGTTTATGTTGTTCATTATATTCCACAAATGAGATCATGTGATATTTAGCTTTCTCTGACTGGCTTATTTCACTTAGCATAATGCTCTACAGGTCCATCCATCTGTTCTGAATGGTAAGAGTTCTTTCTTTTTACAGCAGCATAATATTCCATTGTGTAGATGTGCCACAGTTTTTTAATCTACTCATCTGCTGATGGGCACTTAGGAAAAGGGAGCCACTAAAAAGGGTGGGTGTGGAGCGGCAGCACCCCTTCTAGGTGCAAGGGCAGCCCCACCCGCCTTTCCCACTCCTCCTAAGCCCTCCCTGGGATTCACCATCCACAGCCTTATGGTTATCCTGCTCCCCTGACCTGCGGATCCCCTCCTCCTTCCCTCTGCCCTGTCCACCTAGACTCTCTGTTCTTTACTCTTTCATTGCCCCGAGTCTGCCTTCTGGCCCTTCTATGGCCTCCAGTCACCACTTCCCACCATCCCTCTCTCTCCCTTAGTCCTCCTGCAAACTTTTCCAGGCACCTGTTGCACCCACCAGTGAGCACCTGACCTCTCAATACTTCATGAGTGGGGCATGTGAGCTTTCCCAGGAGACAGCAACAGGGGTCCTTTTAATAGAGCAAAGGCTGTCAGGGAAGGGGAGTCTGTGCAGCAGGAGGAGAGGTGAAGGCCTGCTGTAAGGAGCTGGGGGATGGAAACTTGCAGGGATGGGCAGAGAAAGCAGGGACCTGGGAACTCTAGGGGTGGCATTACCAGGCTCTCCCTATACAATCTTGATCTCAGACTTAGGTTTCTGAGGTCACACCTACAGCCCCTCTAAAGCAGCCTGCTACCCCAGAGATGCTGGGCCAGGCTCCAATCAGCCCATCTCGCTCCTGCTGTCCTTACCTGCCCATATTGTCACCTGGGTCAGCCCTTCCCACGTACACCCAGGCCCAGCAGAGGCAGCCACCAACCGTGTAGCACTCTGTAGCTCCTAACAGGGAGCCCAGGACCAGTCATAGGCAGTGTCTGATATTGACCTACAATGAAGTTTTTCCCAAGAGGCCCCAGAACCAACACACCTGGTGACTGGCTTCAAATCACATCAGAGCATGATCCCATTAGCTCCACAAATGGCACATCCAAAGGGATATCTCAGCAGGCACCCAAACCCTGCTGGGGCAAATTCAGCTTCGTGAGGTGAGCCCCCACAATGCAGCTCCTACACCAGCCGTGGGCAAACTACGGCCAGCGGGCCGGATCCGGCCCATTTGAAATGAATAAAACTAAAAAAAAAAAAAAAAAAGACCATACCCTTTTATGTAATGATGTTTACTTTGAATTTATATTAGTTCACACAAACACTCCATCCATGCTTTTGTTCCAGCCCTCCGGTCCAGTTTAAGAACCCATGTGGCCCTTGAGTCAAAAAGTCTGCCCACCCCTGTTGCGGTCAAGGTCAATCCTCACAGCCAACCTGAGGGCCAGTCCCACCCATAGATGTGCCAACAGCAATCAAAACTAAGTTACAAGAGGGCTCACATAACCCACACAAGAGACATTCCTGAAACACCTAGCTCAGGTGATGAGGGAGACTGCACCACTGAGCTCCCCTCTACCCCCCAGGACACCTACTTCATAAGACCCCCCTACCAAGACTGGGAGACATAGAACATCTGCCTAATACACAGAAACAAATATAGAGAGGCAGCCAAAATGGGGAGATAATGAAGCAGGCCCCAAATTTAAAAATAGGATAAATCCCCAGAAAAAGATCTAAATGAAATGGAGGCAAGCAAGCTACCAAACACAGAGTTCAAAACAATAATAGATAATAAAGATGCTCAAGGAACTAAGTGAGAACTTCAACAAAGAGATAGCAAACATTAAAAAAAAAAAGACATAAAAAAGAAAAATGGCTGCTGAATAGGCAGACCTGTTGGGCACTTTGTCCTAAGACCAGGCTTAAAATACAACTAAATTGGAGAACATTCACCTGGAATTTCCTACTGTGGTCCAGCTAGGGAGGTGACTTATAACAAGGAAGAACAGAAGGCACCAGGAGACTGGTAAGATCAGCAAGATAATGAGAGGGGGGTTGCCCAGAGAGGAGAGACTTGAGCTACGAGAACTGTTTCAGAAGCACACACACTCCCACAGAAGCTACCTGACTGGCGGTACCTCCAGACCTGGGGTGGCACAACCTGCAGCACCCATATCATTCAAGAAGCTACAAAAGGTAGCAAGACTGCTGGTGACAGCAGAGTTTAGACCAGGCAGACCAGAGCCAGTGGGAAGAGAGCCAGTTTCAATTGCCTTTTTTTTAAATCTCTAAACCCAGACCACAGGAGTTTTCATTTGCAACTACACACCCAAGGAATTGGTACGGGGAAGGAGGCATGGACCTGAGGTTCCTGAGGAGAGGCAGGGATGGGAAAGAGGACAGGGAGACTTTGGAAAAGTGGTGGCCAGGAGTCCTGCATTGAGTCGTTCATATGCTTCCAAACCAAAACTGCCATTTTCCCTGAGAGGAGACTCCTCCCAATAGCCTCAGGGCAAGTGCTACAGCCTGCCACACCCTGCATTTTGAGCTTTACTAAGGAAACAAAGGCAGAGGCCAAGCTTACAGGTGAAATAGTCTCAAGGAGCCCTCAGTGATCAGAGTGGAGGAGGGACCATCTGCCCCACTATTCTAGGAACCAGAATGATAAAAACTCCAGTGTCTCAGCTAACCCCATCAGTCTCCATACAAGGATCTCTGTCCAGCCAAGAGCAGAGTAATATTTTGGGCCACTCGAGGAGGAATAGCTCTGGGACAGGAAAAAACCCTCATCATGGTCCCTGTAAGCGAAACAGCACTGACCCCACTTTAAGCCCTGTCAGAAACAGATACTTGATTGATTGAGGTTGACAGCTGGTGGACAGGCAAAAAGGGCAGATTGACCCCTCCTGTGGAGACAGACATAAGCAGTGGACTGGTGGATCGCTTGGAGCTTCAAGCAGGGGGCTAAAACGACAGTGCCTGACAGTGGTTAGCACCTTAAGTAACTAACAGGAAGCCCAAAATTGGCAGACAGGAAAGTGGAGTCCTAAACCAGCTCCCATGAGGCATTAAAACTCGGCTGAAGCGAATGACACTGCACTTAATTTTTTTATTTATTACTTTTTTATTTTAATTTTTTGCACCTTTTTCTTGCTCCCTTCTCCTTTTCTTCTCCCATTCCTATTCCCCTTCTTCCTTTTTCATTTTTCTTTCCTTTCTTTTTTCCCCTATTTTTACATTGATCTTCCTTATCTATCTGCTTTATTGATTTGTCACTATTCTAGTCTCTGTTGTTTTATTCATATACTTAATTTCCTTTTCCCTGCTCTTACTCAATTTCCCTTTCTCTTTTCCTTGTTTTCACTACTCAATTATTTTTATTTCTCCTCTTTCTCTTTCCTTCTTCTCCTAATTTCTTATTTCACTTCCTAAATTTGGGCCATCTGCTCTCTCCTCTGTTCTCTTTTCAATTTTTTTCCTTTCTTGTCTTCTTCCTTTTCTCCCTCCATTATTCTAAACCGTGGTCCTTCCCCTACTCCTCTAATTCTTTAACGTTATTTTCTTTACTTAAGGTCTGCATCAGATTCTGCCTCCCCCATTTTTCTGGGTGGTTTTTTGTTTGTGCTTGATTGGTTTGTTTGTTTTTGTTGTGTTTTCTCACCATATTTGTTCTTTCTTTTTTTCCTATCATTCTTACTCTCTTTTCTCTTGCCTAGTACTGTTTTCTCTAGTGGTGGTCACTTTTGTTGGGGCTATAAGGGCCTTGTGTACTTTCGTGTTCTGTTCCTTCTGTGTCATGCCCTGTATTTTGTGCTGTTCAGTAAGCACCTCCACAATGGCTGGCACAACGTGGTAGGGAATGAACCACATAATCAGAAACCCTGAGAGGAGATTCCATCCACAAATGGGACAATAACATTCAAGACCCAACTACAACAGGAGAACCTAAATATCTCAAGTAGGGGCCTCCCTAGAACACAGCCTAGGAGACCTGAGAGACTGCAACACTGGGTCTCACAAAACATCTACTACATGAGACCAACCCAAAAAATCTGGATGGCATCACCATTTGATGTAATTCATAGAAACAATTACAGTGGAACAGCAAAAATGGGGAGACAAAGAAACACCCCCAAATGAAAGAAAAGGAGGAATCACCAGAAAAGCAACTAAATTAAATGGAGGCAAGTAATTTGTCAGAGAAATAATTCAGAGTAATGGTCATAAGGACGCTCAAATGTCCAGATCAGAATTACATGCAAATACATGAAAATTATAAGGAGTGGAATGAGAAATACACCAACATGAGTAAGAATCAAGAGGGAAATGAAGAACGACATAGCTGCAATAAAGAACACAATGGAAGGTTTCCACATTAGACTAGAAGAAGCTGAGGACCAAATCAGCAAGTTAGAAAACAAGGTAGAAAAATAACATCCAAACAAAGCAGCAACTGGAAAAAAAACACACACACACACAAATTAAAAAGCAGGAGGAGAGTATAAGGGAGCTTTGGGACAACATGAAACAAAACATCTATATAATAGGGGTGCCAGAAGGCAAAGAAGCTAAGCAAGTAATAAAAAACCTGTTTGAAGAAATAATGACAGAAAACTTCCTCACTTTGGGAAGAAAAGAGTCATACAAGTCCAAGAAGAACAGAGTCACAATTAAGATGAACCCCCAAAAACCAAAACAAGACATATCATAATTAAAGTGGCAAACATTATAGACAAAGAACGAATCTTAAAGTCTGCAAGAGAGAGACAGAAAGTTACCTACAAGGATCTCCCATTAGACTATCAACTGATTTCTCAACAGAAACATATCAGGCCAGTAGAGAACGACATGAAGTATACAACATATTCAAAAGCAAGGAACTGAATCTGAGAATACTCTATCCAACAAGGCTATCATTCAAAATTGAAGGTGAAATCAGAAGCTTCTCAGACAAAAAGAGGCTAAGGGAGTTTATCACCACCAGGCCAGCAATGCAAGAAATGCTAAAGAGGCTGCTGTAAAAAGAAGGAAACAAGGAACACATGAATAAAGAATAAAAATGGCAACAAACAAGTACCTATCAATAATAACCTTAAATGTAAATGGGTTAAATGCTCAATCAAAAGACATAGTGTAGCTGAATGGATAAGAAAACATGACCCATATATGTACTGTCTACAGAGACCCACCTCAAAACAAAGGATTCACATAGACTGAAAATGAAGAGATGGAAAAAAAATTTTCAGGCAAATGCAAATGAAGAAAACAAATCTGGGGTAGCAATGGTTATATCTGACAAAACAGACCTCAAAGTGAAGGCCATAACAAAAAATAAGGAAGGCTACTTCATAATACTAAAAGGATTGATTCAACAAGAAGCTGTAAGTCTGGTAAACATATATGTACCCAATATAGGAGCATTCAAATACACAGGAAAACTTCTGGAGGATATCAAGGAAGAGATCAACAGCAATACAATCATAGTAGGGGACTTTAACACCCTACTGACATCAATGGATAAATCTTCTAGACAAAAAAAAATCAACAAAGAAACAGCAATCCTAAATGACACTCTAAATCAGATGGAACTGACTGACATCTTCAGAATATTTCACCCCAAAGCTATAGAATATACATCCTTCTCAAGTGCATATGGGACATTTTCAAATATAGACCTCATGTCAGGACACAAAACAAGTCTCTACAAGTTCAGATTGAAATCATATCAAGTATCTTCTCAGACCACAATGGCATGAAAGTGGAATTAACTACAGTAGAAATGCTCAGAAACAATCAAACACATAGAGGCTAAATAGCATGCTATTAAACAATGAATGGGTTACCAAAGATATCAAAGAAGAAATAAAAAAACATATTAGAATGTAAGACAAGGAAACCATAAAAATCCTACAAGATTCCATAGGCAGCAAAATAGCAGACATATGTCACAGCAATATCGTTACAGACACAGCTCCTAGGGCAATGGAGACTAAAGAGAAAATAAACAAATGGGACTACATCAAAATAAAAAGCTTCTGCACAGCAAAAGAAACCATCAACAAAACAACAAGAAAGCCCACTGCATAGGAGAACATATCTGCCAATGATAATTCCAATAAGGGCTTAATCTCCAAAATTTACAGAGAATTCATACAACTTAACAAAAGGAAGATAAATGATCCAATCAAAAAATGGTCAAAGGATGTAAATAGACACTTTTCAAAAGAGGACATACAGAAGGCCAAGAGACATATGAAAACATGCTCAAAGTCAATAATCATCTGAGAGATGCAAATCAAAACAACAATGAGATACCATCTCACACCTATCAGAATGGCGATCATCAAAAAATCAACAAACAACAAGTGCTGGCGAGGAGGTGGAGAAAAAGGAACCCTCTTGCACTGCTGGTGGGAATGCAGACTGGTGCAGCCACTGTGGAGAACAGTATGGAGTTTCCTCAAAAAGTTAAAAATGGAATTCCTAATTGACCCAGTAATCCTACTCCTAGGACTATATCCCAAGAAACCAGAAACACCAATCAGAAAGGATGTATGCACCCCTATGTTCATAGCAGCACAATTTACAATAGCTAAGATTTGGAAACAGCCTAAATGCCCATCAGCAGATGAGTGGATTAAAAAACTGTGGTACATCTACACAATGGAATACTATGCCGCTATAATAAAGAAGGAACTTTTAACACTTGCAACAACATGGACAGAACTGGAGAACATTATGCTAAGCAAAATAAGCCAGTCAGAGAAAGATAAATATCACATGATCTCACTCATATGTGGGATATAATGATCAACATAATTTGATGAACAAGAATAGATCCAGAGTCAAAGGGGAGGGGAGGGGGAGTAGAGAGCAACCAAAGGATTTGTATGCATGCATATTAGCACAACCAATGGACACAGACACTGGAGCGGTGGGGGCTTGCCTGGGGTGGGAATGGCTGGGGAGGGGGGGGTCAATTGGAAAAAAAAGGAGACATATGTAAAACTTTAGACAATAAAAAAAAGCATCCTGGAAACAAATGAAAATTAACACACAACAATCCAAAATCTATGGGACACAGTCCTGAGAGGGAAGTTCATAGCACTACAGGCTACCTCAAAAAAAAAAACAAACAAACAAGAAAAACTGGTAGTAAGTTATCTAACACTACAACTCAATGAATTAGAAAGAGAACAACATGAAAAGCCTAGAGTAAGTAGAAGAAAGGAAATAATAAAGATCAGAGAGGAAATAAATAACATAGAGTACAAACAAAAAAGTACAAAAGATCAATAAAACCAAAAGCTGGTTCTTCAAAAAAATTAACAAGACTGATGAACTTCTAACCAGACTCATCAAGAAACAAAAAAAGCAGACCCAAATAAAACCAGAAATGAAAGAGGTTGAGTAACAACTGACCCCACCAAAATATACAAAGGATCATAAAAAAAAATACTATGGATGACTTTATTCCAACAAACAGGACACCCTGGATGAAATGGACATATTCCTAGAAATACAATCTTCCAAAAATCAATCAGGAATAATCAGAAACCTGAATAGGCTGATAACTACTGATGAAATTGAAGCAGTAATCAAAAAACTCTCAGCAAAAAAAAAAAAGCCATGGTCCAATGCTTTCACGGGGGAGTTTTATCAAATATTCAAAGAAGAACTAACACCTACCCTCCTCAAACTATTCAAAAAAATTCAAAAGGAAGAAACAATTCCAAGCTCTTTCTGTGAGGTCAGCATTATCCTAATTCCAAAATCAGATAAAGACACAATAAAGAAAGAGAACTACAAGCCAATATCCCTGATGAACATAGATGCTAAAATCCTCAACAAAATTTTAGCAAATCAGATCCCTCAATACATGAAAAAAATCATACACCATGATCAAGTGGGATTTATTATGGAGATGCAAGGCTGGTACAATATTCAAAAATCAATAAATGTGATACAGCACATAAACTAATTGAAAGACAAAAATCACAGGATGATATCAATTGATGCAGAAAAAATCATTTGACAAACTCCAATATGCATTTTTTATAAAAACTCTCAGCAGAGTGGGAATAGTAATAAAAGCCATATGTGACAAACCTACAGCCAACATCATACTCAATGGGAAAAAACTAAAACCATTTCCCCTAAAAACAGGAACAAGACATGGATGCCCTCTTTCACCACAATTGTTTAACATAGTACTGGAAGTCCTGACCATAGCAATCAGACAAGAAGAAGAAATAAAAGGTATCCAAATTGGAAAGGGGATAGTAAAACTCTCATTATTTGCACATAGAAAAACCTAAAGACTCCATTAAAAAAAAACTAATAGATATAATAAATGAATTCAGAAACATAGCAGGATACAAAATTAACACCCAAAAAATCCATAGCATTTTATACCCCAATAATGAACTCTCAGAAAGAGAGACTTTTAAAAAAAATCCCATTTACTATTGCAACAACAAAAATAAGATACTTAGAAATAAACTTAAGCAAGAAGGTAAAAGACCTGTGTTCAGAAAACTACAAAACATTGAAAAAAGAGATAGAGGAAGATATAAACAAGTGGAAAAATACACCATGTTCATGGATTGGTAGACTCTACATCATTAAAATGTCCATACTACCCAAAGCAATCTATAGATTCAATGCAATCCCTATTAAAATACCAATAGCATATTTCACAGACCTAGAACAAACATTCCAAAAATTTGTATTGTAAAACCAGAAATTATCCCGAATAGCCGCAGCAATCTTGAGGAAGAAGAACAAAGTTGGAGTAATCACAATACCAGATATCAAGTTATACTACAAAGCCACTGTGTTCAAACTAGCCTGGTACTGGCACAAGAATAGGCATATAGATCAATGGAATAGAACAGAGACCCCAGAAATCCACCCAAACCACTATGCTCAATTAATATTTGACAAAGGAGGCAAGAACATACATTGGAGCAGAAATAGTCTCTTTAATAAGTGGTGTTGGGAAAATTGGACAGGTACATGCAAAAATGAAATTAGACTACCAACTTACACCATACAAAATAATAAACTCAAAATGGATAAAAGACTTAAATGTAATATGTGAAACCATAAAAGTCCTAGAAGAAACCATTGGCACTAAAATCTCAGATATCTCTGTTTACCAATACATCTCTTAGGACAATGAAAACTAATGAGAAATAAACAAATGGGACTACATTAAAATAGAAAGCTTCTGCAATGCAAAAGAAACCATCAACAAAATAACAAGAGAATCCACTATATTTGCCAATGATACATTCAATAAAGGGTTAATCTCCAAAATATATAGGGAACTCATACAACTTAACAAAAGGAAGACAAACAACCCAATTTAAAAATGGGCAAAAGACCTAAATAAACCCTTCTCCAAAGTGGACATACAGATGGTCAAGAGACATATGAAAAAATGCTCTAAGTCACTCATCATCTGAGAGATGCAAATTAAAATGACAATAAGATATCACTTTACAGCTGTCAGAATGGCTATTATCAGTAAATAAACAAACCAGAAGTGTTGTGGAGAAAAGAGAACCCTATTACACTGCTGGTGAGAATTCAGACTGGTGCAGCCATTATGGAAAACAGTATGGAGTTTCCTCAAAAAATTAAAAATGGAACTCCAATTTGACCAGTGATCCCACTTCTAGGAATATATCCTAAGAAATCCAAAACACCAATCAGAAAGAATATATGCACCCTTATGTTCATAGCAACAAAATTTACAATAGCTAAGATTTGAAAACAGCCTAAGTGCCCATCAGCCGATGAGTGGATAAAAAAGCCATAGTACATTTACACAATGGAATACCATGCGGCAATACAAAAGAAAGAAGTCTTGCCATTTGCAACAGCATGGATGGACCTGGAGAATATTATGCTAAAATAAGCCAGTCAGAGAAAGGTAAGTATCACATGATCTCACTCATATGTGGAATCTAATGAACCAAATAAACTGATGAACAAAAATAGACCCAGAGACATAGAAGCATGAATAGATTATTGAATCTCACAAGGAAGGCAGGGGAGGGTGGGTGGGAAGAGATCAACCAATGAACTTGTATAAGTATATGCATAATCTGAGGACACAGACAATGAGGTGGTGAGGGCCTGAGAGGGGGGAATGGGAGCAGACTGGAAGAAGTTAGTGGGGGGAAAAGGTGTACCTATGTAATACTTTCAACAATAAAGATTTTAAAAATAATAAAATTAATAAAAGTAAATAAAGATAAAATAAAATTTTTAAAATGTTTTGCATATTCATAACTCCCTAAGCACCACTTTACATGTAACTACAAAACTCCTTCAATGTAAAATAATTTTTGAACTTTAAAAAAAAAGACATAAATGTTACTCTGGCCTGTGCTATTAACTGGTTAGAGCATCGGCCCATGCACCAAAGGATCACAAGTTCGATTCCCTGTCAGTGGCACATATTGGGTTGCAGGTTCAATCCCAAGCCCCAGTTAGGGTGCATGGGGGATGCAACCAATCGATGTGTCTCTCTCATATTAATGTTTCTCTCTTTCTTTTTCCCTCCTTCCCTCTCCCCACACTCTCTCTAAAAAATATATGTATGGAAAAAATATCCTCCAGTGAGAATTAACAACAACAACAAAAAAGACGTAAAATTTATTTTAAAAGAGCCCATCAGAAATGAAAAATACTATATCTGAAATCAAGAATGTAATAGAAGGAATCAAAGTCAGACTAGAGGAAGCAGAGGATTGAATCAGTGATTTGAAAGACAAGATAACAGAAAACACTTAACAACAACAAAGATGCCCAGCCAGCATGGCTCAGTGGTTAAGTGTCAACCTATGAACCAGGAGGTCACAGTTCAATTCCCAGTCAGGGCACATGCCCAGGTTGCAGGCTCGATCCCCAGTGTGGGTGTGGAAGAGGCAGCCAATGATTCTCTCTCATCATTGATGTTTCTACCTCTCTCTCCCTCTCCTTCCTTTCTGAAATCAATAAAAATCTATCTATAGCCCTAACCAGTTTGGCTCAGTGGATAGAGCGTCGGCCTGTGAACTGAAAGGTCCCAGGTTCGATTCCGGTCAAGGGCATGTACCTTGGTTGCAGTCACATCCCCAGTTGGGGGTATGCAGGAGGCAGCTGATCGATGTTTCTCTTTCATCGATGTTTCTAACTCTCTATCCCAGTCCCTTCCTCTCTGTGAATAATCAATAAAATATATTTTTTAAAAAATCTATCTATAATAATAAAAGTGCAATATGCTAATTAGCCTGGATGTCCTTCTGGACAACCTTCCGGATGAAGCCAGGGCTGTGAGGGAAGCCTGGGTCCCAGGTGCCAGAGGGAAGCCAGTGCCAGCAGTCGGGGGAAGGAAGGCCTACTCTTGCATGAATTTCATGCACTGGGCCTCTAGTTTTATAATAATAACAGCAAAGAAAAAATAATTAAAAATGAGTAACAACATCTGTATCATAGGGGTATCACAAGAAGATTAGAGAGAGAGAGAAATTTAGAACCTATTTGAAGATATAATGACTGAAAACATACAATGAAGTAAATAGAATCTATTCAATAGTGGTGTTGGAAAAGTTAACTTCCATGTATCTAAAATGATATTGGATATATGCAAAAAATGTGAAACTATCACCTTCTTACGCCATAGACAAGAATAAACTCAAAATTGATTAAAGAATTAAATACAAGACTTGAAACCATAAAACTCTTAGGCAGTAAAATCTTGGACATTTTCCTTAGCAATATTTGTTCTGACATATCTCCTCAGTCAAAAGAAACAAAAGAAAAAATAAACAAATGGATCTACATCACACAAAAAAGATTTTGCACAGCATAGGCAATCATCAACAAAAATGAGAAGACAACCTTTTAGATGTAAGAAGATATCTATCTGTCAATAATAAGTTAAAATCCAAAATTTATAAAGAACTTATACAGCTCAACACCCAAAATACAAACAATCCAATTTAAAAATTGGCAGAGAAGCCCTGGCTCAGTTGGTTGGGTATTCTAAAAGAATATGATATTCTTCCTAACCTAGCTAAATTGCTATCTCTTAATATTTGTATTCACTGTCTTTAGAGTGTTATTAACCATTTCCGAGTTCTTTGTATATTTTCACCTAAAATTAAGAGCTTTACTATCATCTTAGAGCATTTTCTGTATTAAAAAAATAGTCATTTATACCGTACAACTCACAGAAACAGTTCCAAGTCTGAACGTACACAAAAGGCATCTTCACTTCATGATACATCCAGAAAGCTTCTATACAGCATGGCGGGAGCAGCTGAGCCGCCATTGCCCAGAGAGCGAAAAGAATCAGCCATGTCCTCCGAGGCGCGCCACCTCGTCCTGCGCTGCACGCCAGGAGCTGCGAAAACCGTTCACGGCACCTGCGTCCCCACCCACCTGCTTCGCGCAGCCGCTTAACCGCCACTCGCCATTTGGCGCATGCGCCTGCCTTCCAAGATGGCCAGGAATAGGCTTCTCCCGGGCGGTTCCTCCAGGCTCATCCAATGAGCGCATCAGATGCTTTCATGTTGACCAATGGGGCTTCGAGTGACCTGGGGGGCGAGGCTGGCCCCGCCTTCAGAGCCTCGCGGAGAGAGGAGCAGAGACGGCCGGGCTGGGCCAGAGGCCGTTCGGAGCTGCACCTTTAGAACCGTTCGATTTCTGTGGAAATTCTCTGGAAGCAGGTGGAATTTGGCCCATTAAAGACTCAGAGGAGACTGGGGACGGAGATTCCTGGGGCCTGAGGAAAGAGATGACGGGAGGGGGCCGCGGACTCCCGGGTCTGAGGGGGGCGGGCCTGGGCCCTGGGCTCCCGGGTCTGAGAGAGAGGTCTGGGCCTGGCATGATGGGCCTTCCGGGAACAGGAGGCTGAACCCCAGCTCCTCCGAGGCCAGGGCGGGGATCCCAGACCCCGGGTTCTGATGGGTCTAGGAGCTGGAGGCTGGGATACCTGGGCCTTGAGGGGCCGACCGTAGGTGGGGACTGGGCTGCTGGGCCTGAGGGAGGAGGGGCCTTCGGGCCCGACGCCTGGGGCCTGCGGGGGGAGAGGCTTTGGTGGCTGCACGCCTTGCCTTGAGGAAGTCGGTGGCTGGGCCTCAGCATCACAGCGGTGGACACTGAGGCCCAGGAACCGTGGTAACTGGCGCCAACCCACAAGCTGGATGGACAGGGGCGGCCTGGCTTTGGGGGCCAGCACTTTACGTACCGGTGACCCCCGCCCTGATGTCCACGCTCGTGGGACCTAGATTTAGCTTCATTCATTCGAAGGTGGTTGAAAGGTCTCCTCTCCTCCATCGAATCACAGAACCGGGTCGTTTCTTCCAACCCTCTCTTCACGGAGCCATGGGGGCCCGTCACGCCCAGGGTTTGCTGCTGCTCGTTCTCCTCAGAGCCTCCTCCACTCGTACGTGTGGGGGTCAAGGGGGAAAGCGCATCCGGGTCACGGGCGGGAGTTTGGGCGGGAAAGGTGTGATGGGGGCCCCACGGAGGAGGGCAGGTGCTGACCTGTACCCTGTTCCCACGCCAGTGGCGCAGCATCTGTACTGTCACAAGGGCATGTCCATGAGCCTGGAGGAGGACCCAAGCGCATTCAACTGGACCACGGAGAGAGTTGAGACTTGTGACAATGGGGCGCTGTGCCAGGAATCCCTGATGATGGTCAAATCCGGTAAAACGAGAAGGGGCGGCCCCGTGGAGTGGGAGGAAGGTGATGGCATCCGTGTCAGTGCTGTTCCCCTCTCCCCGGGGCCAAAGGTGAGGCCCGCCATACCCCTTCCTTCTCTTTGCGCTCTTAACAGGGGCCAAGACGGCACTTCTGGCCACGAAGGGCTGCAACTCCGATGGGATACCCGCCATAACGTTGGTCCAGCACTCCCCACCGCCCGGCATAATGGTGGTCTCCTACAGCAGCTACTGTGAGCACTCCTTCTGCAACAGCAGAGAGAACATCCCTGAGATATGGAATCCAGCGGTGATCCCAGGTACCTCGGGAGGGGAGAGAGAGGGGTGGTCAACCCGGAAGGCAGTGTAGGTCTTGCTCCTTCTTGTCCTCTTCTCCCTCCAGCTTGTTAACTTTCAATTATTTTCCAATGCGGTTTGCATTCAGCGTTGTTTTGTATTCGTTTCCGGGGTCAAGCGCAGTGGTTATACGATTGTATGCTCTCCACAGTGTGCCCCTGGCATCTCACGTACCCACCCACCCACCCAACACCTCTTTTTGTGTTCCTACGTGGCTTAGGCCCAATCAGGCCACACACAAAAGGGCCTCAGACCTTCTGCTTGTCTTTCTTTTTCTAAATTGTTACCTTGGGGTCTCAACGCTGCTCAGAAGAGAGGGATATCAGTGAAGGCTGGGATATACATTTGGGTTTTGTGTCATTAAACAAGATGTCCATGAAGATCTCTGAACAAGGTGACGGCTTTAACCCTTTGCGGTCATATTAAATTTGGACATGGGTGTCATACTGGTCGGAATTAATTTCCATTGAAAGAGCAGTGATACATAACATGCAAGATTATGAAGGATAAACAAGATTTATTAATTCTTTTTTGGAACTACGTCACTACTAGTAGAATCACTACAAACGTTATCACTTTCTACGTCAGAGTCAGTATTCAAGGTGCCAAAATAAAACTCTTCATAGTTACTTTCAGATTCGCAGTACACTTCTTTCGGTAACTTTCTTTTTGCCATTTTGGAGTGTTATTTTGAAATATCTTAACAAGCGAGAATGCCTAATTATAGTTAAACGTAGTTTGTAAAGCTTTATTTGAAATTCTGCAAAGTGTCTTCGAAGCTTGTCGATTTCTTCACTCTCAAAGGGCGACTGACTCGCTACGGTGTTTTGCATGGCGAGTGTGGAACGACCGTGTTTGTTTATATTGAGTTTCGATATCTCTGATTTGTCAGGGCAGTGTTTTGGTTCGGGGCAAGGTCGCTTAGACACTTAAGAGCTTTCAGAGAAATTATGAACTGATACATGAATGAATAGAGTTAAGATTCGTACGGTTCCTTGCTATGGTGGCTGACAGCAGACAGACGACCAGAACGGTAAAAAAAGCTTTGGTGGCTGAGAGTAGACAAACGACCGCAAAGGGTTAACTAAAAACTATCCTTTCCTGGCTGCCACTTGATCATAGCCTGCTACCCCCCTTCAGCCTATCTTTTCAGCTCACTTCCTTCTCTTCCTCTCTTATCTATTGTGTTCTGCCAGAGGCTGGTATTCACAATAGTTGACAATGGAGGTGGTACTGGCCAATCAGAATGGACACGGTTATAACAGCCAGTCCAGCCCTACCAGTGCCTCACAGTTGAATATCAACACTGCAATTGCTTACAATTCCCCATATTCACCAAGTTGGCTCACAGATCCAGGACTTTGTCCTTACTGTTTCCTTTGCTACCCCATAAACCCCCATTTTCACAAAGCTAACCTCTATTCATCATCTCAACTCAGATATCTGCTCCCTGAAAACACCAAATTCTTTTAGGTAGTTGAGTCTTCCTTTAATTTAATGCTCTTATACCTAAGACACAGTGCCTACTGAGTTGTATTGAATTATTTACATGTCTTTCTCCTTCTAGACAATGATCCTAGATGGAACTAAGCACAGAGTTTGAAAGTCATGTTGGATGGGGTTCTAACAGCCAAGAAAATCAGTTGGGATAGAGTGGGGAGGTGGCAGTAATAGGCCTTGGTTAGAGTGGTATCAGCACGAAAGACTTGGGGAAGACGAGGCAGCAAGGAGAGAACTCCAAAAGCAGGACATACTCTTAAATTGTTCCTCTCTTTCCCCCTCCAGCTCCCAATATGTCAACAGCCTTCCACTGCCCAACCTGTTTAGCTCTTGGGGCCTGTTCGAGTGCGCCTTTTCTTCCCTGTCCCATTGATACAACTCGATGCTATCAAGGAAAACTTCGGGTTGCTGGAGGTAAACTGAACATCTGATGGTTTCAGAGACTGGAAAACTAGACATCTGAGTGGATCCCAAGAGGTTCTGACATTCAGGGATCCAGGAATGAGGAGGGACTGGATTCCTCTCTGGTTTTCTAAAACATCTGTGTGTCTCCCCATCCTTCCTTGTTCCATAGGAGACATCGACTCAACTTTGGAGGTCAAAGGCTGCACATCTGTACCTCATTGTGGGCTGATGTCTGGGATATTCACAATTGGACCCATGTGGGTAAAGGAAATGTGTCCATACCAATCTCTCATTCAATCCCGAAAGGTTGGAAATGGGGCCACCACTTCGATTTCCATTTCAGTTGGGAGGTTTGGACTGTTGCTGCTGCTATTGCTATAATCACTTGACAGTGTTCCTGTGGAGACATCTGTCTCAAGTCACAGAACACCTCCTTGGACTGGAAGCCTCCTACTGCTGGTCATGAGATGATGAGCAGGTGGAGACTTGAAGAACAGGGAGTTCCTATGGATGTGTTTGACATTTCTAATAAAGTTTCTGCTCTGCTTTGTATGTGCCCCCAGACTCAAAGTGAATTTTAGTGCTGAGAGGGCCTTTTAAATGTGTTTCCTCTAACCCACAACTTTGGAAGAAAGGGAATCACAGATCTGGAAAACTTGAGTGAGTTTCTCACATTACATAGCTATGGGCAGAGCTAAGACCAGAGCTTTGATATTTTTACCTAAGTCTGGTTTTCCTTTCACTTAATAGGGTACCTTCTCTTGGGAGCGGAACAAAAGACTAACATTGATCTCCTCCGGAGCACTGCCAGCCCAATCTTAATGCCAAAATAGGCTGTTTGGGGTTCTAGTATTTTTCTGGGAGGTATGGAAGAATAGGAAAAACCAGACTCCAAATTCTTCAATTATCATGGGCCCCATTTCCCTATTTCCTATCTGTTCCTTGCCACTTTACATGATTCCATCCTTTATCTGCCACCTACTTCATACCTCTTCAGTGGACAGAGGAAATTTAGGAGGCGGCTGGGCCTGAAGCTCTGGGGAGGGGATGATATTTTTAGATTCTCATGCTTATTAATTTATTTACTTACTAGAGGCCTGGTGCACAAAATTCATGCATGGGGGTCGAGGGCTCTTGGCCCAGACTGTGCACTCTCACAATCTGGGATCCCTCAGGGGATTTCCAACTGTCATCCTAAGCCTGCAGTCAGACATCCCTCTCACAATCCAGGACTGCTGGCTCCTAACCGCTCATCTGCCTGCTGGCTCTTAACCACTTGCCTGCCTGACTACCTGCCTGCCTGATCACCCCTAATCACTCTGACTGCCTGCCTGATTCCCCCTAACCACTCTGCCTGCCTGGCTGTTCGCCCATAAAACTCTGCCTGCCTGCCTGCCTGCTTGATTGTCCCTAACCACTTGCCTGCCTGCCTGTCTGTCTGATTGCCCATAAACGCTCTGCCTGCCTGCTTGATTGCTCCTAACCACTCTTCTTGCCTGCCTGGTTGCCCCTAACCACTCTGCCTGCCTGCCTGATTGCCACTAACCACTCTGCCTGCCTGCCTCTCTGATTGCCCCTAACCCCTCTGCCTGCCCGATCGCCACTAACCCCTTTGCCTGCCTGCCTGATCACCCCTAACTGCTCACCTGCCTGCCTGCCTGCCTGATCACCCCTAATCACATTGCCTGGCTGCCTGATTGCCCCAACCACTAGCCTGCCTGCCTGCTCAGTGAATGTCATAGCGGCCAGTCGTTCCATGGTTAGGTCAATAACTGCCCCCCTATACTGCTGGCCTGATCACCCCTCACTTCTTCTGCGTGCTGGCCTGATTGCCACTAATTGCCCTCCTTGCTGACCTGGTCACCCATAACTGCCCCACCCCACATATTACCATTTTATTATATAGGATTACTCAAGAATACATAAACTACCTTGTTGTAAAAGACTTTGAGCTCTTTACTGCATTTTCTGCAAGAATAAGATCATTCTCAGCAATCCGGCTATCGCAAATCCAGAAAATATTGACAGCACTCCAAAGGGGTGCAGACGCACCCTGCAGATGGACTTCAAGCACATCAATGTAGAACTCAGTCTCCCTGGAAAGAAAAGAGGTTCTGGGTTGACAAAGGGTGGGGATATAGGAATTTGCCACCATTTATACTATTTGCATCATGTACAGAACATGATCAAGGGTCTTACACTGTGCTTGCATTACAAGACTAGAGGCCCAGTGCATGAAATTCGTGCACGGGGGTCCCCTCAGTCAAGCCTACACCCTCTCCAATCTGGGACCCCTTGGGGGATGTCTGAGTGCCGGTTTAGGCCCAATCCCAGGGATCGGCATAAACCAGCAGTTGGACATCCCTCTCACAATCCTGGACCACTGGCTCCTAATCATTCACCTGCCTGCCTGCCTAGTTGCCCCTAACTTCTCTCCCCAACAGCCTGGTTGCCCCTCACTGCCTCTGTGTGCCGGCCTAATCACCCCTAACTGGCACGCCTGCCAGCCTGGTTATACCTAACTGCCTCCAGCTGCTGGCCAGGTCACCTCCACCTGCCCCCTCCATGCCGGCCTGGTCACCCCTCACTGCCTGCCCTGCTGGCATGGTTGCCCTGAACTGTCCCCCTCTGCCAGCCTGGTTACCCCCAACTGCCCCCCCACCAGCCTAGTCACCCCTAACTGCCCCCTCCCCACCAGCCTGGTCGCCCCTCATGGCCTCCCTGCCAACCTGGTTGCCCCACACAGTCTGCTTGTTCAGTCATTTGGTCGTCCCTCATTAACCCCCCTGGTGGCCTGGTCATTGGCAGCCATGTTTGAGGGCATGAAGGTCAATCAGCATAGCACCTCTTTATTATGTAGGATGAGGTCTGTGTATGCTCACTTCCTGATCAATGTCATTATTCAGGAGAATGGTTCTCTTGTTAAAACCAGCCCAAATTGTGTGGCTCAGTGGTTGAGTGTCGACCTATGAACCAGGTTCCATTCCCAGTCAGGGCACATGCCAGGGCTGTGGGCTCCATCCCCAGTTGGGGAGGCAAAGAGGCAGCAAATGAATGATTCTCATCATTGATGTTAACCTCCCTCTCCCTTCCTCTCTGAAATAAAAATATATATTTTTAAAAACAGAAATTTCTGTCCTGGCCAGTAGTTCAGTGGTTAGAGCATTGTTTTGCACACAAGAGAGTCAAGGGTTTGATTCCCAGTCAAGGGTACATAACCAGGCAGTTTTGATCCCAGTTGAGGCACACATAGGAGGCAACCAATTGTGTCGCTCTCACATCAATGTTTCTTTCTCTCTCTTTTCCCCTCAGCCACTATCATCCACTCTCTCTAAAAATCAATTGTAAAAATATCATCACTCCACAGGTGAGGATTGAAAAAAAAACAGAAAATTCTTGCTTTGCTTAGTGTGGCTCAGTTGGTGGAGCATCATCCCATACACTAAAAGGTCACAGGGCACCTACGCAGGTGGTGGGTTTGATGCCCAATAGGGGTGTGTATAGGAGGGAATAAATGTTTCTCACATCAATGTTTCTCTCTCTCTCCCTCTCATTTTATGTGGGTCTCTTGTAAACTACATATAGTTGGGTCATGATTTTGTATCCATTCAGCTACTCTCTGTCTTTTGATTGCAGTATTTAATCCATTTACATTTAAGGTTACCATTGATAAGTACTCATTTATTGCCATTTTAATTCTGTATGACTATGTTTCTATTTCTTCTCAAAACAACAAAGTAAAATGACAATGAGGTATCATCTCACACCTATCAGAATGGCTACCAACAACATATCAATAAATGATAAGTGCTGGCGAGGATGTGGAGAGAAGAGAACCCTAGTACACTGCTGGTGGGAATACAGACTGGTGCAGCCACTGTGGAAAGCAGTATGGATTTTCCCAAAAAAATTAAAAATGGAACTCCCACTTGGCCCAGTGATCCCACTTCAAGGAATATATCCAAGGAAACCCAAAACACCAATCAGAAAGAATGTATGCACCACCCCTATGTTCATAGCAGCACAATTTATAATAGTTAAGATGAGAAAACAGCCCAAGTGCCCATCAGTAGATGAGTGGATAAAAAAGCCGTGGTATATTTATACCATGGAATACTATGCAACTACAAAAAAGAAAAATCTCTTACCCTTTGGAACAGCATAGAGGAACCTGGAGAGTAGTATACTAAATGAAATAAGTCAGTCAAAGAACAACAAGTATCACATAAGCTCACTCATATGTGGAATCTAATAAACAAAATAAACTGAAAAAATAGATCCAGAGTAATGGACGATCCTCAGAGGGAAAGGAAGGAGGAAAAAGATCAACCAAAGAACTTATAACTACATATGTATAACCCATGGACACAGACAATAGGGGGGTGAAGACCGGGGGACAGGAGCTTGGAGGAGGGGGTGATAATGGGGGCGGGGGGCGGAAAAGAGACATCTGTAATACCTTAAACAATAAAGATATACTTACTTTTAATTCACTCAGGGGTTGTTTCTGAGGCTGGCTTGGAGGTTAGTTCTGACCCCAGGAGGACTCCTATTAGCTGTCGCTTTCCCTAGTTCTCCCAAGTTCAACAGCCAGCCTGGGGGTTAGCTTGTCATGGAGCCACCCGGCTCCTCTGCATTGGTGACCACCACCAACTCCGTTGTTAACAACACTGCCCTTTTCCATGAACTCCCTCCATACATTCTGTTCCAAATAAAGTCACTTTCTAGAGAAGAATGTTGAAGCTCTCTGTCCTTTTTTTAAATATTTTTATATTAATTTATTAAATTGATTTGGGTGACATTGGTCAACATGACATATAGGTTTTAGGTGTGGGTTCCTATGTTACAAGATCTGTGTATTGCACCATGAGCCCATCATCCAAAGTTAAATCTCGTCACCTTATACTAGGACCCCTTCTCCCCCTCTCCCCCCACCAAACTTCTTAATGTGTTTCTATTGATATATTTTTAGAGAGAGAGGAAGGGAGAAGGAGAGAGATAGAACATTGATGAGAAACATCAACATCGATCAGCTGCCTCCTCCACGCCCTCTGCTGGGGATAGAGCCTCAAACCCAGGCATGTGCCCTGACTGGGAATGGACCCGGTGACCTCCTGGTGCATGAGTCAACACTCAACCTCTGAGCCATACCAGCCAGGCAAAGCTCTGCTCTTACCTGTGTCTCAGAGCCACAGCTTGAGAACTGGAGGCAAGGACAGTGGAGGGCTTTTCTCAGAAGGCCCCCTCTGCTGTACACACAGGGCACTGGGCAGGGGTTAGTAGACCCTGGCCTTCATGGCTTGCTTCTTCCAACATGGAAAATCTTCACTACAAACAAGCTGGGGCCAAAGTGACAGAGAGCCCAGTATTCTGAGCCTGTTATCACTGGGTGGAGCCTGGAAACAATGAGTGACATCTGAGTGGAGGGAAAGTCCCTAACCTGTCAATCACACCTCCCTGAAATTACCCTCTGACACCTGGACCTGCGGGGTGCAGTAAGAATGGCAGCCTTTCCCCCTGGAAGTGATGCTACCTGTAGTCCTTGACTGGGAGATGGAAGAAGGGAAACCTATCTTTTTGGCTCCGCCCACGCATAGTTACTTTCCTCATACAGAGCTGGGGTGGGTGATGGGCATGGGGGGTGGGGGGCGTAGGTCAGATGGCACAGATCTGCTGTTCTTACTGATACTTAGTATATGTTCTTGAATGAATGTTTCCTTATAATCCAGGGGTGGGCAAACTTTTTGACTAGAGGGCCACAATGGGTTCTTAAACTGGACCGGACCGGAGGGCTGGAACAAAAGCATGGATGGAGTGTTTGTGTGAACTAATATAAATTCAAAGTAAACATCATTACATAAAAGGGTACGGTCTTTTTTTTTTTTTTAGTTTTATTCATTTCAAACTGGACGGATCCAGCCCGCGGGCCGTAGTTTGCCCACGGCTGTTATAATCCATTTACAGTGACAAACTTCTTGCTTGCTTCTCTGGGAACACAAGAGATTTTCTAAGTTCCTTAACTGGATAGCCCTTACGATGACTCTGTTTTAAGTTATAGTCTCAGTTACTGACCCCAACATTATATAGGACATGAGTGGTGACCTCACAGCTGACTAAAATCTCCCACAGCCACTGTTACATCTCTCCCTGGGCTGCTCAGGCCCCAGAACACAGGTTAGGCTCTGGCTTCCAGGCCCTTTATTTCTGGCACCTGTGAATTTGTGACTCATTCACACCCAACTATTCACTGAAAGACTTTTTCTACAACATATGCCTTTTGAAAAGTGTCTGGGGGCCAAGTATGTGTCAGGTTCTGCACTTTGGACCAATGCCAGGACAAACAACACAGTCCAGCTTGTCTTCCCAAAGATTAGAGTCCCCCAGGGAAATGGGCAGCTGAGTTGCAAGTAGAGAGTGAAAGGCTGGGAGACATTGACCAGAGATCCTTCTACTTGAGGAGTCAGAGAATATCTCCAGAAAGAAATAACATTTTAGTGAAGTCAGGAAAGACAAACTGTCTATGGCAGGCACCAGCCCTCTCTGGCCTCAGGACCCCTCCTGCCCTAGCGGCCTCCCCACACCTTTGTCATTCAATCAAGCCCACAGAAAAGACAGCTATGATGTGTGCTGTTGCTACAGGGTTTGTAGGAGGAGAGGGCTGTATGTGAAGATCCTGTGTGATCCAGGTGGTCAAGCAGTCTGCCTCCCACCTGAAAGATGGTTCTCTCGGGAAAGGACAACAAAGTCACACCTGCAGAGAAAGCGGTTTATTGCCAGGTGAGGGGGACTCGACTTGCAGGGAAAGGATGTCACCTCTGTCACTCAGAGTATGCGCTCCATGCTTGCGATGTCTTGGTTTGCTGTGCTTTGGGTTCAAAGGCTTGACTGAATCCATGGCTGTGGGTAGGGTCACTCTACAGACATGAAACATGGTCTTGCTGTCAACATGAATGAGTTCTATTGATTTCCTCCAATCAGCCCCCTGGAGTATTTCTCTTCTCCATTTCTCCCTGCTCTCCCCCAGCGCTACCCTGGCTCTCTCACACTCCCTCAAAAGACTGTGCATTGCACTCTCTTCCTCTCCTGCCTCCTCTCCCTCTACCTTCTCTTACCCCTAATCCTCCCCAATCCTTCCTTCCATGTCTTATCTGCAAACTCTGTTTCTTCTTCCTTTTCTAAATCTCCTCTCTCCATTGTTTGCATTCTGTCTTTGTCTTTTACTCTTTTCATTTTTGCTCCCTTTTCTTTCTTGTCCAAACCTAGGCTCCTCGCCCTTCCTCCTGTCCCCTCTCTCCTCCCCACACCCCTTCATGTCTCCTCTGTCCTCTCCACATCACCTGACTCCATCTCTCTATCCAGCTCCGTCCTTCCCTACTCATCCCTGTCTTTTGTCCTCCTCCACAGACGCACTTACCCTGTGTTACTAGTCAAAGCAGTGCTTCCAAGCTCCATCCTTGTCGTAGTTTGCAGTGACTGAGCACCATGACTTTTTAATGAAACTCCCAGCAGTTGTGCAGCTGTCATACAATTTGTGGTCATAGGTAAAGGGGAAGAAACATGGGGCAAAGTCTGAAAAGCAGAACAAAAGTGTGAAAATTAGCTGTGGTGAGGTTATATTAGTCTTAGCAAGAGAAAGGGGATGTGAATGGAACACCAGGGGCTGGGTGAGGAGCTGATTGAGGCTCCCACCTGAGAGTCAATTATGGAAATCCCCCACATGCTCCTCACATGAGGAAAATCAGCATGCTTACCATCCTTTGTGCAATATTTCCATTTCCCTGTATATTTTTCTTCTAGAGAACACCAATTGTATGCAGAGCCATGGAGAGTGCAATCAAAATACTTCTTGTCTTGATAGGTAAATGGGAAAACACAGGATGCCACTAAAAAATGAAGCAGGCATTGTTCTCCTCACAGCTCTTAGGCATCATGAGTTCTGCAGTGATTCTGGCGACGTTTCTGTTCAAGCCAGCCCACCCCAACAAAGCGCCTGCGCATCCAGAGCCCCCTGCTAAGCACCAGGGGTGTCCAGATCCAGATGGCCTGGTGCTTGTCTGTGACAGTTGTAAGGTCCTGTAACATTATTTACCCAGAGACATTTATTTCTTGTGGGCATTGGAGTTCCAAGAGACAGAGAAGCTTGCCAGACGAGAAAGCAGCCTGATTTGTGATTATAATTTCTTTTCATCCTTAACCTAGGCAGTGGTTGGCAAACTGCGGCTCGTGAGCCACATGTGGCTCTTTGGTCCATCGAGTGTGGCTCTTCCACAAAATACCAGGTGTGGGCGCGCACATTCAGTGCGATTGAAACTTCGTGGCCCATGCGCAGAAGTCGGTATTTTGTAGAAGAGCCACACTCAAGGGGCCAAAGAGCCGCATTTGGCTCAAGAGCTGCAGTTTGCCAAGCACTGCCCTAGCATATGTTTTTATTGATTTTTAGACAGAGAAGAAGAGAGGGAGGGAGAGACAGAGAAACATTCCTCAGTTGCCTCCCATACACGTCCAAACTGAGGATCACATCCGCAGCCTATAAGTATGTGCCCTGACACCAATCGAACCCACAACCTTTTGCTGACCCTCCAACCAACTGAGACACCTGGCCAGGGCTAGAATCATAATTCTTTATACCCTGCAGATTTGTTGTGTCTGGAGCGTCTGCTTCACCTGATTCAACACCAAAAATCTAAGTCCCTGTCACATCTATGAACACAGGTGATGTCTTCTTATTATCATTAATAATCTGCCTCACACCATTCAGAAGCCCAATAACAAGCCACATTCATGGGGTAACAACATGAGTTTCAGCGTGCCCTGACTTTGGCACTTGAATAGATTGAAGAAGAAAACTATGGAAACCGGAGAGGGCTTCGTGGCCAAGGCGTCTTTGGCTTGTATGAATTCTCTCAGCTGCATCACTGAATTTACTGGTGGCAAAGCTCGCCTCTCTGCAACTCATGTGCCTATTTCTGTTTGAATAACCTCTGCCCCCACCCAGTGCTGCCTGTGCTTCTTGGACAGGCTCCCTGAGTAGAACACCATCCCTTGGAATGAGGCCTCATCCTGAGACTCCAGCCACACTATCTACCAGTGGCTTGATCTTAATGACTAGACCAGCCGTGGGCAAACTACGGCCCGCGGGCCGGATCCGGCCCGTTTGAAATGAATAAAACTAAAAAAAAAAAGACCGTACCCTTTTATGTAATGATGTTTACTTTCAATTTATATTAGTTCACACAAACACTCCATCCATGCTTTTGTTCCGGCCCTCCGGTCCAGTTTAAGAACCCATTGTGGCCCTCGAGTCAAAAAGTTTGCCCACCCCTGGACTAGACACATGGGAGGAGGGGGAAGGGAGGGGTGCACCTGGCCCTTCCATTACTGAGAGGGCAGACTTAGCCCATGCATGTAAAATACTTTTGAAGAATGCTGATCAACGTTGCCACCTAACATTAGTGTGTTTGATTTGACTGTTGTTGTTTTTTTCATTATTTCCCAACATTGCTTATCTATAATAATAAAAGCATAATATGCTAATTAGACTGGACAGCTGAACAACCTTCCAGACGTCATTCCAGACATCCTTCCAGACTAAGCCTCCAAGGCAGGGGCTGAGGCAAAGGCAGTTAGGGGCAATCAGGCAGACAGGCAGAAGTGTTGGGGTGATCAGGCAGGCAGGCAGAGTGGTTAGGGGGGATCAGGCAGGCAAGCGAGTGGTAAGGGTGATCAGGAAGGCAGGCAGAGTGGTTAGGGATGATCAGGCAGGCAAGCAGAGGCAGTTAGGGATGATGGCGAGCAATTAGAGGCAATCAGGCAAACAAGCAGTTAGGAGCAATCAGGTAGGCAGGCAGTGGAGTGGTTAGGGGCGATCAGGCAGGCCGGCAAAGTACTTAGAGGTGATCAGGCAGGCAGGTGAGTGGTTAAGGGGATCAGGCAGACAGGCAGAGGTGGTTAGGGGCATTCAGGCATGCAGGCAAGTGGTTAGGGGCGATCAGGTAGGCAGGCAGAGTAGTTAGAGGTGATCAGGCAGGCAGGTGAATGGTTAGGGGCAATTAGGTAGCAGGAAGAGTAATTAGGGGGATGAGGCAGGTAGGCAGGCAAGCTGTTAGGAGCCAGTGGTCCCGGATGGCGAGAGGGATGTCTGACTGCCGGTTTAGGCCTGATCTGCTGTAGATCGGGCCCAAACCAGGAGGAAACCCCCCAAGGGGTCCCAGATTGTGAGAGGGTGCAGGCCAGGCTGAGGGACCTCCCCACCCTATGTATGAATTTCATGCACTTGCCCTCTAATATATATTAGTGTGTGTGTGTGTGTGTGTATATATATATATATATATATATATATATATATATATATATATTTATATTTATATATTTATATATATATGGCCAATATGCTAAGTGTCCTTACCTCCTTTCGATCGGTTGCTATGACACACACCAACCACCAGCAGACATATGCTCAATGCAGGAGTTGCTGTGATACACAGAGGAACAGCACCATGGACCTGTCGCCCACAAAGCAACACTTGGCTTCCCCCAAGTGGAACACAGGCCCCGCCACCACCCCGGAGAGACAGCCCACCAAATTGCAGCTGATGCTGCCAAGACCCCATGGCACAAAATGCAGCCCACAGCCCAGACCAGCCCAGAAACGGTCACTGTGGGCACCGGGTTATGATGTCACATGGCAAGGCCCGGCTTTCTCACCCTAGCAATGACTAACCTCCTTGCAGTTTCTTGAGCCCAGGGGCACGACTTGCTTTATAGCCAGGTGGAAACACTTTACACTGTAATCAAATGTCTGTGAAGCGTTTTCCCGTGCCTCATTTCATTTGATCCTCACAGAAGTCCTGGAGTAGGTACATAGGCGACTCAGTGTAATCCTATTTTCTTTTCATTAGCCAGAAAATGAAGATTTAGAAAGCTTAGAAACTTGACCCGACTGAAAAGAACTAAGAAATGGTGGACCTTGAAAATGACTTCAGGTTTTCTCATGGCGCAGAATATAGTCAAACTCTGCTGCAGTTAAATATTTCACTCTTTGTTCTCCCTGTCTGATCTACAATAATAATCTGCTTTGTGTTGATATTTACTGCTGTGTTGCTGACAATTACCTAAAAGAGAAGTTGGGGTGCTTCACTGGGCTGGAAAAAAAGTTTAGCTAAATCAGAAAGCAGGTCTAATTAAGCAAGTTTATTCTATATACATAAAAGGCTAAGTTGGCTTGCACAGATGCAATACATATAAAGCTCTTGCTGGTGTCACTCACACACATGTGTTTCCATCTGTCATTGTCGATCATGAATTCGGTTGACACTTCTATTATAGAGAAAGTGCGAGTAACAATATTAAAATATTTCTTCTAATTAATTTCCTTTCAATGTGCATGAATTTGTGCACCAGGCCACTAGTCTGAGATAATTGCAGGAGGACAGAGGGTCCCAGGCTGCAACTGAGCTGGAAAAAATACAGGGGTACAGAAGATGGATGGAAGAGGAGAGATGGATGGGGTTGGTCTGAGTCCAATTGGTGGGAGAAATGCTCTGCAGCTCTATAAGGATACATATGTAATAACTTAATCAATAAAAAAAATTTTAAACAAATTATAATTTTGTACTGTGGTAAGAACACCAAGTGTAAGCTCTGTGGATCTGCTCTACAACATAGTGACTATAATTAGCAACACTATTTCCTTCACATTTTGAAGGCCATTTTAATAGAAAGGGGTACATGAGAAGGCTACAAGATATACCAGATGAGTAAGAATGTTGCACTGTCTCATTGCAATCATACTGACAACTTAGGGTTAAATGGCCAAATGGGACTCAACTGGTACCACATTAATGGTGCATGTGCCCTGACAATATGGCTTCCCTGTTATCCTGAACATGTATCCTTATTTATATCAAAAACTCACTGTGAACAATATATGAAACCTTGTGTGTAGGGGCCCATGTCTGGAATACTAGAAAGCAAATTTAGGAATGAGGCAGCTGTTGTGGGGATCGATAGTTAATAACACTCTGAGCCCTAACTGGTTTGGCTCAGTGGATAGAGCATCAGCCTGCAGACTCAAGGGTCCCAGGTTCGATTCCGGTCAGGGACATGTACATTGGTTGCGGGCACATCCCCAGTGGGGAGTGTGCAAGAGGCAGCTGATTGATGTTTCTCTCTCATCATCAATGTTTCTAACTCTCTATCCCTCTCCCTTCCTCTCTGTAAGAAATCAATAAAATATATTTTTTTAAAAATAACACTATGAGCTTTTGAGTCAGACTGACTAGGCTTACACTTCAGAGACTTGTTTTAAAAAAAAACAAGTTCTTCATAGAGTTTGGCCACCCTGGGCAATGTGGCTCAGTTATTTGGAGCATTGTCCCATGCACCAAAGGGTCAAGGGTTCGATTCCCAGTCAGGCACATATGTAGGTAGTGGGTTGAATCCCCAGTTGGGGCCTGTACAGAAGGCAACCAGTCAATGTTTCTCTCTCACATCAATGTTTCTCTCTCTCTCTCTCTCTCTCTCTCTCTCTCTCTCTCTCTCTCTCCATTCCTCTCTCTCACACATCAATAAAAACATGTCCTCAAGTAAGCATTGAAAAAACAGTGTTTGGCCCTTGAGGCACACTCAAGAACATTATTATTATTTACTAGAGGCCTGGTGCACGAAATTGTTTGCAGGTATGGTCCCCAGGCCTAGCCTGTGATCAGGGCCATCTTCCCTGGCTGCCAGCAGCCAGCCCCACCCCCCGCCACTACCCAAGCCAGTTCCCCATTCATCATACAGCAATGGGAGCCTGATGGCCCGGGGAGGGACTGAGCGGTCAGCCATTCCCACCCGCTCGCCGGCCCCACCCCCACTGCCTGTCACCCTCTGTGTGTGTGGCGACCAGTGGGCAGGTGCCTTGGCCTGGTGCCACCCACATCCCCCGCCACCCATCCCAGGTCCTTGTTTGCCATCGGTGATCAGGGCCTGCTGGCCAGAGAAAGGGACTGAGAGATGGTCAGTGCACCTCATAGTGACTGGTTGAGCAGTCGTTCTGGTCGTTCTGCCATTATGTTCACTGGGCTTTTATTATATAGGATTATTATTAATACTAGTGGCCCGGTGCACAAAATTTGTGCACGGGGGTTGTCATTCAACCCAGCCTGCACCCTCTCCAATCTGGGACCCCTTGGGGGATGTCCAACTACCGGTTTAGGCCCGATCCCACAGGGCAGTCGGACATCCCTCTCCCAATCTGGGACCACTGGCTCCTAACCACTCACCTGCCTGCTTGCCTAATCGCCCCTAACCACTCTGCCTGCCAGCCTGATCACCCCTAACTTCCCCCCACGGCCTACCTGCTTGCCCCCAACTGCCCTCCTGCCAGCTTGATTGCCCCAACTGACCCCCTGTCATCCTGCTCGCACCCAACTACACCCGCTGCAAGCTTGCTTGACCTCAAATGTCCCGCTCAACTAGCCTGTTCTCGCCCAACTGCTGCCCCGCTGGCCTGATCTCCCCCAACTGACCCCCACCCCTGCCAGCCAGCTTCCTCCAAATGCCCCCCTCCTCCTGGCCTGTTCACCCCTAACCGCCTCTGCCTCAGCTCCACCACCATGGCTTTGTCCGGAAGGATCTCTGGAAGGTCTCCTAGAAGGTCTCCCAATCTAATTAGCATATTACCCTTTTATTAGTATAGATTGTTATTAATTTTACCATTCAACCCATTTCTGGTGCACTTTCTTCCACACCACTTCCAGCCCCTCTCCCTTCCCTTACCTGCATTCACATGGCCCACTTGGAGAAATACATAGGCACCAATGCAGATGAGAAAGAGTCCCACGTTCGGTACCATGGCTGCCGGCCTTCCCGTGACTGATGAATATCAGCCTCTGTTGCCTTCTTATATAACATGCTTCTCTCACACCACCCCCTGAAAACGGATAAGAATCAACCTCCCCAGGCTGTGTGTGTGTGTTCCTAAGCCTGACAGCATAAAATTCAAGATTATCTCTCAGCAGAAACCACAGGACATTGGCTCATGGCTTCATGTCCCTGAGTCTCAATAGCTTAAAATGCATTTCAAATGAGCAAGGAGGTTTGTAAAATCCCTTTGTTTTAGTGTTTCATGACCAGGCAAAAGGGAGAGGGAAAGATGAAAAGGACCAACTGCTCTCACAGGGTGTTCAACCCCATGGATATGGACAAGAACTTGGTAAAAGCCAAGGAAGTGAGAGGGTGGAGATGGGCAAAGAAGGGAGGGGGACTCCTGCAATAATGTCAACATTGAAAATTTTTTAATTAAAAAAATACTAAAATGGCCCCTGTGGCATGGCTCAGTGGTTGAGCATTGACCTGTGAACTGTGCTGGGCTGCGTATCTGGCACTTCGGCCAGGCAAGGCACACCATGCTCTCTGTTCCTAGGACACATAGATAGGAAGGTGGTCACTGTACTGATGCTGTACTGTGTCGGGAACAAATTCTGTAAACAAGGCTTTGTAACTAACTTCATTGTTTTTGCAAATAAAAACGCTGTAATTCCTGTAGTCGGCACTGCAGTCCAGCTTTTGCTTCAGCAGGGTGCTGTAACTGTAGTCGCTGGCCAGCTTAATAAAGGCTCCTAAATCTTGATCTGAGTACCTGGTGGTTGTCTCCGCGGGTTGCCCCATTAATTTGGAGGCCCCCAGTGAGATCCACTCCAGCCGAGTTGCTGGTGGACACCCCGGACGCCCCAGGCGAGGACACTCCAGTCTCTGTCCTGGGTCCCAGGGAGGCGGAGTGTTTTCCTCCCAAAACTGCAATCCGAAAACAACGAACCAACTGGATCTACAGCGGGGAGGTAAGAATCTGGTATCACTCTGTGGAATGTTCCCTTTAGGACTCAAAAGAGGGCTGGACACAGCAGAACCTTGGAATCCGACCACTGGGACGCGACGGCGTCTGGGGGTCCTGGTCTGGGCAACCTTAGGTTGCATTTGCCTGGTTTGTTTTGTCTTTGTTCTTTGTTGTCTTTGTCTTTGTCAAAATGGGTCAGGGTCAGTCGTCTTCATCAACCCCCTTACAATGTTTTCTTGAGAATTGTCAGGACTTCAAGAGACGTGGAGAGAACTACACCACCCCCATTAGTTATTTTGATTTACAGAAATTTTGTGAATGAGAGTGGCCCACGTTTGGGGTTGGATGGCCACCCACTGGGTCCTTTGATCTGGGGATGGCATATTGGGTTCAGCACATTGTTTACGGTCATCTTGGCCACCCTGACCAAATTCCCTACATTCAGATATGGGTAGACATCCTCACTGAAAAACCCCAGTGGTTAAACAAATGCCAATGCCCCGAAGAAAAATTGGGACAGAGACAGACTATTTTGCTGACAGAGCCCTCAAAAGGCGGAAAAAAGACAGACCCTAAGATCTTACCCAATTACTCCGAGGATGAGGTCTCAGGACAGCCTCTACCTTATGTCCCCCCACCTGGAACACCCTTGGGAAGTGGACCCCCGGCTCCTGTGGAGTCATCTCCCCAGCCTCCCCCAGGTACTATTCCTGGCCCAGGTCTAAGTCCAGAGGCGAAAGCCGGAGCAGGTCTTCAGGGGGGCTTCTCCCCTTTATCCCCCGATCCCTCAGGCCCCACTCCCTGGTGCGGGGCAGGCTGCGGAGTCGAGTTCCCCACCACCGCCACAACCTCTGCCATGGCCACCCGCACAAACTCTGTTGGCCAGAAACCCTTTTAGTCTGCCGCACACTAGGACCGGGGCCTCTTATGGACCTCCAGGGGACCCACAGAGAGGGACTGAGGAGGCTTCTCCAAGTGGGCCAGCCCCCTTGTTGCCCTTACATCAGGCAGCCGCCCTGGATTTACGGTTGGACGGTCAACCTTTTATGATTTATGTCCCCTTTTCCACTAGTGATCTGTATAACTGGAAGAATCAGAATCCGTCCTTTTCTCAAAACCCCCAGAGTTTGGTCTCCCTCCTTGAGTCCATTTTCTTCACTCACCAGCCAACCTAGGACGACTGTTAGCAATTACTTCAGACTCTCTTCACCTCAGAGGAGAGGAAGAGCATAAGAAATGAAGGAAGAAAGCTGGTCCTTGGGCCGGACGGACAGCCTGTTACTGATCCTGGAAGGATAGAGGCGGTTTTTCCAGCTGGAAGGGGGACCACAATTTGGACCAAGGGAAGGAGGCTCTCGACAGGTATCGCCAGACTCTCCTCAGGGCCATCTGAGCTGCCGCTCGGAAGCCCACTAATCTCTCCAAGGTAACTGAGACTGTGCAGGGACCGAGTGAAAGCCCAGCCGCCTTTTTAGAGAGGCTTTGTGAGGCATACCAGGTGTATACCCCAATTGACCCGGAAAATTGGTGGGCCGTTAATGTTGCGTTCGTGTCCCAGTCATCCCCAGACATTAGAAAAAAGTTACAAAAGTTAGAAGGCTTTGAGGGGAAGTCACTCTCAGAACTGGTCGAGGTTGCCCAGAAGGTTTTCAATAATCGGGAAGACCAAACTGCAAACCTAAATACCAAAATGGCAAAGATCTTACTGGCTATGAACGAGGGGAAGGGATGAAGGCAAGGCACCGGGAAGAAAGATGGGAAAAAAGAGACAAAGCCAAAGGGCCAGGCTGGGGAAGAACCAATGTGCTTACTGTAAAAAGGAAGGACACTGGAGAAGGGAATGCCCCAAAAGACCAGAGATGAAGGAAAACCCAGTTCTGGCCGAGGAGGTGGACTGAGGGCGCCGGGGTTCTGTAAGCCCCCAGGAGCTCAGGGTAATGTTGAACATTGGGGCAAACCAGTGGATTTCCTCGTAGACACCGGAGCCATGTTTTCAGTACTACAACACCCAGCTGGCCCGGTCTCGAAGTCCAGAACCCCCGTTCAAGGGGCGACAGGGAGAGTAAAATCCTACCCCTGGACTCAGGGACGAATCACCAACCTAGGGGCAGGCACAGTTACCCACTCTTTTCTTGTAATGCCCGAATGCCCCTACCCCCTTCTGGGAAGAGACTTACTCAACAAACTCTGAGACACAATTTCCTTTGAAGGAGGGGAAGGACCTTGGGTACTCCTCCAACTGCCCACAGAGCCGGAGGGAACACTTTTACTCCTCACCTGCCCTTACAGGAGGAATACAAGCTACATGAAGGGATTTCAAAGACCCCCTCAGAAGACCCCTACCTCCGAAAGCTCCAGAAAGAGATACCCAGAGTTTGGGCTGAGGGGAATCCACCTTGACTGGCAAGACACCAGCCTCCCATAGTGATCCAGCTCACCAGCACTGCCACTCCTATTTGGGTCAGGCAATACCCGATGAGCCTGAAGGCAAAGTTGGGTATAGCCAAACACATACAGAGACTGAGAAAGGCGGAAATCCTATTACCTTGCCAGTCAGCATGGCACACCCCTTTACTACCTGTCCAGAAACCAGGAACAGAAGACTTGAGGCCTGTTCAAAATTTAAGGGAGGTAAACAAAAGAGGAGAAACTATCCATCCTACCGTCCCTAACCCTTATACTCTCCTAAGCTTACTTCAACTGGGCCACCAGTATTATACTGTCCTAGACTTGAAGGATGCTTTCTTCTCCCTTCCCTTGGCACTCCAGAGTCAACCAATTTTTGCTTTTGAGTGGACAGACCCAGAGGAGGGAGAGTCAGGACAAGTGACTTGGACCAGACTCCCTCAGGGATTTAAGAACTCCTCCACTCTATTCAATGAGGCCCTTAACCAAGACATTAAAGAATATCGCCACAGCCATCCAGGTGTCACCCTGCTCCAGTATGTTGACAGCCTCCTACTGGCCACTGAGAAAGAAGAAGACTGCCGTCAGGCTACACGGGATCTGCTGCTGGCATTGAACCGCCTTGGATACCGAGTCTCCGCTAAGAAAGCCCAACTCTGTGCCACCAGGATAACTTACCTTGGATATCACATAGAGGAAGGTAAGAGGACCCTCTCCCACAGTAGAATCCAGGCAATACTCTCTATCCCAACCCCCAAGATGAAGCGACAGGTACGAGAATTCCTTGAGGGGGGTAGGGTATTGTAGGCTTTGGATTCTAAGTTTTGCTGAAATTGCAAAGCCTCTGTACACAGCCACAGGGGGCAAGGACCCTGACCTAAACTGGACAAAAGTAGAAGATAGGGCCTATCAGCAACTAAAACAGGCCCTAATAAGTGCCCCGGCCTTAGCCCTCCCTGACCTCACCAAACCATTCCAGCTCTATGTGGTTAAATCCTAAGGTGTGGTGAAAGGAGTCCTAATGCAAACTCTGGGACCCTGGAAGAGGCCGGTTGCCTACTTGTCAAAAAGACTAGACCCAGTGGTTGCAGGGTGGCCAAGCTGCCTAAAGGCAATAGCAGAAATGGCAATAGTGGTTAAAGAGGCTTCTAAATTAACTTTTGGGCAAGATCTATGGGTGGTGGCACCCCACTCAGCAGAGACTCTGTTGCACAGTCCCCCAGAGTGCTGGCTATCAAATGGCCGCATTACTCAATACCAAGTACTCTTATTAGACCTTCCCAGGGTGAGTTTTCTAAAGACTGCTGCCCTAAAGCCAGCCACTCTCTTATCAGATGAAGGGACAGAGCCCTTCATCCACGATTGTGAAGACACCCTGACGGCTCTCACCTCTCTACAGGCTGATCTTACTGATCAACTCCTTGTCAACCCCAAGGAGACATTATTTACAGACGGAAGTAGCTTCATTGAGAATGGTATCTGGTACGCCAGGGCAGCAGTGGTTACAAGGAATCGAGTCATCTGGGCATAAGCCTCAGGACATGGTACTTCTGCTCAGAAGGCTGAATTGATAACCCTCACACAGGCCCTGCAGTGGGGGAAGGACAAGAGAGTCAACATTTATACAGATAGCAGATATGCCTTTGCCACTGTACCTGTCCACGGGGCTCTATACCAAGAAAGAGGGTTATTAACCTCAGGAGGCAAGGACATTAAAAATGCTCAAGAAATATTAAACCTCCTCTCTGCCATATGGGGGCCCAAGGAAGTGGCAGTAATCCATTGCAAAGGGCATCAAAAGGACGACTCCCCTGTGGCCCAGGGAAACCAGTTTGCAGACAAAACAGCCAAAGAGACTGCAAAAAGACCAGTAGGGCTGCTTGAAGTACTGGTAGCAGTACCACCCCAGAATCTACAGTGAAACCCTGTTTACACCTCAGAAGAAAAGGAAACAGCCACAAAATTAAATGCAAAAGGGACTTCCCAGGGATAGCTACTATTACCAGATGGAAGGCCTTTTGTTCCAGAGGCTTTGGGCCAAATCATCGCCTCCCAGACACACCAAAGTACTCACCTGGGAGGAACCAAACTAGCTGAACTCCTGGGAAGGGAATACTACATACCAAGGCTACATTGAATAACCCGGGATATAGCCAGAAGGTGCCAAATTTGTGCCCAGGTAAACTCAAGCCCACCAGTGACAGTACCACTGGGAAGCCGATTCCAGGGATTGAGTCCGGTGAGCACTGGGAAGTGGACTTCACTGAACTACTCTGTGGACAAGGAGGTTACCGGTACCTCCTAGTGTTCGTAGACACCTTCTCTGAGTGGCCAGAGGCATACATGACCAGGGCTGAGAAAGCACAGGTAGTAGTTAATAAACTCATCTCTGAAATTCTCCCCCGGTTTGGCCTACCACTATATATGGGGTCCGACAATGGCCCGGTGTTCACTGCCAAAGTAAGTCAATCTGTAGTTGAGGCCCTTAAGGTCACCTGGAAGTTACCTTGCATTTATAGACCTCAAAGTTCTGGACAGGTAGAAAGGATGAATCGGACTCTTAAGGAAACATTGACAAAACTAAAATTAGAGACTGGCGAAAACTGGGTAAGTCTCCTCCCCTTAGCTCTGCTCAGGGCCTGATACACCCCATATGTAAAAGGGCTGACTCCTTTTGAAATCATGTTCGGCAGACCGCCACCTCTCCTCTTGTGGCTGCAGGAGGAAGAGCTGGCCGTGCTATCTAACCAAAATCTCCTCAAGTCCTTACAGGCACTCTCGACCAGCTCAGCAGCTGTGCACCAAATCATCTGGGCAGTTCATCAGGAAGCCCGTGCGCCCAACCCGAACAGCCCACCTGTGTGTGCCCCTCTTGATTTTGTGTGGGTGAAGCGACATGATCCAGGTACTCTTGAGCCTCAGTGGGAAGGGCCTTTCCAGGTCATCCTAAGCACCCCAACTGCTGTCAAAGCGGGGGGAAAGAAGCGCTGGATTCACCACACACAAATCAAAAAGGCTGAAGACGCATCGGGACAATGGATTGTAGAGCGCACAGCAGACCCACTCAAGGTCAGACTGAAAAAGGACCCTGTCTAGGCATCCTCCTTTTATGCCTCTTGGTTTTGGCAAGCGGGAATCCCCACCAAGCCCCAGTTTACTCCTGGGAGGTTACCTGCATGCTGGACGGTAAAATCATTGGGAAGGCCACCACCTCATGGCCCCCCAAAGCTACATACTGATCTTTGCAAAATATTTGGGAAAGAATGGAACCACCCCTCACCATAAGGGGATCTGGGATATTAGGGGGAAATGCTGGGTATGTATCTACACAGACATATGGATGTGGAAGCCTTAACCTTGAACAAGACCTATAGTGAACCCAGCACTATGTCTGCCCCCAAGAAGGGCCCCCAGAGTGTGGGAGTGAAGATGACTTTTACTGTGCCTCTTGAGGCTGTGAAACCTTAGCCCCATGGAAGACCACTGATGCACTACTCCTGTTTACCAGGACAGTGAGGCCTGGGGCACCCACGGCCAACTGCTTGGTTGGGGACTGCAATCCAGTAATACTACAACCTTTAGACTGGAGGGCGGACTATTGGAAAGGGGGAAAAACATGAGGGATCTGACTATATGTGTCAGGCCGGGATCTGGGCGAACTTTTCACCATTCAACGTTGCACCCTTCCCCTGGTCCGAAACCCTGTGGGGCCCCTGTGCCCAATATTCCAAGCTGAGCCCCCGCAGCCCCCCAGGCCTACACAAGCTCCAACCCCACCTCCATCTGTTCTGGGAACACCTGACTGGAACAACACGGAGACACTGGAGCCAGCCCCAACACCAACCGGATCCTCGGGGGAACTTGAACCACCGCCAGATACATCTCATAGGGGTTTATTGGGTACTCTAGAGGCTATGTTCCACTTCCTTAACAAAACTTCACCCAATATGACTAAGGACTGTTGGTTATGTCTAAACCCTGAACCACCTTATTATGTAGGGTTCGGGGCAAATATCTCTTTTGGAGCAAATGCTTCCGAAATTCGCAACTACTCAGTTGAAAGCTTGCCCAATGGTTTCTGCATATGGGACCACCAGTCTCGAGGTCTTACCTTAGAGGACTTACAGGGAGCTGGTACCTGTATAATCCCGGTAAATTACCCCCTAAAGTCCTCCCCGTATTCTTCCTCCTGTACCCAGGTAATAGAACTTCCTAAGGAATTTGATGAATCCCTAAATAGATATTTTGTTGCACCAGAGGGTACCTGGTGGGCATGTAATAATGGAATTACTCCCTGTGCTTTCCCCCCAATATTACTATCAAAATCAGATCCGGGCATTTGAATCCTAACCCACATACTCCCACAGGTATATTACTATTCAAGAGAAGGGGGAAGGGAACATCTACGGTTAGAGCCCAGGCGGTACAAAAGATCACCCGTCCTAGTCCCCCTCCATGTTGGGCTAGGCATAGCAGGATCCATAGCTGTTGGGACAGCTGCCCTGGTAACTGGACAACAAAACTACAAGGAACTAGGGCAGCAAATTGACCAGGACTTCAGCACTCTTGAAAAATCTGTAGGACAGCTAGAAAACTCTCTAAGCTCTTTAGCAGAAGTAGTTTTACAGAACCGAAGGGGGCTAGACTTGCTATTCCTTAAACAAGGTGGATTGTGACTAGCTTTGGGAGAAGCTTGTTGTTTTTATACCAACCACTCGGGAGTTATTCAGGAAAGTTTAAGCAGCTTAGAAAATGCCTCTTAGATAGAGAGGAAAGAAGAAAAGTAAAAGGAAATTGGTAAGAAAACTCTTTACTTGGTCGCCCTGGTTAACCACCCTCCTGTCAGCCATAACCGGCCCACTGGTCCTGCTACTTACAATTTCACTGTTCAGTCCATGCCTCGCTAAATGCTTACTTAATATTATTCAAAGCAGAATCCAAGCTGTCAAGCTCATGGTCCTCCACACCCACTACCAACAAATCCCTAAAGAAGGCTGGCAGGAAGCAGAATCAATGATATGATTCCCAATAAGACCAATAGGGAATGTACTGGGCTGCGTATCTGGCACTTCAGCCAGGCAAGGCACACCGTGCTCTCTGTTCCTAGGACACATAGATAAGAAGGCGGTCACTGTACTGATGCTGTACTGTGTCAGGAACAAATTCTGTAAACAAGGCATTGTAACTAACTTTGTGATTTTTGCAAATAAAAACGCTGTAACTCCTGTAGTTGGCACTGGAGTTCAGCCTTTGCTTTGGCAGGGTGCTGTAACTGTAGTCTCTGGCCAGCTTAATAAAGGCTCCTAAATTTTTATCTGAGCCCCTAGTGGTCGTCTCCACAGGTCAGCCATTACAGAAGCAGGAGATCATAGTTTGAATCCCAGTCAGGACATATGCCCAGGTTGCAAGCTTGATCCCCACTAGGGGGCGTGCAGAAGGCAGCCAATCAGTGATTCTCTCTCATCATTGATGTTTCTCTTGCTCTCCCTCTCCCTTCCTCTCTAAAATCAATAAAAATATATTTTTAAAAAATACTAAAATAAAATAAGCTTTTAAAAAAAAAAAACAGAATCCATTTTATTTCCTGACTGTAGACTCTGCATCGGAAGCCCAACCAGCTCTCCTGTCAGAGTCTCAGAGAAGTGTGAGAAGACAACCATGCAACTCTCCATTTAGAGGGAAAATGAGGCTCAGGGAACTGCAGAAGGGCAGAGGGTGAGTTAAAACCACCCAGCTGCCCTTCCTGGTTTGGCTCAGTGGGTAGAATGTGGGCCCAAGGACTGAAGGGTCTCTGGTTCAATCTGAACAAGGGCACATACCTCCATTGCAGGGTTGATACCCAGCCCTGGTCGGACACGTGTGGGAGGCAACCAATCGATGTGTCTCTCTCACATCAATGTTTCTCTCTCTGTCAATCCCCCTCCCTTCCACTCTCTCTAAAAATCAATGGAAAAATATCCTTGGGTGAGGATTAATCAAGAAACATTTTTTAATAACTAAATAAATAAAACCACCAGCCTCGGGGACATTCTCAGAGTGGGAGTTTCCCTGCCACATTCACACGTGACCATATTTATCTCCTCCAAAAGGCTTCCCCACCCTGGCTCAAAGTCCAAGTAGCACTGGAAACATGGCTCATTTTCTAGACCAGAAAGGCCTGGAGCCCTCATTTACTTGTTATGAAATACTTCCCCTCCTCTGAGCCTCAGTCTCCTCACTTGCAAAATGCACATCACAATCCCTTTCTCTCAGGGCAGTGTGAGTTCTATATATTCAGAGCTTTGAGCTGGTGTGGCGACTCTACAGACAGCAGGCTCTCTGTGAAAGCCACCTCACCCTGGTGCGAATCCATGGGCCATTTGTTTACCATAGTGAACAAAGAATAAAATACTTAGGGATGGATTTAGCAAAAAAATTTTTAAAAATATACTCCACAAACTACAGCACATGGTTGAAAGATATTAAAGCAGACCTAGCCCAGCTGGTGTGGCTCAGTGGTTGAACATCAACCTATGAACCATGAGGTCACGGTTCGATTCCCGGTCAGGGCACATGCCCAGTTTGCCGGTTTGATCCCCAGTGTGGGGTGTGTAGGAGGCAGCTGATCAATGATTCTCTCTCAGCATTGATGTTTCTTTCTCTCTCTCCCTCTCCTTTCCTTTCTTCTGAAATCAATAAAAACGTTTTAAAATTTAAAAAGACAGATAAATATAGACTTACTATATAACCCCAAAATCCCACTTGTAGATATATACTCAGGTTAGTAGGAAATATTCAGTCTTTCTCCTCTGTTTCTCCCTTAATCTCACACAACTACCCCACTCATAGCACTTTTGACACCAGAACTGTAAAGGTTTTCTCATACCAAACAATTCTGACACCGACTGGGTGTCCTATAATTTAACTCCAGTCTGACACTAGCTACCTGGATACAGTATTAGATTCCACAGGTTAAGGGCTCAGTCTCTCAAGACTTCAAATGCCAATCACAAGCCCAGGTGATCACTTGGGCTTCTGGCCAATAGGCTATAAATCAGAGGTTCCCATGACCCCTGGATGGGTTTAATTTATTTGCTAGAGCAGCTCACAGAACTTGGAGAAGCAGTTTACTAACATTTACCAGTTTATTATAAAAAGGATATGATAGCCCTAGACAGTTTGGCTCAGTGGATAGAGCATCGGCCTACAGACCAAAGGGTCCCAGGTTTGATTCCAGTCAATGGCACATACCTTGGTTTCAGGCTTCTCCCCAGCCTGAGCCCTAACAGGGCTCTTTCAGGAGGCAACCAATTGATGTGTCTATCTCACGTCGATGTTTCTGTCTTTCCCTCTCTCTTCCACTCTCTCTATAAATCAATGGGGAAATATGCTCAAGTGAAGATTATCAATAACAAAAATAAAAAATAAATTTAACAAAAAGGAATGATAAAGAATACAGACGAACATCCAAATGAACACATGGGCTTTATGGGAGAAAGTGCGGGGCTTCCATGCCCTCTCCCAGCGAGACATTCTCCCAGCCCTAACATATGATAACCACATGGAAGCTGCACCACATATAGGCATGATCCATCATACATTTCAATTCCAGGCCCTCTCCCCTTCATGGAGATTGGGGTTGGGGCTGAAGATTCCAAGCCTCTAAGCATGGCTCAGTCTTTCTGGTGACCATACCTCACTCAGGAGCCCACCAAGCATCACCGAGTAAAACAAAACATATTCCCATCAACCAGAACATTCCCAGGTATTTAGAAGCTCTGTGCCAGGAACTGGGGAGATCTGATGGGAAAATTAGCAGTGATATAACCATACAATGAAATATTATTTCACAATTTAAAAATTTAAAAGAGCCTGGCTGGCATGGCTCAGTGGTTGAGCATAGACCTATGAACCAGGAGGTCATGGTTCAATTCCCAGTCAGGGCACAATCCCAGGTTGTAGGCTCGATCCCCAATAGGGGGTATGTAAGAGGTAGCTAATCAAAGAGTCTCTCCCATCATTGATGTTTCTCTCTCTCTCCAACTCCCTTTCTCCCTCAGATCAATAATAATACATTATTTATAAAAATAAAAATAATAAAAGGCCCTGGCCAGTGTAGCTCAGTTGGTTTGGGCATCATCCTTGCACCTAAAGGTTGCTGGCTCCATTCCCAGTCAGGGCACATGCCCAAGTTGTAGGTTCAATCTCCAGTAAGGAGCATGCAGGAGGCAGCCAATGGGTGTTTCTCTCTTATATCAGTGTTTCTCTGTCTCTCCCTTTCTCTTCCTCTCTCTCTCTCTAAAAAATCAATAAAATATATTTTTAAGTGACATAATCATACATACCACATGAATAAACCTTGAAGATAAATGCTAAGTGAAAGAAAACAGGCATCAATACAACATGTGCTATGATTCCGTTTATATAAAATGTCCAAAATAGGCAAGTCTATAAAGACAAAGTCGATCAGTGCTTGCCAAAACCTGGAAGGCAGGAAGTGGAGAACTAATGACAGGCACTGGCTTTCTCTTGCAGCTGATGGAGCAGTTCTAAAATTGATTGTGATGATGACTGCCCAACTATGAACAGACCAAAGATCATTTAATTGTATGCCTTAAATCAATAAATTGTGTGACATGTGAATTCCCTTACTACAAAGCTGTTTGAAAAAATGGGAGGCAGAAACATTTGCAATCTTGCTCCACAGCATATGTTGTTAATTCGGCTCAAATAAAATCTTATAAAATGTCTCCACAATAAAGAAATGAATGAAAATAAAAAACTGGGAAGCCGTTCCTAAAGGTGGTTTTGAATTTTACAGTGGACTTGACAGAGGCCCACATGGTATCCCCTGCCCTGACTTTATGAGGGGTCTCTCCCTGTGCCCTGCGAGGTGGGGGACCCTCCTTTTTCAGCCTGGTCAGGAACCTTAGAATCCAGGCCTGCTTCATGCCTTTTCTGGCTAGGACAACCTTGGGGAAAGATTTTAACTGCTCTGGCCCTGTCTTCTCATTTATAAAATGAAAATACCACTAATTTTGATATATAGTTTTGTTACCAGATTTAAACCAGAAAAAGTATGTTAAGAATTAAAAGCTCCCTGGCCAGTGTGGCTCAGTTGGTTGGACCATTGTCCCCGTACACCGAGAGATGGCAGGTGTGATTTCCGATCAGGGCACATACCCAGGTTGCGGGTTTAATCGATGATTAATGTTCTCACATTTCTCTCTCTCTCTCTCTCTCTCTCTCTCTCTCTCTCTCTCTCTCTCTCCCGCTCCCCCTCCCTCTTCCTTTCTCTCTAAAATCAATAAATATATGCCCGAGTGAAGATAAAAAAATTTCAAAGGACCAAATGAAAATTTTGGAGCTTAAAAGTAGGATGATGAAAATAAAAAAACTCAGTAGAGGGCCCTAACTGGTTTGGCTCAGTGGATAGAGCGTCAGCCTGCAGAGTCAAAGGTCCCAGGTTCAAATCCGGTCAAGGGTATGTACCTTGGTTGCGCGCACATCCCCAGTAGGGAGTGTGCAGGAAGCAGCTGATCGATGTTTCTCTCTCTCATCGATGTATCTAACTCTCTATTCCTCTCCCTTCTTCTCTGTAAAAAATCAATAAAATATATATTATTTTAAAAACTCAGTAGAGGGACTCAAAAGCAGATCTGAACTAGCAAAAAAAAAATGTTGGCAAACTTGATAAGTGAATAAAAGTATCCAATCTGAAAAGAAGAAGGAAGAAAATTTAACAGAACATCAAAGACCTGTGAGACACTATCAATAGAACAACATAGACATAATGGAAGTACTAGAAGGAAAAGAGAGGAAAGGGCAGAAGTAAGAACAATTTGGGGGGTACTGGCATCTCAACAGTGTTGTTTGCTCACCAAACACATGGATATCTTTCCACTGATTTAGGTCTTTTTCCATTTCTTTCTACAATGTTCTGTATATATCAAACAGGTGGATTTTGTGATATGTAAATTATGCTTTGATAAAGCAAGATGAAAAACAAGACTAAAGGGAAGTTTCTTGGGTACTTACACTGGGTCCCACGATCTGGATCATTATTCAGTCAGCAGGAGAGATGGACATTTGGTTCTTTTCTCTTCCAGGCCTTAAAGGTTCTTAATACTAACCAAAAAACCCTAGGCATCTCTCCTGGGGTTAATCTATTTACATCCTGCATCAACTTCATGAATTTTCATCATTTCCTATCAAGCTAAGAGAGCCGGGCACACCTCCTAGCTTGTTGCTCCAAACCTGTCTCTTCCAGCCCCAGCTTACTCGCTCTCCTCCTGAGTGCACGCCAGGTGGGCCTGGGTGGGGTGCGATGGCCTCCTCCCCTGGGCTGGGAATATATGTGATTAGATACTGCTGTCCATCTGGTCTGTGCAGTGGTGGGTGTTGTCATGGGGTCATCTCATACTACTTAAGGAGGAGTGTCCCTCCCTCACCAATGGTGTGACCAGGAGGTGATCAGAACAACATGGCTATTTCCTTCACAATCCTACCAGGACTATAGAAAGAGTGGGGTCAGTCCTGGCCAGGTTGGTAGCTCAGTAGGTAGAACATCTTCCCCCTACCCCAAGGTCACAAACAAGACTCAACCAATGAATGCATAAATAAGTGGAACAACAGATCCACACCTCTCTCTCTCTCTCTCAATCAATCAATCAATAAAATTTTATGTAAAAAAAAATAGTGGGGTCAATGTTTCACTTCTTTGGCAACCTGCAGACCTCTACCCTCCTCCTAGAAGTCTGTTGTGACTCATTGTTTCTACTCCCAGACCACACACTGAAAAGAGATAAAGGAAAAAACTGACTTCTCTCTCCTTTCTCTCTCTCCCCCCCTCTGCCTCTGCATAGGTTGAGCATCAACTTATGAACAAGGAGCAAGAATCATCAATCAGGTTGTCTCCTACATGCCCCCCACTGGGGATCAAGCCTAAAACCAGGGCATGTGCCCTGACCCGGAATCCAACCGTGGCCTCCTTGTTCATAGGTCCACCTTGCTCATAGGTTCATAGGTCAAACACTGTGCAACACCCACCAGGTGCAAGCTGTAATAGTAACACAGTGCCCAACATTGTAGTAAGAACCTGACCTCAATGAATCTCACACAGTCCTAGTGGAAGTACTAACAGTTCACCATCCTATATAATAAAAGGCTAATATCCTAAGTGTCCAGTATCCAGTCAACCAATCAAAACATAATATGCAAATAATATGCATACACTCACAATGATGTGCACTGACCACCAGGGGGCAGACGCTCTGACTGGTAGGTTAGCTTGCTGCTGGAGTCCGGCCCATCCGGACTGAGAGTTAAGACTTGTGACAATGGGGCGCTGTGCCAGGAATCCCTGATGATGGTTTAATCCAGTAAAATGAGAAGGGGCGGTCAGGTTGAATGGGAGGAAGGTGATGGCATCGTGTCAGTGCTGTTCCCCTCTCCCCGGGGCCAAAGGTGAGGCCCGCTGTCCCTCTTCCTTCTCTCTGCGCTCCTAACAGGTGCCAAGACGGCACTTCTGGCCAAGAAGGGCTGCACCTCCAAAGGGATACCCACCATAACGTTGGTCCAGCACTCCTCACCGCCCGACATAATGTTGGTCTCCTACAGCAGCTACTGTGAGCACTCCTTCTGTGACAGCAGAGAGAACATCCCTGAGATATGGAATCCAGCGGTGATCCCAGGTACCTCAGGAGGGGAGAGAGAAAGGCGGTCAACCTGGAAGGCAGTGTAGGTCTTCCTCCTTCTTGTCCTTTTCTACCACAGCTTATCATCGTTTGTGTGTTTTCCAATGTGGTTTGCATTCAGCGTTGTTTTGTATTCGTTTCAGGGGTCCAGCATAGTGGTTATATGATTGTACTAGAGGCCCAGTACACAACACTCCGGTGGGTCCCTCAGCCCGGCCTGTGCCTTCTTGCAGTCTGGGGGACCTCGGGGCCCCTTCCACTGGCTGCTGACACCAGTTTTCCTCCAGCGCCCAGAACCCAGGCCTTCGCTCTTGCCAGGAGGGGCTGGCAGCGCAGGTTCAGCGCTTAGCTCTGCACCGGCAGCCTGGGCCGTAGGGGAAGAGCTGGTGCTGCGGGTTCAGAGCTTAGCTCTGCGCCAGTGGCAGAGCCGGTGCAGTGGGCACAGCGCTTAGCTCAGCGACGGCCACGCGGACCCCGGGGGTGGTGCCAGCACGGCGGGTGAGGGGTTTAGCTCTTTGTGAGCTTCGCTCTTCGGTTGCCACACCAGTCTATGCTCACTGCACCTACCCAGGGCCAGGGGGCTTCGCTCCATCGCTTGGCGCCTACATATGCAAATTAGCCACCATATTTCTTGGTGGTTAATTTGCATATCGCCCTGATTAGCCAATGGGAAGTGTAGCGAAGGTATGGTCAATTACCCTTTTTGTCTTTTATTAGATACAATGCTTTCCACAGTGTGCCCCTGGCATCGCACCTACCCACGCACCCACCCAACACTTCATTTTGTGTTCCTATGTGGCTTAAGACCAAGTGGGCCACACACAAAAGGACCTCAGAACTTCTGCTTGTCATTCTTTTTCTAAATTGTTACCTTGGGGTATCAAGACTGCTCAGAAGAAAGGGATATCAGTAAAGGCTGGGATATACATTGGATTTTGTGTCATTAAACAAGATGTCCATGAAGATCTCTGAACAAGGTGACAGCATTAACCTAACAATTATCACTTCCCGGCTGCCACCTGATCATAACCTGCTTCCCTCCTTTGGCCTATCATTTCAGCTCACTTCCTTCTCTTCCCTCTCTTATCTACTGTGTTCTAGCTGAAGCTGGTATTCAAAATAGTTGACAATGGTACTGGCCAATCAAAATGGACACGGTTATAACAGCCAGACCAGCCCTACCAGTGCCTCGCAGTTGAATATCAACACTGCAATTGCTTACAATCCCCCATATTCACCAAGTTGGCTCACAGCTCCAGGCCTTTGTCCTTACTGTTACCTTTGCTACCCCATAAACCCCCATTTTCACAAAGCTAACCTCTATTCATCATCTCAACTCAGATATCTGCTCCCTGAAAACACCAAATTCTTTTAGGTAGTTGAGTCTTCCTTAAGTTTTTTCTCTTATACCTAAGACACAGTGTCTACTGAGGTCTACTGCATTGTTTACATCTCTGTCTCCTTCTAGACAATGATTCTAGATGGAACTAAGCACAGAGTTTGAAAGTCATGTTGGTTGGGGTTCTGACAGCCAAGAAAATCAGTTGGGAGAGAGTAGGGAGGTGGCAGTAATAGGCCTTGGTTAGAGTGGTATCAGCACGAAAGACTTGGGGAAGACGAGGCAGCAAGGAGAGAACTCCAAAAGCAGGACATACTCTTAAACTATTCCTCTCTTTCCCCCTCCAGTTCCCAATATATGTCAGCAGCCTTCCACTGACCAACCTGTTTAGCTCTTGGGGCCTGTTCGAGTGCGCCTTCTCTTCCCTGTCCCATTGATACAACTCGATGCTATCAAGGAAAACTTCGGGTTGCTGGAGGTAAACCGAACATCTGATGGTTTCACAGACAGGAAAACTAGACATCTGAGTGGATCCCAAAAGGATCTGTCCCTCAAGGATCCAGGAATGAGAAGGGACTGGATTCCTCTCTGGTTTTCTAAAACATCTGTGTGTCTCCCCATCGTTACTTGTTCCATAGGAGACATTGACTCAACTTTGGAGGTCAAAGGCTGCACATCTGTACCTCATTGTGGGCTGATGTCTGGGATATTCACAAGTGGACCCATGTTGGTAAAGGAAATGTGTCCATACCAATCTCTCATTCAATCCCGAAAGGTTGGAAATGGGGCCACCACCTGGCTTCCCATTTCACTTGGGAGGTTTGGGCTATTGCTGCTGCTATTGTTATAATCGCTCGACAATGTTCCTGGGGAGACATCTGTCTGGAGTCACAGGACACCTCTTTGGACTGGAAGCCTCTGAATGCTGGTCATGAGTTGATGAGCAGGTGGAGACTTGAAGAACACAGAGTTCCTATGGATGTGTTTGACATTTTCTAATAAAGTTTCTGTTCTGCTTTGTATGTGCCCCCAGACTCAAAGTGAATTTTAGTGCTGAAAGGGCCTTTTAAATGTGTCTCCTCTAACCCACAACTTTGGGAGAAAGGGAATCACAGATCTGGAAAACTTGAGTGAGTTTCTCACATTACATAGCTATGTGCAGAGCTAAGATCAGAGCTTTCATATTTTGACCTAAGTCTGGTTTTCCTTTCACATAATAGGCTACCTTCTCTTGGGAGCTGAAAAAAGACTAGCATTGATCTCCTCCGGAGCACTCCCAGCCCAATCTTAATGCCAAAGTAGGCTGTTTGGGGTTCTAGTATTTTTCTGGGAGGTATGCAAGAATGAGAAAACCAGACTCCAAATTCTTCAATTATCATGGGCCCCATTTCCCTATTTCCTATCTGTTCCTTTCCCACTTTACATAATTCTATCCCTTATCTGCCACCTACTTAATACCTCTTCAGTGGACAGAGGAAATTTAGGAGGGAGCTGGGCCTGAAGCTTTGGGGAGCTGGTGATATTTTTAGATTCTCATGCTCATTTATTTATTTACTTACTATAGGCCTGGTGCATGAAATTCATGCATGGGGGTAGAGGGCCCTTGGCCGAGACTGTGCACTCTCGCAATCTGGGATCCCTCAGGGGATTTCCAACTGTCATCCTAAACCAGCAGTCGGACATCCCTCTCACAGTCCGGGACTGCTGGCTCCTAACCGCTCACCTGCCTGCTGGCTCCTAACCACTCGCCTGCCTGACTACCTGCCTGCCTGATCACCCCTGATCACGCTTAATCACTCTGACTGCCTGCCTGATTCCCCCTAACCACTCTGCCTGCCTGGCTGTTCGCCCATAACAACTCTGCCTGCCTGCTTGCCTGATTGTCCCTAACCACTTGCCTGCCTGCCTGCCTGTCTGATTGCCCATTAACCCCTCTGCCTGCCTGCTTGATTGCTCCTAACCACTTGCCTGCCTTCATGATCACCCCTAACCACTCTTTCTGCTTGCCTGGTTGTCCCTAACCACTCTGCCTGCCTGCCTTATTGCCACTAACCACTCTGCCTGCCTGCCTCTCTGATTGCCCCTAACCCCTCTGCCTGCCTGATCTCCACTAACCCCTCTGCCTGCCTGCCTGATCACCCCTAACTGCTCACCTGCCTGCATGCCTGTTCTCCCCTAATTGCTTTGCCTGCCTGCCTGATTGCCCCCAACCACTAACCTGCATGCCTGCTCAGTGAATGTCATAGCGGCCAGTTGTTCCACCGTTCAGTCAATAACTGCCCCCTACCCTGCTGGCCTGATCACCCCTCACTGCCTCTTTGTGCTGGCCTGATTGCCAATAATTGCCCTCACTGCTGACCTGGTCACCCCTAACTGCCCCCACCCCACATATTACCATTTTTTTATATAGCATTACTCAAGAATACATAAACTATCTTGTTGTAAAAGACTTTGAGCTCTTTACTGCATTTTCTGCAAGAATAAGATCATTCTCAGCAATCCGACTATCGCAATTCCAGAAAATATTGACAGCACTCCAAAGGGGTGCAGACGCACCCTGCAGATGGACTTCAAACACATCAACGTAGAATTCAGTCTCCCTGGAAAGAAAAGAGGTCTGGGTTGACAAAGGGTGGGGATATAGGAATTTGCCACCATTTATACTATTTGCATCATGTACAGAACATAATCAAGGGTCTTACACTGGGCTTTCATTACAAGTCTAGAGGCCCAGTGCATGAAATTCATGCACGGGGGTCCCCTCAGTCAAGCCTACACCCTCTCCAATCTGGGACCCCTTGGGAGATGTCTGACTGCCGGTTTAGGCCCAATCCCAGGGATCGGCGTAAACCAGCAGTTGCACATCCCTCTCACAATCCTGGACCACTGGCTCCTAATTGTTCACCTGCCTGCCTGCCTAGTTGCCCCTAACTTCCCTCCCCAACAGCCTGGTTGCCCCTCACTGCCTCTGTGTGCCGGCCTAATCACCCCTAACTGGCACTCCTGCTGGCCTGGTTATACCTAACTGCCTCCTGCTGCTGGCCAGGTCACCCCCATCTGTCCCCTCCATGCCGGCCTGGTCAGCCCTCACTGCCTGCCCTGCTGGCATGGTTACCCTGAACTGTCCCCCTCTGCCAGCCTGGTTGCCCCCAACTGCCCCCCCCACCAGCCTAGTCACCTCTACCTGCCCCTCTGCCAGCCTAATTACCTCCAACTGGCTTCCCTGGGGGCCTGGTCACCCAAAACTGCACCCCTACCCCTGCTGGCCTGGTCACCACTAACTGCCCCACCACTGGCCTGGTCGCCCCTAACTGCCCCCTCCCCACCAGCCTGGTCGCCCCTCATGGCCTCCCTGCCAACCTGGTTGCCCCACACAGCCTGCTTGTTCAGTCGTTTGGTCGTCCCTCATTAACCCCCCTGGTGGCCTGGTCATTGGCAGCCATGTTTGAGGGCATGAAGGTCAATCAGCATAGCACCTCTTTATTATGTAGGATGAGGTCTGTGTATGCTCACTTCCTGATCAATGTCATTATTCAGGAGAATGGTTCTCTTGTTAAAACCAGCCCAAATTGTGTGGCTCAGTGGTTGAGTGTCGACCTATGAACCAGGTTCCATTCCCAGTCAGGGCACATGCCAGGGCTGTGGGCTTTATCCCCAGTTGGGGAGGCACAAGAGGCAGCAAATGAATGATTCTTATCATTGATGTTAACCTCCCTCTCCCTTCCTCTCTGAAATAAAAATATACATTTTTAAAAACAGAAATTTCTGTCCTGGCCAGTAGTTCAGTGGTTAGAGCATTGTTCTGCACACCAGAGTGTCAAGGGTTTGATTCCCTGTCAAGGGTATATACCTGGACAGGTTTGATTCCTTCCCCCATTTGAGGCGCACATAGGAGGCAACCAATAGTGTTGCTCTCACAACAATATTTCTCTCTCTCTCTTTTCCCCTATCATCCACTCTCTCTAAAAATCAATGGTAAAAATATCATCACTCCACAGTTGAGGATTTTAAAAAAGAGCAACAAAAATTTTTTGCCTTGCTTAGTGTGGCTCAGTTGGTAGAGCATCATCCCATACACTAAAAGGTCACAGGGCACCTACGCAGGTGGTGGGTTTGATCCAAAAGAGGGGGTGTGTATAGGATGGAATAAATGTTTCTCACATCAGTGTTTCTCTCTCTCTCCCTCTCATTTTATGTGGGTCTTTTGTTCTGAGGTGGGTCTCTTCTAAACCACATATAGTTGGGTCATGTTTTTGTATCCATTCAGCTACTCTATGTCTTTTTATTGTGGTATTTAATCCATTTACATTTAAGTTTACCATTGATAGGTACTCATTTATTGCCATTTTAATTCTGTATGCCTATGTTTCTCTCTATATCTTCTCAAAACAACCAATTAAAATGACAATGAGGTATCATCTCACACCTATCAGAATGGCTACCATCAACATATCAATAAATGACAAGTGCTGGCGAGGATGTGGAGAAAAGAGAACCCTAGTACACTGCTGGTGGGAATACAGACTGGTGCAGCCACTGTGGAAAGCAGTATGAAGTTTCAACAAAACATTAAAAACAGAAACCCATTTGCCCAGTGATCCAACTTCTAGGAATATATCCTAAGAAACCCAAAACACCAATCTGAAAGAATATATGCACACGCACACACACACACCCCACCCATGTTCATAGCAGCACAACTTATAATAGCTAAGGTCTGGAAACAACTCAAGTGCCCATCGGTAGTTGAGTGGATAAAAAAGCCGTGGTACATCTATACCATGGAATACTATGCAACTACAAAAAAGAAAAATCTCTTACCCTTTGGGACAGCATGGAGAAAACTGGAGAGTAGTATACTAAGTGAAATAAGTCAGTCAAAGAACAAGTATCACATAAGCTCACTCATATGTGGAATCTAATGAACAAAATAAACTGACAAAAAAATAGATCCAGAGTCATGGAGGAACCTCAGAGGGAAGGGAGAAAGGGAAGAGCTCAACCAAAGAACTTATGTATACATGTGCGTAACCCAAGGACACAGACAATAGTGGGGTGAAGGCCAGGGGCCAGGAGTGGGGAGGAGGGGGGTTTAATGGGGGAGGGGCATAAATGGGACATCTGTAATACCTTAAACAATAAAGATAGATTTATTTTTAATTCAGTCAAGGGTTGTTTCTGAAGCTGGCTTGGAAGTTAGTTCTGAGCCCAGTAGGACTCCTATTAGCTCTCGCTTTCCCTAGTTCTCCCTAGTTCAACAGCTAGCCTGGGGGTTAGCTTGTCATGGAGCCATCTAGCTCCTCTGCATTGGTGACCACCACCATCTCCTTTGTTAACAACACTGCCCTTTGCCATGAACTCCCTCCATACATTCTGTTCCAAATAAAAAGTTACTTTCTAGAGAAGAATGTTGAAGTTCTCTGTTCTTTTTTTAAATATTTTTATATTAATTTATTAAATTGATTGGGGTGACATTGGTCAACATGACATATAGGTTTTAGGTGTGGGTTCCTATGTTACAAGATCTGTGTATTACACCATGTGCCCACCATCCAAAGTTAAATCTTCTCGTCACCTTATATTAGGACCCCTTCTCCCCCTCCCCCCACTCCCCCACTTCTTAACCTGTTTTTATTGATTGGGGGGGGGGGAGAGAGGAAGGGAGAAGGAGAGAGATAGAACATTGATGAGAGAGAAACATCAACATTGATCAGCTGCCCCCTGCATGCCCTCTGCTGGGGACAGAACCTGAAACCCAGGCATGTGCCTTGACTGGGAATGGACCAGGTGACCTCCTGGTGCATGAGTCACCACTCAACCTCTGAGCCACACCGGCCAGGCAAAGGTCTGTTCTTACCTGTGTCTCTGAGCCACAGCTTGAGAACTGGAGGCAAGGACAGTGGAGGGCTTCTCTCAGAAGGCCTCCTCTGCTGTACACACAGGGCACTGGGCAGGGGTTAGTAGAAAACAAACTGGGGCCAAAGCACAGAGAGCCCAGTAATCTGAGCCTGTTATCAGTGGGTGGAGCCTGGAACCAATGAGTGACATCTGGGTGGAGGGAAAAGTCCCTAACCTGTCAATCACACCTCCCTGAAATTACCCTCTGACACCTGGACCTGCGGGGTGGAGTAAGAAGGGCAGCCTTTCCCCCTGGAAGTGAGGCTACCTGTAGTTCTTGACTGGGAGACTGAAGAAGGGGAACCTATATTTTTGGCTCCGCCCACGCATAGTTACTTTCCTCATACAGATCTGGGGTGAGTGGTGGGCATGGGTGGCGAGGAGTGTAGGTCAGATGGCACAGATCTGCTGTTCTTACTGATATTTAGTATATGTTCTTGAATAAATGTTTCCTTATAATCCATTTACAGTGACAAACTTCTTTCTTGCTTCTCTGGGAACACAAGAGATTTTCTAAGTTCCTTAACTGGATAGCCCTTCTGATGACTCCGTTTTAAGTTATAGTCTCAATTACTGAGCCCAACATTTTATAGGCCATGAGTGGTGACTTCACTAATGACTAAAATCTCCCACATCTCTCCCTGGGCTGCTCAGGCCCCAGAACACAGGTTAGGCCAGGGGTGGGCAAACTACGGCCCGCGGCCCGATCCGGCCCATTTGAAATGAATAAAACTAAAAAAAAAAAAAAGACCGTACCCTTGTATGTAATGATGTTTACTTTGAATTTATATTAGTTCACACAAACTTTCTATCCATGCTTTTGTTCCGGCCCTCCGGTCCAGTTTAAGAACCCATTGTGGCCCTCGAGTCAAAAAGTTTGCCCACCCCTGGGTTAGGCTCTGGCTTCTAGGCCCTTTATTTCTGGCACCTGTGAATTTGTGACTCATTCACACCCAACTATTTACTGAAAGAATTTTTCTACAACATATGCCTTGAAAAATGTCTGAGGGCCAAGTATGTGTCAGGTTCTGCACTTTGGACCAATGCCAGGACAAACAACACAGTCCAGCTTGTCTTCCCAAAGATTAGAGTCCCCTTGGGAAATGGGCAGTTGAGTTGCAAGTAAAGAGTGAAAGGCTGGGAGAACATGACCAGAGATCCTTCTACTTGAGGAATCAGAGAATATCTCCAGAAAGAAATAACGTTTTAGTGAAGTCAGGAAAGATAAACTGTCTATGGCAGACACCAGCCCTCTCAGGCCTCAGGGCCCCTCCTCCCCCAGTGGCCTCCCCACACTTTTGCCATTCATTCGAGCCCACAGAAAGGACAGCTATGATGTGTGCTGATGCTTCAGGGTCTGGAGGAGGAGAGGGCCTGATGTGAAGATCCTGTGTGATCCAGCTGGTCATGCAGTCGCCTCCCACCTGAAAGATGGTTTCTTTCGGGAAAGGACAACAAAGTCACATCTGCAGAGAAAGCGGTTTATTGCCAGGTGCGGGGGACTCCAGGTGCAGGAAAAGGATGTCACCTCTGCCACTCAGGGTATGCCCTCCATGCTTGAGTGTCTCGGTTTTCTGTGCTTCGGGTTCAAAGGTTTGACTGAATCCATGGCTGTGGGTAGGGTCACTCTACAGACATGAAAAAGGTCTTGCTGTCAACATGAATGAGTTCTATTGATTTCTTCCGATCAGCCCCCTGGAGTGTTTCTTTTCTCTGTTTCTCCCTGCTCTCCCCCAGCGCTACTCCGGCTCTCTCACACTCCCTCAAAAGACTGTGCATTGCACTCTCTCTTACCCTCCTGCCTTCTCTCCCTCTACCTTCTCTTACCCCTAATCCTCCCCAATCCTTCCTTCCATGTCTTATCTGCAAACTCTGTTTCTTCTTCCTTTTCTAACTCTCCTCTCTCCATTGTTTGCATTCTGTCTTTGTCTTTTACTCTTTTCATTTTTGCTCCCTTTTCTTTCTTGTCCAAACCTAGGCTCCTCGCCCTTCCTCCTGTCCCCTCCCTCCTCCCCGCACCCCTTCATGTCTCCTCTGTCCTCTCCGCATCACCTGACTCCATCTCTCTATCCAGCTCCGTCCTTCCCTACTCATCCCTGTCTTTGCTCCTCCTCCCCAGACACTCTTACCCTGTGTTACTAGTCGAAGCAGTTCTTCCAAGCTCCATCCTTGTCGTAGTTTGCAGTGACTGAGCACCATGACTTTTTAAGGAAACTCCCATCAGTTGTGCAGCTGTCATACAATTTGTTCTTATAGGAAAAGGGGAAGAGACATCGTGCACGGTCTGAAAAGCAGAACAAAAGAGTGTGAAAAATAGCTGTGGTGAGGTTGTTAGTCTTAGCAAGAGAAAGGGGATGTGAATGGAACAGCGGGGGCTGGGTGAGGAGATGATTGAGGCTTCCACCTGGGAGTCAATTATGGAAATCCCCCACATGCTCCTCATGTGAGGAAAAGCAGCATGCTTACCATCCATTGTGCAATATTTCCATATCCCTGTATATTTTTCGTCTAGAGAACACCAATTGTATAAAGAGTCCTGTTGAGTGCAATCAAAATACGTCTTGCCTTCATAGGTAAACGGGAAAACACAGGATGCCACTGAAAAATGAAGGAGACATTGTTCTCCTCACAGTTCTTAGGCTTCATGAGCTCTGCAGTCATTCTGGCGACCTTCATGTTCAAGCCAGCCCACCCCAACAAAGCGCCCGTGCGTCCATACCCCCTGCTAAGCACCAGGGGTGTCCAAATCCGTATGGCCTGGTGCCTGTCCTGTGACAGTTGTAATGTCCCGTGACATTATTTACCCAGAGACATTTATTACTTGTGGGCATTGGAGTTCCAGGAGACAGAGAAGCTTTCCAGACGAGAAAGCAGCCTGACTTGTGATTATAATTTCTTTTAATACTTACCCAAGGATATGTTTTTATTGATTTTTAGACAGAGAAGAAGAGGGGGAGGGAGAGACAGAGAGAAGCATCCCTCAGTTGCCTCCCGTACAGGTCCTAACTGGGGATCAAACCCTCAACCTATAAGTATGTGCCCTGACACCAAATCGAACCCACAAACTTTTGCTGATCCTCCAACCAACTGAGACACCCGGCCAGGACTAGGACCATAATTCTTTATACCCTGCTGATTTGTTGTGTCTGGAGCTTCTGCTTCACCCGATTCAACACCTGTGGGAAACTGTTTATTGCCTTCACTTTCTGATAAGCGTAGACAGAACCTGCCCCCGCCCCGCCCGCCCCCCCTCCCCAAGGCTGTGTGCCTTTGAAACCCTAGCAAAGGTCAGAGCTAGGTGCCGCCTCTGTCCAGACCAGCCCTGGGCAAACTATGGCCCGTTTGAAATGAATAAAACGAAAAAAAAAAAAAAAAAAAAAAGACCGTACCCTTTTATGTAATGATGTTTACTTTGAATTTATATTAGTTCACACAAACACTCCATCCATGCTTTTGTTCCAGCCCTCCCGTCCAGTTTAAGAACCCATTGAGGCCCTCCAGTCAAAAAGTTTGCCCACCCCTGGTCCAGACAGTGGTAGCTGAAGCAACTTCCCCATTTATTATTATGTAAATCCTTGCTGATGGGCTAGTCTGCCTGTTGCCAGGGGTCGCCTGCCTAGGGGCTATGCTATGGGTGCATCCCAGATCAATAAAAGCTTGGTGAGGCCTGAGCACCAGTGGAAGTCCTTCCCCTTGAGTTGGACTTGCCCGCCTGGCCCCCCAATATTTTCAATTATCTCTTGTCTCTTCTCTTTCATTTGTGTGCGGCTCTGCTTCCAGGTCCTGAACCCTGAACCACGCGGGACGTGGGAAGGAAACACTCAACAAACACCAAAATTCTAAGTGCATGTCACATCGATGAACACAGGTGATGTCTTCTTATTATCATTAATAATCTGCCTCACACCATTCAGAAGCCCAATAATAAGCCACATTCATGGGGTAAACAACATGAGTTTCAGCGTGCCCTGACTTTGGCACTTGAATAGATTGAAGAGGAAAACTATGGAAACCAGAGAGGGCTTCGTGGCCAAGGCGTCTTTGCCTTGAATGAATTCTCTCAGCTGCATCACTGAATTTACTGGTGGCAAAGCTCACCTCTCTGCAACTCATGTGCCTATTTCTGTTGGAATAACCTCTGCCCCCACCCAGTGCTGCCTGTGCTTCTTGGACAGGCTCCCTGAGTAGAACACCATCCCTTGGAATGAGGCCTGATCCTGAGACTCTAACCCCACTATCTACCAGTGGCTTGATCTTAATGACTAGAGACCTGGGGGGAGTGGGAGAGGAAGGGTACACCTGGCCCTCCCATTACTGAGAGGGCAGACTTAGCCCATGCATGTAAAATACCTTTGAAGAATGCTGATCAACATTGCCACCTAACATTAGTATGTTTGATTTTATTGCTGTTTTTGCTTTCATTATTTTCCAACATTGCTTATCTATAATTATAAAAGCGTAATATGCTAATTAGACCGGACAGCTGAGCGACCTTCCGGACGTTATTTTGAACATCCATATGGACGAAGCCGCCATGGTAGGGGCTGAGGCAAAGGCAGTTAGGGGCACTCAGGCAGGCAGGCAGAAGGGTTGGGGGAGATCAGGCAGGCAGGTGAGCTGTTAGAGGCGATCAGGAAGGCAGGTGAGCAGTTAGGCAGATCAAGCAGGTAGGCAGAGTGGTTAGGGGTGATCGGTCAGGCAAGCAGAGGCAGTAAGGGGTGATGGCAAGCAGTTAGGAGAAATCAGGCAGGCAAGTGATTAGGAGCAATCAGGCAGGCAGGCAGGTGAGCAGTTAGGAGACAGGGGTGCCAGATTGTGAGAGGGATATCTGACTGCTAAACAAGCAGGACATTCCTCGAGGGGTCCCAGATTGTGAGAGGGTATAGGCCGGGCTGAGGGACCTCCCCACCCCGTGCATGAATGTCATGCACTGGGCCTCTAGTATATATATGGCTAATATGCTCAGTGACCTTCCTCCATTCAACAGGTTGCTATGAAATGCACCAACCACCAGAGGGCAGACGCTCAATGCAGGAGTTGCTGTGATGCACAGAGAAATGGCACCATGGAACTGGCGCCCACAAAGCAACACTGGGCTTCCCCCAAGTGGAACACAGGCTGTGCCACCACCCCGGAGAAACAGCCCACAAAGTTGCAGCTGATGCTGCCAAGAACCCATGGCGAATATGCAGCCCACAACCCAGACCAGCCCAGAAACGGTCGCTGTGGTCACCGGGTTATGACGTCACATGGCAAGGCCCGGCTTTCTCGCCCTAGTGATGACTACCCTCCTTGCAGTTTCTTCAGCCCACAACTTGCTTTATAGCCAGGTGGAAACACTTTACGCTGTAATCAAATGTCTCTGAAGCGTTTTCCCGTGCTTATTCTCATTTGATCTCCACAGAAGTCCAGGAGTAGGTAGATAGGAGACTCAGTGGAATCCTATTTTCTTTTCATTAGCCAGAAAACGGAGATTAAGAAAGCTTAGAAACTTGACCCGACTGAAAAGAAGTAAGAAATGGTGGACCTTGAAAATGACTTCAGGTTTTCCCATTGCACAGATTATAGTCAAACACTGCTGCAGTTAAATATTTCACCCTTTGTTTTCCCTGTGTGATCTAAAATAATAATCTGCTTCATGTTGAAATTTACTGCTGTGTTGCTGACAATTACCTAAAAAAGAAGTTGGGGCGCTTCACTGGGCTGGAAAAAAAGTTTAGCTAAATCAGAAAGCAGGTCTAAGTAAGCAAGTTTTTTTCTATATACATTGGGGCCTTGACTTACGAGTTTAATTCCTTCCAAGACCAAGCTCGATAAGGAGCTTGTTAAGGAGCTTGTTAACTCAAATTACTCTGTCAACTCAAAGCAAGCAAATAATCAGCTGAGAGACAGCTGGTATCTCAAAATACTTGTTAGTCAGGACACTCCTAAGTCAAGGCCCCACTGTACATAAAAGGGTAAGTTGACTCACGCATTTGCAATACATATACAGTTATTGCTGGCATCACTCGCACTCATGTGTTTCCATCTGTCATTGTCGATCATGAATTTGGTTGATACTTCTATTATACAGAAAGGGCAAATAGCAATATTAAAATATTTCTTCTAATTAATTTCCTTTCAATGTGCATGAATTCGTGCACCAGGCCACTAGTCTGAGATAATTGCAGGAGGACAGAGGGTCCCAGGCTGCAACTGAGCTGGAAAAAATACAGGGGGAGAGGATATGGATGGAGGAGAAGAGAGATGAATGGGGGTGGTCTGAGTCCATTTGATGGCACAAATGCTCTGCAGCTCTAAAAGGACACATATGTAATAACTTAATCAATAAAATTTTTTTAAAAAAAACATTATAATTTTGTACTGTGGAAAGAACACCAAGTGTAAGCTCTGTGGATCTGCTCTACAACATAGTGACTCTCGTTAGCAACATTGTATTGTCTTCACATTTTGAAGGCCATTTTAATAGAAACGGGTACATGAGAATGCTATAAGACATATCAGATGAGTACGAATGTTGCACTTTTTCATTGCAATCATACTGACAGCTAAGGGTTAAATGGCCAAATGGGACCCAACCGGTACCACATTAATGGTGCATGTGCCCTGACAATATGGCTTCCCTCTTATCCCAAACATGTACCCTTATTTATATCAAAAACTCACTGTGAACAATATGTGAAACCTTGTGTGTAAGGGCCCATGTCTGGAAAACTGGAAAGCAAATTTAAGAATGAGGCAGCTGATAGTTAATAACACTATGAGCTTTTGAGTTAGACTGACTACGCTTACACTTCAGAAACTTGTTTAAAAAAAACAAGTTCTTAACAGAATTTGGCCACCCTGGGCAATGTGGCTCAGTTAGTTGGAGCATTGTCCCATGCACCAAAGGGTCAAGTGTTCAATTCCCAGTCAGGGCACATATATAGGTAGTAGGTTCAGTCCCCAGTTGGGGCCCATACAGAAGGCAACCAATAAATGTTTCTCTCTTTCACTCTCCCTCTCTCTCCCTTCCTCTCTCTATAACATCAATAAAAACATACCCTCAGGTGAGGATTAAAAAAAATAGTGTTTTGCCCTGGAGGCACACTCAAGAACATAATTATTATTTACTAGAGGCCCGTCGCACGAAATTGTGCACGGATACAGTCCCCAGGCCTAGCCTGAGATCAGGGCCATCTTCCCCAGCTGCCGGCAGCCAGCCCGCCCCCTGCCACCACCCAACCCAGTTCTCTGTTCGCCATCCAGCAATGGGAGCCTGACAGCCAGCGGAGGGACCGAGTCATCAGCCGTTCCTGCCCACTACCAGGCCTGCACCCACCACCAGTCACCCTCTGTGTGTGGGGCAACGATCCAGGCAAGGACGTTGGCCTGGCACCACCCGCATCCCCCACCACCCACCCCAGGTCCCCATACGTGATCAGTGATCGGAGCCTGCTGGCTGGAGAAAGGGACTGAGAGGTGGTCAATGCACCTCATAGTGACTGGTTGAGCAGTCATTCTGGTCATTCTGCCATTATGTTCACTGTGCTTTTATTATATAGGATTATTATTAATACTAGTGGTCCGGTGCACAAAATTCGTGCATGTGACAGGGGGTGTCGTTCAACCTGGCCTGCACTCTTTCCAATCTTGGACCCCTGGGAGGTGTCCAACTGCCGGTTTAGGCTTGATCCTACCGGGCAGTTGGACATTCCTCTCGCAATCCAGGACCACTGGCTCCTAACCACTCACCTGCCTGCCTGCCTAATTGCCCCTAACCACTCTGCCTGCTGGCCTGATCACCCCTAATGCCCCCACTGCTGGCCTACTCACCCCCAACTACCCCCCCCCAGGCCTGCACACACCCAACTAGCCCCACCCCCGCTGACTTTCTCACCCCCAACTGAACCCCCCTGCTGGTCATCTTGACTCCAACTGCCCCTCCCTGCAAATATGCTCACCCCCAGCTGCCCCCCGGCCCCCGCTGGCCTGATCACCCCTAACCGCCTCTGCCTCAGCTCCACCACCAGGGCTTTGTCTGGAAGGATATCTCGAAGGTCTCCCAGAAGGTCTCCTAATTTAATTAGCACATTACCCTTTTATTAGTTTAGATTATTATTAATTTTATGATTCAACCCATTTCTGGTATACTTTCTTCCACCCAATCCCAGCCCCTCTCCCCTCCCTTACCTGCATTCACATGGCCCACTTGGAGAAATACATAGGCACCAATGCACATGAGAAACATTCCCACGTTCGGTACCATGGCTGCTGGCCTTCCCGTGACTGATGAACGTCAGCCTCTGTCGCCTTCTTATATAACATGCTTCCCTCACACCACCCCCTGCAAACGGATAAGAATCAATCTCCCCAAAGCCGTGCATGTGTGTTCCTGAGCCTGAGAGCATAAAGTTCAAGATTATCTCTCAGCTGAAACCACAGGACATTGGCTCATGGCTTCATGTCCCTGAGTCTCAATAGCTTAAAATGCATTTAAAATGAGGCAGAGATGTTTGTAAAATCCCTTTGTTTTAGTGTTTTATGACCAGGCAAAAGAGAGCGGGAAAGATGAAAAGGACCATCTGCTCTCACAGGGTGTTCAACCCCATGGATATGGACAAGAACTTGGTAAAGGCCAAGGAAGTGGGAGGGTGGAGGTGGAAAAAGAGGGGAGGGGGACTCCTGCAATAATGTCAACATTAAGAAAATTTAAAAAATTTAAAAAAATACTGAAGACTCTAAAATGGCGACTGCCAGGAAGGTAGGGAGGGAGAGAGTGTGAGACAGCAAGGGAGGGATAGAGGAGTGTGTGGACGTGTGTGGTGTGTGTGTGTATGAGCTAGGGACAGTTAGATTCTGCAGGTCTTATAAGGGGCTCCAAACCAGGCAGTCTTAGATGGCGGAGGCCCGCTCCCAGGGTGGACACTCCTGGGCAGCCAGTGCGGGCACAGAGACCAAGTCATTTTGAGAAACAGAGCTGCTTGAGACTAGGATCCTCACCTCAGCACCACCCAGTCTGGTCTCAGACGCAAACCAGGACCCTGCAGCCACTGGGGACAAAAACCTGGGACCACAGCTACAGATTCACAGACACCAAGAATCCAGACATCTTGGTGGTATATTTCTGTGAGTAACAGAGCCCATCCCCTCCCTGCAGGCTCACGGGCAGCGCCATAGTACTAATAGACCCACCCCTCACTCGGGCCTCAGTGCTGCTACAGGAATCTTAGCCTGGGAATGCACAAACACTGGGAACTTGTTCCCCACAGCACGGGCTACAGGAATCTTAGCCTAGGAACGCGAAAACACTGGGAATTTGTTCCCCATAGGACAGGCTACAGGAATCTTAGCCTGGGAACTCGCAAAAACTGGGAACTTGTTCCCGCAGCACAGACTCTGGGACCCCGATTCTCTGGGTGGGAGGCAGCACTAAGTACCTGTGACTTGACTCTGTTTCTTATCACCTGCGCCTGGGATCCCTGATTCCCAGTGCATTCACACTAAGAGCCAGTGAGTCCAATTCTTGGTGCATGCACACACAGAGACCCTGATTCTCAATGCGAGGCTATGTAAAGCAACAGAGACTCTGATACTGGATTCTTGGGGAACTCTGACTCCTGGCACATGTTAGGGAGCTCAGATTTTCAACACACTCTAGGGGGTCTCGGCTTCAGCACGGTGCAGGCGGGGTCCCTGATTCTAAGTGCTCACACGAGGCCACACTGAGCACTGGTAATGCTGACTCTGTATGAGCCTGGTCCCCACCAACCCACGACAACCACACATCTTAGTGTCGAGCTCTTCAGTGACACTTGGGTGGTGTGAAGCTCCCACTGCACACGGCCCAGGCCTGTGAAACTCGACGTTTGAAACTTCTGGAGATAGTCAGAATGGGGAGAAGACACAATCCCCAGAGGAAGGAAAATGAGCAATCTCCAAGAAAGTAAATTAGTGAAATATAAGCATGCAACAAGACAGAAAAAGAATTCAGAGTAATGGTTGTACAATTCATTCACCAGATAAATGAGAAAATCAACAACCTATGCAAGAATCAGTAAGAAATGAAAAGTGATATAGCTACAATTAAAAACACTATGGAAGGTTTCAATAGTAGACTAGATAAGCAGAGAACCAAATTAGTGAGTTAGAAGATAAGGTAGAGAAACAAGCTCAATCTGAACAGCAACTGCAGAAAAAAATTAGAAAGCAGGAGGAGAGCCTAAGGGATCTTTGGGACAGCATGAAACGAAGCAACATACGCATAATAGGGCTGCCAGAAGGACAAGAAGAGCAGCAAGGATTAGAAAATCTATTTCAAGAACTAAAGACAGAAAAGTTCCCAGATATGGGGAAGAAAAAAGTTACACAAGTACAGAAAGTCGCAAGCAAGATGAATCCCAAAAGACCCACACCAAGAGATGTCATAATAACGATGGCAAATATTCATGAAAAAGAGAGAATCTTAAAGGCTGCAAGGGAGAGACAGAGAGTTACCTACAAAGGATCCCCCATCAGATTATCAAATGATTTCTCAACAGAAACACATCAAGCTGGAAGGGAATGGAAGGAGGTATACAAAGTGTTGCAAAGCAAAGGACTGAATCCAAGAATACTCTATCCAGCAAGACTATCAATCAAAATTGAAGGGGAAATCAGGAGCTTCACAGACAAAAAGAAAAGTCCAAGTGAGTTTATCATTACCAAGCCAGCAATGCAAGAAATGCTAAAGGGAATGCGGTAAAAAGAAGGAAAAAAATCTAAGAAAGAAAACAGGCACAAAAAATAGAAATGGCTACAAACAAGTACCTTTCAATAATAACTTTAAACGTAAGTGGACTAAATGCTCTAACCAAAAGACATCGAGTGGCTCAATGGATTAAAAAAAAACATGACCCATATATTTTCTGTCTTCAAGAGACCCACCTCAGAAGAAGGGACTCACACAGATTGAAAGTGAAGGGATGGAAAAATATCTTTCAGGCAAATGGATAGCAACACTTATATCGGATAAAATAGACCTCAAAGTGCAGGACATAACAAGAGATAAGGAAGGCCACTTCATAATACTAAAGGGATCGATACAACAAGAAGATATAATCCTGATAAACACATATGCACCCAATGCAGGAGCACCCAAATACATTAAAAAAAAACTCCTGGAAGATATCAAGGGAGTGATCGACAACAATACAATCATAATAGGGGACTTTAATACACCACTGACATCACTGGATAAATCCTCTAGACAAAACATCAACAAAGAAACAGTAATCCTAAATGAATCACTAAATCAGATGGAGTTAATTGACATCTTCAGAACATTTCACCCCAAAGCCATGGAATACACATTCTTCTCAAGTGCTCATGGGACATTTTCAAAAATAGACCACATATTGTGTCACAAGCAAAGTCTCTCCAAATTCAAGAAGATTGAAATCATACCAACCATCTTCTCAGACCACAATGGCATAATATTAGAAATAAACTACAATAAAAACAACCCAAAATACTCAAACACTTGGAAGCTGAATAGCATGTTATTAAATATTGATTGGGTCACCGATGAGATCAAAGAAGAAATTAAAAACATCCTGGAAACTAATGACAATGAAAACACAACAATCCAAAACATATGGGACACAATGAAAGCTGTCCTGAGAGGGAAGTTTATAGCTCTACAGGCCTATCTCAAAAAACAAGAAAAAATGGTAGTAAATCATCCAGCTCTGCATCTCAAAGAATTAGAAAGAGAGCAACAAGAAAAGCCCAGAGTGAGCAGAAGGAATAATAAAGATTAAAATTAAAGATAATAAAGATTAGAGCATAAATAAATGACATAGAGACCAAAACAACAATACATAAAATCAATGAAACCAAGAGCTGGGTCTTTGAAAGGATAAAAAAGATTGATGAACCTCTAGCCAGGCTCACCAAGAAGTAAAGAGAGAGGACCCAAATAAACAAAATCAGAAATGATAGAGGCAAAATAACAACAGACCCCGCAGAAATACAAATGATTGTTAAAAAAAAAAAATACTATGGACAACTCTACTCCAACAAACTAGACAACCTGGAGGAAATGGACATATTTCTAGAAAAATGCAACATTCCAAAACTCAATCAGGAAGAATCTAAAAATCTCAATAGGCCAATAACTATGGAAGAAATTGGAGCAGTCATCAAAAAGCTTCCAGCAAGCAAAAGCCCAGGACCAGACGGTTTCACAGGGGAGTTTTACCAAACAATCAAGGAAAGACTAAAACCTATCCTCCTCAGACTACTACAAAAAATTCAAGAGGAAGGAATACTTCCAAACTCATTCTATGAAGCCAGCATCACCCTAATACCAAAACCAGGTAAAGACAGCACAATGAAAGAGAATTACAGGCCAATATCCCTCATGAACATAGATGCCAAAATCCTCAACAAAATCTTAGCAAATCGGATCCAGCAGTACATCAAAAAGATCATACACCATGACCAAGTAGAATTTATCCCAGGGATGCAAGGATGGTACAATATCCGCAAATCAATAAACGTGATACATCACATAAACAAATTGAAAGAAAAAAACCACATAGTCATATCAATTGATGCAGAAAAAGCATTTGACAAAATCCAACACCCAATTTTGATAAAAACTCTCAGCAAGGTGGGAATAGAAGGATCATACCTCAACATAATAAGAGCCATATGACAAATAAGAGCCATATGACAAATCCACAGCCAACATCATACTCAATGGACAAGAACTAACACCATTCCCCCTAAGAACAGGAACAAGACAGGGATGCCCACTCTCACCACTCCTGTTCAACATAGTACTGGAAGTATTAGCCATTGCAATTAGACAAGAAGAAGAAATAAAAGGCATCCAAATTGGAAAAGAAGAAGTAAAACTCTCCTTATTTGCAGACAACATGATATTAAACATACAAAACCCTAAAGACTCCATCAAAAAACTACTAGACTTAATACATGAATTTGGCAATGTAGCAGGATACAAAATTAACCCCAAGAAATTTATGGCATTTTCTATACACCAATAGTGAACTTACAGAAAGAGAGACTAAAAATACAATCCCATTTACCACTGCACCAAAAAAATTAAGCTACCTAGGGATAAACTTAACTAAGGAGGTAAAAGACCTCTACTCAGAAAACTACAGGACGTTGAAAAAAGAGATAGAGGAAGACGTAAACAGATGGAAGAACATACCATGTTCTTGGATTGGTAGAATCAACATCATCAAAATGTCCATACTGCCCAAAGCAATCTATAAATTCAACACACTTCCCATTAAAATACCAACAAAATATTTTACAGACCTAGAACGAACTCTCCAAAAATTCATCTGGAATAAAAAAAAAAAAAAAAAGACCCCGAATAGCTGCAGAGATCCTGAGAAAGAACAAAGTAGGTGGGATCTAAATACCAGATATCAAGCTGTATTACAAAGCCACTGTTCTCAAAACTGCCTGGTACTGGCACAAGAACAGACATATAGATCAATGGAATAGAACAGAGAGCCCAGAAATCGGCCCGAACCGATATGCTCAATTAATATTTGACAAAGGAGGCAAGAACATACAATGGAGTCAAGATAGTCTCTTCAATAAATGGTGCTGGGAAAATTGGACAGAAACATGCAAAAAAAAATGCAACTTACGCCATACACAAAAATTAACTCAAAATGGATAAAGAACTTAAATGTACGACGGGAAACCATAAAAATACTAGAAGAATCCAAAGGCAACAAAATCTCAGACATATGCTGAAGCAGTTTCTTCACCGATACAGCTCCTAGGGCATTGGAAACTAAAGAGAAAATAAACAAATGGGACTACATCAAATAAAAAGCTTCTGCACAGCAAAAGAAACCATCAACAAAGCAACAAGAAAGCCCACTACATGGGAGAACATATTTGCCAATGCTATCACTGATAAGGGTTTAACCTCCAACATTTATAGGGAACTCATACAACTTAACAAAAAGAAGATAAACAATCCAATCAAAAAATGGGCAAAAGACCTAAATAGACACTTTTCAAAAGAGAGCATTCAGAAAGCCATAAGACATATGACAACATGCTCAAAGCCACTAATCATCTGAGAAATGCAAATCAAAACAACAATGTGGTACCATCTCATACCTCTCAGAATGGCTATCATCAACAAATCAACAAACAAGTGCTGGAGAGGATGTGGAGAAAAAGGAACACTCGTGCACTGCTGGTGGGAATGCAGACTGGTGCAGCCACTATGGAAGACAGTATGGAGTTTCCTCAAAATCAAAAAATGGAACTCCCATTTGACCCTGTGATCCCACTTCTAGGAATATATCCCAAGAAAACAAAAACACCAATCAGAAAGGATATATGCACCCCTATGTTCATAGCAGCACAATTCACCATAGCTAAGATCTGGAAACAGCCTAAGTGCCCATCAGTAGATGAATGGATTAGAAAACTGTGGTACATCTACACAATGCAATACTATGCTGCTGTAAAAAAGAAGGAACTCTTACCATTTGCAACAGCATGGATGGAACTGGAGAACATTATGCTAAGTGAAATAAGCCAGTCAATGAAGGAAAAATACCACATGATCTCACTCATTTATGGATAATAAAGACCATTATAAACTTATGAACAAAAATAGATACAGAGGCAGAGCTGCCTTGAACAGACTGTCAAACTACAGCAGGAAGGCCTGGGAGGGTGGGGGCAGGAGGCAGGGGCGGTAAGAGATCAACCAAAGGACTTGTATACATGCATATAAGCATAACCAATGGACATAAGACACTGGGGGGTAGGGGAGGCCAGGGAATTGTCAAGGGCGGGGGGGGGGGGAAAGGTGACATATGTAATACTCTTTGTAATACTTTAAGCAATAAAAAAAAGAAAAATAAATAAATAAATAATACTAAAATGAAAAAATTAAATAAGTTTTAAAACAAACAACAGAATTCATTTTATTTCCTGACTGTAGACTCCGCATCAGAAGCCCAACCAACTCTCCTTTCAGAGTCTCAGAGAAGTGTGAGAAGACAGCCATATAACTCTCCATTTAGGAGGAAAATGAGGCTCAGGGAACTCCTCAAAGATGCAGGGTGAGTTAAAACCACCCAGCTGCCCTACCTGGTTTTGCTCAGTGGGTAGAGCATGAGCCCAAAGACTGAAAGGTCTCAGGTTCAATCTGGACAAGAGCACATACCTCCATTGCAGGCTTGATATCCAGCCCTTGTCGGACATGTGTGGGAGGCAACCAATCGATGTGTCTCTCTCACATCAATGTTTCTCTCTCTGTCTTTCCCTCTCCCTTCCACTCTCTCTAAAAATCAATGGAAAAATATCCTTGGGTGAGGATTATCCAAGAAACATTTTTTAATAACTAAAGAAATAAAACCACCCAACCTCGGGGACATTTTCAGAGTGGGAGTTTCCCTGCCACATTCACACGTGACCATATTTATCTCCTCCAAAAGGCTTCCCTACCCTGGCTCAAAGTTCAAGTAACACTGGAAACAAGGCTCATTTTCTAGACCAGAAAAACCTAGAGCCCTCATTTACCTGTTATGAAATACTTCCCTTCCTCTGAGCCTCAGTTTCCTCACTTGCAAAATGCACATCACAATCCCTTTCTCTTAGGGCAATGTGAGTTCTATATATTCAGAGCTTTGAGCTGGTGTGGCGACTCTACAGACAGCAGGCGCTCTGTGAAAGCCACCTCACCCTGGTGCGAATCCATGGGCCATTTGTTTACCATAGTGAACAAAGAATAAAATACTTAGGAATGGATTTAGCAAATAAATTTGAAAATATACACCGCAAACTACAGCACATGGTTGAAAGATATTAAAGCAGACCTGGCCCAGCTGGCGTGGCTCAGTAGTTGAGCATCAACCTATTAACCAGGAGGTCAATGCACACGCCCAGGTTGCAGGTTCAATCCTCAGTGTGGAGCGTTCAGGAGGCAGCCGATCAATGATTCTCTCTCAGCATTGATGTTTCTATCTCTCTCTCCCTCTCCCTTCCTTTCTCTGAAATCAATAAAAACTTTTTAAAAAGTAAAAAAGAAAGATAAAAGTAGACTTACTATATAACCCCAAAATCCCACTTGTAGATATATACTCAGGTTAGTAGGAAAAATTGTTTCTTCCTCTTGTGTTTCTTCCTTATTATCACACAATTACCCCACTCAGCACTTTTTTTAAAAATATATTTTATTTATTGTTTACAGAGAGTAAGGGATAGGGATAGAAAGTTAGAAACATCGATGATGAGAGAGAAACATCAATCAGCTGCCTCCTGCACAGTCCCTATTGGGGATGTACACTCAACCAAGGTACATGCCCTTGACTGGAATCGAACCTGGGATCCTTCAATGGTCAGGCCTAGGATCTATGCACTGAGCCAAACAGGTTAGGGTCCCACTAAGCACTTTTGACACCACAGCTGTAAAGGTTTTCTCATACCAAACAATTCTATGACACTGACTGGGTGTCCTTTAATTTAACTGCAGTCTGACACTAGCTATTTGGGCATCAGATTCCATAGGTTAAGAGCTCAGTCCCTCAAGACTTCAAATGCCAATCACAAGCCCAGGTGGTCACCTCTGCTTCTGGCCAATAGGCTATAAATCAGAGGTTCCCATGACTTCTGGTTGAGTTTAATTTATTTGCTAGAGCAGCTCACAGAACTTTGGGAAGCAGTTTACTTACATTTACCAGTTTATTATAAAAAGGATATGATAGCCCTAGACAGTTTTGCTCAGTGGGTAGAGCATCGGCCTACAGACCAAAGAATCCCAGGTTTGATTCCGGTCAAGAGCACATACCTTTGTTGCAGGCTTCTCCCCAGCCTGTGCCCTAACAGGGCTCCTTCAGGAGGCAACCAATTGATGTGTTTCTCTTATACCGAAGTTTCTGTCTTTCTCTCTCTCTTCCATTCCCCGTATAAATCAATGGGAAAATATCCTCGGGTGAAGATTAACAACAACAAAAATAAAAACTAAATTTTAAAAAAGGATATGATAAAGGATACAGACGAACATCCAAATGATAGACATGGGGTTTATGAGAGAAAGTGTGGGGCTTCCATGCCCTCTCCCAGCGAGACATTCTCCCAGCCCTAACATATGATAACCACATGGAAGCTGCACCACATATAGGCATGATCCATCATACATTTCATTTCCAGGCCCTCTCCCCTTCGTGGAGATTGGGGTTGGGGCTGAAGATTCCAAGCCTCTAAGCATGGCTTGGTTTTTCTGGTGACCATTCCTCTCTCAGGAGCCACCAAGAGTCACCGAGTAAAACAAAACGTATTCCCATTATGCAGAACATTCCCAGGTATTTAGGAGTTCTGTGCCAGGAACTGGGGAGATCTGATGGGAAAATTAACTGTGGTATATCCATACAATGGAATACTATTCCACAATTCAAAAATTTTGAAAAGCCTGGCTGGCATAGCTCAGTGGTTGAGCATCAACATATGAACCAGGAGGTCACGGTTTGAATCCCGGTCAGAGCACATGCCCGGGATGCAGGCTACATCCCCAAAAGGAGGTATGGAGGAGGCAGCCTATCAATGAGTTTCTCTCATCATTGATGTTTCTATCTCTCTCACCCTCTCTCATTCTCCATCAAATCAATAAAAATATATTATTTATAAAAATAAAAAGAATGAAATGCCCTGGTTGGTTTGGGCATCATCCATGCACCTAAAGGTTGCTGGTGCGATTCCCAGTCAGGGCACATGCCCAAGTTGCTCCAGTAAGGAGCATGCAGGAAGCAGCCAATGGGTGTTTCTCTCTCATATCAATCTTTCTCTCTTTCTCTCCCTTTCTCTTCCTCTCTCTCTCTAAAAAATCAATAAAATATATTTTTAAATGACATAAACATACATGCCACATGAATGAACCTTGAAGAAATTATGCTAAGTGAAAGAAAACAGGCATCAATACATCATGTGCTATGATTCCATTTATATAAAATGTCCAAAATAGGCAAGCCTATAAAGACAAAGTCGATCAGTGCTTGCCAAAGCCTGGAAGGCAGGAAGTGGAGAACTAATCATGGGCAGTGACTTTCTCTTGCAGCCAATGGAGGAGTCCTAAAATTGATTGAGATGATGACTGCACAACTATGAATAGGCCAAAGAACATTGAATTGTACACCTTAAATCAATAAATTGTGTGACATGTGAATTCCCTTACTACAAAGCTTTTTCAAAAAACTGGGAGGCGGAAACATTTGGGATCTTGCTTCACAGCGTATGTTGTTAATTCGGCTCAACTAAAATCTTATAAAATGTGTCCACAATAAATAAATGAATGAAAATAAAAAACTGGGAAGCCGTTCCTAAAAGTGGTTTGACATTTTACAGCGGACTTGACAGAGGCCCACATGTTATCTCCTCCCCTGCTTTATGGGGGGTCTCTCCCTGTGCCCTGCAAGGAGGGGTGGGCCTCCTTTTTCAGCCTGGTCAGGAACCCTAGAATCCAGGCCTGCTTCGTGCATTTTCTGGCTTGGACAACCTTTGGGAAAAATTTTAACTGCTCTGGCCCTGTCTTGTCATCTATAAAATGAAAATACCACTAATTTCAATCCATAATTTGTTACCAGATTCAAACCAGAAAACATATGTTAAGAATTAAAAGCTCTCTGGCCAGTGTGGCTCAGTTGGTTGGACCATTGTCTCTGTACACCGAGAGGTGGCTGATTTGATTTTCAATCAGGGCACGTACCCAGGTTGTGGATTTAATCGATGATTGATGTTCTCAGGTTGATGTTTCTCTCTCTCACTCTCTCTCCCACTCTAAAACTCTCTCTCTCTTTCTTTCCCTCTAAAATCAATAAAAAATATCCATGGGTAAAGATTAAAAATGTTCACAGGACCAAATGGAAACTTTAGAGTTTAAAAGTAGGATGATGAAAATTAAAACCTCACTAGAGGGACTCAAAAGCAGATCTGAACTAGCAAAAAAAAAAAAATGTTGGCAAACTTGATAAGTGAATAAAAGTATCCAATCTGAAAAGAAGAAGGAAGAAAAATTAACAGAACATCAAAGATCTGTGGGACACCATCAATAGAACAACATACACATAATGGAAGTACTAGAAGGAAAAGAGGAAAGGGCAGAGTAAAATCAATTTGGGGAGTACTGGCATCTTAACAGTGTTGTCTCCTCACCACACACATGGATATCTTTCCACTGATTTAGTTCTTTTTCCATTTCTTTCTACAATGTTCTGTATATATCAAACAGGTGGATTTTATGATATGTAAATTATACTTTAATAAAGCAAGATGAAGAACAAGACTAAAGGGAAGTTTCTTGGGTACTTACACTGGGTCCCAAGATCTGGATCATTATTCAGTCAGCAGGAGAGATGGACATTGTGTTTTTTATCTTACAGGCATTGAAAGTTCTTAATACTAACCACAGAGCCCTAGGCATCTCTCCTGGGGTTTATCTATTTACGTCCTGCATCAACCTCATGATTTTTCATCATTTCCTATCAAGCTAAGAGAACAGAGCAAACCTCCTCCCTTGTTGCTCCAAGCCTGCCTCCTTCACCCCAGCTTACTCGCTCTGCTCCTGAGTGCACCCCAGCTGGGCCTGGGTGGGGTGCGATGGCCTCCTCCCCTGGGCTGGGAATATATGTGATTAGATACTGCTGTCCATCTGCTCTGTGCATTGGTGGGTGCTGTGCATGGAGTCATCTCATACTACTTAAGGTGGGGTACCCATCCCTCACCAATGGTGTGACCAGGAGGTGATCAAAACAACATGGCTATTTCCTTCACAATCCTACCAGGACTATGGAAAGAGTGGGGTCAGTTCTGGCCAGGTAGGTAGCTCAGTAGGTAGAGCATCTTCCCCATACCCTAAGGGCACATACAAGACTCAACCAATGAATGCATAAATAAGTGGAACAACAGATCCACACCTCCCCCCACCCCAATAAATAAAATTTTATTTAAAAAAAATAGTGGGGTCAATGTTTCACTTCTTTGGCAACCTGCAGACCTCTACCCTCCTCCTAGAAGTCTGTTGTGACTCATTGTTTCTGCTCCCAGTCCCCACACTGAGAAGAGAAAAAGGAAAAAACTGACTTCTCTCTCCTTTCTCTCTCTCCTCCCTTCTGCCTCTGCATAGGTTGAGCGTCGACCTATAAACCAGGAGCGAGAATCATCAATCAAGCTGTCTCCTGCATGCCCCGCACTGGGGGTCAAGCCTAAAACCAGGGCATGTGCCCTGACCAGGAATCCAACCATGACCTCCTTGTTCATAGGTCCATGCTCAACCACTGAGCCACACCCACCAGGCGCAAGCTGTAATATTAACACAGTGCCCAACATTGTGGTAAGAACTTGACCTCAAAAAATCTTGACACAAAAAATCTCATCCTTTGTGTATTTTCCAATGTGGTTTGCATTCAGCGTTGTTTTGTATTCGTTTCCACACAGTCCTAGTGGAAGTACTAACAGTTCACCATCCTATATAATAAAAGCCGAATATGCTAAGTGTCCAGTCGTTCAGTCAACCAATCAAAACATAATATGCAAATGATATGCATACGTTCGCTATGATGTACACTGACCACCAGGGGGCAGATGCTCCAACAGGTTGGTTAGCTTGCTGCTGGAATCCAGTCCATCCGGACTGAGAGTTGATACTTGTGACAATGGGGTGCTGTGCCAGGAATCCCTGATGGTGCTCAAATCCAATAAAATGAGAAGGGGCGGTCAGGGTGAGTGGGAGGAATGTGATGGCATCCGTGTCAGTGCTGTTCCCCTCTCCCCGGGGCCAAACATGAGGCCCGCTGTCCCCCTTCCTTCTCTCTGCGCTCCTAACAGGGCCAAGACGGCACTTCTGGCCACGAAAAAGTGCAGCTCCAACAGGATACCCTCAATAATGTTGGTCCACCACTCTCCACCACCCGGAATAATGGTGGTCTTCTACAGCAGCTACTGTGAGCACTCCTTCTGTGACAGCAGAGAGAACATCCCTAAGATTTGGAATCCAGGGGTGATCCCAGGTACCTCGGGAGAAGAGAGAGAAATGGCGGCAACCCGGAAGGCATTGTAGGTCTTACTCTTTCTTGTCCTTTTCTCCCCACAGCTTCTCATCCTTTGTGTATTTTCCAATGCGGTTTGCATTCAGCGTTGTTTTGTATTCATTTCCGGGGTCCAGCATAGTGGTTATAGGATTGTATGCTCTCCAAAGTGTGCCCCTGGCATCTCACTTACCCACCCACCCACCCGATTCCTCTTTTTGTGTTCGTACCTGGCTTAGGCCCAAGCTGGCCACACACAAAAGGACCTCAAACTTCCGCTTGTCTTTCTTTTTCTAAATTGTGACCTTGGGTGTTCTCAACTCTGCTCAGAAGAGAGGGATATCAGTGAAGTCTGGGATATACCTTGGGCTTTGTGTCCTTAAACAAGATGTCAATGAAGATCTCTGAACAAGGTGATGGCGTTAACCTAACAATTATTGCTTCCTGGCTGTCACTTGATCATAGCCTGCTTCCCCCTTTGGCCTATCTTTTCAGCTCACTTCTTTCTCTTCCCTCTCTTATCTATTGTGTTCTAGCTGAGGCTGGTATTCAAAATAGTTGACAATGGTACTAGCCAATCAGAATGGGCACGGTTATAAAAGCCAGTCCAGCCCTACCAGTGCCTCGAAGTTGAATATCAACACTGCAATTGCTTACAGTTCCCCATATTCACCAAGTTGGCTCATAGCTCCAGGCCTTTGTCTTTACTGTTTCCTTTGCTACTCCATCAAACCCCCCATTTTCACAAAGCTAACCTCTATTCATCATCTCAACTCAGATATCCGCTCCCTGAAAACACCAAATTCTTTTAGGTAGTTGAGTCTTCCTTTAATGTTTTGCTCTTATACCTAAGACACAGTGTCTACTGAGGTCTATTGCATTGTTTACATCTCTGTCTCCTTCAGACAATGATTCTAGATGGAACTAAGCACAGAGTTTGAAAGTCATGTTGGATGGGGTTCTGACAGCCAAGAAAATCAGTTGGGAAAGAGTGAGGAGGTGGCAGTAATAGGCGGTGATTAGAGTGGTATCAGCACGAAAGACATGGGGAAGATAAGGCAGCAAGGAGAGTACTCCAAAAGCAGGACATACTCTTAAATTCTTCCTCTCTTTCCCAATATGGAAAGGGTTCAGGCTTGACTGAGGGGACCCCCGTGCTCCCAATATGTCAACAACATTCCACTGCCCAACCTGTTTAGCTCTTGGGGCCTGTTCAAGTGAGCCTTCTCTTCCCTGTCCCATTGATACAACTCAATGCTATCAAGGAAAACTTCGGGTTGCTGGAGGTAAACTGAACATCTGATAGTTTCAGAGACTGGAAAACTAGACGTCTGAGTGCATCCCAAGAGGTTCTGACCCTAAGGGATTCAGGAATGAGGAGGGACTGGATTCCTCTCTGGTTTTCTAAAACATCTGTGTGTCTCCCCATCCTTCCTTGTTCCATAGGAGACATTGACTCAACTTTGGAGGTCAAAGGCTATACATCTGTACCTCACTGTTGGCTGATGTCTGGGATATTCACAAGTGGACCCAAGTGGGTAAAGGAAATGTGTCCATACCAATCTCTCATTCAGTCCCAAAAGGTTGGAAACGGGGCCACCACTTGGCTCTCCATTTCAGTTGGGAGATTAGGGCTATTGCTGCTGCTATTGCTATAATCGCTCGACAGTGTTCCTGTGGAGACATCTGTCCTGAGTCATAGGACACCTCTTTGGACTGGGAGCCTCCGACTGCTGGTCATGAGTTGATGAGCAGGTGGAGACTTGAAGAACAGAGAGTTCCTATGGATGTGTTTGACATTTCTAATAAAGTTTCTGCTCTGCTTTGTATGTGCCCCCAGACTCAAAGTGAATTTTAGTGCTGAAAGGGCCTTTAAATTTATCTCCTCTAACCCACAACTTTGGGAGAAAGGGAATCACAGATTTGGAAAACTTGAGTGAGTTTCACACATTACATAGCTATGGGCAGAGCTAAGACCAGAGCTTTGATATTTTGGCCTAAGTCTGGTTTTCCTTTCACTTATTAGGCTACCTTCTCTTGGGAGCTGAACAAAAGACTAGCATTGATCTCAGGGGCACTCCCAGCTCAATCTTAATGCCAAAGTAGGCTGTTTGGGGTTCTAGTATTTTTCTGAGAGGTATGGAAGAATGAGAAAAATCAAACTCCAAATTCTTCAATTATCATTGGCCCCATTTCCCTATGTCCTATCTGTTCCTTGCCCACTTTACATAATTCCATCCCTTATCTGCCACCTACTTAATATCTCTTCAGTGGACAGAGGAAATTTAGGAGGAAGCTGGGCCTGAAGCTTTGGGGAGGGGGTGATATTTTTAGATTCTCATGTTTATTTATTTATTTACTTACTAGAGGCCCAGTGCACGAAATTCGTGCACAGGGGTAACGGGCCCTCAGCCCAACCTGTGCACTCTCGCAAACTGGGATTCCTCAGGGGATTTTTAACTGTTACCCTTAACCAGCAGTCAGACACCCCTCAGGCAATCCAGGACCACTGGCTCCTAACCGCTTCTTGCCTGCTTGCTCCTAACCACCCACCTGCCTGCCTGCCTGCCTGCCTGATTGCCCCTAACCATTCTACCTGCCTCCTGCCTGCCTGCCTGCTCACCCCCGATCACCCCAAACACTCTGCCTGCCTGCATGATCGCGCCTAATTGCTCTTCCTGCCTGCCTGATTGCCCCTAACCATTTGCCTGCCTGCCTGCCTGTCTGATTACCGCTAACCCCTTTGCCTGCCTGTCTTATTGCTCCTAACCACTCACCTGCCTGCCTGATCGCCCCTAACCACTCTTCCTGCCTTCCCAGTCACCCCTAACCGCTCTGCCTGCCTGCCTGCCTCCTGATTGCCCCTAACTCCTCTGCCTGCCTGATCGCTCCTAACCGCTCACCTACCTGCCTACCTGCCTGATCACCCCTAACTGCTCTGCCTGCCTGCCTGATTGCCCCTAACCGCGAGCCTGCCTGCCTGCTCAGTACGTGTCATACTGGCCACTCGTTCCACCGTTCAGGCAATAACTCCCCCCCCCCACCCCGCCGGCCTGATCGCCCCTCACTGCCTCTGTGTACTGGCCTGATTGCCCCTTATTGGCCTCCCTGCTGACCTGGTCATCCCTAACTGCCCCCCCCACACACACACTGCATATTACCCTTTTTTTATATAGGATTATACAAGAATACATAAACTATCTTGTTGTAAAATACTTTGAGCTCTTTACTGCATTTCCTGTGAGAATAAGATCATTCTCACCAATCGGACTATCACCATTCCTGAAAATATTGACAGCACTCCAAAGGGGTGCAGAGGCACCCTGCAGATGGACTTCAAACACATCAACATAGAACTCAGTCTTCCTGGAATGAAAAGAGATTCTGGGTTGAAAAATGGTGGAGATGTAAAAATTGGCCACCATTCATACTATCTGCATCATGTACAGAATATGATCAAGGGTCTTACACTAGGCTTTCATTACAAGACTAGAGGCCCGGTTCACGAGATTCATGAACGGGGGTCCCCTCAGTCAAGTCTGAACCCTCTCCAATCTGGGACCCCTTAGGGGCTATCCGACTGCCGGTTTAGGCCCAATCCTGGGGATTGGGCGTAAACCAGTAGTCAGACATCCCTCTCACAATCCTGGACTGCTGGCTCCTAATCACTCACCTGCCTGCCTGCCTAGTGACCCCTTACAGTCCCCCACCCCAGCCTGATTGCCCCTCATTGCCTCTGCGTGCCGGCCTGATTGCCCTTAACTGGCCCACATGCTGGCCAGGTCACCCCCAACTACCCTCTCCATGCCAGCCTGGTTACCCCTTACTACATCACCTGCTGGCCTGGTTGCCCCCAACTGCTCCCCCCACCAGCCTAGTCACCCCTCCCTGCCCCTCTGCCAGCCTAATCACCTCCACCTGGCACCCCTGCCGACCTGGTCACCCCCAACTGCATCCCTGCCCTGCTGGCCTGGTCACCTCTTACTGCCCCCCCTGCCAGCCTGGTTGCCCCCAACTGCCCCCCTCAGCCAGCCTGGTCGTGCCTAATTGCCCCCCCTCTGCCAGCCTGATCGCCCCTCACTGCCTCTGCATGCAGGCCTGATAGACCCTAACTGGCCCCCTGCATGTTGGTCACCCCTAACTGGCCCCAGCTGCTGGCCAGATCACCCCCAACTGCCCCCTCCATGCTGGCCTGGTCACCCCTTTCTGACCCCCTGCTGGCCTGGTCATCCCCAACTGTCTCCCTCTGCTGGCCTGGTTGCCCCTAACTACCCTCCCCCACCAGCCTAATCACCCCCACTGGCCCCCCTGCTGGCCTGGTAGCCCCCAAATGCCTCCCCCACCAGCCTGGTCGCCCCTCATGGCCCCCCTGCCAGCCTGGTTGCCCCATGCAGTCTGCTTGTTCAGTTGTTTGGCCATCCCTCACTAACCCCCCTGTCGGCCTGGTCGCCCCACAAAACCTCCTTGTTTAGTCCTTTGGTCATCCCTCACTAACCCCCCTGCCAGCCTGGTCATAGGCAGCCATCTTTGAGGGCATGAAGGTTAATTTGCATATTACCTCTTTATTATATAGGATGAGGTCTGTGTATGCTCACTTCCTGATCAATGTCATTATTCAGGAGAATGGTTCTCTTGTTAAAACCAGTGTCAAATGCATGGCTCAGTGGTTGAGTATCGACCTATGAACCATGATCCATTCACAGTCAGGGCACATGCCAGGGTTGTGGGCTCCATCCCCAGTGGGATGGAGGGCAAGCAGGAGGCAGCTAATCAATGATTCTCTTCATTGATGTTTCTCTTCCTCTCCATTCCTCTCTGAAAAAATAATATATTTTTTTAAAAACAGAAATTTCTGCCCTGGCCGGTTTGGCTCAGTGGATAGAGAGCCAGCATGCGGACTGAAAGGTCCCAGGCTCGAATCTGGTCAAGGGCACATGCCTAGGTTGTGGGTTCCATCCCCAGTAGGGGGAGTGCAGGAGGCAGCCAATCAATGATTCTCTCTCATCGTTGATGTTTCTACTCTCTCTCCCTCTCAACCTCCTCTCTGAAATCAATAAAAATGTTTTTAAAAGAACAAAAAAAAAAAAAAGGAATTTCTGTCCTGGCCAGCACTGTTCAGTGCTTAGAGCATTGTTCTGCACACCAGAGGATCAATGGTTTGATTCCCGGTCGAGGGTATATACCTGGGCAGGTTTGATCCCTGCTCCCAGTTGAGGCGCACATAGGAGGCAACCAATAGTGTTGCTCTCACATCAACGTTTATCTCTCTCTCTCTTCACCCCTCACCCCCTATCACCCACTCTCTCTAAAAATCAATGGTAAAAATATCATCACTCCACAGATGAGGATTAAAATAAAACCCAGAAATTTATTGCCTGGCTTAGTGTGGCTCAGTTGGTGGAGCATCATCCCATACACTAAAAGGTCACAGGCCACCTACGCAGGTGGTGGGTTTGATCCCCAAGAGGGGTGTGTATAAGAGGGAATAAATGTTTCTAACATCGATGTTTCTCTCTCTCTCTCCCTCTCATTTTATGTGGATCTTTTGTTCTGAGGTGGGTCTCTTGTAAACCATATATACTTGGGTCATGTTTTTGTATCCATTCAGCTAATCTATATGTTTTGTTTGTGGTATTTAATCCATTTACATTTAAGCTTACCATTGATAGGTACTCATTTATTGCCATTTTAATTCTGTATGCCTATGTTTCTCTCTATTTCTTCTCAAAACAGCAAATTAAAATGACAATGAGGTATCATCTCACACCTATCAGAATGGATACCATCAACATATCAATAAATGACAAGTGCTGGCGAGGATGTGGAGAAAAGAGAACCCTAGTACACTGCTGGTGGGAATACAGACTGGTGCAGCCACTGTGGAAAGCAGTATGGAGTTTCCTCAAAAAATTAAAAATGCAACTCCCATTTGGCCCAGTGATCCCACTTCTAGGAATATATCCTAAGCATCCCAAAACACCAATCAGAAAGAATGTATGCACCCCTGTTCATAGCAGCACAATTTACAATAGCTAAGATCTGGAAACAGCCCAAGTGCCCATCAGTAGATGAGTGGATTAAAAAGCCATGGTACATTTACACCATGGATTACTATGCAACTACAAAAAAGAAGAATCTTTTACCCATTGAGACAGCATGGAGAAAACTGGAGAGTAGTATACTAAGTGAAATAAGTCAGTCAAAGAGCAACAAGTATCACATAAGCTCACTCATATGTGGAATCTAATGAACAATATTAATTGACAAAGAAAATAGATCCAGAGTCATGGAGGATCCTCAGAGGGAAGGGAGGGAGGGAAGAGATCAACCAAAGAACTTATATGTACATATGCATAATCCATGGAAACAGAAAATGTGTTTTTATTGGGTGTTTTTTTTAGAGAGAGAGAGAGGAAGGGAGAAGGAGAGAGATAGAACATTGATGAGAGAGAAACATCAACATTGATCAGCTGCCTGCTGCACGCCGTCTGCTGGGGATAGAACCTCAAACCCAGGCATGTGCCCTGACTGGGAATGGACCCGGTGACCTCCTGGTGCATGGGTCAGCACTCAACCTCTGAGCCACACCAGCCAGACAAAGCTCTGCTCTTACCTGTGTCTCTGTGCCACAGCTTGAGAACTGGAGGCAAGGACAGTGGAGGGCTTTTCTCAGAAGGCCCCCTCTGCTTTACACACAGGGCACTGGGCAGGGGTTAGTAGACCCTGGCCTTCATGGCTTGCATCTCCCAATGTGGAAAATCTTCACTACAAACAAGCTGGGGCCAAAGTGACAGAGAGCCCAGTATTCTGAGCCTGTTATCACTGGCTGGAGCCTGAAAACAATGAGTGACATCTGGGTGGAGGGAAATCCCCTAACCTGTCAATCACACCTCCCTGAAATTACCCTCTTACACATGGACCTGCGGGGTGGAGTAAGAATGGGAGCCTTTCCCCCTGGAAGTGATGCTACCTGTAATCCTTGACTGGGAGCCGAAAGAAGGAGAACCTATCTTTTTGGCTCTGCCCACTCATAGTTACTTTGCTCATACAGAGCTGGGGTGGGTGATGGGCATGGGAGGTGGGGGGCATAGGTCAGATGCCACAGATCTGCTGTTCTTACTGATATTTAGTATATGTTCTTGAATAAATGTTTCCTTATAATCCATTTACAGTGACAAACTTCTTGCTTGCTTCTCTGGGAACACAAGAGATTTTCTAAGTTGCTTAACTGGATAGCCCTTACGATGGACCCTTTTAAGTTATAGTCTCAATTACTGACCCCAGCATTATATAGGCCATGAGTGGTGACTTCACTAGTGACTAAAAGCTCCCACAGCCACTGTTACATCTCTCCCTGGGCTGCTCAGGCCCCAGAACACAGGTAACGCTCTGCCTTCCAGGCCCTTTATTTCTGTGAATTTGTGTCTTATTTGCAACCAACTATTTAATGAAAGACTTTTTCTACAACATATGCCCCTTGAAAAGTGTCTGAGGGCCAAGTATGTGTCAGGTTCTGCACTTAGGACCGATGCCAAGACAAACAACACAGTCCAGCTTGTCTTCCCAAAGATTAGAGTCCCCCTGGGAAATGGGCAGTTGAGTTGCATGTAGAGATGAAAGGCTGGGAGACATTGACCAGAGATCCTTCTACTTGAGGAGTCAGAGAATATCTCCAGAAAGAAATAACGTTTTAGTGAAGTCAGGAAAGACAAACTGTCTATGGCAGGCACCAGCCCTCTCAGCCTCCGGGCCCCTCCTCCCCCAGAGGCTTCCCCACACTTTTGCCATTCAGTCAAGCCCACAGAAAAGACAGCTATGATGTGTGCTGATGCTTCAGGGTCTGGAGGAGGAGAGGGCTATATGTGAAGATCCTGTGTGATCCAGCTGGTCATGCAGACCGCCTCCCACCTAAAAGATGGTTCTTTCGGGAAAGGACAACAAAGTCACACCTGCAGAGAAAGCGGTTTATTGCCAGGCGAGGGGGACTCCAGTTGCAGTGACAGGATGTCACCTCTGTCACTCAGAGTATGCCCTCCATGCTTGAGATGTCTTGGTTTTCTGCGCTTTGGGTTCAAAGGCTTGGCTGAATCCATGGCTGTGGGTAGGGTCACTCTACAGACATGAAACATCGTCTTGCTGTCAACATGAATGAGTTCTATTGATTTCTTCCAATCAGCCCCCTGGAGTGTTTCTTTCCTCTGTTTCTCCCTGCTCTCCCCCAGCGCTACCCTGGCTCTCTCACACTCCCTCAAAAGACTGTGCATTGCACTCTCTCTTACCCTCCTGCCTTCTCTCCCTCTACCTTCTCTTACCCCTAATCCTCCCCAATCCTTCCTTCAATGTCTCATCTGCAAACTCTGTTTCTTCTTCCTTTTCTAACTCTCCTCTCTCCATTGTTTGCATTCTGTCTTTGTCTTTTACTCTTTTCATTTTTGCTCCCTCTTCTTTCCTGTCCAAACTTCTGTCCCCTTCCTCCTCCCCTCACCCTTCCACGTCTCTGTCCTCTCCACATCACCTGACTCCATCTCTCTATCCAGCTCTGTCCTTCCCTACTCATCCCTGTATTTTCTCCTCCTCCCCAGATGCTCTTACCCTGTGTTACTAATAGAGGCAGTGCTTCCAACTTCCATCTTTGTCATAGTTTGCAGTGACTGAGCACCACTTTGTCATGAAACTCCCAGCAGTTGTGCAGTGGATATACAATTTTTTCTTATAGATAAATGGGAAGTGGCATGGGGCATGGTCTGAAAAGCAGAAAAAAAGGGGTGTGAAAATTAGCTATGGTGAGGTTATGTTAGTCTTAGCAACAGAGAGAGGATGTGAATGGAACACTGGGGGCTGGGTGAGGAGATGATTGAGGCTCCGACCTGGGAGTCAATTATGGAAATCCCCCACATGCTCCTCACGTGAAGAAAAGCCACATGCTTACCACTTATTCCGCAATATTTCCATTTCCCTGAATATTTTTCTTCTAGAGAACACCAATCGTAAAAAAAAGAGTTCTTGACAGTGCAATCAAAATACTTCTTGCCTTGATAGGTAAACGGGAAAACACAGGCATCCTCTGAAAAATGAAGCAGGCATTGTTCTCCTCACAGCTCTTAGGCATCATGAGCTCTGCAGAGATTCTGGCGATGTTCTGTTCAAGCCAGCCCATCCCGACAAAGGGCCTGCACATCCAGAGCCCCCTGCTAAGCCCCAGGGGTGTCCAGATCCCTATGGCCTGGTGCTTATCCTGTGACAGTTGTAATGTCCCATGACATAATTTACCCAGAGATATTTATTTCTTGTGGGCATTGGAGTTCCAGGAGACAGAGAAGCATATCAGACCACAAAGAAGCCTGATTTGGGATTATAATGTGTTTCAATCCTTACCCTAAGGTATGTTTTTATTGATTTTTAGACAGAGAAGAAAAGAGGGAGGGAGAGACAGTGAGAAACATCCCTCAGTTTCCTCCCATACAACTCCTGACCAGGGATCAAACTTGCAACCTATAAGTATGTGCCCTGACACTGAATCGAACCCACAACCTTTTGCTGATCCTCCAACCAACTGAGACACCTGGCCAGAGCTAGAATCATAATTCTTTATACCTTGCTGATTTGTTGTGTCTGGAGCTTCTGCTTCACCCGATTCAACACCAAAAATCTAAGTCCATGTCACATCTATGAACACAGGTGATGTCTTCTTATTATCATTAATAACCTGCCTCACACCATTCAGAAGCCCAATAACAAGCCACATTCATGGTGTAAGAACACTGACTTTGGCACTTGAATAGATTGAAGAGGAAAACTATGGAAACCAGAGAGGGCTTTGTGGCCAAGGCGTCTTTGGCTTGAATGAATTCTCTCAGCTGCATCACTGAATTTACTGGTGGCAAAGCTCGCCTCTCTGTAACTCATGTACCTATTTCTGTTTGAATAACCTCTGCCCCCACCCAGTCCTGCCTGTGCTTCTTGGACAGGCACCCTGAGTAGAACACCATCCCTTGGAATGAGGCCTGATCCTGAGACTCCAGCCCCACTATCTACCAGTGGCTTGACTTTAATGACTAGATACCTAGGGAAGGGGAAGGGGAAGGGTGCACCTGCCCCTCCCATTGCTGAGAGGGTAGACTTAGCCCATGCATGTAAAATACCTTTGAAGAATGCTGATCACAGTTGCCACCTAACATTAGTTGGTTTGATTTGATTGTTGTTTTTGTTTTCATTATTTTCAAACATTGCTTATCTATAATAATAAAGGCATAATATGCTCATTAGACCGGACAGCTGAGCGACATTCCGATGTCATTCAGAACATCCATACGGATGAAGCCGCCATGGCAGGGGCCAAGGCAAAGGCAGTTAGGGGCAATCAGGCAGGCAGGTGAACAGTCAGGGGCAATCACGGAGGCAGGCAGAAGGATTAGGGGTGATCAGGCAGGCAGGCAGAAGGGTTAGGGGCGATCAGGCAGGCAGGCGAGCCGTTAGAGACGATCAGGAAGGCAGGTGAGCAATTAGGGGCATCAGGCAGGTAGGAAGAGTGGTTAAGGATGATCAGTCAGCAAAGCAGAAGCAGTTAGGGGTGATGGCGAGCAGTTGGCAAAAATCAGGCTGGCAAGTAATTAGGAGCGATCAGGCAGGCAGGAGAGTGGTTAGGGGCAATCAGGCAGGCAGGCAGGTGAGTGGTTAGGAGCCAGTGGTCCCAGATTGGGAGAGGGATGTCTGACTGCCCATTTAGGCCTGATCTGCTACAGATCGGGCCTAAACCGGCAGCACATCCCCTGAGGGGTCCCGGACTGTGAGAGGGTATAGGCCGAGCTGAGGGAACAACCCACCCCATGCATGAAGGTCATGCATTAGGCTTCTAGTATATATATATGGCTAATATGCTGAGTCCTTCCCTCCATTCAATGAGTTGCTATGACACGCACCAACCACCAGGGGGCAGACACTCACTGCAGGATTTTCTGTGATACACAGAGCAATGGCACCATGGACCTGGCGCCCACAAAGCAACACTTGGCTTCCCCCAAGTAGAACACAGGTCCTGCCACCACCCCGGAGGGACAGCCCACCAAATTGCAGCTGATGCTGCCGAGACCCCATGGCACAAAATGGAGCCCACAGCCCAGACCAGCCCAGAAATGGTCGCTGTGGGCACCGGGTAATGACATCACATGGCAAGGCCCGGCTTTCTCGCCCTAGCAATGACTAACTTCCTTGCAGTTTCTTCAGCCCAGGAACACGACTTGCTTTATAGCCATGTGGAAACACTTTACACTGTAATCAAAAGTCTGTGAAGTGTTTTCCCGTGCCTTATCTCATTTGATCCCCACAGAAGTCCTGGAGTAGGTAGATAGGAGACTCAGTGGAATCCTATTTTCTTTTCATTAGCCAGAAAACGGAGATTTAGAAAGCTTAGAAACTTGACCCGACTAAAAAGAAGTAAGAAATGGTGGACCTTGAAAATGAATTCAGGTTTTCTCACTGCGCAGAATATAGTCAAACTCTGCTGCAGTTAAATATTTCACCCTTTGTTTTCCCTGTGTGATCTACAATAATAATCTGCTTTGTGTTGATATTTACTGCTGTGTTGCTGACAATTACCTAAAAGAGAAGTTGGGGTGCTTCACTGGGCTGGAAAAAAGTTTAGCTAAATCAGAAAGCAGTTCTAATTAAGCAAGTTTATTCTATATACATAAAAGGGTAAGTTGACTCACGCATGTGCAATACATATAAAGCTCTTGCTGGCATCACTCGTACACATGTGTTTTCATCTCTCATTGTCAATCGTGAATTTGGTTGACACTTCTATTATAGAGAAAGGGAAAATAGCGATATTAAAATATTTCTTCTAATTAGTTTCCTTTCAATGTGCATGAATTCGTGCACCAGGCCACTACTCTGAGATAATTGCAGAGGACAGAGGGTCCCAGGCTGCAACTGAGCTGGATAAAATACAGGGGTGGAGGAGATGGATGGAGGAGAAGAGAGATGGATGGGGATCGTCTGAGTCCATTTGATGGCACAAATGCTCTGCAGCTCTACCTTTTTTCACATTAAAACATTATAATTTTGTACTGTGGTAAGAACACCAAGTGTAAGCTCCATGGATCTGCTCTACAACATAGTGATTATAGTTAGCTTTTCTTCACAGTTTGAAGGCCATTCTGATGGAAACGGGTACAGTAGGAGGCTGCAAGACATACCAGATAAGTAAAAATCTTACAATTTCTCATTGCAATTATACTGAAGGCTAAGGGTTAAATGGCCAAATGGGACTCAACCCGTACCACGTTAATGGTGCTTGTGCCCTGACAATATGGGTTCCCTGTTCTCCCGAACATATACTCCTATTTACATCAAAAACTGACTGTGAACAATATATAAAACCTTGTGTGTAGGGGCCCATGTCTGGAATACTGGAAAGCAAATTTAGGAATGAGGCAGCTGTTGTGGTGATCGATAGTTAATAACACTATGAGCTTTTGATTCAGACTGACTAGGCTTATGCTTCAAAGACTTGTTAAAAAAAAAACAACAAGTTCTTGCCCTGACCAGTTTGGCTCAGTGGATAAAGCATCAGCCTGTGGACTGAAGGGTCCCAGGTTCCATTCCAGTCAAGAGCATGTACCTTTGTTGTGGGCACATCCCCAGAAGGGGGCGTGCAGGAGGAAGATGATCGATGTTTCTCTCACATCGATGTTTTTGACTCTCTATCCCTCTCCCTTCCTCTCTGTGAAAAATCAATAAAATATTTTTTAAAAAAGAGAGAGAGAGAGAGAGAGAGAGTCATTGTATGGGTTCCCAAACCTGTTTTTAAAAAAAAAAAAAAAAAAAAAAAGTTCTTAATAGAGTTTGGCCACCCTGGGCGATGTGGCTCAGTTAGTTGGCGCACTATCCCATTCACCAAAGGATCAAGGATTCAATTCCCAGTCAAGGCACATATGTAGGTAGTGGGTTCAGTCCCCAGTTGGGGCCCATTCATAATGCAACCAATCAATGTTTCTCTCTTGCATTAATGTTTCTCTCTCTCTCTCTCTCTCTCTCTCTCTCTCTCTCTCTCTCTTTTTTCTCCCCCCACCCCCGCCTCCACTCAGGTGAGGATTAAAAAAAACAACAGTGTTTTGCCCTTGAGGCACACTCAAGAACATTAGTATTGCCGAAACCGGTTTGGCTCAGTGGATAGAGCGTCGGCCTGCGGACTGAGAGGTCCCGGGTTCGATTCCGGTCAAGGGCATGTACCTGGGTTGCGGGCACATCCCCAGTAGGAGATGTGCAGGAGGCAGCTGATCGATGATTCTCTCTCATCGATGTTTCTGACTCTCTATCTCTCTCCCTTCCTCTCTATAAAAAAAAAATCAATAAAATATATTTAAAAAAAAAAAAAAGAAGAACATTATTATTATTTACTAGAGGCCTGGCACACAAAATCGTGCATGGGTAGGGTCCCCAGGCCTAGCCTGTGATCAGGGCCATCTTCCCAGGCTGCTGGCAGCCAGCCCCGCCTCCTGCCACCACCCACGCCAGCTCCCCGTTTGCCATTCAGCAATGGGAGCCTGACAGCCACAGGTGGGACCCAGAGGTCCTTCTCTGTGTGGGGCGACTGGCCAGGCGGGGACCTTGGCCTGGCACCACCCACATCCCCCTCCTCCCACCTCAGGTCCCCATTCACCATTGGTGATCGGAGCCTGGTGTCTGGAGAAAGGGACTGAGAGTTGGGCAGTGCACCTCATAGTGACTGGTTGAGCAGTCGTTCTGGTCATTCTGCCATTATGCTCACTGGGCTTTTATTATATAGGATTATTATTAATACTAGTGGCCTGGTGCACAAAATTTGTGCATGGCACAGGGAGTGTCGTTCAACCCAACCTGCACACTCTCCAATCTGGGACCCCTTGGGGGATGTCTGACTGCTGGTTTAGGCTTGATCCCACAGGGCAGTGGGACATCCTCTCACAATCCAGGACCACTGACTCCTAACCAGTCACCTGCCTGCCTGCCTAATTGCCCCTAACCACACTGCCTGCCAGCCTGATCACCCCTAATTGCCCCCCATTGCTGACCTGATCGCCCCCAACTGCCCCCCCCCGCTGGCCTGATTGCTCCCAACTGACCCCCTGCTGATGGTGCTTGCACCCAACTGCCCCACTGCCAGCCTACTCACCCCCAACTTGCCCCCCCCAACCGGCTCGCACCCAAATTCCCCCACCACCGCTGGCTTGCTCACCCCTAACTGACGCCCCGCACCCTTGCCGGCCAGATTGCTCCCAACTGCCTCTACCTGGGGCATGCTTGCCCCCAATGCTCCCCCTGCCCCCTCCGACCTGATAGCCCTAACTGCCTCTGACTTGGCTCCGCCACCATGGCTTTGTCTGGAAGGATATCTTGAAGGTCCCCAAGAAGGTCTCCCAATCTAATTAGCATATTGCCCTTTTATTAGTATAGATTATTATTAATTTTACTATTCAAACCATTTCTGGTGCACTTTCTTCCACACCAGTCCCAGCACCTCTCCCCTTCCTTACCTGAATACGCAGGACCCACTTGGAGAAATACATAGGCACCAGTGCACATGAGAAACATTCCCACGTTCGGTACCATGGCTGCTGGCCTTCCCGTGACTGATGAACGTCAGCCTCTGTCGCCTTCTTATATAACATGCTTCCCTCACACCACCCCCTGCAACCAGATAAGAATCAACCTCCCCAGAGCCGTGCATGTGTGTTCCTGAGCCTGAGAGCATAAAGTTCAAGATTATCTCTCAGCTGAAACCACGGGACAGTGGCTCATGGCTTCATGTCCCTGAGTCTCAATAGCTTAAAATGCATCTCAAACGAGGCAAAGATGTTTGTAAAATCCGTTTGTTTTAGTGTTTCATGACCAGGCAAGAGGGAGAGGGAAAGATGAAAGGGGCGATCTGCTCTCACAGGATGTTCAACCCCATGGATATGGACAATAACTTGGTAAAGGCCAAGGAAGTGGGAGGGTGGAGGTAGGAAAAGAGGGGAGGGGGACACCTGCGATAATGTCAACATTAAAATTTTTTAATTAAAAAAATACCAAAGTGGCCCTGCCAGCATGGCTCAGTGGTTGAACATTGACCTGTGAACCAGGAGATCACAGTTCGATTCCCAGTCAGGACATATGCCCAGGATGCAGGCTCGATTCCCACTACGGGATGTGCAGGAGACAGTCAATCAGTGATTCTCTCTCATCACTGATGTTTCTCTCGCTCTCCCTCTCCCTTCCTCTCTAAAATCAATAAAAATATTTAAAAAATAATACTAAAATGAATAAATAAAGTAAGTTTAAAAAAAAAATAGGATCCATTTTATTTCCTGACTGTAGACTCCATATCAGAAGCCCAACCAGCTCGCCTGTCAGAGGCTCAGAAAAGTGTGAGAAGACAGTCATGAACTCTCCACTAAGGAGGAAAATTAGGCGCAGGGAACTACTCAAAGGCACAGGGTGAGTTAAAACCACCCAGCTGCCTTACCTGGTTTGGCTCAGTGGATAGAGCGTGGGCCCGAGGACTGAAGGGTCTCGGATTCAATCTGGACAAGAGCACATACCTCCATTGCAGGCTTGATACCCAGGCCTGGTCGAACACGTGTGGGAGGCAACCGATCGGCAGCTGGGGGAAGTTGGGGGTGACCAGGCTGGCAGGGAGGCCATTAGGGGTGACCAGGCTGTCGTGGGGTGGGGCAGTTAGGGGAGCCCAGTCAGGCGTGGGGACAGTAAGAGGCAACCAGGCCAGCGTTGGGGCAGTAGGGGTGAACAGGCCAGCTAAGGCAGGGATGCAGTTGGGGGTGACCAGGCCTGAGAGGGGCCAGTTGGGGGTGATTAGTCTGGCAGGGGGTAGCACTGTGGGGTGACTAGGCTCATGGGGGTCATTTTGGGGCAACCAGGCCAGCAGGGGGGTCAGTAAGGAGTGACAAGGCAGACATGGAGGGGGCAGTGGGGGTGACCTGGCCAGAAGCTGGGGGCAGTTAGGGGTGACCAGGCTGGCAGAGGGGCCAGTTAGGGGCAATCAGGCCGGGACGCAGAGTCAGTGAGGCACAATCACCCTGGCAGGGGGTGGCAGTTAGGGCCGACTAGGCAAGCAGGCAGGTAAGCGATTAGAAGCCAGAGGTCCAGGATTGTAAGAGGGATGTCCAACTGCTGGATTATGCCTGATTCCCAGGTATGAGCCTAAACTGGGGGGTCAGACATCCCCCAAGGAGTCCCAGATTGGAGAGGGTGCATGCTTTACTGAGGGGACCCCCCCCCCGCATGAATTTTGTGCACCAAGCCTCTAGTCTTGTAATGAAAGCCCAGTTTAAGACCCTTAATCATGTTCTGTACATGATGGAGATAGTATGAATGGTGACCAATTTTTATATCCCCAACATGTGTCAACCCAGAACCTCTTTTCTTTCCAGGGAGACTGAGTTCTATGTTGATGTCTTTGAAGTCCATCTGCAGGGTGCCTCTGCACCCCTTTGGCGTGCTGTCAATATTTTCTGGAATGATGATAGTCCGATTGCTGAGAATGATCTTATTCTCGCAGGAAATGGAGTAAAGAGCTCAAAGTCTTTTACAACAAGATAGTTTATGTAAAGAAGAAAGCAAGATAAATTTTGTGAGACCCTCGAGGATATGAAAAAGGACCAATTAGAAATTAAGCATACATTGACTGAAATAAAAAATATGGGGAGAAACCATAATAGCGGCATAGGTAAACACCGGAGATTGCTGCCTCACACAACCACTTCAAAAATACAACTAAAAGACGGAACGGACATCATCCAGAACCACAGGAAGGCTGACTGAGTGGAAATTCTACAACTAGAAGGAAAAAGAAAAGCACACTGAGACTCAGAGGAGGTGTGGAAGTAAAGTGCAGAGGTACGAAGGCGCTCACGGAAAGGGCTGGCAACTGAGGACACAGTTGCCTTTTTCAATCGGAAGGGAGTCTCAAGCTCCCGATTGCTCTGAACTCCAGTTCCAGGTGAGTCTCTAGGGATCCAGATTCATACGGGAGGAAATGGACTGTCCTTCATTGGTCAGAACTCGAAGGTGGCTTTCTCTCAGAAGTGCTTGCAGCGATTACCCAGACACTGAGATGCGGGGCTTCTTAGGGTAGGACTGAGGATCTGCCATAGCTGTTTACTCCGCCCTGTTGATTCCCTGAGACCCCGTCCCACCCAAGCGGTGCACACAGGCTTTTGCATATGAAAGGCCTGGCCCTTTGCAATCTGAAAATTACCTAACAAACTGCAGCTGGGTCAGAGAGACCCAGAACTTCCAAAAGAAGGCCCAAGGCACCACAGCAGCTTGCATTGCTTCACAGCGGGGCCTCATCTGGGCACCTCCAAATCCCAAACAAAGAAGCATAATCTGCAGATCTCTCTGTAGCTCCTGCTGGGTAGCCTCAGGCAGAGGCTAGATTAGCACCTCCTTAGAGATCCAGGAGCCAGTGTGCCCAGTGGTCAGAGTGGAACCATCCAGATTGCAGCTCCTCGGATCCATAAAGGACACACTCAGGGGGCAGACTCAGTGTGCACCAAAGCCCCACTGAAGCAAGTCTTTCCCCAGAGGGGTGTCTCCAGCACAGACGTTCTCCCACAGACACAGCTTATTCTCACAGCCAATTGGCCTGGAGGTCAATTCCTCCCAGTGATACCTACAACAATCAAGGCTTAACTACAACAAGACTGTGCACAAAGCCCACGAAGGGGTGCACCAAGAGTGTCCAACTCAGGTAATTGGGGAGGCTCAGCCACTGGGCCCTATAGGACACCTAGCCACTCTACCAACACAGGGAAGCAGCCAAAATGCAGAGACAAAGAAACAGGTCACAAATGACAGAAATGGAGGAAAGCAAACTACTGGATATAGTGTTCAAAACCATACTTTTAAGGTTTTTCAAGAACTTTCTAGAAACCGCCGATAAATTTAGTAAGACACTCAAAAAGTCTGGTGAGATTGCCGATAAATGTAGTGAGATCCTCAAGAAATCTAGTGAGACCCTTGAGGTTATGAAAAAGGACCAACTAGAAATTAAGAATACACTGACTGAAATAAAGGATGTTATGCAGAGTTCCAACATCAGACTAGAGGATCACAAGAATCAAGTCAAAGATTTGAAATACGAAGAAACAAAAAACACCCAACCAGAAAAGCAAAATGAAAAAAGAATCCAAAAATACGAAGATAGTGTAAGGAGCTCTGGGACAGCTTCAAGCATACCAACATCAGAATTATAGTGGTGCCAGAAGAAGAGAGAGAGCAAGATATTGAAAACCTATTTGAAGAAATAGTGACAGAAAACTTCCCCTACCTGGTGAAAGAAATAGACTTGCAAGTCCAGGAAGTGCAGAGAACCCCAAACAAAAGGAATCCAAAGAGGACCACACCAAGACACATCATCATTAAAATGCCAAGAGCAAAAGACAAAGAGAGAATCTTAAAAGCAGCAAGAGAAAGACAGTCAGTTACCTACAAGGGAGTACCCATATGACCGTCAGCTGATTTCTCAACAGAAACTTTGCTGGCCAGAAGGGAGTGGCAAGAAATATTCAAAGTGATGAATAGCAAGAACCTACAACCAAGATTACTTTATCCAGCAAAGCTATCATTCAGAATTGAAGGTCAGATAAAGAGCTTCACAGATAAGAAAAAGCTAAAGGAGTTCACCACCACCAAACCAGTATTATATGAAATGCTGAAAGGTATCCTTTAAGAAGAGGAAGAAGAAGAAAAAGGTAAAGATACTAATTATGAACAACAAATACACATCTATCAACAAGTGAATCTAAAAATCAAGTGAATAAATAATCTGATGATCAGAATAAACTGGTGAATATAATATAATCAGGGACATAGAAAGGGAATGGACTGACTATTCTTGGGGGGTAAAGGGGTGTGGGAGATGCGGGAAGAGACTGGACCAAAATCATACACCTATGGATGGGGACAGTGGGGAGGGGGGTTAAGGACAGAGTATGGGATGGGAACTGGGTGGAGGGGAGCTATCTGGGAAAAAGAGGAACAACTGTAATAATCTGAACAATAAAGATTTAATTTTAAAAAATGTTAATCTGGAAAAAAAGATAGTTTATGTATTTTTGAGTAATCCTATATAATAAAAGGGTAATATGCAGCGGCGGGCAGTTAGGGGTGACCAGGTCAGCAGGGAGGGCAGTTAGGGGCAATCCATAGGAACTCTCTGTTCTTCAAGTCTCCACCTGCTCATCATCTCGTGACCAGCAGTAGAAGGCTCCCAGTCCAAGGAGGTGTCCTTGACTCCAGACAGATGTCTCCCCAGGAACATTGTGGAGTGATTATAGCAATAGCAGCAGCAATAGCCCAAACCTCCCAGCTGAAAGCACGCAGGGGCTGCCCCTGTCAGCACGCAGGGGCAATCAAGTCAGCACGCGGAGGCAGTGAGGGGCGATCAGGCTGAGGGAGTGGGGGGCAGTTATTGTCCGAACATTGGAATGACTGGTCGCTATGACATGCACTGAGCAGGCAGGCAGGCTAGCGGTTAGGGGCAATCAGGTAGGCAGGCTGGCAGAGCATTTAGAAGTGATCAGGCAAGCAGGTAGGCAGGTGAGCGGTTAGGGGTGAACAGGCAGGCAAAGTAGTTAGGGACAATTAGGAAGGCAGGCAGAGACGTTAAGGGCAACCAGCCAGGTGCCTCCCTGGTGCCCCCCACTCCCTCAGCCTGATCGCCCCTCACTGCCTCTGCGTGCTGACTTTTTTTTTTTTAATTTTTTTATTGCTTAAAGTATTACAAAGGGTATTACATATGTGTCCATTTTATCCCCCCGCCCTAGACAGTCCCCCAGCCTCCCCTATCCCCCAGTGTCTTATGTCCATTGGTTATGCTTATACGCATGCATACAAGTCCTTTAGTTAATCTCTTACCCCCCTCCCTCCTGCCCCCCAACCCTCCCCGGCCTTCCCACTGCAGTTTGACAATCTGTTTGAGGCAGCTCTGCCTCTGAATCTATTATTGTTCAAAACTTTATAATGGTCTCTATTATCCATGAATGAGTGAGATCATGTGGTACGTTTCCTTCATTGACTGGCTTATTTCACTTAGCATAATGCTCTCCAGTTCCATCCATGCCGTTGCAAATGGTAAGAGTTCCTTCCTTTTTAGAGCAGCATAGTATTCCATCGTGTAGATGTACCACAGTTTTCTAATCCATTCATCTACTGATGGGCACTTAGGCTGTTTCCAGATCTTAGCTATGGTGAATTGTGCTGCTATGAACATAGGGGTGCATATATCTTTTCTGATTGGTGTTTCTGGTTTCTTGGGATATATTCCTAGAAGTGGGATCACAGGGTCAAATGGGAGTTCTATTTTCAGTTTTTTAAGGAAACTCCATACTGTCTTCCATAGTGGCTGCACCAGTCTGCATTCCCACCAGCAGTGCACAAGTGTTCCTTTTTCTCCACATCCTCTCCAGCACTTGTCGTTTGTTGATTTGTTGATGATAGCCAGTCTGACAGGTGTGAGATGGTACCTCATTGTTGTTTTGATTTGCATCTCTCGGATGATTAGTGACTTTGAGCATGTTTTCATATGTCTCTTGGCTTTCTGAATGTCCTCTTTTGAAAGGTGTCTATTTAGGTCCTTTGCCCATTTTTAGATTGGATTGTTTATCTTCCTTTTGTTAAGTTGTATGAGTTCCCTATAGATTTTGGAGATTAGGCCCTTATCAGATATGACATTGGCAAATATGTTTTCCCACACAGTGGGTTTTCTCGTTGTTTTGTTGATGGTTTCTTTTGCTGTGCAGAAGCTTTTTATTTTGATGTAGTCCCATTTGTTCATTTTCTCTTTAGTTTCAAGTGCCCTAGGAGCTGTATCAGTGAAGAAATTGCTTCGGCATATGTCTGAGATTTTGTTGCCTTTGGATTCTTCTAGAATTTTTATGGTTTCCTGTCGTACATTTAAGTCCTTTATCCATTTTGAGTTTATTTTTGTGTATGGTGTAAGTTGGTGGTCTAGTTTCATTTTCTTGCATATATCTGTCCAATTTTCCCAACACCATTTATTGAAGAGACTATCTTGGCTCCATTGTATGTTCTTGCCTCCTTTGTCAAATATTAATTGAGCATATTGGTTCGGGCCGATTTCTGGGCTCTCTATTCTATTCCATTGATCTATATGCCTATTCTTGTGCCAGTACCAGGCAGTTTTGAGAACAGTGGCTTTGTAATACAACTTGATATCTGGTATTGAGATCCCACCTACTTTGTTCTTTTTCAGGATTGCTGCAGCTATTCGGGGTCTTTTTTTATTCCAGATGAATTTTTGGAGAGTTCGTTCTAGATCTCTGAAGTATGCCGTTGGTATTTTAATGGGAAGTGCATTGAATTTATAGATTGCTTTGGGTAGTATGGACATTTTAATGATGTTGATTCTACCAATCCATGAACACGGTATGTTCTTCCATCTGTTTATGTCTTCCTCTATATCTTTTTTCAACGTCCTGTAGTTTTCTGAGTAGAGGTCTTTTACCTCTTTAGTTAAGATTATTCCTAGGTAGCTTAGTTTTTTTGGTGCGATGGTAAACGGGATTGTTTTTATAATCTCTCTTTCTGAGAGTTCACTATTGGTGTATAGAAATGCCTCAGATTTCTTGGGGTTAATTTTGTATCCTGCTACATTGCCAAACTCATGTATTAAGTCTAGTAGCTTTTTGATGGAGTCTCTAGGGTTTTGTATGTATAATATCATGTCGTCTGCAAATAAGGACAGTTTTACTTCCTCTTTTCCAATTTGGATGCCTTTTATTTCTTCTTCTTGCCGAATTGCAATGGCTAACACTTCCAGTACTATGTTGAACAGGAGTGGTGAGAGGGGGCATCCCTGTCTTGTTCCTGTTCTTAGGGGAAATGGTGTAAGTTTTTGTCCATTGAGAATGATGTTGGCTGTGGGCCTGTCATATATGGCTTTTATTATGTTGAGGTATGATCCTCCTACTCCCACCTTGCTGAGAGTTTTTATCAAAAATGGGTGTTGAATTTTGTCAAATGCTTTTTCTGCATCAATTGATAAGACCATGTGGTTTTTTTCTTTCAATTTGTTTATGTGATGTATCACGTTTATTGATTTGCGGATATTGTACCATCCTTGCATCCCTGGGATAAATCCTACTTGGTCATGGTGTATGATCTTTCTGATGTACTGCTGGATCCGATTTGCTAAGATTTTGTTGAGGACTTTGGCATCTATGTTCATGAGGGATATTGGCCTGTAATTCTCTTTCATTGTGTTGTCTTTACCTGGTTTTGGTATTAGGGTGATGCTGGCTTCATAGAATGAGCTTGGAAGTGTTCCTTCCTCTTGAATTTTTTGTAGTAGTCTGAGGAGGATAGGTTTTAGTTCTTCCTTGAATGTTTGGTAAAACTCCCCTGTGAAGCCGTCTGGTCCTGGGCTTTTGTTTGCTGGAAGCTTTTTGATGACTGCTTCAATTTCTTCCATAGTTATTGGCCTGTTGAGATTTTTAGATTCTTCCTGATTGAGTTTTGGAATGTTGTATTTTTCTAGGAATTTGTCCATTTCCTCCAGGTTGTCTAGTTTGCTGGAGTAGAGCTGTCCATAGTATTTTTTAACAATCATTTGTATTTCTGTGGGGTCTGTTGTTATTTCACCTCTTTCATTTCTGATTTTGTTTATTTGGGTCCTCTCTCTTTGCTTCTTGGTGAGTCTGGCTAGAGGTTTGTCAATCTTGTTTATCCTTTCGAAGAACCAGCTCTTGGTTTCATTGATTTTCTGTATTATTTTTTTGGTCTCTATGTTATTTATTTCTGCTCTAATCTTTATTATCTCCTTCCTTCTGCTCACTCTGGGGTTTTCTTGTTGCTCTCTTTCTAATTCTTTGAGTTGTAGAGTTAGCTGATTTACTACCATTTTTTCTTGTTTTTTGAGATAGGCCTGTAGAGCTATAAACTTCCCTCTCAGGACTGCTTTCATTGTGTCCCATAGGTTTTGGATTGTTGTGTTTTCATTGTCATTAGTTTCCAGGATGTTTTGAATTTCTTCTTTGATTTCATTGGTAACCCAATCAATATTTAATAGCATGCTATTCAGCTTCCAGGTGTTTGAGTATTTTGGGTTGTTTTTATTGCAGTTTATTTCTAATATTATGCCATCGTGGTCTGCGAAGACGCTTTTTATGATTTCAATCTTCTTGAATTTGGGGATACTTTGCTTGTGACCCAATATATGGTCTATTTTTGAATATGTGTCATGAGCACTTGAGTAGAATGTATATTCCGTGGCACTGGGGTGAAGTGTTCTGAAGATGTCTATTAAGTCCATCTGATCTAGTGAGTCATTTAGTATTGCTGTATCTTTGCTGATTGTTTGTCTAGAGGACTTATCCAGTGATGACAGTGGTGTATTAAAGTCCCCTACTATGATTGTATTGTTGTCGATCTCTCCTTTGATATCTTCCAGAAGATTTTTTATGTATTTGGGTGCTCCTGCATTGGGTGCATATATGTTTATCAGGGTTATATCTTCTTGTTGTATTGATCCTTTTAGTATTATGAAGTGGCCTTCCGTATCTCTTGTTATGGCCTTCACTTTGAGGTCTATTTTGTCCGATATAAGTATTGCTACCCCAGCTTTCTTTTCTTTTCCATTAGCCTGAAAGATATTTTTCCATCCCTTCACTTTCAGTCTGTGTGAGTCCTTTCTAATGAGGTGGGTCTCTTGTAGACAGCAAATGTATGGGTCATGATTTTTTATCCATTCAGCCACTCGATATCTTTTGGTTGGAGCATTTAGCCCGTTTACATTTAAAGTTATTATTGAAAGGTACTTGTTTGTAGCCATTTCTTTTTTTGTGTGTGTGGCTGTTTTCTTTCTGGGATTTTTATTTCTTCTTTTTACACCAGTCCCTTTAGCATTTCTTGCATTCCTGGCTTGGTGGTGATAAACTCCCTTAGCCTTTTTTTGTCTGTGAAGCTTCTTATTTCCCCTTCAATTTTGAATGATAGCCTTGCTGGATAGAGTATTCTTGGATTCAGTCCTTTGCTTTGCATCACTTTGTAAATTTCCGTCCATTCTTTTCTGGCCTGATGTGTTTCTGTTGAGAAATCATTTGATAATCTAATGGGAGATCCCTTGTATGTAACTTTCCGTCTCTCTCTTGCAGCCTGTAAGATTCTCTCTTTGTCCTGAACATTTGCCATGGTAATTATGATGTGTCTTGGTGTGGGTCTTTTCGGGTTCACCTTGCTTGGGACTCTCTGGACTTGTGTGACTTTTTTCTTCCCCACCTCAAGGAAGTTTTCTGATATTATTTCTTCCAATAGGTTTTCTAATCCTTGTTCCTCTTTCTGTTGTTCTGGCACCCCTATTATTCGTATGTTGTTTCGTTTCATGTTGTCCCAAAGCTCCCTTAGGCTCTCCTCCTGTCTTTTAATTTTTTTCTCCAACTGAAGTACAGTTTGGGTGTGTTTTGCTTCCCTGTCTTCTAATTCACTAATTCGGTCTTCCGCTTCTCCTAGTCTACTGTTGATACTTTCAATGGTGTTCTTTATTGCAGCTATATCGCACTTCATTTCTTCTTGGGTTTTAGTTAAGTTGTCGATTTTTTCATCTGTTTCTTCTTGCTTCTTGGATAAGTTGTCGATTTTTTCCTCCATCCGGTGTATGCACTCTAGGACCCTTATTCTGAATTCTTTTTCTGTCATGTTGTATGCCTCTGTATCACTTAGCTGCTTTTCTGGTGAGTCCTCCTTTTCTTTCCTTTGGGGATTTCTTTGTCTACCCATGTTTGATCTCACTGACGTATATAGATATTGAGTCGTTCAGTGTCTGCTCCCTAGGTGGCAGTGGTTCCTTGGGCTGTGGTTGCTCCTTGGGCGGTTGTGGTAGCAGCTGCTCCTCTGTTGTTAGCGGGTCTTCTGATGGGTGCTGTTCACAGCTGTTGTGGCTCTTTTGGCTGGTGGAGGGAGGCTTCACCCACAGCAGCTGTTCCTCAGACAGAGCGTGTGGAGATCAGGAGGCCGCTGTTGCTTGGATCTGCTGCGTTGATTTAAAGGCACAAAATACAACACAACAAGGCACAACGTACCAGGCACTGAACACAAATGAATTACGGTATTAATAACCCCAAATAAAGATGGCCACCCAAGCTAAGAGAGTTGGGGGGTAAGGAAGAAAGAAGAAAAAAAGATAGAGAGAAAAACAGAAAAAAGAGGAAAAAAAAAGAAGAAAAAGAAAAAAAAAGAAAAATAGAATGAAGTAGAAGAGGGGAGGAGACTATTCATATGAGGAGAAAACTCCGATTGAACCGCCACTAATCCCAACAAATTCCAGCAACGGATCTCTGGAGTGAATACAAACTACAAACAGCCAATAATATCAAGTGAGGCAAGGGAAAGCAGAAGCACAAAAATAACTGGCCGGGGGTGGGGTGGGGAGGGGGAATGGGAGACAGAAAAAGAAAAAGAAAAAGCAGAACAACCTCACATACAATCCTTAAAGAAAAGAAAAGAAAAAAAAAACACAATATACTCAACAATCGAGCAAGCAACAACAGAACAATAGAGAAAAGGAGAGAATAAAAAATTTGGATAGTGAAGAAAGATAAGGGAGAGGTGGATAAGGATTTAGAGCAGGTGATTGGAAAAGGGATATATAAGTAGGGTGAAATTTAGACAGGGCATATGAAGAATAGGAAAAATCTAAAGCAGGAATAGGGTAAGAGAAACAGGACAGCAAAAGGGGAAAAGTGGGGAAGAGAGTTTTAGCACAGCAGCACAATTGAGGTAGAGGAAAATGATGCTAAAGGAATGATGAAAATAGAATGGAGAACCTTAGTCCCAAAATAAAATAAAGAGAAAATAAAATGACACTTTAAAAAAAAATGGTAAAATGGCAGCAGTAATAATACTGGTTAAAAATAAAAATGTAGTAATTAAAAGGGTAATATCAGGTGATGAAAAAAGAAAATAAATGGTTTCTTAGTTAAAAGGTGAAACAATAATTTAAAAAAAATAATTAAAAAAAATGGGCTGTAATGAAGGTGCTTCAGATCTTTTGCTCCTCTTTTTGGCACACCAGGTATTCAGGAGAATGTTGAATTTTCCTCTGATACACTGTTCCTCTGTGTTGTAAGCCACAGTCCTGATTTTAAGGCAGGCTACATTGGTTTCCCAGACAGCCCTTATCTGTATTTACAGAAGAGTCAGTTCGTGGCTCTGCCTCTGGGTGGCAGTGCGTCGGGATTGACCTCCGAGGGTATAGGACCTCTCTGACCAGGTGTTCTCTATTGTACCGGAAGCTGGTTTGGGAATGTCCTCCGCCCAGAGCTGGTTTTCCAGTAGTCACTCCCCGCTCTGTTTCCCAGGCTCCCCCAAAACAGCCTTCCCTTACAAGCTCTGTGACTGACCCCAACTGGGTAGTCCCTTGCACTGGGTTCAACAATCAAACGCACAGATTTAAGAGCCTGGGAAGTTGTGCGAACTCGCAACGCTTCACCTTCCAAATCTGCGCGAAGTCTCTGCGCGCGCTCTGGCTCCTGGCACCGAGTAGCCGGCAAACTGGCGTAATCTGAGGCTGCCCGTTTGTGTCCCGTCCAACTGTGGGCTTATTTATAGCGTTCCCTTCTGCAAGCAGCCCTGGGGGTGCCCTTCCACACTCGTGGGTCACGCTGGCTCCAACGGCCGCGGTCTTTGTGGGGCGCAGAGCCCCCACCCCCCTGCGCGCGTTCCACTCTCCAACCTAAACTGCAAACCGCACCTTTGGGGAAAGTCTAACCTTTCTGTGGGGAGAAGCTGAGTTCCTCTGAGTTCACGTAGTCGCGTCTTGAGAGCCGTTGTTGCCGGGTTAGTAGCTGGTCTCTGGATGCCGGCGACAGTCACCCAAGATGGCACGGTCTCCGCGGCTGTGCCGGCGCACCTGGAGAGGTTTCAGCCTCAGCCTCTAACCGTTCCCTTTATCTAGGATTTCTCTGTCTTTCCTGGCTGCAGACTGTCTCAGCTGAATCTCCTCTGCTTATTCGGGCTGTATGCTACCCGTTTCAGCTGCCCGCCCTTATCTGCTCCGGGACAAGGCACCGACACGTCTGTCTAAACCTCCGCCATTTTCTCCTGTCGTCTGCGTGCTGACTTGATTGCCCCTGCGTGCTGACTTGATTGCCCCTAACTGCCCTCCCTGCTGACCTGGTCATCCCTAACTGCCCGCCGCTGCATATTACCCTTTTATTATATAGGATTACTCAAAAATACATAAACTATCTTTTTATAGTGGTTAGGAGCAATCAGGCGCGAAGGCAGGCAGGTGGTTAGGAACGAGCAGGCAGGTGAATGGTTAGGAACCAGCGGTCCGGGTTTGCGAGAGGGATGTCCAACTGCTGGTTTAGGATGACAGTTGGAAATCCCCTGAGGGATCCCAGATTGCGAGAGTGCACAGGCCAGGCTGAGGGGGCCCCTAACCCCGTGCATGAATTTCATGCACCGAACCTCTAGTAAGTAAATAAATAAATAAATAAGTATGAGAATCTAAAAATATCACCCTCTCCTCAAAACTTCAGACCCAGCTCCCTCCTAAATTTCCTCTGTCCACTGAAGAGCCATTAAGTAGGTGGCAGATAAGGGATGGAATTATGTAAAGTGGGCAAGGAACAGATAGGACATAGGGAAATGGGGCCCATGATAATTGAAGAATTTGGAGTCTGATTTTTCTCATTCTTGCATACCTCCCAGAAAAATACTAGAACCCCAAACAGCCTACTTTGGCATTAAGATTGAGCTGGGAGTGCTCCTGAGATCAATGCTAGTCTTTTTTCAGCTCCCAAGAGAAGGTAGCCTAATAAGTGAAAGGAAAACAAGACTTAGGTCAAAATATCAAAGCTCTGGTCTTAGCTCTGCACATAGCTATGTAATGTGAGAAACTCACTCAAGTTTTCCAGATCTGTGATTCCATTTCTGCCAAAGTTGTGGGTTAGAGGAGATACATTTAAAGGCCCTCTCAGCACTAAAATTCACTTTGAGTCTGGGGGTATATACAAAGCAGAGCAGAAACTTTATTAGAAATGTCAAACACATCCATAGGAACTCTCTGTTCTTCAAGTCTCCACCTGCTCATCATCTCGTGACCAGCAGTAGAAGGCTCCCAGTCCAAGGAGGTGTCCTTGACTCCAGACAGATGTCTCCCCAGGAACATTGTGGAGTGATTATAGCAATAGCAGCAGCAATAGCCCAAACCTCCCAGCTGAAATGGGAAGCCAAGTGGTGGCCCCATTTCCAACCTTTCGGGGTTGAATGAGATCATTGGTATGGACACATTTCCTTTACCCACATGGGTCCACTTGTGAATATCCCACACATTAGTCCACAGTGAGGTACAGATGTACAGCCTTTGACCTCCAAAGTTGAGTCAATGTCTCCTATGGAACAAGGAAGGATGGGGAGACACATAGATGTTTTAGAAAACCAAAGAGGAATCCAGTCCCTCCTCATTCCTGGATCTCTGAGTGTCAGAACCTCTTGGGATCCACTCAGATGTCGAGTTTTCCAGTCTCTGAAACCATCAGATGTTCAGTTTACCTCTAGCAACCCGAAGTTTTCCTTGATAGCATTGAGGTGTATCAATGGGACAGGAAAGAGAAGGCGCACTCGAACAGGCCCCAAAAGCTAAACACGTTGGACAGTGGAAGGTTGCTGACATATTGGGAGCTGGAGGGGGAAAGAGAGGAACAGTTTAAGAGTATGTCCTGCTTTTGGAGTTCTCTCCTTGCTGCCTCGTCTTCCCCAAGTCTTTCGTGCTGATACCACTCTAACCAAGGCCTATTGCTGCCACCTCCCCACTCTCTCCCAACTGATTTTCCTGGCTGTCAGAACCCCATCCAACATAACTTTCAAACTCTGTGCTTAGTTCTATCTATGATCATTGTCTAGAACAGCAGTTCTCAACCTTCCTAATGCCATGACCCTGTAATACAGTTCCTCATGTTGTGGTGATTCCCAATTTCATTGTTACAAATTAAACATAATTAAAGCACAGTGATAATGACAAAAACAATATGTAATAATACATGTGTTTTCTGATGGCCCTAGGCGACCCCTGTGAAAGGGTCGTTCGACCCCCAAAGGGGTCTGGACCCACAGGTTGGGAACCAGTGGTCTAGAAGGAGAAAGATGTAAATAATTCAATACAAATCAATAGGCACTGTGTCTTAGGTATAAGAGCAAAAAATTAAAGGAAGACCCAACTACCTAAAAGAATTTGGTGTTTTTAGGGAGTGGATATCTGAGTTGAGATGATGAATAGAGGTTAGCTTTGTGAAAATGCGGGGTTTGATGGGGTAGCAAAGGAAACAGTAAGGACAAAGGCCTGGAGCTGTGAGCCAACTTGGTGAATATGGGGAACTGTAAGAAATTGTAGTGTTGATATTTAACTGTGAGGTACTGGTAGTGATGGAGTGGCTTTTATAACTGTGTCCATTCTGATTGGCCAGAACCATTTTCAACTATTTTGAATACAACCTCAGCTAGAACACAATAGATAAGAGAGGGAAGAGAAGTAAGTGAGCTGAAAAGATAGGCCAAAGGGAGGAAGCATGCTATGATCAGGTGGCAGCCAGGAAGCGATAATTGTTAGGTTAACGCCATCTCATGTTCAGAAATCTTTACAGACATCTTGTTTAATGACACAAAACCCAATGTATATCCCAGCCTTCACTGATATCCCTCTCTTCTGAGCAGCATTGAGACCTCAAGGTAACAATTTAGAAAAAGAAAGACAAGCAAAAGGTCTGAGGTCCTTTTGTGTGTGGCCCGCTTGGACCTAAGCCAGGTAGGAACACAAAAAGAGGTGTCTGGTGGGTGGGTGGGTGGGTAGGTGAGATGCCAGGGGCACACTGTGGAGAGCATACAATGGTATAACCACTACGCTGGACCCCAGAAATAAGTACAAAACAACGCTGAATGCAAACCGCATTGGAAAATTCACAAGCGATGATAAGCTGTGGGGAGAAAATGACAAGAAGGAGGAAGACAGCCATTGCCTTCCAGGGTGCCTGTGTTTCTCTCTCCCCTCCCGAGGTACCTGGGATCACCTCTGGATTCCATATCTCAGGGATGTTCTACCTGTTGTTGCAGAAGGAGTGCTCACAGTAACTGCTGTAGGAAACCACCTTTATGCTGGGCGGTGGGGAGTGCTGGGCGAACATTATTGCGGGTATCTCTTTGGTCCTGCCACCCTTTGTGGCCAGAAGTGCCCTCTTGGCCTCTGTTACGAGTGCAGAGACAAGGAAGGGGGACAGCGGGCCTCACGTTAGGCCCCGGGGAGAAGGGAACAGCACTGACATGGATGCCATCACCTTCCTCCCACTCACCCTGACCGGCCCTTCTCGTTTTACTGAATTTGACCATCATCAGGGATTCCTGGCACAGCGCCCCATTGTCACAAGTCTCAACTCTCAGTCCCGTGGGCCAGACCCCACCAGCAAGCTAACCTACCAGTCCGAGCATCTGCCCTAGTTGTCAGTGCACCTCATAGCCAGCGTATGCATGTCAATTGCATATTATGTTTTGATTGGTTGACTGGACGATTGGAACCAGTATTAAGAACCTTTAATGCCTGGAAGAGAAAAAACGCCATGTCCATCTTTCCTGCTGCCTGAATATGATCCAGATCGTGTGACCCAGTGTAAGTACCCAAGAAACTTCCCTTTTGTCTTGTTTTTCATCTTGCTTTATCAAAGTATAATTTACATATCACAAAATCCACCTGTTCGATGTATACAGAACATTGTAGAAAGAAATAGAAAATGACCTAAATCAGTGGAAAGATATCCATGTGTGTGGTGAGGAGACAATACTGTTAAGATGCCAGTACCCTTAAAATGCCAGATGCCCTTTCCTCTCTTTTCCTTCCATTATGTGTATGTTGTTCTGTTGATGGTGTCCCACAGGTCTTTGAGGTTCTGTTCATTTTTCTTCCTTCTTCTTTTCAGATTGGATACTTTTATTCACTTATCAAGTTTGCCAACATTTTTTTTTTTTTGCTAGTTTAAATCTGCTTTTGACTATCTCCAGTGAGTTTTTAATTTACATCATCCTACTTTTAAACTCCAAACTTTCCATTTGGACCTTTGAACATTTTTTTATCTTCACCCAGAGATATGTTTATTGATTTTAGAGAGAAAGGAAGAGAGAGAGAGAGAGTGTGAAAGATAGAGAAAGAGAGAGAGACATCAATGTGAAAACATCAATCATCGATTAAACCCGCAACCTGCGTATGTGCCCTGATCGGAAATCAAACCTGCCACCTCTTGGTGTACAGGGACAATGGTCCAACCAACTGAGCCACACTGGCCAGGGAGCTTTTAATTCTTAGTATATGTTTTCTGGTTTAAATCTGGTAACAAAACTATGGATCGAAATTAGTGGTGTTTTCATTTTATAGATGAGAAGACAGGGCCAGAGCAGTTAAAATATTTCTGCAAAGTTGTTCTAGCCAGAAAATGCAAGAAGCAGGCCTGGATTCTAAGGTTCCTGTCCAGGCTGAAAAATGAGGACCCCCTCCTCACAGGGCACAGGGAGAGACCACCCATAAAGCCAGGGGAGGGGATACCATGTGGGCCTCTGCCAAGTCCGCTGTAAAATGCAAAACCGCTTTTAGGAACGGCTTCCCAGTTTTTTATTTTCATTCATTTCTTTATTGTGGACACAGTTTATAAGATTTTATTTGAGCCGAATTAAAAACATATGCTGGGGAGCAAGATCACAAATGTTTCCACCTCCCAGTTTGTTTGAACAGCTTTATAGTAACGGAATTGACATGTCACACAATTTATCGATTTAACGCATACAATTCAATGGTCTTTGGTCTATTCATAGTTGTGCAGGCATCACCACAATCAATTTTAGAACTGCTCCATCAGCTGCAAGAGAAAGCCAGTGCCCGTCATTAGTTCTCAACTTCCCACCTTCCAGGGTTTGGCAAGCACTGGTCGACTTTGTCTTTATAGACTTGCCTATTTTGGACGTTTTGTATAAATGGAATCATAGCACATGTTGTATTGGTGCCTGTTTTCTTTCACTTAGCATGATGTCTTCAGGTTTATTCATGTGGCATGTATGATTATGTCATTAAAAAATATATTTTATTGATTTTTTAGAGAGAGAGAGGAAGAGAAAAGGAGAGAATGAGAGAAATATTAATATGAGAGAGAAACACCCATTGGCTGCCTCCTGCACGCTCCTTACTGGAGATTGAACCAGCAACTTGGACATGTGCCCTGACTGGGAATCGCACCAGCAACCTTAGATGCATGGATGATGCCCAAACCAACTGAGCCACACTGGCCAAGGCATTTTATTCTTTTTATTTTTATAAGTAATATATTTTCATTTATTTGAGAGAGAAAGGGAGAGGGAGAGAGAACTATAAAAATCAATGATTAGAAAGACTCATTGATCGGCTGCATCCTCCATACCTTCTACTGGGGATGGAGCTAGCAACCCGGGCCTGTCCCCTGACTGGGAATCAAACCGTGACCTCCTGGTTCATACATAGATGCTCAACCACTGAGCCATGCCAGCCAGGCTCTTTTAAATTTTTAAATTGTTAAATAATATTTATGTGAGTATTTATTGTATGGATACACCACTGCTAATTTTCCCATCAGATCTCCCCAGTTCCTGGCACAGAGCTCCTAAATATCTGGGAATGTTCTGGGTAATGGGAATATGTTCTTTTTTCCTCAGTGACTCTTGGTGGCTCCTGAAAGAGGAATGGTCACCAGAAAGACTGAGCCATGATTAGAGGCTTGGAATCTTCAGCCCCAACCCCAATCTCCAGGAAGGGGAGAGGGCCTGGAAATGGAATGTATGATGGATCATGCCTATATGTGCTTTAGCCTCCATAAAAGTCCCAGAAGTACAGGATTTGTGAAGCTTCTGGGTGGTGAACATATGTTAGGGTAGGGAGAATGTCTCGCTGGGAGAGGGCATGGAAGCCCCGCACTTTCTCTCATAAAGCCCATGTCTTCCATTTGGATGTTTGTCTGTATCCTTTATCATATCCTTTTTTAAAAAATTTATTTTCTATTTTTGTTGTTGTTAATCTTCACCAAGGATATTTTCCCATTGATTTATAGGGAGAGTGGGAGAGAGAGGGAAAGACAGAAACACTGATGTGAGAGAAACACATCAATTGGTTGCCTCCTGAAGGAGCCCTGTTAGGGCTCAGGCTGGGGAGAAGCCTGCAACCAAGGTACGTGCCCTTGACCAGAATTAAAATTGGGACCCTTTGGTTTGTAGGCCAGTGCTCTATCCACTGACCCAAACTGGCTAGGGCTATCATATCCTTTTTATAATAAACTGGTAAATGTAAGTAAACTGCTTCCCCAAGTTCTGTGAGCTGCTCTAGTATATAACTTAAACCCAGCCAGGGGTCATGGGAACCTCTGATTTATAACCTATTGGCCAGAAGCACAGGTGACCACCTGGGCTTGTGATTGGCATTTGAAGTCTTGAGGGACTGAGCCCTTAACCTGTGGAATCTGATACTATGTCCAGGTAGCTAGTGTCAGACTGGAGTTAAATTAAAGGACACCCAGCCGGTGTTATAGAACTGTTTGGTATGAGAAAACCTTTACAGCTGTGGTGTCAAAAGTGCTGAGTGGGGCCCTAACCGGTTTGACTCAGGGCATAGAGCCTCGGCCTGAGGATTGATGGGTCCCAGGTTCGATTCCAGTCAAGGGCATGTAAGGTGGTTGTGGGCACATCCTCAATAGGGAGTATGCAGGAGACAGCTGACTGATGTTTCTCTCTCATCATCGATGTTTCTAACTCTCTATCCCTCGCCCTTCCTCTCTGTAAAAAATCAATAAAATATGTATTTTTAAAAAGTGCTGAGTGGGGTAATTTCATGAGAGTAAGAGAGAAGCACAAGAGGAAAACAGAGTTTTTCCTACTAACCTGAGTATATAGCTACAAGTGGGATTTTGGGGTTATATAGTAAGTCTACTTTTATCTTTCTTTTTTACTTTTTAAAAAGTTTTTATTAATTTCAGAGAAAGAAATGGAGAGGAAGAGAGAGAAAGAAACACAAATGCTCAGAGAATCATTGATCGGCTGCCTCCTGCACGCCACACACTGGGGATTGAAACTGCAACCTGGGCATGTTCCTTAACTGGGAATCAAACCATGACCTCCTGGTTCATAGTTTGATGCTCAACCACTGAGCCACACCAGCTGGGCTAGGTCTTCTTTAAAATCTTTCAACCATTTGCTGTAGTTTGCAGAGTAGATTTTTAAATTTCATTTGCTAAATCCATTCCTAAGTATTTTATTCTTTGTTCACTATGGTAAATAAATGGCCCATGGATTCGCACCAGGGTGAGGTGGCTTTCACAGAGCGCCTGCTGTCTGTAGAGTCGCCACACCAGCTCAAAGCTCTGAATATATGGAGCTCACATTGCCCTGAGAGAAAGGGTTTGTGATGTGCATTTTGCAAGTGAGGAGACTGAGGCTCAGAGGAAGGGAAGTATTTCATAACAAGTAAATGAGGGCTCCAGGCCTTTCTGGTCTAGAAAATGAGCCTTGTTTCCAGTGTTACTTGAACTTTGAGCCAGGGTGGGGAAGCCTTTTGGAGGAGATAAATATGGTCACGTGTGAATGTGGCAGGGAAACTCCCACTCTGAAAATGTCCCCGAGGCTGGTGGTTTTATTTCTTTAGTTATTAAAAAATGTTTCTTGGATAATCCTCACCCAAGGATATTTTTCCATTGATTTTTAGAGAGAGTGGAAGGGAGAAGGAAAGACAGAGAGAGAAACATTGATGTGAGAGAGACACATCAATTGGTTGCCTCCCACACATGTCCGACCAGGGCTGGGTATCAAGCCTGCAATGGAGGTATGTGCTCTTGTCCAGATTGAACCCATGACCCTTCATTCCTCGGGCCCACGCTCTACCCACTGAGCCAAACCAGGTAGGGCAGCTGGGTGGTTTTAACCCACCCTGCACCTTTGAGGAGTTCCCTTAGCCTCATTTTCCTCCTAAATGGAGAGTTGCATGGCTGTCTTCTCACACTTCTCTGAGACTCTGACAGGAGAGCTGGTTGGGCTTCTGATGCGGAGTCTACAGTCAGGAAATAAAATGGATTCTGTTGGTTTTTTTACACTTATTTTACTTATTCCTTTTAGTATTTTTTAAAATATATTTTAAAATACTATATTTAAATATTTTAAAAGAGAGGAAGGGAGAGAAAGAGCGAGAGAAACATCAATGATGAGAGAGAATCACTAATTGGCTGCCTCCTGCACACCCCCTAATGGGGATCTAGCCTGCAACCTGGGCACATGTCCTGACTGGGATTCAAACTGTGATCACCTGTTTCACAGGTTAATGCTCAACCACTGAGCCATCCTGGCGGGGCCACTTTAGTATTTTTTTTAATCTTCAATTTCGTTATTGGTTAAGGTATTACAAATATGTCCTCATCTCCCATTTAATCCACAACCCCCACTCATGCTCTCATCCCCCTGTTGTCTTTGTCCATTGGTTTGGCTTATAGGTATGCACACAAGTTTTTTGGTTAATCTCCCGGCCTTACCCCCACCTTCCCCTACTTTCCCCCTGGGGATTGACAGTCTGATCGCTGCTTCTCTGTCCTGGTCTGTCCCTGTTCATCAGTCTACATTGTTCTCTATATTCCACAAATGAGTGAGATCATGTGGTATTTATCCTAATCTGACTGGCTTATTTCACTTAGAACAGGGCTGGGCAAACTTTTTGACTCGAGGGCCACAATGGGTTCTTAAACTGGACCGGAGGGCCGGAACAAAAGCATGGATGGAGTGTTTGTGTGAACTAATATAAATTCAAAGTAAACATCATTACATAAAAGGGTACGGTCTTTTTTTTTTTCAGTTTTATTCATTTCAAACGGGCCGGATCTGGCCCGAGGGCCGTAGTTTGCCCACGGCTGACTTAGAATAATGCTCTTCAGTTCCATCCATGCTGCTGCAAATGGCAAGAATTCCTTCTTTTTACCCCAGTGTAGTATTCCATTGTGTAGATGTACCACTGTTTTTTAATCCACTCATCTGCTGATGGGCACTTAGGCTGTTTCCAAATCTTAGCTATAGTGAATTGTGCTGCTATGAACATAGTAGTGCATATATCCTTTCTGATTGGTGTTTCTGGTTTCTTGGGATATATTCCTAGTAGTGGGATCACAGGGTCAAATGGGAGTTCCATTTTTAGTTTTTTGAGGAAATTCCATACTGTTCTCCACAGTGGCTGCACCAGTCTGCATTCCCGCCAGCAGTGCAAAAGGGTTCCTTTTTCTTCACATCCTCTCCAACACTTGTTGTTTGTTGATTTGTTGATGATAGCCATTCTGACAGGTGTGAGATGATAACGCATTGTCGTTTTGATTTGCATCTCTCGTATAATTAGTGACTTTGGGCATGTTTTCATATGTCTTTCGGTTTGCTGTATGTCCTCTTTCGAAGAGTGTCAATTTAGGTCGGTGGCCCATTTTTGATTGGGTTGTTTATCTTCCTTTTGTTAAGTTGCAAGAGTTCCCTGTAAATGTTGGAGATTAAACCCTTATCAGTGATAACATTGGCAAATATGTTCTCCCATGCAGTGGGCTATTGTTGTTTTGTTGATGGTTTTCTTTGCTGTGCAAAAGCTCTTTATTTTGATGTAGTCCTATTTGCTTATTTTCTCTTTAGTTTCCATTGCCCTAGGAGCAGTATCAGTGAAGAAATTCCTTCAGCATATGTTTGCGATTTCGCTGCCTATGGATTCCTCTAGTATTTTTATCATTTCCCGTCTTACCTTTAAGTCCTTTATCCATTTTCAATTTATATTTGTGTATGGTGTGAGTTGGTGATCTAGTTTCATCTTTTTGCATGTATCTGTCCAGTTTTCCCAATACCATTTATTGAAGAGACTATCTTAACTCCATTGTATACTCTTGCCTCCTTTGTCAAATATTAATTGGGCATAGTGGGTTGGGTCAATTTCTGGGTTCTCTATTCTATTTCATTGATTTATATGTCTGTTCTTGTGCCAGTACCAAGCTCTTTTAAGAACAGTGGCTTTGTAATACAGTTTGATATCTGGTATTGAGATCCCACCTACTTTGTTCTTCGTTCTTAGGATTGCTGCAGCTATTCAAGGTCTTTTTAAAATCCAGATGAATTTTTGGAACGTCCATTCTAGATCTGTGAACTATGCTGTTGGTATTTTCATGGGGATTTCATTGAATCTATAGATTGCTTTGGGTAGTATGGTCATTTTTTATGATGTTGATTCTACCAATCCATGAACACGGTATGTTCTTCCATCTGTTTATGTCTTCCTCTAACTCTTTTCTCTGTAACCTGTAGATTTTTGCATATAAGTCTTTTACCTCCTTAGTTAAGTTTACTCCTAGGTATCTTAATTTTTTTGTGCGATGGTACATAGGATTGCTTTTTTAGTCTCTCTTTCTGTAAGTTCACTATTGGTGTAAAGAAATGTCATAGATTTCTTGGAATAATTTTGTATCCTGCTACATTGCCTAATTTATTTATTAAGTCTAATAATTTTTTATGGAGTCTTTAGGGTTCTCTATGTACAGTATCATGTCATCTGCAAATAAGGACAGTTTTACTTTTTCTTTTCCAATTTGGATGCCTTTTATTTCTTCTTCTTGTCTTATTGCAACGGCTAGTATTTCCAGTACTATGTTGAACAGGAGTGGTGAGAGGGGGCATCCCTGTCTTGCTCCTGTTCTTAGGGGGAATGGTTTTAGTTTTTGTCCATTGAGTATGATGTTGGCTGTGGCTTTTATTATGTTGAGGTATGATCCTTCTATTCCCACCTTGCTGAGAGTTTTTATCAAGAAAGGGTGTTGGATTTTGTCAAATGCTTTTTCTGCGTCAATTGATATGACTATGTGATTTTTATCTCTCAATTTGTTTATGTGATGTATCATGTTTATTGATTTGCGAATATTATACCATCCTTGCATCCCTGGGATAAATCCTACGTGGTCATGGTGTATGATCTTTCTGATATATTGCTGGATCCGATATGCTAGAATTTTGTTGAGTATTTTGGCATCTATGTTCATGAGTGATATTGCCCTATAATTCTCTTTCACTGTGTTGTATTTATCTGGTTTTGGTATTAGGGTGATCCTGGCTTCATAGAATGAGCTTGGAAGTGTTCCTTCCTCTTGAATTTTTTGGAATAGTCTGAGGAGGATAGGTTTTAGTTCTTTGAATGTTTGGTAAAACTCCCCTGTGAAGCCATCTGGCCCTGGACCTTTTTTTGCTGGGAGCCTTTTGATGACTACTTCAATTTCTTCCATAATTATTGGCCTATTGAGATTTTTAGAATCTTCCTGATTGAGTTTTGGAATGTTGTATTTTTCTAGGAATATGTCCATTTCCTCCAGGTTGTCTAGAGCCCCTTGATGGTGGACATGAGTAGCTTCTGGTACACACTGTCGAGTGCAAAGGTCAGGACTGCCTGGGCCTCCTAGGGATGAGGGAAGAGGGTGAGGGACCTGGATCTCCCCTCAGACACACTTTCAGCTGATCCCAAGAAGGGACTCGCCTTCCCTGCAGGCAGGCTAGTTTGTTGGAGTAGAGTTGTTCATAGTATTTTTTAACAATTCTTTGAATTTCTGTGGGGTCTGTTGTTATTTCGCCTCTTTCATTTCTGATTTTATTCATTTGGGTCCTCTCTCTTTGCTTCTTGGTGAGCCTGGCTAGAGGTTCACCAATCTTTTGTGTGTGTGTGTGTGTGTGTGTGTGTGGTTTTTTTATTTTATTTTATTAAATCTTTATTGTTCAGATTATTACAGTTGTTCCTCTTTTTTTTCCCCCATAGCTCCCCTCCACCTAGTTCCCACTCCACCCTCTGCCCTTACCCCCCCCCCCACTGTCCTCATCCATAGGTGCACAATTTTTGTCCAGTCTCTTCCCGCATCTCCCACACCCCTTCTCCCCCCCTCAAGAATAGTCAGTCCACTCCCTTTCTATGTCCCTGATTCTGTTATAATCACCAATTCATTCTGTTCATCAGATTATTTATTCACTTGATTCTTAGATTCACTTGTTGATCGATGCATATTTGTTGTTCATAATTAGTATCTTTACCTTTTTCTTCTTCTTCCTCTTCTTAAAGGATACCTTTCAGCATTTCATATAATACTGGTTTGGTGGTGGTGAACTCCTTTAGCTTTTCCTTATCTGTGAAGCTCTTTATCTGACCTTCAATTCTGAATGATAGCTTTGCTGTATAAAGTAATCTTGGTTTTAGGTTCTTGGCATTCATCACTTTGAATATTTCTTGCCACTCCCTTCTGGCCTTCAAAGTTTCTGTTGAGAAATCAGCTGACAGTCATATGGGTATTCCCTTGTAGGTAACTGAGTTTCTTTCTCTTGCTGCTTTTAAGAGTCTCTCTTTGTCTTTTGCTCTTGGCATTTTAATGATGATGTGTCTTGGTGTGGTCCTCTTTGGATTCCTTTTGTTTGGGGTTCTCTGCACTTCCTGGACTTGTAAGTCTATTTCTTTCACCAGGTAGGGGAAGATTTCTGTCATTATTTCTTCAAATAGGTTTTCAATATCTTGCTCTCTCTCTTCTTCTGGCACCCCTATAATTCTGATGTTGGTATGCTTGAAGCTGTCCCAGAGGCTCCTTACACTATCTTCGTATTTTTGGATTCTTTTTTCATTTTGCTTTTCTGGTTGGGTGTGTTTTGCTTCTTCGCATTTCAAATCTTTGCCTTGATTCTTGCGCTCCTCTGGTCTGCTGTTGGGAGTTTGTATAATATTCGTTATTTCAGTCCGTGTATGCTTAATTTCTAGTTGGTTCTTTATTATAACATCGAGGGTCTCATTAGATTTCTTATAGATCTCAATAACTTTATCGGCAGCTTCTAGACAGTTCTTGAGAGACCTTAAAAGTGTGGTTCTGAACTCAATATCCTCCATTGACAGTTCTGTCCTGTTTCTTTGTATCCGCATTTTTTATGCTTTCTTGGTGCACCCCCTAGTGGTCTTTGTGCGCAGTCTTGTTGTAGTTAAGCCTTGATTGTTGTAGTTAATATTAGGGGGATTTGACCTCCAGGCCAACTGGCTGTGAGAATCAGCTGTGTCTGTAGTGGGAAAACTTCTGTCCTCTAGGGAGGTGCTAATCTAGCCTTTGCCTGAGGCTATCTGGGAAATGGCTCTGTGCAGGGCTTGGGCAGGGCGGGTCGCATGGGATCAACAGAGCGGGTGGAGGGACCAGTTATGGCTGCTCTCAGTCCTGTCCCCAGAGGCTCTGCCTCTCAGAGTCCCAGCAACCACTGCAAACCTTGGAGAGAAAGCTGTCCTCGCGTTCCAACGGATGCCAGACAGTCCTGCTTCTCCCGTTTGAGTCTGGGTCCCTAGAGACTCTCCCAGAACTGGAGCTCAGAATCTGAGACTCCCTCCCGATTGAAAACAACAACCGCGCCCTCAGCTACCAGCCTGCTCCGCGCGTACCTCTGCACCTTTGTATTTTCCGCACTGCGCCTCCTCTGAGTCTTGTATGCTGTTCTCTTTCCTTCTAGTTGAAGAATTTCCCCTCAGCCAGTCTTCCTGTGGTTCTGGATGATGTCCGTTCAGTCTTTTAGTTGTATTTTTGAAGTGGTTGTTCAAGGCAGCTAACTCCGGTGTTTACCGATGCCGCCATCTTGGTTTTCCCGTTTGTGTTGAGGTTCGTCAATCTTGTTTATCCTTTCAAAGAACCAGCTCTTGGTTTCATTGATCTTTTGTATTGTCTTTTTGGTCTCTATGTCGTTTATTTCTGCTCTGACCTTCATTATCTTCTTCCTTCTGCTCACTCTGGGCTTTTCTTCTTGCTCTCTTTCTAATTCTTTGAGTTGTCGAGTTAGATGATTTACTATCATTTTTTCTTGTTTTTTGAGGTGGGCCTGTAGAGCTATAAACTTCCCTCTCAGGACTGCTTTCATTATGTCCCATAGATTTTGGACTGTTGTGCTTTTATTGTCATTAGTTTCCAGGGTGTTTTTAATTTCTTCTTTGATCTCATTGGTAGCCCAATCATTATTTACTAGCATGCTATTCAGCTTCCAAGTGTTTGAGTTTTTTGGATTGTTTTTATTGTAGTTTATTTCTAATATTATGCCCTTGTGGTGTGAGAAGATGCTTGGTATGATTTCAATCTTCTTGAAATTGGAGAGACTTTGCTTGTGACACATATGTGGTCTATTTTTTAAATGTCCCATATCCACTTGAGAAGAATGTATATTTTGTGGCTTTGGGGTGAAATGTTCTGAAGATGTCAATTAAGTCCATCTGTTGTCGATCTCTCCCTTGATATCTTCCAGGAGTTTTTTTTATGTATTTGGGTGCTCCTACATTGGGTGCATATATGTTTATCAGGGTTATATTCTCTTGTTGTATCAATCCCTTTAGTATTATGAAGTGGCCTTCCTTATCTCTTGTTATGGCCTTCACTTTGAGGTCTATTTTGTCAGATATAAGTATTGCTACCCCAGCTTTTTTTTCATTTCCATTTGCCTGAAAGATATTTTTCTATCCCTTCATTTCAGTCTGTGTGAGTGCCTTGTCCTGAGGTGGGTCTCTTGTAGACAGCATATATATGGGTCATGTCTTTTTATCCATTCAGCCACTCGACGTCTTTTGATTGGAGCATTTAGTCTGTTTACGTTTAAAGTTATTATTGAAAGTACTTGTTTGTAGTCATTTCTATTTTTGTGCCTGTGTTCTTTCTTATCTTTTTATTTCTTCTTTTTACAGCATTCCCTTTAGAATTTCTTGCATTGCTCACTTGGTAGTGATAAACTCCCTTAGCCTTTTTTCTCTGCGAAGCTCCTGATTTCCCCTTCAATTTTGATTGAAAGTCTTGCTAGGTAGAATATTCTTGGATTCAGTCCTTTGCTTTGCAACACTTTGTATACCTCCTTCCATTCCCTTCCAGCTTGATGTGTTTCTATTGAGAAATCATTTGATAATCTGATGAGGGATCTATTTTAGGTAACTATCTCTCTCTTGCAGCCTTTAAGATTCTCTCTTTGTCATGAATATTTGCCATCATTATTATGACATGTCTTGGTGTGGGTCTTTTTGGATTTATATTGTTTGGGACTCTCTGTACTTGTGTAACATTTTTCTTCCCCATATCTGGGAAGTTTTCTATCATTATTTCTTCAAATAGATTTTCTAATCCTTGCTGCTCTTCTTGTCCTTTTGGCAGCCCTATTATGCGTATGTTGCTTCGTTTCATGTTGTCCCAAAGCTCCCTTAGGCTCTCCTCCTGCTTTTTAATTTTTATCTGCAGTTGCTGTTCAGATTGAGCTTGTTTCTCTAACTTATCTTCTAACTCACTAATTTCGCCCTCTTCTTCTTCTAGTCTGCTGTTGAAACTTTCCATGGTGTTTTTGATTGTAGCTATATCACTTTTCATTTCTTCCTGATTCTTGCATAGGTTGTTGATTTTTCTCATCCATCTGGTGAATGAATTGTACAGCCATTACTCTAAATTCTTTTTCTGTCGTGTGGCATGCTTCAATTTCACTAATTTACATTCTCGGTGACTTTTTATTTTCCTTCCCCTGGAGATTGTCGTCTCCCCATTCTGACTATCTCCAGAAGGTTCAAACGTCAAGTTGCGTGGCCTGGGTCGTGTGCCATGGGAGCTTCGCCCCACCCTAGTGTCACTGAAGATCTTGACACTAAGATGTGTGGTTGTCGTGGGTTGGTGAGAACCAGGCTCACTCAGAGTCAGCGTTACCAGTGCTCAGTGTGGCCTCGTGTGCACACTTAGAATCAGGGACCTCACCTGCACCGTGCTGAAGCTGAGACTCCCCTGGAGTGCGTTGAAAATCAGAGCCCCATATCATGTTCCAGGAGTCAGAGTTCCCCAAGAAACCTGTATCAGAGTCTCTGTTGCTTCCCGCAGCCTCGCATTGAGAATCAGGGTCTCTGTGTGCGCATACACCAAGAATTGGAGTCACTGACTCTTAGTGTGAATGCACTGGAAATCAGGGACTCCAGGCGCAGGTGATAAGAAACAGAGTCAATTCACAGGTGCTGAGTGCTGCCTCTCTCCCACAGAATTGGGGGTCCCAGAGCCTGTGCTGCAGGGAACAAGTTCCCAGCATTCGCGCATTCCCAGGCTAAGATTCCTGTAGCAGCACTGAGGCCTGAGCAAGCAGTGGGTCTATCAGTTACTATGGCACAGCCTGTGAGCTTGTGGGGATGGGGATGGGCTCTGTAACTCACAGAAATCTGCCCCCTGGATGTCTGGCTTCTTGAGGTCTGTGGGTCTGTAGCTGTGGTCACAAGTCTCTGTCCCCAGTGCCTTCAGGGTCCTGGTTTGCATCTGAGACCAGACTGGGTGGTGCTAAGACCAGGATCCTAGTCTCAAGTAGCTCTGTTTCTCAAGATGGCATGGTCTCTGTGCCCGCACTGGCCTCCCAAGAGTGTCTGCGCTGGGAGCAGGGCTCCCCCGGCTAAGACTGCCCAGTTTGGCAGCCCCTTAGAAGACCTGCAGAATCTAACTGTCCCTAGCTCATACACACACACACACCACACACACGTGCACACACTCCTCTAACACTCCCTTGCTGTCTCACACTTTCTCCATCCCTACCTTCCTGCCAGTCACCATCTTCGAATCTTTAGTATTTTTTTAATTAAAATTTTCTAAATGTTGACATTATTACAGGAGTCCCCTCCCTTCTTTGCCCACCTCCACCCTCCCCCTTCCTTGGCCTTTACCAAGTTCTTGTCCATATTCATGAGGTTGAACACCCTGTGAGAGCAGTTGGTCCTTTGCATCTTTCCCTCTTCCTTTTGCCTGGTCATGAAACACTAAAACAAACGGATTTTACAAACATCTCTGCCTTGTTTTAAATGCATTTTAAGCTATTGAGACTCAGGGACATGAAGCCATGAGCCAATGTCCCGTGGTTTCAGCTGAGAGATAATCTTGAACTTTATGCTCTCAGGCTTAGGAACACACATGCACGGCTCTGGGGAGGTTGATTCTTATCTGGTTGCAGGGGGTGGTGTGAGGGAAGCATGTTATATAAGAAGGCGACAGAGGCTGACGTTCATCAGTCACGGGAAGGCCAGCAGCCATGGTACCAAACGTGGGAATCTTTCTCATCTGCACTGGTGCCTATGTATTTCTCCAAGTGGGCCATGTGAATGCAGGTAAGGGAGGAGAGAGGTGCTGGGACTGGGGTGGAAGAAAGTGCGCTAGAAATGGGTTAAATAGTAAAATTAATAATAATCTATACTAATAAAAGTATAGTATGCTAATTAGATTGGGAGACCTTCTGCGGGACCTTCCAGACATCATTCCAGACAAAGCCATGGTGGCGGAGCCGAGGCAGAGGCGGTTAGGGGTCATCAGGCTGGCGGAGGGGGGAGGGCAGTTGGGGGCGAGCATGTTGGCAGTGAGGGACAGTTGGGGGCAATCTGGCCAGCAAGGGGGGATCAGTTGGGGGTGAGCAAGCCAGTGGGGTTGGGGGCAGTTGGGTCGAGCAGGCAGGGGGAGGGGAGTTGGAGGTGAGTAGGCCGGCAGTGGGAGCAGTTGGGTACAAGCACCATCAGCAGGGGGTAAGTTGGGGGCAATCAGGCCAGCAAGAGGGGAAGTTGGGGATGACCAGGTCAACAATGGGGGGCAGTTAGGGGTAATCAGGCCAACAGGCAGAGTGGTTAGGGGCGATTAGGAATGTAGGCAGGTGAGTGGTTAGGAGCCAGTGGTCCTGGATTGCCAGTGGGATTTCCAACTGCCCTGTGGGATCAAGTTTAAACCAGCAGTCGAACACCCCCCAAGGGGTCCCAGATTGGCGAGAGTGCAGGCCGGGTTGAACGACACCCCCCGTGCCATGCACGAATTTTGTACAGTGGGCCACTAGTATTATTAATAATCCTATTTAATAAAAGTCCAGAGACCATAATGGCAGAACGACTAGAACATCTGGTTAACCAGTCACTATGAAGTGCACTGACCACCTCTCAGTCCCTTTCTCGGGCCAGCAGACTCCGGTCACCAATGGTGAACAGGGACTTTGGGTGGGTGTTGGGGTATGTGGGTGGCACCAAGCCAAGGTCGCCACCCAGGCATTCGCCCCACACAAAGAAGGTGACGAGTGGCAGGGGTGGGGCCAGCAAGTGGGCAGGAACAGCCGACCTATTGGTTCTTCCCCTGGCTGGATGGAGAACGGGGAACTGGGGTGGGTGTTGGCAGGGGGCAGGCCTGGCTGCCAGAGCCAGGGAAGATGGCCATGATCACAGGCTAGGCCTGGGGACTCTACCCATGCACAGTTTCATGAGCAGGGCATCCAGTAAATAATAATAATGTTCTTGAGTGTGCCTCAAGGGCCAAACACTGTTTGTTTTTTTTAACCCTCACCCGAGGATATGTTTTTATTGATGTTAGAGAGAGAGGAAGGGAAAGAGAGAGAGAGTGAGAGACAGAGAAACATTGATTGGTTGCCTTCTGTATGGGCCCCAACTGGGGACTGAACCGACTACCTATATATATGCCCTGACTGAGAATTGAACCCTTGACCCTTTGGTGCATGGGACACTGCTCCAACTAACTGAGCCACATTTCCCAGGGTGGGCAAATTCTATTAAGAACTTGTTTTTTTAAAACAAGTTTCTGAAGTGTAAACCTAGTCAGTCTTACAACAACTGCTCATTCCTAAATTTGCTTTCCAGTATTCCAGACATGGGCCCCTCCATTCACCCAAGGTTTCGTATATTGTTCACAGTGAGTTTTTGATGTAAATAGGGGTACATGTGTGGGATAACAGAGAAGCCATATTGTCAGGGCACATGCACCATTAATGTGTTTGGGTTGAGTCCCATTTGGCTATTTAACCCTAAGTTGTCAGTATGATTGCAATAAGAAAGTGCAAGATTCTTAACTCATCAGGTATGTCTTGCAGCCTCCTACTGTACTCATTTCTATTAGAATAGCCTTCAAACTGTGAAGATAATAAAGTGTTGCTAACCATAGTCACTATGTTGTATAGCAGATCCACAGAGGTTATACTTGGTGTTCTTACCACAGTACAAAATTATAATGTTTTAATGTGAAAAAAGGTAGAGCTGCAGAGCATTTGTGCCATCAAATGGACTCAGACGATCCCCATCCATCTCTCTTCTCCTCCACCCATATCCTCTACGCCTGTATTTTTTCCAGCTCAGTTGCAGCCTGGGACTATCTGTCCTCTGCAATTATCTCAGAGTAGTGGCCTGGTGCACAAATTAATGCACATTGAAAGGAAACTAATTAGAAGAAATATTTTAATATTGCTATTTGCCCTTTCTGTATAATAGAAGTATCAACCAAATTCACAATCAAAAATGACAGATGGAAACAGATGAGTGTGAGTGACACCAGCAAGAGCTTTATATGTATTGCATATGCATTGGTTAACTTAGCCTTTCATGTATATAGAATAAACTTGCTTAATTAGACCTGCTTTCTAATTTAGCTAAACTTTTTTTCCAGCCCAGAGAAGCACCTCAACTTCTCTTTTAGGTAATTGTCAGCAACATAGCAGTAAATATCAACACAAAGAAGATTATTATTGTAGATCACACAGGGAAAACAAAGGGTGAAATATTTAACTGCAGGAGTGTTTGACTATATTCTGCGAAGTGAGAAAACATGAAGTCATTTTCAAAGTCCACCATTTCTTACTTCTTTTCAGTCGGGTCAAGTTTCTAAGCTTTCTAAATCTCTGTTTTCTGGCTAATGAAAAGAAAATAGGATTCCACTGAGTCTCCTATGTACCTACTCCAGGACTTCTGTGGGGATCAAATGAGATGAGAAACGGGAAAACGCTTCACAGACATTTGATTACAGTGTAAAGTGTTTCCACCTGGCTATAAAGCAACTCGTGTTCCTGTGCTGAAGAAACTGTAAGGAGGCTAGTCATCACTAGGGTGAGAAAGCTGGGCCTTGCTATGTGACGTCATTACCCAGTGCCCACAATGACCATTTCAGGGCTGGTCTGGGCTGTGGGCTGCATGTTTGCCATGGGGTCTCGGCAGCATCAACTGCGATTGGGTGGGCTGTCCCTCCAGGGTGGTGGTGGAGCCTGTGTTCCACTTGGGGGGAGCCGAGTGTTGCTTTGTGGGCTCCAGGTCCATAGTGCCTTTTCTCTGTGCGTCACAGCAACTCCTACATTGAGCGTCTGCCCCTGGTGTTTGGTGCGTGTCATAGCAACCCGTCGAATGGATTTGCTATGAGGGGTTGCTATATATAGCCATATATATACTAGAGTCCCAGTGCATGACATTCATGCATGGTGTGGGGGTTCCCTCACCCCGGCATACACCCTCTACAATCCAGGACCCCTTAGGCGATGTCCTGCTGGTTTAGGCCCAATCTGCAGCAGAGGGGCATAAACCTGCAGTCGGACATCCCTCTCACAATCTGGGATGCCTGGCTCCTAACCACTCTCCGGGCTGCCTGATCGCACCTAATTACTTGCCTGCCTAATTTCTCCTAACGGCTTGCCATCACCCCTAACTGCCTCTGCTTGCCTGACTGATCACCCCTAACCACTCTGCCTACCTGCCTGATACCCCTAACTGCTCACCTGCCTTCTTGATCACCTCTAAAGGCTCGCCTGCCTGCCTGATCACCCCTGACCGTTCTACCTGCCTACTTGATTGCCTCTAACTGCTTGCCTGCCTGCCTGATTGCCCCTACATGCCTTTGACTTAACCCCTGCCATGGAGGCTTCTTCCGATGTACGTCCAGTATGACATCCAGAAGTTCATTCAGGTGTCCATCCTAATTAGCATAAGATGATTTCATTATTATAGATAAGCAATGTTGGAAACAAATGAAAACAAAAACAACGATCAAATCAAACACACTAATGTTAGGTGGAAATCATGATCAGCATTCTTCAAAGGTATTTTACATGCATGGGCTAAGTCAACCGTCTCAGCAATGGGAGGGGCAGATGCACCCTTCCCCTCCCACTTCCCCCAAGTGTCTAGTCATTAAGGTCAAGCCACATCTTAATGTGTTTTTAAGGATTTTTTTTTTTTTAGAGAGAGAGAGGGAGATGGAGAGAGATAGAACATTGATTAGAGAGAAACATCAACATCAATCAGCTGCCTCCAACACGCCATCTGCTGGGGATAGAACCTCAAACCCAGGCATGTGCCCTGACTGGGAATGGACCAGGTGACCTCCTGGTGCATGGGTCAGCACTCAACCTCTGAGCCACACCAGCCAGACAAAGCTCTGCTCTTACCTGTGTCTCAGAGCCACAGCTTGAGAACTGGAGGCAAGGACAGTGGAGGGCTTTTCTCAGAAGGCCCCCACTGCTTTACACACAGGGCACTGGGCAGGGGTTAGTAGACCCTGGCCTTCATGGCTTGCTTCTCCCAACATGGAAAATCTTCACTACAAACAAGCTGGGGCCAAAGTGACAGAGAGCCCAGTATTCAGGGCCTGTTACCTTGGGTGGAGCCTGGAACCAATGAGTGACATCTGGGTGGAGGGAAAAGTCCCTAACCTGTCAATCACACCTCCCTGAAATTACCTTCTGACACATGGACTTCTGGGGTTGAGTAAGAATGGCAGCCTTTCCCCCTGGAAGTGATGCTACCTGTAGTCCTTGACTGGGAGACGAAAGAAGGGGAACCTATCTTTTTGACTCTGCCCACTCATAGTTACTTTCCTCATACAGAGTTGGGACGGGGGATGGGCATGGGGGGAAGGGGTCGTAGGTCAGATGGCACAGATCTGCTGTTCTTACTGATACTTAGTATATGTTCTTGAATAAATATTTCCTTATAATCCATTTACAGTGACAAGCTTCTTTCTTGCTTCTGTGGGAACACAAGAGATTTTCTAAGTTCCTTAATTAGATAGTCCTTATGATGACTCCATTTAAGTTATAGTCTCAGTTTCTGACCCCAACATTATATAGGCCATGAGTGGTGACTTCACTAGTGACTAAAAGCTCCCACAGCCACTGTTACATCTCTCCCTGGGCTACTCAGGTCCCAGAACAGAGGTTAGGCACCAGCTTCCAGGCCCTTTATTTTTAGCACCTGTGAATTTGTGTCTCATTCGCACCCAACTATTCACTGAAAGACTTTTTCTACAATATATGCCTTTTGAAAGTGTCTGAGAGCCAAGTATGTGTCAGGTTCTGCACTTAGGACCGATGCCAAGACAAACAACACAGTCCAGCTTGTCTTCCCAAAGATTAGAGTCCCCCAGGGAAATGGGCAGTTGAGTAGCAAGTAGAGAGTGAAAGGCTGGGAGATATTGACCAGAGATCCTTCTACTTGAGGAGTCAGAGAATATCTCCAGAAAGAAATAACATTTTAGTGAAGTCAGGAAAGACAAACTGTCTATGGCAGGCACCAGCCCTCTCTGGCCTCAGGACCCCTCCTGCCCTAGCGGCCTCCCCACACCTTTGTCATTCAATCAAGCCCACAGAAAAGACAGCTATGATGTGTGCTGTTGGTACAGGGTCTGGAGGAGGAGAGGGCTGTATGTGAAGATCCTGTGTGATCCAGGTGGTCAAGCAGTCTGCCTCCCACCTGAAAGATGGTTCTCTCGGGAAAGGACAACAAAGTCACACCTGCAGAGAAAGCGGTTTATTGCCAGGTGAGGGGGACTCGAGTTGCAGTGACAGGATGTCACCTCTGCCACTCAGGGTATGCCCTCGATGCCTTCGATGTCTTGGTTTTCTGTGCTTTGGGTTCAAAGGCTTGACTGAATCCATGGCTGTGGGTAGGGTCACTCTACAGACATGAAACATGGTCTTGATGTCAATGTGAATGAGTTCTATTAATTTCTTCCAATCATTCCCTGGAGTGTTTCTTTTCTCTGTTTCTCCCTGCTCTCCCCCAGCACTACTCCAGCTCTCTCACACTCCCTCAAAAGACTGTGCATTGCACTCTCTTCCTCTCCTGCCTCCTCTCCCTCTACCTTCTCTTACCCCTAATCCTCCCCAATCCTTCCTTCCATGTCTTAGCTGCAAACTCTGTTTATTCTTCCTTTTCTGAATCTCCTCTCTCCATCTTTTGCATTCCGTGTTTGTCTTTTACTCTGTTCATTTCTGCTCTCTTTTTTTCCCTGTCCAAACCTCTGCTCTTTGCCCTTCCTCCTCTCCCCCTCCTCTCCCCGCACCCCTTCAGGTCTCCTCTGTCCTCTCCACATCACCTGACTCCATCTCTCTAACCAGCTGTCCTTCCCTACTCATCCCTGTCTTTTCTCCTCCTCCCCAGACGCTCTTACCCTGTGTTACTACTATTAGCAGTCCCTCCAAGCTTCATCCTTGTCGTAGTTTGCAGTGACTGAGCACCAAATTCTAAATAAACCCCCATCGGTTGTGCAGCTGTGATACAATTTGTTCTTATAGGTAAAAGGGAAGAAACATGGGGTACGATCTGAAAAGCAGAATAAAAGGTTTAGAAAATTAGCTGTGGTGAGGTTGTGTTAGTCTTAGCAAGAGAAAGGGGGTGTGAATGGAACACAGGGGGCTGGTTGAGGAGATGATTGAGGCTCCCACCTGGGAGTCAATTATGGAAATCCCCCACATGCTCCTCACATGAGGAAAAGCAGCAGGCTTACCAGCCTTTGTGCAATATTTCCATTTCCCTGAATATTTTTCTTCTAGAGAACACCAACGGTAAAAAGCATTCTGGAGAGTGCAATCAAAATACGTCTTGCCTTGATAGGTAAACGGGAAAACACAGGATGCCACTAAAAAATGAAGCAGGCATTGTTCTCCTCACAGTTCTTAGGCATCATGAGCTCTGCAGTGATTCTGGCGACATTTCTGTTCAAACCAACCCACCCCAATGAAGGGCCTGAGCATCCAAACCCCCTGCTAAGCACCAGGGGTGTCCAGATCCATATGGCCTGGTGCCTGTCCTGTGACAGTTGTAATGTCCCGTGACATTATTTACCCAGAGATATTTATTTCTAGTGGGCATGGAGTTCCAGGAGACAGAGAAGCATACCAGACCACAAAACAGCCTGATTTAGGATTATACTTTCTTTTAATCCTTACCCAAGGATATGTTTTTACTAATTTTTAGACACAGAAGAGAGGGAGAGAGAGACAAAGATAAACATCCCTCAGTTGACTCCTGTAGATGTCCTGACTGGGGATCAAACCTGCAACTTATAAGTATGTGCCCTGACACCGAATCGAACCCACAACATTTTGCTGATCCTCCAAACAACTGAGGGCTAGGATCATAATTCTTTATACCCTGCAGATATATTGTGTCTGGAGCTTCTGCTTCACCTGATTCAACACCAAAAATCTAAGTCCATGTCACATCTATGAACACAGGTGATGTCTTCTTATTATCATTAATAATCTGCCTCACACCATTCAGAAGCCCAATAACAAACCACATTCACGGGGTAACAACATGAGTTTCAGCGTGCAATGACTTTGGCACTTGAATAGATTGAAGAGGAAAACTATGGAAACCAGAGAGGGCAGGACATCCCCCAAGGGGTTCGGGATTGTGAGAGGGTACAGACCGGGCTGAGGGAACTCCCCACACCCTGCATGAATGTCATGCACTGGGCCTCTTGTATATATATATGGCTAATAAGCTAAGTGACCTTCCCACCATTCAACAGGTTGCTATGAAACGCACTAACCACCAGGGGCAGACAGTCAATGCAGGAGTTGCTGTGACGCACAGAGAAAAGGCATCGTGGACCTGGAGCTCACAAAGCAACACCTGGCTTCCGACAAAAGGAACACAGGCCCGGCCACCACCCCAGAGGACAGCCCACCAAATTGCAGCTGATGCTGCCGAGACCCCATGGCACAAAATGCAGCCCACACCCCCGACCAGCCCAGACCTGCCCAGAAACGGTGGTGTGGTCACCTGGTAATGACTTCACATAGAAAGGCCCCGCTTTCTCGCCCTAGTGATGACTAGCCTCCTTGCAGTTTCTTCAGCCCAGGAACACGACTTGCTTTATAGCCAGGTGGAAACACTTTACACTGTAATCAAAAGTCTGTGAAGTGTTTTCCCGTGCCTCATCTCATTTGATCCCCACAGAAGTCCTGGAGTAGGTAGATAGGAGACTTTTAAAATCATATTTTATTTTCATTAGCCAGAAAACAGAGATTTAGAAAGCTTAGAAACTTGACCCAACTGAAAAGAAGTAAGAAATGGTGGACCTTGAAAATGAATTCAGATTTTCTCACTTCGCAGAATATAGTCAAACACTCCTGCAGTTAAATATTTCACCCTTTGTTTTCCCTGCATGATCTACAATAATAATCTGCTTTGTGTTGATATTTACTGCTGTGTTGCTGACAATTACCTAAAATAAAAGTTGGGGTGCTGCACTGGTTTGGAAAAAAAGTTTAGCTAAATTAGAAAGAAGGTCTAATTAAAGAAGTTTATTCTATATACATAAAAGGGTAAGTTGACTCACGCATGTGCAATACATATAAAGCTCTTGCTGGCGTCACTCACACACATGTGTTTCCATCTGTCATTATCGATCATGAATTTGGTTGATACTTCTATTATACAGGAAGGGCAAATAGCAATATTAAAATATTTCTTCTAATTAACTTCCTTTCAATGTACATGAATTCGTGCACCAGGCCACTAGTCTGAGATAATTGGAGGACAGATAGTCCCAGGCTGCAACTGAGCTGGAAAAAATACAGGCGTAGAGGATATGGGTGGAGGAGAAGAGAGATGGATGGGGATCGTCTGAGTCCATTTGATGGCACAAATGCTCTGCCCCTAATTTTTTTCACATTAAAACATTATAATTTTGTACTGTGGTAAAAACACCAAGTGTAAGCTCCGTGGATCTGCTCTACAACATAGTGATTATAGTTGGCAATACTGTATTTTCTTCACAGTTTGAAGGCCATTCTAATAGAAACGGGTACAGTAGAAGGCTGCAAGGCATACCAGATGAGTAAAAATCTTACAATTTCTCATTGCAATCATACTGAAGGCTAAGGGCTAAATGGCCAAATGGGACTCAACCTATACCACGTTAATGGTCCATGTGCCCTGACAATATGGCTTCCCTGTTATCCCGAACATGTACCCCTATTTACATCAAAAACTCACTGTGAACAATATATGAAACCTTGTGTGTAGGGGCCCATGTCTGGAATACTGGAAAGCAAATTTAGGAATGAGGCAGCTGTTGTGGAGATCAATAGTTAATAACACTATGAGCTTTTGATTCAGACTGACTAGGCTTACAATTCAGAGACTTGTTTAAAAAAAACAAGTTCTTGCCCTGATCAGTTTGACTCAGTGGATAGAGCATGGGCCTTTGGACTGAAGGGTCCCAGGTACGATTCCGGTCAAGAGCATGTACCTTGGTTGCTGGCACATCCCGAGTAGGGGGCGTGGAGGAGGCACATGATCGATGTTTCTCTCTCATCGATGTTTTTGACTCTCTATCCCTCTCCCTTCCTCTCTGTAAAAAATCAATAAAATATATTTTTTTTAAAAAAGAGAGAGAGTCATTGTATCGGTTCCTGAACCTGTTTAAAAAAAAAAAAAAAGTCTTAATAGAGTTTGGCCACCCTGGGCAATGTGGCTCAGTTATTTGGAGTATTGTCGCATTGTCCCATGCACAAGAGGGTCAAGGGTTCAATTCCCAGTCAGGGCACATGTGTAGGTAGTGGGTTCAGTCCCCAGTTGGGGCCCATACAGAAGGTAACCAATCAATGTTTCTCTCTTGTATTAATGTTTCTCTCTCTCTCTCTCTCTCTCTCTCTCTCTCTCTCTCTTTTCTCTTCCCCCCATCCCCCTCAGGTGAGGATTAAAAAACACAGTGTTTGGCCCTTGAGGCACACTCAGGAACATTATTATTATTTACTAGAGGCCCGGCGCACAAAATCGTGCATGGGCAGAGTCTCCAGGCCAAGCCTGTGACCAGGACATCTTCCCAGGCTGCTGGCAGCCAGCCCCACCTCCTGCCACCACCCACCCCAGCTCCCCATTCGCCATCCAGCAATGGGAGCCTGACAGCCAGGGGAGGGACCAAGAGGTCCCTCCCTGTGTGTGGGGTGACCGGCCGAGCGGGGACCTTGGTATGGCCTGGCACCACCCACATCCCCCACCTCCCACCCCAGGTCCCCATTCGCCATCAGTGATCACAGCCTGCTGGCTGGAGAAAGGGACTGAAAGGTGGTCAGTGCACCTCATAGTGACTGGTTGAGCAGTCATTCTGGTCGTTCTGCCGTTATGCTCACTGGGCTTTTATTATATAGGATTATTATTAATACTAGTGGCCTGGTGCACAAAATTCATGCATGGCACAGGAAGTGTTGTTCAACCCGACCTGCACTCTCTCCAATCTGGGACTCCTTGGGGGATGTCCGACTGCAATTTAGGCTCGATCCCACAGGGCAGTGGGACATCCTCTCACAATCCAGGACCACTGACTCCTAACCAGTCACCTGCCTGCCTGCCTAATTGCCCCTAACCACACTGCCTGCCAGCCTGATCACCCCTATTTGCCCCCCATTGATGACCTGATCGCCCCCAACTGCCCCCCAGCCGGCCTGATTGCCCCAAATTGACCCCCTGCTGATGGTGCTTGCCCCCAACTGCTCCCCTGCCAGCCTACTCACCCCCAACTTCCCCCCACACCGTTGGCTTGCTCACCCCTAACTGATGCCCACACTGCCCCCGCCGGCCTGACAGCCCTAACTGCCTCTGCCTCGGCTCTGCCACCATGACTTTGTCTGGAAGGATATTTCAAAGGTCCCCAGGAAAGTCTCCCAATCTAATTAGCATATTACCCTTTTATTAGTATAGATTATTATTAATTTTATGATTCAACCCATTTCTGGTGCACTTTCTTCCACCCAATCCCAGCTCCTCTCCCCTCCCTTACCTGCATTCACATGGCCCACTTGGAGAAATACATAGGCACCAGTGCACATGAGAAAGATTCCCACGTTCGGTACCATGGCTGCTGGCCTTCCCGCGACTGATGAACGTCAGCCTCTGTCGCCTTCTTATATAACATGCTTCCCTCACACCACCCCCTGCAACCGGATAAGAATCAACCTCCCCAGAGCCATGCATGTGTGTTCCTGAGCCTGAGAGCATAAAGTTCAAGATTATCTCTCAGCAGAAACCACAGGACATTGGCTCATGGCTTCATGTCCCTGCGTCTCAATAACTTAAAATGCACCTCAAACGAGGCAAAGATGTTTGTAAAATCCCTTTGTTTTAGTGTTTCATGACCAGGCAAAAGAGAGAGGGAAAGATGAAAGGGACGATCTGCTCTCACAGGCTGTTCAACCCCATGGATATGGACAATAACTTGAAAAGGCCAAGGGAGTGGGAGGGTGGAGGTAGGACAAGAGGGGAGGGGGACACCTGTAATAATGTCAACATTAAATTTTTTAATTAAAAAAATACTAAAATGACCCTGGCAGCATGGATCAGTGGTTGAGCATTGACATGTAAACCAGGAGATCACAGTTCAAATTCCAGTCAAGACATATGCTCAGGTTGCAGGGTCAGTCCCCACGAGGGGACATGCAGGAGGCAGCCAATCAGTGATTCTCTCTCATTATTGATGTTTCTCTCGCTCTCCCTCTCCCTTCCTATCTAAAACCAATATAAAAATATTTTTAAAAAAATACTAAAATGAATAAATAAAATAAGTTTAAAAAAAAAATAACAGAATCCATTTTATTTCCTGACTGTAGACTCCATATCAGAAGCCCAACCAGCTCGCCTGTCAGAGGCTCAGAAAAGTGTGAGAAGACAGCCATACAACTCTCCACTAAGGAGGAAAATGATGCTCAGGGAACTCCTCAAAGGCACAGGGTGAGTTAAAACACCCAGCTGCCCTACCTGGTTTGGCTCAGTGAGTAGAGCATAGGCCCAAGGACTGAAGAGTCTCGGTTTCAATCTGGACAAGAGCACATACCTCCATTGCAGGCTTGATACCTAGCCCTTGTCGGACATGTGTGGGAGGCAACCATGACCCCTGGCTCGGTTTAAGTTATTTGCTAGAGCAGCTCACAGAACTTGGGGAAGCAGTTTACTTACACTTACCAGTTAATTATAAAAAGGATATGATAGCCCTAGCCAGTTTGGCTCAGTGGATAGAGCATGGTCTTACAGAACAGAGGGTCCCAGGTTTGATTCTGCTCATGGGCATGTACCTTGGTTGCAGGCTTCTCCCCAGCCTGAGCCCTAACAGGGCTCCTTCAGGAGGCAACCAATTGATGTCTTTCTCTCACAGCGATGTTTCTGTCTTTTTCTCTCTCTTCCATTCTCCCTATAAATCAATGGAAAAATATCTTCAGGTGAAGATTAACAACAATAAAAATAAAAAATAAATTTAAAAAAAGGGTATGATAAAGGATACAGACGAACATCCAAATGGAAGACATGGGGTTTATGGGAGAAGTTGCGGGGCTTCCATGCCCTCTCCCAGTGAGACATTCTCCCAGCCCTAACATATGTTCACCACCCAGAAGCTCCCCAAACCCTGTACTTTTGGGACTTTTATGGAGGCTGCACCACTTATAGGCATGATCCATCATACATTCCATTTCCAGGCCCTCACCCCTTCCTGGAGACTAGGGTTGGGGCTGAAGATTCCAAGCCTCTAATCATGGATTGGCCTTTCTGGTGACCATACCTCACTCAGGAGCCCACCAAGAGTCACCGAGTAAAACAAAACATAGTCCCATCACCCAGAACATTCCCAGGTATTTAGGAGCTCTGTGCCAGGAACTGGGGAGATCTGATGGGAAAATTAACAGTGGTATATCCATACAATTGAATATTATTCCACAATTTAAAATTTGAAAAGAGCCTGGCTGGCATAGCTTAGTGGTTGAGCATCAACCTGTGAACCAGGAGGTCACAGTTCGATTCCCTGTCAGGGCACATGCCCAAATTGCAGGCTCAATCCCCAGAAGGAGGTATGGAGGAGGCAGCCCATCAATGAGTCTCTCTCAACATTCATGTTTCTGTCTCTCTCTCCCTCCCCCTTTCTCACTCAAATCAATAAAAATATATTATTTATAATAATAAAAAGAATGAAATGCTCTGGCCAGTGTGGCTCAGATGGTTTGGGCATCATCCATGCACCTAAAGGTTGCTGGTGCGATTCCCAGTCAGGGCACATGCACAAGTTGCAGGTTCAATCCCCAGTAGGGAGCGTGCAGCAGGCAGCCAATGGGTGTTTCTCCCTCATATCAATGTTTCTCTCTCCCTTTCTCTTCCTCTCTCTCTCTCTAACAAATCAATAAAATATTTTTAAATGACATAATCATACATGCCACATGAATAAACCTTGAAGACAGTATGCTAAGTGAAAGAAAACAGGCACCAATACAACATGTGCTATGATTCCATTTATACAAAACGTCCAAAATAGGCAAGTCTATAAAGACAAAGTCGACCAGTGCTTGCCAAACCCTGGAAGGTGGGAAGTGGAGAACTAATGATGGGCACTGGTTTTTTCTTGCAGGGAATGGAGCAGTTCTAAAATTGATTGAGATGATGACTGCACAACTATGAATAGACCAAAGACCATTGAATTGTATGCCTTAAATCAATGTGTGACAGGTGAATTCCCTTACTACAAAGCTGTTCAAAAAAACTGAGAGGCGGAAGCATTCGTGATCTTGTTCCTCAGCATAATGTTGTTAATTCGGCTCAAATAAAATCTTATAAAATGTGTCCACAATAAAGAAATGAATGAAAATAAAAAACTGGGAAGCCGTTCCTAAAAGTGGTTTCCCATTTTACAGCGGACTTGACGAAGGCCCACATGGTATCCCCTCCCCTGGCTTTATGGGTGGTCTCTCCCTGTGCCCTGTGAGAAGGGGGGCCCTCCTTTTGACAGCCTGGTCAGGAACCTTAGAATCCAGGCCTGCTTCATGCATTTTCTGGCTTGGACAACCTTGGGGAAAGATTTTAACTGCTCTGGCCCTGTCTTCTCATCTATAAAATGAAAATACCATTAGTTTCGATCCATAGTTTTGTTACCAGATTCAAACCAGAAAACATATGTTAAGAATTAAAAGCTCCCTGGCCAGTGTGGCTTAGTTGGTTGGACCATTATGCCCGTACACCGAGAGGTGGCAGGTTTGATTTCTGATCAGGGCACATATGCAGGTTGTGGGTTTAATCGATGATTGATGTTCTCACATTGATGTTTCTCTCTCTCTCTCTCTCTCTCTCTCTCTCTCTCTCTCTCTCTCTCTCTCTCCCTCTCTTCCTTTCTATCTAAAATCAATAAACATATCCCTGGGTGAAGATAAAAAAATGTTCAAAGAACCAAATGGAAATTTCAGAGTTTAAAAGTGTGATGATGAAAATAAAAAACTCAGTAGGGGGACTCAAATGCAGATCTGAACTAACAAAAAAAATGTTGGCAAACTTGATAAGTGAATAAAAGTATCCAATCTGAAAAGAAGAAGGAAGAAAAATTAACAGAACATCAAAGACCTGTGGGACACTATCAACAGAACAAAATACACATAATGGAAGTACTAGAAGGAAAAGAGGAAAGGGCAGAAGTAAGATCAATTTGGGGGGTACTGGCATCTTAACAGTGTTGTCTCCTCATCACACACATGGATAGCTTGCCACTGATTTAGATCGTTATCCATTTCTTCCTACAAAGTTCTGTATACATCAAACAGGTGGATTTTGTAATATGTAAATTATACTTTGATAAAGCAAGATGAAAAACAAGACTAAAGGGAAGTTTCTTGGGTACTTACACTGGGTCCATAATGCATTCAGTCAGCAGGAGAAATGCACATTGCAGTTTTTCTCTTCCAGGCATTGAAGGTTCTTAATGCTAACCACAAAGCCCTAGGCATCTCTCCTGGGGTTTATCTATTTACGTCCTGCATCAACCTCATGAATTTTCATCATTTCCTGCATCAACCTCATGAATTTTCATCATTTCCTATCAAGCTAAGAGAACCGGGCACACTTCCTCCCTTGTTGCTCCAAGCCTGCCTCCTCCAGCCCCAGCTTACTCACTCTGCTCCTGAGTGCACCCGGGGGGGCCTGGGTGGGGTGAGAAGGCCTCCTCCCCTGGGCTGTCACTATATGTGATTAGATACTGCTGTCCATCTGGTCTGCGCAGTGGTGGGTGCTGTGCTTGCGGTCATCTCATACTACTTAAGGTAGGGTGTCCCTCCCTCACCAATGGTATGACCAGGAGGTGATCAGAACAACATGGCTATTTCCTTCACAATCCTATCAGGACTATGGAAAGAGTGGGGTCAGTCCAGGCCAGGTAGGTAGCTCAGTAGGTACAGCATATTCCCCATACCCCAAGGGCACATACAAGACTCAAGCAATGAATGCATAAATAAGTGGAACCACAGATCCACACCTCTCTCTCTCTCTCTCTCTCTCACTCTCTCTCTCTCTCTCTCTCTCTCTCTCTCTCTCTCATTTGCTCAATAAATTAAATTTTATTTTAAAAAAAATAGTGGGGTCAATGGTTCACTCCTTTGGCAACCTGCAGACCTCTACCCTCCTCCTAGAAGTCTGTTGTGACTCATTGTTTCTGCTACCAGACCCCACACTGAAAAGAGTAAAAGGAAAAAACCTGATTTCTCTCTCCTTTCTCTTTCTCCTTCCCTCTGCCTCTGTATAGGTTGAACGTCGACCTATAAACCAGGAGCGAGAATCATCAATCAAGCTGTCTCCTGCATGCCCCCCACTGGGGGTCAAGCCTAAAACCAGGGCATGTGCCCTGACCCAGAATCCAACCGTGACCTCCTTGTTCATACGTCCATGCTCAACCACTGAGCCACACCCACCAGGTACAAGCTGTAATATTAACACAGTGCCCAACATTGTGGTAAGAACTTGACCTCAAAGAATCTCCCACAGTCCTAGTGGAAGTACTAACAGTTCACCACCCTATATAATAAAAGCCTAATATGCTAAAGTGTCCAGTCGTCCAGTCAACCAATCAAAACATAATATGCAAATGATATGCATACGCTCGCTATGATGTGACCCCCCAGTGGTCAGATGCTCCGACTGGTAGGTTAACTTGCTGCTGGGGGTTCGGCCCATCGGGACTGAGAGTTGAGACTTGTGACAATGGGGCGCTGTGCCAGGAATCCCAGATGATGGTCAAATACAGGAAAACGATAAGGGGAAGTCCCACTGAGTGGGAGGAAGGTGATGGCATCCATGTCAGTGCAGTTCCCGTCTCCCCAGGGCCAAAGGTCAGGCCCGCAGGCCCCCTTCCTTCTCTCTGCACTCCTAACAAGGGCCAAGATGGCACTTCTGGCCACAGAAAGCTGCAGCTCCGACGGTATACCCGCCATAACATTGGTCCAGCACTCCCTACCGCCTGGCATAAAGATGGTTTCCTACAGCAGCTATGGTGAGCACTCCTTCTGCGACAGCAGAGAGAACATCCCTGAGATATGGAATCCAGAGGTGATCCAGGTACCTCAGGACGGGAGAGAGAAAGGCGGTCAACTCCAGATGGCAGTGTAGGTCTTCCTCCTCCTTGTTCTTTTCTCCCCACCCCCGGGCTTATCATCCTTTGTGTAATTTCCAATGTGGTTTGCATTCAGCGTTGTTTTGTATTCCTTTCCGGGGTCCAGCCTAGTGGTTACACAATTGTATACTCTCCACAGTGAGCCCCTGGCATCTCACGTACCGACCCACCCAACACCTCTTTTTTGTGTTCGTAGGTGGCTTAGACCCAAGCAGGCCACACACAAAAGGACCTCAGACTTTCAGCTTGTCTTTCTTTTTCTTAGTTGTTACCTTGGAGTCTCAATGCTGCTCGGAAGAGAGGGATATCAGTGAAGGCTGGGATATACCTTGGGATTTGTGTCATTAAACAAGATGTCCATGAAGATCTCTGAACAAGGTGATGGTGTTAACTAACAATTATTGCTTCCCGGCTGACACTTGATCATAGACTGCTTCCCCCATTTGGCCTATCTTTTCAGCTCACTTCCTTCTCTTCCTATTGTGTTCTACCTGAGGTTGGTATTCAAAAATAGTTGACAATGGAGGTGGTACTGGCCAATCAGAATGGACACGGTTATAACAGGCAGTCCAGCCCTACCAGTGCCTCGCAGTTGAATATCAACACTGCAATTGCTTACAGTTTCCCGTATTCACCAAGTTGGCTCACAGCTCCAGGCCTTTGTCCATACTGTTTCCTTTGATACCCCATCAAACCCCCCATTATCACAAAGCTAACCTCTACTCATCATCTCAACTCAGATATCCACTCCCTGAAAACACCAAATTCTTTTAGGTCCATGGGTCTTCCTTTAACTTTTTGCTCTTATACCTAAGACACAGTGCCTACTGAGTTGTATTGAATTATTTACATCTTTCTCCTTCTAGACAATGATCCTAGATGGAACTAAGCACAGAGTTTGAAAGTCATGTTGGTTGGGATTCTGACAGTCAAGAAAATCAGTTGGGAAAGAGTGGGGAGGTGGCAGTAATAGGCCTTGGTTAGCGTGGTATCATCACGAAAGACTTGGGGAAGACGAGGCAGCAAGGAGAGAACTCCAAAAGCAGGACATACTCTTAAACTGTTCCTCTCTTTCCCCCTCCAGCTCCCAATATGTCAGCAACCTTCCACTGCCCAACCTGTTTAGCTCTTGAGGCCTGTTCGAGTGCGCCTTCTCTTTCCCATCCCATTGATACACCTCAATGCTATCAAGGAAAACTTCAGGTTGCTGGAGGTAAACTGAACATCTGATGGTTTCAGAGACTGGAAACTAGACATATGAGTGGATCCCAAGAGGTTCTGACACTCAGGGATCCAGGAATGAGGAGGGACTGGATTCCTCTCAGGTTTTCTAAAACATCTGTGTGTCTCCCCATCCTTCCTTGTTTTATAGGAGACATCTGAAGCAGGGGATCCCTCGGAGGTGAGGACAACGGAGCCCCAATGCGCTAGGGCCTCTGCATGCACGACTCCGGAGACCAGGTTCAGTGACGCAGATCCGTTTTATTGTGGAACTACAGGGGTATATATACCATGAGGGGACCAATCAGAGGGAGACACGTTGCTACAGGCGACCAATGGCTGAAAGGCTAGGGTACTGTGCACGTGGCTCTAGGAGTTCATTCAGGCGGGCGTTGCTACTTCCTGGTGTGCCGAGGAAGCATGTCATGGTGGAGTGTGCTCACACCATTGCATCAGCCGCAGCGCTGAGACATACTTCCAGAGCTCTACGTACAGACATCGACTCAACTTTGGAGGTCAAAGGCTGTACATCTGTACCTCACTGTGGGCTAATGTCTGGGATATTCACAAGTGGACCCAAGTGGGTAAAGGAAATGTGTCCATACCAATCTCTCATTCAATTCTGAAAGGTTGGAAATGGGGCCACCACCTGGCCTCCCATTTCCGTTGGGAGGTTTGGGCTATTGCTGCTGCTATTGCTATAATCGCTCCATAATGTTCCTATGGAGAAATCTGTCCTGAGTTATAGGACACCTCTTTGGACTGGGACCCTCCAACTGCTGGTCATGAGTTGATGAGCAGGTGGAGACTTGAAGAACAGAGAGTTCCTATGGATGTGTTTGACATTTCTAATAAAGTTTCTGCTCTGCTTTGTATGTGCCCCCAGACTCAAAGTGAATTTTAGTGCTGAGAGAGCCTTAAAATTTATCTCTTCTAACCCACAACTTTGGCAGAAAGGGAATCACAGATTTGGAAAACTTGAGTGAGTTTCTCACTTTACATAGCTATGGGCAGAGCTAAGACCAGAGCTTTGATATTTTGACCTAAGTCTGGTTTTCCTTTCACTTAATAGGCTACCTTCTCTTGGGAGCTGAACAAAAGATTGGCATTGACCTCCTCCGGAGCACTCCCAGCCCAATCTTAATGCCAAAGTAGGCTGTTTGGGGTTCTAGTATTTTTCTGGGAGTTATGCAAGAATGAGAAAAATCAGACTCCAGATTCTTCAATTATCATGGGCCCCATTTCCCTATGTTCTATCTGTTCCTTGCCCACTTTACATAATTCCATCCCTTATCTGCCACCTACTTAATGCCTCTTCAGTGGACAGAGGAAATTTAGGAGGGGGCTGGGCCTGAAGCTCTGGGGGGGGTGGTGATATTTTTAGATTCTCATGTTTATTTATTTATTTACTTACTAGAGGCCTGGTGCACGAAATTTGTGCACGGGTGTAGAGGGCCCTTGGCCCGGACTGTGCACTCTCACAATCTGGGATCCCTCAGGGGATTTCCAACTGTCATCCTAAACCAGCAGTCGGACATCCCTCTCGCATTCCGGGACTGCTAGCTCCTAACCACTCACCTGCCTGCCTACCTGATTGCCCCTAACCACTAGCCTGCCTGCCTGCCCTGTGCATGTCATAGCTACCAGTCGTTCCACCATTTGGTCAATAACTGCCCCCCACTCCTCCAGCCTGATCGCCCCTCACTGCCTCTACGTGCTGATCTGATTGCCCCTAACTGCCCTCCCTGCTGACCTGGTAACCCCTAACTACCCCCCCCCCATGCATATTACCCTTTTATTATATAGGGTTACTCAAGAATACATAAACTATCTTGTCGTAAAAGACTTTGAGCTCTTAACTGCATTTCCTGCGAGAATAAGATCATTCTCAGGAATAAGACTATCACCATTCCTGAAAATATTGACAGCACTCCAAAGGGGTGCAGAGGCACCCTGCAGATGGACTTCAAACACATCAACATAGAACTCAGTCACCCTGGAAAGAAAAGAGGTTCTGGGTTGACAAATGGTGGGGATGTAAAGATTGTCCACCATTCACACTATCTGCATCATGTACAGAACATGATCAAGGGTCTTACACTGGGCTTTCATTACAAGACTAGAGGCCTGGTACACAAAATTCATACACAGGGGGTCCCCTCAGTCAAGCCTCCACCCTCTCCAATCTGGGACCCCTTGGTGGATGTCTGACTGCCAGTTTAGGCCCAATCCCAAGGATCGGGCGTAAACCAGTAGTTGGCCATCCCTCTCACAATCCTGGACCATTGGCTACTAATCGCTCACCTGCCTGCCTATCTAGTCACCCCTAACTGCCCCACCTGCCAGCCTTATCACCCCTCACTGGATCTGGGCGCTGGCCTGATCGCCCCTAACTGACCCCAGCTGCCTGCCAGGTCACCCCAACTGCCGCCTCCATGCCAGCCTGGTCACCCCTTACTGACCCCTCTGCTGGCCTGGTTGTCCACAAATATCCCCCTCTGCCGGCCTGGTTGCCCCCAACTGCACCCCTGCCTCTGCTGGCCTGCTCACCCCTAACTGCCCCACCACTGGCCTGGTAGACTCTTATGGCCTCCCCCCGCCGCCGCTGGCCTGCTTGCCCTCAAATGTCCCCCTCCCACCGCTGGCCTGCTCACCCGCAACTAACCCTCGTCAGCCTGCCTGATCACCCCTAACTGCCCCCCGCCTGCCAGGCTTGTCACCCCACATGGCTCACCTGCCAGCCTAGTTGCCCCACGCAGCCTGCTTGTTCAGTCGTTTGGTCATCCCTCACTAAACCTCCTGCCAGCCTGGTTGCCCAACACAGCCTGCTTGTTCAGTCACTTGGTTGTCCCTCACTAACCACCCCTGCTGGCCTGGTCATAGGCAGCCATATTTGAGGGCCTGAGAGTTAATTTGCATATTACCTCTTTATTATATGGAATAGGTCTGTGTATGCTCACTTCCCGATCAACGTCATTATTCAGGAGAATGGTTCTCTTGTTAAAACCAGCCCAAATTGCGTAGCTCAGTGGTTGAGTGTCGACCTATGAACCAGGTTCCATTCCCAGCCAGGGCACATGCCAGGGTTGTGGGCTCCATCCCCAGTGTTGGGGGGATGCATGCAGGAGGCAGCTAATCAATGATTCTCATCATTAATGTTTTTCTCCCTCTCCCTTCCTCTCTAAAATAAAAACGTATTTTTTTAAAACAGAAATTTCTGTCCTGGCCTGCATTTTTCAGTGGTTAGAGCATTCTTCTGCACACCAGAAGGTCAAGGGTTTGATCCCTGGTCAAGGGTACATACCTGGGCAGGTTTGATCCCTGCTCCCAGTTGAGGCATACATAGGAGGCAAGCAATTGTGTTGTTCTCACATCAATGTTTCTCTCTCTCTCTTTACCCCTCACCCCCTATCATCCACTCTGTCTAAAAATCAATGATAAAAGTATCATCACTCCACAGGTGAGGATTTAAAAAAAAAAAAAAACAGAAATTTCCTGCCTGGCTTAGTGTCTCTCAGTTGGTGGAGCATCATCCCATACACTAAAAGGACACAGGGCACCTACTCAGGTGGTGGGTTTGACCACAAGGGGGGTGTGTATAAGAGGGAATAAATGTTTCTCACATCGATGTTTCTCTCTCTCTCTCCCTCTCATTTTATGTGGATCTTTTGTTCTGAGGTGGGTCTCTTGTAAACCACATATACTTGGGTCATGTTTTTGTATCCATTCAGCTACTCTATATGTTTTGTTTGTGATATTTAATCCATTTACATTTAAGCTTACCATTGATAGGTACTCATTTATTGCCATTTTAATTCTGTATGCCTATGTTTCTCTCTATTTCTTCTCAAAACAGCAAATTAAAATGACAATGAGGTATCATCTCACACCTATCAGAATGGCTACCATCAACATATCAATAAATGACAAGTGCTGGCGAGGATATGGAGAAAAGAGAACCCTAGTACACTGCTGGTGGGAATATAGAAAGGTGCAGCCACTGTGGAAAGCAGTATGCAGTTTCCTTAAAACATTAAAAACAGAAACCCATTTGCCCTAGAAGTGATCCCACTTCTAGGAATACAACCTAAGAAACCCAAAACACCAATCAGAAAGAATGTATGCAGCCCTGTTCATAGCAGCACAATTTATAATGGTTAAGATCTGGAAACAGCCCAAGTGTCCATCAGTAGATGAGTGGATAAAAAAGCTGTGGTACATTAATACCATTGAATACGATGCAACTACAAAAAAGAAAAATCTCTTACCCTTTGGGACAGCATGGAGGAACCTGGAGAGTAGTATACTAAGTGAAATAAGTCAAAGAACAATAAGTATCACATAAGCTCACTCATATGTGGAATCTCATGAACAAAATAAACTGACGCACGAAATAGACCCAGAGTCATGGAGGATCCTCAGAGGGAAGGGAGGGAGGGAAGAGATCAACCAAAGAACTTATATGTACACTAGAGGCCTGATGCACGAATTCGTGGACCAGTGGGGTCCCTTGGCCTGGCCTGCAGGATTGGGCCGAAATAGGCTCTCTGACATCCCCCGAGGGGTCCTGGATTGCGAGAAGGCACAGGCCAGGCCCCCACTGGTGCATGATTGGGTCCGGGGAGGGACACAGGAGGTTGCCTAACCAGAGAGAGACTGCAGGAGGGCTCCAAGGTGTGTCGGACCCGTCTCGCTCAGTGTGGATGGGCCAGATCCCAGCAGCAAGCTAACCTACCGGTTAGAGCATCTGCCCCTGGTGGTCAGTGCACAACACAGTGATGGTTGACCGATTGACTGCCTGCCCCTGGTAGTCAGTGCATGTCATAGGGAGCACTTGAGCCACCTTAGCAATATCATTATCATATTATGCTTTGATTGGTTGAAAGGCCAACCGGTCTGACACTTAGCATATTAGGCTTTTATTATATAGGATATGCATAACCCAAGGACACTGACAATAGCGTGGTGAAGGCCAGAGGACAGGAGTGGGGAAGAGGGGGTGATAATGGGGGAGGGGTGGAAATGTACATCTGTAATACTTTAAACAATAAAGATAAATTTATTTTTAATTCAGTCCGGGATTGTTTCTGAGGCCGGATTGGAGGTTAGTTCTGACCCCAGGAGGACTCCTATTAGCTGTCAATTTCCCTAGTTCTCCCAAGTTTGACTGCCAGCCTGGGGGTTAGCTTGTCTTGGAGCTACCCGGCTCCTCTGCATTGGTGACCACCACTGTCTCTGTTGTTAACAAGATTGCCCTTCTCCAGGAACTCCCTCCACACATTCTGTTCCAAATAAAGTCACTTTCTAGGGAAGAATGTTGAAGCTCTCTGTTCTTTTTTTAAATCTACACTAACAAAAGAGAAACATGGTAATTGGCGTACGACCGCTACCCTTCCCATTGGTTAATCCCCCTGTCACTCACAGAGTAGGGCCGAGATATGCAAATTAACTGGCAGCCAAGATGGGGGCCGGCAGCCAGGCAGCTGATGCGAACAGGGAGGCTTGCTTGCTTCAGTGACGGAGGACTCCAACCTTCCCCACCTGACTTGCCGGCCTCTCAGCTACAACTCTAAGCAACTATGTTGTGAATATAGAAGCTAAAGAAAACTCAGAAACCTGCTTTACTCAGCGGGGCTTCAGCCAGCCGGACCGCAACATTGTATCAAATACAGACGGTAAACAAAGGCCAGAAACCTGTTTTCAGCAGCCGAGGCCTCAGAGCTAAAGCTGGCCCAGAATTAAAAAAGAAAAAAAGAAAAAAAGGAGCAGTTGGGAGCTTCAGTCCCAGCCTGAAAACAGCCCTCAGCCCCTCAGCCAGACTGGCCAGGCACCCCAGTGGGGACCCCCACACTGAAGGGTGTGTGACCAGCTGTAAACAGCCATCATCTCCTCATCCAGGCTGGCCAGGCACCCCAGTGGGGACCCCCACCCTGATCCAGGACACCCTTCAGGGAAAACCAGCCAGCCCCACCCATGCACCAGGCCTCTATTCTATATCATAAAAGGGTAATATGCCTCCCAGCACCAGGATCAGCGGAGCTGAGAGGCCTCCCGGCACCAGGTTCAGCGTGACAGGGGGCAGCGCCCAAACCTCCTGATTGCCCTGCAGCTCTGTGTGTGACAGGGGGCGGGGCCACAACCTCCCTATCCGCCCTGCTCTGTTCCTGACAGGGGAAGGCGCCCCAACCCCCTGATCGCCCTGCAGCTCTGTGTGTGACAGGGGCGGGGCCCCAACCCCCCCCCCCCGCCCCCCACGGGCCCTGCTCTGTGTGTGACGGGGTAGAGCCATAACCTCCCCATTGGCCCTGCCCGGAGTATGAGAGTGGCGGCACCCCAACCACCTGATCGGCCCTGCTCTGTGGGTGATAGAGGGCGGTGCCCCAACACCCCCCCCCCACGGGCCCTGCTCTGTGTGTGATGGGATAGAGTCATAACCTCCCCATCTGCCCTGCCCTGAGTGTGACAGTGGCGGCGCCCCAACCCCCTGATCGGCCCTGCTCTGGGTGTGACAGGGGGCGGTGCCCAACTCCCCTATCGGCCCTACTCTGTGAGTGTCGGGGAGAGTTCCTCAACCCCCTGATTGACCCTGCTCTGTGCATGACAGGGGGGAGCTCCCCAACCCCCTGATTGACCCTGCTCTGTGCATGACAGGGGGTAGCGCCGCAACCTCCCTATCGACCCTGCCTTGAGTGTAACGGGGGCGGTGCCCCAACCCCCCAATCGGCCCTACCCTGAGCGTGACTGAGGGTGGCATTGAAACCTCCCAATCTGCCCTGCTCTGTGCATGACAGGGGAAGGCGCCCCAACTCCCCAATCGGCCCTGCTCTGAGCCTGACCAGGGGCTGCACCTAGGGATTGGGCCTGCCCTCTGCCACCCGGGAGCAGGCCTAAGCCAGCAGGTCGTTATCTCCCGAGGGGTCCGAGACTGCAGGAGGGCACAGGCCGGTCTGTGGGACACCCCCTTCCCCCCCACCGAGTGCACAAATTTTTGTGCACCGGGCCTCTAGTATTTTTATATTTATTTATTAAATTGATTGGGGTGACATTGGTCACCATGACATATAGGTTTTAGGTGTGGGTTCCTATGTTACAAGATCTGTGCATTGCACCATGAGCCCACCATCCAAAGTTAAATCTTCTCGTCACCTTATATTAGGAACCCATCTCCCCCTCTCCCCCAATCCCACTTCTTAACCCGTTTTTATTGATTTTTTGGGGGGTAGGGGAGAGGAAGGGAGAAGGAGAGATAGAACATCAATGAGAGAGAAACATCAACATGGATCAGCTGCCTCCTGCACGCCCTCTGCTGGGGATAGAACCTGAAACCCAGGCATGTGCCCTGACTGGGAATGGACCCGGTGACCTCCTGGTGCATGGGTCAGCACTCAACCTCTGAGCCACACCAGCCAGGCAAAGCTCTGTTCTTACCTGTGTCTCTGAGCCACAGCTTGAGAACTGGAGGCAAGGACAGTGGAGGGCTTTTCTCAGGAGGCCCCCTCTGCTGTACACACAGGGCACTGGGCAGGGGTTAGTAGACCCTGGCCTTCATGGCTTGCTTCTCCCAACATGGAAAATCTTCACTACAAACAAGCTGGGGCCAAAGTGACAGAGAGCCCAGTATTCTGAGCCTGTTATCGCTGGGTGGAGCCTAGAACCAATGAGTGACATCTGGGTGGAGGGAAAAGTCCCTAACCTGTCAATCACACCTCCCTGAAATTACCATCTGAGACCTGGACCTGCGGGGTGGAGTAAGGCTGGAAGTGATGCTACCTATAGTCCTTGACTGGGAGACTGAAGAAGGGGAACCTATCTTTATGGATCCGCACACTCATAGTTACTTTCCTCATATAGAGCTGGGGTGGGTGGTGGGCATGGTGGGCAGGGGTTGTGGGACAGATGGCACAGATCTGCTGTTCTTACTGATACTTAGTATATGTTCTTGAATAAATGTTTCCTTACACAGTGGGGCCTTGACTTACGAGTGTCCCGACTAACGAGTTTTTTGAGATACCAGCTGTCTCTGGGCTGATTTTTGGCATTGAATTGACAGAGTAATTTGAGTTAATGAGCTCGGTCTCAGAACGAATTAAACTCGTAAGTCTAGGCCCCACTGTAATCCATTTACAGTGGCAAACTTTTTCCTGCTTCTCTGGAAACACAAGATATTTTCTAAGTTCCTTAACTGGATAGCCCTTTTGTTGACTCCTTTTTAAGTGATAGTCTCAATCGCTAACCCCAACATTATATAGGCCATGAGTGATGACTTCACTAGTGACTAAAAGCTCCCATAGCCACAGTTATATCTCTCCCTGGGCTGCTCAGGCCCCAGAACACAGGTAGGCTTTGGATTCTAGGTCCTTTATTTCTGGGACCTGTGAATTTGTGTCTCATTCTCACCCAACTATTTACTGAAAGACTTTTTCTACAATATATGCCTTTTGAAAAGTGTCTGAGGGCCAAGTATGTGTCAGGTTCTGCACTTAGGACCGATGCCAAGACACACAACACAGCCCATCTTGTCTTCCCAAAGATTAGAGTCCCCCAGGGAGATGGGCAGTTGAGTTGCATGTAGAGAGTGAAAGGCTGGGAGAACATGACCAGAGATACTTCTACTTGAGGGGTCAGAGAAATAACCAGAAAGAAATAACATTTTAGTGAAGTCAGGAAAGACAAACTGTCTATGGCAGGCACCAGCCCTCTCTGGCCTCAGGGACCCTCCTGCCCCAGCGGCCTCCCCACACTTTTGCCAATCAATCAAGCCCACAGAAAGGACAGCTATGATGTGTGCTGATGCTTCAGGGTCTGGAGGAGGAGAGGGCTGTATGTGAAGATCCTGTGTGATCCAGGTGGTCAAGCAGTCCTCCTCCCACCTGAAAGATTGTTTCTTTCGGGAAAGGACAACAAAGTCACACCTGCAGAGAAAGCGGTTTATTGCCAGTTGAGGGGGACTCAAGTTGCAGGGAAAGGATGTCACCTCTGTCACTCAGAGTATGCCCTCCAAGCTTGAGATGTCCTGGTTTTCTGTGCTTTGGGTTCAAAGGCTTGGCTGAATCCATGGCTGTGGGTAGGGTCACTCTACAGACATGAAACATGGTCTTGCTGTCAACATGAATGAGTTCTATTGATTTCTTCCGATCAGCCCCCTGGAGTGTTTCTTTTCTCTGTTTCTCCCTGCTCTCCCCCAGCGCTACTCCAGCTCTCTCACACTCCCTCAAAAGACTGTGCATTGCACTCTCTTCCTCTCCTGCCTTCTCTCCCTCTACCTTCTCTTACCCCTAATCCTCCCCAATCCTTCCTTCCATGTCTTAGCTGCAAACTCTGTTTCTTCTTCCTTTTCTAACTCTCCTCTCCCCATTGTTTGCATTCTGTCTTTGTCTTTTATTCTTTTAATTTTGCTCCCTTTTCTTTCTTGTCAAAACCTCTGCTCCTTGCCCTTCCTCCTGTCCCCTCCCTCCTCCCCGCACCCCTTCATGTCTCCTCTGTCCTCTCCGCATCACCTGACTCCATCTCTCTATCCAGCTCCGTCCTTCCCTACTCATCCCTGTCTTTGCTCCTCCTCCCCAGACGCTCTTACCCTGTGTTACTAGTTGTAGCAGTTCTTCCAAGCTCCATCCTTGTCGTAGTTTGCAGTGACTGAGCACCATGACTTTTTAACAAAACTCCCATCGGTTGTGCAGGTTTCATACAATCTGTTCTTATAGTTAAAGGGGAAGAAACATGGGGCTCGGTCTGAAAAGCAGAACAAAAGGTGTGAAAATTAGCTGTGGTGAGGTTATGTTAGTCTTAGCAAGAGAAAGGGGGTGTGAATGGAACACCGGGGGCTGGGTGAGGAGATGATTGAGGCTCCCACCTGGGAGTCAATTATGGAAATCCCCCACAGGCTCCTCATATGAGGAAAGCAGTGTGCTTACCATCCATTGTGCAATATTTCCATTTCCCTGAATATGGTTCTTCTAGAGAACACCAATTGTATAAAGAGTCCTGTTGAGTGCAATCATAATACGTGCTGCCTTCATAGGTAAACGGGAAAACACAGGCATCCTCTGAAAAATGAAGCAGGCATTGTTCTCCTCACAGCTCTTAGGTATCATGAGCTCTGCAGTGATTCTGGCAGCGTTTCTGTTCAAGCCAGCCCACCCCAACAAAGCGCCTGCATATCCAGAGCCCCCTGCTAAGCACCAGGGGTGTCCAGATCCACATGGCCTGGTGCTTGTCTGTGACAGTTGTAATGTCCCGTGACATTATTTACCCAGAGACATTTATTTCTTGTGGGAATTGGAGTTCCAGGAGACAGAGAAGCTTGCCAGACCACAAAGCAGCCTGATTTGGGATTATAATTTCTTTTAATCCTTACCCTAGGGTATGTTTTTATTGAGTTTTAAACAGAGAAGAAGAGAGGGAGGAAGAGACAGTGAAAAAACATCCCTGAGTGGCCTCCCGTACACCTCCTGACCGGGGATCAAACCTGCAACCTATAAGTATGTGCCCTGACATGGAATCGAACCCACAACCTTTTGCTGACCCTCCAACCAACTGAGACACCTGGACAGAGCTAGGATCATAATTCTTTATACACTGCTGATTTATTTTGTCTGGAGCTTCTGCTTCACCCAATTCAACACTAAAAATCTAAGTCCCTGTCACAGTTATGAACACAGGTAATGTCTTCTTATTATCATTAATAATCTGCCTCACACCATTCAGAAGATCAATAACAAGCCACATTCACGGGGTAACAACATGAGTTTCAGCGTGCACTAACTTTGGCACTTGAATAGATTGAAGAGGAAAACTATGGAAACCAGACAGGCTTCATGGCCAAGGCGTCTTTGGCTTGAATGAATTCTCTCAGCTGCATCACTGAATTTACTGGTGGCAAAGCTCGCCTCTCTGCAACTCATGTACCTATTTCTGTTTGAATAACCTCTGCCCCACCCAGTCCTGCCTGTGCTTCTTGGACAGGCTCCCTGAGTAGAACACCATCCCTAGGAATGAGGCCTCATCATGAGACTCTAGCCCCACTATCTTCCAGGGGCTTGACCTTAACGACTACAAAACTGGGGGGAGGGGGAGGAGAGGGGTGCACCTGCCCCGCCCATTACTGAGAGGGCAGACTTAGCCCATGCATGTAAAATACCTTTGAAGAATGCTGAATGCGGTTGCCACCTAACATTAGTTTGTTTGATTTGATCGTTGCTGTTGTTAAATATATATTTTATTGATTTTTTACAGAGAGGAAGACAGATGGATGGAGAGTTAGAAACATCAATGAGAAACATTGATCCGCTGCCTCCTTCATGCCTCTACTGGGGATGTGCCCACAACCAAGGTACATGCCCTTGACTGGAATTGAACCTGGGACCCTTCAGTTCATAGTCCGATGCTCTATCCACTGAGCCAAACAGGTCAGGGCAGTTTGATTGTTGTTTTGTTTTCATTATTTTCCAACATTGCTTATCTATAATAATAAAAGCGAAATATCCTAATTAGACCGGACAGCTGAAAGACCTTCCAGACGTCATTCCAGATATCCATCTGGACGAAGCCGCCAGGGCAGAGTCCAAGGCAAAGGCCATTATAGGCGATCAGGCAGGCAGGCTAGCCGTTACGGGCAATCAAGAAGGTAGGCAGAAGCATTAGGGGCAATCAGGCAGGCAGGTGAGCGGTTGGGGCAATCAAGAAGGCAGGTGTGCAGTTAGGGGCATCAGGCAGATTGGCAGTTGTTAGCGGCCATCAGTCAGACAAGCAGAGGCAGTTAATGGTGATGGCGAGCAGTTAGGGGCAATCATACATGCAAGCAGTTAGGAGCGATTCAGCAGGCAGGCGAGTGGTTAGGGGCAATCAGGCAGGCAGGCAGGTGAGCGGTTAGGAGCCAGTGGTCCCAAATTGCAAGAGGGATATCCGACTGCCGCTTTAGGCCTGATCTGCTGCAGATTGAGCTTAAACCAGCAGCACATCCCCCAAGGAGTCCCGGATTGTGAGAGTATGCAGACTGGGCTGAGGGATCTCCCCACCCCATGCATGAATGTCATGCACTGGGCCTCTAGTATATATATGGTTAATATGCTAAGTGTCCTTCCCTCCATTCGACAGGTTGCTATGACACGCACTAACCACCAGAGGGCAGACGCTCAATGCAGGAGTTGCTGTGATGCACAGAGAAACGGCACCATGGACCTGGGGACCACAAAGCAACACCTGGCTTCCCCCAAGTGGAACACAGGCCCCGCCACCACCCTGGAGGGACAGCCCACCAAATTGCAGCTGACGCTGCCGAGAACCCATGGCACAAAATGGAGCCTACAGCCCAGACCAGCCCAGACACTGTTGCTGTGGGCACCGGGTTATGACATCACATGGCAAGACCCGGCATTCTCGCCCTAGTGATGACTACCCTCCTTGCAGTTTCCTCAGCCCAGGAACGCTAATGGCTTTAATATCCTCAGGTGAGGCACACTCAAGAACAGTATTATTTACTAGAGGCCCGGTGCATGAAATTGTGCACAGGTATGGTCCCCAGCCCTAACCTGCGATCAGGGCCATTATCTCTGGCTGCCAGCATCCGGCCCCACCCCCCACCACCACCCACCCCAGTTCCCTGTTCATCATCCAGCAATGGGAGCCTGACGACCCAGAAATGGACTGAGAGGTCAGTCATTCCCACCCACTTGCCAGCCTCACTCCCTCCGCCGGTCACCCTCTGTGTGGGGGGCAACCAATGGGGCAGGGGCTTGGCCTGGTGCCAACCACATCCTCCGCCACCCACCCCAGGTCCCCATTGGCCATCAGTGATCAGAGCCTGCTGGCCAGAGAAAGAGACTGAGAGGTGGTCAGTGCACCTCATAGTGACTGTTGAGCAGTCGTTCTGGTCGTTCTGCCATTATGGTCACTGGGTTTTTATTATATAGGTTTATTATTAATACTAGTGGCAAAGTGCACAAAATTCGTGCATGGGGGTGTCATTCAACCCAACCTGCACCCTCTCCAATCTGGGACCCCTTGGGGGATGTCCGACTCCCAGTTTAGGCCCTCTTCCACAGGGCAGTCGGACATCCCTCTTGCAATCCGGGACCACTGGCTCCTAACTGCTCACCTGCCTGCCTGCCTAATTCCCCCTAACCACTCTGCAAGCTGAACTGATCACCCCTAAATGCCCTCCACTGCCAACATGATCGCTTCCAACTGCCCGCCTGCCATCCTGCTCACCCCAAACTTTCCCCCCTGCCAGCCTAATCCCCCGCAACTGATCCCCCCCTGCGAGCCAGCTTGTCCCCGACTGCTCCACCAACCACGTCGGCCTGATCTCACCTAACCACCTTTGCCTCAGCTCTGCCACCATGGCTTTGTCCGGAAAGAAGTCTGGAAGGTCTCCCAGAAGGTCTCCTGATTTAATTAGCACATTACCCTTTTATTAGTTTAGTAAAATTATTAATTTTACCATTCAACCCATTTTTGGAGCACTTTCTTCCACACCACTCCCAGCCCCTCTCCCCTTCCTTACCTGCTTTCGCATGGCCCACTTGGAGAAATACATAGGCACCAGTGCACATGAGAAAGATTCCCACGTTCGGTACCATGGCTGCTGGCCTTCCCGTGGCTGATGAACGTCAGCCTCTGTTGCCCTCTTATATAACATGCCTCCCTCACATCACCTCCTGCAACCGGATAAGAATCAATCTCCCCAGAGCCGTGCATGTGTGTTCCTAAGCCTGAGAGCATAAAGTTCAAGATTATCTCTCAGCTGAAACCACGGGACATTGGCTCATGGCTTCATGTCCCTGAGTCTCAATAGCTTAAAATGCATCTCAAACGTGGCAAGGACATTTGTAAAATCCCTTTGTTTTAGTGTTTCATGACCAGGCAAAAGGGAGAGGGAAAGATGAAAGGGACGATCTGCTCTCACAGGGTGTTCAACCCCATGGATATGGACAATAACTTGATAAAGGCCAAGGGAGTGGGAGGGTGGAGGTAGGAAAAGAGGGGAGGGGGACACCTGCAATAATGTGCCTGCTGGCAATCAGGCAGGCAGGCACATGAGCGATTAGAAGCCAGCAGTCCAGGATTGTGAGAGGGATGTCCAACTGCTGGTTTATGCCAGATCTCCAGGATTGGGCCTAAACTGGCAGTCGGACATCCCTCAAGGAGTCCCAGATTGGAGAGAGTGCATGCTTGACTGAGGGGACTCCGCCCCCCTGTACGAATTTCATGCACTGGGCCTCTAGACTTATAATGAAAGCCCAGTGTAAGACCCTTGATCATGTTCTGTACATGATGCAGATAGTATGAATGGTGGCCAATTTTGACATCCCCAACATTTGTCAACTCAGAACCTCTTTCTTTCCAGGGAGACTGAGTTCTATGTTGATGTGTTTGAAGTCCATCTGCAGGGTGCCTCTGCACCCCTTCGGAGTGCTGTCAATATTTTCTGGAATGGTGATTGTCTGATTGCTGAGAATGATCTTATTCTCGCAGGAAATGCAGTAAAGAGCTCAAAGTCTTTTACGACAAGATAGTTTATGTAATCTTGAGTATTCTTGAGGATTAATATATAATAAAAGGGTAATAGGTTAGGGGTGACCAGGTCAGCAGGGAGGGAAGTTAGGGGCAATTAAGCCAGCATGCAGAGGCAGTGAGGGGCGATCAGGCCGGCAGAGTGGGGGGAAGTTATTGTCCTAATAGTGGAATGACTGGTCGCTATGACATGCACTGAGCAGGCAGGCAGGCTAGCGGTTAGGGTTAATAAGGTAAGCAGGCAGGCGGAGCCGTTAGGGGTGATCAAGCAAGCAGGTGAGCAGCTAGGGGTGAACAGGCAGGCAGGCAGAGGTGTTAGGGGAGATCAGGCAGGCTGGCAGGCAGGTGAGTGGTTAGGAGTGATCAGGCAGGCAGAGTGGTTAGGGGGAATCAGGCAGGCAGGCAAGTGGTTGGGGGCAATCAGGCAGGCAGGCAGAGGCGTTAGGAGCAATCAGGCAGGCAGACAGGCAGGTAGGTGAGTGGTTAGAAGCCAGCAGTTCTGGTTTGCAAGAGAGATGTCTGACTGCTGGTTTAGGATGACAGTTGGAAATCCCCTGAGGGATCTCAGTTTGCGAGAATGCACAGGCCAGGTTGAGGGGCCCTTACCCCTATGCACGAATTTCATGCACTGGGCCTCTAGTAAGTAAATACATAAATAAGCATGAGAATCTAAAAATATCACCCCCTCCCCAAAACTTCAGGCGGAGCTCCGTCCTAAATTTCCTCTGTCCACTGAAAAAGCATTAAGTAGGCGGCAGATAAGGGATGGAATTACGTAAAGTGGGAAAGGAATAGTTAAGACATAGGAAAATGGGGCCCATGATAATTGAAGAATTTGGCCTCTGGTTTTCCTCATTCTTCCATACCTCCCAGAAAAATACTAGAGCCCAAACAGCCTATTTTGGCATTAAGATTGGGCTGGGAGTGCTCCAGAGGAGATCAATGTAGTCTTGTTCAGCTCATGGGAGAAGGTAGCCTATTAAGTGAAAGGAAAACCAGACTTAGGCCAAAATATCAAAGCTCTGGTCTTAGCACTGCCCATAGCTATGTAATGTGTGAAACTCATTCAAGTTTTCCAGATTTGTGATTCCCTTTCTGCCAAAGTTGTGGGTTAGAGGAGATAAATTGAAAAGGCCCTTTCAGCACTAAAATTCACTTTGAGTCTGGGGCACATACAAAGCAGAGCAGAAACTTTATTAGAAATGTCAAACACATCCATAGGAACTCTCTGTTCTTCAAGTCTCCACCTGCTCATCAACTCATGACCAGCAGAGGAGGCTCCCAGTCCAAAGAGGTGTCCTATGACTCGGGATAGATGTCTCCACAAGAACACTATCGAGCGATTATAGCAATAGCAGAAGCAATAACCCAAACCTCCCAACGTAAATGGGAAGCCAGGTTTTGGCCCGATTTCCAACCTTTCGGGATTGAATGAGAGATTGGTATGGACACATTTCCTTTACCCACTTGGGTCCAATTGTGAATATCCCAGACATCAGCCCACAGTGAAGTACAGATGTACAGCCTTTGACCTCCAAGGCTGAGTCAATGTCTCCTATGGAACGAGGAAGGATAGGGAGACACACAGATGTTTTAGAAAACCAGAGAGGAATCCAGTCCCACCCCATTCCTGGATACCTGAATGTCAGAACCTCTTGGGATCCACTGAGATTTCTAGTTTCCATCTGAAACCATCAGATGTTCAGTTTACCTCCAGCAACCTGAAGTTTTCCTTGATAGCATTGAGGTGTATCAATGGAACAGGAAAGAGAAGGCGCACTCGAACAGTCCCCAAGAGCTAAACAGATTGGACAGTGGAAGGTTGCTGACATATTGGGAGCTGGAAGGGGAAAGAGAGGAACAGTTTAAGAGTATGTCCTGCTTTTGGAGTTCTCTCCTTGCTGCCTCGTCTTCCCCAAGTCTTTCGTGCTGATACCACTCTAACCAAGGCCTATTACTGCCACCTCCCCACTCTCTCCCAACTGATTTTCTTGGCTGTCAGAACCCCATCCAACATGACTTTCAAACTCTGTGCTTAGTTCCGTCTAGAATCATTGTCTAGAACAGCAGTTCTCAACCTTCCTAATGCCTCCACCCTTTAATACAGTTCCTCATGTTGTGGTGATTCCCAATTTCATTGTTACAAATCGAACATAATTAAAGCACAGTGATAATCACAAAAACAATATGTAATTATACATGTGTTTTCTGATGGTCTTAGGTGACCCCTGTAAAGGGTCGTTTGATCCCCAAAGAGGTGGCGACCCACAGGTTGAGAACCAATAGTCTAGAAGGAGAAAGAGATGTAAATAATTCAATACAACTCAGTAGGCACTGTGTCTTAGGTATAAGAGCAAAAAATTAAAGGAAGACCCAACTACCTAAAAGAATTTGGTGTTTTCAGGGAGCGGATAACTGAGTTGAGATGAATAGAGGTTAGCTTTGTGAAAATGGGGTTTTGATGGGGTATCAAAGGAAACAGTATGGACAAAGGCCTGGAGCTGTGAGCCAACTTGGTGAATATGGGGAATTGTAAGCAATTGCAGTGTTGATATTCAACTGCGAGGCACTGGTAGGGCTGGACTGACTTTTAAAACCATGTCCATTCTGATTGGCCAGTACCATTGTCAACTATTTTGAATACCAGCCTCAGCTAGAACACAATAGATAAGAGAGGGAAGAGAAGGAAATGAGCTGAAAAGATAGGCCAAAGGGGGGAAGCAGGCTATGATCAGGTGGAAGTCAGGAAGCAATAATTGTCAGGTTAACGCCATCTCCTTGTTCAGAAATCTTCATGGACATCTTGTTTAATGACACAAAACCCAAGGTATATGCCAGCCTTCACTGAAACCCCTCACTTCTGAGCAGCACTGAGACCCCAAGGTAACAATTTAGAAAAAGAAGGACAAGCAAAAGGTCTGAGGTCCTTTTGTGTGTGGCCTGCTTGGGCCTAAGCCACGTAGGAACACAAAAAGAGGTGTAGGGTGGGTGGGTAGGTGGGTGGGTGGGTGAGATGCCAGGGGCACACTGTGGAGAGCATACAATGGTATAACCACTACGCTGGACACCGGAAACGAATACAAACAACGCTGAATGCAAACCGCATTGGAAAATATACAAGCGATGATAAGCTAAGGGGAGAAAAGGACAAGAAGGAGGAAGACAGCCATTGCCTTCCTTGTTATCTGTGTTTCTCTCTTCCCTCCCAAGGTACCTGGGATCACCTCTGGATTCCATATCTCAGGGATGTTCTCTCTACCGTCACAGAAGGAGTGCTAACAGTAACTGCTGTAGGAGACCACCGGCGGTGGGGAGTGCTGGACGAACACTATTGCAGGTATTTCGTCGGAGCAGCAGAACTCCAGGCCAGAAGTGCCGTATTGGCCCCTGTTAGGAGCGCAGATAGCTGGCCTCACCTTTGACCCCGGGGAGAGGGGAACAGCACTGACACGGATGCCATCACCTTCCTCCCACTCAACCTGACCGCTCCTTCTCGTTTTTCCGGATTTGACCATCATCTGGGATTCCTCGCAAAGGCCCCATTGTCACAAGTCTCAACTCTTAGTCTGGATGGGCCAGACCCCAGCAGCAAGCTAACCTACCAGTTGGAGCATCTTCCCCCTGGTGGTCAGTGCACATCATAGCGAGCCTAGGCATATCATTTGCATATTAAGTTTTGATTGGTTGACTGGACGACTGGACACTTAGCATATTAGACTTTTATTATATAGGATGGTGAACTGTTAGTACTTCCACTAGGACTGTGTGAGATTCTTTGAGGTCAAGTTCTTACCACAATGTTGGGCACTGTGTTAATATTAGAGCTTGCGCCTGGTGGGTGTGGCTCAGTGGTTGAGCATGGTCCTATGAACAAGGGGGTCACAGTTGGATTCCGGGTCAGGGCACATGCCCTGGTTTTAGGCTTGACCCCCAGTGGGGGACATGCAGGAGACAGCCTGATTGATGATTCTTGCTCCTGGTTTATAGGTCGACACTTAACCTATGCAGAGGCAGAGAGGAGGAGTGAGAGAAAGGAGAGAGAAGTCAGTTATTTCCTTTATCTCTTTTCAGTGTGGGGTCTGGGAGCAGAAATAATGAGTCACAACAGACTTCTAGGAGGAGGGTGAAGGTGTGCTGTTGCCAAAGAAGTGAAATATTGACCCCACTATTTTTTTAATAAAATTTTATTTATTGATTTTGACAGAGAGAGAGAGAGGTATGGATCTGTTGTTCCACTTATTTATGCATTCATTGGTTGAGTCTCGTATGTGCCCTTGGGGTTTGGGGAAGATGCTCTACCTACTGAACTACCTACCTGGCAATGACTGACCACAATCTTTCCATAGTCCTAGTAGGATTGTGAAGGAAATAGCCAGGATGTTCTAGTCACCTCCTGGTCACACCATTGGTGAGGGAGGGACACTCCACCTTAAGTAGTATGAGATGACCCCATGCACAGCACCCACCACTGCACAGACCAGATGGACAGCAGTATCTAACCACATATATTCATAGCCCAGGGGAGGAGGCCATCGCACCCCATGCACAGCCACCTGGGGTGCACTCAGGAGCAGAGCGAGTAAGCTGGGGCTGGAGGAGGCAGGCTTGGAGCAACAAGGGAGGAGGTGTGCCCGGTTCTCTTAGCTTGATAGGAAATGATGAAAATTCATGAGGGTGATACAGGAAGTAATTAGATTAACCCCAGGAGAGATGCCTAGGGCTTTGTGGTTAGTATTAAGAGCCTTCAAGGACTAGAAGAGAAAAAACGCCATGTCCATCTCTCCTGCTGACTGAATAATGATCCAGATCTTGGGACCCAGTGTAAGTACCTAAGAAACTTCCCTTTATTCTTGTTTTTCATCTTGCTTTATCGAAGTATAATTTACATATCACAAAATCCACCTGTTTGATGTATACAGAACATTGTAGAAAGAAATGGAAAAGGACCTAAATCAGTGGAAAGATATCCATGTGTGTGGTGAGGAGACAACACTGTTAAGATGCCAGTACTCCCCAAATTGATCTTACTTCTGCCCTTTCCTCTTTTCCTTCTAGTACTTCCATTCTGTGTATGTTGTTCTATTGATAGTGTCCCACAGGTCTTTGAGGTTCTGTTCATTTTTCTTCCTTCTTCTTTTCAGATTGGATACTTTTATTCACTTATCAAGTTTGCCAACAGTTTTTTGTTGTTGTTGTTGTTGTTTTTGCTAGTTCAGATCTACTTTTGATTCCCTCCAGTGAGTTTTTAATTTTCATCATCCTACTTTTAAACTCCAAAGTTTTCATTTGGTCCTTTGAACATATTTTTATCTTCACCCAGTGATATGTTTATTGACTTTAGAGAGAAAGGAAGAGAGAGAGAGAGAGAAACATCAATGTGAGAACATTAATCATAGATCGAATCCGCAACCTGGGTGTGTGCCCTGATTGGAAATCAAACCTGCCTCCTCTCGGTGTACGGGGACAATGGTCCAACCAACTGAGCCACACTGGTCAGGGAGGTTTTACTTATTAACATATGTTTTTTGGTTTGAATCTGGTAACGAAACTATGGATCAAAATTACTGGCATTTTCATTTTATAGATGACATGACGGGGCCAGAGCAGTTAAAATCTTTCCCCAAGGTTGTCCAAGCCAGAAAATGCACGAAGCAGGCCTGGATTCTAATTTCTGACCAGGCTGTCAAAAGGAGGAACCCTCTCCTGGCAGGGCACAGGGAGAGACCACCCATAAAGCCAGGGGAGGGGATACCATGTGGGCCTCTGTCAAGTCCGCTGTAAAATGCGAAACCATTTTTAGGAACGGCTTCCCAGTTTTTTATTTTCATTCATTTCTTTATTGTGGACACATTTTATAAGATTTTATTTGAGCCGAATTAGCAACATATGCTGGGGAACAAGATCACAAATATTCCACCTACCAGTTTTTTCGAACAGCTTTGTAGTAAGGGAATTCACCTGTCACACATTTAGTGATTTAAGGCATTCAATTCAATGGTCTTTGGTCTATTCATAGTTATGCAGTCATCATCACAATCAATTTTAGAACTGCTCCATTGGCTGCAAGAGAAAGCCAGTGCCCATCACTAGTTCTCCACTTCCCATCTCCCAGGGTTTGGCAAGTACTGATCGACTTTGTCTTTATAGACTTGCCTATTTTGGACATTTTATATAAATAGAATCATAGCACATGTTGTATTGGTGCCTGTTTTCTTTCAATTAGCATAATGTCTTCAAAGTTCATTCATGTGCTATGTATGATTATGTCATTTAAAATATTTTTTATTGATTTTTTAGAGAGAGAGAGAGGAAGAGAAAGGGAGAGACAGAGAAGCATTGATATGAGAGAGAAACACCAATTGGCTGCCTCCTGCATGCACCCTACTGGGGATTGAACCTGCAACTTGGGCATGTGCCCTGACTGGGAATCGCACCAACAACCTTTAGGTGCATGGATGATGCCTAAACCTACTGAGCTATACTGGCCAGGGCCTTTTATTATTATTATTTTTATAAATAATATATTTTTATTGATTTGAGGGGAAAAGGGAGAGGGAGAGATATAGAAACATCAATGATGAGAGACTCATTGATTGGCTGCCTCCTCCATACCTCTTACTGGGGATTGAGCCTGCAACCCGGGCCTGTGCCCTAACTTCGAATCGAACCTTGATCTCCTGGTTCAGAAGTTGATGCTCAACCAATGAGCCATGCCAGCCATGCTCTTTTAAATTTTTAAATTGTGGAATAATATTCCATTGTATGGATATACCACTGCTAATTTTCCCTTCAGATCTCCTCAGTTCCTGACACAGAGCTCCTAAATACCTGGGAATGTTCTGGGTAATGGGAATATGTTTTGTTTTACTCAGTGACTCTTGGTGGCTCCTGGGAGAGGAATGGTCACCAGAAAGACCAAGCCATGATTAGAGGCTTGGAATCTTCAGCCCCAACCCCAATCTCCAGGAAGGGGAGAGGGCCTGGAAATGGAATGTATGATGGATCATGCCTATAAGTGGTGCAGCCTCCATAAAAGTCCCAAAAGTACAGGGTTTGGGGAGCTTCTGAGTAGTGAACATATGTTAGGGCTGGGAGACTGTCTCACTGGGAGAGGGCATGGAAGCCCCGCACTTTCTCCCATAAACCCCATGTCTTCCATTTGGATGTTCATCTGTATTATTTATCATATAATTTTTTAAAATTTAGTTTTTATTTTTGTTGTTGTTAATCGTCACCCAAGGATATTTTCCCATTGATTTATAGGGAGAGTGGAAGAGAGAGGGAAAGATGGAAACATCGGTGTGAGAGAAACACAACAATTGGTTGCCTCTTAAAGGAGCCCTGTTAGGGCTCAGGCTGGGGAGAAACCTGCAAACAAGGCACGTGCCCTTGACCAAAATCAAAACTGGGACACTTTGTCTGTAGGCCAATGCTCTATCCACTGAGCCAAACTGGCTAAGGCTATCATATCTTTTTTATAATAAACTGGTAAATGTAAGTAAACTGCTTCCCCAAGTTCTGTGAGCTGCTCTAGCAAATAACTTAAACCCAACTAGGGGTCATGGGAACCTCTGATTTAGAGCCTATTGGCCAGTAGCACATTTGGCACCTGAAGTCTTGAGGGACTGAGCCCTTAACCTGTGGAATCTGATACTATGTCCAGGTAGCTAGTGTCAGACTGGAGTTAAATTAAAGGACACCCAGCCAGTGACATAGAATTGTTTGGTATGAGAAAATCTTTACAGTTGTGGTGTCAAAAGTGCTTAGTGGGGTCCTAACCATTTTGGCTCAGTGCATAGAGCCTCGGCCTGAGGATTGAAGGGTCCTAGGTTCCATTCCAGTCAAGGGCATGTACCATGGTTGCGGGCATATTCCCAATGTGCAGTGTGCAGGAGGCAGCTGATCGATATTTCTCCCTCATCATCAATGTTTCTAGCTCTCTATTCCTCTCCCTTCCTCTCTGTAAAAAATCAATAAAATATTTTTTTTTAATCTGCTGAGTAGGGTAATTGTGTGAGAGTAAGGGAGAAACACAAGAGGAAAAAAGAATTTTTCCTGGAGGAGAAAATGGCGACCAGCAGGAAGGTAGGGAGGGAGAGAGTGTGAGAGAGCAAGGAAGTGGTAGAGGAGTGTGTGGACGTGTGTGGTGTGTGTGTATGAGCTAGGGACAGTTAGATTCTGCAGGTCTTCTAAGGGGCTGCTAAACCGGGCAGTCCTAGGCGGCGGAGTCCCGCTCCCTGCGTGGACACAGGCACAGCGACCACGACATCTTGGGAAACAGAGCTGCTTGAGACTAGGATCCTGGCCTCAGCACCACCCAGTCTGATCTCAGACGCCTACCAGGACCCTGAAGCCACTGGGGACAGAGACCTGTGACCAAAGCTACAGACCTGCAGACACCAAAAGTTCAGAAATCCCCGGGGCAGATCCGTGAGTAACAGAGCCCATCTCCCCTTCCCGCAGGCTTGCGGGCAGCACCAGAGTAACTAACTGATAGACCCACCCCTTGCCCGGGCCTCAAGGCTCCAGGAACTTTAGCCTGGAAGTGCGCAAGCACCTTGGAACTGATGCCGCATAGGGCCGGGTTCAGGAGTCCTGGGCTGGGAGCAATCGCTCGAACACCGGGAATTTGTCCTGCGTAGCAGAGGCCCAGGGTCCACGATTCTCTGGGCAGGAGGCAGTACCAAGCACCAGTGACTTGACTGTGTTTCTTATCACCTGCGCCTGAGATCCTGATTCCCTGTGCATTCATACTAAGAGCCAGTGACTCCAATTCCTGGTGCAAGGGCACGCAGGGACCCTGATTCTCAAGGCAAGGTCGCACGAAGCAACAGAGACTCTGATACTGGATTCTTGGGGAATTCTGACTCCTGGCGCACCCTAGGGGGCTCTGGTTTTCAACAGGCTTCAGGGGGATCTCTGTTCCAGCACAGTGCAGGAAGGGCTCCTGATTCTAAGGGCGCCTACGAGGCCACATTGAGCTCTGACAACACTGACTCTGAGCGAGCCTGGTTCCTACCAACCCAAAACAACCACACATCTTAGTGTCAGAGCTCTTCAGTGACACTAGGGTGGTGGGAGGCTCCCACTGCACACGGCCCAGGCCCACACAACTCCACATTTGAGCCATCGGGAGATAATCAGAATGAAGAGACGACACAACACCCAGAGGAAAGACAATGAGGAGTCGCCAAGAAAGGAAATTACTGAAGTTGAAGCATGCAACATGCCAGAAAAAGAATTCAGAATAATGGTTGTACAATTCATTCACCAGATGGATGAGAAAATCAACAACCTATGCAAGAATCAGGAAGAAATGAAAAGTGATATAGCTACATTCAAAAACACCATGGAAAGTTTCAACAGCAGACTAGAAGAAGCAGAGGACTGAATTAGTGAGTTAGAAGATAAGGCAGAGAAACAAGCTCAATCTGAACAGCAACTGGAGAAAAGAATTAAAAAGCAGGAGGAGAGCCTAAGGGAGCTTCGGGACAACATGAAACGAAGTAACATACGCATAATAGGGCTGCAAGAAGGACAAGAAGAGCAGCAAGGATTAGAAACTCTATTTGAAGAAATACTGTCAGAAAACTTCCCAGATATGGGGAACAAAAAAGTTACACAAGTACAGAGACACAACAATCCAAAACCTTTGGGACACAATGAAAGCAGTCCTGAGAGGGAAGTTTATAGCTATACAGGCCTATCTCAACAAACAAGAAAAAACGGTAGTAACTCATCTAAATCTACAGCTCAAAGAATTAGAAAGAGAGCAACAAGAAAAGCCCAGAGTGAGCAGAAGGAAGGAGATAATAAAGATTAGAGCAGAAATAAATGACATAGAGACCAAAAAAACAATACAGAAAACCAATGAAACAAAGAGCTGGTTCTTTGAAAGGATAAACAAGATTGACAAAACTCTAGCCAGGCTCACCAAGAAGCAAAGAGAAAGGACCCAAATCAACAAAATCAGAAATGATAGAGGTGAAATAACAACAGATCCCACAGAAATACAAATGATTGTTAAAAAATACTATGGACATCTCTACTCCAACAAACTAGACAACCTGGAAGAAAAGGACATATTCCTAGAAAAATACAACATTCCAAAACTTAATCAGGAAGAATCTAAAAATCTCGAAGAAACTAAGATGGCGGCATAGATAAACACCGGGAAATAGTCGCCTCCCACAACAATTGAGAAATATCCCAAAGGACGGAGTAAACATCGTCCAGAACAACAGGAAGGCTGGCTGAGTGTAATTTCTACAACTAGAAGAAAAGAAAAGCACGCTGAGAGCCAGAGGAGCTGCGGAGGCTGAGTGCAGAGGTACGGCGGCGGGTCGCGCGCGCGGAAAGGGGGTGGCACCTGAGGACGCGGCTGTCTTTTTTGAATCACAAGCTCCCGACTGCTCTGAACTCCGGTTCTGGGAAGTCTCTGGGGACCCAGGACTCATACGGGGAGAGGCTGCTCTGTCAGGCGGCAGCGGGCGAACTTGAGGGCGGGTTTCCCTCAGAGGTGCTTGCAGCCGTTACCGGGACACTGAGACGAGCGACTCCGGGCGTGGAGAATCAGCCATAGCTTCTTTCTCCACCCTTTTGACTCCCTGAGACCCCGCCCCACCCAGGCTGCAGCAGAGGCTTTTGCATGTGAATGTACCTAACTACAGCCCAGCCAAGCAGACCCGGAACTTCCAAGAGAAGGCCCAGGCCCCGCAGCGGCTTGCATTGCTTCACAGCTGAGCCTCTTCGTGGCTCCGGCTCTGTGGCCTCAGGCAGGGGCTGAATTAGCACCTCCTTAGATCCAGGAGCCACTGTACCCAGTGGTCAGAGGGGGACCATTCTCCCACTTTAGACACAGCTGCTTCCCACAGCCAATTGGCCTGGAGGTCAATTCCTCCCAGTGATCCTACAACAACCAAGGCACCAAGAGTGCACCAAGAGTGTCCACCCCAGGTAACTGGGGAGGCTGAGCCACTAGGCCCTACAGGACACCTGGCGCGCAGGGCCACTCTATCAACACAGGGAAGCAGCCAAAATGCGGAGACAAAGAAACAGGTCACAATTGGCAGAAACGGAGGAGGGCAGATGACTGGATATAGAGTTCAAGGCCACGTTTATAAGGTTTGTCAAGAATTTTATGGAAACCGCTGATAAATTTAATGAATCCCTCAAGGAGTATAGTGAGACCATGGAGGACATGAAAAAGGACCAACTAGAAATTAAGCATACACTGACTGAAATAAAGAATAATTTACAGAGATCCAACAGCAGACAAGAGGATCCCAAGAATCAAGTCAAAGATTTGAAATACAAAGAAACAAAAAATACCCAACCGAAAAAGAAAAAAGAAAAGAGATTCAAAAAATATGAAGATTGTGTAAGGAACCTCTGGGACAACTTCAAGCGTACCAACATCAGAATTATAGGGGTACCAGAAGGAGAGAGAGGGCAAGATATTGAAAACCTTTTTGAAGAAATAATGACAGAAAACTTCCCCCACCTGGTGAAAGAAATGGACTTACAAGTCCAGGAAGCGCAGAGAACCCCAAACAAAAGGAATCCAAAGAGGACCACACCAAGACACATCATAATTAAAATGCCAAGAGCAAAATATAAAGAGAGAATCTTAAAAGCAGCAAGAGAAAGACAGTCAGTTACCTACAAGGGAGTACCCATCCGACTGTCAGCTGATTTCTCAACAGAAACCATGCAGGCCAGAAGAGAGTGGCAAGAAATATTCAAAGAGATGAATAGCAAGAACCTGCAACCAAGATTACTTTATCCAGCAAAGCTATCATTCAGAATGGAAGGTCAGATAAAGAGCTTCACGGATAAGAAAAAGCTAAAGGAGTTCATCACCACCAAACCAGCATTATATGAAATGCTGAAAGGTATTCTTTAAGAAGAGGAAGAAGAAAAAGGAACTCTTACCATTTGCCACAGCATCGATGGAACTGGAGAGCGGATAAATACCACAAGATCTCACTTATTTGTGGAATATAATGAACAACATAAACTGATGAACAAGGACTGATCCAGAGATGGAGAGGCTTTGACTGGACTGTCCGGCCTTGGAGGGAAGGTAGGGGAGGGTGGGGGCAAGGGGGGAGGATCAACCAAAGGACTTATATGCAAGCATATAGGCCTAACTAATGGACACGGACAACGGGGGGGTGAGGGGATGAGCGGGGGGTGGGGGGGTAGAGGGTACACATATGTAATATCTTAATCAATAAAAAAAATTAAAAAATAAATAAAAAATAAAGAATCTAAAAATCTCAATAGGCCAATAACTATGGAAGAAATTGAAGCAGTCATCAAAAAGCTTCCAGCAAACAAAAGCCCAGGACCAGACAGCTTCACAGGGGAGTTTTACCAAACATTCAAGGAAGAACTAAAACCTATCCTCCTCAGACTACTACAAAAAATCCAAGAGGAAGGAACACTTCCAAGCTCATTCTATGAAGCCAGCATCACGCTAATACCAAAACCAGGTAAAGACAACACAATGAAAAGAATTACAGGCCAATATCCCTCATGAACATAGATGCCAAAATCCTCAACAAAATCTTAGCAAATCGGATCCAGCAGTACATCAGAAAGATCATAAACCATGAGCAAGTAGGATTTATCCCAGGGATGCAAGGATGGTACAATATCCGCAAATCAATAAACATGATACATCACATAAACAAATTGAAAGAAAAAAACCACATAGTCATATCAATTGATGCAGAAAAAGCGTTTGACAAAATTCAACACCCATTTTTGATTTTTTACAGAGAGGAAGGGAGAGAGATAGAGAGTTAGAAACATCGATGAGAGAGAAACATCGATCAGCTGCCTCCTGCACATCTCCTACTGGGGATATGTCCGCAACCCAGGTACATGCCCTTGACCAGAATCGAACCTGGGACCTCTCAGTCTGCAGGCCGACGCTCTATCCACTGAGCCAAACCGGTTTCAGCGTCAACACCCATTTTTGATAAAAACTCTCAGCAAGGTGGGAATTGAAGGATCATACCTCAACATGATAAAAGCCATATATGACAAACCCACAGCCAACATCATACTCAATGGACAAAAACTAACACCATTTCCCCTAAGAACAGGAACAAGACAGGGATGCCCACTCTCACCACTCCTGTTCGACATAGTACTGGAAGTATTAGCCATTGCAATTAGACAAGAAGAAGAAATAAAAGGCATCCAAATTGGAAAAGAAGAAGTAAAACTGTCCTTATTTGCAGATGACATGATATTATACTTAAAAAACCCTAAAAATTCCATCAAAAAACTATTAGACTTAATAAAAGAATTCGGCAATGTAGCAGGATACAAAATTAACGCCAAGAAATTATGGCATTTCTGTACACCAATAGTGAATTTGCAGAAAGAGAGGCTAAAAAAGCAATCCCATTTCCCATCGCACCAAAAAAATTAAGCTACCTAGGAATAAACTTAACTAAAGAGGTAAAAGACCTCTACTCAGAAAACTACAGGACGTTGAAAAAAGAGATAGAGGAAGACATAAAGAGATGGAAGAACATACCATGTTCTTGGATTGGTAGAATCAACATCATTAAAATGTCCATACTGCCCAAAGCAATCTATAAATTCAACACACTTCCCATTAAAATACCAATGGCATGTTTCACAGACCTAGAACGAACTCTCCAAAAATTCATCTGGAATAAAAAACGACCCCGAATAGCTGCAGCGATCCTGAGAAAGAACAAAGTAGGTGGGATCTCAATACCAGATATCAAGCTGTATTACAAAGCCACTGTTCTCAAAACTGCCTGGTACTGGCACAAAAACAGACATATAGATCAATGGAATAGAATAGAGAGCCCAGAAATCAGTCCCAACCAATACGCTCAATTAATATTTGACAAAGGAGGCAAGAACATACAATGGAGTCAAGATAGTCTCTTCAATAAATGGTGTTGGGAAAATTGGACAGAGTTTGCAGTGGAACCATAAAGGACACACTCAGGGCTGGAGGAAGATGGCGGCGATATAGGCAGACGCGTCCCAGGTCCTGTCCCGGAGCAAATGGAGAGAGCAGCTGAAACTAATAGCATCCACCCCGAATTGGCGAAATTGCTCAGCTGGTGAGACGGTTTGCAGCCGGGAAGAGCAGATCTCCCCTGGAAAGGTAAAAAAAAACCAGGGTTTTGGGCAGGAAAGTTTGCCAGACCTCTGAGCCCAGAGAGTCGGAGTGAGACCACGTGGCAGACAGCCGCGTCCCTTGGGACAGGCACAGCCCCTGACGGGGGAAAGGAGAACCGCGGGATTCCTGGCGCCGCGGGGGAATTGAGAGCTGGGTTCTGTGATCACGGAGGACTGAGCCTAAAGGGGGCAGCCTGAAAAGCTGACCAGACCATGCAGTCCCGGTAAGAGAAGAAGCTTACAGAAACCAAGCCTTTCCCGTTTCCGCGGCCGGCGTTTGTTTGTTTGTTTTCACTGAATCCTGTTCATGGGACATTTCGGATACAGACACTCACCTTTGCTGAAGAGAGGGAGAGTGTGCGGAGGAGTGGAATCTGGGGAGAGACTGAAGAGAGAGGGGGGCCGGGAGAGGTGGCAGCGAATTGAGTGCTGAGACACCCCGGAGCCCAGGTCTGGGGCAGCCATTCTCTCCGGAGAGTGAGACTCCTCCCCCCAGCCCCCAGGCAAGGAGCACAGCCACACCCAGATTCCACCCTGTAGGAGATCAAGGATTAAAATAACCTGATCAGTCCCTGGGAGTTAACAGGGTCTGGCCGATAGAGGGATTTTCAATCCTAGCAACAACACAGCGCCGGGAACTAACTATTACGCAGCCAGCTCTGGGCAGTGAACTTCCACTGGACAGAGAGGCCCTATAGCCTCAGAGGCCAACCCCAGAACACTGCCACCCAGAGGCTGACCCACAAACTGACTCTTTGCTAAACACAAAATAAGGCAGTCTGGGATACAAATGCGGCTTGCTTTAAAATAAGGACTGTGGTTTACAACACAGAGGAACAGTGTATCGCAGGGAAACTCAACACTCTCCTGAATACCTGGCAGGTCTAAGGCGAGCCACACTGAAGAATAGAAGAACCGAAGGACCTTCACTACTGCAATTCTTTTTTTTTTTCTTTTTTCACCTTTTAACTAAGAAACCAATTTTTTTCTTCTTCTTTTTTTTTCTTTTCTTTTTTTTTTTCTTCTTTTTCCATCACCTCATTTTACCCTTTTAACTACTACCTTCTTATTTTTAACCAGTATTATTACTGCTACCATTTTACCATTTTTTAAAGTGCCATTTTATTTTCTCTTTATTTTATTTTGGAATTAGTGTTCTCCATTCTATTTTCATCGTTATATTATTGGTTGTTTCTAGTTTGCATTCATCTCCAGGGAGCTGTTGCTGGAATTTGTTGGGATTAATGGCGGTTCTATAGGAGTATTCTCCTCATATTAAAAGTCTCTTCCCCTCTTCCACTTCATTCTCTCTTTTCGCTCTTTTATTTTCTTTTTTTTTCTTTTTTCTCCTTTTTTTTTTCTTGTCTTTTCTTTTCTCGCTTTTTCCCCCCCTCCTTTTTCCCAATTCCATTTTTGCACTCCTTTTTTTGCTCCCTACTTTTCTTTTCTTTTTTCTCTTTTATCTTTTTCCCTTCCATCCTCCTTATCCCCTAATTCTCTTAATTCGGGTGGTCACCTTTATTTGGGGTTATTAATATCGTGAATATATTTGTGTATACTGCCGGGTACGTGGTGCCTTGTTGTGTTGTATTTTGTGCCTTTAAATCAATGCAGCAGATTGAAGCTACAGCAACCTCCAGAGCACCACACCCTCTGCTGAGGAACAGCAGCTGTATGTGAAGCCTCGCCCCACCAGCCAGAAGAGCCACCTCAGCTGTGAACAGCACACACCAGAGGAGCTGCTGCTAACTGAAGAGCACCTGCTACCGCAACCGCCCGAAGAGCAACCACAGACCAAGGAGTCACTGCCACCAAGGGAGCAACCACTGAACGACTCAACGTCTAGATATGTCAGTGAGATCAAACATGGGTAGACAAAGAAACCCCCAAAGGAAAGAGAAGGAGGACTCTCCAGAAAAGCAGCTAAGTAATACAGAGGCATGCAACATGACAGACAAAGAATTCAGAATAAGGGTCCTAGAGTGCATAAACCGGATGGAGGAAAAAATCGACATCCTCTGCAAGAAGCAAGAAGAAACAGATGAAAAAATCGATAACATATGGAAGAAGCTAGAAGAAACAGATGAAAAAATCAACAACTTAAGTAAGACCCAAGAAGAAATGAAGAGTGATATAGCTGCAATGAAAAACTCCATTGAAAGTATCAACAGTAGACTAGGAGAAGCGGAGGACCGAATTAGTGAATTAGAAGACAAGGAAGCAAAACACACCCAAAAAGTACTGCAATTGGAGGAAAAAATTAAAAGACAGGAGGAGAGCCTAAGGGAGCTTTGGGACAACATGAAACGAAACAACATACGAATAATAGGGGTACCAGAACAACAGAAGGATGAACAAGGATTAGAAAACCTATTAGAAGAAATAATATCAGAAAACTTCCCTGAGGTGGGGAAGAAAAAAGTCACACAAGCCCAGAGAGTCCCAAACAAGGTGAACCCGAAAAGACCCACACCAAGACACATCATAATTACCATGGCAAATGTTCAGGACAAAGAGAGAATCTTACAGGCTGCAAGAGAGAGACGGAAAGTTACATACAAGGGATCTCCCATTAGATTGTCAAATGATTTCTCAACAGAAACACATCAGGCCAGAAAAGAATGGACAGAAATTTACAAAGTGATGCAAAGCAAAGGACTGAGTCCAAGAATACTCTATCCAGCAAGGCTATCATTCAAACTTGAAGGGGAAATAAGAAGCTTCACAGACAAAAAAAGGCTAAGGGAGTTTATCACCACCAAGCCAGCAATGCAAGGAATGCTAAAGGGACTGGTATAAAAATAATAAAAAGCTCAGAAAGAAAACAGCCACACACACATAAAAGAAATGGCTACAAATAAGTACCTTTCAATAATAACTTTAAACGTAAACGGACTAAATGCTCCAACCAAAAGACATCGAGTGGCTGAATGGATAAAAAAACATGACACATACATCTGCTGTCTACAAGAAACCCACCTCATTAGAAGGGACTCACACAGACTGAAAGTGAAAGGATGGAAAAATATCTTTCAGGCAAATGGAAAGGAAAAGAAAGCTGGGGTAGCAATACTTATATCGGACAAAATAGACCTCAAAGTGAAGGCCATAACAAGAGATAAGGAAGGCCACTTCATAATACTAAAGGGATCAATTCAACAAGAAGATATAACCCTGGTAAACATATATGCACCTAATGCAGGAGCACCCAAATTCATAAAAAAACTCCTGGAAGATATCAAAGGAGAGATCAACAACAATACAATCATAGTAGGGGACTTTAATACACCACTGACAGCACTGGATAAGTCCTCTAGACAAACAATCAGCAAAGATACAGCAATTCTAAATGACTCACTAGATCAGATAGACTTAATAGACATCTTCAGAACACTTCACCCCAGTGCCACGGAATATACATTCTACTCAAGTGCTCATGACACATATTCAAAAATAGACCATATATTGGGTCACAAGCAAAGTATCCCCAAATTCAAGAAGATTGAAATCATAAAAAGCATCTTCTCAGACCACGATGGCATAATATTAGAAATAAACTACAATAAAAACAACCCAAAATACTCAAACACCTGGAAGCTGAATAGCATGCTATTAAATATTGATTGGATTACCAATGAAATCAAAGAAGAAATTCAAAACATCCTGGAAACTAATGACAATGAAAACACAACAATCCAAAACCTATGGGACACAATGAAAGCAGTCCTGAGAGGGAAGTTTATAGCTCTACAGGCCTATCTCAAAAAACAAGAAAAAATGGTAGTAAATCAGCTAACTCTACAACTCAAAGAATTAGAAAGAGAGCAACAAGAAAACCCCAGAGTGAGCAGAAGGAAGGAGATAATAAAGATTAGAGCAGAAATAAATAACATAGAGACCAAAAAAATAATACAGAAAATCAATGAAACCAAGAGCTGGTTCTTCGAAAGGATAAACAAGATTGACAAACCTCTAGCCAGACTCACCAAGAAGCAAAGAGAGAGGACCCAAATAAACAAAATCAGAAATGAAAGAGGCGAAATAACAACAGACCCCACAGAAATACAAATGATTGTTAAAAAATACTATGGACAGCTCTACTCCAGCAAACTAGACAACCTGGAGGAAATGGACAAATTCCTAGAAAAATACAACATTCCAAAACTCAATCAGGAAGAATCTAAAAATCTCAACAGGCCAATAACTATGGAAGAAATTGAAGCAGTCATCAAAAAGCTTCCAGCAAACAAAAGCCCAGGACCAGACGGCTTCACAGGGGAGTTTTACCAAACATTCAAGGAAGAACTAAAACCTATCCTCCTCAGACTACTAAAAAAAATTCAAGAGGAAGGAACACTTCCAAGCTCATTCTATGAAGCCAGCATCACCCTAATACTAAAACCAGGTAAAGACAACACAATGAAAGAGAATTACAGGCCAATATCCCTCATGAACATAGATGCCAAAATCCTCAACAAAATCTTAGCAAATCGGATCCAGCAGTACATCAGAAAGATCATACACCATGACCAAGTAGGATTTATCCCAGGGATGCAAGGATGGTACAATATCCGCAAATCAATAAATGTGATACATCACATAAACAAATTGAAAGAAAAAAACCACATGGTCATATCAATTGATGCAGAAAAAGCATTTGACAAAATTCAACACCCATTTTTGATAAAAACTCTCAGCAAGGTGGGAGTAGATGGATCATACCTCAACATAATAAAAGCCATATATGACAGGCCCACAGCCAACATCATACTCAATGGACAAAAACTAACACCATTTCCCCTAAGAACAGGAACAAGACAGGGATGCCCCCTCTCACCACTCCTGTTCAACATAGTACTGGAAGTGTTAGCCATTGCAATTCGGCAAGAAGAAGAAATAAAAGGCATCCAAATTGGAAAAGAGGAAGTAAAACTGTCCTTATTTGCAGATGACATGATATTATACATACAAAACCCCAGAGACTCCATCAAAAAGCTACTAGACTTAATACATGAATTTGGCAATGTAGCAGGATACAAAATTAACCCCAAGAAATCTGAGGCATTTCTATACACCAATAGTGAACTTTCAGAAAGAGAGATTATAAAAACAATCCCATTTACCATCGCACCAAAAAAATTAAGCTACCTAGGAATAAACTTAACTAAAGAGGTAAAAGACCTCTACTCAGAAAACTACAGGACGTTGAAAAAAGATATAGAGGAAGACATAAACAGATGGAAGAACATACCGTGTTCGTGGATTGGTAGAATCAACATCATTAAAATGTCCATACTACCCAAAGCAATCTATAAATTCAACGCACTACCCATTAAAATACCAACAGCATACTTCATAGATCTAGAACGAACTCTCCAAAAATTCATCTGGAATAAAAAAAGACCCCGAATAGCTGCAGCAATCCTGAAAAAGAACAAAGTAGGTGGAATCTCAATACCAGATATCAAGTTGTATTACAAAGCCACTGTTCTCAAAACTGCCTGGTACTGGCACAAGAATAGGCATATAGATCAATGGAATAGAATAGAGAGCCCAGAAATCGGCCCGAACCAGTATGCTCAATTAATATTTGACAAAGGAGGCAAGAACATTCAATGGAGCCAAGATAGTCTCTTCAATAAATGGTGTTGGGAAAATTGGACAGATATATGCAAGAAAATGAAACTAGACCACCAACTTACACCATACACAAAAATAAACTCAAAATGGATAAAAGACTTAAATGTACGACAGGAAACCATAAAAATTCTAGAAGAATCCAAAGGCAACAAAATCTCAGACATATGCCGAAGCAATTTCTTCACTGATACAGCTCCTAGGGCACTTGAAACTAAAGAGAAAATGAACAAATGGGACTACATCAAAATAAAAAGCTTCTGCACAGCAAAAGAAACCATCAACAAAACAACGAGAAAACCCACTGTGTGGGAGAACATATTTGCCAATGTCATATCTGATAAGGGCCTAATCTCCAAAATTTATAGGGAACTCATACAACTTAACAAAAGGAAGATAAACAATCCAATCAAAAAATGGGCAAAGGACCTAAATAGACACCTTTCAAAAGAGGACATTCAGAAAGCCAAGAGACATATGAAAACATGCTCAAAGTCACTAATCATCCGAGAGATGCAAATCAAAACAACAATGAGGTACCATCTCACACCTGTCAGACTGGCTATCATCAACAAATCAACAAACGACAAGTGCTGGAGAGGATGCGGAGAAAAAGGAACACTTGTGCACTGCTGGTGGGAATGCAGACTGGTGCAGCCACTATGGAAGACAGTATGGCGTTTCCTTAAAAAACTGAAAATGGAACTCCCATTTGACCCTGTGATCCCACTTCTAGGAATATATCCCAAGAAACCAGAAACACCAATCAGAAAGGATATATGCACCCCTATGTTCATAGCAGCACAATTCACCATAGCTAAGATCTGGAAACAGCCTAAGTGCCCATCAGTAGATGAATGGATTAGAAAACTGTGGTACATCTACACGATGGAATACTATGCTGCTCTAAAAAGGAAGGAACTCTTATTACCATTTGCAACGTCATGGATGGAACTGGAGAGCATTATGCTAAGTGAAATAAGCCAGTCAATGAAGGAAAAATACCACATGATCTCACTCATTCATGGATAATAGAGACCATTATAAACTTTTGAACAATAATAGATACAGAGGCAGAGCTGCCTCAAACAGATTGTCAAACTGCAGCGGGAAGGCCGGGGAGGGTTGGGGGGCAGGAGGTAGGGGGGGTAAGAGATCAACTAAAGGACTTGTATGCATGCATATAAGCATAACCAATGGACATAAGACACTGGGGGATAGGGGAGGCTGGGGGACTGTCTAGGGCGGGGGGATAAAATGGACACATATGTAATACCCTTTGTAATACTTTAAGCAATAAAAAAATTAAAAAAAAAAAAAGGACACACTCAGGGGGCAGACTCAGTGAGCACCAAAGCCCCACTGAAGCAAGTCTTGCCCCAGAGGGGTGTCTCCAGCACAGAAGTTCTCCCACTGCAGACACAGCTGATTCTCACAGCCAATGGACCTGGAGGTCAATTCCTCTCAGTGATACCTACAACAATCAAGGTTTAACTACAACAAGACTGTGCACAAAGACCACAAGGGGGTGCAACAAGAGTGTCCTCCTCAGGTAATTGGGGAGACTGAATCACTGGGCCCTAGAGGACACTTAGCACAGAAAACCACTTTATCAACACAGGGAAGCATAAAAAATGTGGAGACAAAGAAAAAGGACACAAATGACAGAAATGGAGGAAAGCAACTACTGGATATAGAGTTCAAAACCACACTTTTAAGGTTTTTCAAGAATTTTCTAGAAACTGCCGAAAAACTTAATGAGATCTTCAAGAAATCTAATGAGACCCTCGAGGTTGTGATAAAGGACCAACTAGAAATTAAGCATACACTGACTGAAATAAAGAATATTATACAGACTCCCAACAGTAGACTAGAGGATTGCAAGAATCAAGCCAACGATTTGAAATACAAAGAAGCAAAAAACACCCAACCAGAAAAGCGAAATGAGGCCATCGGGAACTCCACCACCTAAAGCTGCGGGACCGTCTTCCTCGCAGCCTGGTCCCAGCCTCGTGCGCCTTGCCATCAGAGAAGACCTTCAAGCAGCGCCGCACCTTTGAACAAAGAGTAGAAGATGTCCGGCTTATCCGAGAGCAACATCCGACCAAAATCCCGGTGATAATAGAACAATACAAGGGTGAGAAGCAGCTTCCTGTCCTGGATAAAACCAAGTTTCTTGTACCTGATCATGTCAACATGAGTGAACTCATCAAGGTAATCAGAAGGCGCTTACATCTCAACGCTAATCAAGCCTTCTTCCTGTTAGTGAATGGGCACAGCATGGTGAGTGTGTCCACACCGATATCGGAAGTGTATGAAAGTGAGAAGGATGAAGATGGATTCCTGTATATGGTATACGCCTCTCAGGAGACATTTGGAATGAAATTGTCACTGTAAGACTAGAAAAATGCATCTGTTCTAGAATTTTTTAAACCCTTACCAATGGGGAAAAAAGGGATGTTACCAAGATTGGACCTGTTCATCTAAATCACAGATCATCAAAACAGTAGTGTCTGGCCTAGGAGTTTTAGAAAGTTGTTTTTGTACTTTATGCAGAAAAACTGAGCTCCAAGCAAGCACATTCAGCTTTGGAAAACTATATTATTTAACCTAGGCTGTCTTGTTTCAAAGTTTAAAAATAAAATACTTTGCATTCTAACTTAAAAAAAAAAAAAGAAAATTGGACAGATACATGCAAGAAAATGAAACTAGACCATCAACTTACACCATACACAAAAATAAACTCAAAATGGATAAAAGACTTAAACGTAAGACAGGAAACCATAAAAATACTAGAGGAATCCACAGGCAGCGAAATCGCAACCGTATGCCGAAGAAATTTCTTCTCTGATAATGCTCCTAGGGCAATGGAAACTAAAGAGAAAATAAACAAATGGGACTACATCAAAATAAAAAGCTTTTTCACAGCAAAGGAAGCCATCAACAAAACAACAAGAAGACCCACTACATGGGAGAACATATTTGCCAATGATACCACCGATAAGGGTTTAATTTCCAACATTTACAGGGATCTCATGAAACTTAACAAAAGGAAGATAAACAATCCAATTAAAAAATGGGCAACGGACCTAGATAGACACTTTTCGAAAGAGGACATACAGAAGGCCAAAAGACATATGAAAACCTGCTCAAAGTCACTAATTATACGAGAGATGCAAATCAAAACGACAATGTGTTATCATCTCACACCTGTCAGAATGGCTATCATCAACAAATCAACAAACAACAAGTGTTGGAGAGGATGTGGAGAAAAAGGAACCCTTCTGCACTGCTGGTGGGAATGCAGACTGGTGCAGCCACTGTGGAGAACAGTATGGAGCTACCTCAGAAGACTAAAAATGGAACTCCCATTTGACCCAGTGATCCCACTACTAGGAATATATCCCAAGAAACCAGAAACGCCAATCAGAAAGGATATATGCACCCCTACGTTCATAGCAGCACAATTCACCATAGCTAAGATTTGGAAACAGCCTAAGTGCCCATCAGCAGATGAGTGGATTAGAAAACTGTGGTACATATACACAATGGAATACTATGCTGCTGTAAAAAAGAAGGAACTCTTGCCTTTTGCAACAGCATGGATGGAACTGGAGAGCATTATGCTAAGTGAAATAAGCCTGTCAACGAAGGAAGAATATCACATGATCTCACTCATTTCTGGATAATAAAGACCATTATAAACTTATGAACAAAAACAGATACAACAGCAGAACTGCCATGAACAGACTGTCAAACTACAGCAGGAAGGCCGGGGAGGGTGGGAGGGAAGGAAGGGGGTGGGTAAGAGATCAACCAAAGGACTTGTATGCATGCATATAAGCATAACCAATGGACATAAGACACTGGGGGGGTATGGGAGGCCAGGGGGTTGTCAAGGGCTGGGAAAAAATAAAGGAGACATAAGTAATACTCTTTGTAATACTTTAAGCAATAAAAAAAAAGAATTTTTCCTACTAACCTGAGTATATATCTACAAGTGGGATTTTGGGGTTATATAGTAAGTCTACTTTTATCTTTCTTTTTTACCTTTTAAAAAGTTTTTATTGATTTCAGAGAAAGGAAGGGAGAGGAAGAGAGAGAAAGAAACACAAATGCTCAGAGAAAATCACTGATCGGCTGCCTCCTGCACACCCCACGCTGGGGACTGAACCTGCAACCTGGGCATTTGCCTAGACCGGGAATAGAACCATGACCTCCTGGTCCATAGATTGATGCTCAACCACTGAGCCACGCCAGCTGGGCTGGGTCTTCTTTAATATCTTTCAATCCTTTGCTGTAGTTTGCAGAGTATATTTTTAAATTTCATTTGCTAAATCCATTCCTAAGTATTTTATTCTTTGTTCACTATGGCAAACAAATGGCCCATGGATTCACACCAGGGTGAGGTGGCTTTCACAGAGACCCTGCTGTCTGTAGAGTCACCACACCAGCTCAAACCTCTGAATATATAGAACTCACATTGCCCTTAGAGAAAGGGATTGTGATGTGCATTTTGCAAGTGAGGAGACTGAGGCTCAGAGGAAGGGAAGTATTTCATAACAAGTAAATGAGGGCTCCAGGCCTTTCTGGTCTAGAAAATGAGCCCTGATTCCAGTGTTACTTGAACTTTGAGTCAGGGTGGGGAAGCCTTTTGGAGGAGATAAATATGGTCACGTGTGAATGTGGCAGGGAAACTCCCACTCTGAGAATGTCCCCGAGGCTGGGTGGTTTTCTTTATTTAGTTATGATAAAATGTTTCTTGATTAATCCTCACTCAAGGATATTTTTCCATTGATTTTGAGAGAGAGTGGAAGGGAGAGGGAGAGATAGAGAGAGAAACATTGATGTGAGAGACACATCGATTGGTTGCCTCCCACACGTGTCTGATCAGGGCTGGGTATCAAGCCTACAATGGAGGTATGTGCTCTTGTACAGATTAAACCCGAGACCCTTCATTCCTTGGGCCCACACTTTAACCACTGAGCCAAACCAGGTAGGGCAGCTGGGTGGTTTTAACTCACCCTGCACCTTTGAGGAGTTCCCTGAGCCTCATTTTCCTCCTAAATGGAGAGTTGTATGGCTGTATTCTCACACTTCTCTGAGACTCTGACAGGAGAGCTGGTTGGGCTTCCGATGCAGAGTCTACAGTCATTAAATAAAATGGATTCTGTTGTTTTTTAAAAAACTTATTTAATTTTTTCATTTTAGTATTTTTTTAAAATATATTGTTATTGATTTTAGAGAAGAAGGGAGAGGGAGAGCGAGAGAAACATCAATGATGAGAGAGAATCACTGATTGGCTGCCTCCTGCACGCCCCCTAGTGGGGATTGAGCCTGCAACCCGGGCTTATGTCCTGACTGGGAATCGAACTGTGATCTCCTGGTTCACAGGTCAATGCTCAACCACTGAGCCATCCTGGCGGAGCCATTTTAGTATTTTTTAATCTTTAATTTCTTTATTGGTTAAGGCATTAAAATGTGTCCTCATTCCCCCATTAATCCCCAACCCCCCCTTCTCATGCTCTCATCCCCCTGTTGTCTTTGTCCATTGGTTTGGCTTATATGTATGCACACAAATCCTGTGGTTGATCTCCCCCCGCCCCCCATTCCCTTACTCCCACCTTCCCCTACTTTCCCCCTGGGGATTGACAGTCTGATCGCTACTTCTCTGTCCTGGTCTTTCCCTGTTCATCAGTCTACATTGTTCTCTATATTCCACAAATGAGTGAGATCATGTGGTATTTATCCTAATCTGACTGGCTTATTTCACTTAGCATAATGCTCTCCAGTTCCATCCATGCTGTTGCAAATGGCAAGAATTCCTTCTTTTTACCGCAGTGTAGTATTCCATTGTGTAGGTGTACCACTGTTTTTTAATCCACTCATCTGCTGATGGGCACTTAGGCTGTTTCCAAATCTTAGCTATGGTGAATTGTGCTGCTATGAACATAGTAGTGCATATATCCTTTCTAATCAGTCTTTCTAGCTTCTTGGGATATATTCCTAGAAGTGGGATCACTGGGTCAAATGGGAGTTCCATTTTTAGTTTTTTGAGGAAATTCTATACTGTTCTCCACAGTGGCTGCACCAGTCTGCATTCCCACGACCAGTGCTAAAGGGTTCCTTTTTCTTCACATCCTCTCCAACACTTGGTGTTTGTTGATTTGTTGACAGCCATTATGGCAGGTGTGAGATGATACTTCATTGTCGTTTTGATTTGCATCTCTCATATAATTAGTGACTTTGAGCATGTTTTCATATGTCTTTCGGCTTTCTGTATGTCCTCTTTCGAAAAGTGTCTATTTAGGCCGGTGACCCATTTTTTATTGGGTTGTTTATCTTCCTTTTGTTAAGTTGTAAGAGTTTCCTGTAAATGTTGGAGATTAAACCCTTATCGGTGATAATATGGGCAAGCCCATGCAGTGGGCTTTCTTGTTGTTTTATTGATGGCTTCCTTTGCTGTGCAAAAGCTCTTTATTTTGTTGTAATCCCATTTGTTTATTTTCTCTTTAGTTTCCATTGCCCTAGGAGCAGTATCAGTGAAGAAATTCCTTCAGCATATGTTTGCGATTTCGCTGCCTGTGGATTCCTCTAGTATTTTTATCATTTCCCGTCTTACGTTTAAGTCCTTTATCCGTTTTGAGTGTATATTTGTGTATGGTGTGAGTTGGTGGTATAGTTTCATCTTTTTGCATGTATCTTTTCAATTTTCCCCATACCATTTATTGAAGAGACTATCTTGACTCCATTGAATGCTCTTGCCTGCTTTGTCAAATATTAATTGGGCATAGTGGGTTGGGTCGATTTCTGGGTTCTCTATTCTATTTCATTGATTTATATGTCTGTTCTTGTGCCAGTACCAAGCTCTTTTAAGAACAGTGGCTTTGTAATACAGTTTGATATCTGGTATTGAGATCCCACCTACTTTGTTCTTCTTTCTCAGGATTGCTGCAGCTATTTGAGGTCTTTTTTAAATCCAGATGAATTTTTGGAACATCCATTCTAGATCTGTGAACTATGCTGTTGGTATTTTAATGGGGATTTCATTGAATCTATAGATTGCTTTGGGTAGTATGTCCATGTGTTTTTATGATGTTGATTCTACCAATCCATGAACACATTATGTTCTCCCATCTGTTTATGTCTTCCTCTAACTCTTTTCTCTGTGACCTGTAGATTTTCGCATGTAAGTCTTTTACCTCCTTAGTTAAGTTTATTCCTATGTATCTTAATTTTTTTGGTGCAATGGTACATAGGATTGCTTTTTTAGTCTCTCTTTCTGTAAGTTCACTATTGGTGTAAAGAAATGCCATAGATTTCTTGGCATTAATTTTGTATCCTGCTACATTGCCGAATTTATTTATTAAGTCTAATAATTTTTTGATGGAGTCTTTAGGGTTTTCTATGTACAGTATCATGTAATCTGCAAATAAGGACAGTTTTACTTCTTCATTTCTAATTTGAATGCCTTTTATTTCTTCTTCTTGTCTGATTGCAACGGCTAGTACTTCCAGTACTATGTTGAACAGGAGTGGTGAGAGTGGGCATCCCTGTCTTGTTCCTGTTCTTAGGGGGAATGGTTTTAGTTTTTGTCCATTGAGTATGATGTTGGCTGTGGGTTTGTCATGTATGGCTTTTATTATCTTGAGGTATGATCCTTCTATTCCTACCTTGCTGAGAGTTCTTATCCAGAAAGGGTGTTGGATTTTGTCAAATGCTTTTTCTGCGTCAATTGATATGACTATGTGATATTTATCTCTCAATTTGTTTATGTAATGTATCATGTTTATTGATTTGCGAATATTGTACCATCCTCGCATCTCCAGGATACATCCTACTTTGTCATGGTATATGATCTTTCTGATATATTGCGGGATCCGATTTCCTAGAATTTTGTTGAGTATTTTGGCATCTATGTTCATGAGGGATATTGGCCTATAATTCTCTTTCACTGTGTTGTCTTTATCTGGTTTTGGTATTAGGGTGATGCTGGCTTCATAGAATGAGCTTGGAAGTGTTCCTTCCTCTTGAATTTTTTGTAGTAGTCTGAGGAGGATAGGTTTTAGTTCTTCCTTGAATGTTTGGTAAAACTCCCCTGTGAAGCCGTCTGGTCCTGGGCTTTTGTTTGCTGGAAGCTTTTTGATGACTGCTTCAATTTCTTCCATAGTTATTGGCCTATTGAGATTTTTAGAATCTTCCTGATTGAGTTTTGGAAGGTTGTATTTTTCTAGGAATATATCCATTTCCTCCAGGTTGTCTAGTTTGATGGAATAGAGTTGTTCATAGTATTTTTTAACAATTCTTTGAATTTCTGTGGGGTCTGTTGTTATTTTACCTCTTTCATTTCTGATTTTATTTATTTGGGTCCTCTCTCTTTGCTTCTTTGTGAGCCTGGCTAGAGGTTCATCAATCTTGTTAATCCTTTCAAAGAACCAGCTCTAGGTTTCATTGATCTTTTGTATTGTCTTTTGGTCTCTATGTTGTTTATTTCTGCTCTGATCTTTATTATCTCCTCCTTCTGCTCACTCTAGGCTTTTCTTGTTGCTCTCTTTCTAATTCTTTGAGTTGTCGAGTTAGATGATTTACTATCATTTTTTCTTGTTTTTTTTTAGGTGGGCCTGTACAGCTATAAACTTCCCTCTCAGGACTGCTTTCATTATGTCCCATAGATTTTGGACTGTTGTGCTTTTATTGTCATTATTTTCCAGGGTGTCTTTAATTTCTTCTTTGATCTCATTGGTAACCTAATCATTATTTACTAGCATGCTATTCAGCTTCCAAGTGTTTGAGTTTTTTGGATTGTTTTTATTGTAGTTTATTTCTAATTTTATGCCATCGTGGTCTGAGAAGATGCTTGGTATGATTTCAATCTTCTTGAATTTGGAGAGACTTTGCTTGTGACACAATATGTGGTCTATTTTTTAAATGTCCCATGTCCACTTGAGAAGAATGTATATTCTGTGGCTTTGGGGTGAAATGTACTGAGGATGTCATTTAAGTCCATCTGATCTAGTGAGTCATTTAGGATTGCTGTTTCTTTGCTGATTTTTTGTATAGAGGATTTATCCAGTGATATCAGTGGTGCATTAAAGTCCCCTATTATGATTGTATTGTTGTTGATCTCTCCCTTGATATCTTCCAGGAGGTTTTTTATGTATTTGGGTGCTCCTGCATTGGGTGCACATATGTTTATCAGGATTATATCTTCTTGTTGTATCGATCCCTTTAGTATTATGAAGTGGCCTTCCTTATCTCTTGTTATGGCCTTCACTTTGAGGTCAATTTTGTCAGATATAAGTATTGCTACCCCAGCTTTTTTTTTTTCATTTCCATTTGCCTGAAAGATACTTTTTCATCCTTTCACTTTCAGTCTGTGTGAGTCCCTTGTCTTGAGGTGGGTCTCTTGTAGACAGCATATATATGGGTCATGTCTTTTTATCCATTCAGCCACTCGATGTCTTTTGATTGGAGCATTTAGTCTGTTTATGCTTAAAGTTATTATTGAAAGTACTTGTTTGTAGTCATTTCTATTTTTGTGCCTGTGTTCTTTAGTTCCTTTTTCATTTCTTCTTTTTACAGCATTCCCTTTAGCATTTCTTGCATTGCTGGCTTGGTAGTGATAAACTCCCTTAGCCTTTTTTTCTCTGCGAAGCTCCTGATTTCCCCTTCAATTTTGAATGATAGTCTTGCTGGGTAGAGTATTCTTGGATTCAGTCCTTTGCTTTGCAACACTTTGTATACCTCCTTCCATTCCCTTCCAGCTTGATGTGTTTCTGTTGAGAAATCATTTGATAATCTCATGGGGGGTCCTTTTTAGGTAACTGTCTGTCTCTCTCTTGCAGCCTTTAAGATTCCTTCTTTGTCGTGAACATTTGCCATTATTATTATGATGTGTCTTGGTGTGGGTCATTTGGGATTTATCTTGTTTGGGACTCTCTCTACTTGTGTAACTTTTTTCTTCCCCATATCTGGGAAGTTTTCTATCATTATTTCTTCAAATAGATTTTCTAATCCTTGCTGCTCCTCTTGTCCTTCTGGCAGCCCTATTATGCATATGTTGTTTCATTTCATGTTGTCCCAAAGCTACCTTAGGCTCTCCTCCTGCTTTTTAATTTTTTCTCCAGTTGCTGTGCAGATTGAGCTTGTTTCTCTACCTTATATTCTAACTAACGAATTTAGTCCTCTGCATCTTCTAGTCTACTGTTGAAACGTTCCATGGTATTTTTGATTGTAGCTATATCACTTTTCATTTCTTCCTGATTCTTGCATAGGTTGTTGATTTTCTCATCCATCTGGTGAATGAATTGTAGAACCATTACTCTAAATTCTTTTTCTGTCATGTGGCATGCTTCAATTTCACTATTTATGTTCTTGGTGACTCCTTATTTTCCTTCCCCTGTGGATCGTGTCATCTCCCCATTCTGACTATCTCCAGAAGGTTCAAACGTCAAGTTGCATGGGCCTGGGTCGTGTGCCATGGGAGCTTCGCCCCACCCTAGTGTCACTGAAGATCTCGACACTAAGATGTGTGGTTGTCGTGGGTTGGTGGGAACCAGGCTCACTCAGAGTCAGCGTTACCAGTGCTCAGTGTGGCCTCCTGTGCACACTTAGAATCAGGGACCTCACCTGCACCTTGCTGAAGCCGAGACCCCCCTGGAGTGTGTTGAAAATCAGAGCCTCATATCGTGTTCCAGGAGTCCGAGTTCCCCAAGAATCCAGTATCAGATTCCCTGCTGCTTCCCGCAGCCTCGCATTGAGAATCAGGGTCTCTGTGTGCACACACACCAAGAACTGGAGTCACTGGCTCTTAGTGTGAATGCACTGGGAATCAGGGACTCCAGGCACAGGTGATAAGAAACAGAGTCGGAGAGAAACCAAGATGGCGGCATAGGTAAACACCGGAGTTAGCTGCCTCGAACAACCACTTCAAAAATACAACTAAAAGACAGAACGGACATCACCCAGATCCACATGAGGGCTCGCTGAAGGGAAATTCTTCAACTAGAAGGAAAGAGAACAGCATATGAGACTCAGAGGAGGCGCAGTGCAGAAAATACAAAGGTGCGGAGGTGCGCACGGAGCGGGCTGGCAGCTGAGGGCGCGGTTGTCGTTTTCAATCGGGAGGGAGTCTCAGATTCTGAGCTCCAGTTCTGGGTGAGTCTCTAGGGACCCAGACTCAAACGGGAGAAGCAGGACTGTCTGGCATCGGTCGGAACTCGAGGGCAGCTTTCTCTCCGAGGTTTGCAGCGGTTGCTGGGACTCTGAGAGGCAGAGCCTCTGGGGACGGGACTGAGAGCAGCCATAACTGGTCCCTCTACCCGCTCTGTTGATCCCGTGTGACCCGACCTGCCCAAGCCCTGCACAGAGCCATTTGCCAGATAGCCTCAGGCAAAGGCTAGATTAGCACCTCCCTAGAGAACAGACGTTTTCCCACTGCAGACACAGCTGATTCTCACAGCCAGTTGGCCTGGAGGTGAAATCCCCCTAATATTAACTACAACAATCAAGGCTTAACTACAACAAGACTGCGCACAAAGACCACTAGGGGGTGCACCAAGAAAGCATAAAAAATGCAGATACAAAGAAACAGGACAAAACTGTCAATGGAGGATATTGAGTTCAGAACCACACTTTTAAGGTCTCTCAAGAACTGTCTAGAAGCCGCCGATAAAGTTAATGAGATCCTCAAGAAATCAAATGAGACCCTCGATGTTGTGATAAAGAACCAACTAGAAATTAAGCATACATGAACTGAAATAACGAATATTATACAGACTCCCAACAGCAGACCAGAGGAGTGCAAGAATCAAGGCAAAGATTTGAAATGCGAAGAAGCAAAAAACACCCAACCAGAAAAGAAAAATGAAAAAAGAATCCGAAAATACGAAGATAGTGTAAGGAGCCTCTGGGACAGCTTCAAGCATACCAACAAACATCAGAATAATAGGGGTGCCAGAAGATGAGAGAGAGCAAGATATTGAAAACCTATTTGAAAAAATAATGACAGAAAACTTCCCCTACCTGGTCAAAGAAATAGACTTACAAGTCCAGGAAGTGCAGAGAACCCCAAACAAAAGGAATCCAAAGAGGACCACACCAAGACACATCATCATTAAAATGCCAAGAGCAAAAGACAAAGAGAGACTCTTAAAAGCAGCAAGAGAAAGAAACTCAGTTACCTACAAGGGAATACCCATACGACTGTCAGCTGATTTCTCAACAGAAACTTTGCTGACCAGAAGGGAGTGGCAAGAAATATTCAAAGTGATGAATGCCAAGAACCTACAACCAAGATTACTTTATCCAGCAAAACTATCATTCAGAATTGAAGGTCAGATAAACAGCTTCACAGATAAGGAAAAGCTAAAGGAGTTCATCACTACCAAACCAGGAATATATGAAATGCTGAAAGGTATCCTTTAAGAAGAGGAAGAAGAAGAAAAAGGTAAAGATACTAATTATGAACAACAAATATGCATCTATCAACAAGTGAATCTAAGAATCAAGTGAATAAATAATCTGATGAACAGAATGAAGTGGTGATTATAATAGAATCAGGGACATAGAAAGGGAATGGACTGACTATTCTTGGGGGGTAAAGGGGTGTGGGAGATGCGGGAAGAGACTGGACAAAAATTGTGCACCTATGGATGAGGACAGTGGGGGGGTAAGGGCAGAGGGTGGGGTGGGAACTGGGTGGAGGGGAACTATGGGGGGGAAAAAAAGAGGAACAAATGTAATAATCTGAACAATAAAGATTTAATAAAAAAAAAATTTTTTTTTTTAAAGAGTCAATTCACAGGTGCTGAGTGCTGCCTCTCTCCCACAGAATTGGGGGTCCCAAGCCTGTGCTGGGGGGAACAAGTTCCCAGCGTTCGCGCATTCCCAGGCGAAGATTCCTGTAGCAGCACTGAGGCCCTAGCAAGCAGTGGGTCTATCAGTTACTATGGCGCTGCCTGTGAGCCTGTGGGGAGAGGGATGGGCTCTGTAACTCACAGAAATCTGCCGCCTGGATGTCTGGCTTCTTGATGTCTGTGGGTCTGTAGCTGTGGTCACAAGTCTCTGTCCCCAGTGGCTGCAGAGTCCTAGTTTGCGTCTGAGACCAGACTGGGTGGTACTAAGACCAGGATCCTAGTCTCAAGCAGATCTGTTTCTCAAGATGGCATGGTCTCTGTGCCGCAAGAATGTCTGCGCTGGCTGCATGGCTCCGCCCGCTAAGACTGCCCAGTTTAGCAGCTCCTTATAAGACCTGCAGAATCTAACTGTCCCTAGCTCATACACACACACACCACGAACGTGCACACACTCCTCTGTTACTCCCTTGCTGTCTCATATTCTCTCCATCCCTACCTTCCTGCTAGTCACCATCTTCATATCTTTAGTATTTTTTTAATTAAAATTTTCTAAATGTTGACATTATTACAGGAGTCCCCCTCCCTTCTTTGCCCACCTCCACCCTCCCGCTTCCTTGGCCTTTACCAAGTTCTCGTCCATATCCATGGGGTTGAACACCTTGTGAGAGCAGATGGTCCTTTTCATCTTTCCCTCTTCCTTTTGCCTGGTCATGAAACACTAAAACAAAGGGATTTTACAAACATCTCTGCCTCGTTTTAAATGCATTTTAAGCTATTGAGACTCAGGGACATGAAGCCATGAGCCAATGTCCCGTGGTTTCAGCTGAGAGATAATCTTGAACTTTATGCTCTCAGGCTTAGGAACACACATGCACGGCTCTGGGGAGATTGATTCTTATCTGGTTGCAGGGGGTGGTGTGAGGGAAGCATGTTATATAAGAAGGCAACAGAGGCTGACGTTCATCAGTCACGGGAAGGCCAGCAGCCATGGTACCAAACGTGGGAATGTTTCTCATGTGCACTGGTGCCTATGTATTTCTCCAAGTGGGCCATGTGAATGCAGGTAAGGGAGGAGAGAGGAGCTGGGACTGGGGTGGAAGAAAGTGCACCAGAAATGGGTTAAATAGCAAAATTAATAATAATAATCTATACTAATAAAAGGAAAATATGCTAATTAGATCGGGAGACCTTCTGCGGGACCTTCAAGACATCCTTCCAGACAAAGCCATGGTGGCGGAGCTGAGGCAGAGGCGGTTAGGGTTGATCAGGCTGGCGGAGGTGGGAGGGCAGTTGGGGGCGAGCATGTTGGCAGGGAAGGGCGGTTGGGGGCAATCTGGCCGGAAGGGGGGGTCAGTTGGGGGTGAGCAAGCCAGTGGGGTTGGAGGCAGTTGGGTGAGAGCAGGCTGGGGGGAGGGGAGTTGGGGGTGAGTAGCCCAGCAGTGGGAGCAGTTGGGTACAAGCACCATCAGCAGGGGGTTAGTTGGGGCAATCAGGCCAGCAGGAGGGGAAGCTGGGGATGATCAGGTCAGCAATGGGGGGCAGTCAGGGGTGATCAGGCCAACAGGCAGAGTGGTTAGGAGAGATTAGGCATGTAGGCAGGTGAGTGGTTAGGAGCCAGTGGTCCTGGATTGCCAGTGGGATTTCCAACTGCTCTGTGGGATCGAGTTTAAACCGGCAGTCGGACACCCACAAGGGGTTCCAGATTGGAAAGAGTGCAGGCCGGGTTGAACATCACCCCCCATGCCATGCACGAATTTTGTGCAGCGGGCCACTAGTATAATAATAATCCTATTTAACAAAAGTCCAGAGACCATAATGGCAGAACGACCAGAACATCTGCTCAACCAGTCACTATGAGGAGCACTGACCACCTCTCAGTCCCTTTCTTGGGCCAGCAGGCTCCAGTCACCAATGGTGAACGGGGACCTGGGGTGTGTGGCAGGGGATGCGGGTGTCACCAAGCCAAGGTTGCCACGCGGCCGGTCACCCCACACAAAGAAGGTGACCAGTGGCAGGGGTAGGGCCAGCAAGTGGGCAGGAACAGCCGACCTCTCAGTCCATCCCCTGGCTGGATGGAGAACGGGAGCTGGGGTAGGTGGTGGCAGGGGGCGGGGCTGGCTGCCAGCAGCCAGGGAAGATGGCCATGATCACAGGCTCGACCTGGGGACTCTACCCATGCATGATTTCGTGAGCTTCAAGGGCCAAACACTGATATTTTTTTTAACCCTCACCTGAGGATATGCTTTTGTTGATGTTAGAGAGAGAGGAAGGGAAAGAGAGAGAAAGTGAGAGACAGAGAAACATTAATTGGTTGCCTTCTGTATGGGCCCCAAGTGGGGACTGAACCAACTACCTATATATGGGCCCTGACTGTGAATTGAACCCTTGACCCTTTGGTGCATGGGACAATGCTCCAAGTAACTGAGCCACATTGCCCAGGGTGGCCAAATTCTATTAAGAACTTGTTTTTTTAAAACAAGTTTCTGAAGTGTAAACCTAGTCAGTCTGACTCAAAAGCTCATAGTATTATGAACTATCAATCCCCACAACAGCTGCTTCATTCCTAAATTTGCTTTCCAGTATTCCAGACATGAGCCCCTCACTTCACACAAGGTTTCATATGTTGTTCACAGTGAGTTCTTGATGTAAATAGGGGTACATGTTTGGGATAACAGAGAAGCCATATTGTCAGGGCACATGCACCATTAATGTGGTATGGGTTGAGTCCCATTTGGCTATTTAACCCTAAGTTGTCAGTATGATTACAATAAGAAAGTGCAAGGTCTTACTCATCTGGTATGTCTTGCAGCCTTCTACTGTACTCGTTTCTATTAGAATGGTCTTCAAACTGTGAAGATAATACAGTGCTGCTAACCATAGTCACTATGTTGTACAGCAGATCCACAGAGCTTATGTTTGGTGTTCTTACCACAGTACAAAATTATAATGTTTTAATGTGAAAAAAGTTAGAGCTGCAGAGCATTAGTGCCATCAAATGGACTCAGACCATCCCCATCCATCTCTCTTCTCCTCCATCCATCTCCTATCCCCCTGTATTTTTTCCAGCTCAGTTGCAGCCTGGGACCCTCTGTCCTTCTGCAATTATCTCAGAGTAGTGGCCTGGTGCACTAATTAATGCACATTGAAAGGAAATTAATTAGAAGAAATATTTAAATATTGCTATTTTCCCTTTCTGTATAATAGAAGTATCAACCAAATTCATGATCAAAAATGACAGATGGAAACACATGAGTGTAATGCCAGCAAGTGCTTTATATGTATTGCATATGCGTTGGTCAACTTAGCCTTTCATGTATATAGAATAAACTTGCTTAATTAGATCTGCTTCCTGATTTAGGTAAACTTTTTTTCCAGCCCAGTGAAGCACCCCAACTTCTCTTTTAGGTAATTGTCACCAACACAGCAGTAAATATCAATACAAAGCAGATTATTATTGTAGATCACGCAGGGAAAACATAGGGTGAAATATTTAACTGCAGGAGTGTTTGACTATATTCTGCGCAGTGAGAAAACATGAAGTCATTTTCAAAGTCCACCATTTCTTACTTCTTTTCAGTTGGGTCAAGTTTCTAAGCTTTCTAAATCTCCATTTTCTGGCTAATGAAAAGAAAATAGGATTCCACCGAGTCTCCTATCTAGATACTCCCAGACAACTGTGGGGATCAAATGAGATGAGGCACGGGAAAATGCTTCACAGACATTTGATTACAGTGTAAAGTACTTCCACCTGGCTATTATGCAAGTCGTGTTCCTGGACTGAAGAAACTGTAAGGAGGCTAGTCATCGCTAGGGTGAGAAAGCTGGGCCTTGCTATGTGACATCATTACCCAGTGCCCACAATGACCATTTCAGGGCTGGTCTGGGCTGTGGGCTGCATATTTGCCATGAGGTCTTGGCAGCATCAGCTGCAATTTGGTGAGCTGTCCCTCCAGGGTGGTGGAAGGGTCTGTGTTCCGTTTGGGGAGAGCCGAGTATTGCTTTGTGGGCGCTAAGTCCATGGTGCCATTTCTCTGTGTGTCACAGCAACTCCTGCATTGAGTGTCTGCGCCCTGGTGTTTGGTGCACGTCATAGCAACCAGTCGAATGGAGGGAAGGACACAAATATTAGCCATAAATGTACTAGAGGCCCATTGCATGACATTCATGCACGAGGTGGGGAGATCCCTCAGCCCGGCCTACACCATCTACAATCCAGGACCCCTCAGGGGATGTCCTGCTGGTTTAGGCCTGATCTGCAGCAGAAGGGGCATAAACCAGCAGTCAGACATCCCTCTCACAATCTGGGACCTATGGCTCCTAACAGCTCACCTGCCTGATTGCTCCTAACAACTCTCCTGCCTGCCAGATCGCACCTAATTACTTCCTGCCTAATTTCTCCTAACTGCTTGCCATCACCCCTAACTGCCTCTGCTTGCCTGACTGATCACCCCTAACCACTCTGTGTACCTGCCTGATGCCCCTAACTGCTCACCTGCCTTCCTGATCACCTCTAAAGGCTCGCCTGCCTGCGTGATCACCCCTGACCATTCTACCTGCCTACTTGATTGCCACTAACTGCTCGCCTGCCTGCCTGATTGCCCCTACATGCCTTTGACTCAGCCCTGCCATGGGGGCTTCTTCCGTTGTACGTCCAGTATGACATCCAGAAGTTCGTTCAGGTGTCCGTCCTAATTAGCATAGAGATGCTTTTATTATTATAGATAAGCAATGTTGGAAAATAATGAAAACAAAAACAACAATCAAATCAAACTAACTAATGTTAGGTGGCAATCGTGATCCGCAGTCTTCAAAGGTATTTTAAATGCATGGGCTAAGTCTGCCCTCTCAGCAATGGGAGGGGCAGGTGCACCCCTTCCCTCCCACTCCCCCCAAGTGTCTAGTCATTAAGGTCAAGCCACTTCTTAATGTGTTTTTAATGATTTTTTTTTTTAGAGAGAGAGAGGGAGATGGAGAGAGATAGAACATTGATTAGAGAGAAACATCAACATCAATCAGCTGCCTCCAACACGCCCTCTGCTGGGGATAGAGCCTCAAACCCAGGCATGTGCCCTGACTGGGAATGGACCCGGTGACCTCCTGGTGCATGGGTCACCACTCAACCTCTGAGCCACACCAGCCAGACAAAGCTCTCCTCTTACCTGTGTCTCAGAGCCACAGCTTGAGAACTGGAGGCAAGGACAGTGGAGGGCTTTTCTCAGGAGGCCCCCTCTGCTGTACACACAGGGCACTGGGCAGGGGTTAGTAGACCCTGGCCTTCATGGCTTGCTTCACCCAACGTGGAAAATCTTCACTACAAACAAGCTGGGGCCAAAGTGACAGAGAGCCCAGTATTCAGGGCCTGTTACCTTGGGTGAAGCCTGGAACCAATGAGTGACATCTGGGTGGAGGGAAAGTCCCTAACCTGTCAATCACACCTCCCTGAAATTACCCTCTGACACCTGGACCTGCGGGGTTGAGTAAGGCTGGCAGCCTTTCACCCTGGAAGTGATGCTACCTATAGTCCTTGACTGGGAGACTGAAGAAGGGAAACCTATCTTTATGGCTCTGCCCACTCATAGTTACTTTCCTCATACAGAGCTGGGGTGGGTGGTGGGCATGAAGGCGCAGGCATAGGTCAGATGTCACAGATCTGCTGTTCTTACTGATACTTAGTATATGTTCTTGAATAAATGTTTCCTTATAATCCATTTATAGTGACAAGCTTCTTTCTTGCTTCTCTGGGAACACAAGAGATTTTCTAAGTTCCTTAATTAGATAGTCCTTATGAGGACTCCGTTTAAGTTATAGTCTCAGTTACTGACCCCAACATTATATAGGCCATGAGTGGTGACTTCACAAGTGATTAAAAGCTCCCACAGCCACTGTTACATCTCTCCCTGGGCTGCTCAGGCCCCAGAACACAGGTTACACTCTGGCTCCCAGGCCCTTTATTTCTGGCACCTGTGAATTTGTGTCTCATTTGCACCCAACTATTTACTGAAAGACTTTTTCTACAATATATGCCTTTTGAAAAGTGTCTGAGGGCCAAGTATGTGTCAGGTTCTGCACTTAGGACCGATGCCAAGACAAACAACACAGTCCAGCTTGTCTTCCCAAAGTTTAGAGTCCCCCTGGGAAATGGGCAGCTGAGTTGAAAGTAGAGAGTGAAAGGCTGGGAGAACATGACCAGAGATCCTTCTACTTGATGAGTCAGAGAATATCTCCAGAAAGAAATAACATTTTAGTGAAGTCAGGAAAGACAAACTGTCTATGGCAGGCACCAGCCCTCTCTGGCCTCAGGGCCCCTCCTGCCCCAGCTGCCTCCCCACACCTTTGCCATTCAGTCAAGCCCACAGAAAGGACAGCTATGATGTGTGCTGATGCTTCAGGGTCTGGAGGAGGAGAGGGCCGGATGTGAAGATCCTGTGTGATCCAGCTGGTCATGCAGACCGCCTCCCACCTGAAAGATAGTTTCTTTCAGGAAAAGACAACAAAGTCACACTTGCAGGGAAAGCGGTTTATTGCCAGGTGAGGGGGACTCGAGTTGCAGGGAAAGGATGTCACCTCTGTCACTCAGAGTATGCGCTCCATGCTTGCGATGTCTTGGTTTGCTGTGCTTTGGGTTCAAAGGCTTGACTATATCCATGGCTGTGGATAGGGTCACTCTAGGGACATGAAACATGGTCTTGATATCAATGTGAATGAGTTCTATTAATTTCTTCCAATCATTCCCCGGAGTGTTTCTTTTCTCTGTTTCTCCCTGCTCTCCCCCAGCGCTACTCCAGCTCTCTCACACTCCCTCAAAAGACTGTGCATTGCACTCTCTTCCTCTCCTGCCTTCTCTCCCTCTACTTTCTCTTACCCCTAATCCTCCCCAATCCTTCCTTCCATGTCTTAGCTGCAAACTCTGTTTCTTCTTCCTTTTCTAACTCTCCTCTCCCCATTGTTTGCATTCTGTCTTTGTCTTTTATTCTTTTAATTTTGCTCCCTTTTTCTTTCCTGTCAAAACCTCTGCTCCTTGCCCTTCCTCCTGTCCCCTTCTTCCTCCTCCCACACCTCCAAGTCTCCTCCAGCTCTCCACATAAGCTGACTCCATCTCTCTAACCAACTCTGTCCTTCCCTACTCATCCCTGTCTTTTCTCCTCCTCCCCAGACGCTCTTACCCTGTGTTACTAGTTGTAGCAGTACTTCCAAGCTCCATCCTTGTCGTAGTTTGCAGTGACTGAGCACCATGACTTTTTAACAAAACTCCCATCGGTTGTGCAGGTTTCATACAATCTGTTCTTATAGTTAAAGGGGAAGAAACATGGTGCATAGTCTGAAAAGCAGGAAAAAAAGGGTGTGAAAATTAGCTGTGGTGAGGTTATGTTAGTCTTAGCAAGAGAAAGGGGATGTGAATGGAACACTGGGGGCTGGGTGAGGTGATGATTGAGGCTTCCACCAGGGAGTCAATTTTGGAAATCCCCCACATGCTCCTCACATGAGGAAAAGCAGCATGCTTACCATCCTTTGTGCAATATTTCCATTTCCCTGAATATGATTCTTCTAGAGAGCACCAATTGTATATAGCGTGCTTGTTAGTGCAATCATAATAAGTCTTGCCTTCATAGGTAAACGGGAAAACACAGGCATCCACTGAAAAATGAAGCAGGCATTGTTCTCCTCACAGCTTTTAAGCATCATGAGCTCTTCAGTGATTCTGGCTACGTTTCTCTTCAAGCCAGCCCATCCCGACAAAGGGCCTGCACATCCAGAGCCCCCTGCTAAGCACCAGGGGTGTCCAGATCCATATGGCCTGGTGCCTGTCCTGTGACAGTTGTAATGTCCTGTGACATTATTTACCCAGAGACATTTATTTCTTGTGGGAATTGGAGTTCCAGGAGACAGAGAAGCACACCAGACCACAAAGCAGCCTGATTTGGGATTATACATTCTTTTAATCCTTACCCGAGGATATGTTTTTACTGATTTTTAGACACAGAAGAAGGGAGTAAGGGAGAGACAGAGAGAAATATCCCTCAGTTGCCTACCATACACGTCCTGACAGGGGATCAAACCTGGAACCTATAAGTATGTGCCCTGACACCGAATCGAACCTACCTTTTGCTGATCCTCCAACCGATGGAGACACCGGGGCAGGGCTAGGATTATTCTTTATAGGCTGCTCATTTTTTGTGCCTGAAGTTCCTGCTTTACCCGATTTAGCACCAGTATTTGAAGTCCGTGTCACATCTATGAACACAGGTAATGTCTTCTTATTATCATTAATAATCTGCCTCACACCATTCAGAAGCCCAATAACAAGCCACATTCACAGGGTAACAAAATGAGTTTCAGCGTGCACTAACTTTGGCACTTGAATAGATTGAAGAGGAAAACTATGGAAACCAGAGAGGGCTTTGTGGCCAAGGCGTCTTTGGCTTGAATGAATTCTCTCAGCTGCATCACTGAATTTACTGGTGGCAAAGCTCGCCTCTCTGTACCTCATGTGCCTATTTCTGTTTGAATAACCTCTGCCCCCATCCAATCCTGCCTGTGCTTCTTGGACAGGCTCCCTGAGTAGAACACCATCCCTTGGAATGAGGCCTGATCCTGAGACTCCAGCCCCACTATCTACCAGTGGCTTGACCTTAATGACTAGACACCTAGGGGAAGGGGAGGGGAGGGTGCCCCCCCCCCGCCCCTGCATTACTGAGAGGGCAGACTAAGCCCATGCATGTAAAATACCTTTGAAGAATGCTGATCACGATTGCCACCTAACATTAGTTTGTTTGATTTGATTGTTGTTTTTGTTTTCATTATTTTCCAACATTGCTTATCTATAATAATAAAAGTGTAATATGCTAATTAGACTGGACAGCTGAACGAACTTCCAGATGTCATTCCAGACATCCATCTGGACGAAGCCGCCATGGCAAGGGGCAAGGCAAAGGCAGTTAGGGGCCATCAGGTAGACAGGCGAGCAGTTAGAGGCAATCAAGCAGGCAAGCAGAAGGGTTAGGGGCGATCAGGCAGGCATGCAGAAAGGTTAGGGGCGAAAAGGCAAGCAGGCAGAAGGGGGAGGGGATATCAGGCAGGCAGGTGGACAATTAGGGGCGATCAGGAAGGCAGGTGAGCAGTTAGGGGCATCAGGCAGGTACACAGAATGGTTAGGAGTGATCAGTAAGGCAAGCAGAGGCAGTTAGGGGTGATGGTAAGGAGTTAGGAGAAATCAGGCAGGAAAGTAATTAGGTGCGATCAGGCAGGCAGGAGAGTTGTTAAGGGCAATCAGGCAGGCAGGCAGGTGAGCGGTTAGGAGCCAGTGGTCCCAGATTGCAAGAGGGATGTCCAACTGCTGGTTTATGCCCCTTCTGCTGCAGATCGGGCCTAAACCAGCAGGACATCCCCAGAGGGATCCCGGATTTTGAGAGGGTGCAGGCCGGGTTGAAGCACCTCCCCACCCCATGCATGAATGTCATGCACTGGGCCTCTAGTACATATATGGCTAATATATGTGTCCTTCCCTCCATCCGACTGGTTGCTATGACATGCACCAAACACCAGGGCGCAGACGCTCAATGCAGGAGTTGCTGTGACACACAGAGAAATGACACCATGGACCTGGCACCCACAAAGCAACACTCGGCTTCCCCCAAGGGGAACACAGGCCCCGCCACCACCCCGGAAGGACAGCCCAGCAAATTGCACTGATGCTGCTGAGACCCATGGCAATTATGCAGCCCACAGCCAAGACCAGTCCTGAAATGGTCGCTGTGGGCACCGGGTAATGACATCACATAGCAAGGCCTGCCTTTCTCGACCTAGTGATGACTAGCCTCCTTGCATTTTCTTCAGCCCAAGAACATGACTTGCTTTATAGCCAGGTGGAAACACTTTACACTGTAATCAAATGTCTGTGAAGTGTTTTCCTGTGCCTCATCTCTTTTGATCCACACTAAAGTCTGGGAGTAGATAGATAGGAGACTATTTTCTTTTCAATAGCCAGAAAACGGAGATTTAAAAAGCTTAGAGACATGCCTTAACCATTTTGGCTCAGTGGATAGAGCGTTGGCCTTTGGTTTGATTCCGGTCAAGGGCATGTACCTTGGTTGCGGGCACATACCCAGTGGGAAGTGTACGGGAGGCAGCTGATCGATGTTTCTAACTCTCTATCCCTCTACCTTCTTCTCTGTAAAAAAATCAATAAAATATATATTAAAAAAAAAAAAAGCTTAGAAACTTGACCCGACTGAAAAGAAGTAAGAAATGGTGGACTTTGAAAATGACTTCATGTTTTCTCACTGCGCAGAGTATAGTCAAACACTCCTGCAGTTAAATATTTCACCCTATGTTTTCCCTGTGTGATCTACAATAATAATCTGCTTCATGTTGATATTTACTGCTGTGTTGGTGACAATTACCTAAAAGAGAAGTTGGGGTGCTTCACTGGGCTGGAAAAAAAGTTTACCTAAATCAGAAAGCAGATCTAATTAAGCAAGTTTATTCTATATACATGAAAGGCTAAGTTGACCAATGCATATGCAATACATATAAAGCTCTTGCTGGCGTCACTCGCACACATGTGTTTTCATCTCTCATTGTCAATGGTGAATTTGGTTGACACTTCTATTATACAGAAAGGGAAAATAGCAATATTAAAATATTACTTCTAATTAATTTCCTTTCAATGTGCATGAATTTATGCACCAGGCCACTACTCTGAGGTAATTGCAGAAGGACAGAGGGTCCCAGGCTGCAACTGAGCTGAAAAAATACAGGGGGAGAGGAGATGGATGGAGGAGAAGAGAGATGAATGGGGATGGTCTGAGTCCATTTGATGGCACTAATGCTCTGCAGCTCTAACTTTTTTCACATTAAAACATTATAATTTTATACTGTGGTAAGAACACCAAGTGTAAGCTCCATGGATCTGCTGTACAACATAGCAATTTAGTTAACAACACTTCATTTTCTTCACATTTTGAAGGCCATTCTAATAGAAACTGGTACAGGAGAAGGCTGCAAGACATCCCAGATGAGTAAGAATCTTACACTTTCTGATTGCAATCATACTGACAGCTAAGGGTTAAATGGCCAAATGGGACTCAATCCGTACCACATTAATGGTGCATGTGCCCTGACAACATGGCTTCTCTGTTATCCCGAAAATGTATCCCTATTTACATCAAAAACTCACTGTGGACAATATATGAAACCTTGTGTGTATGTCTGGAAAACTGGAAAGCAAATTTAGGAATGAGGCAGCTGTTGTGGGGATTGATAGTTAATAATACTATGAGCTTTTGAGTAAGACTGACTAGGCTTACACTTCAGAGACAGACTTGTTTAAGAAAAAACAAGTCCTTACTAGAATTTGGCCACCCTGGGCAATGTGGCTCAGTTAGCTGGAGCATTGTCCCATGCACCAAACGGTCAAGGGTTCAATTCCCAGTCAGGGCACATATATAGATAGTGGGTTCAGTCCCAGTTGGGGCCCATACAGAAAGCAACCAATCAATGTCTCTCTCTCTCTCTCTCCCTCTCTCTTTCTCTCTCTCTCTTTTTCTCTCTTTAACCTCAATAAAAACATATCCTCAGATGAGGATTTTTAAAAAAAGTGTTTGGCCCTTGAGGCACACTCAAGAACATTATTATTATTTACTAGAGGCCCAGCTCACAAAATCGTGCATGGGTAGAGTCCTCTGGCCTAGCCTGTGATCAAGGTCATCTTCTCTGGCTGCTGGCAGCCAGCCCCGTCCCCTACCACCACCCACCCCATTTCCCCATTCTCCATACAGCAATGGGAGCCTGAGAGCCAGGGAAGGGACCAAGAGGTTGGCCGTTCCCGCCCACTTGCCGGCCCCACCCCTGCCATCGGTCACCCTTTGTGTGGGGGGCGACTGGCCAGGCGGGGACCTTGGACTGGGGCCACACGCATCCCCGCCACCCACCCCAGGTCCCCATTCATCATCTGTGCCTGCAGACCTGAAAAAGGGACTGAAAGGTGGTCAGTGCACCTCATAGTGACTGGTTGAGCAGTCGTTCTGGTCATTTTGCCATTATGGTCACTGGGCTTTTATTATATAGGATTATTATTAATACTAGTGGCCTGGTGCACAAAATTCGTGCACGGGAGGGGTGTGTTGTTCAATCCGGCCTGCACTCTCTCCAATCTGGGACCCCTTGGGGGATGTCCGACTGCCGGTTTAGGCTCGATCCCACAGAACAGTCAGACATTTCTCTCGCAATCCAGGAACACTGGTTCCTAACCACTCACCTGCCTGCATGCCTAGTCACCCCTAACCATTCTGCTTGCCAGCTTGATCACCCCTAACTGCCTCCCACTGCTGACCTGATTGCCCCCAACTGACCCCCTGCTGACAGTGCTTGCACCCTATTGCCCCCCAAGGCCGGCCTTCTCGCCCCCAACTTCCCTCCCCCTGGCCTGCTCGCACCTAACTGCCCGCACCACCGCTGGCTTGCTCACCCCCAAGTGACATCCCTTGCTGGGCAGCTTGCCCCCAACTGCCCCCTCCCCGTACTGGTCACACCTAACCACCTCTGCCTCGGCTCCGCCACCATGACTTTGTCTGGATGGATGTCTGGAAGGTCCTCCAGAAGGTCTCCCGATCTAATTAACATATTACTCTTTTATTAGTATAGATTATTATTAATTTTACCATTCAACCCATATCTGGTGCACTTTCTTCCACACCACTCTCAGCCCCTCTCCCCTCCCTTACCTGCATTCACATGGCCCACTTGGAGAAATACATAGGCACCAATGCAGATGAGAAAGATTCCCACATTCGGTACCATGGCTGCTGGCCTTCCCATGACTGATGAACTTCAGCCTCTGTCACCTCCTTATATAACATGCTTCTCTCACGCTACCCCCTGCAACGAGATAAGAATCAACCTCCCCAGGGCCATGCATGTGTGTTCCTAAGCCTGAGAGCATAAAGTTCAAGATTATCTCTCAGCTTTAACCACGGGACATTGGCTCATGTTTTCATGTCCCTGAGTCTCAATAGCTTAAAATGCATTTAAAACGAGGCAGAGATGTTTGTAAAATCCCTTTGTTTTAGTGTTTCATGACCAGGCAAAAGGAAGAGGGAAAGATGAAAAGGACCATCTGCTCTCACAGGGTGTTCAACCCCATGGATATGGACAAGAACTTGGTAAAGGCCAAGGAAGTGGGAGGGTGGAGGTGGGAAAAGAGGGGAGGGGGACTCCTGCAATAATGTCAACATCAAAAAAATTTAATTAAAAAAATACTGAAATGGTCCCGCTGGCCTGGCTCAGTGGTTGAGCATTGACCTGTGAAGCAGGAGATCACAGTTCGAATCCAAGTCAGGACATATGCCCAGGTTGCAGACTCCATCCCCACTAGAGGGAGTCCAGGAAGCAGCCAATCAGTGATTCTCTCTAATCATTAATGTTTCTCTTGCTCTCCCTCCCTAAAATCAATAAAAATATATTTTAAAAAAATACTAAAATGAATAAATAAAATAAGTTAAAAAGAACAGAATCCATTTTTTTCTTTTTATTGATTATGGTATTACAAATGTGTCCTATCCCCCCAATGTCCCCTCATCCCCCCAATCCTGCACTCACCCCTCACCCCCTGTTGTCTACATCCATCGCTTATGCTTATAAGCATGCATGCAAGTGCTTTGGTTGATCTCTCCCCTTCACCCCCACCCTCCCCTGCTTTTCCTCTGATTTTCAGCATCTGATCAATGCTTCTCTGTCTCTACATCTGTTTTTGTTCATTGGTTTATGTTGTTCATTATAATCCACAAATGAGGAGAGCATGTGATATTTATCTTTCTCTGACTGACTTATTTCACTTAGCATAATGCTCTCCAACTCCATCCATGCTGTTGCAAATGGTAGGAGTTCCTTCCTTTTTACAGCAGCATAGTATTCCATTGTGTAGATGTGTCAAAGTTTTTTAATCCATTCATCTGCTGATGGGCACTTAGGCTGATCCCAAATCTTAGCTATTGTAAATTGTGCTGCTATGAACATGGGGGTGCATATATCCTTTCTGATTGGTGTTTCTGGTTTCTTGGGATATATTCCTAGAAGTGGGATCACTGGGTCAAATGGAAGTTTGATTTGTAGTTATTTAAGGAAACTCCATACTGCTCTCCACAGTAGCTGAACCAGTCTGCATTCCCACCAGCAGTGAACAAGGGTTCCTTTTTCTCCACATCCTCACCAGCATTTGCCACTTGTTGATTTGTTGATGATAGCCATTCTGAAAGGTGTGAGGTGGTACCTCATTGTTGTTTTGATTTGCATCTCTCAGATGATTAGTGACTTTGAGCATGTTTTCATATGTCTCTCAGGCTTCTGTATGTCCTCTTTCAAAAAGAGTCTATTTAGGTCTGTTGCCTGCCGGGAGCCGGTCCATCCTTGCTGTTTCAGGGACCTGGCATATATGGCATATTGTTCTTAATATGTTTGCTCACCTTCTTGGCACTATGTGTTTTAACCAAGGTCACCTCTCTGAGAAAGGTTGTTTCTCCAGGTAGGGATTTTCCCCTGAAGTTAGGGAGGAAATAAAACCCCTTAACTAAGTGCCAGGCGGGTAATTAATCACTTTAACTATGAACAATCATGCTTAAGCTACATAATCTTTACTCCCTGGAATGGAGATAAGAAACACCCTAACCTTTGGAATAGAGATTGATAGGATTGGAATCAACTGGTATAAATACAGATGTAACAAGAACAGGACACACAGAACCTAGACACAGAACCTAGACACAGAACCTACACAGAACCTAGAGACAGAAGAACTTCGCTGGAGAGAACATGGCAAAAGATCCTGGACAGAAACTGGCCTCAGAACCTAGAGACAGAACCTAGCAAGAGAACCTGGCTGAAGAACCTAGAAACAGAACCTGGCTACAGAACCTGGATAGAACATGGCAAGAGAACCTGACTAGAACCTGGTGACTGAACCTGGCAGGAGAACCTGGACAGAACCTGGCTGGAGAACCTAGCAAGAGAACATGGACACAGAACCTGGCTGGAGATCCTAACCAGAACTTCGCTGGAGATCCAGACCAGAACTTGGCTGGAGATCCTGGCTAGAGATCCTGGCTAGGCTGCTGATCAACTGAATGCTGTCTCCGTGTCATTTCTTCTTCGCCAATTCCGTCCACACCTTTGGGGACCCCTGGACCTGCTGGGGTTGGACCCCAGCAGTTGCCCATTTTTTGATTGGGCTGTTTATCTTCCTTTTGTTAAGTTGCATGAGTTCCCTATAAATGTTGGAGATTAAACCTTTATCAGAGATATCATTCGCAAATATGTTCTCCCATGCAGTGGGTTTTTTTGTTTTGTTGAGAAGAAGCTGTGCAGGAGCTTTTTACTTTGATATAGTCCCATTTGTTTATGTTCTCTTTAGTTTCCATTGCCCTAGAAACTATGTCCGTAAAGAAATCCCTTCAGCATATGAGATTTTGCTACCTGTGGATTCCTCTAATATTTTTATGGTTTCCCATCTTACGTTTAAGTCCTTTATCCATTTTGAGTTTATTTTTGGGTATGGTGTAAGTTGGTGGTCTAGTTTCATTTTTTTTTGCATGTGTCTGACCAAATTCCCAACACAATTTATTGAAGAGACTGTCTTGACTCCATTGTATGTTCTTGTCTCCTTTGTCAAATATTAATTGAGCATAGTGGTTTGGGCCAATTTCTGGGTTCTCTATTCTATTACATTGGTCTATATGTCTGTTCTTGTGCCAGTACCAGGCAGTTTTGAGAACAGTGGCTTTGTAATACAGCTTGATATCTGATATTGAGATCCCTCCTACTTTGTTCTTCTTTCTCAGGATCACAGCAGCTATTTGGGGTTTGTTTTTGGTGTGTGTGTTTTTTTATTCCAGATGAATTTTTGGAGAGTTCTTTCTAGATCTGTGAAATATGCCGTTGGTAATTTAATGGGGATTGCATTGAATCTATAGATTGCTTTGGGTAGTATGGACATTTTGATGTTGATTCTACCAATCCATGAACACGGTATGTTTTTCCATCTGTTTATGTCTTCCTCTATCTCTTTTTTCAATGTCCTATAGTTTTCTGGATAGAGGTCTTTTACTTCCTTAGTTAAGTTTATTCCTAGTTATCTTAATTTTTTTTGGTGCAATGGTAAATGGGATTGTTTTTTTAATTTCTCTTTCTGTAAGTTCACTATTGGCGTATAAAAATGCCATAGATTTCTTGGCTTTAATTTTGTATCCTGCTACATTGCCGAATTCATTTATTAGGTCTAATAATTTTTTTATGAAGTCTTTAGGGTTTTCTATGTACAGTATCATGTCATCTGTGAATAATGACAAATTTACTTCTTCTTTTCCAATTTGGATGCCTTTTTTTCTTCTTCTTCTTCTTGTCTGATAGCTTTGGCTAGCACTTCCAGTACTATGTTGAACAGGAGTGGTGAAAGTGGGCATCCCTGTCTTGTTCCTGTTCTTAAGGGAAATGGTTTTAGTTTTTGCCCATTGATTGTGATGTTACCTGTAGGTTTGTCATATAAGGCTTTTATTATGTTGAGGTATGATCCCTCTATTCCCACTTTGCTGAGCATTTTTATCAGAAAAGGGTGTTGTCAAATGCGTTTTCTGCATCAATCAATATGATTATGTGATTTTTGTCTCTCAGTTTGTTTATGTGATGTATCACGTTTATTGATTAGCAGATATTGTACCAGCCTTGCATTGCTGGAATAAATTCCACTTGGTCATGTTGTATGAGCTTTCTAATGTAATGCTGGATCCGGTTTGCTAGGATTTTGTTGAGGATTTTGGCATTTATGTTCATCAGGGATATTTGGCCTGTAATTCTCTTTCTTTGTGGTGTCTTTATCTGGTTTTGGAATTAGGGTAATGCTGGCTTCATAGAAAGAGCTTGGAAGTGTGCCTTCCTCTTGAATTTTTTGGAATAGTCTGAGAAGGATTGGCTTTAGTTCTTCTTTGAATGTTCGGTAAAAGTCCCCTGTGAAGTCATCTGGTCCAGGGCTTTTGTTTGCTGGAAGCTTTTTGATTACTGTTTCAATTTCATCAGTAGTTATTGGCCTATTCAGGTTTTTTGATTCTTCCTGATTGAGTTTTGGAAGCTTGTATTTTTCTAGGAATGTGTCCATTTTCGAGGTTGTCCACTTTGTTGGAGTAGAGTTGTTCATAGTATTTTTTGACAATTCTTTGTGTATCTGTAGGGTCAGTTGTTATTTCACCTCTTTAATTTCTGATTTTGTTCACTTGGGTCCTCTCTCTTTGTTTCTTGGTGAGCCTGGCTAGAGGTTCATCAATCTTGTTAATCCTTTCAAAGAACCAGCTCTTGGTTTCATTGATCTTTTGTATTGTTTTTTTGGTCTCTATGTCATTTATTTCTGCTCTGATCTTTATTATTTCCTTCCTTCTGAATACTGTGGGCTTTTCTTGTTGCTCTCTTTCTAACTCTTTGAGTTGTAAGGTTAGATCATTTATTACCAGTTTTTCTTGTTTTTTGAGGTAGGCCTGTAGAGCTATGAACTTCCTTCTCAGGATTGTTTTCTTTGTGTCCCATAGATTTTGGATTGTTATGTTTTCATTGTCATTTGTTTCTAGGATGCTTTTATTTTTTTTAAACATATTTTATTGATTTTTTACAGAGAGGAAGGGAGAGAGATAGTTAGAAATATCGATGAGAGAGAAACATCGATCAGCCGCCTCCTGCACATCTCCTACCAGGGATATGCCCGCAACCCAGGCACATGCCCTTGACCGGAATCGAACCCGGGACCTTTCAGTCCGCAGGCCGACACTCTATCCACTGAGCCAAACCGGTTTCGGCCCAGGATGCTTTTAATTTCTTCTTTGATCTCTCTGGTAACCCAGTCATTGTTTAATAGCATGCTATTTAGCCTCCAAGTGTTTGATTTTTTTTTCAATGTTTTTATTGTAGTTGATTTCTAGTTTTATGCCATTGTGATCTGAGAAGATGCTTGTTATGATTTCTATTTTCTTGAATTTGAAGAGACTTTGCCTGTGTCCTAATATATGGTCTATCTTTGAAAATGTCCCATGTGCACTGGAGAAGAATGTATATTCTGTAGCTTTGGAGTGAAATGTTCTGAAGATGTCAATTAAGTCCATCTGATCTAGTGAGTCATTTAGGATTGCTGTTTCTTTGCTGATATTTTGTTTAGAGAATTTATCCAGTGGTATCAGTGGGGTATTAGAGTCCCCTATTATGACTGTATTGATATTGATCTCTCCCTTGATATCTTCCAGAAGTTGTTTTATGCATTTGGGTGCTACTGTGTTGGGTGCATATATGTTTATTAGAGTTACAGCTCCTTGTTGAATTGCTCCTTTTAGTATTATGTAGTGGCCTTCCTTATCTCTTGTTATGGCCTTTACTTTGAGGTCTATTTTGTCAGATATAAGTATCACAACCCCAGCTTTTTTCTCATTTCCATTTGTCTGAAAAAAAAATTTCTATCCCTTCACTCTCAGTCTGTGTGAACCCTTTGTTCTGAGGTGGGTCTCTTGCAGACAGCAAATATATGGGTCATGTTTTTTATCCATTCAGCTACCCTGTGTCTTTTGATTGGAGCATTTAATCCATTTGCATTTAATGTTATTATTGAAAAGTACTTGTTTGTGGTCATTTTTATTCTTAATGTTTGTGTTTCTTCTTGTCTTTCTGTTTCTTCTTTGTAGAGCAGTCCCTTTAGCATTTTTTGCATTGCTGGTTTGGTGGTAATAAACTCTCTTAGCCCTTTTTTGTCTGTGAAGCTCCTGATTCCACCTTCAATTTTGAATGGTAGCCTTGCTGGGTATAGTATTCTTGGATTTATTCCCTTGCTTTGCATCACTTTTTATATTTCATTCCATTCCCTTCTTGCCTGGTGTGTTTCTGTTGAGAAGTCAGCTGATATTCTAATAGGAGATCTCTTGTAGGTAACTTTCTGTCTCTCTCTGGCAGCCTTTAAGATTCTTACTTTATCGTTGGTGTTTGCTAATTTAATTATGATGTCTTGGTGTTGGTCTTTTGGGGTTCATCTTGTTTGGCACTCTATGTGCTTCTTGGACTTGTGTAGTGTCTTTCTTGCCAGTATCAGGGAAGTTTTCTGTCATTATTTCTTCAAACAGGTTTTCTATTCCTTGCTTCTCCTCCTCTCCTTCTGGTACCACTATTAAGTGAATGTTGTTTCGTTTTGCATTGTCCCAAGGCTCCCTTAGGCTCTTCTCTTGCTTTTTATGGGTTTTTTTCCAGTTGCTCCTGTGTTTGTGTTTTTTCCTACCTTGTCTTCTAATTCGCTGATGCGGTCCTCAGCCTCTTCTAGTCTGCTGTTTAAGCCCTCCATTGTGTTCTTTATTGCAGCTATGTCGTTCTTCATTTCCTCCAGGTTCCTTTTCATGTTGGTGACATTCTCATTCAGCTCCTTATAATTCCCATTGAGTTGTGTGTATTTGTCATCCAGCCATTTGAGCATCCTTACAACCATTACTCTGAATTCTTTCTCTGATAAATTAGTAGCCTCAGTTTCATATAACTCCCTTCCTGGTGATTCCTCTTTTTCTTTCCTTTGTGGATTGCTTTTTTGTCTTCCCATGTTTTGCTGTAATGTTTTCATTGTAGCTTTAATTGCTTTGCTACCCAGTTTCTTTTGGGTATGGTGCTACTGGTGTGACCTCTCATGTCTACTGGGCTTGGTAGTCTAGTGTAGCTCCCTACTTGAACTATTTGGGTTCTCTTGATGTAGGCCTGCAAACTGGAAAGGCACACCTGAGGTCTCTAGAAGTCAGCAACCATGGAGGGGGTGTCTCAATTTTTGCTGTCTTGTGCCCTTGGTTGACTCACAATGGCACCCAGGAACCATCTGTTAGGGTGGTGGGGCTCTGGAGGCCTGCGTTCTGGAAAGGCATGACTGTGGTGTCCAGAGATCTGTAGTTGTGGGGTGAGTAGACTCAGCTTTTGCTGCTGCCTCCGTGGTTGGATACACGTGAATCCAGTGGCAGTTCACAAGGGCACCTGTAGTGTGTTTGCCAGCAGGGTGTACTGACACACTCCGAAGGGCCCTGACACTGAAGCCACTGGATTGCAGTGTCTTTGGGCAGGTATCCCAGAAGAAGGAATTCAGTGTTTCTACAGCCCAGCAGTGAAACCCCTGTTTGTTTAAGTGTGTGTCCAGCGGGGCTCACCGTGGGGCCCCAGGGCTGCCTGTGGAGTGGTGGTCTTTGGAGACCTGCACACTGGAAATGCATGCAACTGTAATGTCCAGAGTTCTGTAGCTGTGGGGTGGGGAACCTCAGCTTTTGCTGATGCACTTGTGGTGCATAGGCGCGCGTTCCCAGTGGTGGCACACAGGAGCACCCGCAATGAGTTTCCTAGCGCAGGTGCACTGAAGCATTCTGAAGGGCCTGGAACGCTTAATTGAGGCGTCTTTGGGCAGGTATCCTGGATGGGTGAATTCAGAATTTCTACTGCCCAGGGGAGCGCGTCCCTATTAGTCCAAGATCGGACCCAGCAGAGGCTCACTGTGGCTTCCCAAAGTGCCCTGTGGATAGATGGGCTCAGGGGGAGTGAGCAACTGTATCAGGGCCTCTGAGGGGCCCTGATGCTGAAGGGCCCTGGTGCTGAAATTGCACAGCTGGGTGTGTGTGCACAGTTATTTAGGCAGAAGGAATTCAGAATTTCTACTGGGGGGCAGTGCGCCTGTGTCTGTACAAAATCACATCCAGTTGGGGCTCACGGTGACTCCTAAGTCTATGGAGTGGTGTGCCTCGGAGACCTTGAGACAGGCGAATGCGGAGGTCTGCCGCTGAGGAGGGGGAGGCTGCACTTACTGCTGCTGGCGTGGTAACACCTTTGAAGGTGGAGATCCCAGAGTCCACGAGTCTGCGGTGGGCAGCAGGATTTTGACTGGAGTGTCCCAGGCGTGTCTGGGTGGTAATGCTAATGAGTTCCTAGAAGAGGCTCCTCTCCCCTTTAAGATGGCGTGGGATCATGTCCGAGTCCAGAATCCATTTTATTTCCTGACTATAGACACCCCATTAGAAGCCCAACCAGCTCGCCTGTCAGTCTCAGAGAAGTGTGAGAAGACAGCCATGAAACTCTCCATTTAGGAGGAAACTGAGGCTCAGGAAACTCCTCAAGGCACAGGGTGAGTTAAAACCACCCAGCTGCCCTACCTGGTTTGGCTCAGTGGGTAAAGTGTGGGCCCGAGGACTGAAGGGTCTCGGGTTCAATCTGGACAAGAGCATATACCTCCATTGCAGGCTTGCTACACAGCCCTGTTCGGACACCTGTGGGAGGCAACCAATCGATGTGTCTCTCTCACATCAATGTTTCTCTCTCTGTCTTTCCCTCTCCCTTCCACTCTCTCTCAAAATCAATGTAAAAATATCCTTGGGGGAGGATTAACCAAGAAACATTTTTTAATAACTAAATAAATAAAACCACCCAGCCTCGGGGACATTTTCAGGGTGGGAGTTTCCCTGCCACATTCACACGTGACCATATTTATCTCCTCCAAAAGGCTTCCCCACCCTGGCTCAAAGTTCAAGTAACACTGGAAACATGGCTCATTTTCTAGACCAGAAAGGCCTGGAGCCCTCATTTACCTGTTATGAAATACTTCCCTTCCTCTGAGCCTCAGTCTCCTCACTTGCAAAATGCACTTCACAATCCCTTTCTCTCAGGGCAATGTGAGTTCTATATATTCAGAGCTTTGAGCTGGTGTGGCGACTCTACAGACAGCAGGCGCTCTGTGAAAGCCACCTCACCCTGGTGCGAATCCATGGGCCATTTGTTTACCATAGTGAACAAAGATTAAAATAAGAATTGATTTAGCAAAAGAAATTTAAAAATATACCCCACAAACTAGAGCACATGGTTGAAGGATATTAAAGAAGACCTAGCCCAGGTGGCGTGGCTCAGTGGTTGAACATCAACCTATGAACCAGGTGGTCATGGTTTGATTCCCAGTCAAGGAACATGCTCAGGTTGCAGGTTCAATCCCCAGTGTGGGGCGTGCAGGAGGCAGAGGATCAATGATTCTCTCTGAGCATTTGTGTTTCTTTCTCTCTCTTCCTCTCCCTTCCTTTCTCTGAAATCAATAAAAACTTTTTAAAAAATAAAAAAGAAAGATAAAAGTAGACTTACTATATAACCCAAAAATCCCACTTGTAGATATATACTCAGGTTAGTAGGGAAAACTCTGTCTTCCTCTTGTGTTTCTCCCTTACTCTCACACAACTACTCCATTCAGCACTTTTTTTATAGATATATTATATTGATTTTTACAGAGAAAAAGGGAGAGGGATAGAGAGTTAGAAACATCGATGGTGAGAGAGAAACATCGATCAGCTGCCTCCTGCACACTCCCTATTGGGGATGTCCTAGCAACCAGGGTACATGCCCTTGACTGGAATGGAACCTGGGACCCTTCAATCCTCAGGCTGAGGCTCTATGCCCTGAGCCAAACCGGTTAGGGCCCCACTATGCACTTTTGACACTACAACTGTAAAGGTTTTCTCATACCAAACAATTCTATGACACCGGCTGGGTGTCCTTTAATTTAACTCCAGTCTGACACTAGCTACCTGGACATAGTATCAGATTCCACAGGTTAAGGGCTCAGTCCCGGAAGACTCAGATGCTAATCACAAGCCCAGGTGGTCACCTGTGTTTCTGGCCAATAGGCTATAAATCAGAGGTTCCCATGACCCCTGGATGGGTTTAATTTATTTGCTAAAGCAGCTCACAGAACTTGGGGAAGCAGTTTACTTACATTTACCAGTTTATTATAAAAAGGATATGATAGCCCTAGCCAGTTTGGCTCTCTAGATAGAACATCGGCCTACAGAACAAAGGATCCCAGGTTTGATTCTAGTCAAGGGCACGTACCTTGGTTGCAGGCTTCTCCCCAGCTTGAGTCCTAACAGGGCTCTTTCAGGAGGCAACCAATTGATGTGTTTCTCTCACATCGATGTTTCTGTCTTGCCCTCTCTCTTCCACTCTCCCTATAAATCAATGGGAAAATATCCTTGGGTGACGATTAACAACAACAACAAAAATAAAAACTAAATTTAAAAAAAATTGGATATGATAAAGGATAAAGACAAACATCCAAATGGAAGACATGGGGTTTATGGGAGAAAGTGTGGGGCTTCCATGCCCTCTCCCAGCAAGACATTCTCCCAGCCCTAACATATGATAACCACATGGAAGCTGCACCACATATAGGCATGATCCATCATACATTCTATTTCCAGGCCCTCTCCCCTTCCTGGAGATTGGGGTTGGGGCTGAAGATTCCAAGCCTCTAATCATGGCTTGGTCTTTCTGGTGACCATTCTTCTCTCAGGAGCCACCAAGAGTCACCGAGTAAAACAAAACATATTCCCATCACCCAGAACATTCCCAGGTATTTAGGAGCTCTGTGCCAGGAACTGGGGAGATCTGAAGGGAAAATTTAAAGTGATATATCCATACAATGGAATATTATTCCACAATTTAAAAATTTAAAAGAGCCTGGCTGGCATGGCTCGGTGGTTGAACATCAATGTATGAACCAGGAGGTCACGGTTCAATTCCCAGTCAGAACACATGCCCAGGTTGCAGGCTCAATCCCCAGTAGGAGATATGGAGGATGCAGCCAATCAATGAGTCTCTCTCATCATTGATTTTTCTATTTCTCTCTCCCTCTCCCTTTCTCTCTCTAATCAATAAAAATATATTATTTATAAAAATAAAAACAAAAAAATAAAAATAAACTGGCCAGTGTGGCTCAGTTGATTGGGCATCATCCATGCACCTAAATGTTGCTGGTTTGATTCCCAGTCAGGGCACATGCCCAAGTTCAGGTTCAATCCCAGTAGGGAGTGTTTAGGAGGCAGCCAATAGATGTTTCTCTCTCATATCAATGTTTCTCTCTTTCTCTCCCTTTCTCTACCTCTCTCTCTAAAAAATCAATAAAATATATTTTTAAATGATGTAATCATACATGCCACATGAATAAACCTTAAAGACATTATGCTAAGTGAAAGAAAACAGGCACCAATACAACATGTGCTATGATTCCAATTATATAAAATGTCCAAAAGAGGCAAGTCTATAAGACAAAGTAGATCAGTGCTTGCCAAAGCCTGGAAGGTGGCAAGTGGAGAACTAATCATGGGCACTGGATTTCTCTTGCAGCCAATGGAGCTGTTCTAAAATTGATTGTGATGCCCTAACTGGTTTGGCTCAGTGGATAGAGCTTCTGCCTGCGGACTGAAGGGTCCCAGATTTGATTCTGGTCAAGGGCATGTACCTTAGTTGCGGGCACATCCCCAGTAGGAGGTGTGCAGGAGGTAGCTGATCAATGTTTCTCTCTCATCAATGTTTCTAACTCTCTATCTCTCTCCCTTCCTCTCTGTAAAAATCAATAAAATATATTTTAAAATAAAATAACATTGATTGTGATGATGACTGCACAACTATGAATAGACCAAAGACCACTGAATTGTATACCTTAAATCAATAAATTGTGTGACATGTGAATTCTATTACTACAAAGCTGTTCGAAAAAACTGGGAGGTAGGAACATTTGAGATCTTGCTTCCCAGCATATGTTGTTAATTCGGCTCAAATAAAAACTTATAAAATGTCTCCACAATAAATAAATGAATGAAAATAAAAAACTGGGAAGTCGTTCTTAAAGGTGGTTTCGCATTTTACAGCGGACTTGACAGAGGTCCACATGGTATCCCCTCCCCTGGCTTTATGGGTGGTCTCTCACTGTGTCCTGCGAGGAGGTAGTCCTCCTTTTGACAGCCTGGTCAGAAATTAGAATCCAGGCCTGCTTCGTGCATTTTCTGGCTAGGACAACTTTGCGGAAAGATTTTAACTGCTCTGGCCCTGTCTTGTCATCTATAAAATGAAAACACCAGTAATTTCAATCCATAGTTTTGTTACCAGATTCAAACCAGAAAACATATACTAAGAAGCTCCCTGGACAATGTGGGTCAGTTGGTTGGACCATTGTCCCCATACACCGAGGATTTCCGACCAGGGCACATACCCAGGTTGTGGGTTCAATCTATGATTGATGTTCTCACATTGATGTTTCTCTCTCTTCCTTTCTCTCTAAAATCAATAAATATATCCCTGGGTGAAGATAAAAAAAAGTTCAAAGGACCAAATGGAAATTTTGGAGTTTAAAAGTATGATGATGAAAATTAAAAACTCACTAGATGAACTCAAAAGCAGATCTGAACTAGCAAAAAAAAAAAAAAAAAAAAAATGTTGCCCTGGCTTATTTGGCTCAGCGGATAGAGCGTTGGCTCGCAGATTGAGGGGTTCTGGATTCAATTCTGGGCAAGGGCATGTACCTTGGTTGCGGACACATTCTTAGTGGGAGGTGTGCAGGAGGCAGCTAATTGATGTATCTAACTCTCTATACCTCTCCCTCCCTCTCTGTAAGAAAATCAATAAAATGTATTTTTTTTAAAAAAAATGTTGGCAAACTTGAAAAGTGAATAAAAGTATCCAATCTGAAAAGAAGAAGGAAGAAAAATGAACAGAACCTCAAAGACCTGTGGGACACCATCAACAGAACAACATACACATAATGGAAGTACTAGAAGGAAAAGAGGAAAGGGCAGAAGCAAGATCAATTTGAGGGGTACTGGCATCTTAACAGTGTTGTCTCCTCACCACACACATGGATAACTTGCCACTGATTTAGGTCCTTTTCCATTTCTTTCTACAATGTTATGTATACATTAAACAGGTGGATTTTGTGATATATAAATTATACTTCGATAAAGCAAGATGAGAAACAAGACTAAAGGGAAGTTTCTTGGGTGCTTACACTGGGTCCCAGGATCTGGATCATTATTCAGTCAGCAGGAGAGATGGACATTGTGTTTTTTCTCTTCCAGGCATTGAAGGTTCTTAATACTAACCACAAAGCCCTAGGCATCTCTCCTGGGGTTAATCTAATTACTTCCTGCATCACTCTCATGAATTTTCATCATTTCCTATCAAGCTAAGAGAACCGGGCACACCTCCTCCCTGTTGCTCCAAGCCTGCCTACTCTAGCCCCAGCTTACTGTCTCTGCTCCTGAGTGCACTCCAGGTGAGCCTGGGTGGGGTGCGATAGTCTCCTCCCCTGGGCTATGAATATATGTGATTAGATACTGTTGTCCATCTGGTCTGTGCAGTGGTGGGTGCTGTGCATGGGGTCATCTCATACGATTTACGGTGGGGTGTCCCTCCCTCACCAATGGTGTGACCAGGAGGTGATCAGAACAACATGGCTACTTCCTTCACAATCCTATCAGGACTATGGAAAAAGTGGGGTCAGTCCTGGCCAGGTAGGTAGTTCAGTAGGTAGAGCATCTTCCCCCTACCCCAAGGGCACCTACAAGATTCAACCAATGAATGCATAAATAAGTGGAACAACAGATCCACACACACCTCTCTCTCTCTCTCTCTCTCTCTCTCTCTCTCTCTCTCTCTCTTTTTCTCTCAAAATCAATAAATCAAATTTTATTTTTTAAAAATAGTGGGGTCAATGTTTCACTTCTTTGGCAACCTGCAGACTTCCATCCTTCTCCTAGAAGTCTGTTGTGACTCACTGTTTCTGCTCCCAGACCCCACACTGAAAAGAGCAAAAGGAAAAAACTGACTTCTCTCTCCTTTCTCTCTCTCCTCCCCTCTGCCTCTGCATATCTATTTCTATCTCTCAGCCCTTGCATAAATCTCTCAGTGATTCCAGGCTTTTACAAAATACAAGAGGTTATTTTTAATACTCAAAGATGCTAGGAAAAAACTCACTTGAAATCTCGGCTTAATGGAGTGTCTACCTATTTTATGGGGTGTGGGGGAGTGCTGATAAAATGCAAATGATTTCTGAATATTCTATTTTATTATTTTAGGAGGGAAATATACAAAATGTTTAGTGTGACTCAAATATTGTAGGTTGATGTGAGCTTCAAAACTACATTATCAATGTTGACTGTGTTTGTGGAGGGCTTTCCACATTAGTTACTGTTATTATAGGAGTAAAAAGCTACTCATACATAATAAAGTTATAAAGATTGAAACCAAGATGGCGGCATAGTTAAACACCGGAAATTGCTGCCTCGCACAACCACTTCAAAAATACAACTAAAAGACAAAATGGACATCATCCAGAACTACAGGAAGGCTGGCTGAGTGGAAATTCTACAACTAGAAGGAAAGAGAAAAGCACACTGAGACTCAGAGGAGGTGCAGAAGTAAAGTGCAGAGGTACAGAGGCGCACGTGGAAAGGGCTGGTAACTGAGGACTCGGTTGTCTTTTTCAATCGGGAGTCTCAAGCTCCCGACTGCTCTGAACTCCAGTTCCGGGCGAGTCTCTGGGGACCCAGACTCATATGGGGAGAGGCCAGACTGTCTGGCATCCATTGGACTTCGAGGGCGGCTTTCTCTCAGAGCTGCTTGCAGCGATTACCGGGACACTGAGATGCCGGGCCTCTTAAGGTAGAACTGAGGATCAGCCATAGCTGCTTGCTCTGCCCTGTTGATCCCCTGGGACCCCACCCGGCCCAAGCTGTGCACCGGCTTTTGCATATGAAAGGCCTGGCCCTTTGCAATCTGAAAATTATCTAACCAACTGCAGCTGGCCCAAGGCCCCACAGCAGCTTGCATTCCTTCACAGCGGAGCTCCTGCTGGGTAGCCTCAGGCAGAGGCTAAATTAGCACCTCCTTAGAGATCCAAGAGCCAGTGTACCCAGTGGTTAGAGTGGGACCATCCAGATTACAACTCCTCAGATCCATAAGGGACACACTCAGGGGGCAGACTCAGTGAGCACCAAAGCCCCACTGAAGCAAGTCTTGCCCCAGAAAGGCGACTCCAGCACAGAAGTTCTCCCACTGCAGACACGGCTGATTCTCACAGACAATTGGCCTGGAGGTCAATTCCTCCCAGTGATACCTACAACAATCAAGGCTTAAATACAACAAGACTGTGCACAAAGCCCACAAGGAGGTGCACCAAGTGTGTCCACCTCAGGTAATTGGGGAGGCTGAGCCACTGGGCCCTATAGGACACCTAGCACAGAAAGCCACTCTGTAAACACAGGGAAGCAGCCAAAATGCGGAGACAAAGAAACAGGACACAAATTACAGAAATTGAGGAAAGCAAACTACTGGATATAGAGTTCAAAACCATACTTTTAAGGTTTTTCAAGAATTTTCTAGAAACCGCTGATAAACTTAGTGAGACACTCAAGAAATCTAGTGAGACCCTCGAGAATATGAACAAGGACCAACTAGAAATTAAGCATACACTGACTGAAATAAAGAATATTATACAGAGTTCCAACAGCAGACTAGAGGATCACAAGAATCAAGTCAAAGATCTGAAATACGAAGAAGCAAAAAACACCCAACCAGAAAAGCAAAAAAAAAAAAAAGGATCCAAAAATACGAAGATAGTGTAAGGAGCCTCTGGGACAACTTCAAGCGTACCAACATCCAAATCATAGGGGTGCCAGAAGATGAGAGAGAGCAAGATATTGAAAACCTGTTTGAAGAAATAATGACAGGAGAAACTAAGATGGCGGCATAGATAAACACCGGGAAATAGTCGCCCCACACAACAATTGAAAATTATCCCAAAGGACGGAACAAACATCGTCCAGAACAACAGGAAGGCTGGCTGAGTGTAATTTCTACAACTAGAAGAAAAGAAAAGCACGCTGAGAGCCAGAGGAGCTGCGGAGGCTGAGTGCAGAGGTACGGCGGCGGCTCGCGCGCGCGGAAAGGGGGTGGCACCTGAGGACGCGGCTGTCTTTTTGAATCACAAGCTCCCGACTGCTCTGAACTCCGGTTCCGGGAAGTCTTTGGGGACCCAGGTCTCATACGGGCAGAGGCTGCTCTGTCAGGCGGCAGCGGGCGAACTTCAGGGCGGACTTCCCTCAGAGGTGCTTGCAGCCATTACCGGGACACTGAGACGCGCGACTCCGGGCGCAGAGAATCAGCCATAGCGCCTTTCTCCGCCCCTTTGACTCCCTGAGACTCCACCCCACCCAGGCTGCGGCAGAGGCTTTTGCATGTGAATGTACCTAACTATAGCCCAGCCAAGCAGACCCAGAACTTCCAAGAGAAGGCCCAAGGCCCCCCGCAGCGGCTTGCATTGCTTCACAGCTGAGCCTCTTCGTGGTTCCTACTCTGTGGCCTCAGGCAGGGGCTGAATTAGCACCTCCTTAGAACCAGGAGCCACTGTACCCAGTGGTCAGAGGGGGTCCATTCTCCCACTTTAGACACAGCTGCTTCCCACAGCCAATTGGACTGGAGGTCAATTCCTCCCAGTGATCCTACAACAACCAAGGCACCAAGAGTGCACCAAGAGTGTCCACCCCAGGTAACTGGGGAGGCTGAGCCACTGGGCCCTACAGGACACCTGGCGCGCAGGCCACTCTATCAACACAGGGAAGCAGCCAAAATGCGGAGACAAAGAAACAGGTCACAATTGGCAGAAACGGAGGAGGACAGACAACTGGATATAGAGTTCAAGGCCACGTTTATAAGGTTTTTCAAGAATTTTATGGAAACCGCTGATAAATTTAATGAATCCCTCAAGGAGTATAGTGAGACCATGGAGGACATGAAAAAGGACCAACTAGAAATTAAGCATACACTGACTGAAATAAAGAATAATTTACAGAGATCCAACAGCAGACAAGAGGATCCCAAGAATCAAGTCAAAGATTTGAAATGCAAAGAAACAAAAAATACCCAACCGAAAAAGAAAAAAGAAAAGAGATTCAAAAAATATGAAGATAGTGTAAGGAACCTCTGGGACAACTTCAAGCGTACCAACATCAGAATTATAGGGGTACCAGAAGGAGAGAGAGGGCAAGATATTGAAAACCTTTTTGAAGAAATAATGACATAAAACTTCCCCCACCTGGTGAAAGAAATGGACTTACAAGTCCAGGAAGCGCAGAGAACCCCAAACAAAAGGAATCCAAAGAGGACCACACCAAGACACATCATAATTAAAATGCCAAGAGCAAAAGATAAAGAGAGAATCTTAAAAGCAGCAAGAGAAAGACAGTCAGTTACCTACAAGGGAGTACCCATCCGACTGTCAGCTGATTTCTCAACAGAAACCATGCAGTCCAGAAGAGGTGGCAAGAAATATTCAAAGAGATGAATAGCAAGAACCTGCAACCAAGATTACTTTATCCAGCAAAGCTATCATTCAGAATGGAAGGTCAGATAAAGAGCTTCACGGATAAGAAAAAGCTAAAGGAGTTCATCACCACCAAACCAACATTATATGAAATGCTGAAAGGTATTCTTTAAGAAGAGGAAGAAGAAAAAGGAACTCTTACCATTTGCCACAGCATCGATGGAACTGGAGAGCGGATAAATACCACAAGATCTCACTTATTTGTGGAATATAATGAACAACATAAACTGATGAACAAGGACTGATCCAGAGACGGAGAGGCTTTGATTGGACTGTCGGGCCTTGGAGGGAAGGTAGGGGAGGGTGGGGGCAAGGGGGAAAGATCAACCAAAGGACTTATATGCAAGCATATAGGCCTAACCAATGGACACGGACAACGGGGGGGGTGAGGGGATGAGCGGGGGGTGGGGGGGTAGAGGGTACACATATGTAATATCTTAATCAATAAAAAAATATTAAAAAAAAAAGAAATAATGACAGAAAACTTCCCCTACCTGGTGAAAGAAATAGACTTACAAGTCCAGGAAGCGCAGAGAACCCCAAACAAAAGGAATCCAAAGAGGACCACAACAAGACACATCATAATTAAAATGCCAAGAGCAAAAGACAAAGAGAGAATCTTAAAAGCAGCAAGAGAAAGACAGTCAGTTACCTACAAGGGAGTACCCATACGACTGTCAGCTGATTTCTCAACAGAAACTTTGCAGGCCAGAAAGAAGTGGCAAGAAATATTCAAAGTGATGAATAGCAAGAACCTACAACCAAGATTACTTTATCCAGCAAAACTATCATTCAGAATTGAAGGTCAAATAAAGAGCTTCACAGATAAGGAAAAGCTGAAGGAGTTCACCACCACCAAGCCAGTATTAAATGAAATGCTGAAAGGTATCCTTTAAGAAGAGGAAGAAGAAGAAAAAGGTAAAGATACAAATTATGAACAACAAATACACATCTATCAACAAGTGAATCTAAAAATCAAGTGAATAAAAAATCTGATGAACAGAATAAACTGGTGAATATAATAGAATCAGGGGCATAGAAAGAGAATGGACTGACTATTCTCGGGGGGTGAGGGTAAAGGGTGTGGTGGATTTGGGAAGAGACTGGACAATAATTGTGCACCTATGGATGAGGACAGTGTGGGGAGGGTGGTAAGGGCAGAGGGTGGGGTGGGAACTGGGAGGAGGGGAGCTAAGGGGGGAAAAAAGAAGAACAACTGTAATAATCTGAACAATAAAGATTAAAAAAAAATACTTCAGCTTTGATAATGTTAGGTCGTAATCTTTTGATAATAAATCTGGTACCATTAAAAAGACCCCAGTTACTATTAAGATTTCTCAATAGCATGATGATTACACCCACTTTCAATTTTAATTTATGACATGGCATTCCCTAAGGAGTAATACTATTAAGAAATTCGATGGGGAAATTTTCCTTTTCAGCATCAACTGTTGAATCAATGGAATCATCACTGAGATATGTGTGAAAATCTCCATCGAGTATATTCAAAATTTCTTCATTTAATTTTTGAATGTGCTTATTTTTTGGACAAAGAATTGCACATTTAGATATATTTTTAATATTATCTATAGATATAATATTTCCAAAGGTAGCTTCAATAATGGATTTATTACAAATCATTTCACAGGGGATTTCAATAATATCCATTCCTAAATGAAAACTGCTATCAAGTTTGCCATCTCCAAGTTTTACTAACCATCCACTATAAGCAGTATCCTCTGATCTCATATTTGTTGTAAGAGACAACTTTCTGAAACATCCCCACACATTACAGTACTTTAAACTCGTTTGTACTATGGCTGATTGCATAGCATGCGGTACAATACTGAGACATGGTCGAAAATCCCCTCCAAGAAGAACTTTCCCACCAAATACAACATTCAAATTCATAATTTCTCATAGTAATTTGAGAAATTTACTCATAGTAATCTGTCTGTGGCATTTATAGCATGACTGGATGCCATGGTGAATTCATCAATAATGAGAAGTTGAGCCTTTTTAATAGTCTTAGCAACTTCGCTGTTTATATCGAGTCTAGAAATTGAAGCTTCATGTAACGGAATGGGTAGTTTATATTGGGAATGAAAGGTGCTTCCATCCAGAAGTAAATTTGCAGCTAGTCCTGTAGACACTGTGGGTAAAACAGTACCACCACAACCTCTAATATAATGTATTAAAACGTTATAATTATATGCCTCCACACTCCGAGGGCCGTTTCCTGCTTCAAACATCGCCCTTATTGGAAACAGCTTGGGGAGGGGGCAGCTGTTGCAAAGAGGACCCAGGACTCAGTACGTTCCAAGGGCCAGTTCCTGCCTCAAACCTAGCCCTCGTGGGGAAACAGCTCCAGGAAACAGCTCAGGGAGGGCACAGCCATTGCCAAGACGACCCCTGCAGGACTGACTTCCTTCTGGTTGGTCCAGCCTTGGTCGTGACGAGTTACACCCAGGGTTTTTGTATAAATAGATATTATACATACTATTTTGACATGTAATTTTTTTGCAATAATGTAATTACTTCAGGAATCTTTCTTCTAATTAATTTCCTTTCAATGTGCACAAATCCACGCACCAGGCCACATAAGTTTTATACATAAGATAGCAAAAACTCAGAAAAAGGTAATCATATTGCCCAGGATTTGCCAGCTAATAAAAGGGGAGATGAAAATCAGATGTGGGCCCTAGCCGATTTGGCTCAGTGGATAGAACATTGGCCTGCAGACTGAAGGGTCCCAGGTTCGATTCCAGTCAAGGGCATGTACCTCAGTTTCAGGCTTCCCTGCCCTGATCAGTCAGGGCTCATGCAGGAAGCAACCAATCAATGTGTCTCTTTCACATAGACGTTTCTATCTGTCTCTCTCCCTCCCTCCCTCCCTTCTATTCTCTCTAAAAACAAATGGAAATTTTTTCTCTGGTGAAGATTAACACCCCCCCCCCCCAAAAAAAAATATCAAACATGGGATTATCAGCACCTGGCACATAGAAGACAATAAATATTGCTAAGTTAAGAAATGCTTATGTCACCTGGCTGGCATGGCTCAGTGGTCGATCATCCACCTATAAACCAGGAGGTCATGGTTCGATTCATGGTGGAGGCACATGCTGGAGTTGCAGGTTTAATCCTCAGTGTGGGCAGTGCAGGAGGCAGCCAATCTCGTCATTGATTCTCTCTCCGTCATTGATGTTTCTACCTCTCTCTGTCCCCTTCTCCCTTCCTCTCTGAAATCAATAAAGATTTTTTTTAAATGTTAATGTCATCTCAATGGTTGTTAAAATACTATACTGTCCTGGTGGGTGGCCGGTTGGTTGGAGCATGATCCCATACACCTAAAAGTTGGGGGTTCGATTCTTGGTCTGGGCGAATATGGGAGGCAACCAACTAATCTTTCTCTTTCTCTCCCTCTCTCTCTCTCTATTTATCTCTCTATCTCTATCTCTCTGTCTATCTATCTTTCTCCCTCTCTAAAATCAATGAAAACATATCCTTGGGTGAGGATTTAAAAAAATAATAATAAAATAAAATACTATATTGATACATTTTAAATAACTCCCCATTATTAATAAAAATCTTCAAAACAGAAACAAAATAGTCCTTTAACTGGCTAAGAAATATCTTTTCCAAATCAACAACCAACGTCCTAACTAATGGTGAAACACAAAAGATGTTATTATTAAAGCAAAATCAAGAACTGCTCAAGCTCCTAAAACAGAGGCACAACTATAGGAAATTTGGTATAATTCACTGGGACAGAATACAGAAGTATAATACATAAATGTTAAGGAGGAAGTGGCAGGAAAGGAAAGATAAAAGAACATTAAGAGTACATTTGTTAGTTTTTCATTTTTAATATCATGTGAACTTTAACATAATGTTCTGGTCAGAGGAGAGTGATTTCATCATCACCATATGTCTTTTTCCTTCTAACTTCTATTTTTAACCTATCTTAATTATATCTTTTTTATGGGGGTTTTTCCATTGATTTTTAGAGAGAGAGGAAGGGAGAGGGAGAAGGGAGAGAGAGATAGAAACATTGATGAGAAAGAAACATGGATCAGCTGCCTCCTAGATGCCCGCTACTGGGGATCGAGCCTGGAACCCAGGCATGTGCCCTGACTAGGGATCGAACCATGACTTCCTGGTTCATAGGTCGATGCTCAATCACTGAGCCACACTGGCCAGGGTGGTTTTTGCTAGCTGGCTCTGAGCTCCTGGAGAGCAAAGAATGCTGGATTGCTATGTGGGTATTCAGGGCTCAGCAGTAGGAAAATTTACACCTGTCGACCTGAGAAAGAAAATACCTACTAAGAAAGACTCCTAATGGCTCATTAGACTCAAATTTATAAAGATTTTAATAGTTGTTGCTAAACAGGAGCCTCTCATCCCCTCTGCGCTTCTGGGTAAAGCTACACTGAGCTGCCTGCCTCCTGCACTGTCTTCCTGACACCTGAACTAACCCTTATAAAGAAGGTCCCAGCCCTGGCCAGTGTGGTTCAGTTGGTTGGGCATTGTCCCCTGCACTGAAAAGTAGCTGGTTCAATTCCTGGTCAGGGCACATGCCAAGGTTTCAGGTTCAATCCCCATAGGAGGTGTGCAGGAGGCAGCCCATCAATATTGCTCTCCCACATGGATGTTTCTCTCTCTCTCCCTTTCCCTTCCTAGCTCTCCAAAAATCAATTTAAAATATTTGTTAAAAAAAAGAAAAAGCTCAAACTGCAGCGGGAAGGCCGGGGAGGGTTGGGGGGCAGGAGGTAGGGGGGTAAGAGATCAACTAAAGGACTTTTGTATGCATGCATATAAGCATAACCAATGGACATAAGACACTGGGGGATAGGGGAGGCTAGGGGACTGTCTAGGGCGGGGGGATAAAATGGACACATATGTAATACCCTTTGTAATACTTTAAGCAATAAAAAAAAAAAAAAGAAAAGCCTGAGGGCAGGTCCTCTCCTGGAGCCGCCCCTGGAAGAGGCAGGCCAGCACTGCTACATGAGAGCTCAGGGATCTTAGGCCACTTCTCCGCTCCTGAGTTTTCCCACAGTTATCCCCGTCTCAGATTTATGCTACATGACACTAATGACGTATGTAATCAAGTCCTTTTTGTACAAAATTACACTAGTTCATTTACTCGGTATATATTTATCAAGACTGCCATGTGTCAGGCCCTGTGTTCGGCACTAAAAATATCTATGGCGTGTAATTCTTTCAATAAAAACCATAATTAAAAACCATTAAAAAAAAAAAAAGAAAGAAAAAGCAGCACCTAGGTGTATAAATGCACCAATGATACCTGTGCATCCCAATCAATAGGAGCTGCACAGGTATAATTCATTTGCATCTTCCCTGACCAATCAGAGTAGCTCCATTCCAAACAACCAGGATAGTGCTGTTTGGACCAATCAAACTGTGAGTCTTCATTTGCATAGAAATGGACCAATCACAGACCACAGGCAGGCACTCTTCTCTAAATAAGCCAACTTTACCTCAGCAGAGTGCACTTTGGATTTTCATAAAGACTGTCTCCCCAGCTGGAGCTGTAACACCAGAGCCAAGCCACCTCACCGGCTTCGCCTGGGCCACTTTGAAATGAGCCATCTCACAGCTAAGCTGTTTCACCATTGAGCTGTATCACAATTGAGCTGTTTACACTGAATCAAGACTCCCCTCACCCCACTGCACCCCAAATTGGGAACTCCTGTTGGAGTTAAACTGGCAGCAGCAACCTTTGGTTGACAACCCTAATGAACAAATGGATGTGTGCTGTATTTTGGGGTGCAGGGAAGGCAATGAAGACCATTCTTATAGGTACTGGAGTCATTTTACAAATTCTAAAAGCACAAACCTTTAAATTCTCAAGGCTTTTCTTTTCTATTACTAAACAATGTGTGAGGGACAGTTCTCACCCCAACCCCAATCCTGAGGCCTAGAGGGCATTGGTCACTGTTCCATACCATCAGGGGCTGTATGGTTCCACACGTGCTCACCTGAGAAATGGTGACTGATCACTCCCATCAGACCTCTGCTCAAGCCCTGGCTGCTGCAGCTCAGTTGGTGGGAACATCATCCTGTGCACTGACCGGTGGCAGGTTTGGTTCCTAGTCAGGGACATACCTAGGTTGGGGGTTTGATCCTTGTGCGGGGCATGTGGGGGAGGCAACCAATCAATGTTTCTCTCACACATCTCTGTTTCTCTCTTTCTACCTCGCTCTCTTCCTTTCACTCTCTCCCTCCCTCCCTTTCCCTCGGCCTCTCTAAAATCAATAAAAAACATACCCTCAGGAGGGGATTATTTTTTTAATTGAGGGGAAGGTAACACTGAAAGGGCGAGGACTACGCCCTCCATCTTGCCCCAGGATAAGGGCTACGCCCTCCATCTTGCCCCAGGGTAAGGGCTATGCCCTCCATCTTACCTTGGCCATGTGCTCAGCAAGGCTTCTTCCCGGAAGCCCAAGCCTCTGCTAGCCACACCCAGGACTTCTTTAAACTAACCAATGACAATCAAGGGAAGTTGTCATAGATATGACCACATCCTGTGTAACAAGACACCAACTTGTGCCTGGCCAATCGGCAGGGCCCACAGTCCTTTCTCCTCCCCTTACTCTAACCCCCCTATAAAACCTCTCTCCACACAGAGTTCTCTCTCTCTGCCACTTGGTTTGCCCTTGCATTGGTGAGTGTGGTTGGGGAGCCAAGCTAGCTCGAATAAAGACTTATGTTTTTGCATCAGACACGGCTGGCTCCCTGGTGTAGTTTCTTGGGGATCCTGAAATCTGGGCATAACAACACATGCATAGCTTCCCCCATTAGCAACACCCTGCACTGGATTGAAACATTGGTTGCAAGTGATGAATCTGTGTTAGGGGCAGAAATAGAATATTTGGGTCTATTGGTTATAAGAAATATTAATTATGCTCTGTTAACCATGATTGTTTTGTTCTGATTAAAGAAGACACATTCTAACTTGGCTGGGAGTTGTATACCCATTTCCCCACCCCCATACCTGGGAGTCAACCTTGGACCTTGCAGTCAACCTTGGAATGTGGTCCTATTATCATGGAAATATTGCCCAAACAATGGAGTCCCACCCCAGTCTACAATGCCTGTAGTCTGTAACCATTATACCTATTTTTTCCCCTTTTGCCAACTTCCCCATGTAGTCTTTGTCTTACCCATATAAGCAGCTGGTGTTTAGGGGGTTACAAAGCAGATTTTCATGGATGACCTGCTCTTCTCCCCACACTGCCAGCATTATTGAAATAAATGCTCACATATGATTCAACCCTGTCTGCTTAATTGACTCAAGTAGTGACCAGCAGCCTAGACCCATTGGTTGTCAGGTTTCAGAAACATAAGTATTGAGGAGGAAACTGGTCTTGTAAGGCGTGACAGGCCATAAAAACTGTGAACAGCCCTAACCGGTTTGGCTCAGTGGATAGAGCATCAGCCTGCGGACTGAAGGGTCCCGGGTTCAATTCTGGTCGAGGGCATGTACCTGGTTGCAGGCACATCCCCAGTAGGGGGTGCACAGGAGGAAGCTTATCGATGTTTCTCTCTCATCGATGTTTCTAACTCTCTATCCCTTTCCCTTCCTCTCTGTGAAAAATCAATAAAATATATATATTTTTAAAAAATTTTTAAAAAAAACTGTGAACAATGCACTGCCCTGAGGGTGGGGAGGGGAAGGTCGTTATCGCTGGCCCCAGGACAGATCATCGAATATGGCCTGGGGACCTCCACACCTGGGGGCCTTCCTGTAAGCCCACAAACGGGGGTGGGGGGGTTGGGGGGGGGGGGGCACGGAACCATATCTGCAAGACAAAGACCTCAGAAAGTTATTAAAAGTGAAGCCCTCTGGCCGAAACCGGTTTGGCTCAGTGGATAGAGCGTCGGCCTGCGGACTGAAAGGTCCCAGGTTCGATTCCGGTCAAGGGCATGTACCTTGGTTGCAGGCACATCCCCACTGGGGGGTGTGCAGGAGGCAGCTGATCGATCTCTCTCATCAATGTTTCTAACTCTCTATCCCTCTCCCTTCTTCTCTGTAAAAAATCAATAAAATATATTTAAAAAAAAAAAAATAAAAATAAAAGTGAAGCCCTCTGTACGTTTCTTCACTCTGACTTGGAAATTATTCCCGTAGTCCACTAGTGTTAATAAACGGGGTCCCGCCCTAACCGGTTTGGCTCAGTGGATAGAGCGTCGACCTACAGACTGATAGGTCCCAGGTTCAATTCCAGTCAAGGGCATGTACCTTGGTTGCGGGCACATCCCCAGTGGGAGGTGTGCAGGAGGCAGCTGATCAATGTTTCTCTCCCATTGATGTTTCTAATTCTCTATCCCTCTCTCTTCCTCTCTGTAAAAAATCAATAAAATATATTTTTTTAAAAATAAACAGGGTCCCTCCCTTTCTCTAGGAAGCCTGCTTGGTATTTCTTGGTTTTCTGCAACATATGGTTCCCTGAACCAGGAAGCTAACAACATTTGGCTCTTGCCTCCAGTGAGTGGAAGGGGTTTGGGACTCAGGGGCGCAGGGCAGGCCTCCAGAAGGCACGCGCTGCTGATTTTAGCAGGATTGAACTGGGGGGAACTCCAGACGCTTCCAGACCTCAGCTCAGGACCCGGTCGGCATCTGGAGAAAGTGGACGGACACCTCTGGACCTGTCAATAGAATCTGTAAGGTAGGAGCCCCAGTCAGTCAGGCCCACTCCAAGTGAGGGGAAGGGGAAGCTTGTTCACCTCCCCAGAAGTCATAGGACTTCCTCAGGTATATTAGGAATCAGGACTCCGGAGGTGAGTGAATTCAGATTCTATTAAGGAATTATGGGTTCACTCTTCGGTCTGTTTATGTGTGGGACTAGCCAATTTGCTACTGAGAATGGGGGCTGGATGCAGCCTTAACGCCTCTGGTAGGTTCACACCAATACGTGGGTCGAGAATTCTGGTCTGAGGCATGGGTGCTGGGAGTGCCTCATGCCCATCTGGGGAGTTGGTCATTATCTGCTCAGCTCCAGTCTGGGCTAGTCTGAAAGAGTGTGAGTACAGATGTTTGTCTTTCCTGGCATAATTATCTGCTGATTAACTGGCCTGTGTGAAAGCGAAAGCTACTTTGATTTTCTGTTTGCTCATCTGGTTAAAATGTTTGATTTGCTGAAGGCTGAATCTGTGATTGTCTGCAAAAGTCTCAAGCACTGCTATTGAGTTAGTTTTCTCAGAGACGTTTGCTCTCTATCGTGGGAGGAATCAGCCCACTTAGTAAAAATTTCTGTCTATGTTTGTGTACTAAGGACTTTAGTTTGCTCTGTGATTTCACTGTGTTAAGTTGAAATTTTGGAATTCTGGGATAGATTTAAAGATATTTGTGGCTTTTAAAAGGGTCCAAGTCTGGCCTGCCTTTGAAAAATGTAGGAGAGAAGCGTTCCTAGGCAGTTTTCTACTACCTCTGTTCAAGGACTTGTTCTGTATCTCTGCACAATTGACACTTATTTGGGGAAGACGGCGACCAGCAGGAAAGTAGGGAGGGAGAGAGTCTGAGAGAGCAAGGGAGTGATAGAGGAGTGTGTGGATATGTGTGGTGTGTGTGTGTATGAGCTAGGGATAGTTAGATTCTGCAGGTCTTCTAAGAGGCTGCCAAACCGGGCAGTCTTAGACGGCGGAGCTACACTCCAAGTGCGGACACTCCTGGGCAGCCAGAGCAGGCACAGAGACCATGTAATCTTGAGAAACAGAGCTTCTTGAAGCTAGGATCCTGGCCTCAGCACCACCCAGTCTGGTCTCAGATGCAAACCAGGACCCTGCAGCCACTGGGGACAGAGACCTGCGACCACAGCTACAGACCCACAGACACCAAGAAGCCAGACATCCCAGCGGCAGATTTCTGTGAGTAAAAGAGCCCCTCCCTGCAGGCTTCTAGGCAGCGTCATAGTAACTAATAGATCCACCCCTCACTCAGGCCTCAGTGCTGCTACAGGAACTTTAGTCTGGGAATGCGCAAACACTGGGAACTTGTTCCCTGCAGCACGGGCTACAGGAATTTTAGCCTGGGAACGCACAAACACTTGGAACTTGCTCCCCACAGCATGGGCTCCGGGACCCCCATTCTCCAGGTGGGAGGCAGCACTAAGCACCAGTGACTTGACTCTGTTTCTTATCACCTGCTCCTGGGATCCCTGATGCCCAGTGCATTCACACTAAGAGCCAGTGACTCCAATTCTTGGTGCATGTGCACACAGGGACCCTGATTCTCAATGTGAGCAACAGAGACTCTGTTACTGGATTCTTGGGAAACTTTGTCTCCTAGCACATGCTAGGGGGCTCTGATTTGCAACACACACTAGGGGGGGTCTCTGTTTCAGCACGGTGCAGGCAGGGTCCCTAATTCTAAGTGCGTATACGGGGCCACACTGAGCACTGGTAACACTGACTCTGAGCGAGCCTGGTTCCCACCAACCCACGACAACCACACATCTTAATGTCGAGATCTTCAGTGACACTAGGACGGTGCGAAGCTCCCACTGCACACAGCCCAGACCCATGCAACTCAACGTTTGAACCTTCTGGAGATAGTCAGAATAGGGAGATGACACAATCCCCAGAGGAAGGAAAATGAGGAGTCACCAAGAAAGGAAATTAGTGAAATTGAAGCATGCAACATGACAGAGAAAGAATTCAGAGTAATAGTTGTACAATTCATTCACCTCATGGATGAGAAAATCAACAACCTATGCAAGAATTAGGAAGAAATGAAAACTGATATAGCTACAATCAAAAACACCATAGAAGGTTTCAACAGTAGACCAGAAGAAGCAGAAGACTGAATTAGTGAGTTAGAAGGTTAGGTAGAGAAACAAGCTCAATCTGAACAGCAACTGCAGAAAAAAATTAAAAAGAAGGAGGAGAGCCTAAGGTAGCTTTGGGACAACATGAAATGAAGTAACATATGCATAATAGGGTTGCCAGAAAGACAAGAAGAGCAGCAAGGATTAGAAAATCTATTTGAAGAAATAATGATAGAAAATTTCCCAGATATGGGGGAGAAAAAAGTTACACAAATACAGAGTCCCAAGCAAGATGAATCCCAAAAGACCCACACCAAGACACATCATAATAACGATGGCAAATGTTCACGACAAACAGAGAATCTTAAAGGCTGCATGAGAGAGACAGAGAGTTACCTACAGATGATCCCCCATCAGATTATCAAATGATTTCTCAACAGAAACACATCAAGCTAGAAGGGAATGGAAGGAGGTATACAAAGTGTTGCAACTTCAATTAAGAACTAAAACCTATCTTTCTCAGACTATTCCAAAAAATTCAAGAGGAAGGAACACTTTCCAGCTCATTCTATGAAGCCAGCATCACCCTAATACCAAAACCAGATAAAGCCAACACAATGAAAGGGAATTATAGGCCAATATTCCTCATGAAAATAGATGCCAAACTACTCAACAAAATTCTAGCAAATCGGATCCAGCAATACATCAGAAGACCATACACAATGACCAAATAGGATTTATCCTGGGGATGCAAGGATGGTACAACACCCGCAAATCAATAAATGTGATACACCACGTAAACAAATTGAAAGATAAAAATCACATAGTCATATCAATTGACGTAGAAAAAGCATTTGACAAAATCAAACACCCTTTCTTGATAAAAAAAAAAAAAAAAAAAAAAACTCTCAGCAAGGTAGAAATAGAAAGATCATACCTCAACATAATAAAAGCCATATATGACAAACCCACAGCCAACATCATGATCAATGGGAAAAAACTAAAACCATTTCCCCTAAGAACAGGAACAAGACAGGGATGCCCCCTCTCACCACTTCTGTTCAACATAGTACTGGAAGTACTAGCCATTGTGATCAGACAAGAAGAAGAAATAAAAGGCATCCAAATTTGAAAAGAAGAAGTAAAACTGTCCTTATTTGCAGATTACATGATACTGTACATAGAAAACCCTAAAGACTCCATCAAAAAATTATTAGACTTAATAAATGTATTTGGCAATGTGGCAGGATACAAAATTAATGCCAAGAAATCTATGGCATTTCTTTACACCAATAGTGAACTTACAGAAAGAGAGACTTAAAAAGCAATCCCATTTACCATCGCACCAAAAAAATTAAGATACCTAGGAATAAACTTAACTAAGGAGGTAAAAGACCTATATGTGAAAAACTACAGGACACTGAAAAAAGAGATAGAGGAAGACATAAACAGGTGGAAGAACATACCGTGTTCATGGATTGGTAGAATCAACATCATCAAAAATGTCCATTCTACCCAAAGCAATCTATAGATTCAATGCAATCCCCATTGAAATATCAATGGCATATTTCACAGATCTAGAATGAACGTTCCAAAAATTCATCTGGAATAAAAACACCTCGAATAGCTGCAGCAATCCTGAGAAAGAAGAACAAAGTAGGTGGGATCTCAATACCAGATATCAAGCTGTATTACAAAGCCACTGTTCTTAAAAGAGCTTGGTACTGGCACAAGAACAGACATATAGATCAATGGAATAGAATAGAGACCCCAGAAATCGACCCAACCCACTATGCCCAATTAATATTTGACAAAGCAGGCAAGAGCATACAATCAAGTCAAGACAGTCTCTTCAATAAATGGTTTTGGGAAAATTGGACAGATACATGCAAAAAGATGAAACTAGACCACCAATTCACACCATACACAAATATAAACTCAAAACGGATAAAGGATTTAAACGTAAGACAGGAAACCATAAAAAAAAAAAAATACTAGAGGAATCCACAGGCAGCGAAATCTCAGACATATGCCGAAGGAATTTCTTCACTGATACTGCTCCTAGGGCAATGGAAACTAAAGAGAAAACAAACAAATGGGACTACATCAAAATAAAAGCCTTTTGCACAGCAAAAGAAATCATCAACAAAACAACAAGAAAGCCCACTGCAGGGAGAACATATTTGCCAATGTTATCACCGATAAGGGTTTAATCTCCAACATTTACAGGGAACTCTTACAACTTAACAAAAGGAAGATAAACAACCCAATAAAAAAATGGGCCGCCGACCTAAATAGACACTTTTGAAAGAGGACATACAGAAAGCCGAAAGACATATGAAAACCCAACTACAGGGGCCAAGGAGCAGTTCACCTGGACCAGACTGCCACAAGGGCTCGAGAACTCCCCTACTCTTTTTAGTGCAGCACTAGCATCTGATCTGTCTAAGTTCCAAGACAGGTCTTGGGGTGTGTTCTACTCCAGTATGTAGATGACCTCCTACTGGCCAGCTCCACCTGAGCTCAGTGCTGGGAGGGAACATGAGCCCTTCTGAGACTACTAATTGAAACAGGTTATCGGGTGTCTAAGAAAAAGGCACAGATCTGTCAGAAAGAAGTCAAGCATCTAAGTTTCCAGATCACACCAAGGGAAACGAAGGCTAGGGACTGAAAGGAAGCAGGCAGTATGTGCCATCCCAGTCCCTAGCACCCGGCAGCAGATTTGGGAATTCCTGGGAGCAGCAGGATTCTGTTGAATTTGGATCCCAGGGTTTTCAGACCTGGCCAAGCCTCTCTATGACGCTTTAAGAGGAGAAGAGAAGGCACCCATCGACTGGGGTCCCTAACAGGAGAAAGCCTTTGTCACCAGAAAGGCAAAGCTCACCGAGGCCCGGCACTAGGGCTACCAGATGTGATGTGAGACTTTAATCTTTTTGTTCACGAGAACAGTAGGCTAGCCCTAGGAGTTCTAACCCAGGAGTTTGGACCCTGGCAAAGACCAGTAGCCTCTCTCTCCAAGCGGATTGGCCCAGTTGCCTACAGGTGGCCCCCGTGCCTCAGGGCCTTAGCAGCCACGGCATTATTAGTCAAGGAAGCGGATAAGCTTGCCTTAGGACAAAACTTAAATGTAAAAGTACCTCATGCTGTTGTCACCCTGATGGAAGCCAGGGGGCAGCACTGGCTGACTCATGCTCCAATGACTCAGTGTCAGAAGGAAACCAGCCTGCTGACGCCGCAGCCAAGCTGGCTGCTAAAGAACAAGCAGCACCGGCACGGATCATGTTGACCCCCGAATTACCTGAACCTCCAAAATACACTCCTCAGGAAGAGAAATGGGCCCAGCAAGAAGGGGACAAGGGAACAAAGGAAGGCTGGTGGATACTCCCAGATCATAGAGTCTATGTCCCAGAACAGTTAGCCCATAAGGTAGTCCTTCAGCAGCATGAACTTACCCATTTAGGAAGACTGCCCTAGAAGCTCTGTTAGGCAGGTACTACCTAATTGCCTGTCTACCCTGCTTGTGTGCCTCAATCTCTCAGTGTTGTCTCCTCTGTGCTCAGAACAATGCTAACCAGCATCCTGTGGGACCGATAGGAGTCCGGCGCTGTGGGCAAGCTCCTTTTGGGGACTTAGAAGTAGATTATACAGAAATAGGGCCTAGCAGAGGGAATAAATACCTGCTACTCTTTGTTTGCACCTTTTCAGGTTGGGTCGAGGCATATCCCACTCGCACTGAAAAGGTGAGAGAAGTCACTAAGGCATTGCTGAAGGATATAATTCCATGGTATGGAATGCCTCTGACCATAGGGTCTGATAATGGCCCAGCCTTTGTAGCAGAAATAGTACAACAGGTAGCTAAGTCTTTAGGAATTAAATGGAACCTACAGAGAGCCTAGAGGCCTCAGAGTTCAGGGTAAGTAGAACGCATGAATCAGACCATAAAGCAGACTATGGCTAAGCTATGCCAAGAGACAACCTTACCCTGCACAGATATCTTGCCTCTTGTACTCCTGCAGGTACGCTGTGCCCCAAGGGCCAAGGTAGGTTTCTCTCCCTTTGAAATTCTATACAGTAGATCCCCTCCCTTAATTCAGTCAAAGGGAGATTTGGGGGGAAACTTAGAAATCCAGAAACAACTACAAGGACTTCGAAAAACTGTCTTTGAGGTCCACAGGTGGGTTACTGACCAACTACCCACCTCCCTAGGAACAGCCGTACATCCTTATAAACCTGGAGACCAGGTTTGGGTAAAGGATTGGAAAAAGGAGCCCCTCAAGCTTACCTGGAAGGGACCCTATCCAGTCATATTAATCACCCCCACAGCTCTCAAGGTTGCAGGACTAAACACCTGGATCCACCACTCCCGGGTGAAGGCAGACCACCAACTGAGTGACATCCAGCCTGAGTGGAAGGTGACCTCTGACCAGAAACACACCCTGAGGATCACCCTCAAGAAGACAGCAGACTTGGCCTAGCAACCTGCTCCAAGGAGTTCAGATAACACCCTGCTGAGTTCTCCCTAACACTAATCTTTCTTTCTTATCTCCTCCTAGCCTAACATGCTCTAGTATTTCTGGATAATCACTGGTTTTATCTAATAATTCTTATTTTGTCTCTTTATGAGTGCCAGCGGAATCCGAGACTCGTACCAGGAGGAGAACTCATCTGCTCTCGCTGGGACACAGAAGCACCATAAAATTACTGCTCCCCACACAGTAAGGAAATAAAGGCCCTATCATAAATTGTTGGATTACACCTTGTCATGCCATCCTTTGCTCCTTGCTTAGAAACTCACTACCCAAATATGCTAGACCAGGTAGTCCATGTTAAAACCCAATTGAGCCAGATTTTTGTTAGCTATACTTATCAGCCTGCGGCATGTTATGACTCTATTACCAAATGCACATACGGGAGAGGGGAGGGATTGTATTAGATAGGACCAGTCACGGCCAATGAGCAGCTAACTAATGTCGCTCCTATTTGTTTCAGCAGCACGCAGGGCCAACATCCAACAGGTCACCTCCCAGATGAACTATGCAACTCTACCCCAAGGCTGAAAATAACACCTACTCCTGGTGCCCCCTGCAGGAACAGTCTATGCATGTGGGACCACTGCTTACCTCTGCCTGCCTGAAACCAGAAGAACTCCCTACAAACCCCTCTGAGAGGAAGAAGCAGGATGCTAACCCCTTGGTCATCATCCCTTTCCAGCAGGAAGTAGATAAGAGGGGTCGTCACCCCTGTTCACCATAACATCCCATGGTCGTTGCTCCACAAAGCTAAAAGAAGCTTGTGGGACGAGGGGGACAGGGGGAGGGTAAGGAGAAAGCTGGTCTTGCAAGACGTGTCAAGCCTTAAAAACTGTGAACAATGCACTGCCCTGGAGGGTGGGTGGAAGGTCATTATCACTGGCCCCAGGACAGATCATCAGATATTGCCTGGGGACCTCAACACCTGGGGGCCTTCCTGTCAGCCCACGAAAGGGGGCGGAACCATATCTGCAAGACAAAGACCCCAGAAGGTTATAAAAAGTGAATCCCTCTGTGTGTTTCTTCACTCTGATTTGGAAATTATTCCTGGAGTCCACTAGTGTTAATAAATGGGGTCCCTCCCTTTCTCTAGGAAGCATGCTTGGTATTTCTTTGGTCTTCTACAACAGTATATACTGTTTTACTGCTCCAGCAAGAGAAAGGAAGATTTCTTCCCTTGCCCAGCATCTCAGCCAATGAGAAACCATCACCACCCTTAACTCTCGCTTTCTTCCAATGGACTTTCTTTCAAAACAACCCCTCCCCACTTCTTCCTTTTTCTCTATAAAGTAGCATTCCTCTCTTTTGCTTGCTGGACTCCCCTATGGTTTTGCAATAGTTTGCGTGTCCCCTGTTTAAATTCTCTGCTATTCCCAAACCTATTTTTACAGTAAAATTGAAGAATGGACCTTGAAAGAACTGACTCTGTTCCATCCTCTTGCCCTCTATCTGAACCATAGGCATTCCATTTTATTCCCATAAATTTTGTTAGACCTGCCTTTCAGGCACAGATAGTCCATTTAATGGTCCATTAAATCCAGGATATAGCTAACCCAGATAAGTAACTATGCTATTTCTAGCTTCTGTAAATATGCTTGCTTGAATAATGGGAAAATAAAAGCAGGGGGCTGGAAATCTGAGCCTGTGACAGGAATCTGGTGTACGTTCTTATCAGTTTATAGTCTGATCACTGTTCCCTCTTAAATCGTCTATCTTGCAGGACCTGTTTGCTTAATCATATTGAAAAGGCCATAAACTAAAATACTCTCAGGTGGAGTTGTCAGGGCTGGCGCCAGGCCAGGCCTTGAGATAGGGTCTCATGGCACCAATCCTAGAGTTGTTGTTTTTTTCCTTTTTGCCTTTATAAGCATACCCCTAATTTCATTTCAGGACCACGAGGTTTGGAATGGCAAAAAACCCTTCGTGGTCCCGGCGAGTCAGCTTTGAAATAAAAAGCTCCAAAATTCGACCCTCTGGCTGTGGCGTCTCGCTGAATTTAAATATAACAAAATAACTAGCTGTTTTATTTTTAAGGTCAACACTTGACAATTAGTATTCTGCCCTTGGTAACAGAAACCATTTCAATAAGCATTGCAGCCCGGCCAGTGTGGCTCCGTGGTTTAGCGTCAACCCATGAACCAGGAGGATTCCCAGTCATGACACATGCCTGGGTTGCGGGCTCGATCCCCAGTGGAGGTGTGAAGGAGGCAGCTGATTGATGATTCACTCTCATCACTGATGTTTCTATCTCTTTCCCTCTCCCATCCTTTCTCTGAAATCAATAAAAAAAAACATTTTTAAAAATAAGCATTGCAAAAAATAAAATGGCAAGAGAAGGCAAAATTATAATCATCAAATTAAAATAACAAAAAGTTAACATTTGCATAATATTGAATAACTATTTTTTTTCATATATTTTTATTGATTTCTGAAAGGGAGAGAAACATCAGTGATCCCTAGTGGGGATTGAGCCCAAAACCCTGGGCATTTAGCCTGATCTGAATCAAACATTGATCTCCTGGTTCATAGGTTGGTGCTCAAACACTGAGCCACACCACCAGGCTTGAATATCTATTCTTATTCAAACATCCCCAATTGTTGGGCAAATGTCTTTTGAACGTTTTTTCGTTTTTTAACTCAAAGGCAGTCTAGATCCATGCACCATATTTGGTTATGTCTATTTAGATTTTTATTTTCTAGACATGTTTTTATTGATTTCAAAGAGAGGAAGGAAGAGGGAGAGAGAGATAGAAACATCAATAAGATCAGCTGCTTCCTGCTTGCCCTGGGGATCAAGCCCACAACCCAGGCATGCACCCTGACTAGAATTGACCAGTGACCTCCTGGTGTGTGAACCAAAGCTCAACCAACTGAGTCACACTGGCTGGGCTATTTAGCTTCTTTAATTTATCACATAATTTTCTTGGGCAAAACTTAGGCAAGAGGGCACATTTTGTATTTTATTTTTTTTAATATATATTTTTATTGATTTCAGAGAGGAAGGGAGGGGGAAAGAGAGAGAGAGAAACCTCAATGATGAGAGAGAATCATTGATCGGCTGCCTCCTACATGCCCCCTATTGGGGATCAAGCCCACAACCCAGGCATGTGTCCTTGGCTGGAATCGAACCCAGGACACTTCATTCCACAGGCTGACTTTCTGTCCACTGAGCCAAACCAGCCAGGGCAAGAGGGCACATTTTAGTGTCCCAAACATCACACACACACACAATTAAGATCACATGAGAGTATCTATCACTCATCACCTAGCATTCAACAGTATGTGAACAGAGATTGCCGAGGTGGACTCATTTATGTCAGAACTGAAATGAAGCAAGGAAGTCAGGAAGAAGTTTGTCTTGAAGCATAGTAACCTCCATCTTGGGTAAAAACTGCTGTTTAAAACTTTAACCCTGCTATTCTGGCTTCTGTAAACATTTGCTTGCTTAAACAATAGGGAAAATAAGACTACTCTCATTCCAGAGAGGCCATAACTATGCCCCAGACAGAACTGTCAGTGCTGGCGCTAGGCCAGGCCTTGAGATATGGTCTCACGGCCCTGTCCCAGCACACAGGACCTTTTTCTCAGAAAGTCTGGAAGTCTCATTCCAAATTGGAAGACAAAGAACTGAAAAAGATATAAATAGGAAAGATGTCCTCTATTTGGGGCCCCAGAATTTGAGAAGCAATATTTCCTCTGGGCTTGCTAGCACTAGTGAAATAAAAAGACTCCAAATTAATTTGGCTTATTGATTAAGACGTCTTCTGATTTACAATATAACATTTGGGGGCTTGTCTGGAATAGTGCTTACCAGCACTCTGTCTCAGATGCCAAGGGCTGCCGGCCTCCCCCGGCCTGGCTGCCAGCCCCCGAGAAGGTCCCCTGGGGATGCACCCCCTGGAAAGCTTCCAGGGCCCTGGAGACACTCCTTAGTGGTTCTGACAGCCAAACAGAGGATGCCTGACATGCCCCTGCATTCTTTCGGAGCCAAAACAACAACAACAACAATAAACCTCCAGAGGTGAGTAAATCTGATTAAGTAAATTCGAGTTCATCTTCCTGTTTGCTTACGTGACCAGTCATTTTGCTACTGAGAAGAAGGACTGGACGCAGTCGTAACTTCTCGGCTAGGTCACCGAGACGTTGGTCGAGAATCCTGTTCTTGGGGCGTGGGTTCGGGGGAGCCCCACATCTGTTTCTGTTAGGCCTCCAAGTCTGTTTTTGCTAGGGGAATTGGGCAGAAATCCAATTAACTGTTTAACTTCCGAGCATATGTCTGCTGAAGTACAGTCCGAGTTCAAGCCTGACTTTGGGGCAGGGGAGGTGGCTCGGACTGACTGGTATCTACACTAATAAAAGACAAAAATGCTAATTGACCATAACTTCGCTACACCCCAAGCCATGCCCACCAGCCGATCAGAGTGACTATATGCAAATTAACCCAACCAAGAAGGCGGCCGGCAGCCACAGAGCTGGAGCAAGCAGGAGGCTTGGTTGCCTGGGTGATGGAGGAAGCCAAGCTTCCCTCCTGCCCTGAGCCAGCTGTGGCCTCCCCTCATGGCAACAAAGTTTCAATTATAGAAGCCAAATAAATCCCAGATACCTGCTTCCAGCCAGCCTCCACTGGGAGCTTGGGTGGCTGGGGGCTGTGGCCAGTCTCCAAACAGCCATCAGCCCTCACTCAGGATGGCCACACCCTCATGGGGTGAGGGTCCCCTCTGGGGGTCTTGGCCAGCCTGAAAACGGCCCTCAGCCACTCACCCAGACTAGCCAGGCACCCCAGTGGGGACCCCCACACTGAAGGGGCTGTGGCCAGCCTGCAAACAGCCCAGCACCCAGGCTGGCCAGGCACCCCAGCGGGGACCCCCACTCTGCAAACAGCCATCAGCCACTCACCCAGGCTGGCCACACCCTCATGGAGTGAGGGTCCTTGCTGGGGGGCTTGGTCAGCCTGCAAACAGCCCTCAGCCCCTCACCCAGGCTGCCCATGCACCCCAGCGGGGATCCCCACCCTGAAGGGGCTGTGGCCAGCCTGCAAACAGCCATCAGCCCCTCACCCAGGTTGGCCAGGCACTCCTATATAATAAAAGGGTAATATGCAAATTGACCCTAACAGCAGAACGACTGGGAATGACTGGTCACTATGACACACACTGACCACCAGGGGGCAGATGCTCAATGCAGGAGCTGCCCCCTGGTGGTCAGTGAACTCCCACAGGGGGAGCTCTGCTCAGCCACAAACCAGGCTGACGGCTGCCAGTACAGCGGTGGTGGTGGGAGCCTCTCCCACCTCCTCAGCAGCACTAAGGATGTGCTACTGCAGCTTAGGCCTGCTCCCCGCTGGCAAGTGGACATCCCCCGAGGGCTGCCAGGCTGCCAGAGGGATGTCTGACTGCCAGATTAGGCCCAACCCCCCAGAGAGCAGGCCTAAGCCAGCAGGTAGTCATCCCCCGAGGGGTCCCAGACTGCGAAACTGCACAGGCCGGGCAGAGGGATCCCCTCCAAATGCACAAATTTTTGTGCACTGGGCCTCTAGTGTAAGTATAAGTCTAAAAGCTGCTTTGTATTTTCCTGTGCTTTTGTGTGCTTTTGTTAACTGTGAGAGATGTCTGGCTATAAACATAAGAGTATTTGTTGATGTCTTTGTCTCTTTGTTTATTTTATTTGGGGCAAGCCAGCCCTGCTTTGAGGGGGAAGCCCAGTAGGACTGGACTGTAAGGGAGATTGCAGGAGGACATTAATTGTCCTTATCTTTATTTTTTAAGTATTAGCTCACCAAACAACTCTTAGCTAGGATGTTTCTATCTGTAAAGTAGAGACTTTAATTTGCTCTTCCTTGTGTTGGGCTAGATTTTAAAATTCTAAGGTTAATTTAAAGGTATAAAATTTGTGAAGATTACAACCCAGGCAAGTTTACTACTTGAAAGGAAAAGCGAGAAAAAAGTAAGTTCTAAAGTTAAAGAGAAGTTTTAAAAAAGGGGCTAATTTATTGCTAGCCTGTTAATTTCTGGCTCTTATCTCTTCCTACCAGGAGAAGGGGAGAGGGGGGGGAAATAAAAAACTAAGGAAATAAAGAAGAAGCCAAGTCCTGCCGCCTGGAGACGAAGGCCGGGAGCAGTGGCCTACTCGGGAGGCTGAGGCTGGAGGATTGCTTGAGCCCAGAAGTTCTGGGCTGTAGTGCACTATGCTGATCAGGTGTCCACACTAAATTCAGCACCAATATGGTGACCTCCCAGGAGCGGGGGACCACCAGGTTGCCTAAGGAGGGGAGCAGGTAGACAGGGGGCTTTTCGGAGAAGCCAGGGTCTAATTGCAGGGCACATTTCTCTGGCCTGCATGGGGTCCCTGGTCCCTGCCCCACCACCGTCCCTAGATAGAAGCAGAGGCAAGCGTCTTTCCTGGTGGGAAGAAAGAGGGGGGGGGTGGTTTGGGGGTCAGCTATGGCTGTCTGGAAAAGGGGAGCCTTTGTTTAAGGCTTGCTGCTGGTTCAAAGGACACTAAAATCCAGATCCTAATGGGTTAAAGAAAATAAAGCAGGACAGTAGAAGGAGTCAAAAACGAACCAGACCCTTGTCAGCAAAGCGGCTTGCAGCAAGCAAAAAAATAAGTAAATAAAAATCTCTCTCTCCCTACTCTCTTCGCTGATGCCCCCCTTGGTCTCAACCTACCTGCAGAAGTACAGAAAAGCTGTTAAAGGAAGCTCAGACTATCATTATACATAAAATAAGAAAGGCAAAAACACAAAACTAACATTATGTTCACAATTGTAGAACAAGTGGCCTAGAGAAGGGCTGGCCCTGAGGGCCAGAAACAGAAGCCACAGTAATAACCTTAGATATTATCTCTAAGGAAGAATGTAGCAATTTAAATCCAAGCCTGCTCCTATAATAATTTTCTTAATTAACTTAAAGACTTTGAAGCATTGCTGGGTTAAATGGTAAACATCTAAATTCTTTAAAAAAAAAAAAAACATTAACTGCTAAACAAGTTTCATTACAGAAGGAAGGTCTCTTTTTTTATTTTTTTAAATTCAATCTTTATTGTTCAGATTATTACAGTTGTTCCTCTTTTTTCCCCCATAGCTCCCCTCCACCCGGTTCCCACCCCACCCTCTGCCCTTACCCCCCCACACACACACTGTCCTCATCCATAGGTGCATGATTTTTGTCCAGTCTCTTCCCGCACCCCCACACCCCTTCCCGCCAAGAGAATAGTCAGTCCACTCCCTTTCTATGCCCCTGATTCTATTATATTCACCAGAACTTCTATTGGAAGTTCTGGGTCTCTCTGACCCAGCTGCAGTTTGTTAGGTAAGTTTCAGATTGCAAAGGGCCAGGCCTTTCATATGCAAAAGCCTCTGCGCACAACTTGGGTGGGGCGGGGTCTCTGGGGATCAACAGGGCGGAGCAAGCAGCTATGGCTGCTCCTCAGTCCTACCCTAAGAGGCCCTGAGTCTCAGTGTCCCGCTGCAAGCACCTCTGAGAGAAAGCCGCCCGCTGCCAGACAGTCCAGTTTCTCCCCATATGAGTCTGGGTCCCCAGAGACTCACCCGGAACTGGAGTTCAGAGCAGTCAGGAGCTTGAGACTCCCTCCCGATTCAAAAAGACAACCATGTCCTCAGCTGCCTTTCCACGTGCGCCTCCGCACCTCTGCACTTTACTTCTGCACCTCCTCTGAGTCTCAGTGTGCTTTTCTCTTTCCTTCTAGTTGTAGAATTTCCACTCAGCCAGCCTTCCTGTGGTTCTGGATGATGTCCATTTTATCTTTTAATTGTATTTTTGAAGTGGTTGTGCGAGGCAGCAATTTCTGGTGTTTACCTATGCCGCCATCTTGGTTTCTCCTTTCAGAAGGTCTCTTAAACTTTGTTAAAGATATATTCTCTTTTTTTTTCTTTTTTTTAAAATATATTTTATTGATTTTTTACAGAGAGGAAGGGAGAGAGAGATAGAGAGCTAGAAACATCGATGAGAGAGAAACATCGATCAGCTGCCTCCTGCACATCTCCCACTGGGGATATGCCCGCAACCCAGGTACATGCCCTTGACCGGAATCGAACCTGGGACCCCTCAGTTCGCAAGCCGACGCGCTATCCACTGAGCCAAACTGGTTTCGGCGAAGGCATATTTTCTTGAAAATAAAAGTACATTTAAAATATGTTCATAAATGTTCATTGAAAAAGTGCTGGTTGTTTACTTTTTAATAATTATTGAAAAAATTAAGGTTTCTAAAAATAAAAAATTCTAATACATTTTAAAGAATAAAAAAAGGACTACAAGTTGCTGATAGTATGACAGAAAGAAAAAATATTTAAGTAGAAATACTTAATAGAAGGACTAAGACATGATTATGCATTTTTAAAAGACATAGAAAGAACATTTAAAGACTAATTTGAAAGTATAAAGTTTTTTAAAATTATACGTACAATAAAAAGTATATTAAAAAGAAATTGATTAAATAATACAGGCCAGTGACCTGACACCCAAATTGCTGCCCAGTAAATTATGAGTGTTTTACAACACATAATAAAACTTAAGCATTTGGCTTGCTGATTAAAAGAAGATAAACATCTGGGTCCTGGTATCTGTAAAAGTGGCCGGGGATGAAGCTGGTCAAGTTTCCCATTTGCAACTGTGCTGAAAGGGTTAAAACTTCAGCACTTCAACTGCAGCTGAAAATGGCCTGCAGAAAACTGTATAATGGCCCTAACTGGTTTGGCTCAGTGGATAGAGTGTCAGCCTGCAGACTCAAGGGTCCCAGGTTCGATTCTAGTCAAGGGCATGTACCTTGGTTGTGGGCACATCCCCAGTAGGGAGTGTGCAGGAGGCAGCTGATCAATGTTTCTCTCTCATCTATGTTTCTTACTCTTTATCCCTCTCCCTTCCTCTCTGTAAAAAATCAATAAAATATATTTTTTTAAAAGAAAACTGTATAATGGACTTACATGATACCTGTGTCTTCATGGACATAACTCTAAAGAGACAAAAACAAATTTTGCTTTATGTGGGAAGGTAAAAAAATAGACTTTAGTTACCTCCCTGAAATGTTTGTATAGCCCTACCATATGTCACGTTTGGTAGCAGAAAATTTGGCTGCCTGAAGTAGCCATATTGTACTTCATTATGTTAATATGTTATATTAACCTTTAATTCTCTTACAGATTTGAATGCAGTTGCCAAAAGGGCAGGTGCCCAAATAGTCAAGGAAAAATACCCATCGGGCTTCAGTCTCTATTGAAAGACAGTTGGCAGCCTGTGTACTGCCTTGCAGGCCTGTGTGACCATGCCCATGTCAGGGGTGGCACAAACCTCAACTTTAGGAAAATGCGGAAGGCCTATTTAGAACGGGGAAGTAGTGAGTACCAGTCCTCTGTCACAGGAATTATAGACCTTGTGAGGTCCTGTAACATATAAGACCCTGTGAAGGGATAAAGCCCCCTTAGTCCATTCTGAGAGGGCATGTCACCCCTCCCAGAGACCATATATAGTTTAAGGACAAGTCAAGTAGGGGGAACCCTACTACAGGGGCAGCTATGACTATCTATATGAATATAGACACATTTTAAATTTCTTCTTGCCATTTGAAGACAGTTACTGTTTTGTTATAATACATTCAGAAAAATATTACTCTGAAAAGCCCATAAAAAGGACTGACAAGGAAAATCAGAAAATCTTAAAGCAGGTCAGTATATTTTTCTCCTTATACAATCCCTCCGAAATTTGGCAATTCTTAATAAATAAATCATGGCAATGCATTTCTTTGCATTAATTCAATAAGACCAGTTTCCAATAGTGACTTTATTGACCAAAAACTTTGACTGGAGTATCATGTTTTAAAGAGCCCTGTCTGAACTCTGAAGACTTGAAGCCGATAAGAGTGCCACGGAGAAAGCCTGGTATCCTACTAGGTAGCCCTGAAAAATAGATGGCACTGAAGCATCAGGCCCATACCCTACCATTGCTGGTGGTTAGTCAGAATAGAAGTGGGGCAATAAGGGTGCCCCTGCATCCCTGCAGGACCCCCACACACTCTAGGCCGCAAGGAGTAGGAGGGCTACTGAGATGGGCCTTAAAGCCTAGGGCAGTGATCGGCAAACTCATTAGTCAACAGAGCCAAATATCAACAGTACTTCTTCAAAATAGACTCCCCAGGCCGAAAACCGACTTCTGCGCATGGGCCACGAAGTTTCAATTGCACTGTACGTGAACACCCGCACGTGGTATTTTGTGGAAGAGCCACACTCAAGGGGCCAAAGAGACGCATGTGGCTCGCGAGCCGCAGTTTACCAACCACTGGCCTAGGGCGTGGGCCCAGGTAGAGCCACTGCAGATGAGGAATTCTCCTAACTCAGCTGACACTGCAGGCAGGCCTGATGGCAGCTGGATGGCTTGGCTTCCTGGCCCTACAGTGCACATTAAGATTCAATCATGAAATTCCGGCAAAGGTAATCAGTTTCCATTCTTGTTGTGTTTATGCAAAACAATCAGGCCAAATTGATTGCAATAGATGAATTGGTCTTAATTTAGCTCTTTTAATAAACATAGAATAATTTTAAAAAGAAAAATTCTATTTCAATAAAAATTATTAGAACTTGCCAGCACTGGTTTGGCTCAGTGGATAGAGCGTCGGCCTGCGGACTGAAGGGTCCCAGGTTCAATTCTGGTCAAGGGCATGTACCTTGGTTGCGGGCACATCCCCAGTGGTGGGTGTGCAGGAGGCAGCTGATCAATGTTTCTCTCTCATCAATGTTTCTAACTCTCTATTCCTCTCCCTTCCTCTCTGTAAGAAATCAATAAAATAGATTTTTAAAAAAAATTATTAGAACTAAAATGCTTTCTTCCCCTTCCACCAGACCATTATAACTCTTGCTATTCTAAATACTCAATAATACTAAATTCTATAATTTAGTTTGTCCCCGCCAGGTCACAAGCCCACCTCCTTCTGAGCCCAGGCCTCATCGTCCCTCTGACAAACAGCAAGGATCTCTTGGCTCTGAAAAGAAAACTCCATCCCTCTTCAGCATGGAAGTAGCCAGTAGAGCCCACTGACATCCATTTTCCCTAAAAGAATTCGAAGCCAGGATCCTTGAGGTAATATATTAGGCAATTAGACAGACATAAGCAGAGCAAGGACGATGGGCCAACTAGCACTATCAAATGTAACAAAGTCTTTCCACCTCAACATATATGAGACAAGGGGCATAGCCAATGGGACTCTCACCCAAAGCCTCAGCCCCTAGAAAAGGCAGGGAGCCTACTTATCCAGAAGACTTGACACCGTTGCATCTAAGTAGCCTGCCTGCCTCCCGCAGTAGCAGCCGCCACTATGCTTGTCAAGGAAGCAGGCAAAGCGGCCCAGCAGGCTGTCCTAAAACCAGCGGGGCCTCTTCAGAGTCTAAGGATTCTTCCAGACCCTGACCTACCCACCTCACCAGCTTACACGGGACCACACTAAGCTTGCAAAACTTCTAAGAAATAAGTACTATCTGCCCAATCTAGAAAAGCTGAAATCCATAACCAATCTTGACTCAAGTCCTTACAGGCTTTACAGTCCATCCAGAAAGCAGTCCAGAAGCACTTCCGAGATGCTCTGCCTGTACCAACTTCTGATCCAGTCCATCCCTTCCGCCCTGGTGACTCTGTTTAGATAAAAAAAATTTGCCACAGCCCTGACTGGTTTGGCTCAGTGGATAGAGCGTCGGCCTGCGGACCTAAAGGTCCCAGGTTCGATTCTGGTCAAGGGCATATACCTTGGTTGCGGGCACATCCCCAGTAGGAGGTGTGCAGGAGGCAGCTGATCGATGTTTCTCTCATCGATGTTTCAAACTCTCTATCTCTCTCCCTTCCTCTCTGTAAAAAATCAATAAAATATATATTTTTTTAAAAAATTTGCCACCCAAGGACTGACTCCTACCTGAAAAGAGCCACACACCATCATCCTGACCACTCCCATGGCAGTCAAGGTCAAAGGAATCCCGATGTGGCTTCATCACACCCGGCTTAAGGCAGCCCAGGCAGGATAGAGTCCAGGACTCTTCGGACCCTCTAAAGATTACTCATGGCCCTCATCCGGGCCCTTATGAACTGGCTTACTGACTTTATTCGACAGAAAATTAAGAGTATAGTCCTCAGGGTTCAATATAACTCCCTCCCTGACAATGACCAAGAGTCAATGTTTTTATTCATGTACATAAAACCAGTGGGGGATGAAGCATAGTAACCTCCATCTTGGGTAAAAACTGCTATTTAAAACTTTACCCCTGCTTTCTGGCTTCTGTAAATGTTTGCTTGCTTAAATAATAGGGAAAAATAAGATTACTCCCATTCCAGAGAGGCCATGAACTATGCCCCAGACAGAATTGCTAATGCTGGTGCCAGGCCAGGCCTTGAGATACAGTCTCACAGCCCTGTCCCAGCACACAGGACCTCTTGCTCAGAAGGTCTGGAAGTCTCGTTCTGAGAAGGCTAAAAAGGGCTAATTCAAATGTAACCCTGATATTTTGGGGGCTAGCAACTGGAATTCATGCCAGCAAGCTCAGTGTGCATTCTTGATGACCTATAATTAGGTCGTTGCCTCCTTCCCAGAAACTGGTCTTACAAGGCATGTCAGGCCATAGAAACTGTGAACAATGAACTGCCCTGGGGCAGGGAGGGGAAAAGTAGTTATCACTGGCCCCAGGACAGATCATCAACACCTGGGGGCCTTCCTGTCAGCCCAAGAAAGGGGGCAGAACTATATCTGCAAGACAAAGACCCCAGAAGGCTATAAAAAGTGAAGCCTTTCGCGTTACTTCACTCTGATTTGGAAATTATTCCCAGAGTCCACTAGTGTTAATAAACGGCGTCCCTTCCTTTCTCTAGGAAGCCTGCTTGGTATTCCTTCAGTCTTCTGTAACATATGGTTCCCTGAATTGGGAAGCTAACCGCGTTTGGCTCTTGCCTCTGGTGAGTGGACAGGGTTTGGGGCCCGGGGGCGCGGGACAGGCCTCCGGAAGGCACGTGCTGCTGATTTTAGCAGACTTGACCTGGGGGAACTCCAGGCGCTCCCAGACCTCAGCCCAGGACCCGGCCAGCATCTGGAGAAAGTGGACAAACACCTCTGGACCTGTCAACAGAATCTGTAAGGTAGGAGCCCCAGTCAGTCAGGCCCACTCCAAGTGAGGGGAAGGGGGAGCTTGATCACCTCCCCAGAAGCCATAGGACTTCGTCAGGTAATCAGGAATCAGGACTCCGGAGGTGAGTGAATTCAGATTCTATTAAGGAATTATGGGTTCACCCTTGTTTGTTTGTTTGTGTGTGGGACTAGCCGATTTGCTACTGAGAAGGGGGGCTGGACGCAGCCTTAACTCCTCCGGTGGGCTCTCACCAAGACGTCGGTCCAGAATTCTGATCTGGGGCGTGAGTGCCGGGAGTGCACCCATGCCCATCTGGGGAGTTGGGCATTATCTGCTCACCTCTAATCTGGGCTAGTCTACTGAGAGAGTGTGAGTATGGATGTTTGTCTGTCTTGGCATAATTATCTGTGATTAGGTCTGTGTGAAAGCAAAAGCTACTTCGATTTTCTGTTTGCTCATCTGGTTAAAACGTTTGATTTGCTGGAAGCTGAACCCGTGATGGTCTGCAGGGGTCTCAAGCACTGCTGTTGAGTTATTTTTCTCAGAGACGTTTTCTCTCTGCCATGGGAGGAATCAGCCCACTTAGTGAGGATTTCTGTCTATGTTTGTGTACTAGGGACTTGTCCTGTATCTGGAGGGATGGCTTCTAGACGGTATTCACCGTCTCTGGACTTCCGGGAGGGAAGTCAAAACTCAGACTGGCTAAGGGTTCGAGTCTGGCCTGTCTTTTAAAAAAAGGTAGGAGAGCCCTAACCGGTTTGGCTCACTGGATAGAGCGTTGGCCTGCAGACTAAAAGGTCAAAGGTTCGATTCCGGTCAAGGGCATGTACCTTGGTTGCAGGCACATCCCCAGTAGGAGGTGTGCAGGAGGCAGCTGATCCATGTTTCTCTCTCATCGATGTTTCTAACTCTCTATCCCTCTCCCTTCCTCTCTGTAAAAAAGTCAATAAAATATATATTTAAAAAAAAAAAAAAGGTAGGAGAGAAGCGTTCCTAGGCAGTTTTCTACTGCCTCTGTTCAGGGACTTGTTCTGTATCTCTGCACAATTGAAACTGATTTGGTGATATTCTGTGGTGTAAATGTGGCAGGCTCTGGTGTAAAAATGTTTTTATGTTTGTTTCTGTTATGTTTTTTAAAAGAAAGAACCATTCTAAACCTCTCCCGAGTTTCCATGGTGATTTAAAGTTTTAATGGGGAATGTTATCTGTCTTTATTATTTAAATATGTGTGTTTGTTGCTTGTTTAAAATTGTTTAGCAAGTGAAATTTCTGTTTGTGTCTCTTAAAAAAATATGAATGTATTGCTAATCTGAGGAATGTTAATTGTTTACATGTTACCTAAAAATTAAGGCTAAGAGTTCTAACTAACTGGAAAGTATGGCTTTGGTGTAATGGAGGAAGATAAAGAGAAATATTGACAGAAAGTTGAATGGATGACAGGGCAGTAAGCTGGGACAAGTAGAACAGGGAAACTGAGCAGAAATCCTATCTTCCCTAAACCCTTAAATCCTGTCTTCCCTAAACCAAGGACACTTGGGAGTAAATGATTTGCATTTGCCTCCCTAAATAGAGGTAAAATAGTTTATGTCAATTTGATTAGTGTCATTTGCTGTCCACATCCAAGGACAAATGAAGTTAGAAAATAAGCCTTATTTTGATTAGTTCTCTTATTCAGGTATTTTGTAAAGAGGAGGCAACCCGGTCCCTCCCTGCAACATGGCTAATAGCTCCTCCTCAAACTCGACTGTCTTAGAATGTATGTTAAGGAATTTTAAAAAGGGGTTTGTTGAGGACTGCAGAGTAAAACTAGTCCCCTGGGAGTTAAAAAGGATTAGGATGGCCACCAGAGGGCACATTCGATGTTCCCATGATCAGGAATGTTCACAGAATTATCACAGGAGACCCAGGTCACCCAGATCAGTTCCCTTATATAGACAGCAGGTAGAAATTGCTCAAACCTTGCTGCCTTGGGTCTGGTTCTGCGTGTGTAAGAAGGGCCAGAGTAAGGTTTAGTAGCAGGAGTGAAGAGGCAGGCAGGGCAGAAGCAGGCCAGAAGAAGCTGGCAAGGCCATCCAAACCACCCAGGCGCTATCAGCCAGAGCCCCCTGAGGCAGACCTCATCAGACTGGCAACAGCTGATTCCGACTAGGACAGACAGGGCTCTTTCCAACTGGGCCCCCATGAGCCCATGGTCGAAATGAAAATCAGGGGCCAGACTGCGAACTTTATGGTTGATACAGGGCAGAGCACTCGGAGTTACTCAGAAGGTAGCTCCCCTCTCAGGACAGGAAGTCACCATTATTGGAGCTACCGGGGACCACAGCTGCAGACCGTTCTGCCGCCCCCGCCGATGTCAGTTAGGCAGCCACCAGGTAGTTCATGAATTCCTGTATTTGCCAGGTTGCCCCGTCCCTCTGAGCAGAGACCTTTTAGCCAAAATGGGAGCAGAAACCACTTTTGCTCCAGATGGCTCAGCACAGCTTCGCCTAGGTGAAGAGACCTCCCCAATGATTCTGTCCCTAGCAGTGCCGAGGGAGGAAGAATGGAGACTTTATACCCCCCAGAGTAAAGGCCTCACCATTAGAACCTGAATTAGAGAAGGAATTCTGGCTGGTGTGGGCAGAAGGGAATCCTCCAGGCCTGGCTAAGGACCATGGCTGGTGCTAATCAAGTTAAAGCCTGGGGCACAGCCTGTTAAAATCTGCCAATATCCAATTTCAAGGGAAACGAAGGCTAGGGACTGAAAGGAAGCAGGCAGTATGCGCCATCCCAGTCCCTAGCACCCGGCAGCAGATTCAGGAATTCCTGGGAGTGACAGGATTCTGTCGAATTTGGATCCCAGGGTTTTCAGACCTGGCCAAGCCTCTCTATGACGCTTTAAGAGGAGAAGAGAAGGCACCCATCGACTGGGGTCCCTAACAGGAGAAAGCCTTTGTCACCATAAAGGCAAAACTCACCGAGGCCCAGCACTAGGGCTACCAGATGTGATGTGAGACTTTAATCTTTTTGTTCACGAGAACAGCAGGCTAGCCCTAGGAGTTCTAACCCAGGAGTTTGGACCCTGGCAAAGACCAGTAGCCTATCTTTCCAAACAGATTGACCCAGTTGCCTCTGGATGGCCCCCCCTCGTGCCTCAGGGCCCTCGCAGCCACGGCATTATTAGTCAAGGAAGCGGATAAGCTTGCCTTAGGACAAAACTTAAATGTAAAAGTACCTCATGCTGTTGTCACCCTGATGGAAGCCAGGGGGCAGCACTGGCTGACTCATGCTCCAATGACTCAGTGTCAGAAGGAAACCAGCCTGCTGACGCCGCAGCCAAGCTGGCTGCTAAAGAACAAGCAGCACCGGCAACATGTTGGCTGAAAGGTCTCTGCTCAGAGGGACGGGGCAACCTGGCAAATACAGGAATTCATGAACCACCTGGTGGCCGCCTGACATCGGTGGGGCCGGCAGAACGGTCTGCAGCTGTGGTCCCTGGTAGCTCCAATAATGGTGACTTCCTGTCCTGAGAGGGGAGCTACCTTCTGAGTAACTACCGAGTGCTCTGCCCTGTATCAACCATAAAGTTCACAGTCTGGCCCCCGATTTTCATGTTGCTTGTTTCATGTTGGCCCCCGAATTACCTGAACCTCCAAAATACACTCCTCAGGAAGAGAAATGGGCCCAGCAAGAAGGGGGCAAGGGAACAAAGGAAGGCTGATGGATACTCCCAGATCATAGGGTCTGTGTCCCAGAACAGTTAGCCCATAAGGTAGTCCTTCAGCAGCATTTAGGGAAGATGGCCCTAGAAGCTTTGTTAGGCAGGTACTACCTAATTGCCCGTCTACCCTCCTTGTGTGCCTCAGTCTCTCCGCGTTGCCTCCTCTGTGCTCAGAACAATGCCAAACAGGGTCCTGTGGGACCGATAGGAGTTCAGCGCTGTGGGCAAGCTCCTTTTGAGGACTTAGAAGTAGATTTTACAAAAAGAGGACCTACCAGAGGGAATAAATACCTGCTACTCTTTGTTTGCACCTTTTCACGCTGTGTCAAGGCATATCCCACTTACATAGAAAAGGCGAGAGAAATCACTAAGGCATTGCTGAAGGATATAATTCCAAGGCACGGAATGCCTCTGACCATAGGGTCTGATAATGGCCCAGCCTTTGTAGCAGAAATAGTACAACAAGTAGCTAAGGCTTTAGGAATTAAATGGAACCTACAGGCAGCCTACAGGCCTCAGAGTGCAGGGAAAGTAGAACGCATGAGAACAGTCTATGGCTAAGCTATGCCAAGAGACAAACTTGCCCTGGACAGATATCTTGCCTCTTGTACTCCTGCAGGTACGCTGTGGCCCAAGGGCCAGGGTAGGTTTCTCTCCCTTTGAAATTCTATACCAGTGGTTCTCAACCTTCCTAATGCCGCGACCCTTTAATACAGTTCCTCATGTGTGGTGACCCCCAATTTCATTGTTACAAATTGAACATAATTAAAGCATAGTGATTAATCACAAAAACAATATGTAATTATATACGTGTTTTCTGATGGTCTTAGGCAACCCCTGAGAAAGGTTCGTTCGACCCCCAAAGGGATCGCGACCCACAGGTTGAGAACCGCTGCTCTATATAGTAGACCCCCTCCCTTATTTCAGCCAAAGAGAGAATGGGGGAAATAGGGAACTTAGAAATCCAGAAACAACTACAAGGACTTCGAAAAACTGTCTTTGAGGTCCACAGGTGGGTTACTGACCGACTACCCATCTCTCTAGGAACAGCCGTACATCTTTATAAACCTGGAGGTCAGGTTTGGGTAAAGGATTGGAAAAAGGAGCCCCTCAAGCTTACCTGCAAGGGACCCTATCCAGTCATATTAATCACCCCCACAGCTCTCAAGGTTGCAGGACTGAACACCTGGATCCACCACTCCCGGGTGAAGGCAGCCCACCAGTGAAGTGATGCCCAGCCTGAGTGGAAGGTGACCTCTGACCAGTAACACCCCCTGAGGATCACCCTCAAGAAGACAGCACACCTGGCCAATCAACCTGCTCCAAAGAATTCAGATAACACCCTGCTGAATTCTCCCTAACACTAATCTCTCTTTCTTATCTCCTCCTAAAGGTAATATGCTCTGGTAATTCTGGATAATCATTGGTTTTATCTTTCTAATAATTCTCATTTTGTCTTTTTATGAGTGCCGCTGGAACCTGAGGCTAGTACCAGGAGGAGAACTCGTCTGCTCTTGCGAGGACACAGAAGTACCATAAAATTACTGTTTCCTGCCGAAACCGGTTTGGCTCAGTGGATAGAGCGTCGGCCTGCGGACTCAAAGGTCCCAGGTTCGATTCCGGTCAAGGGCATGTACCTGGGTTGCGGGCATATCCCCAGTAGGAGATGTGCAGGAGGCAGCTGATCGATGTTTCTCTCTCATCGATGTTTCTAACTCTCTATCTCTCTCCCTTCCTCTCTGTAAAAAAAAATCAATAAAAATATATTTTTAAAAAAAAAATTACTGTTTCCTCATCATGAATTGTTAGACTACACCTTGTCATGCGGTCCTTGGCTACATCTGCCTGGCAGGAATTGTCATAATACTACTCTTTGTCCTAGCGATTCACTGTTATAGAAATAGTGAACAGAAATAGAGGGACTAACATGCTCCCACTAATAATATTAGCTGACACATACTTGCCTCCCATAGGGGCCACTGCCACGTATCCTTGCTTAGAAACTTGCTACCCAAATATGCTAGACTGGGTAGTCTATGGAAAAGCCCCATCAAGCCAGATTTTTGTTAGCTATACTTATCAGCCTGCAGCATGTTATGACTCTGCTACCAAATGCACAGAGGGGGGAGGGAGGGATTGTATTGGATGGGGAAAAAAAATAATAGGACCTGTCATGGCCAATGTACAGCTAACTAATGTCGCTCCTATTGGTTTCAGCAGCATGCATCCCACATCCAACGGGTCACCTCCCAGATGAGCTATGCAACTCTACCCCAAGGCTAAAAACACCACCTACCCCTGGTGCCCCCTGCAGGAACATTCTACACTGTGTGAGACCACTGCTTACCTCTGCCTGCCTGAAGCCAGAAGAACTCCCTACAAACCCTCTGAGAGGAAGAAACGGGATGCCAACCCCTTTGTCATTGCCCCTTTCCAGCCGGAAGTAGCTAAGAGCGGTCATCACCCCTGTTCACCATAACATCCAGAGGTCGTTGCTCCACAAGGCTAAAAGAAGCTTATGGGACAAGGGGGCGGGGCAGATGAGAAGGCTAAAAAGGGCTAATTCAAATGTAACCCTGATATTTTGGGGGCTAGCAATTGGAATTCATGCCAACAAGCTCAGTGTGCATTCTTGATGACCTATACTTAGGTCATTGCCTCCTTCCCAGAAACTGGTCTTGCAAGGCATGTCAGGCCATAGAAACTGTGAACTGTTCTGCAGGGGGGGCGGGCTGAAGGGGGGTGGGGGGAAGAGGTCATTATCACTGGCCCCATGACAGATCATCGGATATGGCCTGGAGACCCCCAACAGCTGGGGGCCTTCCTGTAAGCCCACAAAAGAGGGCGGAACCATATCTGGAAGACAAAGACCCCAGAAGGTTATAAAAAGTGAATCCCTCCGTGTGTTACTTCACTGATTTGGAAATGATTCCCGGAGTCCACTAGTGTTAATAAAAGGGGTACCTCCCTTTCTCTAGGAAGCGTGCTTGTTATTTCTTTGCTCTTCTGTAACAATTCCAAATTTAGAAGACAAAAAACTAAAAAATACGTAAATAAAAGACTTCCTCTATTTGGGGGCCCCAGAATTTGAAAAGCAATATTTCCTCTGGGCCCACTAGTGCTAGTGAAATAAAAAGACTCCAAATTAATTTGGCTTATTCATTAAGGCGTCTTCTCATTTACAATGTAACAGCCTCGCACTAAGTGTTCCACTAAGCACATTTCTCCATTAACTTTGAACTTCTCCTCCCCACCATGGCAACCAGACCATCTGCTTTCCTTACTTTGGAAGCCTACCCATTTTCCCAACCAGCATCCTTTGTTTGCCTGTTGGACTCAGCCAGTCCTTACTAACTGAGCCAGAATCCTTCCTTTACAGAAAGAGGATTTAATCGAGGACAGCACGCAGAGCCTGAAGCTTTGTAAACCCTGCCTTCTTTGTTTCCTTCGGAACACTATTTGAGTTTCTGCCTGAATCAGTGCTTCCCAGGTAGCTGTCCTTTCGGCTCTCAAATAAATGCTTGTTGCCTCTCACCACGGCCTTTTACTTTTAGGTTAACAAGTACACTTCAGAACCCTAAATGTCCACTCTTGTGTCTAACACCAGTCAGGCCACAGAGAAATGTTTCTCCACAGGCCTTGCCCTAAGTCCTTGAAACAAACCCCATAAAACTCTGTGAGCTGGGCCATTATCAAAGTCAGATGTGAACACTCTGACCAGCTTTGGAGAACAGGAAGAGTGTGAGTGGTAGAAGCAAGAGAAAAGAGACATATTCCTCTCTGATGAAAGAACATCAAAGGTTGTTGCATAATGGAATCTCATTTCCTAGCAGTGGAAAGCATCCTTTCTTTTATTTATTTTTTTTAATAGTCCAAATTGTGATTCTGGAAGGATTAATACATCAGTCCAGTATTTTCAACGTTTGCTCAAGGTAGCTGGAGTGGGTTGAAGAATATCCCCCCCCCCCCAAATTTCATGTCCACCCCAAACCTCAAAATGTAATCTTATTTGGAAAGTAGTGGCCTGGTGCATGAAATTCTTGCATGGGTAAGATCCCTAGACCTGCCTGGCAATCAGGGCCGATTTGTGGGGTGACCAGCAAGGTGATTGGTGCCCCCGCTTGCACTTGCCTTGGCCTGGTGCCGCCCACTCACCAGCCCCACCCCCCACCGCCACTGCCAGTCAGGGCCTGCAGGCTGGGGACAGCTCCTGCATTGAGCTTCTGCCCCCTGGTGGTCAGTGAGTGTCATAGAGACCGGTCATTCCGCCGGTTCGGTTGATTTGCATATTAGGGTTTTATATAGATAGATAATGTGGGGCGCGGCTACAGTGTTTTGGCCAGGTTCAAGCCTCGGACTAATGAAAGGACAGGCTCCTCTCATTGCCACGTGCAAGTCCCAGCTGGAGGGCAGGGCCCTCCCAGCACAATTATAGCCAACGGCTGTGGTTGTAAGTTTGAACCTATGGTCCAAACACGTGGCCCCACGTGCCTTGTGATAGAGTTCCGGTGCATGTAGTTAAGTGAGGTTGAAACTCACGAGAATGCTGTAAACAACTTGATCGCACCCCTACTTTGCCTCGTGGCATCTGCTATAAAATAAAGACACGGCTTGTGGGCGCTGGCGCTGTCTCCTCATCAGGGAGCAGCGTCCCACCGAGACCCAGCTTTCATTCTCTTGTCTGTCTTTTCTCAATCCTTTCACCCCCCCACTCAGGATCACCTTTGGCCGTAACAAGATAGAGTCTCTGCAGACATAATCAGTTAAGGTCATTGAGTGAATTAGGCTGGGCCCTAAATCCAGTGACTGGTGTCCTTATAAGGAAAGGAGAGGACACCCAGAGACACACGGGAGAAAAAGCCGTGTGAGGAGGTGGCAGAGACTGCAGTGTTGCAGCTATAAGCCAAGGAATGCCAGGAGCATTCTTTTCCTTTCCGCACTGTTCTGTGGTTCTCATTGAACAAATCTTTCTCCTCCTCAGTTAACTCTTAAGTTTTTTATTTTGATGCTAAGATAAATAGGGTTGTTTTTCATCATTACCTTTTCCGATTGCCCATTGGTCATATATGGCCATATTGTCCACTGCCCCACTGTCTGTCATATTTTTTAAGCTGAGTAGCTTAGATCAGTAGCTCCAAGGACCCAGTTAAAGGGAATTCATGGGGTAAAGGGTCAGTTTAAATGACACCAAGGAGATACAGAGAGCAAAATCCAGATGTGGCTCTGTCCAAAATTGTTTGGGGGGAAGGAGAGAAAAGCTATAGTTTAAGAGACTTAAACACGCAAAATCAAGGGCAATGTGTGGACCTCAATGGGATCATGTTTTGAAAAAGCAGGAAAAATAATTGTATGAGACAGTAAGGAAATTCATTCATTGATTGGCTATTTAACCATATTAGGTATTTTAAATTCTATTAGATATAAGAACTGAGACCATGTATTTCAACATCACTTAATGGTTTGTTCCAAGAAAGTCTTGCCTAGAAGGCAATATCTATAAAACAATAAAGAACTCAGTATTTCCCTGGCCAGTTTGGCTCATCGGTTAGAGCACCAGCGGGGGGGAGGGGAGGGGGGGGACCAAAGATGGTGGGTTGGATTTCCAGTCAAGGGCACTTCCCTATCAATGTGCCTCTCTCAGGTTGATCTTTCTCTCTCTCTCTCTCTCTCTCTCTCTCTCTCTCTCTCTCTCTCTTTCTCTCTCTCTCTCTCCTCCTTCCCTTCCACTCTGTCTGAAAATCAATGGAAAAAATATCCCCAGGTGAGGATTTCTTTCGTAAGAGAACCATTTGGTAAATCACAGAGGTAGAAGAAGTAATTCCTAGAAGAAATGGGCTTAGGAAACAAGTTATAGAAGTAAAGGAAGGGCCCTTGGAGCTTTGGAGTGAGGAAGCCTTTGGCGGGGAGAGGGAGGGGGAAAGCTCCCGAGAGGGAGAGCACCCTGGTGAGGAGAGAGAGAGAGAGAGAGAGAGAGAGAGAGAGAGAGAGAGAGAGAGAGGACTCATTATTTGCTCCAGGGAATTCCTGCAAACCAATTGATCTGGGCAGTTTGTTTACCTGGGCAGCCCGCTCTCCTGTCAGGATAACAGATTGCTCACCTGGGCAAAAAGCTCACTTATCAGACAACAGTTTGCACATCAAGACTTGTTCCAAGACCCCCATTTTGTCGTGTTCACCAATCCTGAAGTATTGTGTCAGAATCCTTACCCAGTCCTGACGAGTTCCTTGCTTTGAAAAACCCACCCCAGGCTGCCTTATTTAATTTTCCCCGTGGTGGCCCAGCGGAGACACTGGTGGTCTTTGTGAGTCAACCATTAACAGGTATAATAATAGTTTTGTGGAGTGTTTATTAAAAACGGGGAGTTTAGCTCTGGCCAGTGTGGCTCAGTTGGTTGAGTATTGTCCCATGCATCAAAAGGTTACTGGTTCGATTCCCAGTCGGGGCACATGCCTGGGTTGCTGGCTTCATCCCTGGTAGGGGACATGCAGGAGGCCACCCATCAGTGTTTCATCAATGTTTCTTTCTCTCTCTCCTCTCCCTTCCTTTCTCTCTAAAAATCAATTTTTAAAAATATTTTTTAAAAGGGGGTAGTTTATCTTTTTTAAAATATATTTTTATTGATTTCAGAAAGGAAGGGAGAGGGAGAGAGAGATAGAAACATCAATGATGAGAGAGAATCATTGATCGGCTGCCTCCTGCTCGCCCCCCACTGGAGATGAGCCACAACTGCAACCGAGGCATGTGCCCTGACTGGGAATCAAACCGTGACCTTCAGGTTCATAGGTCGATGTTCAACCACTGAGCCACGCCTGGCCAGGCTGAAAAACTATATACAAATTAAATGAAATAAAGTCTGAAATTTACTTCAACATAATATGGGATGGAGAATGGATGGGAGCATAGAAGAAATGAAATTGACTTTAAGGTGATTATTGTTGAAGCTTTTGGGTAGCTACCTGGAGTTTCCTATACTATTTGTGTCTGCTTATGTAATTTTGCAATTGTACATAATAAAAGGGGTTTTTTAAGTAGTCTACTCAGATGGCATTATTGGGGTCATACTTGAGCTTCCTCTCTTCCTCTCCTACCCTACATCCAATCCATTAGCATATCTGACCTTCAAACTTTCTTCAGAACCTGGCCATTGCTCATTACTGCCACTGCCTTTTCCCAGCTGGCCCGACTCCACCATTTCCCACCTTGATTACTAAAAAAGCCAATGGTCTCTATGCCTCAGCCTTTGCCATTCTATTTTCAACACAGCAGCCAGGATAATCCTTTTTACAAATAAGTCCAGTCCTGACTGGTGTGGCTCAGTTGGTTGGAGCATCGTCCCATACACGAAAAGGTGGCAGGTTCAGTTTCCTGTCAGGGCGCATACCCAGGTTGTTGGTTCAAACCCCAGTCAGGGCTTGTGCAGAAGGCAACTGATGGATGTTTCTCTCACGTCGATGTTTCTCTCTCTTTCTAAAATCAATTAAAATGAATAAATAACCCGGTCAGTGTGGTTCAGTGGTTGAGCATTGACCCAGGAACCAAGAGATCCCAGTATGATTCTCAGTCAGGGCACATGCCTGGGTTGCAGGCTTGGGGGGTACAGGAGGCAGCCAATCAGTGATTCTCATCATTGATGTTTCTATCTCTCTCTCCCTCTCCCTTCCTCTCTGAAATCAATAAAAATATTTTTAAATGAATAAATAAATTTAACCCTCTTCTTAGAACCCTGCAATGGCTCTCCCCTCACTCAGAGTCAAACTTCTTACAGGGGCCTACAAGGGCCTACGCTCTCTGTACCACCCCTTCCTTTCTCTGACCTCCTCTTCTAAGACACATCCCCTGGGTCACTCTACTCCAGCCACACTGTCCTCCTTCCTGTTCCAACCCACCAGCATGCTCTCACCTCAGGACCTTTGCACCTGCTGGTCCCTCTGTTCCATGGTGCCACCTCCTTCAGGTCTTTACACAAATGTCCCCTTCTCACTGAGGCCTTCTCTGACCACCCTCCTGAAAAGTACAGCCCTCCTCCCCAACACAGGCACACCTTTTCCCCACCTTTTTTAAAATATATATTTTTATTGATTGCAAAGAGAAAGGGAGAGGGAGAGAGAAATAAAAACATCAACGAGAGAGAAATATCATTGATTGGTTGTCTCCTACACACCCCTCACCGGGGACCTAGCCAGCAACCCAGGCATGTGCCCTGACTGGGAATCGAGCTGTGACCTCCTGGCTCATAGGTCAACATTCAACCTCGGAGCCACACCTGCTGGGCCCCACCTTTATTTTTCTCTCTCTCCTTTGTCCCTATCACCATCGTATGTCATACTTGTTTATAGTATTTCTTGTCTTCCTCCTTAGGAAACAAGTTCTCCCAGAACAGTGATTTCTGTCTGTTCTGTCCCCTGCTGTAGCCCCATTGACTGGAACAGTGCCTGGGACAGAACATGTACTCAGTAAATAGTGATTCAATGACTTTGGTCACCATTGTCTTCCTTGCCACCTCCCCGGCCTTGGTACTATTTACTTGTCCAGGGTTCAAATTCAGCTGCTAGGTCCAGATAGGATAATTAGGAAAGAAGGCCTTGATTTTTTTAAATTATTATCTTAAGGGAAGAGAGAGGCAGGGCCCTGGCACAGCAGTCTACAGTGGTCTAGATAAATGATGGCCCATGAAGCAGGATTTTGCGAGGGCTGCCTCTGGAGTGGGACCCAGGCCTTCAGACAATGGCATTCCCATAAATGAGCTAATGCGCCAGGAGATTGAAAAAGATGTCCAATTTCCCTCCCTAGGAACCCAGGAAATGCAAATTAAAACAACAAGTCACCTTGACAGCTTTACAAAGAGAGAAAAGAAGCAGCCAGAAATTAGCAAACTCTATCCAAGACACACTTTCAATGCAGTGTTTTATTTTCTGGGTGTGTCTCAAGACAAATGACTCAAATTTCTGAGTCTTTTAGAAATATCGAAATAATTATCTCACAGAATTAAAAATACCAGTATGACTTTGAAAAAAAATGTTTGGCAGTACCAACAAAGACTACACATAAGTGTGCCAAATTGCCTTGCCATTCCACATCTGGTGTACACCCAAGAAAAATAATTGCCTATATTTATGTAAAAGAATGCTAATGGCAGCTCTATTTATAGTAGCTAAAAACTGAACCAGCCCAAATGTGCCTCAACAACAGGCTTGGGTAAATAAATGTGGGATATTCATAAAGTGAAATGCTTCATGGCAATCTCGGAAAATATCAGTACTGCTACATGCAACAACATGGTTGAATCTCCTGACATAATGTTGAGTAAAAAAGTCAGAGACAAAGGAATACAATTCCTTTCATATAAATATCAGAAACGGGCTAACCTAACTCGTCTTGAGAAAAATCAGAAAGAGATTAACCTTGGGTGGTACTGACTGGAAGGAGGCACAAGGAAACCTGAGGTGACTAGAATGCTCTGTATCCTAGTGGCTTCATGGACGTTTGCATTCATGAATTCATCGAGTTGCACACTAAGTTATAAGTGTTGTGCTCTAAGTTATACCACAGCAAAAAGTTAAAATTTTGCCCAGCCGGTGTGGCTCAGAGGTTGAGCATCAACCTATGAACCAAAAGTTCATGGTTCGGGTCACATGCCCGGGTTGCAAGCTTGATCCCCAGTGGGTGGCCTGCAGGAGCAGCCGATCAATGATTCTCATCATTGATGTTTCTATCTCTTTCCCTCTCCCGTCCTCTCTCTGAAATCAATAAAAATATATTTTTTTTAAAGTTAAACTTTTGAAAAATCTCAATAAAAGAGAATAAACGAGTATGTCAGTATTTTCAAGACACGGAATAGCACAGTGCAAGACTGGCCGGTGGCACTCACACACGGAGACCCAGGTTCTCAGATTCCCTCTCTCGCCACAAGGTGGCTCTCTCCCTCCCTCAAGTCTCCGACCGAGTCCTCTGGGAAACCAGCTGGAGATGACACTGCGGCTCAGAGGTATCACTGCAGGCGGATTGCGTGCTCCGGGACCGGGACCGGGACCGGGACCGGACCGAGAGCGTGGGCCTAGCGTGAGAATGCTGTGAATGACTCCGGCCCCGGAAGAGCGTGACCCTTTCGAGCTCCGTCATTTCCTAGCAGTGACATTGGGAGTGCGCCTTATCTCCTCGGTGCCTGGGCAGCCTCATTCGGAAGGTGGAAGTACCAATAGTGCATTCCTCAGGGTGTGGTTGCTGCTGGGGGTGCTGTTGCAGTTACTGAGAAATGACTCGAGCCTCATGAAGCTCTTAGAACATCACCTGGCACAGGAGAGAGCTCAAGCCTGGCCCGGGTGGCTCAGCGGTTGAACTTTGACCCATGCACCAAGAGGTCGCCAGTTTGATTCCTATCTGGGTACATGCCCGGGTTTGGGGCTCAATCCCTGGCAGGGGATATGCAAACGGCAGCCCATAGATGCTGATGTTTCTCTTGTCGATGTTTCTATCTCTCTCTCTCCCTTCCTCTCTCTCTCTAAAATCAATAAAAACGAAGAAAAAGAAGAAGGGAGAGGAGGAGGAGGGAGAGAGCAGGAGGGGGGGATGGAGAGGAAGAAGGAGAGATCACACCCATTCTGGCTTCTGTGTTCTTTTCTAGGAAGTCACGGCCTATTCACAGCCACCAGAGCCAGTCCTGGTCCAGATATGTGGCCCCGAGAGTTTCATGGGTTTTCTGTAGGTACCAAAGCTGTGCCCCTCAATGTGAGAGATAGGATAATGCCCCCCAAAGATTTCCATATCTTATAGCCCAGGACCTGTGGTTGTGTTACCTTACATGGCAAAAGGGACCTCAAAGGTGTGATTAATTTAAGGATATAGAGATGAAGAGATTATCCTGGGTTATCAGGAAAGGTCTAATGTAATCACCTGGGTCCTTACAAGGGGGAGGCAGGAGAATCAGAGTCAGAGAAGGAGCCGTGACAGTGGAAGCAGATCAGAGGGATGTGGTTAAGAGCCAAGGAATGCAGGCAGCCTCTGGAAACTGGGAAAGGCAAGGAGCAATTTCTCTCCCGAGCCTCTGTAAGGCACACAGCCTTTTACTTTAGCCCTGTAAGGCCTACTTAAGATTTCTGACCTCCAGAACTGGAAGATAATAAAACTGTGTTGCTTCAAGCCACTAAGTTTGGGGTAATTTGTTACAGCGGCAATTGGAAACTAATACACTCAACTTCAAGCAATGTCTGGGTAAGTTTGTGGTGTTTGTAGTTGCGCATCATAATTTGTTTTACTTCTTTAAGAGGCAAATACCACCTCATGGTTCAGAATTCAGTAAGTACATACAACCACTTTGGAAAACGTTCAGTATTTAGCTGAACACATGCCTATCCTGAGACCCTGCAGTCTGGTCCTGCCTACGTGCGAGACAGAAATGCAAGATATGTCCACCCAAGATAGGGCCCCTACAAGAATGTTCCTAGAAGCACTCTTTGTAATGGCCAAGAACTGGAGGCAGTCCAAATGCCTGTCAACAACAGGATGGACAACTAAATACACCCATCATCTCATACATAACACCTCAGGCCCTGAATCCTTCCCCTCCTCAGAACTCACAGTGCAGAATGAGTATCAATATCCCTGGAAGAGTATGACCCCTTGTAAATAATTATGCTATCGATAATCAGTGTCCATGTAAGAAACATTCAAATCTGTAGGGAATTTTTATAAGTTTTTTTGACCCAAACTGACAACAGTTGCCAGGAAGCAAAGCATCAAGGGATTGAGATAATGCTCTGGAAAATGGCAGTTTCACCACTAATTTTATACATTAGATTCAAAGGGCAAGATGTAAGGGGGCTACGTGAAATTCATTGGTGATAGGTTAGGGAGGCAGGAGAAAGCAAAGCAGGGGAAATCTCTGGTATTGGATAAAAAAAGTAAAACACATAGACACTTATTTTATATTTGTGGGTATGGGGTAGTTAACAGTCAATAATTAACATGATGATAATAATAATAAGGAGAGGATTTGTGGTGTCCACCCTGAGGGATCCCGGAAAAAGGGAAGTTGCCTTGACATTCCAAACGTAGATCAGGTATGTTATCATAGATAGAAAAAGACAATAGACAGCCTGGCCGCTCAGTCAGTGGTTGAGCATCGACCTATGAACCAGGAAGTAATGGTTGATTCTCAGTCAGAACACAGGCCTGGGTTGCAGGCTTGATCCCCAGTAGGGGGAGTACAGGAGGCAGCCAATCAATGATTCTCTCTCATCATTGATGTTTCTATCTCTCTCTCCCTCTCCCTTCCTCTCTGAAATCAATAAAAATATGTATTTTTAAAAGACAATAGACAGGCTCAATTAAGGTAAAGACAAACTGTCAAGGAAGATTCTAGCCTAGGACATGACGGCCCACCATAACCTGCTTTTAGTTAAAAAGCTTTAATTTCAGACCATCCTATGTGGTTACTTTTGGTCTCTGATTTTGTGAGGCTGAGCTTGTCAGGTTTAGTGTGTGGCCCCTTTTCATCCACATCAGTATTTAGGGAGTGCTTACAGCACAGCAGGGTTACAGCCACATCATCCTCACAACACTACTGTTACCAGAGAGCCCCCTGCGTCAGAGGCGTGGCGGGGGAGGGGTCTATCCTCCTTGGCTCTTGTCAATCTCATGAGAAGAAATTCAGATCAGTGACAGAAAGCAGCGTTGAAGCATGAAGCAAAGCTAGCAAATTTATTAAGAATACACATCAGGGGTGGGTTGGAGGTCAATGGAGGAGGAAGCTTTGCTTACTGGCAATTATTGTCAGATTGGGTCAAAAAAACTTATAAAAATTCCCTACAGATTTGAATGTAACTTTCAACAATAAAGAATTTATTTTTTTAAAGAGAGAGAGAGAGAATATGCCCTTGGCATAAAGCACAAATGGGCAACTCAGGTAGTCTGAGCACCCCATCCAGTGGGAGTTCAAAAGGTTTTATACCCTCTCCCCTATAGGTTTCAAAGCTCCCCTGCTGGATATCTTGGGTAGCAAACTAGGTTTCAAAGTCCCCTTCTACATTGTTGTGGCTTATCTGGGGAATGTTTGTACATACATCTGGTCATCTTGCTTGGCAAGTCCTACGACAGCTGACTTCTTTGTTCAGTGGATAAGATAAACCCCCCTTCTTTTCCCCTTCCCCCCCCCCTTTCTGCCTTAGTAACTATCTATTCTGCATAACAACATCAGTGCTTTTATGATCCCATTTTACAGATGAGGAAACTGAGGCACAGAAAGTCTAAATAAGATGCTAAAGCATGCTTACCAGTGCAGAAAAGGGATTTGATCCCAGCAGTCTCACTCAGCTGTGAGCATGGGAACTATGGAAATCCAGGATTGGGGTGTAGCCTGGGAGCTGCCAGCTTGCCCCGCTTGCAGCTGGGAAATGTGGAGCCCTCAGGGCCCAGCTGCAAGGCCAGAGGCCTCAATGCCCAGTCGGGATGCACTTTCTAACCCTTGGGCCGTCCCTACAGGTGGGCAGCCTCCCCAGGAGGTGGGTGGGCACAGGCTGAGGCTGCCAGGGTGTGAGGCTGATCATGTCCTGGCCCGCTCCAAGCTGGGCATAGGACTTTGTTTCTGGTCTGATAGTCAGTGCTGAGGAAGCCTTAGGAACACAGTGACGGGCAGGGGGAGCCAGGAGTAACTCTGATGTCATAAAAGCCCAACACTTGACGTGGTTCTTCGCTCTGGGCCAGAGTAGTATCTCCGCGTGGCGAGGACACACTAGTGTCTCCCAGAGCTCGGAGACCAAGGACCAGGCAAGTTGAGTTCTGATCAGTAAAACACAGAGAAATTAACCCCCTAAATGCACCAGGAGGGACACAGTAAATCTTCCCAAGGCAGGAGACTGGGCTTGGTTTTTCCAGATTCGCTATGGAAGCATCGCTGTTGTTACAGACGTGAGCCCTGAGGGCGGGAAGCCGCTCCCGGAGACCAGGAACCAGGGAACCCACGCCCACAGTTCCTGTAAGATGACAGCCTCATCCTCCATCTGTGACGGGGAGACAGGGGAGGGTGCTGGCCTCGGCAGCGGGCCCTGAGCCAGGACAGCTGTTTCTGCTCTGCGGGAGACAGCCGGCCAGCCTCACTTCACCAGGGAAGTCCTAGAGTCATCTGGGTCCAGTTCTTTTCACAAAACAGCAAAGTCCTGGGAAACTGGCCTGTGCAAACTGGGAACTTCCCTTCCTTAGTGAAATGGAGGCGCCCGTCCTCCGGCCTTACGTGCTGTTGTGACAACTAAGTGACTTCTGAGCGGAACCAGGATGCCAGGCGCGTTTGCGAGGCCTGAAGCTTATGCAAGAACCATGAGAAAATGCTTTGAAATGAACTCAGAAGGTCTTGGGCTTCATGAGATCCTCATCCTCACTTTTGCTTATGAACTAATGTTTAATTGAGCTGAAGGTAAAAATTAAGAAAAGCATAAAGCAATGTATAATAGATAGATATGTAGATGCAGAGGCAGAGCTAAGTTAATCAGCCCTAAAACAGGTCATTCAGCAAGTAGGCGTGCAGCCCAGGCTTCCTGCTGCTTCCTGCACACGGCCACGCCCAAGCAAGAAATGCCGACGCCGTGGCTTCTTTGCTGCGGGAGCCTCTCCCGCTGTGTTCCCTCCCCCCACACACGCAAACCCAGGCCACCCAGGTCTGGGAGTTTCCTTCTAAGCAGCCCCACATACAAGCTCCCTGGGGTCCTCCCCAGATGGCCTCTGACCTCCCAGCCCAGCCCGTGAACAGAGCCCCGGAACTGCGAGCTGGTGGGAGCTCTGGGAGACTGTACTGTTGGCCACCATTCGTCACCCCTCCCTGTAGCCAGGCTCTTCACCATGTAACTTTGGTATGAGATGCTGGCTTGGCCCTGTGACTTGCTTTCACCAACAGAATGAGATGGAAGGGGCAGGTGCTGGTTTCAAGCCTCGGTCTCCATTAAGCGCCTTGCACACTTCCACCTGCACCTTTGCACCTCCATAATGAAAGGAACTTTTAGGGGTGGAATAGGCAGGTGTAGGAAATTTTAAGAACTAAGGGGTCGCCCTAACAGGTTTGGCTCAGTGGATAGAGCGTCGGCCTGCGGACTGAAGGGTCCCAGGTTTGATTCCGGTCAAGGGCATGTACCTTGGTTGTGGGCACATCCCCGGTGGGAGATGTGCAGGAGGCAGCTGATTGATGTTTCTCTCTCATCGATGTTTCTGACTCTCTATCCCTCTCCCTTCCTCTCTGTAAAAAATCAATAAAATATATTTTTTTAAAAAAGGAATGCAGTTCTGATCCATGCTCCAACACAGGTGAACCCTGAGATTATGCTGAGTGAAAGAAGCCAAACATATTGTATGATTCCACTTCCATGAAATGCCCAGCATAGATAAATCCATAGAGGCAGAAAGCAGATTGGCAGTTACTAGGGGCTGGAGTAGGAGGAATGGGGAGTGACTGCTTAATGGATATGGTCTTCTCTTTTGGAGTGATGATGTTTTATAACTAGACTAGAGGCCGGGTGCATGAGTTCGTGCACCAGTGGGGTCCTTCAGCCTAGCCGGCAATCGGGGCTGATAGGGGCCATCTTGCCCAGTCCCCATTGGGACTGATGGGGGCCGGCCAGCCGGGGAGGGACTGGGAGGTTGGCTGTCTGGGGAGGGACAGCGGTAGGGCTCCAGGGCATGTCCAGCCTGTCTCACCCAGTCTCTATCAGCCAGACCCCCAGCAGCAAGCTAACCTACCGGTTGGAGCCTCTGCCCAACTGGTGGAATGAACGGTGGAATGAACAGTCAGACACTTAGCATATTACGCTTTTATTATATAAGATAGAGGTGAAGGTTGCAAAACATGGTAAACGCGCGAAATGCTACTGAATTGTACACTTTAAAATGACTAATTTTATGTTATGTGAATTTTATTTTAATCTTTTAAAAAACAAAATAATTGTAAATAAAGTTTTCTGGGGGAAATCACTGCTGTCCCTTATAAATCAACATAAATCTAAAACCCAACTTGGGCCCTAGCCGGTTTGGCTCAGTGGACTAAAGGGTCCTGTGTTCGATTCCAGTCCAGGGTACATGCCCAGGTTGCAGGCTTGGTCCCCACTAGGGGGCATGCAGGAGGCAGACAATCAATGAAGTCTCTCATCATTAATGTTTCTCCCTCTCCCTTCCTCTCTGAAATCAATAAAAATATATTTTAAAAGATAAAAAAGTAAAACCCAACTTGGTCCTTAAAACACTCACTCTGAGAAGCAAGTGAACTCCCCCCAGAGACTATTTACAGAGAAAGAGCCAGGCAGATCTCAACCCACCTCCCAGAGGCTGGTCCTCCTGGGCACCCACTTGTGGCTGCCCCACCCCCAGCGTCTGCAGGTGCCGTTCCTTGGCTGAACCACCCTCCCTTCTCCATTGTCCCCTCAGCAAGGGCAGCGGCATCTAGCTGGCTGGCGTGGGAGCCAGGAGGCCCAGGCACGTAGGGGAGCTCTGTGCATCCTCAGGAGAGTGGCTGCACCCTCAGAGCCTCCATTTTCCTTCTGTGGAATGGGCCCATAGCAAGACCCTCCACTTCACAGGACAGATGAGACGATTGAATGAGATGATTCCCGGAAGGCACTCAGAACTGAAGGACTCCATAAATGTGTTCCACAAATACTCACAGAGCGCCTACTGTGTGCCAGCCCCTGCTACGGGCACTGGGGGTACAACAGAGACCCGGGCCGACGTTCTAGTCCGGGATAGGGAGTACAGATAAAAGACAAGGTAGAGCTAAGTATATAAAGGGTTAGTTATAGGTTAGTGTTACCAAAAATCACGGAGGGAAGTATAAGTGTTCACGGGGTATGTTATGCAGGGGGCAAGGAGTGTTTAAACAGGAGGCCTGGGAAGACCTCACCAGAAAGTACCATGTGAGTCATAAGCTGAAGGACGTGAGGAGGCCATTACTGGAGCTGATGCCTATACATTGCTTAGAACTGTTGTTGCACACAGTAAGCATTGCACAAGTGGTCGCCACAGCCTTGTGGATACCTGGGGGGTGGGCATTCCAGGCAGAGGGAGCAGCAGGGCAAAGGCTCTGGGGAAGGAACCGGCCTTTGTTGCTAAGATCAAAGGAGGCCAGCACGGCTGGGGTGGACAGGCAAAGGGCGGTGTGCCAGGAGGAGGGCCAGACAGACAGCCGGGGCTGGACTCGCAGGGACTTGGCCACGTGAGGGTGCGGGCCTCCCCTCAGTGAGAAGGGAAGCCACCAGGGTGCTTCCGGGGTTCACCATCATTCGTAACAGCCTCTTGTGCCTCATGTCCCTCCTTTGGGGAAAGATGTGGCCCTCTCTCTCCTTTCCTTCTGTGGCTGCAGTCCTGCCTGTGCTCCCCCCACCCCATGTGCCTCCGCCCCCACATCTTGTGGTATTTCTTAAAGAACATTTGATCAGATATTTCAATATAGCACACGTGGCATTTACAGGAAATGATAGTTTTCAGATCTGGGGAATTGCGTGACTGAGAGTTTACTTTGTTCTGCCTTTTGATAACTTAGTTTAAACTTGAGACTATGATATAAATAGGTGATCAAACAAGTTTTCCCAGTGCAAAGGAATTCCTAAAAAGTTAATGATAGCCTCACTGGGGAAAAAGAAAAGAAAAAGCATTGGTTTAGCACAAGCATGTCAAACCCAAAGGCTAAGAAGGGCCAAATAAACAAGGTTTAAGTTTTGCAAAAAAACAAAAGCTTCGATTTTCACAGAAACGTAGGTTTATTTCAATAGAGACATGCTGAATACAAAGGACTGAAATAATTGAGTCATCATTAACATAAAATAATAGAACATTTTAATAAAAATTAAAGATTTTTTTCTTGAACATTAACTTACCAGGCACTGAATAACTGCACAAATTAATAAGCGAATAAACCTATTTTTCCTGTTCTCCGAAAGCGAAATATTTTCTGTTGCACACACCAAAGAAGTCAGTACAAGACTAATGACGTGGCCATCGGCTGCTAAAATATTCGCTGCTAGTGTTAGTGGAGAGAAATGGTGCGTAAGGCGCATAAGGGAAATGAATCCAACATGATTATGGTAATCAGTCATCAGCAAATGCTATAGTTTGTTATTAATAACTAGAGGCCTGGTGCAGAAATTTGTGCACCAGTGGGGTCCCTTGGCCTGGCCTGTGAGATTGGGCGGAAACCAGCTGTCCGACATCCCCTGAGGGGTCCCGGGTTGTGAGAGGGCACAGGCCAGGCCGAGGGACCCCACTGGTGCACAATTGGGGCTGGGGAGGGATGCAGGAGTTTGGCCAGCCAGGGAGGGACTGAGGGAGGGCTCCAGGGCCTGTCTGGCCCATCTCAGTCCTGATAGGCCGGACCCCAGCAGCAAGCTAACCTACCATTCGGACCATCTACCCCCGGTGGTCAGTGCATGTCATAGAGAGCAGTTGAGCGGCCTTAGCATACCATTTGCATATTACGCTTAGATTGGTTGAACAGAAGACCAGACAACCGGACACTTAGCATATTAGGCTTTTATTATATAGGATTATGTATAACAGGATATTGTAAAAATTAAGTTATAAAATTGTTATTAAAATGTTCCTTACAGCCCTGACCGTTTTTGCTCAGTGGATAGAGCATCGGCCTGCGGACTGAGGGGTCCCATATTCGATTCCGGTCAAGGGCATGTACCTTGGTTGCAGGTACATCCCTGGTAGGGGGTGTGCAGGAGGCAGCTGATCGATGTTTCTCTCTCATTGATGTTTCCAACTCTCTATCCCTCTCCCTTCCTCTCTGTAAAAAAATCAATAAAATATATTTTAAAAATAAAATAAAATAAAAATAAAATAAATACAATGTTCCTTACATACCATATATTGGCTGGGCCATAAAAATATTCATTGTGGACCACATGAGGCCCGCAGGCCGCGAGTTTGACATGCTTCGTTTAGAAGAAACATGAAATTCTAGAAAAAGGTAATTTAAACATTAAAGGAAAATGGTTAAGAGCCTGAGCCAGTCTGCCCAGGATTCACATCCTGACTTACAGCTCACCTGCTGAAGGGTGGTGGGTAAGTTACTTCCTCTTGTTCCACTCATTGGAAAGGGCTTTGCCAAAAGGATCTGAGGAGGCACAAAAGGTTTGTCCTAATACATGCAAAAACATTTGCATAATTTTTGTTTCACAATTGGGTATTTCTGTCGTACATTCCCTACCCCAAATCCCCAGAATATAAGAAATAGCAATATTTGAAGATGGCTTATAATTTTTTAAACTCATTTTTCAACTACAGTTGACATACAATGTTATATTACTTTCAGGTGTACAACATAATGATTCGACATTTATATAACTTGCTTATATAACTTAGAGGTGATCACCCTGACAAGTACAGGCCACATCTGACACCATACATAGTTATTACAATATTATTAACTATACTAGAGGCCCAATGCACGAAATTCGTGCATGTGTAGGGTCCCTAAGCCTGGGCGGTGATCAGGACCTATCTGTGGGGCGACTGGCAGGGCAATCAGGGGGACCCCCTGCTGGCACCTGCCTTGGCCACCTGCTTGCCAGCCCTGGCTCTGCCTGCCACTGTAGCCGCCAGTCATTGCCTCCCTCTGTGGGGCGACCGGCGGGGTAATGGGGCGGGGGGTGACTGGCACCTGCCTTGGCTGGCCTGGGGCCTGTGGGCTGGGGTCAGTTGAGCATCTGCACCCTGGTGGTCAGTGCACATCATAGAGACCTGTTGTTCCACCAGTCGTTCCACCATTCGGTCAATTTGCATATTAGCCTTTTACTATATAGGATTCCCTATGTTGTATTCCCTGTTACAGCCCCATGACTGTTTTTTTTGTTTCGTTTATTTCTGCAAAGGGGCTGGGAGAGGGTCACCATTGCAGTTCTTATAACTGACAGTGTTTACATCTTAATCCCTTCACCTTTTCCACCCAGCCTCCCAATCCCTCTCCCATCTGGCAACCATCAGTTTGTTCTCTGTATCTATGAGTTTGTTTCTGTTTTGTTCGTTTTTGTTTTTATTTTTTAAATATGTTTTTATTGATTTTGAGGGAGAGGGATAGAGAAATAGAAACATCAATGAGAGAGGAACATCATTGATCAGCTGCCTTCTGCAGGCACCCCTACTGGGGATGGAGCCCACAACCTGGCATGTGCCCTGGCCAGGAATTGAACGTGTGACCTCTTGGTTCCTGGGTTAATGCTCAACCACTGAGCACACCAGCCAGGCTGTTTTTGTTTTTTAGACTCCACATATAAGTGAAATCATATAGTACTTGTCTTTCTCTGCCTGACTTATTTCAATTAGCATAATACCTTATAGGTCCATCCATGTTGTCACAAATGACAAGATTTTATTTAAAGATGACTTTTTTAAACTAATCCTATATAATAAAAGGCTAATATGCAGATACTAGTAGACCAAATGGCGGAACAACCGAATTGAACAACCGGTTGCTATGGCATGTGCTGACCACCAGGGGACGCGCGCAGAACATGGCGGGTGTCGGCAGCAGGCGGCAGAGCATGGAACATGGTGAGCATCAGCAGTGGCGGGATGGTGGAGCTGGTGAGCAGGGGTGCCAGACCAAGGCGGGACATCAGTCGCTGTCATCAGGGCAAGCCTCTGGTGATTACTGAAAATTCTTTGCTCCTGGGTGCCACAGTCCCACCTGGCACTCGTACTTGCTGCTGGTGCCTGGTGCTGGCCCCGATCTTTCAGCACCATCAGTGAGTGCGAGCAGCAGCTGCCAGCCCCTATCACCCCTCAGGGTTTCTCTACTTCCCCCTGCTCCTGAGGGGTGATCAGGAGCAGCAACAGCCGCCGCTCGCACCCACTGCTGGCACCAGCCCCAATCGCTCTGTGCCGTCAACAGGGCGGTGGGAGTGGGGCTGCCAGCAGACAGGGGACCAGGGGCCACAGCAGGAGTGGCTGGGTGGGGGCGCGCAGGATGGGCCTAGACCCGCCCCTGTGCCCACCTCAGCCTCGCAGCCCACAGTTCCTTTCAAGGTGCACAAATTCGTGCACTGGGCCCCTAGTAATAATATACAGTAAAGACTTCCAACTTCATTCCCCCTTCTATCTCCAAGCTTATCTATTCCTCATTCCTCTGCCGACCTTGCCCTAGCAATCACCTTTCATTTCATTCATTCCTTCTCCCAGGCTTCCCAGGACTCTGGGCCCTCTGAGTACAATGTTGGACAGACTCAGATCCAGCCCCAGAACACTCCCTAATACACAACAGGTTCTCAAGAAAAGCTTTTAGAATGAGTAAAAATGGGCTTAAGTCCATACCGGCAGGATAAACAGTTGACCCTTACAGTTAATCTTTGAAATTTTCTGGTTGACAAGCTCCAAACTGAGTGACAGGGCAACATGCCAAGGCCAAGGTTCTTCCCCAGATGAACCCCGACTACTTCCCCAGCCTCATCTCCCCACTCCCTCCCACCCAAAGCTATGCCGCTTCCCTGAACAAGGCCGGTTCTCTCAGGCCTTTGCCACTTGTCCTTTAAGGCTCTGCCCCAAGGTCACCTCCTCCAAGAAGGCACCCTGGAATCCAGACAGAGTCCCTTTGTCAGTGTCTCCGCTGCAGGGTTCAGTTGAATATTGCACCCACCAGTTCAAGAAGTACTGTACTCTGCAAAGCCAAGAAGTACTGTACTCTGCAGGGCCCATGGTAACTCAGCTGACAATGCTCCTCAAGGCCACCAGGGGGCGCTTTCAAAACACCGCCAGATTTGGTGGCGTAAAACCCTGACACTGGCTGCCAGTTGCTCTAAGGATTAACAGTTAAGATGCCTTTTGGGTTCAAATCCTGGGTCCTCCATTCCGAACTCAGAGCTAGTGACAGCACCTCTCCAAACCTCTATTTCTACAGATATGGTCGTCAGGTGGATCAGGTAGACTGTGTCCTATAAAGTGCTTGGAACAGTGTCGCTTTTAGGACGTTCTCAGATTATATTAGGGGCAGCAGCATGCAGGGCCTCAGCAGGAAGCAGACAGAAAATTCAAGCTGAGTGACAGGGGAGAGTCTAATAAAGAGACTCTTGACAGGGTGGAGGCAGGGAGATGGTGCAGCCCCCAGAGCTGGAAAGATGGGAGCTTCTGCTATCCTCAGGCCTGCATGGCAGCCGTTACCCAGGTGTGCAGAGAGGACCTCCTGATTGAAAGTGTGGTCTTGGATGGAAGGACAACCCTACATCAGAGAGGGAGCTAAGGAATAAAGACCCCTCCCTCACCCTGACTGGTTTGGCTCAGTGGATAGAGCGTCGGCCTGCGGACTGAAGGGTCCCAGGTTCGATTCTGGTCAAGGGCATGTACCTTGTTGCAGGCACATCCCCAGTCAGGGGTGTGCAGGAGGCAGCTGATCGATGGCTCTCTCTCTCATCGATGTTTCTAATTCTTTATCCCTCTCCCTTCCTCTCTGTAAAAAATCAATAAAATAAAATAAAAAATTTTAAAGACCCCTCCCTCCAATCTCTCACCAGTGTCCCCATCGACCAAACCAAACAGGAAGCTAGAGGCCAAGAAAGACGAGTGTAATCCATACAGAACGGCCCAAGGTCCGAGCACATTCCCAAGAGTATGACAGGGAAAGGCAGAGAGTGGGTCTGAAAAAGCAAACAAAAAAGATGCAGCATACTCTTACTATTATTGATCTTATTATTAAGAAGGCAATAAGAATCCTAATCATAGTATTGATTGTTTTTTTAATTCCTCCTCATGGTGTAAGAGGTCCTTGAAGGTCTGGTCCGCCTCTTCCTACCCAGTTACTCCTACCTCCCCTATTGCTCTCTGAAACGCAGAGGTTGCCCGGGACGGGGTGGGAGAGAACCTTCAGGTCTACACATCTGTCATAACTCCTTAAACAGCGCACTTAGCCTTTGTGCATCCCAGTGTATGTAAACTTTACCTGAAAACTGAACAAATGAGAATGAGCTGTAAGTAATATTGAACTTCAGTTTTTTGTTGGTTTGTGGAGTGTGTTTTGTTTTTTTTAATTCTCACCCTAGGATATGTTTATTGATTTGAGAGAGAGAGGAAGGGGGAGAGAGAGAGAGAGAGAGACATCAATGTGAGATAGAAACAGTGATCAGTTAACGTCACACATGGGATCGTGTTGAGAGGGAAATGTACTGGTGACGGCAACTCACTTTGAAATGACGGGCAGACCGAGGGAGAGAAAGGTGGGTGAGTATGTGATGAAGCAATTAGAGTCAACTGGTAATTGTCGAATCCAGGGGATGGGTACACACCTGTGTTCACTGTAAAATTATTTCAACTTTCCTGCATGTTTGCAGTTTTTCATGAAACATGTTTGGGAAAATATAAAACATTGGCGAGGGTGTTGAGTCAGCACAGATATTTGGGTTTTCTTGGTTAGAGGGGCCGAGAAAAGAGAATTTCTCTGGGACTTTCCACAGAAACCACAGCCACTTCCCTGCTGCGCTGGAGGAGGAATGCTGCCAGCGGCCCAGGCCCCGCTCCTGCGGAAGTCAGCCTTTCAGTAGAAAACGCAGGGAAGCGGGAGGCAGAGACCGCGGCCTCTGGTGGAAAACCCTTCGGGGAAGACATCTGCTTCGCATCTGAGCTCATTTATTATTCAGTCAACAGACATTTATTGAAACCCTCCTCGGTGTCTGGCCCTGACGTGAGCAGCGAGCAGCGGCGCTAAAAACAGCCCTGGCATTGCCCTCAGGGGACTGAAATCCAGGGGCAGAGAGAGACTTGTTCTTCAGATGGAGATGATGTAAAGGGAGCAGGACGATTCCAGGGGGAGCCCTGGGGCGGTGGGGGCCCCAAAGGAGGCACCTGATCCCGACTGGAGAGGGCTTCCTGGGCTGAGTCTTGAAGGAGTAGGTGTCAGCCAGGCAGAGCGAGGGCAGGATGAAGGAACGGAAAGGCTGGGCAGTGAGCAGCAGAGTGCGGTGCTTACAGAAATGTCAGTCCGGGTGGGGAGAGGCTGAAGATAAGCCCGGAGCAGTGTGCACGGCGCTGAAGGGCAGGTCTGGCCTCAGAAGCCGCGGGAGCAGCTGGGCCTTGTCCTGACAGCGCTGGGAAGCGGGAAAGGGTTGCAGCTGGTGGGAGGCCTTGACCAGATCCGCACACAGGCCAACTGCAGAGCAAGCGGAGGAGGTGGGGGAGGCCCCGGGTTCGCCGCCCTGACAAACAACTCCAGAACAAACAAGGTTTATTCCTCACGCGTTGACATTTGTCTCGGGCTCCCAGGGCCCTCTTCCCCTTCGCCCTCACTGCCCCACCCTGGCCCTGCCGTTGGGTAGGTGGGTGGTCCCGTCCACAGGACAGAGAACATCCGCTCCCATGCTTCCACCTGGAAGCACCCTTGTCGCTCCTGCTCTTATTTCTGTGGCCGCACGTCTGGCAGGTGCGGGAAAGGCGAGCCTCCCCGGTGCCCAGGATAGAGGGGGCCTGGCTGTCTGCCACCAGGGGCAATGCCACCATGAGACGTGAGCGCCAACGTAGCAAGAACAGGACGTAGGCAAGACGGGAGGGAGCCTGAGCTCAGAGAGGGGACATAGAAGAAAATGAATCGATTTGAGAAACATTTGGGAATCACACAGAGTTCTGTATCTGCCAGTGATCTGTCCTAATTCCTTATTCTGAAAAATAAAAGGGAAAACAAAGAAAAGAAAAAATAAATAAATAAATAAATACAAGGTAACATTTACATGCCCAGAGCGTTTCTAAACCAGTGCCGTCCAATAGAGACATAACGTGAGTGAGCTACCTATGTTGTTTTTAACTTTTTTTTTTATATATATTTTATTGATTTTTTACAGAGAGGAAGGGAGAGAGATAGAGAGTTAGAAACATCGATGAGAGAGAAACATCGATCAGCTGCCTCCTGCACATCTCCCACTGGGGATGTGCCCACAACCCAGGTACATGCCCTTGACCGGAATCGAACCAGGGACCTTTCAGTCCGCAGGCCGACGCTCTATCCACTGAGCCAAACCGGTTTTGGCTGTTTTTAACTTTTTAGGAGCCACATTAGGAAAAGCACAATGGAACAGGTGAGGTTATCATATTTTAACCCAACATATCCAAAATATTAGCCTTTCAGAATGTGATCTATACAAAAAATGATCAGTGAAGTATTTTACGTTCTTTTATTTCTCCTACTTAGTCCTCAAAATGCTGTATTTTACCTTCGCAGCATGTCTCTATTCAGACCAGCCACATGTCTCTATTTCTTTTTTTAAAAAAGAAATATACATTTTATTTACAAAATGTATATACTGAATACTATTCATGTTTTGTCACCATGGAAAGACCTCCGCAGCCAAGTCAGAGAGGCCAGAGAAAGGCAGGGCCGCCATACTGCACAGGGCAGACACAGACATATTGGCTACGGGTATCCTCACAGCAACCCTGTAAACTAGGCACTAGTATTGCTTCTCCTTTCGAGAAGAGGAAACTGAGGCACAGGAAGAGGAGGGACTTGCCCCAACTCACAAAGTGGTGGAAGAGCAGAGCTTTGGACCCAGACAGCGGAGCTCCTTGGGCACCGACTGAGATGGGCGGCTACACAGGTCACATGTAAGGTGGGTGAGCGAGCGCCCACGGGGCCACTCCACCCTCAGGGGAGGGCTCAGCACAGACAGAATGACTATTATTTTTTAAAATGTGTTTTTATTAATTTGAGAGAGAGAGAAAGGTAGAGGGGGGAAGAGAGAAAGAGAGAGAGAAAGAGAGACATCTATGGGAGCCTGCACACCAGGAATCCAACCGGTGACCTTTTGGTGCACAGGACGACGCACAACCAGCTGAGCCACACCAGGTGGGCGAGATTTTTTTTTTTTTAAATATATTTTATTGACTTTTTACAGAGAGGAAGGGAGAGAGAGAGTCAGAAACATCGATGAGAGAGAAACATCGATCAGCTGCCTCCTGCACATCTCCCACTGGGATGTGCCCACAACTCAGGTACACACCCCTGACCGGAATCGAACCTGGGACCTTTCAGTCCGCAGGCCGACGCTCTATCCACTGAGCCAAACCGGCCTTGGCAAGGTGGGCGAGATTGATGGTGATTTTTGAGGACCCTGGAGGGGAAACCCACTGTTGGACCCAAGCAAGAGGGCATGGTGGGATGAAGGGATACGGGAAAGGATTGAATTACCTTCCCCTTACTTGCCGTAGGTTGCCAAGGAGTTAGAAAAATCCCCTTGGGAATCTGGCTGCAGACTGGTGGCTGCAAATTCGCAAATGCCGATTCTTTACGTTGGATGTGAGACAGGCCGGGAAGCCAGGACAAGTGGGACAGGGAACTGAGACAGATGCTGAACAAACCCAGAGCAATTTACAGCAGCTACAGAAGGTCACCTCCCGACAGACAACATCTTGGCCTCAGTTGTATTTCAGCTCCAGACCCAGAAAAGCAGCGAAACCAGGTGGGCCACACCAGGACCAGCCCGCCCTGACAGCGACCAGTCCGTGGAGACCAGGACCCTGGAGGAGCAGACCTGGAAAAATGATGACTATTCTGCTGAAACCCTCCCCTAAGACGCCCGCCTGAGCGAAAGAGATAAAAGCCTCAAGGCAAAAGACCCATGCCCTAAGCGGTTTGGCTCAGTGGATAGAGCGTCGGCCTGTGGACTAAAGGGTCCTGGGTTCGATTCTGGTCAAGGGCATGTACCTCGGTTGCAGGATCAATCCCCAGTAGGGGGTGTGCAGGAGGCAGCTGGTCAATGTTTCTCTCTCACAGATGTTTCTAACTCTCTATCCTTCTCCCTTCCTCTCTGTAAAAATCAATAAAATATATTTAAATTAAAAAAAGAAAAAGACAAAGAATCCAGGGCACACTCTCCTTCTGGGGAGCAGTCCCTGCCATTCCTTTCCCTCTCCCCCCACTCCGTCCCCCACAGGCATGCATCTCCTAAACTCTCAAGGACCCCACGAGGCTTGTAACCAGGGGAGCAAATGGGCAGCAGCGGCTCATCCCAGGCCAACCCCTGAACCTGTTCCCAAGGCCCCTTTTCTCCGACTTCCCAGAGAGCGAGGGCAGCCAGCCTCGGCAATCCTGTTGCTTCTTCATTGCTAAGCCTTTTCCTGTTTTACGGTTCCCTCACAGCCACCTGGACTCACGTTTTGAAATGTTTCCTGCGTAAGGTCAAAAACCCACACACTACCGCTGGCCCTGGGCAGACCCGCCAAGAGCCAAGCTCTTTTCCCGGTAACAGATGAAGCACGACCTGGGAGTGGGCTCCTTGTGAAGTCACAGGAGGAGTGGGCCTCTCTTCAATGCCTGTCTGGTGTGCCTGCCCTGGAATAAAATTCTAGTCTCTTATTTAATCACCCTCCCTTTCCACACGGGGAAGCTGAGGCTCAAGAAGGCACAGGCTTGTCCAAGATCACACAGGAAGAATGGAAAAGTCCCCTCCCACCCCCATCCCTTTCCAGAGGCAAGAGCATTTATTGCCTTGTGGGTATTTCCTGAAATACAGTGGGGCCTTGACTTACGAGTTTAATTCGGTCCAAAATCGAGCTCGTTAAGGAGCTCGTTAACTCAAATTACTCTATCAACTCAATGCAAAAAAATCAGCGGAGAGACAGCTGGTATCTCAAAAAACTCGTTAGTCGGGACACTCGAAAGTCAAGGCCCCACTGTAGCTATAAACATTCACACAGAGATCATTTTTTAACACAATGGTGGCACACTGTTCTTCATCTTGCTTTTTTTTTTTTTCATGAACAAGATCAAAATCTCTCCAGATGAGTATATGTAGATGTGCCTTGTGGGTTGTTTTTTTTTATGTGTTGCATTTTTTTAATTTTTCAATTATAGTAGGCATTCAATATTATATTCATTTCAGATATAAGTGATCCTGATAAGTCTAGTACCCATCTGACACCATATATAGTTATTACGATATTATTGACTATATATTCCCGATGCTGTATTTTACATCCCTGTGACCATTTCGTCGTAACTGCCGGCTTGTACTTCTTAATGCCTTCGCTTTTTTCACTTAGCCCCCCAAAACCCTCTCCCCCCTGGCAACCATCAGACTGTTCTCAGTATTTATAAGTCTGTTTCTGTTTCGTTTGTTTGTCTTTGTTGGTTCTTTAGATCCCACATATAAGTAAAATCATATGATATTTGTCTTTCTCTGACTTATTTCACTTAGCATAATACCCTTTTGTTTTGTTCAGTGTCCATAACACACCAAACTGTCTAAATGTACTACAATTAACTTAACCAGTCCCCTCTTAATAAACCTCTAGGATATTCCTAGTTTCTTGCCATTACCAATACTACTGGAATTCAGAGCCTTTGAGCAGACCTTGTGTCAGCCATATGAACCCATCTCTCCACGATGAATTCCTCGGAGGAAAACTGCCAAGTCAAACATTATGCATGTTTGTCACTGTGAAAAGCATTTCCAAATTGCGCTCAAATTCCCCCTCTGCCGCTGGCTGGCCGCCCATTTCTCAAAGGGGCTTTCTGCTCTCTCTGAACGGCTTGCATGTTTGTCTCACAACAAGAAGGTCTCCATGTGTTTCTTATGCAATTAAAATAAAATGAGCCCTTCCTTAAAAACACAAGCCCGGCAGAAGAGAAACCAGCAAGGCCAGTCCAGGCAGACGCTCCACCTGTCTCCTGCCTGCTGCCTTGTCCCCAGCCAGCCCTGCCTGATGTTGAAATCTGTTTCTCAAGCGTAAACATGGACCTCAACGATCAAACTTTGGAAAAAACATGGGCAGCAGATGAGGTCATTTTTCTCCCCCTGTTGCTTTTCATCTGCCTAGATTCCCCTGCCCCTCGTGTCCTTCCTCCATCTCCTCCTTCCTCTTCTCTTCCTCTGACTCCTGATTTAGTGAGTGCTGTGCTGGAAACATTTTATTTATTTATAAATATATTTTTATTGATTTCAGAGAGGAAGGGAGAGGGAGAGAGAGATAGAAACACCAATGATTAGAGAGAATCATTGATGGGCTGCCTCCTGCGCGCCTCACACTGGGGATCGAGCCTGCACACCGGGCCCATGCCCTTGACCAGAGTCGAACCCAGGACCCTTCAGTCCACAGGCTAACGCTCTGTCCACTGAGCCAAGCCATCTAGGGCTGAAAACATTTTAAAGCTCTGTCCAGTTCAACAAAAGAACACTTAAGTTATGCAGAATCTTGCATTTTTTAACAAGAAAGAGAAAAGGAAAGGAAAGCGCAGCCAGGAGTAGCCGTTGGAAGAGCCAAACAAGATCCATTTTAAACACGCTAAGCTCTTCCTCTGTTGTCCTTCCCTTTCCCTTCCTGAACAGAAGCAAGTTGGAGAGGGGGGTGCAGGGCTCAGAATAGGGTGGGATGAGCAGGTGGCCACCCCAGGGGCTGTGGGGTGTGGGCAGTGGCAGCTGTAGAAGACTGGCTACTCTCAGGGGAACTGAGCACAGAAGTAAGTATATCAAGGACATTGAGAGCCCAAGTTCTCACTCATGGAGAAATGAACTACAATTATGCAAAGGGAGAAAAGTACTAGTAAAGTGAACCCTATATGAGGGGTTGGAATTGGAGATAGAGTAGCCGCCTGATTTTCAAGATACAGAGATAGATGTAGAATAACTATAGATGTACGTGTGTGTGTGTGTGTGTGTAAATATATCTATATTTCCTACTTCTGTCCACTGAGAAAGCCTGGGTGAAACAAGAACCCAATAGCAACAACCACGGCTATTGGTCCCAAATCGTTGTTTCTACATGTCACCCTCCAGCCAGAGCCGGCTTGAGCATCGACCCTCTGACTGAGGGTCTTGGGTTCTGTTCCAGTCAAGGGCACGTACCTCGGTTGCCTCCCAGCCCAGGTCAGGGAGGGTGCAGGAGGCAGCAGATCTATGTCTCGCTCACATCGATGTTTCTCTCTGTGTGACTCTCCCCGTCCCTTCCACTTTCAAAATTCAATGGGGGGAAAAATATCCTCGGGTGAGGATTAACAAAAATAAGTAAGTAAATGTCATCTTCCAGTGAAATGTACCAGGGCTTCCTGGAGTAAAGGCTAATTCTGGGACGGGCACCGTGAAAGGACAAGGTAAGCCTGGCAGGCTTGTTGTGCCAGGAAGCAAAACAAACAAAAAAATGCTCGAAGAATGATGGGGACAGGTTGAAAGGACTCAGCGACCAGCTCACAGGAGCTCCCACAGGTCAAACTGGGGACAATTGGAACATGAGAACAAACCATGACTATAAGAGATTATAATCCACCAATGCTATGAGTCTATAAATTAATAAATCAAAAGTGTGATGAGGAGCGCCCTCACACCTTTCTTCCCTCTCAGGCATGCATCTCCTAAACTCTAAGGGTCCCCACAAGATTTGCAACAAGGGGAGCAACGGGCAGCAGGCAGCAGCTCGTCCCAGGTTTACCTCCTGAACCTGTCTCCAAGGCCTGGGACTTACTTCCTTCTGGGCCCACACACAGCCCCATGTGGCTCACTTTCCTATCCTGTTTCCAGGCACCCTTGTTCTTCCACCCTAAGCCCTTCCTTGTCTCACTGCCCCCAGCTTTAATAAACATACTCTCAGCTGAAACCGGTTTGGCTCAGTGGATAGAGCGTCGGCCTGCGGACTGAAAGGTCCCAGGTTCGATTCCGGTCAAGGGTATGTACCTGGGTTGCGGGCATATCCCCAGTAGGAGATGTGCAGGAGGCAGCTGATCGATGTTTCTCTCTCATCGATGTTTCTAACTCTCTATCTCTCTCCCTTCCTCTCTGTAAAAAATCAATAAAATATATTTAAAAAAGAAAAAAACATACTCTCAAAATAAAAGAGAAAATGTGGTAAGGAACGGGATAGTCACACAGCCCCTGAATGTCTCCCCAGAAAACACCTTCATTACAAAGCGGGGAAGGGTGACGTCCAGGGGAGAAGCCTGGAAGACACCACCTCTCCCAAGCGATCAAAGCGACTGTCCTGAAAGCAACCCTCCTGAGGGGGTGTCAGAAGAGCCTAACATCTCCTGGGACACTCCTGCCCGAGATGCATAAACTGAATCTGATCGGGAGAGGATACAGACCAAGGCAACCGATGGACATCCCACCCCAAAACTGGCCTGTGAGTTCACGAGAGTCATGACAGCCAAGGGGAGAGGGAAGAATTCTTCCAGACCAAAGGAAGCTAAAGAGACAGGACAGCTCAGTGCAACGACAGAGTCCAGCTTGAACCCTTTACTGTTGTTGAAAAGAAACAGGCCCAAAGTGCAGGTTAGTCTCTCCCAGGAAGAGAATTTTAAACCAACCCATCTGGAATTTCCTGATCCGCACGAGTGAGGTAATCTGCCCATAAAACCTTCCATTTTGTACAGCTCCTGGGAGCTGCCTTCTGTTTGCTAAGTGGGACGCTGCCCGATTGGTGAATCATTCAATAAAGTCAATTAGTATTTAAATTTATTCGGCTGTCGCTGTGGAAAGCCGAGTTGCCCAGGTGGGGCTGCTGTCAGCATGGAGTTACCTCAAAAAACTAAAAATGGAACTGCCTTATGACCCAGCAATGCCACTTCTGGGAATTTATCCAAAGAAACCTAGAACACTAACTCGAAAGAGGACATGCACCCCTCTGTCCATGGCAGCGTTGTTTACAATAGCCAAGATTTGGAAGCAGCCCATGTGCCCATCAGTAGATGAGTTGAGAAAACAGCTACGGTACATTTACACAATGGAATACTACACAGCTGTAAAAAATTAAAAAACAAAAAAAGGGATTCTTACCCTTTGCAACAGCATGGATGGACCTGGAGAACATTGTGTGAAATAAGCCAGTCAAAGAACAGCAAGTACCAAATGATTTCACTCATATGTGGAAATGAGCTAAGAAGCAAAATAGAGACACTCATAAATACAGAGCAGGCAGGCAGCTCTGGTTGGGGGTGGGGTGTTGCAGTGTAGGGGAGGGATGGGGATTGAGCAAAAAGGAAAGAACTCATGGGCATGGACAACAGTGTGGTGATTGTGGGGAGTTGGGGGCTGGAGGAGGAAGAGGGTATGGAGGGATAAATGGTGATGGGGAGAAAAGTAAAATTTAATTTAAAAGTAAAAACAAAAATTAAAAAAACCCGTACTGCATGACTAAAATCTAAAACAAAAAACCTGCATGACATCATTCTAACAGGTAAATGTACTCGGCTGAATTTGTGTTAATACTGTGAAGGCCATTTATTGGGACGACTGGTGACACTTGAATGGAGTATGAGGATTAGAGAGTAGAAACTTATCAATGCTAATCTTTTTTATGTTTGAAGTTATCCTTTGGTTCCATGAAGGTCCTTGTTTGTAGGAAACACACACTAAACATTGTGGGACATAATATTGGCAACTTACTCTCAAATGATTTAGGAAAATTAATTTCTTTGTACTGTACGCACAACTTTTCTGTAATTTTGAGATATTTCCAATTAAAGATTAAAGCAGTGCCTTTTTTGTTTTTGTTAATCCTCCCCTGAAGATATTTTTTCCATTGATTTTTTAGAGAGAGAGGAAGGGAGGGAGGGGGGAGAGAGAGAGAGAGAGAGAAAGAAAGATTGATGTGAGAGGCACATCGACTGGGCCCAACTGGGTTGGGGATCCAACCTGCAACCCAGGTATGTGCCCTTGACCAAGAATCGAACCCAAGACCCCTCTGTGTGAGGACTGATGCTCTAACCACTGAACTCACCAGCCAGGGCTAAAGCAGTGCTTTAAAAACTTGTTTGAGCGCATAGGAAGTAAGAAGCTTTTTTTTTTTTTACTTTTTTAAAAATGTTTTTATTGATTTTAGAGAGAGAAGAAGGGAGAGGGATAAAGAGTTAGAGACATCGATGAGAGAGAAACGTCATCAACTAGCTGCCTCCTGCACGCCCCCTATGGGGGATCGAGCCGGAAACCCAGGCATGTGCCCTGACCGGAATCAACCAGTGACATCTTGGTTCCTGGGTCAATGCTCAACCACTGAGCAACACTGGCCGGGCAAGAAATTTTTTTTATATCAAGACCAGTACAAAACATGTTTGTGAACCTGAAACAAACACAGCACAAAACAACATCTCCTTGCTTAAAAAGATAATATCAAATGTGGTTTTTAAGAACTGGAATATAACACAGAAAAATCAATCCCAAGAGAAACGATAACGAGATAAGCCCCAACACCACCGGTAGAGATTCACTGAATTGGTGTCATGACCTACCCTCTCTGCCCAGTCTTCTTGCAAGAATAACAAGAGCAAACACATACTGTAGAGGTTGTATCACACCCGGGCTCTGTCCTAAGTGCCGTGCAGATATTGCTTAATCCTCACAACTACTTCAGAGGGAAGGTAATGTTAATGTCCATCTTAAAGTTGCAGAAACTGAGGCCACAAAAGATTAAGTAACACGTCCAAGGTCACACAGCTAGGAAAAGGTGGGGCTGGCTTGGAACTTTAGCCCGACTTCACAACACCCTGCAAAAGGGATATTATCCCTCGCTTGGCTGATTGGGAAACGCAGGCTCAGAGAAGCGAAATGGCCAGCCCACGGTCATGCTGATATTGAAAAGCAGAGACTAGTCCCCGAGAACAGTCCTGCACAGTCAGGGAGAAATGTTGTCATGCTTAGATCCCAAATCAGGAACCTCTATTTGTTCATTGAACGCAATTATGAGAAGACAGCACTCCAGTTTGGCCGAACATGCCAGCTGTCCATCTAACCCTTCGCTGTCCAACATGGCAGCCACAAGCTCATTTAAATGTAAGCTAATTCAAATAAGATTAAAACACTGCAGTCGCACACCCATCACTTGTGCTCCGTGCTCGCGGCTCCCACAAAGCACAGCATAGACTGGAAGCTCTGCTGGGCAGGGAGGAGCCTGGAGATTGTGGGCCAGGGCTGAACAATCGCTCCATCTAAGGGGGACTGCGATCTTCCGGATACCCTTTCCTTACACGCCAAACGCAGGAGCACAGTCCATCAGATAGCCTGTCAACAACCACACGTAACTGTGCTTTTACTGAAGTGGCACTGTCATATTTCCGTGTAAATTAATTCAGGAAAGAAAAGCCCATTAATTAGCCCATAATCCCCAGCTTGGGTTTTAATCCATGGTCGTGACACCTGATGGTACCTATAAACTCTCACCTGGTAGATTTCTTCCCCTGAATGGATTGACCTGGTCGAAGCCAGCCAAGGAGAGACGCTGATTCCAGCACAATTCTGACTCAGCCCATTGGAAAGTTTATTATGACATTCATCGAAGCAATTAGGACTACAGTACACTAACAACTGAATTTGTGCTCCTGATAGACAGGTCAGAGCCAGGGTGGAGACTAGGAAAGAATAACAGGAAGATGAAAGGGTTTTAAAAATATATATTAAAGATAAGAGTGAGGGGAGGAAAAGCCAGCTGACTAAATTTTTCCCCAGTCTGTTGCTGACACACTCTCTGACCAGGCCTCGGCTCACCACCAACACCCGGTGGATTAAAATCACAGGTCATGCCCTAGCCGGGTTGCCCAGTGGTTAGAGTGCTGGCCCTTGGACTGAAGGGTCTCAGGTTCAATTCGAGTCAAGGGCACATACTTTGGATCCTGGCCCTGGTCCAGGCACGTGCAGGAGGCAACCAGTTAATGTGTCTCTCTCACATTGGTGTTTCTCTCTCTCTGTGTCTCTCCCCCTCCTTTCCACTCTCTCTAAAAATCAGTGGGGGGAGGGGGTGGGGAGATAAATAAATAAAAAGATAAAATCATGGGTCTTTTCTTTGTTACACCCTAGAGTCCAGAGCTGAAATAATGGAAATTTCCATATCTGTACTGTCCATACAGTAGCCACATGTGGCTACTTGAGCACTTGAAATGTGACTGAGGAACTGAATTTTAAATTTTATTTAATTTTAATTTTAATGAATTTAAACTTAAATGTGTACAGCAACATGTGGCTGGTGGCTACCATATTGAACAGTGCAGCACGAACTGGTGAGCCATAGATCAGGGCAGGGCCTTCCCGTCTGTGTCCCACAACACCTCACATGCAAACTAGTTGTTTTGGGGGCACCCTCTAGGGCAGTGTTTCTCAACCTTCCTAATGCCGCGACCCTTTAATACAGTTCCTCATGTTGTGGTGACCCCCAATTTCATTGTTACAAATTGAACATAATTAAAGCACAGTGATTCATCACAAAAACAATATGTAATTATATATGTGTTTTCCGACGGTCTTAGGTGACCCCTGTGAAAGGGTCGTTCGACCCCCAAAGGGGTCGCGACCCACAGGTTGAGAACCGCTGCTCTAGGGTGACTCCCTGGGTCCCAACCCAGCTCTGGGAAAGCTTGAAAAAGTGACTTAATCTTGTTTGTGCCTCAGTGTTTGCATCTGTAAAATGGAGCATAAGTGGACCTCACAAAATGTTAAAAGTTTGGGGACTTCAACGGAGGGCAAAGGGAGGTGCATTGCATGATCTTTCCAACGGGTCTGTTGGTGGGAAATTTTTTTTAATCAAAGTTGGAGCCAAAACCGGTTTGGCTCAGTGGATAGAGCGTCGGCCTGCGGACTGAAGGGTCCGGGGTTCGATTCCGGTCAAGGGCATGTACCTTGGGTTGCGGGCACATCCCCAGTGGGAGATGTGCAGGAGGCAGCTGATCGATGTTTCTCTCTCATCGATGTTTCTAACTCTCTATCTCTCTCCCTTCCTCTCTGTGGAAAATCAATAAAATATATTTTTTAAAAAAAAGTTGGAAAACAAAATGCTAATACTATATTACAGGAAGGCTCTGAATAGTCAGTGGTGCGTGGAAAGTGCTTGCCACAATACCTGGCACCAGCAAACAATGGGTGCTTTTAAAAATGCCTGGCAAGAACATATATGCATAGCCCATGGACACAGACGGCAATGGGGCTAGGGCCAGAGGGAGGGGAGGGCGGTCTGGGTGGAGGGAGCAAAGGGTGGGGATGGGGAGTGGGGGACATCTGTAATAATGTCAACAATATTAATTAATTAGTTAATTAATTAATTAGCTGGCACCTGGCAGGGAAGCTCTTAAAGCACTGTCCCAATGCACCAAGGTTGCAGGTTCGATCCCCATTCAGAGCACAGATAAGAATCAACCAATGAATGCAAAATAAATGGAACAACAAATCTCTCCCCCCCCCCTTCCTCTCTCTCTAAAATCAATAAATAAAAGTGGCTCCGTGTGGCTCCGTGGCTGAGCCTCAGTCTATGAACTAGGAGGTCGTGGTTTGATTCCCGGTCAGGGCAGAGGCCCAGATTTCAGGCCTGACCCCAGAAAGGGGCATGTGGGAGGCAGCTGATCAATGATTCTCTCTCATCATTGATGTTTCTCTCCCTCCCTCCCTCTCCCTTCCTCTCTGAAGTCAAATAAAAAATACATTTTAAAAAATAATGAAAAAGACTTTAAGCAATAAATTTAAAATAATAATAATAATGAAAAAGAAAGTTGTTCAAACCCAGACTCCCCCCGGGCTATCTCAGCTCCTCTGTTAAAGGAAGGTCTTGGCACTTCTTCCCTGGCTCAGCTTCAAGAGGCCATTGGAAGAAACGAGGTAGAAATGACTCCTTCGAAACACTGTACAAAGTAATCCAACTTTTATTGAGGCCTTTACGTTCCAGAAACTGACCACAGAGGCATAAGGCTCGGTCCCTGCCCTTGAGGAGCTCACAGTCTAGTCGGGAAGACAGCCGCTGAGACGGTTCCCACAGAGATGCCGGGCAGAGCCGCCCGCCACCCGCAGAGGAGGCACCCACTGCCCCGCTCTGCCCCCACCTTCCAGGTTGGCTCTGGGAAGGCTCATAGCGGTCTCTCCCGCAGTCCCGGGGACAATGTCACCATGAGCACAGGGGAGAGACTAGGATTCGGGGGATACATTTGCTGCCTCAAAAAGCTACAACACCCAGAGGATATGTACAAAGGTCCCTTTATTTCCCGGAGCCGCAAGCCAGCGCAGCGGAAGCTGGGTACTGAGTGAGGTAAATGGAAGAACAGGGGCTGGGCCAGCCCAGTCCAGTGGCGGAGCGGGGAGGGGAGGGTACCCAGGGCGAGGGCAGGAGGGCCGGGAGGAGGCTCCCAGGCGGAGGAGGAGCTCATAGTAGGGCGCCAGCAGCCACAGCCAGCAGCAGAGCCGCCAGCCCGGCCGCGGGCGCTGCCGAGCCTTGGTTATGGGCCCACGTTTTCGTGGGGTACTGCTCCTTATTGCTGCGGTCCTGGTGGCCCGCGGCGCCTCCGGCCACGCTGGACTCCTCTTTGTGCGCCGTCTGGGGTTCTACCGCCTTCGGGGGGGTCTGGCTGGCGGAGGCGGGGCTGGACTTGGTGGTGGCGACGGGCTTGGTCGGCGCTCGGGCGGAGGTAGTGGCCACCGGGGTGCTGGTGGCCGGAGGGGTGGACCGAGGGACGGGGAGCAGGACCAGGGGCGGGATTCGCGGGGAGAAGAAGGTCTTGTTGCGGAGGTCTGCGTTGCAGCGGGGCCCCTTGCAGCAGGAGCCGCTGAGCGTGAAGCCGGGGCCTGTCACCGCGTCCCGGGTGCAGAACTCGTCCTGGACGCAGCCCCGGACAGGCAAGGACACGGTCACGTTGGCTGAGGAGGGAGACACACACAGGCCGGGCGTTGAAGACAGGGCCGGGTAGGCCCGCCAGAGTAAAACTTAGAGGCAAAAACCTCCAAAAACAGCCCTCGCTGGGTTGGCTCAGTGGATAGAGCGTCGGCTTGGGGACAAAAGGGTCCCAGGTTCAATTCCGGTCAAGGGCACCTGCCGGGGTTGCAGGCTCCATCTCCAGTAGGGGGCGTGCAGGAGGCAGCTGATCAATGATTCTTGCTGTTTCTATTTCTCCCTCCCTCTCCCTTCCTTTCTGAAATCAACCAAAATATATATTTTTTAAAAAACTCCAAAACAGGGGACAGAGGGGCTCTGGTTCCATTGATCCAAAAGTCTCAATTCAGGCCTCACTTGGAGAAACACTGTCCCCCTCCTTGGCATAGGATGGGTCACATTTCCTGTAGTAGTTTGAGAGGCTGAACCACAAAGAGAAGAGCAAAAGTCCCCCACTTTCCCCCCCTCCCCCCCCACCCCCCCACCCCCCCGCATAACACCGCCAATATTTAGTCCTAGAGTTAGAATTACCCTCTCATAATACACCTGGCAGAGGGGTGGGCGGTGGGAGGGACTGAAGAACTTCATCTCCCATGATTCCCCGAGGCAGAGGCCAAGAGGCTGACCCACACCTCTCCTATGTGGTTTAGGGGGGCACCCTAACCGCTTGAGTTGTACGGAGTCAGAACCAGATTCCCCCTCAATGCCCGGGTAGACGCTTGAAGGTGTAAATATACTTCCCACGGCACGTCCCTGCGTTCTGCACTCAGCAGGCCTCTATGGAAATGCATCTCCCGAAAAAACTAGGACAGAAAGCATCCTATCCCCATGCCCTGGGACTGCGTTTCTCAAGAAGCTCTGAAAACAAGACGAGAACTTAGGCCGGCAGCGCCCAGAGTGCGTCGGAGGTGGGGGGGACCCTTTGCATAAAGGGCTGCCGTCGCCCGGGAGGCCTCGGAAAGGCTGCCAGTGCCGCCGCCCCTGCGCCGCGGCTCGCTCACCTGCCATCAGGGTGACGTTGCCGTCGAAACAGCCCTGGTAGACGCGGTCGCTGGCGTTGTAGCAGCTCACGACGGGCGGCGCGGTGCCCTGGCACTCCTCGTGGCTCAGCCCCACGCAGCTGTAGCACTCGGCGCCGTTGGGCTGGTACGCACTCTCATTACCTACGAGGGAGAGGGAGCGGGTGTGAGGAAGGGGTCAAGAAGGTTCGGGCCCTGGCGGGTTGCTCAGTGGATAGAGCATTGGCCTGCGGACGGAAGGGTCCCGGGTTCGATTCCAGTCCAGGGCTCATGCCCGGGTGTCAGGCTCGATCCCCAGGCGTGCACGAGGCAGCCAATCAATGATTCTCAGCATTGATGTGTCTATCTCTCTCTCCCTCTCTTTCCTTCCTCTCTGAAATCAATAAAAATATTGTTTTTAATTTAAAAAAACATGGTTCGGAAAGCACACTTCGGCCTGGGGCGGCTCCAGCCCACGACTCCCCACCTCGTCCGACCCTAGTTCAGCCTCCAGCTCCGTCCCACCCGGTGAACCCGCCCCTGGCGCCCAGCCCCGCAGGTGCCTGCAGCGGTGGGCGGGCCCCCCCCCCCCCCGGTTGCCCCGGGGCCCCGCCCCAGCCTCCTCTGCGCTCTCGGGCGTCGGGCTGGCGAGCACCCCTAGCGGCTCCGGCCCCACACGCTCCGCCCTGGGTCTGGGGCCCGCTCCCACCGACCTGCGGGGGTGAGCGCTCGCGTGGAGAGGTTGAGCTTGGCGTTGCAGCGGTCCTGGGCGCACTGCTGCAGCTGGATGAAGGCCAGAAGCCCGAAAAGGTCCAGTCCGCGGTCATTCTTGCCCGGGAGTCCGGACCCGCAGCCGCGCACTGCCACCGAGAACTGCCCGTGGACTACGGGAGGGAAGGGGAGGGGGATCAGAGGAGGCGAGGCCCTCAGGAAGAGCCGATCGAGGAGACAATGACAAACGGAGGGGCGGAACTTCAAAAAGCTGAACCCGAGGGGCTGCCAGGCCGACAGATTGAGCAGAATGGGGGGCAGGGGTGGTAGCTATAAGAAGGCACCCTGAGAAGGAACTGGGAGGCTGACAGAAAGGCACAGGATCAGAGAGGGGCGGGGCCTCCTGGGAGCTGCGGCCTCGGACACGGGTGGGATGTGGGTCTGAGCGTCCAGGCCTCCGCCTGGGGAACCTAGAAGACTCTACAGAATCTCCATCGCCAGGGCCCCATTGGATAGGCGAGGCTGGGTTGGGGAGGAGAACATTCGGGCAGGGACAGCAGAAGGCAGGGAGATCGTGGTGGCGCAGAAATGGACAGGGTGTGCTCCAGAAGGGGCCGGGGTCCCAGATCCTGGTTCTTGCTGGTTCACCCACCCACTTCTCAACTCTCAGCCCGCCGCCCTCTAAGCCCTAATGGCCCGATGTTGTGGCAGGGCCCGGGCCAGGCAGAAAGGGAGGGACAGGGCTACTGGGGGTGGGGGGGGGGGGGGGGTGGCCAAGTTCAGGGGGAGGGGCTGGACTATAAGGGGGCGGGGCCTGGCTGGAGGAGCTCGGAGGAGGAGGTACGCGGGCCAGGGGGCCCCACTCACTGGTCTCCACCGCCCCCACGGCCTCCGTGCAGACTTCCACGCCCGGCGCGCACTTCACGGTCTTGGTCTTCTGCGGAGAGCACCCGTCATCGGCTTTCTGCACGCAGCTGTAGCACTCCAGGGCCTGAGCTCCTGGGGGCGAGGTGGAGTGGACCGCTGCTTAAGCCGCCTCCCGCCCCCCTCCCCCCAACGGAGGGCGCCCCTTCCCACGCCCTCGCTCCCCAGGACGAGACAATCCTCTTGCACATCCTTTTCCAGGGCAGGAGTAAGGAAAAGCTTCCCACCAATATGGGGTCAGGGGAGACACTGTGTCCCTTTCCTTCAAGCCCCCTAGGCCCACAGGGGGAGCCCTAGGCCCAAGGTGCCCCATCCCTGACCGGAAGCCCTGGGAGAACTCTGCCATGAAGGGGGAGCACCTTCCCACACCTCTGCGCTCAGGATGGGAGGATTTTTCCCACAGATGAGTAGCTCAGTGAGGGATCCCTTCCCACAAGACCCCTCTGCTCGGGTTGGAAGAGTTTTTCCCACAGGCCCCTCCCCCAGGGCAGGAATCGTTCCCACAGTCCCCTCTGCCCAGAATGGGGGACCCTTCCCACAGCCCCTTCTGACCAGGGCAGAGGATCATTCCCATACATAGCCCTTCTCCTCCGGATGCCAGGTCCTTCCCACAGCCCCCTCTGTAGGGAGTGAGGGGACCCTCTTTCCTGGGGCCCCACGCTGCCCCCTCCACTCCTCTCCCCAGAAGACCCACCTTCTTTTTGTTTATTTATCTTTTTTTAGGGGTGGGGGGGAGAGAGAAACACCGATTTGTTGCTCCACTTATTTATGCATTCATTGGTTGATCCTTACAGGTACCCTGGCCAGGGATGGAACCCACAACCTTAGCTATGGGGACGACGCTCTAACCAACTTAGCTACCCAGACGTACCTTGGAGCAGCATGGGCAGCAGCAGCAGCAGCCAACCTGTAGTCCAGACCACTGCCTGGGCACCTGCTTTCCTGGCGGGGTCCATGATGCGATCCTGCTCCCTCAGAGTTCCCCCTCGGTGTGCCGCCTCGCAGCCCGGGTCCTCTTACCTGAGCTCAGGATGAGTAACTTCCCCCCAGGCAACCTCGACCTTGCCCAACCAGGCCAAATCAGCGTCCGCTGTGGGGCGGGAGGCCCGCCCCTGGGTGCGCCACCCTCAGCTGCCAAGGAGGGAAATGGCGGGAGTCCAGGTTCCCTGACGATTCCCCAAAGAAAGTCTGTGTATTTGGGGGGAAGAGGGGAGAGTGCTGAGGTTCACAGAGGGGTCTACTCTACGCTTGGCACTCACTACAGATTTAATGAGTACCTACGGTGTGCCAGCTGTGGTCTGGAGATTACGACAGAACCAGTGCCTGTCCTCACAGAGCTCACCGTCTGATGGGGGAGACAGATATTCACCAAATAATCACCAAATTCAAAGGAGGACATTGAAGGAGGAAGTGGAAGGGAGCTGCAAGGAGGTGTGGGCCCTAGAAGGGGGCCAGTCAGTGAAGCTTCCCTGAGGATGTAAGAGTTGTGTGGTCTCAAGGACATGAGGATTTGGCCCATAAAGGAGGTCGGGGTGGGGGCAGGGAGCATTACAAAACAGAGGGCGCAGCAGGTGCAAAGACCTAGAGGTGGGAAGTAGCAAGACCCAGTCAAACTCAGCGGAGAGCAGTGCACCAGGAGCTCAGAGGGCGAGGGAGAAGGGTGGAAAGTGAGACAGAAGCACCAGACAGGGGCCAGACCACTTAGGGCGTTACGGGCCCTGAGAAGGGATTTGAATTAAATCTGAGAAAACTGCAGAACCTTTGAGAGGGTCTCAATCAGCTGGGGACACAATCAGATTTACTTTCTAATAGGATCAATCTGGAAAATAATGCAAATATCCATCAGGAAGTGAAGGGGAAAAGCAAGAGTAGTTCACTAATCCTGTGCAATATTGCACAGCAGTGCAAAAGCCCACCAATGGCCTCAGCGACATGGACGAATCTCAAAAACTCGATGTTGAGCTTGAGAAGCCTTAAGCAAGTAAAACATACATTGTAACTCCACGTAGATGAAGTCCTAGAACAGACAAAACTAATCAGTAGTGAGAGAAGTCTCAGCAGGGGTGACCTTTGGCTAGGCATTGTCCCAAAGAAGCCGTGGTGAGAAGCCCCACACTCTTCCTCTGGGGGGTAGTCACACGTGTGTACAAATATGTAAAGGATCACCGAGTTATATACTTACACACGTCACTGAATGCACATCATTATTAAAGAAAGAAAGGGAAAATGCCTCTGTGGCTTCTGTGTGAGCAAGGAAAAGACTCTAGAAGGGGAGACAGCGAAGACCAGGAGTCCGGTGGGGCACCTGGGCAGTTTTCCAGGTAAGAGAGAGAAAGGCAGTCCCCGATGGCTGGTCAGGACTTGGCCTGGCACTCACAGTGCGGTCATGGTGTTGTGCGACACACCAACACACCACTACCATCAGACAGGGCCACACTGACCGGAATGGAGCGAGACACAATCAGGACCACTGCATCCGTCACCACGTCTGAACACAGAAACGAACAAGAACACTGCAAACCACAAAATGACTAAGCATTCCCATATCCTGGCTAATATATGTGACTGCTTATATATTATATTATATTATATTATATTATATTATATTATATTATATTATATTACATTACATTACATTACATTACATTATATTATATTATATTATATTATATTTATTATATTTATTATATTATATTTATTATATTATATTTATTATATTATATTTATTATATTATATTTCTTATACTATACTATAAAGTTACAGCTTTACTCTTGCTTTGTTTCTCTTGGCTCATAGATAAGATCTATCGATGGCAGTAAAAATAGCAGCTGTGCCGGTAGAGATATTATTTGTCCCCCAGACCCCATTGCTCCCCCCCCCAATTCCCAACAATGACTAGCACCTCAGTCACATGGGTGGGGTCACTTGGCATCATGATGAGGGAGAAAGTGAATGACTGCTGGTGAGGTCATTCAGCATGGCCCCCGCCTCCCTGCCTCCCAGCCGGGAATCCCAGCCCCACTTTTGCTGTGTGACCCTGTGCTAAGTGTCTTCACCTCTCTTAGCCACTGAGGTGTCTGTCCTATAATAAAGGGAGGAGTGTGTCCATGGCGGAGTGAGGCAGTGGGCGAAGTATCAAGTCTGGGATCTTAATCCTGCCTCTGCCATCTCCCTGCTGTGTGACCTCAAACAGCCGTGTCTCCTCTGAACTTGGGCTGCCTCCTTTGCCAAATGGGTCTGAAAACCCCTCTCTGGAGGGGTGGAGGGAGGCTGGCTGGTAATGCTATTATTATCGTGTGCTCAGACGCAGGAGGCCCTGCAGGCCCCAGCGGCGTGGGAGAGTTTCAGGGAGGAACCCTAACTGGCTGGACCAGAAGAACTAGTGTCTTGGGAGGGAATGGGACCCAGGGTGGGGAGCCTCCTCTTGCTCAGGCCTGCCCAGATTCTGGGCGCTGACCCCCACCTGGCCCCAGACCAGAGAGCAGAGGGAGGTTTGAACGTGGGGCCTCTGTTTAACCTGCTCAGTGACTCTTCCCGGCTCTTCTCCTCAGAGTCACTGGAAAACGATTTAGAATCTGGTCCCCGGATGGATGCACAGAGGGATCAGGGTGGAGGCAGGCCCCAGCACTGGAGTTCACGCCGGGGCCTCAGACAAGCCTGGGGCCATATCCACTATGGGTTTCCTGTCCCCTGGGACAGGGCAGGCTCAGCCCAGTGACGTTCTCGGCCTGTCTCAGGCCCAATCCCTCTGGGATGTACCGTCTGGGATGTGTTAGAGAAGGGGTGGGGTCAGGGCTCAGTGCAAAATGAAACTTTGGGGACCCAGTTCAAAAGGCAGAAAAGAGTGCCCTTAAAAGTACTAAAAATAGCCCTAACCGGTTTGGTTCAGTGGATAGAGTGTCGGCCTGTGGACTGAAGGGTTCCCGTCAAGGGCATGTACCTTGGTTGCAGGCACATCCCCAGGAGGGGGTGTGCAGGAGGCAGCTGATTGATGTTTCTCTCTCATCAATGTTTCTAACTCTCTATCCCTCTCCTCTCCTCTCTGTGAAAAATCAATAAAATATATATATTTTTAAAAGTACTAAAAATAGAAATGCTTCCTTCTACCACCTCTCTGGGCCCCTCGTGGTGTTCAATGTCATGTTCCCTTGGGCACAGGGATACTTGTGGAGTGAGCACAGCCCCTCACAGATGTCTAGAGACCCTGCCCCACTAGAGCAACCTTGGCTATGGGTCCTCCTTCCACCAGCTGCCCATTGCCACGTCCCACCCTGAGATGCCTGACCCTGAGCTTCCCACGTGCACCCAGGCCCTGCCGGAGCTGGAGGGTGGCAGGGGTCACAGGGAGGGGCAGGGCAGGGAAGGCAGACTGAACCCGTTCGGGGGAGGTGGGAGATGGAGCTGAGACTCCAATCCCCCCAACTGAGGCTTCACATCGCTCCAGACTTCACTTACAAAACACACATTCAAATACAAAATTAAGACTTTCCAGGCAGCAACCACCGAGCATTCATCCTGAGAGGGCTCTTCTGACACGGGGGCCTGTCAACCACACTGGTCACAGGCCACCAAGCCGGCCCAGTACGTGCCATATGCAGAGGGGCTGGGGGATGAACTGACCCAAGAACACAGACATCTCCCACCTGGAGGTAGGGCTTAAGGGCCACCTGGGGTCACTGAGGGCCTGGGGACTAGGGCGCCAGCATTCCTGGAACTCAGAAGTACCAATTCTGGATCCTCAAGGAATCCTGGGACAGGACAGACAGGACACCCAGGTCCCAAAAGGACAGAATGCCAGAGTTTGGGCGGGGGGGAGGAGGAGACTGTCTCCACACAGTGACAGCCTAGAGTGGTCACTGTGGGGGAGGGAGCCTGGGGGGCTGGGGGAGCCTGGGGGGCTGGGGGAGCCCAGAATAGACCCTTGGCACAGCCCAGGGAGTGGGGAGAGCTTCTTGGAGGAGGGGACACCTAGGGTCAAACCTAAAGCATCGAGTTCTATGTTTGCCTTGTTCACCATGGGAAAAAGTCTCGGCATCTTTTTCCCATCTATTTATTCAGCCATTATTCATTCCCTCAACACCTAGTTTGTGCTAGGTCCTTTGCTGTGCATCTGAGACTCAGCAGTGACCGAGACAGCCCCGTCCTCGCCTTCCGGGGCTCCCATCCAGCTCGGAGACACTCCTCAGCAGTGATGACCCGGAGCAGTCAGGCTGTGATGAGTGATCAGAGCTGGGATGGGAAGCCCAGAGGAACCATCTGACTCAGCCTCGAGAATCAGGGAGGGCTCCCTGGAGAAGGAAACATCTGAGCTAAAACTGAAATGATGAGTACAAATTGGGTGGAGTGGGGAAAGCTGTCGAAGCAAAAGCAACAGTATATATAACAACCAAGCAGTGAAAGGGAAGTTGGGGTTTTGGTTTGGTTTTGTTTCACTTTCACGGAATGAAATGTGCCCCACGGTGCTGAGGACACTGCAGTGACCAGTACAGCCCTGGCTCTGCCCTCATGGAGCTCCCCGTCTGTAAGGACATAAACCCATCACCCGTGATAACCTAGGTGTGCAGGGACGGGACAGGGGAGCTCCAAGGGGTGCCCGACCCAGCCTGGCAGTCAGGACCAGCCTCCCAACTAAGCCCTGAAGAATGAGGAGCTAGCTGGTTAGGGCAGGGCAGAGGGAACAGCATGTGCCAAGGCCTGGAGGGCAGGAGCCTAGGAGCGCCTAGTAATTGCCAAGAGCCCAGTCAAATCAAAAAGAGTGGAAGCAGGTGGGCCCTCAACTAAAAAAATAAAATAAAAATAAAATCCCCCAGGTTAAGAACCCATGCTTCTCCACGCCCCTCCTCCAGCCTGACCTTAGTTGACAGCCTCCATTTTTAAAGAGAGAACGGCTGCGGGATACTTGGCTCTCAGAGGGACCTATAACTCGGATGACCTGCCTAAGGGGCCGAGGGGCACAAAGGCCTGGGTTGGAATAAACAACCACCAATTTTTCCTCCATGTTTAATTCGATATACAGGAGCACCAATAAATAGTTCCTTCCCGCCCCCGCAATCTTCCTCCTGCCAGCGACAGGGCCCCAGGGCCCCAGGGCTGGCTTCCCGGCGTCCGTCCGGTCCGTCAGTCCGTCCGGGGAAGGCACCTGCAGCCCAGGAAGAACAGCGCGGCTCAGGCCAGCAGAGCGCGGCGCCGGCAGAATTCCCAGCGGAGTTCCAAAGGGGCGGGGCCAGGCTCCCGGAGTGGGCGGGGCCTCGCTGGTCGTCCCCCCCCAAGAGGGTGGTGCCGCTCAGGGGACGTGGTTCTCATCGGCCGCGGTCACGATGACGTCCATCCAAATCCGCATGGCCTCGGGGCTGGGTGCCACCATGTAGAAAAGGCGCTCATAGGTTTTGACGCAGAAAGTCAGGCGCGGGTTGGGGCTCTGGGAGAAGTGGAGTGGAGGTGGTTAAGGGAGCATGCATGCTGGAACCCCAGCCCTGGGACTTGGACAGGCTGGGTGGCATCGGACAAGTTATTTAGAATCTGTTTCCCCATCCGCCTTCCTAAATAATGCTGCCTACCTCACTGGGTTGTGAGGATTAGATGAATTAACACATCTGAGGGGCTTAGAATCTGGGGAGAGAGGAATTTAAAAGGAGGAATCCCTAACTTTTCCTATATTAGAAATCTAAGCATTCAGATTTCCCCTCTCCTAAATGTAGGTCTCCCTGGTTTGTAACTGGGGAAAGCTGGTGTGTTCCACAACCCATTCACTGCCAAACCCGAATTCAGTAAGTCCCTTACATCCATCACCTGACTTTAGCCTTCTGACCTCTGAGGAAATGGGCTGAAGTGTGCTCATCTTTCAGGTGAGAAAACTAGCGCTGGCAAAAGGAAGTTAGTCACTTCCCTGATGTCCCAACTGGTTGCTTTCCCCACCTATTTCTACACACTGGACCAGTTCCCAATATTTAAATCGGGTGGCTCTGCACTGTCATAAACATTTGAATTCCTGAGTCCTCTAGGAGAAAAAAGAAATGATGTGATATGGGGCCCATTCCCATCTGGCAACTTTGGACCGAAGCTGAAGCCATTGTCTCCTAGATGCTCCCAGGCTGCCCCAGCCCTCACCCTGCGTCTTCAGTAATGTATCTCCAGCTTCGCATCAGTTTGCCAAATTTTTGCTCTAAATCAGTGGTTCTCAACCTTCCTAATGCCGCGACCCTTTAATACAGTTCCTCATGTTGTGGTGACCCCCAACCATAAAATTATTTTCGTTGCTATTTCATAACTGTAATTTTGCAACTGTTATGAATCGTAATGTAATTATATATGTGTTTTCCGATGGTCTTAGGCGACCCCTGTGAAAGGGTCGTTCGACCCCCAAAGGGGTCACGACCCACAGGTTGAGAACTGCTGCTCTAAATCTTTTGCTCCAAGGAAAGTAACAGTGGCTGAGAGCCAGAGAGTGCACTCTTAATGTTTGGCCCCTGCAGTGAAATGACCTGTTTGATCCCCTGTTCTGGACGGAGTACCCCGACAGTGGGGGCTGTGGAGGGCCTTTCCCGGGGACTAGCTAAGGCCTGACTGCCGGGGCTCAGACCAGGACAGGGTAGGAGCAAGCGGGACTTCACCTTGAAAGCACAGCGTAGGTGGTCATAATAGACTTCCTCGATGGCCTGGAAGTAGATGACGCCTTTGAGCTTGGACTCTTCTTTATCTGACAGAGGGGGGTAGGGAAGAAACAGAGCTAGTGAGGGGTGTGTGTGTGTGTGTGTGTGCGTGAGTGCGCGCGTGTGCTGGGCAGGGTGGGGGTCACTGGGCCCAAGTCTAGAGTTGGAGGGTGAATGAATGTTGGTGCTAAATGGGAAACTGGTGGGGAGGCTGGACAAGACTAGTGAATGGGGTTGGAATCCCAGGTCCCTCAATGCCTTGGTCCCTGACACTCACGGAGAGGTCCGGTTCCCCTACAGGAAAACCGAGAGGGGCCTAGACTCCTGGTGATGGGGGAGAGGGGGGGAATGAAAATGTGGGTCTGACTCCTCCTGGGTATCTTAGGAAAATGGGGTCTGGGACCCAGACCTGTACAAAACTTGATCCATGTGACTGAGGCTGGCTTTCCATAGGAGGAAGAAGAGGGTGGCGATCTGGACTCCTGGGTCCTGGGGGAGGTGGGAGTCCAGACGCCTGAGTTGTGGTTGGTTAGGAAGGAGTAGGGACCAAATTCCTGGGCCCTGGGGGGAGTGGGGAGTGGGGGGGTCTAGACTCCTGGGTCCTGGGGATCCAGACCCATGGGCCCAAGAGAGAAGGGGGGTGGGGGCTGGGACCCCTAGGTGTCTGGGGGGAAGGCCCCCGAGTGTGCTGTCCCAGGACCCTGGGGCCCACAGCACCAGGCTGTTTACCGGAGTAGTAGGCCAGACGGCGGGCCTGGCGGTCAAAGCAGAACCACCGCTTCCTCCAGGTCTTGATGCGGCCACCCATCTTCACCAGGGCCCCGCGGCAGCAGCCCCCAGACACCTGGACATGTGGGCAGTTTTCGGGGTTGTGGCCCCAGCGTTCCAGGTGCTGCCGGAGATCCAAGACCCGAGGGACAGGAGGGCGGGGCGGGAGCGTGGGCGGGGCCTGGGAAAGAAGCGAAGGGGGCAGCATGGGGTCAGGATCGAGGCCTGAAGCCTGGAGCCCACAGGGAAGCTGGTCACAGCTGCACACATGCAAGGCCTGTTACAGCCGTTGAACAGTATTATTAACAATGACCAGTTGGTTAGAATGTGGTCCCCATATGCCACGGTCGTGGCTTTGATCCCGGGTCAGAGCACATACAAGAATCAATCAATGAGCCCAGCCAGTGTGGCTCAGTGGTTGAGCATTGACCTATGAACCAGGAGGTCATGGCTCAAATTCCCGGTCAGGGCACATGTCCGGATTTCTGGCTCGATCCCCAGTAGGGGGCGGTTAGGAGGCACCTATTGATGATTCTCTCTCATCATTGATGTTTCTCTCTCTCTCTCTCTCTCTCTCCCTTCCTCTCTGAAATCAATAAAAATATATTTTTTAAAAATAAGTGGGACAACAAATCGATGTTTCTCTTTCTCCCTTCCTCTCTCTAAAATCAATCAATAAAAATATATTTTTTAAATGACAATCATAATGATGAACCTGACAGCTACATTTATTGACTATGAAACTGCCAGAGATGTACCAGCATCAACTCCTTGACTCCCCACTGCCGCCCCTGGGACAGGGCTACTATGAGTCCCATATTACAGAGGAGCAAACGGGGGTACAGCGATGAAGTAATCTACCTGAAGTCACCCAGAGCTCAGGGGGCAGAGCTGGGACCGGAACCCAGGGTTTCAAGACCTAACAGCTCACCCTGAAACACCAAAGGCACGTCAGAGAGTGAGGGACCCCTCGGTGAGGGTCTCCACAGGGACCCCCATATTCCGCCCTGCAAACCAGGGACCAAACAGCAAGTGATCAATAAACAAGAGCACGGGTTCCATTATTGTTGTTGTTGTGATTAAATCAGTGACTATTCCCTATGCTGAGCACGTTATAGGGGTAACTCCCCTGCCCACTCAAACCCTCTGGGGGTAAACACATTATCATCCCCATTTTTGTTTTGTTTTTTTTTTTTCAGTAGAGAAGAGAAACATAGATTTGTTGTTCCCCTTACTTATGCATTCGCCAGTGATTCTTGTATGTGCCCTGCCTGGGGATCGAACCCACCACCTTGGTGTACTGGGACGATGCTCTAACTCACTGGACTACTTGTCCAGGGCTTTATCCCCCTTTTAAAGAACCAAGACTCGGAGAGGTTGTCACTACGCCCACGTCACACAGCCAGAGCTGAGCAAGACGGGACTCCCAGGCAGTGGTCGTCTCCCGTGGCCAGGAAGGGGAGAAGAATTAAATTCAGGCCACGAAAGTTTCTACTGTTCCCAGGCCCAGCCCATCAGACCTCCTCTTCCCGAATGATCCCTGCAGAGACTGAAATGACCCTGTAGTCATGAGGCTCTGGGCATGGCTAAGCCCAGCGTGTAAGCAGAGCCACGGGGGCGTTTGTTAACAGGCAACCTCAGACTCAGTCATCCCAGGTGGGGTCTGGGGTGGGGTGAGGTTCTGCACGTCTAACAAGCCCCAGGAACACTAATGCTGTTGGTCCACAGACCACGCTCTGAGTATCGAGGGCTGAGAAGACGAAAGCGAGGCCCGAGCAAGAAGGGGTGAGAAACAGATGGGACCCCGAGGATGGAGACAGGGAAAGCGAGCAGGAGAAGAGCGGGGAAATGAAGAGAAGCAGGGAGAATGCACAGGAGGGGCAGGGACAGTTAAAAGGACACCCGCTGGGGCCTGGAAGCGTACGGGTCATGTCGCCCAATCCAGAGTCATACTACAGATCACCAATGTGTACGGACGGCCCCCAGTGCGTCCAGCGCTGTACTGAGTGATCTCAGCCGTCACCTCGGTTCCTCTCCAAACCACCCATTCTTGTTCCCATAGAAAGGAGGTGACCCACCCAGGTAGGACGTGGTGGAGTCGGCCCTGATGCAGGAGAGCCGATGGGCTCGGGACTCCCGACTCCCCCCTGCCCACCTGTGTCAGCCCAGAACTCCTGCCCCTCTCAGAGCCTGTTTCCCTGAACTGAACTCGGGGTCACCAGCACCCTCCCCCTGGGGCTGCTTCTGTCAGGCTCTCCCACCGGGTGATTCTCCTTTTAGTGCGAACCCAGGGACACTGTAGTTAATAAGTGATGCGGCCACGAAGCAGGGCCTTCATTTTTAATGAGCTGGAGCTTGTGGCTCTGCCACGCCTCGGGCTCTATCTACTCCCTGGCTCTTATCAGCCGACAGGCACCTTATTTTAATGACACCTGCGGCTTCCTGGCTGTCCCCCTCCCAAGAAACGCCAGCTTCCCCGAGGGCAGGGGTTATCACTTTGGTCACTGCTGCCACCCATCAACGGAGGAGAAATGTGGAAGGAAAGCACCCATGGCTGGGAAAACAGAAAGCAGGCTGGGAACGATGTGCTCACTTCCAGGAAAAGTAAGTTCACAAAACGTGGGAAAGTGTAAGAAAATTCTAAGGCTCTTTAACCGCAGAAAACACCTGCGCCTCCGCAGCCCGCAGCCGCGACGGGAGGCGGGCTCGAGGGAGAGCTTCACTTTCCCCACCCTGTCGCCTTCTTTACAACAGAAATGTATTAACGCAGAGGTCAACGTATCCTTTTAATACGGAGCCTCGCAGCTAAATCCAGAGTGTGAGAAACCCTACAAGATAAAAGACTCGATTTTTTCCCATTAAAAGATGGCATTTAAAAAAAAAAAAAAAAGTGGGACCCTAGCCAGTTTGGCTCAGTGGATAGAGCGTCGGTCCACGGACTGAAGGGTCCTGGGTTCAATTCCGGTCAGGGGCATATACCTCAGTCACAGGCCCCATCCCGGCCCAGGTGGGGGCCCACGTGGGAGGCAACCAATCGATGTGTCTCTCACATCAAGGTGTCTCTCTCTTTGCCTCTCTCCCTCCCTTCCACTCTCTCTAAAAATCAATGGAAAAATATTTTTAGGTGAAGATTAACAACAACAACAAAAAAAGTGGGGCACGGCTGAGGTGGCTCAGTGGTTGAGCACTGACCTATGAACCAGGAGGTCAGGGTTTGATTCCCAGTCAGGGCACATGCCCTGGTTGTGGGCTCGATCCCCGGTAGGAAGCATGCAGGAGGCAGCCAATCAATGATTCTCTCTCATCATTGATGTTTCTCTCTCTCTCCTCTCTCTCTCTCTCTCTCTCTCTCTCTCTCTCTCTCTCTCTCTCTCCCTCCCTCTCCCTTCCTCTCTGCAGTCAATTAAAAAAATGTATATATAATACATATAAAAGTATATATTATATATACTTTTTTAAAAAGTGGGGCTCTGGCTGGGTGGCTCAGTTGGTTGGAGTGTCATCCATACACCAAAAGGTTATGGGTTTGATTCCCGGTCAGGGCATATGCCTAGGTTTCAGGTTCGAGTCCAGTCAGGGCGTGTGCAGGAGGAAACTGATCAATGTTCCTCTCACACTGATGTTTCTCTCTCTCTCCCCCACCTTCCTCTTTCTCTAAAATTAGTAAAAGAACGTATCCTCAAGTGAAGATTTTTTTAAAAAGTGGAAAGAGAGGACTTTTAATCTTAGCAATTTGAGACATTTAAAAAATGTATTGTGAGGACTTTGTTTGGATCCAGATGGAAATAACCACAGTCCCGGTGATACTTTGGAGACAATTAGGGGAATGTGAATATGGACCAGGTATTAGGATGCCACAGAATTAATAGTCTTGATAAGTAATGACTGGGATTTTTATGTTAAAAAATACTTATATATTGGAGATACACAGGGAGGAATGGGTGAAAGGATAGGATATCTGCAATTGGATGTAAAATATTCCACTGCAGAGTGGGAAGTCGGTGTGGGGTCAGTCAACAAAGCTGGCAACCAAAACAAGACTCAACACTGCTCATCGCTGAAGCTGCGTGGTGCGCATCTGGGGGTGTATGCTCTCTACTTTGGCATATGCCTGAATAGTTCTACAATGAACAGTATTTTAAAAGAACCAAAAATAAACAAAAAAAACCCACAAAATTTTAAATGACTTTTAAACGACCCAGGATGTAGCTGCCCTCATTTGGCAGTAACTGCTGACAGTCACCCACTCACAGGAGAGGAAAGTGAGGGACAGGGAAGTGGACACGGTGCCCCAGGACAACTGCCTGTGGGTACAGACAATCACAATGGGAACAAGCTACGTCTTTTTAGCTCCCCTTCCCTTGCCAAGCCCAGGAAACGTTTCTGTGCCCCTGGAGAGGAAAAGGTGAGGTAAGAAAGGGCAGAGGCCAGGGGGCGAAAAGGAGCAGGGGACAGGTAGGGCGAGGGTAGGAGACTGACCATTATGGCAGGAACAGCGGGGCCTGAGGAACCTTCTGTGGTCCTTCTTGTTCCTTCCTGTGGGTTCAGGAAGGAGTCAATGATGATACTAACCAATAAGATCTGGGGGGGAAATGTACTGGACCTGGATCTGAGGGAGGAGAGGGGTGGGGGCCTGGACTCCTGGGTCTGAGGGAGGAGGGGCTGGGGGCCTGGACCCCGGGGTCTGAGGGAGGAGGGGCTGGGGCCTGGACTCCTGGGTCTGAGGGAGGAGGGGCTGGGGGCCTGGACTCCTGGGTCTGAGGGAGGAGGGGCTGGGGCCTGGACTCCTGGGTCTGAGGGAGGAGGGGCTGGGGGCCTGGACTCCTGGGTCTGAGGGAGGAGGGGCTGGGGGCCTGGACTCCTGGGTCTGAGGGAGGAGGGGCTGGGAGCCTGGACTCCTGGGTCTGAGGGAGGAGGTGATGGGGACCTGGACTCCTGGGTCTGAGGGAGGAGGGGCTGGGGGCCTGGACTCCTGGGTCTGAGGGAGGAGGGGCTGGGGGCCTGGACCCCTGGGTCTTAGGGAGGAGGGGCTGGGGGCCTGGACTCCTGGGTCTGAGGGAGGAGGGGCTGGGGGCCTGGACCCCTGGGTCTGAGGGAGGAGGGGCTGGGGGCCTGGACTCCTGGGTCTGAGGGAGGAGGGGCTGGGGGCCTGGACTCCTGGGTCTGAGGGAGGAGGGGCTGGGGCCTGGACTCCTGGGTCAGAGGGAAGAGGTGGGACTGAATCTCCTGACCCTAATCAGGCGGGTCTGGGGTCTCACCCTGGCCTTGAGCAGCCGCTCCCGCTCCGCCACAGCCTGCTGCAGGAGCCGCTCCATGCGGGCGATGTCTGGGTAGAGCGCCCCACAGCTAGGAGGAGGGGACAGAGGCCAGGGCAGGTTACAGAGGCCCTGCCTCTTCCCCCCATCTTCCCACCTTCTCCGGGATGTCTCACCTATTCCCAGAGCCACAGTTCAGCAGCTGATAGAGTGGGTGTCTCCCAGAGTCTCCTGCTGCTGGTGGGAGGGCTGAGGCCTCCAGGGATCCTGGGGGAGGAGAGGTGGGGCTAGGAGGCTGGGATTCTCCCTTGTCCACTCCCTCCACTTCCGCCCCAACAGGCATCCAAGCCAAGTTCCTCCATCCTGTGCTGCAGGAAGGGGGGGAGGGTATGCCGGGAGAGGGGGTCCTCACCAGTACAATGGAGGGACAGAGGTCGGGGGGATCCCCTCTGGCTCAATCTCTCTCCCCTCTTCCGGGACAGGCTTCCATTCCTTTGGAGGCCGATGGAGCCCTGAAAACACACAAGATGCTCAATCTCAACCGGAAGTCAGAGGCCTGACTGACGAGTAAAACCACCATCTATCAGGCACAGATCAAAAAGCTACCCTGCACATGATGCCGAGTGAGCGACCAGTCACAGAGGACCCCACGCCGGGATGTCCAGAATGTGCAAATCCATAGACAGGAAGTAGGTTAGGGGTTGCCAGGGACCTGGGGAAGAGAGGGAACTGAGGGGTGATGGCTAAGGGGTCTGGGTTTCTTCTGGGGTAATGGACATGCCCTGAAGTTGTGGCGATGGTTGCACAACTCTGAATATACTAAAAGCCACTGAATTATACTTTTTAACTGCGTGAATTGTATGGTGTGTGAATTATATCCTGATAAAACTATAAAGAAAAAACCCACTGTGTTCGGGCACGTGGGAAACCCAGACACTCTCCCACAAATTGGGGGGGCGGGGGGGAGAGGGCAGAGGGTTCTATTGGAACAACCTTTATGGAGGCCAATTTGGCTCTTTTATTTTTTTTAATGACAAATGCATACATCTTTGAGCTCCAGTTCCACTTGTAGGATTATATCATATGGACATCCTCATACGTATGCAAAATGACCTGAGTTCAAGGTCATTCCCCTCAGAAGCCGGGAGGCCACCACAGTGCCACAGAGTGGGGCAGGGGAAATAAACCAGGGATCTTCTGCACCACGGAAAAGTCTGCAGTCCATATAGTAAAAGGGGGGATGCTCTTTATATCCAGAGAGAAAATAACCTCCAAGGTAAAAGCATAGAGCAGGCCCTAGCTGGCTTGGCTTGTCAGATAAGGCGCCGTACTGCGAACCCAAGGGTCACAGGTTCAATTCCAGTCAAGGGCATGTACCTAGGTTGCAGGCTCCTCCCTGGCCGGGGCCCTGGTCGGGGCACATGCAGGAGGCAACCAATCCATGTGTCTCTCTCACATAGATATTTCTCTCTGTCTTTCCCTCTCTCTTCCTCTCTCCCTAAAAATCAATGGAAAAATATCCTCGGGTGAGGATTGACAAAAAAAAGCAAGCACAGAGCAGGGTGAAGTTGACATATCTATGCACAAAGAGGGGGAGAGTGTATACATGACAGAATGTGTAAACACAAACATCCCCAAGAAGACAGAGAAATTGGTCACCCCAGCCGCCCCCAGCAGATGACCTGAATGGACGGAAATAATAGCGGAAGAGCCTTTTCTCTGCATAACCTCCAATGCCCTTTGAACTCTGAATGAGGGGAATGTTCACTTTAAAAAAAAATAAGTAAGGCAGGGCATATGCCTGGGTTGCAGGCTCAATCCCCAGTGGGGGGGAGGGGGGGGAGTGGGGGGAGTGGGGGAGGGAAATAGGGGGGCGTGCAGGAGGCAGTTGATATTTCTCTCTCATCAATGTTTCTATCTCTCCCTCTCCTTTCTTCTCTGTCTAAAATCAATAAAGCCCTAGCAGGTTTAGCTCAGTGATTGGAGAGTCGACCCTCGAACTGAAGGGTCCCAGGTTCGATTCCGATCAAGGGCACATGCCTTGGTTGCAGGCTCAATCCCCGGCCCTGGTCGGGGTGCTGCAAGAAGCAACCAATCGATGCGTCTCTCTCACACCAATGTTTCTTTTGCTCTGTCTCTCCCCTTTCTTTCCACTATGTCTAAACACCAATGGAGCCCGGCCAGCCTAGCTCAGTGGTTGAGTGTTAACCTATGAACCAGAAGGTCAGGATTCAATTCCCAGTCAGGGCACATGCCCAGGTTGTGGTCTCGATCCCCAGAAGGGGACATGCAGGAGGCAGCCAATCAATGATTCTCTCTTATCACTGATGTTTCTCTCTCTCCCTCCCTCTACCTTCCTCTCTGAAATCAATAAAAATATTTTTTAAATAAAAATAAATTAAAATCAATGGAAAACTATATAACCTCAGGTGAGGATTAACAAAAAAATTAAATAGATAATAAAAATAAAAACATATTTAAATAAATATGACAATTAAATGCAACCTGGCTCTACGGTGTGGCTCAGGAGGTTAGAGTGTCGCCCCAGTACACCGAAAAAGGTTGTGGGTTCGACCCCCCGTAGTGTCGTGTATGGAAGGCAAGTGATTGATGTTGCTCTCCCACATCGTTATTTCTCTCACACTGATGTTTCTCTCTCTCTCTCTCTCTCTCTCTTCCTCTCTCTAAAATCAACAAATAAATCCTCCCATTAGGGTTAAAAGAGGGTCACCTTCCAACCTCTGGACATTGACCCAGGGTCCAAGGATACGGGCTGGCCAGGGGAGAATCGGCCAAGTGCAAAGGTGCTGAGACAGGAACAGGTATTGGCTGGTCAGTGCTCCTGCAGCTGAGCCGAGCACTGGGGAGGGTGGGGAGAGGTGGGCAGGGGCTGGCAGACCAAGGTGAGGAGGCCCCTGGGGCAACTGGGGGCATTTGATGGGGAGGATTGAAGTCGGAAGACTGCTGTGTCAGGGATAGATTATTGGGAGACAAAACGTAAGACGGAGACATCAGTGAGGAAGCAGGAAGCCAGTATAGGGTCACAAAACCAGAGATGAGGGCGGACGTGGAGAGAGGAAGGGCGCTCATAATTGTAACACAACCAATCACTGTAATTGGAATCAGGGTCCCCGCAGCCCACATTCACTGAGCACCCACTTTGTGCCAGGCCCACGCTAAGCCTTTAACCATTAACCAGTGGGTGCTGTTATTACGCCCATTTTGCAGCGAAGTAAACTGAGGCACAGAGACGGGTCTAAGTCCAGCCAGCTGGGAAGTGGCAGGACAGGTATCTGAACCCAAGCAGAGGCAGTCCTCTTAGACATGACATGATCCTGGAAGACCCGGCGGAATCTGAGGATCTACTAGCACTCGGGAGAGAGAGAGAAGAAGGGGCAAGGAGGAGGGCCCTGCTGATCGCACATTCATTTATCTGCTTGTGTTTGTTCACCTGCTGAGGAAAGAGATACTCCCTGGACTCTGCGTGCCCTGCGCCCCCGTTGCTCCCTCCGAACCAGTGCTGACGACGGTGCTCACTGGACCCCGAAGCATCCCTAGCAGCGCTCGTCCTCCAAAAGGCACAGGCCACGGACACAGACAGACGCGGCTCAGACCCGGCTCTGCCGCTCACTGGGTGTGTGACCTTGGCAGGCCACCTCCCTTCTCAGGCTAGCCTTCCCGTCTGCAAAGTGGGCGGCGACCCACTGCCCGCTGTGGCTGATGCAAGGGTCAAACGAGTGACCTCGTGCAAAGCACACAGAAGAGTGTCTGCCCTCCCCCACACATCCCCTCCCCCTCCCCCCCCATGACACCCAGGGGCAAGGTGGGTATGAGATCCCCTCAGCAGGTACAGGGCCCACCTGGCCTTAGAAGCTTCTTGTCCACAGGGGCCCATAACTCAGGAAACAACTCCAAAGGAATGGACCCAGCTTCCCAGGAAGTGTTTATAGGTAAGCAATTTACTCAGAAGGGCCCTATTGACTCTGAGTCGGTTGCCTGGCAACCCAGCTGATACTCCACCTTTATCAGGCTTCCACGGAAACTATCTGGAAAGTTCATTTCCCAGACATTATCTGCTCACCCTTGACCCAGTTAACAGGACCTACTTTTGGGGGTTCTTCTGAGCACATGATGAAATAGTATATTTTTATTAGATACAGGGTGTCCCCCAAAAAATGTATACACACTTGGACAGCTGATAGCTCAATTTTGAAAATGAAATGTATGTTAATAAACACTGCCTTGCCCTGACCGGTTTGGCTCAGTGGTTAGAGCAGCCGTGGCCGCGGGCGGCCCGTTTGAAATGAATAAAACTAAAAAAAAAAGAGACCGTACCCTTTTATGTAATGATGTTTACTTTGAATTTATATTAGTTCGCACAAACACTCCATCCATGCTTTTGTTCCGGCCCTCCGGTCCAGTTTAAGAACCTATTGTGGCCCTCGAGTCAAAAAGTTTGCCCACCCCTGGATTAGAGCATTGGTCTGTGATCCCCAGCCCTGTCCAGGGCACGTGCGGAAGACAACCAGTCGATGGGGCTCTCTCATATCAATGTTTCTCTCTCTCCCTTCCTCTCTCTCTAAACTCAAAAAAAAAAAAAAGAAAGAAAAAAGAAAAAGCAAAGACAGCCCTGGCCCCGTGGCTCAGTTGGTTGGAGCTGGTTGGAGCATATCTCCTGACCAAAGGGTTGTGAGTTCTATCCCCGGTCAGGGCATCAGGAGGGGTTGCGGGGAGAGGACATGCAGCTGATTAGTGTTTCTCATATTGATGTTTCTATCTCTCTTCCTCTCTCTCTAAAATAAATAAAAACATACCCTGGGGTGGGGATTAAAAAAAAGAGACACAATAGAATTGTTTCCGCATGGAAGCCCAGGGTGGGTGAGAGTGCAAGCTCTGAGGACAGAGTGCCCCCGTTCGAATCCCAGCCCTGTCACATGCCAGCTAGTCAAGTAACTTCACCTCTCTGCCTCAGCTTCTTCACCTCTAAAATGGATCTAAGAACCTACTTCATAGAGTTTTTTAAAAAAATATATTTTATTGATTTTTTACAGAGAGGAAGGGACAGGAATAGAGAGTTAGAAACATCTACCAGAGAGAAACATCGATCAGCTGCCTCCTGCACGCCCCCTACTGGGGATGTGCCCGCAACCAAGGTACATGCCCTTGACCGGAATCGAACCTGGGACCCTTCAGTCCAGAGGCCGAAGCTCTATCCACTGAACCAAACCAGTTAGGGCGTTCATAGAGTTTTTGCAAGACCAAATGAGTGAATCATGTGAAGCATTTAAAACAGTGTCTGGCACACGCCAAAGACTCAGTCAGTATCAGCTGTCATCAGTATTGCTGTTACTGTTCATATTGCTATTATTAGTCATCAACAATGGTGAGTCAGCTCTAAATACATCAACGGAAAACCATCTCCATGACAGAGTACTAAGTTATAAAACAAAAGCCAACTCCGTCACTAATCCACACGTTCCTGCAAAAACAGTTTTATATGATATAACAAGAGCTACCAATTTCTAAGTGCTTTACCAACTCCATGTCCACACAGCAGAAACAAAACTATTGTCACTAACTTCCACCCCACCTCAGGCACCACCCTCTGCCACCGTCTTCTCTATTTCATTAAAAAAATCACTCGCAACCCATTCAAAAATCTTTGTCCCATTAATAAGGTGGGACTCCCACGTTTAAGAAGATCTGAAAAGCCCTAGCTGGTATGGCTCAGTGGATAGAGCGTTGGCCTCCGGACTGAAGGGTCCCGGGTTCGATTCCAGTCAAGGGCATATGACCGAGTTGTGAGCTCGATCCCTAGTAGGGGTCATGCAGGAGGCAGCCAATCAATGATTCTCTCTCATCATTGATGTTTCCATCTCTCTCTCCCTCTCCCTTCCTCTCTGAAATCAATAAAAGTATATTTTTTAAAAGAAGAAGATCTGGAAGGAAGGATACTCAAGAAACAAGAAGTTGTGCTGCTTCTGGGGAAGGGGCTGTGGGCCAGTGGGGTGGGGAGAGGCGGCCTTCTTATCAATACGCCCTGTTCTGATGCTTTTAAACTTTATTCCAGCCCTGGCCGGTGTGGCTCATTTGGTTGAGCGTCATCCTGAGCACTGAAGGGTCACTGGTTCGATTCCCATCAGGGCACATGCCTGGGTTTCGGGCTCAATCCCTGGTGGCAGCAGGGTGGGGTGTGTGAGAGAGGCAGCCAATCGATGTTTCTCTCTCTCCCTCTCCCTTCCTTTCTCTCTAAAAAAATCAATGAAAAACGTTTTAAAAAATAATAGAAAAGAAAATAAAATTTACTCCTGGGTGCACATACATGTTCCCATTTCTCCAGGGGAGGGATGGGGGTTAGGCAGAAGGAAAACATAAATAAATAAAACTGATCAAACTAAAACTAGAAACTCCCCTTGATCAACCTTTCCTGGCCCCCGTGGCAGAGAACACCACAGTGGGAGTTCTAAAGACACAGTGTCCAGTGGGATTGGAGGGGGGTGTCGGGGGGGTGGGGAGGCACCTGCAAGGAGCTGTGAACGGAGAAGAGGCAGGAAGAGGCAGAGGCAGCCGTGTGCGCAGCAGGGTCCTGGAGCACCAGCAGCTGGCGGTCCGTCTTCTGCGTGAACAGGAGCTGCGGGGGAGGGTGACGATGAGCAGGAGCTGGAGGGGCCGCAGAGGACCCCAGTTCCAGGATGCTCTGGCCAAGGTCTCCAGCGCCAGCCCATTTCTCAGTGGAAAAAACACAGGCCCAAAGTCACAAGAGGGCTGGACTGGGGGCTTGCTGTCCAGTCTCCCAGCATGAGTGAGGACTGTGGGCGGACTGCCTGTTCCCTGAGGAGGAGGAGCTGGGGACCCAAATTCCTGAGGCCCACGGGCAAAAGGGCTTAGAGGCCGAGAATCCTGGCTCCCACGGGAGGAGGGTGTCGGGGAGGGGCTGACGGGTGCATGACATCCCCATACCTTGGTGAGGGCCTGGCTGGGCTCAGAGAAGTCTCCGCCAGGGCTTCCCTGGAAGCAATTCAGCTCAAGCAGTCGGCTCCGTTCCTAGGGGAAGGCAACACATCACAGGCTGCCACACCTCCAAGGCAGAATGGGCCATCCCAGCCCCAGGGAGGCGATGGATGCCCCAGGGAGGGGGGCAGGCCGCCTGGGGGCCACCTACTTGTGTCAGGGCCTGAAGGGCCTCCTCCTTCTTCTGGCTCAGCCCCCGGCTCTCAGCTGCCATCTGCTCTCCCAGCGACTTCAGCTGCTCCTCCAACACCTGAATCCGGCGCTGCAGGACCCCCCAGGGCCCCCGTTACTCAGCTGCCCCAGCGGCTCCCACAGAACCACCCCATAACAGAGACCCTGGGACCTGGGAGGGGCTGGGAGGACTCAGAGTTAAGCTCCCTGGTGCCTTCTTCCCTTGGGGGTGTCCAGAGAGGGGATGGAGGATTTGATATACAGAGAGACCAAGGGACACTGAGACCCAGAGAGAGTCGCCAGAGAGAGAAAGGGACAAACAGAAAACAAACCGGAAGATACAGGAAGAAGGACCCAGACAGATCCCAAGAGACAGAGATACAGAGAAAGAAGACAAGGCAGAAACAGCACCGAGATGGACAGAGCTGTGTGAGACAGAGGAAAAGGAAAAGAGAGAGACAGGAAAGACACACAGACACAGGGGTGGAGAACTCTGCCGTCCGAAACTGCAGGAAGCTTTGTGTTAAGCAGAACCAGACACGTTGCTTTTCCCAGCGGCCTTAGTCAGCCCCTAGGACGTGACGCGCCCAGAAAGGACTGGCGGAGGTCTTTCTGGACTCGGGTTTGACAGGCATGGAGTGCAGTGGTGAAGATCAAGTAGGTTCAAATCCCAGCTCTGACCTTGACAGACAGAGTGACCTTGGACAAGATTACATGAACACCCTGAACCTCAGTTTCTTCATTTATAAAATGGGGGGAAACAAGCTGTGCCGCCTAGGATTGCTGTACGGATTCGATGACTAAACGCCCATGAAATGTCACTGTGTGCCCGGCACACAGTAAAGGCTCAATAAACATCAGCTATTGTCGTTACTACTGCGAAGTGACACAGGCAGGAAACAGAGAAAGGGCCAGAAACGAGTGGAAAAGCCAGCGGGTGACGTGAGGGAGGCAGGCTAGTCCAGCCCAGCTCACCCTGTGCTGTGCCACGCTGGCCTGAAGCTCCTGGACCTTGGGGTCCAGCGCCCCAACGCCAGGGCCGTCCCGATGATCCTCCTCCTCCCGCCGGCTCTCCCGCTCCAGTTGCTGGAACTCCAGGTCCTCGTAGGCACGCTGGGCCACATCCAGCTGTTCCCTGATCTGTGGGCAGAAACGCAAAAGGGCTGGACCCCCAGGGCTCAGGAGAGGAAGGGGCTGGGCCAGGACTCCTGGTCAAGGAGCACCCAGACTTGAGTGCTGGGGTTGCGGGGGCTCTGGGGAGGAGGGTACTGAAGGCCTGTACTTCTGGGTCTTGAGGCGGAAGAGGTGCCTGGAAGGTCCACGGGGCCCTCACCTCCTGCACGCTCTGCAGAAGCCGCTCACGCTGGTCCTCTGGCTGTGAGTCCAGCCGCCCCTGGGCTTCCCGAAGTCTCTGGCGAAGACCCTCCACGCGCTCCCTCTCCTGGCTCAGCCGCCTCTGCTCCTGAAAGAAAAGCCAGGCTTGTCATCTTCCCCTGAGCACAAGGGACAGACACGGAGGCCAGCAAGGGCCAGGCTGGCTGGACCTCAGACCTCCCTGCCCGGGGACGGCTCCATGAGGGCAGGACCCCGTGTGTCTGGTTCACTCTTGTACTGGCCTACCCAGAGTAGTAGGCATCATACAAACAGCTATTCAAGAAATGAATGAATGCAAAACACATCCATGCTGGGTGAGTGATCCTGGGACCCAGAGGGGGGATGAGACCTGGTCCCTGGGCTCCAGGTGGGGACACAACCAGTTACCGCCTGAGGCAATGGCGGCCATGAAATGCAGAGACTGTGGGAACCCAGGGGGCGGGGCAATTTTATTGGAGTAACCCAAGGTTTCCTGGATGTAAGGACTTTAAGGTGAGCCTCAAAAATCAGACAGCATTTAAGACCTGGGGAGTTAGAGGGGGCTGGAAGGGCATTTTGGGCAGAGGGAACAGCATGTTGCAAATGCACCATGAAGTTGAAACGTATGGGAAGTTTAGGGGCAAACTCTGGTCGGGGAGGCAGAAGATGTGGTGGAGTAGAGACAGTGAGCATGGTGGGAGACCACGGTGGAAGGGGGGCACAGCTCATGTCCAGTTTGGCCAACCAGGCTAAGGAGCCTTTATCTTGGGGCAATGGGGAGCCGTGGAAGGACTGAAAGGATCTCTGGGAGATGGATTCAAGGGGTGGACACCAGCTCCTTCATGAGTCCTCCAAGAATGAAGAGGAGACCTACACTGGGCCTGGGCAGGAGGGTTGCAAAGGAGACAGACTAGAGAGAGAGGATCAGGGAACAGTAAGGACCGGACATGGTGACCGATAGGCTTGGGTGTGAACGATAGAGAGGTGTGCAGAGCAAGGTCCAGGACTCTGACCTGGTGACTGACTGAAGGGAGGGTGAGATAGGGACAATGTAGAAAAGGGCGTCGCTGAGGTCAGCTTTGGTTATGGTGACTGAGAAGGGCCAAGACTGCTGGGTCTGAGGGAGGAGGGGCCAGGGGCCTGGACTCCTGGGTCTGAGGGAGGAGGGCTGGGGGCCTGGACTCCTGGGTCTGAGGGCGGAGGGGCTGGGGGCCTGGACTCCTGGGTCTGAGGGAGGAGGGGCTGGGGGCCTGGACTCCTGGGTCTGAGGGCGGAGGGGCTGGGGGCCTGGACTCCTGGGTCTGAGGGAGGAGGGGCTGGGGGCCTGGACTCCTGGGTCTGAGGGAGGAGGGGCTGGGGGCCTGGACTCCTGGGTCTGAGGGAGGAGGGGCTGGGAGCCTGGACTCCTGGGTCTGAGGGAGGAGGGGCTGGAGCCTGGACTCCTGGGTCTGAGGGAGGAGGGGCTGGGGGCCTGGACTCCTGGGTCTGAGGGAGGAGGGGCTGGGGGCCTGGACTCCTGGGTCTGAGGGAGGAGGGGCTGGGGGCCTGGACTCCTGGGTCTGAGGGAGGAAGGTGCATCCAGGAACCAGTATCTTAAGAAGCAGGACACGGGTCTAGATTACAGGAGGGAAATCAGGGCTGGAAGAAATATAGGCTTTTTGAGGGTGAATGAGGAGCCTGGACCCAGCTCAAAGAAATTACAACATACAAGATAAGGGCAAAGAGAAAAACTGATAGGATTACAAAGTTACCATTTTCTAAGCTATAGTGTTAACCAGTCCAAGCAATGACCACCAATGCATGGATGTTAAAGCCTTTAGGTAAACGATTATTAGGACGAGATCAGAGTGACCTCACTGAAGTCTGGACGACCAGAGGTGACGCCCCCTGACCTGGCGCACGGGAAGAGCACGGGAATCTGATCAGCCTGGTCCTCTAACCCACCACCTGCTGCGGGAAGAGGAACACGGCAAAGGACACGACCACATCCTGACCAAGGGACAGAGACCTGGTTTCTCCAAATAATATGGAAAACAGCAGTAGGTGGAGACTATTTGAAGTGAAACAACCCTTTTGGGGACCTGATTCAAACAGCCAAGTGGCATTTTTGAGGCAACCTGGAAACATGAAAACTGGAAATAAAACAATATTAAATATGGAACTGCCATCTGACCCAGTGACCCCACTTCTAGGAATATATCCTAAGAAACCCAAAATACCAATCAGAAAGAATGCATGCAAACCTATGTTCATAGCAACACAATTTATATAGCTAAGATCTGGACACAGCCCAAGTGCCCATCAGTAGATGAGTGGATAAAAAAGCTGTGGTACATTTACACCATGGAATACTATGCAGCAGTAAAAAAGAAGGATCGCTTACCCTTTGAGACAGCATGGAAGGACCTGGAGAGTATTATGCTAAGAGAAATAAGCCAGTCAGAGAAAGACAAGTATCACATGATCTCACTCATATGTGGAATCTAATGAACAAAACAAACTGATGACAAAAAAGATCCAGAGACACAGAAGCATGGAACAGACTGTTGAATCTCAGAGGGAAGGTGGGGTGGAGGGCTGGGGGAGTGGGGAGAGATTAACTGGGAAATTTATATGCATATATGCATAGCCCGTGGACACAGACAATAGTGTGGTGAAGGCCTGGGTAGGGTGGGTGCAGGATAGAGGGGGTCAATGGGAAAATAAAGGTGGGGGAACATCTGTAATACTTTCAACAATAAAGATGAATTTTTTAAAAATAAATAGCCCTAGCAGTTTGGCTCAGTGGATTGAGCATTGGCCTACGGACCAAAGGGTCCCGGGTTCGATTCTGGTCAAGGGCATGTACATTGGTTGCAGAATCCTCCCAGCCCAGGCCCTGGTCAGGGCTCCTGCAGGAGGCAACCAATCGATGTGTTTCTTTCACATCGATGTTTCTCTCTGTCTTTCCCTCTCTTTTCCACTCTCCCTAAAAATCAATGAAAAAAATATCCTCGGGTGAGGATTAACAAAATAATAATAATATGATGCCTGGAATGGGCTTTCAAAACTAGGGATGGGGAAGCAAATTGAGGGATATGAAACAGGAATGAAAGTTAATCACCTCTGAAGCTAGTAAGTGCCCCAATATGGCGGCCACCTGACTCTTCTTTTTTTGTTGGTTTAATGTTTTTCACAGTGTGGCAGTAAGAGACCAAAGAGAGCGGGGCAAAGGAAGAGGCCCCAACATTACGTCAGGGAGGCAGTAAGGAGCGGCTTCTGTTCCACCACAGTCCCACATCCCACCCAAGTATCACCATTTGGGGAATAGGGGTCACCCTGGTCCTAGGAGCCCCTGATCCCAGGACCCCACCAGGAATATCCTTCTGACACGGAGGGAATCGGATGACAGACAGACCTGTTCCCGCTGCTCCCGGCTGCCCTGCTCCGTGTCCACCTGCTGCTCCAGCAGCGCCCGGAGCTGCTCCTCCTCCCGCCTGGCGGCCACGCGCTCCCCGGCCAGCTCACCCCGCAGCAGGGCCACCTCCACCTCCATCTGCAAAGAGAAGGCAAGGGCTGGGGCCGGAGGGCTGGGGCGGGAGGGGCTGGGGCCGGAGGGCTGGGGCGGGAGGGCTGGAGGCCCGGCGTTGGAGCCCCTGGGAGGAAAGGACTGGGAGGCTTCCCGGGAGTCTGCAGCCTCACCTCGATCCTCAGCTCCTTCTTCTGGCGCTGTAGCTCCTTCACTCGCTGCTCCATCAGGGCCACTCGAGTCAGGGCCTCCAGCTGCTGCCCTCGAAGCCGCTGCGCCACCCCTCGCACCCCTTCCTTAGACAGGGTGGGTGTGGGGGGCATGGCTGGGATCTGCTCAGGAGGTGGGGCCTCCCCCTGATAGGAGAGGGTGTGTGTGGTCAGGTGGAGAGCCCCGGACCCCAGCGGTCATTAAACAGGTGTGTTCCCCACCTCATACCCCTCGGGGGTCTCCGTGGCCTAATTCAGCCACCACACTTTTATTCAAGGGAGGGTGCAGGTCCGGTGACCACCCGGCCCCAGGAGGAGGCCCCAGGGGCCCCCACAGTCCCAGAAGGGGGTACTGAGCCAAGCCAAGGAAGGTGTTTATTTTTCTCTAACCAGGTCCTATTCTCTGGGTGTCAAGCCCTCCTAGGCCCTGGATATCTCTCTCTCTCCCCAGGTCTCTCTGAGACACACCCTAACCCCCCCCCCCCCCCCGCCCATTTCTCTGGGCTTCCTGTCTCCCGCTCAGTATCCATCCTGTCTCTGAATTGCTACTTCTCTTCCTCGGAGTATCTCCCTCTCAAGGCTTCTGTCTCTATTTCTGTTTCTCTGAGCATCTCTGCCCTGTGTCTGGGTTTCTGTCTCTCTCTAGACCCATCTCTCTGGGTCTCTGTCCCTGGGTCACGCTCTCTCTGGCCTGCCCGTGTCCCTGACTCTTTGGGGTCTTGGTCTCCCCGTCTCCCCGCCCCTGGGTCTCTGCCATCTGGTCTCTGCACACAGGTCTGCAGGTGCCTGTCCCCCCCTCGGTCTGAGTCTCAGGAGTTTCCTAGCTCTGGGGCTCTCACCGTCCCCGCCGTCTGTCTGTCTGTCTCTCCATACCGGTCTCTCGCTGCCACTGTCACCTACCGGGTCCCCCAGGTCCCGCCCTCCCGGCCCCTCACCGCGTCCCGGCTGCTCTCGGTGCTGCTGCCTTCTCCCACTTCTTCCTCTTCTTCCGCCTGCTGCTCAGCTCCTCGGCCGCTCGGAAGCTCCGCCGGGGCCTCGGGGGCCTCCAGCTGGCGGGGGCCCTTGGGGTGCTCCCGGGCCTGGGGTGCGCCCTGCGGTTGAATCTTCACATCGTGTTCTGGGACCGGCGGCGGCGGGGGAGACCCTTCCTTGGGGCCGCTCGGCGTCCCCATGGCCGTGGCGCTGCGGCAGGTGGGCGGGGCCCGGCGTTCGGGGGCGGGGCCTGGCGTTCGGGGGCGGGGCCCGGCGTTCGGGGGCGGGGCCCGGCGTTCGGGGGCGGGGCTCAGGAGCTCCAAGCAGGCGAGACCTAAGAGTTCAAAGCATGCGACTGAGCATTCCGGAGCGTGGCCTGGCGTTTTAAGAGGCGGGATTCGCTGGCTCCTAGGGCGCCACGCCCCCGGAGGCGAGACCGAAATCTGAGTCCGGGTCCTAGCTCGCCCCCTATGGGTTTCTCCCGTCTATCAGGTGTGGCGCCTTGTACCCTCCCAGCAGCCTCCCAGCCCCCCAGCCCCGGACAACCTCACAGCGACCCCATCTCCTTCTCCCTCGGGGACTCAGGAGTCCGGGCGCCCGTCCCCTGCCCTCCGGAGCCTCGTAGACTTGGCTCTGACCCCAACGCAGAGAGCGGCGCCCATGCCATCTCATCCAGGGACCCAGGAGTCGGGGCTCCTGTCTCCGTCTCCAAACCAGGAGTCCGAACCTCAGCTCCTCCTGGGAGCTAGATTCCCGAACTCCAGCCTCCTCCGGCCCGCAGACCCAGGAAGCCCAGCCTCCAGCCCCCTGCTGCCCGGCACCCCGACCCCCTCACCGGCTCAGGATTCGGCGCGCTCCCCTCTGCACTCTGGGCGCTGTTGTTACTGCCTGCGAAACAGGTGGCTGGGCAGAGGGAGGAGAGAGGCTGCCGTCTCCCTCCCCGGAAGTGGGGGGGGGGCACAACAGGTCCAACAGCTCCTGAGGGAGGAGGGAGCGACCAGCTTGCCCCGCCCGCAGCCACAGCACCGGGCATCCCGGCTCCGCCCTTGGAAAACCCAGCATGTGACCCCCCCCACCCAACCTGCCTCCAGCGCCCCCATTCCTGCCCTGGGAGGGCCAGGTGTCTTGGTCACATTTGAATAAATGCCTCCCTAATGCCCAGACCCTGGGAATCCTGAAAGGAAGAAGGGAATGCAGATCGGGGCCTCTCCCCTCTAATGAGCCCTTTAGAAGGGCCCTGACCGGTTTGGGGAGCTGGGCAAGGGTAGGGGGGTGCCCTGAGCTGAGTCAGAGACCCGCCCGGAAACAGGGGGAAGTGTGCCCCCCCCCCCCCCACTTTGCTATGGGGTGGAAGAGGGAGGTTAAAGGTGCATGGGCCAGACCCTTTCCTCTCTGGGCAAAAACAGGAAAACAACTGGTGGGTGAGAAAGTATGATTGGATGTCAGGAGCTGTCCTAACACTTCATACACACGTCGCGTTAATTTAATGTCACCCTCACAGCAACCTAGCGAGGAAGCGATGTCTATCTCCACTTTATAGTTGGGGAAACAGGCTGAGAGGGAGAAGTGGCCCCAAAGGCTATCCACCTTGTTAATGGCAGTGCCAGATAGGTTCTCTGGCAGGTCTGCGGTCTCCACCACTAGGCATCCTGTCACTCCAAGCCAGGAAGCGCCTGGAAGGTCATTCCACATGATAGGGACAATAATAGTGAACACTCATCCGCATCGCCCAAGATTCCATGCGGCATCTAGGATGGAAAATACTTTGGAGGTCGTGGTGAAGCATAGTAACCTCCATCTTGGGTAAAAACTGCTGGTTAAAATTTTAACCCTGCTATTCTGGCTTCATAAACATTTGCTTGCTTTAATAGGGAAAATAAGACTACTCCCCATTCCAGAGAGGCCATAAAATATGCCCCAGACAGAGTTGTCAGTGCTGGCGCCAGGCCAGGCCTTGAGAGATGGTCTCAGGCCCTGTCCCAGCACACAGGACTTTTTCTCAGAAGGTCCGGAAGTCTCATTCCAAATTTGGAAGACAAAGAGCTGAAAAACATATAAATTGAAAAGACTTCCACCATATCGGGCCCCAGAATTTGAGAAGCAAGAGATCCTCTGGACCCACTAGCGCTAGCGAAAATGAACAGGACTCCAAATTAATTTGGCTTATTGATGAAGGCGTCTTCTGATTTACAATATAACAGTAGTGGTGGATGTCGCAGCTACGGGGGTGCAGGGTGTGGCAATCCTGGTACTCTGGGGGCCGAGGACAAATCAATGGGCATGGTTAGGGTGGGCATTCTATGGCTGCTGACATCCAATGTGCTGACAAAAGTTCTATGGCTTCTGTGGAAAACCTTGACCTTAAGGGAGAGAACCAAGATGGCGGCATAGGTAAACGCCTGTGCTTGCTGCCTCCCACAACCACATCAAAATTACAACTAAAAGACAGAGCAACTATCATCCAGAACCACCAGAAAGCTGGCTGAATGGAAGTCCTACAACCAGAGAAGTAACGAAGAAAGCACGCTGAGCCCGGTCTTTATGCCAGAACAATAAGAATGGCTGCTTCTTTATAAAACTAGGGGAACAGAATGGCTGAGTCACATGAGTTTAACTTATTGGAGAGCGAGGGTCTTCAGAGCTCCCATCCTGTCCGGCTACAGCACTTACCACCGGAGCTGGTAAACTAAGGCCTGAGCCAAAAATGGTTGAAATAACTGAAAAAAGTTCAACAGAAGAATAATGTTTTGTTAAAATCACATAAAATTCTAATGCTGAGGACTGTAAATAAAGCTTTATTGTAACACGTAAAAAGGGTGTGTGTGGCTGGGGGGGGGGGGGGGGGAGGCGGGATCTTGACCTTAAAACAATTTCCCAGAGACTCATCAGCTCAATTTCAAAAGATGAAGAAATCTGCTTCTTTCCACCTATTGTTTACAACAGATGAGCGTCCACTGCTTGTCACTAGAACAGAGGAGTCAGCCTGTGTCCATCACCCAGATTAGATTTCCTGGGCATCTTAAATAATTGAGCACTTAAATTGCAAATGTCAACTTCTCATTGTGGTTCCTCTTGTCAAGCTTATTTTTAAGTCTAATATCAACTATTTCTCCTGTATCCCATATCTTACAATGCTAACATTTTCATTAAAAAAAAAAATCTTAATCTTCCTTTTAAAAAAAATAGTGGTTAACACTGTGTCAAGTACCTCACACATATGGACCCATTTTACAGATGAGGAAGTTGAGGCCTGGAGAAGAGAATTACCTTATCCTGGGTCTCACAGAGGGAAATGGCTCGAACGCAGCACGGTGTTCTCATCCACGGAGCGAGAAGCCCTGCCCAGAGATCTGTTTGCTTCTGCCCTTGTGAGTTAGAACATCTCCTCCTCTGGGCTCTCTGGCCCTTCACCCTGCCCTACTCTCTGGCCTCTCCAGGGACCAGAACTAACCCCTCTCCAAGCACCTCCACCCAGAAGCCCAAATGGTTCCCCCAGAAAACAGACGGAAGTCAGATTCACAGCAAAAATATTTATTTTTTATGTAAGAAGTTTGAGGGCAGGTGGGGGAGGGGAAGAGGAGAGAAGCTCCAGCGCTGGCACCTCTCCCCTCACCCCATCTAGTGCATTGTTAATGGCTACGAGCACCTGACAGCGATAACGTCAGGAAGGGGGGGTCTGGACCCCACAGCGCATGTTCGCTGGAACAGCAACGTCTGAAAGGAAGAAACCAAGGGTGAAACCAAGGGGCCCCAGGAGGTGCCCTCCCCTCAAGCTTGAATGGGACCCGGAAATCCGAAGGGCCCTCTGCTTTGGAAAACTGGAGTTGCAGCCCTGAGCCCCTCCTCCCTCAGACCCAGGAGTCCAGCCTCCAGCCCTCCTCCCTCAGACCCAGGAGTCCAGGCCCCCAGCCCTCCTCCCTCAGACCCAGGAGTCCAGGCCCCCAGCCCTCCTCCCTCAGACCCAGGAGTCCAGGCCCCCAGCCCTCCTCCCTCAGACCCAGGAATCCAGGTTCCCAGCCCCTCCTCCCTCAGACCCAGGAGTCCAGGTTCCCAGCCCCTCCTCCCTCAGACCCAGGAGTCCAGGTTCCCAGCCCCTCCTCCCTCAGACCCAGGAGTCCAGGTTCTCAGCCCCTCCTCCCTCAGACCCAGGAGTCCAGCCCCCAGCCCCTCCTCCCTCAGACCCAGGAGTCCAGGCCCCCAGCCCCTCCTCCCTCAGACCCAGGAGTCCAGGTTCTCAGCCCCTCCTCCCTCAGACCCAGGAGTCCAGGTTCCCAGCCCCTCCTCCCTCAGACCCAGGAGTCCAGGTTCCCAAGTGCTCACCTATCTGCTGAGGCTTTGGCAAGTTCAGGTTGTCCATGACCTTGACAAACTCCTCACAGCTGAGGGTGAGCCGAGGGTTCAAAGTCCGCTCCTCCTCCACAGTGGACACCGTGAGTCCTAGTGGCCAAGAGAGGGGGAGGAATGTCCATCCTTTGGTGCCTCCGGCCTCTCAGGACTACATTTCCCAGGAGGCTTTGGGGTGCCTCTCTGGCCTGGAATGTTCCTGAAACTGCTATCCCTCCTCAACAGGCAATATGGGAAATGTAGTTTCTCACAGATCCCTAGCCAGTGGTTGGCAAACTCATTAGTCAACTGAGCCAAGTATCAACAGTGCTTCTTCAAAATGGACTCGCCCAGGCCGAAAACCAATTTCTGTGCGTGGTCCACGAAGTTTCAATCGCACTGTACGTGTGCGCCCGCACGTGGTATTTTGTGGAAGAGCCACACTCAAGGGGCCAAAGAGCCACATGTGGCTTGCGAGCCGCAGTTTGCCGACCACGGCCCTAGGCTCTAGAAAGAGGTCCCAGGAAAACCCACGCGCCCCGGAATTCTAGGAGTTGTGGTTTCTACATCCACACTCAGTACACATAAGCACGTGACCGTGCTTTGGCCAGAGGAGTCTCGGGGAATGGCAGTCCCATGCCCCAGAGGATCAGTGCTCCCTGTCAAACAGCAGTCAATGACGTAGGTGCCACACCCCCTCCAGGAAGCCCTCACCGTGGTAATCATGGGCCGGGTAGATCAGACAGTCTCCTGGCAGCGTGAAGATCTTCTCGTGGACAGAGCGGTACAAGGTCTTGGCACAGCCTGGGGAGGGAAAGCTCAGGGGTCAGTGGGTCAAGAGGACAAGAAAGAGAGGCCCCTTAACCCCTCCCCTTAAGAAAAGGGTGGGAGGTAGCTAAAACCTCCCCCTCATTTCCTGCCGGTACCCCTTTATCTAGCTAGAGAAGGAGCGGGAAGGGTATTCTAGGCAGGGGGAACAGCGTGGACAAGTAACTGGGGAATGGAGAAAAATCGGCATGGCTGTAGACAAGGCTGGGAGGAGACCCTGAAGCACCAAAGGACGGGGCCTCACTCGGGGATGACAAGAAAGGGTCCGGGCGGGGAAGATGGCAGACACTGAAGGCATGAGGCCATGAGGAGAATGGCGCCATGGTTCCAACAAGGAGCCCCGCGTCCCCAGCTGGGGCAGGGGAAAACCTCTCTGGAATGTTCTTCCACCTTTCATCTCAGCCTAAATCCTCCCATTTCATGACTGCTTGGGGAGTGGATAAAGAGAATAGGAGCCTCGGAGAGAAAGACAGAGATGGAGATGGAGGGAAAGGAGAGAAAGAAAGTTATCCACGGCCAGCTCAACGCGGCTCTGTCTTTCCCATCTCACCCAGTTTCGCCCTCCTCCCAAAAGGCAGCCAAATCCACCCAATCTATTGTCAACCCTACATTCTCTCTCACACACACACACACACACACACACACACACTCAAAGATCAGCCAAACCCTGAGGTTCTGAAACCCCCTTCCCACAGTGAAACTTCTGAATCTAAGTTCCCCCAGAAGCCAAACCCGAAGGTGACACGGCCCCCAAGCAATCAGAGCACTGACTAACCGTTTCCTAGCAGCTAAACTCCTGAATCAAACCCCGCATGCCCCCACCCCCGCCACACCTCCAGCAGCTAAACCCCTTATGGGGTTTTAAAATATGTCCACAAACTCTTCGACACTCTAAAAAAATATAACGTGAATTCCCTTCACCTTGATCTAGTGGTTTGGATAAGGGACTTGCATCTCATACATAAGTTATTGCAGAAATGACAGAGTGAACCTAGGAGACTAGGTCATTTTAAAAAATTAGGCTCTCTCTCTCTCTCTCTCTCTCTCTCTCTCTCTCTCTCTCTCTCTCAATTATCCCCTTAGAGAGAATCCGGCTGCCATGTTGCCGTGACATTACTTAGCCCCACAAAGAGGTCCACTCGGGGAGGAACTGAGGACACCTGGCCACAGCCAGGGCCAGCTGCCAGCCACCTGAGTGAGCCTCAGGGAAGCAGATCCTCCAGCCCCAGGCGAGCCGTCAGATGACTGAAGCCCAGGCCCCTAGCATGACCGCAACCCCATGGGAGACCCTGCGCCAGAACCACCCAGCTGAGCTGCCCGAGTCCACACTCTCAGACGCTCTGTGAGATGATAAGTGTTAATCACTGTTTTAAGCCACTCAGTTCTGGAGTAATTTCTTTCACAGCAACAGATAATTAACACACCCTGGAATCTAACTGTCCCCTAACAGCCAAACCCCTCAACCTAACTGTTCTCTGACCTGCTAACCCCTGAATCTAACTCTCCCCCCTCCACTCCGGCAGCTAAATGCCTTGAGTTTAACCCTGACTCCCTAAAAGTTGAACACTCCTTCATTCATTCTTCTGATACTTAAAACCCTGGTGCACACATAACCATACTAAGACCTCAGGTTGAGGAAAGGGGCCTGGACCTTGCTGGAAGTCCGTCCGCCCACACCCTCGGATGAGCAGGGCATCTCCAGTGAAGGCCATGCTGTGATCGTCCAGGACGAAGGTGACACAGCCTGGGGTGTGGCCGGGGCTGGCCCGGATCTCCAAGGCCTGCCAGGGAGGGAAAGTACAGACAGTCACCAAGAAGCCAATGGTCTGCCCTGGAATCTGACCCCAGGAGCCCCCACCCACCCCAGGGTCACCTCTAGATCACCTGTTTTGTAAAAAAATTAAGTTAGATTTCCAGGCTCAAACCTCACACCAGCATAAACTCCAAAGGAATTAAAGGCAAGAAAATAAACCATAAAACTGTGACAGCCTCAAAAGTACAAATGAATATATGACCTCTGGTTAGGGAAGAACATGCAAATCTGATCCCTAAAGTCATACATCATTATGGAAAAGACCAATAGTTTGACTTAATTCAAGTGGAAGTCTTTCAATGCCAAAAACATCCTCAACAAAATTTAAAGGGAACAAACAAGCTGGGGACGATATTTGCAACACATGTACCACATGGTCAGTACTCTTCATATCCAAACAGGTCTTGCAAATCAATAAGAAAAAGATAAGCATACTAATATAAATATAGAATACTAACAAGTCACTAAAATAAAATTTAACAATAATATACACAAACTAGAGGCCCGGTGCACAAAATTCATGCACTGGGGGGGTGGGTCCCTCAACCCGGCCTGCACCCTATCGCAGTCCAGGAGCCCTCAGGGGATGTCTGACTGACAGCTCCTGCATTGAGCATATGCCCCCTGGTGGTCAGTGCGCGTCATAGTGAACTGTCATTCCACCATTCAGTTGATTTGCGTAACAGCCTTTTATTATACAGGATATTTAATGACACAAAAATATGTTTAATATCCAGTAAGTACAAAAAGCAGTGCCAAAGCCGGTTTGGCTCAGCGGATAGAGCGTCGGCCTGCGGACTGAAAGGTCCCAGGTTCGATTCCGGTCAAGGGCATGTACCTGGGTTGCGGGCATATCCCCAGTAGGAGATGTGCAGGAGGCAGCTGATCGATGTTTCTCTCTCATCGATGTTTCTAACTCTCTATCTCTCTCCCTTCCTCTCTGTAAAAAATCAATAAAATATATTTAAAAAAAAAAAAGCAGGTTACAGAGCCGCTATACAGTGTCATTTTTTAAGAATTAATTAACTCTAAATATATAGTTTGTTCTTTAGACTTTTCCTACACCATCATTTATTTATTTATTTATTTATTTATTTATTTATTTATTTATTTTTATATATTTTATTGAGTTTTTTTTTACAGAGAGGAAGGGAAAGAGATAGAGAGTTAGAAACATCGATGAGAGAGAAACACCGATCAGCCGCCTCCTGCACATCTCCCACTGGGGATGCGCCCGCAACCCAGGTACATGCCCTTGACCGGAATCGAACCTGGGACCCCTCAGTCCGCAGGCCGACGCTCCATCCACTGAGCCAAACCGGTTCCGGCCTTTTTTATTTATTGATGAGGCAGGGGGGGCAGGGGAAGGGAGAGAGAAAAAGAAACAACAACAAAATTCAATTTGTTGTTTCATTTGTTTATGCATTCATTGGTTGATTCTTTATTTAAATATATTTTTATTTATTTCAGAGAGGAAGGAAGAGGGAGACAAGGGAGAGACAGACAGAAACATCAATGATGAGAGAGAATTCTTTTTTTTTTTTCTTTTTTTTTTTTTAATATATATTTTATTGATCTTCCACAGAGAGGAAGGGAGAGAGATAGAGAGTTAGAAACATTGATGAGAGAGAAACATCGATCAGCTGCCCCCTGCACATCTCCCACTGGGGATGTGCCCGCAACCCCGGTACATGCCCCTGACCGGAATCGAACCTGGGACCTTTCAGTCCGCAGGCCGATGCTCCATCCACTGAGCCAAACCGGTTTCGGTGAGAGAGAATTCTTGATCAGCTGACTCCTGCACGCCCCCTACTGGGGATCCATCCCACAACCTGGGCATGTGCACTGACCAGAGATGGAACCCACAACCTTGGCGTGTAGGGACAACACTCCAACCAACTGAGCTGCCCAGGCAGTGCTTATATCAACCTTTTTTTTAAAATAGTGAACATACGCCGAAACCGGTTTGGCTCAGTGGATAGAGCATCGGCCTGCGGACTGAAAGGTCCCAGGTTTGATTCCGGTCAAGGGCATGTACCTGGGTTGTGGGCACATCCCCAGTAGGAGATGTGCAGGAGGCAGCTGATCGATGTTTCTCTCTCATCGATGTTTCTAACTCTCTCTATCTCTCTCCCTTCCTCTCTGTAAAAAATCAATAAAATATATTTTTAAAAAAATAGTGAACATGCAACTTTATAATTAAAATAAAACACAAAATTCAGGATACACTACATATCTAAACATAAAAAAATTAAAATTCTAGAAATATATATAGGAGAATATGTATATAAAATCTTGAGGTAGGAAAGGTTTTCCTAAGCATGACAGGAAATTCATAGGCCATAAGAAAAAATAGTAACAAATGTGGCCACATAGTTTAACTTCACTATAGAAAAGAACAAAATCAGAGTTAAAAGACTAAAAAGAACCCCAGAGACAGGTAGCAGCATGTATAAGAAAGCATTATAAAGTGTGAATAGCCATACATATTAACAGCTCCTAAGCATCAATAAGAACCCCCAAAAGAAAATGGGCAAAAGGAAAAACAGGAATTCATGGGAGAGGAAACAAATAGTCAAAAAACATATGAAAAGATGTTTGCTCTCCCTTAAAAGGAAGAGGGAGAGTTAAATTTTTTAAAAATATATATTTTATTGGTTTTTTTACAGAGAGGAAGGGACAGGGATAGAGAGTTAGAAACATCCATGAGAGAGAAGCATCGATCAGCTGCCTCCTGCACGCCCCCTACTGGGGATGTGCCCACAACCAAGGTTCATGCCCTTGATCGGAATCGAACCTGGGACCCTTCAGTCCACAGGCTGAGGCTCTATCCACTGAGCCAAACTGGTTAGGGCTAATTTTAAAATCTTTATGTTTCACCTACCAGACTGGCAACTGTCAGTTACTCAGGGTATTTGAGGAAAGCCTTCACATTTCCTGGGATGTGGGTACAACTCATACAGTCCTGTTAGAGGACGAGTTAGGAATGTCCGTCATCTCAAATGTGCACGTTCTCTGATCTACCAAAGCCACTTCCAATACTGCCGTTCAGAATCCTGGATGCAGAAATGCCAGCCCAGGGAGTCCTCGTTATTTAAATCCCCACACTTAATTCAGGGAAGCAATTGTCAGGAAAAAATATGACCCTAATGATCTAACTTCTGAAACTACTTCCATCAGCTAAATCCAGGGATCAGGGCAAGCCCGCAGCTCCCGCCCCTTGCAGTTCCTATGGCTCACACTGCCCCCTGGTGGCAAGTAAGCTCTTGGCTCCTTTGCCTTCGGACTAAGTGTCTGCTTTTGCTCCAGTCTTCAAGGATTTGATCTCGGTATAACTATGCATGTTTTCTATGCCCTCTCTACTCAAAAACTCAAAATATCACTTCCCATTGTAGCTAAATACTCTGAGCCTCCATCAGCTAAACCTTTTGTAATTGATTTTTTTTGAGAGGGAGGAAGGGAAATAGAGAAAAACGAATCAATGTGAGATAGATATATCGATTGGTTGCCTGTTGTACACACCCAGACCGGAGATCGAACCCACAACCTAGGTATGTGTCCTGACCAGGAATCGAACCCAAGACCTTCCAGGGCACAGGACAACATTCCAACCAACTGAGCCACACCAGCCGAGGCTAAACCTTCTTTTATGTGGAAACAAAATAATATGAAGTGATGGATGGATAGAGGTGGAAGCTGTAACATTTTTTCAACTTGTCTGCGTGCTTCAAATTTTTCATAAAATACTGGGGGATAACAGACTTGTTCCACACTTCAAATATTGAATTCCAAACAGCAAAAAGCACAGAAATCCTTACATGGGCCACAAGATGACCACCCATTCCCTGTCTGCCCCAAACCATGAAGTCAGAATTTCGAAAGGGGGGCCTGGGACACCAGTGTCTTGAGCAGCACCCCCTCAATCAACAAGTTTCACAGAAAAGAGTAACTTTCTGACTCGACCACCCCTCGTGAGAGAGAGATAAAATGTTCAAGTCTCAATGACTGCTTATTAAAACAGAAAATTCATTTTACAATGAAATCATCCAAATTTGGCCCACTAGGAGTGTAAACGTACAACCAATTAAAAAAACTACTAGGGCCCAGTCCGTGTGGCTCAGTCAGTGGTTGAGCGTCAACCTATGAACCAGGAGGTCACGGTTCAATTCACGGTCAAGGCACATGCCCAGGTTGTGGGCTCAATCCCCAGTTGGGGGGGTGGGGGGTGCAGGAGGCAGCCTATCAATGATTCTCTCTGATCATTGATATTTCTATCTCCCTTCCTCTTTCAAATCAATATAAATAAATAAATAAATAAATAAATAAATAAATAAAATTAACTATTGGGCAGTTTCTACTAAAGTTAAAAATGTGTCAGTTCTGTGACCCAGCAAGTCAATTCCTTGGAATCAAGAGTAATACTGACCAAGAGATTTGTACAAGAATCAAAACAGCACTATTCGTAATAGCCTAAAACTGTAATCAGCCATCAAAAGGAGAACGGATACAGTATCATCATAAATTCATACAATGAAATATTCTACATTGGGGTCGGTAAGGTATGGCTGCTGCATGGGGCCTGCCACTTGCTTTCATAAGGTCTGAAAGCTAAGAATGGTTGTTACACTTTTTCATGGTTGAAAAAAATAAAATAAAAGTAAGACTGATTATTTCATTGCACGTGAAAATTATTGAAATTAAAATTTCAGTGGCCATAAATAAAGTTTTATCGGAGCACAGGCATGCTTATTCATTCGGTAAGAAAGCATCATCTATGGCTGCTTTCATGCCAACAGGAGAATTGAGTAGTTACAACAGAGACCATATCACCCGCAAACTGAAAACATTTACTATCTGGTCCTTTACAGAAGAAGTTTATCAGCCCCTGCTATATGGCAACAAAAGGAAAGATTACAACCATATGCAACATTATGTACAGCGAAATAAGCCTGGCCCTGGCCAGGTGCTCAGTGGTTAGAGCGCTGGCCTGCGGACAGAAGGGTCTTGGGTTTGTTTCCCAGGCGAGGGCACGTACCTCGGTTGCAGGCTCCCCAACCCCAGTAGGGGCATGTGTGAGGGGCAACCAATTGATGTGTCTCTCTCACCTCTCTCTCACTCCCCCACTCCCTTCCGCTCTTTCTAGAAATCAATGGGAAAAATATCCTCAGTTGAGGATTTAAAAAAAATTTTTTTAAAAATAAGAGAAGCCCAGTTTGTGTGGGTCAGTGGTTGAGAGTCAATCCAGGAACCAAGAGTTGCTGGTTCGATTCCTGGTCGGGGCACATGCCCGGTTGCGGGCTTGATCCCCAGTAAGGGGCATGCAGGAGGCAGCCGATCGATGGTGTTTCTCTCTCATAGATGTTCCTATCACTCTACCCTCTCCCTTCCGCTCTCTCTAAAAGTCAGTAAAAATATATTTTTTAAAAAAATAAGAAGAACAAGAAAAAAGCCAGGCACAAAAGAGTACACGCTGTATGATTCCCGGCTATAAGGTCCAGAATAAGCAGAACCAACCTAAGATTAAGACAGAAGAATGAGCCCGTGGTGAGGTGCCAATGGCCAGAAAGAGGAACAAGGAAGCCGTCTGTGGGGTTGGCCTGTTTTATATCTGAATCTGGGTGGTGGATACTCAAGTGTAAACATGTAAAAATTTACCAAGCTGCACATGTGCACTCTGTACTATATTATATGTCTGTTACAACTCAATTCTAAAAAGTGGGTGGAGGCCTGGCCGGTTTGGCCCAGCGGACAGAGCACTGGCCTGCGGACCAAAGGGTCCCGGGTTCGATTCCGGTCAAGAACACATACCTTGGTTGCAGGCTCCTCCCCAGTCCCGGTCCTGGTCAGGGCTTGTGCAGGAGGCAATCAATCGATGTGTTTCTCTCACATCGATGTTTCTCTCTAGCTTTCCCTCTCTCTTCCACTCTCTCTAAAAAGCAATGGAAAAATATCCTGGGATGAGGAAATAAATAAATCAATAAACAAACAAACAAACAAATAAATAAGGTGTGGGGGGACTGGATAGGCTTGGCTCAGTGAGAGGAGCATCGGCCCTCGGACTGAAGGGTCTCAGGTCCTATTCCAGTCATGGGCACATAAATCAGTTGCAGGCTCATCCTGGCCTCAGTCAGGGCACATGCAAGAGGCAACCAGTCAATGTGTCTCTCTCACATCGATGTTTCTCTCTGTGTGTCTCTTCCCCTCCCTTCCACTCTGTCTAAAAATCAATGGAAAAAAATATCGTCCGGTGAGGATTAACAACAACACCACCAAAAGTGGGGGGAGGAAAAATAAGGGAGAGAAAAAAACTGTGCCCGTCTCTAAAGGTGTATAAAGAACTCGGGTGAAAACCCAACAAAACGCTCAATATTCATAATGACAGATAGTAACAGGTGTTGACAAGGGTATGGAGGGCGGGAGCCCTCATCCACTGCTGGTGGGCACATAAATGGTGCAGCCCTTTTGGATAACAGTCTGGCATTTCCTCAAACTGTTAAACATAGTGTTAGCATATGATGCAGCAATTTTACCCTACGCATATACCCAAAGAAAACGAAAGCACCTGTCATGTACACGAAAACTTGTACATGATTATTCATAGCAGCATTATTCAAAATAGGCAAAAAATGGAAACAACTCAAATGTCTATCGACTAATAAACTGATGTATAAAATGTAGTATATCCAAACAATAGAATATTCGGTAACAGTAAAAAGAAGCCCTATGCCCTAGCTGGTTTGCCTAAGAGGATAGAGCATCGGCGTGTGGATTGAAGGGTCCGGGGTTCAATTCTGGTCAAGGGCACATGCCCAGGATGTGGGCTCAATCCCCAATAGGGGGTGTGCAGGAGGCAGCTGATCAATGATTCTCTCTCATCATTGATGTTTCTGTCTCTCTCTCCCTCTCCTTCCTCTCTGAAACCAATAAAAATATATTTAGAAGAAGAAGAAGGAGAAGGAGAAGGAGAAGAAGGAGAAGAAGAAGCAGCAGCAGCAGCCTGGCTGGTTTGGCTCAGTGGGTAGAGCGTCGGCCTGTGAACTGAAGGGTCCCAGGTTTGATTCTGGTCAAGGGCACATACCCAGGTAGCAGGTTCAACCTGGTCAGGGTGGGTGCAGGAGGCAACCAATCGATGTGTCTCGCTCACATTGATGTTTGTCTGTGTCTCTCCCCCTTCTTCCACTCTCTCTAAAAATCAATGAGAAAACATCCTTGGTTAAGATTAAGAGAAAGAAAGAGGAAGGAAGGGGGAAAAAGGGAAGGAGGGAGGAAAGGAGGGAGGGAGGGAGAAAGAGAGAGAGAGAGAGAGAGAGAGAGAGAGAGAGAGAGAGAGAGAGAAAGGAAGGAAGGAAGGAAGGAAGGAAGGAAGGAAGGAAGGAAGGAGGGAAGGAAGGAAGGAAGGGGCCCTGGCTGGTGTGACTGAGTTGGTTGGAGCGTCACTCTGTGCACCCAAAGGCTGCAGGTTCAATCCTGGGTCGGGGCAAGTATGGAAGGCAACAAATTGATGTTCTCTCTCTCATCAATGTTTCTCTCTCTCTCTCTCTCTCTCTCTCTCTCTCTCTCTCTCTCTCTCAAATCAATAAGCATATCCTCAAGTGAGGATTAAAAAAAAAGAAATGAAACACTGATATATGCTACAACATGTTTTTTTTTCTGTCTGTTAATCCTCATCCGAGGACATGCTTTTATTGATTTTTAGAGGGAAAGGAAGGGAGAGGGGAGAGAAAGTGAGAAACATCCATCTGTTGCCTCCTATATATGCCCCTATCTGGGATCAAACTCAAAACCTGGGCATTCCGGTGAGGTCAAGACGGCCCTGGTGAGGACGAAACGGCCCCAGTGAGGTTGGGACGGCTCCAGTGAGGCTGGGACAGATAATGGGGACCAGTATAGACTGATGAACAGGGGTAGATGCAGAGGCAGAGCAGCATTGAACAGACTGTCAAACTACAGTGGGAAGCCTGGGGAGGGTTTGGGGGAGGGGGGTTAAGAGATCAACCGGAGGACTTATATGCATGCATATAAGAATAACCAATGGACACAGACACTAGGGGGTAGGGGCCGGGGGAATGTCGGGGGGGGGGGGAAGGAGACATATGTAATACTCTTTGTAATACTTCAAAAAATAAAAATTATTTTAAAAAAATAAATAAAGTCTTTCCTAATTAAAAAAAACAAAACAAACCTGGGCATTGCCCTGACCAGGAGTCCAGACCTGGACCATTCCGGGGCGCAGGAAGAACTGAACCACCTGGCCAGGGCTAGGCTACAACATGGATGAACCTGAAAAACATTACGATCCGTGACAGAAGCCAGTCACTTAAGGCCACATATTGTCTGATTCCATTTCTACAAAATGTCCAGAATTGTCAAATATATAGAAAGAAAGTAGATGCGTGGTTGCTTAATTAAGGCTGTAGGGATGAAAGGGGGCGGGGTTGAGATGGCAGCTAAGAGGTATGGGATTTTTTTTTTTTTTGAATGTTGAAATATTCAAAAATCAATTGTGGTGGCGATTGCACAACTCTGTGATTACACTAAGTCATTGAATTGTACACTTTTAATGGGTGAATTGGATGATTGATGAATTAAGTCAGTAAAGCTGTTTAAAACAACAAACACTGAAGCTAAATCTACCTGGCTAAACCCTTCAACGTTCGTTTATTGAAAACATCATTCACTTAATTTAACAAAGGGCTGATCTTGACACAAAATCTGACCATTTCTCACTCCTCTAAGACTTCTCAACCCAAGAAATGCACTTCAGCACCTGGCTATTGTCTACAGTGTACATACATGTACAATGCATTTTGTTCACCTGCTTTCGGAAAAAGGCTTGAAATAAAGAGGCTGTCACCATTATAGCTAAATCTGCTGATTCCACTCATTTCTGCTTAATGCTCTGACTCAAACTATCTCCATTTAGCAAAATCCTCTAATCTGAAGACTGATTCCTCACCCTGTCACCTGACATTCTGCCCCCAGGGTCAGCCAAATTCTCTATCTTTTCTGATCAGAAAAAAAAGCCCTGCCAGTTCTCTGAGGACGACTCCCCCAGCACCCTCCCACCCTCGCATTAACCCTGGGTTGCCCTTCTGGCCAGAAACTTGCTGAGGGTGCCTGTGTGAAGAAAGGAAAGGCAGGAAGGAGCCTTTAGAGATCGTTCTGGTGTGAAGCAATCACAGGTCTGGGCCAAGCAGACAATGCCTGGGGCAAAACATTTAAGAAGGCGATGACTCTTTAAAAAAAATTATTAATTTGAGAGAGAGAGAGAAATGGATGTGTTGGTCCGCTTATAGATGCATTCATTGATTGACTCTTGTATGTGCCCTGACCTGGGACGGAGGACGCTCTAACCCACGGAGCTACCCTGCCAGGGCCCCAGGGTGCTGACTGTGAGAGTGAGGCCTCCTTAAACGTTGCACCCTAGGCCCTCGCTGGCCTCTCCCTCGCCCGAGCAACAGGATGCGACTTCCTCCAACAGTGGCTCTCAGGAGACAGGCCTGGGGCTCTCCCTCAGCCCTGGTCTTGGCATTCCAGCCCCCCAATCAGCTTTTATGGAGATGCCAGGCCAAAGGAGTTGCCCCAGAGCTGCAGGAAACTCCCTAAGAGCTGTTGACTTAAAGGGCTCGGTCAGGACACACCTGCCCAGAGCCCAGGGCCCGCCTGCTCCCAGAGGCGGAACTCGGGGGCGGGGGGGGGGGGGGGGGGGGGGAGCGGGTCAGGAACCCAGGCCCCGCGCCCCTGCAGCCCAAGGAGTCCAGGCCGCCACCCTCTCGCGGACCCGGCCTCCAACTCACGAAGCATCCAACTCACGAAGCGCCCGAAGCGGATGGACTGTCCGTCCTCTATGTGCAGGTCCGCCTGGGCCCCGCTGCGGCCGGAGATGACGGACTGGCAGCCGGGGAGCAGGGAGCGCAGCAGCCCGGAGCCCGTGATGTGGTCGGCGTGGCAGTGGGTGTTCACTGGAGGGAGGCAGAGGCGAGGTCCAGGAGCGCACAGGGCGGGGGGTCCCTGCCCCCCAACCCCCCCTCCCCATCCTCCACGCCCCCCCACCCCCATCCCCGGCCCGGCGCGGGCGTCCGGCCAGACTGACCGGCGTACAGCAGCCGCAGCCCCAGCTCCTGGACCAGCTTGGCGTCCCGGGGCGCCGTCTCCAGAACCGGGTCGATCAGGACGGCCTCGCGAGCCTCTCGGTCCCCCAGCAGGTACGTGTAGGTGCAGCTCTTGGGCTCAAACAGCTGGGAAGGGGCGGGGGCAGGTGACAGCGCGGATCAGGCTCCGGCTCGCGAGCGCCGGGGAGCCCGGCCGGGGCGCGCGCCCCGAAGATCCAGAGCAGCGCCCCCGCCCCCGGAGCCGGGGGCCCGAGGCCCCGCTTCCCAGGACGTCCCCCGCGCTCTGCGTGAAGAACGGGGACCCGGCCCGAGCCCGGGGCTCCCAGGGCCCTCCCGGCTCACGGCACCGGGACCTCCGCCCCGGCGGCCGCCCAGGCCCGACCCGCTCCCGCCGCGCTCACCTGCCGCAGCAGGACCGGCGCCCCCGCCCCGCGGTGCAGGCTCAGCTGCCGCCCGGCGACCCTCAGCGCGGCCCCCGCCATCGCGCGGCCGGATGGGGACTGAGCGTCCTTTGGAGCCGGGTGCACCTCCCGACCCCGGGGACGGGCCAGCGCCGGGCCCGCCTTAACCGGGCGGCGGGCGCGGGGGCGGGCGCGGGGCGGGGCGCGCCTTAAAGGGGCCGCGGGCGCAGGGCCGGGCGGCGGTAAGGGGACCCGGGCGCTGCGGGCGGGGCAACCTCGTGCGCCCCGCAGCGTCGGGCTGGGGCGGCGAGGAGACCTCAGAGACCCCGCTGACCGAGAAAACGGGAGAAACCGGGGACACTCCAGGGCGAGGGAGAGACGCTGAGATGAGCGCAGACGGGGGAGGCAAAACGGAGGCCCCGTGCGCTCGCAGCCCCGGGTCCATCTTACAGGAAAGAGGGTAGGAGGAGGCTGGCTCACTGTTAGGGGGACAGTCTGGTTCCAGGTCACTTGAGGTGGGTGCGTGACTCCCAGAACACTTGATCGCATTAACGTTTTTTTTTAATGTTTTTAATTATTGATTTGAGAGAGAGAGTAAGGAAAAGGGAGAGAGGGGAGAGAGAGAGATTTGGTGTTGGACTTATTTTTTAAAATATATTTTATTGATATTTTACAAAGAGGAAGGGAGAGAGATAGAGAGTTAGAAGCATCGATGCAAGAGAAACATCGATCAGCTGCCTCCTGCACACCTCCTACTGGGGATGTGCCCGCAACTAAGGTCCTTGTCCGGAATGGAACCTGGGACCCTCCAGTCCGCAGGCCGACGCTCTACCCACTGAGCCAAACTGGTTAAGGCACTGTTGGACTTATTTGTGCATTCATTGGTTGATTCTTGTATGTGCCCTGGGGGTGGCGGGGGGGGGGGGGGGGGGGGGGATTGAACCTGCCCTTGGCTACTGAGCTACCAGGTCAGGGCCTAAAGTTTATTTAAAAATTGCTAACAAAAATAAAATAAAAATTGCTAAGTATTTTTTCAGGAATGTTTATTTCTTCCCAGGAAGAAATCATTTATAAAAAATAATTTTGCATTATATCTTGCAAAATCAAGATATAAGGGCTCATTTGGCTTTTGTTGGGATGTGAACCTCTGAAAAGGGGCTTTTGTTCATTTACCCCAAGGACCTGGATCTGAGAAGCTGTGTTGTGCAGCCGGGCCGGTCAGAGGTCAGAAAGATGGCTCTTTGGAATCCCACCAGCAGTGAGAATGGGACGTCCCACTCTTGCCCGAGGGTCTGTCGCTTGTGCACAGAGAAGTGGGCCTGACTTCCAGCCAGGGGGAGGGTTTCTGGCAACTACATTTGAGCCTTGAACAACAGAGGTTTGGATTGCGGGGGTTCACTTAGACGTGAATTTTTCTCAGTAAGTATATTAGAAATTTTTCTGGAGATTGTGATAATTTTTAAAAATTCGCAAACTGGCCCTGACCGGTTTGGCTCAGTGGCTAGCGTCGGCCTATGGACTGAAGAGTCCCAGGTTCGATTCCGGTCAGGGGCATGTGCCTTGGTTGCGGGCACATCCCCAGTGGAGGGTGTGCAGGAGGCAGCTGATCGATGTTTCTCTCTCATGGATGTTTCTAGCTCTCGATCCCTCTCCCTTCCTCTGTAAAAAATCAATAAAATATATATATTTTAAAAAATTCACAAACTGCATAACCTAGAAATATGAAAAAAATTAAGAAAAAGTTAGGGATGTCGTGAATGCATAAAATTCTGTATGTATTTTCCTTATGACTTTCTTAATAACATTTTATTTTCTCTAACTTGCTTTATTGTAAGAATCCAGCATATAACATATGTAACATACAAATATGTTTTAACTGAATGTTTATGTTATCAGCAAGGCATCCTGCCAATAGCAGTTAAGTTTTTGGGGTGTCAAAGTTATAGGAGGCTTTTTTACTGCATAGGAGTTGAGTACCCCTACCCCTGTGTTGTTGGAGAATCAATTGTACATCCCACATTTATTTCAACTGCATTTTCCAAGGCACGGGCTGTGGATGGGATTCTCAGATTAGGCCCCACCTTCACTCCTCTCCATAAGGAATTGATGCCCTGACAGGAATTGAACCTGCAACCCTTGGCTACTGAGCTACCCAATCAGGGCCTAACGCTTATTTAAAAATTGCTAAGTATTTTTTCAGGAATGTTTCTTTCTTCTCAGGAAGAAATCCGTAAGCCTACCACACTTTGTTTCATTTTTCTTTCTATGTATTGATTTCAGAGAGAGAGGAAGGAGCAAGAGAGAAAGAGACGGGGAGAGAGAAACATGAACCCATTGTTCCACTTATGAATGTATTCACTGATTGATTCTTTTTGTTTTGTTAATCCTCGCCTGAGGATATATATTTTCATTGATTTTTAGAGAGAGTAGAAAGGGGAGACAGAGAGAGAAACATCCACGTGAGAGAGACACGTCAATTGGTTGTCTCCCGCACACGCCCTAACCAGGCTGGGGATTGAGCCTGCAACCCAGGCATGTGCCCTTGACGGGAACTGAACCTGGGAAACTTCAGTCCCCGGTCTGATGCTCTATCCACTGAGCCAAACTGGCCAGGCCTGTTGATGGCTTCTTGTATGTGCCCTGACTGGGGATCGAACCTGAAACCTTGGCGTATCAGGACCAGGCTTTCACCCACTGACCTACCCGGCCAGAGCAAACTTCATTTAATCTAGTTGAGTGTAAATGCCATCTTTTAAAAAAACCCTATGACTCTCTCCCTGGGTTTGGAGAGACAGGCAGTGCTCGCTCCGCAGGCCTCTCTCCTTAGCTCCAGCAAGTCAATCAAACCAAACATTGCCAACTCCTAGTGTATTTCTGGTGCTCTTTATAGGGGAGAGACTCAGAGAGACTCTCAAAGACAAGGGGGTGCTCAGAGGCTTCAGAGAGACACTCAGAGAGAGAGAGAGACCTGGAGAGACTTTCAGAGACCCATGGAGAGATATAGTTGAGATGGGATGTCCGTCAAAGAAATATCATCACAAAGACACACTTAGAGATACACAAAGATACAGAATCTCCTATAATATAGTGACAGATGGGAAGAGACCTTGGGACATTAGAGCAGGGAGAAATGTTCAGAAAGAGGAGACACCCAGATAGAGGAGAATCAGGCAGAAAGAAAAGCTCAGAGTCCAGGAGAGAACTTTGCTCATTTATTCTTTTTTAAAATATTTTTTAATTAATTTATTTTATTTTTTTAAATATATTTTATTTATTTTACAGAGAGGAAGGGAGAGGGATAGTTAGACACATCCATGAGAAAGAAACGTTGATCAGCTGCCTCCTTGCACACCCCCTACTGGGGATGTGCCTGCAACCAAGGTACATGCCCCTTGACGGGAATTGAACTTGTGACCCTTTAGTCTCCGGTCTGTTGCTCTATCCACTGAGCCAAACCGGTTAGGGCTGCCCATTCATTCTTCACACTGAGGGCTTCTGCATGCCTGACTCAAGCTGGGTGAAGCTGGGAGCTTAGAGGTGAGTCCTTAGTCTGGCTGGGGAGAGAGGTACAGACATCAGGGCTAAAACAAGGCAAGACCCAGGGACTTCCAGGAGCTCAGGGGAGGGAAGGACCAGCAAAATGGGGACCCTCAGGCAGTCTTTACTGTGAGGGGTCCCCACATAAGACCTCCTCACCCCGTGGCACCCATTCCTGATGTTTTTGCAGAATTGCTAGACCAGTAACCTGTTCCTTGAAGGCATGCACATCCTTTGGTGTTTACCTAGGGTCAACTCTGTGAGATGTTCTTTCTTTTTAAGAGGCAAACAAGTGTGTATCAATAAGAATAGCTATTCAAGAATTATTAATTCAGGCAGAAGCCCAAATAATGTTCAGATTAAGAGACAAAGGCAATGAGTATTTATGAGAAAGGGAAGGGGAACAATTTCATCAATAGAAGGAAGGCATTTCTCCTGGTGCCGATAACATAGTGATGTTAATTCTAAACAATGTTGTTGTTTTTTTAATATTTTATTGATTTTTTATAGAGAAGAAGGGAGAGGGATAGAGAGTTAGAAACATCAATGAGAGAGAAACATCCATCAGCTGCCTCCTGCACACTCCCTACTGGGGATGTGCCCGCAACCAAGGTACATGCCCTTGACCGGAATCGAACCTGTGACCTCTGAGTCCGCAGGCCGACGCTCTATCCACTGAGCCAAACCGGTTCGGCCTAAACAATGTTTTTAATGTTCAGTCCAGTCATCATAATAACTGCTTTCTTGTTATGTTTGCAAACAGGTTTTGGAGACACAGTGTTGTCCTAGGCCCAGTCCAAAGATCCTGCACTCCTTCCTTGTCTTGCCACCTCCTCCCAATTCATCACTAAGCCCTCCCCACTCAGGCCACTTTTCCAGCATCACCCCCTCGGCCCCAGTCAAAAGGCAGCATGAATGCAAATTACCTGGATTCTGGAGCCAGGCTGCAGGGGATCAGGTTGTGTGACCTTGGGTAAGTGTCCTCTGCCCTCTGCCTCATTTCCCTCTTCTGTAGAATGAGAGTAATAGTAGCGCCTCCTTTTAAAAAGTGGCTGTGGGTTTCAGGGGTGGGGAACATCCGGCCCTCGGGCCATGTAAAGCCTTGAATCATTTGGCCTGGCCCTGCCAAGGCATTAAGGGTGCATTAATTAAGTGTTTGACCAAATAGAGCAGGCTAAGTTTTAAGTTGATGATTTTGTATGGCCCGAGAATGATGTTAGAAATATCCAAATGGCCCTTGGCAGAAAAAAAAGGGCTCCCCACCCCTGGATTAAATGAGTGAATGCATGCCCTAACCGGTTTGGCTCAGTGGATAGAGCGTTGGCCTGCGGACTCAAAGGTCACAGGTTCGATTCCGGTCGAGGGCATGTACCTTGGTTGCGGGCACATCCCCAGTGGGGAGTGTGCAGGAGGCAGCTGATCAATGTTTCTCTCATCGATGTTTCTGGCTCTCTATCCCTCTCCCTTCCTCTCTGTAGAAAACCAATAAAATATATTTTTAAGAAAATTAAAAATGAATGAACGCATGTAAATCACTGGGAACAGTTTCTGGTATATAAAAGGTGCTAACTAAATGCTGGTAATTTACATTATAACTAATATCTCACAGCCTCTTCACTGGATTCTGGCTCCCACTCTGCCTCCCTACCATCTATTTTCCATGCAGCAACCAGAGTGCGCCTTTTAAAACGGCAATGAAAAAGAAACGAGTCACATCACACAAACGCAGCATGCGGATCTTGTTTAGATCCTGATTCAAACAAAGCAAGTGTAATAAAAAGATATTTATGGGTTACGATGCCTGGCATATAGCTTCAAAATCATCTGGGAGGAGTGGGTGGGGTAAATAACACAGCATTGGCCATGACTGGATAAATGTTGGTGCTGGCCAATTCTGTTATTAATGCAGAGAACAGTCTGTTCTTCTCTTGAATTCTCTGAATGTTTGAAATAAAGTATAACAGTGTTCTTGGAAAAGAAAAAAAAAGATGCTCAGGTGACTCTTGAACAATGAGGATTTGAATTGCGGGCCCCACTTTATACGCGGATTTTTAAATATATAATTTTTTTAAAAAATATATTTTATTGATTTTTTACAGAGAGGAAGGGAGAGAGATAGAGAGTCAGAAACATCGATGAGAGAGAAACATCGATCAGCTGCCTCCTGCACATCTCCCACTGGGGATGTGCCCGCAACCCAGGTACATGCCCTTGACCGGAATCGAACCTGGGACCTTTCAGTCCACAGGCCGACGCTCCATCCACTGAGCCAAACCGGTTTCGACAAAAATATATAATTTTTATTGATTTTTAAAAAATTGACTTAGAGAGAGGACGGGTGAGGGAAAGAGAGATGGAAAGATCAAGGATGAGAGAGAATCATTGATCAGCTGCCTCTTGCACACCACACACTGGGTATCGAGCCCCCAACCTAAGCATGTGCCCTGATTGGGAATAGAACCATGACCTCCTGGTTCACAGTTCGACACCCAACCACTGAGCCACACCGGCTGGGGCTACGTGAATTTTTTTTTTCAATTGACCCGTTTAGTTCAAACTCACATGGGACTATCGGGGGAATCTGAACACTGTGGGCTATGTGATAACAGAAACAACTCTGAAATTTGAAGGGTGTGATAACAATATTGTGGTTGTTTAAAAGAGAGAGAGTTCTTATATTTTTAGAGATACAGACTGAAGTGTTCTGGGTGAACTATCTGGAATTTGCTTCAAAATATTTTAGTAGGCTCAAGGAGGGGTGTTGAGAGGATGATGACACAAATTTGGCCATGCTGAACCTGGGTGATGGGTATTTGGGGTTAATTACTCTTCTACTCCCTCTCTTTTTGTGTATGTTTGAAATTTTCCATAACCTAAAAATATGGTTAAAGAAAAAAGTATATGAAAACCTAAACCAGCTCATGTCACTTTCTGTGTTTAAAACCCTACCTTGGTTTCCCATTCAGCTTAGACCTCTTGCCAACTCTTTGACCTCAAGTTCTTAATTTTCTCCATCATTCTACCTTATTACAGAGGGCTTCTGGCTGTTCATTCTTTCAAACATTCATTTGACACAGATTTATTGAACACCTAATATGTGCTAAGCGCTGTTCTGGATGCTGGGGACAGAGAAATTAACAAGATGGGCAAGTTGTCCATCTTAACAGAGCATACATTCTAGAAGACAGGTATGCAATGTTAAGTGCAGACAAAGGGACAAGACAACAGAGTAATGGAGAGAAGGGGGACCTATGAGATAGGGTGGGCAGGGGAGGCCTTCTGCAGTGGTAATATTTGAACTGAGACCTGAAGGGGGAATCAGCAAACAAACTGATGGACGAAGGGCCTTGGAGACAGAGGCACAGCTAGTGCAAAGGCCCTGAGGTAGAATTGACTAATTCATTGGGCACCGTGGGCACTGTTCTAAACACTTTCCATTGATACTGAATTTAACCCTAACAACCTGGATTGTATAGATGAGGAAACTGCGGCCCAAGGTCACACAGCTAGAAAGTGGCAGAGTCAAGATTCCAGGCAATCTGGCTCCAGAGCCCAAATAACCCCTCAGGGTAACTCCCAGAGCTCCCAGGGCTCGCCAGACCTTGTGGCTGAAGAACCACTCACGCAGGAGATTCCGATGGGCACTTCACGGTCACTCCCGTCACTGCTCGCGGAAGGATGCAAAGCAGCACCGGCCTGGGCACCTCCGGACCGCTGCCCTCGGTCACTCCCCTGGGTCCTGCCATTGGAGTGGGAGGGGCGGAGAATCTTGAATCACCCAATGGCGAAGGGTGCCTGGGCGCTATGCAAATTAAAGTGCCTTTTATTGGGCGTTAGCTCCGCCCCGCCCCCTGTCCCGGAATTAGCCAGACTGTTTGCAAAAGCCTTGAGCGACGGCTTGGGCAGCTGTAGAAACTGCACCCGGAGACGGAACGCGGGCTCCTCAATGCTCCGAAAGAAGCAGAAAAGCGCAGGTGCCCCTGCTGGGCGCTGTCTCAGGGAGGCCTAAGCGCAGAGTCTTCCCGTTAGCACGTTCTTGACTCCAATCAGCCACCGTAGGCCCAGCAAACCTCTGTACCCTTTCCCACTGTCCTTCGGCCCCTAGCTCTGCGCTTGCTCACCAGCGAGGCTGCCTCGCGCACCCACCCCTCCTTCGATTCTGTCTCCCACGCCGCAGCCTCCGCCAGCCGTGACTGCGCTTGCGTACTGACGCCCCCACCGGCACCGCATGGGAGGAGGGGATGGAAATGAGGCTGGACCCTGCCGCTTTCGAGCGCACCCTGCCCTGCCCTACGGTCGCTGGGTGCACGGCGTGCGGTGCAACTCCTTCCCATCCGAGGGCAGCGGGGCTGCGACCTCGGCCTCCGCGGGAGGGGCCCGCAGCCCCGCCCCCGGGGAGGTGCAATCCGCAGGTGAGAGTGCTGGGGTCCGGGCCCGGACGCTTGGGTCTTGGGAAATGGGATAGGGGCAGGGCGCTAGAATCTCCCGGGTGGGATCCCAAAATGCTGATGCATAGGTTCCGGTGGGGCTGCATCGGTGCCTGAGCCTTGGGAGGGTGCACTGGTGTCCGAATGCCACGATCCCGAGGCCCGGACGCTTGAGATCCCCGACACACGCCACATTCTTTCTCTGTCTCCCTCCAGGTCTCCTCTCTGCCCTCTACGGCTTCAACTCCACACCGGGGATGAAATTTAGCAACGAGGAAGAAATTTAGCGGCCCTCGTGACGTCCATGGACTGAGACTAAGCCAAAAGGTAAAGATACGTCTTGGACGTGAAATTCCGCCGGAGCTCTTAGGCCCCTCTCCTGGGAAAGTTGCGAAAGACACGCCCACTGAATTCTTAGGTTCCTCCCCTGGGTCTGAGCTGCAGAGCGCGGACTTGGGGTCCTATTTGTATAGCTCCGTCCATTTTGGACAAAGGCTCCGCCGCCCTGCACCAGGAACGCTGAGTTCGAGTTGCTCAGAGGCCCCGCTACTCCGCTGGAAGGCTCCAACCCTGGTTCTATGGCGAAGGGAATGCCTCTGCGTCCGATTTGCATAGCCCCGCCCCTCGTGCTTATAGGCTCCGCCTTCCAGCAACTCCCATCCTTGCTTAGGATCCCAGATTTAAATGAGATCAGGCTCCTTGAACAGACTGACCCCTGATTTTAGGAACCTCCAGCCCTATCTCCATTCGCCTAATAACCACCAGCGACGCTCCTCCACCTCCCTACGCCCTCCTCTAGGTTTCTGGGCCGGCAAGATGCTGGAGCGAGATGCAGAGCCGGCGGCTGAGGCCACAGATCCTAGTCCTGCAGGCAAGGAACCAGTGACCACAGGCGGAGGTGAGAGCGGCCCTGTGGGCGGGGGCACTCTCCAGGAAGAGTATCTCAGGGTGAAAGTTTGAGAGCCCAGGGTGATGACAGTTTGGGATCCCCTAAAATGTGATGTTCTGGGGAATCCTGGGTTGGCTTTGCGGGACCCTTCGTGATCATTTCTAGGACTCAGGAAATTACAGGAGGGGCAGGGAGGGTGACATGCAAAAATTCAGGGTGATCACCTGGGAAAATCCCAGAAGCGGTTTTGGGAAAGCCTTCGCTTTGGGGAGGCAGGTAGGTGATGCTTTGGAGCCGTTTAGGACGATGGATGGCAGCGGCTGGAGGTGCCCAGGTACATTCAGATATCAAAGTGGGGTGGGGGTCGGGAGCCTGGACTAGATTTAGGGAGTTGGCTGCAGCCAGGAGCCCACCAGCCCGCCTGTACCCTAGCTCCCCACCAGGGTTCGTCCAAGAAGCCCCACCAGTCGGCTCCAGGGCCTGCTGCCTCCACAGAGACGCCATCTCGACCCCGCCGACGACCCCCGCCCCAACGCCCGCACCGATGCCCCGACTGTGACAAGGCCTTCTCGTACCCGTCCAAGCTGGCCACGCACCGGTTGGCACACGGTGGCGCTCGCCCCCACCCGTGCCCTGACTGCCCCAAGGCCTTCTCCTACCCTTCCAAGTTGGCAGCCCACCGCCTCACGCACAGCGGCGCCCGCCCGCACTCGTGCCCGCACTGCCCAAAGGCCTTTGGCCACCGCTCCAAGCTGGCAGCCCACCTCTGGACCCACGCGCCCGCCCGCCCCTACCCGTGCCCTGACTGCTCCAAGTCCTTCTGCTACCCCTCCAAACTGGCTGCCCACCGACACACGCACCATGCCACGGATGCCCGCCCCTATCCTTGTCCGCACTGCCCCAAGGCTTTTTCATTCCCCTCCAAACTGGCTGCCCACCGCCTATGTCATGAACCCCCCACGGCGCCGAGCAGCCAGGCCACCGCCCGACGACATCGCTGCTCCAGCTGCGGCCAGGCCTTTGGCCAGAGGCGCCTCCTGCTCCTCCACCAACGCAGCCACCACCAGGCTGAGAGTCAGGGGGAGCGGGAGTGAGCCCACCCCTTGGCTCACCGGCCCCCTCTGCCGCCAGCTCCAGTAAACACAGGTGGCATTTCTACACCAGGCTTGCCTCTTGTAGCTGGCAGGGAGGTTGGCCCCTCCTACATACAGTATGTACATACTGGGTTCTAACTTAAAAGGTGGAGGAACTCTTTGCTCACCCACTTTGGGGAAGGGGAGGGAATGTATCAACCACAGAGAGTTAACCGGCCCCAAACCATGGACCTGGAGCTGTGGTGGGAAAGAACTGGCTCTGGTTTTTCCTGACTATTCATTTGGCAAAGGTATGAAGTCTGCTAGCATTGTGGGGTGGTGGGGAGTGTGGGAAAACAGGCTCTCTTCTGTTGTTGTAAGTTACATTGGTGCTTCCATTTTGGCCATTTGGCTGTACCTATGAAATACTTAAATGCACACCTGCTCGTGTCAGCTATTCCGCTTCTAAGAATGTATCCTATAAACTCCAGCATGTGAACAAGGCATAAGGACAAGGATGTTCGCTGCAGCATTATGGTTGTGCCCAAGGATGGAAAACAACCAAAGTGTTCATCAATCGAGACCAGCTAATTAATTACAATACAGCCATAGAATGGAAGATGCAGCTCTAAGGGGGAGAAATCAGCTCATTGTGTACCAATGTGGAAAGATTCCCAAGATATAAATGTTAAAAGCCAGAACAAGGGGCATACTGCTGATAGTAGGTAAAGTCCTAATTTTGGCTAGGACTGCGTATGAGCCGAGGGGCCTTGGACAACCTTTGGCACTTCTCTGGACTCAGATACCTTATCTATAAAATGGGAGTGTTATAAGGCCCTTGTAAGGGTGCAAGCGTCATCATCTTGGGCAAGTCAGTTCCCTTCTTAGAGCCAGTTTCTCTCACTATAAAATCAGATGAGTGAGCTAACATTGGACTGCTCTTCGTCCTACACATTAAGCACCTACTGTGTGCTAGGACCTGAATAGGGTATTAGGAATACAGCAGGAAATAAGACAGACCTGGTTTAGTGAGGAGAGGGGTCACTAGTCAAGTAGTGGCAAAAAAAAAAAAAAGTAAGCTTAAGTCCATTTTGAAGAACAGGTAGGGGAGCCTTGGTTCTGACATGTGACAGCCCCCACCCGGAGATCAGGGGTTGGCAAACTTCCTGTAAAGGGCCAGATGGTATATATTTTTAGGTTTTGCAGGCCATACGGCGTTTGCCATGACGACTCAAATCTGCTGTTGTAAAAGCAGCCACACTCATGACACTGTAATGAATTTGTGGCTGGGTTCCAATAAAACTTTATTTCAAAAACAGCAAGTGGGCTGGATTTTGCCTATGGACGGCAATTTGCCGACCCTTGCTGTAGATGAGTGGGGAAAGGACAAGCTAATCTGTGAGTTAGCTGAGGTGGGGAAAAATGAAATGGGAGGAACCCTGTGATGGGCAGAATAATGGTCCCCCAAAGTTGTCCCCTCCTAACCCCTAGTACTTAGATGTTAGCTTACACATGGCAGAATGGACTTTGCAGATGTAAGGATTTTGAGATGGGAATATCCTGATTATTTGTGAGCCCAATGTAGTCACAAGGGTCCTTATATGGGGAAGAGGGAAATAGAAGTCAGAGCAGATGCGACAATGGAAGCAGAGATTGAGTGATGCAGGGCCACGAGTCAAGGAACTTGGCAGCTTCTAGAGCAGGGGTGGGTAAACTTTTTGACTCGAGGGCCACAATGGGCTCTTAAACTGGACCGGAGGGCCGGAACAAAAGCATGGAGGGAGTGTTTGTGTGAACTAATATAAATTCAAAGTAAACATCATTACATAAAAGGGTACGGTCGTTTTTGTTTTTTACTTTTATTCATTTCAAATGGGCCGGATCCGGCCCGCGGGCCGTAGTTTGCCCACGGCTGTTCTAGAGGCTAGAAAAGTCAAGAAAATTATTCTCCCTTAGAGCCTCTAGAAGGAACCCAGGCCTGCTGCCACCATGATTTTGGCCTAGAGACTGAGTTTGGACTACTGACCTATAGAACTGTAAGAAAATAAATTTGTATTGTTTAAAGTCATTAAGCTTGTGGTAATTTGTTGCAGCAACAATAGAAAACTAATACAGATCCCTACCTCACACCATACACAAAAGCTAGTTTCTAGGAAGTTAAGATCTAAATTTGAAGCACAACACTAATTTAAATGGAAATACAGGAGAATATCTTAGTAACCTCAGAAGTAGAGAAAGTATTTTTAAGACACAAAAAGAGCAAATTATAGCCGAAACCGGTTTGGCTCAGTGGATAGAGCATCGGCCTGCGGACTGAAAGGTCCCAGGTTCGATTCTGGTCAAGGGCATGTACCTGGGTTGCGGGCACATCCCCAGTGGGAGATGTGCAGGAGGCAGCTGATCGATGTTTCTCTCTCATCGATGTTTCTAACTCTCTATCTCTCTCCCTTCTTCTCTGTAAAAAATCAATAAAATATATTTAAAAAAAAAAGAGCAAATTATAGAGGAAGAGACTGGTACGTTTGACCATAAACAAATCAAGTTAGAAATATGATGCAGCATGATAAGAGTGTATACCTAACATATACTATTCTAGAGGTTAGGAAAGGCCTTCTTCTTTTTTTTTAAATACTTTTTTATTGATTTCAGAGAGGAAGGGAGAGGGAGAGATAGAAACATCAATGATGAGAGCAAATCATTGATCGGCTGCCTCCTGCACGCCCCCTACTGGGGATCGAGCCTGCAATCCAGGCATATGCCCTTGACTGGAATCAAACCCAGGACCCTTCAGTCCCCAGGCCAACACTCCATCCACTGAGCCAAACCAGCTAGGGCAGGAAAGGCTTTCTTGAGCAGATAATGTTTTTGAGTTGAGACCTGAAAGGTGTGAAGGATGGGCTGAGAGATGGTTTGTGGAGTCTCCAGCATAAGGGGTAGAATCAAGCAGGTAAATGGAAATGAGCTGTAGACTACTCAGCAAGATCTGGGGGGCTGGGGGGGGGGGAGGGGGACTGGGCATAGGTAAGGATTCCAGTCCCTCCTCCAAACTTGACAGCATGACTTGTATCCATAGAGAGTTCCTGTCTGGGAAGAGTTCTTCTGTAGCAACCACACCACCTCAAAGGTTCAAGGGCACAAACTCATTTAGTCTGGTCCAATCTTACAAGATGACTGGTCTGCAACCAAACAATAGGGCGGGGGGCAGTGCTGATTCAGAGTGGATCCCAGGTCTCCTGATACCCTGATGCCTTGCTGCTCCTTGCACATGTCCTGCCGGAGGGTCTCTGCACTTGCTTTTCCTCTGCCTGGACCAGTTTCCCCAGGACCCTTTTCCCAAGTCCCTGCAGAAGGGGACGTCCCCTGAGATGCCTTCTCCTATGACTCGATCTAAATAACTCCACCTGGCCCTGTCACTGTCAGTGTGAGCACTGCCCTGCTCTCTCGCTCTCACAGCATTTACCCCTGCCCAACACTGCAACACACGCTCACTGTCTCTCCCCCAGCAGAATGTCAGCCCGGGAGTGAGGACGTGTGTCTGTCTTTTCACACTGCAGCCCGTGTCTCACTCACAGTGGGTATGGTAGGCAGAACAAGGGCCTCCCAAAGATGTCCACATCCTAACCCCTGGAACCTATGGATATGGAATGTGGCAAAGGAGACTTAAGGCAGCAGAAGGAATTCCGGTTGCCAACTGGCTGACCTTAAAAAGGAGATTATCCCAGATTGTCCATGTGGGCTCCACAGTCATCGGAGTCTAAACGTGGGAGAATACGACAAAAGATCTGGTGTCAGAGACGATGTGCATGGGAAAGACTGCCTGGCCTCTGCTGCCTTTGCCTACGGAAGGGGATGGAATGTGAGCAGCTGCTACAAGCTGGAAAAGCGCAGAAAACAGTCCCCCTGGAGCCCCAGGAGGAATGCGGGCCAGCCTACACGGTGACTTCTTAGCCCAGTGAGACCCAGTTCAGACTTCAGACCTAGAAGAATAGAAATTTTTGTTGTTTTAAGACACTAAGTTTGTAGTAATTTGTTACAGCAACAATAGGAAGTAACATAGTGAGCGGTCAGTACATGTATGAATGAATGAAAAGTGAACGAGTGGATGCAGAATCTAATACCACCTTCACCTCAGAAATGAAAAAGCAAAGGTCAGCAAGAGAAAGAATTAAAATTGGTGGCTCTTGGTTAGTTGATGGGGCCAAAGCTGGGAATGGGCTTGGAATGTCCAAGAAAAGTTTACCCAAAGGGCAGATCTCAAACCCAGATGACCCAGCCCTTTGTGCTGCTCAAACCCCTTCCCGACCCCATTCCCCCAGGAAAAGTCCAAGACTCTCTGCCCGGTGCCGTCAGCCTGCTTGTGCTTCCCACGGGGATGGAAATGTCTGTGTGCTGTCAGTGCCGTGGCCAGAGCACTGAAATGGGGCCAGTGTGAGGAGGAAGTGAATTTTCCCTTTCATTTCTCTGTAATTTTTTTTAATCCTCATCCAAGGATATTTTTTTCCATTGACTTTTAGAGAGAGTAGGAAGGGGAGACAGAGAAACATCAGTGTGAGAGACACATCGATCGGTTGCCTCCTTCTCACGCCTGGGCTGGGGCTGGGATGAATCTGCAATCGAGGTACATGCCCTTGACAGGGAATTGAACCCGAGACACTTCTGTCCAAGGGTCGATGCCCTAAACCAAACCACTGAGCAAACAGGCCTGGGCTCATTTCATTGTAATTTAAATAGCCACCTGTGTCCATTGGCTACCACACTGGACACTGCAGCTGCAAGGACTGTACCCACCTTTCTAGCCAGATCTGCCCCTACAGCCTCTTCACCAAGGGTAGCAATGCTCTTTCAACTCTACCCAGACACCAGGCTAGCAGCTCCCACTTCCGGGCCTTTGTCCATGCCATGGCCCCTGCCTAGAACGACACCCCATCTTCTGTCTTGATTCTCTAAACACCCAGCTCAGCTCCGACCTTAAGTGTAGTGGAGCCTTGAAGGGGATTCAGGATTTGGGTGGATTGAGTAAAATGCCCTTCCCCGCTTCTACCTCCCAAATGAGGTGATGGGAAACCATGAGACAGTTACGGTGTCATTCCCAATTCCCTGGCACCTGCTGCCACAGGGCTGAGGGGCGAGCGAGACGTGACAAACAGCTCCTTCCCTACCAGAGCCTCACAGAGCCCTCATTCTCTCCAGGACCCGGGTCAGGAGTCTCAGGCAGCTCAGAGACCTGCCTCTCAGAGGGGAAGCACCAACCAACCAGAAGACACAGCTGGGAGCCTCTTAGAATTTCTGGGAAACTCCTGAGTGAGAGGCAGTGGCTCCAAACCAAGTCAGCTTTATTAGACTTGTGTGTGTGCGCGCGCGTGTGTGTGCACAAGCACATACTTCAGGCCTGGGGCACCACCCCATAGAGCTGGTGAGGAAGTAACTTCTGCTTCTCGTTACAACTGTAGATCCATCTCGGGCGGACGAACACCAGGGAGGGGTTGTCCATCAGGGCCTGCAGGGGGGCAGGGGACACGTGAGAGAGGAGGGGACAGAGGAGATTCAAGGGCAGTTTGGGTCTCCCTTTCCCTGCCCCTCTGAACTCACCTCCTCAAAGCTGGGGTCCCACTCCTGTGCTGTGATTACAAACTGGACCCGGTCGCTCATATAGTCCTCGAGCTCCCTAGCGGGAGAAGAAAAGAGGCTGAGAATTGGTGTCCCCTCTGCTGACACCCCACTCCCCAACCATGCTCTCCTATCCCCACCTATGTCCCCTAGAGGCTGCTTGTGGTCCTCCATTGTCCCACGTGCCAGTCTCACCACAGCCACCATACCGACAGCTCCCACTGTCACTAATCCTTTCAGAAGGGTGGCCGGGAGCCTCCCTTTAGAGAAGGAAGCCAGGGGGCAGCTACGCAGCAGGGCTGCCACTGAACTCTGTGGCCTGTGCCCATCCTGCAGGGTTCACCCCTTCCCCACCTCCCAATTGCCCTCCTTCCCACAACCTACCACATCCCTCCTCAAAACTCAGCACCCCCCTCACCCCAGCCCCACCCCCAGCGACTGACCCATTGAAGGCTGTGACATAGCGGCTGAGCTTCCTCCGCTCGTCCCCAGGGAACTCCCCGTACAGGAAGAAGTGTTTGCCCTGGAAGAAGTCTGGGGAGATGGTAGAAGAGCCAAGGTGAGGCCCTCAAAGTGCCAAGGCACCAGCCAGGGGCCACAGAGGCCAAACAGGGGCAGGGAACGGACGGGGCAATGAGGACAAGCAGTTCAGCCAGCCCAGCAGAGCCTGGTTTTCCGTTGTTTTCTTTAATGGTAAAAGACACGATTCCAATGATGGTAATGTGCTTCTTACATGATTCCCAATTCCCTGGCACCTGCCATCGCCATCAAAGGGCTGAGGGGCCAGGGAGAAGGGACAAACAGTTCCTTCCCTACCAGAGCCTCATAGAGAGCCCCCCATTCTCCCAAGTCACAAATGGGCTGTTGCCACTTAATAAGCGTGGCCGGGTCAGACACTAACGAACCGGCCACTTTTTCATCTGGTTGGTCTCATTCCTTTTCGACTGCCCCACCCACACAAAAACTAAACTGAGGGGTGGGGGTGGGAGGCTGGGCATCTGCAGATTTTAAAAGCCTTCCAGGTAATCCTGAAGCCTAGGGGGGTTAAGCTCTGATGTGAGGGAGGCGCTGTTCACACCTGGAGAGGAGCCAAAGGGGGTGGTCACGCCTGCCTGGTGCTGGGCTGTGATGGGGGAAAGAAAGGGAAGGGGAGGGAAGGGAACAGGCCTAAGGGAACGAAGAGGTGGCAAAGGCAGGCAGTGGCGGGAGGAGACCAGGAGACAAGTCCCAGGGTGGGTAGCAGCAATCCTAGGCTAGCTGGAGCAAGTCACAGATGAGAACTGAGAGGGACAGATCCCACTTCAGGAGGGAGGGAGGGGGATTTCCTACCTGGGAGTTCAGGAATTGGCAGGTCAGGAGACTCTGGGGGACTCTCATTGTCGGTGTTCTCATCTGTGGATCCTGCATATGGGTCCTCGCCATTCTCCCCCTGGCCAGGGGGCTGCCTTCGTTCCTTCTGCTCAGCCACCCTGGGGGAGCCAGGAGGGGGTGGGGAAGAGTATGCACACCAATCCCCTCTACCCAAGGCCCGGCCCACCCGGACCCCCTGGCCCTGATGCTACCTTCTCAGCTCATCCTCAGTGTCCTCAGAATCTTCCGCTCCATTGTCTTGTCCTTCTGCGAGCAGAAGCTTAGTCAGTGCAAGGTGACTATCCCCACCTATGTCCCCTAGAGGGACAGACTGGTAACCCTCTGCACAGTCTCACACAGGCATCCTAACCCCCAACCTCAATAGCCCTCCAGATCCAGTTATCAGGGGCCCTCAGCCTCCTCCTCCTCCCTCAGACCCAGGAGTCCAGGCCCCCAGAACCCTCCTCCCTCAGAATTCTAGGCCCCCAGACCCCTCCTCCTTAAGGCTGACCTGACCACTCCCCCTCAGTGTGGGTATCTTCCTGGGACCCGGGTGAGGCTGGTTTGGTCTCTTCTGGAGTGGAGGCTGTCTGGGGTGAGCTGGATCCCGCTGCCTGAGGGGCCTTGGTTTTGGCCTGAGGAGGGGAAGTGGGTGAGTGAGCATGCAAGGGGCAGGGTGGGTGGGAGAATGTGGGGAGGTGAGCCACAGGAGGCAGGAGTAGACTTTGGGGGCTACAACAGACCCATATCCTCCTCCCAGGACACCCTCCCACTGCTGGTCAGGGGACAGCGGACCTTTTGGGGAAGCTGTGGGGCTTCATCCCCGCTGCCGCCACCGTGAGGGCCACCCTCATCCTCGCTGCTGGAGTCTGGCCCTGCCATGAGGTACCTGGGGAAGGAATCAGGCCTCAGACACACAGGATGTCCTGTTCCCTGGGGCCTGTAGGGAGGGTGCTCAGGGTCACACCATGGCCACTCTCCCAGCTGCCTCTTCCCCGCTCTGGAAGGCCCCGCTGACCCCGTCACCCCAGCCACACACACAGGAGAGAGACCAGAGCTCCCCTTGGCTGCCCTCCCTCCTCTTGCGGAAGAAATGCCCCATTTCAGAAAGAAAAAAAAAATCAGAAATAATGTTCCCCTTTGAGAATCAAAGTCAGTTTCTCTTTAGGAGAATGCCTACAAATTAAGGGAAAATTCCCAACAGCAAGTACATTTTTAAAGACCTTGGCACTATGTTCATGGTCCTTAAGCTGCTGACACTCCAGGAAAAGAATTCTCCTAGTTCTAATAATAACAATAGCTAACACTTATACGGGATTTCCTAAGTGCCAGGCACTATTCTAAACACTTGACAGAAGATGGCGGCATAGGTAAACACCGGAAATTGCTGCCTCGCAACCACTTCAAAAATACAACTAAAAGACAAAACGGACATCATCCAGAACCACGGGAAGGCTGGCTGAGAGGAAATTCTACAACTAGAAGGAAAGAGAAAAGCACACTGAGACTCAGAGGAGGTGCGGAAGTAAAGTGCAGGAGTACTGAGGCGCACGCAGAGAGGGCTGGCAACGGAGGACAAGGTTGTTTTTTTCAATCGGGAGGGAGTCTCAAGCTCCCGACTGCTCTGAACTCCTGCTCCGGGCGAGTCTCTGGGAACCCAGACTCATATGGGGAGAAACTGGACTGTCTGGCAGCGGGTGGAACTCGAGGGTGGCTTTATCTCAGAGGTGCTTGCAGCAATGACCATGGGAAACTGAGACTTGGGGCCTCTTAGGGCAGGGCTGAGGATCCACCATAGCGGTTTGCTCCGCCCTGTTGATTCCCAGAGACCCTGCCCCACCCAAGCTATGCACAGAGGCTTTTGCATATAAAAGGCCTGGCCCTTTCCAATCTGAAAATTACCTAACAAACTGCAGCTGGGTCAGAGAGACACAGAACTTCCAAGAGAAGGCCCAAAGCCCAACAGCAGCTTGCACTGCTTCACAGCTGGGCCTCATCTGGGCACCTCCAAACCCCAAACAAAGAAGAGGAATCTGCAGATCTCTCCATAGCTCCTGCTGGGTAACTTCAGGCAGAGGCTAAATTAGCACCCCTTTAGAGATCCAAGAGCCAGTGTACCCAGTGGTCAGAGTGGGACCATCCAGATTACAACTCCTCAGATCCATAAGGTACACACTCAGGGGGCAGACTCAGTGAGCACCAAAGCCCCACTGAAGTAAGTCTTGCTCCATAAGGGTGTCTCCAGCACAGAAGTTCTCCCACTGTAGACACAGCTGATTCTCACAGCCAATTGGCCTGGAGGTCAATTCCTCTCAGTGATACCTACAACAATCAAGGCTTAACTACAACAAGACTGTGCACAAAGCCCACAAGGGCGTGCACCAAGAGTGTCCACCTCAGGTAATTGGGGAGGCTGAGCCACTGGGCCCTATAGGACACCTAGCACACAAAACCACTCTACCAACACAGGGAAGCAACCAAAATGCGGAGACAAAGAAACTGGTCACAAATGACAGAAATGGAGGAAAGCAAACTACTGGATATAGAGTTCAAAACCACAGTTATAAGGTGTTTCAAGAATTTTCTAGAAACCACTGTTAAATTTAGTGAGACCCTCAATAAATCTAGTAAGAACTTCGAGGATATGAAAAAGGACCAACTAGAAATTAAGCATACACTGACTGAAAAAAAGAATATTATACAGAGTTCCAACAGCAGACCAGAGGATCCCAAGAATCAAGTCAAAGATTTAAAATACGAAGAAGCAAAAAACACCCAACCAGAAAAACAAAAAGAAAAAAGAATCCAAAAATATGAAGATAGTGTAAGGAGCCTCTGGGACAACTTCAAGTGTACCAACATCAGAATTATGGGGGTGCCAGAGAGCAAGATATTGAACACCTGTTTGAAGAAATAATGACAGAAAACTTCTCCTACCTGGTGAAAGAAATAGACTTACAAGTCCAGGAAGTGCAGAGAACCCCAAACAAAAGGAATCCAAAGAGGACCACACCAAGACACATCATAATTAAAATGCCAAGAGCAAAAGACAAAGAGAGAATCTTAAAAGCAGCAAGAGAAAAACAGTTACCTACAAGGAAGTACCCATACGACTATCAGCTGACTTCTCAACAGAAACTATGCAAGCCAGAAGGGAGTGGCAAGAAATATTCAAAGTGATGAATAGCAAGAACCTACAGCCAAGATTACTTTACCCAGCAAAGCTATCATTCAGAATTGAAAGTCAGATAAAGAGCTTCACAGATAAGAAAGAGCTAAAGGAGTTCATCACCACCAAACCAGTATTATATGAAATGCTGAAAGGTATCCTTTAAGAAGAGAAAGAAGAAGAAAAAGGTAAAGATACAAATTATAAACAACAAATACACATCTATCAACAAGTGAATCTAAAAATCAAGTGAATAAATAATCTGATGAACAGAATAAACTGGTGAATATAATAGAATCAGGGACATAGAAAGGGAGTGGACTGACTATTTTCGAGAGGAAAGGGGTGGGGGGTTTCGGGAAGAGACTGGACAAAAATCGTACACCTATGGATGAGGACAGTGGCAGGGGAGGTAAGGGCAGAGGGAGGGTGGGAATCGGGTGGAGGAGAGCTATGGGGGGAAAAAAGAGGAACAACTGTAAAAATCTGAACAATAATGATTTAATTTTTTAAAAAATAAAATAAAATAAACACTTGACAAATGTGGAGTCACGGAATTCTGAGGTAGTTGGAATCTTAGCCCCATTTTACAGATGAGGAAACTAAGGCACAGAGAGATTAACTACTTTGCCTTAATCCCAGGGCAAATTATGTAGCAGAAGCAATTGAATGTGTTGGCTTTACTTTGATGGTACGCACATGAAGACCATCTGCACATAATTTGATTTTTCCAAAGCTGGTGAAACCCTGTTCAGGTAAGTCACACTCACTGGACAGCACTGGCTCGTGGGAAATTCAGAGAATTTAAAGTGTCATAGTTGATTAAAGTATCAATGGTAGGCTTATAAGACTTTTCTTTAAAGTGTCTGGAACTAAAAGATTTTAAAAACTCAATTTTTGATTATTGTGGGGAGAGCCATCACCCGGGAATCTTCCATCATCAACTTTTAAAAATATAAAGTGCTTTCTGAATTTAATTTTTTTGGTCAAAAACCAGTTGGCAAAAATAAAAAATCCTATCTGCAGCCTGGCCGGTGTAGTTCCAGTGTTTGAGTGTCTACTTATGAACCAGGACATCATAGTTCAATTCCTGGTCAGGGCACATGCCAGTAGAGGGCATGCAGGAGGCAGCTGATCAATGATTCTCTCTCATCATTGATGTTTCTATCTTTCTCTACCTCTCCCTTCCTCTCTGAAAGCAATAAAAAACAAACAACAACCAAAAACAAAACAAAACAAAACAAAAAAGCCCCAGTTGCAAACCTAGCACCGTTTATTGCCTTTTCTTGATGATAGCTTTGCTGGGTAAAGTAATCTTGAGCAGATGATCCAAATCCAGTTCCTCTGTCCCTAAATAGACCGCATCCATCCAATTTCTATCCCCGAGGCCCCAGCCTCCTCCAGGTCCCCACCTGCAGCCTGGCCTAGACACTCCAGCCCCACAACAGAGCCTGCCCCTCCCCCTCCCAAACCTTCCCCGGCTCCCTGCTGCTCACAGAGAGACCCTTGAGCCAAGTGGGTTTCAGAACTTTGAAATTTTCAGATTTTAGAGATATACAGATTGCTACATACCACCCCCCTGTGTGGAAGGAGGAAGTGCCCTGTAAATCAAGCCCATGAATATTTCTATAAACAATATGATGATGTACTTAATGGAATAAAGGTCACACATAGCCTCGCATCAGCTCAAGATGATCATGCAGCCAGTGTTTGTGCTAAATCCAGAAAACACTTTTGGCTTCCAGAGGTGTCTGGATTCCCGAGCTATAAATGTGGGGTCTGTGGACCTGGACAGAGCCCTGCCCTGGCCAGGCACTAGAAGTCCTTTCTGAGCTGATCCCACCACTTCTCAGCCTCCACCTCCACCTCCAGCTCCCTCCCCCACGCCCCCAATAAGGAGTCTCTCAAATACAGCAGGCACAGCCCCAATTCTGAACACACTCAGGTCTTCTCTCCCATGGAGTATAACACAAGTCTCCCTTCGAAATCATGGGCCTCAGATCTGACCCTGTCCTTCCCCAGCTCCAAAGCCTTCCATGGATCCTGCTGCCCCAGCCTCATTTTCCTGCCACTTCCTGCCTCCCACAGCAAGCAGAGCCCACCTGCACCTCCTCGGGGCAGACACCAGGCTGACCCCAACTTGGGATCCTCCACCCAGCAGGCTCTGTGTTCAGCCTGGTAAACTCTTCTCATCCTTGAAGACCCCTACACACTGCGCTTTCTCCTTGGGCCTTCCTCCATACGTTTTTTAAAATCTTATTTTTAAAAATATATTTTATTAATTTCAGAGAGGAAGGTTTACAGAGAGGAAGGAAGAGAGAGAGAAACATCAATGATGAAAGAGTATCATCGATGGGCCGTCTCCTGCACACCCCCTACTGGGGATGGAGCCTGCAACTCAGGCATGGGCCCTGGCCAGGAATTGAACCGTGATCTTCTGGTTTAGCCTCTGGTTCAGCGGTCGCCAAACTTTTGGACCTCACGGATTACCAGTGGTCTGTGGACCACCGGTTGGCGACCGCTATCTGGTTCATAGGTAAACAGTCAACCACGGAGCCACACCACCAGGCATCCATACTGTTTTTTATTTGTTTGTTTTTTGTTAATCTTCACCTGAGGATATTTTTTTCCATTGATTTTTTTTTAAGGGAGGGGGAAAGACAGAGAGAAACATCAATGTGAGAGAGACACATCGATTGGTTGCCTCCCACAAGCATCCCAACCAGTTCCGGGACCAAGCCTGCAACGAAGGTACATGTCCTTGACTGGAATCGAACCTGTGACCTTTCATTCCACAGGCCAACACTCTAACCACTGAACCAAACCGGCCAGACCCATACTGTTTTGTAACAAGTCTGGCCCATCATCAAAGTGAGAGGCCTTGTCAAAGGCAGGACCTGATGGTTGGGTGCCCAGCATCGCACGGGCCAGCCTGACACCAAGCAGGGGCTTCAGGGTCGTGCTTTAAATGAATCTACCCTCAACAATAAAGATAAATAAATTTAAAAATTAAGTAAGTATAAAATAAATTAATCTAAACAAGCCCCAACACTGTTCTCCGCCCTAAGTCTTGGCACACGCTGTTTCTCTAGCCTGCAATGTCCTTTCCTTCTCCGCTAAGCAGACTTCACAGAGCCCGCATGAGCCCCCCAGGCAAGTCCTCTCTCCCTCCTCCACGACTCCTAGCCCATGCCTCCTTCTCTCAGAAGTCAGCTCACTCTGGTCCAGGCCCACCGGTGTTCTCCACTAGCAGGCTCCAGTCTGATTTCTCTCCAGATCCCTAGCATTGCCCAGCCCAGGGATGAGGAGCAGGGTAGGCATGTGCATATGTATATACAGACGTATACACAGGTGTGCAGGGAGGCCTCACCTCCGGGAGGGCAGCCGCTGCCGCATGCGGTGACAGTCCAGCACCCACTCTTTACGCACAATGCGACCTCCGAGGCCTAGGACCTGGCCGTACTTAGGGGTGTTGGCAAAGGCACAGCTGTGGGGAGCAGAATGGAGGGTGTCAGTCAGGTGTGATCTGAGGGATGGGAGAGAAGAGGGAGACGAGGACCGAGAGAGGGAGAAGAGACGAGTAAGAGAAAAAGAAACAGACACGGGAGAAACAGGGAGACAGAAGGAAAGATGTACAAATCGGAGAAAACAGGCAGAGGATCCATACAGAACTGAAGAGACGGAGACAAAGACACACACAGGCAGAGAGAGAGAGAGAGCAGGATGGAGACAGAGGCGGAGGAGTGGTAGCAGGAAGGGGGGAAGGAGGAGGTCACAGGCCTACATGAGGTGGGTGCTGTCTGGGGTCCAGTCTGGCCGATACTTGGCCCCGAGCTCTAGGGCCTTGTCCCGGAGCTCCGAGCGGAAGGGGTTCTGGAAGCCACTCAGCACCACCACCACGCCCTTAAGGATCTTCCCCATCTCCTGCGGGCCAGCTCGGGGTGCCCTGTGCTCCGTGCCTTCTCCTCGGGGCTTCCCTGGCACTGCCCCCCGTGCTGGGGCAGGGACTGAGGCAGTGGCAGGGGTAGAGATGGGGGCTGACACTGCGGAAGCCAAAGAGCAGGTTCAGTTAGCACTGCTGGGACTAAACCCCTCGTCCTTCCTCCCTCAGCTCCAGAGTCCCAGCCCCAGTCCGCTCCACCCCTACGACACAGGAACCCAGGCCCCTGTGGGAACAAGGAATCCAGTTTGCTCACATTTGGGTCTCTTGCGGGCAGGTGGCGAGGGCTGGGCTGATGGTTTGCTGGGGGTCTTCCTTTCTTCTTGATTCAAATCCAACTTCCTCTTCCCTTTGGGGGACTCCTGAGGCTAAGCGGGGTGAGATGAAATGAGGCCTCTAGCTTCTCTCCTCCTTCTCCACCCGTCAGGGTCTGATGATCTCACCTTGGAGGTGCTGCCTACTGCCCTGGAGGCTGGAGAGGTTGAGGAGGTGGCACTTGAGGCCTGCAGTGTGGCAGCTGCATAGCTGGGTCCTGCTGGGTCACTGGTTGTGGCTACAGAGGGAGAGAGTGGAACCAGGATAAGGCTTTCAGTTCCTATCCATGCTACAGAGGGGTGTTCCCAGCAGAGACCCAGGAGGCCAGGCCCCCAGCCTCCTCAGACCCAGGAGTCTAGGTCCCAACCCTGTACTCACTCAGGCCTGATTTTCCACACTCACCAGTGGATGTCTTATTGATCCGGCTGAAGAAGAGGGCCCCTGGTCTCAGGGAGCTGGCACCCTCATCCTCCTCCTTTACACGGAATTGGCCAAGCTTGGTCACCTTCTAAAGTCCCAGAAGGTCAGTGCAGTGGGTGTGGACTGTTGGCAGGTGGGGGAGAAGAGAGAGGGAGAAGGCTCTGGGGGTGGTGGGTAAAGCTTACCTGGGGTGAAGCCTCTACCTCATCTTTGTCTGGAGGGCTGTGAAACCGTACAAAACTCAGGCCATAGGGGGAGTCCTGGGAAAGAAGGGGTTGGAGTCAGGGAATCTGGCCAAGGACTGAAGCCTGGCCCCAAGTCCCTTTAACTTAGGGAACCCTCCCTCTGGCTCTTGCCTCGCCTAGGGAGATGTCTGTATGAAACTGTGGACAATAATAACATCCAGCTGTTACGGAGCCCTAACTCTGGGTCAGCACAGCTCTGAGCCCTTTTACATGCATTAGTCCCGTTAGCCGCATAAGCAATGGGCAAGTGGAATAGAGGGAGTGCTGCGTGCCACTTCGGGAATAGAGAAATGCTCCAGGCTCTTTCCCCCTCTGCCAGCTGGATGCAGAGCCACAAGATGGGAGGAACCTGGGTCCCTGGATGACCAAACACCCCCCAGGACAGTTCCCCGGTAAGGATACCTCTACTGTGTGGTGTCATTACCACATGGATCTTGTAATCACAGCTTAGCATCCTAACTCACAGCAACCCATAAGGATCAGGAAACTGAGACCAGAAAGATTAAGTCACTTGCCCAGAGTCACACAGTAAAAAGTGGTGTAGCCAATTTTAAACCCAGTGTCTGACTTCATTCTCTTGATGTTAACTCCTAGGCCCACTCTCCTAGACCACCTCTCCAATAAGTCAGCTGTCCCCCTCCCCCAGCTCCCCTCTGAGGTCCTACAGTTCACTGTCCAAGACATCGTCCAGGAAACAAAGCCTCATATGAGGGGGAACTCAAACCCATTTCAGGGACGGCCTCCTCATGGTCCCATGGGGATACCAGCTGTCCAGTCCTCCCAGCCCACTGTGACTCATACTGGCCCCTCCGCTCTCTCCTCACCCACGACCAAGGACCCTGCACTCCCCGCTCCCACCCTAGGTACCTTGCTATAGGGCTGGCTGCAAACAATTTTGACTCGGTCCCAGCGCTTCTCAGCCGCTCCCCGGACCAGCTTCTCAGGTCCAAAAAAGCGAACACGGTTGGGGTTGGAGCCACTTCGGCTCTCAGAAGGGGACATGAAAGACGAGGTGACCAGAAGGACCTGGGAGAGGGCACAATAAATGAGGCTGGCTCCTTTAAATGATGCATCCTAGGGGCTGGGAAGAGGGCAGGGGGCCCGAGAAGAAGCTAGGGAGTCGCCAGATCCAGCTCATGCCCTGACCTGCCTCAAGGTCTCTAGACTCTTCTCTTGTTTCTGGGCCTCCGGTCAGTCCTTCCCTGACACAGGTCCCAGAGGAAGCCTTCTGTGTACAGATCTGAATTATCCTTCTTAAATTCTTGCACAGAGCCTTCCATATCTGGCCATATGGCGGGGCTGCGCGACCTAAGGAACGAACCCTCCCAGCAGAGAAGATTCACGATGACTGGCACAGCATTCAAGCACCTTTTGGAAATGCAAGGCCGGGTCAGTGGAAAGGCGAGCAGTTATCAGAGGCCAGAAATGAGAGAGCTGTGCCAGCAGGGGGAGCTAGAGACAGGCTGCAAGACTGGAGGAGGGAGGAGGATCGGCTCCTTGTAGATCCTGTGAGCATCGCCCCCCACCCCCACCCCACCCCCAACGCCCTACACACACACCTCTGCTTCTGCAAGTGTTCCTTCCCAGGGCAGCAGAGCAGTCCAGTTCGCACTTCCTAGCACTTGCAGAACCCGCCTCATCCAGCCCCTCCCAGGGTCTGAGTTTCAGCTCTATGGAACACAACCTCCAACATCTATGTTTCAATCATTCCTACCTTTTCCTTTTGTTCCCCAACCCTAGGGGAGCAAAAGGCAGCAGCAGCTCCCTGCACTTGCTTCTTCATCATTCCTTAGTCTTCTTGCCTCATCAGTCACTAATTCCCTCTGTTAAAATAACTGGTGTGGTTTCAGCCTCCTGGTGGGACCCTGACTGATACAGTGGGTGGCTCTGATGTGGTTTTTGTCCCAGTGCTGACCCTGGGTGGCACACAGAGCTTGATTTTAAAGGGCCCTTGGGGGGGGGGGGCGCGGGGGGGGGGAGCAGTGGGGAATAGAAGACCAGGCCTGCGCTCCAAGCAAGGAAGAACAGTATCTCAGAGCCCACCACCAAACCACATAGAGCTGGGCTCCTCCTCCACGAGTAGGTCAGGGGAAACGTGCCTATGGAGAGAGAGGGAGCCTTCGCTCTGGAGGACAGCAGAGAAAAGATGAAAATTTATCTCTGGACAACTCCTAACCATGAGCTTGTCCTCTCAAGGATTTGGAGCAAAAACTCACACTAGCCTTCTGCATGGAAAAACACAAGCCGAACATTGTAAGTGGTCCCGGGTACACAGTGTCACCCGACACCAGGGCAAATACTCTTTGGAGGAGCGTACTTCAAACCCAGTCCTCCAAGATCTCCCATAGCTACCTTCCCAAAGAACAGAACACACACACACACACACACACACACACACACACACAGGCACACAGACACACACACAGGCACACACACAGGCACACAGACACACACACAGGCATGAGGAAACAAGCTGCCATGACTTAGGATCAGCAGGAACCACAAGATGCAGAACAGACCCACAAATGCTGCATATATTGAAAATATCAAACAGACAATATAAAAGCATTTGTAATAGTTTAAAGAAATAAATAGACAGGATGATGAAGGAACAAATAATAATCAAAACTGGCCAGGCAGCCCTAACCGGCTTGGCTCAGTGGAGGGAGCATTGGCCTGCGGACTGACGGGTCGCAGGTTTGATTCCCGTCAAGGGCACATGCCTGGGTTGCAGGCTTGATCCCCAGTGGGGGGTGTGCAGGAGACAGCCAATCAATGATTCTCTCTCATCATTGATGTTTCTATCTCTCCCTCTCCCTTCCTCTCTGAAATCAATAAAAATATTTTTTTAAAAAAACTGACCAGGCAATTTTGAAAAAGAATCAGAGCGTTCACACCCAACACTAAGGGATGAACCGTGATTGGTCAAAGCAATCAAAGTCCCTCTGCCGATGGCTGGTCCAAGGAAGTACACATGACCCACTTCTGGCCAATCTGATATTAAGAGGGAAGTCGTGTGGGGGCTTCTGAGAAAGCTTTTTCCTTCCTCATTAAAGAAACAGAGGTTGGAAGAGCCACTGAGCGTCCGCCATCCCACTTTCTCCAATTCCTGCTTTGCATGCTACGAGGTGATGGATGGAGCAGCAGCAATCATATCGCAATCGCGAGGGCAAGTCCAAAAGAACCAAGAAGAGCCAACCTAGCACTCTCACTCTGACTCCGATAAGCTGCCAGATCAACTCTGGGTCAGCCTGACGCTGGCCTTCCCTCCTGAGGAAACAGTGAAGAGGCTCATGCAAGGAGCTAATTTTAGGGTGGTCTATTCAGTTACTTCGTCTCTTTCCAACTGACAAGCTGTGAAATTAGAAAACAAAAGCCTTTTGCTAAGAAAAACATAGGCTATGACTAGATGTCTTTTTGTGCTCAACTCTGATTATGAAAAGGGAACGACAAAGACAAAGGAAATTCTACAGAAGCCTTGACTGTAATTGTTTTAAAAGGCCTGATTTTGAGCTGATAGAGGAGCTGAATTTATCATCTAGTGACTAAAATTAAGGAGAACTCAAACTGTGGTTGGTGGCTGCTCCCCATACCAGGAGGTAGATTTCCTCTGAATATACTCTCCTCCCACTCCTTGTAAAGAGAAAACTCTAGTTATCCGGCTGCTTTATTACCCAACACTATCTTTAAGGTTCCAGGATTAAGCCTTTACTCTCTGGATGTGTTAGCCTCAAATGCTTACACATCTTTTGGAGATGTGTAAGCCTTTGTAGAATTTGAAGGGGGGAAAAAAGAATATGTTGTCCTGGCTGGTTTGGCTCATTGGTGAGAGCATCGGCCCATGGACTAAAGGGTCCCAGGTTCAATTCCGTTTAAGCGCACGGCACGTACCTCGTTGCAGGCTCCATCCACGGGCGCAAGTGGGAGGCAACCAATAGATGTTTCTCTGTCTCTCTTCCTCCCTTCCACTCTGAAAATCAATGGAAAAAATATCCTCTGGGGAAAAAAAAAATATATATCCTCTGGTGAGGATTACAAAATAAAAGAATATGTTGATTTTGTAGAAAATGGTATTACCTATTACAACGTGTGCCTTACACTTGACTTGTACAGCAGGTCCTTGAATAACATTGTTTCATTAACATGTTGATGAGTTGCCAGGGTCAATGCACTCAAACCGCAGAAAACTCTCCTGGATATCAACTAGTCTGTGGTAAGATTGGTTTTGTTACAATGTCATTTCCTTTCGCTTATAGTCACAGAATCTGCTGACCAGGTTAAGTGAGGATTTACTGAGGTGACATCAACGTTGACTAGCCCTGCTCTGCCCTTTTCCCTTTACTTTCTTGGCTTTTCCAGCCCTATCTAGTCTCTTGGTAGAAGCCAACATTATTAGCCCCAGTCTTGGCAAAGTATATTCGTTAAAAGATAAAACCCTGAGTGCCTGGCCGGTGTGCCTCAGTGGTTGAGCATGGTCCTACGCACCAGGAGGTCATCCCATCGATTCCTGGTCAGGGCACATGATTTCAGAGAGGAAGGAAGAGGGAGAGATAGGAACATAAATGATGAGAATCATCAGAAACATCACTGACGAGAGACATCAATCGACTTTCTCCTGCACGCCCCCCACTGGGGATTGAGCCCGAAACCTGGGCATGTGCCCTGACTGGGAATAGAACTAACTATGGCCTCCTGGTTCATAGGTCGACACTCAACCACTGAGCCACACCGGCCAGGCAGAACTTTTTTTTTTAATAGTCCCAAAGACTGTTAATTTTGATAAAATAGTAAAAGAGGCCACTAGACTAGGTGACTCCAGTGCCTTAGGGAGCCTATGTAAACAACCTAAAATTCTAAGCCAGGGTCAATGCACTCGAATCTCAGAAAATGAAATGCAAGAATAAAGGCAGCCAATTAAAATTTAATCTGAGAAAATTAAACTCAAGAACAACTACCATACAGCCAAAATAACTAGATTTCCCTAAATAAGACAACTGTTTAAGCTACAGCCAATTAAATAATTTCTTTGCTTCTGTGTTTCTCTATAAAAACCTCTACCCTAGCCCAGAGAGCACCTCTAGTCATTTTCAGTTTTGGCTGCCCGATTAAAATCATTAGCTCAAATGAACTCTTCAAAATGTAATGTGCCTCAGTTTATCTTTTTACATCTTATATAATCTTGAGAATGTTTGTTAAAGGAATATATGATTTATTAAAATCTACCTTGTAGAATAGAAAAGGCACTTGATAAAATTCAACACACATCCATAAAAAATACCTCTAAACGAAGTGGGTTTAGAAACGAATGTCTTCAACCTAACAAAGGACATTTATAAATAAATCTACAGCTAACATCACATTTAATGGTCAAAGACTCAACACTTTCCCCCTAAGATCAGGATCAAGACCAGGATGCCCACTCTCAGCATTTCTATTCAACACTATATTAGAGATACTAGTCAGTGTGATAAAATGAGAAAAAGGGAAAAAGAAAAGCATGAAGAATGGAAAGGAGGAAAACTTTTTATTCACAGACAATATGACTATGTAGAAAACCCCAAGGGATCTACACAAATCCCAAGGGATTCTCCTGTAAGAATTAACAGTGAATTTATCAAAGTCACAAGATACAAGGTCAGTATACAAAATCAATTGTATTTTTATTACACTATCAACAAATGGAAACCTTTTAAAATATTATTAAAACAGCATCAATAATTTAGGCAAGAATCAATAATAGATGTTAAAATTAGTAAGTACAATTTGAGGAGTAACAAGATATTTAAATAGTCTCAAAGTATTTCTTCACATGATACAACCTTAACCAAATGATCAGTTAACATCATCAGTAATGAAGCAAGTAGCATGTACCTCACAATCTGATGCACTGAGAAGAATACAGCACTTTTGTGGTATTCTGACCCAAAGTGTATAACCTAATTTAATCATGAGGGAACATCAGACGTTTTGTACAATGAGTGATGTTTTACAAAATCCCCTGACCTCCATTCCTCAAAAATGTCAATGGCACCTGGCTGGCACGGCTCAGTGGTTGAGCATCGACCTATGAACCAGGATGTCCGGGTCAATTCCTGGGCTCGATCTCCAGTGGGGGTGTGCGGGAGGCAGCCAATCAATGATTCTCTCTCATCATTGATGTTTCCATCTCTCTCTCCCTTCCTCTCTGAAATCAATAAAAATATAGTTTAAAAAAATGTCAATGGCATGAAATACAAAGACAGTTGCAGGAACTGTTCCCAATGAAAGGAAACAAAGGAGATGTGATGAGTCAATGCAATGCATGATTCTGAATTTTCTTTTTTTAATTTTATTATTATACTAGAGGCCCGGTGCACAAAAATTTGTGCACTCGGGGGGACGGGGGTCCCTCAGCCCGGCCTGTGCCCTCTCGCAGACTAGGACCCCTCGGGAGATAACGACCTGCTGGCTTAGGCCTGCTCCTGGTGGCAGAGGGCAGGCCCAATCCCTAGGTGCAGCCCCTGGTCGGGCTCAGAGCAGGGCCGATTGGGGAGTTGGGGCGCCGCCCCCTGTCATGCACAGAGCAGGGTGGATTGGAACATTGTGATGCCACCCTTAGTCACGCTCAGGGTAGGGCCGATTCGGGGGTTGGGGCACCACCCCCTGTCACACTCAAGGCAGGGTCGATGGGGAGGTTGCGGCGCAACCCTGTCAGGCACAGAGCAGGGTCGATCAGGAGGTTGGGGAGCTCCCCCCTGTCACGCACAGAGCAGGGCCGATGGGGAGGTTATGGTTCTACCCCATCACACACAGAGCAGGGCCCGTGGGAGAGGGGGGGGTTGGGGCGCCGCCCTCTATCACCCACAGAGCAGGGCCAATCAGGGGGTTGGGGCGCCGCCACTCTCACACTCAGGGCAGGGCCGATGGGGAGGTTATGGCTCTACCCCGTCACACACAGAGCAGGGCCCATGGAGGGGGGGGGGTGTTGGGGCGTCGCACCCTGTCACACACAGAGCCGCAGGGCGATCAGGGGGTTGGGGAGCTCCCCCTATCAGGCACAGAGCAGGGCTGATCAGGGGGTTGGGGTGCCTTCCCCTGTCACTAACAGAGCAGGGCGGATAGGGAGGTTGTGGCCCCGCCCCGTCACACACAGAGCCGCAGGGCTATCGGGGGTTTGGGCGCTGCCCCCTGTCACGCTGATGCCGGTGCTGGGAGGCATATTACCCTTTTACTATACAGGATAGAGGCCTGGTGCACAGGTGGGGGCTGGCTGGTTTGCCCTGAAGGGTGTCCTAGATCAGGGTGGGGGTCCCCACTGGGGTGCCTGGCCTGCCTGGGTGAGGGGATGATGGCTGTTTGCAGCTGGTCACACACCCTTCAGGGTGGGGGTCCCCACTGGGGTGCCAGGCCAGTCTGGGTGAGGGGCTGAGGGCTGTTTTCAGGCTGGGGGTGACTAAAGCTCTCAATCGCTCCTTTTTTTCTTTTTTTTTTTTTATTCTGGGCCAGCTTTAACTCTGAGGCTTGGCTCCAGCTCTTAGGCCTCCGCTGCTGAAAGCAGGTATCTGGTTTGTTTGGGTTCTATAATCGAAACACTGTTTCAACTCCAGCTCTGAGATCCCAGCTGGCTGAAAGCAGGTTTCTGGGGTTTTGTTTAGCTTCTATATTTGTAACAATGTTTCAAACTGCAAGCTCAGAGGCCAGCAGCGGCAGGCGGGGAATGTTGGAGTCCTCCGTCACTGAAGCAAGCAAGTCTCATGTTCGCTTCAAGCTGCCTGGCTGCCAGCCGCCATCTTGGCTAGCAGTTAATTTGCATATCGCCCTGATTAGCCAATGGGAAGGGTAGTGGAGGTACAGCTAATTACCATGTTTCTCTTTTATTAGATAGGATTTTGACTATTTCACTTACAGTTTACATTCATTTTATTTTATATTAGTTCAGGAGTACAGCATAGGGGTTAGACAAGTATGTACTTTAAAAAGTGTTCCTCCTGATATTTCTAATATCCACCTCGCACCATGTGCAGTTATTAGAATATCATTAACTATGTTTCCTATACTGTACTTTGAATTTGTTTTTGCTATAAAGATCACTATTGGGACAATGAAAAAAATCTGAATAATGTCTGAGATCAGATAGAATACTATCCTATCTAATAATAGACAAACATTGTAATTGACCGTACTTTCGCTACGCCTCCCATTGGCTAATCAGCGTGATATGCAAATTAACCAACAAAGATGGTGACTAATTTGCATATTGCAGGCCGGGCGGGACAGCGCCATCCCGCCTGCCCTGCCGCCATCCCGGCCTGCTATCTTCGACCCGGGGCAGCGGGCGTCTGTGTGTGACCCGACCCTGGGCGACTGGGCAGTGCAGCAGCAATCGGCCAGCCCACCCAGCCGCCATCTGGGCATCTCATGTGCAACCCGACCCAGGGCGGCCAGGCGGGGCAGCAGCAATCCGCCGGCCCGCCTGGGCATCCTGTGTGCGACCCGCCTGGGGCGGCGTCCCAACCCATGGATCGGCCCTGCCGTGTGCGTGACCCAGGGAGGCGGGGCAGGCACTCAGGGATCGGGCCTGCCATCTGCCACCCAGGGAGTGGGCCTAAGCCAGCAGGTGGTTATCTCCCGAGGGATCCCAGACTGTGAGAGGGCACAAGTGGGGCTAAGAGACACCCCCCACCCCCCTCTCCTGTGCACAAATTTTTGTGCACCAGGCCTCTAGTATCAATGATAATTTCCTAATCTTTATAACTGTACTGACATTATGTTAGAAAATGTCTTTGTTTTTAGGAAATATCCAATGGAGTGGGATAAAGAGATAAAGGAACATCATGTATGCAACGTACTTTCAGTTAAGTAAAAAATATGTATAAAATAAATATGTACAGTAGTGCCTCTTATGCATGGGGAAAACATTCCAAGGCCTCTAGTGGATGCCTGAAACCTGGATAGCACCAAACGCTATATATGAAATTATTTCTATCATGCTAAGCTATGATAAAGTTTAATTTGTAAATTAGGCACAATAAGAGAATAACAATAACTACTAATAAAATAGAACAATTATAACAATAAAGGGTGGGGCAAAAGTAGGTTTATAGTTGTGAGTACACAAAATAGAGTTTACTATTATTATTTACTAGAGGCCCAGTACACAAAAATTTGTGCACTCGAGGGAGAGGGGGTGGGTCCCTCAGCCTGGCCTGTGCCCTCTCGCAGTCTGGGACCCCTCGGGGGATGACCATCTGCTGGCTTAGGCCCACTCCCCGGGGGACTGGGCCTAAGCTGGCAATCAGACATACCTCTGGCAGCCCAGGAGCCCTCAGGGGATGTCCACTTGCCAGTGGGGAGCAGGCCTAAGCTGCAGTCGCACATCCTTAGCGCTGCTGAGGAGGCGGGAGAGGCTCCCACCACCACCGCTGTACTGGCAGCCGTCAGCCTGGCTTGTGGCTGAGCAGAGCTCCCCTGTGGGAGCGCACTGACCACTAGGGGGCAGCTCCTGCATTGAGTGTCTGCCCCCTGGTGGTCAGTGTGTGTCATAGTGACCACTCATTCCCAGTCATTCTGCTGTTAGGACCAGTTTGCATATTACCCTTTTATTATATAGGATAGAGGCCTGGTGCACGGGTGGGGGCCAGCTGGTTTGCCCTGAAGGGTGTCCCAGATCAGGGTGGGGGTCCCACTGGGGTGCCTGGCCAGCCTGGGTGAGGGGCTGATGGCTGTTTTCAGCCTGACCACACCCCCTTTAGGGTGGGGGGTTCCCACTGGGGTGCCTGGCCAGCCTCGGTGAGGGGCTGAGGGCCATTTTCAGGCTGGCCAAGCCCGCTGGCGACAGAAGCTCCCAACCTCTCCTTTTTTTTCTTTTTTATTCTGGGATTTATTTACCTTCTATAATTGAAACTTTGTTGCTTTGAGTGGAGCTCAGAGCCAGCCGCAGCAGGGAAGCTTGGCTTCCTGCTCACTCCAGCTCTGTGGCCACGGCCAGCTGAAAGCAGGTATCTGGGATTTATTTACCTTCTATAATTGAAACTTTGTTGCTTTTAGTGGAGCTCAGAGCCGGCTGTGACAGCTTGGCTTCCTCCATCATTGGGGCAACCAAGCCCCCTGCTTGCTCCAGCTCCATGGCTGCCAGCCACCATCTTGGTTGGGTTAATTTGCATTAGTCGCTCTGATTGGCTGGTGGGCGTGGCTTAAGGCATAGCAAAGGTATGGTCAATTTGCATGTTTGTCTTTTATTAGTGTAGATTATTTTCCAAATAAACAACTGTAAACCTACTTTTGCCCCATCCTGTATACTAACTATAGTAATATACTTAACATAGCAAAAGTTATGTGAATGGCTTTAGGCCCATTATTAGGTAAAATAAAGGTTACTTGAAAACAGTACAGAATAACCTGACCGCTGATCTGATAACCTAGAGGGCTACTAAGTGACTAACGGGCAGATAGCATATTCACCAAGGAGACACTGGACAAAGGGATGACTCATGCCCCTGACAGGACAGTTCGAGATTTCATGAAGCTACTCAGCGCAGAATTTAAAACTTATGAAGATAAGAGATGACTACTATACATATGTGTTAACACTTGGGGAATCTGAGTAATGGGAATATGGGAGTCTTTTGCACTACTTTTGCAACTTTTCTGTAGGTCTGAAAGCTACTGAGAAGCTGGTTTTATAATTTAGATGGAAATAAATACAAAAGATCTAGAATAGCCAAAACAAGACTAAAGTTGGAAGTCCAACACAATCTGTTTTCAATATTTTCTATTAAGACAGTGTGGTACTGGCATAAAGATAAACATACAGCCCTGGCCAGTGTCTCAGTGGTTAGAGCGTCAGCCTGCTCACCAGTGTCTTGGGTTCAATTCCCGGTCAAGGGCATGAACCTAGGTTGCAGATTCGATCCCCAGCCAGGTCAGGGAGCATACGGAAGACAACCAACCTCCCTCCCTCCTTCCCTCCCTTCCACTCTCTCTAAAAAATCAAAGGAAAAAATATCCTCAGGCGAGGATTAAAAAAAAAGATAGCCCTAGCCAGTTTGGCTCAGTGGATAGAGCATCAGCCGGCAGACTGAAGGGTCTTGGGTTTGATTCCAGTCAAGGGCACGTACTTTGGTTTGATCTCCAGCCCGATCAGGGCATGTGCAGGAGGCAACCAATCACTATGTCTCTCTCTTTTTTTTTTTTTTTTTTTTTAATATATTTTATTGATTTTTTACAGAGAGGAAGGGAGAGAGATAGAGAGTTAGAAACATCGATGAGAGAGAAACATCTATCAGCTGCCTCCTGCACATCTCCCACTGGGGACATGCCCGCAACCCAGGTACATGCCCCTGACCGGAATCGAACCTGGGACCCTTCAGTCCGCAGGCCAACGCTCTATCCACTGAGCCAAACCGGTTTCGGCTATGTCTCTCTCACAATGATGCTTCTCTCTCTCTCTCTCTCTCTCTCTCTCTCTCTCTCTCTCTCCCCACACACACACTCTCTCTCTCTAAAAATCAATGGAAAAATATCCTTGTGTGAGGATTAACAACAACAAAATAAACATAAATATCAATGGAACAGAGAACACAGAAAAAAATCTCTACATATATGGTCAATTAATTGTCAACAAAAGAGCCAAAACAATTCAATAGGAAAAAGAAAGTCTCTCTCTTTTTAAAATATATTTTTATTGATTTCATAGAGGAAGAGAGGGGGAGAGAGATAGAAACATCAATGATGATAGAGAATCACTGATTAGCTGGCTTCTACATGCCCCCCCACTGGGAATTAAGCCTGCAACCCAGACATGTGCCCTGACCAGGAATCAAACCATGACCTCCCGGTTCACAGGTCAATACTCAACCACTGAGACACTCCAACCAGGCAGGAAGTATCTTTTTAAAAAAATTTTTTAATAAATAATTTTCAAAAAAAATGAAAAATGCATGTCATCCTCTATTTCACACAATATACAAAAATTCATTTGCAATGGATCAGAGATCTAAGTGTGAAACCTAAAAATAGAAAGCTTCTAGAAGAAAACGCAGGAGATGGTGGAAAGCAGAATAATATCCATCTCCTCCTCCTCCCCAACCTCCCCCCACTCCCCCCCACAACCTGCCGCCATCAAAAGGTTCCCACAGTTTAATCCCTGGAACCTGTGAATATGGCAAAATAGACTTTGCAGATGCAATGAAAGATCTTGAAATAGGGAGATTACCTGGGTTATCCAGGTGGGTCCAGTGTCTGTATAAGAAAGATGGAGGCAAGAGAATCAGTCAGAGAAGAGATGAAGAAGATGTTAGAGTGACGTGATTGCTAGCTTACAGTGGTCGCCAACAGGTGGTCTGCAGACCACTGGTGGTCTGTGAGGTCCGAAAGGTTGGCAACTGTTGGCTTAGAAGCTGGCGGAAGGGGCCACAAGCCAAGAAATGCAGGCAGTCTTTAGAAGTTGGGACAGGAAGGAAAATGGATTCTCCCCTGGAGCCTCCAGAAGGAATGCAGCCCTGCCATCTCCTCGGATATTAGACAACTACCTCCAGAACTGTACGATCATAAATGTGTGTTGTTTTAAACCACTGAGTTTGTGACAATTTGTTACAGCAGCAATAGGAAACTAATACAGGCACCATCGTCATTACTTTGTGGCAGGAAAATACCTCTTATAGGACACTAAAGGTACTAAGTATTAAAAAAAAAAAAAAAACCTGGATAGATTGGACTTCATCAGAGGCACTGTAATGAAAAGGCAAGTCACAGACTTGGGGGGAAATCTGCAATACATATATCTGAAAAAAGAGACTGAAAAAAATACAGAGTTAATGCCCATGACATAAAGACAAACAACCTAATAAAAAAATAAGATGAATGAATGACTAATAAGTACATGAAAGGTACTTATTACATGTCATAAATGGTTGGGAAAATGCACATCGAAGCCACAATAAAATACCACTACACGCCATCTGAATGGCTGAAATTTAGAAAATTAAAAAGACTGGCAATATCAAGAATGGGTAAGGATGTGAAGCAACTAGAATTCTCATATACTGCTGAAGGGAATATAAAATGATACAACCATTGTGGAAAACTCAATTTCTAATAAGGTTAAAACATATATTTAACCTAAGACCCTGCAATACCACTCCTAGGTATTTAACCAAAACAAATCTCTAAAAGAGGCTTGAACAAAAATGATCGAGCAGCATTATTCACAATAGTCAAAAGGTGGCCGGAGATACCAACAAGAGGATGGAAAACAATCGTGGTCTATGCTTACAGTGGAATACGACTCAGCAATAAAGTGGAACAGGCCACTGACACAGTCACAATATGGGAAAATCTCCAAAAACCATATGGTGAGTGAAAGAGCCACCCACAAAAGAAGTACACACTGTGAGATTCCATTTATATGAAATCCTAGGACAGGCAAAACTAATCTATACTGACAGAAAGGAAGTCAGAGGTTGCCTGAGCTGGGGGGTAGGGGGAGGAAGGGCATGGTGGGGAGGGAGGAGTGACTATTAAAGGGACACAGGGAACTTTCAGTGACGCTGGCAGTGCTCTGTGTCTTGATTTGGGAGATAGTTGCACAGGTGCATACATTTGTCAAAGACTCATTGGCCTCTTGACCTCTACAGTAAGATCTGTGTATTTCATGGTATGCAAAATAGACCACAATTAAAAACAATTTCTGTCCTGGCCAGTGTGGCTCAGTTGGTTGGGCATCCTGTGCAAAAGGAAGCTGCCAGTTCCATTTCCAGTCAGGGCACATGCCCGGGTTTTGGCTCCATCCCTGGTAGGGGGCCTGAATGAGGCAGCCTATTGATGCTGCTCCATGCTGCACTCTCAAATAGATGTTTTCTCTTTCTCTCTCCTTCCCTCTCCCTTCCTTTCTCTCTCTAAAAATCAATAAACCATTCTTTAAAAACAAAACCAAAAAATTTCTCACTGCAAGAAAAAAAACACGTCTTGTAGAAAACTGGTTTGTTCACTTAAAATTATAAACTCTCTTTGTCATGGCAGGTCTATTTTTACCCAAAAACATTTTGTTGATTAGCTAGCTAACTATGATCTCATCGATCCAGCTCTAATTAATTCAACCAGAAAAATAAAAGGACTGTGCCAACTTTTAAAAATATTCGTAATAGAGCAAAAGGCATTCCTTCTTGGAAACATCTGTTACAAATCAAGTGACTAACAGAGGCAACCCACACAATTCGAAATCTCAGTTGGCAGGGACATCTGTGAGAGCCCCTGGGGCTGGGTAAAGCAATTTTGCTCTCCAGCAGTGACTGAATCTCAGAAAAAACACTTGCCTCTGGTTGTTTATGCCACCACAATGCAACTGGGTCTCTTCCCTGCTCTGCACTGTTTATCACCTGTCTCCTCTGTACACCAGGCTCCTCCAGAGGGCAGTGGTCAGGGTGACTCATGTCCACTCTAGTCTGGCACCCACGGGAAGCCAGGATGGGGCATCTGGGGCAGGGATCAGCCTGGGGCCCATCGCAAGTCCCTGCTTACCTCATAGTCTTGCTCCCCGGCCCCTCCAGCCGAGCTGCCCACCAGCACCTCCACAAAGGCTGAGCCATCGTTCCCGATGTCCACACTATGTATCTGCTCCTCCTTCTCTAACTGCAAGAGAGGGAAAGCCCACTGTTAGTGCCTGCTCTGCCCCAGGGCTCACTGTAGGACCTTGGGAGTGGGATGACCTTCATATGAGCCACCATATCTCCTTGCAATGTCAACTCTGGGGCACGTAGGTGGCCAATATTGAGTGGTGCCACCTTGTGCCCAGCATGTGGCATTCAGAGCTCAAAAAATATTCACTGGCCCTAACCGGTTTGGCTCAGTGGATAGAGCGTCAGCCTGCGGACCCTGGGGACCCAAGTTTGATTCCGGTCAAGGGCATGTACCTTGGTTGTGGGCACATCCCCAGTAGAGGGTGTGCAGGAGGCAGCTGATCAATGTCTCTCTCTCATGGATGTTTCTAACTCTCTATCCCTCTCCCTTCCTCTCTGTAAAAAATCAATAAAATATATTTTTTTTTAAAAAGTAAAAATACAAAAAGAATTCTCTTAAAAAAAATAAATTCACTGAATGCATAAACCCCCACACCCTCTTCCCCAGCTCCTCCAGACTCTCCAGACTCTGCCAGACCAGCTTATAATCTGCTCTCCTTGGCAGCACTTGCCAGAGTTTCCACCCCCAATCACAAAGGCTTCTGGGGAAGTTCCCTGAGGATAGGGCCCTGTTCTGGTTTTCTCACCACTGCTTCCTGGGTTCAAAACCCAGCTCTGCCAAACACTAGCTATATGGCCTCTAACCTCATGGAGCCTCAGTTTCCTCATCTGTAAAATGGGGATGATAACCATATCTATGCACGTAAATACTATGGCCACAGGGCCCGTATGTAATAGGCACTCTACCACTGTCAGTCAGGAGGCATTATTAGTCAACTGAGGGGGGGAGGGGGGTCTTCAGCCCAGCCTGAGCCCTCTCACAGTCCAGGAGCCCTTGGGGGATGTCTGACGGACGGCTTAGGCCCGTGGGGAGCGGGCCTAAGCCGTCCATCAGACATCCTTAGCGCTGCTGTGGAGCCGGCTGTGAGCCCAGCTTCTGGCTGAGGGACGCTCCCCCTATGGGAGCACACTGACCACTAGGCGGCAGCTCGTGCGTTGAGCGTCTGCCCCCTGGTGGTCAGTGCATGTCACAGCAACCAGTCGTTCCGCCATTGGGTCAATTTGCATATTAGCCTTTTATTATAGAGGATGCTCAATAATTATCTGTCAAAAGAAGGGAAGAGCTACCTATAGGACCTGCCATCCCTTTCTGACATTTAAGGATGCAGAAAGCCAGGTGGGGGTGGAAGGCAGTTGGGAACAGCTGAGGCAAGTCTCCTGCTTTCTAGTATAACACTCCTGTATTTGGATCCTAGAATGACAAGTTAGCCCACATGTGTGGCTCAGTGGTTGAGCACTGACCCATGAACCGGTTCAATTCTCAGTCAGGGCCTGGATTGCGGGCTCAATCCCTAGTGGGGGGTGTGCAAGAGGCAGCTGATCAATGGTTCTCTCTCATCATTGATTTTTCTATCCCTCTCTTCCTCTCCCTTCCTCGCTCTGAACTCAATAATAATTTTTAAAAACCACACATACAGAATGACAAGTTATTCCAACCTTCAAAGGTACCTAGTCCACCACCGCTCAGATCATCTACCCCCACTGCTCAGATTATCTGATGCTCCAATCTGCCCTGTCACCTCCCAGTCAGGAGTTCACACAGACATCACCTGCACAGGGCTACACACAGGAGCATCCGACATGGAAGGAAGGAGCCTGGACTTGGGATGAGTCAAGCCTGGGTTCAAATCCAGCCCTGTCATTTCTAAGAGTGCAACCCTGGGTGACATACAACCTCTCTGAGAGGCAGCGAACTCACATGGTAAAGGGAGGGTCCTCATTGTTATTATAATAACCCTCCTTCTGAAGTGAGCTGGATGACACAGATACTAACAACCATAACAACAGTTGCTGTGAACATCTAAGGGCCCACGATGTGCCAGACACATAATGCATGCATCTTCTCTCCTCACAACGGCTTTGCAAGGCAGGGCTATAATTATCTTCATTTTATACATGAGCAAATGGAGGAAGGAAGTGGTTATGTAACTCCCTAAGGTCACACAGGTGGTGAGCGGCAGAGCTGGGACCAGAGACCGTGCAGGCTCGCTAGAGCTGGTTAGGGCTCCTTCCCCACCAGGTAAGCATGCTGAAGAGAGAGGAAGTGATGCGGGAGGGGCCTTCCCAAGGTTGAGCCGTGCTGGCCTCCTGACGACTCCGCCTGCCTCCACTGCTGCCCTCAGCTCAGAGCCCTCACGGGTGTGGTGCTGCCCAGGCACTCAAGTCCCAGCCTGACTTCTTGGCCTCCTGCCACACGTGCTGGCTCTCCTCCAGCCATGCTGCCTTCCTTCTGTCCTGAGAACAGGCTGGCTCCTTTCACCGCAGGGCCTTTCCACCTGTCATCCCCTGCCTAGTCTACTCCTCCCCAAGCCTCCTGTGGCTGGCGCCTCCATCCTTCAGGTCCGCTCACATGTTGCTTCAGCCCAACCAAAGTAGCCTCCCCACCTCCTTCCAGGTGCTTCTCTAGCCCCTGTCCCTGCTTTATTTTTCTTCATTATCACCACTTGATATTATATAGTTACATTTTTTATTTGTATTTGTCTAACACCTGTCTTTTAAGCTCCATGAGGACAGGGGCAATATGACTCATTCCTTACTGTATCCCCAATGCCAAGAACAATGTCTGATCCATCCCAGCTCTGCTTACTTACTGCGGTGTGATCCTGGAGCAAATGGCTTCATGTCACCCCTTGGGCCCTAGTTTCCTAACCTATAATATGGGGACAGTAACAACGTCTACCTCATACAGTTGTGAAGATTCAAATGAGGAATACACATGAAGCCCCTTGAATAGTGCCTGCCACAGTGCAAGCGTTCCATAAATGTCAGCTGATCCTATTATCACAAGAGGCCTCAGTACAATCCTGATGGATGAGTGAACAGATGGACGGGAAGCTCCCAGTGACCATTTGCTGAAGAAGCAAATGCCCTGAGTTGTAATTCTGACTCTACTCTCCCTGACCAAGCAGCTTTGGTGAGCCGCTTGCCTCAGTTTCTCATCTGTCACAAAAGAATCACCATGGCTAACATTTCTGGATTCTCACTGAGCGCCAGGTGCGTAGTATATTCATTTCCTGCTGCTGCTATAACAAAGTACCACACACTTCCTCGCTAAAGACAACACAGCTCACAGAGCTGGAGGTGCAAAGTCTGAAATCTGGTCTCACTGAGTAAGATCAAGGTGTCCGCAGGGCTGTTTCTTCGGGAGACTCTGGGGGAGAAGCACTTCCTTGCCTTGCTCCCAGAGGCCACCTGCCTCCGTGGCTTGTAGCCCCTCCCTCCAGCTTCAAAGCCAGCCATGGCATCCCTCCAACCTTTGCTTCCATCACCACATCTCCTGCGACTCTGGTTCTGCTGCCTCCCTCTTTCCCTTATAAGGACCCTTGTGGTTATAGTGTCCTCTCCTCCCCTCCCCCCAATAATCCAGGTTAATCGCACCATCTCAAGATCCTTAACTTCATCCTACCTGCAAGGTCCCTTTTGCCATGTAAACTGACATATTCACGGGCTCTGGGGGTTAGGATGGGGCACCTTTTCAGGGGCCATTATTCTGCCTATCACAGTTGATGAAGCTCTTCCTGGGCCAGGCATCACTGAATCCTCACAAGGGTCAGTTACTATCCCAGTTCTTCAGATGGGGAAACTGAGGCTCGGTTTAAATAAACAGCTCACATGTCACACAGAACTATGACTGGCAAAGAAATGTGGGCCCAGCTTTCTGACTATAAACTAACACTCCTTCTCAACTCCCCTTCAGGTAAAAATGCAGAATCTTTACCTCTCCCACAACATAAAGCACCAGGCCCCACATTTAGTAGGATGGATATATTTTGTATTTTAAATGAATTTTTTAACTACTACTTTGCAAACACATAGATTCCCTTGTATTTTCTTTTTCCCTTTCCTTCTTTTTATTACCACATACTTAGCTTAAAACAACATACATTTATTATCTCAGTTTCTGTAGATCAGAAAGCCAACACAGGATGACCGGATTCTCAGCCCAGGGTTTTACGGGGCTGAAATCTAGTGCTGGTTAGGTCTGTGGTTCTCATCTGGGGCTCAGGGTCCTCTTTTAAGAGGACTGGCTATTGGCAGAATTCATTTCCTTGTGGTTGAAGGACTGAGGTCCCCCTTCCTAGCTGACAGTCAGGACACAACTCTCAGCTGCAGAGGCCCCTCGCATTCCTTGTCACGTGGCCCCCACAGGCCGCCCAGAACATGGATGCTCGCTGCTTCTTCCAGTCACCAGAGGGTTTCTCTGACTTCCTCCTCTGTTCTTTCTTATTTTCCATAAATAAAAATTTTTTCATAAAAATGTGTATACATGGAGAGAACCCAAATCAAATGTCCACAGACTTATGAATGGATACACACTGTACGGTCTATCCCAGTGGTTGGCAAACTCATTAGTCCACAGAGCCAAATATCAACAGTACAACGATTGAAATTTCTTTTGGGAGCCAAATTTTTTAAACTTAAACTATAGAGGTAGGTACATTGTTATTCACTTCATTAGGGTACTCCGAAGCTGGCCTTTGCTAAAAACGTCCTCAGTCTGATTGAAGTATGTTCGCTGAGGTTGACCCCTTCCAACTCTCCCATCCACACTCGTCTTATATACTCGTTTCGTCTATCTCCTTTCCGAAAACCGACTTCTGCGCGTGGGCCACGAAGTTTCAATCGCACCGTATGTGGGCGCCTGCACATGGTATTTTGTGGGAGAGCCACACTCAAGGGGCCAAAGAGCCGCATGTGGCTTGCGAGCCGTGGTTTGCCGACCACTGGTCTCTCCAAATGATGGATTATTACTGAACTCTAAAAAAGAATGAAGCACTGACACATGCTACAACATGGAGGAACCTCGAAAACAATACGCTGAGAGACACCAGACACAAAAGGCCACACATTGTGTGAGCCTATTTATATGAAATGTCCAGAATAGGTAAATCCATGGAGACAAAAAGTAGATCAGTGGTTGTCAGGGGCAACCTGGGGAAAGGAGAACAGGGAGTGACTGCTTAATGGTTATAGGGTTTCTTTCTGGGGGTGATGAAAACATCCCCAATGAGTGGTGGTGACTGCAGAACACTGTCGATATACTAAAAACCTCTTAACTGTAGACTTTAAATGGTTACAATGGTGAATTTTATGTCATGTGAGTTTTATCTCAGAAAAAGAGTGTTCAGTAAGTGTCAGCTGTTAGCAGAAGGGCTTAAGCACAAGATGACTGTCATCTGCGGCCAGGTTTGTGGGCACCTTTCGCGGGAAGTCATAATTCATGACAGTGAAACAAATGGCACATGGAGATTTGCGAAGTTCCTAAGAGACATCTTGTAAAAACTGTTCCACACCCATGAAAGGCAATGTTATGTATAATTTTAAAAGAACAAACTTTAAAAGGTAGAAATTTAAAAGGTAGAAATCAATGGCATGAATCTCCAAGATATAATTATTTGAAAAAATACTATGTAATTTTAATGTTTTAATATGTTTTTATTGATTTTAGAGAGAGAGGAAGGGAGAGGGAGAGAAACATCAATGAGAGAGAGTCATTGATCTGCTGCCTACTGCACGCCCCTCACTGGAGACTGAGTCCCCAACCTGGGCATGTTCTCTGACGGGGAATCCAACCACAACCTCCTGGTTCACACTCCACCACTGAGCCACACCGGTAGGGCTCTCTCTCTCTCTCAACCTCTCTGTCTCTAAAACAAACAAAAAAATCAATAAAAACATATTTAAAAAACAAAGCATACTATGGAGAGCAGCCAGACCCAAAAGTATATACTGTCTGATTCCATTTACATAAAATTCAAAACCAGGCAAAACAAATCGATGCTGTTAAAAATCAAGATCATGGTGACCCTTCTGGGGGAGGCAGTGACAAGAAGGAACACAAGAAGGTCTGGGGGGCGGCATGTCCTGTTACTTGATCTGAGTGTGGAGCAGGTGACAGTTACGGTCTGTGAGGATTCACAGAACCGTGTGCTTTGCTGTACACGTTACACATAAAAAGAAGGTGAAAACCAAGTTAAAACCAAGTGATTTGTAACCACTGAGCCCTGGCCAGTGTGGTTCAGTTGGTTAGAGTGTCATCCAGTACACCAAAAGGTTGTGGGTTCGATTCCTGGTCAGGGAACATACCCAGGTTGCAGGATCAATCCCCAATCAGAGTGCGTCTAGGAGGCAATTGATCAATGTTTCTCTCTCCCACACTTCCTCTCTCTCTAAAAATGTCCTTGAGTGAGGATTAAAAAATAAAAAGAAAGAAAACCACTGAAAAACAAAAAAGAAACGTGTGCCACCTTGCTGTTGAACATTTCTCCGAGCAACCCACCTCCAGGGGGGCACTGGAGCTACACCTGGGCTGTGTGCCAGCCATCCCCTCTGGCCAGGAGAAGTAGCAAACAGATGGACTCTCCCCTCCCGAGAGCAAGTGGTGGGTTGGCCACAGAGATTCTATGGCCATGGCAAACAAAAAAGGTACATGGACTATCAAGAGCACAGGGCTAAACCCTATGTGGTAATATCCAGGTGTAGCATAATATTGTTGGGAAGGAAAAAAAACACAGATTAGTTTATGTGTCCTGATGTCCAGAAGTTTTACCAACATCACTTGCTTGAAAAGAACCAAAATTAGCATTCACTGAATATGGAGTCACCCTGCATATTGGCAGCTGCCAAAAGCAATCAGAGTTTCCAAAGGATCTCTGACATGAGCTAAGTTAACCACTGCAATGCCGCTTGCTCAGAGACTTGCCCCCTGCAGTTCATTCTCAACACAGAAATCAGGATTCTGTGAGAACCCAAGTCAGATTCTATTTCTTCTCTGCTCAGAGCCTTTCAGTGGCTCCCCTCTCAACCAGAGTAAAAGCTTAAGTCCTTACAATGGTTTTCAGGCCTTGAGTGTCATGGGGCCCTCCCCCCCAACCCTCTTAGCTCATCTCCAACTTCTCTCCCCGTGGTTAACTCTACTCCACCCCCATAGGCCTCCCAGCTGTTCCTCTCAGGCCAGCATCAGCCCACCTAGGAGCCCAGAAATCTGCATAGCTCACAACATAGCTCATTCTGCTTAAATGTCACCTCAGGGAGGCCTTGCCTAACTCCCTATTTAAATAAAATCCTCTTGCCTGGCCAGTGTTGCTCAGTGGTAGAGTGTTGACCCATACATTGGGTGTCACGGTTCCATTCCCAGTCAGGGCCAGGCCCAGGTTGCTGGTTGCGGGCTCCATCCCCAGTGGGGGGCGTGCAGGAGGCAGCCAATCAATGATTCTCTCTCATCATTGATGTTTCTCTCTCTCTCTCCTTCTCCCTTCCCCTCTGAAATCAATATAAATATAAATGTAAATATTTTTAATAAATAAATAAATACCTCTTGCCACTGCCTCCTACCCCAGCGGAGGCATTCCTCATTCCTCTTAACTGTTTGTTTTTCTTCCACAGCACTCGTCAGCTGACTTACGTTGTACTTTTGACTTTCCCCACAAACATGAAAGCTCCACAGGACTGACAGATCTATGTCTGATGCTGTCCACTGCTATATGGCCCCAATATCTAAAACAGTTTGGCCTCCAGAAGGTGCTTTATAATTAACTAGAGGCCCAGTGCACGAATTCGTGCACAGATGGGGTCCCTTGGCCTGGCCGGCAATCGGGGCCAATTGGGGCCGGTCGGCCGGGGGGAGGGACCGTTGGAGGTTGGCTGTGGGAACACAATGACCACCAGGGGGCAGCTCCTGCATTGAGCGTCTGCCCCCTGGTGGTCAGTGCGTGCCATAGCAACTGGTTGACCGGTCGTTTGGTCATTCAGTCGCTTAGGCTTTTATATATACAGTGGGGCCTTGACTTACGAGTTTAATTCGTTCCAAGACCGAGCTCGTTAAGGAGCTCATTAACTCAAATTACTCTATCAACTCAATGCAAAAAATCAGCCAAGAGACAGCTGGTATCTCAAAAAACTCGTTAGTTGGGACACTCGTAAGTCAAGGCCCCACTGTATAGATTATTCAATGAATGAATGAACAACTGAATCCACCCACTCTTGAATCTATAGGTCCTGTCCCTGTACTGACAACTTCCACACCTGTCTCAGCTCCAGGTCCGATCCGCCAGCTGGATGACGCCTCTCAGAAATCCCAAAGTCGTATCAAACCTGGACATGCTACATGGACACATCACCTTCTCAGGCTGCCCCTCTCTGGTTTCCCATTTCAGTGACAGCAGCACTGTCTCCCCAGTCTCCCGGGTCAGAGAACCCTGTGCCTCGCTCCGGCCCCTGGGACTCCCTCATCCCCATGTCCTGTCTCCTCTGCTTTCAGTCTCGCTGCTCCCACTGCAACTGAGGTACAGATTGGGGTGATTCTCCTGGGGTCACAGGAAATTTCCCTGGGATCATGAGAGAGCCCAGCAGAATCATCACTCAGTTATAAAAACAGGAATCCCTCCCTTTACACAAACACCTACCTGTTGACAGGGCACCTCTGCAGACGTTACGTCACCAAATTATCACAACAACCCTGGGCCTGAATCTCATCATCCCCAAAAGACAGATGAGAAAACAAGTGCAGAGAAACTGAAGCGGCCAGTCCGAACTACCATTTCTGCAATGCTGTTGTTAATCTTCACCATGGGACATGTTTGCCATTGATTTTTAGAGAGTGGAAGGGAGGGAGAAAGAGGGGAGGGGAGAGAGAGAGAGAGAGAGAGAGAGAGAGAGAGAGAGAGAGAGAGAGAGAGAGAGAGAGAAAGACATGCTGCCATTGTCCAGGAAAAGAAGCTGAGGCCCAAGGGAAACCCTCAACCTGCTGCCAGCGGACTCCCGAGCAGCGTCTGGACCCGGGTCCAGGCTCCCTTTAGGTCCCACAGCGGTTCTCAACCTGTGGGTCGCGACCCCTTTGGCGGTGGAACGACCCTTTCACAGGGGTCGCCTGAGACCATCCTGCAGATCAGATATTTACATGACGATTCATAACAGTAGCAACATTACAGTGATGAAGTAGCAACGAAAATAAGTTTATGGTTGGGTCGCAACATGAGGAACTGTATGTACAGGGCCAGAAGGTTGAGAACCACTGCCTTAGGGGCTGGGGTGGGGGCAGGGTCACCTGGAGCACCACCGAGATGGTCTTCTCGCCCGCCCTGGCCGCGCGCCACTTCCGGTAGGTGTCCGCCTTGAGGAGGTTGTCTGCACAGTGGGTCTGGGCATGGACACAAGAACGGGAAAGGGGATGTGAGGGCACCGAGATGAAAGCCGGGTCCCCCACTTCCAGGCTACTCCTCCGAGTCGCCCCAAGCCCTCCGCGATCCCCCAGATTTAAGTGTCCCCGTTAATTCCCCCCGCGCTCTGCCTTGAGCCCCCTACAACACTTCTCCCGGGAAGTTCACCCATGAGCTCTCCTAGTCCTCCTTCCTTCCGGAACTTCCACGGACGCCCGGAAGCTCCCCCAGTCCAAATCCCTCTCAGAACCCCCTTATAACCAACTCCTGGAAATGCCCCCCGACCCTCCTCAGACTCCCCTGAAGGTCCCTTCTACACTCCAGACGTTCTCGCGTTCAGACGCCCTCAGAATTCCTTCACGTCTCCCACCCTAGTCCCTCACCGAGTCCTGGCTACTGCAGGACACCACATGGCGGAGGCGGATCTCCGGCATGTCAGCGTCGTGGGCTTCGCGGGACCTGAAGGACGCAGGAGGGTCCGAGTTTCGGGGGGCGACGAGGGGGTGCGCCCTGCGCGCGCTGAAGTGCGCACGCGCGCGAGGCTCGGGCCTTTCAAACCGCGGCGCGCCGGCGCACGCGTCAACCCGGCGCCAGCGCAGTCCCGCCTCTCGGGAGAGTGGCTCTGAGTTCCCTAGCAACGAGCTTCTCCTCTAGCCCCGCCCCCCAGCCCTATCACTCTTTAGCCCCTCCTCCCGGTGATGGTCACATCCCGTTTTTCCGGGCGCCTAGCAACAGGAGCGGCCTCCGGGATTGGTCCCTAGAAGAGATTCCCCATTCTCATTGGACAACGTAGTCACCGCCCAAACTGAAGCCGGGAAAGCTAGAGGACCGCAAAGCTGAGCGCATTTTTGCAGAGAGCCCAGAGCAGTGATGGCGAACCTATGACACGCGTGTCAGAGGTGACACGCGAACTCTTTTTTTGGTTGATTTTTCTTTGTTAAATGGCATTTAAATATATAAAATAAATATCAAAAATATAAGTCTTGGTTTTACTATGGTTGCAAATATCCAAAAATGTCTATATGTGACACGGCACCAGAGTTAAGTTAGGGTTTTTCAAAATGCTGACACGCCGAGCTCAGAAGGTTCGCCATCACTGGAGCGTACTGCAACAGGATCCTCCACCGGTCCTGCTGCTGCACTCTTCCCCCGCTAGCTTCCCACCACACACACAGGAAAAAAAATCTCAGCTCTCAGAGTTATGCCTGAGGCCAGGAGAGAGTGCGTCAAGAGCCTAAATAAAACACAAACCAGACACACACACACCCAGCCTCGAGTGCTTCCACCCATGCCTCAGTTTCCCAATGTGACCTGTGGGCATCTCTCTCCTGCCACGCCCGTCCACCCCTGCCGGTTGACAGGCACCCCTTCTGTTCGGATCCTCGCCAGACCCAGAGAGACAGCCCCAGGCGGGTAGGAGCGGGAGACAGCCCGAACAAAGAACAGGGAGTATGAGCCAAGCCCATGAGGAAGGGAAGGGAGACCAGGCTCCTGGGCCCCCGCAGAACGAGCCCGGACAGGCTGGGCGCTCCCAGGTCGGGCCCCACCCACGCAGGGTGCCTCCTTGAGATGAGAGAGAAGAGAGAGGGGTTCTCAGCCCTTGTAGCTGCCTTACACCTACAGGGAATCAAGTGACCTGGATTTTGACCTTGGGCTTCAGGCCAGAAAAAGAAGGGGGGTGGGGGTGTGAGAAAACAGGAAAGTGCCCCTCTGCGTCCTGATAGAAGGGGCTGGAAGCCCAGACTCCTGGGGTCCCTGTGGAGGAGGGGGCTGGGCACAAGACGCCCATGTTCCTTTTGGATTCTGGTGGCACCTCCCCAGCCCAGAGCCGCAGAGGCCTGCCCTGTGATCTTACCTCAGCTCCTTCTCTCCCCGGGGTGAAGGTGGGTCCAGACCCGCCCCTCCTCGGCTTCCTATAAGTACTGGGAACCTGGGGCTGCTGGGTCACACACCATGAGGCCGTCCGTGACACCGAGAGCCTTCCTGCTGGCCTTCACGCTGCTGGGCACCCTGCTGGGTCTCGGTAAGTGGCCAGAGGCTTGGCGTCCTGGCATCCTCCTCGGGAAAGGGAGGACCAGGAGAGAGCAGCCAGCAAGGTCTCTCCGAGGGAAAGAGCAGGCGTCCTGGGAATTCAGGTTCACGTTGAAGGCAGCTCAAAGGCTCTTGGATTGGATTTCTGAGAGAGGAGGGGGCGTGGTGGCTCTGGGTCCTCCGTCTCCCAGGAGGGGGTCTCAAAATAAAACATTTAAACTCTAGAAAGTCAGATGAGAGCATGATTAAGAAGGGGAAAAAATTTTATAATTTTTTAAATATATATATAATTTTATTTCAGAGAGGAAGGGAGAGGGAAAGAGAGATAGAAACATCAATGAAGAGAGAGAATCATTGACCAGCTGCCTCCTGCACACCCCGCACTGGAGATGGAGCCTGCAACCCGGGCATGTGCTCTTGGCCGGAATCGAACCCGGGACCCTCCAGTCCACAGGCCGACGCTCTATCTGCTGAGCCAAACCGGCCTGGGCAAGAAGGGAAATTTTAAACTGGGGGGAGAGGGAGAGATTACCTTTTATCCGGGACTCTAGGGAGATCAAGCCCCCAGGCTCTCCTCCCGCAGAGGCAGGAGCTCAGGCAAGCCCCACCTTCCCCGGGTCCCAGGGGTCTGGGCCCCAAGCTGCCTCCTCTCTCGGGTCAGAGTCCATGCCCTCAGCCCTCCTGGTCCTCACTCTCCCTCCTTGAACTGGGATACAGACCTCAAATTCGGGTTCCCCTTCCACAAGACCTACACGTGGTTCCCAGAGAAGGAGGGTCCCACATCCAAGAACCAACTGGGCCTGCAGCTTCACAAAAACCCCTGGAAACCCCTTCCCGGACCCCCTCCCTGTGCCCTCCGGACCCCCTCCCTGTCCCCTCCCGGACCCCCTCCCTGTGCCCTCCGGACCCCCTCCCTGTCCCTCCCGGACCCCCTCCCTGTCCCCTCCAGACCCCCTCCCTGTCCCCTCCCGGACCCCCTCCCTGTCCCTCCTGGACCCCCTCCCTGTCCCTCCCGGACCCCGTCCCTGTCCCCTCCCGGACCCCCTCCCTGTCCCCTCCCGGACCCCCTCCCTGTCCCCTCCCGGACCCCCTCCCTGTCCCTCCCGGACCCCGTCCCTGTCCCCTCCCGGACCCCCTCCCTGTCCCCTCCCGGACCCCCTCCCTGTCCCTCCCGGACCCCGTCCCTGTCCCCTCCCGGACCCCCTCCCTGTCCCCTCCCGGACCCCCTCCCTGTCCCTCCCGGACCCCCTCCCTGTCCCCTCCAGACCCCCTCCCTGTCCCCTCCCGGACCCCCTCCCTGTCCCTCCTGGACCCCCTCCCTGTCCCTCCCGGACCCCGTCCCTGTCCCCTCCCGGACCCCCTCCCTGTCCCCTCCCGGACCCCCTCCCTGTCCCCTCCCGGACCCCCTCCCTGTCCCTCCCGGACCCCGTCCCTGTCCCCTCCCGGACCCCCTCCCTGTCCCCTCCCGGACCCCCTCCCTGTCCCCTCCCGGACCCCCTCCCTGTCCCCTCCAGACCCCCTCCCTGTCCCTCCTGGACCCCCTCCCTGTCCCCTCCCAGACCCCCTCCCTGTCCCTCCTGGACCCCCTCCCTGTCCCCTCCAGACCCCCTCCCTGTGCCCTCCGGACCCCCTCCCTGTGCCCTCCCGGACCCCCTCCCTGTCCCTCCTGGACCCCCTCCCTGTCCCCTCCCAGACCCCCTCCCTGTCCCTCCTGGACCCCCTCCCTGTGCCCTCCGGACCCCCTCCCTGTGCCCTCCGGACCCCCTCCCTGTGCCCTCCCGGACCCCCTCCCTGTCCCCTCCAGACCCCCTCCCTGTCCCTCCTGGACCCCCTCCCTGTGCCCTCCGGACCCCCTCCCTGTCCCCTCCGGACCCCTTCCCTGTCCCCTCCAGACCCCCTCCCTGTCCCTCCTGGACCCCCTCCCTGTCCCCTCCCGGACCCCCTCCCTGTCCCCTCCAGACCCCCTCCCTGTCCCTCCTGGACCCCCTCCCTGTGCCCTCCGGACCCCCTCCCTGTCCCCTCCGGACCCCTTCCCTGCCCCCTCCCAGACCCCCTCCCTGTGCCCTCCGTACCCCCTCCCTGTCCCCTCCCAGACTCCCTCCCTGTCCCCTCCCGACCCCCTCCCTGTCCCCCTCCCTGTCGTCCCAAGTCCACAGCCTTGTAATTAGGGAAACAGGCTCCGTGGTGGAGTCGCTTCCCGCCTCAGAAGCCGCTTTGCTGGCATCACCAGCGCGTCCCTGGCGGATGCTGGACAGTTCCCCGGACAGCGGTCAGCGCCCCACCCAGGGGCAGGCAGACGCCCGTCCCCCCGCCCTCGGACCCACAGTCCGCCCCTCCCCCGCGCGCATCCCCCTGGTGCCTCGACCCCACCCGCCCGACCACAGCCTGGCCCTCTGCCCCGCAGGGTGCCCGCTGAGCTGCGAGGTGTGCAGGGGCTCCGGGCCCACGTGCAGCGGGAAGATGAAGACTTGCGAGGCCGGCAAGGACGCCTGCGTGTCCATCGTGGGGGAGTCGAGCACCAGTAGGAGCCCGGGCGTCAGACCCGGGGAGGCGGTGGGCGGGCAGGGGCGAGGGAAAGGCTGTTCCGAGGTGGAGGGAGCGAAGTGAGTTCCGTGGAGGGGGAGAATCTAATAGGCCAGAGGCGGGGGCGCATCAGAAGGAAGAGGCTGGGGTGGTTTGGGAGGGAGGGAGGGAGGAACAGGCTACCCCAGCGATCGTGGGGGTCGTGCGCGCTGGAAGAGGCCATCCCTGACAGGAGGAGGAGGGATGCTATTGGGGTAGGAGGAGAGAAATAAAAGGAACCACAGCAGGCAGACGGGAGAGGGAGATGACCCCCAAGCATGGAGCTGTAGAGAAGGGGCAGGGAGGCTGCTGAGTAGAAGGGGAGGGGAGGGATGACAAATGGAAGGGGCCAGCCCAGACCCGAGGAAGGAGGGGGGAGGTGGGGAGCAATGGAGGAGACTGTGTTGGGTTTGGGGGTGGGGGGGGGGGGTTGGGGCATGGTGTAGGACTGAAGGCTGTGACAGCAGGGGAAGGGCAGCCTTGAGTGTAGGAAGGAACCATCCCAGCAGGAGGGGTGTGTAAGGAAGGGGGGTAGCATGGCAGGCTGCCCTCCTGACCTAGTCCGCGTTGGCAGGTGGGGGAAGGACCTGAAAGGGTTGAAGAGACACCTGCCACCCCATATAGGAGGGAGCTACAGACCCAGGGGGTGGAGGTGTGGGGAGAGGAAGCTGAGGGGGGAAAGCCACCCTTCGGTGAAGTGAAGAGGGGACACCTTGGGATTGGGCTGGAAGAGACCACATGTGGGGCGGGGGAAGGCGGTGGAGACTGGAGGAGACCACTTAAGGCACGATCTGGGGGTAGCCAAAGCGGGTGGCAGGAGGCCCTCAGTTGGAGGTCTGGGGAGTGACCATGAGGAAACCTGGAGGAGACGCTTAGAGAGGGATGTGGACGTTTCAGGGTGGTGGTATGGGGGCCGGCACCCCACCGTTTGTTGAAGATGGCTCCCAAGCCTGTGAAGGCCAGAAGAGAGCATCTCATGCGGGCATAGGGTAGCTATAGGTGACCCAGGAAAGCACGATCCACAGGGCCTTTAGGGGGTGGCCATGGTGGGGAGGGGGGGTGGGAAGGACCTCCTCGTTAGGCAGGCCTGGGCGTGGCAATGGGGAACAGCATGTGACCACCAAAGGCTGGCTAGGGGCTATGGTAACGAGGTGGGGGGTGGGGAGAGCTACCTAATAAACCACTCCAGACTGCACCCAGGTAGATAAGGGGGTATGACTGTAGGGGGGGCTGGAAAAGACCATCCTAGACAGTCATGGGGTGGGGAAGCGGTGGGGTTGGGAGAGGCCCCAGACAGGGTCAACACTACCCACACCCTCCCCTCCTGTCCCCATCCCTCAGAGGGCCACCACTCAGTCAACAGCTACAAGGCCTGCATGAAGTTCAGCGACTGCTACTCGGGTTTCGTGTCCACCACCATGGGCCCCAAGGACTACATGGTGTCCAACACGCACTGCTGCCAGAGTGACGGCTGCAATCAGGGCTCGGTGCCCCGTAAGTGCCAGCTCACCCCGGCCTCATGAGTCTCTTCCAGCCAGTGTGTGTGCCCTCGCCCACCGCTCATCTGTGCGCTGTAACAATGGGCAAGCACCTTGCTCGAGAGCCCGTTTCTGCTCCTGTAAATGCAGGGTCCATAACCGCTGTTCCTCGGGGTTATTGTGAGATTGGGGGTGGGGGAGCTTCCTAAATGTCTCTCTGTACCTTGTACTCCACCCTCCTCCCAGCTCCCCCGAACAACCGTACTGAGAATGGTCTCCAGTGTCCTGCCTGCATCGTACCCTTCCAGGAGACGTGCCCGGGGACCCAGGCAGCCCGCTGTGTCGGCCAGGAAACCCACTGCATCTACTTCGCTGGCAAAGTGCAGGCTGGTGAGGGGCAGCTGGATCTCGGAAGGAGGGCACAGGGGCCCCAGAACTGGAGGAAGCCCATGCTTCCAGGTTCTAGGGGAGATGGTGGCCCCAGAGAACTGGGTGAGGAGGTGGCAGGACCAAGATTTCTAGGTTGTGAGGAAGGAACGGTTGGGGGCCCTGACTCCATTCTAAACCCCCCTCCCAGGTATCATCAACACCAGGTTTGCCACTCGAGGCTGTGCCACAGAGAGTGCCTGCAATACCAAGCCTGGCGCTGAGGTGCCCTCAGCCTCCTATCTCTACTTCCTCCGCCGAGCAGACTGCCTTCCAGCCCCCCAGACCCCTGGCAGGGGCGAGTGAAGAACTGAGGAACAGGTGGCTTGAGGTCCCCATCTGTCCTCAGCCTGCAGCTCCCTGTGTGCCTACAATTAAACAGATTAACTGAGCAAGCCTGAGTCTTTGTAACATGATGCATCGCAGGGAGGTGTGTTGTAGAGAGAGAGGGGGAAACCCTACTTTTACTAAGGGGTTACTCCATGCTGAGACCCTGTGCTAAATGTTTTCCATGCTGTACTTCATTTCCTAATCACAGCAACTCTACCATTGACATTATTATCCCCATTTTACAGATAAACAAACTGAGGCACAGATTAGGGTGTCATTTGCCTTGGGTCAACCCCTAGGGAGGATCAGAGTCATGATCACTTCTGAGTAAGCTTGCCCTCTTTTTGCCTGTTTTCATGTCGGCAAAATGTGGATATTAATAGTTATAACCTCACAGAGTTGTAAGAGTAAAATAAAATAATAATAGTAATAATAATAATAATAACTAAAAAGAGCACTTAGTGCAGTGCCCAGCACCTTTCAGGCAGTGCTGCTTCTAGAGATAATATGCCTGAGTAAGTAGCAATCATCATAATGGCTGCCACTTACTGAATGGCCATTAGTCTGCAGGTGCTAAACATTGTCCTTGATCAGGACAGGCTAGATTATGCTACAGTAACAAAGAAGCCCCTAATCTTATTGGTTTAAAACAACAAAGTGGTATGAGTCAACTCATGTGCAGGCATGCTGTGTAACAAAGCATCTTAAACCAGACATAACAATAAGCATTCTTCTTTCTGGAGGGTTTGTGGGAGGCTGAGGTGGCTCTGCTCCTGGTCACGCTTGGGCTGATTTGGCTCTAGTTTCGGGAGGATTCAAGTTCTCCTCTTTGGGGTTCCACAAACCTCTGGGATTAGTGGCTCCCTGGCAGGCCACAGGAGCACAAAAGCCAAGTGCACTGAACGCGCCTGCTGAGGTCAGGCCTGCTAACATTTCACCGAATAAATCATACGGTCAAAGCCAGCCTTCAGGGAGCAGGGATGTATCCTCCCCTCCAGTGGGAGGGAGAGGAATGGTATGTGTTGAACAAGCACCCAGTCACAAGAGTTTGATTCTTCCTTCACCTACGTGTTGTGTTTGGCACCACCCATAGGTGTCCTGCTTATCATCCTAAGGCAGCCACCAACTTGAACACTGCCCATCTGTGCACAGGGAAGTCTCACATGGGTGGTTAAATGCCATGACTCAGAAATGACTTGACACAACTCTTCAGATGGAGCTGTCCCATGGCCCCACCAAACCCCATGGGGGCCAGGAGTGCAACCCTATCCTGTGACATGGACGTGTTTCGTAGACAGCATCAGTGGCCACTCTGGCCTCTTAGGGGCACTTTCTCATCTTCACAACTTCATGTGAGAGGCACTATTATTCTCATTCCTGTTTTCAGGAAAATAATTTGAGGCTCAGGGGGATGTCACATTGGAGTTCACAGATAAAAAGTGGCAGAGCTTAAGATTTTATTTAATTGGTCATGTTGAGGGGTTAAAGAGACCACGTCACAGAGAGAAGGAACAAGCCTGTATTAGCTATCGTTTACTGTGTAATAAACCAATCTAAAATTCAGTGGCTTAGAACAATCACCTTTAATTTTGCTCATGGTTTTATGGGTCAGCAATTCGGTCTGGAATCAGTTGGGTGGTTCTTCAGCTGGTCCCTGCTGGGTTCATTTGCCTGCCAGCGAGGCAGCTCTGTTTTGGAGGGTTGTCAGGCTGTGGATTGGGCTGTCAAGGCTGACTGGGCCACATCTCTTTTTTTTTCTTTAAATATATTTTTATTGATTTCTTTTACAGAGAGGAAGGGAGAGGGAGAGATGGAAACATCAATGATGAGAATCACTGACAGGCTGCCCTCTGCCCATCCCCTACTGGGGATCGAGCCCGCAACCCAGGCACGTTCCCTTGACCGGAATCGAACCTGGGACCCTTCAGTCCACAGGCCGACGCTCTATCCACTGACCAAACCGGCTAGGGCTGGGCCACATCTCTTATGACCCAGCAGATTATCTGAGGTTTCCTGTTGCACTTCCCAAGCCTCTGCTCGCATCATGTTTCCTATTGTCACGTGGCCAGGTTTGGAGTCAGAATGAGAAGGGACTATCCAAGGGCATGGCTACAGAGAGGCTGAACAAATTGGAGGCATTAATGGACCAAACAGGTTCGGTCTAAGATACTTTACTATCACATGCCCCCAAGGTCAAAACAGTCACTGGTCCACCCCAACCCCAGGGAGGCAAAACTCAGATACAGATAGTCCCCCTCTTTAAAAAAAAAAAAAAAAAAATATATATATATATATATATATATATATATATATATATTATTGACTTCAGAGAGGATGTAAAAAGGTGAGAGAGATAGAAACATCAATGATAAGAGAGAATCATTGATTGCTGCCTCCTGCAGGTTCCACACTGGGGACTGAGCCCGGAACCCAGGCATGTGCCCTACCCTGACTGGGAATGGAACTGTGACCTCCTGGTTCATAGGTCGATGGTTAACCACTGAGCCATGCTGGCCGGGCCAGATAGTCTCTTGATTCCAGCCCAAGGGAAGCTTTCTTGTGCAGAACCCCCACTGTCCTTCCCCTTCCAGGACCCAGGAGTCCCCAGCCTTGGCTCCCTCCTCCCTTAGGCCCACAAGCCCAGGCTTCCAGATCCAGTTAAAATCCCAAAAGAACAGACACAGAATGGCATTTCTACTCATCTTTATTCACTCCTCCAAAAAGCACCACAGGTCAGCCACACCCTTGATTCACCCTTTCATGGTTCTCCACCCCAATGGACAAGTCCTTCCATCATTATCCAGAAATGTAGGAAACTCAGCTAAGGTGCTGAGATGGGGTGAATGCTCAAGTTCTTTGTGCCCATTCTGTTTTTGGCAGATGGCAACACGGAGATTCATCATACATTTCCTTGAATTCTTGCCTTTGAGGGTCTTCCAGGCTGAAGGTGCCACGTAGACACACCCCCATGGCAGCCAGTGATCTGTCCACAGGGAGACAGTCTTTTCTGAGTCAACTAGCAACGTTATGCCTCCACGAAGTCTAAAAGTCAAATGCCATCCAAAGTCATGATTTAAAAGGCAACCATTCCAAAAGGTAGTTGTGACACTCGAGAGTACCAATATACAATTATATACAGTAACACAACCAGCACTCACCAACAACAGAGACACATGCAAACAAAACTGGGTCTTGCTTTCTCAGATATGACCTCTGGCATGATCCCCATTGGCATACGGGCAAAGGGAATCTGGAGCAGAGAGCAGAGATGTCAGGACCAAATCAGAGATGGCGTCAACATGGCAGAAAAAGACGGCACTCTGTGAGCAAAAGCAACCAGAATACAGTCATTTTGATGTTGCTGGGGCTGGGGCAACCAGACTACCTCTTGAGCTCCCAGTGTGCCAGGCTTCTCGGGGGGCGGGGGCTCCAGTATGTTGACATGTGAGAGAGAATGCATGTACCTACATATACACTGAATTCTCACAATAACCCTGTAAGGTAGACACCATTTGCAGAGTGACTTGCCCCAGGTCACCCCCAAAGTCAGCAGGACTGTCTGATCCTAGAGCTATACTAGTAGAATTGTATTCCCCCCAGACTGAGAGCTTTGACAATGCCTGGAGCCATTCTGTACAGAGCCAAATGCTTTTTCCCATCTCCACCATCTCCACTTGAAAGGGATAAATTGTGCCAGTGGTGGGAGTTCAAGCTGAAGTCGGGGGAGAGGGGGAGAGCCAGCCCTCAAGCATCTGGCCCTCAGATCAGTTAGCCTTGTCTTCAGCTGTCACAGGAAATGGGACCTCAGAAGTTATGGTTGTCATCCAGCACTTTCATTTCACAGATGAGAAAATAAGGCACTGGTCCAAGTCACCCAGGGCGACGGTGGCAAAGCTGTGCTTGCTTCCCAGGTCCCCTGACCTCAGACAGGCACTTTCTCTCCTCATCTCAATCCTTTTCCCTGTCTTGTGGCAAGAGACTGACAATTTACATTCCTAGTCCTAGTTCTGCCACTGACTAATAAATTAAAGTAATAAATATTTACTAAGCACCTATGTGTGTCAAGCACTCTTCTGGGTGCTGTGGGTACAGCATAGAACAAGACAGACAAGGGGATAATAGCTAATAATGGGCAAATAAATAAATAAATATTTTTCTACAGTAATAATTGCTACAAGGAAAATTAACCAGCTGAGATAAGTATTTGAGGGCAGGGTGTGTGTGTGTGTGTGTGTGTGTGTGTGTGTGTGAGCTACTTCAGTTAGAGTGATCAGGGAAGGTCTCTGAGGGGACATCTGAGCTGAGACCTGATTGACAGAAGGAGCCACTCATGGAAATTTTAGGCAGAATGAACAAGTTCCCAGGTCCTGATGCAGGGCCCCAGAGGGCCCACTCAAGCATCAGAAGGAAGATCTAGCAAGCTGGTTGGGGGATGGGGTGAGGCAATGAGAAAAGGCAGGGGCTTGCCCTGACCGGTTTGGCTCAGTGGATAGAGCGCTGGCCTGCGGACTAAAAGGTCCAAGCTTCGATTCCGGCCAAGGGCATGTACCTTGGTTGCGGGCACATCCCCAGTCGGAGGTGTGCAGGAGGCAGCTGATCGATGTTTCTCTCTCATCGATGTTTCTAACTCTCTATCCCTCTCCCTTCCTCTCTGTGAAAAATCAATAAAATATATTTTTAAAAAAAGAAAAGAAAAGAAAAGGCAGGGGCCAGGCCACAGAGCCTCTCTGTGTGCTGTGGGGCCTAGAATCTGCCCTCTCTGAGCTTTGCTCTCCCCGACTCTCACAGAAGTGGTTCTACTGGATGGCCTCTCGGGTCCCCCTTGCTGGTCTCCCCCCCACACACTTGCTGTTTTCGACACTGAATAATTCTGTGCCCTGTGGCTGCTCCTCTACATGCAGGTACAGCTTAAAACATCCCAGGCATACGGCTCTGCCTTTGCCTCACTTGTGGCCCATCCCCAGAGGCTGGAACACCTGCCCAGCTGTCCTTTGGGTCCCTTGCTCACTGCGGCACTCTCTGTGTACACCCAGGGAGCCAACACAGGAAGGTCTGGATTAGTGCAGCAGTACAGCGGCTTCTCCACAAAGGCAGGTGTGCAAAAGTACCAAGGCCAGGAAGGGTTCAGGTTTAATGACAGCAGAAACCAAGTCCAAAACTAGAAGCCACTAAAGGAGAGGAACAGACTGCCCAGAGAGCTCCCCACTCACCCAGCACCTATGAAACGGGGGCGGTCTCACCCCTTCCCAAAGTCACAGGGAGAGCGGCAGTTTCCAGAACCCAAACCCATCAGGGATTTGCAGGAGAGACCTCTGAGGTAGGGGTTCCTGCCCTTCCGTTGCCAGAAAGCCTCATTCCTGCATTCCTGGTGCCTGGCCACCCCCCAGAGCCCGCCAGCCCCTCCCCTCCTCCCCTCACTTTTGTGTGGCCATCCTCCCCACAAATGCTGGGGTCCCCCTTCCCCAGGAGCAAATACTGAACATCTCTCTCCTCCCCAGGAGAGGCCGGAGGGTTTCTAGCTCTGTCACACAGCCCTGTTCCCTCCTCAGATGCAGACCTCCCACCACCCAGGAATTAGGAACCACGGTCCACAGCCCTCCTGGGAGCCAGGAGTCTGCGCCCCCGAGCCTGCCTTTCCCCCCCATGAAGGTTCACAGCCCACTACATCTTTCCCCCTAGAAAGCCAACACCCCATATCCCTTTGTGCCTTAGAAGTCCAAGCGTTCCAGCTCCCTGGAGTACCCCGATCCCTTCCTCCATTCTGGAATCCCCATTACCACAGACAAGTCCCTCACCAGGAGTCAGGGCTTCCACACCACCTACCCCTGGAGGACTAGATGTCCAAGACATCCAGTTCCTACTCCCTTCTAGAGTCCAACTGCTCAACTCCCTTCAGGACACACGGCTAGGGGTCCTGCCCCATGATCCCCAGAGAAATCAGGAGTCCTGACTCCCAGATTCGATTCCCCTCCAAGACCTAGGAATCCGGGTGACTAGAAGTCACATATCCCAACCAATAGCCAGTCTCAACCCCCTCAAGCATCCAGGATTCGGATTGGCGACACACTTGCTCTGTTATCTGAGGCCCAGACATCCCAGGCCAGAGCCTGGACCCCTAAACCCCTCCCTCTAAACCGGACTTGGAGTCCTCAGCCCCTGGCCGAGCACCCCGGTGGCCCTGGCCTTCATCCCACCTCTCACTGAGCAGGCGCATGGGGTGCCAGCACTGCCTCCGCATCAGCCAGCATCTCGTCCAGCGCCTGCAGCAGGACGCCGTGGGCCGCGCGGTAGCCCAGGCCTCCCGTGGCCGCCGCGCCGCCTGCGGGCCACAGGAAGGAGAGCGCCCCCAGCGCGGCTCCCCCTGCAGTGCCCTCGCCGGCCCATGCCCCCAGCCTCGCCTCCACTTCGGCGCGCGTGACTGGCCCGGGGAAGTGCGTCCGCTTGGCCAGCTCCCCGGGAGCCAAACCCAGCGTGCGCTCGCGCCGAGCCAGCGCTGCGGGTTCGAGCCCCAGCGCCCGCCGCCACTCTGCCAGCTGCCCGCGCAGAAGGGCCACGTCACAGGCCCAGCCGAGCCCGGGGACCGGTGCTGCCGCCGCCGCCAGGCTGGCCAACAGAGCCGGCCGCCACGCCCCAGCCCGCAGCGCCGCAGCCTTGGTTCGGGCTGCACGCGGGGACGTGGGTGGCAGCGCCAGCAGCAGCGCGCCCGCCTGGGCTGGGGGAAGCGCGCGCTGCAGCCACTCGCAGAGCCCGGGGAGTCCGCCCCTCCGCAAGGGGAACACGGGCGGCAGCGCCTCCTCCAACACCTCCCACGTCTCGTCCTCGGGGCTCCAGGCGGCCGCGCGCTCAGAGTCCCCACTGCCCGATTGCTTCGCGTTGCCGCCAGCCTGCTGCGAACTCTCACTGCCTGCCTTCTGCGACCCGGCGCCACGTTTGTCCCTTCCCTCGCCGCGTTCCTCCTCCAACCCCCCTCCGCCTGCGTTCTCTACGCTCTCCCTGCTGGGCTTCTCTGCCTTTTCCTCTTCTTCCGGAGACTCCGGATCCTCGCCCTCACCGTCTATTCGCACACAGACCAACGGGGCATCCGGTAGCACCAAGGGCCGGACCTGGGCCCAGTTCTCCTCAGTGGGGGCTCCAGGGGTGACCAGGATGAGGGCGTCGTAGTGGGTTGGGTGGGGGGCGACAGCAGTAGTCGCGGAGCCCAGAGGGATGGTCCAGAGCACCACATTGGGGCGCTCCGGGGCCGGGTAGGGTGTGGGCCCAGTGGGCGCCGAAGTAGGCACAGCACCTGGGTCCCCGGTGTCCAGCCCAAGCAGCATGTCCAGCACAAAGCCCGTGTCAGCAGTGCCGGCTATGGCCAGGTCCACCCGGGCGCTACCCAGTCGCTCCAGGCCAGCACGAACCCAGGAGAGCGCTGCCTCCAGGCCCCCCTTCTCGAAGGCCTCTCGCACAGCCTCTAGCTCAGCTGCTCCCAGCACCTCGAAGCCATCCTGAGCCGGTGGCAGGAGCCTGTGGGGACAGGAAGGGATAGGATCAAAGGCAGAAGAGGGACTAAAGCCCCAGAGAGCTGGGCTAGGGGACAGGGCTGGGCTATGATGACAAATGTGGAACTTTCTGAATAACCTTGAGTGACGAAGGAGCAGGTGAGGGAGGGGGCCAGTTGATGTCCCAGCAAATAGAAACCAGGGCTAAGATGAAAAGGGAGAGGTTTAAAGCGGGGATGGGGTGGCTTGAATGAGCTTAGGTTTCCGACAGGGCCGAAAACCAGACCCAGCTAAGTCTTCCCCGGCATAGAGTCTTTGGGGTGAGGCTTTTCCTAGGGGCCTGCAAGGGTAAGAAAAGGCTGTGCTGGGTGGGGCAACACACTGGGCAGGCAGGGCTTGGAGCAAAGACAGAATCAGCACTGTATTGTGGACTAAATGAAAGTGTAGCTCTGTTCACTATTCGAAATGGGCAAGGTCACCAAGAGGGCTCTTCCCTGACACTGGGTGTAAGGACAGGAGGAAAGACCAGGAAGAAATCTCATCGACTAGTTCTTACCAGGGGGACGTGGCTAAGGAAAATAGAGGAGCAGTGGGACTGGAGGAGAGGCTGCCCCTCCCTAAGCCAGAGGCAGCTGGTGGAGAAAATTCAGGAGGGCAGCCAGCAAGTGGGCACAAAAATGAGAGGAGAGTAAAGAATGGCCATGGGGGAGGGTGCCCAGAAATAATGAAGCTCCCTGAGGGTGTGGCTTTAGGGCAACTGGGGTCACTTGAGAACCATGCAGATAGGGAGGATGAGGAAGATTTGAGACTGCAAGCCTTCAGGTAAAATCTTTGTGAGGATCACTAGCTTGTGTGGAAGAGTGAGCCCTTCTTCACACTTTTGCACGGGGGCAGTGTTTGGGGGATAGGTCCCGGCCTCTTTTAGAATTCCTATTAGGGAGAGGGGCTTGTGACCTCAGAGCACGGGACCTGGATGACAGGTCCTGAGCTCTTGCTGGCCCCCGGCTAGGGCGGGGCCTATCTAACAAAAGAGGGTCAAGCAGGGCTGCTTGCTGGATTGGAGCATCGCTGAGGGACGGGGCCTGGGTTCTTGGATTTGGGAGCAGTTTTGCGGTAAGGCTTGCTGCAAACTCGCTGAGGGCAGGGTCTGGAAGACTTAAAGAGCACCTCTGGGGTGAGGTCTGCATTAAAAGACCAGGCCTCCCCAACCCACCCCGAAACGCCGGGCTCACCTCTGCAGTGCCTCCGCCTGGCTCCGCAGCGCCGCCCGCAGGCGCTCCAGCTCCTCGCAGCCGTCGCAGTCCGCCTGCAGCACATAGAGAGGCACAGCTCCCAATCCAGCGCTGTCCAGGAGGGCCGCTGTCTGATCGCGGGCCTGGGCTTCATTCTGTGGATCCCCGGGTCGGAGGTTCCGCACAGCCAGCAGCGGGGTTCCTCGGGCCAGTGCGGCCCGCGCTGCCTCCCCCAGCGCTGGGGCCAAGGGCTCGTCGTTCCCCTCCGGGCTGGGCAGCACCAGGACCAACATGTTCGCCTCCGCTGCCCAGGGCCCGGGCGCAGCGGGTGGGCAACTCAGCTCACCCAGGAAGAGGCCTGGGCCCGCAGCTCGCAGGCTGGGGAGTGCGGGGTCTGGCCGCCCATCGGGGATCTCCACCACCTCCACGTCCTTGTTGCACAGCGCGGCAACCAGCGCCGACTTCCCCGCGCCCGGGGGGCCCAGGAACAGGGCGGTGACGTCACCCCGCGGTAGAGGCATAGCTGGAAAGCAAGCGACGGGGAAGCCCGGGGTCAGGGGGCACCCGGCCGTGTTCTTGGCTGTAACCCCACTCTGGCCCTAGACTTCAGTCCTCCACCCTGTCCCTTCTTCCATTCTCGGGGATCACTCGCGGGGACCTAGAAATCCAGCGCCGAGACCCTACTCCCCAGGGACCCGGAGTCGGTCCTCTTGATGGATGCGTTTCCCTTTCTATTTCAAAAACTCAAAAAATCCGGCCTCCAGCCCTCCTCCTCCCGCAGGGACACGTTTATTGTTAATCCCTCACCCCTCCCTTCCCAATTCACCAACCGAGCAAACAGCCGAAGGGTATGGTCGCGCTGTCGCCGGTGGCCGGTCCGCCGCTGAGAAGTCGGGCGGCCCGGGACTGAAGCGGCTGGAGCGCCGGGGTTTGGGGACCTCCGGACGTGTTCGGGGAGCTCTGACCTGACGTCACTCCTTGTAGGAGGCGGTGCCATGGAAGTGCAATCGCAGGGACACAGCCCTCCGCGGCGCCTGCGCAGAATGGCCCCGGGAGCTTGCTCCTCCCTCCCGTCCCCCCCCCCCCCCCCCCCAGCCCTCCTCAGAACCTGGAACAATGAGCAGCCAGGGCGCCTGCGCGCCAGGAGCGCCGGCCACACCTGCGCAGTGGCTCAGGTCCGTGCGGCACGGGTGGCTCGCGGCGTCATCAGGCCGCACCCGGGTGCAGGGGAGGACCCTTGCTGCTATTTTCAGGACCGAGTGGCACGGCTGCATCACTGCCGGATGGCAATCCAGGATCTCGGCCTCGACAGGCTCATCAGGCGAAAGAACGTGGAAACCACGGGGACCCAGAGACTCGGCGGGCCCCACCCGGCTTCCCTGCGAGGGGCGGCGCTGTGACGAGCCACTGACAGGCGCAACGAAAGGCAGCCTTTCTGCTGCTTGGAGCAAAGCAGAGGCGGGGGCTGCCCACGTGGGGACGGGCGCGCCGAGGGCGGTGCCCGAGGCTGCGGGGACCCCCAGCTGAAGCGCGCGGAGGCGGAGGCTCGGGGTGGAACTAGAGTGTCAGGAGGTCGGAGAAGGCTGTCTACCGGGGAGAGGCGGGCTAAAGCGTGGGTACCACCACCTGCCTCAGGAAGTGTGGGAGATGGGGACAAGGATGGTGTCAGATCAAGGGTTGCGCGCTCTGAGTTTAGGGAGTTAGTTGCTGTCGGTCTTGGGTCTCACACAGGTGGGATGGCTCTAAGGGGAGCCACAAACCCAGGAGTCGAATCTTTGGGGCGGGGGGGGGGGGTGACGTTTCTTTAGTGAGAGCTCCATCAGGTTAGAGTTCAAGGAGATGGTATCTCACGGGGTCAAAGGCTGGCAAGGTCATAGGATTAGTGGGCTCTCAGGCTGGTGACAGATGAGCTGCGTCTTTTGATTTCCTGTCCTGTCATGCGTGCTCCTCTCTTGACCAGAGGGGTCCTAGTCACCATAGAGGACCCGCTTCCCTCGAAGAGACCATGGAGCAGCTGGATTCGGCAAAAGAGAGGAGTCCCCGCAGTGCAGGAGGCGACATCCGTGAGTACCGCTGGCCAGAGGGTGGGGTGCAGGAACTGATGCTAAAAGGATTTCTATGGCATTTCAATGGCCAAGGCGCTGTAGGGACTTGCCTGTTGGGGAGCTAGCCCTACCGGGAACTGCCACTCCCCAGCCTTGCCCTTATTACGCTCAGATGTACCCACCCTGCTCTGTCCACACAAGTATGAATGGGATGCAGCTCAGAGGGACACAGTGGCAGCCAGAGAGGCTTGGGATGGGAGCTGTGGCTCAGATACAGCGGAGACGGAGAGGAACCCCAGGTTCCAGTTCCAACTCTGGGCAGACTTGGGGTGCCACTGGGACGTGGTCTCCCGATCTGTGAAAAAGTCTGCCATTGCTCACCACAAAGCGGTGTTATGTAGGTTAGCGGCAGAAAAGATGAAAACTGGAGGGTAATGAAAGTAGCCAGTTTGACATAATAGCAACAGCTCCCGCTGAATGCCTACTATGTGTTAGGCCAGTGGTCGGCAAACTCATTAGTCAACAGAGCCAAATATCAACAGTACTTCTTCAAAACAGACTCGCCCAGGCCGGAAACCGACTTCTGCGCATGGGCCACGAAGTTTCGATCGCACTGTACGTGGGCGCCCGCACGTGGTATTTTGTGGAAGAGCCACACTCAAGGGGCCAAAGAGCCGCATGTGGCTCGCGAGCTGCAGTTTGCCTACCACTGTGTTAGGCCATTAGCGCCCGTTATCCCATCCAGTCCTCACAGAGCCTATGAAATTCATTATTATCACTTTCAGTTGAGGGAACTGAGGCAAAGAGAGGTTAAGTATTTGTACCGGTGACGGCCAGAGTCAATGCCCTCCAGCCAAAGACGCCCAGGAACACACCTGTAGTCCACAAGTTGGTTTATTGCTCACACACACTGCGGGGGCACCAACTGCTTATAGGATTGGAGCCTGTGGTGGGTGGTTTTGGGGAGGGTTTAAGGAAGAGGGTTTTGCTCTGGATTGGATGGTGCCAGGAATCAGGGCAACTCTGGTTGGCTATCTTAAGAAATCTTACCTAGAAGGCAGAGGAACAAGCAGGGCACAAGCTGTGACTGGTAAACCAGCAGTCGCCACTCATATTACCCCGGACGAGGTATTTGGTCATTTTTGTGGCTTGGACAATATTAATGTTTTGTCTGTGTTCAGATGCAATTATGGCACGATCTTGTCTTTTTTCCCCCACCTAAAACGGGACAATGCCTTTATTGGTTGCAACGGGAAGCGGAAAAGGAGGGGATATGACCGCTCTGGTTCCTGGGGCAGCTTCACAGACTCTGTGGCCGCCCTCCCATTGTGGGCTTGATTCAGTCAGTGTGGCCTTGTCTGATGATTTTCTGTAAAATAGTTTATGTTCAACAGGACAATGCCAAAGCCTATCATAGTTCCAGGCCAGCTCCTGGCTGCGGGGCTGCTTTTCTCCTAACAGTAATCATTACAAACCACTGTGTAGAGAGTTCTAAGCACTTTGTGTAAATTCATTCATGTGTTGCTTACAACAGCCCTATCAGGTAAATACTGATGGGGGTATGACCCCATTTTCCAGATGAGGAAACTATCGTACCTGCCTGGGAAATGGTAGAACCAGCCCGTCTCCAGAGGCTGTGCTCTGATCACACAGCTGTATTGGAAGGACAGACTCCCTGGGTTCCAGTCCTAACTCCATTTCATTTCCTAACCTCATGACTGTGGGCAAGTTCCCTAACTTTTCTGAGCATCAGTCTGCTTATCCATAAAACAGGTCCAATAATAATTTGCCTGGACTGCTGTCTAGCCCTGGCACATAGTAAGCACTGAATGTTCATTGTTGGCATGAAGCTGGGGGTGGGAGAAGTCCTGGAGACTCTTGCTGGCCTCCCCCGCCCTCTCCCCGCGTCCCTCAGGCCATCTGGGGGCCCTGCAGTGCACCCGCTGCCTCATCACCTTCGCCAATTCCAAGTTCCAGCAGCACCACATGAGCGGGAACACCCAGCCGACTTCATGGCCCAGAAGCTGCAGGGGGCGCTCTTCATCTGCTTCACCTGCGCCCGCTCCTTCCTCTCCTCCAAGGCCCTGATCGCCCACCAGCGCAGCCACAGTCCTGCTACCAGGCCCTCCCTGACGGTTGCACCCACCATTGCCCAGACCACCTTCCCCTGCCCTGATTGTGGCAAGACCTTTGGGCAGGCCGCTTCTCTGAGGTGGCACCGCCAGGTACATGAAGCTCGCTTCCCTCCTGGCCCCTTTGCCTGCACTGAATGTGGGCAGGACTTTGCCCAGAAAGCTGGGCTGCATCAACACTACATCTGGCGCGCCCGTGGGGACCTCTGAGTGCAGCTTCAGCCCTCCCCAGGGCAAAGGGGGCTCTGTGGTTGGTGGGACCTACCTTTAATAATGGGATGGGCCCTTGGAGGAGTTTGCTGGAAAGGCAAAGGGCTCCTGATAAATAGAACCCAGAATATGCTCTTTAGAACTTCAGTCCTTGGAGGACAGAAAGGCCTTCGGTGAAATAAGACAATCGTGAGATCTTTTGTTAAAAAATATATGTAAGAGGGAAAATTATTTTTATCTCCCTCATTCCCACTTAAGTAGTTTGAAATCACAAGCAGCTGTAGATTGTGTAATCACCTTTAATTCTTCCCAGATGGATGCCATGGACCGTAGGAGCAAATTGCCCTGGCTTTGTGCCTGACTGGGGGCCGGGAAGGTGAGTGTTGCTGGCCTGTGAAGCCACCAGATGGGTCCCAGACATGGAGCAGCTCCAGCCTTTGGGGATGGGCAGCAAAGTTATGAGCTGTACTGAGTAATGTGGGGGTGCAGTTCAAATCTGTCTTCTCCTGACCCTCTCCCAGCCTTTCCCACTCGAGGGGCCATGGCATTGGGTGGCTTTGTCCTCCCACCCCAGATAATTTAAATAATTTTATGCACCATTTTGGTCATGGGATATTTTGTATATGTTAGGTGACATGAATAAACTAACAGAAATAGTATCTAAAAACAGAAAAGCTCTACATTAAGATAGCTAAACAAGGAACTCTGGTTTTTCAGCAGAAATCCCCAGAGTACATAAGAAGGGCATGAGGAGGGGGATCTCAGGCCGTAGCCCTATGAGGAAACTGGTTTGGAATCAAACAGAGATACCTTCTGTTTCCTGTTGTATTTGGCCAACATTGGGAGATTTCCCATTAAGATCCTATTTTCAGCTCTTGAAAAGCCCATCCTCAGCTGAGTGGCCAATTTAACTCCTTGCATTACCTGCCCTGCCCCTAGACCAGGGGTGGGCAAACTTTTTGACTCGAGGGCCACAATGGGTTCTTAAACTGGACTGGAGGGCCAGAACAAAAGCATGGATGGAATGTTTGTGTGAACTAATATAAATTCAAAGTAAACATCATTACATAAAAGGGTACGGTCTTTTTTGTTTGTTTGTTTTATTCATTTCAAACGGGCTGGATCCAGCCCACGGGCCGTAGTTTGCCCACGGCTGCCCTAGACACAATGGTTGATGCCCTTTTTACAATAATCATTGACTCATTTAAATTGAGGGATGTTTTTAAAGCCCACAGGTGGGATGGATGTGGTAGTGACTGATAGCTGTCTCCCAATTTTTAGCTAGGCACATGATGGCTGCAAAGACCACATTTCCCAGGTTCTCTTGCAGCTAGCAGTGGCCATGTGACTAAGTTCTGGCTAAATTCCTGGGTAGAGTCCTCAAGCTTCAGAAAGGGACATGCCTTTCTTCCACCTTCTACCTGGAATGTGGACATGGTATCCAGCCGTTTTGGACCATGAGAGCAACAGGTGGGATGGCAGAGCAACTTCATGCAGCAGTGCCATCGTATCAGCCCGAGAACACCCACTTCCCTGCTGTTATAAGAGAGAAATAAGCCTCTATCTTGTTTAAGCTGCCATTAGCTTGGGTCTCTTGTCACATGCAGCAGCATGTATAGCCTAAGGCAGGTGTCTGCAAACTATGGCCAAATCCAGCTTACCTCCTGATTTTGCAAATAAAGTTTTATTGGAACACAGTCATGCTTGTTCATTTACCTATTGTGTATGGTTGTTTTCACATAGGACAGCAGATTCGAGGAGCTGCAACAGAGATTATAAAGCCTAAAATAGTTACCATACAGTCCATTACAGTAAAAGTCTACCAACCCCTTCTCTAATAGACATACAACCTACTCTGTGGCTGGATGTAGGGTTTCCGCCCTGGGAAATACTACCTGTAACAGGGATGTTTGTGTGTGTAGAATTTGGGGCAGGGCTAGCTAGCCTGTATCTCTTTTTGGGGGGGACTTATGGAGAAACTGGTTTGTAGTCATTTGGACATCAACGTTTTCTAAAATACCAACTTTAACAAGGCCAAACATTTCCTCTGGCATATGGTAAGAGCCCAGAAGTTTCTGACCCAGGTGTTTCATACCCCCCACCCCTCTCCAGCAGCCCTACACAAACCCAAGGATTTAATCCCACATGCTCTCCTGAGACAACTACCTGCCCAAGTATACCCTTGGCTTCTGTTCTCTCTATACTCTCCAGATGTCACAGGTTCCTAATACTTTATATAGTGTCACTGGTGACTCCCAAATCTATCTTCAGCCCTAACAGGTTTGGCTCAGTGGATAGAGCATCAGCCTGCGGACTCAAGGGTTCCGGGTTCGATTCCGGTCAAGGGCATGTACCTTGGTTGCGGGCACATCCCCAGTGGGGAGTGTGCAGGAGGCAGCTGATCGATGTTTCTAACTCTCTATCCCTCTCCCTTCCTCTCTGTAAAAAATCAATAAAATATATTTTTAAAAAAATCTATCTTCAGCCCAAACCGCAGACTTCTCTCCATGAGATACAGCCACCTGGACGACAAATGGGAGTTGCACACTTACAGTGGGTCCCCTGCAGTCCCCTACCTCCACCATAACTGCCATTGTATTAGTAAACCCTGCACTCTGCTTCTAAATTCCTGAAGAATCTGATTACTTTCCCCCAGCCCTACTCTCCTAACGGATCCCCTTTCTATGACTCCCCGCTTCCAGTCTCTATTACAGACCACTCCTGTGCATGTTAATCAGATTATGCCACTTCTCATTAAAACCTCCAAAGGCATCCCATAAGTGACTTCCAAAGACCTTCCCCAGGCCCAGAGAACCCAACAGTAACTGAGCCCCAGCCACTAAGCAATCTCAGCTCCCTCGCTGGTCCTCTTCACTTCTCTCCAGCCACACAAGCCAGGTTGACTTCTGCCTCTGGGCCTTTGCACTTGCTGTTCCCTCTGCCTGGAGTGCTCTTACCCAGAACTTTGCAAAGCCACCTCCTCATTATTCGGGTCTCAACATGTGCCACCTCCTCAGAGAGGTCTTCCTTGACCTGACTGGCTAAAGTAGCACCTCCAACCCTTACCTTGATTTAATTTCTTCCCACCGCTGTTCAACACCTGAAATTATCACACTTGTTTATTTCATTATCTGTGTCCTTGTGTTGGAATCCAAGCTCCTGAGAGCAACTGCTTCATCCCTACACTTAGGACGGTGCTTACTAAAAAGAATTAAAAAATACTTGACTATGTTAGCCTAGTGTCTCCTGGCCTGCAGCCTGCCTTTGAGAGCTGGCCTCCTTAAGTTCTGCCATGAGAGATATGGGCAGAAGGAAGGTAGGAAGAAGGGGAAAGGACTTGCTTTGGACTCTTGCTGGAACCCCTCCAGCAGCAGCTCAGGCTCCAGTACCTGTCTATATGCACACAAGGCGCTGTGCCCCTCCTGAGGTTTAAGCACCAGCACATGGCACCTGTCAGTGGTCCCTGCACCAGCCGCACGTGGCCTGCCCTTCAAGCACCTATTGGGTTCTGGTCATCTCACTGCTCTTTCCGTATCCCAGTCCCAGAGGTGGGAGCTTCTTGCAAACACATTCCTGGGTTATCTCACTTTCACTTCCAGCCTTGTAACACCTGTGTGACCGATTCCCTGTATTAAATCCTCTTTGGAATTCCTAGCTTGGTTTCATACTCTGGCTGGGCCCCTAGGAACAGAATGAGCCCACTGGCAGCAGACTGGGTCTCTTGATTCCCAGGCTCTCCTGATTCTTAGGAATTTTTGCTGACAAATGGGTCATTCTCTACATCTATGCTTAGAAAGCAAGCACTGTCTTAGGGCAGAGGAGGGCTTACACATGGCCGTCCCAGGAAATAAAAATCCATCCACGTTGTTTTGATGAGCTGTGCATTTCATCTTGATAATTCTGAGGTCCAATAATGTTAAGCTATAGTAGATATGAAAGTTTCAGTGGATAAATGTCAGGTTCTGAGACTTGGAGCTTGTAGTATGACAAGTATGAGTTTTGAAAGATGTTTTGGTCGCCCTGGCCAGTGTGGTTCAGTCGGTTGGAGCATTGTTCTGGACACCAAAGGTAGCAGGTTTGATTCCGTCAGGGCACATACCCAGGTTACAGATTAGATCCCCAGTTGGGGCACGTGGGAGAGGTAACCAACTATTGTTTCTCACATTGATGTCTCTGTCTCTCTCTCCCTCCCCTCCTCTCTCTAAAAACTAAACTTAAAAAAAAAGGTGAAAGATGCTTTGGTCTAACATCCTGTAACAGGCATCAAATGCAGATGTTCTTTGGGGCCAAGCAGGTAACATAAATCAATGAAGCAAGCATGTATGAGGGGTCCAGATATCAGGCGATGGGCACTGGGCACATGGCAGGGAATGCCGTTAATAGGAGGTGACCTTACTCATCTCCATCAGATTACTGCCCCATGGGATTGTGGGTTCAGCAATCTAGATCTCTCAGTTTTTCAAGAGAAGCCAGAAACCTCCATTTCTATATGAAACCTGCCTGGAGGACATTTTCTTTTGACTTTTAGAGAGAGGGGAAGTGAGAGGGAGAGAAACATCAATTGGTTGCCTCCCACATGTGCCCTGAACAGGAATCAAATCCTCGACCTTGGCAGGACGACACGCCTACCAACTGAGCCACAGCGGCCAGAGCAAATCAGACATTAAAAAATTTTTTTTTTTTATTGATTTCAGAGAGGAAGAGAGGGAGAGAGACAGAAACATCAATAATAAGAGAGTCACTGATCGGCTGCCTCCTGCATGCCCCCTACTGGGGATTAAGCCTGCAATCCTGGCAAATCCAACAGTGACCTCCTGTTGGGTCATGGGTCCACTGAGCCACACGAGCTGGGCTGCCCATTTTTAAATCTTGGTAACCAACGTGATTGAAAAACCTCAATAATTTTGTGGAGATTAAACACACTCCTGCAAGTCAGAAGGTGGCTGGGGACAGCCAGACTTCCATTTCTGGTGGCTTCATGGCTAAGAATATGTGCCCTGCATTCAGTTGTCTGGAATCAAGCCTGGGATCTGCTAGTTACTGGTGGATAACTCAATGTCTCTGTGCCCCAGGTGTAGCAGCTGTAAAATGATCACGATAACAGACCCTGTGCCTCCAAAGATTATGATGATGATTCAGACTCAGAGAGAAAGCATAAGTTAGTATAGTGGTCTGCCTTCCTCAGTAACAGCCTCTTGATCCCGTGCGATCTACCACAAACATCCCAAGCAGGCTCTCACCTCAGGGCCTTTGCACCTGCTGTTCCTGCAGAGAGCCACAAACTCACTCCTTCCCCTCCTCTAGATCTCTGCTCTGTCACCTTCTCCATGAAGCCTTCCTGGACCACTCCACTTGGAACTGCTTCACACACACACAACCCTCATATCCCCTTTCCCTCCACAGCACTTTCTACCTTCTAACAGTACATTCTATATAATAAAAGGATAATATGCAAATTGACCCTAACGGTGGAACAACCGGGGAACAACCGGTCGCTATGATGCGCACTGATCACCAGGGAGCAGACAGCTCAGCGCAGGAGCTGCCCTCTGGTGGTCAGTGCACTCCCATAGGGGGCACTCCGCTCAACCACAAGCTGGGCTGATGGCAGCAGCACTAAGGATGTCCGATTGCGGCTTAGGCCTGCCCACTCCCCACAGGGAGTGGGCCTAAGCCAGGGGTGGGCAAACTTTTTGACTCGAGGGCCACAATGGGTTCTTAAACTGGACCGGAGGGCTGGAACAAAAGCATGGATGGAGTGTCTGTGTGAACTAATACGTGTTAACACTGCTGCTGGTGAAGGAGCGGAGAGGAGAGCAAGAGAACCCTCCGCTCTTTCAGCTCCGCGGGCCGGATGAAACAGCTGAACTGGCCGGATCCGGCCCGCGGGCCGTAGTTTGCCCACGACTGGCCTAAGCCGTCAGTAGGACATCCCTCAGGGGCTCCCAGGCTGCCAAACGGATGTCTGACTGCCAGCTTAGGTCTGATCTTCTGGGGATCAGGCCAGGCTGACGGACCTTCCTCTCCCCCCCCGCCCCCCCCCCCCCCCGCCACCCCAGTGCACAAGTTTTCGTGCACTGGGCCTCTAGTGTATTTTATATTTTGCTTAAATATCTAAACTGTCTGTCTGTCTTTCCCAGTATAACTTCCACAAAGGCAATGCTTTTTGTTCATCAAGTTCAGCATTCTATTCCCAGCTCCCAAAATAGTGCCTGCATCTCATAAGTGCTCAATAAGTCATTGTTGAATGAATAAGTAAATAACAGTCCCACCCTGGCCGGTTTGGCTCAGTGGATAGAGCGCCGGCCTGTGGACTGAAGGGTCCCAGGTTCGATTCCGGTCAAGGGCACATGCCCAGGTTGCAGGCTCAATTCCCAGTGGGAGGGCATGAAGGAGGCAGTTGATCAATGATTATCTCTCATCATTGATGTTTCTCTCTCTCCCTCTCTGAAATCAATAAAAACATATAATAAATAAATAAATAACAGTCCCTACCTTCGTGCTTAGCCCAGGGCCGCCTGGTCCAGTATGAGCGATGACTTAATGATGGTCATTGTGGAAATTCAGGTTCTATTCTTGAAGATTCTTAGTTGCCAAGCTTCTGAGTTAACACAAGTAAAGCGCCTTAGAACAGGATTGGCACACAATAAATGCTCAGTAAATCGTACCTATCATTATAATTAGGCTTCTATTTTCAGAGCGGCTTTGGTGCCAAGCTTCTGTGAATTAGTACTTCCCATCTCGGAGCAAAAGCCAAAGTTTGGACAAAGTTGTAAGGAGTTGGCCCCCTGCTCCCCTCCAGCTCTGCCCTCCTTCCTTCTTCTCTAGCGCCTCTGGTCTTCCTGATCCTGGCAGACTCCTGCCTCTTTCTACCCAGAATGATCTTCCTACCGATGTGCATGGCTCCTCCTCTCCCTCCCTCCTTCAGGTCTGTCACCTCCTCAGGGAAGATTACACTATTTAAAATTGCAACCCCCACTGGGCAGGTGTGGCTCAGTGGTTGAGTGTCTACTTCTGAACCAGGTCAGTTTAATTCCTGGTCAGGGCACCTGGGTTGCAGGCTCAATCCTCAGTAGGGGGAGTACAGGAGGCAGTCAATGGATGGTTCTTTCATCATTGATGTTTCTCTCTCCCCCTTCCTCTCTGAAATTAATCCTATATAATAAAAGCCTAATATGCAAATCGACCAACGGTGGAATGACTGGTCACTATGGCACACACTGACCACCAGGAGGCAGATGCTCAATGCAGAAGCTACCCCCAGCCCGCAAGCCCCAGGCAAGCTAAGGTGGGTGCCAACAGGGCCCCCCCGTAATCGCCCCGCAGAGGAAGGCAACCAGTAGCGGTGGTGGGGGGTGGGGGAGGGCTGGTGAGCGGGCGGCACCAGGGCTGCCAAGGCAGGTGCCAGCGGGGACCCCCCCAACCACCCTGCTGGTTGCCCCACAAATCGGCCCTGATCACTGGCCAGGCCTAGGGACCTTACCCACATAACTTTGTGCACTTGGCTTCTAGTAAAAACATATTTTAAAAAACTGCAACCCCCTTCCAGAACTCCCTTCTTTGCCTTTTCTCCACAGCAGCCACCATCTGCTACATCTTGTTCACTGTCTATCCCCACCATTGGCCCCTTTCTGCCCCCATAGAAGCCACGAGGACAAGGATTTCATTTGCTTATTCTCAATGCTTAACACACAGGTCCTCAAATGATGTTTGTGAAAGGAATTAATGAATCACAGTCCCTACCTCGGAGTTATTCTAAGGACCTGATGATCTCATGTCTGTAAGTGCTGGGAAAATGGCAATTGATTATAATTAAGTTTCTATTTTTGTAAGTTCCTAGATACACAGCATATATAAAGCTCTTGGGCTAGCATGTGGCACCCAGGAAACTATGATTATAATGGAAGTCCTCTTTGTGTAGGTTGTTAGGTGACGTGACAGAGAACATGAGCTGTCCTCCACAAACCGTTTTCTGCTTTCTGGGCACTTGGCTGGGCCGCCTTTCCTGGACTCCCTTGCAGGGAGCTGTGGCCATGTGGCGTAAATGCAAGCAGTACAGGCCACTTCTGGGCTTGGCTAGGGCTTGTAAAAGAACATGTACCTTTCCAAGTCAAGACCAAATGGATGACAACAGACTTTAAGAGATGGTCTGGCCCTGGCCGGTTTGACTCAGTGGATAGAGCGTCAGTCTGCGGACTGAAGGGTCCCGGGTTCGATTCCGGCCAAGGGCACATGCCCAGGTTGCAGGCTCGATCCCCAGTAGGGGCGTGCAGGAGGCAGCCAATCAATGGTCTCTCTCATCATTGATGTTTCTCTCTCTCTCTTTCTCTCCCTTCCTTTCTGAAAGATAATAAAAATATATTTTAAAAAATAAAAATAAAATAAAAGGAGATAGTCTGGGTCCCCAAATTACTAGATGAAGATGGATGCTTGCCAACCTGAAATACCTACCCTGGGCTATTGTGTGAACAAGAAACAAAATTCTGTTGTGTTTGAGCCTGTATATCATGGCTTCTATGAGTAAATACATGGAAACCACACTGAACACATAGTGTTTAGTAAATGTTAATCTAGGCAACAACAAACCTGAAGTTCCCTCAACAAGGAGCCCGGGGGATGAGGGGCAGACAGATGCCCAGGCGTATGCCTCATATGCTTGAGTGTAAAAACACGCACGCACACACACACACAAACACCAAACACACGCTGGACCGACACACAGAATTTGGCTTTTATTCTGGCCTCACACATACAGCTAAGACGACACAGATAGGCAGTACTCCATCCCCTAGGACCATTTCACCCACCCAATCTCTTCAGCCCCCCTCCTCCCACCTCACCCTTCCTGCCAAGCTGCTGGGCAGGGGCTCTGCCTACACCTCACCCCGGGCATGCAGCATGAAGTGCCCATGCAGCTCCCCGAGGCTGTCGAAGGAGTCCTCGCACTCCGTGCAGTGGTAGGTGCCCTCCTCGTCCTCATCCGGCTCCTCCTCCCGCCCGGCGGGCCGGCCCTGGCCCTCCCCAGCCCGCGGTGGCTCGCCCTCGCCCTCGCCAAGCACCCGGCCTTCGGGGGCTGGTGCTTCCTGGGGGGCTGCAGCGGGACAGCAGAGCCGGCAAGGTGGAGTGCCCGGTGGGGCCTCCCCGAGGGATGAGCGGCCACAGAGCTGGCAGGGCTGGGCTGGGGGGTCCGGGGGCTGGGCTGCACGGGGAGCCCGGCGGGACGGGCCACCCCGGCCCCCACCCAGGCGCTGCTTCACTTTGTAGCCAGGGTCATATTCGGGGTCGTCAGTGGTCTCCTCTTCCTCCTCCTCCTCATCTTCTTCCTCTTCGGAGTCCGGCTCTGAGTGTGTGTATTCGGAGTTAGAGGAATGCTCAGGGCCTGATGGGGGACGGGTGGGGAAAGACAGTGGCATCAGAGGACAGAGGGCTGTGCCTGCGTGGCTGTCCCCTCCCTGAGCCCCATTTAGTTAGGCTCAACAACAGATGGGGAGGGTGGCCTGGGCACAATCCTGCCCTTCCCCACAGATGGCTGCCCATTGCAAAGAACAGGGCCTGGCACACAGTAGGTGCTCAGTGTCTGTGTGTCCATCAAATCACTGTCTTATAAGAATTGTATCTTAGCCCTGACCAGTTTGGCTCAGTGGCTAGAGTGTCGGCCTGTGGACTGAAGAGTCCCAGGTTCGATTCTGGTCAAAGGCATGTGCCTTGGTTGCGGGCACATCCCCAGTAGAGGGTGTGCAGGAGGCAGCTCATGGATGTTTCCCTCTCATGGATGTTTCTAACTCTCTGTCCTCTCCCTTCCTCTCTGTAAAAAATCAATAAAATATATATATATATATATATATATATATATATATATATATGAAAAGAATTGTATCTTAGGGGGTTAATAGGGACAAAATAGGAGTAAAAGTAGGAATAACAGCAGCAGCAGCAGTGTCCATCGCTTTCGGAAGAGTCCTAGCCTCATGCAGTAACTCACCTAATCCTTACAGCAACCCTGTGAGGGAGGCACTATTATTATTCCTAAGTGACAAATGGGGAAACTGAGGAACAGAGCAGTTAGGCCTCGAGTCATACAGTTCTAACAGGGAAAGCTAAATATGGGTGACTGCCTATGCTGGATCATTTTAGGGAGACAAACATTTGAACAGATATTTAAGCAAGTTAAAATACACAATATATATGTGGTTTTACATATAGTCATGTGCTGCTTCATGAAAGGGCTATGTTCTAAGAGATGCATCTTTTGGCAATTTTGTTGTTGTGTGAACATCACCGAGTGCACTTACTCAAATCTAGACGGTCTAGCCTACTACACACCTAGGGTGTGGCTCTGCGGGGAGGAGAAAGAAGCTCCCTCTGCCCTTCTGGGCTGCTGCTGAGACACCCTGTAATAAAGACAGACTCACGGGAGAAAGAAAGTCTAGTAACCTGTATACCCCCTGCAGACACGGAAGACCCGGGAAAACTGAGTGACTCACCAACATGGCTAAAGCCACCACCTTAAACACCCTCCTCAGTTGAAGACAAAATGTTGGGGTGGGAGGAGTCAGCTATGGCAGATTACCAGAAACAGTGGTGAACAAGGGTAAGGTTGTTATGCAGATTTAAGTCCTAGTCTTCCCATAAAGATGAACGTTTCCAGAGATAAGGCCACCCCCCTTCCAGGTACTTGAAGGAGACACCCTTACAAATGTAAATGCCTTTTATGAAGGGTAACTTCTACTTGCTTTTCAGAGCTTGGGGGGGGGGCCCCCCCAGGCCGCGGAATTGAAAATAATCCTTATGCTAAATAGACCTACAGTTGACCCTTGAATGCCCAGGGTTTGGGCTAAGGGGGTCAACTGAACAATCCTCTTTAGGAATGAGCCTGAGAAGTTCAAACCTGTGTTGTTTAAGGGTTAACTGTATTTGGGGGTGACAAATTATGTTTTCCTATAGTTCCTGGGCTACACACCTATAGCATGTTACTGTACTGAATATGTACTGAATACTGTAGGCAACCGGAACAAAGGTGTATTCGGGTAATGTGCTGCGCTATACCATTCAGATGGCTATGATTTCACTAGACAATGGGAAGTTTTCAGCTCCATTAAAATCTATGCAACCACCATGGTATATGTATTCAGTTGGCCAGAATGTCATTACAGGGCACATAACTATATTACTGTGATTTCATGCATATGAAGGACATGCCTAGAACAAGTTTAGGTTAAAAAAAAAAAAAAGGAAAAAAATGTAAAGTCCATGCACAGGAAAGGGTGACACGAGCAGCTGTTGTGAGGGGTGCACACACAAGCCGTGGTCCAGGAGGGAGGAGTCCCCCCTTTGGTGGCAGTGTAGACAATACTGGCTTCTGTAGGGGCAGTGGCAGGACCTGCACAAAGTATCTCCTAGGACTGCAACAGCCTTGCCCTGCGTTCATGCTGGCCCCCTCCTCAGTTTTTGCTGGCAGCCCAGAGGGACCCTATTACAACTAAGCAGCCACACCCCAGGCATGCTCGGGCCCCAGGGCCTGGCCAGCCTTTCTGGAGATGGACTCAGGCTTGCTGCTGCCCTTCTGCCACATTTCTGTTCCAGCGTCACCTTCTCAGTGACACCCTGACCATTCTGTCTAACCAGCAATCCCTCTGCCCCTGCTTTATTCTTCTCAACTCATTTCATACAGCATCTGGTTGTGTGTTTATTGCTTGTCCCCCAAAGACGGAGCCTTTGTCTGGCTCACTGCTTGAGTGACCCCACGGCCCTGAGCTCCCTCCCTCCTCCAGGCCTTTGCCCCTGTTCTCCCAACTGGGGCCACCTTTTCCATTTCTAGCAGCAAACTCCTGCTCCTCTGTAAGGTTCCAGCTCACACGTCACATCCTCTGTGAGGTCCTCCCTGACTCCCCAGGCAGTCAGTGTCGAGTTCTGGACCCCTCTAACACAATCTGACCACCTCCGCGTAACTATCTGGATCTGGAGACTGGAGACTCCTGGAAGGCAGGACATTCTGAGCCTCAGTCAGCCTTAGGAGACATTTGCTGAATGTCTTGGGATAGGGCCCCACCCCTCTTTATCCTCCCACCTCTGACTTCACACCACCTACCCTCCAAGATCTTCAATGCCCATTATGACTTCATGCGGTTGTGAAGTTTCTTTCTGTGAAAGAAAACCAGGTGGTTGTCCAGGGCTTTCGTGTCCTCTATGACTTCCAGGACCACAAGCCCTTTTGCGCCCACCATGCCTTCTCCACCTACGAGATCCTCAAAGCCTAGCATGTCTATGGCATCCACTGGTACCTCGATGCCCACAGCGTCTCCCAAGTCTCCTCCCTCCCTGAAGACCACTACATCAGCAATGCCCACCAAGCCATCAACAGCCCCCAACTCAGTCACGAGCCCCAGCAGTTCCAAGTCCACCAAATGGGAAAATACAACAAAGACAGCCCCTTCCACCCAGCCCAGCGGCAGGTCCAGAGTTCGCAGCAGGGTGAGAACATCCAGCAAGGCCAGCACTGACACCAAGGCCAGCAAAACCAACAAGGCTGGCAGAGTCAGACGACACCACCGGAAGGGCACACACAGCCGGGGCAGAACTCCTGGCAGAAGGGGAAGACACAACTCCGGGAGGTCACCCAGCAGGGCCAGCACTCTCAGCAGGATGAGAACTCAGGGTGCCAAACGGGGCACGCCCAGCAAGGTAAGAACCACTTCCCAGCAAAAACAGAGTGGGAAGAGTTATAGCCGGCCTAGAAATATGAGCAGAAAGAAGAGCTATAGCCCACCAGCGACCTCGGACATGGGGAAGAGTTCTCGGCTGGCTGTAACCCCCAGTAGGGCAAAGAGTTACAGCCCCACCAGAACTCCCTTCCTGGAGATAGGTTACAGCCCATCTCCATCATCATTCAGGAGGGTGAAGAGTTATAGTCAGATGTTCACCCCTAGCAGGGAACGGAGTTACAACCCAAATGAAATGTTCAGCATGACCAAGAGTTACAACCAGGATAGTGTATCCAGCAGGACCCGAAGTCGCAGCCAGTCTAGCACCTCTAGCAGGAGCCGAAGTCATAGCCGGTCTAGAACACCCAGACAGGCAAGAAGTCGCAGTCGGAAGAGGACCCACAGCAGGGTGAGAAGTCAGAGCTGGCAGAGAAATCATAGTAGGGCAAGAAGTCGTAACCGGAAGGAAACTCCCAGCCAGACAAGAAGACACAGCCAGTCTAGAACCCACAGCAAGGGAAAAAGTCAATACCAATTTAGGACCCTCGGAAGGGAAAGAAGTCACAGCCCGTCTAGAAGCCCCAGCAAGGGAAAAAGTCAGTACCAGTTTAGGACCCTCGGAAGGGAAAGAAGTCACAGCCAGGCTAGAAGCCCCAGCAAGGGAAAAAGTCAGTACCAGTTTAGGACCCTCGGAAGGGAAAGAAGTCACAGCCAGGCTAGAAGCCCCAGCAAGGAGAGAGAGAACAGAAGATCCAGGAGCCCCAGCAAGGAGAAAGGTCGCAGAAGATCTAGAAGCCTCAGCAAGGACAGAGGTCGCAGACGATCTAGAAGCTCCAGCAAGGAAAGAGATCACAGACGACCTAGAAGCTCCAGCAAAGAAAGAGATCACAGCCAAACTAGAACCCCTAGAAAAGAGAGACGTCACAACCGATCTAGAAGCTCCAGCAAAGAAAGAGATCACAGCAGATCTAGAAACTCCAGCAAGGAAAGAGATCACAGACGACCTAGAAGCTCCAGCAAGGAAAGAGATCACAGCAGATCTAGAAACTCCAGCAAGGAAAGAGATCACAGACGACCTAGAAGCTCCAGCAAAGAAAGAGATCACAGCAGATCTAGAAACTCCAGCAAGGACAGAGGTCACAGACGACCTAGAAGCTCCAGCAAGGAAAGAGATCACAGCCGAACTAGAACCCCCAGAAAAGTGAGACATCACAGCCGATCTAGAGACTCCAGCAAAGAAAGAGATCACAGCAGATCTAGAAACTCCAGCAAGGAAAGAGATCACAGACGACCTAGAAGCTCCAGCAAGGAAAGAGATCACAGCCGAACTAGAACCCCCAGAAAAGTGAGACATCACAGCCGATCTAGAGACTCCAGCAAAGAAAGAGATCACAGCAGATCTAGAAGCTCCAGCAAGGAAAGAGGTCACAGCAGATCTAGAAGCTCCAGCAAAGAAAGAGATCACAGACGACCTAGAAGTTCCAGCAAAGAAAGAAATCGCAGCCAAACTAGAACCCCTAGAAAAGAGAGACATCACACCCAATCTAAAACCCCCAGAAAGGAGAGGGGCCGCAGTCGATCTAGAACCCCCAGGAAGGAGAGTGGTCACAGAGCTGGAACCTCCAGCAAGAGAGAGCACAGCCGGTCTAGAACCCCCAGGAAGGAGAGCGGTCACAGCCAGTCCAGAGCCCCCAGAAGTCCCAGCTGGAAGGGATCCCCTAGCAGGGTACAGAGTCCCAGTAAGAAGAGAACGCCCGGCGTGACAAGGAGCCATTCCCCGTCAAGATTTCGCAGCAGAGCCTCAATCCCAAACCAGGATGATACTCAAGCCAACACCCTCTTTAAAGCCACCTCACCTGGAGAGAGGTCCTCATCGTCTTCTTCCAAGCTGGCATAGCCTCCGGTTTCAGCTGGCTCACGAGTCTCTGTCATGGCCAGAGGAGGAGACAGGAGCAGAGCAGAAGCTAGGCAGCGTCTCTCCCCGGCCAGCTCTCCACAGCTACACCTTGGCCACAAGTTCTCTAATGCAGGATGTCAGCCGGTAGAGGGATGCTGGAGGGGGAAAGGAAAGGCCTGTGGTAACTCAATAAATTTTTACATAGCATCTGCCTCCCCAGGCTTAGCTGTGTGCTCAGTGATGGGGGTAAGGCAGAGATGGCCCCAGCTCCGTCCCTGACTGCCCACTGGGCCTTGACTGCAGGCCCTGGGCCTGTGGAGACTTTAATTCCCCCATCTGGGCAACCAAGATGTCTGTGGTTCTTATTCAATGGGGTGGGGAAAGATAACATTCCAAATATTTAAAAGTGGATACTAGCTCGGGCACGATTCAGAACTGAGATTGGAACATGGTCCTATGCTAGACATTAATCAGTTAGTTGCTGGACTGTGGGAAAGTCTGGGGTTGGGGGAGGATTCAATATGGCGGTAGGGGTATGGATTACTGGTGTAGTGGTGATATGCCAACCAGTCTAGAAGTATTTAAATATTTAAACAACTGGTACGTCTGTGCTAGTCTGTGAATATCAGCCCTAGTTCTATATCAATTTATACCTCGGCAAGATAGTATCTAGGTTTGAATCCTAAATCTGCCATATCTTAACTGTAGCTTCAAGCAAAGACCTTACGTTTTCTAGCTTGTTTCCTTCTGGATACAAAAAGGGCTGGAAGGTGGTTTGGCTCAGTAGACAGAGCGTTGGCCTGCGGACTGGAGGGTCCTGGGTTTGATGCCGATCAAGGGCACATACCTTAGTTGCAGGCTCAATCCCTGGCCCTGGTCAGCGCACATGTGGGAGGCAACCAATCGAGGTGTCTCTCTCACATTGATGTTTCTCCCGTCTCCCCCTTCCACTCTAAAAAGTCAATGGAAAAGTATTTTCAAGTGACGAATTAAAAAAAAAAAAAGGGCGGGGGGCGCTTCCAGGACTTAACTCATGTGCTCCTCTCAAGCATGTTGAAACAGATTCTCTCCTTTGTCCAGATGAAGGCTGGAAGAGGACTAACAAGTAGTCCAAGGTCACACCAACTGGCAGGTACACGAACTAGGATTTTGAAGCCATCTCATCATCCTACCTCTCATGAAATGATCCTTCGGCTGAAAATATTTTTCGGAGATGCAGTGGGTTCATTCATATAAATTGCTCGTAGGTGTCAAGTACTCATCAACAGTAGCTGTTACTCCTCCCACTCCCGACTCTATAAACCTCAGCCATTCCAGACTTCTCCTCTCCCTGTGAATGCCAGGACTTCTCACATCTGTGGGTCGTAGTAAATCCTGTTCTTGTATAAAATGTCCTCCTTTGCCCTTGTCAACCTGGAGAACTCCTACTCACCCTCCCACGCCCACCTCAAACACAGAACCTCTGGACTTCTTCCCAGCTCAAATTCTACCTCTGCCTCTACCAAGAAGACTTCTCTGAACTCCTGTGCTTCCTCTCCCTCTTCACCAATACCCCCCGCCAACTCCCCAATCCCACTTCTTTGTCTCCCACTGCACTTCCTAACAGGGAGAGCAAGTTAGTGAAGGTGCTGGCAACATCAGCTGCACTTCTTATATGCCAAGGCCTGTGCTGGGCAGTAGGGATACGATGGAGCCTGGAAGCCAAGTTTAATGCTGGGGACTAAAGAGAAAAGGATTAGAATTAGTCTAAAGGAGGCTGGGGCAGGAGAGCTTTCTAAAGACACCTAGATATGGGCTTTAAGGGCAGAGAAGATTCACAACTGCAGAGGACAGTTCTCATAACACCCTATTGCCTGTAGGGCTTCATTTAATTTGGGAATTCTACTTTATGTCAGGATAAGGTTACCAGACTGAGTCACTAAAAACAGATGAACCCTGGCCGGTGCTCCGTGGTTAGGGTCTGCCCGTGCAGAGGTTTGATCCCCAGTCCTAGTCGGGGCGCCTGCAGGAAACAACCAATCACTGTCTCTCTCTCACGTGGATTTTTTATCTATCTTCCCTCCCTCCATCCCGAACACCCTCTCTAAAAATCAATGCAATATCCTCGGTGAGGATTAACAAACCATAGAAAACCAGACGACACCCAATGAATTTGAATTTCAGATAAACAACTAATTACTTACTATACATAGGAGGGTCCATGTAATATTTGGGACGTACATTTGTTTATCTGAAATCAAGTATTTCAACTGGCAGTCCTACCCCAGGAACACTCAGAACTTCCTACGAGGTTACCAGGGGACACTGCTCCCCGGTCTAACCTACCCTTCCCCTCCACACCACACAAAGCCCCTTCCCGGGCACTCGGAGGACGGGCGGAGGCTTTCCGTGCTGCACAAGCCCCACTCCTCAACGGCTGTGACGGCTGGACTGGCCCCCATGACTTTAGAGGGGCATGACTGAGGCTACCACATACGATGTCCTGAGCCTAGAAGAGCAATCAACTCCCAAGATTCCCTGCGTGAACATAATAGGCACCCCTGCCCACCAGGCTGCGGGAAGGAGCCAGAGCAAAACCTTTTACGGCACAATAAGGACCAGTTCCCATAAAGCCCTGCGGCAACTCCCCCCAGGATGCCTCAGGCCTGCAGTGACCCCCTTGCAAGGAGCGTCAAAGCACTCCTCGTTCCCGAGATGCTCATGGGGGGCGTGCGTGTAACAAAGGGGACCGGTTCCCCGCAAGAACTAGGGTAATTCTTCCGAGGATGCACCAGGCCTATAACGACTAGCAGGCCGACTCCCACACGTTTAGGGCGGGGCGTCCCTTTTTTTCACGTTGCGCCAGGGCGGCATGGAGCCGCTCAGGTCTCGTCCTCAGGCCATCACCGCCCAAGACCGCTACCGGCTCCTCCGTGACTGAAGCCGTCACTCCCATCATGCAGCAGTGCCGCAGCGCCCGCTTCCCAGCATGCCCCGCGCACCTCGATCCCGGACACTCACCGGCTAGGGCGGCCCCCGCTCGGGCTCGGCGGCGGCGGCGGCGGCTGCACGCCTGGTCTTGGCGCCTGCGCCGCGAGTAGGATGGGAAGGAGCGCGAGGGGCGTGAAGAGCCTAGGGCGCTTGCGCGCCGAGATGGACCATTCCTGGCGCACAGTGTGAAGAGGGGCTATCCGAGTCGGGCCACCGTGAGGCCAGCGCAGGGGCTTGCGGGCTTTGCCCCTCGCTGTCCGGGTTTACTTGGTACAGTCCGCAACCGGCCAGATGGAGAAATTGCAGGGCTCGCGCGTGCGTGTGCGGGGCAGGAACGCGCTTTATAGAAGCTGGGATGAGCCGCGGGGAGGGGAACGCTAGCTCGGCCGGGATTCGGGACCTGAGGCCTGTTCATTTGCATAATCTTAGCGCGGGACAATGGAGGCCTCAAGCACCAAATGGGGTGATTTGCATATTCCCCGGAAAAGCTGTACTCCGGAGCGCAGTGATTAGCATATGTGGGGCGGGGGGCGCGCCTGAGCAAAGCGCATGAGCAGAGGGACTGCGGACTAGCGTGCAGCTGGTAGCCTTGGTTTAGTAGGAATCAGTTTGCCTCCGGAGAGGCGGCTCAAGGGTCAGGATCCTTACCGACCCTCACAATCCTCCAGCTCCAACCTGGATAAATAATTACTGCCCGTTTATGTGTCAGGCCCTGTGCTAGCAGGTACTATGGTTTCCGCAGTGAACAAGACATTACCGGGCCCCTATCGTCATGATGCCCCAATCAAAGGAAGGAAATCCACACATAATCAGAACCACAATCTGGAGTGGTCAGATTTGGAATGAATGGAGCATAGGAAGGTGTGGGGGCTAGAGGAGGTGCCTGCCCCAGCCTGAAAAGGATTCCAGACGGTGATGATCTTTAAGCTAAGGATTAATAGAAGCCAACTGGAATGGGAGTCATGCTGGCAGAGGGAAGAGTCTATGGTAAAGGCCTAAAGCAGTGGTTCTCAACCTGTGGGTCGCGACCCCTTTGGCTGTCAAATGACCCTTTCACAGGGGTCGCCTAAGACCATCCTGCATACCAGATATTTACATTACGATTCATAACAGTAGCAACATTACAGTTATGAAGTAGCAATGAAAATAATTTTATGGTTGGGTCACAACATGAGGAACTGTATTCAAAGGGCCAGAAGGTTGAGAACCACTGGCCTAGAGGAAGAAAAAAAAAAGCAATACATGATTTGACTGAGGAAGTGAAAGCAGATAGTATGCCTGGAACCCTGAATCAGAGAGGGGAAAGGCTCCTATAGGTGACACTGAGTTCAGACTTTATGCTGAAGATATTGTAGGAGTCCAGGCTTCCTGGAAGTGACTCAAATTCCAGCTTAAAACGCTCCAATGGGATCCCATTGTGCTTAGAAAAAATCCAAATTTTATCATGGCCTGGTCCTGTTTACCTCTGACCTCACCTACCTCTCTCTTTATCCTGACTAACTCCAGTTCCCATCAAACACCCCAGTCTTTGTCATCTCGGGTCCTTGCCCTTGTTGCTCCCTTTGCCTAAAAATGCGTTCCCTCTGATCTTCAAATGGCTGCTGGTGTTAACTATTCATATCTTGGCACAGATGTCAACCTGAGAGGCGTTTCCTGTTCTGTTTTTCTCTAAAGTAGCACCTCCAGATTTGCTCTAGAGAAGGGAGTGGGGTTGTGGATAAAGCAGGATTGGCTGTGAATTGATGGCTTTTGAAGCTGGGGTGAAGGATGCGTGGACTTCATTGTTCTGTTCTGCCTATTTGTGTATTTGAAGTTTTCCATAATAAGTTAAAATAAAATAGTACTCCACATCCCCTTCCTCTACATTTTATCTTAATGGCAACCTGAAATTAAGTTCTTTTTTCCTTGTGAAAGCTTCATGAAAACAAAACGTGGAGTCACCTTTTTCACTTTTGGGGCCTTATGTTTCAGATTTGTGTTATGCTGTCTGGAACACCAAATATTTGCCACTGGACCTTGGAGCAGCACCTGGCACACAAAGTAAGATATATATAGATATATATCTATATATCTATATCTATACCTATATCTATATATCTATATCTATATCTATATATCTATATCTATATCTATATCTGTATATCTATATCTATATATCTATATCTATATATCTATATCTATATCTATATCTCTATATCTATATCTATATATCTATATCTATATCTATATAGATATATAGATATATTATAGGATTTGCGTATGTGTCAGGTGATTTATATTTTTTAATCTAAAATTAGAATCACTCATTTAAATTTTAGAGAATGAAGGGCCTGGAATACCAGGACAAGGAGCTTTGACTCGCTCTACAGGTGATAGGGAGACAGGGTAAGGTTTTGAGAAAGGCGGGATCAGGGTGAGACATGACTAACTGAAAGCTGCCCTGAAGACTGATGTCTGGGGTGGGGGTGAGCCACAGGAAGGGTCCAGGTCATGGGGTGGGGATAGGGTAGCTCAGTAATTACTGAGGAGGTAAGACTGACTATTTGGCTGAGCGAGTATCTAGGAAAAACCGAGTTTCCCCCTCTAGGAGGGTCAGGGTGCCATTGCTGAGACCTCCTTTTGGCCTGTACGGTTCACCAGCAGTTCCTCTCCCTCCCCACTCCCAACAGGGTGCAGCTTCGGGCAGAAGGACAGACACACAACTACCACAAACGTGTTCTCTCCTCAGTTTAATGGTGGTTAGTGGGACTGCCACACCCCCTTCCCATTCCCCTCCCTGCCCCGTACAAAATGTTGTGTTGTGGTGTTTTGTTTTGTTTTGTTTTTACAAGAAAAAGGGGGCAAAAGCCAGGAATGGGGGAGGAGGGCATAATCTGATATTTTCATACAGATTTTTTATTTTTTTTAATATATTATATATAAAACCATAGAGACCAACACCCTCCCTAAACTCCTTTCCCCCTCCCTGGAGGGGGGGGCCTGGAGGAGAGCTGGGGAAGGCCCCCCAGGAGTGGGTGGACAGAGAGACAAATATAGATAGGACAGATGTGGGGGGAGAAGGTAGAGGGAAGGGAAGCTGGAACCTGGGGAAGGGGGATTGGAGAAAAGGGCTGGGGCTGTCTCCCTCACCTCCTCCATCAAAGTTATGACACAAAGACACAGAATCCCTGTTTCCACACCCTCCCCCCCACCCTTACCCCCACCGTGCAAACATGGCTTTGCAAAGAGGTGCCCAGAGCTCTATGGAGCTCCTACAATGGCTGGCATGAGGTCTTGGACCCCCAAAGAAATCTGCGTTTCCCTTCCCTGCCCACCCCACCCTTCCCAGAATCTGATCCCCTCCCCACATGACCTGGTTCTGCAGCTTAGGGGCCCTGGCCTTCCCCCTGCTATCTTCCCCCAACCCAATCCCTACCGCCCTCCCTGGACTTGGGGGATCTGGACCCTTGGCCCCTACCCCCTGGGGGACCCCAGACCTCTGGGACCTTGCTTCTGGCCCTCAAAGAGACCTAGGCATATGACACCCCCATCCCTGCCCAAACGTCTGAGGTGTTAGTGGTGGGGAGAGATGCCCACCATCCCAGACTCTGGTAAATGTCTTTGCAGCTGGCAGTGGGGTGGACCCTCGCCCAGGCCCAGGCCTGGGGTAGAGACGGGGTCAGATGAAGAATTCTTCTTTCCTCTTGTGTCCGTCACTGCCATTGAGGAAGGCTTCTCTCGCTTCTCCCTGCTCATCCAAGCCACTGGCCTCATGGGTCAGATAGGAGCCTGAGGGGTGACCCAGGAGTTGGACAGAAATAAACGGGAAGAAGGAGACAGACAAGACAGATATCAAACAAGGAAGAGGGAGAAAAGGAACACAGGGAACAGAGGGAATCAGGACCAGGGAATAGCAAAACGGGCAGAGAAAGAGGTGAAGCAGAATTAGGTCGATACCAAAAGTTCATGGAAAGATCAACCCTGATCTGTTCTCTTGCTGATATCCCCTTGCTCTGTTCCCAAACGAATCCAGCAATTAGGAAGGTAAATCGTTAAATTTAAACCCACGGATTTAATTCCGCTTCAACGTTTCACCCCTTTTATTCATGGGCAAAACACCTGCCCCTTTGGGAATGTTGGCCTCAGATCCCACAGGGTTTGAATCCTGGTTCTACTAGGCTCTGCCCTCTCTCAAATTCAGTCTCTACGCCCCGCCCCCTTAACCAATCCCGCAACCAACTGCAACCCTCGCTGAATTCAGACCTCCCTCCCCCCACCCCCCAACCACTCACCCTTCTGCCGTACCGAGCACCAGACCATGCCCACCAGCACACATATGATCAGAAACACCAGTAGCGCCAGGATGCCGCCCACAATGGCGTAGGGCACGGACGTCTGAGCCTCTACCACCGCACCGGGGTCTGCCAGAGGAACAGGGCGCAGGACCAGGTCATCGGAGCACGGTCCCAGCCCGGCCCATCGCTGCCAACCTGTTAAATTATTCCGCCCACCCCCTCTAACCGCTCCCCCTTAACGTGCCATGCCCCTCAAATTGCTGCCACCTGCTGGGCCTTTCTCATGGCTTCCCGCTTTCCTGATGTTCCACGACCTCCAGGAATGCCTGCTGGATTACACACCCCCCCACTGGGTCCTGAGTCATTTTGCTAGTACCTGCTCTGCCTCCTTTCCTCACCCCACCTCCAGAGATTAGAAACAACACATCCCTCTTCTTGGGACTATGCTTCTTCCCCCGTAGAACTTTGGGTCCAAGTCCCTTACCATATTTTATCCAAAATGCTTCTGGTATCTACAATGCTATCTAGGGCCCAAACATTTCCAAAATTCCTGCTGCACCATCATAAGAGTTTAACACGTAGCTTTTTTTTTTTTTTTTTTTTTTTTTTTTGCTAGGGGCTTTCCAACCGCTTTATTTACTTTTATATTTTTTGGTTAATCCTCCCCCGATAATATTTTTTCATTGATCTTTTAGAGAGAGTGGGAGAGAGGGAAAGACAGAGAAACATCATCTATTGGTTGCCTCCTGCACCTGCCTTGACCAGGGTCAGGGCGGGAGAGGAGCCTGCAACCAAAGTACGTGCCCTTAGCGGGAACTGAACCCGGGACCCTTTGGTGCGCAGGCTGACGCTCTATCCACTGTGCCAAACCGGCTAGGGTCCTTCCAACCACTTTATATATTTAGCTCATATAATCTTCATAAACCCTGACATAGGTGCTATTGTTCATTTCCACTTTACCCATGAGGAAACGAAGGAGCAGACTATGTCACCGGCAATTGGATGTTGCAGAGACAAAACTGAACTATAAGAACTTTGTGGGCTGTTGAACCTAGAATCACTTTGCACAGGCCCCGCCCACCCAGGACGAGGCAGGGACCCCGGGAGGCCACGCCCCTGCCCTGAGCCCCGCCCCCAGGCCCCAGCAGCCTGCACTCACCGTAGACCACGAGCACATAGAGCGCCCTCGCGTGGCCGTGCTTGTTCGACGCCTCGCAAGTGTAGGTGCCATTATCTGCTGATACCAGGCCAGGCAGCGTAAGCGTCTCCCCGAACGCCTCGGCCCGCTCCGGCAAAGACTCATTCCCGCGGCTCCAGCGGATCTGATTTGGCCTGGACGAGGGTAAAGGACAGTGAGAGTAAGGGACGCAGGCGCCAGCATCCAATCCTGACTTCTCAGCAATCTATGGAGCATCGAGGAATAAGAGGGTCCCTCCTCAGGCATCTCGGGCCCCAGAGCTCACCTGGGGTTCCCCGTGACGGCACACGTCAGCACCAGTGTGTCTCCCTCCCTCACCACAGCCTGCGAGGCATGGATCCGGGCCGTGGGGGAGTCTGCAGGCAGAAGTGCGATGGGAGAGTGGCTGTCAGGGCCACCACGCGGGGTTGGAGCCCTCCCGGGGTCCGGCGGCTGGCGTGGGGACCGCCCCGCCCGCCGGCTCCCTGCCCCCGGGCACTTACACTGCACGTCCAGCACGTACTGCGTCTGCTTGATGTGCCCCGAGGGCAGCGCCTGGTTCTGCGCCTCGCAGATGACGATATCGCCGTCGTCCTTGCGGTCCACGCGGAACCTCACTGTGCTCGCCACGCTCCATACCTTGCCGTTTTCCCTGCTGCTGCTCACACCTGCCGGGCCCCAACGAGACGTCTGCAGTCCAGGATCCAGGCCCCGCCCCCGAGGGCCTCCAGCCAATCCCAAAGCAGGCTATCTGCTAAGCCACGCCCCTAAGCCACAGGCCTCGCCTCCAGTCTTCCAAACGACGACCCGCCCCGAATCAAGCCCACAATCCCATGTTCCTCTTCCCAAAGCTCTTTCCTCTTCCCCTCCACCTCCTCTCATCTATCACTTTTTTAAAAATATTTTTTATTGATTTCTTACAGAGAGGAAAGGAGAGGGATAGAGAGTTAGAAACATCAATGAGAGAGAAACATCCATCAGCTGCCTCCTGCACATCTCCTACTGGGGATGTGCCCGCAACCCAGGTACATGCCCTTGACCGGAACTGAAACTGGGACCCTTTAGTCCGCAGGCCGACGCTCTATCCACTGAGCCAAACCGGCCAGGGCTCATCCACCACTTTATTCAATAGCTGCATATTGCGTGTGTGACCCATGTCCGTCTCTAACCAGTGCGCTCTCCTCCAAGCCCCGCCCCCACAAACCCGCCTTTCATAAGCCCCGCCCCTCCAAGCCCCGCCCCTCTCTGGCACCTCCCCCACCCCTCGTACCCCTTTTGGTAATACCTTTCAGCTCTTTGCGGTCGCGGTACCAGCGCAGAACGGCAACCGGGCGGGACCGCGGGACCAGGCAGCTGAGCTCCACCTCGCCGCCCTCCACCGCCTGCTCCCGGACTTCCACCACGGGATTCTCCGGGGCCACTGTCGCAGGGAGAAGTGGGTACGGGGGGTCAGGGGAGACAGCCAGGTGGGTTCAAAGTGACCAGGCAGCGGGATTTCAGGCAACAAGCGTCAAACCTAGAGCCCAGAGGTCAGGCAGGCCAGCCATGTGGCCCGGGCCCAGGTGTCCGGGAGGTTGAGAACAGCCCGGGTGGGGCCGCAGGATAAGGGAAAGGCAGAGAAGGGAGGAGGGACGGGCTGCAGGAGGGAGAGGTGGTTACCCAGGACAGTGAGCGTGGCAATCTGGTGGTGGGTGTCCTCCGTGTAGAGCTGGCAGAAATAGCCTCCCTCGTCTTCCAGGCGGGCGTCTGAGAGCCGGATCCGCACCCTGCGAGGGGAGAACTCCTCAAGCTGGAAACGCTCATCCTTCAGGGCTAGAGTGAGTGAACCAGGAGTGAACTTGGGGAATCCTGGCCTCAGGAGTTGGACCCTTCCTCCAGGAGCTTAGCGGCCAGCCCTCTGCCTCTTTTCTCCAGCCATAGCTATGTACCTAAGGTGCCCACCTAGTCACCCCCTGGGGCACCAGAATGATTCCGGACCTCCCACCCACAGGAGTAGGGTTCAATCCCCCAGCTCCATGCTATGGGAGGACCCAGGAGCCCGAGCCCCCAGCCCCTTCCTCCCTCAGACCCAGGAGTCCAGAGTCTCAGCTCTGCCCGCTTTCCGGTCACAGGAATCAGCTCCCAGCCCTCCTCCTTCCAGACTCAGGGTTGGGGACCCAGCACTCACCGCGGGTGCCATTGAAGAAGAGAGTCTGCCGGGCTGGGTTCTGAATGACAACGATGGACCCATCGTACTGGTGCAGACGGCAGGTTATCTCCGCCACCCCGCCCTCGGCCACGGTCACATTCTCCGTCTGTACTTCTTGTCCCGCCCCTGGACAGGAGAGGAGACTCACTGAGGGCTGCAATTCTCTCTCCCCTCTGCTCCTCTCCCATCCACACCTCCAATCCCTCTCCTTCCCCTCACATTCAGTTTATCGCATCCAACATTTCCTGCAGGCTGGAGGCCAAGAGATGGACTCTAGGGGGCGCTGCACAGGGCACACTGGAGCCCAGCGGGAAGGGAGACCAAGACGCCGAGGGACTCTTCCCCAAAGTGGCCGGAGATGACCTCTACAAATGGTTTGCTATCACCTGACCCAGAAAACCTCACAAAATCCTGCCAATCAAGAGGTTCAAATCTTTGTGTTCACTTTAAGAACACCCGTGAAACTGCCCAGGTCATCAGGGGTATGCACATTCAAAAAGCCACCAAGTAGCCTTGGCTGGTGTGGGTCAGTGGTTAGAGCAGCAGCCTGTGCATGGAAAGGTTGTGGCTTTGATTCCTGACCAAGGGCATGTACCTGGGTTGCAGGCTCGATCCCTGTCCGGGTTGGAGTGCGTTCAGGAGGCAACCAATCGATGTATTTCTCACATCGATGTTTCTCTGTCTCTCTTTCCCCCTCACTTCCTTCCACTCTCTCTCTCTCTATCTCTCTCTCAAAAAAAAAAAATCAATGGGAAAAATATCCTCAGGTAAGGATTAAAAAAAAAAAAGCCACCAAAATCTACAGAAGCAATGTGTGCCATTCCATCCTTACACTGGTGGGGTTGGTAGGTGTGCCCAGGCTAAAGAGTGGGCCTGGACTCAGGGTCGGTAGCACAAAAAGAGTGCTGAATTTTTAAAAAATATTTTTATTGATTTCAGATTAGAAGGGAGAGGGAGAGGGAGAGAGAAAGAAACATCAATGATGAGAGAGAATCATTGAATGGTTGCCTCCTGCTCGCCCCGCACTGGAGATCGAGCCCACAACCCAGGCATATGCCCTGACTGGGAATCAAAACTCGACCTCCTGGTTCATAGGTCGATGCTCAACCACTGAGCCACACTGGCCGGACAAGAGTGCCGATTTTTTGCTGTGCATGCTTGAAAATGCAGAGAACGCTGAACGTAAGGATTCAGATGTAGATTCTCTGGTCATTGAGCACACCCAGGTGAAAAGCTTCCAAGATGCAGTGCAGGACATGCAGAGCTCATGGGCAGATTAACCTGGAGATGGCTCTACTGAAGAAGAGCAGGAGTCCTAAACCAGAAGAGGAAGTTGCATGAAGAAAAAGAGATTCCAGAAGAAATCAAAACGTATGGCCTGGGAGTAAATTCAGCATAAAATAAATACTAATGAAAATTTAAAAAACCCTGGCCGGTGTGGCTCAGTTGGGTGGGCATTTTCCCATGTACCAAAAGGTTGCCAGTTCGATGCCCAATCAGGGCACATGCCGGGTTTAGGGCTCGATTCCTGGTAAGGGATGTGCAGCAGGCAGCTGATCGATGTTTCTCTGTCACATCAATGTTTCTCTCCCTCCCTCTTTCTTCCACTCTCCAAAAAATCAATAAAAACAATTTTTTAAATTGTTTTAAAAAGACTGCCTAGGGCGATGGGGGATTAGAGAAGGTTCTGAAAGAAAGCTCTATCGGATCCAGATCTCGAGTAAACAGGAGCTGACCAGGTGTGGGAGACTGCCAGGCGTTCACTGAACCCCATCTTCCACACCTGGGCTCATGTTGTAGCTTGTCAGCAGGGATGGCCACAATACTCTCTGTACATGCCCTTTGTAAGGTGACTTTGCTGCTCCACCCATTGAGGCACTCAGACCCTGGGAATCTGGGCACGCCTTGTGACTTGCTCTGACCAACAGAATTTGCTAGAAGTGATATTATATGAGTTCTGGAACCTAGGCTTCAAAAGACCTTGCAGCTTCCGCTCATGCCCTCTTGCTGCCCTGAGACAACTGAGTGAAGATGCCCAGACTAGTTTCCTTGGAGATGAGAGAAGCCCACCAATAGCCAGCAGCAACCGCCAGCCATGTGAGTGAGGCCATTCTGCGCCATCCAGCCCCAGTGAGACCCCAGGTGACTGCAGCCATATGAGTGACCCCAACTGTGACCAACAGAAGAATTGCCCAATTGATCCAGTCCAAACTGCTGATCCCAGAGTTGTGAGCAAATAGCATGTTTAAAGCCACTAGGTTTTATTTTTATTTTTTAAAATATACAGTGAGGCCTTGACTTACGAGTTTAATTTGTTCCGTGATGGAGCTCGTAACTCAAATGACTCGTATGTCAAATCAAAAAGTGAACGAGTGAGACATGTGATGCTGGGCTGATGTTGTGGCGTTCACTGTGACGTTCGCTGCGCCAACTAGCGGTGGGGTATCTGAAGCTGGCTCGTAACCCGAATTGTAGCTCGCAACTCAAAGCAAAAAATCGGCCGAGAGATGGCTCGTATCTCGAAAAACTCGTTAGGACACTCGTAAGTCAAGGCCCCACTGTATTTTTATTGATTTCAGAGAGGAAAAGAGAGGGAGAGAGATAGATAGAAACACCAATGATGAGAGAGAATGATCACCAATGATCACTGATCAGCTGCCTCCTGCACGCCACCTACTGGGGATCATGCCCACAACCCAGGCATAGGCCCTGACTGGGAATCGAACCATGACCTCCTAGTTCATAAGTCGACGCTCTCTTAATAGCTGAATGGAGAGAACTTCAGGGAGCCTAGAGGAGGATAGGATCGCAAGCTGGAAGCCTGGGGCCCTGACTCACTGTCCCCTGTGACTTGTCAGCACAGAACTGTAACATGAGCGAGGAATACACTTTTTTTTTTTTTTTTTTGCAAAGCCACTGAGATTTCAGGCCTGTTTGTTACAGAAGTTAACCTACTCTGATTAACACAGCAGAGGAACAAGGTAGGTGATTAGTAAGGGGGTGTTTCCAGCAGAGAAAAGAGCCTGGAAGAAAGCTCAAAGCTGAGATTAATCATCATCAGCATCACCATCATCATTGTCACTGTCATCTTCAAACTAACAATCACAATAGCTATTGTTTATTAGGCACTTGCTGTGCTAAGGACATTACCTGTATAATTTCCATTTAATCATCACAATATCTGAATAAGGTAGGCACCCGTTTTCAATCACGTTTTCTCCCAATTCCCATTTTATAGATGAGAAAATTAGTTCAGAGAGAGAAAATGACTTGCTTAAGGTCATAGCCCAAGAGTGGCAGACCCCGGACCTGCATCCAAGAGCTCTCTGATTCTGTATCCTAGCCCTATACCCACTGCTGGCTGTCTGGGGGCATGTCCAGCTTTGGTGAGGGATTGTAGGGTGTGCTGGTGGAGGGCCTCAAATGCCACGCTAGGAGATTAGCTTTTATCCTGAAGGCCAGTGTAGGTTTTGAAGCAGGAAAGAAGCATGATCACATCTGGTTATATACCTTTAAATGTTGGATAACTATCACTTCATGTCTCTCATAGTCTGTCTCATTCATTCATTTGAGTATTTCCTAGGCAGTGGGTAGGTTTCCCAGGGCTGCATGCCCAGAGATGAGTCAGAAAAGGTCCCTGTCCTGGACGGCCTTTCAAGATTTATGTGGAGGTAGACACAAATCACTGTAATATCCCATCTAACATGTTACATTCCCTGTAAAAAGGATAGGTAACCTCATTTGGGGGCTGAGGGTGGAAAAGATTAATTCCAGGGGGTGAAGGCAGAGAGAGTTAGCTTTCTACCCTGACATCATGCTTCCCTTTCTCCTTAGCAAAGGAACCCTGATGGTATTTTATGGTTGCCCTATGCCTAGCAGAAAGATACATTTCCCAGGCTTTCTTGCAGCTAAGTGAGTCCATGTGAAAGTTCTGTCCAATTGGATGTAAGGAAAAGTGTCATGTGATAATTTGGGGAGGATTTCCTAAAATGGGGGACAAGACCCTTGTCCACCAGGTCACCTTTGAGCTGCTTGGAACTAGGATGCTGATGCCTGGAGTCCTGGCAGCCATGTTGGCCCGTGAGGACAAGGGCAGTAGGGATGGTGCAACCAGGAGCTGAAAGGTACCGGGGCCTCTGGTGATGATGTCGAGCTGCCGTAAAAGCCCTGGATGCCTATTTCGGGACTTTTTTTGAATGTTTAGTAGAACTTTTTTGTGTTTATAAGCCACTAAGAGTGGTTTATCTAGTACCTCCTGGAATATCAAGCTTCACACACCCAATCCAAATGTTTTCCTCTTCACGTTTTCTCAATCTCAGTAAATGTCACCACCATCTACCTGGCTGCTCAGGCCCAAAACCTAGAAATCATGCAAGTTCTTACCCTTTCCCTCACCTCTAACATCTTTTCCATCAGCAACATCTATCCATTCTACTTCCAAAACATATCCCATATCTATTCACCTTTGTCTACCTCTTCTACCATAACCCGAGTCCAGGGGTGGGGAACCTTCCCTCCCCTCACCAAGGCTATTTGCATATTTATAACATCATTCATGGGCTATACAAAATTATCAACTTAAAAATTAGCCTGCTATATTTGGTCAAACATTTAATGAACTCACCCCTAATACGTTGGCAGGGCCAGACCAAATGATTTCGTGGGCCTTATATGGCCCGTGGGCTGGACGTTCCCCACCCCTGCCCTAGTCCAACAACACTATCTCTTACTTGAACCATTTTTACCCCCAAAGATTTTTTTTTAAATATATTTTATTGATTTTTTACAGAGAGGAAGGGAGAGGGATAGAGAGTCAGAAACATCGATGAGAGCGAAACATCGATCAGCTGCCTCCTGCACACCTCCTACTGGGGATGTGCCTGCAACCAAGGTACATGCCCTTGACCGGAATCGAACCTGGGACCTTTCAGTCCGCAGGCTGACGCTCTATCCACTGAGCCAAACCAGTTAGGGCACCCCCAAAGATTTTTTATGGCTTTTTAGAGAGAGAGGAAGGGAGAGGGAAAGAGAGAGAAACATGGATGTGAGAACAAAACACTGATCAGCGGCTGGCTACCTTCTGCATGGCCCCCATAGGGGATCGAGCCAGCAACCTGGGCATATGCCCTGACCCGGAATCGAACCAGCAACTTTTTGGTGCATGGGACGATGCCCAAACGAGCCTTACTGGCCAGGGCTCTTACTTGAACCTTTAAGAACTACGTGTGGGCCTCCTTGCATCCATCCATGCCTGCCTCCCACCAGGCCGTTCTTCACACAGCAGCTAGATGGATTTTCCAAAAAAGTAAAACAGATCAAGTCACCTCTCTGCTTACAACCCTTCATTAGCCGCCCATGACCCTTAGAATAAAATCTAGACTCCTTCCCTGGGCCTTCAAGATGCTATGTGCCCTGGCCCCGCTCTGGCTACAGTTCCAATCACCCTCACTTCACTCCAGCTCCCTGGCCTTGACGTCCTACAAACCTGCTGAGCTTGTCACCACCCAGGGCCTTTTCACCTGCTTCTCCCTTTGCCTGGAAAGTTCTTTCCCCTTGACCTCTGGTCAGCAAACCGCGGCTCGCGAGCCACATGCGGCTCTTCTCCCCTTGAGTGTGGCTCTTCCACAAAATACCACGTGCGGGCGTGCATGTACAGTGCGATTGAAACTTCGTGGCCCATGCGCAGAAGTCGGTATTTTGTGGAAGAGCCACACTCAAGGGGCCAAAGAGCCGCATGCGGCTCGCGAGCCACGGTTTGCCGAGCCGCAGTTTGCCGACCACTGCCCTTGACCATCCCAGGACTGCCTCCTGTTCTCATTCGGGTCTCTGCTCATATGGACACCTCTTCAGAGTGACTTTCTCTCACTCCCCATCCCCTTCGCCTCCAGAACACTTCCTATTTCATCACCACTGTTTTATTTCCTGTGTGGAAATTTCACTGAAATTCTTTTATTAATTTGCTCACGTATTTATTGTCCCCCAGCACTAGATCTATTCTCCATGAAGCAGGGATATACACCATGGGGCTTACTGCTCTGCCCTTAGTGCCTAGAATGTGCCTGGCACTGGATAAATGTTTGGAGATTGATGAATGGATGGCACGTGTTTAAAGGGCCAGTGCAGGATCCCATTTCAGCCTCACCACAACTTTCTGACATCACTGTTCTCATCTTAAACACCTGGGTGACCATCTGTGTGACCGTGGGCAGTGGCTCAACCTTTCTGAGCCTCAGGTGCCCCGCCTGTAAAATGGGGATAAAGCCAGTGCCTGCCCAGTGCCTTGAGCTCAGGGAGCCCTCTGCAAAACTGCTATTATGACAACCTCCAGAAGCTTGCCCATGCACAGGAAAGCGGGCTGCCTGCTTACTCTGGCACTTAAAAAAAAAACATTTTGAAGCCAAGCCATGGATCCTGCACCTCAGGGCTAGCCCAGTGCTAGCCCCCCATTTTACAGACGTGGAGAATGAGGCTCAGGGGTCCAAGGCAACTGGGTGGCAGACACTCAATACCTCCGGAGAGCCATGAGGATGCCCCCCAAATTTATCTCCTGCTCTCTGCTTGAGGGTGCACATGGGGTGAGGGTGGGGGTTTTTGTCTTATTCCCTCCCCCTTCTGAAGACTCAGTAACCAACAGTGTTTGTGCCTGGAATATTAATGTCCCAGGAGCTTTTGTTTCGGGGTTGGGGGGTGGTGAGGCGGGACTTTCTGGGCAGAGAGGGGTTGAGCTTTGGGGACGAGGGCACTGGCCCTTTAAACTGTGTTGACAGCCTGGAGTCGTCATGGGGATGGTGCCTGGAAAAGAGATGGGAGGGTTTGGGAGAGAGCGGCTGAGCAGGTGACATGCAGAGACCCAGAATCCAGCACTCTGCTCCCTCAGACCCAGGAAACCAGCCCCAACCGCCTCCTCTCCTAGGCTCCTCCAGGCTCCTAGCACCCTCTTTTATCAGGACCAGGAAGGAGTCCGAAATCTCAGCATCCTCCTCCCTCAATCCCAGAAGTCCCCAGCCCCCAGCCTCTCCACTCTCAAACCCAGGACTCTGGGCCTTCAGCCCCCTCCTCCTGCAGGACCCAGGAGCCAGGGGTCCAGAGTACACAGCTGGTGGATGTTTCCACGGAAACTAAGTGGGGTGGGGGAGCACTTCCTGGGTCCTGAGTCAGCAAATACCCAAGGGAGTCTCAAGGTCACGGTTCCAGGAAGGTCACAGGCACCCCTCCGTATCCGCTCCCCAGGAGGTGTGTGGCATCATGCCTCCTTCTCCCACTTCCTCCCCTAGGGAGGTGGTACATCCCTGCATCCTGATTGAACACCCCCTCAGCCCCCCATCAATGGCGGAGTCCGAACATCCTTGCACAAAGCATCAATTCTTCCTCAGCTCAGCCTTGTGAAGGCGCCTGTATTCGCAGGACCCAGGCATCGGGGTCCCAGCCCCTCCTCCTCCAAGACCTAGGAGTATGGACCCCCAGCCCCCTTCTTTCTTGGAACCCTCCTCCCTCAGACTGGAGCCCAGCCCCCAGCCCCTTCCTCCCTCAGACCCAGGAGTCCAGGCCCCCAGCCCTCCTTCCTCAGACCCAGGAGCCCCTCCTCCCTCAGACCCAGGAGTCCGGGTCCCCAGCCCCTCCTCCCTCAGACCCAGGAGTCCAGGTCCCCAGCCCCTCCTCCCTCAGACCCAGGGGTCCAGGCCCCCAGCCCTCCTTCCTCAGACCCAGGAGTCCAGGTCCCCAGCCCTCCTCCCTCAGACCCAGGAGTCCAGGCTCCCAGCCCTCCTTCCTCAGACCCAGGAGTCCAGGTCCCCAGCCCTCCTTCCTCAGACCCAGGGGTCCAGGCCCCCAGCCCCTCCTTCCTCAGACCCAGGAGTCCAGGCCCCCAGCCCTCCTCCCTCAGACCCAGGAGTCCAGGCCCCCAGCCCTCCTCCCTCAGACCCAGGAGTCCAGGCTCCCAGCCCCTCCTCCCTCAGACCCAGGAGTCCAGGCTCCCAGCCCTCCTTCCTCAGACCCAGGAGTCCAGGTTCCCAGCCCCTCCTTCCTCAGACCCAGAAGTCCAGGCCCCCAGCCCCTCCTCCCTCAGACCCAGGAGTCCAGCCCCCAGCCCTCCTCCTCCCTCAGACCCAGGGGTCCAGGCTCCCAGCCCCTCCTCCCTCAGACCCAGGGGTCCAGGCTCCCAGCCCCTCCTCCCTCAGACCCAGGGGTCCAGGTCCCCAACCCCTCCTCCCTCAGACCCAGGGGTCCAGGCCCCCAGCCCCTCCTCCCTCAGACCCAGGAGTCCAGGCCCCCAGCCCCTCCTCCCTCAGACCCAGGAGTCCAGGCCCCCAGCCCCTCCTCCCTCAGACCCAGGAGTCCAGGCCCCCAGCCCCTCCTCCCTCAGACCCAGGAGTCTCAGCCCCCAGCCCCTCCTCCCTCAGACCCAGGAGTCTCAGCCCCCAGCCCCTCCTCCCTCAGACCCAGGAGTCCAGGCCCCCAGCCCACTCCTCTCTTGGAAACTTTTGACTCTAGGTCCACAGTTCTCAACTCCCAGAGCCACAGTCTTTCCTTCCCCCAGCCCTCTACCCCCTCTTATCTGGAAACCAAGCATCAGGTGGGGGCCTGGGGGTGAGTCAGCAGCCTCACACACAAAGTCTCCCCTGTGGCCCCCACATTTCTGGGATATTCAGAACTCCCTGGATTCCAGGCCTCAGGCCCAGGGGGTGGGGGAATCCTCTGGAGTTTCCCCCTGAGTGTGTGTGGGGGGGAGGTCAGCGGAGAAATTCCTGCTCCGGGAAGGGTGCAAGCCTGCACTGAGCGCTCACTGTCCTGTCCTCCACCCCCAGTGGCCACTATTCACCCCCCTCCTAGGAGTGCCCAGGCTCTGCTGCTGCCCTCATGCCCTCCTGGGTGCCTGCGGAGGAGCCTTGGTGCCCGGTTCCCAGAAGACCGAGGGGCCTGGGGTCTGCACAGGCAGAAACCAGTGGGTGCTTGGGTCCTGGTGCCACAAGCCACTGGGTGCTGGCGAGTCTGACTGTCTCCAAGTCTCCCCGCCCCACCCAGACAGAGAAAGCTGTCTTTGTGTCCCCAAGATGGGGACAGGCCAGGCTCGCACGACATTAACCCACCCCGGCCCCGGCCCCGCTGTGTCTAAGGTCTTGGAATCCTTTGCAGAATCTGACCTCAGCTATAGGGACTCAGGCATCCAGCTCATGGGTGGGTGGGGGTCAGTGACAGAAACTTCCCAAGACCTGGACCCGGGGCTGTTTCCCCCATTGGGGGAAGCCCCCCTGTCCTCAGAGTGGCTGGTCAGAACTTTAGAAGGGAAGAGTGAGTCACTGAGGAGGGAAACACTATTCGGGGTCAACAAGCTCCCCCTCCACACAGCCCCCCAACTCGAACAGCCTCTGTGTCTTTTCTTTGTATCTGGACATCCGTTTCCTCGGCGCTTTCTGTCCCAGGATCTGGCCTGTGTGCATCTCTGGGCAGGCAACCCACCCCTTCTCACTTCCCAGCCTGGACCCTTCTTTCTTTTGGGCATAAATCTCACCATCTTCTGCTATTCGTGGCAGATGAGTGAGCCAGGAAAGAGAGAACACGTCTTTGAAAGGACACAAATGGACGCCATCTCCCATCCCCGCTGCTGCCGGCTGGGCAAGGTGAGAGAGGAAGGAGGGTGACGAGGAGGGACATGTAGGCACCCTGCACACACCCTGAAACCTAGTGGCCAAAGCCATTCAGAAACATCCAGTGAAAAGGAGAGCAGGCAGGGCCCTGTGAGATCCTGCACTCCAGCGCCCTAACCCCATGCTTTACCGAAGGGGAAAGTGAGGCTCAGAGAGGGATTGGGGGGATGATGCAAAACTACACCAGAGAGCCCAGTTCCTCGGCTCCCAGTCCAGAGTGCTTCCCATGACACCATTCTCTCCTGACTTGTTAAGCCCCAGGATTTAGAGAAAGTTTACAGAAGGGATTAGAGTACCAGGATGCGGCGATTTTAAACAAGGGAAGAACCAGTAAAGCGACCTCCCGGAAGTGCTGGATGAGAGATTCGTGCACTGAGTAGGTGGCCGTCTTGGGCCATCTTCTGACGCCAAGACTCCAAAGTCCCACATTCTCAGCTGTCAAGATTCTAGATGTCAGGGATGCCAAGATCCAGGAGGCCAAGATTTCAGAATGTTAAAGATGTCGAGAGGCCAGAGTGCCAATGCCATCGAGGTTCTAGACTTTTAAAGGTGTCGAGATTTTAAAGATTCTGGGATTCTAGAATCCTAACCGAGGGTACAAAATACCCTCGGGTTTTTTGTTTACTGCACTAATTGGCTCTAGGATTCTATGAGGCTGGATTTCAGGGCCTAAAAAAATGACGAAAGAAAAATAAAACTGGAAGGAAATGTAGCTAAGGTACCAGAGCACTCATCTGGGAAATTGCAGCGTGTCTGTTGCAAAGAAAGGAGGTAAGGATACATACGCATCCTGAAGTGATGGCAGAGACTAGAGAAGAAAGCAAGGTGGGTGGTGAAAGGCCAGCTTTGCCCCCACTTTGTCTGGGGTTCAAGCTGGAATTCCTTCCCTTTCAGATCACTGAGTTCAACATCCAGACTTTACAGAGAGTGAAACTGGGCCCTGGAGAGAGGAAGGTTCTTGCCATCAGCTACTGTGGCCAATGGCAGGAGTCAGGATTGACACCCCGGCCCCCGGCCCTGTACCATATGGTTACACTCCTCTCTCAAATCTCACAGAACCTCCCGCCCTCCCACTTCTGCCCAGTCACCTCCCAGTCCTCAAGATCAGTGCTACCCACCGGGGAGGCCGTGGCCTGTGACAAGTTCAAGGCACACAGTGTGAAGGGTGTGTGGGTGACATTTCCTGACCTTGTCCCCAGTCTCAGGGTCACGCTATCTTGGAGGTCTCCAGCTTCTCTCCGTGTGTGAAAGCTATGTGAATGGCTCTCTAGCTGCTCTGGAGGGGAGCAGCTGGGTGTGTGACCGGGTGGGGAGGGGCAGCATTTGGGAGGAATTTGCTGAATCCACGTGTGTGCCCACATGCCGAGCTCACCACACAATCCACCCCCCACTTCCCCCTACATTTCTCCAGGGCCTTTCAGGATGCCCTGCCTGACTCAGTTCCCCCCAGGGGCACACAGTGATAGGGAGGTGGGGGTATGGAGGATGGGGATGGGGATCCCAGGATGGAGGTTGTAAGGGTAGAGAGGGGAGGCGACAGAGAGACAGTGGGACGGAGAGAGGGGACAGAGGAGGAATGAGAGCTAGGTGACAGAGGGGCTGGAGAAACAGAAATGACAGAAAGACAGGGGACAGAGAAACGAGGGGATGGGACAGATGGGGGACAGAGAAACAGGATGACAACAGACAGGAGCAGAGAGGGAGAGCAGAAACAGAGGGATAGAGAAGGGGGACTAGAGAGGACGACGGGGGACAGAGTGACCCGCTAAAAAGGAACAGAGACCGAGGGACAGAGGTGGGGGACAAAGAGGATAGAGAGGTGGGGAGAGGGAGGCAAGGAGAGAGGGGGGCGGACAGAGAGAGGGGCAGGACTTCGGGACTGAGGGACAGGGGCCAGAGGACAAGGGTAGAGGGACCAGGAGAGAGACTGAGGGACTCAGATACAGGCGGACAGAGGGACGCAGAGAGCGGGCAGAAGGACAGCGGGACCGGCCCGGAGAAGGCGGGCTGGGGCGGGAGGTGGGGGCGGGGGCGGGGGGGGGGTCTCGGTCCCTTTGTCCCCGCTGGGATCGGGGCCTGCGCGGGGCGGGGGAGCTGCGGCACGGCGGCCGGGGCCCGCGCCCCCTCCCCCGCTCGCGGCTCCCGCTCCCGACCCGCGCTGCGCTTTGTCCCGGGGAGGGGGCCCGGCCCGGCCCCGCGCGCGCATTGTTCGGCCTCTGCGGCCCCGCGGCGGCCGGGCTGTCAACGCGCTGAGCTCCCCGCCCCGGCCCGGCCGGCCCGCCCCGGCCCCCGACCTACCTGGCCCCGCCGCGGCCGCCCACAGCAGCAGCAGCAGCGGCCACTGGAAGCGCCGGGCCCGGCCCATGGTGCCGCCGCCGCCGCCGCCGCTCGCTCCCGGCCCGGCACCTGCACCGCCCGCGCCGCCCGCCCCGCCCCCGCCCCGCCCCCTACCCGCCCGGGGGCGGGGCTCCGGGGCCGGGGCGGGGCTCCGGGCAGGGGCCAGTGCGGGAAGGACGGGGACACCCGGACACACTGTGTGGGCGAGGACCCGCGGGGAGGCGGTGGGGCGCGGCGCGCAGAGGTGGGCAGCCGGCGGGCGGGGGCAGAGGAGGCGCGCGTTCAGCCGAGAAGCGGGGGGCGGGGGGCGGGGGGTGGGTGTCGGGGTGCAAGGGCAGGAGCGTGGTGTGCGGGCGAGTGTGCGTGTGAAAGGTGAGGGTGCGCAGGGTCGGAGGCTGAGCGCAGGGCGGGGCGGGCGCGGTGTCGGCTAGGGAGGCGGGGGCGGCCCCTGCGCGTGCAGGTGAGGGTGCGCGCGGGTGTGCAAAGGGGAGAGGGTGTGAGGCCGAGGGAGGGGGCGCGTGTCGTGGGAAAGTGAGAGTGGGAAGTGACCTGTGGACAGGTGAGTGAAGGACGGTGTCACGTGACAGCCGTGAGCTGAGCCACCTGGAGAGGGACGGCTGCAGCCTCCTGTTTGGGCAGGTCCACGACCCCCCAGCGCTGGGCTGGGCCGGGCTGAGCTGGAGTCAAACCCCACGTTCCCTCCTGTCCTGACCCGGAAACCCCGTGTTTCCACATCATTCCCTGCCCGCAGGGCCCCCCGGGAGTGAACCAGCTGGAAGGAAGCCCGGGTGCTGAGTCTCCCAGGGAGAGGCGCCTGTGGATGCCTCGCAGGCAGCGCGTGCAGCTGCCCCACCCCATGTCCCTGCTCCTCCTGCCCCGTCTCTCTGTGTCCCTGCCTATGTGCCCTTCCCACCTCTCTTCCACCTTTGGTGCTGACTCAGGCCTGCAGACTCGGGTCCCTTCTCCCTCGGGGGAGTGGGTCTCCCTGAGCCCCACTTCTGTTGGGCCTTGTACACACGGTGCAGGACGATCTCCCTTAGGACCCAAGGAGAGTGAGAAACCAGGGGAGGCAGGAGATCGCAGCCTCTCCCGGGCCCTTTGACAATGAGGTCATTGAGATATGCCAACTGTGACAATCCTGGCTTGTTATCGCCATCACTACCAAGATATTCTATATCCGGGGGCACCACGGGCTTCAACTCTAGCATCCTTTCTGTCCTCAGTGCCTGGCTCCCGGCATCCTCTCTGTCCTCTGGACCAGATCTCCCACCAACCTCTGCGTCCCCAGGACCACAGCTTGGAGGGACTCCCTACCTTTTCCACCCTCAGTTTATCCTTCTGTAAACTGGGGAAAGAGGTGGCCAGGCTGGGCCTCCTCTAATCCCTCCCAGGGCTGCGTGTTAGGAAAGGTGGGGAGAGGCGTCTAACCTGGATTTGGGTAGAGGGCAGCTAGGAGTCATCTTTGCCCCCAGGCATCTATAGGTCGTCTTGCCCACGGCTCTAACCAACGTCTCTTACTCCAGCTGCAGGGCATTCTGAGGTGTTTTGGTTCTCATCTCTCTTCTTTGGGTCCCACACCGTGATCGTGGTGGTCCTGTCCCCATCCCACTCCAGGGTGCTTTAACTAGTAGGGCTTTCATACAGGTGACGGTAAATCCAACCAACTGGCTTTCGGGAAAGAGAATCATTTCACATAAAAACAGCCTCAGGTATGGCTGGCTGCAGCGTGGTCTGTCCATCTCTGTCCTGAGTATAAACATCTTCCCTCAGGTTGCATGATGGTTGGCAAATATCCCTGGGGCCACACTTTTCCTTCACCTTTGGGAGGGGCAGAGAGAGGAAAAGATGGACAATTAGACGAAAGAGCCTGGGGTGGGAAGAGAGGAAGGGAGAGAAGAGCTCCCTCATGGGAGAGGGCAAATATTTCCCCCCAGAGGCCTCTAGAAAAACCTTTCATTGTGTCTCATTGGTTCAGATGATGCCACCTGCCTATCACTGAACCAATATCAATGGCCAGGGGGTTGAGATGCTGCTGATTGAATTAGACATGAGCCAAAGGCTCCCCCTGCCGCCAGGCCAGAGATGAAATCAGCTTTCTCAACAGAAATGCTATTGGGGAGGCTGCTGCTGTGCCTGCTAGTTGGGGGTGGGGGGGGGAGGGGGTGGGGGCGGAGGGAAAGGGAATGGGCTGCACACCATGAGTTGACTATTCCTGAGGGTTCTTTTATCCTCACCCGAGGGTATGTTTATTGATTGTAGAGAGAGAAGAAGGATGAGAAAAAGAGGGAAAGAGAGAGAAACATTGATGTGAGAGAGCAACATCGACCGGTTGCCTCCCACATGCACCCCAACCGGGGATCTAGCGCACAACCCAGGTATGTGCATGGGAAGATGCTCCAATCAACTGTGTCACGCGGCCAGGGCAAGTGTTCCTGAGTGTTTGAAGCCTTGGGATCTTGCAGACCTTGTTAGCTGTTTACTCATTGTCATTCTGTGAGATAATAGGCACATACACTGAGTGGCCGGATTATTATGACCGGACAGATGATTATGACCACCCCATCTGTACAATGAAGTGAATTAGTTACGCAAATAATAATAATAATAAAACCTTGAGAGTATTTGCTTAGGAAGTTTTCAATATTCAGTATTTTTGGAAGTGTCAATGAAGTACTGATAGGGTGGTCATAATAACCTGGCCGGTCTTAATAATCTGACCACGCAGTGTATATTTGGTCTTTGCCCCCCATTTCCGGTACAGAGCTCTTGAAAACCTTGACATTTCTTGGGTGATAGGAGTGTCTGAATGAGGTGACTTTGGGCTCCTGGGTGAGAGCTGGTCACCCAAAAGACCAAGCTTGATTAGAAGCTTGGAATTCTCAGCTTTGTCCCCCCTGCTCTTGAGAGGGAAGAAGGGCTGAACGGGGGAGTTAAGGACCTATCACGCCTATGTGGCGAAGCCGCCGTGAAAATCCCGCAGGTGTGGTGTTCAGAGAGCTTCTGGGTTGGCGAACATGTAGGTCCAGGGAGAGTGACGTGCGCAGAGAAGGCATGGAAACTGCTCGCCTGCCCACGCACCTGGCCTGCGCGTCTCTCCCATCTGGAGGTACCTCTGTGCCCTTCCTGTCTCTCGCGCAGCGGTTCTCAACCTGTGGGTCGCGGCCCCTTTGGGGGTCGAACGACCCTTTCACAGGGGTCGCCTAAGACTATCAGAAAACACAGATATAATTACGCACTGTTTTTGTGATTAATCACCATGCTTTCATTATGTTCAATTTGTAACAATGAAAATACATCCTGCCTATCAGATATTTACATGACGATTCATCACAGTAGCAAAGTGACAGTTATGAAGTAGCAACGAGAATACTGTTATGGTTGGGGGTCACCACAACATGAGGAACTGTGTGAAAGGGTCGCGGCATCAGGAAGGTTGAGAACCACTGGCCTAGCGAGTTAATCAGCCCTGAAGAGGGCGTTGTGGGAGCCTCTCGCTTATAGCCGATGGGCCACAGTGCAGGTGGTGACCTGGACTTGCCGCTGGCACCTGGAGCGGGGAGAGGCTCGGTGGGACGGGCCCTTCTCCTGCGGGGCCTCATGTTATCCCGGGTGGATAGTGTCAGAACTGAGTTAGATGGCAGAACACCCACTGGTGTCACAGAGCGCTGCTTGGTGTGGAGACCCCTGCCACACAATTGGTGACTAGAAGTGCTGTGAGTATGGTGGCAGTGAGCAAAGGAAGGTGACACACCGGGAAGGACACCGTAGGGAAGAATGATTTTTCCCTATACGGGAGGAAGACTAGGGGATTTCCCCCCTCTGATACACATCCCCCTTTTGTTCCTTCCTAAAAACATCCTAACTTGGGTCAGGCAGCCACCTTCTTTAATAGCCAGATGATGTGGGGGAAGCCCTAGGCATGGGGTCTGAATATAGTCTGCCGAATATCGTGGTTCCCTGCCCCCCTTCCCGTGGTTGCTGTAGACGTGGGTGTACCAGGTATGTAACAGGTCAGGCCAATAAAACGTGAGGGCAAGTTGGCCTGTATGTTTTGGGATAGTTTTTCTTTGTTTTACAAAGGAGACTCAGCCCGCTGGCGTGGCTCAGTGATTGAGTGTCGACCTATGAGCCAGGAGGTCATTGTTCGATTCCCGGTCAGAGCACGTGTGGGCTCCATCCCCAGTGGAGGAGGCAGTCAATCCAGGCTTCTCTTTCATCATTGATGTTTCTATCTTTCCCTCCCCCTTCCTCTCTGAAATCAATAAAAATACACTTTAAAAAATAAAAAAGAGTCCTGACTGGCTTGGCTCAGTGGATAGAGCATTGGCCTACGGACTGAAGGGTCCCAGATTTGATTCCGGTCAAGGGCGTGTACCTTGGTTGCGGGCACATCCCCAGTAGGGGGTGTGCAGGAGGCAGCTGATGGATATTTCTCTCTCATCGATGTTTCTAACTCTATCTCTCTCCCTTCCTCTCTGTAAAAACATCAATAAAATATATTTTTTTAAAAATTAAAATAAAAAAGAGACCCTGAGTAGAAACGGCCTTTTGTTATTGCCTCTGAGTGTGGGTGTGAGGTCTGGAGCTGCAGTGGTCACCATGAGGCCAGGAGACAGACAAGCCTGAGCAGCTCCTTCAGGACATAGCGGAAACATTGAACTAGTCAGCCCAGGAACTATCCTGAGTCATGACCTCTTGTTATCTGGTAATCCAGTTCCCCGTTGTTTCAATCATTTTGCGTTGTGTGTCCTGTCACGTACATCCCTGGCCACCATATTACCTGTGATTCACACGGAATCCATGGGGGCAGCCCTGGGTGGGAGTGTTCTTTTCCAGCTGCTCCCCATCCTTGTGATAGGATCTCCCTCACAGAGCTTGTTTTCCCAGCTCTTGCCGAGGGGGCTGCACACCCTGGTCGCTACAGGGGCAGTGGAGGCCTGTTCATAACCCGGACAACTGAATGTAGTAGCTCTGATGCACCTCCCTGGCCATAGCAGCAGAGGGGGTCTTCGGCAGAGCCCTGACCCAAACTAGACCCCATCAGAGTCTGCCTGCTAGAACTTCAGAACCAGGACCCGGTCGTTCTTGGTACTTGACATTTCAAGGGCATCTTTGGCTACTATGTGTGAAGAAAAAGAAGGTAGTCTGTGGGGAGACAGAAAAAGCCCATGACGGAAGCCACACACTTAGAGAGAGAGGAGAGAAGCAGAGAGATTTTGCAAAAGGGAGAAAACCGTAATTTCGCACACGGCTTTTCAATTCTGTTTCCTGTCCCTGGTGAGGCCCAGAGACCTAGCTCTTGCCTGGATTCTAAACTTCTAATAACATTGTCATTTTTGCTGAAGTCAGCTTAACTGGATTTTACTTCTTGCAAGCGAGATCCCTGGAAAACACCTTGGGAGCCAGCAATGATGAGGTCCTGATTACAAGCTCCGGTGTAGAACATTATGAGAAATTTATCCCTGGCCTCGAAATCTGCCGTGGGGGCACCATAGGAGATGTCATCCCAGGCTCCAGTCTCTGCTGTTGGGTCTCATGGGAGATGCAGTCCTGGCCTCAGTTCCTGTGGAAAGGCATCCTGGGAAATGTGGTGCTAGTCTGCAATTTCTATCGGAGGGAATCATGGCAAAGGTGAGATTATCCTCACTTTTAATTATGGAGCATCTCGGAAAATGTTATCTTGGGAGATGGAGTCCATGCCCAGTTTGTTTTTTATTGATTTCAGAGAGGAAGGGGGAGGGAGCGATAGAAACATCAATGATGAAAGAGAATCATTGACTGGCTGCCTCCTTCACAACCCCTACTGGAGATCGAGCCCGCAACTGGGCATGTGCCCTTGACCGGAATCGAACCGGGGACCCTTCAGTCTAAAAGCCGAACTGGCTAGGGCCCATGCCCAGTTTTTGATAACACAGAAGATGTAGTCTTTCCTCCCTTCGTTTCCTCCTTTTCTTCAGCACCTGCCATGTCCCAGGCACTAGTGTAGGTAGACAGTAGTGAGCAAATACAGTAGTGAGCCTTGCCCTTTGTGGATATTGTAGCAACACAAGCAAACACGTGATTGTTCCAGGTAACCACTGCGGTGTAACGAAGTAACCCAAACCCAGTGGTGTAAAACCACAGCCTTTTTATTTTGTGACTCTGTGGGTCAGGAATTTCAGCAAGGCTCAGCAGGCGCAGCGCGTATGTGCTCCGCAGGGGCCTGGGGCCCACATGGGCTGGCTTCAACAGCCGGAGGTGAAGGGGACGGGTCCCGGGGGCCCTCTATCTGAAACCTTGGTTCTGGCTACTAACTGGCGTTGTGGGTTGAATGTGTCGCCTCAAAATATATGTTGAAGTCCTAACCCTCAGGATCGATGATTGTGACCTTATTTGGAAATACGGTCTTTGCAGATGTGATTAAGTTACGATGAGGTCATACTGGGTTAGGGTGGGCCCCTAAGTCCACGGCTGGGAGTCCTTATAAGGAGAGGGAGAGATTTGGAGACGCACAGCCACATTCACGGAGAGGGAGGCCACGTGACGACAGGCAGAGGGTGGAGTGATGTAGCTGTGAACCAAGGAGCGTCACGGATTGTCAGATTGTCGGCAGCACCCAGAGGCTTTAGAAGGAACATGGCTCTGCCAGCACCTGGATTTGGGCTTCCAGCAGCCAGAACTCTGAGAGGATGAATGCCTGTGGTTGAAGCCACCCAGCTGTCCGTTTGTAGTCACTGATAGCAGCCCTAGGCAATGGGAGCAGCTGGGCTTCCTGCCTCCCCTGCACGGGGCATCTGCCGGGGTGGCGATGTCCAAGGCAGCTCCTTCGCGCCTGTGTGGTGCCCGGGCTGCGAGGACTGGACCATCTGTGGCTCTCTCTCCATATGGCACCCATGCATGGGCAGCTGGGGCGGCCTCACGGCACGCCGGCTGGGCGCAGGAGAACTTTCGCAGGGCAGCTGGCTCCCCGGAAGCGGACGGCTCCTGGAAGCCTGGGCCCAGAGCGGGGCGTGGCACCCCTCCCGCCACACCCTATGGGTCAAAGCAGTCACAGAGCCACTGTGTTCAAGACCCCCTCTCTTTAAGCCAATGACAGTTGGCAACATGTGCTTTGGGGCGGTCCAAAGAAGAGACCTAGTCCCAAGCACCAGGGGAGATGACGTATCTCTTTCCTCATTTGCCACCGGGCCCCATGTAATTGGTCCCTATGGGTTTGCCTCCGTGAACCATGGAAAATGCGAACTCTTCCATAGTGAGCTCAAGAGCGCCACTGACATGGTAGCTCTCTGTTTTTGTCTGTGAGTCTGAGGGAATCTTAGGAAATAGAGCCCAGCCTTTATGTCCTGGCCCCAGAGCATCAGAGGAAATGTAGTCCTATCCTTGTTCTTCACTGCAGTGCATCAAGGGAGCCTGGCAGGCAGGTCACCCCCCATACACCTCCTGTCTCAGAGCCGCAGGTAACGAGACATGCCCACGTAGAACAACAAAGTAGTCTTGACCTTTGGCGTTTGGGAGAAGAGACGGGAAGGTTAGTGCTGAGGTGGGTGAGTGAGAAGTTTGCATTTGGAGCCCAGAAATCGATGTGGAGGTGACTTGGGGTGGAAGCCCCATGGGACTGCTCCCAAGCAGAGGCCTTGACCACCTGGGTCCTACCATGTGACCCCTACTTCCAGGAGCCTGAGGAAGGGTGCCCCCATGCATCTTTGAAAGATGGACACGCTCAGCCGATGTGGCTCAGGGGTTGATCATCGATCTATGAACCAGGAGGTCACAGGTTCAATTCCGGGTCAGGGCACATGCCCGGGTTGCGGGCTCGATCCCCAGTAGGGGGCGTGTAGGAGGCAGCCAATCATGGTTCGCCCTCGTCATTGATGTTTCTATCTCTCTCTCCCTCTCCCTCCCTCTCTGAACTCAATAAAAATATATTTAAGAAGGAAAGGAAGGAAGGAAGGAAGGAAGGAAGGAAGGAAGGAAGGAAGAAAGAAAGAAAGAAAGAAAGAAAGAAAGAAAGAAAGAAAGAAAGAAAGAAAGACGCTATGGAGACGGGCAGGTCTGACCCTGTTCATTGGTATAAAAATCTTTATATAAAGTATAAAATATTAAATAAAACAAATATTAATTAATAACAACAACAATGGGGGCAACAATATTAGTAATCACAAGAACTCCTGCTGGCCCGCAGCCTTTCTCTAGCTTTTCTCCTCCGTTTCTCATAATTCTGTGAGTCGGGTGTTTTCACGGCTGGGAACCCTGAGGCCCAGAGGAGGCAGCACACTGGCCTGAAGTCACACAGCGAGGCAGCAGGCCTGGGAGCTGCGGGAAGGGCGGAGGGGTCCCCTGGATCCAGCCAGGGCAGGGGGAGTGTGGGGGTCAGGTCCAGAGGAGAGTGCCTCCCCAAAGGCGTGCAGTCACAAGTAGAGTGATGGTGAGGCTCAGGCAGGCAGGGCCGGGCCGGGGGGCGCCCCCCCGGCGGGACTGGGCGTCTCGGTTGGGGTGATTACAGCCGTTTCCAGTGCAGCAGGAGACGTTGGGATCCGTCAGTTTGAAGCCTTCAGCCACATGGAGGCCTTGGCACCAGGAGGCCGTCGCACAGCCTCGTACCGTGTAGCTCGGGTGCCCCGGCCCTGAGGAGAGAGAAGACTGTGTGACACCCAGCTCTCGGGCCTGCGCTCCCCGGGGTGACGAGCCACCTTGTGGTGGACACCACCAGAGAGCGCAGAGGCTCTGAGCGCGGTGCAGGGGTCTGTGACGTTAAACACATCCTCATGATAATGCTAAAGCGTCGTTTGGCTTTTTCCGCTCCCGAGGGCGTACAATGGTGTTCTCCAGAACCACCAGGACAGGTGGTCCTGCAACAGACTGGATGCAGAAGCAGCTCTGAGGACCCACGGCCTTCCATGAAGCCGGACAGCAACGAGATTTGCAAAAGTGTAGAATAATGCCAGTCTTCTCGTTAAAAGTTTTTTTTCCTTCATTTTGGAAAATGTAGTCTTTTTCTTTCCATAAAAATATGTTCACATGTGATGTGTTTTTAATTGTTATTTTAAAATAAATTAATAAGCACATCTTAAAAAAATTTCTCTTTTGATTTATAATGCAGTTAATATCTGATAGATATAACTGAGGGAACGATACTTTTTAGGAGCGTGAAGGAATCTTAAGACCAAAATGTCTGGGAACTACTGGAACAGAGACCTTTCCAGGACGCCACAGGATGGGAGCCCGGGATGTCCATAGGAAGTCCCATCACATGCCTGGGTTTTGGGCTCGATCCCCAGTAGGGGGCGTGTAGGAGGCAGCCAATCATGGTTCTCCCTCATCATTGATGTTTCTATCTCTCTCTCCCTCTCCCTTCCTCTCTGAACTCAATAAAAATATATTTGGTCCACATTCCCTACTGGGCAAGTCCCAATTCCTTGCTGCAATCTGTACCCTGCAGCAGGAAACCCCGTAGGAAGACCCACCTCCACCAAGTCCAGCCGGACTGGAAGGTGACCTCTTACACATCCCCCTCCAGCTCCCAAAGGGCCTCACCGTTAGTGCCTGTGGCCTCCAGACACTGGTTCATGGGGCCTCGGCAGGCGGTGAGGGAGGCCTCCTCGGAGGAACATCCGTGGGTGCCGTTCCCCTGACAGCTGTAGCACTGGAGGCCATTCAGCGGCAGCTTTTCAAGCTCCGTGACTTGGGAGAAGACAAGAGACGAAGGTCATTAAGACAGGGTTAGGGTAAAGGGAGAGGTGTCCTCCTGCACGGACTCCCAGCTCTCAGCCCGAGATGGCACGGCGCCCCTTTGTGGCAGACATTGGAACCGCACTCTCTTTTGGGGGCTCTCTGGGGCCTGTGGGAGAAACCCAACTCTCAGAACCGCCCCGCCCTGAGCCCTGTCTGACCAGGTTCTGGGTAAGCATCTGGGTAAGATCAAACAGTCCCTACTCTCACAGAACTCAGAGTTTACAGTGACCCTGCCCATGAGGTAGTCGCTAGCCACACACGGCTGCACCTACATTGATTGGAATGAAATGAACAATGATGAAATAAAATTCAAAATTCAGTTCCCATGTCCAGGGCTGCATGGCCATTTGTGGTAGTGGCGACCATATGCACAGGAAAGGACACCCTGTCGCTGTGGGAAGTTCTGCCGGAGTGACAGGATGGGCTGAGAGTATACGGAAGGGGCGGGGCAGGAACCTTTCACTGAGGATGATACTTTAAAGCTGAGGCCCCAGTGAGAACTAGCCAGTCAGGCGAGCTCCTCAGGGAGACGTGTTCCCAGCGGAGGGCACTGCGTGTGCAAAGGCCCTGAGGCAGGGCGGCGTTTGGCAGTTGCAGGACTAAATAAAGACCAGGAGGCAGTGTGTGTGTGTGTGTGTGTGTGTGTGTGTGTGTGTGTGTGATATGCATTACATAAGGCATAGCATGGCCTTTGGTTTTATCCTCAGAGCAAGGGGATGTTAAACTGCTTGAGGAAGGAGAGCGACAAGACCTCATTTACATTAAAAAAAATCTCTCTTGTTGCTGTGTTGAACATTGGGGACCAGAGAGGAGGTTACTGCAACAATCTAAGCGAGAGGTCACGGTGGCTTAAACCAGGGTGGTGAGCAGTGGAAGGACTCCAGAGGATGTAGGCAGCGTCCCCTGTGGGTCTTGGCGAAGGTTGGACAGACTCATTGGATTCCCACAAAACCCTTCTTTGAGGAAGGACTCGCTATGTCTGCCTTCCAGAGGAAGAAACAGACCCAGAGCGGAGGTCTGTGCCCGCAAGAGAGCGGCCATGTCTTCAGTGCCCCTCCCTCCCAGATCCCAGCTCCCAGCTCCACGCAGGCCCCTCCCCTTACCTGGGCCCCCATTGCACTTGGTGGTGTTGCAGCACCGCAGAAAGTGGAAGGTGTGGTTGTTGTGAAAGCCGGTGGGGCCTGGGCAGCCAGGGAGGTTGCCGCAGCCTCGGGAGTGGCGCTCATCTCCGGGGCTCCCTGTGGGGCAGGGGAGAGGGCAGATGGTTGATGAAGGCCCGAGCCTGGCTTGGCCCACCCCGCAGCCGTCTGTCCATTCTCCACTCCACCCTTCAGTACAGGGCCCTCATTTCCTCTGGGGCAGCGTATAGCTAGCCAAAGACACGTTTTCCAGTCTTAGGATCTATAGTCATGGGGCTACGTTCTGGCTAATGTGATATAAGTAGAAAGGTTTATGGGATTCCCAGAAAAAAGAACCCTTACAAAATGAGAGGTGCCCCTTTTTGCCCCTTCTTTTCACCTTCCTTGTTTTTTGTGTATTTTTAAAAAAAATCCTCACCCGGAGCCCTAGCTGGTTTGGCTCAGTGGATAGAACCTCGGTTTACGAACTGAAGGGTCCCGGGTTCGATTCCCTCAAGAGCATATGCCTGGGTTGTGTGCTCGATCCCAAGTAGGGGGCGTGCAGGAGGCAGCCGATCAATGATTCTCTCATCATTGATGTTTCTATCTCTCTCTTCCTCTCCCTTCCTCTCTGAAATTAATAAAAATATTTTTTTAAAAATATATTTTATTGATTTTTTACAGAGAGGAAGGGAGAGAGATAGAGAGTTAGAAACATCGATGAGAGAGAAACATCGATCAGCTGCCTCCTGCACATCCCCCACTGGGGATAGGCCCGCAACCCAGGTACATGCCCTTGACCGGAACCGAACCTGGGACCCTTCAGTCCGCAGGCCGACGCTCTATCCACTGAGCCAAACCGGTTTCGGCAATAAAAATATTTTTAAAAAATCCTCACCCGGAGACATGCTTAGAGAGAGGAAGGGAGAGAGAGAAACATTGATGTGAGAGAGAAATCTTGACCGGATATACTCCCCGACTGGGCATCAAACTCACAACCCATGTATGTGCCCTGACCGGGAATCGAACTGGCAACCTTTCGGTGCATGGGACAGTGCTCAGCCGACTGAGCCACTCCTGCAGGGCTCCCCTCCCTCTTCCTGGAACTTGGACACGAGGCCTGGGACTCCGGCAGCTGCTGTGGACCGTGAGGCAATCTTGAGAATGGCAGCGATATGTCAGAGACGAGAAAGCGTCTGGGTTCCTGGTGACTGAACTACCTTTGTGGCCCCGGACGTCCCGTCACTGGACTGTTGTATGTGGGAGGACTCACTTCCTACCTGGCTTAAATCCCTGCGATCTGGGGATTTAAGTACAGCCTTGGGAGGGGCCAAGCAGGCAGGAGGAGCTGCTGGCAGGCTGGGGCTCACCTGCCGGGTCCTGGTGGGTCACCACCTCCAGGCACTGTTCACCAGGGTTGCGGCACTGGAGGCTCTTGTCCCGGCCCCGCTCACAGCTCAGGTCCGAAGAGGCACAGGAAACACATTCGAGGTAGCGGCTTCGGGGAAAGGTGGGAGGCCGGCCTGCGTGGGGAGGAGCGGGAGGGTGAGTCCAGGGGGAGAGTCCTGGAGAGCCAGCTCCCTTGAAGACTCACCTCCTTATCCCACTCCAGCCAGTCGGCAAACCCTGTCCATTCTGAGTCTTTTCTGGAACCCATTCCCCCCTTTCCAGTCCCACGACCAGGTCCAGCTCAGACCTCCTTCAGGACCAGTCCCTCCCTGGCCTCCCGGTGCCCATTGTTGCCACTCCCGCCCCAGCCCCGGTGCCTCCCCTCATGGCCCTAGAAGGATGTTTCTAATATTCTGACCCTGTCTCTCCTCTGCTCAAAACCCCTCCATGGCTCCCTGGTGCCCTCAGCATAAAATCCACGATTCTCAGCGTGGCATTCAAGGCCCATCAAAGACGGGGCCCTGCCTACCTCTCCTGCCTCATCTCCCTCACTAGTCCCTCATACTCTACTCCACACGGCTTCCCGCAGTCCCCAAATATACACCCAGCACATGCAGCCTTTCCATCTACTGTCCCCTTGCTCTCGACTTTCCGTATATCCTACTCATTCTTCAGGAATCGTCTTCTCCGATTTCACCTTCCCCAAGAAGCACCCCCTGACCTTTTAGGCTAGATCAGGTGCCTCTCTGCCCCGCCACCCCCCCAGCCCCCCCCAATCCCAGCCCTTCTCACTCCGGGTCATCCCTGTCTGGGGACAGGCTTATTTCCCTCAGTGGACTCTCAGCCCCAGGAGGGTAGGGCCAAAGCTGTCTTTGTCATGACTGTGTCCCAATACCACCCAGCAGAGGGCTGGGGCCAGAGAAGATACTGAATAAATATTTATTGAATGAATGAATGAATGAGTAAATGAACAATTACTTAAAACTCTTCTCTTGTTCCCTGTGGTAGCCAATCTCCAAGACAGCCCCCAGTAATCCCTACTTTCTGACACTTATGCCCTTGTGTAGTCCTTTCCCATAAATAGGGCTGCCCTGCCTGGTATGGCTTGTTGGTTGGGCATCTTCCTGAGCACCAGGAGGTTTCTGGTTCAAGTACTGGTCAAGGGCACACGCCTGGGTGGCAGCTCGATTCCCCCGATGGGAAGCATCCTGCGGAAGGCAGCCTATCGATATTTCTCTCTCCCTCTCCCTTTCTCTCTCTCTCAAAGTCAATAAACTTAAAAAAATAAAAATAAAAATAGCCCTGGCCGGTTTGGCTCAGTGGATAGAGCGTCAGCCTGTGAACTGAAAGGTCCCGGGTTCGATTCCAGTCAAGGGCACGTGCCCGGGTTGCGGGCTCGATCCCCAGTGGGGGACTTGCAGGAGGCAGCCGATCCATGATCCTCTCTCATCATGGATGTTTCTATCTCTCTCTCCCTCTTCCTTCCTCTCTGAAACCAATACAAATACATTTAAAAAAATAAAATAAAATATAAAAGAAAAAGAATAGGGAAGACCCGTGTAACCAAAAGGATACCGTGTAAATGATGGTGTGTGATTTCTGGGCTACCTTGGAAAAGACACTGCAACTTCCCCCAGCTCTGTCTGATCACTGGCTCCGGGGGAAGCCAGCTGCCATGCTGTAAGGACACTCAAGCAGCCCCATGGGTCTCCTGTGGGGGCTCTCCTTGTGTGGCTCTTCTAAGTGTGGGTGATCCTCAGGGTTGTCTTAGGCCCTTTGCATTTCCCACGGTGCACACTCTCTCCCATGGGGATGTTACCTATTGATGTGGCTTCATTTCCACCCACCTGCTGGGAACTCAAACATCTCTCTCCAGGCCAGACATCTCTCTGACCTCCACACCTATATACCCAACTGCACCCTGGAGGCCGCCTGGCTATCCCTCAAACACCCGAATCTCTACGTGCCCTGAATGAAACTCTCCGTCTTCTCCCCAGGCCTGCTCTTTCTCCTGAATTCCATGTCTCCGAGGTGGCCCCATCCAGTCCTCCGGGGCAGAGACCTGGTAGACTCTTGATCCTCCACATCTAGGTATCAACGTGGACATTCTACTGATCTGTTTTCTAGATCTTTAGTCCTTTTGCTCTGCTATTTCTGGTCTCCATTACGCATATCTACCGAGTTCTTAATTTCAGTCACTGTTCTATATTTACTGTTTGACTCTCTTACATTTTAAAAAAATTTATCTTATTCATTTCAGAGAGGAAGGGGGAGAGAGAGAGAGAGAGAAACATCAATGATGAGAGAGACTCATTGATCGGCTGCGTCCTGCACACCCCCTATTGGGGATTCAGCCTGCACCCTGGGCAAGTGCCCTTGACTGGAATCGAACCCAGGACCCTTCAATCAGGAGGACAACACTCTGAGCCAAACTAGTTAGGGCTCTTTTATATTTTGTTTGTTTGTTAATCCTCAGTATATTTTTCCATTGATTTTTACTGAGAGCGGAAGGGAGGGAGAGAGACAGAGAGAGCAAAACATTGATGTGAGAGACACATTGATTGGTTGCCTCCCGCATGGGCCCTGACCGCGGCCGGGGACGAGCCTGCAGTGGAGGTATGTGCCCTTGACCGTAATCTAACCTGAGACCCTTAATTTAGTCTGCGGGCCGATGCTCTACCTACTGAGCCAAACCGGCTCAGATTTCTGCTAAAACTTATCCTTTCCTCTATTTTCTTCAATATATTGATCACAGCTATTGTAAAGTTCCACGTGCAATAACTCCAATATCTGAATAATTACGCTTCTGTTTCTATTGTGGGATTTTCCTCTTGGGTTCCATTGGTCCTTTTTATTTTCTTCAAGCTACCTCGTAAGTGTTGATTAGATGCCAGACATTACAGATGAACATTTGTAGAGGCTTAAAATGATGTATCTTCTTCCAAAGAGAGCCAGGCTTTCTTCCTGCTGACGATGGGAAGTAGGTTTTTTTTTGGGCGGGGGGGCCGGTCTATTTCAGTTTTGCCCCTACTCCTAGGGTGTGGTCTCAGAGAAAAGCCGGAGATGGTTACCAAGGCCTTTCTTGCCAACTTGGCAGCCTGGGTCTGCCCAGCATCCTCTGCCTGCTGGAACCCTTGCTCAGTTCTGTAGCTGCCCGGTACTACTTCCTGCCGAGTTCCTGGAGTCTCACCTTGTGCCTGCACAGCCTGCCAATGACTGAGGAAGTCATCTGCAGATTTCCCGCTTCCCTTCTCTGGTGTTTCCCTCTCATTTTCTAGACAGGGACAGCCCCAGATGCCACCTCTGTCTTCTTGGCCCAGCGACGGCCTCTCTCTGGTTTCTGCTTCTGCTTCTCCCCAGCAGGTGCCCTTTGGGAAGTGCCCTCCAGGAAAAGCCCAGCTTGTCTGAGGGACCCAACGTCTGCGCGTCCCTATTTCAAAGACTGTAGCCCCTCAGCTTCGTTTCTGCATCCGCTGCCCGTCAGTGACTTCAAATAACTGTTTATAATCCGTCCAGTTTCCACAGCGGTCATTGGCAGAGGGTCTTAAACAATCGACTCCATCGTGACCGGAACTACAAAACCACGGCCATGTCTAACCTGGCACTAACCCTTGCTCATCTACTGGTAAAAAGCTCCAGAATCCACCCACTTCTCCCCAGCTGCAGGGCTGACACTCTAAGGCAGCCACCTTCGTCGTCACCTGGACAACCTCATCCGCCCAAGTTGGCGCCCCCTTCCCTAGCTTCCCTCCACCACCGCATCCCTCCATCACGACCTCCCCCCATTCCCAGGTGAAGTCTGTATTTCCCACCACAGCCTGACCCCTGTGTAATATAAAGCACCCTGCCTCTCGCCCCATGTTCCTTTCCTCCAGCCATACTTCTTCCACCCCCCTCTGGGCCTTTGTATCTGTTGCTCCCTCTGCCTGGAAAACCCTTTCCACTGTCTTTTTATTTTATTTTTTAGGGTTTTATTTATTTACTTATTATTTTTATTGATTTCAGAGAGAAAGGAAGAGAGGAGAGAGAGATAGAAACATCAATGATGAGAGAGAATCATTGATTGGCTGCCTCCTGCACACCCCCTACTGGGGATCAACCCCACAATCAGGGCGTGTGACCTTGACCGGAACTGAACCTGGGACCCATCAGTCCCCAGGTTGTAGCTCTATTCTGAGCCAAACCAGCTAGGGCTCCACTGTCTTTTTAACAGTCTCACTCCTGTCATCCCTCAAGATCCAGCTTAGCTGTTGCTTCCTGCAGGAAACCTCCCCTGACCTGGTCAAGTGTCCCCTCCAGGGCCCCACAGCCCCTACCCTTCACGTAGCCCAGCCCTGCCCTCTCTGGCCTCTGTTCCCCCAGCTCAGCCCTGGCCGTTCTGGGCTGTGCTTCCCCACGACACAGCCTCTGTTTCTCCTCTGACGGTTCTCATCCTCTGCTTGTGCCTCCCCCTCCCAGCTCTGATCACTCAGGGCGGTCACTGTCTGGCGATGGGTCTCCCCCCGCCCCTGGACTGTGAGCTCCGTGGGAGCAGGGACTGAGGCTGCCTGGGTCACAGCTGTGCCCAGTGTCACTTACGTACAGGATGTGGTTTAACCAACTACCTAGTCACCACTGCAGGGTAAGATGGCATTAGAAATGGGGCTGATAGGGGCATGCCAGTTTTTAAATTACTGAATTGACAGCTGTTGCTCCAAGCTCTCTGGTGGACCCCTGACCACCTCAACCCTTTCTTTAGAATCCTCATGTCCTCAAGATCCACCAGCTAACGGAGCAACACCAGACCCAGCAGGGGGCCTCCTGGGGCCTCTTCCAATTGATCAATGCCTTCAGCACTGATTGATATTATTAAGTATCTTGAATATTATCTCTCATTAGAAGCATTACTTGGACCCAATTATTATGTTTTCCTTAGACATATCTAACCACAGAGGAAGCTGGGTCATCTCTCGCATCACTTCCTTGAAAATGAGCATCTGATTCCGTTCCCACCAACAGATAAAAGCTTGAGGTCAGGGTGGATGAAGAACAAGAAAAACCCAGTACAGCCCGGACAGTGTGCCTCAGTGGTTGAGTGTTGACCCACGAACCAGGAGGTCACGGATTCATTCCCGGCCAAGGGCATATGCCCGGGTTGTAGGCTGGATCCCCCGTGTGGGGAGTGCAGGAGACAGCCGATCGCTGATTCGCTCTCATCATCGATGTTTCTATCCCTTTCTCCCTCTCCCCCCCCCCCCCCCGAAATCAATAAAAACCTATTTTTTAAAAAGAAGAAAATACAAATACAGGCTCTCTGCTTACTGAGGGCATTGTGACTGGACTGGTCTTAATCAATTTCCTTCCTTGTTAGGGCCAGAAAAAGGAATCTCTCTCTGACCTCCATTCCTTCCCCATCCTTTCTCTCCTGTGGAAGGAAATGTGGGGAACTGGAATCTTTCCAAGTCTTTTCCGTAAACTGACCAGAGCCTGAAGCCATGGGACTCAACACAAGTTTCCTCACATCCTTTCCACTGTGACAGTCAAGGAGCGTCTATTCTAGGGAACTTTCTGAGCCCACTGCGGCCTGTGACCCCCTCCTCTTTGACTTCCCTTAAGAATTTTGAGCCTCTGGTATCTCTGGTCTTTGTATCCCTGTCCCTTATGATCTATTGCCCGAACCATCTCCTGTCCCATGGAAAAGGTTAGAGGACAAATCTTCACTGCGATACCTCATCTACCTCTTGAGTGTATGTGAGTGTAGCCTTGGAAGAGTAGTTGTCTCATCTTATACTTCAACATCCATAAACACAAACATGTGCGGGGGGAGGGGGGGTGTCAATCGGGAAAAGGAGACAGATGTAATACTTTAAACCAGCGGTTCTCAACCTGTGGGTCGCGACCCCTTTGGCGGTCCAACGACCCTTTCACAGGGGCCGCCTAAGACCATCCTTCATATCAGATATTGACATTATGATCTATAACAGTAGCAACATTACAGTGATGAAGTAGCAACGAAAATAATTTTATGGTTGGGTCACAACATGAGGAACTGTATTTAAAGGGCCAGAAGGTTGAGAACCACTGCTTTAAACAATAAAGAACAAAAAACCCACAGACATGTATGGGATGGGGCAGAGTTAGGGAAGGGGATGAGTTTGTGGGTGGGACTGGTAACAGAGTGAGATGAGATGGGGTTGATTCAGGGATGGGGTTAGAGATGTGTTTGGAGCAGGGATGAATTTGAGTGGGAGGGTGTTAGAGGTAAAGTGAATTTGGAGATGAGATTGGAGGTGAGGTTGAGTTGGGGTTGGTCTTGGGGTAAGGCATGGAGTTGGGGTTGGGTGGCATAGGACTGAGGGTAGGATCGGGATGACTATGGGGTTAAGTTGGAGATCGTTTGGGGTTGGGCATGGCAAGGGCTGTCGTACTCACCAGGGCTGGGCCGGTTGCACAAATCAAACCCACACACGGCCTCTGTCAGGGTGATGATCTGCATGCCTATCCGATAGCTCATGGTCCTATTGGTCTTCTCGGGATGGGCACAGTCTGTCTCCACCACCTCCAGCTCTTCCCCTTCTGTGAGGAGTGTATCTGTGTTACCCCGGAGGCTCCTCTGGGCTCAACCAGCCTCTAACACTCCTGGCCTTAAGGTAACCACGCCTGTGGCTGATCCTCAGGCCTCTATTCTGATTTGGGTCCAACCCTGTCTTTTCTAGAGTCATCCCCCCTCCCCACCCCTCACAGGGACCCTACTCTCTCAGTGACAACACTGAGACCTTCTAGCTCCATCTCCCTCTCCCTCCCCACTTAGTCATCAGCAGGGAGATGCCTCGAATATGAAGTTTTAAAGAAAAATGCTTTAAGCTTACCCCGAAAGTATAAGACAATGATGTAATAACTACTGTGCATTCATCATCCAACTTTATAAAATATTAAGCACTTTGTTACATTTATTTCAGACATTTTTAAAATAAACTAACCTTAAAAGATACAGTGAAAGCCTTCGGTACCCCACCCCCCTCACCCCACCCCGCCCTATCACATTCCCCTGTCCAGAGCCACTGGTGTAGGTAATTCTTACACTGCTGCTTCACATATTTCTCACTTTATATTTAAGGGTATCATACTCTGCCACATGCTTTTTTTCCCCTGCCCACCTTATATTTTTTAGGTGTATCCATGTTAATATAACAGTTCTGGTTTCTTCTTTAAACTGTGGTATTGCATTATGTGATTACATCATAATTTTCTCCTCTGCTGCCAAGTGACTTTAGGGTGTTTCCAGTGTTCCCTATCGCAAACATCGCTGCTAAGAACATTCTTACACACGTGTCCCTGGGCACATGCAGTCCCCGGGCAGATGCGGCCAAGGTTCTTCGTGTTTCTGTGTTCCTAGGAGCTGAAATGCTGGCTGTAGGGCACTCTACTCCTCGGTCTACACTAGAGATTGCCCAATGGCTCCGTGAGGTGGAGCCCCCTGAAGGCGGGATCTGCAGCTCCACATGCCCACCGACCCCAGCATTGTCAGATTTGTAAATGTCTGCCAGTCTGGTGGGCGTGAAGCGGTCTCCTGGTCTTTCTGTTTGCATTTCCCTGATAGTTGGTGAGACAAGCCTCCTGGTCACGCGCATGCCCGGTGGCGCTGGAGTGGGGGCTTACCTTGCCATACGCTCAGGATCGTGGTCCTGCAGAGATCCTGGCCGGGCGCGCACTCTTGCACCTGGCAATGCCCGGTCCTCTCACACCGCATGCACCGCAGGCCCCAGGTGGCTGGGGGAGAGAGCGGGACCACAGGAGAGTTTATTACAGCTCTGCGCCAGGGTCCCCTCTCGCTCCCTGATGTCCCGATACCAGGACCAGGTCTCCAAGCCCTGTGCGCTCAGGTTCGTGCGCCACGTTCTTCCAGCCCAGTGCACTCCTAGTCTCTCTCTCAATGCTCTATCTACGCACCCCTTTCCTAAGACTCTAACCCGCCCCCCCAAGTCCTTCACTAACGTCTCCTCTCGCTAATTTCCTCTAGAAAGCTGTCTGCATGCGGGCCTTATCCTCAAAGCCCTATCTCCACTCTCAGTCCGTCCGGAAGCCAAGCTCTGCTCCCCCATCCCGCCGACCCTCGGTCTACTCCGCCAGCTTCCCTAGGGCCATGCCATCCTCACCCGACTGCGGCGGACCTTTACGTTCTACCCGGTTTCCCTGCCCTGTACTCACTTTACCCGCACCGAGCTCCCCCAGGTTCTACCCCCTCCAAAGTCTGTTCCCAACATTCTCTCCTCTCATCAGTCCACTCTGAACTTCTAACCCCGCCCGTCAGCCCTCCGAGATTCTCTACCAGCCGTGGGCAAACTACGGCCCGCGGGCCGGATCCGGCTTGTTTGAAATGAATAAAACTAAAAAAAAAAGACCGTACCCTTTTATGTAATGACGTTTACTTTGAATTTATATTAGTTCACACAAACACTCCATCCATGCTTTTGTTCCGGCCCTCCGGTCCATTTTAAGAACCCATTGTGGCCCTCGAGTCAAAAAGTTTGCCCACCCCTGCAGGCTATCTAACCCAACTAAGCCTTGGCTCGCACAGTAGCCCCCGGCGGTTCAACCCCGCCCACCCGCTAGCTCCGCCCCGAGGTCCTCTCCCCGCCCTCTAGCTCCTCCCCCAGGCTCTCTCCCCGCCCACCAGCTCCGCCCCTAGGTTCTCTCCCCGCCCACTAGCTCCGCCCCGACGTACTCTCCCCGCCCGCTAGCTCCTCCCCTAGGTCCTCTCCCCGCCCTCTAGCTCCTCCCCCAGGCTCTCTTCCCGCCCACCAGCTCCGACCCTAGGTTCTCTCCCCGCCCACTAGCTCCGCCCCGACGTACTCTCCCCGCCCGCTAGCTCCTCCCCCAGGTCCTCTCCCCGCCCACTAGTTCCGCCCCCAGGTCCTCTCCCCGCCCATTAGCTCCTCCCCCATGTCCTCTCCCCGCCCACTAGTCCCGCCCCCATGTTCCCTCCCCGCCCACTAGCTCCGCCCCGAGGTCCTCTCCCCGCCCACCAGCTCCGCCGGAGGTTATAGCTCCGCAGGCTAGCCCGGCTGCAAGACCTATTCTCCGCCCTCCAGGCCTGACATATGCTCCCTGCCCGCCGCCCCCAAATTCGGAGTCCTCCAGTTATTACTCATACAACGGTCGGGAGAGCTTTCCGGGTTATTCATTGACAAAATACTCCTCAACCCCAAACAGCCCCCCTCCCACCTCGCTCTGACTCAGTTCCTTCTCTATTTCCTCGAGGTTTGTCAACGCTTTCCCCTACATTTTCCGGGGAAAGCAGGTGAGAGGGTCCTCCAGAGACCAGCCCTCGGTCTCCAGCCTCTGCCTCCGTGACGCTCGGCCTGGACTCTGTGGACCTTGTGTTAAATGCTCTTTCCTCCCTATGTCGGGGGGAGAGGGGGTGGTGACAGAGTGGAGAGAGCAGTGGGATGACCCTGCGGGGATCAGACTCCCACGTATTCAAAAACTGGCTGTGTGACCTCGGACCGGTTACTTAACCTCTCTCTGCCTCAGTTTCCTTCTGTGTAGTAAAACAGAAGGAAATATAATCCCGCCCTCCCAGTTTGAAATTGCCAGGAAAGAGCGTAGAAGAGGACCTGGGAGCAAGAGCGCACTCCCTAAAAGGTGGCTGCTGCTAAATGCCTTCGCTCAACTAGTATTCCCCGAGCACATACATCCTGTGTGCTAGGCACTGTGCCCTGTGGGGCTGCAGAGAGGAGAGCCATTATTTCAATGGAGCGGCTGTGGACTGAGCTCCCCTCCTCTCCCGTCCCTCCCTTCCCGGCCCTCACACTCAGTTCCCGGAGCGGGTGCTGGGCGCCGGCCCCTACCTGGAATGCAGGCTTGAACCAGCAGCAGCAGCAGCAGCAGCGGCGGCGTCAGCATTCCCGGGACGCCCATGGTAGGCAGCGGCTCGTGTACGTGGCCTCCCCGCACTTCTGAGTCTGGCCGCGGGAAGCAGACAGTTTTGTTAGCCCTGGGGCTCCTCCCACACGTTTGGCGAAAGAACAAGTCAGCTCTAGATGCGTGGGCGCCCCACCTCCCCCCCAGGTCACCCACCCCCTGCCAGGCTTCCTCTACCAGGGCGTGGCCTGTGGAGCAGGGGGCGGGCTCTGCTCTGACGCACCGGGCCAAGCCACAGCTGTGTCCCAGGGTGCAAATTCCAGCCCCCCCCCACCCCCCCACCCCTCTTCCTTCTCTGGGATCTTGGGCAAGGAACCTCACCCCTCAGGTTAAAACTTGTCCCGATGGGGAATTCGTGGCTGATTATCAGATAATATTGGATTTTTGTTAGTTTTGTTAGGAGGGACAATGGCATTGCAGTTATGTGGGGAAATGTCTTACCATTTAGAGACGAATGTTGAAATATTTGGGCTTGAAATAATATGTGTCTAATTTGCTTTAAAATACTTCAGCCAAAAAGTATATAGTGCTGTTATGACAAGGTCTTTGTGGTTATGTGGGAAAATTGTTCTTAATTTTTATAGCTCCCTGAAATATTTAGAGGTTAATGTCATTGATGTCTGCATCTACTTTAATATACTGTAGGGGGGGAAAAAAAAGCCAAAGTATGCAGTGGTTCTCAACCTTCTGGCCCTTTAAATACAGTTCCTCATGTTGTGACCCAACCATAAAATTATTTTCGTTGCTACTTCATAACTGTCATGTTGTTACTGTTATGAATCGTCATGTAAATATCTGATATGCAGGATGGTCTTAGGCGACCCCTGTGAAAGGGTCGTTGGACCGCCAAAGGGGTCGCGACCCACAGGTTGAGAACCTCTGGATTAAGGTAACATATGTCATTCTGCTTCCTTTTCTGTGTGTAAAGATTCATACTACATCTTTTTAATTTATTGATTTTAGAGAGAGAGGAAGGGAGAAAGAGAGAAACATTGATTTGTTGTTCCACTCATTTATGCATTCATTGGTTGATTCTTGTATGTGTCCTGACGGGAATCAGACCTGCAACCTTGCATATCAGGTAGCTCTAATCAACTGAGCTACCGGGCCAGGGCAATACATTTTTTTTTTTTAAGTAAAATAAAATGCAAAAGATAAAATAGCCTCTCTGTGTTAGAATGCTTCTGACCTATCAGAGCAATCTAATGCAGATAAGATCTTTGAACAGCTGCTAACCCACTTGGAGGACTTGGCAAATTCCTTCAGTATTTACTAAGTGTCAAGCACTGGCCCAGGACTGCCGTCACAGCAGCAAACAAAGCAAAGTCCCTGCCCTTGGGGTGCTGGGGCGTAGATTTGTGTTATCTAATCTCTGGCTGTCTGGCAGTGGTAAATAAAACGGGGGAAAACAAGCCAGGTTGAAGAAGATGCCAAGTACAGGCGAGGTGTGGTCAGTTTCAGTGGGGTGATCCAGGAGGGCTTCCCTGAGCAGGTGGCATTTGAGCAGAGACTGAATGGGTGAGGGAAGAAGCGGGGCAACTGGTCTGGGAAGAGTTCCAGGGGGAGGAAAGAGCCAGTGCAGAAGCCGAGGTAGGTGCGTGCCTGAGGATCTGGCAGTGTAGCTGGAACAGGCGTGGGAAGGGAGAGTAACAGGCACTGAGTAAGTAGTAGCTACTGCTACCTCTACCACTACACAGTGATGAAACTATTGCTATTATTATTTTTTTTTGGTTAAGGGATTATAAATCTATTAGGTCATCTGGATACCAGATGGGCTGAGCCCCCAAATGGAGCCTGCCTATTGTTATTCTTATTCATTGAAGCCTTAAGCTGGTGATTTAAAGATGAGTAGAAAAGTCCCAAAGAAACCTTCTCTTCTAAGAGGCAGTATGTCCTAGTGACGAAGAGTGTGGGGCCCTGACCAGTTTGGCTCAGTGGATGGAGCTTCAGCCTGCAGACTGAAGGGTCCCAGGTTCGATTCCCGTCAAGGGCATGTACCTTGGTTGCGGGCATATCCCCAGTAGGGGGTGTGCAGGAGGCGGCTGATCGATGTTTCTAACTCTCTATCCCTCTCCCTTCCTCTCTGTAAAAAACCAATAAAATATATTTTTAAAAAAAGAGTGTGGGGACTCTGCCTGGCCAGTGTGGCTCAGTGGTTGAGCGTCAACCCATGAACCAGGAGGTCACAGTTCAGTTTGCAGTCAGGGCACATGCCCGGGTTGCAGGCTCAATCCCCAGTAGGGGGCGTGCAGGAGGCAGCCAATCAACGATTCTCTCTCTTCATTGATTTTTTTATATATATATTTTATTGATATTTTACAGAGAGGAAGGGAGAGGGATAGAGAGTTGGAAACATCGATGAGAGAGAAACATTGATCAGCTGCCTCCTGCACACCCCCTAATGGGGATGTGCCCGCAACCTTGACCGGAATTGAACCTGGGACCCTTGAGTCCGCAGGCTGATGCTCTATCCACTGAGCCAAACCGGTTAGGGCTTCATTGATGTTTTAATTTCTCTCTCCCACTCTCTTCCTCTCTCTGAAATCAATAAAAATGTATTTTTTTTTTTTTTTAAAAAGAGTGTGGGGGTTGGCACCAGACTGTGAGGGTTCAAATTCCAGCTAGGAACTCACTAGCTGTGTGTCCTGTGCAGGTTGCTTAACCGCCCTGTGCCTCTAGCTCCCTACCTGGGAAGGCACGATAACAGTGCCTCTCTCTCAGGGCTGGTGTGCTAGGCGCGTAAAAGAATGCGACCAAGGGGCTCGCCATGGTGCCTGGTGCACAGCAGGTGCTCAGCAGGAAACGGTACCTGTCGTTAGTATTATTGCACCCAACTCCAGGCTCTGGCCCTGGCTTCCCGTCTGTGAGGGGGGAAGGGCGGTGGAGACAGGCATGAATCTGACGTCAGGGCCGTCATGCGGACCTCTCCCTCGCATGACTCCGTGGACCATCAGATAGCCTCCTTCCTGAGCCTCCGTTTCCTCGGGTGGAACCTGGGGCCCCGCCTGGGTTTTGCCTGAAGAGTGAATGAGATATTAACGTGCATGAGGTGGGGAAATAGAAAGTTAGGGTGCTGGTCCAGGGGGGCTGGCTGGAGGTCCAGCTCAGCTGTTTGCTCCTGGGTGACCATGGGCAGGTGGCTTCAGTCCTCGGAGCCTGGCTTTTTCCGGCTGAGACATGGGTCTGGGGAGGGCGGGAGGCATCAGGTGTGCGTGTCACACGAAACGGTGTGGTCTGGGATTACACTTCCTGGGCCGGATGACCTCACCACTCTCTGACACAATTTCCTCTTTTATTTGAAGAGCGGGGGAATTGTCTTGAACCCCACCCATCCCCTCCTCAGACTGCTCTGGTCTCCCCGAAATTCTGTCTGTTTCTCTTTTCCTGTGTCTCCCCGTCTCTGCCCTTTGCTGTCTCTCTGTTTCTTCTTTTCCTGTGTCTCCCCGTCTCTGCCCTTTGCTGTCTCTCTGTTTCTTCTTTTCCTGTGTCTCCCCGTCTCTGCCCTTTGCTGTCTCTCTGTTTCTTCTTTTCCTGTGTCTCCCCGTCTCTGCCCTTTGCTGTCTCTCTGTTTCTTCTTTTCCTGTGTCTCCGTCTCCGTAACTGACTCTCTGTCGGTGTCACTGTATCTGTTTTCTCTCTTTCTGTTTCTCTGTCTCTCTCTGACTCGTTCTCTCTGTCTCTCCCTTAAGTGACACACACCAGTGAGGTCCAGGGATGAATTAGGGGAGGGGCAGGCAGGGGGCCAGGCTGTGCACAAGCCCAGAAAATCGGCAGGAATGTCCTTCCTCCTGTGACTCACCTGCGCCTCTCCCCATCCTGCCTGCCAGCTGGGTCCCGGGAGAGGCCCACGGGTTTCGGGGACTTCCCGGGCTGAGAAGAGGAGAGTCCCCTTTGGAGACAGAGAGGGAGAGAGACAGAGACGCAGAGAGGGAGAGAGACAGAGACGCAGAGAGGGAGACAGTGAGAGAGACAGAGCTAGAGATGGGGTGGGGGGAGCGGAGAGAGGCCACAGACAGACTAACTCGGGAAATCAGAGAGGAAGAGAGATAGAGATGACGAAACAGCAAATGAGAGACAGGGACAGAGGCTGAAACAGGGACAGAGACAGACTGACAGAGGGAGTTAGAGAGAATAACACCAATTGTCTGCAAAGAGAGAAAAGGGGAGGCGCTGAGAGACAGGCACTGTGCACCCCGGGACCCCTCACCTCCTGCCTCCCGCCTGGGCTGATGCGGGGGGGTCTGCTGTGGCCATTTCCTCCCCAGCTCCAGGCCTAGCTGGCCGCACCAGTGTCTCCTCTCAGCGCCTCGCTTTTTCTCTGCTAAAACTGGGGGGACAGAGAGGAATCACCCCAGGGAGTGAAAGGGCTGGGCACCCCCCAGAGTCCACACTCCTCTGCCCCCATTTTCCAGATAGAGAAACGGAGGCGCCCCCCGCCCTTCTGATTGGGTGCTTGTGCTAGGCGGGGCACTGCTCTGAGAGCTTCCCCTGAAGAACTTGGCGAATCCTCATCCTATTTCATGCTGAGGACGCGGAGGCTTAGGGGGTGAGGTTAGCTGAATGGTGCCCTCGATGATATATATCCAGGTCCTAAGTGCTGGAACCTGCGAGTGTTACCTGATGTGAAAAAAGGGTCTTTTGTGCATGTGATTAAGTCAGGGAGTGTGTGTGTGTGTGTGTGTGTGTGTGTGTGTGTGTGTGTGTGAATCTTCACCCGAGGATATTTTTCCATTAATTTTTAGAGAGAGTGGAAGGGAAGGGAGAGACAGTGATAGAAACATCGATGTGAGAGAGACACATCGGTTGGCTGCCTCCTGCACGTGCCCCGACTGGGGCTGGGGATCGAGCCTGCAATCGAGGTATTTGCCCTTGACTGGAATCGAACACAAGACCCTTCATTCTGAGGTCCGATGCTCTACCCATTGAGCCAAACCGGCCAGGCCTAAGTTAAGGATTTTATGACGGAGACATTATCCCGATGATCTGGGTGGGCCCTACATGTAATCACAAGTGTCCTTACAGGGGGAGGCAAGTGGACCTTCGACTGTGGACAGAAGCAGAGGAAGGCAGGTCAGAGAGAGGAGGTGCGCTGCTGCGGCTTTGAAGGTGGAGGAAGGGGTCAGAACAAAGGAATTTAAGGGGTGCAGCTCTCTGGGCTGGAAAAGGAAGGAGACCACTGCACCCCGAGGATCTCCCCGGGGAGTGCTGCCTGCTGATACCTTGATTTTGGCCCCTTAAGACTCATTAGAGCCCTAACTAGTTTGGCTCAGTGGATAGAGCGTCAGCCTTCAGACTGAAAGGTCCCGGGTTCGATTCCGGTCAAGGGCATGTACCTTGGTTGCGGGCACATCCCCAGTAGGGGGTGTGCAGGAGGCAGCTGATCGATGTTTCTCTCTCATCGATGTTTCTAACTCTCTATCCCTCTCCCTTCCTCTCTGTAAAAAAATCAATAAAATTTATTTTTTTAAAAAAGACTCATTAGAGATTTCTGACCTTCAGTGCTCTAGGGCAGTGGTCACCAACCGGTGGTCCGCGGACCGCTGGTGGTCCGTGAGGTCCGAAAGTTGGCGACCGCTGCCCTAGAGAACACATTTCTATTGTTTAAAAGCCACCATGTCTGTGGTAATTTATGGCAACAAGTGGAAACTAACACAAGCTGTTAAGTCACTTGCCAAGGATGACTTGGAAGTATAAAGTCAGGACCACTTGGCCTGGCCGGTGTGGGCCAGGGGTTGAGCATCGACCTATGAACTAGGTACAGGGGTGGGCAAACTTTTTGACTCGAGGGCCACAATGGGTTCTTAAACTGGACCGGAGGGCCGGAACAAAAGCATGGATGGAGTGTTTGTGTGAACTAATATAAATTCAAAGTAAACATCATTACATAAAAGGGTACAGTCTTTTTTTTCAATAGTTTTATTCATTTCAAAGGGCCGGATCCGGCCCGCGGGCCGTAGTTTGCCCACGGCTGAACTAGGAGGTCATGGTTTGATTCCCAGTCAGGGTACATGCCCGGGTTGCGGGCTCGATCCCCAGGAGGCCTGCAGGAGGCAGCCCATCAATGATTCTCTCTCATCATTAATGTTTCTATCTCCCTCTCCCTTCCTCTCTGAAATCAATAAAAACATATTTAAAAAAATAAAATCAGGACGATTTGGACACAAGCAGTCTGGCACTACACCCATGCTCATAACTGCCAGCTAGGGGTTGCTGCTGGCGGCGGGTGGGGTGACAAGTACTGCGGGCTAGAAGCGCTCAGCCTCTTCCCACCCCTCCTCCACCAGCCTGCCTCGCCTCGCCTCTCTCTGGCTCATGGGCATGAGGTGACTTGGGGAGAAGAGGGATCCAGAGAAGAAAAACATTGCAGAGTCTGTGCAAAGAAGAACAGTTTCCCTGCCTCTAGCTCAGGCTCAACCAGAGCAGAAATAATCATCACGATTCAAGGGCTGATGTTACTAATATACAAAGAGCTCCTCTTAGGGGTTGAATTATGCTCCCTTGTGGAGAGAGAGAGAGAAAGAGAGAGAGAGAGAGAGAGAGAGAGAGAGAGAGAGAGAGAGAGAGAGAGAGAGTTAGTTGAAGTCCTGGCCTCCAGTACTCAGAATGTGACCTTATTTAGAAATAGGGTTGTTGCCCACGTAGTTAGTTAAGATGAGCTCATAATGGGGTAGGGCGGGCCCTCATCCAATGGGACTGGTGTCCTTTTTTTAAAAAAAAAATTTTTTTTTATTGATTTCAGAGAGGAAAGGAGAGGGAGCGAGAGATAGAAACATTGATGATGAGACAGAATCATGGATTGGCTGCCTCCTGCATGCCCCACACTGGGGATCGAGCCCACAACCTGGGCATGTGCCCTTGACTGGAACCGAACCTGGGACCCCTCAGTCCGCAGGCCGGCACTCCATCCACTGAGCCATACCAGCTAGGGAGACTAGTGTCCTTTATAGGAGACGACCCTGTGAAGACAGAGACATGGAAGAGGCCATGTGAAAAGCAGAGATTGAAAGCAGAGACTGGAGTTAGGCAGCTGCAAGCCAAGGGATGCCAAAGACTGCCGGCAAACCACCAGAGCCAGCCCGGGTCCTCAGAGAGAGCGCCGTCCTGCTGACACCTTGATTTCGGACTCCAGCTTCCGATTGCGAGACAATACATTTCTGTTGTTTTGAGCCACCCAGTTTGTGACACTGTTGCAGCAGCCTCACACAACTCACACAGCTGCTGTGACTCAATAGAAAAATTAGCAAAGGACAGAAGAGGAAGAACACGGGACTCTTCTAAAAGCGGCACTAAAATCCCATGTGCAGCCTAGCTAGTTTGGCTCAGTAGATAGAGCGTGGACCTGCGGACTGAAGGGTCCGAGGTTCGATTCCGGTCACGGGCACATGTCCGGGTTGTGGTCTCAATCCCCAGTAGGGGGCGTGCAGGAGGCAGCCGATCAATGATTCTCTCATCATTGATGTTTCTATCTCTCTCTCCCTCTCCCTTCCTCTCTGAAATCAATAAAGAAATATATATATATTTTAAAAGTAACTTTCTTATATATATATCCTATCTAATAATAGAGAAACATGGTAATTAGCCGTACCTCTGCTACCCTTCCCATAGGCTAATCAGCAGGATATGCAAATTAACTGCCAACCAAGATGGCGGCCGGCAGTCAGGAAACTTGAAGCGAACAGGAGGCTTGTTTGCTTCAGTGATGGAGGAAGCTAACGTTCCCTGCCTGCCTTGCCGGCCTCTGAGCTTGCAGTTTAAGAAACATTGTTACAAATATAGAAGCTAAACAAAACCCCAGAAACCTGCTTTCAGCCAGCCAGGCTTCAGCCAGCAGGACCACAACATTGTTTCAATTATAGAACAAACGCAGATCCCTGCTTTCAGCCAGCCGGGATCTCAGAGCTGGAGTGAGCAGGACTGCAGCAGTGTTACAACTATAGAACCCAAACAAACCAGATACCTGCTTTCAGCAGCCGAGGCCTCAGAGCTGGAGCCAAGCCTCAGAGCTAAAGTTGGCCCAGAATAAAAAAGAAAAGAAAAAAAGGACAGGTTGGGAGCTTCAGTCACCCACCAGCCTGAAAACGGCCCTTAGCCCCTCACCCAGACTGGCCAGGCACCCCAGTGGGGACCCCCACCCTGATCCAGGACACCCTTCAGGGCAAACCAGCCGGCCCCCAACCATGCACCAGGCCTCTATCCTATATAGTAAAAGGGTAATATGCCTCCCAGCACCGGGATCAGCAGAGCTTCGAGGCCTCCTGGCCCCTGGAGCAGCATGACAGGGGGCAGCGACCAAACCCCCTGATCACCCTGCGGCTCTGTGTGTGACAGGGAGCGGGGCCACAACCTCCCTATCCGCCCTGCTCTGTTCGTGACAGGGGAAGGCGCCCCAACCCCCTGATCAGCCCTGCTCTGTGCCTGATAGGGGGGAGCTTCCCAACCTCCTGATTGCCCTGCAGCTCTGTGTGTGACAGGGTGTGGCGCCCCAACCCCCCTCACCCCCCCAATGGGCCCTGCTCTGTGTGTGATGGAGTAGAGCCATAACCTCCCCATCAGCCCTGCCCTGAGTGTGACAGTGGCGGTGCCCCAACCTCCTGATCCGCCCTGCTCTGTGGGTGATAGAGGGCGGTGTCCCAACCCCCTGATCCGCCCTGCTCTGTGGGTGATAGAGGGCGGCGCCCCAACCCCCTGATCCACCCTGTTCTGTGTGTGAAAGGAGGCAGTGCCCCACTCCCCTATCAGCCCTACTCTGTGAGTGACAGGGGGCAGCGCCCCAACCCCCTGATTGGCCCTGCTCTGTGCGTGACAGGGGGCAGCGCCCCAACCCCCTGATGGGCCCTGCTCTGTGCGTGACAGGGGGTGGCACTGCAACCTCCCTATCGACCCTGCCTTGAGTGTGACAGGGGGCGGTGCCCCAACCCCCCAATCGGCCCTGCTCTGAGCCCGACCAGGGATTGGGCCTGCCCTCTGCCACCCAGGAGCAGGCCTAAGCCAGCAGGTCGTTATCTCCTGAGGGGTCCCAGACTGCAAGAGGGCACAGGCCGGGCTGAGGGACCCGCCTCCCCCCGAGTGCACAAATTTTTGCGCACCGGGCCTCTAGTATATATATAATAAAATAAGATCCCATGTGCATCAGTGTAGCTCTTGCTGTGCTGTACCACCCCAGCCTTTAGGGACTTAAAAACAGCAAACATGCCTCCAGGTTCTGTGGGCTGGCTGGGCCCAGGATGGCCTCGGTGGCCTCACTCAGAAGTCCTCAACTGGGCTGGCTGGCATGCCCCAGCCTCAATCCGAATGTGTTCCCGTCCTGCAGGAGGCAGGTTCAAACACACGGTGGCTAAGGCAGGCTCATGCACACGATGGCTAAAGGGTTCCCGGCAGCAAGATATTTGGAACAAAAGCTGCACATGTCCACGTCTGAGGCTCAGATGCATGCAACATCACTTCTGCTGCGTTCCATTGGTCAGAGCAAGTCCTGAGACCGGCTCAGAGTTGAGGAGGGGAAATAAACCCCATTTTTTGGAGGAAGGAGCCGCATAGAATTCATGGCCATTTGCATCCTCCCATGCCCCTTTCACCTACAGATTGGCAAAAAGGAAATAGTTTGATGATGCCCTGGCCGGGTGGCTCAGTCAGTAAGCATTGTCCCCTACACCAAAAGGTTTCAGGTTCGATCCCTGGGCGCGTGCAGGAGGCAATGATCAATCTCTCTCTCTCTCTCTCTCTCTCTCTCTCTCTCTCTCTCTCTTTCCCTTCCTCTCTCTAAAATCAATACAAACATATTCTTCGGTGAGGATTAAAACAAAAAACAAAACACAGTTTGATGGTACCCGGAGTCGGCCAGTCTGTGGGGAGACAGACACTGCCCTTCACCGTTGGGTTGTCAGTTGGTACAACCCATGGAGGGTCGTTTCGCAACTGCTCTCATAATCACAAATGTAGCAAAACCTTTGGATATAGCAAAACCACTTACCACTCGGCGGGGGGGGGGGGGGGGGGGGGGCGCGTGCACCTCTGAAATGCTATGAGCACAAAATTCTTCATTGCAACACAGATTGTAATACTAAGTGGTGGGAAACTAGCTAACTGAACAAGAGGCCCATCTATCCACTGGAAAAAAGCAAGAGGAAATGATGCAACACTATGCAAACCAGGTTACATTATTGTCAAGGGAAAACATCTAGGGGCACAGCAGTGCGCAGCGTCCACTGTGGCTTGTGTGTAAAAGGGGGTGCACGTGCCCCTATTTGCTTATAGATGCAGCAAGCAACGCCTCTGCGGTCCCCTTGCCTCCCGGTTTCCAATTAAGGGCAGGGAAGCGTCCCTTGCCTGCCTCCCGTCCTTCACGCTCTTTACCCCGCAAGCCTCCTGTTTGTGCAGACCGCGGCCTGTTTACCAGCCCGAGTTATCAGCCAGCCTTTCAGGAGGCTGGGTTCTCCCAGTCACGGTAGCACCTGGAGCTGCTCCCTCCCCGCCCCAACTCCAGACTCCAGCTTGGGGGACCTGCTCTTCCTTCTTCCCACTCCTCCTGGACCCAGGGCTCACCTGGGAGGAGGTGGGCCTTCTCCCCAAACTTCTCCCTGTCACAGCCCCTCCCACCCCAGGAGAAGCCACCCCCAGGCTCTTATCTTCTCCCCTTAGGGTTGGCCCCTTCCAAAGCACGCTGCTCCTCGACTGTACACACTGACTGGGCCCCTGCCCTGGAGCCTGGGAAGCGTGACAGGCCTGGGCGTCACTTGGCCTGGTCCTGCCACTCGCGAGGGATCTCTCCCCCGAGCCAGGGGAGGGGTCCGCCCAGCTTGCAGTGCCCGCTGCTGGGTAGTGAGGATGGCACGGGCACCTGTGTTCTCAGAGATCTACCACATCAGCTCACTGAATCCTCACAGCCCTTAGACGTGGGGCCCCCTACTCGCCCTGCTTGACAAATGGGGAAACTGAGGCTGCAGGTGCTGAAAGGCCTGCCCACGGCTGTCCAGCTTGAAGTGGCAGAGCTGAACCCAGGCCTTGTGGCTCCGGGTGGTTTGAAGCCTGAGCATCATTAGCACGGACCCCCCAACAGGAACTGCCGATCCTGGGGTGAACACAATGAGGCCCCAGTTACATCTCAAAGGAGAGGAGGTGCCGGGAGGGGACTCACAGATCAGGAAGGGGTGCCTGACGGAGACCATGCATGGGGCTGGGAACGCCCTGTGGTGGAGAGCGACCTCATTCCCACTGGGCCTTTGCACAAATCGAGGCTGGCCAGCCAGAGGCAGGGAGAGGCAGCAGCGCAATGCAGGCCTCATGGGGGTGAGCGGGCGGAGGGGAGGGGGGCTGTCTTTCCTCTCCTCTCTCGGTGAAGCCCAGTGGTCAAGTCATAGAGCAGTGACGGCGAACCTATGAACTCATTTTTTTTTTTGGTTGGTTTTTCTTTGTTAAATGGCATTTAAATATATACAATAAATATCAAAAATATAAGTCTTTGTTTTACTGTGGTTGCAAATATCAAAAAAATTTTATATGTGACACGGCACCAGGGTTCAGTTAGGGTTTTTCAAAATGCTGACACGCCGAGCTCAGAAAGTTCGCCGTCGCCGCCATAGAGGCCTGGCTTCGAATTCCGGCTGAGTCAGCATCCTCATTTGTGGCCCTGGACAGTGAGCCTTGTTTTCCTTTTCTGTGCAACGGGGAACCAGGGCTGATTTCAGCTGTACCAGGCGGTAAAATATTGAGCTACTTCCAGATTTGGTTGGTGAAAAGGGGCTACCCAAGGCCCCCCACCCCCTACCTTACCATAGCACGTCAGGGTTCCTCCAGCACCCCATGCTCCAGCTACTAAAAGGGAAACTCCAGGTGAGTGGAGGCTTCCAGGATGCTTCCCAGCACGCCGGCCGAGTCGTTACTGCTGCGGGGCCTGGCTGATGCTGACTGATGGGAAGATATTTTGAATATCTCTCCCGGGTTTGATGATAGCGCACGTAAGACGGCTGTAAGGAGTCAGTGAGCCAACGTCTCTCTGGACTGACCAGGCAAACCTGTTAATAATAGTAATAATAACAACAACAACAACAACAACACTCATTCTCCTTCTTTGGCTTCACTGAGTAGCCCGGGGATTCTCCCAAGGGCCTCTTAGAACTCAGTTTCCCCATCTCCATGCTCCCTAAGCCCCTCCCCACCAGGTGACCCCATGGGCCAGGATGGTGGGTGGGGGCTGCTGCTATCTCCCCAGCCTGTTTGCTTTCCCTGCTCATGAGCCGCCACCCCAGCCAAGGACCCTGAATAAAAGGCCAGGGCACCCTGTCCTGCTTCCTCCTCTCCGGCCTGGACCATGCTCCGGCTCCTCCCTGCGCTGGCGCTCCTAGGGGCGCTGGCTGCCCCCGCAGGTAGGCGCACTGTGTGGGGTCCCAGGGAGAGCAGGGGAGGCCCACCATCACGGGGGGAGGTGGGGGGTGGATTCTGAGTCTGAGCCCCAGCTCCCTCCACCTCCCCTTGTTGTCTCCCAGAGGCAGCGGAAGGGAGGGCGCAGACTTGGTTCTGGAGCCAGGATGCCTGGGTTCAAATCCTGCCTCTGACACTTCTTAGCTGTGACCTTGGGCGCAAGCCTCTTAACCTCTCTGTGCTTCAGGTCCCAGCTATGAGATGAGGGTGACAGCGACCCTGCCTCGGAGGGCTGTTGGGGGCATTCATTGAATTGATACGTTTGAGGACATTTTTAAGAGCTTAGAACGGTATCGGGCCATCCGGAGCCCTGTCTGAAGGGGCGCTCTCGTTATATCAGGAGGAATTATTACTCGTCCCTTCCCTTGCCTTTTGGTTCTGACTGTGCCACCAGTGGCCGGGCTGGGACTGAAGCAGCCCGGACCCCACGGTGCGATGCTGGGTGATCTTGGGTGAGGCTGTAAGTCGTCTGGCTTCAGGTCCCTCCTCTCTGAGAGGGAGGTGTGAGACAGGGGCGGTGTTTTCCGGCTGTGCTTCCTAGAGCCTTGAAGCTTCTGGGAAAAAGAAAAAGAAACGCTTCTTAGAAGAGCCTCAGGGCCTCCCCGAGGTCGAGGAGACTGGCTGCGGGCGCGGCTCAGTGGTGTTGCATCGACTATGAACAAGGACTTCACGGTTCCATCCCTGGGCAGGGCACTCGCCCGGGTTGCGGGCTGCATCTCCAGTGTGGGGCGTGCAGGAGGCAGCCGGTCAACGATTCTCTCTCATCACTGATGTTTCTCCCTCTCCCTTCCTCTTGGAAATCAATCAAAATATATATATATATTTAAAAGGAATGAGGCTGACTGGACAGAGGCGATTCTCCCCAGCCCAGCCTAAGAGGAGAATTCCACTCTTACATGTTCCCTTCTGGGCTTTCGAGGGAGGTGCTATTCAGGGAAAGGGTTCCGCGGGCAGAGCCGGTGGGTTGGAGGGAGACGCCAGCAGCTCCAGCTTGGCAGCGCTGACTCCCACCTCCACGCCTTGCCCACGCTCGTCCACCCCCACCCCCAAGCCTTCTGCACCTCCAGGGAGATGTTCCTTCATCTTCTCCCAAAGCCCTACCCCCTCCCACCCAGCCTTAGTCCTTGGTCGTGTGTGTGTGTGTGTGTGTGTGTGTGTGTGTGTGTGTTCTTCCTCCTCTCTCCCCTCAAATAGCAGGTCTGAGGCCTGATCACCCCTTTCTCCCCACAGGGACCTCCGTGATGTGTCCAGCCTGCTCTTTGCCAGGAAACTGTAGAGAGGCCATTTGTCCTCCGGCCAAGGACTCCTGCTTGTTCCGCCAGATGCAGCTGGGTAGAGACCGAACGGGGCTGGGCAGAGAGGATGGGCAACGTGGGTGGGCAGGGGTCGGAGGGGAGAGTCATGGGTGAGCCACCCTGAGACCGGAGGCTCCAAACTTTGCCTCATAGCTCAGCTCAGTACTGTTGGGGGGCGGGCAGGGGTGGCCTCAACACCAGTTGAGGTCCCAGACTGACCTCTGGGAGGGCTTGGGCATCTCTAATCTCCCCTCCTCAACCTCTATCCTTAGAGAATGGGACTCTCATCAAGAACGGGTCGTGTGTGGCCCCAAAGGAATGCCCAGAAGGTGTCTACGCCCTGACCTATGCCCCCAACTCGAGTCTCAGCACAGCCTGTTGTGACAACAACTGCAGCAGGGTTGCACGACCAGGTTTGTCACACAGCTGGGTGGAGTGTCACGGGAACCTGGCCTCCGTTTCAAGCGCTGCCTGGCTAGTCAGAGCAAGGAAAACCTCAGGCTTCTTATCTGGAAAATGGGTGTGAACTAAGCTTTGCAAAGGCTGCCTCCACCACAAAGCTGGCATGGAGCAGGCACTCCATAAGTTGTAGCTGTGCTTGTTGAGTCATTGGGGGGCTGGAGAGAAGCCCCAGACTCTTAGTTCTCCTGAGAGGGGCTCCCCTGAGGGCGAGTTGAGCAGAAGAAGCAACATTATGGGTGGTCGCAGGCCCAGGTAGGGCGAGCCAGCGAGGTGCCGGGTGTGCACCATTTAAGGACGTGTTCACGCTCTGCCCGCCTATGACCGACAGTGAGCACCTTGCTGGCCTCACTCTAGACCTGGCCCTGAGTGGTGATAAGATTGCTTTTTGTGGCTGGTAATTTCTTCCAAGAAGGAATTTGCATTAGGCTGGGGTAGCAATGGAGACACTTGGGGCTACTGGCCATCCTTTCAATAGACTGGGGTGCCCCTCCTCCTAAACTGTGTACCTCAATCAAAAACATCCGAGTCCAAGTCGAGAGGGGGGCATGCCATTCAGCATATAAAACATCATGCCTTGGCCGGTGAACACTGGAGGGTCTCGAGTTTGATTCTTGGTCAAGACGTGTACCTGGGTCGCAGGTTCGATCCCTGGCCCAGTCAGGGAGCATGCAGGAGGCAACCAATCGATGTGTCTCTCTCACATTGATGTTTCTTTCTCTTTTCCTCTCTCTCTCTCTCTCTCTCTCTCTCTCTCTCTCTCTCTCTCTCTTCCCCTCTCTCCCTCCTTTCCACTCTCTCTAAAAAGCAATGGAAAAAAATGCTCAGGTGAGGATTAACAACAACAACAAAGAATATAAAATGTCAGTTTTTTTAAAAATATATTTTTATTGATTTTAGAGAGGGAGAGAGAGATAGGAACATCAATGATGAGAATCACTGATCAGTTGCCTCCTACAGGCCCCCTACTGGGGATCAAGCACACAACCTGGGCATGTGCCCTTAACCAGAATCAAACCTGGGACCCTTCAGTCTTCAGGCCGACGCTCTATCCACTGAGTCAAACCGGCTAGAGCTAAAATGGCAGTCTTGATGGAAACTGCTTTGAACAAAACTACTATGAGTAGAGAAGGATCAAAGGGACTACCTCAAAATACTCAACTAATTGTCTTTTTTAATCCTCACCTGAGGATATGTTTTCATTTATTCTAGAGAGAGAGGAAGGGGTAGAGAGAGAGAAACATTGATATGAGAGAGAAACATCGGTCGGCTGCCTCCTGTGCCCACCCCGACTGGGGATCAAACTGGCAACCTGGGTATGTGCCCTGACTGGATCAAACCTGCAGCCTTTTTGGTGCACAAGACGACGCTCAACCAACTGAGCCACCCTGCCAGGGCTCGGGTAACTGTCTCTTGGTAGAGGATCAACAGCAGCGCCGGCCAGTAAAATAGAATGTTATCTGTGTATGTAATGAAAGCTTTTCCAGGAGCCAAATCAAAAAGCTACAAAGAGCCCAACCAGATGGCTCAGTTGGTTGAGCGCTGTCCCCGATGGGGCACAAACCTGTGTTGTGGTTTGATCTCCGGTCGGGCCCGTACGGAGTGCAGCCAATGGATGTTTTTTCTCTCACATCGATGTTTCTCTCTCTCTCTCTCTCTCTCTCTAAGCTTGTCCTCAGGTGAGGATTTAAAAAAATTTACAAAGAAAAGGGTGAAATCAATTTTAATAATATGTTTTATTTAATGTAACACACCTGGAACATTTCAACACATATATAGTCAATCCAATATTATTCATGAAAAATGTTACATTCTTTTTTCACACTAAGCCTCTGAAATGAGGGTGTGTCTCACACTCACAGCACATCCCTAGAGGAACCAGCCACCTTTCACGTGCTCAGCAGCCACGCATGGACAGTGGCCATGAAGGAGCCAGCGCTGTTCATAGTTATGGTGCTTTTTTCGTCTCCTTTTCAATACTCGCCAGTATTTCAATATAAACCCACATTAAAATGCCTCGTGACTTAGTTTCGACTCATGAAAAGTATGCTCGAACAGCTTCCTCTTAAAATGTCTGAGATCTCTAAGAAAGCTCTGAAAATTGGTCAGATGGTGGAGAAGCTGGAAGCCACAGTCCCACCCCCCAGTCCCACTCCACTCTTTTGCAGAATACCACGAGATCTTAACACCGGAAATAACAGGATCATTTTTAATCGCTTTTGGAATTTGAGGTCTTTGAGGGAAGGCCAGTGCTGTGTCTCCAGAGCAGGGCCTGGTACACAGTAGGCACTCAAGAAATGTTTGTGGAATGAATCAAGGGCCCTTAGGGTCCAGCACGAAGGCTCATTTCGGACAAGTGAACAGTGTGGGGCCAGCCCCGCCCACAGCTCTGTTTGCTGTTCCTCGGAATAAGTCCTTAGGGGCCGGAGGGAGATGACTAAAGTCAGCTGGCCCCACTTTGGAGGAGAATGTTCTGGGCCGTGGTGGGTGGAGGCAGCAAGAACAGAGGCTGGTGGACGTGTTCCTTGGCCCCCATCCCACCCTGACTATACCCACTCCCACCAGAGGAAGCCCGGCCCAACGGGGTGAAGTGTCACTACTGCTCTGGGGATAGGTCAGCCCCGTGTGACTCCCTGTCGGTCACGAACTGCACCGGACACCAGACTGCGTGTGTCACCCTCAAAGGCACCTGGAATCGAGGTAAGGGCTCCCTTAGGAGGTCATTTGCACGGGGAGCCTGCCTCCTGCCTGCGCAAGTAAGTGTTGAGGTCCATTTGCATGCGTGTGCTGGTTATTATTGCTAATTAACAAATCCTTGGCAAATGCAGTGGCTTAAAAACAACCACCACCGTTTTATGCACGCTTATGGTTTCCGTGGGTTGGAAATTCACGAAGGGTTCAGCTGGACAGTTCTGGGGCTCTCACGTGGTTGCAGTCAGAAGGTGGCTGGAGGGCAACTGCAGGACGGAGGGGCCTTTCCATGCGGTCTCGCCACATGGGTTAGCTTGGGCTTCCTTACATCATGGCTGCCATCCTCTCTACATGGTGGCTGCAGACTTCGAGAACAAGTATTCCAGCAAACAGTGGCAGCTGCATGGTCTTTGTCAGCCTAGCTTTGGAAGTCACACCAGGCCCCTTCTGTCATGCGTTACCGGTTGAACCGGCCACGAAGGTCCATCTGGTTTAAAAGGAGGAGGCCTAGACCCTCACCTCTTGATGTTTCAGAGAATTTTCGGAGGTATTTTAAAATCCCCACTTTTTGCAAATGGTTGGAGCAGGGGCTTTTGGAGCAAAAGGCTTAGACTAGGCTGGCCAGAGGATACACTAACTGTGAAGCCAACCAAGTGACAGAGAGAAGTGGCCTGGGCTCCTACTCCTGACAGCATAGTGGACGAGACCCTTCAAAGGGCCTTCTTGCTATAAACAGTGGCATACTGGAGGGGGGCGGGCAGCGGGAGCAGGAGTGGTGGGCGTGGCCCACCCTGGCTGGAGGAGTATTTCATCACTGCCATTGTTTAGAAGTGCCGGTATATGGTGATAATAAAAAGCAGATTGACTTTTAGTCAGCTTTATTATTGTTTCTAAATGCTTTACAGACAATACACTTCCTTATGGCCCGTTGCCAGGACAGATGCTCCCACTACCATCTCCCTTGGTATGCCACTAATTACAGATGAACTGGATGCTGTACAAAGAATATTTCCCATGCTTTTGGGGGAATTTCCAAGGGTCTTCAAACAAAATAGTAATGTTAACAGAAATCAGGACAGGAGCAGTGAACAGAAGTGGAACTGGGAGGGGATGTCTGCTCTGGGTGCCGGGCTCTTAGGTTAGCGCTGTAGCTGGGGAGCTGACCCTTAGGGTCCCGTATATGCCAGGGACCTTGGAAGGAGGCTGAAGTGATCCCAGGTGGGTAGCACTTCCCAGCTCTCAGGATAAGCTAAAGGTAGTCCTCTCTGGAGGAAAGCCGCCAGGGCTTCCACAGATCAACACCAACCCAGTGTGAGCTCACAATCAGAGCCCACGAGAGGCACAAGGAAAGAAGCCACCATGAGCGAGGCAGAAGCAATGAACAGCACAGGCAGACCCACTAGGAACCCACCATCGTAGTTCCCAGCTCCAGAACAGAACTGTAGGTGATGTATATGAAGGAACAAAGCTAGAATCGCAGAAAAAAGCAGCAGCAAGAGGCTGTAAGACGTGACCAGGGATGTTTGAAAACGAACCGTATAGAACTATCAGGAGAGACAGAGAGAGACAGACATCAAGGTGGGAGGCTCAGGCTCTGAGTCCCCCTGACGCGCCCTCTATTTCTGCAGGGGGCCCCCCAATGCTCAAGGGCTGTGCCACACCAGCGCTGTGCAACCTGCCTGTGAACAGCACCCTGGGCCCCGAAGCATTTGGATTCCATCTCACAGCCCGGCCTGAATGCTACCATGAGGCTCCTCCCACCCAGCCAGGTGCTTCCAACCTTGACCCTCTCTGCCCTCTCTGGATCCCACTTGCCCTTCCCAATTCTGTGTGTGCCCAGGGTATCCCCTCCCTCTTACTCTAATGTTACCATCATACACACACACACACACACCCCACACACACACTTGCGCACACACACACACGCACACACCACCTGACATACCAGAAGCAGAAAATCCCATTGGCACAGAGCCACACATCCTCAAACACCCACATTTATATTCTGGTACCCCAAACAGCCCTAGAGAGGAGCACGCCTTTCTAACCATGAGCGTCCTGTCCCGTAAGTGCGGTTAGAGCTCTAACTCGGTTTAAAGAAAACATCTGAGGTCTCTTCCTTCCTGTTTTCACTTTCTTGCTTGGGAAGGAAGACGTTTGCCACCTGTCTCCCTTTGGCTTCACACAGAACCCTGCCGTAGTTTTATTCTTCCAGAAGAGAGACGCTCCCTGAGGTAGTGCTCACCAGGCCACAGCTCCCTAAGTGAGGCATCTGGCAGAAGGCAGGCCTTTTGCAGACGAGGGAGGAACTTTCCGGACTTGGGTGGGGCCGCATGTCTTCAGCTCCGGGCACAGGGGATGCCTTTGCTGGAAACCACAGGGCAAGGACGGTTCTGTGAGGCAGACGATCTCTCTGCTGAGTCTGCAGGCAAAAGGGGAACACTCTTCCTTTCGCTTCCTCAGATTCCCAGTTGCTAGGAGTTTTACTTTCCAAAACCAAGCAGCGAATTAAAGTACTGATCACAATGGGGAGGGGAGCTCAAAATTTACGACATGGAAAGGAAAAGGGGAAGAGAGGATTGCTGCACTGGAAAGTGGGCCACCGCATCTTTGCATATGCAATTCCTATGGACATATCTCCACGCGGGGGCACATCGGTTGTCAGGCCCAGACCCATACACGTGGGCTGGGAAAGGGACAGTACAAACATGCAAATATATAAAAGCACAAAATAGCCCCAGCTGATTTGGCTCAGTGGATAGAGCGTTGGCCTGCGGACTGAAAGGTCCCAGGTTCGATTCAGGTCAGGGCCTATGCCTGGGTTGTGGGCTCCATCCAGCATGATTCTCTTTCATCCTTGAAGTTTCTATCTCTCTGTCCCTTTCCCTCCTCTCTGAAATCAATAAAAACATTAAAAAAATAAAAGCACAAAATATCCACAGATAGGTGGAAACAGGCAAACATCCACAAACGTTTGCGTCTGTGTGCTAGCATATATTTCCAAGCACCCCACGCCTCGCTGGACACACAGACACACAGACACACAGACACACACACACCCAGCCTTACACACATGCACATAAAAACGTGCTCTCTTCACACAGGTACACACATGCACACCTGCTCCCACAGGGGCCCATGGAGACGCACACCCAAACACCCCCATCCTCCCACAGACAGTTCCAGAACACACAGAGTTCAGCATGGACACCACAGCCATGCGTGCACAGAGAGACGCCTGCACGCTGCTACACACAAACTGCGTCATGGCAGAAGTGCACACACACGGTGTAGTTACACAATCCCAGGCACATACCGAGGTGCTGAGAAATGTGTGTGTGCACATGCACAAACACACAGACACACACACACACATGTTGTCCTCCAGCAGCTCATCTTCCTCTCTCCCCAGGTACCCGAGCAACTTCGACCCACAGCAAGGCCAAGGCCACCACCTGTTTCACCTGCTCCGACAGCAACCATTGCCACCCTTTCTCCTGCCCCGCAGAGAGGAGCTACTGCCTTCAGACGGCCGGCATCCTGGGTGAGCGCCCCTGGGAGGGGCTGGGAAGGGGAGGCAGACGGGGGCCTGGGGCACAGCCAGGCCTCGCCTTGCCCTCCGGGCCTGCTGCCTTGACTGCAGTCACAGCCGCCTTTTCCTGCCCATGGAGGACAGAGGCTGGTAGCAGCGGAGGATGTGAGTTTAAAATCTGATGCCACATTTGTTTGGCTATTTATTGCTGAATAATAAATCAACTCCTAACACAGTGGCTCGACGAACAAAACAGAAACAAACTCGGAGAGCCAGGGAACACATTGGTGGTTGTCAGACAGGAGGGAGGCGGGGGGCTGGGGGACAAAGGCGAAGGGATTAAGAAGTACCCATTGCCGGTCATTAAAATAGTGGTGGGGATGGGAAGTACAGCAGAGGGAATGTGGTCACTAACACGGTAAGGACTCTTACGGTGTCGGGTGCTACTTACTCACTGAGGTGATCACCTGTAAGGTACACACCTGTCCAATCACCATGCTGTACACCTGGAAAGAATATAATGCTGCATGCCAAGCGTAATAGAAAAATAGTTCGGTCCTGGGTTTCGGCACAAAAAAAAAAAAAAAAGGAAAGAGACAACAAACAGACAAAAGTAGTGACTTAACCATAAAAGGACAAGTACTATCTGATTTCACTTATACGAGGATCTAGACTAGTCAAACCAGGGAAACAGAAAGTAGAATGCTGGGGGGAGAGGGGAATGGGGCACTGCTATTTGATGGGTAAAGCGTTTTAATTTTGCCAAATGAAGTCGTTCTAGAGATCTGTTTCACAATATTGATGCAGGTAACACTACTAAACTGTACACGTAAAATGGGTAAGACTGTAAATTCTATATTACGTGTTTGTTTGTTTTTTAATCACAATTTAAAAAAAAAAAACTTCATGGCGTAAAACAATGGTTTATTATTTCCCACCATTCCGTGGGCTGCCAGGCCCGGCTGGGCAGCTCCGCTCCAGGGAGTGCAGGCTGAGGTCATGTATGTGGCTGCATTCAGCCGGGAACTCAACTGGGGCTGGAGCGTTTGCTTCAGCCTCTCCCCTTCCCCCTCTCACCAGCCTCCCTCCACGTGGCCCCTCATCAGTCTGTAGCCTCGTTGAGCTTCCTTACAGTATGGTGTCTGGCTTCCAAGAAGGAAGAAGTACAAACCAGCGTCTTCAATTTATTTTATTTTTTAATCTTCACCCAAGGATATTTTTCCCATTGATTTTTTAGAAAGAGTGGAAGGGAGAGAGAGAGAGAGAGAGAGAGAGAGAGAGAGAGAGAGAGAGAGAGAGAGAGGTGAGAGAGACGCATCGATTGGTTGCCTACTGAACACACCCCATCCGGGGCCAGGTATTGAACCTGTAACTCAGGCATGCGCCCTTGACCAGGAATCAAACTTGAGACCCTTCGGGTAGTGGGCTGATGCTCCAGCCACACCGGCCAGGGCTATCTGGCTGCTTCTTAAGATTAAGCCCAGAGCAGGCACAGTGTCGCCTCTGCCACAGCCTGTTGGTCAGAAGCAGCGCTGAGGCCTGCTCAGGGTTCAGGAGGGAGGAAAGAGATTGCACCTCTTGATGCAGCAGGGGTGAGGTCACGGGGCAAAAAAAGCGTGTGGGATGGGAGACACGGTGTGGCCACCTTGAAATCTACTGCAACATCCTGGGCAGGGAGCCCCCCGAGTCTCCTGTCCATCTGCCCTGCAAACGAGAAACTGGACATTTCTGTTAAGGGAAGAGGAGTTGAACTAGAAACCAGTCTTTCTTTGGTATAAATTTCAAGAGACACAGCAGTAGAATAAGCAGGAATGCCAGCGGTATCGATGGGAATAGTGAGGATGGGGACCAGGCTGGGCACCTCTGGGGTCCCCGAGAAGGTTCTGGCTAAGGGAGCGAGGTGCCCACAGGCAGGTGGCTCAGGCATCGCAGATCCAGAGCCCCCTGCTCACTGGAACCCCAAGGGGAGGAGGCGGGGAGGAAGGCTCTCTGCACCGTGTGTCTCGATGAACAACGACAGGGTTGGTGTGTATCGGGGGTGATCTCAGGCAGAGCGAATGCCGGCAGTGACACCCCTAGGGGCTTGGTGGTTGTGATTGCTCTTCCTTATAAGTCCGCTTCCAAATCTCTCCAGCCTTAGGGGAAGGTGACTCTGTCGCCTGGAGAAATGGTTCCTGCGTGGCCTCCAAGGACTGCAAATTTGACAACCCCATCTCTGCCCTGACCTACAGCATCAGCTTTGGCTTCTGGGTCAACACCACCTGCTGCCAAGGCAGCTGCCCGGAGCCCACTCTTCCGGGTACGCTGCCACCAGGAAGGAGTCAGAGGGGTGGCCGAGCGGGTGGTGGTGCCTGGAGGAGAGTTTGTCCCCGGCTGAAGAAGGCAGGGGGCGGGGCATCACTTAGCCCCTCCCCCCAATCAGGCTGCCCTAAGGCGCTGACCCTGCTCAGTGGGAAAGGCCGGGACAGTCGTCCCCGTGGTAGAGCCTATGAGTGCAGGGCGGGCCTGAGAGGTCCCGAGAGTCCGCCCGCTGACCGCCACCCTCCTCTATGCAGCGACGCTGCCGGCCTCGCGCACCCTGAGCAAGTTCCTGTGCCCCACATGTGCCGACGGCCACCTGGGGCCCTGCCACTCCTCCCTGTACATGCAGTGTCCCCGTGGGGAGACCACGTGTGTCCAGCTGGACCTGGTGTCTGAAGAAGGTGCGTGAGTGAGCCTGAGTGTGGGGCCCACCTCTATCGTTTACGCTGTGTGACCAAAGGTCAGCGGCTTCATCTCATTGAGACTCAGGTTTCCCTTCTGGTGAATGGGAGTAGTGGAAACACACCCCACGGGGTTTTGTGAGGAGGAAGTGAGTCCATGAGAGAGGCGGGAAAGCAGAGGGCATAACGCAGGACTCTGGGGCCAGGCTGCCTGGGGTCAAATCCCAAATCTATGCCACTCAAGAGCTGGGTGGTCTTGGGCAGGTGGCTTTGCCTCTCTGTGCCTCAATTTCCCATCTGAGAAAGAGGATAATTTTAGTCCCTAGCCCGGAGATGGCGAACCTATGACACGCGTGTCAGAGGTGACACACGAATTCATTTTTTTGGTTGATTTTTCTTTGTTAAATGGCATTTAAGTATATAAAATAAATATCAAAAATATAAGTCTTTGTTTTGCTATGGTTGCAAATATCAAAAAATTTCTCTATGTGACACGGCACCAGAGTTCAGTTAGGGTTTTTCAAAATGCTGACACGCCGAGCTCAAAAGGTTCGCCATCACTGTCCTAGTTCATAAGACTGTTGTGAAAATTAGGTAAGATGATTCATACAACTTCTAGATGGGTGTTGCCCAAAAGAAATATAATGTGAGCCATATGTATAATTTAAACTTTTCTAGTAGCCACATTTAAAAAGTACAAAGTAACAGATTAAATTAATTTAGTAATATATACAAACACACACACACACATATGATCCTTACCCAAAGATATTCTTTCCATTGTTCTTTAGAGGGAGAGTGGAAGGAAGGGAGGAAGGGGAGACAGACAGAGAGAGAGACATCAGTGTGAGAGAGACACATCAACTGGTTGCCTCCCGCACACACCCCGACTGGGGCCAGGGATCTGAGGTACGTGCCCTTGACTGGGAATGAAGACCCCCTAACTACTAGCCTCTAAGGGGCCGGGGCTAGTAATGTATTCTTTTTAGCCGGGTATACCCAGCACGCAGCCAATAGGGAAATGAGAGACGGGATACGTCTTACACTCATTCTTTCCCCCTGAGCCTTTGGGAGTGGGTGTGGACTGTACCTTCACAGCACCTCTCAGCTGGAGCCAGCCACATCTCAAGTGCTCAACAGCCACATGTGGCCAGTGGCTACCGTACTAACAGCATGATTCTGGGCCACAGCGAGTGTGATGTTCGGCGTTTCAGCGAATCTAAGATGATATCGATGGGGAGGGAGACAGGAAGTCAGCTCTACTCAGAAATGTCCAAATGTGTGGGTTTAAGGGGGGATGTGCCTCTCGGAACTGACGCAAGTCAACGTCAGAGGTCGTGACCGCTGTGTGTGGGTAAGGCTTAAGTGAGGCGGTGAAGCGGACAGGTCTCCCATGAACATTGCTCAAGGACCGAAGAGCGCGGAGCCTGGGGGTGTAAGCCCAGTGCTGTGTGTGCCTGTGTTTCCGGGGCAGGGGTGACACGGCGGTGGACGGGTGCACAGCTGGGCTTGTGTTGATGGCATGTGGGCTCCGGGGACATGAGGGGAGCTGCGTGTGACGGGGATGTGTGTGCCTGTGGGCCCGCGTGGGCGGCTGGGCGTGAGGGTGGGTGTGGGGCAAGGCCTCACAAACAGGGCTCTTTGAGGAAGTGTATTCTAGCTCAGGGCAAAATGAGACAAAGGCAGACCAGGCTGCGAGGCTTCCATTTCCTTTTAGCTTTCGTGGTATGGAGAAGTTCAAAGATAAAAAAGAGGGAACAGTTCAGTAACCCCCATATACCCTCCACCCAAGTCCAGAGATTATGCGTTCGTGGCCAGTCCCCGTATTATTTTGAACACAAACTCAGGTATCTTTTCACGTCAACCATGAGGGTTTCCAGCTGCATCCCTAAAAGGGCTGAGAAATAACCTACGATTGTGGTGAGGTGTTTTTTGTTGGTAAAATAAGACCGTGTCACTTTCCTGTCCCCCATCAAGTCCTCAATAAACCGGCTACATTTGTATATGTGTATTTATATGGAATATAACACTATATTACACCGTGCGGCTCTGAAGAAGCATAGGAATCACTGGGAAACTGTACACAAAGCCGGCTGTGTGAAATAGTGGCCGCCAGGTGTCAGGTTTTTTTTAAAAATATATTTTATTGATTTTTCACAGAGAGGAAGGGAGAGGGATAGAGAGTTAGAAACATCCATGAGAGAGAAACATCGATCAGCTGCCTCCTGCACACCCCCTAATGGGGATGTGCCCGCAACCCAGGTACATGCCCTTGACCGGAATCGAACCCGGGACCCTTGAGTCCGCAGGCAGATGCTCTATCCACTGAGCAACACCGGCTAGGGCACCAGGTGTCAGTTTTTACTAACATTGGACACAGGCAAGGAGCGCCTGTAACACGGGTAAGGCATCGAGAGCCAGTGAAGAGCAGCTGTGCCTGGCCCAGCTCAAGAGTCAGAACACCCCTAGGGAGTTTCCCAAAAGGCATGGAATCCAGGGTCTGCCACTTCCTCCCAGGTTTCCTATTTTTTTAATTTAATCTTTTTAAAAGATATGTTTTTATTGATTTCAGAGAGGAAGGGAGAAGGTGAGAGAGATTCTCTAACATCAATGATGAGAGAGAATCATTGATTGGCTGCCTCCTGCACGCCCCCTACTGGGGATCGAGCCTGCAACCCGGCATGTGCCCTTGACAGGATTCGAACCCGGGACCCCTCAGTCCTCAGGCCGGCGCTCTATCCATTGAGCCACACCGGCCAGGGCCCATGCTTCCTATTTGAAGTGTCAGTTTTCTTTCCCCAAATCTCAGCCAGGCTCTGATCTGGGGACACAGGCCCCTGGGAGGGGCTGGAGGGCATTTCGGGGTGATTGGCTGCATCAGAGAAACCTTGATATCGGGGATGGAGGGTGCGGGCTGGCGCCTGCGCACCTCACGCCCTCCCCCCGCGTCTCCGTCCCGCAGGCGGCAGGAACCTGAGCGTGCGGGGCTGCGGCTCCCGCGACCTGTGCAGCGCCCCGCAGCGGACGGAGGGGCTCCGCGCGCTCCCCGGCCGCCGGCTGGCCCGCAGGCCCGACTGCCGCTCCGGCAAACGCGCGGCCATCGACTCCTCGAGCTCGTCCGGGGCGCCGGGCCCCCGCCTGGCCCTGCCCGCGCTGGTGGCGCTGGTCGCCCGCGCCCTCGCCTAGCGCCCGCCCGGCCGCTCGCCCGGAGCCCCCGCTGGTTCCGCTCGTCGCTAGGGGGCACCCCGGCTCCCCCTGCCAGGACTTGCCCAGAAGCTGGTGACTCGGCCAAGGGGCGAACCTCCTCCCTCGGACCTGGGCTCCCCGGGGCCATGCCTCCTCCCCCGTCCAGGCTTCTTCCTCCAGGGGGCCCCCAACACCAGGCCACCCCCAGGCTGTCTGGGAAACAGCCCCTCCTCCTCTGCCTCCCGCTTTAGGGTCTAGCCAAGTCCTGGGCAGCCACGGGGGGGCTTGAGGACCCAAGACACCCCCTTTCCAGGCCTTCACAGCACCCTGCACCCCACCACGGCCCCTCTGTCTGGGCTCAGTGTCCGCTGTCGCAGATGTGAATGAATCTCATGGCACAAGCCGCGTGGTCTGGGCTTCCTTTCGGTGGCTGCAGCCTCCATCAGGCCCCAAGGTGGTCTGTCTCCTCTGGGGCCAGGAGCGGCTGGGCCCCAGGGCGCCTGCGGGTGACTGTCTGGGAGCCAGGGCAGCATCGGCCCAGATGCCCGCCTGGCACCAGCATCCTGTTAGCGCCAGCATCGGGCCCAAAGGAGGGAGCAGAGTTCAGGACAGGGAGCTCCCAGGACCCATTCAGCAGCGGAAAGTGATGGAAAGTCCAACTCATCAGCCCCCGTCTGACAAACACCTACTGACCCATTTATCCATCACCAGAGGGCGAGGAGAGCTGTGGGGAAAGCAGTGCAGGGAGAGGAGTGGGAGTGCTGGGACAGGGTGCGCTTATACGGGCGTCTCAGGAGGTGATGGCCAAATAAGGACCTGAAGGGGCGAGGGAGAGAGCCGAGCGGGTGGCTGGGGCAGGGGTGGGGCAGTCCAGGCGGAGGGAACTGCGAACAAAGGCCTGAGGCCCGAGCAGTAAAGACTAGCGAATGCGGTACCCGCCACAGAGAGAATGGAGGCAGGCAACTCAGGGTCATCCACTGAGCAGCTCAACGGCATCGCCCACCGCCTGCCGCTGCCCTGCCCGCCTCGGATGCCGGTGTGGCACGAAGATGCCGCGGTCGCACACCGTGACCTCACGCTGCCACATGCAAAGCGGGAAGAGGTGGCCTCCAGTCCTGGTCTCCCCACAAACCCCAGCTCCTAGCAGACTTCCCTCATGTCCCCGCAAGAACTGAGCCGGCCAACCCCTGGCAAAGTAATGGACTGTCCTGAGTCACTTTGTTAAAGATTCAGTCCCTGGAGGTGAGAGAGGCCCAGTCTCTCAGAAGGTCCGTGGCTGCCTCAGGTTCTGGACGAAACGGGGTTCTATTAGCAAAGAAAAGGGGTCAATAGGATCAGTTAGGACAGGAAAAAGCATCTTAGGTGGCTCAACAGACGCGGTTTCATACAGGGAATGGCTTACACTGTGTTGCAAGGGCTGGGAGAGAAAAGAAGGAAGGAGGGGAGCTGGAGAGAAGGAAAGGGGGGCCTTACAGTTACTGGGGCTGTGCAGCAAAGCACCCCAATACCCGGTGGCACAAGGCAATCCAGGAGGAGGGACTTGGTTCCTGCCCACAGAGTTGGTGGAAGAGCTGATTCGGGCGTAGAAATCGGATGGAACCACGGAGAGTCCTGACCAGTAACAGCAGCCTTCCCTATTGTCACTGGGAGGACACAGACAGGATGTGTGTCCCACCCAAAAGCCCCACCTGCCATCTGGAAGGCCTCTGTGTGGAGGATGTCCGCCCTGGGGTGGGGTGCAGGGGAGCGGGGTGCCGTGAGGGGTGGGGAAGGCAGGAGCTGTTTCTGTGAGATGGAGGCCCCAGGGACAGGCCAGGATCTGCTCCTTCGTCACTGAGCAGGCAGGTGCTCAGGAAATGCTTGCAGCGGAAGCGGATTTAAGGCGCGTGGCCCGGAGTCTGCAGGGAGGGAAAGGGACTGCGGGGCGGGGTGAAGCGAACTCGGGCAGAGGATTTAGTTTTATTCTACATTTCTAACATTTTTCAAGTTACACGGCCCCATTATCTTACACACACAGAAACAAACAAAGACTCAGCAGTGCCTCTCGGCGCTCACTGAAGAACAAGACATCGGGACAGTGGGGATCCCCAGGGTCCCTCCCTGACCCCCTCTCCTTGCCTCTCCTCTCCCCTGAGAAAACCTCTCCCCTAAACATGGATTTCTATTGCTACAGACCCACATGCTTTCAATGTTTTAAATCAAGTCTTTCCCCTTTTACTTTTCTCTCTCTCCCTCTTTTCTCCCCCATAGACTCTCCCAGGGACCCCCACCCCAGGAAAGCATGTTAACCTCCTATATCTCTTTCCGTTATTTCCCAAATTATCCCATGTAGCTGTGTAGATAAATCCATATAGATGTATTGATATCAATATATATGTCTACATATATGCATATGTCATGACTATATTATATATACATCTGCCATAGCTATAGCATGTGACATATTTGTGTCATGTCTCTGTCATATAGGTGGACAGGGTGTTTGAACCTCTAAAATATCAGCCACAGCTCTGTGCCTCTTGCTGTTCTCAGCAGCACCTCTGGGAATCCCCCAGGTCACTTGATTCCCCCCGAATGGCGGCAGGCGTGGCTCCCATGGCCTGGCCCGGCTGTGCCAGCACCTATTCCGTCAGGTCCGCTGCGGGGTTCACGTTGCTTCCTTCCTTCCCTCCGCTGTGAGCGAGTCAGCAGCAGGTGCCCTGATGACGCAGTGTTCATTGTTATGGGCTACGGGTCAGAGGTTTCTAAGAGACTCTAGAAGCGTGGAAGATAGGGCCCTTTCATACATTTAAAGGAAAGTCTAAAATGTATAATGAACTGCGATCAAAAGTGACACAGATATTAGAAGTGAGAAATGGTGAGCTGGCCTGGCCGGTGTGGCTCAGGGCGTCATCTGTGTCTGGGGAAAGTTGCCAGTTTGATTCCGGGTCAGGGCACATGCCTGGGTTTCGGGCTCCACCATCTCTGGTGGGAGGCATGCAGGAGGCCGCCCGCTCGCACATCATATTTCTCTCCCCCTCTCCCTCCGTCTCTCTCTCTTAAAAAAATAAATTTAAAAAGTTAAATAAAGAGCCAAAACCGGTTTGGCTCAATGGATAGAGCGTCAGCCTGTGGACTGAAAGGTCCCAGGTTCGATTCCGGTCAAGGGCATGTACCTGGTTGCGGGCACATCCCCAGTAGGGAGTGTGCAGGAGGCAGCTGATTGATGTTTCTCTCCCATTGATGTTTCTAACTCTCTATCCCTCTCCCTTCCTCTCTGTAAAAAATCAATAAAATATATTTAAAAAAAAAAGTTAAATAAAGAAAGAAATAGTGGCCAAAACCGGTTTGGCTCAGTGGATAGAGCGTCGGCCTGCGGACTGAAGGGTCCCGGGTTCGATTCCGGTCAAGGGCATGTGCCTGGGTTGCGGGCACATTCCCAGTAGGAGATGTGCAGGAGGCAGCTGATCGATGTTTCTCTCTCATCGATGTTTCTAACTCTCTATCTCTCTCCCTTCTTCTCTGTAAAAAATCAATAAAATATATTTTTTTAAAAAAAGAAAGAAATAGTGAGTCGGGGTTCAAGGACCGGCTTCCCCTACCTTCCCCCCGACTCTCGTCATCTTTACCCAGGCCAGGGTCTCTGGACATCCCTTCTCCCCTGCAGACCCCATGGAGAAGTCAGTGCAATTACTTCAGTCCTTAAACGTTGTCGGTGGGAGGATGCTGGGTTGAAGGAACCCAGTGTAGTTCATTCATTAAGAGGTAAGGCCAGATTGGCCTTCGGTTCTCCTCCTCCTTCTTTAAATATTTTTATTGATTTCAGAGAGGAAGGGAGAGGGAGAGAGAGAAACATCAATGATGAGAGAGAATCATTGATCGGCTGCCTCCTGCCTGCTCCCCACCCCACCACTGGGGATCAGCCCGCAACCCAGGCATGTGCCCTCACCAGGAATCAAACCGTGACCTCCTGGTTCGTAGGTTGACACTCAACCACTGAGCCACGCCAGCTGGGCGAGTGCTCCTTCCTGAGCCCGACCTCCGCGCCTCTGCATGGGGCACCTGTTCCTCTCTGCGGGCTGAGCCTGACCTCCCAGCCTCCCCCTCGGCCTCCTTCCTTCAGGAAACAGCCCGGTCCTGTCTCCCTGGCCCTTCGCAGACAACAGCTCAGGGTTCTGGCCAGGGCTGCACATATTTTTAGAATGCCTATTTTTTCTAGAATACTAAACTCGTTGAAAAAAAATTGAAAAATTATCTAAAGGATATATTAAAACTCATTATTTTGAGTTAAAATGTTTTATTTATATCAAACAGAATTATCATTTTATTTTGGCATAAGTTAATTAAAAAGTATTTAGCATCATCCTTTGGTCAAGCAGATTGTAAAGCCTGAAAATCCTCTCATTTAAAAATATGATTGACGAGTTTGTTTCCATCAAAACTAGGGGCACTGTTTCCCTTTGGTTTCGGACACCAACATGCCTGGGCATGGGACTGGGCCTTATTTAAAATTTTGAGATTTTGTTCATTCAAATATCATGGATTTTTGCATTAATTTTTATTTTTAAAAAAGTACTCCATTAACATATTATTTATTGAGCTTTTGGTCCCCTTTAATTTTGCACCCAGGGCAGTGTCTCATTTGTTGGCCCCAGTCCTGGCCCCTGTTCTAATCAAACAGTGTCGCTGGGTGTGGAAGGGTCCCCACCTCACGCCTGGCCCACCCTCACGGCACTCCTCAGCAGGCCTTTGGTTCTCTCCCAGGTACCAGGGGAATAAATCCTTCTAGAACTCGCTCCCTCATCACGCTGCCCCAGCCACACCAGCCACCATGACTCTCCCAGACACCAGGCTCGGTTCCGCTTCGGGGCCTTGGCACTTCCATGCTGTCCGCCTGGACTGCTCTCCCCCTGAGGGCCACGTGGCTTCCTTCCTTCCTTCATGCAGCTCGCTCTCAAATAGAATGTCACCTTCTCAGATGGCTCCTCCCAGAACATTCTATCAAAAGTAATACAACTCCCTCCCCCGAATCATTTGGCTGTTTAGTGGCCTAAAGCAATGATTTATTATTTCTCAAAAGTCTGTGGGTTGGTTGGGCTCCACTGGATGGTTCTTCTGCTCCCAGGTAGCGTTGGCTGGGATCACTCTTGTGGCTGCAGTCAGCTGGAGCGCCACTGGGGCTGGAATGTTCTCGATGGCTTCAGGCTCATCTCCCTGTGGCCCGCCTCTCCATGGGCTCTCTCCAGCAGGGTAGCAGGACCTCTACATGGTAGCTCGAGGCTCTGAGGAGGAGAAAGTAGAAGCTGCCACCTCTTAAGGCCTGGGCTTGGAAGTCCCAGGATGTTACATTCTGCTGATTAAAGCAGTCGCAAGGCCAGCTCAGATGCAAGGGGAGAGGACAGACTCCTCCTCTCGATGGGGAGAGTGGCCGGTGCCCACAGAGATGGGAGAAATTGTCAGCGGCCATACTTACAGGCAATCTACACCCCCCCCTCCCGACTCTTGCTTTCTTGTTTTTCATTTTTCTTATCATTACTTGACACTATCTTATTTTTGTGTATTATCTTTATCTTTCAAAAATATGAGCTCCACGAGGACAAGGGCCACCCGTGTCTTACTCACCACGGTGTCTGTGCCCAGCGCGCAGAAGGCAGCCGATACGTCTCTCAGTGAGTGAGTGAGTGAGTGAATCCTGGGTGGGAATGTGCGGTTTCCCCAGGATTGTGGCGAATGGAGAGAAGGTGGAGGTCATAATGTGTGCATGTTCCTAGGGAAGTGCTCTGGGGTTTTTAATAGACACTGACAGAAAGGGCAGGGAGGCCGGGAGGGCTGGGAGTGGACAGAGAAACGGGAGGACGAGGCGGCAGAGGACAGGGACTGTCTTGGTCCCAGTTACATCTCCAGCCTCAGCCAGCATCGGGCCCAGCACACAGCAGGTGATCAAACAGTGCACTGAATGAATGGACTTTCTCCAAAAAGCCTTTGATGACTCCCCCGCCCCCAGGCCGCCTCCTCCCACCGAGTCAGGCATCCCCTGGGTCACCGTCAGGGGGAGGGCAAGGACTCAGGGTCACTGCAGGTGGCGAACATCCAGCTACAGCCCTTGGCACACGGCGCGCACCTGCTGCCTCCGCTGCCTTCCTGGGGGAGTGCTGGCTCCGTCCCTGCTGCGCGCCCGCCTGGCAGACTCCGTGGCCACTCGGAAGCACTTGCCCACGTCCCAGCAAGGGTTCAAGTCAGGAGGGGTCACCGCTGAGGGTGCCTCGCTGTCAGCCCGGCGGTCATGGCGAGGGCCTGCCTGGATGCGGTGACAGCGGCTTTTCATCGCCCCGTGGCCGCTCCCGACGGCACAGAGGACGTGCAGGGCGGGGAGCACAGAGTCCAGGGGACTCCGCAGCCACACTGTGTGGCTTCAGGAACAGCGCGGCCAGCTTCGTATTTGACAGACGATAAAGATCTGTGTGTTCGAAGTCGACCCAGCGCTCTCCCAGGGAGTGTGAGTAGGAAACGCTGTGCCGTAGCTCTGTGGGCGGCATTGTTTTCCCGGGAGCGGGGCAGCCACCGGTGCCTCTGACGAGAACGGCCCCTCTGAGCTGGTTACATGGGAACCTGTGGGACAAGCATGTCAAACTCACGGCTGGCGGGCCGCAGGCGTTTATTTGCGAGTTTGACATGCTTGTGAGAAATGGATGAATGAACGTGTTCATCTCACTTGTCTCCGCCTTCCTCTCTACTCCTGGGTTGTCTGTCTGTCTTGGGATGACACGGGGAAGAGCAGAGCTGTGTCCCAGTTAAGTGAGACCCCCCACCCATCTGACGGGCTCAGGGCGCCTGGCGCACGTGCGATAAGCGGGCACGCTGCCTCGGCCGGTGGTTGTGCCCAGGCCTGTCAGATGAGGGGCAAGCAGGACTCACATCTCTGGACCCGGTCAGGGCTGGGCTCAGGCGAGGTCTGAACGAATGTTTCGGGAACGACCAAGTAACTGAGGAAATTATTGGGCAAACAAGAGCTCTCTCGACTCAGGGTCTGCACACAGGCGGGCCCGTGGGCCTGGGCAGCAACTCCCTAGCACAGCGGTTCTCAGCCTTCCTAATGCCGCAACCCTTTCATACAGTTCCTCGTGTTTTGGTGACCCCCCAACCATAAAATTATTTTCGTTGCTGCTTCATAGCTGTAATTTTGCTGCTGTTATGAATCGTAATGTAAATATCTGATAGGCAGGATGTATTTTCATGGTTACAAATTGAACATAATGAAAGCATAGTGATTAATCACAAAAACAATATGTAATTATATATGTGTTTTCCGATGGTCTTAGGCGACCCCTGTGAGAGGTCGTTCGACCCCCAAAGGGGTCTCGACCCACAGGTTGAGAACCACTGCCCCAGCAGGCCACGCGGCTCACTCCTACTCATCCTCCAGCTCTCAGCTCAGGTGCCCTCTCCTCCAAGAAGGGGGAGGAAGGTAGTGGGGCCATGACCTCCAGGCTGGGTCACCACGCGCCTCCTTTGTGCTCCCACAGTCCTCGGGGGCCCCCCACTCCAGTCCTGCCTGCTGTGTCCTCACTGTCTGGAGACGGATCCGACTCCCGCACTGGACTCTGAGTCCCTGGGGGCAGGGCCCGGGCTGTCTTGGTCATTGTGCATCCCCCGCAGCCAGCCCAGGACTCGGCCTGGGCAGGTGCCGAATGTCGATGATGAAGAGGATGGAGGCTTGGCAGACGGGCAAGGGTGCAGCCTCTCTCTGGGAGAAGTGGCCCAGGCCCCGGAGCAGAATGAGTACAGCCGTTTTCACAGGGCACAGTGCGTGCTGCCAGCGTGTAACTGAGTCTGGGCTGCAGGTCTGCCTCTGCGGGAATGTCTGTGGTTTATGAGGCTCGTGTGTCTGTGTGTTTGTCTGACTTTTGCGTTTCTGTCGTGAGTCTGTAGTGGAGGGTCTTCCCCCTTGGGCCAGGTGTGCACCTCTGCGAATTTGGGGGGGGAGCCTTGGCCCGTGTGTCTGGGATTGTCTGAGAAGATTTTCAATCTGGCCTCTTGCGTTTGAGTCTGTGAGTCCGGGCTGCGGGCCTGCATCTCTCTCGCCTGTGCTCTAAGAATTCTGGACCCCGTGCTCCGCAGACCGCCCTTCCCCACCCGGTGCGGCCTCGAGCTGCTCTGTTCTCTCCCTGGGCCCCGGCCTTCTCCTCTGTCGTTTTCAGAGGCTCCTTTGCTGAACCAAACTTTGGAGCCAGGAAAATCCTTTGACTGGCAGGTGCCTCTGACTCCATCCCAGGACGTGGGGGTAGGAGAGACCCCGGGGCACTGGCCTGGGCAGAGGAGGCCGGGGGGCGAGGGGGAGACAGTGTGGAGACAGCTACAATAGGACTGAGGGTCGGGGGGGGGGGGCCTCAGCAGCTGTACACACGGGGGCTGCAGTTGAGGGGAGCTGGTGTCCCCCCAGGGGCCTGGGGTCCCCGACTGTTGGTCTCTATACCTTCAGCTCCTTCCCTGTGCATGTCGGCCCCACCTCTTTCCCCGTCTCAGGCTCCGGATCTTTCCACTCTTCCTGTAACTGGTGCCTCTGATGCTGTTTTGCTTTGGTTCTTTCTGGCCTGGTCTCTCGTCCATTGTAACTTCCTGCCTGATTCTCCCTTGCTTTTTCCCTTGGGGAGTCTTTCTTCCCACCCCACTTCCCCCTTTCTGGGGGGGCTTTGCCTCCCTCTCTTTTCTTTCACATCTCTCCCTACTTCCATCTCCTTCTTTGTCTCACTGATGCCATTTAAAGTGTTGTGAGGAGGGAGAGAGCAGAGTGGGGAAAGGCATCCGGGAGAATCAGGGAGAATCAGGGCTGAGCTGGGACTTGAAGGACAGGCTGGGGTGGGGAGAGGTAGGAGAGGATGTGAAAACTCAGGGAGGGAGGAGGCCAGCGTCGGGGAGCTGGATACCAGCTGCTGAACTGGGGTGTGGATGCTGCCCTGCTGACACCATGGGCCACGAGTCCTGGACAGGAACAGGCAGGGTTGCCGCAGGGACCACATGGGGGGGGGGTGTTTCTGAGCTGGCCTCTCCCCTGCACTTCCTGTCACCCCAGCAGTGCTGCTAAGCTAATCACTCCCTCCCCACAGGCGGGTGGGCGAATAGATGGTTCGGAGAAGGGAGAAGGAATGATTGTTTTGGGAACAGAGTCCCCAGATGGAGGAGAGACAGGGCGGGGTGCTGAGCAGGGCCAGGCCCTCAGACACTGGGACTTTGTCCTGGGCAGGATGGAGACCACGGACAGGTCTTGAAGAAATCTTGGTGTTAGAAAGACCTCTCTCTGGGTCCCCTATGGGGGACAGGGCCCAGTGTGACTGACCGTTGGCCCCATGCGTAGCTGGGGGGTGGGGTCCCTGCCCCATGTGGGACCCCACCCCCTGACATCACTGTCACATTATTGCACACGGGCTGGTTGACCAATAAGCTGCTGCTTGCTATTGTGGGTCCTAGCAACGGGGGCTGACCTGGGGCTGACAGGGGAGGAGACCCCGCCAGTGGGGAGAGTGAGAGGGGAGAAGGAGAGCCTCAGGGCAGGTGAGATCCCGGGCGGTTCTCCTACTGGGGCCTGTGGGTGCCGCTTCCCCTCCCAACTCCAACTCCCTGGGCCCCAGCGCCACCCCGGGGGCCTTGGGTCTGTCTGCCTCTGGCTGCTGGCTGTCCCAGGCTCCACACCCTGAGATGGGGGAGGGGGCAGGACGAGGGAAGAAGTGAACCTGGGGGTGGGGGTCAGACCTGGCAGGGACAATGCAGTAAGGACACGTGTCTGGGGTCGGGGGATGGCGGTGGGGACAGGGGCAGCCAGGGAGACAAGGGGGAGGCAAAGACGGCTGCCGGAGGCAGAGCTGCTCTTCAGAGGGGCAAGGAGCAGGGACCTGGTGTGAGTCCCGGTGGTGGCTTGAGCAGAGACATCGCTTGTCTGGCCTGAGCCTCGGTCCCTCTCCGTCTGATGGGGACAGTGACCGGAATGTGGTTGTCTCTCCCAAGGTTCTCTGAAGAGTCTTAGTCAGTGAGGAAGTGTATCTTAGAGGCGATGGACCCGAAGACAGTGTGACTGGGAAGAGGGAGGGCCAGGGAAGCTCCCAGGTGAGGAGGACGGGATCTGAGGCCACGTGAGGCTCCAGGGCGCGGGGGGACGTGGCCCGGCAAGGCCAGCCACACAGGGCTGGGCGTCCAATGAGGAGGGTCCCGGCGTCTGGGCTTCTTCCAGCAGCTGAACCCAAGGCTGTCCCCACAGTTAGCCTAGCCCAGGGGTCGGCAAACTCAGTCAGCAGAGCCAAATATCAACAGTACGACGCTCGAAATTTCTTTTGAGAGCCAAATTTTTTAAACTTAAACTATATAGGTAGGTTCGTTGTTATTAATTAGGGTACTCCTAAGGCTTCGGAAGAGCCACACTCAAGGGGCCAAAGAGCCGCATGTGGCTCGCGAGCCGCAGTTTGCCGACCGCAGGCCTAGAGATAGATGCCTAGGGCTCAGGAGCTGCACAGCAGCCCCGCGAGGCAGGCAGGGTCCCTTCGTTGGTGCAGATACAGCAGCTGAGGCTCAGAGCCACGCAGCTAGAAATATTAATAATGACGATAACACTGCTGCTGCTGCTAACACAGACCACCTGCTCTGTGCCAGGCGCCACTCTAAGTGCTTGGTATGACTGACTGGTGGAATTCTCAACCCCCCGAGGAGGTGGCGTCCTACAGATGAGGCAGAGGGTTACGTAACCTGCCCCAGGTCACTCAGGAGTCGGCGGCAGAGCCAGGATCCAATCCCGGGTGCGGGGTGCTTCGCCCTCACTCGGCGCCGCTTGCAGTGACGGCGGAGCCACTGTCTCTGTTTGGCACAGGAGCCGGGCTTAAGCCCTCTCCTTGGCAGGCCTGGCTACATAACTCACAGGCCCAGCATGAAAGAAAAATGCAGGGCTCCTAGTTCAAACAGGATTAAGACTTTCAATCAGCGCCAGCAGATCAGCATTCGGCCAAGAGCTGGGCCTCCTAAGTGCGGGGCTTATGTGACCGCACAGGTCACAGCTGCCCACGAAGCTGCCCCCTCCCTGGGTTACCCCCAGGACCCCTCAGCGCCTCAGGAGGCAGGCCAGCCATTGTGCCCGGGACCCCGAGAAGCCAACAGGGTCAGAGAGGTGCCTCATTTTGCCCCGGGGCGCACAGCAAGTTAGTGGCAGAGATGGGATGTGAACCTGGGCCTGCCGGACTCCAAGGGCCCTGATTCCTTTCCAAAATGTGCCCCGGGGAGTTTGGGAAGGAAAGGGCCATGGAGGGCCCCAGAGACGTCCTTCACATGCTCCGTCTCTCTCTCCCTGCCCCGCGCAAGGCCCAGAAGGCAAAAGGCTCCCTTCTCCCCCAGACGCCAACGACCTCTGGTCTGTGCCTGTCTCATCCCTGCGCCCTCTGAACTGGTCACCATGGCTACTTCCAAGTGCCCCGGGGAGGAGGAGACCACCATCCTCATGGCCAAAGAAGAGCTGGAGGCCCTGCGCACCGCCTTCGAGTCCGGCGACATCCCCCAGGCCGCCTCCCGCCTCCGGGAGCTGCTGGCCTCCTCGGAGAGCACCCGCCTGGAGGTGGGGGTCACAGGCGAGTCGGGCGCTGGCAAGTCGTCCCTCATCAACGCCCTCCGTGGCCTGGGGGCCGAGGACCCCGGCGCAGCGCTCACGGGCGTCGTGGAGACCACGATGCAGCCCTCATCCTACCCGCACCCGCAGTTTCCTGACGTGACCCTGTGGGACCTGCCCGGGGCCGGCTGTCCAGGCTGCCCCGCCGACAAGTACCTGAAGCAGGTGGACTTCGGCCGCTACGACTTCTTCCTGCTGGTCTCCCCCCGCCGCTGCGGGGCCGTGGAGGCCCGCCTGGCCTCCGAGATCCTGCGCCAGGGCAAGAAGTTCTACTTCGTGCGCACCAAGGTGGACGAGGACCTGGCGGCCACCCGCAGCCAGCGGCCCTCGGGCTTCAGCGAGTCCATGGTCCTCCAGGAGATCCGCGACCACTGCACCGAGCGGCTGCGCGCCGCGGGGGTGACCGACCCCCGCATCTTCCTCGTGTCCAACCTCTGGCCCGTCCGCTACGACTTCCCGCTGCTCCTGTCCACCTGGGAGCACGACCTGCCCGCCCACCGGCGCCACGCCGGCCTGCTGTCGCTGCCCGACATCTCGCTGGAGGCCCTGCAGAGGAAGAAGGACATGCTCCAGGAGCAGGTGCTCAAGACGGCCCTGGTGTCGGGCGTCATCCAGGCCCTGCCCGTGCCGGGGCTGGCGGCCGCCTACGACGACGCCCTGCTCATCCGCTCGCTGCGTGGCTACCACCGCAGCTTTGGCCTGGACGAAGACTCGCTGGCCAAGCTGGCCGAGCAGGTGGGCAAACAGGCCGGCGACCTGCGCTCGGTCATCCGCTCGCCGCTGGCCAACGAGGTCTCACCGGAGACCGTCCTGCGGCTCTACTCGCAGTCGTCCGACGGCGCCATGCGGGTGGCCCGGGCCTTTGAGAGGGGCATCCCCGTGTTCGGGACGCTGGTGGCCGGCGGCATCAGCTTTGGCACCGTCTACACCATGCTCCAGGGCTGCCTCAACGAGATGGCCGAGGACGCCCAGCGGGTGCGCATCAAGGCCCTGGAGGAGGAGGAGGAGTCGCAGCCCGAGGTCAGCTTGGACGCGGCCGGCGACAATGGCGTGGAGAAGTGCGGGGTCGGGGAGGCAGGAGGTGAGGAAGCCCCGCTGTCCACCCGCCGGAAGCTGGGCCTCCTCCTCAAGTACATTCTAGACAGCTGGAAGAAGCGTGACTTGGAAGAGAAGTGAACGTGCAGCCCCCGACCCCCGCCTCGCCCACAAACCCAACCTTAACAAAGCCAACCAACCAAACGCAAAGGCCAGTGTGGTGACTGGGGCTGCGCTGCTGGCGGGGGTGGGGCCGGCTCGGAGGGAGGCACAGGGCCGGCCATCTTGGTGGGGCAGGGTAAGACGGAAGCAGGGGGGCCCCGAGTGGAAGAGGGATTCACTCAACTGGGACAGGAATTGATCCTGCGGGGAGAGAAGTTCGAGGTATGGGTGGTGGGCCAAGGGCTCCTTGGTGGTCTCTCTCCCCGGTCCCGAACTGGCCAAGGGGGATTGGTGGGGTGACAGGGCAGCCCAGCCTGGGTGCAAGACAAAGCCAGCTGTCGACCTACGTGGGTGGCTGAGCGGGGATCAGTGCCCACTAAGGCACTTATTTTAGTTGCAATGCCATCTCCCTTTCTGAGAACCCCAGTGTCCTAAAGGCCCCCTCCGGAGGGGGGAGGGGCAGCCAATCCGAGCCCAGGATTGGCACAATGGTGCCTAGCAACCGGGTTAAGCAGAGGTGGGCAGATGGACAGCCTGGGCCTGTGAGTGATGGTGGGCCGGGTGGCCAGCAGAGGGCGCCACATGGCCCCTGGGCTGGCCTTGGTGCAGAGGTGGTGAGAGCGGGGCAGGCGGTTTCTCTGAGCATCAAAGGAGAGAGAATGGTCGTTCCAGAAAGATGGCGTGTGTCTGAGTGTGACTGTGTTGATAAGCATGCTGGTGTGCTGACTGGGAGGAATCCTGACGAGTCCCCATGATATGGATGCCATGTGTCTAAGGTAGAGAGTAGTTTGCTGAGACTGGGGGGTTGCCTGTCTGCATGGTGTGTGTGTGTGTGTGTGTGTGTGTGTGTGTGTGTGTGTGTGTGTGAATACTGGGATTGTGCTGAAAGGCTGTGGTCTGAATGACGGTGACTGTGTTGGGATCTGAAAGCTGCATGTGGCTGTGAGTGACAGAAAACGTGCACACACGTGGGTGAGCATCTCTTGCGTCTGGACCAGGCACCCAGTGAAACCAAACTCTTTGGCTGATTCAAGGATCACGATTAAAACTCAGGAACTCGCAGGCTGGGGTTGTGGATGGGTGGCTTGCCCGGGGCTTCTGTGGGCTTAGACCAGGGTCAGGTTTAGATGCAGAAACTCACAGGGGGCTCTGAGGCTGGGTGCAGGGAGCTGGCTCACTCCCAGGTGCTCACAAATACTCCCTGTAGATTTCCCAGGAGCTGGTGATGGTTCTTGCCTCCTTTGGGGGCCTCAAATGACCCCTAACCCTAGGAAACAGCTCCTGACTCAGAGGGTCCACTTTGACCTGGACGATTAAAGGGGGTGCTGATGCTCTTGGCTGAAGAGTGCTCTGCTTTGCAAATGGGTTCCTCTTTTCCCAGAGGCCTCCCATTCATTGGCTTTGCCGGGACTACTGGGGTTCACATGGGTCTTGCTGCACCAAAAAGGGTGTGTGGGATCACGGTAGGGAAATCCCAGATCCCAGATGTGTAAGACAGATACTCCTTTCCAAATCCATTCTCAGCGCACAGCCCACAGCTTATACCTGGGGCCCTTAGACACCACCCTAAACAGGACTCACTGGCCCCAGTGGCGGGGATGGAAAGGTGGGCATGAGTAGTGAGTGCTCTCTCCACATTGGGCCTAAGATTGAGATCGAAAGGGTCACTTTTGTCTCCAACTAGTCACCATGTCCCGGCCCTTCTGCCTTCATCTCTCCATTCCCCATCTCCCATCTAACCCCCTTAGGCCCTGTTCCAGCTCAGGTCTCACCTCTCCACCCAGTTCCTGCCCCAGCCCCTGCCTTGCCTCATCTCCCAGGCTCTAGACTCAGTCCCCATAGGCCACGGGACTCTAATGTCCACAGCAGACTTCCCTCTCCACTGCTCAAGCCCTTCCCATGGCTACCCACAGATAAAGATCAAGCTCAGCCTGACGTTCCAAGCCCCTCCCAAGCTGGCCCCTGCCTGAACCTCGGCAGCAGTAAGACCCCGGGCCTTCCTGAAACAGCCGAGCTGGGAGGCTCTGAGGAGTCATCTCTCCATTCCACAGGTGAGGAAGCTGACACCCACCCTCGCAGGTGTAGGAAATAAAGGCAGCGGAGGGGGCATGACTTGCTGAGTGTCACCTGACAAGTCCCTGGCGTGGCAGCGTCTAGACCAGTGATGGCGAACCTATGACACGCGAACTCATTTTTTTGGTTGATTTTTCTTTGTTAAATGGCATTTAAATATATAAAATAAATATCAAAAATATAAAGTCTTTGTTTTACTATGGTTGCAAATATCAAAAAATTTCTATATGTGACACGGCACCAGAGTTAAGTTAGGGTTTTTCAAAATGCTGACACGCCGAGCTCAAAAGGTTCGCCATCACTGGTCTAGACGCAGTCATGCAATTCCACGTCAGCGTGGGCAGCCCCTGTCCATCCCAGAGTGAGGACTCCAAGCCGAGAGGCAGATCCGGGTGTGCCTAAGGGCACTGTGGCTCCTGAGCAGATGAGCACTTAGAAGCCAGGCCGTGAGGCGGGCAATGTTTCCACAAATGCACCAGATCCCTTGGGTCTCTTTTCCTGGTGTTGGAACTGCAGCACCCGAAGAGGTCCTGGCACACAGGGGGTGCTGAATCACGGGGAAACACATAAGGGGAAAAAGCGCCAGTGGCGTGTCCCATGTCCTGGCTCTGGTATAAGCTGTAAGGCATTTTGCAAGGGACTTCTACCTCCCTGAGCGTGTTTCCTCCTCTGTAAAATGCGGACTTCATGAAATGAGGCCTATGGTTAGGACAGTGGCTGGACCAGAGTGAACATTAAATACACTATTAGCGATGATGAGGGTTCCAGCTCTTAATCACTGACGTATACTGAGCGCAGGGCCTGGTGCCCGGTTATTTAAGAACTGGAATTCTAGGACCAGAAGACCCAAGTCCCATTCCCACCCCGACACACTGGCTGGAGGCCTTGGGCAAGTGTGCTCTCCTCTCACTGCTGAATGTGGATCGTAAGGGGGTTGATCTCCTTTTTTTGGCTCTTGAGTAGTTTATGAAACCCTGCAGCAGGGCAGTGATGAATAAAGCACTTAGCACTGGGCCTATTAGCACCACGTCACACTCAGTACTATTACTGGGGGTGCCGCCAATGTCTTGGGCTTGCTGAGGGCTGGAGAGAAGAGAGGGCAACTCAGGGTGAACACACTCCCTTACCTGTCCTGCCAAAGGTCATCAAGTCCCAAAGACGTGGAACTGGGGGTCAGGCAGCCCATGGCAAACCAAATCTTCCAGTTCAACATCTCGGAGCTGTCAAAGGACACCGGGGCTCTGAAGGAGACCTTCGAGGCGGGGAACCTGCCAGCAGTGGCCGCCAAGTTGCAGGCCACACTCCACTCGCTGGAGGACGTCAGGCTGGACATCGGCGTTACAGGGGCAATAGGCTCAGGCAAGTCGACCTTTGTCAACGCCATCCGGGGGCTGGGAGATGAGGACCCCAAGTCGGCCGGCACGGGTGTGGTAGAAATGACCGTGGAGCCCACGCCATACCCGCACCCCAAGTACTTCAACATCATCATCTGGGACCTGCCAGGCATAGACGCGCCCACTTTCCAGGCTGACGAATACCTCCAGCGGGTGCTGGTGGACCGTTACGACTTCTTCATCATCATCACCCCAGACAGCTTCACCGCCCGCCACGCCCAGCTGGCCCGCGGGCTCCTGCAGCAGGGCAAGGGCTTCTACTTCGTCCGCTCCAAGGTGGACGTGGACCTCGCAGCCTCGCGCAGCCGCCGCCCCAGCACCTTCTCCGAGCCGAGGGTGCTCAGGCAGATCCGGGAGGACTGCTGGCAGCGGCTGGAAGGTGAGGTGCCCTCTCTGGGGGGCCCGGGGGTGGATGGATCCTTGGGGGATTGCCCCCCTCTTCCCCTTCATTTTCCAGCTGAGATTCAGTGGGAAACAGGTCACCTAAGGTCACACTTGGAGGCTGAACAAGGGCTCACAGTGCAATGCTGCCAGCTGTGCCGTGTGCTGGTCTCAGCCCACCAATACCCAACAAGGGGACGGACAAGCCCTCCCGGTTCTTGCGAAGGCGGATGCTTGCCCTTCAGCAACAGCCATCGGGAACATTGGAAGGGCACAGGTCTACTACTCACAGGGCTGGGAATCACACAGCAGACCTGGGACCGCACAGCGGGGTCGCAGAGGAACAAAGGCCTGGGTGCTGCTTTTACTGGGGTTGAGGGCAGGGGCCTAGGGTTCTGGTGTTACTCTACTGGTGAATTTAAACTGTAAGAGCAGGAATTTAAAGCTCAGGAAGAGAAAACAAGTAGCCCAAGTGGGGAGATATTGAAATCCACCAAGTTCTCTAACACAAAGGGGGCGGGGGGGCAGCTTGGTTCCTGGGGCTGGCCAGCCTGTTTATTCCAGACAGCCCTCTTTGAAATGGATGCCTCCTCAATCAAAGCTTAAGTCAGGCACTTACACTCCATTTCCTGAGTTGGCACTTCTCAGTCACAGGTGACAGAGACCCCATCACGTGCATTAAGGAAGAAAATAACATGTATTGGCTTGTGTGCTAGCTATCAAGCACGCAGTGCCAACGCCATGCACCCGTGCAGATGCTGGCACCTAACGTTCACTGCGGGCTCAGCACAGGCCACACACCATTTTCATGAACTCAGTTCACTACCTTAGGAAGTAGGTAAAATGATCACCTTATTTTACAGACCAGAGAGGTTTGGTAACTTGCTCAAGGCCACACAGGTAGCAAGGCTCCTATCTGAACTCAGGCAGCCTGGCTCCAGGGCCCACACTCCTAAGCCACAGGCTGTGCAGACTCCTGGCAAGTGCTTGAGCCCAGGTAGCGGTCAGGGCACCACGGCTGCTCTGGTGTGGAGAACACTGAACGGCGCTCTTGCCTCCTGCAGCGGAGGGCCTGCAGGACCCCAAGGTCTTCCTGCTGTCCATGTTTGAGCTGGGCAAGTACGACTTCGGCCTGCTGGAGGAATCGATGGTGACGGGAGTGGAGAGCCACAAGCAGCACGCACTCCTGGTGGCCCTGCCCAACCTCTCCGAGGCCATCCTAGAGAAGAAGGCGTCCTCGCTGCGGCAGCACATCTGGTTGGTGGCCACAGTGGCCTGTGGCATCAACTCAAGTCCTGTGCCAGGAGTACAGGATGTGGCGTGTGACCTCTACCGGCTCATCCACGCCCTAGAAGGCTACTACCACAGCTTCGGCCTGGACGAGGACTCCCTCGTGAGGCTGGCTGCGCAGACGGGCCAGCCCCTGCACAGATTACTGGAGGCGATACAGGGCCCGAAGGCCCCGGTCACCAAGGAGCTGGTGGTGGACATGCTGGGTCAGGCCTCCAGGGATGCCTCTGCTTTCACCCAGGAGCTCCTCAATGTGCCTGTCCTGGGCGCCCTGGCCACCTGCGGCATCTCCTTTGCCACTGTCTACCAGATGCTCCGCTTGTCCCTGGACGTGGCGGTCGAGGATGCCCACATGCTGATACAGACCTTCCGACACATCACTGAGAACAGGCTCTCAGAGAATTCCAACCAATAATCCCAGCCCCCAGCCCAGGCCAGCTGGAGGTGGAAGAAAGGGCTGGGAGGCACAGGCTCTGTCTGTCTCCAGGCTGGGTGGTGTGGGAAGAAAATCAAGGTCCGACTCTCCTGACTCAGTCCGTGTGCTGTCTTGTGTTCTTGTGCCCTGGGTCTTATGCCCTCTCGGGCCATTGCCCCCTCCCCGCTTCCCCACTCTGCAACCCCCATCAACCAGCAGTCCCCCTAGGAAGCAGGGGGAGGGGAGGGGCCATGGGACAAGAGCCCAGTTGTCTACCTGGAGAAGGCCGCTAGGAGTGCCTGTGCGGGTTGGGGTGGTGGGCAAAGGATGCAAACGCATTTCTGTAAGAGGGAGAGAATGTCATGGCTCTGACGGGCCCTAGGGAGCAGTAAGGGAGATCAGCAAGCGGCAAGGCCAGAGCCTGCTCTGGCTTCACACCTCCCAGACTTCAGCCCTCCCTTGAGGGCTGCAGAGTCCCCACTTCTGGCCAGACCTTGCCTGGCCTGAGTGCCTTCTTCACTGCCCCACACCCTTCGGCTGTGCTTTTTCTTGACTCCGGATTCCCACGACATGGACATCAGGACTCTCTGGGTCCGCCCGAGGGTAGGGGAAGGGAAGCCAGGGAGGCAAAGAAGTGGCCTGGGGCAGTGGGAGACATTTTAATAACAGGAACAAACCTGAGGGACCATTTTTTAAAGCGTAGATGAGGTTTATAGGGAAAGGAAACCACCATATTTAACCAACAGTAGGCATCACGTGCCAGGGTCAGGTCTGAGTATTTGAACGAGGGCAGAACTGGCTAACCCACGAGGAAGTGCTATATTTAACCAACTGCACCTACTGAGGCACATGCTCTGTTGTTAACCATGTGTTAAGCCAGGCATTGTACGCAGGCATTTCACCAAAGGCAGGCACTGCCTTCAAGTGGGAGCAGAAGACACAAGGGCAGCCAGTGAATTTTCCGCAACAGAGACGAGGCCTGATGGCGCCCAGGAAACAACCCTGCATCTAGGGGCTCCCCCTTAACTGAAACTGGTCTTCACCTACTCCCAGCAAGTCTGTGACCGATACTGAATGAGTCGCAGTAGGAAGTTCATTCAGGCCACAGTGGGTGACCGAGGATAATCTGCCCGCAGGGGCTGGGACCCAAACGTGCCCTGCTCCAGGCCAGCGTGCTGGGGAGAAAGGAGGAGCACCAGCATAAGCTTGCATGACTGTTTTTATTCACACCACCAGATCTGCTCCAGTAAAGAGCTCCCAAGACTGGGCCTCGCCTACAGGAAAGGGCTGGGAGTCCGGGAAGAGGGACCTGTTGCTCCTGTCCCTGCAGGGGGTCACGATGGAGCCCATGCTCCTTGGTGACCATTCAGCCTCCTCCCACCACCTATCCCTGTGGGGGACTAAGGGGGGGCTGCCTGTCCCAGGTTGCAGGCAGGATCTCAGTCATCCCTGAACAATGCTCCATCGAGGGCAAGGGGCCTGGCCCTGAACACCTCACGTCTCCGGGCGAGGAAGTCACGGCTCCTCATCCACTAGGCCTACCGGCCCTCTCCACCTTGCCAGAGGGTCAAGGACGTACATGCTCCGTTGCCATCCACTGAGGCCCAGAAAGGGGTTCCTGCATGACACCGCTCCCCTCGGTCTCAGGCCAGCAGACGGCTGTACTCTGCCAGGGCAGAGGACTTTTTCACCCCATCCCAGATCCGGGCAGCATAGTGGAACCTGTGAGAGGAGGCCAGCAGTCAGAGTAGCCCTGGCCGGGGCCCCACCCAGCCTTGGGCCCACATGTGACCTGTGATGTGGGCCGCCTCAACTGGGCTACAGGGAAGATGCCAACCCTGATTCCCTCACTGCCATGGTAAGCGAAGCTGCAGATGCGGGACCTGGACTAAAACCTCAGCCCCACCTCCGTGTCCAATCTTCCCTCCATCCTACTCAGGGCTGGCCTTTGTGGGAGCGGCTCTATCTCTGCCTCCCTCCAGGGCCTTGTGATGACCAGCTGCCTAACCCTTCTACCCCAAATTCTCCCTCCCGCCGGGCCCTGGTTCAGACCAATGGGAGGAGCAGAGCTCCGGCCCACCTCGTCCTGCCCCTTCCCACAGCCAAAGGCAAACAGACCCAGGGAACCACGACAGAGCTGCACCAAGCCAAACTATTGCTTTTTCTGGTTTGTTTCTCTTAGAAATTAGAGGAGGCAGACCTGCTGTGGGCTCTGGATATAAAAAGTCACATAAACTTGGGGCTGGGGAGGGGTGCAGGGTTCTGTGAAACCGGTGGCAGAGGAGGGAGAAAAAAGGGGGGTGGGGGACAATGAGATGGCATCTGGGGAAAGCTGGAAAATGCAGGCCTGTGGTTCCTGACGGCTTTCTAGTTTCTTCTCCTGTGAGGCTACTTTCTGCACTCAGGGCCTTAGAATGAATCTTCTTTAAGCTTACTGTCCTACTCTTCACATCAAATGACACCTAACCACAGGTGTGTGACCTTGCTATGTGACATTTCTCTTGAGCCTAAATTTCCCCACTAGTAAAATCGGTGATGAAACGTATACTCCAATGGTTAATTAGGAGGATATGAAATCACACGAAATAATCCTATCCTATATAATAAAAGGCTAATATGCAAATTGACCGAACAGCAGAATGACTGGTCGCTATGACACGCACTGACCACCAGGTGGCAGATGCTCAACGCAGGAGCTGCCCCCTGGTGGTCAGTGTGCTGCTCAGCCAGAAGCCAGGCTCATGGCTGGCAAGTGCAGTGGCGGTGGCAGAAGCCTCTCCCACCTCCACGGCAGCGCTAAGGATGTCCAACTGATGGCTTAGGCCCACTCCCTGGGAGTGGGCCTAAGTCATCAGTCGGACATCCCCCGCGGGCTCCCAGACTGCAAGAGGGTGCAGGCCAGACTGAGAACCCACCCCCCGCCGAGTGCACAAATCTCGTGCACTGGGCCTCGAGTGTGGAACATAAAATTTAAAGCAACAAATGAACAAACAAAACAAACCCACAGACACAGACAACAGTATGGGAGTGACCAGTGGGAAAGGGATGTGGTGGAAGATGGAGAAGGTAAAGGGGTCAAAATATCTGGTGACAGGAGACTAGACTTTGGGTGGTGAGCACACAATGCAAGATACAGTTGGTCAGAGTTAATCATAAGTGTATCATAAAATTGTCACTTAAAAACTTATATAATGCTATTAACCAATGTCACCCCATTAAGTTTAATAAAAAAAATAAACCTAACCCTAACACTCTTAACCTAATACTAACCATTTAACACTGACCTCAATCATTTAACTCTAAACCTAACATTAACCCTAACAGCCTAACCCTAATACTTACTCTAATCCTAAACCCTAAACTTTAAGCCTTAACCCTACACATAACCCCAAACCTAAACCCTAAATCAAGCATGTCAAACTCGAGGCCCAGGGCCCACATGTGGCCCACAATGAATATTTTTGCGGCCTAGCCAATGTAACAGTATGTAAGAAACGTGTGTTTTTTCTTAATATTTTTTATTGATTTTTTACAGAGAGGAAGGGAGAGGGATAGTTAGAAACATCGATGAGAGAGAAACATCGACCAGCTGCCTTCTGCACACCTCCTACTGGGGATGTGCCTGCAACCAAGGTACATGCCCTTGACCGGAATCGAACCTGGGACCTTTCAGTCCGCAGGCCGACGCTCTATCCACTGAGCCAAACCGGTTTGGCAAGAAACGTTTTAATAAAAAATTTTAACTTAATTTTTACAATATTCTGTTGTACATAATTATTAATACCTAACTACAACTTTCGCTAATGACTGGTTACTATAATCATGTTGCATTCATTTCCCTTATACGCCTTACGTGCAGGCGCACCATTTCTCTCCACCAACACTAGTAGCGAATATTTTAGCAGCCGATTGCCACGTCATTAGCCTTGGACTGACTTGTTTGGTGTGCACAACAGGAAATATTTTGCTTTTGGAGAACAAGAAAAATAGGTTTATTTGCGTTACGCTTATTTATTTGTGCAGTGATTCAGTGTCTGGTAAGTTAATGTTCAAGAAAAAATATTTTTATTAAGATGTTCTATTATTTTATGTTAACGATGACTCATTTATTTCAGCCCTTTGTATTCAGCATGTCTCTATCAAAATAAACCTATGTTTCTACGAAAATTGAAGCTTTTGTTTTTTTGCACCACATAAACTTACACCTTGTTTATTTGGCCCATGTTAGCCTTTGAGTTTGACATGCTTGCCCTAAATCCTCAACAATAACCCTACTGCTACTTCTAAACCTAACTCTAACCAAATCGCTAAACCTAATCTTAAACTCTGCCCTAAACCCTAACCCTGACCCTAACTTTAATTTTAACCATATAATTTTTTAAATAAAAATCACCACATGAAACAGCACATTGCCTGGCATGAAGAGGTGCCTATAAGATGGAAGTAATTATCAATGTTCCAGAAAAGGACACAACATGGAAAGAACTCTGAGAACATCCTCTGGGTGGGGGGCAATGGGGAGGGGAGGCGGTTCGGGCACCTCACACTGACCCCCGCCTCTGCCAAGAGCTCTTACCAGTTCTTCTCGGTGAGGATTGTGTGCGACAGCTGCGGCCGGGCCATGGACATCACTTGGCTCCGGAGTTTGCTCACCAAGGACTGGAAGCTGGGGTGGCCACGGTACCCCGGGAGTAGGGAGAAGAGTGGGCTGGAGCTGGGTCCTGCTAAGTGGAGGTAGAAGATAAGGGGCCAGTCAACCAGCATCCTGGGCTTCCAGGAGCTCCTGAGCTCAGCCCCAGCCCAGCTCTTCCTATTCGCCCCCCACTCTGAAACACGCTCCTGAAAAAGGGTCCAAGCACCACAGGGACAGGCCAGAGCCTCCACTCACACCAGGATGGGTTCCTGTCACCCCCAGGCCAGGGCAGACCGTGTCTCCCCCTAACCAAGGTAGACCCATGTCAGCCTCCAGACTAAGGAAGCACCGTCTCCCATGGCCGATTCCCTCGAGGGGGAACCGTACCCGCTCTTGGTGGGTTTTCACTCTCCGCTTCGCTGTCCATGAAGGGCATCAGGAACAAATTGACCTCAGAGTCCAGGAAGTCAGGGGGGAGCCCAGGGAAGACGTTGCACTGTAACATGGACAGAGTACCTGGAGGAGAGAACTTATGAGCCTGCAGGTCCCATGATGCCGGGGGGGCGGGGGGGGGGGGGCGGGGAGGAACATGTAAGATGGTCAGAGTCTGGGGATCTGGGCTGAGGCTGGACCAGGAGTTAGGAGCCACCTGCCAGGATGGGAGTGGCGGGGGACCTCACCCTTGTAGCGCAAGTGGGAGTGAGCCATGAGCTGGTCGATCATCAGGTGCATCTGCCGCAGCTTTCGCGGACAGAAGTCCTCTCGGCGAGCTTTGTTCTGTAGGAACACTGCGGGTGAAGGGGAGATGGGGCCCGTGAGGCTCGGCCACGTGCACTCCCCTTCCCAGCCCAAAGACCTGCCCTGACCCCCAAGGTCACTTGTAAATATTTATGTGAATGTCACTTCACTTTAGCACCAGGCCCTGGGCGATGCTGGGGACCCGAGGATGAGTCAGATGTGGTTTCTGCCAGCAGATGGAAAAGACAGAGAGGAGGATGGCCGCATGATTAGGAGTATTTCGGAAAGTGCACGAGGGCTTGGCAAGGCCGGAGAAGCAGGCAGACCCTGCCTGGGTGTCCTAAGTGGACGGGGTCTGCAGACAAGCAGGGCATCCACAGAGCAGAGCGAGGACCGCGCGCGGGCGGGGGAGCATGTGGGAGGCAGGCAGGGCCAGGGGGGGGCGGGGCCAGGGGCACTGGGGTCGCTCCGCACTCACTGCGCCCGTTTGTGTAGATGCCGGAGACCCAGAAACAGGCAGACGGGTCCTGTCCCCCAGGGTCTCCGTTCTGATCAAGGAGCCAGACCCAGACTCAGGGTCCTGCCCTCAGTGGCCAGGGTGGGACTGTGGCAGTGGGACCCTCAGAAAAACAAGTGGCTAATTCTTTCTTACGTCCCTCCTCCCAGCTCCCCCTTTCCCCCATGTCCCTGGTTTTGCCCCCTCTTTCTCCCCTGTACCCGCTCCTCTGGCCCCAGAAAGCTTCTCACCCAGGTGGGGGTAGTACTCAGTGCCTTCATCAGAGCCTGATGAGCTGCTGGACTCGTGGCTGGGGGACGGGGTGGAGGGCTTCACCATCTCCGCTGTCTGGAGGAACCTGGGGATTCGGGGTGAGAGGTTGGCTGAAGCTCCAGCACTGACACCCCATATCCCATGGCCTGGGGGATGTCGCATACACACCAGACTTCTCACACAATTTTACGGAATTCAGAAACAAACCCATGGATTTACATCAACTATACATTTCTTTAGTTTATGCTATTATATCTAAGAGCAGTTTAAGTTCACAGCAAAACTGTGCCCAGTCCCCAGCCTCCTTGCTATCAACATTTCCGTGAACCGACACCGACACGCCATCACCCCCCCAAGGCCACGGTTCGCATCAGGGATCACGCCCGGTGCGGTTTGCTCTTCGCCATCTAGCCACTGTGATCACAGAGTTCTTTTGCTGCCCCAGCCGTGCTCTGTGCTCCACCCAGTCATCTCTCCTTCCCCTCAGCCCCGACCCATGGATCTTTTCACCGTCTCCGTAGTTCTGCCTTTTGCAGAACGCCAATTAGTTGGGATCATACTGAATGGCACCTTCAGACTGGCTTCCTTTACTTACTAATACGCATTAGAAATTCCTCCGTCTTTTCACGGCCTGACAACTCATTTCTTTTTAGCCCTGAGTAATATTCCCCTGTCAGCATGTACCAGTTTACCTATCCACTCACCCATGGAAGGACATCTTGGTTGCCTCTAAAGTTGGACAGTTATGAATAAAACGGCTATAAATATCTGTGTGCAGGTTTTTGTGTGGACTTAAGTTTTCAGTTTATGCTACTTTTAGGTGTTTCCAAACATGTAAAAGTAAACACCATTAAGCTGTTATGAGGTAAGGAATGATGGGATATGATAAAATGATGGCCATTTTCCTCACACAGACACACACAAACACCATGGTCTCCACAATTTTAAGGGGTTCACCTACTCTGAGGCCACTGGTAAACTCCGGCTTAAACACAAGGCTTCCTACCTGCCAGCGCCTGAGCCCACAGTCCCACCAGAAAGTAAACTCCACAGGGCAGTCTGTTTAATGTTTTGTTCACACCTGATCCCCGGTGCCAAGAAGAGCGAATGGCATACGTAAATGCTCAATGTTATTTGTCATGTGAATGAATTCCAATCAACAACGGCGGTAGGAGCAGAGGTTTCATAATTAGGTTACTTAGATCTGGCCATAAAGCTGGCTCCCCAGCAAATCGTTTCTTACTTCTGACCAGACCCAAAGCTCCCCCAGCACCCAGGGTTACTACCACAAACAGAAAGCTCCCATTTAGCCCCAGCCGGGTTGCTCAGTCAGTTAGAAAGTTGTCCTGTCATGCCAGGGTTGTGGGTTCTACCCCGGGTCAGGGTATATACAAGAATCAATCAATGAACACATAAGAAAGCGGAAAAACAAATCCTTGTTTCTCTGTCTGTCTCTCTAAAATCAGTACATAAATTTAAAAAAACACACCGATTGCTCACTATGTACCAGGCACTATGCTGAATGCTTTAAATTCTTTTAACCCAGTCTGCATAAAAGCCTTGGCTATGGGGAGCTGTGGGAAAAGAAGCCACTTCCAATGGGAGCTGGGAGTCAAACCCCGGGCTGCCTGATTCTGGAGACATCTGCTTCCTTTAGCTCAGCTCTCCCTTCCCCAAAGCTCCCCTGCCTTCCTCTGCCCAGGCTCTGTGCCCAAGGCTGTTTGCCTCCCCTCAGCTACCTGCCGGGGGCCCAAGGCCAAGAAGAACCCTTGTGGCCCGAGGTTCTGAGCCAGCTTGGGGGGGGGGGGGCGGGGGGCGTTCCTGGAACTTCCAGCTGCTTGAGGCAGGACTCCTGTCAGGTCCTGACTCCCTCCCTTTTCCTGCCTGCAGGGTACCAGCAGATGGTACATATGCCTGCAGGAGATGGACAAGACTCTAAGGACCAGACAAGCCAGCTCCTTCTGCTATTTATTCAACAAATTTGTATTAAATATCTACCCTGTGCCAGGCACTGAGTGAGGCACTGGGGATTCTGTCCTAGGCATCCCTCCCTCCTCCTGACCCCTGTCAACCATGGAGCTTCCATTCTAACGGGAGAGACAGACCATGAAGAGATCTACAGTATCCTGTCGGGTGGAAAGGGCAATGGGGGGAGGGGCAGAGTGCTAAGTGAGGAGGTCAGGGAAGGCTGGAGGTTGACCTGAAGGCCATGAGACAGGGGTTCTTTTTTTTTCTTTCTTTATTGATTAAGGTGTTACATGTGTGTCCTTATCCCGCCATTGTCCCCCCCCCCAACTCCCCCCCCCCCACCGACGTCGTGCCCTCGCCCCGCTGGTGTCTGTGTCCACTGGTTAGGCCTATATGCATGCACACAAGTCCTTTGGTTGATCTCTCCCCCTTATCCTCACCCTCCCCTCCCCTCCCTTCCCTCTGAAGTTTGACAGTCTCATCAATGCTTCTCTAAGATCTGAGGGCAGAATGTTTCTGGCTGAGAGATGAGGAGTGAAGAGACTAAGATGCATGGCTGTAATGTAGGGGGAGAGGGAGGGAAAGTGGTGAGAGAGCCATTGAGGTGTCAGGAGCGTTAGGTGGTAGGGACCCACTCCAACTCCATTTACATTCTGAAAGGGTCCCTGCGGCTGCGGAGTGGAGCTTGGGAGACCTGGGCAGGTGGCTGGGACTCTGTGCCCTGTCTCATGGCCAGTCCCCACTCCTACCAGCCTCTCACCTGTATAGACTGAGGTCCGTGAACCAGTCCTGGACGACAATCACCACGTGGCAGACCGTGAAAAGGAAGGCAGCAATCTGGAGTGACTGAGGGAGGGTGGGAAGAGACAATAGAGTTGAAGGTCTCCTCTGCCCAGAGAGGGGACCCTGATCCCAGACTCAGCTGAGGGGCAGCAGGGTGTCTCAGAGCCTTTAGGCACCCACTGTGCGCCCAGACTGTGCTGGCACCTCTCTCATGGGCCATCCCTAAATTGGACAAAGTTGGAACAATCACCCCCATTTTCAGAGGAAGATAGTGAGGCTGAGGGGGAGGGGCAGGCAGTGACTCTTCTGAGGGGTAGCACCAGATCTGACTCTCAGTGTTGTCCTCTTCCTGCAGCTGGAGCTGGGGCTCTGATGAAGCAGAAATAAGGACAACCCATACGCAGTGCCCCCATCACAGATCTTGCAAGGAAGGGTGGGGCCTCATCCCTGGCCTAGCTTGGCCTCTCACCTGCATCTCAACATAGGTGTGGGGCAGGTTGTACTCTGGAGGCAGCTTGCGGTCGTTGTTGATGAGATGGTCCAAGATGGAGGGGCTCAGGATGGGCTGCAAGGGAGAGAAAAATGGGTCAGGGCAGGGACTGTGGGTCGGATCCTAAGGGTCATGGCTTCCTAAGTCCCACACGCTAAAGGCAGATCCATCGCCTTGCCTCTCTCAGGACAAAATAAGGTCAGAAACATAAGCGGGCAGCTTCTAAGCAGTACAGTGCTCGTCAGCAAGAGGCAAAAGGGAAGCTTCTGAGCAGGCTCTTTCCCCAACTCTTACAAATCACCACTGCTCTCAAGTGCCTCCCTCCCAAACAGGAGCGAAGTCCTGGTGCTAACAAATTTAACATCTACTTGAATGAGTCATGCTGCCCCAGGACCCTTTGTTGTTGTTTCAAATACTTTCAAAACTTTGTTAAATAATTCCTTAGGAAAAAAATTGTTAGTGTAGCCCTGGCTGGGTGGCTTAGTTGGCTGGAGCATCATCATCCTGTAGACCAAAAGGTTGCGGGTTTGATTCCTAGTCAAGGTACAGGAGGCAACCAACCGATGTTTCTCTCACATTGATGCTTCTCTCTTTTTCTCTTACTCTCTCTCTAAAAAAATCAATAAAACATATCCTTGGGTGAGGATTATAAAAAAACTTAGTGCGAGGATTTAAAAATTGTATCCGTGAGTATAAAAGAATTGGCGGTGCACACATGAAACTTTTCGTAAAGGAATATTTCATTAAAAAACTTTTAAGAGCTAAATTAGCTTGATAATCGATTGCCTTCTTCTTGCAGTGAATGGAATTAAGAAACAGGCTTTTCCAACTGCCCACTTTCTAAAACTCCCAGCACTGCAGTGTTCTGTTCTGTCTTATTTGTCCAACTTCCGTTCTGCCCCTGACCCAGCTTGCATACAGTTCCGTTCACTTCTGGGGCCCGATGGTCCTTGCATAGAGCCTGGCACACAGGTCTCAGGCCACACTGGTAGGTTTTCCACTCTCCATGTCACCACTGCCCAAAGTGAGCACCACCTATGGGACAGGGCTCCTCCCAGAAGCGCTCCAGGCAGGTGGGGAGGGGAACAGTACACAAGAACCAAACTGATCATTGCCCTATGAACCAGGAGATCAGTTTGATTCCCGGTCAGAGCACATGCTCGGGTTGCAGGCTTGATCCCCAGCGGGGGGTGTGCAGAAGGCAGCCGATCAATGATTCTTTCATCACTGATGTTTCTATCTCTCTCCCTCCTCTTCCTTACTCTCTGAAATCAATAAAAAATGAGTGGTTTTAAAAAAGGACCAAACTGATAAATCACATGCTGCGATTGGAGGAGTAATAGGCACTGGTGGGCTCTCCAAGGAGGGGAAGACTTCTGAGAGCAGGTAACATCCCAGTAAAATATTCAGGGAGGAGGCATTAGCCAAGCAAAATGGGGAGAGCAGGAAGAGTGCTCTAATGACAAAGGCAGTGAGGGTAAGAGCACCGAGTACCTACTTCATGTCAGGTGCACTTTACTTGTGTTAACTCACTGAAATCTCACAAAAACCCTGAGAGGTAGGCAATATTATGTTTCCCACAAAGGAAAAGAAAGCCTACAGGGTCTCTCCAAACTCCAAACACGGCAGTGTTCACAGACCATGGTGAGGCCTGTGGTGTGCGTGGCAGGGTTGGTGACTACGCCACAGAGGGAAGGCTAGAGGGTCTGGAGGAGGCAAGTCACATAGGCCCTGAATGCCAGGCTAAGGAACAGGGACTTGCTTAAGAGCAAGGGAGAAGGTAAGGAAAGCTGCCAGTTAAATGCATGACAGGTCGCTACTGAGGGTATTGATGAGCCTGGATGCTCGGCATGCGGCAGTTCCTGTGCCACACTCTGTGCCTGGATGGTTCCCCTGAATCCTTGCTACAGTCCTGAGGCTGAGCCTGCGTAGCATCCCTGCTTACAGATGAAGATGCTGATTGGGAGTGGGGAGAGGGGGTTGGTTACTTAAAGTCACCCAGCTGGGAAGACTTCAAGGCAGAATCTGGACAACTGATTCTAGGACCACACTTTTCACTGGTATGCTAGAAGAGTTTTCAGGCTACTCTGTACACATAAAGGGGAGAAGAGGGGGGCAAAACTGACAAGAGACTAAGGGCCAAAGAGACATAACTTGCCAAACACACAGAGCATGTCTTTGGCCTGGCTGGAACCACATGCAATCCAAACAGGGTGCTGGCTTAACATTACTCTGGGATGGAGCTGAAGGTGGCATGCAGCAGGGTGGGGCAAGTGGAGGTTGGCACCTGAGTGTCCAGGAAAACAATCCGCTCTTGGGTAATAAAGAAGTCGATTCCACTGGTCTGGTTGCCCCCGCGTTCCTTCATTTCAGCGCTCTGGGCCCGAAAAACATACGCCCTGTGGAGGAGCAGGTGGGGAGCACTGGAGTCTGGTTCTCAGCCTTTGACACTCCAGTGAAATCAGCATGTGGGACGTGGTTCCCTGCCTGCCCACAAAGCCTTCCACCCACCGCCCCTGCAGCCTGGGGGATGGAGGAGGGCTGTATTTTACACCACAAGACTCCACCCCCTCCCATAAGTAGATTTGTTCATTCATTCAACAAAGTTAATAGACTGTGGTGTTGAAGAGCAGGGACTAGGCCTGACTGCTTGGATTCAAATCCCAGCTCTGCCTTCCTTGGCTGTGTGGCTTTTCTTGGTTTCCTCATCTGTAAAATGGGGATAAGTCTCAAACCTCTTGGTCACTGTGGGCCTAATATAGTGCTAACAATATTAGCCTCACATACATTTGATACCCTGCCTCTCACAGGGTAACTGCCACCTCCCTGAGATGCTTAGTATGTCCTCTGACACAGAGCAGGTATCCTCCCACTTAACACTGGACTGCAGACCTCCTATGTGCCAGACACCAGGATGTAGCAGTGAACAAGAAAGACAAAGTCCCTGCTTCCGTGGAGCTTCTGGTCTAGCTCAGGATCAGCAGAGGTCAGGAACTGCAGGTGTTAGGAAGAAGAGGTGTGTACTGCTCCAAGTGGGAGTAAGTCTGTCTATGGAGGAAGGAAGGATTGCCCTAAGAGGCAAATGATGCTGCTGAGGGTACGAGAGGAAGCTATTTAAGCAACTTAATTAACTTAAAGGGGGAAGTGGATGGAGGATGGAAGACCAGTCCAGGCTGAAGGCATGGTCTGTGTAAGGATCAGAGCGGTGCGGTGAGGGCTCAGAGGACAACAGGGGTTGGGAGTGAGAAGAGGTACACAGGCCCTGGGGGGGCACGGAGGGGATCTGGGGCTTTGGCCCATGAACCTGGGGAAGCCCTGAAGAGATGTAGGTGGAGGGGTGACAGGGCTGGATTTGGGTTTTGGAAAGCGTCCCTTGCTGCTGTGTGGCGAGGGCTGCAGGGTGGGAAGAGCGGAAAACGACTGACAAGCCCGCACTCCGGGGCCTCCCTGTCTTTAACCTGATGTCCAACCCCCCTTCTTGTTCACCCTGCTCCAGCTGCGGGGCCTCCATGCCATGCTGCACACACGCCAGGCCCGCTCCCGCCCCAGAGGTTCGCGCTGCCATTCCTCCGGCTGGAATGCTTTCCCTCCTCCCAGTTTGCTTTTTCTCAAATGCCCCTTAGCGAAGCCTTCCCTGACCACCCGACGTAAGGCTGTAGCGTAGCCCTAGCACTGCCTCCCTGTGTCCTTTCCCACTTTGTCATCATCTTCTCCCATGCCCAATAATGTATTTATTTAGTGAGCTTACTATCTCCTCCACTACAGATGTAAGTCCCGCAAGGACAAACACATTAGTCAGTTCTGTTTACTCTGACATCCCCAGGACCCAGAACAGTGCCGGACACACAGTAAGCACTCCATAAATGCTCGCTGAATTGAACTAAAGCAGGGACACCAGTTAGGAAACGTCTTGGCACCCTCCAGGGGAGAGGTCAGTAGCTTGAACTAGGTAGGTGGGAGTGGAGGAGAAGCAGATGAATCCTAAAGGTCATTAGGAGGTCAAACTTATGAGACCTGATGACAAAAGTTGGTACCAAAGTCCACCTTGCCACAGGCTGACAGCGGTGGCCAACAGAATTCTGGCTCAGGAGTCTGAAATGAGAGTCACCAGGACACTGTTAGGTGGGGTTGAAGGCTGAGGTAGAGAGACTGTGAGAGCTGGAGCTGTTCCAGAGCAGAGCCCAGCTGAGCTGAAGTCATGAGTGAGTAGAGGGGATGGGGCGGTTGGGAGGCAGGGGAACCTCACAACTCTGGCTCTAGTGGGTATGTGCTCTCACAGCGATGGTCCTTAACCTCTTCTGGGTCTGCATCAGCCCCCCACCCAGATCCGGTAGAAACTATGGATCCTTTCCTGGGTGAAACCCCTGGCTGCAGATGGTGTAAAATTCTGCATTTGTTGTTAGGGTGTTTCTCATGGATCCCCTGATACCCATCTGTGGAGTGCAGGGTGATATCACCTGCTTTATTAAAAAAACAAAACTATTGTTTTGAGATAACCCAAGTGGCTACCACCCCTTCTCTTCCCCCATTTTGAGTCTTCCTACTCTTTAATCCCTGCCTTTCTCCCTTTCCTTCTCTGCCCTCAGTTTTGGACCCTAGTTCTTAAGCTCCTCCTCCACCGAGTCCTCTCCTGGGACTTCATCCTTTATCTTCACGATCACACCCCATCCTTACTCAAGAATGTAGGACTGAGGCTGGTCTAGAACCCATGCCTTCCATCCAGATCTCTCTCACATTCTACTTCCCAGGCCGAATCAGGCACATCTGTGAGCATTTGCTCTGTGCCAGGCTCTCGTTAGTGTTGGCCTTCCTGATCTTACTTCAAAAACCCACTTTACAGATGAGGAAGTGACATATGGGAGGTGAAGTGACCTGCCCAATAAGTTGGTGAGTAGCAGGGCTGAGACTGAGGTGGCCTCAATCCAAAGACAAATGAGTACACCATCCCAGTTCCTGCCTGGGCTCTGACCATTTTCCGGGGGCAGTTTAGGAAGGGAGGACCAGGATTGGTTACCTTGGAACTACACAAAAATTTAGTCTCGTCCCTCTTAGTCCTCATCTGATGAAGACATTGAGGCTAAGAGAGGGAAAGCAACTCTCAAAGATCTTGGTAACACCACTAGGAACACCCAGGCCTGCCCTCCCCGCTCAGGTGGGTGCCCACTCCCCTCCTGGCCCCCCCACACTCCTACCTGATGTCCCCTCACCTCTGGTCCTCCTCAGGAGTGTTGGCTGACAACAATGACATGACCATGGACTTGCCTGTCCCCTGGAGGCCCAGGACACCAACCACCAACACATCAGTCTGATCCAGCAGGTACTGTGGAAGATGCAGGAATACAGCCCTTATGAATCTGTCAGCTGCTAGAGTGGGAATGAGATGAAGGAGCCCCAGACTTCCATGGCTTGCCCACCTGTCTTATCAGGTATGAAGAAAAAGATTCTTGCCTCAATTGGGCAAAGGGCCTCTGTGTCTGCTGACTTTCACCACCAGGGGGCACAAGAGACATTACTCAAGGAAAAGGAATAAAATAGAGCAGGTCCTTAATGAGAAAGAAAAAAATAATTTCTCAGCAAGGGTCACTATCTGTGTGGAGTTTGTATGTTTTCTGCATGTCTGCATGGTTTTCTATGAGGACTCCGGTTTCCTCCCACACTCCAGGGGTGTGTACATTAGGTGAACTGGCATGTGAATGTGAGTGTGGGTGTGAGTGGCCCTTCTATGGCAGGGCTCCTGTCCGGGGTGGGTTCTCACCTTGAGCCTGAGCTGCAGGAATAGGCTCACCTGTGACCTTGAACTGGATGGAATAAGTGGGTTGGAAAATAAATATCTGACTTGTTTTTATTAATCTTTGGGTTCCTTAAGATTAATAAAAGCATTTATTTCAATGTTTAATATTAGAAGTGTTTTGGGTCTTTATTTAGAAATTTGGTGATGTTTCTGTGACCAGAAATATGCCATAGGAACTTAACTCTTGTTCATATCAAGTAGGCCGTGGTCGGCAAACTGTGGCTCGCAAGCCACATGCGGCTCTTTGGCCCCTTGAGTGTGGCTCTTCTTAAGCCTTAGGAGTACCCTAATTAAGTTAATAACAATGTACCTACCTATATAGTTTAAGTTTAAAAAATTTGGCTCTCAAAAGAAATTTCAATCGTTGTACTGTTGATATTTGGCTCTGTTGACTACTGAGTTTGCCGACCACTGGCCTAGGGTAAAATCGGTTTCATCATACGTCATTATGCTTAAAGTCGCAGTTTCCAAGACCCTATCAAGGATATTAAGTGAGGATTCACTGTATGTCCTCAACTGTGGCTGCTGCTCCTTAGAATTACCTGGAGAGCTTTTTTTTTTAAAGGCAGCTAATCCTCGGCCTAACTCTGAACACATGAAAGCAGCACATCTAGGGCTAGCCCTGTTCACTGACTACATGTGGCTATTTAAATTTAAATTAAACAAAATTTAAAAATCCAATTCCACAGCTGTACTAGCCACAAATTGTGACATGTGGATAAGTGCTCAATAGTCACATACAAGGATAATGGCTACCACACAAGATAACACAAATACAGAACATATTTACAATGCTAAAGAATAGGGCCTGGCCTGGCCGGTTTGGCTCAGTGGATAGAGCGTCGGCCTGCGGACTCAAAGGTCCCGGGTTCGATTCCAGCCAAGGGCATGTACCTTGGTTGCGGGCACATCCCCAGTGGGGAGTGTGCGGGAGGCAGCTGATTGATGTTTCTCTCTCATCGATGTTTCTGGCTCCCTATCCCTCTCCCTTCCTCTCTGTAGAAAATCAATAAAAAAATATATTTTAAAATAATCAATAAAATATATTAAAAAAAAAAAAAGAATAGGGCCTGAACATGGCTCCTTTTAATTTTTTTAGAGTGGAAGGGAGGAAGAGAGATAGAGAGAAACACTGATGTGAGAGAGACACATCGATTGGTTGCTTCCACATGACCCCCAATCAGGGCCGGGGATCGAGCCTGCAACTGAGGTATGTGCCCTTGACTGGAATTGAACCCAGGACCCTTCAGTCTGCAGGCCGACACTCTGTCCACTGAGCAAACCAGCTAGGACTGCCTCCTTAAACAAAACAGAACAAAACAAAAAAACACCAAACACTCCCCAGTTGATATCAGTGTGAGAGAGGACATGCAGACGCAGCGGAGCCAGGTAACAGGTGGGCCTGGCATGTTGTCCCAATAAGTCCAAGCTGCTGGGAAAGGTGGGGGCACACCAGGGTGAATTTGACTAGGAGCCTGATCTGACAGGTCTGGGATGGGGGGAGAGCAGCACAAGAGGCGAAATGAAGACTTGGAGACTGGAGGTAGGTAGGTCAGTCCAGGAATGGGAGGTCTGAACTAGAGCAGGGGCGATGAGATGGAGGGGGAACCTCTGGGGAGTGATACTCAAACCAGTTCACACTGGTACAACAAGTGCTTCCACCAGTTAGGAGGGAGACTGAAGCAGGGTCCAGGAAGCCATCCTGCTGTGGGAGGGCGCAGGAGACCCCAGGCATCTGGGTGGCAGTGGGAGCACCTCTTAGCCAACCAGTATGAAAGTAGTTCAGTACTTTACCAACAGTACAGCTGAGCTAGTGAAGCTACTGAAATTCAGCCCTGGCCAGTGAGAGCTTTCGGATCCATTTCCTCTCATGGCTGCAACTGCCTGAAAGCTTGTCTGGGGTAGCCCACCAAGAGGCTGGAGGTATGGGGTGACGGAGGCGAGGCTGTGGGACCTGGGAAAGCTCAAGCACGGAGAGACCCATTCCCCCAGTACCTCAATGGCACTGTCGCACCAATTCATCTGGTCATCCACCAACTTGATGCTGTGCTTCATGCGCTCTGGAGGCAGCAGTTTGGCCTGGCCCACGACGGCTGGAAACAAAGCAGGAGACAGAGGATGCAGTGAGGGTCTGTGTGAGGGGGTGCCAGCTCCCAACCAGATTCTCTTCAGTCCCAACTCACGGTCCATAACGGCTGGCGCGGCAGTGCCCATGCCCCGGTTCTGGATCTGGTACACAGGCTGTGTGGGTCTCTGCCCCTCCTTCTCCCCCTTGGGTAGCACGGGGGCTGCAGGGGGTGGTGGGGTGGTGCCCTCGGGGGCTGAGGCATTTGTTGCAGCCGCAGGCCCTTTGCCCTCCTCCCGTGGTTTCATGAGGACGATGGGCTTCTCAAGAGGGGCTGGGGCAGGTGGGGCAGCTGGGGCCGCTGGAGGCGGTGGCTGCTTTGACTATGAGTGAGGAGGTTCCAGTCAGTGGGAGAGATCCTTGACCCAATTACTCCCAGCCTCCCCCTCCCAAGGTTCTTCCCTGCTCACCCGCTCTGCTGGAGGTTTGGAGAGGATGATGGGGGTTTTCTGCATGATGGAGGCACTTGTCTCTTCGCTGCCATCCTGTGGTGAGGGAGGGCAGTTACTCCACTGGCTCTCCTAGATACTACTCTGAAAGCCTTTATGTGCCAGGTACTATTCTAAATGCTTTCATACATTAACTCCCTGAATCCTACCAACAATCCTGTGAGATACATACTATTATTTTTTTTAAATATTTAATTGATTTCAGAGAGGAAAGGAGAGGAAGAGACAGAAACATCAATGATGAGAATCATTGATCGGCTGCCTCCTGCACGCCCCACACTAGGGATTCCCGGCTTGTGCCCTGGCTGGGAATCAAACTTCCTGGTTTGTAGGCGAATGCTCAACCACTGAGCCACGCTGGTCTGGCAGATACATACTATTATTATCTCCACTTTACAAATAAGCAATTGAGGCAGACAGGTTAACTGGCTAGTCACACAGCCTTATAAGCAATGAAGGCAAAATTGAATCCAGGCAGTCTGACTCCAGAACCCATGCTGCCAACAGCTCTGTGCAGCTACCTCTGCTAGACGAGCCCCGGGATTAGGAGCAAGGACTCTGGAGTAGACAGATCTTGGTTCAAACCTAGCCCTGCCACTTGTGAGTTGTATGAAGAACCACCCTCACTGAGGCCTGTTTCCTCCTGGTGAGTCTATTATATAAGAGTCTGAAAGAAGACAGAATTCAACTGTCCATGTGGCACCTGACACATGGCAGGTGCTCACCACCTGAGAGTTGCTGTAGCACCTGCTATTCTGACCCTCTTCTCCTCAGCCCTACTCTTGTGCTGGCCAAGCCCATGGACTGATTCCCACATCTTGCCCTCTCTGTCCCTATTCTGACTCACCCCAATCTGCTTGAGAAAAGGGAGATGTGAGTTTGAGTCCTATTCTTTCTCTGGTTTCTTGATTAAACTCGGGAGAATCTTGACCCCTCACTGGGTCTGTTTCTTCTCCCACATATTGGATTACTTAAACTCCTTCAATGCTCTCTTCACTGGCCACTTGTGAAGAAAAAAACAAAAGGATGATATGCAAGTGCTCTGGAAAGACAGTTGCAAAAGAACTGTTGGAGGAAAGGCTGTGGGCTTCCAGGAGGCCAGGGAGCGTGAAAGGTGAGAAGGTTCAGGAAGGAGTAGATGATACGTGGGACTGAGGCTGTGAGGGTGGAGAGAAGATGATGGATAGGAGATATATTCAGGAGGCACATGTGCAGCACTGGTGCCTGACTGGCGAAGGGTTGGGAGGCAGGTGTCCAGGATGAGGCCCAATGGGTTGTCATTGATACTAGGAGGAGAAATGGTAGAAGATGCTGAGATCAGCAGGGGACATGAAGGTTGTGAGGAGTCCATTGGCCAGTTAGGAGGCTGTCAGGGCTCAGTAGTCAAGTCAGAGACAAAGCAAAGATTTGCGAGTTGTTTGTTCAGGATGTGAAGGTATAGGAAGATGGCATCATTCCCCAGGAAGATGTGTGTAGAAGAAAGACTGTGTTAGACCCAAGGGAAGACACTAGCTCCCTGTGAATAAATTATTCTTTTTTTAAAAATATTTTGTATTGATTTCAGAGAGGAAGGGAGTGGGAGAGAAACACCAATGATGAGAATCATTGATTGGCTGCCTCCTACATGCCCCCAACTGGGGACTGAGCCTACAACCCAGGCATGTGCTTGACCGGAATCGAACCTAGGACCCTTCAGTCCGCAGGTCGATGCTCTATCCACTGAGTCAAACCAGCAGTCTTCATCTTTTCAGTCTTATGACTCAAAAACTGGTCCCAATTGTTACCTTCTTCCACCTCACCAAACAGCTTTCAGAGGTGGGCAGGGCACTAGAGGAAAAACCCAGAGGGTATATTCTGCAGTAAGTCATCTAAGCACCGGAGAAGAGCAAGGAAGGGCCTGGGCCACAACAAGGCCGATTCCCAGTCCAGGACACTCTGCAGCAGGCAGATGGTGCTCTGCTTAAGGCTCAGCTGGATTTGGGTTTGAGTCCTGGCCCTAGAGCTTACTGACTATGACTTAGGGCAAGCCCCTTCCCCTCTGAGGCTCATCTTCCTCCTTAGTGAAAATCGCATTTATGGGTAGCTGTAGAGTTCAGGAAGACCTGAAGGATGCAACGCACTTTGCAGAGTGTCAATACACTGCACACTGTCCAACAGACAGAAACAGTTGTGTTGCTGTCTCCAACTCTCCAATGCCCATTTCATTCAGTGAAATCCAAAGTTGTTTCCATGGCCTTCCAGGTCCTACATGATCTGGTCCCAGTTACCTCTCTGACCTCATCCTCCTACCATCTTCCCTCCTTCATCCACCGCAGCCACACTGGCCTCCTGGCTTGAACACACCAGATATAGGCCTCAGGGTCTTTGATGCTCTTTCTATCTAGAATGCTCTTCACTCAGATGTGTTTTTTTTAAAAATATATATTTTTATTGATTTCAGAGAGGAAGAGAGAGATAGAAACATCAATAATGAGAGAAAATCACTGATCGACTGCCTCCTTCACGCCCCCTACTGGAGATCGAGCCTGCAACCCAGGCATGTGCCCTTGACCGGAACTGAACCTGGGACTCTTCAGTCTGTAGGCTGTGGCTCTATCCACTGAGCCAAACCGGTCAGGGCTTCACTCAGGTTTTTGTCAGTGCTTGTTTGGGTCTCTGCTCTTCAGAGAGGCCTTCTCTGACCACCTCATCTAAGACGGCTCCCTTTTCCACCTTCTACCTTTTTACTCCCTGAGGGCAGCAGGTTTTGTTCACAATATCCCCAGCATCTAGATTAGTGCCTGGCACATGGCAGGTGCTCCATAAACATCTGTGGAATGAGTGGATACAGAAATGCTGTCCTTGGGACTAGAAACTCACCCGTCTCTCTCTTTCCCATGGTGCAATGTAATCCCTCTCCCGACCACCAGGCCCAGAGAGATTCTGGGGGCCGCCGGGGACAGGCTCCTTCCACCGCCGCCGCCTCTCTATACCATAGGGCCCGGGCTGACTGTGCCCAGACTCAGACATGGTCGCCTACAGAGAAAAAGAGGTTGATTCCAAGGTGAGCCACTCCATTTGGTTCACCCTGGACCACAAGAAGACATTTCCTTTCCAGAGAGCTCTGTAACTGTGGCAGCGGTGCCAACTGGCTCCCAATATCACTTTTTCAAAAAAAAATAAAACCCTCGGTTCTGAGTGGGGTACATGACTATCCAGAACACACTGCTCAGCATAGTTCGTAGGTGTGTCCATGTGACTAAGTTCTTTCTGGTCAATGATAGGACAATGGAAGTGTGATGGCAGCTTTCAGAGACTTCCCTTCAGAGACACTGGGCCAGGCCTTTTGTGCCTTCCTCCTGCCGGCTGGAAGGCATGTGGAGGTGGAGGTGGAGGGGGTGGGGATGGGGGGAGTGGGGGGGCTCATACAGGCATCTTGGACTGTGAGGCAACTTAATGGAAGGAAGGCTGGTAGAACAAGATATAAGGTTCAGGGGTTCCATATTAACCTTGAATTGCCTACCTCAAGATTCAGTAAGAAAACAAATACACTTCTACTTGTAACCAAAACCATTCCCAACTATTAATCGCTTTGCCCCAACACATATATAATTCATAGAGGCGGGTCATATAAAAATGCTGTAAGGCATTTCCTCACAAATCAGCAGCATGACCCTCAGTGAGACAACTCCTCCTCCGATTAACCCTTATTGGCGTTTGGGGGGGAGGGGGGCTCCAACATTCAAGGCCTCTCTTCATCGGGTGTCCCTCAACATTTCAGTGTCGGGTACCTGCCATTCCTGGTGGCTCACCATCCATTACACTGCAAGGTCTCACCAGTGTTCATGTTATAAAATGTATGTAATCTGTGTGACCCACTCCCCACTTAAGTGTCTGTCTACACTACCTCGTCAATTCCCAGGTGTCTACACATCATTCTAGGGAAGTCTCTGAGCACTTGTCTGTGCGGTTACAGGGCTGTAAGACCAACTGCTATTGCTCATGGGTCAAGTTGGCAAACTGCAACCTAAGGACCAAATCGGCTCTGCCTTCTGTTTTTGTAAATAAAGCTTTATCGGAACACAGCCATCAGTTTACAAACTGTCTATGGCTGCCTTCTTGATTCAATGCCAGAGACAGAGAAAGTATGGCATGCACGTCTAAAGGAATTCCTCCCCAGCCCTTTACAGAAAAAGCTTGCTGACTCTTGCTTAGCGAGCTCTCAAGTGCCTGTGAAATCGTTCAGTGAGCGCCCTCCAATCCTGTCCCAGTGCAAGGGGACATTAACAGGTCCACGTGAGCCACTTTAAGCATCTGTTGACAGGATGCAGTACTTTTGCTCGCCAAGTAGGGACTTGCCTACCTACTCCCACTGTTCTGTGACCCCTTTCCCAGCCACAAACTGGACCGAAGACAGGAGGACAGGGCCTGCTTACAAATGTTTATGGAAATGATTCATTCAGGCATAAATGACTGTTTACAATGTCAGTGCGAGATTCCCTGCAGAACTTGGGACTCCCTCCTCCCGCCCTGGCAATTAGGCGTCTGCTCACTCATTATTCTGGCAACCTTCGCAGCGCTTAAGTGTCTGTGTTCAGCCTCCCTGGGGATTCTGTCCCTCACAGTGTTTACGTACCTACAGGCCCCTTCCCATGCAAAGAGGTGTCCATTTGCCTGTTATTCTGGAAACCTTCACAATATTTGAGTCTATTTAACAGCCCCCGTGGACAGTTACCCAGAATAAGGGTCCACCTACATGCAACTTGGAGACCTTCAATGTTGTTTCCAAACTCCTTTGGGGGATTCCCCCAAAATGTATAAAGCCCATCTATATATATTCTAGAGGCCTGGTGCACAAAAATTTGTGCAGGGGTGGGAATCCCTCAGCCCGGCCTGTGCCTTCTTGCAGTCTGGGACCCCTTGGGGGATGACCACCTGCTGGCTTAGGCCCGCTCCCTGGGGGATTGGGCCTAAGCTGGCAGTCAGACATCCCTCTGGCAGTCTGGGGAGCCCTCAGGGGATGTCCACTTGCCAGCGGCAAGCAGGCCTAAGCTGCAGTCGGTCATCCTTAGCGCTGCTGAGGAGGCAGGAGAGGCTCCCGCCACCACTGCTGTGCTGGCAGCCATCAGCCTGGCTTGTGGCTGAGCAGAGCTCCCCCTGTGGGAGCGCACTGACCACCAGGGGGCAGCTCCTGCATTGAGCATCTGCCCCCTGGTGGTCAGTGTGTGTCATAGTGACCAGTCATTCCCAGTCCTTCTGCTGTTAGAGTCAATTTGCATATTACCCTTTTATTATATAGGAGGATTATTATATAGGATATAAAAGCCCCCCTGGTGGTCAGTAGCTCCCACAGCCAACCTCCCCCGGTTCCTCCCTGTGGCCAGCTGCCCCAATTGCCCCCATCCCTCCCCCGACCAGCTGGGCCCGATCGCCCCCATCGCAGGCCAGGCCTAGGGACCCCACTTGTGCACGAATTCGTGCACCAGGCCTGTAGTCTTTAAGTGTCTATTGACAGGATTCCACTGTAACCTCCCAGAAACGGAGTCTAATTGCACATTTCTCCCGAGGGGGTCTCCTCAGTACCTATCCATCTCTGCCCACACCCCTTTTGGGGATCTCCCAGAATCGAAGTGTCTCCTTGAAAATTACTTGGGGAGACCCCCAGTTCCTCACTCCTTACCTATGCCCACCCTAAGGAAGCACTCGAGTCCACACACTTCTCCAGGGACACTCTCTGGCACATAAATATCTTTACAGGCCCCTGGGCAGGGGGCCGCCCCTAGAAGGGATGGGTCTTTATGCGGGAGCCTTCCCGCGTGCAGGCATGTTTACAGGCCTCCCGGGAGGAACCGGTGACGTGGACACAGTATCCGAAGGGATCCGGAGTGGCCTCCTGGTCCTCAGGGGTCTGTCTGCAGGGCCCCCCCGAACCCCACGCAACTTCACTTCCTCTTGGCACGTGACCGCTGGGGCCTTCGCGCGCTTTATCGCCAGCTTACAGGCCCTCTGGACTAGCATCGCCCGGAACCGAAGTTCCCAGTTACAGGTTAATGCCCGCCCCCGACCCACCCCACCTCGCCAGGCCGGAACCTAGTGTGCTGCTCGCGCTCAGTCCTCTAACCCGCAAAACCCGCGGGCGTCCGAGCGACAGTTTAACGGTCAGGAAGGGGGCGGGCCCTGCGGCGCCCCCCGCCGGGGCGCTGGCCTCGCGCGGGCGCGCAGGCCCCTTACCTAAGGCGGCTGCTGATTGGCTCGCAGGACGCGGCGCGCCCTCTCCGTGACCCGGGTGGGAGGGGAGGTTCCACCAGTAGCCACCCGCCTGTAAATGGCGTCTGAGGGGCCAGGAGCGTGGGCGAGGGAGTCAGAAAGCAGGCACCGGTTACTCCGGAACCGGCGTGAGCATCCCGGAAGCGGCACCCAAGGAAGACCGGCCTGAAGGAGGGAGAGGAGGAGGAGTTATCGCGAGGCCAATCTGAACTCAGGTCCCGCGAGCGCGCGCCCAGCGGAGCATGCGCTGTGGGAAGTGGTTGGCCTCAGCGCGCCTGCGGATTCCGGGAGGGCCGGCGGGAGGCGCGGCGGCTCCGTCTCCGTGCGCATGCGCATCGGTGGGGGCCGGAGTGGGTGCGCAGAAAAGAGGAAGAGAGGGCGGCTCCGGAGATTGAGGTTCGAGTCCCGCCTCCTCGGTGGTTTTGGCGGGATGCGGTGGGTGGGGCGGCCGGGAGGAATTTCAGTCCCCTGGGCGAAAAGTATGTGCTGAGACAGAAATGAGTCCGATCTGGCGTGTGCGCCGCAAGAGTGTGCTCCCATTCTGTGCAGGGAGACAGCTAGAGATTCACGGCACTTAGGCAAGGGTGCAGGACCGGTTGGACCTTGAAGGGAGGGCAAGGGCGTAAGGAACCCTGGGAGAAAGGCCCAGGCTGGCTTAGGCACGGAGTTCCCCCGAGATGGGAGGTGAGGCGACAGGGATGGGCAGGTCGGAACCGTAAGGGGATCCAGAGAGATGCGGAGTGCTGGGGACAGGACCCCTTATTAAATCCCACGGTGTCCTCGGATGTCAGAGGGATCCAGTAAGGGTTGAGAATTCAAAAGCCTAGCCCTGGCCGGTTTGGCTCAGTGGCTAGAGCGTCGGCCTGGGGACTGGAGGGTCCCGGGTTCGATTCCAGTCAAGGGCATGTATCTTGGTTGCGGGCACATCCCCAGTAGGGGGTGTGCAGGAGGCAGCTGATCGATGTGTCTCTCTCATGGATGTTTCTAACTCTCTATCCCTCTCCCTTCCTCTCTGTAAAAAATCAATAAAATACATTTAAAAGAAAAGGATGCCCTGGCCGGTTTGGCTCAGTGGATAGAGCATCGGCCTGCAGACTGAAAGGTCCCAGGTTCAACTCCGGTCGGGGGCATGTATCTTGGTTGCGGGCACATCCCCAGTGCAGGAGACAGCTGATCGATGTTTCTACCTCTCTATCCCTCTCCCTTCCTCTCTGGAAAAAAAAAAAAATCAATAAAATATAATTTAAAAGAAAAGGAAAATTCAGAAGCTGCAGGCAGAGCCCTGTGCGTGTGGAGAGCGCATGCCCAGTCCAAATTGGCCAGGGTGGTTGGTTCCCCAAGGGAATGAAAGGTTGTTCAAGAGAAGAAAGTGTGTATGGTATATTCATATTTAACATATATGATAGGTGAATGGGAGGAGATACCGTTTTTCATTTGAAATCTTACTTTTAAGAAACTTAAAATTATTCTTGAACGGGGAACACGTACATTCTGACAAAATCCAAGCAGCCAGTGGGGTACACAATAAAAGCAAGTCTTCTGCTCTGGTATTCCATTCCTAAAGCACGGTTCCCAGTTTCCATCAGGAGCTGTCGTTAGAGCAAAGCACTGTAGTTAAGAGCTTGAGCCTGGGTTCCCACATAAGGCTGCTGACCTTAGCCAAATCCCTGAACCTTCTCTGCCTTCTGTGTCCCCATCTCTAAAATGGAGGTGACAGCAGCTCGTACAATGTAATTGGCAGAGTTAAATGGGTGAAGGTGCCCCAAACAGTGCCTGGGGCATAGTTACACTACTACTGTATGCTTTCCTTATTTTGTGAAATATGATAATGGTAGTGATTGATTCTGAGTCAGCCTCTCCCCTCTGAGCCTCAGCCCTGCTGCCATTTTCTCAGCATTGGTGTCTGCTGGCACAGGCTGCCTGAAAACACCCGTCACCCAGACTGAGTTGAGAGTCCTGTTGTCTATGGATTCCTCAGGAGGCTGTGGGTGTTTAGGGGAGACACACATGACAGGCCACCTTCGTATTCTTTCTGTCAGTGTCCCCTTTTAGCATCCTCATCCAGTCATATCTGTTTTTCTTATCTGAATGTCTCAACCCCAGCTCACCCTCCATGCCACTTTCACACCTGGCAACCCTCAGAGGGGGATGTGACTTGAGGGAAATAAGGAGCCTGGCACTGACCATGGGCCCACTGTGTCCCAGGCTCTGTCTTATACACTAGTATATCACTACAACCTTTCCCCTCTCCCTTATTTAATAGATGCAGAAAATGGGTCTGAAAGAGAAGAAGGCCTTACTGAAGGACCAAAGCCAGGAAGCAGCAAGCTCGTCTTACGCTGGGCAAACCCAAGGTTTTCTTTCCCTGGCACTGGGCAGGCTGCCTAGTGGTGAGTCAGTCAAGTACCCAGAGAGTGCTTGTATTCCGAACTTTTGATCTTACAAACGTTTGCTCTAATTTATGTCCTTGTATATCTGATCACATGTACGTGATAAGTATTATCAGGAGAATATCTTTTGTTTGAAGTAGAATTGCTGGGTCAAAGGACAGGTGTTTGGGGAATTTTGAGAGTCATTGCCAAATTACCTGTTCACTTCTTAATTTCTCTGTTCATTTTATTCATTCATATATCGAATGAATTATGGGACTCTAGTCATCTGCTGGACATGGCTGTAGTTTGGAAATCCTATAGTGAATCGGACAGAGCACCTGACCTTTGGGAGCAGATAGTCTAGTGGGGTAGGTGATGTCAGGTAACAGATGCTTGGGAGAAAAGAAAACCAGGGTAAGGGAACTGAGATTGACAGGTGGTCAGGGAAGGCTGCTCCGAGGAGTGACTTTGGAGCAGAAGGTAAGGGAATGAGGCATATAAAGATGCTGAAGAGCAGGAAGTGGAAAGACCCGAGGAGGTGGAGTGGGCCTGGCTGTTTAAGGGTTGTCAGGGTGACCAGAGTGACGAGCAGAGCAAGGGGAAGATGGGTAGGATTGTTTAGGGATGGGGGTACAGAGAGAAACTGGATTACATAGAACCTTGCAGACCACTATCAGGGCTTTGGAATTAACTTCCAAGTGTACCAGAAAGCCAATGGAGGGCTGTGACAAGGACCAGTGTGTCGTGTATGTTTTGTAAAGATTTCTCTAGCAAACACTGAACATTAATAATGGTGGTTGCCTGTGGAGGTGAGGGTTACAGACAGATGTGGATCAAGGGCTATGAGGAAGACTTGTGAAGACTTTTATGTTCTTGAACCACGTGATTATTATCTATTTTTTAAAAGTTAAATAAAAATGCTGGTTGCTTTGAGGAGAATGGCCTACAGCTGGGCAGGGGTGGAAACAGGAGATGAGGAAGCTGATGTCCCTGCCTGGGCAAGAGATGATGGTGACTCAGGAAGAGGGTTGTGTGAGAGGAAGCATGAATCAGGGCTGACTTATAAGTTATCCTAAAGGTTTTGGAACTGGATGAAAAGTGATGCTTTTTATCAAGATGGGAAGTAGTCTTGATGGGAAATCGACAGCCTTTGAACTTCTTAACTTTGAGATGCACATTGGACAACAAATAAGTGGTCACAGTTTGGGAGAGAAACCAGGGTTTGTAGATTCAGAATTTTTGCTGACTTTTTAAGAACACACACAAAGGTATTATGATAAAGAACACCCACATACCCATCACTGAGTATTGACAGTCATCGACATTTTACTTGTCTTTTTTCTTCCATTTCCCCCTCCCACATAAAACCAAACTCTTTCCTGTAGTTTTTCTTTTAAAGCTCTTTATATAGAGATGATATTTAAAGCCCTGAGTTTTCCTGAAGCCATCGAGATTGAGGGGATAGAGAGACCAGGTCATCGGGCCTCCCACATTTGGGACAGGGAAAGGACCAGCATCCTAGAGAGGAAGCGGGAACATCAAAAGAGGTGATCGCCTGGTGTCAGGGGGACAGCGGGTTCCAAAGAGAAGGTGCTCCACTAGAGAGCAGAGATACAGGGCAGTAGCTGCAGGTGGATGTGGGTTCTACAATGAAAAAAAAACACAGCTTTTTATCCTTCCATCTAACTATGTTATGGAAACATCTCCATAGCGTAATACAGATTCTAGAAGACGTTTATAAGTACTTACTTTTCTTTTACTTTTTTTCAGTGAGGTGTAACTTAAATGTAAAGTGCATAAAGGCACAGACTTTAAGGGTATATAGGTCATTGAATTTTTTTATAAATATATGTACTCATTTAACCACTAACCTTTCCAAATACCCAGAAATTGCCCTGTGTGCATTTCCCTGCCCATTCCTCACTCCAGAAGCAACCACTGAGCTGATGCCAGTCACTCCAGATGAGTTGTGTCTGCTCTTGAACTTCATAGAAATGAAATCTTACAGCAGGTCTTCTGTGCGTCTGGCTTCTTTAGCTCTTTATGGCTGTGAAAGTCTTCCATGATGCATGTAATAGGATTTTGCTCCACCAGAACTGATTTCCTACTGATTTTCACGCTGGTTATTTTACAATATCTAAAGTAAAGACTGAATTTCAAATCCAGATGTTTTGCAGTTTGGTGAATACCTAGTGAACTTTAAGGATAATGGAGGCTCTAAAGTGCTTAAAGCTATAGTGGGATGCTTTTAAGGTGGGAGAAATCATGGCTTGTTCGGATGCTGATGGGAGTGATAGAGAAGAGACTTAGGAACCGGCTCCTCAAAAAGGGGACGGGATGCAACAGGGTGGAGAGAGGGGCTGGAATTGCAGTAGGGCCAGCTCATTCTGGTAAAAGAAAGGAAAGTCTTACTCTTTGACATCCCCTCCAAATTGTAAAAACCACTCCCGTGGTTTTTATATATTGGCAGCTATTCCACACAGCATAAAAGCTCAAAACAGGTCTTTGGACTTTCAATCTGATGTTGATGTATCTGGATGTTTATGGATCTGAATAAAGAACTGGACAAATACTGGTGATGGTTGTTCTAAGTGGGTGGGGCAAGAGGGAGAGGAGAACATTCTTTGCTTTAACTGGTGGGCAGTTAAGGCAAAGAATGTTTGGGAAGCAAGAGGAGCCGCATGGCAGAAGCAGGTGTGATACTGTGACTTACAATAAATATGTATTTGGTCTTTCTCCTGTTTCCCCGCACAGAACCCTTCAGACCCTTGGCATTTTCCAAGATGAGAGTGATAAAGGTGCCTTGTTATGTTAATAAGGTGACTTTTGGAGAGCCCCTATGTAACCTAAGGAGGGGGGCTGGTTGCCAGGAGACCCAACCATATGATTACAGTCTTGGGATTTTTAGTTCCACAATCCCTCCACCCCATCTCCTGGGAGGGAAGAGGGGCTAGAGGTCGAATCAATTGCTAAATGGCCAATGACTTAATCAACTAAGTAATGAAGCCTGCATAAAAAATCAAAAGGCGGGGTTAAGAGAGCTTCCGGTAGGTTGCTACGTGGAGATGCCAGGATAGGTGCAAGCTCGGAGTATGGAAGCTCCAAGCCCTCTCCCCTTACCTTGCCCTTTGCCTCTCTTCCATCCGGCATTCCTAGTTTACATCCTTTTATAATAAGCTGATGTTCTAGTAAGTAAAATGTTCCTATAAGCCACTCCAGCAAATTAATGGAATCCAAGGGAGCAGGTTCTTGGAACCTCTGATCTATAGCCAGTCAGAAGCACAGGTGACAACCTGGACTTGAAATTGGTGGCTGAAGTGGGGCCGGGGGGGTAGTCTTGTGGGACTAAGCCCTTATCCTATGGAATCTGACTCTATCTCCAAGTAGATAGTATCAGAATCCTATATAATAAAGAGCTAATATGCAAATGGTCATCACACCCTCACATAGTCATGCTGTAAAGGCTCAGACACTTGACACTGGGGAGAGAGGATTGGGACCAGCCAGGCACAAATGAGCTCACGAGAGAGGAATGGGGACCAGCCAGGCTGCAGCCTGGGAGAGGGACAAGCCACCTGGCCCACGGTCCTGGGCACCTGTGGCTGCAGCCAGCCCGGACAAAGCCAACCCAGGTCCTGGGTGCCTGCGGCCTGCCAGAGGGAGGGAAGCCCAGGTCCCGGGTGCAGGGCGAGGCAGAGGCAGTTAGGGGCAATCAGGCAGGCAGGCAGGCGAGTGGTTAGGAGCCAGTGGTTGGACATCCCCTGAGGGGTCCCGGATTGGAAAGTGTGCAGGCCGGGCTGAGGGATGCCCCCCCCCTCACCCCGTGCATGAATTTCATGCACTGGGCCTTTAGTAGTTTCATTTTGTCAATGTAAGAAATGTCCAGATCTGTGGAGAATGGGTGTGAGTTTATTTGAGCCAAACTGACCATAATTGCTGGGAAACAAAATCTCAATGGATTGAGAAAATGCTCCTGAGAATGGCAGTTTTGCAGTATATTTTATACAGTATAATCAAAGGAGGAGATGAAAGAAGGGTTACATGAAATTCATTGGTGGTAGATTAGGGAGGTGGGAAAAAGGAAGCAAAGCAAGGGGAAATTTCTGAGATTGGGTAAAGAGTAACCTGGAGAGACAAACACTTCCTTTGCAGGGGTGGGTACAAGATAGTTAACAGTTAACATTTACAGCTCGTAGAGAGGGCATTCAGGGAACGCATTGCATGAAGGGTTTCTGGCGCTCGTGGGTGTGTGTGTCCTGAGGGGTCTAGAAAAAGAGGGGTGATTTTGACATCCCAGAGGGATGTTATTGTAGATGCAAAAAGACAATAGACAGGCTCAGTTAAGGTAAAAATTGACCTTTGTCAAGGAAAATACTGGCTTGGGATATGACTGCCCTCCATGACTCACTTTTAGTTAGGAAGTTCTTATTTCAACCATCCTATGTGGTTATTTTTGGATGCCATGCAGGCCTCCTCAGAGCTTGTCTGGTTTAGGATATGACCCCTTTTCATCCACACTATTCAACAAAATCTCACTATGTTATTTATTCTTGTAAGACTCCCAGCTGGTGTCTGAGAATTGCTTGATGTGAGGAAACACCGTAAGTGGGAACTGGTTGCATAATAGTTAGCAGCCAGGAAGGGGGGATCTGAAGTGGGGGGCAGCATCTAAAGGGCCGCCCAGGCGAGGCCCGTGGATGTATTAACACAATGGAACACTATTCTGTAGTGCAAAAGAATGAGTGTACTGGGTGCATCTCACAGCCACTGGAGAACCCAAGAAGTAAATACCGACGGTGGAGGAAGGTGTTGGCTGGGACAGGAGAGCTTTTAAGGGGCTGGAAACTCCTAGCTTAATCTGAGTAATGGCTACTCTGGTGAGTGCATTTGTAAAAATTCATTGAGACTGCATTTAAAATGTGTGTAGTTTATGTAAAATGGATCTTAATAAAAGGAAAAGTGAGCTAGGCTTAGGAGCTTGAGCAAGAGAGGGCAGGGGGGAGCCATGGAAGGTTTTTGAGCAAGGGCAGGGCCCAGTCAGGTCTGGGTATTATTAGGAAGGTCTTCAGGGGTGAGGATGGGTCCATGGAAGGAGAGAGGCCAGAGCTTGGCCCCCACCTCAGCTCCTGACTGGTTCTCTGATCCTGGTAAGCGTCCACTCCTCTCTGGACCCTCTTTTTCCACCCAGTCCTCTCGTGGGAGTACAGGCAGAACAGAAGTAGGAGAGGGAAGTAGCCAAAAATTACCGAGACTGAGCCCCTCAAGGACAGAGCCTTCTGACTCATGTCGGCAGCCCCACCCGGTCAGGGCCTCCAGGAAGTGCTGGTTCTGTGAGAGGAGGGCAAGATCTGCCAGAAAGGGGGGGGGGGGGGGGTCAGGACCTGTACCCACAGAGGAGAATGGGAGTAGGTAGGTGGGGGAAGATCCCAGATAATGCAGAACTGGGATCTCTCAACTGTTCTTAAGTTTCTTAGTCATAAAGCCCCTTCTAAACCAGTCCCTCCCTCGCCTCAGTGGAAGCCAGCATGTGGTAGAAGGTGAGGGGCTTTGGGCCACATTAGAGATTTACTGTGCATATGAGGCCCTGCACGTGGCCTTGAAGGCACAATAGTGAACAAAAATGGAAACAGGGTGTGATGATCTGCATAGACCAGTTGGCTAAGCACTGGGGCTCTGGGGCCACGCTGCCGGGGTCAAATCCCAGCTCACCCCCCTCTTTGCTGTGGTTTTGAGCAGGTTCCTTCATCTCCGTTTTCTCATCTGTAAAACGGGACCAGCAGTACCCACTCTGCCTCCTTTTGTAGAGATTTGTAAGATGGGTTATACACAGGGCTTAACGTGGTGCTTGGTCCAATAAATATTGTGAACAGGTTCAGGAGGGCTTTCTGGAGGCGGGGACATCTAAGCCAAGGCCTAAAGGAGGAGTAGGAAGGAGTCTGCCAGCTGAAGGGGGCCGCGTAGGGGGATGAAGAAAGAGTGGTCCCAGACTAATGAGTTTGGCAGGTTACCAGGCGACACGGTAAGTAGGGCTTCCTGAGGGGAGGCTGCTGGAAGTGTCTTCAGAGGTTCCATCTAGTTCCTGTCTCCTTTGCCCCCCAGGCGGGTCGGTGGCGAGGACGGGCAGTGGGTGGTGCAGGCCCCAGTTTAGCAGGGCCGAGGGGTGAGGCTGGCTGCGGACTTGGAGGGAAATCCAAAGATAGCTCAGCAGAGGAGGATGACTCGCAGCCCCCACTTCCCCGCAACGCCAGGGAAGTGAGGATGAATCAGCCTCTCAAAGGGGAATGAAGCCACTGTAGGAAGTGAGACCTGGGTTCGAGGCCCGAGGCCACTCTGCCTCTGACTCATCTCCGCAGGGCACAGAGGGACAGGCTGCGTGTGAATCTGGACCCTGCAGCCCTGGTCTCAGCTTCAGGACTGGCCCCACTGAAACCTGTTTCTGTGTCTGTACAGTGGGGTGGGGTGGGATGGGGCAGTGGTCTTGGTGATTTATAAAAGGGGAGCACAGAGCTGGGCGCACAGTGGGATCTCCGGCAGTGCCAGCCCCCTCCCTTTTCCTGTCTGAGTCCTAGCAGATATGAAATGAGTGTAGGGGGGTGGGTTAGGGTTCCTGCTAGTCTCTGATGGGTGAGTTGTCATCTAGGTTCTAGTGAGGGGGAAAGGGCAGAAGAGAGAAAAGGGGCAGCCAAGCATTGTGTCTGAAAATCAACAGCAATAATAAAAGGACTGAATATCCCCTGTATTTGGTTCTCACGGAATTCCTGACCCTCTGTGCCATTCTGTTTGAACCACAGCTCCATGGGGGGTGGCCCCATTTACACGTGAGGTAAAATGTTCAGAGAGGTGGAACCATTTGCCCCCAGACACACAGCCAGTGGGTGGTGGCGCCAGGATCTGCCTGAATCCAAAGCCCTTGTCCTTAGTCTCAGATCTGGGTGGGGAGGTTGTTGAGGACCCCGCAGCCTACAGACCTGGGAGGGCACCTAGGAAAGGCCTGTTTTATAGATGGGGAAACTGAGGTTCAGGCAGGGCAGGGTAAGGGCCTTCCATTGGCTGAGCTGCCTGTGTGAAGTGTGGATATGTTTAGAAAGAAACAACAACGTCTGTCTTTGTTTAAAATTTATTACAAAGTATAAGAACAGAGACTGGTGAGCCCCTTCACCCCCTCCACCTCCGCTCCCACCGTATTCTCTGCAACTCTAGAAAAATAGTGTCCTCCTGCTCTCCCACCAGGGGGCGCCACCTCCCGCCTTGTCCCAGCTTCAGGCCTGGCTCCTTCAGCTCTGCCGACCAGCGGTCACTGAGGCTCCCCAGGATCCTGGACTCTGGGCCGCAGCCGTCCCCGCTCCCAGGCACCTCCACTGCTACAGAAGCTGGGGGTCAGCTGTAGCAGCACAGTGAGGATGTTTTGGTGGAGGGTACGTGGGGTAGTGGTGACCAATTTCCCATCTGGGGCCTCAGGGATGGGCCGCGGCCTCCCTCCTACAGCCAGTGTCGCCTCCAGCAGCTTCAGTGAGTCAACCCACCCCAAGGTGGGGCCCCTTGGGTCCTTGCACTTGAGGTGTTTTAGTCAGAGGGCTGGGTCAGGAGGGGAAGAGGGCATGTCCTTGACCCCAGTCCTGGGGAAAGTAGCCTGGCTCTTCCTCCGTGGGTCCTGGGGAGACAAAGGGAGACGGATGGACAGGCAGACCAGACACCAGAGGGGGAGCAAGAGCGGGGACACGGAGGTGGAGACGGACAGAAACCAGTGGGCAAAGAGGAAATAAGAGGGTGGGTGTACCCGGCACCACGAGATGAGGAGCTGCCGGCATTTGGACAGAGCCCGAGCACGTGCCCAGGGACAGGCACAGAGAGAGACAGACAGATTCCAAGCAGTAAAGGGGAGGGTATGGAGGGTCAGCACAGGGGAGAAGAAATGTCTCCTTCCTCCACTGCCATCCAGTCCCAAACTTGGCGTCCTTTCTTCCCAGCACAGCCAGTGGAAGGGAAAGGATGGCCTTGTCTCAGGCCATCCCCTGCCCCCTTCACCATCTGGGGTGCAGACCACAGACACCTTTCCTCCAGAATGCTCTCCTGCCCGCGCCCCAGCCTCCTTACCAGCTATGTGGCCTCCTGGCTGGGTTCCGGGAGCTGCTTCAGGGCAGTGCTAAGCAGCTCCGTCAGGGTGTCCAGCTTCCCTGCCAGGGTGTCGATGCGCTTTTCCAGGGCCTGATGTGAGCTGCTCAGACCCAGCTGCAGGTCACACAGGATCATGTGCATCTGGGCAGAGAGAGGGTCGGAGGTATCAGAGGGCTGAGGTGCAGCCTCCCTGTCCGGTGGGGAAGGCAGTGGAACCAACATGTGGTTACGGGCCCTCAACGTTTATCCTCAGTTGTAACAGGTTCAAAGTATTGACCTCTTCCACACCCCCGCTACTTGGCAAGATCCTACAAGTCACAGGGAGTGAGAATCCTGTCCCATATTTACAGCTGAGGAAACAGGCCTGGAGCAGTTCATTGACAGGCCCAAAGCAGCCCCTACAATAGGGCCTAGGATGTCGGAGGTACTCACTAATACTACTTGTGGGACTGATGAACGCCTGTCTTCAAAATCGCCCTTTCCCTGCCTTCTCAAACCAGGATTCACAGCTTCATCCTTAAGGGCATGTGAGCTTTCTATGAGAATTCTTTAACTCTGTGTCTTATGGCTCGATAACCTTAGGAAATTAGCGCCTGTCAGTTCTGGCAGATCTAGGCCACCACCTCCTCCCTGAGCCATGCAGCGTAGAGGCCTGTACCTGTGGCTGTGTTTACCATGGCAGGGGTGCCGAGGACCACTGTTTGAACTGTCACGGACTAATGAGGAAAAGCAAAGGCCACCGGATAAGCAAAAGACGCTGTGAGTCCAGCCAAGGGGTGTGACGTGCCCGCCCCGAGGTGGCGAGCTGAGCGGCTTGGCCAGGCAGGGGAGGCACCCCGGGTCCTGGCCCCCTCTTCACAGGAGCAGCAGAGATTGAGTTTCACTGAGACAGTCACCCTTCCCCACGCCCGTGTTGTGCGTTTGCATTTTATTGGTTTTGCCATGTGTGTTTGGGCTTGGTTTGTAAATTTGCTTTGGTTTTATTATTGTGTAAGAGTCAGAATTTGAAGGAATTTTATATCCGTTCACATGTAAGTAAGTTGACAATAAAAATAATTTAAAACCAAACACTGGAGTCCTTTGTGCCATTTTTTTTTTTTTAGGTTTAAAAGGGATCTCTCTGTATAATGCATGACTTTTAGAAACTCGGTGTTACATCATTCATTCATCCAACCACAAACCTTTATTGAGTGCCTGTGGGTGCCAGGCCCTGGCCAGGGTTCCTTCCCTATTCCGGGGCCAGATTTCTCTGCCCGTGGCCCCAGCCTCCCTCTCCGCTCCCACAGGATCCCGGTACCTTGGAGATGTCCACCATGGAGTTCACTTGTTCCCGGAGTTTTCGGTGTTTCAGCCGCACCTGGCGGAACCTGTGGGAAGAAGTAGGGGGTCAGTTTTCCCATCAGCCTGGTCCCCAGATGTGGCCCCAGCGCAGGGGAGGGATGAGGGGAGGAGACCCACGCATAATCAGTACAAAGAGGAAAAGTTGCTAGAGAGCTGAAGTGGGGGTCTGCACCCATGAGTCCACCTCCCTGGGAGAGACCCAGGTATGCAGATCCACAGACACCCCGAGATATGCAAAATCAGCCACCACAGACTCACAGAGTCACTATGAGGTCCAGGCTGATATCTGTTCCATCACACATGGGTGCATGCGGTTGTACACACACACACACACACACACACACACACACCAATCCCCTCCCCACATGTGGGTGAACATGGGTGGGGGCACACACACACACATACACAGACACACACAGCAGCCCTCACGTGTTGATAGCAGCCAGCAGCTTGCGCTGATGCCTGCGGGCAGCTCCAGAGTCCTTCCTGCGTGTATGTTTGTAGAACATCCAGGCCTCTTGTAGCACTCGGGCAGCTGACTCCTTCATCTGGGGGAGGGTGGCACAGTGTCAGTGCAGACAGACCCCTTGGCTCTGGGAAGAGGGGCTGGGAGCCTGGGTCTGAGGGAGGAGGGGCTGGAGCTTGGACTCCTGGGTCTGAGAGAGGAGAGGCTGGGGGCCTGGACGCCTGGGTCTGAGGGAGGAGGGGCTGGGGGCCTGGACTCCTGGGTCTGAGGGAGGAGGGGCTGGAGCCTGGACTCCTGGGTCTGAGGGAGGAGGGCTGGGGGCCTGGACTCCTGGGTCTGAGGAAGGAGGGGCTGGAGCCTGGGCTCCTGGGTCTGAGGGAGGAGGGGCTGGGGGCCTGGACTCCTGGGTCTGAGGGAGGAGGGGCTGGGGGCCTGGACTCCTGGGTCTGAGGGAGGAGGGGCTGGGGGCCTGGACTCCTGGGTCTGAGGGAGGAGGGGCTGGGGGCCTGGACTCCTGGGTCTGAGGGAGGAGGGCTGGGGGCCTGGACTCCTGGGTCTGAGGGAGGAGGGGCTGGAGCCTGGGCTCCTGGGTCTGAGGGAGGAGGGGCTGGGGGCCTGGACGCCTGGGTCTGAGGGAGGAGGGGCTGGGGGCCTGGGCTCCTGGGTCTGAGGGAGAAGGGGCTGGGGGCCTGGACGCCTGGGTCTGAGGGAGGAGGGGCTGGGGGCCTGGACTCCTGGGTCTGAGGGAGGAGGGGCTGGAGCCTGGACTCCTGGGTCTGAGGGAGGAGGGGCTGGGGGCCTGGACGCCTGGGTCTGAGGGAGGAGGGGCTGGGGGCCTGGACGCCTGGGTCTGAGGGAGGAGGGGCTGGAGCCTGGACTCCTGGGTCTGAGGGAGGAGGGAGGTGGGGTTGGGCCTCCTGTGTAGCCCGCCCTCACCTCTTTGGCGTACTGGATGTCCATCATGAAGTTGTGCACATGCTTCTCTGCCTTATTAAACTCCAGCTTCCGAGCCACCACCGCCACCAGCAGGGCTGTGCAGCAGACCCCCTGTGGGCACAGCAGGCACTGTGACACAGGGCTGTGGAGCTCTGTAGGCCAGCCCTGTTCCACCAGCTCTCCTTGCCCACCTCCGCGCCCCCCTCTCCCCCCCCCCCCCCCGCAACAACCACAGAAGGCAGGCCCGACCACCCCTAGTTGACAGACAAGCAAACAGCTACAAGGGGGGAGCGAGGATTAGAAATCACGGGTCTGAGATGAACTCCAGTATGTATTTACACCATCAAAATATTCTCTTTGGTGAAGGGTATGAATGGAGGAGGAGAGGAGAGCTGGGCTGGGCAAGGGGCAGACCTCAGGCTCCTGCGGGAACCATTCCTCCCTGCTGCTCACACCCAGTTGGCCATCAGGTCACTGGGGTGTCCCTCACCCTCCTCCCTGGGGATTCAACATGTCCTTCCTGGGACAGCATCAGGGCTGGGGACTGGCGGCTTGAGTCCCTGAGGAAAGGGGAGCCCGGTCTCTTGGGGAGGTGAAGGCCAAGGCATTGGGTGCTGGGTCCAGCGGGGTGGGGTGGGGGGATAAGGGTTGCATGGGGGGAACTGGATGCCTGGGTCTGTGAAGGGAAAGGGTGAATGTCTGGGTTCGGGCGTCATGGGGTGAGAGCCTCTGCCTCATCCTTGAGGGACTGGCGCTGGGGGTGGTGGCAGATGCCCGGGGCCATTATAACAGCCCCCCCTGCCCCTCCTTCCAGAGCATTTCCTATGTGCTGGGCACTGTTTGAGATCCTTTACATGTTTCAATTCATTTACTCTCCTCAGGAACCCGAGGAGTTCACTGGTGTAAGTGTCCTATTTATAGGCGAGGAGACCGAGGCCTGGAAGGGACTAGCTTATGGCTTACTTCCAGCTAGGAAGTGGCAGGAGCAGGATTTGGCCCCAGGCAGCCCGGCCCCCCAGGCATACTCTCCATGATTAGACTCTGTGGCCTCGATGGAGGCTGGGAGCTTGGATTCCTCTCCCAGAGCTGGGAAATGGGGCCTGAGTCCTAGATGACGAGGGGGCCACGGGGTGGGGCAGGATGCAGAGCCTTGATGGGGCTCAGGGCTGGATTCCTGGATTCTGGAAGGACATGGGGCTGGGAAGTTAGGGGCCTTGTGTTCCTGAGGAGGATGAGGGCTGGGATCTTAGGTTTCTGAGAGAGCAAGGGTTTGGGGGATGGATTCCTGTGTTTTAAAAGGAAATGGGGCTGGGGGTCTGTGTCCCAGAGAGGGACTGGGGCTGTTGGGGCCCAGACGCCCAGTTTCTTGAGGGTGGCCCTGACTGCCTGCGTTGGCTCCATGACTTCCTGGAGCCAGGGGATGAACAGTGTGGAATAGGGGAGGGTCCCTGAGAAGCCTGTACTCACCATGACTCCAGTGCAGAGGCAAACAATCTTGCCCCACATGGTGCCGGGCACCACGTCCCCATAGCCGATGGTCAGGAATGTGATGGGGATCAGCCACAGAGTGTCCGAAAGGTGGCCGGTGGCGTTAACAGCCTGCCTATGGAGAAGGATGGGTTAGTTCTGAAATTGCTCCCATGGTGTTTGACACCCTCCTTCCTAACACATACCCACAGTCCCAAGAAGCACCCAGAAAAAAAAGCCAGTCAGTTCTGGGCTTTGGAGAGCCTGGCCTTCTCGCTGCTGTGTGTGCGCTGGGCTGGATGCTCAACCTCTCTGGTCTCTGGGACTTGAACCTGGGTGCAGCCAATTCCAAAGCCTGCTTGGTGTCAGTGAGGCTACCAGGGCTGCTGCATTCGGAGTGTGTGGTTAAGGGGTTGAGCGGGGGCGGAAACCCAGCCCGAAGTCCACTTGTCAGACCCCGGCAGGGAGCTGCATCCACCCAGAGGAATGGGAGCCTAATTTCTACAGGATGCTGTCTGGCCTGGAGGCGGCCCTTTCGGGACTAAAAAGGTAGGTGGGACTCTACAGAGTCTTGGTGGGACTCTGCATTTCCCCCTCACTTCCTAGAAGGGGACATTTCTGTCCAGCTGTGGAAGGGATTTGAAAATCAGGACTTGGCCAACCCTGGCCCACAGGCACCTCCTGCATCAGGTCAGTAGGGAACGACATCTCAGACCCAGTGAACTAGTGCAGCCAAGTGCAGTCAAGCTGGAGGACCTCTGCCTTAGGACTTAGAAATGTGACTCCCTCCCCATCGTCCCGTATTTCAGATAAGAAACATGGTGGGAGGACCATTCCTTGACCCTGATCATGACCGATTCCCCAGCTGGGGAAACGGAGGTGAGGTCCTGCAAGGTGAAGTTTAAAATTACAAAGGATTAGAATTGCCAGGGAGACTTTAAAGAAGGTGCAATTTGTCAAAGGGGCCCATTTTACAGATGAGAAAACAAGCTCGGAAAGGAGAGATCTAAAGCCAGGTCTCCCACTCCCCAGCCCCCCTCAAGAATCCTGTGCCAGGTGGGCTTGAAACCAGAGGCTCTCAAACTTGAGCGGGCATCACAATCACTTGTTAAGACAAACTGCTTGGCCCCTCCTGTCAGAGGGTTTTAAATCTGGTTGGTCTGGATGGGGCCTGAGGATCTGGGTTTGCAACAAGTTCCCAGGTGATGCTGCTGGCCCTGGAACCACACTTTGAGAACCATGGTCTAAGGTTACCCCCAATGTGTGTGAGAGAGAGAGAGAGAGAGAGAGAAGGGGGGAGGGGAGAGAGAGACAGACTGAGGTCCTGAAAGGGCCCACGCTGTCCAGCAGGCAGCCTGGAATCGGGTACCAGTTCCCTCAGGGAATTCTCTTCCAGAGCAGCCCCCAGATAACCCACGTGGGCATCACGGGGGGCACCTACAGTGCATCTGTGCCAGTTGCTCCTAGGCAGACCAAGGCTTGGCCAGGCCCCAGCGCCTGGGCTTTGAGGGAACAGATGCCTGGAACCCGAGGCAGGAGAGGCTGGGAAGCAGGAAGGGAAGGGCTTCCTAGGGTCTGTGTGTGCCCGGGGAGACCGGAGGCCGCAGGTGGAGGCAGGGCTAGGGCTGGCCTGGACACATGCGGACAATAGCCTTCCGCGCTGCCTGGCCCCCGGGGACCCAACCTGCACCAGCGACAGGGCGCTGCTGCTGGAAGCGGCGTCTCCAGGGGCTCCTGGCACCGCCCCCTCCCCCACCCCCTCCCTCCACCCCCCGGCCCCCAGCACCCTCACCTCTCGGCCACCGACAGCACCCAGGCGGTGGTGAGCCAGAGGCCAAGCGTGAGGCAGAGCAGCAGGCGGCCGGGGTGCGTGTTCATGTAGAGCTTGGCCACGAACCAGTGGCGGAAGCGGACCTGGTTGAGGGCGCCGATGCTGCGGTAGGACGCGTTGAGCAGGACGCCGCTGCGCAGGAGCACGGCGCGGGGCACCAGGTAGAGGCGCAGCAGCATGGCCAGCGACAGCAGCGCCTCCCCCTGGCTCAGGAAGCCCGGCCAGGGCTGCGTCGCGCTGGGCAGCGGGCACGGCGGGCCCCGCACCGGCGCCGGGTGCAGCCCGCACACCGCCAGCTCCACCAGGATCTGCGCCGCCTGCCGCCCGGTGAGCGCCACGCGCCAGTCCCGGAGGCTGTTGTCCGTCATGAACAGCTGCGGGGAGGGTGCGAGCCGGGAAGGAGGGGGGGGGGGGGGGTCACATGAAGGTCAGGCGGCCGGACGCCAGCCTGGGCCTGGAGATAAGGGGGCCACGCCCGCCGGGCCGGGGAACCAGGCAGATAGCGCCGGGGCGTGGGGCTGCGGAGGGTGGGCGCGGAGCAGGGCCGCACTCGAGGAGGACTTGTCTCCCACTTCTCCCCTCCCTCCTAGGTCAGCCCCCTTCCAGAACGTTCGGCCAGGAACACCTAGTGGGGCTCCCAGGTGCCTGAGATTGTTCTGTGTATTGATGGGAACAACAGACAGACACCCTCCGCATCCGCGGAGCCGCCTCCTAGTCCTGTTTCTGGGACATGTGTATGGTGATCGTGGTGGGCATACCGTTAGCCACGACCACAGCTAACACCGAGGGGGCATTTGGACGTGCAGGTCACTGCGTACATGTTGTGACTCAGTGAACGCTCCCAGCACATGGGGTTGGAAGCGTTATTACCCTCATTTTATAGGTGTGGGAGCTGAGCCCCACGTCCCCCAGGTCGGCAGTGGCACCGCCAGGCTACAAACCCAGGGCACTTCACTGCTCAAATGACTGCTATGAGCGAGAACGTGTACTTTTTACCAAGCACCGTTTACACACCAGCCCTGCGAGGGACATTACCGCACATGGCCAGTAACCCCATTTCACATGGGGGAAGGGAGGAGGGAACAGGATCTGGGGGTGGGGATGCATCTGAGGGGGCCAGGGGTGGAGAGACATGACACTGGAGGGAGAGAGGGGTGGGAAGGGCTCCTGAGTCAGGGGGACATTGGCACAGAGGGGAGCTCTGGAGTGGGGAAGGGCCTGTGGGCACACACCCGGGGTCTCGGGTTGCTTGGGATTGGAATAGGTGGGGACTCAGGGGTGGAGGACGGCAATCTGAGAGGCTGGGCCTGGAGTGAGGCCGCCTGGGGGCAGAGTGGATAGAGGCCTGGGGGCAGGAGCTCAGCATCCATGAGTGGGGGGGGGGGGGGGGAACAGGGCTGCAGGTGGAGGAAGGGACGGGGCTGCTCCAGGAGGCCCTGTTGGTCTGTCTACGGTTCATCCCATCCCAGTGGGTGAGGGTGTGGACGCATCTCAGGGCAGAGGAACCTCATTACTCAGCCCAGGAGGAGGAGGAGGAGGATGGAAAGTGTGAGCTGACAGGGCGTGGTGGGGGCTGGCGGCAAAAGGAAGGGGTTGGGGCGGGGCCCACCCTACCTGGACCTCTTTGGCATGGAAGGCCAAGATGAAACAAAGGAGCAAGAAGGTGGAGATGCTGATGGTGCACTTAACCAGGAACAGGTAGAACGCCCACTGTTGGGAGAGAGAGAGAAAGGGGTGAGATCCCAGGTCTCTGCCCATCAGTCTCCTCTCCCTTCCTCCCAAACAGCCTTTTCTTCTCAATTCCCAATTTCCTAACAGTGGTCCGCAAACTGCGGCTCACGAGCCACATGAGGCTCTTTGGCCCCTTGAGTGTGGCTCTTCCACAAAATACCGACTTCTGCACATGGGCCACGAAGTTTCAATCGCACTGTACATGCACGCCTGCACGTGGTATTTTGTGGAAGAGCCACACTCAAGGGGCCAAAGAGCCGCATGTGGCTCGCGAGGTGCAGTTTGCCGACCACTGAATAGACAAAACAAGTACAGTGGGGCCTTGACTTACGAGTGTCCCGACTAACGAGTTTTTTGAAATACCAGCTGTCTCTCAGCCGATTTTTTGCATTGAGTTGATAGAGTAATTTGAGTTAATGAGCTCCTTAACTAGCTCGGTCTCCGAACGAATTAAACTCGTAAGTCAAGGCCCCACTGTATACAAGATGAGTGTGGAGGGGAGAGTTGGAAGGGGTCGACCTCAGCGAACGTACCTCAATCAGATTGAGGATGTTTTTAGCAAAGGCCAGCTTAGGAGTACCCTAATTATGTTAATAAAAATGTACCTACCTATATAGTTTAAGTTTAAAAAATCTGGCTCTCAAAAGAAATTTCAATCATTGTACTGTTGATATTTGGCTCTGTTGACTAATGAGTTTGCCGACCACTGTCCTAGACTCCTTTCCCCACAAGCCACAACCCAGTGCCTCCCGACATCTCAGTTCTGGGAAGTCTCAGAACCATCACCTGGTCCCCGTCCTTTCCAATTGGACAGCCCTGGCCGGTGCCTCCTCCTCAGCTCTTCTCCTAGGGCCCACATCCCTTAGGGGAGAACTTGAAATTCACATTCCTTCTTCATTCCCATCCACTTCCCCATCAAAAATAGTTCCTCAGCCTGGCCATGGTAACTCAGTGGCTGAGCATCCACCTATGATCCAGGAAGTCATGGTTCAATGCCTGGTCAGGGCACATGCCCGGGTTGTGGGCTTGATCCCCAGTAGGGGGTGTGCAGGAGGCAGCCAATCAATGATTCTCATTGATGTTTCTCTCTCTCCCTCTCCCTTCCTCTCCGGAAGGTGCAGAGTGGACAGAGGCCTGGGGGCAGGAACCCAGCACCCATGAGTGTGCAGGGGAGATGGGGCTGCAGGTGGAGGAAGGGATGGGGCTGCTCCAGGAGGCTCTGTTGGTCTGTGTTCCTCAGTGGTTGTGTGTATGTGGGGTGTGTGCCTGTGCAGCCCCAAATCACTAGAGAGCTGCTTGCCTCCCTCACCCCCAAAACCCAGAAGCAGACATTTGGCCTCTAAAGAATGCCCCCTCCCCTCCCCTCCCCTCCCCTTCCCGTTCCACCCAGCTGGTCTTGCCCTAGAAAGCAACTTCAAGTCCCACCCCGAGGCCCCATTCTCAAGGAGCCTAGAAACTATCACTCAATCCCCCAGGAATGAAGGACACCCTCCCCTGCCCTCACACGGGGGGCTGAGTCCCCGAGAGACTCGGAGAAAGACCCCCCCCCCCCGTGCCCTGTGTCCTGCATCTCCTCTCCCTGACCTAACGCCCTCTCTCCTGGCTCTACGCCCAGGGCAGATCTGGCCGGAAGCACATGGCCCCCAGAAACCACGGAGAAGGCTTTTCCCTCTTTGTGTGGCAATACCTTGGAGGAATCTAGAATTTCTGAGGGAAGGATTGAGAGGGGACTGGGACTGCTAGATTCCCTAGGAGGGGCTGGGGGGGGGTGACTTGTTTGGGGGGTGTTGTCAGGGGAATGAGACCACCTGGGCTCCCCCTGTTTTTACTGAGACACCTGTTTCTCCTAAGACACCTGTTTCTCCTAAGATGCTGCCAGCTCCCCTGGAGGGGGCAGGGCCCCCCTCTGTGCAGGGGAAGAGAGCCAGTTTCCTGCTCCTGGGGGCCTGCCCTCCCCCCCTCCCCCCAGCCTGAACAATGGTGCTGTTGTCTACAGCCCTCCCCCACCCCTTCATCCTTCTCTGGAACCTCATTCCCTGTCGCTTTCCTTAGTTTGTCCCAAACGCTGCCCAACTAGACGCAACCCCCCTCCCCACACCGCAGCTGCACTTCTGCGAGGTCCTGTCTACTCTTCCAATTCCCGGACACTCCCCTGCCCGCTCTGGGATCTCTGTCTTGCTGGCCTTCATTCTGGACCTGGGCCCCTGCCTCTCCGCCAGCCCCGCGCCCCTGGGGAGCAGGTGTCTGGGTCCCTGTGCAGTAGGGATTGAGCTGGAGGTGGGGAGGGGACATGGCCGCGCTGCAGGCAATCGGAGAAACGGGGCTGCGGACCCCGAGGATCACGGACTTCAACCCTCACCCCGCTTACAGATGGGAAAGAGGCTGAGGGAGCCTCACTGCTGGAGGCAGAAGCCTGGCAGGTGGAAAAGGAAAGGACGACATGAAAGAGAGGAGGTGGATGGAGGGGGTAGAAGTGACCCCCTTGTCCCTTCATATCTGCCAGGGTTCCCATGCCCTCACATCCCCTGCTGGGCGGGGTGCTGGAGCGGGGGAGCGGTGGGCCGGCCTGGCCATGCTTCCTGTTGGCATGGGCTTCAGCTGCCCCACCCCCTCTCTTCTTGGCCTCCTGGCCGGAGGAAACCAGTCTGCCCTGACCTTCCAGGGGGCTCCTGGTCACTGCAGAGCTGCCTGCCTCCCTCACCCCCAAATCCCAAGCTTGAGCCTCCATCCCCCAAGATTCCTCCTCAAATCAGTGCCCCCCCCCCGGACCAGCCCGATTCCACATCCCTTAATCCAGACTGGTCTCCAACCCCTCCTTTCCTGTTGGGCAAGTCTGTTCTGTCCTCAAGCCACTAATTCCGACCCGTGTCCTCCCTGTGCCCCTTCGCTGCCCCGCTGGCCACGGCTGGAATGTGCCGGGAGCCTGCTCAGACTTGTCGGGGCCCCACCTGTCCTTTCCCTTTCCATTCACTGTCCTCAGTCAGGTCCTTCCCCAAAAGATGCTCTCGGCCTCCTCCTTCAGACCGGGAGGCCAGGCCCTCCTCCCCTCCTCCCCTGGGACCCAGGAGGCCAGGCTACTAAACACCTACTTCTCCATTAGTTCTCAGATTAAACAGCATACAGATTCTGAGGAAGCTGGGCTTCTTAATGATAGAGAAGGGTTGGTGTGTGTGTGTGTGTGTGTGTGTGTGTGTGTGTGTGTGTGTGACCATTTCCCGCCCCCACCCCAGCCAGTTTCTTCTGGCTTCTACCCTGAGTGCTGAGGTTCTGGGTAAACGTTCAGGTTTAGATAAGGACCAAGGAGCCACCCGCCTATTGGGAGAAGCTAGTTTCTCTCCTCACCCTCCCTTCACCAAACCAAGGGTTACCGCTCCCCTAATCTGCTCGTGGGGGACTTGAGTATCTGATCAGCCCCTTCCCCCTGACTCCAGGGGTCCTGGACCTCCAGCTGTCTAATGGCAAGACCTTCAAAGACCGAGACACTGAGACCCACTTGTCCCTTCATTATGCAGAGAGGACCCCCAGTCGTTGCCTCCCTGGATCCCAAACTCCAGCCCCCAGTCCCCTCTGCCCTCAGACCAGGAGTCTCAGCCCCCAGCCCCTCCTCCCTCAGACCCAGGAGTCCAGGCCCCCAGCCCCTCCTCCCTCAGACCCAGGAGTCCAGGCCCCCAGCCCCTCCTCCCTCAGACCCAGAGTTCAGGCTCCAGCCCCTCCTCCCTCAGACCCAGGAGTCCAGGCCCCCAGCCCTCCTCCCTCAGACCCAGGAGTCCAGGCCCCCAGCCCCTCCTTTCTCAGACCCAGAGTTCAGGCTCCAGCCCCTCCTCCCTCTGACTCAGAGTCCAGGCCCCCCAACCCCTCCTCCCTCTGACCCCTCTGACCCAGGAGTTCCAGCCCCCAGGCCCCTCCTCCCTCTGACCAGGGAGTCTCGGCCCCCAGCCTCCGGTGGCCCAGAATGAGTTTCACTCACCGTGCACCCTCCGAACCACAGCATCTCCGCGTGTAGCACCATGAGCCCGATGCCAATTCCCGCCAGTGTCAGTGCCCAGCAGGCCAGCCACTTCTCCTGCTCCAGCAGGCGCTTTCTTCGCCGAAGGGCTCCCAGGCCAGGCACCAGCTCCCCGCCCATGGCCCCCTGGGTCTTGGGACTCAGCCAGCTTCCTGCCCAGGGTCCCCCACCTCGCAGCACACAAAGGGCAGCCACTGTGGCTTGCAGGTCTTCAGCCTGCTCCGCTCAGTTGCTCTGGGGCTCTCGCTTTGAGGCACAGGGAGCCGGTGCCCTCTGGGGGTGGTGTCTGCTGGGCAGGGCAGGGAGGGGCCGGGAGGCCCTTGGGCAGAGGGGAGGCTCCCCAACCCCGCTTCTCAGACTAAGGAGGGGCTGGAGTGTGTCTTGGGGCAGAGCAAGGAAGAATCGTGCATCCTCGTGGATGAAGGCACACTGACCCAATGGTCACACACAACGGCCTGCGCTGTGTAACACACACCTACGTCTGGCCACGCCCAGGCACCATGTGACACCAGCACACCCAGCGTGGTCAGAGACAGACCCGAACACACATGGCCACACAACACAACCTACACCAAGTGACTCACAACTCCCAACAAGTTCTGAAACCCACAGCCACACCCAGACACCACATACATGGTGTGACACACTCCGGCACTCAGCGAGGAGGCAGACAGCGCCCCATGGCACACACAGCCACCCAAATACTGTCTACACACCGGCACAAACACTACGATCAAAATGGGCACAACATTGCCTGACACTCCCAGCCACACCCAGGCACCACATACTGGATGCACACACATAAGCTACACAAGCACAACATAGAGCAAGTGTTCCACAAACACACAGATTGTGCTGACATAGCGGTGCCCAGACGCCACACACACATATCGGTGCTAACAGTGCACTCTCAGAGTCCCACGCGTGACATACCTGGGGAATGATATCCAACACGTGCAGACACACAGCACTTAGGGACACCCCATGGCGGTCCCCATCACCCAGCACGTGGAAAACTGCACACGGACACACGTCATGCACATGGCGACTCACACGGATGCTCGGAGGCTGGTTCGCAGCGCACACAGTGTGCCCCCGTACATGTGCCATTCTAGTGTGTAATCGGAGAGCAGTGTGAATGGACGCAGGCAGAGACCTACACTGTACAGCGACACACAGAATCCCTAACAGCACGAGCCCAAAGGAAGACATCGCAGAGGACACAACCCAGAATCGTGCCCCTGGGAAGGGGGCACAGGCTCCTGGCACCCCAGGGCCCAAATGCAATGTGGACAGAGGAAAACATGCACCACCGCCTCTGACGGACAAGCCACATCCAGGCACCGTGTACGGCAGCCACACACGGCCCTGCCCTCCATATACGGCACCACGCACGACCACACAAATGCAGCACGCACAGGGAAATGCGCAAAGACACAGCGACACTAAACACCTCCAACACCACACTGCCCCACACCACCTTCGACAAACACCACGTGTCCCATGACTCAGCAAAGGGGACCCACGGACACAGCTGATAGGCCTGCAACAACCCCGCACAGAACACCAGAGGACACCCTGCGGCACAATGCAATACACAGCCTCACAAACACAGCACACTCTGAGTGTGGGCACCCAGGCCGATACTGGCAGGGAAAGGAGAGGCCCCCAACAAGGACAGGCACCTCCACATAATACAAACGGTCACCTCACTGAATGGCCCCCGGCTTTACACATACAGCACCCAGAGAGACACACACCACACACTGACACACAGAATAATAGCACACACAGTGTAGGGTCTGACCACATCTGGGAGGCACAAATCAAAAGCCTCCTACAGCAACACACAGGGACACCCTGGCGCGGTGACACACTCACCTCGCACAGCGTCACACACTGATCTCCCGACACACCGGAGGCCCCAGGGACACCACGCTTGGGGGAGCACAGAGCCATAACCCCTCTCCTCCTTCGTGTCCTATGCCATGCGGAAACCTGGGCCCGCCAGCCACAGGGAAATGAGACATGCACAGACGTGCCTGGCAACACACTAACACAACCCACACAGACACACCCAGAGACACCAAACCACACACACAGACCCTCCCAGTGACAAAAACACAACCCGTGCCGGGGCCCTGCCCCGTGGCACACATGGCTTTCACTGGGTGAGACACACCCGGGCACACTCAGACGCCACACACACACACGTCTGCTCGGAGAAACCGCTGCCGCTGGGCACTCTGAGGGCTGAGCCTAAGTGCCCTGGCACCTGCCGCCCTTGGGCCTGGCACGGATCCCCGTGTGCCTCTCCCCTCCTGGTTCTCAGGGCCTCCCCTCCGACTCCTCTCTTCGTCTCTCCGGCTCTAGAAACCTCCGGGTTCATTTTTATTTCTGCCTCCTGTCTTCCTCTGTCTCTGTTTTTCTCTCCTTTTGTGCCTTTGTCTCTTTCTGCCTCTCTGTCCCTGCCTCCCTCAGCTCCGTGTCTCTGTGTGTCTCTTAGCATCTCTGTCACTGTCTGCATTTTCGTGTCCCTCTGCTTTCCTTTATTCGTGCTCCCTGTCACTGTCGCTCTGCCTCCACGTCCCTCTCTGTGTTTATCGGTGTCTGTGTCTGTGTTTGTCTGTTTCCATCTCTGTCTCCGCTCTTTTCGATCTCATTTTCTCTGTCTCTATCTCTTGCTGACTCTGGTCTCTCTGTCCATGTCCGTATCTCTGTTTCTCTCCCGGCCCTTTCCAGTTCCACCCCACGCCACTCAGGGGCCAAGGGCCAGAGACACAGAGACGGCCTGAGAGAGTCAGAGCCACGGACAGAGACCTCCGGCACCAGCCCCCCCACAGCTGTGCCTCAGGGCAGGCACCGGGGAAACTGGCACAGAGGGAGAGACACCCAGAGTCCTTAGTGGTGCAGCCAGGTGTGTGTGTGTGTGTGTGTGTGTGTGTGTGTGTGTGAGAGAGAGAGAGAGAGAGAGAGAGAGAGAGAGAGAGAGATTGAAAAGGAGGAGGGGAGGAGAAGAGGGAGAGAGAATGGATTACAAGCAAAGCAGAGATGGAGAGAGAAGAGACCCAGAGGTAAAGAGAAAGCAGAAACCAGAATCGAGACAGGAAGTTATTGCAGAGAGATTTTGTCTTCAAAGAGACCACGGCTGACACAAAAGGAGCCAAGGCTGGACGTGCCGGTGGGCAGCAATGGGCACACAGGGGGAAGGGCACCTGTCTCCAAATTGAAGTTCCAGGCTGTGGGGGTCAGTGCATAGGAAACGTGGCTTGAGCCGGCTCCCTCCAGTCCAGGGAGGGGCTGAGCTCGGCGGTGGGGGTGACTCAGGGCCCCAGAGCTTCCTGTGACTCAGCTTTGGTCTCAATCTGGAGGGGGTTGGAGGGGAGGAGGGGTCTCTGTAAAAGGGAGGAAGTAAGGAGCACCAGAGGGCCTCTGTGCCTAGGCTGGCCCCTAGGAGGGGACTGCGAGCTACTGCAGGGACTGAGGGGAGGAGCAGAGGGGGGGGTGTGGACTCTGGGGCCCAGACTCCTGAGTCTGAGAAAGGAGGGGGCTGGGGGCCCAGACTCCTGGTTCAGAGAAACCGGAATAACTGATTCCAAAGTCCCTGGGACTTTTTGCTGGCCTCGTCCCAGCAGCCCCACCTTCCTCCCAGCCCCATCTCCGGGTCTGGAACAGACCCAGGTGCCTTGGGGCCCAGCCGGAAGGGGCTCAGGACAAAGGGTTGTTTAACTGCTCAGGGAGTGAAGAAGAGGGTGTCTCAGGCGGAAAGGTCACTCGTCGCCCAGGGCTGGTGCAGGGAAAGGCGGGGCTGAGCCGGGGGTAAAACATCCTGAAAGTCAGGCCTGTGGCTGCAAATCCTCCAGGGCCGGCAGTCTTTTGGATTAAGGCAGTGGGTGGCTTCAGGGCATCGAGCTGCTGCCACCTAGTGGTGGACTTGGGAACTGCAGGAACTCTGCTGGTCTAGCCTAGTTTCCTGCCAACATACATTGAGCACCTACTGAGGCAGGTACTGCTCTAAGCATTGCGGGTAAGTAATAATAAAACAGACAAAATCCCTGCCCTCACGGAGCTCCCGAGCTAAGGAAGTCTGGTGGTTTTGTCAATCTCGCTCTCTTGCTCTGGCTTTCACTCTGGCTCTGTATTTGCTTCTTTTTCTCTGCGTATCTCCCTGGCCTTGCTTCTCAGTTTCTGGCTCTTGATCTTTGTCTGCAATGGCTTGTCTTTTCCTTCCTCCTTTTTTTCTTTCCCTCTGTTTTTTGTTTATTTTCTTCTTTGTATCTTTTTTTTGGTTAAATATATTTTATTGATTTTTTACAGAGAGGAAGGGAGAGGGATAGAGAGTTAGAAACATCGATGAAAGAGAAACATTGATCTACTGGGGATGTGCCCTCAACCCAGGTACATGCCCTTGACTGGAATCAAACCTGGGACCCTTCAGGTTGCAGGCTGACGCTCTATCCACTGAGCCAAACCAGTTAGGGCCTTTGTACCTTCTAAAAAATATATATTTTATTGATTTTTTACAGAGAGGAAGGTAGAGCAATAGAGAGTTAGAAACATTGATCAGCTGCCTCCTGCACATCTCCTACTGGGGATGTGCCTGCAACCCAGGTACATGCCCTTGACTGGAATTGAACCTGAGACCTTTCAGTCCGCAGGCCGATGCTCTATCCACTGAACAAAACCGGTTAGAGCTCTTCTTTGTATCTTTTTGTTCCCCACCAATTAACAATGATGTCTATTACTATGTTAAATTGGTTATCATAAGTATGTGTTAATATATAACTATGTATTAATTCTATATAATTATGTATTAATATATAACAATGTATTAACTATATATAATTATGTATTAATATATAATTATACATATATCAATCTGGGAGTCTAGAGACCTTGGTTCAAGCCTTGCTTGACATGGCCACCGACTTTCTTTTTCTGTGGGACATAATGCATATAATCCTGGTTTATTTCTTTATTTTTTAAAATATGTTTTTATTGACTTTGGAAAGAAAGAAAGGGAGACGGAAAGAGAGAGATAGAGATGAAGAGAGAGAGCGAAAAACATCAATGTGAGAGGGAAACATTGATCGGCTGCCTCCCACAGGCACCCCAACCAGGGGCTGAACCCACAACCTGGGCATATGCCCCAATCTGGAATCGAACCAGCAACTTTTAGGTGTAAGGGATAACACTAAACTAACCGAGCCATACTGGCCACAAACCTGAGCTCTGCTATTCCTAGCTGGGTGTCCTATGAGACCTCTAAAATGGGGGTGTTAATAGCAATGTCACAGGGTTGCTTGAGGATTAGGTGAGATGGACCATCTGAACCCTGGCCTATGTCGGGCACTCGTGGTACATTGCCTGCCCTCTCTGTTCTGGCGTGTGGCTTCTCTCACTGAGTGGTAGGCTCTCTGTCCTTTCTCCTTCAATCTGGCTGGCTTGTGACTTGCTCTCAGCCATAGAATATGGCAGAAATGATGCTGGGCTGGTTCCAGGTCCAGTTCTTAAGAGAACTCGATGCTGCTGCCTTTGTGCTCTTAGAACGCCAAGACTGCCATGCTGTGAGGAAGCCCAAGATAGTCACCTGGAGAGGCCGTGCAGAGAAGAATCGAGGCACCTGGCCAGAAGCCCCAGTCCAGCCCCAACTAAATGCTGCAGCTGCATGCGTGACCTCTCGAGAGACCAGCAAAAGTGCCCTTTAACCCTCAACATCATGAGAAATAATGAGAAAAAACACTTTTTATGTTAAGACACTGAATTTTGGGGTGGTTTGTTACACAATAACAATAAATGTTATACTCTTCTGCTCACTTTTATGTTTGGAGTTTTCCATAATAAAAGAATACATATGAATATATATACCCCCCAAAATGTATACACACTTCAACAGCTGATAGCTCAATTTTGAAAATGAAATGTATTTTAATAAACACTGCCTTTATAATTATTCAAAGTGTGCGTATACATTTTGGGGGAAACCCTATATAGGAATAGGTAATGGACTAGATCATAAAAACTGCCTTTATGAATTGCAGCTAGTTTCATTTGCATCTATCTTTTAAAAAAAAAAATATATATATATATATATATATATATATATATATATATATATACACACATATATATATACACACACACACTAGAGGCCCGGTGCATGAAATTTGTGCACTGGGGGTGAGGGTGTCCCTCAGCCCAGCCTGCACCCTCTCCAATCTGGGATCCCTCTCACAATCCGGGACTGCTGGCTCCCAACCGCTCGCCTGCCTGCCTGCCTAATTGCCCCTAACCGCTTCTGCCTGCCAGCCTGATCACCCCCTAACCACTCCCCTGCCGGCCTAATCGATGCTTAACTGCTCCCCTGCCGGCCCGATCGCTCCCAACTGCCCTCCCCTGCCGACCTGGTCACCCTTAACTTCCCTCCCCTGCTGGCCTGGTCACCCCTAACTTCCCTCCCCTGCAGGCCTGGTCACCCCTAACTGCCCTCCCCTGCTGGCCATCTTGTGACAGCCATCTTGTGACCACATGGGGGCGGCCATCTTATGTGAGGGTGTGACAGTCAATTTGCATCTTACCTCTTTATTATATAGGATTATATTTATTTCAGAGAGGAAGGGAGAGGTAGAGATAGAAACATCAATGATGAGAGAGAATCAATGATCGGCTGCCTCCTGCACACTCCACACTGGGGATCGAGCCTGTAACCTGGGCTTGTGCCCTCCTAGTTCGCAGCTGGACACTCAACCACTGAGCCACGCCGGCCGGGCTGCTTCTACCTTTTTGCTTCTGGGCCTTTCTTGACTCTTTCCACCACTGCTTGTTATTAACGCTTTCTCGCCTCCCTTTCCCGTTTTCTCGCAGTGTCTACTCCAACCCCCAGCAGCCACTTTCCCCTCCATTGATTTTGCTCCACGACATTGAGCTCCGTGCTGATCCTAAAATGTGCAGAGCTTTTTCCTGCCTCGGGGGCTTGTCGCCTGCTTTTCCCTCTGTCTGAGCACTTTTTGCCTCCAATCCAATCTCCTCATGGATCACCCCCACCCCCACCACACACACACACACACACACACACACACACACACACACTTCATCCAGCTCTCTGATCAAGATTGTCTCATCCTTGACCACCTCTTCACCGCTGGCGCCATAAATCGTCCTGTACCCTGTTTCATTTTTCCCGCTAGCCCGGCACTTCAGACAATCTAGACCAGCGGTTCTCAACCTGTGGGTCGCGACCCCTTTCGGGGGTCGAACGACCCTTTTACAGGGGTCGCCTAAGACCATCAGGAAACACATCTATAATTAGATATTGTTTTTGTGATTAATCACTATGCTTTAATTATGTTCAATTTGTACCAATGAAAATACATCCTGCATATGAGATATTTACATGACGATCCATAACAGTAGCAACATTACAGTTATGAAGCAGCAACGAAAATAATTTTATGGTTGGGGGTTACCACAACATGAGGAACTGTATGAAAGGGTCGCGGCATTAGGAAGGTTGAGAACCACTGATCTAGACGGTCCTGTTGGCTCATTTTCCTAGTTGGTTAGGACAGGGATCTTGCCTCCCAGCGTTCAGAGAACAGTGCTTGCACCTCAGAGACGCTTCATGAATGTTTGGTGAAGAAATGCTCTTGTTCAATGGCACTGACTGACTCTCCTTCGACGCTCCCCTCTCACCCTGTTCCACTCCGTCCTGGAGCGGGGAGGACGTCATTCCCGCCGCCCCCTGCCTTTTCTGCCCCTATTAACTGAGTTGCTGTCTGAGGTTCTGAGAGCAAATGCTACGGACCTGTCCTTGGTGCTGACCTGGGCTCCCACTTCCTTAAGCGGGGAGAGCAGAGGCACCTTGGGGAAGGGGCAAGGTGTTGTGTGATCCCAGTATATATCATCGGAATCACGGAGAGAAGGGAGACACCGGAATCCTGAAAGGAGGGAGCGCCTGGGTCACTGTTCAGCAGGTATTCGCTCTCTCTGTCTATCCTTTCTATTACAGAAACCTTCAAAATACAGGAGTGAACAGAGGCGTACAGCAAACCTCCACGCACCCCTGTAACAAGTACGAACATGCGGTTAATTGCATTTCATCTAGGCCCCACCCACTTCCTCACTTCCGCTACCATTTTAACGCAAACCCCAGACATGATATCATTTAATTACATGTTGCATTTTTAGGTTTGTTCCTTTCTGTTGAGATAGACTCACAAATTGTTACGTTCACAAATCTGAAGTGTGCACATCGACGCAGGCCTGCCTGTGCACGGAGCATCTCCACTCGCAGCAGGGTCTCTGGTGTCCTCTCCCAACTGATGACCCAGGTGGCCAGGAATCTGACCTCTAGCCCCAAAGATGAAACAGCCACACTACGGGGGCCCAAAGACCTGACCTCTGGCCTTGACTTTGCCTCTGGAATCTTTTCTTTTTGTATGTATGCGACATACCATTCATGCAGAAAGTGCATAAGATATCGAGGAACATTTTGGGCACATAATTATATAGTGAACCCCCATGAAATCACCACACTCACAGCCAGGGAGAATATTAGCACTGTATACACAGACCACGCCTTTGTGCAGAATCTTCCTGACCGCAAGCCCCTTCCCAACTTCCAGAGGATGCCCGAGGCCGGTCCATCCTTGCTGCTTGACACAGTGTCTGCATGGAAGAAACATCTGCACAGCATATGTTTCAAGGGACCTGGCGTATATGGCATACTGTTCTTAATATGTTTGCTCCCCTTCTTAGCGCTATGTGTTTTAACCAAGGTCACCTCTCCAAGAAAGGTTGTTTCCCCAGGTGGGGATGTTTCCCTGGAGTTAGGGATTAACAAGACTAAGGAAGGGAATAAATCAGTAAAACCCTTTAACTAAGTGCCAGGCGGGTAGTTAATCACTTTAACTACGAACAATCACGCTTAAGCTACATAATCTTTACTTAGGATAATCTCCTTCAGTTACTTCCTTGTAGCTTAACAGAACAATGGAGTAGTGATCTTGGAATGGAGATAACAAATGCCCTAACCTTTGGAATAGAATGGATAGGATTAAAATCAACTGGTATAAATACAGGTGTAACAAGACAACAGAACACAGAACCTGGCTAGAGAACCTGGCTAGGCTGCTGATCAACTGAACGCTGTCTCCGTGTCATTCCTTCTTCGCTGACTCCATCTACACCTTTGGGAACCCCTGGACCTGCTGGGGCAGGACCCCAACCAGAGGAAACCACTGTCCTCACTCACAAGGAACTCTACTCCTCCTAACCCACAGCGCGCCCCCCGCCCCACTCTGTGTGCTCAGTCCCTCCTTCTCCCCACAAGCCCTTCAACACTAAGTGGCCCCTGACCCTGGAGACCAAGAATGGGAGACCCCATCACCAACCTCTCGCTGGTCTCCCTGCCTCCCGTCTCACCCCCCCACCCCCCAGTCTGTCCCCTGCCTGGCCACAGGAGGAGCTGACCATCCCCTGGCTTTGAGCAGGCCTCTCCCCTGCCCTAAGCCCTGCCCTAGTCCCCCATTGGCTGCAGGGGAAAAGTCAGGAAATTCCATCTTCACCCCAGGGCCCTGCCACCCTCTGCACCCTCATCTTCCTTTCTCACACTTTACACACCGACCAAGCCTTGGTGCACACTGTCCTTCCTCCCTGGACTGCCCTTGCTCCTGCTCCTTTGCCGATTCCTACTTGTCATTTCGCTGTCTTTTCAGAGGTTCATTCCCATCGGCAGCCGTCCCTGGCCTTCCTCTTTGGAGCTCCCTTAGGCCCTCGGACTTCGTGCTTTGCCCGCCGTGAGTTTCCAGGTTTGTGACGTCTCTTTCTAGACCAGGACGCCAAGTTGGGTCTGACTCAGCACTGAGTCCCTGGCATCACCCCGCTCAGAAGGACAGGTTATACATGTTCGCTGGCGTCCCTCCCTGCGGCTCTGTCTCTTCCTGCCCCTGCTCTGTCCTGCTCTCTCTCTGCCATTTAACCAGGTTTCCTGAGACCTTGTCTTGGGCAGGCGCCTCTGCCTGGAATGCTGTTCTCCACTCTGTTAGCCTGGCGACCTCCTACTCATCCCTCAGGACCCAGAACCCATTTCATCCTCCATGAAGTCACCCCCGATGTCCCAATGCCCCAACCCTCCAGGCAGAGGTTTCTTCTCCACCTCCCAGCACGAGCACCCTCCTGTTTACGCCTGTTCTCTCTCAGGGCTGTGTCCGCCCGGGCTCCAGTCTCTGTCCCCATCAGACCTAGCATTCCTCACAGGTAGGGCTCTCCACATCACCCAGAGCAGAAGAATGAATTGCAAGTGTTTGCTGACTCTCTCGTGAGATGACTTCTGCCTCTGTCTCTCTATTTGCATGAGCTGGTCCCTCTGTCTGGAATGCCAGTCCCTTTTCTTTCCACATGATGTGCCTTAAGACCTGTCACTGGTTTCTCCTCCCTCTGGCCCCAGCCCCAATGTGTCCCTTCCCCAACACTAGTCCCTCTTGTCCCCGCACATCCCTCCACCGTAGGCCTGTGGCTGTCTGAGCAAGGACCTGCCTCTCCCATCAGACTGGGACTCACCTCCGTGGCCCCAGTGCCCGGGAACACAGGAGGCTCTCAGTGAAGGCTGGACACCAATGCGGATAAATCCACGTTTGGTCAGGCTGGTCCCCTACTACCCTCAGCTGCATTTCAGAGACCATGTCTGTAGCGGCCGCTGTGGGTAAATGGGAGCTTGGAGGTGAAGGGCTACCTCCCCAGGGCCGCAGTGGCTTCTCCTCCACTGTGTTGCACACAGCGTGACTTTTGACCAGGGAACCCATCACAAAGCGAATGAAGTGTGGCTGTGGGCTCATGCCATGGGTCTCACTGCTCTCACCTCCTAGCCCATTGCCTAGAAGGAGCTTGCCTGGTAAAACAGTGAACGACTCAGTTACTGTTGCCAATACCCTCAAAGGACGGGGTTCTGCCTCGCAGGATGTGGCATGTGCTCCAGGGGCTGGCTCCCCTGTCACCCGAACACATGGGTCTGGGTGTCCTGGGGTGGCAGGGCTCCCGTCACGATTCCACCTAAGCCCCCGTGCAGAATTTTTGCCTCCCAGCCCCTCGGCTTTGAGCTGCTGGCTGGGAGGTCCTGGTGCCCAAGGGAGGAGTGCGTCCACCAGAGGACACGGCAATGGTTCCCCTGAACTGGAAGGTGAGGCTGCCACCTGGCCATGTGGGCCCCGCACGCCACGGAGCCAGCAGGCAAGGAAGAGGGTTCCTCTCGTCGCTGAATGACTGACGCCAATTACCAAGGGGGCGATTGGGTCACCGCTGCACAGCGGGCAGGAAGGCCACGTCTGGGACCCAGTTTAAACAGAATCAGATTCAACATGTCTAATACCCCACTGTTTTTTAATGTTTTTATTGATTGAAAATGTTATTTTATTTTATTGATTTTTGAGAGAGAGAGAGGGAGAGAGAGAGAGAGATTGGCTGCCTCCTGCACACCCTTTACTGGAGACCAAGCCTAAAACCCAGGCATGTGCCCTGACCGGGGAATTGAATCAGTGACCTCTTGGTGCATGGGATGTTGCTCAACCCACTGAGCCACACGGGCCAGGGCCAACACCCCTCCCCTCCCCCACCCCCCGTTGTTTCTCACTCCTTTCCATCTGCTCTTCTCTTTGCTAAATAGCATCACTGGTTACCCTATTCCTCGGGCCAGAACCTTGGCGTTGTCTTATCTTTTCTTCCCCTCACACCCCTCCACCAATATATCAAGTTCTGTCAGTTCCACCAACAAATCTACCCCATTCCCACCCCTCTCACTACCCCTGTGGCCTCTTGCATCATCACATGCCTGGACTGGTACAGCAGCCACTCGTCGGTTTCTGCTTCTGTTCTTGCCATAGGGATCTCTTTACAATGTAAAGCATGTGCACAGGAGGACATGCTGAAGGACTCCATTCATATGAAGTACAAAAATGGGCAACCTTCGCCTATGACAGAAGTCAGAGCAATGGCTACCTGCGGGGTAGGAAAGTGCCAGGAGGGGCTAGGAGAGAGGGGCTAGGAGGGAGGCTTTGGGGGTGGGGACAGGAAATGTCCTATATCTTGATCCGGGTGGAGGTTACTCAGATGTATGCACACAGAAACATTGCACTTTATGTATTTACTGTGTTTTATTCCTTGATGAAAAAGTTATATGTAATTATAATATATAAATATTATATATACTGTATAATATCCATAATATAATATGTATTTACATTATGTATATGTAATATATACACATATTATATAGTTATATATAATCCTATATAATAAAAGCCTAATATGCAAATTGACCAAACGATCGAACAACTGGTGAAATGACTGGTCGCTATGATGTGCACTGACCACCAGGGGGCAGACGCTCAACACAGGAGCTGCCCCCAGCTTGAGCCAGAGCCCAGCAAGCAGGCAGTGCCAGGCCAGCCAAGGCAGGTGCCAGCAGGCCCCCCCCCCTCCCCGATCATCCCACAGATCAGCTCTGGTTGCCGGCCAGTCATAGGGAACCCTACCCATGCATGAATTTCGTGCATTGGGCCTCTAGTTATATATATTGTCATGGTGGTCCCCCGATATAGTAAATCCTCCAATGGATTCTGTATCAGTCTTGGATCAATCAGAAGAACAGAACTAGATGCAGATATATATATATATGTGTGTGTGTGTGTGTGTGTGTGTGTGTGTGTGTGTGTGTGTGTATGTGTATATCCTAGAGGCTTGATACATGAAATCCGTGCAAGAGTAGGCCTTCCTTCCCCTGGCTGCTGGCGCTGGCTTCCCTTGGGCACCTGGGACCCGGCTTCCCTCACAGAGGGAGGCCCCGCCTGCTGGGGTCCAACCCCAGCAGGTCCAGGGGTCCCCAAAGGTGTGGATGGAGTCGGCGAAGAAGGAATGACATGGAGACAGCGTTCAGTTGATCAGCAGCCTAGCCAGGATCTCCAGTCAAGTTCTGGTCTGGATCTCCAGCGAAGTTCTGGTTAGGATCTCAGCCAAGTTCTGTGTCCATGTTCTCTTGCTAGGTTCTCCAGCCAGGTTCAGTCACTAGGTTCTAGTGAGGTTCTCTTGCCATGTTCTATCCAGGTTCTGTAGCCAGGTTCTGTCTCTAGGATCTTCAGCCAGGTTCTCTCCCTAGGTTCTGTCTCTAGGTTCTGTGGCCAGTTTCTGTCCAGGATCTTTTGCCATGTTCTCTCCAGCGAAGTTCTTCTGTCTCTAGGTTCTGTGTAGGTTCTGTGTCTAGGTTCTGTGTCCTGTTGTCTTGTTACATCTGTATTTATACCGGTTGATTCCAATCCTATCAATCTCTATTCCAAAGGTTAGGGCATTTCTTAACTCCATTCCAGAGAGTAAAGATTATGTAGCTTAAGCATGACTGTTCATAGTTAAAGTGATTAATTACCCGCCTGGCACTTAGTTAAGGGGTTTTATTCCCTCCCTAACTTCAGGGGAAAATCCCTACCTGGGGAAACAACCCTTCTCAGAGAGGTGACCTTGGTTAAAACACATAGTGCCAAGAAGGTGAGCAAACATATTAAGAACAGTATGCCATATATGCCAGGTCCCTTGAAACAGCAAGGATGGACTGGCTCCCGGCACCCGCCCACCCACCAAAGCCTGCTGGTTGGTGGCCTGGGCCTCCCTGTGCAGGCCAATCATGGGGCGATGGCCGGGCCCCTGAACCAATCACATCGCACCCTCCTTGGCTGGCTTGGCGCCAGTGGGTGTCATAGCATGGTTCCGGATGGTCATTCTGCTGTTTGGCCGTTCGGTTGATTTGCATATTACGCTTTTATTATATAGGATATAATAAGATTTAATGCAAGGCACTGGCTTATGTGATTGTGGGGCTGGCCAGACAAGTTCAAAATTCATAGGGCAGGCCGTCTGGAAGGTAGGCTGGCATTCTCGGGCATGGGCTGAAGTTGCTGTCCGTAGGCAGATTTCTTTTCCAGGAAACCTTACGTCCTGTTACTGGACTGAATGAGGCCCAGCCAGATGATATAGGATAATCTCCCATATTCAAAGCCAACTGATCACAGACTTTAATCACATCTACAAAATGCCTTTGCAGCAACACTGAGATTAGCGTTTGGATGACTAGCAGACTGTCGCCTAGCCACGGTGACAATCAGACTGGCCTCCCCAGCTTCGAACCACACTTGCAATGACATCCAAGTCAGCTTCCCCATTAGAAAGGTCAGGTCCCTGACGGTCGGGACGTTTGCCCGTTTTGTTCAGTGCCGTATGCCCAGCAAACGGAACCGTGCCTGGCACACAGGAGGTGCTCAGTAAATGTGATGTTGGATGAGTAATGACACCAGCTTCCCCTTCTATGTCAGATGTGGAGACATCTGGAATCCTTCTCCTCTTGACCTCGCAGGAGTGTGGCAGTGTTTCTGAGATGCCCTTTGCCCCATAAGGCTGCCTCTTGAGGGACAGTGAGAAGGTGTGGGGATCCATCCTTGCTTCTGCCGCTTACACCGAAATCGCTGTGCCTTGGGCAACGTGTCTGCAAAATGGGGGTGCAACTCCCCTTCTTGTTTGCCTCACTGGGTCATCGGGAGGTTCAAGTGGGGGAAAGGATGTGAAAGGACCTTGAAAAGCACGAGCACAAGAGGATGAAGTTCCTGTGCTCGTGCGAGTGTCCTGCACACCCTGGGCTCCGTCCTGCCTGGATCTTTGTCCAGGCACCTAGAATGCCCTCCCTTCTATTCTTTTTGCCAACGCCTTTTATCCTGTAGGAGTTTGACTAAGTTTTACTTCCTCCAGGACATCCTCCCGATCTCCACCAGGTTGGATACTTTTGCCTAAAATTCAGCTTTGCCTCAAGTGTGTTTCTGTCAAATGAATCAACACCCATGTGCTTGGGAGGTGGGGTTGCCTAGTGGTTCATGAGGCCGGGAGTCACGCTCCTGACTGTGCACGAGCTACATGAGCGTAAGCAAGTGCTTCCACCTCATTTGCTCACCTGTCACGTGGGGCTTGCGACAATAGCCCACCTGTGCTGGCTGACAGTTGTATCCCAGGCACTCCACGCTCAGCTCGTTAAATGCCGACCACAACCATAACCTACTGTGAAGCAGGTTCTGTCATCATCGTAGGTTTTATTTTCACTTCTGTCTTACAGGTGAGGAAACACAGGTGCAGAGAGTAACTTGCCCAAATTCCCCACAGGCTAGGTAGAGCTGGGACTCGAACCCATTCGGCCTGGCTCCAGAGCCTGGGCTCCAGACTTTTATGATAACTGCCTCTCAAGTCTCTCATGATGATAATAAAGACATCATCATATCTGCCTTCTGGAGCGGCCCTAGGCTCCGGGCTGGGCAGGGGGGCGGTTGGGGAGAGCACAGTGAATGGGGTAATGGGGTGCTGGGCCTCGCTGGTGCTCAGCACATAATATCTATTGTCAGATTTGCTCTTCATGCAGTGCAGGATGTGGCTGTGTGTCCCCACCCTGGGATGCTGGGGACCTCACCCCATTTCTGCCAGGCCTGCTGAGCAGGTGAGGGTGGGGCAGCATAGGGAAGTGGGAGGGAGAGAGACAGGAATGAAACTATATATTTACGTCATTTCCCACATTACAGGGGCTGAAGCAGTGTGTGTGTGTGTGTGGGGGGGCATGCCCTGCCCCCAGCATCCTGCTCATGAAGAGGCCAGAGGGGCTGTCTATGGGGAGAGGCAGAGGGGTCCTCCCAGGGTGCCCACCAGCAGAGGAATTATGAGGAGCAGAGCCAGGAAGTGCGGTGCCAGGGGAGGCGCGGTGGCCGAAGCGATGGTGAAGGGCTGGGTCACGGAGCCCCCATTGCACAGGGGCCCCTCACAGCAGAAGCCCTGGAGGTCGATGTCTGTCCAGGGGCTGGTGGTGCCCAAGATGGTGCAGGAGGGCCGGTGGCAGGTTCTGATGTACACAGGGACTGAGAAATTGTCTGGGGGAGACGGGGGGGGGGGGGGGGGGCGGGGAAATGGCAGTGAGGAGGAGTCAGAACTGAGCCAGGGCCACAAGTGCGTCCACAAACTTATTCCCAGTCTCCCTCCTTAGACCGGGCCACGCCTCCCTCCTCAGACCAGGGCCACGCCTCCCTCCTCAGGCCAGGGCCACGCCTCCCTCCTCAGGCCAGGGCCACGCCTCCCTCCTCAGGCCAGGGCCACGCCTCCCTCCTTAGACCAGGGCCACGCCTCCCTCTTTAGGCCAGGGCCACGCCTCCCTCCTCAGGCCAGGGCCACGCCTCCCTCCTCAGGCCAGGGCCACGCCTCCCTCCTTAGGCCAGGGCCACGCCTCCCTCCTCAGACCGGGCCACGCCTCCCTCCTCAGACCAGGCCACGCCTCCCTCCTCAGACCGGGCCACGCCTCCCTCCTCAGACCGGGCCTCGCCTCCCTCCTTAGACCGGGCCACGCCTCCCTCCTCAGACCAGGGCCACGCCTCCCTCCTTAGACCGGGCCACGCCTCCCTCCACCAGGCGCCTTCTCCCTCCGAGGGGAGCCACAGCTCTTCCTTAGGGCCCTGTCTGCCCGTCTGGCTGCGGGAGCCTCTACCCTCCGGCCTGCCCTGCCTCCAGCGCCCTACCCGCCCAGCCTCTCACCAACGCTCATTTCGCCATTGCCCTGGAAGCAGACGCTCTGGTCCTGGTGGCACTGGACCCGTCGGGACTTCCTCGGGGTGCAGTCCTCCGGGCGGGTGCCCACGCAGGCGTAGCACTCGGTGCCGCTGAGCGTGGGCGGGTTGGGCGCTGGAAGAGAGCGTGCACACGCCCTTGGGTGATGGTTCCCCCGCGGTCGTGCGGGTCGCGCACCGCACCAGGGCGCCCGCCTCGCCAGATGTGGAGGCTGGAGAGCGAGGGAGCCTGCAGGAGGCGCCCGCGGGGCCCCGCCCCGCCCCGGCCCCGCCCCGCCCCCGCCCGTCCTCGCTCACCTGGGCTCAGGTTGGGGATGGTGTCGTGGCTCATGAGCTCAGCGTTGCACCAGTCGGTCTGGCAGCCGCGAATCACCGAGTAGTCGGGCGGCAGCGCGTCCTCGCTGGACTGCATCTCGCCCTCGGATGGGCCGGTCCAGCAGCCCTTCTGCACCAGGGTCACGGAGGAGCGGTACCCTGCGGGCGGGAGGGGTGGGCCCGGTGCGCCGCTTCTTCCCTGCCTTCCTCCCCTCTCCATCCTCTTCCTCTCCCTCCGCTTCCCACCTGTCCCCCTCCAGCCTCAAGTCTCCCCCTCCGCTCCTCCCTCTCACCTTCCTTCTCCTACCCTTCCATCCCCGCCTCCCTCCCGGTCAAACTCCACTTACCCGGCCGCCTCCTCCCCTAACCCTTCCCCTCTCCTGTCCTCACCAACCCTCTCCTCCCCGGGTCTGCTCTCCCTGCCCTCCGCTTCCTTCCCGTCCCTCTCCTCCCACCTCCTCCTTCTGGTTCCCTGTGGCCTCCTCCTCCTTCCCCCACCGACGCCCTCATCCAGGCTTCTCATCTCTTCCCTTTCCTCCACCTCCCACTCCTTCCTGATCTTGCCCCTTCCACACAATTCCTCCAACCCTTCGGCTCCTCCCCTCCCTCCCTAATCTCTCACCCTTGTCCTGGCCCCCCACCCACCTCTTTCTCTTCTGCACACCCTTCTTTTTTTTTGCCACTTCCTTGCCCCTCACCAGTGTCCAGCGACAAGACAGCCTCAGAGCATCCATAGGGACAGGAGACGTTGGCGAGTTTCATGGCACTGAGGTCAAAGGGCCCGAAGTAGACGTGTTGAAAGCTGTAGCATTGCAGGGCCTGGGACACTGAGGGGAGGAGCAGGGGTGGGTGAGAGGCGCAGGCCGGGGATGCCTGTCCCGGGCACTCGGGACTCCACCCTGCACCTGACCGCCACACCTCAGGCCGTTCTCTGAGGGGAGACAGGCTCTGCTGTCACCACTGGTCATGGCTGTTCTACCCAGAACCAGACTAAAGGCCTGAGACAGCACCTGCCAGTCCAGTTCTCACCCCCCACCCCCAGGCTGTTCCAGGTCTGGACTCTCCGGGGAACCTTGCTAAGACTTAAATAGGAGGAGATGATTCACTCCTGCTCTGCCTGTCCCTCTCCCAGCTGCACTCGTGATGTTCAGTTGCACGTAAAGGCCACGGATGGAGAGCAGATGCACCAGCCCAGCAGCAGGATGGGTGACCTTGAACGACACATCCACAGCCAGCCCCAGGATACGCACACAGAACCCTTAACCACTAACACAAACGCAAAGGAACAAGACTGACAGGCCCTTGCAAACCTCACCGACGGGCACAGAGTATCCTGAAGGCATCCATTCACCCGCAAAACAACAACCCAGGCCAAGGCATAACACCTCACACACGCAAAATCCTACTCACACACAGAAAGACGTGTGGCTATGGAACCAATAACCCCACACAGAAACCTGGGAGCACAGGAAGTCACACATAAGTAGAGACCACAATTACGTGGAGTCAGAGGTACATGAAAAAGATCCACGAAAATGTACACTTTAAAGTCATAGGTACAAGACACATGGAGTCATGAGACAGAGAGAGGTACACAGAGCGACACACACACGTACACAGAGAAAAAAATGCAGGCCTGCCGATCGCATAAATACAAAGAGAGACATGGATGCACAAAATTATACATTAAAAAGTGAAGTAAGAGATATACATACCGTAAATGCATTTGTTCAAACACCCAGGCATCAAACCCTGACGCAGAAGAACACACACAAGCACAGAGACCCACGGGACATGGCGACACACTGACACACACACTGCCTGCCGCCCGTGGACGGGCACACCCACATCAGCTGTGCAGACAGAGCCTCCTGCCCACCGCTCCAACTCCTTGTCTTTGTAGCCACTTCAGTCCCTGTTCTTACCCAAATTAGGGGAAGGGGTTGCCTGAGAATGAGGCCAAGGTTCCCTGACAGTTTTGTAAAGAGCACCCACGGCTCCCTGGAGTGCCCTGGAGTGGGGTCATGGGCAAGGAGGATGAGAAAGGCTGAAGTGGCAGGAAGACAGATGGAGAAAATGACTGAGAGGGGGAGAGAAATGAAGAGAACACAGTCTCCAGGCCTCTCCATGACCAAGACCCAGGAGTCCAGACCTCCAGCCCCCTCCTCCCTCAGACCCAGGAGTCCAGGCCCCAGCCCCTCCTCCCTCAGACCCAGGAGTCCAGACCGCAGCCCCTCCTCCCTCAGACCCAGGAGTCCAGACCCCAGCCCCTCCTCCCTCAGATCCAGGAGTCCAGGCCCCAGCCCCTTCCTCCTCCCTCAGACCCAGGAGTCCAGACCCCAGCCCCTCCTCCCTCAGACCCAGAAGTCCAGGAGCCCACCAGGCCCTTCTTGTCAGTGGACTCAGCAGTCTGGCTACCTGTCAGGCAGAGAACAGACCCATAGAGGCAGAGCAGGATGGCTCTGGGGGCTCCCATTGCCAGGTCGTGGAGCTCAGTGGAGACACCGTGGACAGCTCCTCCTGCTCTGATTTCTGCTGGGCTGGTTCTCCCTGCCTTGCTCCAGGCATCCCAGCTCCCCGGCCTGGCAGGATTCCTCCACCCCCGCCCTCCCTCTCTAGGGCTGGTCTCCTCCTAGACATTCATGGTGGGGCCACGATGACTCCTGGGCACTCTTTTCCTGGGGGTGTGGACTCTGGGGGATGTACAAATTGAAGGGGAGGGGGAGAGGAAGAGGGAGAGAGAGAGGGAGAAGGAGAGGGAGAGACCCAGAGTCACACATGGGATGTAGAAAGACAATGTGGACAGATGTAAAGGTAAACGAGGGATGACACCCTGACGAACAGGACATGCCCACAGAAGGCATTTAATAAATGTTTATTAGATTATTAAATGCATGAATTTTGAAAACTGGATGAGATAGAGACACAGGCAGACAACCAGAGGGACACTCTGTCCCCCAAGGACACAGACAGACCCATGTGACATCAGACATAGGGCCGATGGGGACATGCAGGTGGGTGTCCCTGCAGGCAGTTGGAGATGGGGCCCCTTCTCCCCGTTTGGAGGAGCTGCCTGCATGCTTCACATCCACTCTCTGTGCTGTGCAGGGCGGGCACCAGGCACGTGCAGAGACCTAGGGTCACTTGGCCCACGGATGGATGGGACAGAGCTGACATAATGGCGGTGACCAGGACAGCCTTACCCGTCCCCTGAGCTTGACTACATTTTACACAGGTTTCTTCCTATGTACAGGCCCCCGACCTTCCTTAGTGCATTTACTTCAGAAAACTTGTCATGTCAAATTCTTTGTCTGTCCCTTTGAAATGTAGGTAAATCTTCTCCCAGCTTCTTTTTTTCAAAATTTAAATTCTATATTATTTAAAGTATTACACAAGTCTCCTTTTTCCCCATTGACCTCATCTTGGCCACCCCCATCCCCAGCACACGCCCTTACCCCTCACCCCTCACCCCCACTGTGTCCATTGGTTATGCTCATATGCATGCATACAAGTCCTTTGGTTGATCTCTTACCTTCTCACCCCACCTTCCCCCGCCTTCCTTCATAGGTTGGACAATCTGTTCGATGCTTCTATGACTCTGGTTCTATTTTTGTTTATCAGTTTATGTTGTTCATTATATTCCACAAATGAGTGAGATCATGTGATATTTATCTTTCTCTAACTGGCTTATTTCACTTAGCATAATGCTCTCCAGGTCCATCCATGCTGTTGCAAATGGTAAGAGTTCCTTCTTTTTTATAGCGGCGTACTATTCTATTGTGTAGATGTACCACAGTTTTCTAATCCACTCATCTGCTGATGGGCACTTAGGCAGTTTCCAAATCTTAGCTATGGTGAATTGTGCTATGAACATAGGGGTGCATATATCCTTTCTGATTGGTGTTTCTATTTTCTTGGGATACATTCCTAGTTCTCCCAGCCTCTTGCCAGTTTTATACCCAGGAGTGCCTGTCTCAGGAACCTGGGAGCCACCCCTTTGAAATGTCCTCATCAAGGAAGATAGCAGCCCTGTCTCCCAGCTCCATGGGAGGGCAGGAGCTGAACGTGAATAAGTGACAATTAGCAAGCACAGGTGCCTAATGACAGAGACAAACATCTGACTCAGGAATGATGCAGCGTGCTGGACACGTCCCATGGACCAAGCTCCCTCTGCTCATCCTCTAGCAACTTCCCTTCCAGGACTGGAAACCCTTCCCACCTTTTGTTTCCATGGATTGAGCTCAGTCTCTCACCCTGATTGCCATGTCTTAAATAAAGTCTCCTGGGCCTGTTTAACTTTGTTTGGGGAAAGTTTTCTTTGACAGGGGACCCCAGGAATTATGGACACTCACCAGGGCTCTGGATGCTCACAGGCATAGCCTCCCGCACTCCCATCTTGCCAAAACCCCACCCCTCCCATTAGGCACCACTTCCCCCAAACTGTTTTGCATCCAAATTATTATTCCTGTTTCTCCTGTCCCTGCCCCAGGCTCTCTGTCCGGGGCTGGCCACACCGGTGCGGATGGAGCCAAGGCCCCTGGGAGTGGAGGCTGCCCCAGGAAGGAGGCTGGGTTCTCAGAAGCCCTAGTGGAGCTTTGGAGGTGTCCACAGTGGTTCCTGATCCACAGGTTGAGGCTGGAAGGGTCGGCAGAGCAGCTCATTCTTGGGTGTGAGTGTGTGTGTGTGTGTGTGTGTGTGTGAGTGAGTGAGTGTGTGTGTGTGTGTGTGTGTGTATGTGTCCGTGTGTGTGGCTGGGCATGTGTGATCTTCAATCTGGTAACCTCCAGATGTTTCAGAGGCTGTGAGATGTCAGGTAGAAAGCTCCCCATGGCAGGTAATCAAATGGAGACCCAGTGATCTAGTCTAAGATGTGCAGGGTCCTGGCATCGACAGAGGGCCATACAACAGTAGCTCCCAGCTCCCTATGAACCCAGAGTTGTTGCTGGTTTTTTTGGTAGACACTTTTTAGTAATTAAACTTTTTTTAAAAATATATTTTATTGATTTTTTACAGAGAGAAAGGGAGAGGGATAGAGAGCTAGAAACATCGATGAGAGAGAAACATGGATCAGCTGCCTCCTGCACACTCCCCACTGGGGATGTGCCCGCAACCAAGATACATGCCCTTGACTGGAATCGAACCTGGGACCGTTCAGTCTGCAGGCCGACGCTCTATCCACTGAGCCAAACCGGTCAGGGCAGTAATTAAACTTTAAAAAAATATATTTTTTATTGATTTCAGAGAGGAAGGGAGAGATAGGAACACCAGTGATGAGAGAGAACCATTGATTGGCTGCTTCACAACCCACATGGGGAACTGAGCCTGCAACCCAGGCATGTGCCCTGACCGGGAATCGAACCGTGACCTCCAGGTTCTTAGGTTGATGCTCAGCCACTGACCCACGCTAAACTTTAGAAATTAATGAAGAGATTGGGGGAAAGTGAGGATGTTTTGTCATAGCCATTAAGGTGCTTTTTAAAAGGCTTTTTACTGTAGCTACGTTCAAGCACACAGAAACACACAGGAAATAGCATACTTCCACGTGGACTCATCTTGTGTTATTCTGTCCCCCTTTGGCGCTCATGAGGGCACTGAATTGGGTTCCTGCATTATTTTGCTCAAAATATTACTTTCACTTAAAACATCATTTAAAAGTAGGAGATTTTCACCTTGGCTGGGTAGCCCAGATAGTGTCGTCCCATATGCCAAGGTCGCGGGCTTGATCCCGTCAGGGCACATACAAGAATCAACCAATTACCGAAACCAGTTTGGATCAGTGGCTAGAGCGTCGGCCTGCGGACTGAAGGGTCCCAGGTTCGATTCCGGTCAAGGGCATGTACCTGGGTTGTGGGCACTTCCCCAGTGGGGGATGTGCAGGAGGCAGCTGATCGATGTTTCTCTCTCATCGATGTTTCTAACTCTCTCTCTCCCTTCTCTCTGTAAAAAATCAATAAAATATATTTTTTAAAAAGAATCAACCAATTATGCATAAATATGGAACAAATCTCTCTCTCTCTCCCTCTCTCTCTCTCTCCCTCTCTCTCTCTCTCTCTCTCTCTCAATAAATGAAAAAATTTTAAGAAGTAGATGATTTTTCAAAGTGTAAATTTGGCTTATGTTCTAAGATGCAAATCTTTACGAATGCCATGAACAGTTTCTTAAAGGGTGTTGCTGCAACCTCAAATGAATTCTTAGCTAACTTTCTCTTTGCACATTGAACAGTTTCAACTTTATTTTTGAAAGATGTCTTTTCAGTATATTCCAACATTTATTAGGAGCTGAAGAGTAGGTGCAGAGCTTGAATGATATGCAAACATTGAGTGGCATGGAAAGAAATTTTGGCCGCATTCATCATTATCCAGTTTAACGAGCGTGCAGACCAAGGGTTTGCTCCTCCAGGAAGAGTGAAGGAAGCAAGTTAGGAGGTTTTGCCTGGAGTCTCATCCCCAGAACCAACCGCCTATTGGAGCAGGTCTGGCTGTCCTCAACTGCCTGGTGTTGAGTGTCCAAACGGGTCTGTTTGAATGCCTTAGAATTCTCTCAAGGATCGTCTGTCGTATTCCAGAAGCTTCCACTTTTATGAATACCTCACCTCTCAAATGATTTCCCCCCAAGATTTAGTTTGTGTAATCAGGTTCCTAAATGTGTACATCATCTGTCTCCAGTTACACCACCTACTGGACAAATCCCCAAAGTTTACACATAGGAATAGGTGCAACCTTGAAATCTGTCTACCTAGCAATTCTTGTTAACTGACCTTTACCTACAAACAGGCTTTGTGCACAAATAATTGAGAAACACTTAGCATTCCTTACCTTATTTGAAATAAGTCCATTCATTAATCAAACATGCAATATTGTAATGAGTTGTGTTTTTTATTTTATGTGACCGCCTAGATGATGCCTGACGTTCATTGCTGCCAATCTTTATGTTCTGCCTAAATGTTCTCCCACACTTACCATAATGGTGGACTTTTCTTCTGGAACTCTGGTCACTGCCCTGCCAAAACAGAAGTGTGTATATCATGCACAAGTATTTTCTTTTGTTATTTCATATAAACCCTGCCTTTTTCAGATCAGATCTTAAGTTTTTTTACAGTTCAGTAGTGTTAAGTATATTCCTATTGTGCAACCAATCTCTAGAACTTTTTCATCCTGCAAAACTGAAATTGCAGATCTGTTGAAAAACAACTTCTCATACTCCCTCCCCCCAGCCCCTGGCAACTATCCTAGAGACCTAAGTGGAATTATACAGTATTTATCTTTTTATGACTGGCTCATTTCATTTAGCATAATGTCTTCAAAGTTCGTCCATGTTGTAGCATGTGCCAAAATTTCCTTCCTTTTAAAGGTTGGATAATATTCCATTGAATGGATATACCACATTTTGTTTGTCCATGCATCCATTAATGTAACATGCATTGCTCTCACTTCTTGGCTATTGTGAATAATGTGCAGTGAACATGGGTGTAAAAATGTCTGTTCAGGGCTTTGCTTTTTCAGATCCTAACTTTGCTAATATTTGCTAAGATAATGATAACATTGCACACTATTGAAGATGTGTCTCTTACCTTCTTATTTTCAAACTAGGGGCCCGGTGCATGAAATTCGTGCACTGGGGGGGGGGTGTCCACTCAGCCCAGCCTACACCCTCTCCAATCCGGTATCCCTCTCACAATCCTGGACCGCTGGCTCCTAATTGCTCACCTGCCTGCCTGCCTGGTCACCCCTAACTGCCTCTGCATGCTGTCCTGGTCGCTCCTAAATGCCCCTCCCCCACTGGCCTGGTCACCCCTTACTGCCCCCCCCCCTGCTGGCCTGGTTGCCCCCAACTGCCCCCCTCTGCCGACCTGGTTGCCCCCAACTGCCACCCCATCAGCCTAGTCACCCCTCACTGCCCCCCCTGCCAGCCTAATCGCCCCCAACTACTCCCCCGCAGGCCTGGTTGCCCCACGCAGCCTGCTGTTCAGTCGTTTGGTTGTCCCTCACTAACCCCCCTGCCAGCCTGGTCGTAGGCAGCCATGTTGTGAGGGCATGTGGGTTAATTTGCATATCACCTCTTTATTATATGGGGTATGTGATCAAAGCTGCCAATCTGTGTGTGGCTCATTGGGAGGCAAGGCCGACATGGACATTAGTGCTCAGGATTGTGGGAGGAAAGAGAAGGAAGCAGGACTGGGCAGAGGGAGAATGTGGGCTGTGATTCGGTCCCAAAAGGGCCCAGTCCACCCCAGGGGGAGCTCTCGCCTGAGGGTCTGCCGCTGAGGCAGTGCCCAACAGGGTCCAGATGAGAGAAGCACATCCTTCATTTCTGAACAGATCTTGGTGGCAAACCACAGCACCCACTGCACCAGGGGTGGGCAAACTTTTTGACTCGAGGGCCACAATGGGTTCTTAAACTCGACTGGAGGGCCGGAACAAAAGCATGGATGGAGTGTTTGTGTGAACTAATATAAATTCAAAGTAAACATCATTACATAAAAGGGTATGGTCTTTTTTTTTTTTTTAGTTTTATTCATTTTAAATGGGCCGTAGTTTGCCCACGGCTGTCCTAGCTGGTGAAATACAGTTACCCAAATCTGATAATTTATTCCCCAGGTGGGAGAATTTGGTGAAACATTTCTGTCTATCATTATAGGCTTTTGGAAGTTCAATGTTTTTATTTAAAGTGAATCATTTTGAGAGTTTAAATTTGAGTCAAATATCCAAATCTTCAAAATTTAAGAGTTTAACTTTAAGAGTCTAATATTCAAATCAGATAGCGGGGTAACTAGATTGGCAAAAAGCATGTTTAGCCCTGGCCAGTGCGGCTCAGTTGGTTGGGCGTGGTCCCATGTACCAAAGGGTTGCCAGTTTGATTTCGGTCAGGGAATGCCCAGGTTTCCATCTCCATCTCCGCTGGGGGGCGTGCAGGAAGGAAGCAGATTGATGTTTCGCACATCAATGTTTCTCTCTCTCTTCCTCTTTCTCTAAAAATCAATAAAAAATATATTAAGCATATTTAATGAAAGGCTTCTTCATTTATCTCTCTCTCAGTCATTTCTTGAAAATGTTTCCTGGTGGCTTACATGGAAGTGGGAGGTAAATTCAAGCCAATCATTAACACATCTGGATTCATCTACGTGACAGCTGTGGAAAGTCCTCCCCCACCTTATTTTCCTCAAAAGCTTATTCAATTATCTAGTTATTTTTATTTATTTATAAATATATTTTATTGATTTTTTACAGAGAGAGAGAGTTAGAAACATCGATGAGAGAGAAACATCCATCAGCTGCCTCCTGCACATCTCCTCCTGGGGATGTGCCCGCAACCCAGGTACATACATGCCCTTGACCGGAATCGAACCTGGGACCTTTCAGTCCACAGGCCGATGCTCTATCCACTGAGCCAAACCGGTTTCAGCTATCTAGTTAGTTTTATAATAGTTTTTCATTTTCTGATCCTAATGATCTATCCTTCTTGGTAAATGTAAAATAGACTGGATGTTTTATTTTAGAATTTTAACATCTTAAAATAATATGTAGGTAAGTCATTACATTTTAATTTAATTTTTTAAACATTTAAAAAGCATTTTTATTGATTTTAGAGAGGGAGGGAGGAGAGAAACATTGATGAGAGCAAGACATCTTCAGGCTGCCTCCTGCACACCCACTCCTGGGAATTGAAAGCCCAAAAACCCTGGCATGTATCCTGACCAGAAGTGGAACTGGTGACCTCTTGGTAAATGGGCTGACACTCAATCAACTGAGCCACACCAGCCAGGCAATAGTTAATTTTTATACTGCTGGAAAAATTTAAAGCAACAATAAACAACTACTATAAAATATAATTAACAGGCTATTGTGTAATACTCTCTAATTTCCCCCCACCCCCGCTCTCTGTGAGTTACTAATGGTAACAGTATATTAGTTATTACACAGCGATGTGTGCCAAGTGAGAGGACAAGTGAATTTAAGTTTAGAATTCACTAGGTCTGGTCTGTTTCAGTAAATAACTAGCAGAAAATATGAACTGCAATATGAAACATTGAATGCAGCCAGTGCACAGATATCAATTGGGATTAAAAAAAAGAAAAGAAAAGAAAAGAAAAACGATGCTCTGTGTCAGGTGGAAGAGCAGGTCCTTGTTTAGAAGCACCGGCCATTTTATTTAATTATTATTATTATTATTATTATTATTATTAATCCCTACCTGAGGATATGCTTATTGATTTTAGAGAGAAGGGAATGGATAGAGAGAATGAGAGAGAGAGAGAGAGAGAGAGAGAGAGAGAGAGAGAGAGAGAGAGGTGAGAGAGAACACTGATTGGTTTCCTTCCGTCCAGACCACCTAGGTATGTGCTCTGACCAGAAATCGAACCCGAAACCTTTCGGTATAAAGGACAACGCTCCAACCAAATGAGCGCACAGCCAGCGAGAAGCACAGGCTATTTTAGATGACATGCGATCAACAATGTGTTCCCGTTTTCAAACTGAATTCTCCTTGGTCAGTGGAAGAGGAACGGTAGCTACCAACCCTATGGAAGTAGGGCACTTTACTGCCATCTGCTGGAACACGTTGCAATAAACTAGAAATCCCTGCAGTCAGCAAACAAGTAACACACTACACACAAATATATATTTTTTTAATTGTTTCCAAAATAATAGAAATGCCTGTGATGTGACTGGCACCTCCTTAGAAACAGTGCTCTTGTGCAGCGCCCAGCACGAACAACTGTGCATGGTGGTGGCTGTGGGAAGCCTCACACAGATATGGGGGGAGGATTGGCTCATGACGAAGAGTAAGGCAGAGGCTTCTAGGAAGAGGCCCAGAGCCAGGAGCAGCAGAACCTGGGAGTTAGGAATGGGTTTTGGGACCATCGTGCCTGGGGTAAGGGCTGGAAAATCAGGGCAGGTGTTTTTGGAAGGTCATCAAATGTGGGCCAGGAGAGCCCTTCACTCATCTGCGGGGCGCTGCATTCACCGTGTCCTTAGAGAAGCCCCCCTCCTCCCTGAGCTTCCTCTGCACCTCGTGGGTGTGAGGGAGGCAGGAGCCGTGCGCTCTGGGAGCCCTGCCCTTTTTGACCAGCCAGGTTTCTGAGAACTAGAGACTGGGGTCTCCAGGATGGGCCAGGATGGGGAGTGCAGGGATCATGTGCTATCACTGTAGGAGCAGAGATGGCTGAACTTCAGGGGTCTTGGCCGTGTTCTGGCCACAGTGGTGTAGCCTCTGCACCGGTGGGCTGAGGGACTCTGAGATCTCAGCTAAATGCCGGGAAGAACATTCAGGAGGGTCTCTCCTGACACATAACCCACAACCTCTTGAATACGCTGAGTTCCTTCTACATCCCAAACTTCTGTCTTTTCCAAGGATTTCCATTGCCTGCCCCTTCTCAACCCTCCCATCTCTCTCACATTTGCATCCTAGACTTCTCTCTCTTCTCTCCCCTACCCCCATCCCAGGCACATCCTTTCCACCCTACTTCTCTTTTCCTTCTAGAACCATTTCTCCCACCCTCTCTTCCATACCCATCCATTTTCTTCCATCTCTTTCTCTTTGCTTCCCCCAACTTCCAACTCTTTCCAAGCTGTCCTTACAGTTCCCCTCACATTCCCTTAGCCTCTCTTCCTCTGCCCCCTCGTGTCCTAACCCTTCTTTCCCGGGTCCATTCCACTCCCCCATCTACCTCAGGTTGCCAGATCAAACATAAGATGCTAATTTAAATACAAATTTCTGGTAAAGAATAGATAGTTTGTACTATAAGTATGTCTCAAATACTTATAAAATTAAAGTTTGTATTAAGTCACTTGTGTTTTTATTTTGCTCAATCTGGCAACTCTACTCCTGTCTCTCCCCTACCTCCCTGCCCACATTCACTCCACCGAGTCTGGTCTTCTTAGAGATTCTGAAACCCTTAGGCAGGCAGTCCAGTGCCCCCCCCCCCCCCCATCCAACTTAGCTCCTCACCGCCACTCTGGGCCTCCTCACAACCCAGTAGAGCAGTGATGGCGAACCTTTTGAGCTCAGCGTGTCAGCATTTTGAAAAACCCTAACTTAACTCTGGTGCCGTGTCACATATAGAAATTTTTTTATCTTTGCAACCATAGGAAAACAAAGACTTATATTTTTGATATTTATTTTATATATTTAAATGCCAATTAACAAAGAAAAATCAACCAAAAAAATGAGTTCGCGTGTCACCTGACTCGCGTGTCATAGGTTCGCCATCACTGCAGTAGAGCGTTATCAGCAGGCCATGCAGGGAACTTACAGGACATGCACAGCTCTATAAGTCAGTGTTACTTTTGATAGGCACCTGAGCACATTCATTGTTATATGTTTTATTTCATTGATTTATGTGTTTATCCTTAGGTCTTTATCACCCTGACTTCGTTACTGTAGCTTTTGAATAAGCCTTGAAATAGAGTGGAATAGTCCTCCTCCTTTTCCTTCAAGATCATCATGGCTGTTCTAGGTCCTTGCCACATAAATTTTGAAATCAACTTGTCAACTTCTACTTTAAAAAGTCTGCTGGGATTTTTATTGGGATTTTGTTGAATCAATAGGTACATTTGGAGAGAATTGACAGGCTAGCAGTATGTTATAGCTCTCCATTTATATATGCCATTGAGTTTTCAAAGTCAATTGTTTATAGCACTTACTGTAGGCCCTGCATATCTCCCATTATATTTATTTAATTTTTAATCCTCACCTGATGATATGTTTATTGATTTTTAGAGAGAGAGGGAGAGAGAGAGAAACATCAATTGGTTGCCTCCTGCACGCCCTGACCAGGGATCAGACCAGTGATCTGTTGGTGTATGGGATGACGCTCCAACCAACTGAGCCACACCAGCCAGGGCCCATTACATTTATTTTTAAATACTTTAGTTCAAATCACTAAATGGCATTGCTTCAAAGTTTCATTCCACAATTGTTTGCTAATTTATAGAAATATAATTGGTTGTTAAACATTGACCTCTTATAAACACTAAAGTTTTTGGAAGTCAAGGGGAATCATAATACAACAGATGTAGTAAAAAGTTAACATTTGCCCGACTGGCGTGGCTCTGTGGCTGAGCATTGACCTATGAACCAGGAGGTCATGGTTTGATTCCCGGTTGGGGCACGTGCCCGGGTTGCAGGCTTGATCTCCAGTGCAGGAGGTGGTCAATTAATGATTCTCTCTTATCATTGATGCTTCTATCTTTCTCTCCCTCTCCCTTCCTCTCTGAAATCAATAAAAATATATTTAAAAAAATAAAATAAAATAGTCCTGAGTACAGGAGCCTGTGCCCATATGGAGTCAGGGTGCACCACCCTCCCAGCACATCGATGTCTTCACCAACTCAGAAGCTCACCAAACCCCACCATTCCTGGAGGCTTCACTAGGTAAGCATGGCTGAGTAAGTCTTTGGCCAATGGTGATTGAATTCAATCTCCAGCCCCTTTCCTCTCTCTGGAAGTTTGGGGAAGGGAATGGGGCTGAAAGTGCTAACCCTCCAGTTACCTGAACAGTTTTTCTGGCGAAGACCAGCCTCCATCCTGAAGCTATCTAGGCCCATTGCTACCCACAGAGAGTTATCTTATTAGCATAAAAAGACAGCAAATTCCAAGCTGAGTTTTAGGAGCACCGTGCCAGGAACCAGGGACAAAAACCAAATATGTATATATTTTTTTATTGTATCACAAATAGTTTGGCATTAATTCTATCAGAAATATAAAGCTATTAACAAAGCTAAAAATTACAATGGGCAAAGAGTTTCCTTCCAGTCATTAAGTAAAACATGAGCAAAAAGATCCTATGAAGAAAATCATTTTTAAAAAAAAGAAAATCGCCGAAACCGGTTTGGCTCAGTGGATAGAGCGTCGGCCTGCGGACTGAAAGGTCCCAGGTTCGATTCCGGTCAAGGGCATGTACCTGGGTTGTGGGCACATCCCCAGTAGGAGATGTGCAGGAGGCAGCTGATCGATGTTTCTAACTCTCTATCTCTCTCCCTTCCTCTCTGTAAAAAATCAATAAAATATATTAAAAAAAAAAATAAAATAAAATAAAATAAAAAAAGAAAATCATTTGATTGAGACAAACAACACCTGCAGGTTTTAAAGTTCACATAGGTGTATCTTTTTTTTTTTTAATATATTTTATTGATTTTTTACAGAGAGGAAGGGAGAGAGATAGAGAGTTAGAAACATCGATGAGAGAGAAACATCGATCAGCCGCCTCCTGCACATCTCCCACTGGAGATGTGCCCGCAACCCAGGCACATGCCCTTGACCAGAATCGAACCCGGGACCTCTCAGTCCGCAGACCGACGCTCTATCCACTGAGCCAAACCAGTTTGGCGAGGCGTATCTTTTTAATACAATTGGACATTTCACCATAAGATTTCCTATGAATAACCCAATTCTGGTAGGTGAATTCTACAGATGGAATGAGGAATGTATGCAAACAGAGCAAAGTGCGGTACACAGGATACTTAATAAATGTGGCCGTAGCCTGGCTGGTGTGGCTCCGTTGGTTGGACATCCCTCTGTGCACTGAATGGTTGCTGGTCTGATTCCCCATCAGAGCACATGTCTGGGTTTTGGGTTCATTCCCGTGGGCGGGGGGGGTGGGGGGGAAGCGGGGTGCAGGAGGCAGCCAACCAATGTTTCACTCTCACATTGATTTTTTTTCTCTCACTCCCCCTCCATTCCTCTCTCTTTCAAAATCAATAAAATATTTTTTAAAATAAAAATAAATGTAGCTATACCTACTCCTTCTTCATTGACTATCCAACTAAAATGTCATTTCGAATATATAATCCTTGCAAAATGCCTAACAAAATCCTTAATAGATGGCATATAATTTAAAAAAAATTTAACATTATTAATCCATATCTTTTTTTCTTTTTGAAAAATATATTTTTATTGATTTCAGATAGGAAGGGAGAGGGAGAGATAGAAACATCAATGATGAGAATCATTGATTGGCTGCCTCCTGCATGCCCCCTACTGGGGATTGAGCCTGCAACCCAGGCATGTGCCTTGACTGAAATCAAACCCGGGATCCTTCAGTCCACAGGCCAATGCTCTATCCACTGAGCCAAACTGGCTAGGGCTTAATCCATATCTTTGAGTACTGCTTAACATTATGTCATATCCATTTTAATTAGCCATATAATATTCCATTACATGGATATAATACATGTATGACCATTCAGTCTTGGGTCATAGTTATATACCACAAAACTACACTATCCAGCTCTAGCTGATTTGGCTCAGTAGAGAGAGGGTCGGCCTGCAGACTAAAGGGTCCTGGGTTCGATTCCAGCCAAGGGCACATGCCTGGGTTGTGGGCTCGGTCCCCAGTAGGGGGCGTGCAGGAGGCAGCCAATCAATGATTCTCTCTCATCATGGATGTTTCTATCCCTCTCTCCCTCTCCCTTCCTCTCTGAAATGTAGCTTATATATATATAAACGACACTATCCATACTCCCCCTAAAGGATAAACAGCCAATCGTCTTGTTACATTTGTACATCACATGCCGGTCATAGTCTCGCTAGCACGCAGACTGCCATAAGCATACACTAAGCCCTTGTCATATGCACAGACACACACAACACAATGGCAGATGACAAGGGGACACATCTCTGCTATGATACTCACAACATGCACTCAATGTGTATAACACACAGACCGTCCACTCCCGATCTGTGGAGTCACACACATGTTCATATGCATGCAGTAGTTGTTCCATACAGTCACAAAGACATACTCTGGACCTGTTATGTACAGGTACTCACTTACACACAGCTGTCAACATAATTCCAGAGACAGACATATGCCCTGACTAGTCAGATGCTCAAGACACACACACACACACACACACACACACACACACACACACACACGTGTCTCTCTCCAATTTGAGGCACATGCCAGTCCTGTCTTGCAGGCCTACACTCCATCCACCAAGCCAAACCAGCTAGAACATTCATCTTATTTTCTTAGCCCAGTCATGTTTCACCTTTCCTGCCCCTGAGCTGCTGGATCAAAACTGCCATTCTGTCATCAAAGAAGGAGATGGCTGTTGGGCGGGACACCTCCAGTGTCTGCCACACTGGGCAAAATATTCTTTACACGTAAAGAAAAAATAAAGACAATTGAAGACTTGCTCAACAATTATGTCAACCACTTCAACTGTCCAAGAAAACTCACAGGGGAGGAGATCCAGCCTATTTCAATGACATTGAAGTCAGAACTAAGTTTTCATGAAGGAGAGATGAGGTGAACACCTGGCAGTAATGCTCCTAAACCTTTGACCCTCTTTCAGTTCCTCTCAAAGTCTCCAGGCTCCTTCCCCTCGGGGGGACTTCACAAGCCAGGAATTCCCTCATCCCTGTCTTTGCCCAAGGATTCATTCTCAATCTTTCAAGCTGCAGCTTAATAATTAACCTCTCCTACAGTCTTCCCTATATCCATATCTTAATCATGATCACCCATCACTGGTTCCCCAAAACCCCTCTTCTTTTTCTTTTTATCACTCATCACATTGTATACTTTTAAGTTTTTTATATACAAACTAGAGGCCCAGTGCACGAAATTCATGCAAAAGTAGGCCTTCCTTCCCCCAGCTGCCGGCACCAGCTTCCCTCTGGCACCCCAGACCCGGGCTGGCTTCTCTCCAGCTGCCCACAGGCACCCGGGACCCGGGCTGGCTTCCCTCTGGCCCCAGCTTCGTCCTGAAGGATGTCCAGTCTAATAAGCATATTGCCCTTTTATTATTATAGATTATTCTATGTCTGTGTCCCCTGGTCAAACAAAATGTTCATTGGACCAAGAATTTTGACTCTTAGATTGTTCATTGATAGCAGGGGTCAGAAAACCATGGCCCACTGGCTAAATCTGGTCCACTGACTGTTTTGTAAGGCGAATGAGCTAAAAGTAAGAATGGTTTTTACATTTTTAAGTGGTTGACAAAAGAAAGATGAACATTCACTGTCCATAAAGTTTTACTGGAATACAGCTACACTGGAATGTTTACATACTGTCTGTGGCTGCTGGTCCATTGCAATGGCAGAGGTGAGTAGTTGCAACAGAGACCCTGTCTAAAATACTTATTATCTGGCCATTTTCAGGGAAAGTGTGCCAACTTATGCTCTATATTGACTACAGAGACCAATGCCTAGCAGATGATGAAATCTAGTGGTCCAAGTTGGGTGTGTCACTAAGGCATCAGACATGTACTTAAAGAGCTGGACTTTTAAAAAGGAATCACTTTCTCCCAACAATGGCAAAACAAGAGGCCCCTGTGGGGCTAATATGCAAACAGAATCCTGAAAAGTCAAATTTGCCTCAGTTCATCAGGCAGGGAATCTAGACTGGTGCAATCACAGGGGTGAGGTGAGTAGCTTGTGGAGTCAGAAGGAGAGAAGGTGGCAGATGAAATGTCAGCACAGGCATGTGGGAGCGAGCTGCTGATGCTGTGCTTCCCCGGGTTCTGCACACGAGGCATGCAAGTCACCTCTGCTCCACTCGAGACATGTCATGTCACAGGGACGTTTCTCTACAAAGTACATTGGTCTCTCTGGATTTTTCTCATCAAGGGCTAGTCATTGCTCATGTTATTATTATTAATTATTATTACTACTAGAGGCCCAGTGCACAAAATTCGTGTGGGGCGGCGGGGGGGGTATGTTCCTCAGCCAGGCCTGCACCCTCTCACAATCCAGGACCCCTCTGGGGATGTCCAATTGCCAGTTTAGGCCTTCAGGGATTCCTGCAGGATTGGGCCTAAACCGGCAGTCGGACATCCCTCTCGCAATCTGGGACCACTGGCTCCTAACTGCTCACCTGCCTGCCTGATCGCCACTAACCACTCTGCCTGCCTGCTTCATCACCCCTAACTGCTTGCCTGCCTGCCTCATCACCCCTAACCACTCGCCTGCCTGCCTCATCGCCCCTAACCGCCTTTGCCTCAACCCCCGCTACTATGGCTTAGTCTGGAAGAATGTCCCGAAGGTCGTTTGACTGTCCAGTCTAATTAGCATATTATGCTTCTATTATTATAGATTTTTAACCTGGGCCAACAGTTTCTCAGGGATATTCTGATATTTTGTTTTCCCTGCAGACACTGTCATTGCTACCAGTGACATTATAATGGCTGCTCTGGTAGGAAATGGGATCGTGGTTTCCCCAAACTATAACTTGATTTGGGGCTTTCTCACACCCACAGGCATGAACCTTGGCTACGACAGGCTCACCATCCAGGTATCAGAGTTCTACTTGGTGAGTATGATTTTTTTCTCCTCTTAGGAAGTGTCAGGAAAAGTAACTTTTGGTATTGGAGCTTTATCTTAAAATCCTAGTACGCTTTCTTACTTGGGGAAGGGGAGGTGTGCCATATTAAATCTGAAGCTTATAGAGAAATCTGTGACCCTCATTATTTTTGTGTATTTAGTCATCCTCTTTCCCCTTCTTTTTCTTTTTGCTCTTGGCTTCCTGAGACCTCCTGTTCATCATTTCTCACTATTAGACTTGCCAGAATTCTATTCCTTTCCCTTCTAACCTCTTAAATATTTCCTTTAAAGTTGGGGACCACAGCACCTCTATTTTAAGAACATTATAGTCCTAACTGGTTTGGCTCAGTGGATAGAGCATCGGCCTGCAGACTCAAGGGTCCCAAGCTCGATTCCAGTCAAGGGCATGTGCCTTGGATGCGAGCACATCCCCAGTGGGGGGCGTGCGGGAGGCAGCTGATTGATGTTTCTCTCTCGTCGATGTTTCTGACTCGCTGTCCCTCTCCCTTACTCTCTGTGAAAAATCAATAAAATATATATTTTTTAAAAAAGAATATTATAAGGAATAAATAAAATCATATACATGTCTGGTTTTCAGCATGGACATAGAGAACGTGGGTTCATTTTTTTATTGTTTTATCTGTGGTCAAGATTGGCTTTGGAAAAACATTCATAAACAGCTATCCCTTTGGATGAGGTGAGGAGAAGGCATAGCCCTCTTTTCCTCAGGTTCTTCTAAGACCACAGGAAGGAGATGTAATTGTTGACTCTGAGTCTCTTTTTTTTTTTTTTTTTTTTTTTTTTTTTTAAACACATTTTATTGATTTTTTACAGAGAGGAAGGGAGAGAGATAGAGAGTTAGAAATATCGATGAGAGAGAAACATCGATTAGCTGCCTCCTGCACATCTCCTACTGGGGATGTGCCTGCAACCCAGGTACATGCCCTTGACCGGAATCGAACCCGGGACCTTTCAGTCCGCAGGCCGACGCTCTATCCACTGAGCCAAACCGGTTTTGGCTGACTCTGAGTCTCTTAAGGTGAGACATATTCCTTAATTTATTTCCCAGAATCAATAATGGATATAAAGACACCCATTGACCAGAGCTGAGCCTGAGTCATAAAATGGGCCATGGTGCCCTGGCTGGTTTGGCTCAGTGGATAGAGCATCAGCCTGCAGACCAAAGGGTCCCGGGTTAGATTCCGGTCAAAGGCATGTACCTCAGTTGCAGGCTCTTCCCCGGCCCGGGCTCTGGTCAGGGCTCCTGCAGGAGGCAACCAATCAATGTGTTTCTCTCACATCGATGTTTCTGTCTGTCTTTCCCTCTCTCTTCCATTCTCTTTAAAACTCAATGGAAAAACACCCTCGGGTGAGGATTAACAAAAACAAACAAACAAAAAATAAATAAATAAAGGTGATTAAATGTTTTTTAAAAAGGGGGGGCAATGGCATTAAGACAGGAAATCCTGATTTAGGGCCCTAATTCTGGAAGGTTCCCTCTCAGATGCCCAGGTCTGACCCACCCTGCCCTTGGTGCTGGAGAGGAAATGAAACACACCAGTGAACAGATATGCCATGCCAGGGCAGGGCCCAGCAAAGAGCCATTGAATATAGGGTTATTTTTAACATTGGGAACCACATGAAGGCTGCCACCTTGCTTTCGCCCCACCTGGCTGAGGCCCAATTCCTAAAGAAAGGAAAAGCTGAATTAATAACCTTCCTTGCTTTGGGACTTCCTTTTCTGCCCCAGTATCTGACTTCCTGCTATTTCCCCTTTAATGACTGACTCATTTCTCCTTTCTCACTCTTATTTTTGGGCACTTTTTTTGATAAAGGAAACCTGGCTCCAAAATACCTGTATGTCTATGTTCTGACTCCACATTGTAGTTCTCATGGTCTCTTGCCCGGTGGTCTCTCTCCGTACTGTACTTGTTTCTAAGGATTGATGCTACTTCACCATAACGCACGTAGCTCTGTGGGCTGACCACAGAGTCTGCCTTGGGGCCCAGGACTCTGAACTCCTGGAAGGCAGAGTGAAGTGGGGGAACTCCGAGAGCCTGGCTGGTGCGTCCATTCCCCAGCTGCTGTGAGTGTTGGCTGCTCAAGCTTCACACCTGCCCCATCTCAGGGGACCTGCCCTTTGATGAGGAGCAGCCTCCCCTCCAAGGTTACCTGAATGGCCAGGGGCCAATGATACACTGAAGCGGGGTCTGTAAGCCAGCCTGTTGTCTCAGTGAGGTGCTAACTCCGTGTGTGCACCTGCCTCTCCCCACGCCCCCGCCCATTGGGGTCAGGCCAAGACCACATCGTTGCTTAGCCTCCTTCCCCTGCCCTACCTGCCCCCTCCCCCCGATTCACTCCTCTCTCCTGAGAGCGCTCCCAAAATAAAGCACTTTGACAGCTTCTCCATCTCAGGCTCTGCTCCAGGAGAAGTGACCTAAAACGCTGGGAGTCATAGTTCACATTGGACTTGAGGCTCAACAGAAAAGGCATAAGACCCTACATCTAAACTCCTGAGACCTGATATTCCTGTCATCAAAGACATCCCTGGGATAGAGGGTGGGGTCTCTTCAGCACTACGTGTGTGGGGCTGGAAACAGGAAGTGGAGGCCTTCCCACTGTGCCATTATGCCTAATCTCTTGGAAATGCATTTAGATCCCCAATTGAGAAGGACACCAGGTCTACCTGCCTGCTTGCCTCCTCCTTCCCTCCCCTTCCTTCCTCCCTCCTTTCCTCCTCCTTTTTGTTACCATAACTGTAGTTAAAATGGAATTGAAGTTTTTTTTCAATTACTATTTACATTCGATATTATTTTGTGTTAATGTCAGGTGTACAGCACAGTGGTTACTCAATCATATACCTTACAAAGTGTATCCCCTAAAATGGATTTTAAGGTGGCATCGCTAATCTGGGATTCCCTCTCCCATTAAATACCTCAGCTACATCCTCAGAATCACAAAGGGCATGTACTATACACACCCACGAAGAAAGGTGAGGTGTCTGCTGACTTCTGAGATTCTGGGGTGAGAATCTGTAGATGAGATGCTGTTTAATTCCTCATTTCTGAGAAGACTGTGTTAGGTGTAACATAGGAGTTGGGAGTAAGAGATTTGGGGCACCATGCTTGGAATCAAAGGCTCCTTCATTACTGTGGTGTGATTTTAAAGTGATTTATTACATTTTTATCATCTGAAAATGGGTGATAATTAATATTAATTTAAAAAACATTAAGTTAAAACACATAAAGTACTATACTTATTTTTTGTTTCATTTTCCTTTATTTTTCTTAAAGCCCCTAAGGCTTCCAGGAAGCATCAGAGAAACAGAAGTGCCATTTCTGTACATAAAGTACTATACTTAGATCGGTGCTTTTCTCCTTTTTACATCTTTGACACAAATGATAAGTCGGTGACACCTTCCCAACACCCTGACTCCCAGAGTCTATGCTTAACATAACACATTTATTCATTTGCTCAGTGCAGCAAAACATTTAAAATAGCTTCAGAATTGCTCCATCCATTTTGACCTCTTTTTCTCTACTAAAAAACATCCAGGATTTGATTTCAGTTAATGTGTAGTTATCCATGCTGGGGGGTATATATTCAAATATTGTGTTCATATTTTTTTCTTTCTTCACTCTGGTTTTGATAGTCATTGAAATACAATTGGGGCCCTAACTGGTTTGGCTCAGTGGATAGAGCATCGGCCTGCAGACTGAAGGGTCCCAGGTTCAATTCCAGTCAAGGGCATGTACCTTGGTTGCGGGCACGTCCCAAGTAGGGGCTGTGCAGGAGGCAGCTGATGGATGTTTCTAACTCTCTATCCTGCTCCCTTCCTCTCTGTAAAAAATCAATAAAATATATTTTTAAAAAAAGAAAAGAAATACAATTGGTAAACTGCAGCGGGAAGGCCGGGGAGGGTTGGGGGGCAGGAGGGAGGGGGGTAAGAGATCAACTGAAGGACTTGTATGCATGCATAGAAGCATAACCAATGGACATAAGACACTGGGGGGTAGGGGAGGCTAGGGGACTGTCAAGGGCGGGGGGGGGGAAGGATACATATGTAATACCCTTTGTAATACTTTAAGCAATAAAAAAAAAAGAAATACAATTGGGTTCATTTCTTCCAGTTTTAGTCTTTTTTTTATCCCTTCTTATACTTGGAAATTTTATTTTATTCTTGTAACATGTAGAATATAAATGTGGTTCAAAAGAATAAAAGTTATATAAAATCCTATTACCTGAGAAGTTTTTAACTTAGTCTGTGAACATCTATTTTCCATCCCTGACTGGCAATCTCTCTTGTGGAAAGGTCACAGCAAGGCTCTCTGTGCCCTTGTTGAGTGTAAGGAGAGAAGGGGATAGCTACAGGCTGGAAAGCCCGGGTTCCACAAAACAGTATGGAGCACGCTATTTACTGCCACTCCTCTATAAAACTCCCCTAGTCAGGGACTCCACTTTATATACTAAAGAAAAAATTAAGAAGTGCAATTGCCAGTTATAAATACGGGGATGTAAAGTATAGCATAGGAAATATAGTCAATAATCCTATCCTATCTAATAAAAGAGAAACATGGTAATTAGCGTACATCCACTACCCTTCCCATTGGCTAATCAGCAAGATATGCAAATTAACTGCCAGCCAAGATGGCGGACGGCAGCCAGGCAGCTTGAAGCTAACATAGGGCTTGCTTGCTTCAGTGATGAAGGAAACCAATGTTCCCCGCCTGCCTGCCGGCCTCTGAGCTTGCAGTTTGAAACATTTTTACAAATATAGAAGCTAAACAAAACCCCAGAAACCTGCTTTCAGCCCACTGGGATCTCAGAGCTGGAGTTGATACAGTGTTTCAATTATAGAACCCAAACAAACCAGATACCTGCTTTCAACAGCAGAGGCCTCAGAGCTGGAGCCAGAGCTAAAGCTGGCCCAGAATAAAAAAGAAAAAGAAAAAAAGGAGCGGTTGAGAGCTTCAGTCACCCACCAGCCTGAAAACAGCCCTCAGCCCCTCACCCAGACTGGCCAGGCACCCCAGTGGGGACCCCCACCCTGAAGGGTGTGTGACCAGCTGCAAACAGCCATCATCCCCTCACCCAGGATGGCCAGGCATCCCAGTGGGGACCCCCACCCTGATCCAGGTCACCCTTCAGGGCAAACCAGCTGGCCCCCACCCGTGCACCAGGCCTCTATCCTATATAGTAAAAGGGTAATATGCCTCCCAGAACCAGGATCAGCGGAGCCGCGAGGCCTCCGGCACTGGGATCAGTGTGACAGGGGGCAGCGCCCAAACCCCCTGATTGCCCTGCGGCTCTGTGTGTGACAGGGGGCAGGGCCACAACCTCCCTATCAGCCCTGCTCTGTTCGTGACAGAAAAAAGCGCCCCAACCCCCTGATCAGCCCTGCTCTGTGCCTGATGGGGGGTGCTCCCCAACCCCCTGATCACCCTGCGGCTCTGTGTATGACAGGGTGTGGCGCCCAACCCCCTGATCGGCCCTGCTCTGTGTGTGACAGGGTGCGGCACCCCAACCCCCCCCCGCCCCCCACGGGCCCTGCTCTTTGTGTGACGGGGTAGAGCCATAACCTCCTCATCGGCCCTGCCCTGAGTGTGAGAGTGGTGGCGCCCCAAGCCCCCCTCCATGGGCCCTGCTCTGTGTGTGATGGGGTAGAGCCATGACCTCCCCATCGGCCCTACCCTGAGTGTGACAGTGGCGGTGCCCCAACCCCCTGATCCTCCCTGCTCTGTGTGTGACAGGGGGCGGTGCCCCAACTCCCCTATTGGCCCTACTCTGTGAGTGACATGGGGGAGCTCCTCAACCCCCTGATCGGCCCTGCTCTGTGCATGACAGGGGGGAGCTCCCCAACCCCCTGATCGACCCTGCTCTGTGCGTGACAGGGTACGGAGCCCCAACCCCCCTGATGGGCCCTGCTCTGTGCGTGACAGGGGGTGGCGCCGCAACCTCCCCATCGGCCCTGCCCTGATGTGACAGGGGGTGGTGCCCCAACCCCCCAATCGGCCCTACCCTGAGCGTGACTGAGGGTGGCATCACAACCTCCCAATCTGTCCTGCTCTGTGCATGACAGGGGGTGGCGCCCCAACTCCCCAATCGGCCCTGCTCTGAGCCCGACCAGGGGCTGCACCTAGGGATTGGGCCTGCCCTCTGCCACCCGGGAGCAGGCCTAAGCCAGCAGGTCGTTATCTCCTGAGGGGTACCAGACTGCGAGAGGGCACAGGCCTGGCTGAGGGACCCTCCTCCCCCGCTAGTGCACAAATTTTTGTGCACCGGGCCTCTAGTCCTATATAATAAAAGGCTAATATGCAAATCGACCGAATAGTGGAAAAACAGCTCACTATGATGCACACTGACCATCAGGGGGCAGATGCTCAAAGCAGGAGCTGCCCCCCTGGTGGTCAGTGTGCTCCCACAGGGGGAGCTCCGTTCAGCTAGAAGCCGGGCTCATGGCTGGCGAGTGCAGTGGCAGTGGTGGGAGCCTCTCCCGCCTCCGTGGCAGCGTTAAGGATGTTCGACTGCCGGTTTAGGCCCACTCCCCCAAGGGCTCCCAACTACAAGAGGATGCAGGCCAGACTGAGGGACATCCCCCGAGTGCACAAATTTCGTGCACCGGGCCTCTAGTACTAGTATAATAAAAGCCTAATGTTCTAAGTGTCCAGTCTTCCAGTCGGCTGTTCAACCAAAGCGTAATATGCTAATGATATGCTAAGGCTGCTCAACCGCTCGCTATGATGTGCACTGACCACAGGGGGCAGATGCTTTGACCGGTAGGTTAGCTTGCTGCTGGGGTCCGGCTGATCGGGACTGAGCGAGACGAGACGGTCCGGACACACCCTGGAGCCCTCCCAGGTCCCTCCCCAGCTGGCCAACCTCCCTCGTCCCTCCCTGGCCCTGATTGTGCACTGGTGGGGTCCCTCAGCCTGGCCTGTGCCCTCTCGCAATCAGGGACCCCTTGAGGGATGTCAGAGAGCCAGTTTCAGCCCGATTCCGCAGGCCAGGCCGAGGGACCCCACTGGTGCACGAATTTGTACACTGGGCCTCTAGTATTGTAATAACTATAAATGGTGCCAGATGGGTACTAGACTTATGGAGGGGAATCACTCATACGTTATATAAATGTCTAACCAATGTGCTGTACACCTGAAACTAATATAAAATATTTTTAAAATATAAAATAATATTGAATGTCAACTGTAATTAACAAATAAAAGAAGAAAATAATATTGTAATAACTACAGGCAGTTCTTGGGTTACGTGGGACTCGACAAACGTCATTTTTGTGGTTACGTCATCATCTCCCATTTATTTATAAAAAAAAAAGTTCCATCATTTCAACGTATGTACATATGTGCTTTATGTTTTTTATTATTTATTTACCACAAGTAAAGGTCAGGAATTGTTATATTTCTTTTAAATTTTTTTTACTGTTTCACATCATTACTGCTGTGTATGTGCTCCATGCGAGTGACGTAGGTGCTTATGTAGGTGGGTTCCAACTTACGGCAAAAATCGCATTATGTCGTGCCGTAGGAACAGATCTCCGATGTAACCTGACGACCTACTGTATTAGTGGTACTAGATGGGTATTAGACTTAACAGATGATCACTTCATAAGGTATATAAACCTAATCACTACGTTGTACACCTGAAACTTATATTGTATGTCAATAAAATTTTTTAAAAATCAAAGACCCAATTGAGTAGAAATATATACCATGCTCATATAGTGGAAGGCTAAACATAGTAAGTTGTCAGTTTTAACCTCTCCACCCAAATACTAAAGAAGCAGAATTTGGTGGGGAGACTTTTTTAGAATCTGCCATCCTGGGATTTGGTGGGGGGGGAAAGAGGAGTGTGTCTGGGGTGAGCTGGTCATCCTCATCTGTTTCCATCATTTTCTCAGTGCAGCAAGGCTCTTCATCTTCTTGGATAACCACTTCAACTGTCATGTCACCTGGGATATGGTGATCTAGTGCTATGGATATTGAGCCAGTAAATATCCACTAAATAGAATTAGGGAAGTAGCAAGTGTAGAATATTAGAACTCTTTCTCCAAAATTATCCTCTTTCCTCTGCTCTCATCAACAAACATGCACATAATATCCTCTTTGGATGCTTAAAGCCCATTTATATCTCTAGTAATATTCTTTTACCATTATCAAGTTGTTCCGTTTTTCCCTTTTGTCTTGACCATATTTACAGATTTTAGTCTCCTTTATATGTCTTTTATATTCTCATCAAGCGCTTTAAGGCCCCATTCTTTGATACAGATCAGCTAATAACCAGCAGGCATTGCACGTTGAAGATGCATTTAGAGGGGCACCCATGACAATGTGGAGTAAGGAGCTCCTTTCCTTCATAAAATTGGTGAGGATACAGGTAAAGATGGACAGAATCAGTGCTTTGCAGAACTCTAGGAATTAAAGGCTTTCAGCAATCTGGAGAGTGTCTGTTTGAGAAAGAGCAGAATCTTGGTAAGAACAGTGAGTTTTGTGGCATCTTAACTTTCCCTGTTCTACTTCTCTCCCTCCCAAGCTCCACAGTAGCCTTGAAACCAGCAGCCCTCACTATCATGGTGAAAACCATCAGTCTAGCAGCCAATGGAGGGAGCACAGTGGGGTCGAAGCTCCTTAAAATCCCGTTCCCAGAGACTGTTATTCTCTGACCTGGCTAGCACGTCACTGGAAGACCCCAGTCGCAGAGGCTGTCTTTATCTGACCTGACTCAGCTCGTCCAGTGTAAAACAGCATTGGCTGGAAACAGTCAGTAGCAATTGTAATACCATACATGGAAAATTCTCGAGAATACACCATATGTTAAGACAATAAAATGAGCCTCAGCAAAATTTAGAGGGTTGAAATCATATAATGTTCTCTGATTACAATGGAATAAAATTAGAAATAAGTAACAGAAGGAAATTTGGGAAACTCAAAAATGTGTGTAAGTTAAGCACACTCTCCACCCCCCCACCCCACCCCCACCCCCGTAAGTGCAGCACCTGTAGTTTGGTGCCAAATGTGTCATTTCAAATCAGTGACTCAACTACCAATTTATAGAAGACAGGTATATTAAATTATGTCAGAATATCATCAGCAAAATCCAGATTGTGAGAAATTCTACTAGGGAAACAATGTAATTTCTTCATCAAATAATTGTTTAGAAATGAAGAAATGGAGTGAGAACCTATAGATTGAAATAGACTTAAGTATCAAATCTACCAATTATAATGTGTGGAACTTATTTTAATTCTGATTTGAACAAACTGTAAAAAAATAACTCTTATGAGACACCAGAAATTTGAAAGCTACTGAATTATTTTAAAAATTTCCCATTGATTTTTTAAAGAGAGTGGAAGGGAGGGAGGAAGGGAGGGGGAGAGACAGAGAGAAACATCAGTGGTAAAGAGACACCAATTGGCCATTTCCCCCACACACCCCGACTGGAAATCGAACTCTTGACCCTTCATCTTCTAATACGTTTACATGTAAATAACAGATGTATTTCACACTTTTAAAAGACTTTAACATTGTTTATTTATCAGTTTCCCCTCTGTACATACATTTACAAGCTCCAACACTCCCCTTGGGTAGAAGAATGTTAAAAATCTGGTATACACATCTCACATCTTTCTCCATGTTCATACAATTATATATATACAGTTGGCTTCGATTCCTATTTTTAAAAATTTAAATTTTACTATAAATAAATATTTATAACTAATAAGAAATATATTTTAAAAGTACACAATTGTGTAAATACATGAATTAATTTTAAATCCTTTTGCAAACTCATCTCTCTTTCCTCCTTCCCGAAGATACCACATTTCTGAGTTTTATTTACCATACCTTTGCTTTTCATGATGTAACACTTATACACAAAATATCATTTTGCATCTTTAAAATTTTGTGAATGGAATCATACTGCATGTATATTTCTATGACTCTTTGCTCATTATATTTGTTAGGTTCAGTAATTTTTACTGCTGTGTGTTATTCCACTATATAGGTATGCCACACTATTTATCCACCCTGCCTTTTTTTAAAAATATATTTTATTCATTTTTTACAGGGAGGAGGGGAGAGGGATAGAGAGTTAGAAACATCGATCAGCTGCCTCCTGCACACTCCCCACTGGGGATGTGACCGCAACCAAGGTACATGCCCTTGACCGGAATCGAACCCGGGACCCTTCAGTCCGTAGGCCCACGCTCTATCCACTGAGCCAAACCGGTCAGGGCTCCACCCTACCTTTGATGGGCATGTTTCATTTCCAGATTTCTTTGTTACTGCAATGATGTTAAGTGAAAGCAATGTCATTGAATTTGATGACAAAGTGTTTTAATGAAGTTTAGCTCTGATGAAGCCAGTTGGGGTGAAGCTAGAGACTTCTGGAAGAGAAACAAAAAAGGTCAGAAAAAAAATTCCATTTACCCCCCACAAACATTTAGGACTTTCTTCTGAAATTGTAATAGAAGAAAAAAGGAACTTTATCTTCTTCCCTAATACTGCATCCACGAACCGTTCTCTATTTTCATCTGCCATTTCAGGTCAGAAAAATAGTTAAAAGAAACTACAGATTTTAGTTTCAAAACTACCAACTGCAACAAAGAATTCAGATCCCACCTAGGAAATGGAAGCTTGGTTTTGTATACTTAGAATATAAGAAGTGCAATGATCACTTTTGGAAATAAGACAAGTAGTTTTCCAAAAGACTGACTATGTAATCTCAAACACGTTCCTTGCCTTGCCTAACCTGTAACCTAGGACATCTGATTCCCTAATTCTGGGATCTGATCTAATCTACCTGCCTCTACATGTGGGAACTTAAACTAGGGCTCCCCAAGTTATCTGCACTAGTCCCCTTAACATCACAGAAGAGTGGGAGCCTGTCTCAGGCTGGATTTCTTTTTAAAATATATTTTTATTGATTCCAGAGAGGAAGGGAGAGAGAGAGAAAGCAATGATGAGAGAAAATCATTTATCCGCTGCCTCCTGCACGCCTCCTACTGGGTATGTGCCCTTGATCGGCTGCCTCCTGCACGCCCCCTACTGGGTATGTGCCCTTGACGGGAATGGAACCTGGGACCCTTTAGTCCACAGACCAACACTCTAGCCACTGAGCCAAACTGGCTAGGGCTCTTTTTCTTTCTTTCTTTCTTTTTTTAAATTTAAATTCCTTTTTGTTTAAAGTATTACATATGTCTCCTCCCCCCCCCCCCCATTGACCTCTCCCCAGCCGGTCCCACTCCCCATTTTTTTTTTCTTTTTAAAAGTTATGCTGAGTCCTAGTTGGTTTGGCTCAATGGATAGAGCATCAACCCGCAGACTGAAGGGTCCTGGTTTTGATTCCGGTCAAGGGCACAGACATCAATGTTTCTCTGTATTTCCTCCTCCCTTCCATTATCTCTAAGAATCAATGGAAAAAATATCCTATGGTGAGGACTAACAAAACACACAGAAAAACCCATAAAAAAGTTATGCTGATTTGCATTCTTCCCCATAAAACATCTTTGATTCATTATAAAATATCCAAATTTTTGGCAGATAAGTTGTAAATCTTTTTATGCATCTTAAATTTGATGCTCCAAAAAGACATAATAAATAACACTATTTTATCGGTAAGGAAACTGTGCATTATTACCACTTATTATTATCAAAATGCATTAACAATTTCCCAGGCATATATAAGTAGTTGCTGGTAGTCAGATAAACGAACACATATCAAGTTAGACAACACTGTACTGTTTCTCAGTCCCAGCTGGACAGCGATCCACTTTCATAATCACCATGGTATGCGCACAGAAGAAATTTTAAAAAAAATCTCACAAATATTACTCATCTCCAGTTACTGATATTAATAGGACCACACAATGTGACAGACCTCCTCACATCTCTCAGTCCTACAGAGAACTTCGCATAAATCCCCATGGTCACAACATCCGTTCACGACCACTAACGGCTGCTTTCCAACGGTGGCATAAATCGCTAACAAAAACTGCCTTACCCCTAAGGAAATACAGATTCACAATGGCAGAAACTGTACCATGAGTATAAATAACTCCACGCAGGGTCCCAGACAACGAGTGGGACCCACAAATTCACCCAAAACAAACAAGACGAGCCATCCGTTCAAACGCCACACCTCCTCCAGTCTCTGGTACCCAAGTAAGCTCGTGGCCCGCTTTACCTGGGATGCCCCGCTCACCGAGGGCTAAGTCCCTGGCCATCCTGCACTCCCATTTTTGCCTTCGCTGAGAACCTTTTAATTCACCCTCAGCCTCACCAAAGACGCCAGAGCCGCCAGGCTCGCCCAAGCCGGGAACGGCTCCCTACGGCAAAGGCTAGCTCTCCCGGTGGGCGTCGGAAAAGCGCCTCTTGACAGCTGCGCCGAGTTGCATCCTGGGAGCCTTCTGGAGGACCCCGTTTCCGGGACTTCGCCAGCTGGGGACTACGTTTCCCAGAAGTCTCCGGGCACAGGCCGGTTCAGGAAGAGTCAAGGGTGCCTGTGGAGAGCGTTTGGGACAGCAGGGCTCCCATAAGCTTCTGGGCCCAAACTAGCCTCGGTCTCTGGGTTCCTTTCCGTTGTCCCCGAGTTCTTGGCCTCTGCGCGGCGAGTTGGTCGCGTGCCCGACAGTCGTTAGCGCCGGCCGAGGGTGGGGGGCTCAACAGACTTCACGGAAGCGGGACTGGAACGGGCAGCGACGGTTGGGTGACGCCGGGAGGCGGTTGAGGTGAGGCGGCCCCTCGGGCACCGGGCCAGTTGTGTCGGGAGCCACAAGGCTGAGTGAGAAGGACGGCGCGGGATAGGCGGCGATACAGGGCGCGGCCTGTCTCGGTAACAGGGTGATGGGGTGCGGGGCCTTTCTTTGGAGGTGCGGTGCGCTTTGGCTGTGGGCTCTCAGTTCCCTCCGGAGTCAAGCATGGCGAACTCCAAGGCTACACGGGCCAAACAAGTTGTAAGTGTATGTGGGCCGCAGAAAAACAAAAGCTCCAGTGTTCATAGGACGTAGGTGTATTTCGATAGAGACATGCTGAACATAAAGGGCTGAAATAAATGAGTCATCGTTAACATAAAGTAATAGAACATCTTAATAAAAATTAATACTTTTTCTTGAACATTCACTTACCAGACACCGAATCACTGCACACATTAAGCGAGTAAACCTATTTTTCTTGTTCTTTGAAAGCAAAATGTTTTCTGTTGCGCACACCAAACAAGTCAGTATAAGACGAATGACGTGGCCATCGGCTGCTGAAATATTCACAGCTAGTGTTGGTGGAGAGAAATGGCGCGCCTGTGTGTAAGGCACGTAAGGAAAAGGAAAATGAATGCAACACGGTTGTAGTAATCAGTCGTTAGTGAATGTTGTGGTTTGTTATTCATAACTAGAGGCCCGGTGCACAAAATTTGTGCAGGGGGTGCGGTACCCTCGGCCCAGCCTGCACCCTCTGCAATCCGGGACCCCTCAGGGGATGTCCGACTGCCAGTTTAGGCCCGATCCCAGGGAATGGGCCTAAACCAGTAGTCGGACATCCCGCTCACAATCCTGGACCACTGGCTCCTAATCGCTCACCTGCCTGCCTGCCTGGTCACCCCTAACTGCCGCCCCCCTCCGCCGGCCTGATCGCCCCTCACGCCTAACTGCCCCCCCTGCCGGTCTGGTTGCTCCCAACTGCCCCCCACACTGGCCTAGTTGCTCCCCTTGTCAGCCTAATCGCCCCCAACTGCCCCCCCCCACCGGCCTGGTTGCTCCCAACTGCCCCCCCTACTGCCTAATCGCCCCTCACTGCCCCTCCCCCGCTGGCCTGGTTGCCCCCAACTGCCCCCCTCTGCTGGTCTGGTCGCCCCACGCAGCCTGCTGTTCAGTCATTTGGTTGTCCCTCACTTATCCCCCTGCCAGCCTGGTCGTAGGCAGCCATCTTGTGAGGGCGTGAGGGTTAATTTTCATATTACCTCTTTATTATGTAGGATTATATATAACAGGATATTGTAAAAATTAAGTTATGAAATTTTTATTAAAACGTTTCTTACATACTGTTATATTGGCTGGGCCACAAAAATATTCATTGTGGGCTCCGTGCAGTCCGCAGGCCGTGAGTTTGACATGCCTGGTCTAGACTCTCAGGTCCTGAAAAGTTAAATGACCCCAAGGAAAGAAGCCCTGCACTAAGCCCCAGCCTGAACGTGTCAAGCAGGAAGTAGACTTGGGATGAGTACTTCACATCTGGAGGTGTCCTCGTGACAGGCTCCCAGGAAGACATGGGGGGAGGGGTGTCCCAGGTAGGGTTCCTAGAGGAGGCACCCCTCGTTGGCCCTTGGGGGCCAGCTACATGCTCCCGAGCCTCAGTTCCCAAGAATTGCTGTCAACTCAGATAGAGTCCAGCCTCCCTTTAAATTCGACTTGCTTATATGTGGATGAAAGCAGATGTGGCCCTAGGGGTGTTTTGGCTCTGTTCTCCATTTTTAATTTAACTCTGTCTGCTCCAAGAAATGCTGGTGTCAAATGATTCCTCTTCCCTCCCACTGCTGTCAGGTTTCTAAGAAGGACCCTGAGGAGGAGGAAAGAACAGTTGGATATCTGGGAATTGAAGTTCAGGTGAGTTTGTGTTTCTTTTATAGTCATACAATTACTTTTGCTTTTAGATCATGAGAATATTTGCTTTCCTTGGCCTGAAATATCTTGACTAGTAAGGTCTCTCATGGGTCTTCCTTCTGGCAAGGGACCCACCACGCTGGTGCACCCCCCTTCCCAGGGGTCCCATATTGTCCTTTTCTTCAGCTAATGGCCATCTGTTGACATGGTGAATTGTTCAAATCCTTCAGTGCATTCTCCCTTTCTAAGTGTTCTGATGGCACTGAAATACACCTCGTGGAGCCCTAGCTGGTTTTGCTCAGTGGACACAGTGTGGGCCCTCAGACTGAAGGGTCCTAGGTTCGATTCCAGTCAACGGCTCGTACCTCGGCTGCAGACTTGATCCCCAGCCCTATCGGGGCACATGTGAGAAGCAACCAATTAATGTGTCTCTCTCACATTGATGTTTTTCTCTCTCTGTCTCTCTCCCTCTCCCTTCCACTCTCTCCAAAAATCAATGGGAAAGTATCCTCAGGTGAGGATTAACAAAAAAAAGAAAGGAACAAACAAAAAAGAAATATACCTCATGGAGATAACTGTTAGAGCTTTATTTGAGCTTATGATTACTTGGAGAGGTTAGTATTCAGGTAGATAAACCATTTTTTATCTTTTCCACAGTCATGATTTCCAAAGCTCAAGGCAAGGGAAGAGGGAATTGTTAGTTTCAGTTAATAAATTCCAATGGTTGTGCCCGGCCAGTGTGGCTCAGTGGTTGTGGATTGACCTATGAACCAGGAGGTCACAGTTCGAATCCCTGTCAGGCACATGCCCAGGTTGTGGGCTTGATCCCCAGCAGGGGTTGTGCAGGAGGCAGCCTATCAATGTTTCTCTCTCATCATCGATATTTCTCTCTCTCTCTTCCTTTCCCTTCCTCTCTGAAATCAATAAAAATATATTTTTAAAAAAATTTCCACTGCCTTTAGGAGCAGTGATGTGCTTTGAGCTTTGAGCATAGGGCTTCGCAGTGTGCACCAACAGAGCAGAGACTTTCAGATAATCTTTTAGTAGAAATCTGTAACATTGCTAAGCATAAATTGTTTCAGGTCCAACTTTTCTTTTTTAATATATATGTTATTGATTTTTTACAGAGAGGAAGGGAGAGGGACAGAGAGTTAGGAACATCGATGAGAGAGAAACATCAATCGCTGCCTCCTGCACAACCCCTACTGGGGATGTGCCTGCAGCCCAAGGTACATGCCCTTGACCCAAATTGAACCTGGGACCCTTCAGTCCTCAGGCCGACGCTCTGTCCACTAAGCCAAACCGATTAGGGCTCAGGTCCAACTTTGGGTAGGTTGTGAGAGGCAGGCAGTACTGTATGTGGTTAAGAGTAAGGCTCTGGATCTAGAGCACGTGGATTCACATCGTGGCTCTGCTGTTGTAGCTGCGTGAGCCTAGACAAATGATTCTGGCTCTGTGTGCCACGTTGACAAAATCAGGACAAAAAAATACCTACCTTATGGGGTTGTAATGATGTGAGATGAGCTAATATGTGTCAAGCACCTTAGAACAGTGCCTGCCCCGTGATACCGGCTTGGTAAATATGAAGAGCTGCTGTTATGTGGTGATTCTGGATCTTTCCCAATCAACTCCTTATAGATCAACATATGACGAGAAATATGAAGATGATTGTGTTGGATACTTACAAGTTTAAAAATGTGACCAGATGCTCAAATGGTAAGGTAATAGGAGGAGGAAAGAGGTCTTTACCGCAGGTCTTATTCCAGATGACCACAGTTTGAAATTGAGACATAATTTTGGCAAATATTTGTAAATTTTGAAAGTGGGCACAATGTCTATAACTTAATGAAGTTATCCAGCGCACATGACTTAAAAAATTTCTAGCTCCATTGGCCTGGAATAAAAAGGTATGAGAACTAGGAAGGAACTTGTAGAAAATTAGTGTCCAGTGATAATGGAAACAGGTAAATTTCAGTATTTCCTGTGGAAAAATAATATTCACCTAATAAAAATTATGTTTATAAAGAATCAAAAGAAGCAAAAATGTAAATGATATTAAGCAAAAGTTATAGCTATGAACAAAAGTACTCAAGAATATTAGGAGCGCTATGTGAATTCCATTAGAAAAGACAGGATTTTGAAAGACGTTTTTCAAGGATCGTATCCAAAATGTTGTTTTCATCATTCATTCAGTGAAGAAGTTAGGTGTAGCCACACTTGTCCAGCATCTACTTTGTACCAAACACGTATGTTTTTGTTGTCTTTCTGCTTATGTGTATATATTTTCTTCCTCAGACTTTGAAGGTGACTTACATAATTCGTGTTCATTGACCGGAGAATCTTGACAGTGAAAGTGTCTCATTGTAGTGATGAGCTACAGCCCCGGGATGTTCAAGAGCAGGTAGGTGTAATTTGTTTCAGGCCCACTGATTTTCAGTGTTGGGCTTTTTGTTTAGTTTTCTTAATGACTGCAATATTTTACATTTGATTATGGAATTAATACAAGTTTGTGACAAAACAATTTATTAATCCAGGAAACATATAGAGAATGAGGTAAAAATTGCATCCTCCTACTCATTCTTAGTATTCCAGTGTGTGTATTTTGCTCGTTTGTTTTCCTACAAGCCTGTGTGTCTGGTTTTGTTTCTGCAGAATAAAGTCACATTATGGTGATATAATTGATTTGAAGACTCTCTAGCTTTTAGTTGGAAATGAAATAAAAGAGGAGTAAAAAGTGTAACAGGTGGTTGCACTGAAGATTAAGTAAGAAAAATCATATAAAATGGTTTACAATAATTGCTTAAAATTCATTTTAGCCATTAAATAACCCCCAGACATGGCTTTTATTTTCATCTTTATTTAATCTTGAGTATGTAGAAAGAGGAGGGAAGTGCCGTGATTCTTTCTTTATTTGAAAATTTTCAAGTATTTACAGCTTTTAGGAATAGTATAGAAATGCTATTTAGAAATTGATTACCAGAGCAATGAAGATGAATTTAAAGGTTACTTCCACAGAGAATAGCAATAATCTCTAATGTCTTACAAAAATCTATTTTACAAATATTTCCAGGACAGGTATTAATACCAGGAGGTAAAATAAGGAGGTTATAGTTTTAAATATTCAAATAAGCCACCAATTTGCACAGAACAACCCGATTAAGCCTCTGGTTAATGTTCCCAGATTGACACCTCATTGGGTCATATTTTCTGAGCTAGCTTTGCAGTACCTAATTTGTCTCTTCATCTGCAGCTTCTGGAAGGAGGGAGTATTTTTTTCTGTATCTTTTTAAGAGCCTGCTTTGCTCATATTGTTATTTAGGAAGAATAGCAGGCTTAGGGCTGGGCTGTGTGATTTAGAAATTGTAAGAAAGCAGGCCTGAGATTTTATCATGAGAAAAATTACAAGAATGGTATTAACTTTCTTGCATTAACTTTCTCACATTATTACAATGTAATAAGGGATAAGTAATCTTTTTCATTTTCACTAGTAATGGCTAAAACTTATATTAAGCAATGATCGTACACCATTTTATGTGGTCTTTCTTATTTAATCTTCAATGCAACCATCCGTGGTAGACACTTTTTACCCCTCTTTTATTGAATTTCTCAACAGAGGTGTTGAGAAATTGGTAACCATCAAGTTCAAGTTTGACATCAGAGTCTTTATCTTAATTTCACATACACTTCACACCTTATGTATCTTTTAATAAACCTGCTTGCCTCACTAAGAAATTGACTGTGTATGTCTTTCTTCATCAATTAATGTGGCCCATTACCTTCACAACTGTGAAGGTAGAATGGGCCATAATTTATTAAGCCTTTTGCCCAGTATTACATAGTTTCTAATTCTTGGTTAGCATAAATGATTTTTGGTTGAATATTCTTATGTATATATCTGGTTATTTCCCTAGCTATTTAAGGATACATTTCTAACTGGAATTTTGGGTAAAAATGTGTCCCAAATGTAAGACCCTGAGATAGTAGTACTTAAGCGGTAATATAATGACTAAAAGACACAGTTGTTACCTTTAGGATAAGAAAAACAAAATATGTTTAGTAATAAGTAGGGCAGTCAGCAACAAAGGCCAATATGCAATTCAGATAACTTATCTTAGGAACTCATAGTAAGGTAATTGTAAGCAATACTGTTAAGTTATACCAACTTTGTGGAGGCAAATGGAATATAGCCTGTGAGTTTCATACTGTATAGTTTTTATTCTGCTAATATTAGTTGCAAAGTAAGGCTATAGGATCAGGTGATTCAGCATTTTCCTGGAGGGTATCATGTCTAAAAAGACAAGTTCAGACACAAAATAAGTCCATTTATCAGAAGACATGAAAAGTAGGATCAAGACCTCTCAATATACCCTTGAGATTTCTTTGGGAATTTCAACCATTTTTTCTAGGGAAAGAAATCATATAGTTAGTATAATGCATGCCCGTCGTTACAATAATTATGCAGAATATCTAAACCAAAAGGTCATTATGGTCATACTACATTATTATATACTAGTGGCCCGGTGCATGAAATTTGTGCAGGGGAGGGGGGGTCCCTCAGCCTGGCCTGCACCCTCTCCAATCTGGGACCCCCTCAGGGGATGTCCAACTTCTGGTTCGGGTATTGGGCCTAAACCGGCAGTCAGACATCCCTCTCACAATCCAGGACCGCTGGCTCATAACCACTCACCTGCCTGCCTGCCTGGTCACCCCTAACCACTCTGCCTGTCGGCCTGCTTGCCCCCAACTGCCCTCCCCCCACCGGCCTGATTGCCCCCAACTGCCCCCCCCACCAGCATGCTCACACCCAACTGTCCCCCCTGCTGGCCTGATCGCCCCCAACTGCCACCCCTGCCGGCCTGCTCACCCCCAACTGGCCCCCCTGCCAGCCTGATCACCCCCAACTGCCCTCCCCTCCTGGCCTGATTGCCCCTAACTGCCTCTGCCTCGGCCCCACCACCATGGCTTCGTCCAGAAGGACATCCCGAAGGTCTCCCAGAAGGTTTCCTGGTCTAATTAGCATATTACCCTTTTATTAGTATAGATAGCTATATAACTTTCCAAACAGTTTTTCATCTATTGATGTCTGACCATCAGTCTTTCTGTTTTGATATATACATATTTAAAAATGTAGTTATACTATGTACATCATGTAACCTATTTTTTTCTATTGATAATTGATCTTGATTATTTTCCCCAACTTAGCATAATTTCAAAGTGTTCCATTGCATGGATGTCCTGAATGCATTAAGTTATATTTTGGGGTGCAGGCAATTACCTGAGCAATTGTTTGTATGTCCTGCCTGCTCCTATGTCTTGACCAATTTTCTAAAGTCCTAAGCCCATGAAGAATGTTTTGGTCTTGGACCATGTGGGAATGGAAGGTGGGAGATCTGATCTGGGGAGGACTGAGTGGTCCAATTTCAGGGTCATAGCAGCACCCCCAGAATTGGGCTGTGAAGGAAACCTTTCTGCTGAAGGACCTGGGGATTTTAGGTGAGAGTTTAGATTCCACGTATGTGTGTGGGGTGTGGATTCATTTGAGTCATGATGGGATCAGTTAAGCACACCTGGTCTCAAGCTTCCTTTTCCTTCCTCAGCTCTGGCTTTTCTGGACTCTGTGCTTCACCAATAGAGGAACCCCATGGAGCGCTAATTAGTTCTTGCAATTACGGAACCATGACTGATGTAAGTTGGTACTTCTCTCTGCTTGGAATACAGTGATTTTTAGTTTATGCGAATCTTTTCCTTAGTTATACTAAAGCCTTCTACCTAACAGACCCCATCCCTGAACCCGCCTCTCAGTTCCTCCTATTCCAGTGAAGGAAGGCACCAAATACCCGACGCCCTCCCGAGGTGCCTTTCCCGTCAGTCATCACGCTCACTCAGCATCTCCTGCATGCTCAGCCTTCTGTCAGGAACAGTAAAGGATAGAGTCTTGTGGGAAGTACTTGAGCTTCTGTCAAAGAATAGCTCTTTTACTTGAATAAAAGGAAAAACCAATAGTAGATGGATTTTATCTATCAAAGCACAGATGGGATTTATATAAGAGAAGGATGAAAAAGGAGAGAATGAAAGACTGTAGACATTTTGGAAACGACAGTTTTCCCTTTTCTGCTAAGATGCTGATTGGCAGGAGCGAGGAAAGAAGCCAGTCAGGATGCTGTTCCCTTGACAGCTGGACGGCCACCAAGAAGACAGTTTCGGGGACACGTCCTCTGGAAGAGCTTTGGTGTGTCCCTGTGGCATGTCCTCGGCAGGCTGTCTCGGGTGGTGCCCTTTGTTATCACCTCCACCTTCGTGCCACCAGGCCTGCACCATTTCCCTTATCAGAATCTCTCATTCCCTTGTCAAGTCTGTGTATGATGAGTTAGTGAGGAGGGTCCCCGTGGACCACACAGGAGCGCTTGGAACTTCTTCACAGACCTGAGTTTTCCAGAAGGTTCAGGTGGGATTTGGGATTTCTTGGTTTCAGCCTAAGTTATGTGCAATCATATGCTTTGCAAGGCTTTCAGGATTAGAGCGGGGAGTGAGTGGTTCTTTCCAGGGATTCCCTAATTGATGAACACCAGTATCCAAGTCCATTTTGTCATTGACCAGGACATGCAGGTCTTGGGCAACATCTGTTAGGCACAGTATCCTCCAGCTTGGGAATAAGGAAGGTGTTAATCGATGGGCGGTTAATGATAACAAGATGAGCCAGCCCCTCAGGTGTGGCTCAGAGGTTGAGTGCCAACCTGTGAACCAGGAGGCCACCATTGGATTCCTGGTCAGGGCACATGCCTGGGTTGCGGGCTCAGTCCCCAGTAGGGGGCTTGCAGAAAACAGCTGATCAATGATTCTCTGTCATCATTGATGTTTCTATCTCTCCCTCTCCCTTGCTCTATGAAATCCATAAAAATACATTTAAAAAAAATATTTCCCAAAGAAAAGATGATCCAGATTTTTAAGTATGATTCCAAGAATTAAGAAAATCTTTAAAAATTTTGTTTAACCTAAATATGTAAACATAATAGTTATTAATCTCATATATCCAAATGATGAACTGAAATAGCTAATAACCCATTTTATGTATTCATCATAATAAGAAACAATTCTTTTGATGAAATCTAACAGAATGATTTACTTGAGGCTTAATGATAATTTTTAATGGAAATCATATTTCTGAAATAGAGACTTTAGAGTGTGTTTTTTGGGGGAAAAATTTCATGTCCATATTCTTTAAAGGGAAAAGATGGTATAGCAGTTCACATTTACAAAGAATTTATGAGGCAGGCACATAGCAGGGTATGTGTATGTATACCCATAAGCCTCCCTTTCTCCCCTCCACTATTTTTCTTGAATAGAAGAGAAACTGGGATTTTTAAATATATTATCAGACAGGTCTCGAGAACTGAGTTATCTCACAGTATCCTGGAAGTTTTTTCTGCTCTACCAGGATGCTTCTAGAACAGCGGTTCTCAGCCTGTGGGTCACGCCGCCTTTGGCTGTCGAACGACCCTTTCACAGGGGTCCCCTAAGACCATTCTGCATATCAGATATTTACATTACGATTCATAACAGTAGCAACATTACAGTGATGAAGTAGCAACGAAAATAATTTTATGGTTGGGTCACAACATGAGGAACTGTATTTAAAGGGCCACAAGGTTGAGAATCACAGTTCTAGAACATGTAGACATACTGCCTTAGTCATAATAATTTCCTTACTTTTTCCTACCTGTGTGTATCACAAGCTTCAAGCTTCCTTTATTGTCATATTTTTCTCTTCTTGCAGTTTATCCTTCACAATCTTTTTTTTCCCTCTTGGAAATATTTTCTTAAGTTATTTAATTTCATAAGTAACGTGTGGGTTTTTGGTTTTAGGGGTTGGTGACTTTCAGTGATGTGGCCATCCACTTCTCCCAGGAAGAGTGGGAGTGCCTGAGCCCTGCTCAGAGGGACTTATACATGGATGTGATGTTGGAGAACTACAGTAACTTGATTTCACTGGGTAAGGTCATCCGCCTAAAATAATCCAGAATCTCCTCTCTGCAACATCAGCTTTCTTCACTGGGAATCACAGGGCTGTCTTTGAAGAAACCAGATGAATTTCTTTTCCTGTTCTCAAAGGAGTGGTTGATATTTGTTGGGTTAGATGGGTTCATTGAGCACCTTGATCTTCCCACCCCTCACTGAGCTTCACCCCTTCCTCTGACCCTTCCTGCAATGAATGGCCTCTCTTTAATGACCAAGGGGCTGGAATTGTGTGATGGGGCATTTATTTCATAACCATTGTCAGAAAAACCAGGTTTCATACTGTGTTTAACTTCAACATTTCTATAAATGAGCTGTGTCCTTGCTACTACAAGTGTGGTTCTTTTGTTTGAGGAACCATAAGAAGACCAGAGCAAAGTAGTGAAGGAGAGAGTATCAGTAATTAGTGAGGAAGACAAGCAAGGCCCAGAAGATATGCAGTTTCGTTAGTTTGGGGAAGGCGGGGCGAGGATGTAGATTGTTTTCTTAGGGATTGGAAGCCATGACTTGGTTTCCATGGGGTTTTAACTTGCTTATTGTTAAGTGTTACACAAAGAAGCAACATGAGCTTCTTCTGGGGCTGGTTAGAAATGCAGCTTGTCAGGTCCTGCCCCAGACCTGCAGGACAGAATCTGCATTTACAAGATCCCTCAGTGATTTTTACGCACCTTAAAGAAGCACTGCTCTTTGTTCTTTCCTGACCCACATGGAGGTCGTACAGCTAGGAACAGGGTCCTGATACACTCTGGCTTTCAAAAGAGCCTCTTCGCTTTAGCTAGGGCTGGTTTGAATGACCAGAATTCATTTCTTACTAAGCAAATGCATTTCTTTACTTACAACAAAGTTAGAGTAAAAAGTTACAATCTGAGCTAACTCCTAAAAATGTCTCATGAAACTTCTTGTTTTCCTCTCAGCAAAGTAACAACAATAACAATAATATTAACAGTTAACACTGTACTTACTATAAACTTGGGCCAGGGTCCTCAAACTTTTTTAACAGGGGGCCAGTTCACTGTCCCTCAGACCGTTGGAGGGCCGGACTATAGTTTAAAAAAAACTATGAACAAATTTCTATGCACACTGCACATATCTTACTTTGAAGTAAAAAAACAAAACGGGAACAAATACAATATTTGTATTTGCATGTGGCCCGCGGGCCGTAGTTTGAGGACCCCTGATACTAGGCTTTATTGTAAGTAGAACACATATATTAACTTACTTAACTTTCACAATGTCCCCATGAGGTAGGTACTGTTTTATTTTTAATATGTTTTTATTGATTTTTTAGAGAGAGAGGAAAGGAGAGGGAGAGAGAGAGAGAGAGAGAGAGAGAGAGAGAGAGAGAGAGAGAAACATCGATGTGAAAGAAACATCAATTGATTGCCTCCTGTACACACCCCAACAGGGATCAAATCTGAAACCTGGGCATGTGTCCTGACCAGGAATCAAACTGACGACCTTTCGGTGCATGAGACGACACTCAACCAATTGAGCCACACCAGCCAGAGCACAGGTGGGTACTATTTCTATCTGAGGCACATATAGTTTAAGTGACTTTCTAAGGTCACACAGCTGGTGGGAGACGTGGCAGCAATTGAACATAGGAAGTCTGGCTCCAGGGACTGTATTCTGTTTGTTCTAGGGATGGAGCCTGGAGGAATCTCAAACAAGATCATTTTCCTATCTATGTGATGTCATGGTCTTTATTCCCATCATCCTTCTCTTTTTTGAGGTCTTTATCAACATTATTTTTACCTTTACTTTATTGACAGTTAGCCAAATATTTTAGCTTAGAGTAGGCATATGTGAGGACATTATTAGAGCAAGAAGGAGAGTCCTGGATGGTTGTGAGGGGAGGGCCGAGAAGTTTTAACCCAGGAAGGCAAAGACAGGAAGGAGGGAACCAACATTGCAGGAAACAACCTCACAGGCCGCAGAAGAGGAGAAGCAGGAATATCCGGGGTGATGTTTGGAAAGGTCCCTATGAAGGACCAAGGCCTGTAGAGTGAAGGCCCATCACCGGGGAGCAAATTGAAGTCTTAGTTTGAGCTACCAAAGGAACTTCATCTTGATCTCATTCCCACCCTCCTTGTTTTCTTCTCATATTTCCCTTCGATTTCAGTGAGGAGGGTGTGCTTATTGCTTCCAGCATAACCATGTTGCTTATATGTTGAATTCATCACCTTTCTAGCTCTTTTGTATTTGTGAGTAAATATATGCATTCATTCATAAAGTCTGCAAATTTTTTGTTTGTTTGTTTTGTTAATCTTCACCCAAGGATATTTTTTCCATTGATTGTTAGAGTAGAGGGGAGGGAAAAGGAGAGAGAGAGAGAGAGAGAGAGAGAGAGAGAGAGAGAGAGAGAGAGAGAGAGAGAGAGAGAGAGAAACATCGATGTGACAGAGATACACTGATTAGTTGCCTCCTGCATGTTCCTGGACTGGGGCCGGGGATTGAATCTGCAACCCAAGTACATGCTCTTGACCAAGAATAGAACCCACAACCCTTTTTTGCACAGGCCATCACTAAACACTGAGGCACACCAGCCAGGGCTGCAAATATTTTGAGTGCCTACTCCCAGCCAGGCATTGCACCCTCATGGACAAGATTGATAACTACCCATTCTCATGCAATTTATGTAGTCAGGGAGAAATAAGTAAATAAATAAATACATGCATAAATACAATCTTATAACATGTTTTTTCAGGAAAGGTAAACGACAGAAGAGAACAGAAAATGATGGGAATTCATAAGGCTAATTCAGATACTGTGGCTAGAAAAAGTTTTCTTGAATAGACACATGAAGCCTGGGATCAAATTATATGACTATATGGGGGAGGACTATACCAATCACAGTCAACGGCAATGCAAAGGCCCTGTGGTTGGAAAGGAACTTTATTGGAGGGCCTGTAAGGCCAGAGCAGAATTAGCAGGGGAGCGTGTACTAAGAAATTAGGAGATAGGCAAGGGTCAGATAATACAGTTTTGTCATTGTTTTAGGAATTTGAGTTGTTTAGTCTTTCACTCTGAAATAGTTCCTGTGTCTTTCCCTGACTTGAATCCCTTGCTGCTTCTGAAGATTACAGGCCAATTGTTTTGTCTAGTGCTCCTCAGTGTGGGTTTGTCTGCTTTTTCCTCACGATTAGATTTAGGTTATGCATTTTTGGCAGAAATATCACAGAATTGATGCTGCATTCTCCTTGCATCCTGTCGTGTAGTGCAAATGATTTGGCGTTACTGCTGATGCTTCCTCTGAGCAGTTGATTAAGGTTGTATCTGCCGGCTTCCTTCATGTAAAGTTAATCTTTGTTCCTTTAATGAGTATTTTGTGGGAAGGAACTTTGAGACTATTAAATATTGTATTCCCCTTCAAACTTCCTTTTATTTATATATTGGATTTCTAGTCAATGGGTTGTAATATGCTCTTCCCATTATTTATTTTAAAGCTCAAAATATTTGAGCTTGTTCCAGATTTGACCACTGGGAACCCTGTCATGCGGCTTCTGTGTCCTCTGGTATATCTCCATCACTCTAAACACTTCCTTATTTCTGACAAAAGCACATTTCAGGCTTATCTTGTACTTTTCCTGTTTCAGCTTTAATATCAACCACTTTCTACATGGGACAACCAAGAAATTTTAACCCAGGAAGGCAAAGACAGGAGGGAACCAACATGTTAGTCCAGAGTGGTATTTAGCAGCCAAAATCTGGGTACTAGGTTTGCTCATTGCTACTGAGGGATGGCTGCTCCCAGGCCCCCTTGGACAGAACTAGAGAACATACTTATATACCACATATATACATATACATGCACACACATTTACTTCTATATATCAAAAATCTTGAGTTCACACAGATATCTCCAATTCCAATTCAACACTACAGGTTTCATTTCAACTTACTTTCCGCATTTCTAACTACCTTCTCTAACAGTGATAAACCTGGCTTCCTTTATCTTTAATATATTTACTTACTTGATCAAACTCTCTGTATGTAACCAGCCTTCCATTACCACCACCACCTTAATCCTGTGATTGCTGTTCTCATCCCACTTGGGCTATGGCAGCCCATGCCAGGTCACACACAGACACTTGTCCTTCTCCTGCTTGCATTCTGACTTTCTACATGGGACAATCCTTTTTATATTGGATTTTTGGCAGAAATATCACAGAATTGATGGTACATTGACATTCAGTACCCTACTCTGAGTTTTATTTTTTTATTACATCTTGACCCTTGAGTGTGCATTAAGAAAATATTTTGTGTGATAAAATAGGAAGTATTTGTTAAGCTTCTCTGTTGCATACCAAAGTATGATGGTGGCCTTGAGGAAAACCACTTGTGCAGTTGTTTGAATTGTGAGTTAAACTTGCCATTTTTTATGGAGCACCATTTTTTTTCTTGAAAGACTGACTAACTCTATGGTTATCCAGACTTAGATAGTTGTTAAAATTTTCTTGCAAGTGAGCCTGTCATTTCAAGAACAACTATTTGTTGCCAATAATAGAATTCAAACTTTCAAGTAAAAATTAGAATTGTATGAAACTTATGTCCACCATTTTGAGCTTTATAGCTTTTCAGTACTTATTTTTTTCCTAATGAGATAGGTGGTAATATTACCATATGATTGTTTTGATAGTGTATAATGAAATATATCAAATTCTCAAACATCTGCACAGTGCAGTGAACCACTATTTTTCGAATGACCAATGTATGATATTGCAAAATTATGCATGGATTAAAGGTCATTCAAAGTGTAATGGATTTTAATGTAACATTATGAAAAATTCCTGGGTATAGTTGCATATTCCACATTGTAGTTAACTTTTAAGGAACTACCACTTCTCAAGTTTTACTGTAATATCAAAGAAACACATCCACAATGATCTGAACAGGCTTATAAAATACTAGAGGCCTGGTGCACAAAATTTGTGCATGGGGAGCAGGGGGAAAGGGGTGTCCCTCAGCCCAGCCTGCACCCTCTCGCAATCCAGGACCCCTCAGGTAGGGTCCCTAGGCCTGGCCAGCAATCAGGGCCTATTGGAGCTTTCCTTCCTGCCGGCAGCTAGCCCCTCCCCAACTGCTGCCACTGCTTGCCATCTGTGCAGCACTTACCCCCTTCCCCCACCACCAGTCACCTCCCTCAAGAGTGACAGGTGTGGGGTGCGATCGCGTGGCTGGCCTGGGCCTCCCTCTGCAGGGCGATCGCTGGCCCGCCCCGCACACCCACCACAGTGTCACTGGCTGGTGGCCTGGGCCTTCTTCTACTGGGCAATCATGGGGCGATGGCAGGGGCCCCTGACCAATTGCATCACACCCGCCTTGGCTAGTCTGGCACCAGTGTGTGTCATAGCATTGTCAGCGGAAGGTTGTCCAAACGGCCATTCTGCTGTTCGGTCATTTGGTCGATTTGCATATTATGCTTTTATTATAGATTATTCCATTTTACAACTGCGTATCTGTGGAAGATTGGATTCTTCATATACTTCAACCAAAATAGCATTGCCACAGATTAAATGCCAAAGCAGATATGAGAATCCAGTTGTTTTATTTTGGAAAATATAATTATTTTTCATAAAATCTATTAACATTCAATGATTTATTGTAAAGACATAACCCATATAAACAAAAGTGCTTTTGGGTTCTCAATGATTTTTTAAAAAAACATCCAACAAGAAGTTGAACCTATATTCATTTATAAACTCTGTTAAGCCTTACAAAAAACATTTAAGTACCAAGTAATTATAATGCAAGCCCTTAGCTGGCAATTCAAACTTAATTGAACTATTTGTTGATGCTAACTTGTACAAAACTGCGTTCCAAGCCTGGAGCTGAGCTGGGACTGGGTGATAACTTTCATTAGTTTCAGTTTATTTCTTGTTTCTAGATTTTAAACATCTTTCTTTGCTCTAAACTTCCCACATGACCACTGATGGCTAACCTCTTTTAGTGTATCAGGATTTGAGCTGGGTGGTTGTATTACAGCTGTAGTTAGTTGTGTTTCACGTCTTGTTTGGAAATCCAGTAGAGTCTTGGAACTTAATAACTGCTCAAATTGCAAGATTTTGTCTGCTTTCTAGCTCAACACCAACCACTCAGAAAAATTCCTATGAGGGAGAATTATCTGCCTTAATGAAGTTGTTTTTAAATGTGAAGATTTTCTGGAATCCAGTTAATCATGCCAGCCTATACAGTCATTAAAAGTTCGGCTGGAATCACACCTGTGCACAGAGGGCTTGACTGATGCTAGGGATTTTAAGGGATCCATCTACACAGGAAGAGGGACTTGTTAAAGTGAGTTTTGTCGAATTCTCCAGAAAACTGTCAAATCAGAACATTAAGATTACTGGAACTGAAAAATCAAATTTGAATTTGATGAGAAGAGACTTGATGCTTAGGAGTTTAGTAAATCTAATCCAATTCACTTATGGGTATTATTTTCAATTCATCTTTTTTTTTTTACTATAGAGGGCATTTTTCTGGTAGAAGAAATAAAATGTGTGGTTTTCCTGTTTTCTTTCAGATTTGGAGTCAACATATGAGACTGAAAATAACTTTTCAGGAAAGAACATTTCTGAAATAAGTTTTTCCCAATGGGCAGTAAAGGAAAGAAGTAAAACCCTTGATCTTGAGGCATCCATTTCCGAAAATAATTGGAAGTGCAAAAGCAAATTTGATGAACTTCAGGAACATCAAGAGGAATACTTCAGTCAAATGATAATCAGCTATGAAAAGCCCACTTACCAAAAAAGTAAATCTCTTATTGCACATCAAAGACTTAATCCAGAGAAACCCGACATTTGTAAGGAATGTGGGAAGACTTGTAGTCATGGTTCAAAACTTGTTCAACAGGAAAGAACTCATACAGCTGAAAAACACTTTGAATGTAAAGAATGTGGTAAGGACTTTTTTAGTGCCTATCAACTCACTGTGCATCAGAGATTTCATACTGGTGAGAAACCCTACAAATGTAAGGAATGTGGGAAGACTTTTAGTTGGGGATCAAGTCTTGTTAAACATGAGAGAATCCACAGTGGTGAGAAGCCCTATGAATGTAAAGAATGTGGAAAGGCCTTTAGTCGTGGCTACCACCTTACTCAACATCAGAAAATTCACATTGGTGTGAAATCTTATGAATGTAAGGAATGTGGAAAGGCCTTTTTTTGGGCCTCTAGCCTTGCTAAACACGAGATAATTCATTCAGGTGAGAAACCTTATAAATGTGAAGAATGTGGGAAAGCATTCAGTCGTGGCTATCAACTTACGCAGCATCAGAAAATCCATACTGGTAAGAAACCTTATGAATGCAAAGTATGTGGAAAGGCTTTCTGTTGGGGTTATCAACTTACTCGACATCAAATATTTCATACTGGCAAGAAACCCTACGAATGTAAGGAATGTGGGAAGAGCTTTAATTGTGGTTCAAGTCTTGTTCAACATGAGAGAATTCATACAGGTGAGAAACCCTATGAATGTAAAGATTGCGGAAAGGCTTTTAGTCGTGGCTATCACCTTGCTCAACATCAAAAAATTCATACTGGTGAGAAACCTTTTGAATGTAAGGAATGTGGGAAAGCCTTTAGTTGGGGTTCAAGCCTTGTTAAACATGAGAGAGCCCATACTGGTGAGAAATCCTATAAATGTAAAGACTGTGGGAAAGTCTTTGGTAGTTTGTATCAACTTGCTCGACATCAGATACTTCATACTGGAGAGAAACCCTATGAATGTAAGGAATGTGGGAAAACCTTTCATTGTGGTTCAAGTCTTGCTCAACATGAGAGAATTCATACTGATGAGAAACCCTATGCATGTAAAGAATGTGGAAAGGCCTTTAGTCGTGGCTACCACCTTACTCAACATCAGAAAATTCACATTGGTGTGAAATCTTATGAATGTAAGGAATGTGGAAAGGCCTTTTTTTGGGCCTCAAGCCTTGCTAAACACGAGATAATTCATTCAGGTGAGAAAACTTATAAATGTGAAGAATGTGGGAAAGCATTCAGTCGTGGCTATCAACTTACGCAGCATCAGAAAATCCATACTGGTAAGAAACCTTATGAATGTAAAGTATGTGGAAAGGCTTTCTGTTGGGGTTATCAACTTACTCGACATCAGATATTTCATACTGGCAAGAAACCCTATGAATGTAAGGAATGTGGGAAGAGCTTTAATTGTGGTTCAAGTCTTGTTCAACATGAGAGAATTCATACAGGTGAGAAACCCTATGAATGTAAAGATTGCGGAAAGGCTTTTAGTCGTGGCTATCACCTTACTAAACATCAGAAAACTCATACTGGTGAGAAACCTTTTAAATGTAACAAATGTGAGAAGACCTTCAGTTGGAGTTCAAGCCTTGTTAAACATGAGAGAGCCCATACTGGTGAGAAATCCTATGAATGTAAAGAATGTGGGCAGGCCTTTGGTAGTGGGTATCAACTTAGTGTTCATCAGACATTTCATACTAGTGAGAAACCTTATAATGTAAGGAATTTAGGGATATTTACTCATGGCTCGGACCTTGTTCAACATGATAGAAATTATAGTAATGATAAACCCCATGAATATGAAGAATGGGGAAGTTTTTATATGGTCAACTTATTCAATTGAAACAATAGCTACTGGAGAAGAAATGTGAAAACATTTTTGTGTGTGTGATAACTTAAACAGAGAAATCTTATTCTAGAGAAAACTTATGAATGTGAGGAATGTGCAAAAGCCTTACCTGTATGTGGAAAATTTGGTTGATATTAGGAAATTTATACTAGTAAGAAATATTTTAAATATAAGGAATATGAAAAGGCCTTTAGACTTCTGCATAATCTTATTGAACATCAATGTATATTGATTTGAAACTATTTAAATGAAAGGAATGTATCTTTATTCATGACATAGAGTCTAATAAGCATTGGAGGATTTATACTTATAAGAAACACTTTAAGAAATGAGGGAAGAACAGAAATTTAATTCAGTTCTTGCTCTGCACATCAGAGAATTAATACTGCTGTGAAATCTTATGATTGTAAGGAATGCAGAAAGGTTTATACACCGAGTGGCCAGGTTATTATGACCACCCCATCAGTACAATGAAGTGAATTAGTTATGCAAATAATAATAATAAACCTTGAGAGTATTTGCTTAGGAAGTTTTCAATATTCAGTATTTTTGGAAGTGTCAATGAAGTACTGATGAAGTGGTCATAATAATCTGGCTGGTCATAATTGGCCACTCAGTGTAGATGTGATAAGCACCTTCGAATACGTCAGAGAACTCATCCACATGAGAAACCCTTAGATTAGAATGCAGGAACACCTTTAGACAAGTGCTACTCAAACTTGTCTAGAGACTAGTACTAGTCCACAAAATTGTTACCTGTGCATCATAAGATAAATGCAGAAAATGAGAGTAACTGTTTGGAAACATTTATAGCAATTTGATATTGCCATAACATCATTGCATTTTACAAAAGTACCAATTAGCCCATGAATGATTGGAAATTAAAAACAAAAGTTTGCCCTTATCCAGAAATAATTGAGACAACATTCATACTTTTATAAATGTGACACAAGTTACGATATGATTAATTGGAACAAGAAATCCCTCACTTGTCACCTGATTAGCAGATTAGTCATGCTATAGGAAGATTTGGCTAATCTGGGAATCACAACTTCCTTATGCCCATAAAAGCATAGAGAATTTACACCAAGTATGTTCATTTAGTAAATGTATAGAAGGCTTCTAACAGTACTCAGTCTTCGTTAGATTTTATTTTGAATAATAAATATCCATTATTTATGAAATTATTTCTGTGATGTAACACAGATAGGAAGCCCCTTATCCATGGCACAAACCATACTGATTGTCATCACCATTCCACCTCTCACGCCCTTTGGGTTGTTGGACAAAATGTTTATCCCTTTTGGGGATCATCTTTAAAATGCTGGTGATGGTAACTATTTAATAGTACTTTTGTAAAGAGTGGATAGATTTATATGCATCAAATCCTTGGAAGAGTATCTGGTATGTAGCCTATGCTCAATGCATATCAGCTGTTGTTGTTATCCTCCTCATTAGTATTACTGCTAGTGAATTATTGGGAGAGGAATGCTCATTGGCATAATGAATTTAGGAAAGCTTTTCATAACCACTTATGAATTTGAGTTTCAGGTAGTTCATTCTGGATAAAATTCAGTAAAACAAAACCTGAGAGGATTTTTATTCAAAATTTATCCCTTAAGCTTCATAAAACATTAAGACTGAAAATAAATGTGGATTTAGCAAGTGTTAAGCTGGGAATATACTTGAAGAACCAGGGAGAGGTGTGAAACAATTTGCCTGAAATGAATTCCAACAGACAGGTAGGCAATAATTATAATTCCTTGTTCACATTTCAAGATAAGTTAGAGATTACAAAGGAAAAAAAATGGCCCATTTGAGAATTCTTTCCCAAAATCTTACAACAATTTTCAGACAAGTTTAAAGAATAGTATAATGAATATACTCTTCTCTACCTAGAATCAATAATTGTTAACATTTGGCCATATTTGCCTTTCTCTCTGAATATATGTGTATGTATATTCATGTAGCATTTGACTTATATATAAGTCATGATAGTTCATTCCTGAACACATTAGCATGTACCCTTTTAGATTAAGAACAATCTTATTTTAATACTGTGGTTATACAAGAAAATTATCAATAATTCTGTAATACTAGTATTCTATTTCATATTTCCCAGTGCTCCCAATAATTTATCCTATTGCTATTTATTTTCTTTTTAAAAAATATATATGTTCTTATTGATTTTTAGAGAGGGGGAAAAGGAGAGAGAGATAGAAACATCAATGTGAGAGGAACATCAATTGGTTACCTCCTGCAGCCCCCTACTGGGATGGAGCCCACAACTTGGGCATTACCCTGACCGGGAATTGATCTGGTGACCTTTTGGTGCATGGGTCGACGCCTGGTGCACTGAGCCACACCGCTGGGCACTATTTACTTTCTAACCAGCATCTTCTTTGTATTCATGCATTGTATTTGGTTGTCATGTCTCTAGATTTTAGTCTTGAACAGACAGGAAAGCTGTTTTATAGAATGAGTACATTCTAGACTTGTTTCTTTCCCCATTAGGAAATAGTGCATTAAGAAAAAAATTGAATCGCAAGACTAAAGTCTCACATTGAAAAATGACCAGGATAAATTTTAGGTTAATCTACAGATAGACCCATAATGGTCAAATATTGACTGTGTAAAAGTTGTTGAATAAATTATAGCTGCTTGTGGAAGGACAATTTGGAGATTTTCTTTTCTTTTTCTTTCTTTTTTTAACCATAACTGACATAGTAAGTTCTGAAGATCTAAATATCACAGCTGATGAGCACAAAGGGACTGAAAGCTGAAAAATAAGCAGCTGGGAGTGTACTGATGTTCACCAGTCATGTAAAGTGATAAGACGAGAGAGAATAAAAGGGAACAAATTAGCTCACCAGAACCAGGACAGTATGATACTGGTCTTTGAGGAGGCACATGTTATGACTCAATGATGTGGTCAATGGGTGTTTTTATATCTTATTAGTTCTGGGAAATAAAATCAATTAAATTCCTTTACTGTGGTCTAAGATGAATCTGAAGAGGATTTATGCCTTTTCTCCACACTGCCCAAAGGAATAGCTCTTTTTTTAAAATATATTTTTTAATTACAGGTGACTTACAATATTGTATTAGCTTTAGGTGTACAACTCAGTAATTATATAACTTACTAAGTGGTCACCCTGATAACTCTAGTACATATATGACATGATCATGTCATATATACATACTTACTACAATAATAGAGGCCTGATGCATGAAAATTTGTGCAAGAATAGGCCTTCCTTCCCCTGGCTGCTGGCACCAGCTTCCCTCCGGCACTTGGGACCCAGGCTTCCCTCCTCTGGCTGCCGGCAGGCACCTGGCACCTGTGCTGGCTTCCCCCGGGCCACCCACAGGCACCCGGGACCCCAGCTGGCTTCCCCCGGATCGCCCACAGGCCCAGGTAACCAGGACCCGGGCTGGCTTCCCCCAGGCCACCTACAGGCACCTGGCACCTGGGCTGGCTTCCCCCCAGCCCCGGCTTTGTCAGGAAGGACGTCTGGTCTAATTAGCATGTTACCCTTTTATTATAGATTATTGACTACTAGAGTAGTCTGTCCTTTTGCCGCCGCTGGGTGCATGAAATTCGTGCACGGGTGTGGTCCCTAGGCCTGGCCTGCAATTGAAATGTGAGCATCTGGAGTGGAAGGGCAGGTCTCAGCTGACCTCTGGGCCCTGAGCAGCCTCCTGCGTGTCCCCTCCGCCTAAGTCACAGCGCCTGCGTCCCCACACAGAGATGCAGTGAGTGTGGCTGGACACCGTGGGCTGGGGCGCAGCATGGGCCTCTGGGCTGCCCAGCGGCACCACACGGAAGCTGGACAGACAGCGCACTCTCTCCCAGTTGGTCTCACAGACTGGTTCCTGTGTGAACCCACAGGGAGCCCAACTGGCCCTTGCCATCCAGGCGGCTGTGGCCTGGCTCACCGGGAAGAGGCTGCATGGGTGCAGGGCGGGCTCCCCACAGGTGCCTGGAACCTGAGTGTGGGGGCTTCCTCAGCATGTGAGCCCTGGTGTCCCAGGGAAGGGTAGCAGGGAGAGTAAGAGCGAGCTCGGTGGACATTCCACATTCTCATGGCACCTCTGTCCCCATCACTACCGCCCTCCAGGTAGCCGGCAAGAGGTCACAGCCCCCACCTGGTGCCACAGGAGACTGGTCGCCTCCACCTCCCCCAGATCCCTGTCCCAGCCCAGGTCCCAAGCCCTAATCAGGTGATCTGGGCCTGCCGGCTGCTGGTCACCATCTGCAGGGGCGATTGGTCGGGGATTGGCCACCCGCTTGGCTCCCTCAGCTCCGCTCCCCACCTCCGCCACTGGTTGCCATCTGCAGGGCGATGAGCGGGGTGATTGGGCCCCCACTCGCACCCACCTTGGCCTGGCACCGCCTGCTTACCTGCTCCACCAACCCACCACGGTCTTGCTCTTGTCAGGGCCCATTGGGGCCAGCAGCACCTCCACTGCCACCCACTGCCAGCATCATGTCATCGACACCCACCATGTTCCGCGCCACCCCCTGGTGGTCAGTGCACGTCATAGCAAACGGTCAAACTCCTGGTCTAACAATTTGCGTATTAGTCTTTTATTATATAGGATATTTCCTATGCTGTACACTACATCCCTTGACTATTCTTAGTAGTTCTTCGTCCCTTCATCTTTTCACTTACTCCTCCAACCCCACTCATCTGGCAACCATTAAGATTTCCTCTTATGAGTATTTCTGTTTTGTTTGTTAGTTTATTCTGTTTTTTAGATTCTACATATAAGTAAATCATATGGCATTTGTCTTTCTTTGACTTATTTCAATCAACACATTACCTTCTAGATCCACCGTATTGCTGTAGATGGCAAGATTTTATTTTTTTTATGGCTGAGTCATATTTCATTGTATATATGCAATAGTTCTTTATCATTTGTCTATTGATGGACACTTAGATTACTTCCATATCTTGGCTACTGTAAATAATGCTGCAATGAACATATGGAAGTATATGTCTTTCTGATTTAGTGTTTTGGGTTTCTTTAAGATAAATACCCATGCCCTAGCTGGTTTGACTCAGTGGATAGAGCATCAGCCTGCAGACTGAAGGGTCACAGGTTCAGTTCCAGTAAGGGCACATGCCCAGGTTCGGGCTCGATCCCCAGTAGGGGGTGTGCAGGAGGCAGCTGATCAGTGATTCTCTCTCATCATTGATGTTTCTATCTCTCCCTCTCTCTGAAATCAATAAAAATATATTAAAAAATAAATACCCAGAAGTGAAATGGCTGGGTCCTTCTTTGTCTCTTGTTACATAGCCTTTGTTTAAAAGTCTTTTTTGTCTGGTATAAGTACTGCTACCTAGCTTTTGGTTTGTTTCCATTTTCATAAAATACTAGAGGCCCAGTGCATGAAATTCATGCACAGGGGGTGGGGGGGGTCCCTCAGCCCGACCTGCACCCTGTCCATTCTGGGACCCCTGCGGGATTGAGCTTAAACCAGCAGTCAGACATCCCTCTTGCAATCTGGGACCGCTGGCTCCTAACTGCCCTCCCCTGCTGGCCTGTTTGCCCCTAACTGCTCTCCTCTGCTGGCCTGGTCGCCCCTAACCACCTCTGCCTCGGCCCCTGCCACCATGGCTTTATCCAGAAAGACATCTGGAAGGGTGTCTAGATGTCTGGTCTAATTAGCATATTACCCTCTTATTAGTATAGATATTTTCTGTTCCTTTAATATCAGTCTGTGTCTTTCGATCTGAAGTGTAGACAGCATGTATAAGGGTCTCTTGTTATCCATTCAACCTCCATATGTCTTTTGATTGAAGCATTTAACCTATTTCCATTTAAAGTAATTGTTGATAGAAGAGTATTTATTGCTATTTCATTAATCATGTGTTTTTTGTCATTGTTCTTAATCCTCACCCAAGGATATTTTTCTGTTGATTTTTAGAGGAAGTGAAAAGGAGAGGGAGAGAGACAAAGAAACACTGATGTGAGAGAGAGACATCAGTTAGTTGTATCATGCACACACTCTGACCAGGACCAGGGATTGAGCCTGCAACCAAGGTATGTGCCCTTGTCCGGAATTGAACCCAGAACCCTTCAGTTCGAGAGCTCATGCTCTATCCACTGAGCCAAACCAGCTAGGGCTTCTTCATGTTTTTTATCTTTTCTTCTTCTTCTTAAAGAAGACTCTTTGCCCTAGCCAGTTTGCTTCAGTGGCTAGAGCGTCAGCCTGAAGTCCTAGGTTTGATTCCGGTCAAGGGCACGTACCACATGCAGGAGGCAGCCAATTTATGTGTTTCTCTCCCATCAATATTTCTCTCTGTCTTTCCCTCTCTCTAAAATCAATGGAAAAAATATTCTTGGGTGAGGATTAAAAAACACACAGACCCTTTAACATTTCTTGTATTACTGGTTTGGTGGTGGTGAACACCTTTAGCTTTTTATTTTCTGGGAAGCTATCTGTCCTTCAACTCTGAATGATAGCTTTGCTTGGTAGAATAATCTAGGTTATAAATCCTTGCTTTTCATCACTTTGAATATTTCTTGCCAATCCCTTCCGGCTTGCAAAGTGTCTGTTGAGAAATCAACTGACAGTGTTACGGGAGCTCCCTTGTAAAAAAAGAACTGCTTTCATATTGCTGCTTTTAAGATTCTCTTTTGTAAATCCACACCTGAGAATATTTTTTCATTAATTTTTTTTAGAGAGAGTGGAAAGGAGGGGGAGAGACACACAAAGAGAAACCTCAATGTCTCATATCAATTGCTTGCCTCCTGCACACAACCTGACCAGGACCAGGGATCGAGCCTGCAACCCGGGTATGTGCCCTTGACTAGAATCGAACTGGGACGCTTCAGTCCGCAGGCCAATGCTCTATCCATTGAGCCATACCAGCTAGGGCAACAATAAAGATTTTTTAAAATAAAAGAATTTGTGGCGGCCTTGGCTCATGTTTTTCAGTGGTGATAGCATTGGCCTGTGAAAGGAAAGGTCATGGGTTCGATTCCAGGTCAGAGGTTGTGGACTCCATCTCCAGTGGGGGAGTGCAGGAGGCAACCAATCAATGATTCTCATCATTGATGTTTCTCTCTCTCCTTCTCCCTTCCTCTCGAATCAAAAATACATTTAAATATATATATACATAATGTTGATTTTTTACAGAGAGGAAGGGAGAGGGATAGAGAGTTAGAAACATCAATGAGAGAGAAGCATTGATCAGCTGCCTCCTGCACACCCCCTACAGGGGATGTGCCCGCAGCCAAGGTACATGCCCTTGACTGGAATCGAACCTGGGACCCTTCAGTCCGCAGGCCAACGCTCTATCCACTGAGCCAAACCGGTTAGGGCAATTTAATACTTTTTAAGAAAAGAAAATTGCAGCTGGTGGGAAGCTCGGCCCTAAAGAAGATTCTGGGATGTGTAGTCCAGATGCCTCCTGTGATGGGAGGACTTCCGCTCTTGGAAAGAGCAGACATGTTCCTTAGGGAGGTTTAATACAGTGTTACGCATGTATGGAGGCATTTGGGTTACCGGAGGGCGAGGTTATGAACCCAGCTTCTTTCCGGGAATTTGAATCAGGCCGCCCTAGCGCCCCCGGGGGCGGGGCAGCAGCTCCGGTTCCCCCAGTGATGCTGGGAAATGTAGTCCGTGAGCTCCGCGAAGTCGGAGGCACTTCCGCTGCAGAAGGCCGAGCTCGCGGCCTCGGTTTCTCGGGGAGGTGAGTGAGCCCGGGATCCCGCAGCCTCCTTCAGCTTTTCTGATCTACTCCCAGGATCAGCCGCCGGCCCTCGGTCACAGGCAGGAAAAGCTGCGGTCGGAGGCCGAGAGCGGGTTTGAGGGGCGGGGCTGCCGCTTGCCTTCCCCTGGGCCGGGCCCCTGCTTTGGGGGCGTTTCGCGAGTTCCCGCGTTAGGGGAGGACCGGGATCCCGCAGGGGTGAGTGTCTCCCTGGCTGCCCCGCCTTTCCCCACCCCTTCCACACTCTCAAACATTGGATGAGAACTGTAATCTCTCGCGGCCTCAGTTTCCCTTCGATATCGTACGAGCCTTATAAATTTGTTTTGCGAATTAATGGCATAGTGCAAGTGAAATGTTTTGAACAGCTCAGGCGTCTGTCTGGCAAGGTGTTGCTGTTAATATTAATATTGCAATGATCAGAAAAATAGAGCCCGGAACCCGGGCAAGAACCTGTGACCTCCTGATTCATAGGTTGTCACTCAACCACATAGCCACGCTGGCTGGTCTATTAATCTCATATTGAAATGGAGAATTGGGCACAGACAATTGAATGAATGACCTGGAGGCACAGCCAGCAGGGGAAAGAGCCAAGATCAAACCTCAGCAGCTGGGCTTGAAACGTAGCTCTAGGGCTCTGTGCACAGTAACTGGGCAAGTTACTACTAACTTCTCTGTCTCTCCATTTTCTTACCTGTCAAGTAGGGGCAATACCAATAGCTGCCTCCTGAAGTTCTTGTGAAGATTAAGTGAGAGCTAATATGTAAAGTGTTTGAAATAGTGCCTGGCACGTAGTGAATCCTCCGTGTATTACAGACTAGCTGTTGTCCTTTGTCTATCACAGATGAGTATTCAGCATGAAAGATGTAGCAAATCAATGAAAAGGCAAAAAGATGTTTGAAGGTATTCTTTTCTCCCCCACCTTCTGCTCTGATACTTCAATTCAGTAATACAGTGGGACAAAAATCAAAAGCTTCTGTAATAACCATTGTTTAAACCTAAAACTAATTTGCTGTCTTTTGAACTTAGGGAGTCCCTGGGTGATGATTATGCGATCTCTGCAGCCTTTAAAAGGTGTTCGTCTGCACTATCCAATCTAGTAGCCATTAGCCACCTGTGGCTATTGAGCACTGGAATGGTGGCTAGTGCTAATTAAGGCACACAACGGATTTTAAAGACTTAGTATGAAAACAGAATGTAAACTATCTCAATTTTTATATTGATTATAAGTTGAAATGGTAATACTTTAGATATATTGGGTTAAGTAAAATGTATTGTTAAAATTAGGCTGACTTCTTTTTATCGAATTTATTGAATTTGTTGGTTAATAAAATTATATAGGTTTCAGGTGTACAATTCTATAGTACATCATCTGTATATTGTACTGTGTTCACCACCCTAAGTCAATGTGTCTACTAGAAACATTTAGTTATATATTTAAATATATTTTTATTGATTTCAGAGAGGAAGGGAAAGGAGAGAGAGATAGAAACATCAATGATGAGAATCATTGATCGGCTGCCTCCTACATGCTCCCTACTGGGCATTGAGCCTGAAACCTTGACCAGAATCAAACCCAGCACCCTTCGGTCTACAGGCCGACACACTATCCGCTGAACCAAACAAGCTAGGGCCTGTAAATGACAGCTCCTTTAATTTTTATTGGGAGTATTTTGTGAATGGCCCAGGTTGCCTTGTGGGTAAAATTAGGGGGTTAGAGTTGATTTTGGCACTCCCTCTGATCCTAACAAACCTTGATTCTAATCCTGCTTGTTAGGATCAGAGGGAAATAAAAGTTTGTAATGTGTGTTTCCCTTCGTTAATTTTATTGTCTTTGGGCAATAGGGCAGGCTGTTGGGGTCAGAAGAAAAGTTGGAGGTGAAGAGGTCAAAGTCTCTCTGCGAGTATCTAGAGCAGTGATGGCGAACCTATGACACGTGTGTCAGAGGTGACACACGAACTCATTTTTTTGGTTGATTTTTCTTTGTTAAATAGCATTTAAATATATAAAATAAATATCAAAAATATAAGTCTTTGTTTTACTATGGTTACAAATATCAAAAAATTTCTACGTGTGACACGGCACTAGAGTTAAGTTAGGGTTTTTCAAAACGCTGACACGCCGAGCTCAAAAGGTTCGCCATCACTGATAGAGGGCTGGTTTTGATTGATTTTACTCCAGGTGTGATCCAGACATCAGCAGCAGCAACATCACCTGGGCTAGTTTTAGAACTGTAGATTCTGAGTCCCCATCCTTGACCTTCAGGTTTAGAATTGTTGGGGGTGAGACTGTGGGCAGCTGTATCTTCATGGGTCTCCAGGCACATGGGCCATTATAATTTGAGAAGTATTGGTAGAAAGGACAGACTTTTCACTTTTCACAAAAATATTGGCTGTTTCCCTCTGGCCAAATTACACCTTCAGATGTCAGATATCAGGATGGCTCTTTCCCCCCAGGGTGAGGTCTCTGCTGAAATGGCAGAGAAGCGTTCCATGACAAAAACTTATTCCGTAACAGCCCCTCCTTACCCCTCCCAGCCAGCCTTATTGTTCTTCAAAGCACCTCTCCCTGCATTGTTGGATTTTTATTATCCTGGTACCCCATTATACTATCAGCTCCAGGAGATCAAGGTCTTTGCCTGCTTTGAATTTTGAAGGAAATGATTCTTTAGTTTTAGACGTTATTTCAAACATTTACAATTTTCACTTTAAATGCAAAATAACTGATAAAAAGGAAAAAAAAAACATTGCAAAACATATCATACTAATAACCCTTTGCTGCATAACAGACACCAGCCTTTGGTATTTTCTTCAGGTAATTAGGTAAGAAACAAAAACAAACATCTTAAGACTGTTATTTCTCTCCAGAAGAAACAAAGTTGAGGTATTCTATTTAACAGATGTGTGATCTCCAGCCAAACGTGGTTCCTCCATGAATGAATAGCCTTGCTCTATGCTGTTGCAGTCCTTTCCTTCTAAAGCAGATCTTCGTTGGAGCCCATGTTCATAAAACTGGCGATGTTCGTAAATACGGAACGCTACACGAATTTGAGTGTCGCCCTTGGGCAGGGGCCATGCTGATCCTCTCTGTAATATTTCGATTTTTTTTCCTTTTTTATTATTAGTTAAGGTATTACAAATGTGTCCTCATCCCCCCCATTAACCCCCAACCTCCCCCTGTAATATTTCGATTTTAATTTATGTGGAGCCTCCTCTGAAGGCTCCACTGACAGGAACCATTTATGAGACTGGTTTTATGTTACTTGCTTCTCTTTTTTTCTATTTCCTTTTTTTTAATATATGTGCAAATATATATATTATTTTTTATTATTTTTAAAATATATATTCTATTGATTTCAGAGAGGAAGGTAGAAGGATAGAGGGATAAAAACATCAATGATGAGAGTGAACCATCGACTGGCCGCCTCCTGCACACCCCACACTGGGGATCGAGCCCACAACCTAGGCAAGTGCCCTGACTGGGAATCGAACTGCCACCTCCCGGTTCATAGGTCGACGCTCAACCACTGAGCCACGCCAGCCGGGCATGTGTTACTTGCTTTTCTGCTGCTACTAGTAAGGTGCCCTGAAAGTGTTCGCTGAGCTTCCTGCCTACCACTTGATTCTTACCACAATCCTATGCGATAGGCACTGTTAATCCCTCCGTTTTACAGAAGAGAGGATTAAGGCATGAAGATATTGATAATTGCTCAAGATTTCACAGCTATTAAGTAGCAGTGTCATTTGGCCCCAGAGACTACTCCCTTAACCTGTGTCCTCTACCCTCAGTGTCCACTCCCCCAGAACTAAAATCGTCCCCTGAGGGCTGCATGAACTTGCATTAGGGCCTCCGTCTGTGGTTGGGCAGGTGGCTCACTCTGCGGGGGCTCTTGGCTGAAGGTGTCTGGAACACAGTCTGCACTCTGCTCATCTGAGCCAGGGCACCAGGCCCAGTGGGTGTGTGTTCACAGGGTGGGTGAGGGGTTCACATAATGCAGTCATAGGGGTTAGTGACACCCTTGGCCAGAATCTAATGCTTTTTTTTCCTTCTTCCCCCTTGTGCCTTCCCAAGACTCAGCCCTTCCCGAGCAGGAGGACAAAATGGCCAAGTTCAAGGTGAGTTGGGCTTGCCTGTCTAGGTTTTAAATTGTCATCTCTTTCTCAATGACTAGACACATCTTGTTTCTTTTTCTCGGAAGGATTAAAGAGAACAGTAGGCATTCAGGGCCCTTGTATGTGTCAGATGATCACTGCTTTTTATTTTAGTGTAGGTTAATTTCTACTAGAGAGAGAGAGAAACATTGATGTGAGAGAGGAACGTCGACGGGTTGCCTCCATACGTGCCCTGACCGGGGATTGAAACCGCAACCTAGGTATGTGCCCTGACTGAAAATCGAACCCTCAACCTTTTGGTGTATGGGATGACACTGTAACCCACTGAGCCACTTGGCCAGGACTCATCCAACTGATGCAAAAAGACTCCTAAATTTTACTTGGATAAAGACAGAGAGACAAGGGAAAAAAATTCCCCAGTCAGAGACTTAGCCCTTTGTGTGTGGTGCCTGGTTATGCTGGTGGGTAGAAAACACCTCAGATAGCCCTCACTGGTTTGGCTCAGTGGATAGAGTGTCGGCCTGTGGACGGAAGGGTCCCAGGTTCGATTCCATTCAAGGGCATGTACCTTGGTTGCGGGCACATCCCCAGTAGGGGGTGTGTAGGAGGCAGCTGATCGATGTTTCTCTCTCATTGATGTTTCTAACTCTCTATCCCTCTCTCCTCTCTGTAAAATATCAATAAAATATATTTTAAAAAAAAAGAAAAAAGAAAACACCTCAAATACTGCCTCTCCCTGCTCACTCTTCAGTGGCCCCATCTTCTCTATGATTTCTGTTGCACCTGGATGTGCTGCAGTCCAGTGACGAACACAGTTTCCATATAAAAAATTAAGACAAAACTGTGTACCAGTGATTCTTAATCAGGGGCAATGTTGCCTCCAGTGGACACCTGGACACATTTTGGTGTCATAACTTGAGGACGGCTCCTGGTATCTCGCGTGTAGAAGGTAAGGATTCTGCTAACCATCCTACAATGCACAGGACAGCCCCACAATGAAGAGTTATCTGGCCAAATACATCAGTAGAGTCAAGGATGAAAAATCAGGCTGTACTCAAAGCTATACCATACTAATAGTAAAATGTGGGTGGCAATATTAATAAGCCATACGATAAAGAAACAAAACTTAAAATCTCCAGTAGAAATTTTACAGTCATAAGATAAAAAATCCCAATCAGAGTCTGAGCAAAGGTACTAAAGAAAAAGTAAAAATGACCAGTAAATATATCAGAATATGATGCACTTATTAATTATCATATAATGCAAATAACCAAAATAAATTGTATTTTACTGATCAAATTACCAATGATTTTAACACATTTGTTGGCCCCGACCATGTAGTTCAGTTGGTTAGAGCATCGTCCTGATATGCCAAGGTTGTGGGTTTGATTCCTGGTCAAGGCACTGACAAGACTCAACCAGTGGGGTGCAGGGTGGGGGCCCGAGGTGGAGCTGACCCGCTGCCGGGAAGACCCTGGCCTGAATTGTGGACCAACCACGAAGCCCTTCCCTGCTCGCTGGAAACCCTGAACTCCATGCCCCCCAAGCCCTGGCCCCCCGTGTGGGAATGTTCAAAAATGAGTATGGGGGGGCCAATGGGAGGTTAAGGACACATGTAATACCTTAATCAATAAAGAAAGAAAATAAATAAAAGTAAATTAAAAATAAAAATTAAAAAATGAGTATCAGGGAGGCGCATTTGTTGAAATCTTTAGTGCTCAGGGAAAAAATCCTGGAGCAGAGTGGAAGGTCTTGGAAGTCCATCTGTGATTTGGAAAGTGTTTGATGAAGAAGTGAAAAGTTTTGTGTTTGTCCTGGAAGGCAGCAGCCAGACAGACAAAATTCAGTTACCGAAGGAGAATAAGCAAATCCAGAGGTTTCTTGTACTTCAGATTTACATACCCCTGGGACAGACTTCTCCACTGAATTGCTGTAAAATACACAAAACTACTTTCAATGCTGCCCCTCTCCCGTGAGCCTGGTTATGGGACTGAGGTCATCTGTGTGTGGTGTTGTAGGAGGCGGTGACGTTCCAGGACGTGGCTGTGGTCTTCACGGAGGAGGAGCTGGCGCTGCTGGACCCGTCCCAGAGGAAGCTGTACCGGGACGTGATGCTGGAGAACTTCCGGAACCTGGTCTCAGTGGGTGAGGAAGGCGCTCTGCGACTGAACTTGAGCCCCCTGCGCTGTTTGAGTCCTTTGATGTGTGGGGCTTTGGAGCTCTGTAGCTGGTTGTCAGTTTTCTTTTTTAAAAGTGTTTTTAAAAAATATATTTTTATTGATTTCAGAGAGGAAGGGAGAGTGAGAGAGAGATAGAAACATCAGTGATGAGAGAGAATCATTGATCGGCTGCCTCCTGCATGTCCCCCACTGGGCATCGAGCTTGCAACCTGGGCATGTGCCCTTGACCAGAATCGAACCCGGGACCCTTCAGTCCGCAGGCCAACACTCTATTCACTGAGCCAAACCAGCTAAGGTGCCAGTTTTCTAAGCAGTGTGAGACACAGCAATGGCATCTTTCTGGTCTTCCTCCCCCAGCTAAAGTGTGTTTTGTAAATGAGGTATAAATTGGCAGTGTGACTGTTAATATGTTTTTGGCCTTTCTCAAATTGTGATCATGTCCAATTAGTGGGTCATGACACCCATGTAGGAAATTGAACCAGCACTTTTGTTAATCCAAGGATATTTTTCCATTGATTTTTAGAGAGAGTAGAAGTGAGGGGAGAGATAGAGAGAGAGAAACATCGATGTGAGAGATCAATTGATTGCCTCCCACACTCGCCCAGACCAGGGCTGGGGATCCATCCAGCAACTGAAGTGCGTGCCCTTATCCGGAATCATTCAGTCCCAGGGCCGACGCTCTATCCACTGAGCCAAACTGGCTAGGGCTGAACCAGCACTTTTTAGTGAAATAAAATGGGGTAGAAAATATCAGAGCCCCTGGCAGTCATTGCACATGGCAGTGAAATCTGCAGCCTGTGCCGAATGGGGTGAGGAATGGTGGAGAGGGTGTGATGAAGATAGACTTTTTTTTACATTTTAACTGTTTTATAGAGATGTAGTTTACATACACATACCCTACGTATCATACAATTCACCCATTTACAGTATATAGTTCAGCAGTTTTTAGTATATTCAAAAATTAACGTTTTCCCCTCAGTAGTTTATACTTAACATCTACATGTCCTGGGGTTTTTGCATAAACTGCATTTTCTCTGGCAGGCCATAATTAACAGTTTGGAAAACATGAATTTTGATGATCTGAAGGTGATACAGTGAGAAGTCACATTTTTTACTAATTTTGGCCGTTAATGTATTAATTGTAAATGTTTGTCCCTTGCCTTTTCACAGGGCATCTGTCCTTCACAGCAGGTGTTAGCCCCCGGTTAGAGAGAGAAGAAAAGCTTTGCGTGATGAGGACAGTGACCCAGTCCCACAGCGTGGGACTCAGCCTGTCCTGCTTCTATTTTTTTTTAAGGACAGAATACATTCGTATTGGGGGCAGGATTATGTTTTTAAAGGTGACAAAACACTCACACTCCCAAGGAGCCAAATTAACATTAGTAGGTAAATTCAAGCTAAGAGTCACACCACACCAACTGGAAACAGCCTGGGTTTAAACTCTGCCCTGCTTCTATTTTAAAAATATATTTTTATTCATTTCAGAGAGGAAGGGAGAGTGAGAGAGAGATAGACACATCAAACATCAATGATGAGAGAGAATCATTGATCGGCTGCCTCCTGCATGCCCCCTACTGGGGATCGAGCCCACAACCCGGGCCTGTGCTCTTGGCCAGAATTGAATCTGGGGCCCTTCAGTCCGCAGGCCGATGGTTCTATCCACTGAGCCAAACCGGCTAGGGCTGTCCTGCTTCTTGTCACCTCCACCAGTGAGACGCTGGTCTGAGCCACCTGTCGCCTCCACCACCGTGGTGCTGGTCTGAGTCAGGGCCTCGTCTGTGGATCACTGCAGCAGTCTGTGTGGCTCTCACTCTCCTGTTTTGCCCTTTTACAATGAATTCTCTACTCCGAGTGATTTTATGAGTGTTTGTCAGATCTTGTCGGTCCTCTGCTCAAAATCTCTACTAGCTTCTTCTCTGATTCAAAGTAAAATCCAGGTACTTAAAGTGGCTTATAGTGTCCCACATGACTCTGTCTCCCCCCCTCCACCTCCCCCCCCGCCATCCCTCTATAAACGCGACCTGTCACTGTCCCCTTGGTCATCTGCTCCGTCCGGTTTGGGCCCTTTGCTGTGCCAAGCGTGCTCCCGCCTCGTCACCCTCTTCCTGTTCTTTCTGTCAGGAGCACTGTTTCCCTCGTCATTCTCCCAGCCCCTCCCTCACCTCACATAGGGCTTTCCCCAAATGTTAACCTCATAAGAGAGGCCTCCGTGACCCCTCTGTGCACAATACCGTCTGCCTCCACTCCCTTCCCCTACCCTGTCTTAGCTGGTGTCTAAGCACTTACCTTATTCACATATGTTTTTATTTATCGTACTATAGCCCATTGGAATACAGTCTCAGGAGCAGAGAAATTCTGTTTTCTTTATTGCTTTATCCTCGCTATAGAGAGCAGAGTTAGAAGAAGGCAGGTGTGCTATAAATATTTATCAACTATATCAAGTATATGAATGAGTGAATGATGGTTACATAGACCATTTTCCATTCATCTCTGAGATCCTTAAAGTGTGGTAATAAAAAATGTGTGCCCAGCCCTAACTGGTTTGGCTCAGTGGATAGAGCGTCGGCCTGCAGACTGAAGGATCCTGGGTTCGATTCCAGTCAAGGGCATGTACCTTGGTTGCGGGCTCATCCCCAGTAGGGGGTGTGCAGGAGGCAGCTGATCGATGTGTCTCTCTCATCGATGTTTCTAGCTCTCTATCCCTCTCCCTTCCTCTCTGTGAAAAAAATCCATAAAATACATTAAAAAAAAAAAATGTGTGCCCTGGCCGGTGTGGCTTATGGTTGGAATGTCATCCCATGCACCGAAGGGTCACGGGCTCGATCCCCGGCCAGGGAACATACCTGGTTGTGGGTTCGAACCACGGGAGGCAACTAATCAATGTTTCTCTTTCACATCGATGTTTTTCTCTTTCTCTCCCCCTCTCTCTAAAAAAAACAAAAACATATCCTCAGGTGAGGATTTAAAAAAAACAACTGTGATGCAGGTATAGTCTAGAACAGTTTTTCCCCTTGACAGGTGTCTAATTTTATTAGGTGCTTTTGGGTATAGATAGAAAAGCTTAGCTTTTCGTTTGTAACCAACTTGATTATCATTTTCCCCCCGTGGTTTTTCTGCAGCCTTTAGTAGTGAATCATACTGTCTTGGTTAAGAACTGCTTTTTTGAATGAAGAGTCTTAATAGCCATTTATACAGAGATGCTGTTACTACTTACAAAGCACCTCTGATATTTTCCTATTTTGTTAATTTTCATCAAAAGCTACTAAATTCCTTTCAAGTGCACTACCTCCTGCCTTCAGCTTGAAAACCATTGGTGTGGTCCATATGGAAAATGTATCTCTACCCATCATTTTGAGAGTCTACTTTCACAGACATTATTCCGGGGGCTCTAAATATTGACTCCTACTTGAAAAAGGAAATATTTTGCACACACAGAAAGGAATTACGTACAAAAACCAAAGAAAGCCAACAGTCCATAGGCCCCATGGCCACTTTTATCCTTGATGATTCTAGATCTAGGGAGAGAGGAAGGGAAAGGGAGAGAGAGAGAAACATCCACGTGAGAAACATCAATTGGTTGCCTCCTATATGTGCCCCAACCAGGGATGGGACCTGCAACCTTGGTATGTGCCCTCACCCAGAATTGAACCTGAGTCCCTTTATGCATGGGATGCTGCTCTAATCACTGAGCAACACTGGCCTGGGCAAGAGAGTGATGTATATTTTTACTGTAAACCTTTACCCACCCCACCCCCGATGTCCTCCTGAAGGATATTTCCCAGCAGGAGGTGAAGGACACTCTCTGCTTACACTCTGAACCTCAGACACGTGGATGTATAAGGATTTTTCTCCCAAACGTGTCTTTCCAACCAGCTCAGCGTCTCAAAGGCTCTGAACATTGGAGTAAACGTCCAATAAAATAATTCAAAGCAAAGGCTTTCAACGCTGCCTGGGGACATCCTCTGCTAATGTGTCTGGAAGGGTTTCCCTAGACATCCTGACCATTTTGGTCGGATGTGCACACAGTAGGCAGAAGAGAAGGCTTTTAGTAAGGTGCAGATTCATCATCAAAGTATTTTTCTTTTTTCCAAAACAGATTTGTAAAAAACGGTACTTGTTGTGCTCTGTATAAACCTTTTATACTAAATAAATAGCAAACTACATTCTTCTCAAAGATGTGACTAGTGTTCCTGAGGCCTCTTCCATATGTATCATGCACAGTGAAACCGTTTTGCAAAAGCAGTGACTTAAGCAGCCAACCCTAATGGTTCATTAAAGCATTTCCCTTTTTTTTAGCTAAAAATCATAGAGTTCTTTCTGCTTTTGTGTAAAGTTTGTACAGCTAGCCGTGTAAAATATGGACACCTTTTAAAAAACAGAAGTGAAGTAGAAACTCAAAATCCTTTTGATTCAGTTCTTTTTTTTTTTAAATATATTTTATTGATTTTTTTACAGAGAGGAAGGGAGAGGGACAGAGAGTCAGAAACATCGATGAGAGAGAAACACCAATCAGCTGCCTCCTGCACACCCCCAACTGGGGATGTGCCCGCAACCAAGGTACATGCCCTTGACTGGAATCGAACCCGGGACCCTTGAGTCTGCAGGCCGACGCTCTGTCCGCTGAGCCAAACCAGCTAGGGCTGATTCAGTTCTTTTATGTTTCATAAAAAGAGGGGGGGAAATAATGCAAGACCCAGAATTTTGGAGAGGTTGGTGTGCCTCCCTTCTTTTTACTTTCTGATTAGCTGCCTGTGTGCCAGTTGATGATGTAGCTGAGCTGTTTGTGCTGCCACCGCTGCCCATATCCATGTGATGCCGCAGGGACCACAACTGCAGCTGCCCAGGACTACATAAAACTTCTTACTCCAGCAACTTTGATAACAGAAGCATGCCGAGCAGATACAGCCTGTTCTGGACCCACAGAGTTTTGTTCAGAGCCCTGCTCCCCTGGCTGCTGCAGACTAGAAGTTGTAGGTTGCTGGGGTGGTTGAGTTGTCGAGGAAGTATTTTTCTTGCTCTGCAGCCACCACATTTCTAACTTGTGGCTCACTTTTGAAACCTAGTACAATGCCTAAATGTGTCTTGTTAGTGAGTAGTGAATGGGAGCCTGGTGGACCATCTCTTGGTTCCCAGAGTCATGTAAATCAGAGAACATGATTCGTGATAATAAAAATGGAGCTTTCTCCTGGTTCCATAAAGCCTCAGGGTGTTGGCCTACGTTTTTGTATAACCTTGACATTTCTGAACAAAAGCATCCACATGCCCATCTCCAAATTCTCTTTATTCTTTTAGGAGACAAGAGTCTACGTAACATGGAGGTTATTCAAGAAATTGGATTAAGGGACCTGGCCCATGAAGAGTTTTTCTACTCACAGATCTGGCAACAGGTTACCAAGGGTTTAACCAGATGTCAAGATTCCACAGTAAACATTCAAGGAACTGGCTCTCTGTTGGAAAAACAAGGTGATGCGCTCTATAAATATGAGGAATTCGGTAAGGGCTTTAATCAGAGTTCGCATCTTCAGGTTCACCACAGAGTCCATAATGGAGAAAAACGCCACAAAGGAGAGATGTGCGAGAAAGGTGTTATTCAGGACTCTTGTCCTCAAATTAATAAGACGGTCCGTGCAGGAGAGAAGCCCTGTAAATGTGAGAAATGTGAAAATGCCTTCCACCGGGTTTCAAGTCTTCAAGCCCATCAGAGAGTCCACAGTAGAGGGAAATCGTACAAATATGATACATCATGTAAGAATTTTAGTCAGAGGTCATATCTTCCTCATCATCAGAGAGTTCTTACAGGAGAAAACCCACACAAATTTGAGGAGTGTGGGAGAAATGTTAAGCAAAGCTCACATTGTCAAACTTCTCTGATAACACACATATCAGAGAGACCCTATAAATGCGAGGAGTGTGGGGTGGGCTTCAGTCAGAGCGCACATCTTCAAGCCCATCAGAGAGTTCACATGGGAGAGAAACCTTACCAATGCGAAAAGTGTGGGAAGGGCTTCCGTTGGCATTCACGACTGCAGGCTCACCAGCGAATGCACACAGGTGAGAAGCCATACAAATGCGATGCATGTGGCAAGGGTTTTAAGCATAGCTCACACCTTAACATTCATTGTAGAATCCACACAGGAGAGAAACCCTATAAATGTGAGGAGTGTGGGAAAGGCTTCAGTGCAGGCTCACACCTTCAAGTCCATCAGAGAGTCCACACTGGAGAGAAACCATACAAATGTGAAAGGTGTGGGAAGGGCTTCGGTCAGGCCTCAAATCTTCTGGACCATCAAAAAGGCCATACTGGTGAGAAACCCTATCAATGTGATGCCTGTGGGAAAGGCTTCAGTCGGAGGTCAGAACTGAAGGCTCACTGTAGAATCCACACAGGAGAGAAACCATACAAATGTGAGATGTGTGGGAAGGGTTTCAGTCAGCCCTCAAATCTTCTGTCCCATCAAAGAGGCCACACTGGAGAAAAACCATACAAATGTGGTACATGTGGGAAGGGCTTCAGTCGGAGTTCAGAACTGAAGGTTCACTGTAGAATCCACACAGGAGAGAAGCCCTATAAATGTGAGAAGTGTGGGAAGGCCTTCAGTCAGTCTTCAAGTCTTCATGTGCATCATCAAAGAGTCCACACGGGAGAGAAACCGTATCAGTGTGCAGAGTGTGGGAAGGGCTTCAGTGTAAGGTCACAGCTTCATCTCCATCAGAAGGTCCATACTGGAGAGAAACCATATAAATGTGAAAAGTGTGGGAAGGTCTTTAGTAGGAGCTCATACCTTCAAGCCCATCAGAGAGTCCACACTGGAGAAAAGCCGTACAAATGTGAGGAGTGTGGGAAGGTATTCAGTTGGAGCTCAAGTCTTACAAAACATCAGCGAGTTCATGTTGACGATGAGGGTGATAAAGACTTTCCCTCATCAGAGAACTCATACAGGAAAGAAGCTCGGTAAAATTACATGTTTTCATACCTCAGAATGGGTGCTAAAATAGTCCAGTGATCAGCCCTGTTAAAGAAAGCAAAACATTCGTTTGAAAGAGTGAGTACTTCAGCCAGAGCTCAACATTCACAATGGTTGGGTGACTGCATCAGAGAAGCCTTGTGAGAGTGGAGACATAAGGACTTTACGCAGAACCTTGACAGTTAGTAAATATTAAAAAGGAGAGGCTTAGAGAGGATGGGTCTGATCTGAAGTTAACAAACAACACTAAGGTGAAATGCTAGAAACTCCCCTAGCATGGGTGGGGAACATCCGCCTGTGGGCTGGATAAGGCCCACAAAATCTTTTGGTCTGGCCCTGTTTGACCAAAAATAGCAGGCTAATTTTTTTTTAAATATATTTTATTGATTTTTTTTACAGAGAGGAAGGGAGAGGGATAGAGAGTTAGAAACATCAATGAGAGAGAAACATCGATCAGCTGCCTCCTGCACATCTCCTACTGGGGATGTGCCCGCAACCCAGGTACATGCCCTTGACCGGAATCAAACCCGGGACCTTTCAGTCCGCAGGCCGATGCTCTATCCACTGAGCCAAACCGGTTTCGGCTAATTTTTAAATTGATAATTTATATGGCCCATGAATGGTATTATAAATATCCAAATGGCTCTTGGCAGAAAAAAGGTTCCCCACCCTTGCCCTAGAATGTAAGTGTGAAGAGGGTACCAACTTTGTTGACGGCCAAATCTACTCTGCCTTTTCAGTACTTAACACATTGTGGGTGTTCACTATATTTTTCCCATTGACTTTCTAGAGAGAGTGTAAGGAAAAGAAGGAGAGAGAGATTGATGTGAGAGAGACATGTCAATTGATTGCCTCCCACACGTGGAACCTTTAATTCAGGTATGTGCCTTTGACCAGAAATCAAACCTGAGACTGTTCAGTTCAAAGGCTGGCGCTCAAATCACTGAGACACACCAGCCAGGGCCAGTAATTGTTAATGCAAAAAAGAGAGAACAGCCATATTTGAAATTTCTATTCAGTTCATCTCTAAATATTTATATAAGCTTATACTTAAAAGAGGAATTCTGCAAGGCTTGGAGCACAATTTAAATTAGACACACGGGCACATTTACAAACCTGCAGGTCCTGTGAACTAGTGTTTATCAAACTGAGGGTTGCAAACTATTAGTAGGTCCAGAAACCTATTCAGCTGTTATGAGCAGCACTTTTGTATGCTAACAATTGAGATTTGCATGCATATAATTTGAAGTAAAAATCTCAAACTTGGGGAGGAACCAAGATGGCGGCATAGGTAATCACCTGTACTTGCTGCCTTGCACAACCACATCAAAACTACAACTAAAAGACAAAACGGTTATCATCCAGAGGGAGAAAGAGAATCATCTATGTGAGAGAGACACACTGATCAGCTGCCTCTTCCATGGGACGTGGATGGAACCTGCAACCCAGGTATGTGCCCTTGACCAGGAATTGAATCTATGACCCTTTGGTCCAAGGGCTGGCACTCTAACTACTGAGCAACCAGCCAGGGTTTCTTTACTTGTTCTTGATTTCCCATATACCCTATTTTCTTTTGTGAATTATTTTCTTGTTCTTGATTTTTGAGAGTTTTTTTGTATGTTCTGGATACATGTTCTTTGTCACCCATGTGTTTGCAAAGATTTTTATCCGTCTGTGCAATTTATACTTTTAACTATTTTTCACAGATGGAGTTAAAAAAAAATTTATAAAGTTTAATTTTTTTCTTCCATGGGTTGCACTTTTGGTTTCAGATATAAGAACCCTGCCTACTCCAAGTTTACAAAGATTTTTTTCTCCTTTTAAAAAAATTAAATTCATTGGGGTGGCATTGGTTAATAACACAGAAGTTTATCTCCTTTTTTAAATCTGAACATTTAATGGTTTCAGCCCGGCCTGGTTTGTCTCAGTTGGCTGAGTGTCATCCAGTGCAGTTAGAGGCCACTGGTTCTGTTCCCAGTCAGGGCACATGTCCAGGTTGTACGTTTGGCCCCTGGTTGTTTGGCCCCCAGTCGGGGTGCATGCCAGAGACAACTGACCAATGCTTCTCTCTCACATTGATGTTTCTCTCTCTCTCTCTCCTTCTCCCTTCCTCTTTTAAGGGAAAAATAAATAATTTTTAAAAAATAAAAATTTTATGGTTTCAGGTTTTACATTTCAGGCTATGATCCATGTGAATTCATCTTTACAAAGTGTGAGGTCAGAGTCCAGGATCCACTTTTTTGCATATGAACATAAAAGTAAGCCTCCTTTTAACACCAAATTGCTGTTGCACCTTGGTGAAAAATCCATTGACCATACCTGTGTGGGTCTTTCTGGCCTCTGGTTCCATTCGTCTATCTGTCTATCATTTTGCCATATGTAGTTTAATACAATGTCTTAAAACCAGAGAGTATGAGTCTGCCAATTACATTTTTTTCAAAATTATTGGGGCTAGTCTTATTTGTTCGCTTTTCAGTAGTATTTAGAATTGGCTTCTTGATTTTTAAAAATAAACCCTCCCTTGGGATTATATTGGGATTGAACTGAATTTGACATCTTAGCATTATTGAATTTTCTAAATCATAGACACACTATATCTGCCTGGTTGTTTAGGACTCCTTTAAGTTCTTTCATCAGTAACTTGTCGTTTTCAGCATATAGATCCCACACATATTTTATTAGATTTATACTTAAGTTCTCCATGTTTTCTGGTGTCAAAGTAAACAGTACTTTTCAAATTTTAATTTCCAACTGTTCATTAGTAGCATATAGAAATGCAGTGGACTGTTTTATGTTGACCTTGTATCCTACATTCTTGCCAAACTTGCATATTAGTTAAAGTAACGGTTGTGTAGATTCCTTGGGTCTTTCTGTATAGACAATTATGTCATCTATAAGAAGTTTTATTTTTTCCCCTGCTAATTGATACGCATATCCACTGTGGTGTGAAGACCTCACCCCCCTCTCGCCCCCAAGGCTAGATTTGGTGGGATCACAGGTGGGAGGGGATGGCTGTCCAGAAGAAGGTCCAGGACAGAGAGAGCGGTCAGTGTGCAGACATTTTATAGAGAAGTTCAACAAGGGTGATGGGAGGGGACAAGCACTTATCAGGTGGTGGGTGAACCTTCTGAGGGTTGTGAAGGGGAGGCAGTGGACACAGGCCGGATGATGCTTACAGGTTGCTGGCATTAAATCAAACACCCAAGTTTCTTTCCTGTGGTCTTCACCTCTGACATTTAGGCTAGCATGGAAACCTCCAGGTTTGTTTGTTTTTTAATATATTTTTATTGATTTCAGAGAGGAAGGGTGAGGGACAGGGAGATAGAAACATCAGTGATGAGAGAGAATCATTGATTGGCTGCCTCCTGCATGCACTGGGGATTAAACCCTCAACCCGGACATGTGCCCCTACCATGAGCTTCTGGTTCATAGGTCAACACTCAGCCACTGAGCTATTCTGGCCATGCATCCGGGTTTTCTTATAAATAAACTTGTATTTGAAAGAGACCACATTTGCAAAGCAATTATGATAGCCTCCTGAAAGGTAATGTGGGGCCAGATAATGTTAATTCAGCCATCAGAAGGAGCCAGAAGAAATCAGTGGGATTCAGAATGTCTCTTGGAATATCTTAGTAATTAAATAAAATCATAGACTATTGTTTTATTTTTCTGGAGTATTTTACTGTATTATTGGCCCACCTGCAGACAGAGGTTCCCTTCAAGGGACCACCTTGAGATGTCAGTAGCCTAATACAATATGTGTCTCTCTCACATCAATGTTTCTCTCTCTGTGTCTCTCCCCCTCCCTTCCACTCTCTAAAAATCAATGGAATAATATCGTCGGGTGAGGATTAACAACAACAGCAAAAAAGGTCATAATTCCTTAATACCTTCTTTAATGGGACTTTGTGGGTGTTCATAAATTTAATAGCAAATGGCAGATTCCTTGAGGTCTATTTTGTTATGGGTTCACTCAGCGAAATAGACCACTGACTCAGAATTTAAATTTAAATTTAAGAGCCTTTATTAAGCTGGCCAGCTGACTACAACACGTCCCTCCTCACAGGGAGCCTCATACTGCAGCCCCGACCGAGGGTACAGCAAAGCTTTTTATCTGCAAAAACTACAAAGTATTTCAAACAAACAAACAAAACTGCAAAGTGGTTCAGTAGCGGTTCCTGGTACTGGCAGGGTAAAAGGTTCACATAAAGTTTACAAGTACAAATGGGGGCAAAGCAGGGTCACACCTGGCTGGGTCATAACACATTGCTTTTCTAAGATAATTAGTAATTTTTCTCTGCCATGGTCCTTGCCCCTCAGCCCACTCAGTAATTCTTCTCTGCCAGGTCCCTGCCCCTAGCACAGTTTAACATGGCCAATTGTAAGGGCATTGGATTTGAGCTTTTTAACTGTTTACTCCCAACACTGCTGACACCAAATGTGTGTGTGTGGAGCCGGGAGGGGGTTCTCACACCACTTCGCCAGCTCTCCAACACGGCCAGGATGTCCAGTGATTCGGTTCAGTTCTGAGGCTAACTACCCAGAGTTAGCCTGAGACCCTGCAGATTAAGGGCTCAGTCCCACAAGACTGCCTCCACTTTAGACTCCAATCACAAGTCCTGGGCCTGCTGTAATTCTGACAGACCAGCTACAAATTAGAAGTTCCCACAACCCCTTTCTTGGGTTCAATAATTTGCCAGAACAACTCACGGAACTCAGGAAAACAGTTTACTTAATATTACAGGACACTATACAGGCTACAACTCAGGAACATTCAAATGAGATGGATTCATAAAGCAGGGTATGAGTGTAGGGCTTGGTGCTTCCATGCCCGCGGAATGTGCCACCTTCCCAGCACTAGGATGTGTCCCCCAACCTGGAGGCTCTCAACCCCATCCTTTAGAGGTCTGTGGAAGTTTCATTAAGGAGGCATGTTGGATGAAGTCATTGACCATGAGTGACTGAACTCAAGCTGAAACCCCTCTCCCCTCCCTGGAAATCAGCAGGCGTGGGACTGAAAGTTCCAACTTTCTTTTTTTTTCTTTTTTTTTTAAATATATTTTATTGATTTTTTACAGAGAGGAAGGGAGAGAGAGAGTTAGAAATATCGAGGCGAGAGAAACATCGATCAGCTGCCTCCTGCACATCTCCCACTGGGGATGTGCCCGCAACCCAGGTACATGCCCTTGACCGGAATCGAACCCAGGACCTTTCAGTCCGCAGGCCGACACTCTATCCACTGAGCCAAACCGGTTTCGGCAAGTTCCAACTTTCTAATCGTGCCTTGGGCTTTCTGACAACCAGCCCCTGTCCTGAAGCTATCAAGGGGCCCATCAACCATTGCTTCATTGGAACAAAAGAGGCTCCTATCACACATGAAATTCCATGGGGTTTAGGAGTTCTGTGCCAGAAACGGGATGAAGACCAAATATATACTGTATATGTTTCTTATATTGATATCACAGGGTTTACACTAATATAAATGTTCATTAGATCAAGCATCCAACTTAAGATGGAGATGGGCAATTTCACTGGGGTCATGACAAGTGATAAAAGATGGGTGTTTGAATTCCAAGGACTTGGTATCCAGTGATATTCCTAATAGTGAAGATTATTTTCTTTTTAAACTTTGAAGGGTCACCAGGCACCAGTATGATCTGCTATCCAACATCAATAAAATCCTGTATAATAAAGAGGTAATATGCAAATTGACCATCACATCCTTGCACAAGATGGCTGCCCCCATGTGGTCAAAGATGGCCACTACAAGATGGCCAGCAGAAGAGGGCAGTTGTGGGCAACGGGGCTGGCAGGGGAGGGAGGGCAGTTGGGGAGGACCAGGCCTTCAGGGAGGGCAGCTGGGGGGGGACCAGACCTGCAGGGAGGGTAGTTAGGGGCAACCAGGCTGGCAGGGGAGGGCAGTTGGGAGCAACCACGTTGGCAGAGGAGGACAGTTGGGCATCGATCAGGCTGGCAGGGAGTGGTTAGGGGGTGATCAGACTGGCAGGCAGGAGCGGTTAGGGGCAATCAGGCAGGCAGGCAGATGAGTGGTTGGGAGCCAGCAGTACTGGATTGTGAGAGGAATGTCCGACTGCCGGTTTAGGCCCAAGAGATCGGGCCTAAACCGGCAGTCGGACATCCCCTAAGGGGTCCCAAATTGGAGAGGGTGCAGGCTGTACTGAGGGACACCTCCCCTAGTACACAAAATTTGTGCACTTTGCCTCTAGTACTCAATAAAATTAGTTGTTTTATGGAAACCAAAATAGCACCAGTGAAGGATATCAGTGTGCATCTCCAGGAGGTGATCACAGCACAAAGGACTGCATTGGCAAGAGGTAGTGGCAGAGGTGGTTAAAGTGGTTTGTTATGGACATAGGTTCAGCAAAGCTGTGGAAGGAGGATGTTGGGTATGTCAGTGGGTGGCATGGTATCTGGGAGACCCATAGGGTTATTAGGAGTGGTGTTAGGACTGGGTAGAAATTAAATGACCTATTTGGAGTAAGGCTTGCATCTTTGAGGTGGACTTTTTTTTTATAGTTCAAGTGACTGGGGAGTCTAAATCCGTGAATCTTCACCAAGTATTTGAATGGGATTCTGATAGAGGAGCATTGTTTGGTGGATCATATTTTTATTTTTGTAATAACCACAATAATTTTAAGTTTTATCTGGGATTGAATTTGGTACATGGTATTATCTAAGACAGATTCACTTGTTGCTATTCTAACTAAGAGCCCCCTTAGTGATGGCCTGGCCTGGTAGTAACAGGAGGAGTTCCTTGTATATTCCCTTGTCTTTTTAATGTCTGTGGAATCTGTAGTGATGTTTCTTCTTTCATTCCTGATATTGGTGATTTTGTGTCTCTTCTCTTTTTTTCGTGGTTATGGCTCAAGGTTTATTAATTTTCTTGATCTTCTAAAAGAACTAGCCCTTGAGTTTCTCAACTTTTTCATTTCAATTTTATTAATTTTTAATAAGTATTATGTTCTTCTGCTTGCCTTTTTGTCTACTTTGCTCATCTACTTTCCTAAGGTGGAAATGATCCTAAGATCATTGATTTGAGACGATGCAAGCACTGCTTTGGCTCTGTGTTACATTTATATTATGTTGTGCTTTCATTGCCACACAATTCAAAGTATCTTCTAATTTTCCTTGTGACTTCCTCTTTGGCCTATGGATTATTTAGTATTCTGTCTTAAAATGTCTATATATTGGGGGAATTAGACAGATTTCTGCTCCTAATTTATATTTTAATTTCATTGTGATCAGAGCACATATTTTTTAAAATATATTTTTATTGATTTCAGAGAGGAAGGGAGAGGGAGAGAGAGAAACATCAATGAGGAGAGAGAATCATTGATCGGCTGCCTCCTGCATGCCCCACACTGGGGATCGAGCCTGAAACCCGGGCATGTGCCCTGACCAGGAATCAAACCATGACCTTCCTATTCATAGGTCAACACTCAACCACTGAACCACACTGGCTGGGCTTATCTCTCCCCAGAATATGGTCTCTTTTGGTGAATATTCTATGTGTACTTAGAAAGAATATATATCCTGCTGTTGTTGGGTAGTCTATAAATATCAGATCAATTAGGTCAAGTTTATTGATAATGTGAAGGTATTCTATAGCCTTATTAATTTTTGGTCTACTGGTTCTATCAATTGCTGAGAGAGGAGTGCTTAAGTTACCAGATGTAATTGCCGATTTGTCTCTTTTTTGAATTCTATCAGTTTTTGCTTCAAGTACTTTGGAAATCAGTTGTTAAATCTATAAATATTAAAGAGCAAATGACCTTTTAGTATTTTTAAATAAGTTTTTATTGGTTTTAGAGAGAGAGGAGGGGAGAGGAAAAGAGAAACATTGATTGGTTGCCTCCCATGTGCCACCCTGACTCAGGATTGAACCCATAACCTGGGCATGTGCCCTGACCAGGAATCAAACCTGGGATCTATTGGTGCCTGGGACAATGCTCAACCAACTGAGCCACATGGGCCAGGGCTGACCTTTTAATCTTTATCATTACATAATGTTCCTAGTAATATTTCTCTTTTTGAAGTCTACATTACCTGATACTGATATTAATATTTATATGGTCATTCCTATTTCTTTATGATTAGTGTTTACATGGCATATAATTTTTCATCTTTTAAATTTTTAACTTATCTTGATCTTAATATTTAGTGGCTTTCTTGTGGACAACCAATAGTTAGGATTTTTTTTTCCCCATCGACTCTACACATCTTTATTTGGTATATTTTAACCATTTACATTTAATGTAATTATTGATATGACTAGATTTAGTTCTTTCATTTTAGTATTTTTTTTCTATTCATCTCCTCTAATTTTTATTCCTTTGTCTTCTTTTCCTGTTTTCTTTTTTTAATTTTTAATTTTGTTGACTTTTTATAGAGAGGAAGGGAGAAGGATAGAGAGTTAGAAACATCAATGAGAGATAAACATTGATCAGCTGCCTCCTGCACATCCCCTACTGGGGATGTGCCCACAACCAAGGTACATGCCCTTGACCGGAATCGAACCTGGGACCTTTCAGTTCGTAGGCCGATGCTCTGTCCACTAAGCCAAACCAGTTAGGGCTCCTGTTTTCTTTTAAAACTTTTATATTGTTTTAATTTTGCTTGAGTAAATAATTTTGAATGACTCAAAAGTTTATTACATTATTATTTTGTAATTATAAAAATTGCTTTTATATGTAATTTTTATCAGAAGAGATACAAAGTTCTGTTTTTTTAAAAAATATATATTTTATTTCAGAGAGGAAGGGAGAGGGAAAAATAAAAAAAATCAATGATGAGAGAGAATCACTGATTGGCTGCTTCCTGCATGCCCCCTCCTGGGGACCAAGCCTAAAACACAGGCACGTGCCCTTGACAGGAATCGAACCTGGAACCCTTCATTCCACAGTCCTGAGCTAAACCAGCTAGGGCTATGTAATTATTTTTATATGTAATTTCATACATTCTAATTTATATATGTATATAAATTACATTAAATTACTCAGCAAATATAATTATAAAGTTAAATGTTACTACTTTAACATTTTATTTTATGTTATTACTAGAGGCCCGGTGCATGAAATTCATGCAAAAGTAGGGTCCCTAGGCATGGCCGGCGATCAGGGCTGATGAGGTTGCCTGCCTCCCCGCCTCTTCCTTCCCTTGCTCCCTCAGCACCCTGCTACCGCCACTAGTCGCCCGCCATGTTCTGCACCACCCCCTGGTGGTCAGCGCACATCATAGCAAGTGATCCAACTCCCGGTTAAACTCCCGAGGGGACATTTTACATATTAGCCTTTTATATATATAGATTATTATAACACTTAACATGAGATCTACCCTCTCAACTATATGTACAACATTGCATAGATTTCTGGAACTTACCCATCTTGTTTAACTTAAACTTTATGCCCATATTAATAACTTTCCATTTCTCCCTCTCCCCAGCCCCTAGTAACCACCATTTTACTCTGTATTTTTATGATTTTGTATTTTTGTGATTTTTATGAATCCACCTCATATAGGTAGACTCATATTGTATTTACTTTTTGTGACTTGCTTATTTCACTGAGCATAATGTCCTCAAGGCTCATTCATGTTATAGCACATTACAGGATTTTCTTCTTTTTAAAGGCTGAATAATATTCCATTTTATGTATATGTCACATTTTGTTTACCAACTGATCTATCAGTGGACATTAGGTTTGTGAAAATAGTGCTGCTGGGAACATGGTGTTTAAATATCTCCTTGAGACCCAACTTTGAATTATTTTGGATATATACCCAGCAGTGGGATTGCTAGATCATATAATAGTTCTATTTTTAATTTTTTTGAGAAATCTCCATATTGTTTTCCATAGTAGTTGCACCAATTTGAATCCCACCAACAGTGTGCAAGGGTTCCAGTTTCTCCGTATCTTCACCAACGCTTGTCTTTATTTTTATAACAGCCATCCTGACAAGTGTGAGGTGATACTTTATTGTGGCTTTGATTTGCATTTCCCTGATGACTAGTGACATTGGGCATTTTTCATATACCTTTTAGCCACTGATGTATCTTTGGAGAAATGTCTATTCAAGCCTTTAGCTCATTTTTAAAAATTGGGTTATTTGATTTTTTATTATTGAGTTGTAGGGGTTTCTTCCATGTTTTGGAGGTGAAACCTTTGTCAGATATGATTTGAAAATGTTTTCTCCAATTCTGTGTGTTGCCTTTTCACTGTTGATTGCTTCCTTTGCTGTGCAGAAGCTTTTTAGTTTTATATAGTCCCACTTGTTTTTGTTTTTGATTACTGAAGACCCAATGTCACTTCCATATTACTCCTTTCAAAAATATACAACCTGAATGTAATCACGCAAAAACATTAGGTAAACTCAAATTGAGGGACAGCCTTCTGCTTTACACAAATCCGGGGACAGACAGCACAAGTTAACAAAAGCCCCTGATGTTTGCTTAAAACATTGCTCAGAGGCCACTCTCCCATTGGATGCTCCCAGCTAATTCAATAGGAATTCTAAGCAGGCCCATTTCTGGAGACTAGAATTTCTCTTCTCAATGGCTTTTTCTCCAAAAACCCTCTGATGGTTTTGGTTAATATTTCATAGCTTAAAAGGCTAAATAACCATTCCCCCAAATATTTCTCACTGTCCTTTAGTCTGGGTCACATTTGCATCATGTTAATTTGGTTCTTATACGGCCCCCCCCCCACACCCGACTTTTGCATTTCCCTTAATATTCCTGTTCATTAAATTCTCAGTGTTCATTTCCTGGAGGACCAGGAAAAATCCAACATTCCAGGAGCACCCCAGATGCCTCATTCTAGTCACAACCCTTTTACTAACTTATAACATGATAGATTTGCTGAGTTTGTTTTTGTATTTTCCAGAAATGAAATCATACAGTACTTCATATTTTATGTCAAACTTTATTTTCTCAACATTATGTTTATGAAATTCAAATTTGGGGACTAGATGAATTTTATTCACTCTCATTGGTGGATATTTCTACAATGTGTAAATTTACCAATAATCCATTTTATTATAGATGATCATTGGGTAGTTGCATGGTTGGTTCGTAAAAGCAGTTCTGGCCTGAGCGTACTGGGAAACATCTTTGGCTGAATGTAAGGATATATTAATTTGAGAAACGTGTGTATAGTTTGAACCAAGGGGTTATGGCATATGAATATCTTTAGCTTTAGTAGCTTTCCCTTCAAAAATGTTCCAAAGTGGCTCAGCCAACATGGCTCAGTGGTTGAGCTTTGACCTATGAACCAGGAGGTCACAGTTTGATTCCTGGTCAGGGCACATGCCTGGGTTGCAGGATTGATCCCCAGTGTGGGGTATGCAGGAGGCAGCCAGTCAATGATTCTCTCTTATCACCGATGTTTCTCTCTCCCTCTTTTCCTCTCTGAAATCAGTAATTTTTAAAAAATATTCCAAAGCGGTTGTACCAACTTACACTACAAAGAACAGTATTGTCAATATAAGAAACATTCAAACCTGTGAAAAATTTTTGTGAATTTATTTTAGCCAAAATGTCAACAAATGCCAGGAAGCAAAATCTTAACAGATTGAGATAATGCTGCAGAGAATGGCAGTTTTGCACTTTATTTTACGCATTACAATCAAAAGATGAGACCTTCATCAGTTACATGAAATCCATTGGTGATAGATTGGGGAGGCAGGAGAAAGCAAGGTGGGAAACTTCTGGGATTGGATAAAAGTAAAATGATAGACACATCTTTAACAATCAACAATGAGCTCAATAACAATGAGGGAATTTGTGGTCTCATAGGAGTGGTGCCTGTGCTTTGAGGGGTCCGGAAAAAGGAAAATTACTTTGACATTCAAAGATATGTTATTGTAGATGCAAAAAGACAATAGACAGGCTCAGTTAGGGTAAAGACTGACCTTTGTCAGAGAAGATGCCGGCCCAGGACATGACTACCAAAAGTGTCCATTTCAGACCATCCTTGGTGGTTACTTTTGGTCTCTGAGTTTGCAAAACCCCCCCAGGCAGGCTTCTCTGAGCTTGTCAGATTAGCACGTGGTCCCTTTTCATCCACAGTATGATAGTCTTGGCATTTTGCTAAGTTGTTTTTTGTTTGTTTGTTTTTTATCTTTTAGCTTTTCTTGTGAGAATGTAGTGCTATCTCAAGTTAATTTAATCAATTTAATTGTGACCAATAGTATTTAATAACTTTACATGTGATTCCTGATTGTAGCATTATAACCTACCAAACCACTGGTACCACTACGTCAAGGATAGAGTTTAGCCCTGGCCGGTTTGGCTCAGTGGATAGAGTGTCAGGCTCAGAATGAAGGGTCCTGGGTTCGATTCTGACCAAGGGCACATGCAAGGGTTGTGGGCTCGATCCCCAGTAGAGGATGTGCAGGAGGCAGCCAGTCAATGATTCTCTCTCATCGTTGATGTTTCTATCTCTCTCTCCCTCTCCTTCCCTCTCTGAAATCAATAAATATTTATATTTTTAAAAGAATAGAGGTTAATACCTTTGTTAACATAAAAAAATCATTGAAACCTGTAAAGAATTTTTGTGAGTTTATTTGAGCCAAACTGTCAAATGCCGGGAAGCAGAACCTCAATGAATTGAGATAATGCTCCGGAGAAGGATCAATTAACATGATAATGAAGGAATTCATGGTATCTGTCCTGGCGCCCAGCACAGATTTGGTTGTGCCCCAGGGGCTCCAGAAAAAGGGAAGTTACAAATAATACACCCAGACATTTGAAGGGTGTGTTATCATAGATGCAAAAAGACAGGTGGGCTCAGTTAAGGTAAAGGTTGACCTTGTCAAGGAAGATACCGGCCTAGGATGTAACTGCCCACCATAACTGCTTTGGTTAAAGTTTAATTTCAGACCATGCTTTGTGGTTCCTTTAGGTCTCTGAGTTTGCAAGACCGCCATGCAGGCCTCCCCTGAGCTTGTCAGTCAGCATGTGGGCGCTTTCCTCCACACCTTCTTCGCACATCACTGCCTCTCCCAGACCATTCTCCCTCGCCCATTCTTCAAACACTCCGCTTTAATTCTCGTACAGTTACGATTACACACAAGGTAACCCTCCTTCTTTCTTCTCCCTACTACCCCTCAATTGAACATTTCCTAGTTTGAGATTAATTTTTAATTTCGGGGCTCATTGTTCACTTTTCCAACAATACTGTAATCTTGAAGACATTTAGTCATGCCTATCGAAAAATTTCTGCTCGTGGATTCAGGAGCGGGAAACACCTGCCCTCAGTGTCGTTTTCCACATTACCGCCGAGAGGGCGACGGGGCGAACCTCGTTCCCACGACTTCCGTGGTCCTGGTGGTCCCGCTCCGTAGGGTACCGAGCACTTCCGCTTGAGGCGGGTGCGACTGCGGACCGAGTCCCCGGGCTTTCTGGGAAGTGTAGTCCACAGGTCCCGCAGAGTCGCGGACACTTCCGCCTGGGCGCCGCCGGGGCAGGGGAATTCTGGGAGGTGTATTTCCAGCGTTGCGCTTCCTCCCTGGGTGCCCAGGTGACCGTCTGCGCTCCCTGCTCTGCGGTAAGTGGGCTCCGTGTTTGCCCAACCTCCCGAACTTCTCTGGGTCCCGGTAAAACCCGGCCGACCACCGGTTTGGGAGGAAAAGGTTGTATCCGAACGCGGGGGTGTCAGGGCTTGGGCGGCAGGCATTCCCCTCGGCGGGGCGCGTCCGCGTCTGGGGCGGTCGGGTCCGGTGTCTCCAGCGCTTTCCGCCTCCCGGGGCCGCGCACCGTCCACCCGCTCTGCGGCTTCCCGAGGCAGAACATTGAACGAATTACCTACACCTCTGTCTCCGACGTCTTTCTGTGAAGTTGGGATGACATGACTATCGTAATGCAGCGGTTTGGGTGTTAAACGAGAGTATTCGTAAAAGTCTCCAGGCAGTTCTCGGCAGGTGGCGAATGGTGGCTTCTCGTGGTCCGTACTTCTTAGTTTTGGGAAGTGCTCGTTTCCCCGGAAACCGGGGGGTGCGATGGGTTTGGAGCTGGAGCTGCGGTGCCCAGGCATTTATTTCCCTGTGATCTCTGTAGGAAGCTGGACTTCCAGCCACTCCTGGCTGGGAAGGAGGCGGCAGTGGGGAAGGCGCTGTACAGCTCTGATTTCTCGGACGGGGATGTTAGAAACAGGGCAGGGCCCCAGAAGGAGTCAGTTAGGCTAAGCCTCCTGTCCCCGCACTGAGACTTCATGACAGTTCGTCTCTCCCAGGAGTGGAGTCTCAAACTAGTCCATCAGGAATCTCCAGATGAGCACTAGGTAGGTCAGCTGCCATGGACCTTTGCCTTCCCCTGAAGGAACGTGGCCGTGCAACGCCCAAGCGGCTGCTTTGTTCTGCTGTAACTTCCTTATTCTTGCTCTAGTCTGCATGTTTATTTTTTTAATCTTTATTTTAAAGATTTGTTGAGAGGATTGCAGATGTCCCTCTTCCGCCCCCCATTGCCCCTCCTTCTACCCAGTTCCCGCCCCAGCCCAGGCCTTCACCACCCTGTTGTCTGTGTCCATAGGGGATGCATATTTGCATATAAGATTTTAGGTTCATCTCTCCCCGTCCCTTCTCCCCCTTCCCTCTGAGATTTCGTCAGTCTGTTCCATGTTTCCATTTTATTCATCAGTTTATTTTGTTCATTAGATTTCTTGTTCGTTTATTTTGATTTTTTGATACAATTGTTGATAGATCTGTATTTATTGCCATTTTATTGTTCATCTTTTTTCTCCTTCTCCTCTTCCCCCTCCCCCTCCTCCTCTACTCCCTCCTCCTTCTCCACCTCCTCTTCTTAAAGAATACCCTTCAACATTTCATGTTATTCTGGTTTGGTGGTGGTGAACTCCTTTTGCTTTTCCTTATCTGTGAAGCTCTTTATCTGACCTTCAATTCTGAATGATAGCTTACTGGATAAAGTAATCTTGGTTGTAGGTTCTTGGCATTCATCACTTTGAATATTTCTTGCCACTCCCTTCTGGCCTGCAAAGTTTCTGTTGAGAAATCAGATGACAGTTGTATGGGCGCTCCCTTTTAGGTAACTGCTTTTCTCTTGATGCTTTTAAGATTCTCTCTTCATCGTTAACCCTTGGCATTTTAATAATTATGATGTGTCTTGGTGTGGGTCTCTTTGGGTTTCTCTTGTTTGGGGTTCTCTGAGCTTCCTGGACTTGTAAGTTTATTTCTTTCACCAGGTAGGGGAAGTTTTCTGTCATTATTTCTTCATATAGGTTTTCAATATCTTGCTCTCTCTTCTTTGGCACCCCCATAATGTGAATATTGGTACACTTGAAGTTGTCCCAGAGGCTCCTTACACTATTTTCATATTTTTGGATTCTTTTTTCTTTTTGCTCTTCTGATGGGGTGATTTTTGCTTTCTCATATTCCAAATCATTAATTTGATTCTGGAATCCTCTATGCTACTATTGAATCCCTGTAAATTCTTTATTTCAGTTAGTGTATGTTTAATTTCTGACTGGTCCTTTTTCTTTTTAATTTTGTTTTATTGCTTAAAGTATTACAAAGAGTAGTACATATGTCTCCTTTTTTCCCCCCTTGACCTTCCTCCGGCCTCCCCTGTGCCCCAGTGCCTTGTTTCCATTGGTTGTGCTTATATGCATGCATACAAGTCCTTCCGTTGATCTCTTATCCCCTGCTCCCCCAACCCTCCCCAGCCTTCCCGCTGCAGTTTGACAGTCTGTTCCATGCTGCTCTGCCTCTGTATCTATTTTTTTAATATTTTATCACTTTATTAGGAATAATTCCAAATGGGTTATGAAGAAAACTTATTCATTTGAGTTTGATGAGTTTTCCAAAAACTCTGAATGAAAATATGTTCACCAATAAACAATAAAACATCAGCAGAACTGTCATATACTGGGCAGAGTCAGGCTGATACCAAAAGCAACATGCAACATAAAAAAGATACAATATAAAGAAAGACAATCTGCTGGGTATTAAAAATCATCTCCATATGAACTGTTTGCTACCAGCATAGAACTAATTAGCTATTGAATCCAAACCACACCAAGGTAAGCTTGGCTGATGGAAGCCAGGAGTCATAACTGGGGGCAGAGAAGGGAGGAGTAATAAATTCCTCAGTGCAAGAGATCTCAGTAGTGTTTTGGAGCATTTCTCTGGCTGGTACAAGCAGTATTAGAAAATCTTTTTGGCAAGGGAGGAAAATAAATACAAATGGAATGTTACATTTTATTTTCAAATCAGCAGACTGTCCCAGGATTGATAAAGGTATCAGTAAAGCAGCAAGGGGATAACTTTAAAACATTATTTTTTTGTGGGCTCAAAAAACATTCAAAGCGGATTTATTTAAAGGTGTCACAATAGCTACGTTCAGACATTTAGGCTTAAGGGAAGTAAAATTAAAAGAGAGCACCCCCCCCCCCAAGTTAAAGATAATTTCTTTAAAACCAAGCATATTGCTAAAGTGCAACATTTATACTTGGTAAACAATAATTGGCAACAAAATAAGTTTAAAGGCTGTAATATTCTGCCCAAACCAGTCCCAGATACTGTTTAATAACCAAGATGCAAACTAATTTTGTTGTAACAAGCCTAGACAAATTCTATCCAACATGTCCTTGATTAGATACCCAGTTTCATTTAACGTTTTAAAAGCTCATTTGACAGCCAGTCAAGTCCCTCATACAGGCCAGTTCCTTGTGTAGCACAAGTGGCTTGAACATACCATGTTCTGTTACGAAGAGACTGAAGAGCTAATTTATCTGTCATTTCACTGATGGCCATAGCATTTGGCAAATCCTGTTTATTTGCAAAAAGCAGTGACACTGCATCTTGAAACTCATCTTTCTGAAGCATTTTTTGCAGCTCTTCAGCTCCTTCCTGAATTCTTTCACGATCATTGCTATCTACCACAAAAATAAGACCCTGGGTGTTCTGGAAGTAATGCCCCCAGAGAGGCCTTATTTTATCTTGACCACCAACATCCCATACTGTGAAACAAATGTTCTTATATTCTACTGTTTCCACATTAAAACCAGTGGTAGGAATTGTGGTGACTATCTCCCCTAACTTCAGTTTATACAGAATGGTCGTCTTGCCAGCAGCATCCAATCCAACCATGAAAATGCGCATCTGCTTCTTGCCGAAGAGGCAGGAGAAGAGGGAGGAGATGATGAGGCCCATGGCGGTAGTTGCACTTGCGATAGGCAGGAGCAGAAGGGGTTCAGAGCTTCCCCCGGCCTTCTCTTTTCACGTTCCCGGCAAGCTGAGCGAGAAGGAGAGGAGCTAACGAAGAAAGAGGGCGGCAGGGGTGGCTCACTAGCCAGTGTGCTGGGCGACGCTCCGGGACCAGAATCAGCGGGGCGTGGACCGCTATATCTATTTTTGTTCATCAGTTTATAATGGTCTTTATTACCCATAAATGAGTGAGATCATGTGGTATTTTTCATTCACTGACTGGCTTATTTCACTTAGCATAATGCTCTCCAGTTCCATCCATGCTGTTGCAAATGGTAAGAATTCCTTCTTTTTTACAGCAGCATAGTATTCCATCGTGTAGATGTACCACGGTTTTCTAATCCGTTCATCTACTGATGGGCACTTAGGCTGTTTCCAGATCTTAGCTATGGTGAATTGTGGTGCTATGAACATAGGGGTGCATATATCCTTTCTGATGGGTGTTTCTGGTTTCTTGGGATATATTCCTAGAAGTGGGATTATTGGGTCAAATGGGAGTTCCATTTTTAACTTTTTGAGGAAACTCCATACTGTCTTCCATAGTGGCTGCACCTGACTGGTCCTTTTTCATGTCTTTAAAATTCTCACTAAGATCCTTGAAATTCTCATTAAGTTCCTTGAAAGTCTAAGTCCCTTGAACCTCTCATTAAGATCCTTGAGCAAACTTATAACCGTTGTTTTGAACTCTACCTAGTAATGTGCTTGTTTCCATTTCATTTTGTTCTTTTTCTGGAGATGTCTTCTGTTCTTTCATCTGTCACGTGTTTCTTTGTCCCACATTTTGGCAGCTTCCATGTGTTTGTTTCTATGTATTAGGTTGAGTTGCTGTGTCTCCTGGAATTGGTAGATTGGCCATGTGTAGTAGGTGTCCTGTAGGGCCCAGTGGCTCAGCCTCCCCAGACACCTGAGCTGGGCCCTCTAGGTGTGCCCCTGTGTGAGCCGTGTGCACAGTCTTATTGTAGTTGAGCCTTGATTGCGAGGAGTTGACCTCCAGGCCAGTTGACTGTGAGGACCAGCTGCGACTACAGTGGAAGAGCCACTGTGCAAGAGACACCCTTATGGAGCAGGACATGCTTCAGTGGGGCTTTGGTGCTCACAGAGTCTACTCCTTGAAGTGTGTGGCTTGTGATGTATAGAGTTGTAATCTGGTCTAGTCTGAAGCTGTCCACCAGGTACATTGGCCTTCGGGCCTTCTGGGACTGCAAAGTCTGCCACTGCTTGGGGCCACCCGTCAGGAGCTACAGAAGGATTTGCAGATGGCTGCTGTTTGCTATTTGTATTGGGCTTGGAGGTGCCCAGGCTAGGCCAAGCTGTGAAGCAAGGCAGGCTAGTGCGAGTGCCAAGTCTTGGATATCTTATTGATAGACTAGAGGCCCGATGCACAAAATTTGTGCAAGGGGCTGAGCCCCTGATGCCGCAGTGGCTGACTCTACCTCGGCCCCTGCCCACTGCCATGGCTGCCTCTGCCTTAGCACTCCCCCCGCCCCTCCACCACCATCACGGCTTCATTCAGAAGGTCGTCTGGAAGGACGTCCAGAAGGACGTCTGGTCTAATTAGCATATTATGTTTTTATTATTAAAGATATGGGGCATGTTGACACCAGCTGCTCCTTGTTTGAGAGATTTTAGGAAAGTCTAAAGCCTGAACCAGGACAGGACATTCAGACGGAAAAGCCACTGCAAACAACTTGGGTGGGGCTGCAAGTTGGATGGGGCAGGTTTCTCAGGGAATCATCCGGGTGGAGTGAACAGTGTGAGCCTCACTGATGGAAACTCAGATATGGCTGCCAGTCAGCTCTGGAATGGGGGAGGTCCCAGCACAGGAACGATGACCCCTGCAAGCACCCTTGTCTGGGGAAAAGCCGCCCCTGTGTTCCTGCCCCAATGCCAGACAATCCAGTTCCTCCCATATGTCCCTGATTCCCCCAATGCTGCTGTCCAGCGCTGGAGCTCAGAGGGAGCGGGACTGTGTAACTCCTGTGCTAGCCCTTTAAGAGGAAATGCCTGGTTCTCCAGCAGCCTCCATATCACTCAGTCCCAATCCTGGGTGGTTTTTACACCCCAAAGATACAGAGACTTCTCTTTCTAGCCCTGGAACCCTGGGTGGGGGTCTGGTGTGGGGCTGGGACCCCTCGCTCCTCGCGGGAGACCTCCACAGCCAATATATCTATCCCTCCCGAGTTAAAAAAAACAACCACACATGTGTCGGACCAGCCTGTTTTGTGTCTCCACCTCTCTGACCAGTCTCGATGCACTTTCTTCTTTACTTTTCTAGTCATAGGACTTCCAGGCAGCCAGATTTCAGGGGGTTCTGAATGATGGTTAGTCTGTATTTTAGTTGTAACTTTGAAGTGGTTGTGGGAGGATGTGAGTACCGGCATTTACCTACACCACCATCTTCGTTCTCTCTGCTATGCTATCTAATAAAGAGGGAATATGCAAGTTGACCATTACCCTGTCACAAAGATGGCGGTGCCCATAGCCACAAGATGGTGATGCCCCACCAGAGCCCCCCAGTCATTAGGGCTGGCCCAAGGTGCAGGCAAGCCTCGGGGGTCGGCTGCCAAGCCTCCCAAGGCCGCCGGAGGCTCAGGTAACCAGGGCCGGCCGAGGCTTGCGCAGCAGCAGAGGTGTGATGGGGGCGTCGCCTTCCCCTGATAGCCGGGTCGCCTCCCGCCCCTCAGGGCGCCCAGACTGTGAGAGGGGGCAGGCCGGCTGAGTTTTCATGCACAGGCCCTCTAGTTCCCATATATAGTTAATCCTCATTCTCATATCTCAGACCAACCACTAGCTTACTTCCTGTCTCTGTATTTTTCAACCTTTTATTTAAATGGGATAATACAATATGTGGTCTTTTGAGACTGGCTCTTTAACTTATAATGTTTCAAGATCGTGTTGTAGTATATATCATAATTCCATTCCTTTTTATTGCCCGTGAATATTTTATTGTGGATATACCACCCTTTCCCTATCCATTCACCCACATAGGTGTACATTTAGTTGTTTCCTGTTTGGGGTTCTTATGAATAACAGTTTTATAAACACTTAGGTGTAAGTTTTTGTGTGGAGATATGTTTTCATTTCTCTTTGATAGATACCTAGAAGTGGAATTGCTTGGTGATTGGTAACTTTAGGAATAACTTTTTAAGAAACTGCCAAAACTGTTTTCCACAAATCTTGTCCAGAATCTTGTGTTTCTTATCAGATACTAGAAACCAATTTGTTGTTGTTTTAGAAAACAGTTGTCTGTGGTCATTTAAAAATTATTGCTAAAGTTTCACATTGTTAGGGAAGACAATGAGGCAGAGTCAACAGATTTTTCAGAAGTCATGAGTGACCTTCACAGAACAGAACAATCACTTCAGAAGTACAGGTACCATACAATGTCTTTTGGTAGTGATCACATTATAGACCAATTTCATATTATAAAATACCATCTTTTTTACTATAGCTATAAAAATAAGAAGTCCTTTTAGTATTTAAAGTGCTTTCCAGCTCTGAAGAGTTCAATTAATTTGGAGCTAATATTCTCTCAGTTGTACATATGACACAATTGAGGAAAAGAGATGTTACTAATTTGCCCAAGACAACCCATCTCCGTGAGGTGCTGAATTAGGATTTGAACCCATATATTGCTGCTCCAGAGATGATCCTTGCTCTGGACATTCTATTGTCTCAATTTGTATCATACCAGAATCTGATTTGTGACCTTGGGTACCACAAGGCAGTGTTGGAGATGGTGCCAGTGTGTGTGTGGTGCAGGAATGGAGGCCCTGCTGAGATCTCGCCAAGCTGTGTACAGCAGCAGCCATCTCAAGAAAGGGGGTCCTTGGCTAATTCACAGGAAGTATTCAGGGAGGTGAGCAACATCCCAGTCACCCTTTCATGCCCTTTTTCTGTCTTTTCAGACACTCCCAGGCACAGTTCTGCCTGCCAGGACTCTCCATATCTCAGCCAGGACCTACATTTGCAGAAGTAAGAAGACAAGAATGACCACACTTAAGGTGCGTATGGTTCACTTTTTTACTGTTAAAAATTCCAGCTCACTACTCAGAAGATGACGTGCTTTCCCCTTTCCTGGAGGACTCAAGGAGAACACCAGGCATTTAAAGACCTGTTTACTTTGTACTTGCTTTTAGTGTTGGTTTTATTTTGTCATTTCATTTTACTTCAAAAATATGTGGACAAATTAATAGAAATAACCACAAGTTCTCCAACTTTATTACTTCACTGCTGGCACATTAACTATTATTTTCTTATATTCTCTTCCTCGTGTATTCATAGCTTAGTTAATATTCACAATTACATCTAATATTAAATAGGGCTTTTTCATTTAATGTCACATTTACTTTTTATGATTATGTAGTATTTCTATTATTGACACACTTTTTAATTTTTAACTTCTTAGCACTCATAGACATTAAGGGGATTTAGGAGTTTTGTTTTAAGTAACATTTGCAGTGACAATTTTCCTACCTGCAACTTTTTTCTCCAAAAAAAAATCAGTTCTCCAAATAACATGTCTATGTTTTGTCCTCAACATACTAGGAGCTTAATGTTGAAAACATGCATTGATACAGGCCCCATTGGAATTTTATAGGTAGGATATGCAAATCCGGCATAGCACCATAGGCACAAATATTGTTGGAGATTTTCACACAGGAGGAGCTAGATTCTGTCTTTCCTATGTCCGCGTCAGATCCTACATGTCTTTTACTTACTCATCTACTCTTTTTAAAATATATTTTTATTGATTTCAGAGAGGAAGGGAGAGGGAGAGAGAAAAATCAATGATGAGTGAAAATCAATCACTGGTTGTCTGCCTCTTGCATGCCCCCTATGGGAGATCAAGCCTGCATCTTGGGCATATGCCCAGGGAATGGAACAGTGACCTTCTGGTTCATAGGTCGCTGCTCAACTGTTGGGGTCTAGCCCTAGCAGGTCGAGGGGTTCCCAAAGGTGTGGATGGAGTCAGTGAAGAATGATTGACAGAGACAGCGTTTAGTTGATCAGTATAGTACAGCCGTGGGCAAACTACGGCCTGCGGGCCAGATACGGCCCGTTTGAAATGAATAAAACTAAAAAAAAAAAAAAAAAGACCGTACCCTTTTATATAATGATGTTTACTTTGAATTTACATTAGTTCACACAAACACTCCATCCATGCTTTTGTTCCGGCCCTCCGGTCCAGTTTAAGAATCCATTGTGACCCTCGAGTCAAAAAGTTTGCCCACCCCTGGTATAGTGGGTTCTCTCTTTTTTCTCCTGTTACATCTGTATTTATACCATTTGATCCTATAAGCACGCCTCTGTAGTCAAATCATGGTATGTTTTGGGTCCTCCCTTGACCTTCTATAGTTCCTTGTTTCGAGTCCATAGTTTCTTATCTGACCTTTGCCAAAAATCCTGTCTCTATCTAGTTCTGTTGATTTTAATCTTGTCTAGGTTAATCTCTGTGTTCAATTATAAGGGCTATTCCAAGGTCACTATTCTACTGCTCTACTGATACAAGGAAGTGACTGAAGGAGATTATCCTACCCAGTAAAGGTTATGTCCTCCCAGTCCCGCTGCTTGCCTTCCCTGGGACTGCCCTGTGTCGGTGGGTCTCCAGGGGTATAGGCTTCGGTGCTTTCCCTGGTGGGCAGACCCCTGGGGATATGGTCCCCACAAGTCCCAAATTTATTGCCAACAGTCTTAGTCCAAATTCTTCATAAGTAGTACATGGTATTTCTGTAACACTAGGGGGTTTTACTGATTCATTCCCCTCCACAGTCCCGTCAATCCCCAACATCCCCACCTGGGGAAACAACCTTTCTCAGGGAGGTGGTCCTGGTTAAAACACATAGCACTAAGAGGGGGAGAGCAAACATATGCCATATACGCCAGGTCCCTTGAAACATATGCTGTTCAGATGTTTCTTTCCTGCAGCGACTGTGTCAAGCAGCAAGGGTGGACTGGCTTCCGGCACTCAGTCACTGAGCCACACCAGCTGGGCTACTAATCTACATTTATTCCTGCATGTAATAATTCTTTTTGCAAAGTAATATATAACCTTATGTTTGTGTGTATGTTCTTAAATAATAGACTTTATGTTTTAGGGCAGTTTTGCATTCACATTAAAATCCAGCAGAAGATACACAGATTTCCCTGTACCTCCTGCCTTCACACATGCACAGCCTCATCTATTTTTTTTTTCTGTTAATCCTCATCTGAGGATATTTTTCCATTGGTTATTTTATAAAGAGAGTGGGAGTGAGGGAAGAGGGGAGGGAGAAAGAGAGAGAGAGAGAAAGAGAGATAGAGAGAGAAGCATCGATGTGAGAGAGACATCAATTGGCTGCCTCCCACAAGCGTCGAGATGGGGGCCAGGGAGGGAACCTGCAACCCAGGTACATGCTCTTAACTGGGAATCAAGACCTCAACCCTTCAGTCTGCAGACTGACATCCTAATCACTGAGCCACACTGGCCAGGGCCTCTGCCTTTATAACACCCCCCATCAGATTGGTACATTTGTTAGAATTGATGAACCTGCATTGACACATCATTATCACCAGAATCCAGACTTTACATTAGGGTTCCCTCTTTCTTTTTAAATAATATATTTTTTATTGATTTCAGAGAGGGAGAGAGTGATAGAAACATCAATGATGAGAGAGAATTATTGATTAGCTGTCTCCTGCAAGGCCCCTACTGGGTGTGCCATGACCAGGAATAGAACTGTGACCTCCTGGTTCATAGGTCAATGCTGAGCCTCACCAGTCAGGCTTAGGGTTCACTGTGTACATTCTATTCTGTAGGTTTGGACAAATATATTATGGCAGTGGTTCTCAGCCTTCTGGCCCTTTAAATACAGTTCCTCATGTTGTAACCCAACCATAAAATTATTTTTGTTGCTACTTCATAACTGTAATGTTGCTACTGTTATGAATCGTCATGTAAATATCTGATATGCAGGATGGTCTTAGGCGACCCCTGTGAAAGGGTCGTTTGACCGCCAAAGGGGTTGTGACCCACAGATTGAGAACCGCTATATTATGGCATGTCCCCGCCATTATGCTCTCATACACACTAGTTTCATGTTCTGAAATCCCCTTGTGCTCCACCTCTTTATCCTTCTCTTCCTCCAGCCCCTGGCACCCCCTGATCTTTTTACAGTCTGCGTAATTTTACCTCTTCCAGAATGTCATGTAATTGGAATATCCGTAAATAACCTTTAAACGAGCTTCTTTTACTTAGTAATATGCATTAAATTTACCTCCATGTCTTTTTGTAGTTTAATAGCTCATTTCTTTTTAGCACTAAATTATACTGTGGTCTGGATGTACCACAGTTTATCCATTCACCACCTGAAGGATATCTTAGTTGCCTCTAGTTATAACCTAAGGTATAACCGTGGTTAAAGATGTCCTCTCTTGCCCTGGATGGTGTGGCTTAGTTGATTGAGGATGGTCCTGGGCACCAAAAGGTTACTGGTTCGATTCCTGGTCAGGCCACATGCCCAAGTTGCTGGCTCCATACCAGTAGGGGGCATGCAGGAGGTAGCTGATCAATGTTTCGCTCTCACATGGATGTTTCTCTTTCTCCCTGTCCCCTCCTCTCTCTTTAAAAATGAATAAAAAAATATATATATTTTTAAAAGACATTTATTAAAGCTAGGGACATTGAAACAAAGGAAGGGCTGGGGAAATGAGTGTAGGCTGGTCTGCTTTGGCTCACTAAGAAGTCAGAGAAAGGGGGCCAGAGGCCAGGCTCAGGGGGTTTGCCTGGGAGGAACTGCCACTGCCCATTGCTGCCCTGGCTGCAAGCCTCATGTGGTCCCTTAGAGTTTAGGAGATATACACCTTTCTCCAGACTCCAGCAGCCAAGGCCTGTGGAGAGGGGCTGCCTCCTGGGCCAGAGGTGAGAGGCCGAACCTGGACTCCATTGTGAGCCTCATGGCAGCCTGGTGCACGTGGGCCTGCAGCCCCCTCACTTTCCCCATGTCTCGGGTTGACACCCACAATGGTCCGGAGCTGTGGGACGCACGAGACGGGCCTGCAGGAAGATGCCAGGGTGGAAACTGGACCCCAGGCAGCTGGGTTCCGAGAGCCTCCCTGCAGCGGCTGCGCCTGAATAAAAATATTTTTTAAAAATGTCTAGTCTTGCCCTGGCCAGATAGCTCAGTTGGTTGGAGTGTTTTGCCAATAAACCAAGGTTGTGAGTTCGATCTCTGGCCAGGGCACATACAAGAAGCAACCAGTGGAACAACAAATTGATGTTTCTCTCTCAAATCAATAAAAAAGAAAAAGTCCAGTCTTGCTGGATATGCCATGCACTTACTCCTTTGAGCTACTGGATAAGGAAGTTCTTGATTCCATGTTTCACTTAAATAGGAAGAAACTGAGAAACCTGCTTAAGTTCACACAGGAAACCAAGCCAGGGTCAAGGAATACTAGCCATTCTGTTGAAAGAACACATAAGCAGATGGCATCTGCTCGGTGCTGGTTGAGATTACATGTGTTCGGTGTTGTAGGAGGAAGTGACGTTCCAGGACGTGGCTGTGGTCTTCACGGAGGAGGAGCTGGGGCTGCTGGACCCGTCCCAGAGGAAGCTGTACCGAGACGTGATGCTGGAGAACTTCCGGAACCTGGTCTCAGTGGGTGAGGACAGGCGCTCTGTGACTGCATGTCAGCTCCCGGGAGTAGCTTTGTATCCTTGGGTATTCAAGGCTTTGGAGCCCTTGTAATGGTTCCCTGAGTTTGGGGGTCTGACTTTCCTAATATACAGTGGACACAGAGAGCGAATTATTTTGTTTTTATCAACGGGCAAGTTTGTGTTTTGTTAAGGAATTGTAAATGCACAGTATACCGCTCTGCCTTATCAATTTTTGGCTCTATCATGAGTTATAAAACCAATTGAGACCTACTCTCAATTTTTTTTTAATCCTCATCCAAGGATATGTTTTTATTGATTTTTAGAGAGAAAGAGAAACATGGATCGGTTGCTTCCCACACGCACCCCAACCTGGGATTGAACCCAAAACCTAGGTATGTGCCCTGACCGGGACTCGAGCCTGCAACCTTTTGGTGTACAGGACGATGCTCCAACCAACTGAGCCATCGAACCAGGGCCCTACTCTCAGTTTTTAAGGAAATAGAATTAATTAGATTACTGATCCTCTCACACTCTTCCAATATATTCAAGGAGGAAGTATTGCCTAACTCATTCTGCATATGTGTATGGGTCTTTTAAAAATTTTATTCTGTCAGTATGTTTATTAAAGCTGGGGACTGAAACAAAAGAATGGCTTAGGGTAAAAGAAGCAGCAGGAGAGCCTAGGCCAGTGATGGCGAACCTTTTGAGCTCGGCGTGTCAGCATTTTAAAAAACCCTAACTTAACTCTGGTGCTGTGTCACATAGAGAAATTTTTTGATATTTGCAACCATAGTAAAACAAAGATTTATATTTTTAATATTTATTTTATATATTTAAATGCCATTTAACAAAAAAAATCAACCAAAAAAATGAGTGTCATAGGTTCGCCATCACTAGCCTAGGCAGTGCTCTGCTTTGGCTCTGGAACAGAGCCCTGGTGGGGCTGCTGTTAGCTCACTGAAAAGTCAGAGGAAAGGGGGCCTTGGAGACAAGGTCAGGGGGTGAGCCCCGGATGAGCTGCTGCTGTCTGTTGTGCCCCTGGTTGCAAGTCTTTTTTTTTTTAATTAAATCTTTATTGTTCAGATTATTACAGTTGTTCCTCTTTTTTCCCCCGATCCACCCGGTTCCCAACCCACCCTCCACCCTCACCGCCCCCCCTACTGTCCTCATCCATAGGTGCACGATTTTTGTCCAGTCTCTTCCCGCATCCCCCACACCCCTTCCCCCGCAAGAATAGACAGTCCACTCCCTTTCTATGCCCCTGATTCTATTATAATCACCAGTTTATTCTGTTCATCAGATTATTTATTCACTTGATTTTTAGATTCACTTGTTGATAGATGTGTATTTGTTGTTCATAATTTGTATCTTTACCTTTTTCTTCTTCTTCCTCTTCTTAAAGGATACCTTTCAGCATTTCATATAATACTGGTTTGGTGGTGATGAACTCCTTTAGCTTTTCCTTATCTGTGAAGCTCTTTATCTGACCTTCAATTCTGAATGATAGCTTTCCTGGATAAAGTAATCTTGGTTGTAGGTTCTTGGCATTCATCACTTTGAATATTTTTTTGCCACTCCCTTCTGGCCTGCAAAGTTTCTGTTGAGAAATCAGCTGACAGTCATATGGGTACTCCCTTGTAGGTAACTGACTTTCTTTCTCTTGCTGCTTTTAAGATTCTCTCTTTGTCTTTTGCTCTTGGCATTTTAATGATGATGTGTCTTGGTGTGGTCCTCTTTGGATTCCTTTTGTTTGGGGTTCTCTGCGCTTCCTGGACTTGTAAGTCTATTTCTTTCACCAGGTAGGGGAAGTTTTCTGTCATTATTTCTTCAAATAGGTTTTCAATATCTTGCTCTCTCTCATCTTCTGGCACTCCTATAATTCGGATGTTGGTACGCTTGAAGCTGTCCCAGAGGCTCCTTACACTATCTTCGTATTTTTGGATTCTTTTTTCATTTTGCTTTTCCGGTTGGGTGTTTTTTGCTTCTTCGTATTTCAAATCTTTGACTTGATTCTTGCGCTCCTCTAGCCTGCAGTTGGAACTCTGCATAATATCCTTTATTTCAGTGTATGCTTAATTTCTAGTTGGTCCTTTTTCATAACCTTGAGGGTCTCACTAGATTTCTTGAGGGTCTCACTACATTTATCGGCGGTCTCACCAGACTTTTTGAGGGTCTTACTAAATTTATCGGCGGTTTCTAGAAAGTTCTTGAAAAACCTTATAAGTTTGGTTTTGAACTCTATATCCAGTAGTTTGTTTTCCTCCATTTCTGTCATTTGTGTCCTGTTTCTTTGTCTCTGCATTTTTTATGCTTCCCTGTGTTGATAGAGTGGCTTTCTGTGCTAGGTGTCCTATAGGGCCCAGTGGCTCAGCCTCCCCAATTACCTGAGATGGACACTCTTGGTGCACCCCCTTGTGGGCTTTGTGCACAGTCTTGTTGTAGTTAAGCCTTGCTTGTTGTAGGTATCACTGGGAGGAATTGACCTCCAGGCCAATTGGCTGTGAGAATCAGTTGTGTCTGCATTGGGAGAACTTCTGTGCTGGAGTCGCCTTTCCGGGGCAAGACTTGCTTCAGTGGGGCTTTGGTGCTCACTGAGTCTGCCCCCTGAGTGTGTCCTTTATGGATCCGAGGAGCTGCAATGTGGATGGTCCCACTCTGACCACCGGGCACACTGGCTCCTGGATCTCTAAGGAGGTGCTAATTTAGCCTCTACCTGAGGCTACCCAGCAGGAGCTCAGCTGTGAAGCAATGCAAGTTGCCCTGGGGCCTTGGGCCAGCTGCAAGTTTGTTCGGTAATTTTCAGATTGCAAAGGGCCAGGCCTTCCATATGCAAAAGCCGGCACACAGCTTGGGCGGGGTGGGGGTCCTAGGGGATCAACAGGGTGGAGCATGCAGCTATGGCTGCTCTCAGAGGCCCCACTTCTCAGTGTCCCGGCAATCGCTGCAAGCACCTCCGAGAGAACGCTGCCTTCGAGTTCCAACCAATGCCAGACAGTCCAGTTCCTCCCGTATGAGTCTGGGTCCCCAGAGACTTGCCTGGAACTGGAGCTCAGAGCTTGAGACTCCCTACTGATTGAAAAAGACAACCATGTCCTCAGCCACCAGCCCTCTCCGCGTGTGCCTCTGTACCTCTGTACTTTACTTCCAAACCGCAGCTCCTCTGAGTCTCAGTATGCTTTTCTCTTTCCTTCTAGTTGTAGAATTTCCACTCAGCCAGCCTTCCTGTGGTTCTGGATGATGTCCGTTCCGTCTTTTAGTTGTATTCTTGAAGTGGTTGTGCGAGGCAGCAATCTCCGGTGTTTACCTATGCCGCCATCTTGGTTTCCCCTGTTTGCAAGTCTTATGGGGACCCTTCGGGTTTAGGAGAGAAAAGTAAGGATGCACACCTGGGAGGGAAGAAAGGCATGGGCGTGCTCCAGAGAGAGCCCACTTGTATGGGTCTTGACAAATGGCATTATTGCAAATTGGTCATTTTTTAGAAAATGTTTGAAAAACACTGCTTCTGATTACTGGGAGAGTATGCAGTGGGAACCTAAGTTTCCAGGACAGTTTACCTAGAATGTTTTGGTATTAAGCATGTGACTTTGCATGTTCACTGGGCATCAAACAGTCAAACAAGACATGGTCCACTTAGTAAGCGGAGAAAAATTTTGGATGGTGAATATGGCAATCCAAAGAAAAGGGAATTCAGCCCTGGCTGGTGTGGCTCCATTGGTAGGAGCATTGTCCCATATACTGAAAGGTCACAGGTTCCGTTTTTGGTCAGGGCACATACTTGTGTTTTGGGTTCGATTTCTGGCCCCAGATGGGGCATGTATGGGAGGCAACCAATTGATGTTTCGCTCGCTCTCCCTCTCTTTCTCTTTTCTTCTCTCTCTCTCCCTCCCTCGCTCTCAATGAAATCAATGGAAATGTCATCAGGTGAGGATTAGAATTTTTTTTTTATTCTTTTATCGTTTTCTTTTTTCTTCCAACCACTTAAAGTGGCTCTTGGAGTCTGGAGTCCCCTGTGGTCTGCTCTGGGTCCCCACTCCCTCTCTAAATACATCTCCAGTCCTCTTCCTCTTGTTCCATTTTTCCCACCCACATTGTCCCCCTTACTGTTCCTCAGACCTGCCAAGGATTCTATACATTGCCTGTTGCTGCTGTAACAAATTACTATAAACATAGCAGAGCTAACAAAAAAATTTTATTATATTTTAGATCTTTAGGTGTGAAGTGTGACATGTCTCACTGAGCTAAGTCAAGGTGCCTGCAGGACTGTGTGTCTTTCTGGATGCTCTAGGAGGGACCCTTCCCCTTGGGTTGCTAGTATCTAGGACAGTGATGGCGAACCTATGACACGCGTGTCAGAGGTGACACGCAAACTCATTTTTTGGGTTGATTTTTCTTTGTTAAATGGCATTTAAATATATAAAATAAATATCAAAAATATAAGTCTTTGTTTTACTATGGTTACAAATATCAAAAAATTTCTATATGTGACATGGCACCAGAGTTAAGTTAGGGTTTTTCAAAATGCTGACATGCCGAGCTCAAAAGGTTCACCGTCACTGCTCTAGGACCTTCCCAATTTCTTGGCTCTCGTTCTCCTTCCTCTGTCTTCAAAGCCATCATTGTTGCATTTCTGACCATTCTTCTAGACCAGTGGTTCTCAACCTTCCCAATGCCGCGACCCTTTAATACAGTTCCTCATGTTGTGGTAACCCTCAACCATAAAATTATTTTCGTTGCTACTTCATAACTCTAATTTTGCTACTGTTATGAATCGTAATATAAATATCTGATACACAGGATGTATTTTCATTGTTACAAATTGAACATAATTAAAGCATAGTGATTAATCACAATAATATGTAATTATATATGTGTTTTCCGATGATCTTAGGCGACCCCTGTGAAAGGGTCGTTCGACCCCCAAAGGGGTCGAGACCCATAGGTTGAGAACTGCTGTTCTAGACTCTTACTTTACCACTCTTCTCACTGTCTCCCGCCTCTCGGGCCCCTTCTGAGTACATTGGTCCCTCGGGGATAATCCCGGGTGCTCTTCCCATTTTTATGGTTAGCAACCTTAATTGCATCTGCAACCCCATTATCTACTGTGTAAATAACATGTTCATATGCTCTGGGGATTGGACGTGGACATCTTCCAGGAACATTGCTTTTCCTTCAGGTCCTGTACTTCCTTCTGCCTGGAATGCTCTTTCACCCCAAATACTACTGGCCCTTTCTTTTTTCTTTCGTTGCCTAATCAGTTTCAATATCATGACACAGGCCTTCTGACCACACTATTTAAAATACAATTCTGTTGCCCAACTGGCATGGCTCAGTGGTTGAGTATTGACGTATGAACCAGGAGGTCATGGTTTGATTCCTGGTCAGGGCGCATGCCCTGGTGGCAGGCTCCATACCCAGTGTGGGGTGTGCAGGAGGCAGCTGATCAATGATTCTTTCCCGATCAATGATTCTCTCTCATCATGGATGTTTCTATCTCTCTCTCCCTCTCCCTTCCTCTCTGAAATCAATAAAAATATACATTTAAAAATAAAATACAATTCTATCTTTACTTACCTGATAGTGTCTCTCATATGTTTTTGTTTATCACTTCTCTCTCCCCAGTGGAATATAATCTACAGGAGGAGAATTATCATTATTTTGTTTATTGCTGTATCCTCAGTGCCTAGAATATTCCAGGACATGGCAGATACCTGTAAATATTTATTGACTTAATGAATGAATTATTGGATAGGCAAGCCTTACTGTCTTTCCTGCTGGTGGTGATGTGATAGTTTCTATTCTGTTTATTTTCCTAAATGCTTATTACAAAATTTGACATTTATTTCATAGTTCGTTGAAGGCCTTTGTTTTTTTTAAAATATATTTTTATTGATTTCATAGAGGAAGGGAGAGTAAGAGAAAGATAGAAACATCAATGATGAGAGAGAATCATTGATCGGCTGCCTCCTGCACGCCCCTCACTGGGGATCGAGCCCGCCACCCGGGCATGTGACCTGACTGGGAATCGAACTGTGACCTCCTGGTTCATAGGTCGCTGCTCAACCACTGAGCATGCTGGCTGGGCTAGGCCTGTGATTTCTGATTTGAAAAATTGATGTGAAAGGCCAGTTTATCTACAGACAAAGAGTTCCCACACTGTTTTCAAACAGACAGTCCAGAACCCGCATAAGAAACTGTTGCATAGACCCCCATGTTTCCTTTTCACCCCGTCACTCCATGACTCATGGAGACAGCTAATAAGTGATACATTCAACAGAGCAAATTAAAGATATTGAGTATATTTTTTTTGTCTCCAGATGACAGCCCATATAATTTCTACTTACTTAGATGCCCTTAGCGTCACTGTGTGTTTGTGTGTGTGCACTTGACCCACATCCCAGGGAAACTTCTAAGCATTGTGATTGTGACTGCACTGTGGAACATGCCTTCCCTGTGGCTTTCCTTGGGCCTGGCATAGGGGGCACATTCATTTCCAGGAGTAAAACTTTCTTTAGTGAGGATTCTGGTGTTTTCTCCTGGACCGTTCCCCCACAAATGGGAAAAACATAATCTGCATTCCCTGAGCTCTCAGACAACAACCAGCTTGCAGGCTGCCTTTCCTTTGCACGATTTGCCCGTCTGCAGCCTGTTTGCTTCTTACAAAGTCAACATCCATGTCACTGTCACCAGGTTTCTCTTCCATGTGCAAGAAGGGGAAGAATGAGGATAAAAGTAACACCAGTCACACATCTGAACGTTGTCTATTCTGATCCATTTTGGACAAAATTATGGTGTATATTTCTGTGGCTTTATTTTCTACAAATTTCGCCATTAAACAAATGCTACAGAATAATGATTGCACAGGATTTCCCTTTATTTTTATAGAGACATATTGTTTCATTTTCAGCTGGTGAACGATCTGACCTGGAAAGTATTAAGAAACTGCCCACTCAAAATTGTCACATCCTCAGAGAGACTTCTGTGTCCTCCCTGCAAAACTATTTTAAAGTGACAATTTATGAAGTTTAACCATAAACTGTAGTACCTATTAAGAGGTACACACTTAACTTAGCAGTATTTTTCCAAGGCACTTACATTGGAACTTATCTTTCTATTTGAGTAATTTGTTTAATTAAGGACTTGGTAAGTTCCTGAACCAAGTTTTCAATTTTTGGTACAACAAGCCATCCTAAGAAATGCATCTCTCAGTGTAACCAAAGGAAATACTATACATATGTGTCGATTTATATGTATGACTTTGCAAGATAATATGTGCAATGAGCTCATTCCTGCTGGTGACGATGCTCTGATAGTTTCTATCCTGATTCTTTATTCCAAATATTTATTGCATGTGTTTTGTTTGTTTTGTGTGTGCTTTTTTAATTGATTTCAGAGAGGGAGAGAGATAGAAACATCAGTGATGAGAGAGAATCATTGATTGGCTGCCTCCTACTGGAGATTGAGCCCAAAACCCCGGCATGTGCCCTTGACCGAAATCAAACCCGGGACCCTTCAGTCCATAGGCTGACTCTCTATCCACTGAGCAAAACCAGCTAGGACTATTGCACGTGTTAAAATTTGTTTTACAGCTAACTAACAGGCTGCTGTTTTCAATCTAAAAACTGATGTGAACACCCAATTTCTCTCTATCCAAAGTTTTTCCACACTCTGTTTTGAAAGAGATAGTCCAGAAGCCTCAGAAGAAACCATTACATAGGCCTTTGTGTGGTGTTTTCACCCTTTAATTTTCTCATCACCCTTTCTCTATTCCTGTTGGTAGACTTGGCTTCACAGCAAAACTCGTTTCTTTTATCAGATATCTTAACTAAGTTCTGTGTGTACCAACACAGAACAATAAGATGAACTACACATATTATGTAGAATTTACGTTGCATATATAGATACAAACAGCTCTAGGTTTTTTACATGCAGGATTGTAAAGAGTTTAGCCAACTACAAAGTTTAGAGGGACAGTTTACACTCTTCCTCCTGCACTTGACACCAACTGCAAGTTTGGGGGGTGGGGGTCCCCAAACTGCCTTCACTTTGAATGAGTCTCTAGTCTAGATGGCCTAATAGAACTCGCTGAATTCTGTTATACTCATAGTTAGTGCTTTTAAAGGGAAGGATTCACCTTACAATTAAGTAGGAGAAAAGGAGTCTAGAGAAGAGCCAGACACAGAGCTTCCACTGTCCTCTCTGTGTGGATCAAGGACGTGTTTCTGTGTTACTTTCCAACATAAAGGTGTGAAATTACACAGGGTATTGCCAATCAGGGAAGCTCCCCTAAGCCTCAGTATAATGGGGTTCCCTCACATGGCCAGCATACCTTGAATAGTTTTATGAGGTTATTGTCTTTTGATTCACACCACCAGGTAACTGAAAGCTTTATCCACAATCACAATCTGGTCCTTCTGGTGTCGTTAGTCTCATTCCAAAATCATATTGTTGTACCAGCCAGTGTGACTCCAGACCCTCATGTCTTTCCAGACATGACATTTTAAATGCTTAGAGCTTATCTCTCAGATGTGGAGGGCAAACGCCAGATCCCTTTTTGGGTAAGATATCTAATGTAAGGATGTGTAACGTAAATCCAAATATACAAAGTATTGATTATGTTACTGCTTTTCTTTAAAATTTGATTCATACTTCATTGTGTATATATTTGCTTCATAATTTACTATCGAAGACTTTACATTGATTATAAAATTCAATGGAAACAGTAACTGATTAACGTATCATTACTATATTTGCTATGAAGTCTTTGATTTCTAAGTTGTACCTCACATAGGAGACTTGGTGTGGTTCTAGATTTATTTCATTGATGCTTAGTGGAAAAGAGCCTGCTGGACTTCTTGGTTTCTGTAAACCAGATACCATGACACATATCCAAAGGACATAGCGAATAGTCCCTGGATTTATTGAAGTCTCACGCTCTGTCCTAAATGTGAATTCTTTTTTTCTTTCTTTCTTTGTTTTTAAATATATTTTATTGATTTTTTACAGAGAGGAAGGGAGAGGGAGAGAGAGTTAGAAACATCGATAAGAGAGAAACATCGATTCAGCTGCTTCTTGCACACTCCCTACTGGGGAGGTGCCCGTAACCAAGGTAAATGCACTTGACCGGAATCGAACCGGGACCCTTCAGTTCGCAGGCCAACGCTCTATCCACTGAGCCAAACCAGTTAGGCCTAAATGTGAATTCTTAAAGACACTGAACAAAGTCTTCATTTATCCACATCTTTAAATTCTCTCTTCTTATAGGAGGCAAGATTCAATATGAGATGGAGACTCTTACAGAACTAGAACCACATGAAGAACTTTCCTGTTGGCAAATATGGCACCAAATTGCAAGTGACCTAATCAGGAGTCAAGACTCCATGATCAAGAGTTCTCAGTTCCCTAAACACGATGATTCAATCAGCCAGGTTGGGGCAGGACTATCTATAACTCACACAGGCCAGAAACCGTACTGGGGAAATGAATGTAACAGATTCTTTTATGATATCTTCAACTTTGATCTTCATCAACAGATACACTCAGGAGAGAAGTCGCATACATGTGGTGAGTGTGGAAAAAGCTTCTTCTTTAGCTCAGGGCTCCGTATTCATCAGAGAGTTCACTTGGGAGAGAAATGCTATAAGTGTGATAAGTGTGGTAAGGAATTCAGTCAGAGCTCACGTCTGCAAACCCATCAGCGAGTCCACACGGTAGACAAACCATTTAAATGTGAGCAGTGTGGGAAAGGATTCAGTCGTAGGGCAACCCTTAGTGACCACTGCAAATTACACTCAGGAGAGAAACCGTATAAGTGTGAGGAATGTGGGAGGACCTTCCTTCGTGCTTACCATCTTTACAACCATCAGAGAGTCCACACGGGGGAGAAGCCGTTCAAATGCGATATATGTGGGAAGAAATTCCGTCGTAGGTCAGCACTTAATAGTCACTGTGTGATCCACACGGGAGAGAAACCGTACAAATGTGAAGAGTGCGGGAAGTGCTTCAGTTGGTGCTCACATCTTTACATCCATAAGAGCATCCACACGGGACAGAAATCATACAAATGTGACAAGTGTGGAAAGAGCTTCTACTCTAAGACAGAACTCTATCGGCATCAGAGGTTTCACACAGAAGAGAAACCCTATAACTGTGCGGAGTGTGGGAAGAGCTACAGGTGGGCCTCCCTTCTTCTGGCCCATCAGCAAGTCCACAGCGGGGAAAAGCCGTTCACGTGTGAGGAGTGTGGGAAGAGCTTTGGTCGGAAAGCCTACCTACAGGCTCACCTAAAAGTCCACACAAGAGAAAAGCCATTCAAGTGTGAGGAGTGTGGGAAGGGCTACAAGACCAGCTTGGATCTGGAGGTGCATCGGAGCATCCACACAGGAGAGAAACCATACACGTGCTGGGTGTGCGGCAAGCACTTAAGTAGGGCCTCACACCTTAAGCTTCATCAGAGAGTCCACACTGGAGAGAAGCCGTACAAATGTGACGCGTGTGGCAAACTTTTCACTCAGTTTTCACATCTACAGTCTCATCAGAAAGTTCACACAAAGGAGAAGCCTTACAAGTGCGAGGTATGCGGTAAGCGCTTCAAGTCAAGGTCATACTTTAAACTTCATTGCAGAAGCCATGTCGGTGATAAATTGCATCCATTCTCAGAGGAAGGAAAACCTTTGTTTCATTAAAGTGAATGTCTCAGCCATGGCGCAGCATATCCCAGTGATTCTGAGACTGCACAAGTGCTGCGGTGAGGGCATGAGGGCAGGGAGCGTGTTAACATTGATTAGCACTTCGTATATGTATTCAGTACTCGTTTGTGAAATCAGTCACAGGAAGAAAATATATATAACATTTTTAAATTGCATCTGGAAGAGGAAACCTGCAAAAAACAATTCAGGGAAACAAACATGAGTTGAAATACAGAAGTGCACTGGCTCCTGCAGTGCACTATTTTGGTAGTATCCTGGCAGTTGGCTCCTGGCCTACCCTCTGGCTCTGTTCTGAGGTTGGGTTCTTATTATTTGGGTTTCTGCCTGGTGTTCCGTTAGTATATATAATATACATTCATCTTTTGGTTTTTCTCACAGTGCAGACAGTTTTAACTTTGCAATAACTGGCTACTGCACATATCACAATTGACATTTTCAACAGTGTTAAGGCAAGGGTTCAAAGTAACCCATTAAAAGGGTCAGATTTAGCCCTGACTGGTTTGGCTCAGGGGATAGAGCGTCAGCCTGCGGACTGGTTGGGGCTATGCCAAATTTGAAAGACATTTAGTTTCTCAACTTCCTATATTCTTCCCTTATCCCCATGAAAGAAATACCAGAAAAACTTGTTGGGATTTGGTAATTTCATCAAATGTATTCATTACTGGCACTGGAATGCCATTTACATGCTTTTCTGTTTTGGTAAACACACATCTTTGGAAAACAGATATAACAATGTGTAATTTAGACGTCATAGTTTAAGATTATGAGATTCAAATAATTTTTTAATACCACATCAGTAATGCCACACATTTTTTAGAATGGAATTAAGTGTTCATCAGTAGAAATTTGATTAAGTTATATATTTCCAAAATAACTTGGAGTCGTTAAAGTGATGGCAAGGACATGTAATAACAGAAGAAGAACATACTATGGGCTTTGTGAACTCAGACTGTGGCCTTCATAATAGAATTAAGTTCATAAATCTGTGTATGTGTGTATAAAAGTAAAATGTGGAAGTGATACTGGTAGTAATGATCTTCTCTGGCACGACTGTTTGGTAGTATTTCCATTTTTTAATCCCATTATGTGTTTTAATTTCTCAATGAACATCAGTTTGGTCAAACTGGTAAATTATGTATAATGGAATTTGAAAAATGATTAATATGAATCATTTACAGTATGGATTCCTATTAAGATTGTTCCATGTTATCATATAAGATCAAAATTAAAGAACAGGACTCCATCAGTATTCAAAAATTTTTTTTGGTCTAACCAGTTTGGCTCAGTGGATAGAGCATTGGCCTGCAGACTGAAGGGTCCCAGGTTCGATTCCGGTCAAGGGCATGTACCTTGGTTGCGGGCACATCCCCATTAGTGGGTGTGTAGGAGGCAGTTGATTGATGTTTCTCTCTCATCGATGTTTCTAACTCTCTATCCTTCTCCCTTCCTCTCTGTAAAAAATCAATAAAATATATTAAAAAAAAATTTTTTTTGGTTATTTGAATACACAAATAAGTTAATGCATGTGACACATCTTTAGGCATAAGCCAGGGAGCAGGCAAGTACTGGAGATAGATGTAAAGTGGGGATACACATGTTGGGGAGGTTAAAAATAATTCTTTGAAGAAAAGATGTGCATGGGTAGGGAACATAGCATAATAGTGAGATGCAATTCTGTACTTTTTTTTAATTGATTTTTTTTAAAGAGGGAGAGAGAGAAACATCAATGTGAGAACAGTACATCTATCAGTGGCCTCCTGCACACCCTCTAGGTATCAAGCCCACAACCCTGGCATGTGCCCTGACCGGGAATCGAACCAGCAACTTTTTGGTGCATGAGACAACCCCCAACTAACTGAACCACATCGGCCATTCAGTACTACTTTTTTTTTTTTTTTTTTTTTAATATATTTTTATTGCCCAGCTGGCATTGCTCAGTGGTTAAGCATTGACCTATGATCCAGGAGGTCATGGTTTGATTCCTGGTCAGGGCACATGCCTGAATGAAGAATAAGGGGAGTGACTTTTTATCCCTGAAATTACACTGTAAATTCTTATAGACACAATCCTCCTTTTCCTGGCTGTCAAGGAATTGAGGAAATCCTTGGCAAAGTTTGTTTGTTATAATCTCTAAGGAATTTTTTGCATAGTTTGGCAAGGGAGTCAAAAGACCAATACTTTTGCCCTAACCGGTTTGGCTCAGTGGATAGAGCATCAATCAGCCTGCGGACTGAAGGATCCCGGGTTCGATTCTGGTCAAGGGCAGGTACCTTGGTTGCGGGCACATCCCCAGTGGGGGCGTGCAGGAGGCAGCTGATCGATGTTTATCTCATTGATGTTTCTAACTCTCTATCCTCCTTTCTCTGTAAAAAATCAATAAAATATATTTAAAAAAAAAAAAAAAAAAAGACCAGTCCTTTTGTGACCCACTAGCTCTGTCTATTGCACCCATGTCTCAGTGTCACTCCATGGTGGCTGGCTGGAACAAGGTTCAGAGTTCTCTCTCCAGTAGTTGCCAAGCCCACTTAGACCTGGTCTGGATGAATGAAACAATTATCTCCTGGATCAATGCAGCAAAGAAGGATAAACACTGGCTTTCTCTTACCTGAACAGGAGAAAGCTCCTGGCTGAGGTGTGGCCCATGGTGGGCTGTGGCTGTGGTGGTGGCTGAGTGACACAGGGGGCACCAGACTATTCTAAACAGAATTGCTTGTCCTTCTCCACTGAAACAAGGAACCCACATACCAACTTGAGTATTCACTTTCAAGCAGGTCACCACCAATAAAAATAAAGCAAAATGACCCAAGCCTAAGCCAGCCCCAGAAGAGAGATACTGCCTTTCCTGCTGGAATTTCCTGGTTCCCATTGGTATTTAACATTTTCCCATCTGCTATGACTACTCCTTATTCCCTTTGCTCTGGCAGGTCTGTGTTGGAGGGACATGGAAAGGCCCCTGGGTAAGTTGGAAGGGTCCAGTGTTGGCAGTGATGCCCCTGCACGCACAGGGTGGGTGGGTGTGCCCTTCCTTGCCAGAGCTCCCACTTAGCTGGACTGGCTGCTGAGTCTTTTTTGGATCAGTTGTCTCACTGAGTGCCCCCAGGGCCCAGTACTGGCTTCTCACTCCGAGCTTCTGGAAGGCAGGCAGCGGCAACAGTTGTCGAAATACATGCCTCCTAGGCCCTGAGTTCAGGAACAGCAGCACCATAGAGGGTGGTGGCAGCTCCTTGTTGCGTGGACTCGGTGGAAGGCCTGGCCGCGGTAAACTGCACGGTGTGCACCCACCAGCGGCGACGAAGGGAGGAGTACATCATGTTTCCTGGATGTACTGCCTTCCATGTGACCCCAAGCAGGGAGAGACAGTGACGGAGCTCATTGGAGAATAGAAAGTTGCAGTTTGGACCAGTTGTAAGCCAGCGCGGTCCAGCAGTCATTTGTAGGTGGGGAGAGGTGGCTGAAGTCTAGTTGTCCCGAGGAAACATAATATCTGTAAATCTATGGGACTCTGAGGAGGCCACACTGCCAGGCTGGGGCTGAGCCGCACAAGACATCCTGAAGGGGATGGACAAGGCAGAAGTGCCCCGGCGATTCGCCTGGAAGCTGATCTCCACGCCATCTGTTGTGAGGCTCCAGGGCAGAGCAAGAGCCACTGCGTTGCACACAAGCACATGCGGAAGCACATGGTCGGCCTTGAACACCTGTGCACACTACCAAGCAGATAGGTCCAGGGTGACCGCGGGTACCGGGGCTTTATGCCATTCTCCCAAAATGCAAGACATGGCTTCACTGGCTCTTGTCCTAGTCCTACAGGCCAAGATCACGTGAGCACCTTGAAGGGCAAAAGATGTGGCGATTTCATACCCTATTCCTGAATTAGCTCCAGGAACTACAACCACTTTGTCGGTGAAATCCCCCCTGGGTGCTACCGTCGTATTCTGTCTGGTGATTGGCTTTGTAGGATTATCATTCATAGTAAGTGCCAGTCTAGGGTCCAAACAGTTATTTTATTCACTAGTATATGGTTGACCAAATACAGTGTCCTTCCTCATGGGTTTCTTGTTCCCATCTATAAGACAAATCTGCTATTTGTTTTCTTTTTCCGTTTTTCGGATGTTCCCATTGAGTCTTCTCAGTGTGACCGACATCATAAACCCAGACGTCTTTGGTGGTTCTCTGCTCCAAGCCTAGTGGCAGCTCGTCCTCGCTGCCCCGGTGCAGGTCCGCGAAGCGCAGGGTTGTCATGGCAACAGGGGCGCTGGGTCACGCGCCTCCTCAGACACCGGCTGCTGGGTCTCGCGCCCAGGAAGTCGCTCCTTTCAACCGAGCGGCCGCGCTCCCAAACTCCCTTGATTTCTTGAAGATTGTATCTCTACACTATTCCTGTCATAATTGGACTCATTGCGACTTCAGGAAGCCCTGTGTCTATGTGAGATTTCTTCTGGAAGATTTAGGGAACGTCCACAGGCTCTCAGTGAAAGAGTCCACGTAACTAACCGGGAAGTTGGGATTCTGGGAGTCTCTCCGCTCTGGCATTTTGGGAAGTGTAGTCAAGGAGCTTCCTGTAGTCTCAACACTTTTTCCTACAGCGTGAGCCTGTACGTAAACGTTTTCCTTCGGAATTCTGGGAAGTGTAGTCCAGGCGTCCTGTGCCGTCGCGTGCACTTCCGCTCAGGAAGGCGGGTCTGGTGAATTCTGGGAAATTTAGTCCCGAAGCCTCGTGAGGTCGCAGGCACTTCGGTTCAGGGAGTGTGAGGTTTTTACTGTATTTTCCGTGGGGTGGTTCCGAACTTTCTGGATCTATGCGGAAGACCCGCCGTGACTCAGCGGTCGATTTAGGGGGAAAGAAGCCTCTGCGGAGGGTGCCGTGTGGAAGTGCGGGGTCGGCGGCGCCTCCGGGCTACGCGTCCGGGGCGCTTCTAGCATCGGGAGTGGGGCGGGCTGGAGTCGCCTTTGTCTCCCGGTGGGAGTTCCCGGGCTGCCCTCTCGCCCGCCCCCAATCCGTGCGCGGGCTGCCTCCTGGCATCGGGCCTCCATCTCCCCGGCCTCCCGGGACCGTTCTTTAAAGTGAGGAGGGATAACAGGACCTTGCTAACAGAATTGTTTTGGGAATTGAAGGAAGGGGTAGAAATAGAAGTATTAATTTAGTTCTTGGCACGTTGTGCATGGTGATCTCTCCTTAGTTTTAATTTCCTCCGGGTTCGGGTCAGATCCCCAGCTGCACTGGCCCTGCCTCTTCTCTGATCGCTGAGTGACGCTGTTGGAATACCGGACGGACCCTTGCAGACCTCTTTTTTTTTTCTTTTTTTTTTAAGGAATGTAAAGGTTGCTTCCAGGTTGCACGGAGGGAGAAGAGGCTTTGACTTTCCTCGAGGGCTTCGGCACGATCGTGGCATTCATTCATAGTATTCTTCTTCCCCCGGCCCGACTTCTCAAAAGGGACCGCACCGAGCGAGAGGGGGTGACTGCTTGGCTGCTGATAGCAAAGCTCCACGTGAGTGGCACTTGAGGTTTTCATTTTACAATGATGTTCACATAAATCGGAAAAAGTGTAGGATGTGAACTCGGGCATGGGTATTGATGATAATGAATCCTTAACTGCCAACTTTGGTGATAAGGGTTTTATACGAATAAATACATGATGCCACATCGTGGCTCTGTGAAAAGTACTGCCCTTTTCCTATTCTATAAAAATGAGATCAGTCCCAAGGAGCATAAGTTTCCCCCCATAGTCACCCACCTAATAAGAGGCTGAGCTGGGGTTGGAATTTAGGAAGTCCACGTTCAGAGCTATAATCTCTTGGATATATTCTCCTGAGCCATAGGAACTAGCTGGAATCGGACCAGGTAGTTAGTTAGTACTTGATGTTGAGAGACCTTAAAAGCAAGGGCAATGGGCTTGGACTTTTCTGTGAGTTTTTAAAACATTGTCAACTATTTTGTTTCTTGTTTTTATAAAACATTCAGAAATTACAATATGCATCATTCAAAGATTACAGGAATATGAGAGAGAAAAAAATATTTTAAATTACCCGTTCATTCAGGATATAAATATAGCAAGTATTTAAGTGTCTAATGCATTTTTTAGTGTTTTTGTGTATATTTGTATATTATAAATATTTTAAAATTTTATACCTTTCTTAATGTTTTTCCCCTTATGTGTTTTTACAATGTTAATTTCCAAACACTGCCAAGAAAGAATGAACTAATGAACTTCCATATAACTTTCTAAGTTATTACTAATGGTGGTTAATAGTGTTGCCTGTTAGCTATTGCTAAGAAACATTAGCTAACATACTGTTCTATAATCCTGTATTTATTTTGTTCTGGTTTTCATTTAAAATTCTCATAATGTAATATTTTTGGACTCATGGAAAGGCAACACAGACTGGCAGTGTACGTAATTGGTTTTCCCCCAAGTTTCAAATTCCAGTTTTATGCATTGCCTTAAGTTGTACATTTGTTTATAAACATCTTACAACATTTTTATAATACTTTTTTAAATATTCTTTAATGGGAACAATTCCACAGCCTTTGTCTTTTTTTTCTTAATGCTTTTTAAGAGTATAGAGTCAAGTTATATAGGAGACAGCCCTTCATTTGGGGTTTATTTGGTATAGTCCATGTTTAGGTTCAGATCTTGCATTGCGGCAGGGATTCCACAGAAGTGGTGAGGTGGAGCCAAAGGATGTTGGTTTGTCCCTGTGTTGGTGAACTCAGCTTCGTACACTAAGCTAAGGTGAAGTTACTGGCGTGTTTGTTTTTTTTCTCAAAAATAATAGAGCATATGGGGGAAATACATTTATTAGTGGGCATTCTACTGTAAAGACAAGCTTCTCCTTCTCCCCACTTATTTATTCATTTATTCAAATATAAGTATTATATCACTATGGACTCAGAATCCATAAATTAGTTTTACTAATTTAAATGACACGTAGATTAACAAACACTTATTTTTACCAATGGTATACTTGTGGTATATTATGCATATCATAGAATTCACCCATTTTGGGTGCAACTTTGCTTAGTGGAGCACATTTTTGTTTCCCTGATTAGATTCTTCTGCCCAGTTGTAACTAACCTTCATTCTCTTCCCAGATACCTAAGCAACCACTAACTTACTTTGTCTCCATAGATCTGCTTACTCTGGACATTGCGTATGAATGGGATCACACAATATGCAGTCTTTTGTGACTGAGGTTTCTTTGTCTATCCGTAATGTTTACAAGGTTTATCCATGTTCTACTGTACTCAGTACTTCGTTTCCTTTAATTGGGGAATAGTGTTCCGTTGTACAAATATGCCACAATTTTATTCACATATAGTTGACGTTTCAGTTGTTCCCAGTTTTAGGTTATTATGAATAAGGCTGCTATAAATATTCACATGCTAATTCATAACAATCATCCATGTAGGTGAGCAGCATGCAGGCGACTCTTTCATGTTTTTTTTGCAGGCACTGCCAGGCACAATTCTACCTTCCTGGGATCTGTATTACTCAGGACTCTGTATCTCCAGAAGTAGGAGGAAAAATGACCACATTTAAGGTGAGTAGGACATGCCTTTCTCTCTTTTAAAATTCCACCTCATGACCTAGCCAATTTTGCCCAGTGGATAGAGCATCAGCCTGTGGACCCGAGGGTCCTGGGTTCGATTCCAGTCAAGAGCATGTACTTGGGTTGCAGGCTCCTCCCCGGCCTGGGCCCTGGTCGGAGCGCATGCAGGAGGCAGCCAATCGATGTGTTTCTCTCATATCAGTATTTCTCTCTGTCTTTCCCTCTCTCTTCCACTCTCTCTAAAAATCAATGGGAAAATATCCTCAGGTGAGGATTAAAAGAAATAAATTTAAAAATAAAATAAAATTCCACCTCATTGCCGACGTGTCACGTTTCTCTTGGGACAGCTCAGGCAGAAGAACGGGTGTTTGAGGACCTGTGGTGCTCCAGGGTGTTGCGTTTACTTTGCATTTGTTTTCAGTTTTTGTTTATTACTTATTTTGTAGAGCAGAAAAATTACCAGAAATGAACACTTCTCCCACTTTACTGTTTCCCTGCTAACAGATCAGCTGTTTTCATTTTCTAGTATACTCTTCCTCATGTGCATTCATAGCTGTGTTTCTATTCATGATATACATCTAATTTTAAATTGTGATTTTCTTCCCTCTAGTGTTATATAATGTTTCTTTTTTAGGGTTATGTCACATTCCCCTTGAATTGATATACTTTTTAATTTTTTGTTTTTACCTACCCCTCATTCCCACGATAGCTGAAAGCTACTTCTTTTTTTTCTTTTTTCTTGTTATCTATTTATTTTTAAATCTTTATTGTTGAGATTACTACAGATGTCCCTCTTTTTCCCCCCATTGTCCCCCTCCACCAGGTTCCCGCCCCAGGCCCTCACCACTCTATTGTCTGTGTCCATAGGTAATGCATATATGCATACAAGGTCTTTGTTTAATCTCTTCCCGCCCCCCTACCCCCATTCCCTCTGAAAATTGTCAGTCTGTTCCATTTCCATGCCTCTGATTCTATTTTATTCGCCAGTTTATTCTGTTCATTAGATTTCTTATTTATTTTTAGATTCAATTATTGATAGGTATGTATTTGTTGCCATTTTGTTGTTCATATTTTTTATTTTTCTCTTCCTCTTCTTTTTTAAAATATATTTTTATTGATTTTAGAGAGGAAGGGAGAGAGAGAGAGAGATTGAAACATCAATGATGGCCGAGGCCGGTTTGGCTCAGTGGATAGAGCGTCGGCCTGCGGACTGAAGGGTCCCAGGTTCAATTCCGGTCAAGGGCATGTGCCTTGGTTGTGGGCATATCCCCAGTGGGAGATGTGCAGGAGGCAGCTGATCGAGATTTCTCTCTCATCGATGTTTCTGGCTCTCTATCTCTCTCCCTTCCTCTCTGTAAAAAATCAATAAAATATATTAAAAAAAAGAAAAGAAACATCAATGATGAGAGAGAATCATCGATTAGCTGCCTCCTGCACGCCCCCTACTGGGGCCCTTGACCGGAATCCATCCCGGGACTCTTCACTCTGTAGGCTGACGATTTATCCACTGAGTCAAACCGGTCAGGGCATGTTTAGGGTTCTTGGAGGTTACTTGTAAATAGACCCAATGAGGGCACAAAATAAAAATATGAGGACTGTGGTCACTGCTGTACTTATGCTGAGGCTGAGGAGAATCAGTGTTTGGAGTTGGAGGAGAAGGGCTGGAAGTCTACACATCGACTTAAGTTGCTCAAAATCTGAAACCATTTCTTGCCCATCCTCTCTACCTTCTCAGTGCTGTCACTTTTCAAGAGGCCACTGATTAGAAGATTGAGGTTACATGTGTTTGGTGTTGTAGGAGGAACTGACCTTCAAGGACGTGGCTGTGGTCTTCACCGAGGCGGAGCTGGGGCTGCTGGACACTGGCCAGAGGAAGCTGTACCAGGACGTGATGCTGGAGAACTTCTGGAACCTGGTCTCAGTGGGTGAGGACAGGTGCCCTATGTACTCAGTATCAGCTCCCAGGATTGGCTTGTGTCCTCAGGCATTCAGGGCACTGTGGATCTTAAAACAGTTGCTTACAGGCTTTTGTGGACCCAACTTTTGTACCAACACTTTTTTTTTTTTAATATACTTTATTGATTTTTTACAGAGAGGAAGGGAGAGAGATAGAGTTAGAAACATCGATGAGAGAGAAACATCGATCAGCTGCCTCCTGCACATCTCCTACTGGGGATATGCCCACAACCCAGGTACATGCCCTTGACCGGAATCGAACCTGGGACCTTTCAATCCGCAGGCCGACGCTCTATCCACTGAGCCAAACCGGTTTCGGCAGAGAGTTAGAAACATCGATGAGAGAGAAACTTCGATCAGCTGCCTCCTGCACATCTCCTACTGGGGATATGCCCGCAACCCAGGTACATGCCCTTGACCGGAATCGAACCTGGGACCTTTCAATCCGCAGGCCGACGCTCTATCCACTGAGCCAAACCGGTTTAGGCAGAGAGTTAGAAACATCGATGAGAGAGAAACATCAATCAGCTGCCTCCTGCACACCCCCCACTTGGGATGTGCCTGCAACCAAGGTACATGCCCTTGACCGGAATCGAACCTGGGACCTTTCAGTCCGCAGGCCGACTCTCTATCCACTGAGCCAAACTGATTAGGACACTTTTTAATGCAATAAAATAAGAGAGAAATATCAGTTTGTTAGGAAGAACAGAATACTTTGCAGCAAAAACACTGGCCAGTTGCATGAGTGATCTAAAAACCATGGGAAGAGCTTTAATAAAAATAGGCATTGGTTAGCAAGTAGGTTTTATAAATACATTTCCTGCATATTTCTCTGGGTCATGAGATACTGGCATTTCTTAAAATAGGTCATTTTTTTAAAAAAATGTTTGAAAAACACTTATTTGACTAATTGAGTATGCAGTAGGAATCTTAAATTTCTAATAAATTATGCCTTTAGTGTGTTCATTTAAAATACTAGAGGCCTGGTGCACGAAATTTGTGCACTGGTAGGGTCCCTAGTCATGGCCAGCAGGGGCCTTCCTTCATTCTGCACCACCCCCTGGTGAGAGAATCATTGATCAGTGCTTTATGCACGTCTCACACTGGGGATCAAGTCCCCAACTCCGTCATGTGCCCTGACAGGGAATCAGACCATGACCTCCTGGTGCATAGGTTGACACTCAACTACTGAGCCACACAGGCTGAGCCAAGTCACATCTGTATATATAAAAGGCTAAAGTGCAAAGTGTCCCCTCAGGAGTTCGATCGCTTGCTATGACGTGCGCTGACCACCCAAAGTTTTCCCAAACTCTGATTTCAAAGAGACCGTCTAAAAGCTTCAGAAGGAAGTAGGGATAGGTTCTCTTGCTTTCTTTTCACTTCAAGGAATTTTGCCACCTTTCATTTTCTCAGCCTCATGCTTGGCGTATGCACCCTTGTGTCTTTTAATTTGACCAAAAGTGAAACTTTTTGGTGGGATTCATTATTCATTCAACATTCATTTTCTGCATACTTACTATACTCTAGGCATGATTCTGTGCAGTAGTTATGTGCCCTAGGAAATGTGTTCACTGTAAAAGTTAATGTGTGTTCAGTGTATAAGGTATAAAATGCATGCCTCTTTGATGCTGTGTTGTCATGGGGAAGACAGTTAAACAACAGTTGACTTACTGTGTCTTATGGTTTGGCTCAATAGATAGAGCGTCGACCTGTAAACTAAAGGATCCCGGGTTCAATTCCAGTCAAGGGCACCTGCACAGGTTGCGGGCTCCATTCCCACTGTGGAGCGTGCAGGAGGTAGCCATCAATGATTCTCTCTCATCATTGATGTTTCTGTCTCTCCCTCTCCGTTCCTCTCTAAAATTAATAAAATACATCTATACTAATATTTTTATTTATTTATTTATTTATTTTATATATATATATATATATATATATATATATTTATTTATTATTATTATTATTGATTTTTCACAGAGAGGAAGGGAGAGGGATAGAGAGTCAGAAACATCGATGAGAGAGAAACATCGATCAGCTGCCTCCTGCACATCCCCTACTGGGGATGTGCCCACAATCAAGGTACATGCCCTTGACCGGAATCAAACCCGGGACCTTTCAGTCCGCAGGCCGATGCTCTATTCACTGAGCCAAACCAGTTTCGGCCATCTATACTAATAATAGCCTAGGGCCGTCATGACCTAAATGACCAGACAGACAACTGGTCACCAGGAAGTCCCTGGAGCACCTCTTGGTCCCTCCCCCACAGCCCACAGGCTCCTATCACAGCAAGGCTGGTGGCAGGGTGTGGGTGGGCAAGGCAGGTGCGGCGGCTGCGGATCAGGACCAAAGAGAGGCCCGGAGAGAGAATCAGGGCCTGATCAGCAGCCTCCGCGGCTGCTATTGAGGCCCAAAGAGGGAGAGAGACAGGGCCTGATCCGCAGCCGCAGGGGAGGCTGCGGATCAGGCCCAGAGATAGGCCTGGAGAGAAAGGCAGGGCCTGATCCACAGCTGCTGAGGGGTTAGGGGCAATCAGGCTGGCAGGGGAGGGCAGTTATGGGCAAGGTCAGGCCGGCAGGGGAGAGCATTTAGAGGTGATCAGGCCGGCAGGGGAGAGCAGTTAGGGGCAATCAGGTGGGCAGGGAGAGTATTTGGGGGCAATCAGGCCTGCAGGGGAGCAGTTAGGGACAATCAGGCAGGCAGGCAGAGGCAGTTAGGGGTGATCATGCAGGCAGGCAGGTGAGTAGTTAGGAGCAAGTGGTCCCAGGTTCGAGAGGGATGTCCGACTGCTGGTTTAGGCCTGATCCCTGTGGGGTCCCGATTGGAGAGGGTGCAGGCTGGGCTGAGGGAAACCTCCATGCATGAATTTCATGCACTGGACCTCTAATTTATATATATATATATATATATACACACACACACACACACACACACACATCTACACTAATAAAAGAGAAAAATAGTAATTGGCGTACGACGCTACCCTTTTCATTGGCTAATCAGGGCTATATGCAAATTAACTGCCAACTAAGATTGGCAGTTAACTGCCAACTAAGATTGGCAGTTAACTGCCAACACGATGACAGTTAATTTGCATACGTAGGCACAATGCAGGGAGGCGAAAGGGAAAGCAGGAAGAAGCCCCCTGCCACTGACAGTGATCAGAAACCCAGGGGTTTCCGCCCCTGCCCCCCAGCCATGATCGGAGAATCAGGTGCCTTTTCCGCCCTGGCCAGTGATAGCAGGAAGTAGGGGTGGAGCCAGCGATGGGAGCTGGGCACGGTCAAAGCTGGCAGTCCCAGGAGCTAGGGGTCCCTTGCCTGGGCCTAAAGCGAAGCCCACGATCGTGGGGCCGCTGCACCTGCGGGTCCCCGCTGCCCGGGCCGGATGCCTCAGCCAGAGGCGTCCTGCAGGGGCAGGGGCGGAGCCCGCGCGATCGCGGCGCCCCCCGCTGCCACTGCAGGTCCCCGCTGCCCGGGCCAGACACCTAGGCCAGAGGCGTTAGGCCTGGGCAGAGGTGGAGCCTGCAACCGCGGGGAGCTGGGGGTCCCCTGCCCAGGCCTGACACCTCTGCCGGAGGTCTCAGGCCTGGTCAAGGAGCCAATCCGGTGATTGGTGATCGGAGGGTGATGAGGGTCAACTCCTCTGGCCGAGGCATCTGGCCTGGGTGCGGGGCGGAGCCGGGGATTGGGGGTATATGTTGGTCCCCTTGCCCAGGCCTGAAGCCTGGGTCAGAGGCATCAGGCTTGGGCGGGGGGTGGATCAAGCGATCAGAGGGAGATGGGGGTCCCCTGCCCAGGCATGATTCCTGGGCCAGAGGCCTCAGGCCTAGGTGGGGGTCAGAGCCAGTGATCGGGGGAGATGGGGATTCCCTGTCCAAGCCTGACACCTCTGGCGGAGGCGTCAGGCCTGGGCAAGGGGCCGATCAGGCGATTGGAGGGTGATGGGGGTCTACGCCTCTGGCCGAGGCATCAGGCCTGGGCAAGGGGCAGAGCCAGCAATCGGAGGGGTTTGGGGGTACCCTGCCCAGGCCTGACGCCTGGGCCGGAGGCATCAGGCCTGGGCTGGGGGCAGAACCAGTGATGGGGGGAAATGAGGGTCCCCTGCCCAGGCCTGACGCCTCTATCAGAGGCGTCAGGCCTGGGCAAGGGGTTCGGTCCTGCGATTGGAGGGTGATGGGGGTCAACGCCTGAGGGCTCCCAGTATGTGAGAGGGGGCAGGCTGGGCTGAGGGACACTCTCACACACACACACACACACACACACACACACACAGTGCACGAATTTCGTGCACCGGGCCCCTAGCGTGTGTGTGTGTGTGTGTGTGTGTGTATGTATGTATATATATATATATATATATATATATATATATATATATATATATATATATATATTGTGTAGAACATCAATAAAGAGCTTGGAAGTTGCCGGAGGTGAATTGAGTCAGGACAATATTTATTATTTTACACTGGGTGGTAAAGAGCCTTGTTGGTGGGCTGACATTGAGTAGAGACCTAAAAGACATGAGGAGCCATCCATGAGTCTGTCTGGAAAGAGGTTCTGGCAGGAACCAACTTGTCCTGGGTTGGCTTTCTGACTTCATGCTGTGGCCTCACCTTTTCCTTCTCCCAGATTCTATCTGTTGTAAGATAAAATTCCACTTTTTCACTTATTTTTCTAATAATCTGGATTAGTGTCAGGCTTTAGAACTATGTATGTTATCTGTTCAACTTGATTTCCCTTTTGTCGTCCTCATGAAGGAAACTTGCCAGTAAGAGCTAACATTTGACTGTCTGCTTTACACTGTGTTTTAGCCTGTATGTGATAAAATACTTACTCCCAAATCTGCAAGTCACTCTAACCATTTTTGTCACCTCAGCATTGAAGTAACTTTCCAATAAAATGATCCAAGTCAGAGTTATATAGAGGTTATTTATCATATGTCTACTGGAGCAACAGAGGAGGCTTTCAACTGACTGTTCCTACTGGAAGGGGAGTGAGTTTTTCCTTTATAAAATTGTTTTCAGAAGTACTTTAAAAAAAAACAAACAGGTCATTTTTTAGAACAGTTTTAGGTTTACAGCCAAATTGAGAGGAAAATAGAAGATATGTATTCCCTACTTTCACACGCCCACACACTCTTACATTATTGACATCCCCCACAAAATACAATTGATGACTCTACATTGACACATCATTCTCACCCAGAGTCTGTACTTCACATTAGAGTTCACTCTTGGTGTTACACATTTTATTAATTTGGACAAATGTATAGTTATGTATTCCACCATTATAGTATTGTATAGAGTATTTTCGGTACTCTCAAATTCTTCTGTGTTCCACCTATTTATCCCCCCCTTCCCTTGACCCCTGGAAACCACTGAAATTTTTATTGTCTCCATACTTTTGCCTTTTCCAAAATGTCTTACAGTTGGAATCATACAATACGTAGTCTTCAGATTAGCTTCTTTCACTTAGCAATATGCATTTACCATTCCTTCCTATCTCTACATAGTTTGTTAGATCATTTCTTTTTTAGCATTGAATAATATTTCATTGTGTGGATATACCACAGTTTATTTACCCACCTACTGCAGAACATCTTGTTTGCTTCTGAGTTTATTTATTTATTTATTTTCATTGCTTAAAGGGTATTACATATGTGTCCTTTCCCCCCCCCCCCCGCCCTTGACAATCCCCTGGCCTCTCCTACCCCCCAGTGTCTTATGTCCATTGGTTATGCTTATATGCATGCATACAAATCCTTCGGTTGATCTCTTACCAGCCCCCACCCCCTCCTGCCCCCCAACCCTCCCCAGCCTTACCCGCTGCAGCTTGACAATCTGTTTGAGGCAGCTCTGCCTCTGTATCTATTATTATTCAAAAGTTTATAATGGTCTCTATTATCCATGAATGAGTGAGATCATGTGGTATTTTTCCTTCATTGACTGGCTTATTTCACTTAGCATAATGCTCTCCAGTTCCATCCATGCCGTTGCAAATGGTAAGAGTTCCTTCTTTTTTACAGCAGCATAGTATTCCATCGTGTAGATGTACCACAGTTTTCTAATCCATTCGTCTACTGATGGGCACTTAGGCTGTTTCCAGATCTTAGCTATGGTGAATTGTGCTGCTATGAACATAGGGGTGCATATATCCTTTCTGATTGGTGTTTCTGGTTTCTTGGGATATATTCCTAGAAGTGGGATTATTGGGTCAAATGGGAGTTCCATTTTTAGTTTTTTGAGGAAACTCCATACTGTCTTCCATAGTGGCTGCACCAGTCTGCATTACCACCAGCAGTGCACAAGTGTTCCTTTTTCTCCACATCCTCTCCAGCACTTGTCGTTTGTTGATTTGTTGATGATAGCCAGTCTGACAGGTGTGAGATGGTACCTCATTGTTGTTTTGATTTGCATCTCTCGGATGATTAGTTACTTTGAGCATGTTTTCATATGTCTCTTGGCTTTATGAATGTCCTCTTTTGAAAGGTGTCTGTTTAGGTCCTTTGCCCATTTTTTGATTGGATTGTTCATCTTCCTTTTGTTAAGTTGTATGAGTTCCCTATAAATTTTGGAGATTAGATCCTTATCAGATATGACATTGGCAAATATGTTTTCCCACGCAGTGGGTTTTCTTGTTATTTTGTTGATGGTTTCTTTTGCTGTGCAGAAGCTTTTTATTTTGATGTAGTGCCATTTGTTCATTTTCTCTTTAGTTTCAAGTGCCCTAGGAGCTGTATCAGTGAAGAAATTGCTTCGGCATATGTCTGAGATTTTGTTACCTTTGGCTTCTTCTAGAATTTTTATGGTTTCCCGTCATACATTTAAGTCCTTTATCCATTTTGAGTTCATTTTTGTGTATGGTGTAAGTTGGTGGTCTAGTTTCATTTTCTTGCATATATCTGTCCAATTTTCCCAACACCATTTATTGAAGAGACTATCTTGGCTCCATTGTATGTTCTTGCCTCCTTTGTCAAATTTTAATTGAGCATATTGGTTCGGGCCGATTTCTGGGCTCTCAATTCTATTCCATTGATCTATATGTCTGTTCTTGTGCCAGTACCAGGCAGTTTTGAGAACAGTGGCTTTGTAATACAGCTTGATATCTGGTATTGAGATCCCACCTACTTTGTTCTTTCTCAGGATCACTGCAGCTATTCGGGGTCTTTTTTTATTCCAGATGAATTTTTGGAGAGTTCGTTCTAGATCTGTGAAATATGCCGTTGGTATTTTAATGGGAAGTGCGTTGAATTTATAGATTGCTTTGGGTAGTGTGGACATTTTAATGATGTTGATTCTACCAATCCAAGAACATGGTATGTTCTTCCATCTGTTTATGTCTTCCTCTATCTCTTTTTTCAATGTCCTGTAGTTTTCTGAGTAGAGGTCTTTTACCTCTTTAGTTAAGTTTATTCCTAGGTAGCTTAATTTTTTTGGTGCGATGGTAAATGGGATTGTTTTTATAATCTCTCTTTCTGAAAGTTCACTATTGGTGTATAGAAATGCCTCAGATATCTTGGGGTTAATTTTGTATCCTGCTACATTGCCAAATTCATGTATTAAGTCTAGTAGTTTTTTGATGGTTTCTCTAGGGTTTTGTATGTATAATATCATGTCGTCTGCAAATAAGGATAGTTTTACTTCCTCTTTTCCAATTTGGATGCCTTTTATTTCTTCTTCTTGTCTAATTGCAATGGCTAATACTTCCAGTACTATGTCGAATAGGAGTGGTGAGAGTGGGCATCCCTGTCTTGTTCCTGTTCTTAGGGGAAATGGTGTTAGTTTTTGTCCATTGAGTATGATGTTGGCTGTGGGCCTGTCATATATGGCTTTTATTATGTTGCAGTATGATCCTTCTACTCCCGCCTTGCTGAGAGTTTTTATCAAAAATGGGTGTTTGCCGAAACCGGTTTGGCTCAGTGGATAGAGCATCGGCCTGCGGACTGAAAGGTCCCGGGTTCGATTCCGGTCAAGGGCATGTACCTGGGTTGCGGGCACATCCCGGGTGGGGGATGTGCAGGAGGCGGCTGGTCGATGTTTCTCTCTCATTGATGTTTCTGACTCTCTATCTCTCTCCCTTCCTCTCTGTAAAAAATCAATAAAATATATTTTAAAAAAAAATGGGTGTTGAATTTTGTCAAATGCTTTTTCTGCATCAACTGATATAACCATGTGGTTTTTTTTCTTTCAATTTGTTTATATGATGTATCACGTTTATTGATTTGCGGATATTGTACCATCCTTGCATCCCTGGGATAAATCCTACTTGGTCATGGTGTATGATCTTTCTGATGTACTGCTGGATCCGATTTGCTAAGATTTTGTTGAGGATTTTGGCATCTATGTTCATGAGCGATATTGTCCTGTAATTCTCCTTCATTTTGTTGTCTTTACCTGGTTTTGGTATTAGGGTAATGCTGACTTCATAGAATGAGCTTGGAAGTGTTCCTTCCTCTTGAATTTTTTGTAGTAGTCTGAGGAGGATAGGTTTTAGTTCTTCCTTGAATGTTTGGTAAAACTCCCCTGTGAAGCCGTCTGGTCCTGGGCTTTTGTTTGCTGGAAGCTTTTTGATGACTGCTTCAATTTCTTCCATAGTTATTGGCCTATTGAGATTTTTAGATTCTTCCTGATTAAGTTTTGGAATGTTGTATTTTTCTAGGAATTTGTCCATTTCCTCTAGGTTGTCTAGTTTGTTGGAGTAGAGCTGTCCATAGTATTTTTTAACAATCATTTGTATTTCTGTGGGGTCTGTTGTTATTTCGCCTCTATCGTTTCTGATTTTGTTTATTTGGGTCCTCTCTCTTTGCTTCTTGGTGAGCCTGGCTAGAGGTTTGTCAATCTTGTTTATCCTGTCAAAGAACCAGCTCTTGGTTTGATTGATTTTCTGTATTGTTTTTTTGGTCTCTATGACATTTATTTCTGCTCTAATCTTTATTATCTCCTTCCTTCTGTTCACTCTGGGGTTTTCTTGTTGCTCTCTTTCTAATTCTTTGAGTTGTAGAGTTAGATGATTTACTCCCATTTTTTCTTGTTTTTTGAGATAGGCCTGTAGAGCTATAAACTTCCCTCTCAGGACTGCTTTCATTGCATCCCATAGGTTTTGGATTGTTGTGTTTTCATTGTCATTAGTTTCCAGGGTGTTTTTAATTTCTTCTTTGATGTCATTGGTAACCGAATCAATATTTAATAACATGCTATTCAGCTTCCAAGTGTTTGAGTATTTTGGGTTGTTTTTATTGTAGTTTATTTCTAATATTATGCCATCGTGGTCTGAGAAGATGCTTGGTATGATTTCAGTCTTCTTGAATTTGCGGAGACTTTGTTTGTGACCCAATATGTGGTCTTTTTTTGAATCTGTCCCATGAGCACTTGAGTAGAATGTATATTCCGTGGCTTTGGGTTGAAGTGTTCTGAAGATGTCTATTAAGTCTATCTGATCTAGTGAGTCATTTAGGATTGCTGTTTCTTTGCTGATTGTTTGTCTAGAGCAGCCGTGGGCAAACTACGGCCCGCAGGCCGGATCCGGCCCGTTTGAAATAAATAAAACTAAAAAAAAAAAAAGACCGTACCCTTTTATGTAATGATGTTTACTTTGAATTTATATTAGTTCACACAAACACTCCATCCATGCTTTTGTTCCGGCCCTCTGGTCCAGTTTAACAACCCATTGTGGCCCTTGAATCAAAAAGTTTGCCCACCCCTGGTCTAGAGGATTTATCCAGTGATGTCAGTGGTATATTAAAGTCCCCTACTATGATTGTATTGTTGTTGATCTCTCCTTTGATATCTTCCAGGAGTTGTTTTATGTATTTGGGTGCTCCTGCATTGGCTGCATATATGTTTACCAGGGTTATGTCTTCTTGTTGTATTGATCCCTTTAGTATTATGAAGTGGCCTTCCTTATCTCTTGTTATGGCCTTCACTTTGAGGTCTATTTTGTCTGATATAAGTATTGCTACCCCAGCTTTATTTTCATTTCCATTTGCCTGAAAGATATTTTTCCATCCCTTCACTTTCAGTCTGTGTGAGTCCCTTCTAATGAGGTGGTTCTTTTGTAGACAGCAAATGTGTGGGTCATGTTTTTTTATCCATTCAGCCACTTGATGTCTTTTGGTTGGAGCATTTAGTCCGTTTACGTTTAAAGTTATTATTGAAAGGTACTTGTTTGTAGCCATTTCTTTTTTTGTGTGGCTGTTTTCTTTCTGAGCTTTTTATTTCTTGTTTTTACACCAGTCCCTTTAGCATTTCTTGCATTGCTGGCTTGGTGGTGATAAACTCCCTTAGCCTTTTTTTGTCTGTGAAGCTTCTTATTTCCCCTTCAATTTTGAATGATAGCCTTTCTGGATAGAGTATTCTTGGATTCAGTCCTTTGCTTTGCATCACTTTGTGAATTTCCGTCCATTCTTTTCTGGCCTGATGTGTTTCTGTTGAGAAATCATTTGATAATTTAATGGGAGATCCCTTGTATGTAACTTTCCGTCTCTCTCTTGCAGCCTGTAAGATTCTCTCTTTGTCCTGAACATTTGCCATGGTAATTATGATGTGTCTTGGTGTGGGTCTTTTTGGGTTCACCTTGGTTGGGACTCTCTGGGCTTGTGTGACTTTTTTCTTCCCCACCTCAGGGAAGTTTTCTGATATTATTTCTTCGAATAAGTTTTCTAATCCTTGTTCCTCTTTCTGTTCTGGCTCCCCTATTATTCGTATGTTGTTTCGTTTCATGTTGTCCCAAAGCTCCCCTAGGCTCTCCTCCTGTATTTTAATTTTTTTCTCCAATTGCAGTACAGTTTGGGTGTGTTTTGCTTCCTTGTCTTCTAATTCACTAATTCGGTCCTCCACTTCTCCTAGTCTACTATTAATACTTCCAATGGTGTTTTTTATTGCAGCTATATCGCTCTTCATTTCTTCTTGGTTCTTACATAATTTGATTTTTTCATTGTTTCTTCTTGCTTCTTGCATAAGTTATTGATGTTTTCATCTTCTTCCTTCTTGCATAAGTTGTTGATTTTTTTCCTCCATCTTGTTTATGCACTCTAGGACCCTTATTCTGAATTCTTTTTCTGTCATGTTGCATGCCTCTGTATTACTTAGCTGCTTTTCTGGCGAGTCCTCGTTTTCTTTTCTTTCTTTTGGGGGTTTCTTTGTCTACCCATGTTTGATCTCACTGACATATCTAGACGTTGAGTTGTTCAGTGGCTGCTCCCTGGGTGGCAGTGGCTCCTTGGGCTGTGGTTGCTCCTTGGGCGGTTGCGGTAGCAGCTGCTCCTCAGTTGGCAGCAGCTCCTCTGGTGGGTGCTGTTCACAGCTGTGGTGGCTCTTCTGGCTGGTGGGAGGCTTCATGTACAGCTGCTGTTCCTCAGACAGAGGGTGTGGTGCTCAGGAGGCTGCTGTTGCTTGGATCTGCTGCATTGATTTAAAGGCACAAAATACAGCACAACAAGGCACCACGTACCAGGCACTGAACACAAATATATTCACGTTATTAATAACCCCCAGTAAAGGTGACCACCCGAATTAAGAGAATTAGGGGATAAGGAAGAAAGAAGAGAAAGAAGAAAAGTAGGGGGGGGGAAAGGAGTGCAAAAATGAAATTGGGAAAAAGGAGGGGGGAAAAAATAAAAGAGCGAAAAGAGAGAATGAAGTAGAATAGGGGAAGAGACTATATGAGGAGAAAACTCTGATAGAACCGCCACTAATCCCAACAAATTCCAGCAACAGCTCCCTGGAGATGAATGCAAACTAGAAACAATCAATAATATCAAGAGAGGCAAGGGAAAATAGAAGCACAAAAATAACCGGGGGGGAGGGGGCGCGGGGGGGGGGGGGCCAAGGGTAAAGGGAGGGAAAAAACCAGCAGAAAAAAATAAACATAAAAAGCAAAACAACCTCACAACCAGTCGTAAAACATACACACACACACACACACACACACACAAAGAAAAAGAAAAAACAACAACAATATACTCAACAATCAAGCAAACAGCAACAAAACAATAGAAAGATGAAGAGAAAAAAAATTTTGGATAGTGAAGAAAGATAAGGGATATGTGTATAAGGATTTAGAGCAGTGGATTGGAAATAGGATATATAAGTAGGGTAAAATTTTGACAGGAGGTAAACAGAAGGAATAGGGAAAATCCAAAGCAGGAATAGGGCAAGAGAAACAGGACAACAAAAGGGGAAAGTGAGGGAGAGGGTTTTAGCATAGAGGTAAAATTGAGGTAGGGAAAATTGATGCTAAAGGAACGATGAAAATAGAATAGTGAGGGTCCTTCGGTTCTTCTACTCGTCAGTCTGGCTTGCCTTAGTCCTGCCAGGTATTCAGAAGAGTGTTGAATTTCCCTGCGATACACTGTTCCTCCCAGTTGTAAAGCACAGTCCTGATTTTAAAGCAGGCCGTATTTGTGTCCCAGACTGCCTTAATTTGTATTTAGCTAAGAGTCAGTTTGTGGCTCAGCCTCTGGGTGGCTGTGTTTTTGGGTTGGCCTCTGAGGCTATACGGCTTCTCTATCCAGTAGCAAGGGTTTATTTTCTCTATTGCCCTTAAAACTGGTTTGGGGAGGTCAACTGTCCGGAGCTGGTTCTTTAATCGTTACCCTGCTCTGTGTTGTTGCTGGGATTGAAAATCCCTCTATAGGCCAGATCCTGCTAACTCCCAGGGACTAATCAGATTATTTTAATCCTTCATCTTGTTCAGGGTGGAATCTGGGTGTGGCTGTGCTCCTTGCCTGGGGGCTAGGGGTGTCTCAGCACTCAATTCGCTGCCACCTCTCCCGGCCCCCCCTCTCTCCTCAGCCTCTCCCCAGATTCCACTCGTCCGCACCTTCTCCCTCTCTTCAGCACAGGTGAGTGTTTGTATCCAAAATGTCTTATGAGCAGGATTCAGTGAAAACAAACAAACAAACGCCGGCCGCGGAAACGGGGAAGGCTGCGTTTCTGTAAGCTCTTCTCTTACCGGCAGTGCATGGTCTGGTCAGCTCTTCAGGCTGCCCCCTTTAGGCTCAGTCCTCCGTGATCACAGAACCCAGATCTCAAATCCCCCTGCGCCAGGAATCCGGCGGATCTCCTTTCCCCAGTCAGGGGCTGTGCCTGTCCCAAGGGATGCGGCTGTCTGCCAGGTGGTCTCCCTCTGACCCTCTGGGCTCAGAGGTCTGGCAAACTTTCCTTCCCATATCCCTGGGTTTTTTTTACCTTTCCAGGGGAGTTCTGCCCTTCCCAGCTGCATACTGTCTCACCAGCTGAGTAATTTTGCCAATTCGGGGTGGGTGTTATTAGTTTCAGCTGCTTACTCCATTTGCTCCGGGACACAACCTGGGATGCGTCTGCCTATATCACTGCTATCTTGTCTTCCTAAAAAACTGCTTCTGAATTTTATTGTTATGAATTAAGCTGCTATAAACATCTGTGCACAGATGTTTGTGTGGACTTAAGTTTTCAACTCCAATTATTAAATACCAAGGAGTGTAACTCTGGATGGTATGATAAAAGCATGTTTAGTTTTGTCTTCCAAAGTGGCTGGACATTTGGCATTTCTACCAGCAATAAATAAGAGGTCCTGTTGCTTCACATCTTCACCAGCATTTGGTGGTGTCAGTATACTGGATTTTGGCCATTCTAATATGTGTCTGGTGGTATCTCATTGTTGTTTGAATTTCCATTTCCCTGATCGCATAAGATGTGGAATATCTTTTTATTATTATTATTAATTTCAGTGAGGAAAGGAGAGGGAGCAAGAATTAGAAGGATCAATGATGACAGAGATTTACTGAATGGTTGCCTCCTGCACGCCCCCCACCCCCGCTGCGGATCAAGCCTGCAGCCTGGGCATGTGCCCTGATCAAAAATTGAACCTTGGGGGCGGGGCGTGCGCGGCCCGAGCGAGTGTCCGCCACCCGCGCTCGAGTCCGCCTTCCGCAGCCGGAGCCGCACCCGCCGTGGTCGGAGCCCATGCGCCGGGGGAGCCGTGCGCCCCGGCCCCCGCCCCGGCCCCGGGGGTAGTCGCGCCTGTGAGCGGTGGGACAGGAGGCCACCGCAGCATCCTGAGCTGCAGCCCCAGGAGCGATGACCGAGTACAAGCTGGTGGTGGTGGGGGCCGGAGGTGTGGGGAAGAGCGCCCTGACCATCCAGCTCATCCAGAACCACTTCGTGGACGAGTACGACCCCACCATCGAGGACTCCTACCGGAAGCAAGTGGTCATTGACGGGGAGACGTGTCTGCTGGACATTCTGGACACGGCGGGCCAGGAGGAGTACAGTGCCATGCGGGACCAGTACATGCGCACCGGGGAGGGCTTTCTCTGTGTGTTCGCCATCAACAACACCAAGTCTTTCGAGGACATCCACCAGTACCGAGAGCAGATCAAGCGGGTGAAGGACTCGGACGACGTGCCCATGGTGCTGGTAGGGAACAAGTGTGACCTGGCTGCACGTACTGTGGAGTCTCGGCAGGCGCAGGACCTCGCCCGCAGCTACGGCATCCCCTACATTGAGACTTCCGCCAAGACGTGCCAGGGCGTGGAGGACGCCTTCTACACGCTGGTGCGTGAGATCCGGCAGCACAAGGTGCGCAAGCTGAGCCCGCCGGACGAGGGCGGCCCTGGCTGCATGAGCTGCAAGTGCCTGCTCTCCTGACGACCCTGCGGGTCCTGTGTCCGCCCCGCACAGGAGCCCCGGAGGTGCCGGATGCCGGGAGGAGGGGAAGGAAGGAAGGAAGTGCCGCCAAAGCCCGGCCAGCCCAGGGCTGGGGGACAGAGCGACCGTGGGCCTCCCAGGATGCTTTGCACAGACTGGTGAACTGAGGCCTCCGGCCCCAGCCGCGCCTCTATTTGCAGCCCGGCCTGGCCCACTGGGCGCAGGTTTTGTTGCAGTAAATTATTTGATTGTCTTGAAAAAAAAAAAAAAATTGAACCTTGATCTCCTAGTTCATAGGTCGATGCTCAACCACTGAGCCATGCTGGCTGGGCTGGAATATATTTTTATACGCTTAATTGCCATCTATATATCTTCTTAGGTAAGGTGTATGTTAAAGCTTTTGACCCATTTATTCTTTGTTTACTTATTGTTGAGTCTTAAGTCTACCAGACCTGAGGCCCTGAACCTAACTGTCCCCTATACCTGGGCTCCTGAGCATTAAAGAGAAAAAACCAACATGATATAGAAAAATGTTAGTTACATGCAAACAAGTGGTTAGAATAAGATGGAACTTGGAGACATTGTAGAAAATTGGTCTACCTTTCATCTAGTGCCAATATTCCACCTTTGTGTGCCAATCCACCCAGCAGGATGAGCCTTGTTTCACACAGAGGTACTTCTTGCAAAGTGAGCACCAGATGTTGCTCTTCACCTTCTTGCACGGATTGTCTTTGAAGACACTCCAGGATTTTGCTTGTTGTACCTGGAGTACTTTTCCATGCACACAGCACAGATATGATTAGACGATGTCCCAGGGGGGATCTCTGGAAAATGATTGCCTGGGGTCATCCGTTGAGGGCAGAGTTCCTTTTGTGGGTGGCTGTGGGCTGATGTCCTGTATCCACCAATAAGTTGCAGGCAGTTTCTGAATATATCTGGTGAAATCAACTGGCTTTTTTGAAGCAGCTTGCTGCTTTGAAGCATACAAAATATAAGAATTATAACTGGCCCACATAAAAAATTTTATGAAAAGCTGCCAGGGGCAGAGGTAATGACGACAAGACAGGTGAAGGCAGGTCTTCTGGTCATTTTTGTCACAGCCACCCATATATTTATTGTAGTCCTTCACCTGCTGTGGCATCTGTATTTCTTGCACACTGCCATCTTTATTTCTTCTGTTTATTACTAACTACATTTTGGGCTGGATCGTGGTAGTTCAAAATAAATGTGATGGGCTTTCTATCCTGCCAAACTGAACATGTTACACTTTCTTGACATAGATAGCAACTGTCACCCCTAGCAAGTTTTTTTACACTTTTCAGCAACTTAGGAAACTGCTTCCTGTTTTGCTGCAGGGTTCCCACAATTCCTGTGTGTAATTCTGACAGTGCATATTTAGCAAGGGTTGCAGAGTTGTAGAACGGGTCCATGACAAGCACATGAGATTTATTTTCCATTGCACATGAGGTCAGGAGACGAACAACTGTATTTCCTACTGCGCCCAAGTCTTTTATAGGCATTGGTGCAGCACCAGTGTAGATTTCTGCATTCAAAATGTAGCCAGTCTCACCTTCACAGCGAAGGAAAGATTTAATGCCCCACTTTGTGGGCTTATCCTTGATATACTGCTTGATGGCCAAGCGGTATTTTGTCAGGATCATCCCCTCATCTAGGCTCAAATGTTGCTTTGGCAGATAGAAGTGAAGAAACTTGGGGAGCAGACTTTCCAAGAAAGGCCTAACTTTATATATTCTATCTGTCTTATCAATATCTGTGTCTTCCTCAACAGTTATATGTAAAAAACTCCAAAGGGCCAAGAATCTGTCTTGAGTCATAACATTTCGAAATCCAGGAGTAAACCCAACAAAGTCAGAGCCCTCATTTGTCCAATAATCCCGATAGCTGGGCTTTATACATAAGTATTCCATACAGATCCTCAGTCCAAGAAAAGCCTTCATTTCTTCCACTGTGGCATCCTTGAAATTTTTGGCATTGTAGGAGTTGGGCTTTGCTATATGCAATTGGTGGGCCCAGAGGTTGGTTTTCTCTGTCAAAATTTGCCAGAAAGTATCCAAAAAGAAGGGAAAAAAAGTCAATCTGTTCACTCTCCTCTGTGATTGATCCAGGAATGTTCACTGGGCCTTTTCTATACTCAGTGAAATTCAGATCTGTATTTGGTGATACAAAATTCCTTGTCCAGCCTTCATCACCACCTAGATCTCCCCCATCAGCTGTTTGAGGGACACGCCCCCCTTCTCTTACTATCAATCTAGCTCTAGATCTATAAGGTTCAAGATTCTCCTCATCACTCGAGCTCTCACTGTGTCACTTGAACTAGAAACATTCTTGATAAAATTCTGACTCCTCAGAGTCTGAATCAACCAAAGTATTGATCACCTGTTGGACTGTGATAAGCCTAGACCTACTTCGCTGTCCTGTTGAAGTGCTTGGTTCATCAGCCACTCGTTTCATTGTGAATTTTCAGAATTTTTTCACGTCAAACCACAGAAAGTCAATTCAAACACATGGGGGCAGACATTTGCAATGGCTAACCATGAGGTTTGACCACGATTGGTTGGTTATTTTTAGTTTGCGACACATTTTTTTCAAGTACTAGGCAAAGTACCGAAAATTAGGTACAGTGGTATAGTGGCAGATTCGGAAATTACTGAAAAATCGGTACAGCGGTCTGGTAGGGTTAAGAGAAGTACTTTTTAAACTAATTGAAAATTTTATTGAGAAAGTAATCTCCACATGTTTAGATAACTTTGTATAAACATAATGTTTTTGGAATACCAACAAGGGTAAATCTTTTTAAAAATACATTTTTAAACTGAAATTACTGGATATGGTCAAAAGTTTGTAAGAGTTGCAGAAGTTCCAGGAATACTTTGAATATGTAAATATAAATTCTTTAAAGTATTGGATATTAGATTATATTACATGAACCTAAAATTCAAAGTATTTGTTATTGCTTTTCCTTAAAGTTCTATTTGATTCATATTTTATATAACTTTTTTTCCTACATAACTACATGATTTACTATTCAAGAGTCTACACTAACTTTGTTATTCATTAGAAACTAGTGGCTCAGTGCACAAATTCGTGCACATTAAAAGGAAATTAATTAGAAGGAATATTTTGATATCACTATTCACCCTTTCTCTATAATAGAAGTGTCAACCAAATTCATGATTGACAATGACAGATCAAAACACATGCGTGCGATTGGCGACAACAAGAGCTTTATATGTATCACGCATGTGCAAGTCAACTTAGCCTTTTATATCTATAGAATAAACTTGCTTAATTAGACCTGCTTTCTGAGTTAGTTAAACTTTTTCCAGCCCAGTGAAGCACCCCAACTGAACAAAGCCTTCAGTTGTTCATTTCTCTTCATTATCTGTCTTTATAGGAGGGAAGATCCCAAGTGAGACAGAGACTGTTCCAGAAGCAGAACCTCATAAAGAGCTTTCCTGCTGGCACATCTGGCAACAGATTGCAAGTGACTTAATCAGGCATCAAGACTTCATCATAAAGAGTTCCCAGGTTCCCAAACAAGGTGATTCGCCTGGCCAATTTGGAGCAGGACTATTTATAACTTTCACAGGCCAGAAACTTTACCAGGATAATGAATGTAAAAAGTCTTTCAGTGATGCCTCCAACTTTGATCTTCATCAACAAATACATTCAGGAAAGAAGTCTCATACATGTAGTGAATGTGGAAAAAACTTCTGTTATAGTTCAGCACTCCATATTCACCAGAGAATTCACTTGGGAAAGAAACGTTATAAGTGTTATGAGTGTGGTAAGGAATTCAGTAAGAGTTCACATCTGAAAACTCATCAGAAAGTCCACATTGTAGAGAAACCATTCAAATGTGAGCAGTGTGGGAAAGGCTTCAGTCGAAGATCAGCACTTAATGTTCATTGCAAATTGCACACAGGGGAGAAACCTTTTAATTGTGAAACATGTGGAAAGGGCTTCATTCATGCTTCACATCTTCGGGTACATCAGAGAATCCACACTGGGGAGAAACCATTCAAATGTGGTATATGTGCAAAGAACTTCCGTTGTAGGTCAGCACTTAATAGCCATTGTATGGTCCACACAGGAGAGAAACCGTACAAATGTGAAGAGTGTGGGAAATGTTTCACTTGTAGTTCAAATCTTCATATCCATCAGAGGGTCCACACAGGAGAGAAGCCATACAAATGTGAGGAGTGTGGGAAGAGCTTCAGGATGAAAATCCATTATCAAGTTCATCTGGTGATCCACACAGGAGAGAAACCCTATAAATGTGACGTATGTGGGAAGGGCTTCCGTCAGAGGTCACATCTTACAACCCATCGGAAGGCCCGCTGTCTAGAGAAACCTTATAAGTGTGAAAAGTGCGGCCAGGGCTTCAATCGGAGTTCACGACTTCAGGATCACCAGCTGTTCCATACTGGGGAGAAACCATACAAATGTGAAGAATGTGGGAAACGATTCAGTCGTAGAGCAGATCTTAAAATCCATGGTAGAATCCACGAACTTGAGAAGCCCTATAATTGTAAGGTGTGTGGGAAGGTCTTCATTCAGGCCTCACAACTTCTGGTCCATCAGAGAGTCCACAGTGGGGAAAAGCCATTCAAATGTGATGAGTGTGGGAAGAGCTATGGTCGGAGTTCACACCTTCGAGCCCATGAAAAAGTCCACACTGGAGAAAAGCCACACAAATGTGACACGTGTGGGAAGAGCTTTGGTCGGAGTTCGCACCTTAAATCCCATCAAAGAGTCCACACTGGAGAAAGGCCATACAAATGTGAGGAGTGTGGGAAGCGTTTTAAGTGGAGCTTGAATCTTGACACGCATCAGATTGTCCACACAACAGAGAAACCATATAAATGTGGGGAGTGTGGGAAGTGTTTCAGTCGGGCCTCGAGTCTTCAGCTTCACCAGAGTGTCCACACTGGAGAGAAACCATACAAATGTGATGTGTGTGGCAAACTCTATAGTCAGTCTTCACAGCTGAAATGTCACAGGCAACTTCACACAGTGGAGAAACCTTACAAGTGTGAGATATGTGGTAAGAACTTCAGTTGGAAATCAAGTCTTGTAAGACATAACAAAATTCATGTGAGTTATCCATTTTACAAAGATGATAAGAGTAAGAACATCAAAGAATTGTCAGAGGAAAGAAGTTCCACAAAATGATGTTTTAAAAACTCACACACAACCTGAATGCTTATCACCAGGTCTCACAGGAGAGAAAATAGTTGTTTTAGTTTAGTCAGTGTTTAAGCATGAGCTGAAAACATCTCTGTTTTCAGCAGATCATGCAGCAAAGAACCTTTGTAAGTGGTGCAGTAAACACTACATTCAGAATTTTGACATTTATTAGATATCACTTCGGAGATGGTGCTTAGAAGGAAAAGTTTGGTCTGGCCTTTAATAAAAGTTCAATGATGTGCCTCAGTCTTTCTGGATTATCAGGTTAGGGCAGGGGTGGGCAAACTTTTTGACTCGAGGGCCACAATGGGTTCTTAAACTGGACCGGAGGGCCGGAACAAAAGCATGGATGGAGTGTTTGTGTGAACTAATATAAATTCAAAGTAAACATCATTACATAAAAGGGTACGGTCTTTTTTTTCAATAGTTTTATTCATTTCAAATGGGCCGGATCCGGCCCGCGGGCCGTAGTTTGCCCACGGCTGGGTTAGGGGAATTGTCCTCAGCTGTTTGGCAGCAGGTAATAATATGCAGATCTTCAGCCCTGCTGAAGATGTCCATCAGCCTTCTAATGAACTTCTCTCATTTGTTATGCTAGTGACTGTCCTTTGCCTCTGGCAGTGATGGGCCCAGAATTGCTGGCCAGTAAAGTGTAAGCTCCACGAGGGCAGGGACTTTGCTGTCATGTCTGCACAATCTTAATATTCACTTGTAGATGTGCTCAGTAATTGTATGTTAAAGAAACCAAAAGGAAAAAATGTACAATATATGAAATCGTATCCAGAGGAAGAAACCTGGCAAATAAAATTAATTCAAGGAAATGAACATTTGTTAAAATACAAAAACACTCACTCAGTATTTCCCATCCACAATATTAACATGGTACTACCCTATTGCAAATGGCTTCTGTCTTCCCCATAGCCTCTCAAGTTGGGTTCCTATTATTTGAGGCCCTGTCTGGTTTTCTAAGGATTGTGTGCAGTGTAATTGACTATCTTCTGTGGTTTTTCTCACAGTACAGACTGAAAAAGTTTTTTTTTTAATTTTGTAAGAAGTTTAAGGAGAGAGAAACCAAGATGGCAGCATAGGTAAACACCTGAAATTGCTGCCTCGCACAACCACTTCAAAAATACAACTAGAAGACAAAATGGACATCATCCAGAACCACAGGAAGACTGGCTGAGTAGAAATTCTACAACTAGAAGGAAAGAGAAAAGCACACTGAGACTCAGAGGAGGTGGGGAAGTAAAGTGCAGAGGTATAGAGGCGCATGCGGAAGGGGCTGGCAACTGAAGACACGGTTGTCTTTTTCACTTGGGAGGGATACACAAGCTCCCGACTGCTCTGAACTCCAGTTCCGGGCTAGTCTCTGGAGACCCAGGCTCATACGGGAGAAACTGGACTGTCTGGCATCAGGCAGAACTCAAGGGCAGCTTTCTCCCAGAGGTGCTTGCAGCAATTACCACAGGACACTGAGACCCGGGGCCTGTTTGTTCCACTCTGTTGATTCCCTGACATCCCACCCCACCCCACCCAAACTGTGCATAGAGGCTTTTGCATATGAATGCCCTCGCCCTTTGCAGTCTAAAATTACCATATGCAGCTGTGTCAGAGAAACCCAGAACATCCAAAAGGCCCAAGGACCCACAGCAGCTTGCATTGCTTCACAGCTGGGCACCTCCAAACCCCAAACATAAAAGAGGAATCTGCAGCTAAAACTGGTTTGGCTAAGTGGATAGACTGTCGGCTTGCGGACTGAAAGGTCCCAGGTTCGATTCCGGTCAAGGGCATGTACCTGGGTTGCGGGCACATCCCCAGTAGGAGATGTGCAGGAGGCAGCTGATCAATGTTTCTCTCTCATCGATGTTTCTAACTCTATCTCTCTCCCTTCCTCTCTGTAAAAAATCAATAAAATATATTTGAAAAAAAAAAAGAAGAGGAAGAAGGTCCTAACTGTTTTGGCTCAGTGGATAGAACAGCCTGTGGACTCAAGTGTCCCAGGTTCAATTCCGATCAAGGGCATGTACCTTGGTTTCGGGCACATACCCAGTAGGGGTTGTGCAGGAGGCAGCTGAATTGATGTTTCTCATCAATATTTGTAACTCTATCCCTCTCCCTCTCTGTAAAACATCAATAAAATATATTTGGAAAAAAAAGAAAAAGGTAAAAATATGAACAACAAATACATATCCGTCAACAAGTGAATCTAAAAACCAAGTGAATAAATAATCTGATGAACAGAATAAACTGGTGAATATAATAGAATCAGGGGTATAGAAAGGGAGTGGACTGACTATTCTCTGGGAGTGTTGGGGGGAAAGGGGTACAGAAAGAGACTGGACAAAAATCATATACCTATGTATGAGGACAGTGGGGGGAGGGTAAGGGCTAAGGGTAGCGTGGGAACCGGGTGGAGGGGAGCTATGGGGGGAAAAGAACTGTAATAATATGAACAATAAAGATTTAATTTTTTAAAAAAGCATAGTACACAATTTTTATCAGTTTTAAGGCAGGGGCTCATCTTTGACACTTTGAATGTGTCACAAGTAGTTGCCACTGTCAGATTTTTTAACCTTGAATTTCTTACTGATTTCTAATTCTGTGCATTTCCAGCCTGACTTTGAAATGTTCACCCTCTAATTATTGTAGTGTGTCTATCAAAACTTCTTAGGTAGGAGCTATGCCATATTGTTCTCCAACACCCATGATACAAATACCACAAAAACCCAAAACCTTGTGGGAATTTGATTATTTTATCAGATGTATTACCAAGGCAAGACCCATTTATCAGAATATAGGTTGTACATCCCTTTGATCTGGAAATCATATAATGGAAGTTATGATTATGAGACAAAAATACAGATGAGTACCATATGGATGATGTCACTTTTATTTAAAATGGAGATATGCGTACAGCTTGTAGGAGTTTGAATTTTGATATATTCTGATATTAGCCTGAAGCCATTAAATATTATGGCAGATATCTGTTAGGACAGGAGAAATACATAATATGGGCTTTGAGAAATCATAGATTGTAGCCTTTATGGCATAATCAAACATTGATCTTTGTGTGTTTGTATGTGTGTGTTTCCAAGTGTGCGTGTGTGTCTGTGAGTGTTCCTGAATGAGACTGGCATTTGCATCAACTGACTCAGTAAAGTACATTGCTTTCCCCAGTGTGCGTGGGCATCATCCAATCTGTTGACCTGAATGGAACAAAAAGAGGGAAAAGAATTTGCCCCTTTTCATTTTCTGCCTCTCTGCTTCAATGGGGCAATACCTTCTTGGGCCCTGGGACTGGATTTTAAAACATTGGCGTTCCTGCCCTAACCGGTTTGGCTCAGTGGATAGAGCGTTAGCCTGCAGACTCAAGGATCCCAGGTTTGATTCCGGTCAAGGGCATGTACCTTGGTTGCGGGCACGTCCCCGGTGGGGAGTGTGCAGGAGGCAGCTGGTCGATGTTTCTCTCATCGATGTTTCTAACTTTATCCCTCTCCCTTCCTCTCTGTAAGAAATCAATAAAATATATTAAAAAACACACACACACACACACATTGGCGCTCCTGGTTTCCAGGCCTTGGGCTTGGTCTAAATAACACCACCAGCTCTCCTGGATCTTCAGTGTGCAGACAGCAAATCATGGGACTTCTCAGCTTTCAGACTTGCCTGAGCCAGTTCCTATGACATCTGCATGCCTGTGTGTGTGTGTGTGTGTGTGTGTGTGTATCTGAAATATCTGTTCACCAGGCTTCCCTTTTGGAACTGGTGCTGGCCACAGGTCTTAGGGCAACCACATGGACATCATTTTGTAGTTTCTTGGGGCATTTGGTCAACCACACACATTTGGGTAGAAGTCACAAGACAAACCCTAGATAAATTTATGAGGCAGCCCATCTGGATAACACTGCTAGTGGATCAGAGGAAAATTTCAAAATCTTTGCGGCAGGAACGACAAATTGTGGGGACTCGAGGCAGAGGGCTCAGAGCAGGGGCCCCATTTGCCTGGACCTTAGGTAGTACCCATCTCCCATTGCTAATACAACCCCATCATTTTGCCAAGTGCACCACAACTATCCTTGTTCATTTGTTTTGTAGCCCTAGTCTCAGAGTTTCCATTTCTGCATGGAGACTGCTAAGACAAGGACATGAACATCTCAGTGAGATTTACATCACCAAACCCACATTCCAAAAAAAGAGTGGGCTTACATGATAGTGATTACACTGCTAAGTATATTCCCAAGAGAACCAAAAGCACAACCCGCACAAAAACTGGTGCAAAAGTGTTCATGGCAGCAGTATTAAAAAACTGGAAACAATCCTATGTTCATCAACTGATGGATGGATAAACAAAACGTTACATATCCGTACAATGCAATATTTTTCAGCAATATGAAAGAGTGAAGTACTGGCTCATGCTACAACATGGATGAACCCTGAAGACATTATGTCAAGTGGAAGAAGCCAAACACAAGAGATGATGTGTGGTATGATTGCATTTGTATGAAATGTGCAGAATAGGCAAATCCACAGGGAAAGTAAATCAATGCTTTTTCCAGGGCCTGGGGGTAGGGGGTGGAGTTGGGAATGAGGAGTAACTGCTAATGTGTAGGGGCAGATGAAAGTGTTTTAGGATTAGACAGTGGTGATCATTGCACAATACTGTGAATGTTTTCAAAAGTGGAGAAATGACATATGATACCCCCTATTTGTGTTAAAATGTAGCGGTATTAGATCAGTCAAGGTTCTCCCAAGGAAAAAATCAGTAGTACTACTATATACTAGCAGAACTTAGCAGTGTTTCTCAACCTTCCTAATGCCGCGACCCTTTAATACAGTTCCTCATGTTGTGGTGACCCCCAATTTCATTGTTACAAATTGAACATAATTAAAGCATAGTGATTAATCACAAAAAAAATGTGATTATATATGTGTTTTCCGATGGTCTTAGGCGACCCCTGTGAAAGGGTCGTTCGACCCCCAAAGGGGTCTCGACCCATAGGTTGAGAACCGCTGACTTAGGGTGAGTAATCCAAATGGAGGTGAGGAAGTGATTACACAAAAAACTTCATATGCAACTTAATGTCAACTGCTATAGCCTTTCTAAAGGTCAGTCACACATATTAAATTTAAGTAGACACATATGCTATGAAATCATTTCATTCTTGGGTATATATTCCAAAGAATTCTCACATTGGTCTCTTCCAAAGGGTTCCAATTTCTCACAGATGTCTATAGCAGACATGTATGATGATATTCATTTCATTGTTATTGGCAAAGGCAATGGTAAGAGATAGGTAATATGGTGCAGAATATGAAGTTCTATGAACTACTTTCTTTGATTTTGCTATTCATTTGGTAACTTCTTGAGTATTTTAAAATCAATTTTCAGCTTCTAACACTTACGCATTTAAGGCTCAACATTCCCCTCTATGTATAAACTAAAACTACAGTTCCAATGATGAGTTTGACTTTTTCTTACAACATGTATGCTTTTGCTTCTGGCTAAGACTAAATGGTTTGCTTATGAAAATAATAGCTGCCGTTTGTCAATGTCCCAAGAGCAAAGCACTGTGTTTAATATGTGACATTGTCCCTAATCCTTCTAACAACTCAGTGATATTAGCCTTGCCTTAAAAATGAAGACACTGGGACTGAGCTTGTTAGGAAGCTCATGCAAGGTCACACAGCCTGCAGTGGCAGAGTGAGAACTTGAACCCATGAAGACTTGACTCGAGAGCCCAGGCAGACTCTCCCTGCACCCCTTACTGCCTCTCCATTCACTCCCTTACCCTTACAGGCTCTTGCCAAAGACTGTCATGCCATAGTTGAGAAGAGTCTTTTTGTTTTAAGAAAATTGTGTGCATCTGTGTGTTTGGGAGATTTATTGCTTGGTTTGGATTTCCTGCAGTAATACTTGGGGGAAGGTTGGGTACGGAATTATCTTCTCAAGGTTGAGCATCACTGTAATGAGGTAAAAGTTTGGCATCCTTGAGTATGAACAAATATTACACAAGATCCTACATGTGTCAGGCAGATGGTTTTTATTCATTCAGTCACCAGATACTTCTGAAGAGGCTATTTCTGAGGGACCATCGTTTGTGATGCTGTAAGAGATGGAAACAAGCAGCAGGATCACTACCTGGAGCCTTTGTTCCCTTGATGATCCCTGCTTGTCCCATGACCAGAGCAGGGAACACTTGACCCTCACTAATAGGTTCTTTGAATACTTTAGTCAGATGTGCTGTCATTTGTGTCCCTCAAAATGACGGGTGGGGTGGTGTTGGTAGCAGTGGTTATGGATGTAAGATGACCACCTGACACTGACCCAGTAGAGTGAGAGCAGTTAGAATGAATTGGCTCCCTGAACTGCCAGTTTCTGATAACTTGACAATTTTATCATTATGAAGTGCCCCTACACATGTCAAGTAATTCTTTTTATTTTTTCTTAAAGTTCCCTAGGTCGAATATTAATATCACAAATGGAATAATTATATAAATGATTTGAAGCCTAGGATCATGGTACATTTCTCTAGAAAGGATTTTCATTTGCTCCTGCCAGGGCTGGAAGATGCTAACAAAATACGTTCACCTTTATGCAGCGTCAGGGATTGAGGTGACTTGACACTTGGTTTCAGTCGTGATAAAAGAGGCACAATTTCCTTTTGTTCTTATTCCTACGGTTGACGCTCTTGGGGTTTACCAGGAAGCCTCTGTGGTAGGTTTAGTCCCCGAACCCGCCCAAAGTGCTACTCAGCATCTCAATTAACAGAACTTATATTCTTCTAAATCCGACAGGCTAGCACCGCAAGACATTGCCGGAGACCTTCTCAGGCATTCCGGGAACAGCTTTGTCTGTTTTCTGCTCTGGAATTGCCCACGAGGACGGTACTGTTGCCGTTTTCCGCTTAGCATTCTGGGATATGTAGTTCGGCGCTCCAGGTAGTCTGACATACTACTGTACACCTACTGCAAGACAGGCTGTAAACGTGTGTTTCCCCGCCCCCCCCCCCCCGCGGAATTCTGGGAAGTATAGGTCCAAAAGCTCCGTGTAGCCATAGGCACCTCCAGTCCTGGAGGACCGTGCTGTGGAATTCTGGGAGATGTAGTTCAGGGGCTTGGGTTAGTCACAAGCACTTCCGCCCCTAGACGCCGTAGCAGCTATCGTTTCCCAGGTGGTGGTGATTGAGGTCGGTTATACACGGACCCATTCAAACTTCCCCCTACATGCGCCCGGGGCCAACAACCACCGGCCTTTCATTTGTGGAGAAAGGGGAGGAGCGGCTAGAAAACGGAGGTCTGAGGTTGAGATGGAGATTTGCGTTCCCCAGGGCGGAGCTTCTTTGCCATGGCGCGTCCCCGGGATGGGGCGGGCTCGGTCGCGCTTCCCGGGGTTTGAGGGTCTCCCGGGCGCTCTGCACCCCCACCCGGCTCCCTCACCTACCACTCCATTGGGTGGGTTACCTAACACCTCTGTGCCTTCGCTTGCTGTTCTGTAAAAGGGAAATAAAAGTAAAACCGTCCTAATAGGATGTTTGAAACACAAAAACGAGAATAGTACAAATAAGAGGTTTAATTAAAACCGCCTGGCACATGGGGTACTAATACTACCATAACTCTCTGAAAAGCGTCTATCTCGCAGTTAGATTCTACGAGCTCAGGAATCTGAATTGTCCTGGACTTCTAGCCTTTTTATTTTTATTTTTTTAAAAAATATATTTTTATTGATTTGAGAGAAAGGGGAGAGGGAAAGAGCGCTAGAAACATCAATGATGAGAGAGAATCATTGGGCTGCTTCCTGCACGCCCCCTACTGGGGATCCAGGTGCAACCCCAGGCATGTGCCCTTGACAAAAATTGAACCCGGGACCCTTCAGTCCGCAGGCGGAGCTCTGTCCATTGAGCCAAACCGGCTAGGGCAGACTTCTGTCGGTTTATAGGGGCGGGTTGCCTCCAGCTGGTACCGGGGATGTGATTTATCAGGGATGCGAACACAATCCTGGATTTCACAACTTCCTTTATTTCCCCAGCCCTGACGTCTCAGAAAGCACTGCCCGGAGGAGGAGGCAACAGAGCCCCAGGTGAGTAGGACTTGGCCTTCTTCTAACGATATTCACAGAAATTGGAGAATGAATGGGACATGTTCTTGGACAGGTATGGATAATGATTATAATTGAGCCTTAGTTGCTAAGTTCAGTCTTTATGCAGATAAACTTATTTCTGTCTCACAGTGGCTCTGGGAAGTGCTGCTCATTTCCCTTCGTTAAAGATGAGACTGAGATGCAGGAGACATGTTTGCCCAGGGTCACCCTGCTGGTGGGAGGCAGGCCTGGGCTTGGAATCTAAGCAGACTGAGTGCAGCACCTGAGTTCATCCATCTCGTTGGTCTGTTCTTCTTGTCTAGAATCATAATGGGAAAGGAGGTAGGGACTGGATTGTGGGAACCTTGAGAGCCAGGTTTAGGCTAGTCTATATAGGAGTTTTTAAAATAGTTTTCTCAACGGTTCCACTATTTTACTTCAAGTAATGTGTATACAGGGTGAGGCAAAAGTAGGTTTACAGTTGTTTGTACAGAAAATAATACAAGAATGAGCTCTTCTTGTGTACTCACAACTGTAAACCCCCCCCATATTATAAAAGTAACATAATCATTATGGAAAATTCAAACAGTACAGAAATATATAAATAAAATTTTAAATTACCCATAACCTTAGGATGTAAAGATAACCATTGCTCACCACGTAAAACAATGGTAATGTATATGGAACTACTAGCTCTTACTTAACTTGATTTAATGATATTAAGATACATGAGTTTAACTTGCTTTAATGTAGGCAGACTTTTTTTTTTTCTTTTTTTTAAATATATTTTATTGATTTTTCACAGAGAGGAAGGGAGAGAGATAGAAAGTCAGAAACATCGATGAGAGAGAAACATCGATCAGCTGCCTCCTGCACATCTCCCACTGGGGATGTGCCTGCAACCCAGGTACATGCCCTTGACCGGAATCGAACCCGGGACCCTTCAGTCCGCAGGCCGAGCTCTATCCACTGAGCCAAACCGGTTTCGGCCAGACTTTTCTTTTTTGTCCACTTTACTGTTTAGGTTAAAATAACATCCCTCTCCTGCATATTCTTTTCTTTTCTTTTTTTTTTAAAATATATTTTATTGATTTTTTACAGAGAGGAAGGGAGAGGGATAGAGAGTTAGAAATATTGACAAGAGAGAAACATCAATCAGCTGCCTCCTGCACACCCCCTACTGGGGATGTGCCCACAACCAAGGTACATGCCCTTGACCGGAATCGAACCTGGGACCCTTCAGTCTGTAGGCCAATGCTCTATCCACTGAGCCAAACTGGCCAGGGCGTATATTCTTTTCTTAACTCAAATGAAATATTAACCTATGGTCGGGATGGGAGAGAGAAGTGACTGAGATGAATGTCTTTACTAAAATACCAATAAATGTGTCAAACTCAAAAAAATATATATATATATAACCATTGTTAACGTTTTGGCAACTCCGGTTGTTCGTTGTGTTAATTTCCGCTGCGGAGGCTGTTTCCGTTGGGGCTGCTGGCACACTGCAGTGCTTCTCAAACTGTGGTCCACAAGCCAGCGGCTTTGCATCGCTTGGGTAGAAGCGCCCAGCCTTGAGCCCTACCCACTACCTTCTGATTTAGAATTTCTGCAGATGGGACCCAGGAATCCTGAGTTGATTCCTGCGCACAGGAAAATTTGGGAAAGTTGGGAAACATTCTTGTCTGGAAACTAAGGCCTAAAAATTTGACCCTGGCGACGGTCACAGATGAAACTGAATAGGATACACCAGAGGCCTACTCAGTCCAAGATTCTTTCCCCCCACTAATTACTGTCAGCTGTCAGGTCTTCTTGCAAAATCCTGACATGAGCAGAAGGTAGCTGCAAGTATAGAGACAGAATGGACAGAGTTAGAGGTCTTGAAGATGTATTTCTCCCAGGCCTAGGGGAGTGGATTAATTGCCGTCTTTTTAACTAGAGGACTTCTGTCTGAAGTAGGAAGATCAACTAGTACTTACTGTTAGTTAATATTAGATACTTTGGCTGTGGTCATCATCACCAGAACTACTGTTGTTATTACTATGACTACTTCCTCATTTCTATAACTTTTTTATTTATTTAACTTTATACTTACAGAAAAGCTGCAAAGATAGTAGAAGGAATTCTCATATATTCTTTACCCAGATTCTTCAGTTGTTTATGTCTTGCTTATTTGCTCTGTTGATTATCAGCCAAATTCCTCCAGGAACACACCTGTAATCAAAAAGTTAAGTTTAGTCCTAGTCGGTTTGGCTCAGTAGATAGAGCATTGGCCTGCGGACCGAAGGATCCCGGGTTCAGTTCTAGTCAAGGACCTGTACCTCGGTTGCAGGCTCCTCCCCGGCCCCCCTGGTCAGGGTGCATGCAGGAGGCAACCAATCAATGTGTTTCTCTCACATCGATGTTTCTCTCTGTCTTTCCCTCTCTCTTCCACTCTCTCTAAAATGAATGGAAAAATATCCTCGGGTGAGGATTTAAAAAAAACACACGTTTATTTTAGCTTGCTGCTGCAGGAAGCTCACACAGCACAGGGGAATGAGGGGATGTTGGCAAGAAGCAGTTAGGGTTTTGGTATGTGTTAGCTGCATTGGGGAGAGTGGTAGGCAGTGAGGGTTTGTTCTGGACTGGATGCTGTCAAGAAGCAGAAGCAGTTTTTTAAAATATGTTTTTTATTGCCTTCAGAAAGAGGAAGAGAGAGGGAGAGAGGGACTGAAACATCAATGATGAAAGGGAATCTTTGATCAGCTGCTTCCTGCACATCCACTACTTGGGATCAAGCCCACAACCCGGGCATGTGCCCTGACCAGGAATCAAACCATGACCTCCTGGTTCATGGGTCCATGCTCACCCATGGAGCCACACCGGCCTGGCTAGAAGCAAAAGCAATTTGATTACTGAATATTGTAAGAATTTTTACCTAGTAATGGGAGAAACAAAATGAAATTGGGGTTGTCAATTGTTCCCAAAGTAGTCACTCCTGTTAGCTGGGAGGGGCCGTTCTTTGGCGATTTTTGTCAGCGTGGCAAGTCCTTGTTTCTGCGTTATGGAGTGTCCTGTCTTTTTCTTGTTCACCACCGTCAGTGAGTGGTTCTGTCTGATTTTTGTTCATCAGTTGAAAACATCAAGTTGTAGCTGTTGTGGCTTTAGCTTGTCAGAGTTCTTTTTTCCTCCTTCACAGCTCTATCGTACTTATAAGTTTGTTGTTGTATTTTTCTGAACCATTTGAGAGCAAGCTACAGACAGTGATCAAAATGGAATTATTTAGGTTGATAACATACTGTTATCCAATCCACAGTCCCTATTTATTTTTTTTTTTTTTTCAGTTTTCCAATAAAGTGTTTGAGAGCAATTTTTCTTCTCTAGTTCAAGATCCAGCCCAGTTACATACATTGTACTTGGCTTCTGTTACATTAGTCTCCTTGAATCTAGAATGATTCCTCTTTCTCTTTTTTTGCTCTTGATATTTGTACAGTCTTGCAAATTATTTTTAGAATGTCCCTCATTTTTGTTCCTGGTTAGATTCAGGCTCCGCAGGGATGCTGCCGAGGTGGTGCATCGTATGAAGCAACTGCATTGTAAGAAGGAAATGTCGCCCTGACCGGTTTGGCTCAGTGGATGGAGCGTCGGCCTGCGGACTGAAGGGTCCCAGGTTCGATTCTGGTCAAGGGCACGTACCTTGGTTGCGGGCACGTCCCCAGTAGGAGGTGTGCAGGAGGCAGCTGATCGATGTTTCTCTCTCATCGATGTTTCTAACTCTCTATCCCTCTCCCTTCCTCTCTGTGAAAAATCAATAAAATATATATATATATAAAAAAAAGAAGGAAATGTCACTTTGTTGGTGTTTCCCCAACTGGTCTCAGCTTAGTTTTCTTGGTTAAGGTGTTTGCCAGGTTACTGTTTTTCTTTATACAATTAATACTTTGAGAATACATAGCTATCTTATTCCTCACCAGACTTTCACCAATTTTAGCATCCATTGATGATTTTCTAACTATCTTTCACCTACGTCTATTAGTTTGTATTCTGCCATGACAGTGTTCTAAGATCTCTCCCTTCTCACCCACTTTTCATGTATCCTCACATCTGTAACAATATATTTATAACGTAGACTCCTGTCTGTTTAATTTAAATTAGGTATGGACTGTCAAACTATTTTTTGTATTGTTGCAGCGTCATGGATTTTAATTAATCTTCTTTATCTCTGTGCATATTCATCAGAAGGGCTTTACAATAAACTTCCTGCTTCAAAATAAACTTTACACATTGTTATACCGCTTTTAAAAGTTGTCTGTGTCCATTTAAATATTATTGTTGAGGTAGCGTGTTATGGAAAAAACAAAACCAGGGATTTCTCAGAAGTTCTGAGTCTATAACATGACAAAGCAACAATTCCTGAATGCCATGTATCTTCTTACATCACTCTGTTGGTAGAAATCGTATTTACAAGGATAGTATCAAATTATAAAATATCGTCTGTATTACTGTGGTTGCAAAGAAGTGTTCTTAGAACTGTCTACTTTATGACAATCGCATGAGATTGATACTGTTATTCTTGCCTACTTGTGAAAGAATTGAGGCAGAGATGTTAATAATTTCACCAAGATGACACTGTTAGTGGGTAGCCTTGCCAGGATTTCAACCCGTGCGTGTTAGCTCCGGCGCCTGCTCTTACCATACCCAGCACAAGAATTACTACTGAAGAAGCTACAGGCACACTGGTGATGGGGCCACTGTGTGTGGTTGGGCAGGTACCTGGCGTCCACGTTCTGTTCATCAAGCTGCATGCGCTGCTGCCACCCCGAGGAATGGGCACTTTTGCAAATTCACAATGAGCAGCCACGTGGGTTAGTGACATACTTGACCAGTTCTCATTGGCTTTTTTCTCCTTTCCCAGTCTGTCTTCTTACAACTCCGTTTCCCCAGAGAGAAAAAGAAAAAATGAGCGTGTTCCAGGTGAGTAGGGCTTGCCTTTTTGCTTTTGAAAATGCTGTTTCAGCGCTCAGAGCCGAGGCACAAGTTTTTCTCTTTCAGAGAATGTCCAGGCATTTGAGGAGCTGTGGAGTGTGGCAGGTGCTTGTTGTGTCCCTTTTAAGTTTAATTGCTTTTGGCTTTACTTTTTGTTTCATCATTTTTAAAAATATATTTTATTAATTTTTTACAGAGAGGAAGGGAGAGGGATAGAGAGTTAGAAACATCGATGAGAGAGAAACATGGATCAGCTGCCTCGTGCACACCCCCACTGGGGATGTGCCCGCAACCAAGGTACATGCCCTTGACCAGAATCGAACCTGAGACCCTTCAATCCGCAGGCCAATGCTCTATCCACTGGGCCAAACCGGTTAGGGCTGTTTCATCATTTTTTTTTATTTCACAAATAAGAGAAACATTAGTTGAAATGAAAAACATCTCCCTTGCTACTTCCCTTTTATATTTCCATTATCTCTTCATCATATGTATTCATACTGTGTATTTGTATTCAGAACAAAGATACAAATTTAAATTGGTTTTTAAATTTAATACTACATAACTTTTTAAAATGTTTTTATTGATTTGAGAAAGGGAGAGAGAGAGAAAAACACCAGTGAGAGAGAAACATCAATGAGAGAAACATCAGTCGCCTGCCTCCTGCACGCCCCTGACTGGGGATCAAGCCCTCAACCCTGGCATGTTCCCTGACCTGGAATCGAATTGGTGACCACTTGGTGCATGGGATGCTGCTCATCCAACTGAGCCACACCAACCAGGGCTATAACACTCGTCTTTGTTATATCATGTTCTCATCAAATTTATGTGCCTATTTTTTTAAAACTATTCACTCTTCATAGACATTAGTTTAGGACTTTTACTGTTTTAAGAACACTACAGTATCTTTTCTGCACTGAACCTTTTCCCTCAAAAAACCAGTTCTAAAAAGAAAAATACCGCCTTTTAAAATCTTTTACATACTAGGTATTCAAAATAGAAAAGTATGTTTTATATGTGCTGCCTTGGATTTTTTTTTCTTTTCTTTTTTTTTTTTTTTTGGTAGAATACTCAAATATGGCTCAATGCATCAGGATCCAACTACTGCTTCACACCGATAAAATACTGTTGGAAGTTTTCTCACTATAAGAGCTAGATTCTGTCCCCCAGTACCTGAATCATACATGCCCTGTGTGTATTTTATTTACTGTTTACGTTTTTTTCTTCATGTATTTTTTTTTAAATTAAAGTAATACATGACCTTCGTTTTAAAAGTCCAGTGGGGCCCTGACCGGTTTAGCTCAGTGGATAGAGTGTCGGCTTGTGGACTCAAGGGTCCCGGGTTCGATTCCGGTCAAGGGCATGTACCTTGGTTGCGGGCACATCCCCAGTAGGGAGTATGCAAGAGGCAGCTTATTGATGTTTCTCTCTCATCGATGTTTCTAACTCTCTATCTCTCTCCCTTCCTCTCTGTAAAAAATCATATTAAAAAAATAAAATAAAATAAAAGTCCAGTGGGCCCTGCTCAGTGGATAGAGCATCAGCCTGTGGACTACGCAGCAGTTGCCAACCTTTCAGACCTCACAGACCACCAGTGGGCAACTGCTGGAATAAAGGGCCCCAGGTTCGATTCCAGTCAAGGATATATGCCTGGGTTGTGGGCTTGATCCCCAGTGGGGGGTGTGCAGGAGGCAGCTGATCAATGATTCTCTCTCATCATTGATGTTTCTATGTCTCTCTCCCTCTCCTTTCCTCTCTAAAATCAATAAAAGAAATATTTTTTAAAAATAAAATGTCCAGGGTGGGGGAGGCCAGGGGATAGTCAAGGGCAGGGGAAAAAAAAAGACACATATGTAATACCCTTTGTAATACTTTAAGCAATTAAAAAATAAATAAATAAATAAATAAATGAAATAAAATGAAACAATAAAATAAAATGTCCAGTGGTTTGCCCAGCTATTGTGGCTCAGTGGTTGAACAATGACCCATGAACCAGGAGGTCATGGTTCAATTTCCAGTTAACACACATGCCCAGGTCTCAATCCTCAATAGGGATCATGCAGGAGGCAGCCAATCGATGATTCTTCCTCATCATCGATGTTTCTGTCTCTCTCTCCCTCTCCCTTTCTCTCTGAAATCAATAACAACATATTTTAAAAAACCCAGTGCAGTGGTTTTAAAGGACTTGTCACTGCATTGACACTTCAGAACAATTTTATGAAGATATTTTTGGTTTCATCTTTATTTTTAATGAAAAGAAAATAGGGCCGAAACCGGTTTGGCTCAGTGGATGGAGCGTCGGCCTGCGGACTGAAGGGTCCCAGGTTCGATTCCGGTCGGGGGCATGTACCTGGGTTGCGGGCATATCCCCAGTGGGAGATGTGCAGGAGGCAGCTGATCGATGTTTCTAACTCTCTATCTCTCTCCCTTCCTCTCTGTAAAAAATCAATAAAATATATTTAAAAAAAAAAAAAAAGAAAAGAAAATAGGGCCGAAACCGGTTTGGCTCAGTGGATAGAGCGTCGGCCTGCGGACTGAAAGGTCCCAGGTTTGATTCCGGTCAAGGGCATGTACCTGGGTTGCGGGCATATCCCCAGTAGGAGATGTGCAGGAGGCAGCTGATCGATGTTTCTCTCTCATCAATGTTTCTAACTCTCTATTTCTCTCTCTTCCTCTCTGTAAAAATCAATAAAATATATATATATATATATATATATATGTATATATATATATATATATATATATATACACACACACACACACACTAGGGGCCCGGTGCACAAAATTCGTGCACTGGGTGTGTGTGTGGGGGGGAGTGTCCCTCAGCCCAGCCTGCCCCCTCTCACATACTGGGAGCCCTCAGGCGTTGACCCCCATCACCCTCCGATCGCCTGATCGGCCCCTTGCCCAGGCCTGACGCCTCCACCAGAGGTGTCAGGCTTGGACAGGGGACCCCCATCTCCCCCCGATCACTGGCTCTGGCCCCCGCCCAGGCCTGAGGCCTCTGGCCCAGGCTTCAGGCCTGGGCAAGGGGACCATCATATCCCCCCAATCCCCGGCTCCGCCCCCCACCCAGGCCTGATGCCTCAGCCAGAGGAGTTGACCCTCATCACCCTCCAATCACCAATCACCGGATCGGCCCCTTGACCAGGCCTGAGGCCTCCGGCAGAAGTGTCAGGCCTGGGCAGGGGACCCCCAGCTCCCCGCGGTTGCAGGCTCCGCCCCTGCCCAGGCCTAACGCCTCTGGCCTAGGCATCCTGCCCGGGCAGCGGGGACCTGCAGTGGCAGCGGGGGGCACCGCGATCGTGGGCTCCGCTTTAGGCCCAGGCAAGGGACCCCTAGCTCCTGGGACTGCCAGCTTCGACCGTGCCCAGCTCCCATTGCTAGCTCCACCCCTACTTCCTGCTATCACTGCCCAGGGCGGCAAAGGCACCTGATTCTCCGATCATGGCCCCAGGGCCGCCTTTGCCCTGCCCCCCAGCTCTTAGCTCCCCTCTGGGTTTCCGATCACTGTCAGTGGCAGGGGGCTTCTTCCTGCTTTCCCTTTCGCCTCCCTGCATTGTGCCTACATATGCAAATTAGCCGCCATCTTGTTGGCAGTTAACTGCCAATCATAGTTGGCAGTTAACTGCCAATCATAGTTGGCAGTTAATTTGCATATAGCCCTGATTAGCCAATGAAAAGGGTATCATTGTACGCCAATTACCATTTTTCTCTTTTATTAGTGTAGATATCTACACTAATAAAAGAGAAAAATGGTAATTGGCATACGGCGATACCGTTTTC